>NC_091443.1:23744095-26237372 GCF_964237555.1 Oryctolagus cuniculus | reverse complement strand
CCATCTTCTGCTGCTTTCCCAGGCCACAGCAGAGAGCTGGATCGGAAGAGGAGCATCCAGGTCTTAAACCGGCACCCATATGGGATGCGGTACTTCAGGCCAGGGCGTTAACCCGCTGCGCCACAGCGTCAGCCCCCCATCTTAACAAAAAAGTCCATATCAACAGACCTTTGCAAAATCTGCTGTGTTGCTTTATAGTGCTGCTAAGTTCCTTGCTCTGGCCCAAAGCCCTCAACTTTCATTCTTTTAACAGTCTCTAAGCCAATCTATCTTCAAATGCCATCTATGTACTTCACTTGTGTTCAAAATTAAAAGTTTCCACAATTTTCCACCTCAAATGCAAACTCCAGACCATGAGCTTATGGTGGCCTTTCTGTAATTTAGCCCCCCAATTAGCATCCGATTACCCTCTATCCTCACTAACTTTTCTCATATCCCTAGTACAGTTTTTCTATTAAAACACTATTAGCATGTCAGGGGCCAGCACTGTGGTGCAGCAGGCTAGGCCACCTCCTGCAACGCCAGCATCCCATACTGGAGCATCAGTTCAATCCCAGCTGCTCAGCTTCCATCAGCTCCCTGCTAACGTGCCTAGGAGGCAGTGGAAGGTATCCCAAGTGCCTGGGCTTCTGTCATCCTTGTCAGAAACCCAGAGTTCTGGACTCCTGGCTTCAGCCTGGACCAGCTCAGCAGCCATTTGGAGAGCAAACTAGCAGATCAAAGATCTTTCTGTTCTTCTCTCCCATCCATTACTCTACCTTTCAAATACATACTCTTCTTTAAAATAAATGTTTTAATTAATAATGATCATAGAAGTTCACGTTGTATTATAGTTATGTGGAAGGACCAGCATTGTGGCACAGCAGGTTAAGTGTCACTTGGGATGCCAGCATCCCACATCAGCCAGTTTGAGTCCTAGCTGCCACGCTTCCGATCCAGCTCCCTGCTGATGTGCCCAGGAAACAGCAGACGATGGACCAAGTGCTTGAGCACCTATCACCAACATGGATGGAGGCCCAGGCTCCTGGCCTTGGCCTGGCCTAGCCTTAGCCAATGTAGCCATCTGAAGACTCAACCAGTGAATCTACCTCATCTATACATTGAAAATAATGGGGGCTGCTGCTATGGCGCAGCGGGTTAAAGCCCCAGTCCGCAGTGCCAGCATCCTTTATGGGCACTGGTTCAAGCCCTGGCTGTTCTACTTGTGATCCAGCTCCCTGCTATAGCCTGGGAAAGCAGTGGAAGACTACACCGATGTGGGAGACCTCAAAGAAGCTCCTGGCTCCTGGCTTCAGATCAGCCCAGCTCCAGCCATTGCGGCCATCTGGGGAGTGAACCAGCGGATGGAAGACCTCTGTCTCTGTCTCTCTCTTTCTCTGCTTCTGCCTCTCTGTAACTCTGCCTTTCAAATAAATAAATAAATCTTAAAAAAAAAAAAAAACTGAAATGTGTTCTTCATATTCAACTGAGTTGTTAAACAACTTACATGAATGCAACTGAGTATCATCATGCTCAGTGAAATAAGCCAAACCCCCCAAAAAAATCACATTTTCTGATTTGTAGTAGCTAATAAGTCAACAAAAATGTACTGTACATGAGTGAAAACAATCACATGAAATAAGTGTCATTTATGTACTTTAAAAAAATCTATTGGCACTGGCGTTTGGTCTGGGAGTGAAGATGCTGGCATCACATAAGGGAGTGTCTAGGTGCAGATTTCAGCTTCCTGCCAATGCAGATCCTAAGAAGCAGCAGTGTTGGCTCAAGAGACTGGGTTACTACCAAGCACAGGGAAGACCTAGACTGAGTTCCTGACTCCTGGCTAAAGCCAGCTCAGTCCTCAACCACCGTGGTCATTTAAAAGAGTGAACCAACAGATGGCACTGCTCTCTGTCTCTCAAAGACAAAGGGGTTGCACAAATACCCAGTGTTACTATTTTTCAGGACAAACCCTCAAAAAAACCGTTTGAGGTTACCACCGAGTGAATTAAACTTCAACACTGGTAATTCTGTGATAGCTCCTGTGATATGGAAAACTACTTTGTAATCCAAAATAAATCCTAAACTGCTGAGAGGAAACCACTGTCAGTGAAACCCTCTAACAAAGCGATACACTGCCACAACAAACAAACTTCAAAAGACAGTGAGGAGGAGAGGAAGAAACACACACAGGCACAGCTTTAACAGTCGGGCACTGCTTTACCTGTTTTCTCAGTTACTTCCTTTAATCCCCACAGCTAACTCCACCTGAGATACATTAAATCCTAGGAGGTTGAGTAACTTTTTCAAGTTGCAAAAATTACTCGGTGGCAAAACCCTAATTCTAAGGTTTATCTGAGTCTTTCTTCCGTACCACATGAACTTTCACTCTGCATGGCATGTCAAGAAATGAATGGGTAACATAGCCACAGATGAGTAATTGTTTTAATAATAAAAACAAAAGCAAAGAGAGAAGTAAAAAATAAAGATACAATGACTTAGTAACATATTAATGTCCCTGAATATTCCAACAAACTACAGTCTGGGCAGATGCGGCCAGTTCATTAAAGCGAGCTCTGGAGGGCGGCCTTCGGTACAGAAATTACAACACCTCTTGGAACACCTGCGTCACTTACCAGAGTGCCGGGGCTCAAGCCCAAGCTACGTTCCCCATTCCGGCTTCCTGCTAACACACACCATGGGAGGCAACAGGTGAGGAACCAGGTCCTTGTCACTCACCTAACTAGGTCCATGGCAGACCTGGACTGGGGTCCTCGTTCCAGGCTTTGGCCTGGCCCAACCCTAGCTCCTGGGGACATGTGGGGAATGAACCAGCAGATGAGAGCTCAGTTTGTCTCTATCTCATAAATAAACAGATAAAATAATAAAGTGAGCTCTGGAAGACAAGATTCGGGAAAAATGTGGGCAGGGCAGGTCATAGAAAGATAAGAATGTCTGATTACAGAATAAGGATTCAGAAATTAAGAAACCATAGAAGGCGAGATAATGAGAGGACACTTCAGAAAAGCTCACGCTGGTCGACCACCGAGCTGTTCTAAGGGGAGCCGGGGGTTAGAGGGTAAACGTAACAAACGCTTGCTCTGGAAGGGGCTGTGTGAGGGCAGTATGCAGAAGGCAGTGACTGGGCAACAGCTCCACTCGTCCCACTGTCAGCTGCTCCCTCGGCCCTTACACTTCCTTACAGCAAAAGAAAGCCAAACACCTTCCAAACTCAGCTGCTGGAGACCAATCCCAGGGCCTTAACATTCAGCTTCGAGTAGCACTTAAGATTTACCTTCATAGCAAAACTAGACGGCATCATATTTTTTGGCCACTCAAATTCTGTTGTGTGAATTCGTATGCCAGATTCAAGGAGGAGTGTAGCTTTAAAGTCTGGCCTGCAGAAGAAAAAAATATTTCTTTTAGGGCATATTACCAACGGTACCTCTGGGAGAAGACACACAGTACAGGTTTAAAAAACACACACACACACACAATCATCTCATATTTAATTACCAAAATCAAAAGTACATAAAGCGTTCTTACTTTTGAAGACGGATAAGGTAAGTCTTATTATCCACATCATAAACATTGTTTACTCTCATTCCTAGCAAGCTGAAAAGACAAGGAAAACATGTAACAAATCATACTCCAGTTTGAAACAAAAAATTACAATTAAAGGTACGAAAAAAGGAACTTCCGCTCTAAGGATCTGGGGTCAACCATTCGAGAACAGAGTGGCTATCAGCCAGACATCTCTGCAACGACTCGACACTCTTGGGGGCGGGTGGAGGACAACTCATTAACGTCTAATCCAATGATGTGTTGCAAAGACGAATAAAAATAAACGCGCCCCCTGCAAGCCTGACAAAGCTCGCACAGCTGCAGAGGGGCGAGCCTGCAATCCAGGTCTCAGTTCAGATCTGCAAAACCCAGCTAACACCCGGCTAGCGGGACGGCGCCCCCGCTCTCGGCGGGGTGCCGAAGACATCTGGCCTCTGCTCTCTCCAAGCTCCGCGGCCAGAGGCCACTCCGGCGTCTCGCGGTCTCCCACACGTCTGCCCCAGCCCGGCCAGTGGAGACGCCGCGCCAGCCACGCACCAGGGCTGCGGGAGCGACAGGTGGCCCCTGGCGGGCCACCGCAAAGACGCCCTGCACTCGCCCAGCCCGGCCTAGCCAGGTCCAGGGAAAAACACCACCAGGAGAGAGCCAACAGCAGGCTGGTCTCGCTCCCACCACGGGGCCCCGGCCTGGCCTCCTGCGCTGCCCGCGAGAGCCGCGGTCCCCTGCGAGACCGTACCTCGCATTCAGCTCCGCGAGTACCGCGCAGAGGTCAATGGTGCTAAACCGGGTCTTCATGGCGAGGTCCGAAGGTAGCCACCGCAGTTCTCGCCGCCGACTGCCCGACTGGACGCCGCGACGCTTCCGCGCAGGCGCACTTGGCGGTCATCTACGGCCGCCCGGAGGATCCAATATTCCTTGAAGCGAACGTCTTTGCGTCAGCAGCCTGAAGAAGGCTGTCAAGATGCCTTCAGACTTCCTTTCTGTGGTACCGAAAACAATTCAGAGTAGGTCCAAAATGTTTTCTCGGATCTGCAGTGCTGTCCTGACCGCGTACGGACGGAACCAGATAGCTTCCCGCCCCGCAGGCGGGGACTCGCGCCGGCCCCCACAGTGACCCCTACTGGTCGTCGCCATTTTCGCGGCGGAGGCAGGCGGCCGGGCTCCGGCACCGAGAACCACCACCCGGTTCGGCCCGGGTGCTGGGACTTGTGGCATTTTTAAAAGTAACGAAGCGGAACTCTTGGGTTCGTCCTGTGACGACCCTTAACGATTAGGAGGAACCTTCGGAAAGGACGTCCTACTTCATAGGGGCGGTGTAGGGTTGCTGGACACTCGGCGTGGTGCTGGGTATACAGCTGGCGCCCCATGAACGCAACCTGAAATAGTCAAGTGCTTTCGCTAGAGAGCAGTGAAGTAAAATAAGACAAGATTTCCGGGAGGGTGTGGGGTGTGGAGGAAGAGTTTAAAAGGGGGTGGGGGGCTTGTTGTGTCAGGATAGGTGCGTGGTCGCAAAAGCCGACTTTAAAGGGTGAGGACGCAAAAGAGACAGGGTCTCGCTATGTTGCCCAGGCTGGAGTGCAGTGGCTATTCACAGGCGCGATCCCACTACTGATCAGCACGGGAGTTTTGACCTGCTCCGTTTCCGACCTGGGCCGGTTCACCCCTCCTTAGGCAACCTGGTGGTCCCCCGCTCCCGGGAGGTCACCATATTGATGCCGAACTTAGTGCGGACACCCGATCGGCATAGCGCACGACAGCCCAGAACTCCTGGACTCAAGCGATCCTCCGGCCTCAGCCTCCCGAGTAGCTGGGACTACAGGCGCGCGCCACCGCGCCCGGCGGCTGCCGAGGCTGCAGGCGGCGGGCTTGAGTGTGGCTGCAACGCGACTTCCCGCCAGCAGGGGGCGGTGCGAAGCAGAAAGCGGGCGGCGGGCTGGAAAGAAGTCAGGGAATCGCCAGGTGCCCAGCGGTGCAGAGTCGCCGGCCGTGCAGAACAGCGGCAGATATAGAAGGAAAGACTGGGAGTCAAGGTGACCCTGGTCCAAACCAATCGCGTGAGGTCTAACTGCACAACTAAGCTCACCCCTAAGGCATGTCCAACAAAGCGGTTATTTTTGCATAGGAACAGCCCGTGTAAAGGCTCCGCACTGAAACACGTTTTTGAAAAAGTTGGGCTCTTTGATGGCACAACTCCCACCTTGCAGCGCTACAAAGATATGAGAGGAACAGGATACCAATTTAAGTTTGCAGCAGGACAGTTAGCCCGTCCACTAATTAATACTTTGTTTCTACTTTGGGGAGAAAGAAGGGGCATCCAAAGGTATATTCAAGAACATCCCTAAGAGGAGTAAAGATACAAAGGGCTTCAAAAAGTACAGGGACAAAATGAAATGTTAAAAGGAATTTTTTGGTGCAAAAAAATAACCCTTGAAATCCATGTGTAGTTTTTTCTTAACGCTCATTTTTCATGAGCTTTTCTTCATATGCATGGATTTCAGAACACTTTGTGCCAAATAAACATCTTTTAATTCAGTTTTCCATGAGCTTTTTAGAAATACCCCATAAGTGTAAAGATTACAAGGGAACTTTAATTACTACTGGATTCTATCATTTTTAAGAATATCATATATCTATTTTGAGAAAATTCTGAACCAAAGATACTTGAAAACTGTGGAAAAAAGAAGAGGTAACAGGAGAAAGGGAAATTGTTTGATTTTCAAAAGGAAGATATGAAAGCAAATACCTGAAACTGTAAGCAAGTGTGCTGACCTTCGACCCGACCAAAAACTTTCAGTGGATTATTAATGGGTGACTTAGGGCACCCATGGCTGTTTCTCAACCTTTAATATGCAGTAAAACATTCCTGGGAGAGCATTTGGCCTTGTGGATAAAATGCCAGGTAAGACCCCCGAGATCGGTCCCGGCTCTGTCTCCTGACTTCAGCTTCCCACCAATGCAGACATTTCCAGGCAGCCCTGGGGATCCGTGCTGGATCCCTGCCACCCACTGGGAGACCTAGATTCAGCTCCCAGCTCCCAGCCTAGCCCAGCTGTTCTGGGCATTTGTGGAGTGAACCAGCCGACAGGAGATCTCTCTTCTCTCCCCTTCTCAAACAATTTTTAGGAAAAATTCCTGGGTATCACACCAAAAGATTCTAATTTCTTAGTTAGCTTGGTTCAAGGTGTCTGCCCGGATGAAATGGGTCTTCCATGAAGACTGTGAGAAACAAAGTTGTGAGGAGAGCGCCACATCCTTGAAGAACAAGAGCTCTGCGGTTGGCTTCTCCAAGGCCAGGACTCCAGAGGTGCCTGCTGCCCCTGAATTGGGAATCCTAAATGCTATGAGTCATTAGATCCCGAAGCAGCAGGGGCTGGTAGTCCACAGCCAAGGGCAAGCTGTGTGTGGAAGGCACCATGAAAACAGCAATCCGAATCCAGGAGGCCTGTGGCTTTGGCTTTGCCTGCTTGGTCCTAGTGCTCACCAAGAGAAACAGACGGGAAACCTGGTAAATGCTTACTTAGGCTCTGCAAGCGGGAGCATTCTAGATCAGTTGAACAAAAGCTCTTATCACAGGAATCACGAGAACAGAGGCATAGATAGCCCCTCAACCAATTTCCAGAGCTGAGCCAGTTTAAAGACCCAGAAACCCTTGTGTGAAGAGGAGGCAGGGTCCCCTTGAGGAAGGACCCTGGTACACCACCAGAAAAGTATCCTGTTCACCTTCCTCCTAGCCTACCCCAATCAGACCTGCCCTTCCACAGAGACGATGATACAGTAAGAAGACGAAACAAGCAGAGGTCAGAGTATACTGCTCACTGGCTCCGGACTGGCACTAATTCCAGGACTGTGGTCCACCAGTCAGAGCAAGGGCTTACAATCAGGTAATCAACGGCGTTTTAGCTCTGATCGGTCTCACAGGGGGCTCACAGCGCCCCAGAACCCATCCTGTGGCTATTTCTGCAGTTTCAGAATGCACAATCGGTATAGACATAGTCACTGACAGACAGAACGCCCACACTGGCTCCCTGACCTGTGGAGTGAGCGCTGTGTTGCTGGGAAAGACCAAAGGAAAGCCACTAGGACGGCTTCTTTCTGTTGAACTAGTCAACCCCGGGCAACAGCACGTTCCTGAAGGAATGAGAGAGCGATGCCACCGTGAAGGACTTGAAAGATGCAAAGGGGGTGGCTGTCACCACATCCCTGTGGAACCTGCCCGTGCAGCTGCGCAGAAGCCAAACAGATCTTGGAGAAGGGCAGCGAACTGCAGCTACGACAGATGTGATGGAAACAGACACATCTCCTGGTGATGCAGTTCCGGTTCTGGCAAGTGCCTGTCCCTCCCCCACCTGTTAGACTCACGAGTAGCAACCTGCTTGTCGGCTGGTAAGGCCAACAACACACCTGCACTGTCCCAACTCAGAGGCGCAGCACCTCTCCAGCCCTACGTCAGAATTCAGTTTGACTGTCTTCCTGTTCCACAAGGGGTCACGCAGGTCACATTGATGACATTATGCTGATTGGACGTGGAGAATGAGAGGTGGCGGCTTCTCTAGACTTATCAGTAAGGCATTTGCATGTGTCAAAGAATGGGAAAATGAATCAGAATAAACTTCACAGCTCTTCGACCTCAGTGAGATTTTTCTAGGGATCCATGGGTGTGGGGCGTGTCAACATAGCCCTCCTCAGGTGAGGCTAAGTTACTGCATTGGGTCTTCCACAGTCAAGAAAGAGGTATGCCATGGCGTTTTTTTTTTTTTTTCTGGATATATTTATTTATTTGTAAGGCAGAGAGAGTTACAGAGGCAGAGAGAGAGTTACAGAAGCAGAGAGAGAGAGAGAGAGAGAGAGAGAGAGAGAGAGAGAGAGAAAGGTCTTTCATCCACTGGTTCACTCCCCAAATGGCTGCAACGGCTAGAGCTGGTCTGATCCAAAACCAGGAGCCATGAGGTTGTTCCAGGTCTCCCAAGCAGGTGCAGGGACCCAAGGACTTGGCCCATCTTCTACTGCTTTCCCAGGCCAGTGGCTGGAAGATCTGAACTCTCCAGCAGAGGGCTAGATCGGAAATGGAGCAGCCAGGACTCGAACCAGCAACCCATATGCCAGCACTACAGGCAGTGGCTTTACCTGCTACGCCACAGTGCCCTGGGCCCCGGACTGGTATTTTGGAGACAACAAACACATGCCTCATTTGGGTGTGTTTCTGCAGCCCATTCCCCCAGTGATGTGAAAAGCTGCTAGCTAGTTTGGAGCGGGGCCCAGACAGAAGGCGCAGCAATGCTCCAGCCTACCGTGCAAGCTGCGGTGCCACTGCCCATGTCAGGCGGCAGAGTCAGTCATGCTCGCAGCATGCCCGTCATCTGAAGCCCGGGGCAGGCCGTGTGCGTGAGTTGCAGTGCAGGTCTGCAGCCTTTCGAAGCAGAGTCCTGCTCAGAGACCTACTCTCCTTTTGAGAAACAGTTTCAGCCTACAACTTAGCCCTACCCGAAACTGAACACCTCACCAGGGGCCTCCAAGTTACTGCTCATAAGGACCTGGATGGTATGTGGCCCACCAGGCAGTAAAGTTGAGGGGGTGCACGGTGACAATCCAAGCGGCATATACAAGATAACGTTGGAGCGGGGTCCAAGGCATTGGAAAGTTACTTGGCATGGCTCAAATGCCGTAGTCCTGCCTCCTGCCAACTGGTCTCTCCCAGTGTGTATTCACGCCCTCGTGGAGAGTTCCCTGTGATCGCTGCCGGGACGGGAAGACCAGGGCCGGTGTCCAGACGGTTCAGTGTGACCTGCTGGCACCCCCTGACAGTGGACAACCTGACAGCTGCAACACCCTCGCTCCTTCCTGGGCCATCCCTAAAGACAGCGGCCCAGGAAATCAGCTCAGTGGGAAGACCCCTGAGCGGTTCACCTGGTCATTCATTGTGCTCAGAAGGGAAAATGAGCAGACACACAATTATAAACTGATTCCTGGGCTGTGATGGTTTCTACCGGTTTGCTTGCCTGGTCAAGAACTTGAACATGATTGAAAAATTGGTGACAAGGAGGCATCGTGTGGACCAAACTCTGTGAGTGAATGAACACTACAATACTGTGTCCCACGTGGATGATCCTCAAAGATGACCTCAACAGAAAGGCGTTTTAATATCCAAGTGCGTACCATGACTGGACCCTTCTGTGGGTGTCACTCAGCCTCCTTCCCCAGCACCCCTTCCCCGTCCTGAAAGAGGCCACAGTGGCAAGGACAGAAGTTATGTAAGATCTGGGTAACACAGACTTCCAGCCCCGAAGGCCAGCCTGGCTAAGGCCGCTGCTGCCGGTAACCGAGATGAATACTGAGTCCTCCATACAGCGTCACTACCTGGCATGATCATCCGCCTGGACCACTTCTATAGGTGCAAGAAACCACAGGGACCATCGAGGCTATCAGGGCAGTACAGTGGTTCTGCCTTAAGAGCGAGGAGCATCTGAGTGTCCGTTTCTCAGATGCAGCTAAACTGTCCAGACATCAGTTATATGTGAGTCGTTCATTTTATACACTTGTTAACCTTATATCACATTCATGTCTTAGGTATGTAGGACACAATTCACAGTGTTAAAAAATAAAACTAACAATAACAAAAAAAAAGTGAAGAGATAGAGGTAATAGGGATTGAAAATGGCCACAACTTTTTTAATACGCCCGCAATAGGATTTGTTCCCCTCCACCTTTGAATATGGGCTGGCCTGTGACTGCCTTGACTATTAGGGTGCCAGAGATGATGCTGGCCTATCACCTTTTTATTTATTTATTTTTTTTTGACAGGCAGAGTGGACAGTGAGAGAGAGAGAGACAGAGAGAAAGGTCTTCCTTTTGCCGTTGGTTCACCCTCCACTGGCCGCCGCGGCTGGCGCGATGCGGCCGGCACATCGTGCTGATCAAAAGCCAGGAGCCAGGTGCTTCTCCTGGTCTCCCATGCGGGTGCAGAGCCCAAGGACTTGGGCCATCCTCCACTGCACTCCCTGGCCACAGCAGAGAGCTGGGCTGGAAGAGGGGCAACCGGGACAGAATCTGGCGCCCCGACTGGGACTAGAACCCGGTGTGCCAGCGCCACAAGGCGGAGGATTAGCCTAGTGAGCCACAGCGCCAGCCCGGCCTATCACCTTTAAGAGGACTGGCAGTGCCACCAGCATTGTGGCACAGCAGCTAAAACCACCACCTGTGATGCCATATGGGCACCGATTGGAGACCTGGCTGCTCCACTCCCTGTCCAGCTCTCTGCTAATGCCCCTGGGGAAAACAGCGGAAGATGGCCCCACATATGGGAGACCCAGATGAAATTCTTGGCTCCTGGCTTCAACGTGGCCCAGCCCTGGCCATTGTGGCCATCTGGGGAGTGAAACAGCAGATGGAAGATCTCTTTCTCTCTCCCTCTCTCTGTAACACGGCCTTTCAAATAAATAAATCTTTAAAAAAGAGAGAGAAGACTGGCAGCTTCCAACTTCATCTGTTAGGCCTCAGTCCCTAAGCAGCGAGTATAATAACCTGCTGTTGAGAAGCCTTGAGACTACATGGAGATGGGGAGAGCCTCTGAGCCCGCTTCACGGCCAGGCCGCTGGGCCTCGGGATGAGACCAGCCAGCCGCCAGCTGAGTACCACAGCCAACAGCACCTGGGGCAGAATCCTCCAGCTGAGCTTGGACAAAATCACTAAACAGAATAAGATGGCTGTGATTTCAAACCACTAAATTTTGAAGCAATATGTTATACACAACAAACACTGCAAATAGGCAGATTGAAGCAAAATACACTAAGCAAAGGAAGGACTCTATTAAATTAAATTCAGCTTAAGGCAATCCATGTAACATGAGTCCTTGCTATCCAACGGCAACCTAATTTATGCAAACAAAATGAAACTATTTTTTTTAAAGATTTATTTATTGTATTTGAAAGGAGGGAGAGGCAGAGGCAGAGAGAGAAGTCTTCCATCCACTGGTTCACTCCCTGAATGGCAGCAAAGGCTAGGGCTGGGCCAGGTGGAAGGCAGAAGCCAGGAGCTTCTTGCAGGTCTCCCACGTGGGTGCAGAGACCCAAGCACTTGGGCCGTTCTTCGCTGCTTACCCAGGCACATTAGCAGGGAGCTGGATTAGAAGTGCAGCAGCCAGCGTCCATATTTGTAGCTTGACCCACTATGCCACTGTAACCAATAGCTGAATCTCAGCCAATCACAGGCTGCCAAGCCATCCAGCCCATGCCCACAGGGCATGTACCTCCAAGTCTCTTTTCTATCAAAAATACTCTCTTCCCATAATCCAGGGCTCTCAGGATCTCTGCTGCCTAATTCATGAATTGTTCTTTGCTCAAATAAACTTTGATGAATTTGTCTAAACCTTTTCTTTTTAGCAATTCTAACAGTAAAAAGAAAGCTTTGAGGGTAAAAGACCTTTAAGTCAGTGAAGTGTGTACTTAAAAAAATAAATGAGTCATAAACACTCATGTGAATGTTTATATCTCCTTGGCACGAGTGAGACCTTGCAAAGCAAAACACCAAAACCAAGAAAGAGCCAAAATAATAGGTCTAAATACACAAAAATTCAGAGTTGGTGAATGTTTTAGTCTATTTCTTATTGTTATAACAAAGTCCATGAGGCTGGGTAACAGATAAAGAAAAGGGGCGTGGTTAGCAGACCATTTTGGCAGCTGAATGTCCAAGACTGGTTTGGCCTTTGGTGAGGGCCTCTGGCTGCGTCACAGCATGGCAGACAGCATCGTGGTGAGAGGGAGAGAGCAGCGACCTGGTGAGACAGGGAGCAGGGGGGCGGGGGGGGGGGAGCGGGAGGCCAGGCTTGCTCTCATAGCAACTACTGGATCGCCCAGAACTACATCAGGCCCCTCCAGACCAGCACCCACGGTGACCCCATAAGGCCACCTCAGCACTGGGGAGTGTGCTGCTAGCACACAGACCTTTAGGGGAACACACTCAAAACATGGAGTTTCCAATATCTGAGCCACAAGCGTATCCAAGCTATAGCATTCCAAAGCAGACGTCCAAAATGCTCTGCCACAGGTACAAGCAAGAGCTTAAAATAAAGATACGGTCAAAATGCACACATGCCCATGCGCTTGGAAAAAGTGTCAGTGTGAGCCTGTGTCCAACAGCAAAGCCTTCACAGAGGTAGTGCACGCAATGCTGACTTGACTCCCTCCTCCCAAGGATCACTTTCCTACTCCTGCTCTAACAAGCCTCCACAAAGCTAGACGCTTAGATGACACAAATGTATTATCTTCTCTCTTGCTTTTCTTTAAAGTTTGCTTTCATCTACTTGAAAAGAGAGGGGGGGGAGAGAGAGAGAGAGAGAGATCTTCCATCTGATGGTTCACTCCCTACATGTTTGCAAAAGCCAAGGCTGGGCCAGGCTGAAGCCAGGAGTCCAGAACACCATGGGGTCTCCCACTCAGGTGGCAGGGGCCCAATCAGTTGAATCATCGCCTGCTGCCTCCTAGGCGCGTTGGCAGGGAGCTGGACTACAAGCAGAGGCTCCAGGACCCGGACTGGGATGCAGGTGTCCCAAGCGTGGCTTCCCATGCGCTGCCACAGTGCCTGCCCCTCAATCTGCTATCTCAGAAGTACCAGTGGGTCAGCAGGTGCATGCCTCCTGCAGTTCTAGGGGAGAATGGCTTTCCTTGCCCTTTCCAGCTTCCAAGGGTCGTCCACGTACCTCGACCAGTTCCCCCTTAGAACTACACTGTGCGGCGGGATCATCTCCCCACGAGACCCCCAGTGGAATCTCGTGTGGAAAGTCCCTTTCACCCTGCAAGGTCATGTGTTTCCAGATGCTAGAATTCCAGTCCTCCAGCAGCTCCACAAACAGGGTTCTGGCTGCTAGGACTCCGGGGCTAACTCACAGGCAGTGCTTCTGCCCAAAGCTAAGTCACTCGGGGCCCCAGGCAGGGGCCCACTTCTTGAAAAACAAACAAAATGTGTCAAAATTATTTTTCCCCCATTTCTAAAGTGGAGAAAGAGTAAAGCTCTTTATTTTTTTTTTTTAAGAATCATATCTCCACTATTTCCACTTCGTAAAAATTCGTTGGAGATACATTTTACATTCTGAAGACGTTGTCCTCAAGAACTTGATGCAGTCAGACCTAGTCCACGGGGGAGCAGAGCCCAGACAGTGGACCGAGCCACCTCGGGAAAGGCAGCGGCTGCAAACCTAATAATTGGCGTTAGGAGAACTGTTCTCCACTTTGTCCCCTCTTGTCCTCACTTCCTGGGGGAGGAAACAGAGTCTGTGTTTGACGCTTGGCGTCGTCAGACGTGCACGGATGTTCAACTGCAGGCACACACGGACCCCCTGACACATGAGCTGCACGCAAGGCCTGGCCACAGGCACCCACGGGCTGAACGCAAGGCCTGGCCACAGGCACCCACGGGCTGAATGCAAGGCCCGGCCACAGGCACCCACGGGCTGCACGCAAGGCCTGGCCACAGGCACCCAGCACTTTCCAAAGCCCAAGTCTCCTCGCACACTTCCGACCTGCTCCAGGCTGGGGAGCTGGGTCCCACGAACTGGGGGTGCAGGAGCCAGGCCCGCAGCGGGCCCGCCCAGAGCCCCGAATTTCCCCTTCCTCAGGCCCTTCGCTCTCGGCGGCCTGCGGGTCACGTAATGAGGTGGCGGCACGGGGCAGCGCACTGGGCCACGCCGACGCTCCTGGCCCGCGATTTTTCCCGCCTACAAGGCTCTCGCCTTGTAAGCGGGAGAACGTAAGCCTGTGGCTCAGCCAGTTGTCCGTCCCTAACACCCAGAAGGGACAGGGCTTCTGCGGCGGGAGGCAGGGCCGCGCCTGGAAACTGCCGGGGAAATGAGAGCCGCAGCCAGGCCTCTGCCGACCGCATTCGCGAATTCTTAAAGGGAACGCTCCCTGGGCTCCGCGGGGCGGAGGCCATTTTAGCTCTCTGGTGTGTTAACGAGCGACCCCTGGCGGTTCCGCGGGCGATAACAGCTTCTCTCAGAGACGATTTCGCGCCGCTCCAGTAGGGGTCAGTGGTGAGGAGGCGCCAAGCCTTTGGGCATCTTGGCTCAAACCGTTGATTTTTAGCCCTAAAGAGAAGTAAAACTGGAGACAAACATGGAAAAACTGTACGAAACAGCCTGTAACAGGGTGCAGTAATATCTCATCCATTTTTGGTTCACGCGTTATTAAATTGTTGAACAGGGAATGAATCCCCCCTAACAAATTTTTCTTAATTTTATCCTACTAATACTAATTATTTCTCCCTCAGCAATCTAAAATTTTAGATGGAGAGGGAGCAAAAGAGACAGGGTCTCGCTATGTTGCCCAGGCTGGAGTGCAGTGGCTATTCACAGGCGCGATCCCACTACTGATCAGCACGGGAGTTTTGACCTGCTCCGTTTCCGACCTGGGCCGGTTCACCCCTCCTTAGGCAACCTGGTGGTCCCCCGCTCCCGGGAGGTCACCATATTGATGCCGAACTTAGTGCGGACACCCGATCGGCATAGCGCACGACAGCCCAGAACTCCTGGACTCAAGCGATCCTCCGGCCTCAGCCTCCCGAGTAGCTGGGACTACAGGCGCGCGCCACCGCGCCCGGCGAGCCTCGGCAGCGCCGAGAGCATACTAAAGGCTGAGGCCCGGTGACGTCACCGGGGGCGGGGCGGGCCGAGCTGGGCCCCGCCCCGCGGGAGGCGGTCTCTAGGCGGAGGCAGTGCGCCTGCGTCGCGGGGTTCCGCCCGAGGAGGGGCTCTGGGTGCAGGGTTGCGGCCACGGGTGCCGCTGTGTTGCTGCAGACTCTGCTGTGTTCTGATGTCGCCGACGCTGGCCGGTGGAAGATGAAGCCTGTAGAACACGCAGCGAGAGAACAATGCGAAAGGCAGTCCTTGGTCCCTCAGCATTGCTATGCTCCAACAGCCCTTGTTAAATGCGTGCTGCGTGTTTGCGGGTGTCTTCCTGTCAATCTCCCGCTATTAAGGTCCGCACAGCCATGGCAGGTGGCCACGCTGTACCAGAGAGAGTGGCGCCTTGGAGCAGAGGTCGGGGGTCCGCACAAGGGCCCGGGCCCAGCTCGGCCCTGCTTTCCACGCCCCGGCGCGCTCACGGGGGACAGAGAGCCAGCGCCTGCGCAGGTGGGTGCAGGAGCTTGCGGGAACCTGCAGTCTGTTGGTGTCGGGGGAGGTGGGTGGGGCCGAGCCTAGGTTAGGCAGGACTTACGAACAGGAAAGAGTTTGCAACCAGGACAGGCGTGCAGCATCGGGCTTCTATTTGTCCCCCAAGCCCTCTCTCCTAAGGAGCGCAAACACCCCCTCCGCTTCTCTCCTGGCCGCAGACGACGGAGCCCCGTCCCTGCCAGGGGAAGAGACGAGAACCGGCACCTGTGCCCGGTGGCCGCTCCCCAACTCAAACTCCCTGCGTCGGGCTCTTCCGCCCATCTCCCTCCTCGCTGCCCGAAACCACTCCGAGTCTGGATCTGAGAAGCAGACACTGCCCTGACTCTGCCTCTCCGCCCACAGGGAAGCCCCTGAGCTTCCTGACGCAGGGGGCGCAACACACGCCCCCCAGTCTGTCACCCGTGGCCACGATTGTTCCCTGACGCCTCCTCTCCGCTGCCCGCCTCTGCGGGGTCTCCTTGGCCCAGCCCCTATCTGTTCGCTCCTAGCCATCCTGCTCTTTCTTGGAGCTGCCGCAGACACTGCCTGGTGGCTGTCACTGTGCCGCAGCACGGACCAGCTCCCCTGGTCCTGCGGACCTGCCCGGCCTCCTGCGTTCTCACTCTACCAACGCTCTGCGTGCCCCCTTCATCCCTGGGCTGGTTTTCTTCGTTCCAGGCCAAGCGCCTGTTTCTGGCTTATCCAGCATCACTAGGTGATGAAGTGGAGATAGTCAAACGAATAGCAAAATAAATAAATAAATAAAACAAATAAATACTATCTGCGGTAAGTACTAGTGGGACAAAGTACTGAGATAAGTGGCCAAGGGACCTACTTTAGGTAAGCCCTCTTTGGGGAGGTGTCATTTAAACTGGGTGGGGCTGGAAGAATCGGACAACAAATAATATACTTTGATTGCAAGCAACACGGGCTGTGTACGCTAATGAACTTCCCTTAAGGAGCTGAGCGGAACAAAGTAGGGCTGAGCAGAATGGTTGTTGGCCCCGATCTCCCCTTTTAGTACCGAATAGGTTTTTGGATGGGCACACGAGGCCCCGGCTTGAGACTGCATCTCCCGGTTTTCCCTTACAACCGAGCGTGGAATGTGAATGTGAATCATAGGTGCACCTGCATAACTAAAATCCACCCGTGGCCTACTATGTCTGCTGTTCTGCCCCTCTTCACCACCAGATGGCGCCAGTGCAGCCGGGCGGCGCCGCGGCTCTCGCCGGGGCCACGAGGGAGCTCAGGCCGGGCGCGGGGGAACCGGGCCACGGGAGAGCTCCGTGGGTGAGCCACGCTGCCGGCCCGGCCACTCCTCGCTCCCTGAGAACAAGCTTCTGTCACATCGAAACCGCGGGCTGCGGCACTTCGTCACAGCGACGATGTACTCTGCCCCGGGGGTCGGGGGTGGGCGCCTGGAGGACACGCCGGGTCAGCGCCCGGAGTCCTCGCGCTGCCGCCGGGGCCCGAGGGAACACGCGCAGGGCGGGCCCGGGAAGCTGACGCCACTAGGACGCCGCGGTTGCAGACGAACGACAGGAAGGGGCGTCCGCCGGGGCCTGCGGGCAGCCGGGACACCGGCAGAAGCCGAAGAGCAGGGATTTCCGGCCCCGGGAGAGCCGGCGCGGAGCTGGGGCCGCCAAGGGAGGAGGAGACGCGGGGCGGGCGGGGGCGGGCGGGAAGCGGAAGAGGGGCGGGGCCGCCGGGGGCGGGGCCTCCAGGGCGGGCGGGAAGCGGGGCCAATAGGGGTGGAGGGGCGGGGCCGTCGGGGGGCGGGGCCTCGATTAGGATTGGGGGTGCCTCTCCGGGAAGGCGAGAGGCGGGCCCCCAGGGAGCAGCCAACAGAAGAAAAGGCGGAAGGGGGGGAACCTCGGGCCAGGGTTGTGGGGGGAAGTAGATGGGGCACTGGGGGAAGGGGGAGAGGCGTGGCCTTCAAGGGGGCGGGGCCTCCAGGGGCAGGAAGGAGGCGGGGCCGCCAGGCGAGGGAGCGTCAGGGCCGCTAGGGGGCGAGGTGAGCGAATGCCCAGCGGGACCTCGCACCCCAGCCTAGCGGCCCCGCCTCCGGGGCTGGGGCCCCGCCCACTCCGCCGGTGCGGATGCGGGCCGCGGGAGCGTGAGCGAAGCTTGAGGTCTTCATTCTAGGGCCCAGCTCCTAGGGACGGACCCTGGTTCTGCTGGGTTTAGTAGAGGAGCGAGGAGTGAGCGAGAACGACACTGAACGCTAACATACTGCTCCTGAGTGGCAGTACTCTGCGTGGAGGGTATTGATCGGTTAGTCACATATGGCAGGTTTCTAACTGGGAATAAACCCCCACAGCGGGCAGTTAGCCCGTGGCACTGAGTAGGCCTATACCTTTAAATCCAGGGCCCGTTCTCTCATACTGGGCTATGCTTTGACTTCCTTCTGACAATTCTGCCTAAACGTTTTGAAATTTGAGAACGTGGTGGAGCTCCACGGTAGCCTAACTGTTTCTTCCGTCCATCCAGGTTTGATGAGTGACACATTATGGTCTCAACCCAAAACTTCATTCATTAAAATCTCAGTATTTCACAGTCTTTCCTTAACAAGTAGTTGTATCCTCACACCAGAGTGGCAAAAATTCTGGACTGTACTTTGTCAATTTCTAAAAAAATCATTAGAAAGCTTTTATTTATACTTAATTTGAAGGGCAGAGAGGCAGAAACAGAGATCTCCCACCCTCTAGTTTACTCACCAAATGCCTGAAATGGCTGGGATTGGGCTGGGCTGGGCTAAGCCAAGAGCCGGAGGCAGGAACTCAGGAACTCCATCCAGGTCTCCCACGTGGGTGGCAGGAACCCCATTACTGCAGCCATCACTGCTGCCCTGCAGGGTGAACGTTAGCAGGAAGCAAGCGTCAAACGCAGGCCCTCTGCTGTGTGGTGCCAGCCTCGTCACCTCTTCACTAAGCTGAAAGCACACCCAGGGTGCTTCATCAGCTAACACTGAAGGGCGCTCCCTTTGTTTGTGGATTGGTCACATTAGTCAGAATAATTGAAAAACTAATTTGCTTTGCCTGGTTTTCTATTCTGAAGGTTAATTATTTGCCACAGCTAATAATACATTTTTAACAGCCTAGATATTGGTGGGAAAACATCCTTTAACTTGCATACAGCTTTCACTAAGGTGAGAGAGGATCAAGGCAGCTTTCTTTCTTGAAATTATTTGTTTACTCACCCAACAAATAAATATTGAACACCTGCTATGTCCTAAGTGCCCCAAAGTGTCACCTATCAGTATTGGGGATAAATAATAATTCTGAGAATAAAATTATAAACAAGTAAACAATTTCATGATACAAGCAGTATAACTGTTTATAGGTTTGTGCCCATTTATCTTTTTCAAAAAAAAGATTTATCTTTTGAAAGTTTGAGTAACGGAGGGGAGATAGAGATCTTTCATTCCTTGGCTCACTCCCCAAGTGGCTATAATAACTGTGTCTGGGCCTGGCCAAAGCCAGGAGCAGAAACTCATCCTGGTCCCCCACATGACAGGGAGGTTTAAGCACTGTGCCAACCTCTGCTGCCTTCCCAGATGCATAAGCAGGAAGCTGAGCACCAGGACTCATCAGCACTGCGATATGGGATGCCTGTATCATCACAATGCTGGACCCACGAGTACACTGAATCCAAGATAAGTCACAATTTCTGAGCAGAGGAATGACTGGATAAGTGTCTCATCTTGCGTGACCTATGGCCCTGGCCAACGACTCAGATAAAAATCCTAGGGCTTTTCCTATGTGGAGGTGGTGAGGGGAATGGTTTCTTCCCCTTGACCTCCTCCTCTCATCACAAATGCGTGAAAGAAGGTTGAGGCTGCAGCTGGCCTGGTGAGATCCAATGACAGCCCATTTTCACTTCTTTTATTCGGGAAGGGGAAATTTTAAGCTTTCCTGAGTACTTTAAACACAGTTTTCATGTTACTCTGTCGTGACGTTAAGATGTGACCGCTGACTATATTGCCTCACGGGTGCTTGCTAGGGATGCTTTTTAAATCTGTTGGATCACAATTCACAGTGTTAATCATTTTACAAGAGATGGTGTTACATTCTGGTTTCTGTGTATGAGGTGGTATGAAACAGGGGTTCACACTTTTCTCGGAGGTTGTTTGTAGGGCCTGAGTACCCTGAAACCAGCCCTGTCTCTGTCTGTACAGAGTGCTGCAGGCACAGGCTGCTGTGTGCTGTTCAAGTGAAACCCCTCACTGGACGGTGACAAAGCTCTGCTTCATGTTGTGGCATAGCTCATTTCCCAAGGGGGAGCACAGCCTGGGGTGTGGCAGGAAACACAGAGAAGCAAAACCACCACACACCAGTTACAACATTCAAGTTCAAGGGCACAATCTGGAGTATATTGTCTGTTACAAAAGGGCATGTGTGTAATCAAGGCAAATGCTGAGCTATGATTTACTGTTTCAGAAGTAATTAATGCTCTTATACATTAGTATAATGCAAAAAAGAAGAGTGATTTATATGCTTTTGATCATAAGATTTATTAAAATAGTAAGTCCCTTTGGGCAGGTGTTTGGTCTGGCAGTTAAGTCACTGGTTGGGACACAGAATGTCTAGATTTGATGCTTGACGACAGCTCCTGCTTCAAGCTTCTCCCTGGGAGGCAGAGGGTGCTGGCTGGAGCGGTTGGCTTCCTATCTCCAGCGTCAGCCTCAGCCCAGCCCCAGACATCTCCATCTCTTGAGGAGTGAACCAGCAGATGGGAGCTCAATCTCTCTCTCTCTCGTAAAATAACTTTAAAAGTTTTTAAAAATAAAAAACTAAGTCCCTTTTTTCATTTGTACATTCAACCAACTAATTCCGCATCATTAGTCATTAGGGAAATGCAAACAAAACCACAACAAGACACTCTGTTAAACCTGCTAAAATCACTATAACAACAACAAAAACAAAACAGAAAATAACAGATGTTGGCAAGGATGCAGAGAAACTGGAATTCTCTTACTTTGCGGTAGTTACATCAAATGGTGCAGCTGCTATGTAAAACAGTTAATCAGTTTCTCAAAAAGTTAAACATGCAATTACTATATGACCCAGTTTAGATACAGACCCTAACAAGTCAAAAGCGGGGACTAAATGAATACTTGATAAATAATGTACATTGCAGCATTATACACTGCAATTAAAAGGTACAAACAACCCAAATGTACATCAACAGACTAATGGGAAAACAAAACAAGGTGTTTGGGAATATTATCCAGCCATAAAAAAGGAATGAAGTTTTGACGCATGCTACAAATTGGATGAACTCTGAAGACATGCAAAGTGAAATAAGTGAGACACAAAAGGAAAAACATTGCTGAATTCCACTTGCTGCCTCCCAGGTGTGCATTAGCAGGAAGCTGGATAGAGGAACAAAGTCAGAACTGGAACCTAGCCGCTCTGATACGAGATATGGGCATCCCAAGCAGTGTCTTAACCACTGTACCAAATGCCCACCCTTGTTTTTTTTTTATTTCTAAATTTCCTACTTGATTCTATTTTATATCTACTGTGTCTCTGCTGAGACTTTCTATTTTTGGCCAGGAATTCATATTTTTTTTCAATTGCCTTAAATGTGTTAATAATTGCTTATTAAAACATTTTACACTGGCTGCTGTAAAATCTTCGTCAGATTTTTTTTCATTTTGGTGTTGACATTTAAAAAATTTGGGAAGCAAAGAGACATTTAAAAAAATGAGAGACAAAGATAGCTCCCACCCACCAATCCACTCCACAAAAGCTTGCAACAGCAGAGACTGGGCCAGGCTGAAGCCGAGAGCCAGGAACTCACTCCAGGACTCCCTTGTGGGTGGCAGGAATCCACTGCCTCCCAGGTCACAGCAGCAGGAAGCTGGGGTCAACAGCAGAGCCAGGTCCTGATCCCAGGTCCTCTGACACGGGCTGCGGCTTTCCTAACCACTGGGCCGAATGCCCATGCTGGTGCTGCCATCTATGAACTACCTTTTTGCACTCAGTTTGAGATCTTGCCTCGATGAGTGATTGTTGACGATGACCTGGATATTTCTGGTATTTAGGACTCTGGATTGTATTTAACCTCTTATTTTAGCTGGCTTTCTCAACACTGCTCCGACAGGAAAAGCAAAGCACCACCTTGTTCCTGCCAGGTGGAAAGAGCAGTACAGGTTCCTCACTCGGCCTCTGCCGACAGCCTAGGTGGGTGGCTGGGGGCCCCGTGTGGGGAAGGGCTGCCCACTAGGCCACCCCTCTGTGGATTTAACTGACGCCAACAGATTCCATACGGCGATGGAGGGTGGTGCTGAAGGTGAAAGAGTAAAAGGAAGACAAAAACAATGTTTCCAATACACTCGCACGACACTGACGCCAATGGGTGGGCAGCTTCCCTCACACTGACCAATTCTCCAACTCTCTGGGCCCCAGCTGAGTGCCCTACAATTCGATTATGACAGTAACCACTCAGAGTTCAGTAGACTCAAAGGGTGAAGGTTTGGTCCCATAGATTGTCCCCTCACTTCAGACGCCAGTCTCAACCCCAGGTTTTGACCTATAGTTCTGATCGACTGGTTTCAAATCCACAGTTCCCATGACCCCTTCCTGGGGTTTGATCATTTGCTGGAATGGCTCCCAGAACTCAGGGCAGGAGTTCATTTACTTCTACCGGTTTATTATGAAGAATACCCAATACCCAAATGGACACAGGCATGCAGGGTCCATGGAGCTCCTGTATTCTTTCTGGGAGCAGCACTCTTTCAAGGCCGCAGTGTGCTCATCAAGCCCCAAGTTCTTTGAACCTTGTTGTTTCTCATGGAAGCAGCTTTGGTTAGTTAAGTTATTAGTCACTGGGGACCGACTTCATCCTTTGATAACCAACCTCCATCCTCCAAGAGTTGTCTCATTGGCATAAACTCAGGAAAGAGGGTACGTGGTGGGGGTGCTGTGGCGTAGTGGGTAAAGCCACCTCCTGCAGTGCCAGGATCCCATATGGGTGCCAGTTCAAGTCCCAGCTGCTCCACTTCTGATCCAGCTCTCTGCTGTGGCCTGGGAAAACAGCAGAAGACAGCTGAAGTCCTTGGGCCCCTGCACCTGTGTGGGAGACCTGGAAGAAGCTCCTGGCTCCTGGCTTTGGGTTGGCACAGCTCTGGCTGTTGTGGCCATTTGAGGAGTGAACCAGTGGATAGATAGACACCTCTCTCTCTCCCTCTCTGCCTCTGCCTCTCTGTAACTCTGCCTTTAAAATAAATAAGTAAATCTTAAAAAAAAATTCATATAAAAATGGAACTAAAAGATGTTAATTTTTTGTAAAAAAAATTTTGAAATATACGTACATGTTTTTCATAATATACATATTCTATGAACTTTAGGAAGTTCCTTCCAATGGCTGAAAGAGAAACTTGGTGCCATGAACCAGAAACAAAAACCAAATGTATGTCTCTTATTATCTCAGCATGATGGGGGTAACCACGGGAGAGAGGCTGGCTTCCTGTGATCACCCCAACTCTCCACTAAACTTCTTTGACACCACCCCAGCCAGGAGGGAGGACACGAGTGCTGCCACACTGCCAAGTGAGACTCCCCATGTGCTCCTCCAACACCAAGCGCCTGAGTGTGTGTCATTACCATCTGGAGAGGATGGATGTCATTGTTCCCTGCTCCGTCTGGCGAAGGGACAGGTGGTTGGGGCACGTCATTAAGAACCTAGCAAGTGCGGAAGCCTGGGCTGTCCGCCTGGCCTCTGTAGAGGCTGTCTGACTAGAGTGTAGTGGTTATGCTCTAAAAGTTCTTATTTATTTATATATTTGAAAGGCAGTGCAACAGAGACAAGGAAAAGAGAGAGAGAGAGAGAGAGAGAGAGAGATTTTCATGCTAGATTTTCATCCTAGGGCTCACTTCCCAAATGGCTACAAAAGCCAGGTCTAGGCCAGGCTGAAGCCAGGGGCCAGGAGTTCCATCTGGGTCTCCACCATGAACGGCCAGGGTTGGAGCAGCTGGGCCATCTTCCACTGCCTTCCCAGGCACACCAGCAGGAAGGTGCGTGGGACGCAGAGCAGCAGGGACATGCACAGGCACCCTGATAGGAGCTACAGCCATCCCACTGCAACACCACACAGGTCCCTCCAAGAGTTTTCACTACACTTGATCTTAGCCAAAAGGCCGAGAAGCGATTGAAGAGTTTTCTTTCTTCCTAGGTTGTCCCTTTCCTAGTCCTTTGGCTAATGATATCTGGATTGGAAGCGGGGCAACAGAGACTTGAACCAGTGCCCATATGGGATGCTGGCTTCACAGGCTTAACCCACTGTACCACTGCACCACCATGCTGGCTACTTATTGTGTTAACTTTGTGATTGCCCTTCTGTTTAGGGCAAATGATACTGACTGAAAAACTCTTCCAGTGATTCTGTGATATCCCTCTTTCCTTCCCAGTTAAGACACTGTTGCTACATCATGAAGGAGCACATCAAATTGTTCTAAGAACACTATAAAGCAATTCAGGGATAGGTCAAAAGGCCAGGACACAGGCCTTTATGTGTAGTGCTCTTTATAAACTGAAGGGTCGGTACACAGACAGATCCCTGGAAGGATCTGGAACAATCACCCTTGCTCTTCTTTACACATATGCGTCTTTCTCCCCAAAGACTAACTTCTATTGCCACCTGGACTCCAAGCCAGACAGGCTGTGACAAGGCAGAGTCCCTAGTTAGGATGCAGATCCATGGAGGAGAGACAGGTTGCTGCAGTCTTTCTTCAGATCAGATTCTAAATTCACAGGAATAAGAATCTGGTTAGCCAATCAGCAAGATGAGGCTGCTTGTGGTCCAGCTGGTATGCCCAGAGATGTAGGAGGGGACTTCAAAAACTGCATGGAAAATAGAATTTAAAGGATAAGTTTATTTTGCTGCAAAACTTTTGAGATCCATGTGGAGTGTTTCCCTACTATGCTTTTTCCATGAATTTTTTGAAGACTCCTTGCGTATGTTGAAGGATCGCATGGAAAAAACCAGGACAGCCAGGAATCTGCTCCTGCATTCCTGTGGATGGGAGCGGCAGTTGCCAGACAGTGCTAGGGGGTCAGACACACTGGGTAACTTACTCTGCTCCTACCGTCTTTGCCATGCTGTTAGAAGATTTATCCACATCAAAACTGTTAGAAGTTCAGGTCTGTATTCTTTCATTGTCAAGGTTACTACCACATAAGCAGGTTGAACTCATGGCTTATCTTTCCTATAATGTTGAAAAAATTAGATTAAGTGGCAGAAAGACTCGTTTTTACATCTGGAAATGAAATAAAGCATTTATAACTGCTTCAAAGACCCTGGGACTTCCCTTTTCCAGCATTAATCCTGTTAATTTGGAAAGTCAGCATGCAGGGTAGCTGAGCTCCGTCCCATGATGGAGAGAGCACAGGAATGGCTGCCCCTAATTCACCAGCGAGGGTCGCACACCACAGTCTCAGGTTTAAGAAAATACAGCACTACCTCTACAGCTAGTCTTTAAGCTCAGCAGGTTTATGTTACTGGACTATGATTTGTGGATATATAATCCAGTGTCTTTCTAAGCCTATTAGAATACAAATCTTTCTTACGTGAAAATGGAAATAAACCCATAAATTGTGCTCAGCTAATCTGCTGTTAAATGGGTTATAGTGAGGGGCCAGTGCTGCGGCACAGTGGCGCCTGTGGCGCCAGCATCCCATATGGGTGCCAGCTCTAGTCCTGACTGCTCCTCTCCCCATCCAGCTCTCTGCTATGGCCTGGGAAAGCAGTAGAAGATGGCCCAAATGCTTAGACCCCCTGCAACCCATGTGGGAGACCCAGAAGAAGTTCCTGGCTCCTGGCTTCTGATAAGTTTAGCTCCATCTATTGCAGCCATTTGGGGAGTGAACCAGTGGATGGAAGGCCTTTCTCTCTGTCTCTACCTCTCAAATAAATAAATAAATAAATATTTTTTTAAAAAAATAGGTTATAGTGTAACATTTACCTAGGATTTTACAACCATTTCCTCACTCATAAATCTTGGCCATTGTGTTTGAAATTGTAATTATATACTGATGGGTCAAAGGTTCTGAAAAACAAAAAGTGTTTGCTTGTTCCTGGTAATATATACTGTTTGCCCTTAGAGCAAAAAAAAAAAAAATTATACAGGGTATGGAGCAGGAAATTTGGTTATGATTATGATACCTGGTTATGATTTTCTAAGGAATTTTTCCTTTCCAGCTCCAAGCTGGGTTTGCAATTAGATTTAGTTGACAACAACACTAAGCTCTACTTTTCAATACGATCCTTTCTTCTTTCCTTTTTTCTCTTCTTTCATTTCTTGCTTTCCCACCCTTTATAAAAAATCATTTATTTATTCTGTCTTTGAAGCAGCATTGTATGAAGCCATTTTATTTACTTGCTTTCTACACTATAAACAGCTGAACATTTACAGGCTTACCAACTTTTTCTTGAGGTTCCGTAAGCTAATTATTTTTCTCTGGGTTCTGCGGCATGGAAAGTTCTTCCTCTTCTTTTTCACTACCAATCCAGCCAGTTAGAGGAACTCCCTTGAGAAGCTGAACCTCCAACCAGGAAGTCAGGAAATGAGGCAGATAAAGTCAAATACTATGTGAGAGGCAAAAAGTGATACAGCGCCATCGCATGAGTGCTCCTCACTCTCTTTGGTTAGTATCGTTGCCATCCCCGGGGACACAAGCAAATACAGAAAAAATACATAGCAGAAGGGAAAAAAAAAAAACCCAATAAATTAGGAAATCTTAAGGCAGAATCATGGGAAAGGCAGGAGAAGGATGTTAGACCTCAGACGTCTTCTCTGCCCCTCCAGGAGCTGCCCTGGGGCCCAGCACCCTCTCGGCTGTGGCACGTAGGTCACTGGATAGGACGACACAACTGACTGCTACCATCGCGAACACCACGCGCACTGCTGCTTTGCTATTTCACTACCAGGTTGGGAGTAGTCAGCCAAGCAGTCGGAATGACGTGGCCTCTCTGTTCTTCAGAAACAAAGCTCAGAGCATCAAAAGTGTACATTCTTCGTCAGTTGAGGCAGAAGTAATAATCTTGACCTAACTGAAAAATACTCTTCTGATACTGAAAGTCAAATTTAGGAGGTGATAGGCTTCTTCCTAACAGGGGATGCTATGGGTATTTCCAGGGTATGAAATAATACTTTTCACTCCCACAATTTCAGTGATTCAAATGAGTGATATCAAAAAATATATTCCTAAACTATCATAACTTTAACAGATTGAAAATGATGATCATTCTAGAATCCTACTTGTCTGACTTGATTTTCAAATGACTGCCTGATGGGAAAATTAATGCACTCAGGCGTCCAATTTGTACAATGTTGCTAGATGATTTTATTTTGCATACTTCAAATTCAATTGTGTACTGTTCAGGGTTCTCAATTACAATCAATAAAAATTGACTCGTTAACTTGAACAGGAAGTAATTTCATCAGAAGTAGATCAGGAGGCTCAGAACTGTGAGGAAGGCTGTAGGGTCAGGCAGGAGGCAAAAGGCACTGTGGGGACTATGCCGCAGGAACAGCTGGCTTTGGACACATGCAACTGGTACTTTCACGATGACACTTACTGCCAGTGGCATTTGTTGTCACTGGTTATCTGCTGTCACGCTACTGTGCACAGTCACAAGTTGTCATACTTGTTCTAGCAACTCTAGGACTATGAATCTCAGAATGCCAAACCTGACGTGGACTTGTTAACTGGCTGAGTACATTTCAAAGCCTGACTCCTGGGAGATAGGAAAAGGAACATCTAGTTGCCCACCTCATCTCTCCTTCCACCCGATCAGTCACAAGCTGAGCCCTAGCAGGGGTGAGTTGGCACAGCGGGTAGCCAAGACACGTAAGTACCCGTGGACAGATTTCAGTTTGGAAGCTTATGAATTTGGGGGCCAGCATTGCCACCCATTAGGTTAAGCTTCCGCCTGCAATGTTAGCATCCCTTATCAGAGCACTGGTTTGAATCCTGGCTGCTCCTCTTCCCATCCAGCTTCCTGCTAATGTGCACAGAAAGGCAGAGAATGGTGGTCCATGTACTTGGGCCACTGCTACTCATCTGGGAGACCCTGAGGAGTTCTGAGCTCCTGACTTCAGACTGGCCTATATCTGGTTGTTGTGGCCATTTGGGGAGTGAATCAGCTAATGGAAGATCCCTCTGTCTCTTGCTCTCTCACCATCACTCTGCCTTTCAAATAAGTCTTGAAAAAAGAAAAACCCAACAAAAAGAAGCATATGAGCTTGATCATCCTATGGTTGCCCAGCATTCTGTCTTATAGAGGTTCTATTAGTCACTAAATAACTTCAGCTATGATTACAGTATATTTTCAAAATATCTTCTTGCTAAGGAATATTCATGCTTTTATTTGACAGGTCTAATGTGTCGGTAGGTTATGCCAATGGTTAAAGTTTTACTGAAGCACACTATGCAAAAAATATATATGCATTTATCCTGGAGATGAGAGATAACAAAATAAGTAGAGTTTAGAACTCACAGAATGTTGATTGTGAGGGGCAGGTGCTGTGGTGTAGCAAGTTAAGCCACAGTCTGCAAGGCTAGCATCCCAGATGGGTGCTGGTTCAAGTCTTGGCTGCTCCACTTCCCATCCAGCTCTCTGCTAATGTGCCTGGAAAAGCAATGGAGGATGGTCCCAGTGCTTAGGCCCCTTCACCCATGTGAGAAGAAGGTCCAGACTCCTGACTTCGGGTCTGCCCAACTCCAACCTTTGCAACCATTTGGGGAGTGAACCAGCAGATGGACGTTCTCTTCCTCTCTTTCTCCCTTTCTCTCTGTAACACTGCCTTTCAAACAAATGAATCTTTAAAAAAAGAGTTGAATATGAAAGGAATTTAGTAATTAGTTCAGTGATATTCAATCTTAGCTGCACATTAGAAATCTCAAAATTTTTAAGAAAACAAAGACCTTCTGTGACTTACCTGTTCTGGAGTGTGGCCCAAACATGTTAGTCACTTAAAAGCGCTCCAGGTGATGCTAATGTGCAGACAGGCCTGAAAACCATTGACGTAGTTCAGCTTCCTGAGTTTACAGATGAACACATAATTTAGTATGATGGAAAAAAGAACACAAGACTTGGATTAAAACACCTTAACCCAGCCGGCGCCGCAGCTCACTAGGCTAATCCTCCGCCTTGTGGTGCCGGCACACCAGGTTCTAGTCCCGGTTGGGGCGCTGGATTCTGTCTCGGTTGCCCCTCTTCCAGGCCAGCTCTCTGGCTGTGGCCAGGGAGTGCAGTGGAGGATGGCCCAAGTCCTTGGGCCCTGCACCTCATGGGAGACCAGGATAAGTACCTGGCTCCTGCCATTGAATCAGCGTGGTGCGCCGGCCACAGCGCACTGGCTGCGGCGGCCATTGGAGGGTGAACCAACGGCAAAGGAAGACCTTTCTCTCTGTCTCTCACTGTCCACTCTGCCTGTCAAAAAAAAAAAACCAAAAAAACAAAAAAACACACCTTAACCCGAATCCTCTCTGTATCATTTACTGACCTTATGAAGGTTGTTCGCCCTCTGTACCTCTCCAACTGTAAAGGTGAACAATCGTAGGTCTCATCCCAAGAGATTCTTTAGCAGTCACACAGAGGGCGAGTGCCTTACCGAAGTTACACTGTGATAAAGCCAAGGAAAGTTGGGGAGTAACTTGAAGACGTGATTTGGTATTTGGCACTCCTGCGACTCACTTGACAATGATGCCACAGTGTTTGTTGTTTAAAGCTATAACTACTAAATAACTTGCTAAAATAGCAACAGTCATTCAAGATTTGGCTTGTGGTTTTATCAATTCCACCTTTAATAGTGCTAAAAATGAGGCCGGTGCCATGGCTCACTTGGCTAATCCTCCACCTGCGGCTCTGGCACCCGGGGTTCTAGTCCTGGTTGGGGCACCGGGAACTAGTCCCAGTTGCTCCTCTTCCAGTCCAGCTCTCTGCTGTGGCCTGGGAGGGCAGTGGAGGATGGCCCAAGTCCTTGAGCCCTGCATCCGTGTGGGAGACCAGGAGGAAGCACCCGGCTCCTGGCTTCGGACCAGCACAGCGCCGGCCGTATCAGCCATTAGGGGAATGAACCAATGGAAGGAAGAGTTTTCCCTCTCTCTCTCTCTCTCTCTCTCTCTCTCACTGTCTATAACTCTCTCTCTCTCTCTCTCACTGTCTAACTCTGCCTGTCAAAAATATATTGCTAAAAATGAGATAAAGGCGTCATATTCGGGTATAACCAAAGTAGTTATCAAGGCTTTGATTGGGATACAACTTTGAAAAATCTTTTAGTTAATATGAGAGGTAGACAGACAAAAAAGGAGAGCTTCTATTAGCTGGTTCTGTCCCCAGATACCTGTCTTCTTTAAGCTAGAGTTCAATTCTGGGTATGGCTAATCTAAGGACTCAAAATGATAAGAGAGACGAAACATTATCAAACATGTACGTGGTTGGACCGCCTTTGCTGTGTGGTAAGAATCGTCCTTGGAACTGGACGGAATAAAAAGAAATATATGACAAGGCCACATTAAATGAGTAATTTTAATGGGGATTTAATTTGCAAGGTAGAGTTACAGAGAGGCGGGGTGGGGGGAGACAGAGAGAGAGAGAGAGAGAGAGAGAGAGATGTGTCTTCCATCTGCTGGTTTACTCCCTAAATGGCCACAAGTGCCAGAGTTGAGCTGATCTGAAGCCAGGAGTCAGGAGCTCCCTCCCAGTTTCCCATGTGGGTACAGGGGTTCAAGGACTTGGGCCAACTTCTACTGCCTTCCCAGGCCATAGCAGAGAGCTGGATTGGAAGTGGAGCAGCTGGGATTCAAACCACCACCCATATGGGATGCCGGAACTGCAGACCTTGGCTTTACCTGCTGTCACAGCACCAGCCCCTGAATGAGTCATTTTTAAGAGCCACAGGAATTCAGAAATAGCAGTAAATAGTCTGGGTGTTACTGTGAAACATTCGTTTCATTTCAAAACAGAAAGTCCAAGCCATTTTTCACAAATATTTTTCTTACAAGATAGGATGTAAGTCAAGAATGTTCTGTGTTGAACAGATTAGAAATTACGAAATGGTGTTCTCAGGGAAACCTGGCTTGTAAGGAATTGGAAAAAAATCTCTTCATTTATAGGTTCGGACTTAAAAAGCAGAGATCAATGTTTCTACGGTTAATTTTTGGAGCTTTCAACTGTTTAAAACTTAAAGCAGTGAAATAGTACAAACTAAAAAATGAAGTATTTTATTTCATAAGTGTAAATTTGGCTTATCTGCAAAATATTTTACTGAATGGAAGTAATATTTTTGAAACTGAAGTTTATTATTTTGAAGTTGTTTCAAAAAGGAATCAAGGAAATGAAATGTTTCATCTGTGGTATGACTTAGTATTTGCCTAAACTGTTACCTTTTGCAGATGTTTTGGTTTTACTAAAATTCATTTATCCCCAAACTCCTTTATTTTTTTGAGAGGCACCCAGAGAAAGAGAGAGTTCATACCCACTGGTTAATTTCCCAAATGCCTCAAACTGCTAGACTGGGCCAGACTGAAAACAGAAGTTGGGAACTCAATGCAGGGCTCCCAAATGGGTGGCAGAACCCCAATTACTTGAGCCATCACTTGCTGCCTCCCCAGGTCTACACCGGCAGGAACCTCCAGTGGGGAGCTGGAGCCAGGTATCTAATCCAGGTACTCCAATGTGGGACACATTCAGTTCCAAGAACGATTTGCCTTTTATTTTTTTTCCTTTCATGATCACACATACAAACTTTCTATTTTTCATTATTTGTGTTTACTTTTTTGGCCATTATTATTTGTTTTGTGTTATGATTATTGAAACAATTCATTTGATAACTTATTATGTGTCGACCACTCTGTTATCCAATACTTAAGATGTGCCACGGTATGAAAAAGCTTATTGATCAAGCTATTCCTTTAGACCCACAGATAGAAAAGAAGAGAATGTACTTTCCCTTTGTTGTTTGTATTAACTGTAGCATTAAAGGCTTTCACTCATTCCAATCATGATTGAACTCCTGATGTGTGTGTTGCCTTATAGTACTGAGAACACTGTGTTGACAATAAATTCTCTCCTTCCATGAAGACAGACAGAAATACACAGAGAGATCTACTCTCTGCTGGTTCACTCACCAAATGCCCACACTGGCCAGAGCTGGGCCAGGCTGAAGCCAGGAGCCCAGTATTCAATCCGGCCATGTGGATGGCTGGATCCTGAGTACTTGAGCCATCATCTTCTGCTATCCAGGACGTACATTAGCAAGAAACTGGAAGGAAGCAGAGGAGACAGTAATTAAAGTAGGCATTCCAATATGGGGTGCAGAAGTCCTAAGTGGTGTCTTTAGCTGCTACACCAAATGCTGGCTGCCGACGATGATTTTCCAAATATTTGTTTCTTTCACATTTACTTGAAAGAGATTTCTAGCCATTGCTTTACTCCTTCACTTCCCAAATGGACACAAGAGCCAGGGCTGGAGAGCTAGAACTAGGAGCTTGGAACTCCACTGCGGTGTCATGTGGATGGCAGGGGCCCTAGCGCTTGAGTCATCATCCTCTGTCTCCCAGGGTGCATTAGCCGGAAGCCCGATTGGCAGCCGAGCTGATAGGACCCAAACTTATCCTCCGATGTGGTTTGTCGGTGTTCCAAGCGGTAGCTTAGCCTGTGGCACCACAGCGCCCACCTGGAAATGGTTTTTAAAACTTTTAGGGGCCGGCACCGTGGCACAGTAGGTTAGTTAATCCTCCGCCTGCATTGCTGGCATCCTATATGGGCGCTGGTTCTAGTCCTGGCTGCTCCTCTTCCGATCCAGCTCTCTGCTATGGCCTGGGAAAGCAGTGGAAGATGGCCCAAGTGCTTGGGCCCCTACACCCGCATGGGAGACCAGGAAGAAGCTCCTGGCTCCGGCTTTGGACAGCGCAGCTCTGGCCGTTGCAGCCATTTGGGGAGTGAACCAATGGAAGGAAGACCTCTCTCTCTGTCTCTACCTCTCACTGTCTGTAACTCTACCTCTCAAATAAATAAATAAAATCTTAAAAAAAAAAAAACCGTTTTAGCCGTAGGACAGTGTCAGTTCCAGGAAGATGCTAATGTTTCATCCTGCTTCTACTTTTAATTAATTTCAGAAAAGAAAAATTCTGGGATGTTCTAAATTACAAAGGGCTGCAGGATGAAGGGGCAAGATACAAGGGAAGTTAATCAATTAACAGCTAGAGGCAAGCCAACAAAGACTGTTCATGTAGGTTGATACCTTGACTTAAATAACCCCCAGGGCCACCGTACTCTGTTTATGTATAAACTTAAAGCAATAATCTTATTTATTTGAAAGGCAGAGCCTTAGAGAGGGACAGGATATCTTCCCTCTGTAGGTTCACCCTCCAAATATCTGGGCCCTATCTGTGTTGGACTCCATCCTGGTCTCCAACATGAGTGGCAGGTGCCCACGTACTTAGTCTATGTTTTACTGCCTGCCCAGGTACATTAGCAGGGAGTGGGATCAGAAGTGTGGCGCCCAGGACTGGAGCTGGCATTCTGATATGAGATGCCAGTGTTACAAGTAGTGGCCTAACCCAGCCTGCCACAACACGGGCCTGACAATCATTTCTCCTCAGGGACCTTCCTATTTCAAAATTTCCTCTGTTTCAAGTTATTCTACCTCTCTTATCTATCGCCAGTGTTGTTTCAATGTAAATACTTTCCTTCCTCACCTTTTATGAAAACATTCTTAGCTCTAGGTCCCGTGGACATTTTCCTAACTATTAATTAGTGTTGCTGCTGGTATTATGCAGAAACTTGTTTCAGAACCTGGTCCTTTTTGGGGCTAGAGTCTGTAATTGCTCCAGGGACCCTTTCATTTCACAGATTCTTCGCTTATAAGAGTTTGGGTTCAACATAGCACACATTCCATTGAAAAGTAACTGCAAGTCCAACAGACCAATATCCCATCAACTGTACTTGGACAAAAGGAATCTGTTCTTAAAAAACGATGTTACAATGGAACAAAAATAATACATACTTGTGTTTGCCACATATAAAAAAAGTCTTTTCCCAAATATAACAATTACTAAAGCCACTTCATAATTATGAAGCATTTTATTAAAATAAGATTTGAAACACCTGTGTGAGGTAGAAGGCCAGTGGCAAAATCTTTAGATAAGATTTATGATTTAATCCTAGCTCTGTGACCTTTAAAAAATTACTTAACCTCTCTGATCACCAGTTTCTTCATGTGTTAAATGTTAACACTCAAAGCTACTTCATGTGGTTGCTGCTCGTACCAAAATATTTTACAGGACTCAGGACAATGTTTGCCTTAAAAAACACAAACAATCGGTGACATTTTCCCAAGTGATATTTTTTATCTCAGTTTACAAATGAAGAAATAGATGTTCACAAAGATTGAGACTTACAGATTCACAGCTATAGGGAAGGCTGATTTGAATCCCAATCTGACTACAGAGCTGTCTTAGTTTTCTGACAGTGCATCTCACGGCAGATGGAAAGTAAATTAGATCACTGTTATATTAGTATCTTTATTTCAAGCTGAAGTTTACAAGGTTGTTTAATCTGCCTGATATTACCAAATTTTCTTTTAAATTAAAAAAAATATTTTTTGCTTGAAAGGCAGAACAGCTGACACAGATCAAAATCTTCCACGTGCTGCTTAAACTCTCCAAATGCTCTCAATAGCCAGGTGGAAGCAGGAGCCTGGAACTCAATCCAGGTCTCCCAGGTGGGTGGCAGGGAGCCAGGAACTTGAGCCATCACCTGCTGCCTCCCGGAGTGGAATGGGCCTTAGCAGGAAGCCGGATCAGGTGCTGGGACTCGAACCCAACCAAGCTGATATGCAGCTCAGCTGTGCCAACCAGCGCCTTAGTAACCGCTGTCAGATTTCAACTGGCGAAGTAAAAATGTTAGCATACGCGGTCATAGCATCTTTCTTAAATAAAAAAAATAAAAAAAAAAACAACTCAAGCGTATTTCCTGTTTTTTTTTTCCTCCCCTTATTTGATATTTACTTTAGCTTTCACTTTCTTTCAACTTTAGAGTAACCCTTCGATACAAAGATTTCCTTGGTCTTCCACCAACATGGTATTATTTCATCCTCCAAGCGGGGCGGAGTAAGCGAGGTCAGTTTACACAGGAGATCAGCGAACGAGGTTAAGTGGCCTCTCAGGTTCTACACCCTACGCTAAGGTGACTGCAGCACGGGTGGGTGGGTGGGTGAGCAGCTGCCGCTCCCATACTAAAAGGAAGTGACACTGGACTAAGAACAGTTCATCGCGTTCCAGAAAGCTCTTCACCGCCAGCTTTTACAAGAAACGTGAGCTGGTCCTGATGCAACACGGACAGGGCTCCAGTGTTCGAGAGAGGGGCTTCCGAGCAAACCCGAGCCCAGCCACGGCGCGCCACTGACTGGCGGGTTCAACACGAGCGCGCCGGCCTCCCATGCGTCTTCCAGGAAAACCCTGAACACCAGAGGCAACGATACCAAGGAGGGGGTCGGAGAAAAAGCTAAAAAGCGGCCAAGGCGTCCCCGGGAGACCCGGGGCGCGCGAAGTCCGCCGAACTTTCCGGGCCTGCAAGCGGCTCCGTGGGGGCGGCTCGTCCGGCGGCCCCGCCCTTGCGGAGGCTCCATTTCCCCACCTCCCCGGAGTATTTGCTCCCCGGACTGCGGGGGCGGGCAGAGGCGCGGAACGAAGGGGCCGCCGAGCGCGCAGACGCGGCGAGAGCGACAGGTGGGCGCGGGCCAGAGCCCGAGGCGCGCGGGCTCGGGCGGGCGGCACCCGCGAGCCCTCCGGGACGCCGTAGCCCCGCCCCCTCCGGCGCGTGGCGCCCGTGACGCTGGGCGCGCGGGCCGCTCTCCTTCCAGAGGTCGCTCTTGTCCGAACGGTCGGCCTGCGCTGCGCCTGCGTGGTCGGGAGGGGAAGTGAGGCGGTTTCTTGGGCGCCTTTTCCGGCAGCGGCAGCGGCAGAGCTGGGAGGAGGTGGCGGCGGCCGGAGCGAGCCCGTGCTCGGGGCGGCGGCTGGAGGTAACCCCCACCACCACCACCCGGCACCGACACCCGGGGGCCGAGCTGTTAAGGCGGGCGGCCTCGGCCTCCGCGCCCGCTCCCGTTCGGAGCTCCGGCGGTAACTCCCTTCTCCTTCTCTGTGTCTCCGCAGGCAGCGCGCTGAGTTCCCGCGAGGATCCATGACCTGACGGGACGCCGGCGCCGCGCTGCCTGACGGGTGGCCTGGGTCGGTGGCGAGCCCGGTAGTCGGCGGGCCGTCGGGCGGGCGGAGGAACGGGCACGGCGGCGGCGCTCGCGCGGCGCCTGCGGGGGGGAAGGGCAGTTCCGGGCCGGGCCGCGCCTCAGCAGGGCGGCGGCTCTCCGGGCGCAGACTCAGGGCCCCGGCGGCGGCGGCGGCTGGAGGAACCAAGTTGTGCGGGTCGGTGATGCCCGAGTGAGCGGCAGGCCCGGGCCTCTCGCCCCGTAGGAGGCGACTCCCACGCAGGCCGCACGGGCGCCCTCGCGGCAGGGAGGCTTCGTTTCGGTTTCGCGGCGGCGGCGGCGGCGTTGTTGGCTTGAGGGGGAACCGGGACACCTGAATGCCCCCGGCCCCGGCTCTTCCGTCGCGATGGGGAAGGTGCTATCCAAAATCTTCGGGAACAAGGAAATGCGGATCCTCATGTTGGGCCTGGACGCGGCCGGCAAGACCACAATCCTGTACAAGTTGAAGCTGGGCCAGTCGGTGACCACCATCCCCACCGTGGGCTTCAACGTGGAGACGGTGACTTACAAAAACGTCAAGTTCAACGTGTGGGATGTGGGAGGCCAGGACAAGATCCGGCCGCTCTGGCGGCACTACTACACCGGGACCCAGGGTCTGATCTTCGTGGTGGACTGCGCCGACCGCGACCGCATCGACGAGGCCCGCCAGGAGCTGCACCGCATTATCAATGACCGGGAGATGAGGGACGCCATAATCCTCATCTTCGCCAACAAGCAGGACCTGCCCGATGCCATGAAACCCCATGAGATCCAGGAGAAACTGGGCCTGACCCGGATTCGGGACAGGAACTGGTATGTGCAGCCCTCCTGTGCCACCTCAGGGGACGGACTCTATGAGGGGCTCACATGGTTAACCTCTAACTACAAGTCCTAATGAGCATTCTCCACCCAGCCCCCGGAAGGAGAGAAATCAAAAACCCATTCATAGGATTATCGCCACCATCACCTCTTTCAATCGCCACTTTCTCTTCTTTTGAATTTGAACTCTGGAGTTACAGTTCTACGGTTTAGGGAGGGGGGGTTGGGGTTTTTCTTTTTTTTTTGCTTTTTTTTTTTTTCTTTTCTTTATTCCGCTTTGCGTTAGGATGCTCTGATTTGACGTTTGACATGAACACAAAGTGCTAGGTGCTCTTGTTGACTTCCAGCAAATGGGGTGGGGGAAATACAGCAGTTCTTGGTAAAGTCCTTTATAATAATGGTTTGATTTTTTTATTTCTAGAGAATCTTTTTCCCCCCCAAATGTATGCTTTTTTCCTTTTTTTTTTATCCAGTTTCCTTATCACTTGCTGTAGATGGCTTATTTTGCATTCATGCAGACTATGTTGCAAGTCTGTTTCATCTAGTAAACTGAAAATTATTGCTTAATCAAACTGCCGTTTGTCTTTTATATTTAAGGCTCCCCCCCTTATGAATTCTAACTTAGTAATTTCAAATGTGACCTAAGACCAGTATAAGTAAACTTAGCCCACAGTGGCAAATAATGAGTAATATCATTGTAATATGTTCCAGTTGCACATCAGTATGTTAAACAGGTAATGTAAGAACTTATTTGAAATGTCAGCTATTAACTCCTAAGACATACATCATGCATGAGTAGGAATAAAACCCAGGGTCGTCATAACATAGCAAACTTAACACTGCAAAAAATATGAAAGTATAACCCGCCAAGGACATGAGGTTTTTTTTCACTGCAAAGTTAGCAACTTTTCCTTTTTTTAACATCAAAAATAGACTCCTTCCAGAAAATGGAGCAATAATGGTGTGTGCCACACACAGATATCTGTAGATATTTTAAGCGACTTTTGGGCAAAACTGGAATACTTATACATTGTTTCAAGTGTCTTAAGAGCAGTAGTATTAAAGTTACTGAAACATTAGTTTGTTCATTAATAAAGCATTTAATGATTCAAGTTATATGCACCTTTTACCTAGATGGAAAAATACACATTCCTGTTTTCACATTACTGCAACTGACTAAGCTGAAGATATATCATTTTTTATAGATGAGTGATCCACATCTCCTTTAATTAGAACACTGGAAAAGATGTTTTATAAAAAAGATATTTAATTTTGTTTGATTGTGGGATTAACTCGTGCAAATAGTAAGACAACCTGTTGGTTCAATAGTACACTGTCTCCTTTAAGAAAGGCAATGTGATGAATGAATGTTGGATGTGTAGACTTAAGGGATGACAAAGGGGAAGTGGGCTGAAGAGAGAACCTACAGATGACAATGAATGTAAACTTATTTTTCTTCAAGGGTAAGCAGTGTGCTCACTGGTGATATCCAGATCCTAACAGAATTACTTGGGTAGCAAGTTAGGACCAGTAGCTAGATTGAGACCACTATGGTAGTATTTTGAACCAAATGTTAATGCTTGATACAGAGTTGTGAAGCACCATCTGGTTCTTATATAGCCTTAAGGATTAATTTTAGTGATCCTCAAGGAATTAAACTTAGGGAATTTCAGAAATGTAGACTGCAAAGGCAGTATACAGGAAAAAGTGGAGTGGGTTTCGTTTATGAGGGTGTCTGAAAACAAAACTGAGCGGGATATCATGGTATAGTTGGACAGTATTGGTCCTTCATGCTTTGGCCATATTGTATAATGGAGCTTTTACCAAAGATATCTGAGAATCATAAGGCTATTTTAAAAAAAAAAATCAACCATTCAAAGTAAAACTCTTGACAAAGCATTTTTCTTCAAGCAGATGAGAAAAGGTGCTATGTTGTAGGCTCCGGCTGGTACAAAGGGATTTTTGAGTTCAAGATGCAACTAAAGTATAAAGTAGTCAGTTTCACTTTAGTGAAAGTATCTCTAAAAATGAAGCTGATCAAACACATCCTAAGAACATTATGGTTGCTTTTTAGAATCTCCAAAGCTCCACCATAAATATAATTCTTAGTGTTTTAAATGATCACATTTAAGGTACATAAACATGGGCTATACAGATATAAATGCTATAGTAACATCCTGAAACAAAACAAGCACAAAGGTATAAATGCCTAAACTGGAGGAAACTTGAAACCCTCATGTTAATTCTTAAATGTAGTATTTCTAACTTTTGACAGATTTGGTAGGCAGCCATCTTTTTGTGTCTTAAAATAACTGGGGGCATAGTTAAAGTTTTATACATCAAGTGATTGCTATTATGGAATGTTGCAGGTGAGATGTTATTTTTAGTTTATTTGAAATGTCTAACTGAATGGGGGGAGGGAGGGAAGCAAATATTTGAAATCTGGAAGACCCTAGACCTTTTGGTAAAAAATTGTAATTTTCACATTTTCTTTAAGAATATAAAAGGTTTATAATTGATGTGGTTAAATTGAACCATAACTATTGGTGATTATGGAGCAGGTAATTATAGCCTGCAGAAAAAGTTACAATCTAAGAATTTTAAAAATAAGATCCTGACATTTTTGTTTAATTGCATCAATTTCTGTATTTATGTGAATTTATAATCAGTAAGTTTTGAATGAGGTTAATCTTGTCTAATATAAGTAAATGAGTCTGTGATCTCCCCAAACTAAAAAGTACAGTACTTGGAATTGTGTTCTTTATGGTTGTAGTGTTGGTAAAGCACTAATATTGCAGAAAATAAAGGAATTACACAGTGCAGTTTCTCACGTTATGTTACTCGCTTCAACTAGATAAGTGGGACATGTCGGTGTGTTGGGCCCTGTTACTCTGCAGGTCTGTATGGTAAGAAGTGACTTAATTTGGGTGTCACCTGACTTTAATGAGAACAATAAAAAATAGATTGGGTTCTTGTAAATTTCACCATTTAAGGAAGTTTGCCTAATTTTGATTCCATAAAGCTTTATCTGATTTTATGATTTAGGACATAGAAACAGTTGAAAACCATTTTATAAAAAGTAGAGTCCTATAGCAGTCTTTAGCTTTCCCAAATTACAACCTTAGCATTTTGGGGGCAGAATTTTATCTGTTAAGAATTGGCCTATGGAGTTTTCTTAACCTTTGACAAGTCTTTGGGATTTTACAAGTTTCTTTTAGAGGTCAAAGTTGCTTGTCTGATAAGAATGGAAGGTAAAATCATGGATGAGGAACAGTTTATTGGATAAAAGTGATTTTAAGATTTTTTTAGAGATTTACTTTTTTTTTGAAAGGCAGCGTGTCAGAGACTTTCCGTTTGCTGAGTAACTCCCCAAATGGCTGCAGCAGACAAAGCCAGCAGCAAGGGACTCCATCTGGGTCTCCCACATGGGTGGCAGAGCCTCAAGCCCCTTCTGCTGCCTCCCCAGGCACAGTAGCAGGAAGCTGAATCAGAAGTGGAGCCCGGGGACTCGAACTGGCACTCCCGTTTGTGGCCACTTAACTTGCTATGCCACAACACTGGGCCCTAGACCGTTGTTTTGTAAGCATTCCCTCCATTATCAACAATTTTTGTGGTTGGTTTTTAGAATGCCATAATGGGATACATAGTAATGATTTAGCCCTCATATTTTTACTATATGATTTATGATAATTTGTCAGCAGTAGAAAGTATATTTCTTCATTACTGACTTTTTAAGCTTTAATATGAACTTAGAGTAGCCATGATCAGAATGGTGATAGAGGTTGCTAAGTTACAAAGTTATTTTCTTAATACTTTATTGAATATATATCAGAGAGTAAGGCAAATCTTACTTATAGGTGAAATTTGAATAATGTATTTAGAGCATAACATTCAAAAGAATCTAACTTCTTGCTTCATTTAAATAGTGAAAAGACAATATAAGAAAGATTACAGTAATGGAAAGTTTATAAAAATGGAATACTAGGAGATGGGGAGGCAAAGTAACTTCTCCCCGTCTTGCCAAACTTTGTAAAGTTGCCAGACTGGTCAGACTGGCAAGGAACATATTAGTATAAGAGAGATCAAAGGAGACAGAACAAGTCTGTAGAGGGATTTAGCAATTATAATTGAAATTTGTTACTAGATTAGCTAAAGTAATGGTAAACTTTAAGGGACTGAGAACCAACCACTGTGGGACAGTAAGTAAGAAAATCAGTTTAACTTTTAGCTGGTTTTCCCCTTTATTTAAAATATTTGACTACTTGAATTTTAAAATCTGTCAGTTTTGTCCTTGAACATCTTTTTGCTTGAATTATTTCACAAAGAGCATCTGTTTCCTCCACAGTATGTATTTCCTAAGTGTGAGGGTAGAGTGTTAGAGGGCCTACCGACCTGCCTGGCACTGTTGTGGAGGTGAGACACCAGTGAGAACACCTGAGGATCATCTGCCTGCCTGGAACCCAACCTGGAGAGGAGGTGGGCCACCGAGATTAGAGAAGTACAAGGATGTTAGGTGATCCACTATGTACTGTAGACTGTGTTCTCTACAGGGCACGGGTAGGAACATGTTTGGAGAAGGGCTCATTGAGAAGGTGACATTTGAGTAAATGTTGGAAGAAAATACTAGTATCAGTGTAATCGATACAGTGTAACAAACAGGTAGTATGTACGAGTGGTGTAAAGTTGGAATGGGACAAGTCTGGCCAAGGGCAAACCTGGCTGCAGCCTGTCTATACAAAGAGTGTGCTAAGAATGGATTTTACATTTCTAAAGGATTTTTAAGATTGTGAGAATAAAAGAACCAAGAATATGTGGCAAGGACAGTATTTAGTCTGAAAAACCTAAAATATTTACTATGTGGCATGTTAGGGAAAATGAGTCTAAAGCCAGCTGTTTAAAACATTATCAGAATAAGAATATCTGTTAATTTAAAGCAAATGATTAGCGTAAGATGAATGAGTCTTATCACTAAGAGTGGCATATATAATTTACCACATTGATATTTAGTCAGCCCTGAGTAGTCACTGAGTAGTCTATCCTGGATTTTTTTTTCTTAACAAATTGAAATGCATGAAAACAGCAGTTTCTCAGTATCAGTTTTATCACTTTAAAAATTTTTGTGAATCACTTTAAGTCTTTCCCTTATCCCGTATTTTTATCATAATGTTATTGGTCTTTTGCTTCTCTGTTAAAATGCCCTTTCCTCCAGATAACCTAGATTATTTTTGGATAGGTTCAGATAACATCATTCAACTATGGCTTTTATTCCCTTGGTATTACTGTAATGGATTCCTGAGTCCAGTAGTTTATATTATGAAACTTAGTAAGAGGAAGTATTTTATTGACTTGGAAATGAATATGTGGTGGGCTATTTGGTTTCTTCCAGTATTATTCCTTTGACTAATATCATTAGGTAGAATAATATGCCTCACATATGAATACTCTTGCCCATTGAGTGGTTCTGTACTAATATGGTAGGATATGGGAACCTGTAACTTTTGAAAGAGGAAGTAAGCCAGATAATTAAACAGGAATTACCAAATTAATTTTTATGGAGTCCATTTATAAAAGTGCTTTAAAAAATAAAGATGCTTGTAGTTCATAGACATATATGAAACCAGTTATTCATGACCATAAAAGCTGTTTTCCCTTACAGCTGAATAGATTGGCCTGAGAAGGCCAAAGCATATGAAAGGAGGAACTGGTGTTGTGGCACAGTGGTTGAAGCTACCACCTACAACACCAGCATCCCCTGTCTCAGGAGTTGGATTCTTGGCTACCTCCATGCTTCCTATCCAGTTTCCTGCTAATGCCCCACCCACATGGGAGACCTAGATGGAGTTCCTGGCTCCTGGATGTTACATGCATTTGGGAGTGAACCAGCAGATGGAAGATTTCTGTGTGTGTCTTCCTCTCTCTGCCTTTCAAATACATAAATATTTTTTTAAAAAGAAAGCTTTATGAAATTGTAAGTGGGGGCTGGCACTGTGGCACGGTGGTTAATCCTCTACCTATAGCACCGGCATCCCACATGGGTACCAGTTCTAGTTCCAGCTGCTCCTCTTCCGATCCAGCTCTCTGCTATGATCTGGGAAAGCAGTAGAAGATGGCCCAAGTCCTTGGGCCCCTGCATCTACGTGGGAGATTTGGAAGAAGCTCCTGGCTCTTGGCTTCAGATCAGCTCAGCTCTGGCCATTGCAGCCATTAGGGCAGTGAACCAGTGGATGAAAGACCTCTCTCTGTCTCTCCCTCTGAGTGTCTGTAAATCTCTCTCTTAAATAAGTAAAATCTTTAAAAAAAACATTTAAAGTGTACAATATATATGGTCTCTGACAAATTCAACGCTGTAGAAATTTGCGGTGTTGATAAGTGAATTTCTTACTTTTTAGATACCATACCAGCTCACTTTTTTAAAGTGAAGTTTACATAAAGAACACCATCCAAACTCTCATGCCAGTCAGAACCTAGGGTCTCAGGTCAGCTAGGGTGCACTTTGGAGTAAGTGTTAATAGTTTGGTTAAAATATCTTATTTAAATCTCTTATTAGAAATTTTTGTATAAGGTAGAAACTTAAGGCTAGGTAAGACATATGACATTCACAGTAACTAAAATCCTGTATTAAAATGAGAACCGCAAGAGAGATTATTGTTGTCTGGAGTAGGCCAGTAGGAATTGAGTTGCATCCACATTGTTGGAAGATTATAATATTACAATTTATTGCATGCTCACTGTGCACTGTGTGCTAGACACCTTTTTTTTTTTTTTAAAGATTATTTATTTATTTATTTGAGAGGTGGAGTTACAGACAGGGAGAGGGAGAGACAGAGAGAAAGGTCTTCTTTCTGTTGGTTCACTTCCCAGATGGCTGCAGTGGCTGGAGCTGCGCCAGTCCAAAGCCTGGAGCCAGGTGCTTCTTCCTGGTCTCCCATGCGGGTGCAGGGGCCCAAGGACTTGGGCCATCTTCTACTGCTTTCCCAGGCCATAGCAGAGAGCTGGATTGGAAATGGAGCAGCCGGGACTAGAACCAGTGCCCATATGGGATGCCAGCACCGCAGGCAGAGGATTAACCTACTGCGCCATGGCGCTGGCCCCCGTTTTTTGTTTTTTAAGATTTATTTATTTGCTTGAAAGAGTTACAAAGAGAGAAGGAGAGGGAGGGAGGGAGGGAGAGAGATCCACTGGTTCACTCCCTAAATGGCCACAATGACCAGGAATGAGCCAGGCCAAAGCCAGGAGCTAGGAGCTTCTTCTGAGTCTCCCACATGGGTGCAGGGGCCCAAGCACTAGGGCTATCTTCCAATGTTTTCCCAGACTCATTAGCAGGGAGCTGGATTGGAAGTGGAGCAGCTGGGATTCGAACTGGTGCCCATATGGGGTGCTGTACTATAGGCAGCAATTGATCCTGCTGCGCCATAGGGCCGGCCCCTAGACACTGTTTTAAGTGTGTTACATGCATTATCCTATTTTAAATGTGTAAGAGTATATGAGTAATTATATATAAACAGTATTTGAAAGGATAGACACACTTGAGTTGTTATTTAGTAAATAAAAACACAGAATACCCAGTTACATTTCTGTCACATAATGAATATTTTAAAAGTGTAAGTATATCTCAAGCAATAAAATTATTTGTTGTTTATCAGAAATTCAAATTTAAGGGGGCTGGCATTGTGGTGCAGTATGTTAAGCATTGCTTGTGATGCTGATATCCCATATCAGAGTGCTGGTTCGAGTCCCAGCTACTCCATTTCTCATGCACCTAGGAAGGCAGCAGAATGTGGCTCAAGTGCTTAGGCTCCTGCCTTCCATATAGAAGGCCCAGATGTAATTCTTGGCTCCTCGTTTTGGCCTGGCACAGCCCTGGCTGTAGCAGCCATTTGGGGAGTGAACCCCCAGATGGATGATCTCTGTCTCTATCTCTTTTTTGTCACTCTTCTTTTCAAATAAATAAATCTTAACCCTCAATTTAACTGACCATCTAGTTAAATCCCATATTTTATTTACCCTCAAATATTTGACTTGAGTGGTAGCAGAGAAGGTTCAAATGGAAGTTAAAAATGACATATTTAGAAGTCCTCAAAAGCTAACCCAAGTAATTTGGATATTGTTTTCTGTATAAGGGGAGTTAACACACACACATATAAGTTTATATACTTGAGAGTACTTCAAAAAGTTCTTGGCAGGGGTGGAATGGGGTGGTGTGGCACTGTGGTGTAACAGGTAAAGTCAGCACCTGCAGCACCGGCATCCCATAGGGGCATTGGTTTGTGTCCTGGCTGCTGCACTTCTGATCCAGCTCCCTGTTAATGTACCCGGGGAAGCAGAAGATGGCCCATGGGTTTGGGTCCCTGCCACCCATGTGGGAGACCAAGAAGAAGCTCCTGGCTTCCACCTGGGTCTGCCCTGGCCATTATGGCTACTGGGGAGTGAACCACCAGAAAGATCTTGCTCTCTCTATCTCTCCCTCTCTCTGTAGCTGATTTTCAAATAAATAATCTTAAAAGAAAAAAGTTCTCAGGGAAAACAGAATTAAAAGATAGTTACTTATTTGGGCACACAAAATTCATAGTTTTTTTTTTTTTTTAAGATTTTATTTATTTGACAGGTAGAGTTACAGACAGAGGGAGAGACAGAGAAAGAGGTCTTCCATCTGCTGGTTCACTCCCCAAATGGCTGCGTCGGCCAGAGCTGGGCTGATCTGAGCCAGGAACTTCTCAGCCTCCCACATAGATGAAGGGGCCCAAGGACTTGGGCCATCTTCTACTGCTTTCCCAGGCCAGAGCAGAGAGCTAGATCAGAAGAGGAGCAGCTGGGACTAGAACTGGTGCCCATATGGGATGCCAGAGCCGAAGGCAGAGGATTAACCTGTGCCACAGTACTGGCCCCCATAGTTCTTTTCATAATATACATTTTCCATGAATTTTTGGAAGACCTCACATGTACTTAGATGTCAAGCTTTTAATTCCATTTTCCATGAATTTTTTCATGTGTTTAGTAATCGCATTTTAAGAAGGAGAAAGAAAGATGGGGCAGGTATATGGTCCTGTGGCGCTTGGGACGCCTGGATTCCATATCAGAGTGCCTGGTTCAAGTCCTGGCTACCCCATTTATCATCTAGCTGCCTGCTATGAGCATCCTGGGTGTCAGTAGGAATGAATATCTTTAATCTTCAATACTTGGGTCCCTGCCACCCACATGGGAGACCTGAATGGAGTTCTAGGCTCTTGAATTTGGCCTGGCCCAACTCTGGCAGTTGTTGGCATCAGTAGATGGAATCTCTTTGTGTGTCTGTCTCTTTGACTTTCAATTAAAAAAAAAAAAAAAAGGAAGAAGAGGTGAATTTACCATGTGCTGTTTAAACCAGTATATACAAATATTATTTCAATATATTCCCAATGTAAACTAATTACTAATAAGGTACTTTACATTCTTTATTCCATACAAAAACTTTATAATCCAAATGTATATTTTACATTCAAACACATCGCAATTCAGACCAGACACATTCCTGTACTCAAGAGCCACATGTGGTCGTGGATATTGGATGGCTTATTCTTGAAGGATGCTTATTTCTACCTAATATAAAACCTGTAACTTCAGGAACTATGCTAGAAGGTACCTTTTGAATCATTTTAGAGATGATGAATTTAAAGGCCAGGGATGGGCAAACTATGACTGTTTTTGTAAATAAAGTTTTATTGGAATACCACCACAGCCACTAATTTGTGTATTATCTATGGCTTTTTTTTTTTAAGATTTATCTTTTTTTTTTTTTTGAAAGAACTACAGAAAGAGAGGGAGAGACAGAGATCCTCTATCCGCTGGCTCACTCCCTAGATGGCCCCAATGGTGGTGGCTCGGCCAGACCAAAGCCAGAAGCCAGGAGCTTCCTCCAGGTTTCCTGCCTGGGTGGCGGGGGCCCATGCACTTGGGCCATCTTCCTTTGCTTTTCCCAGGCCATTAGCAGGGAGCTCAATCATAAGTGGAACAGCCTGGACACGAACTGGCATCCACACGGGATGCCAGCATTGCTGACAGCGGCTTCACCCACTGTGCCCAAAGCCAACTCCCTATGGCTGCTTCTGCACTACAGCGAGTATTTGTGACAGAGATAATAGGGTTCACAAAGTCTAAAACATTTTGTTTGACCCTTCATAGAAAAACCTCGTCACTGCCTATTAAGACTCTAAATTAAGTCCAAAGGAAATAGTATTGAAATAGTGTATATGTGTGTGTGTGCATATATAAGTAAAATATATATTAGTATATATTCATGTGCCCTCTGAAAGCCTACCAGGTTCTAAGTTCTATACTGGGCTCTATTTTTTTTTACAAAGATTTATTTATTTATTTGAAAGTCTGAGTTACACAGAGAGAGGAGAGGCAGGGAGACTGAGAGGGAGAGGGAGAGGGGGAGAGAGAGAGAGAGAGAGAGAGGCGTTCCATTTGATGGTTCACTCCCCAGTTGGCTGCAATGGCCGGAACTGTGCCGATCCAAAGCCAGGAGCCAGGAGCTTTTTCCGGGTCTCCCACGTGGGTGCAGGGGCCCAAGGACTTGGGCCATCTTCTATTGCTTTCCCAGGACATAGCAGAGAGCTGGATCGGAAGCGGAGCAGCCAGGACTTGAACTGGCACCCATATGGGATGCCGGTGCTTCAGCCCAGGGTGTTAAGCCACTGAGCCACAGCACCTATACTCCTATTACTCCTACACTAGGCTCTATGAACAGTAATAAATATCTTTAATCTTCAAGAAACTCATTGTAAAGGAAAAATAGAAATGTGTGTGCAGATAATCACAATGATACACTGTAGTAGAGAGCGCGGTGAGTGCACACCAGTGAGGCCCCATGCTCTGGGTGAGGGGTGGGAAGTAGTTAAAAGGGTGGGAAGCTTCAGAGGAAGAGGTAACATTTGAGATGAGTTTTAAAGAATGAGGAGGAGTTGTTCAGGGAACAAGAGGTGGATGGCATTTTGGGAAGTGGAACAGTTATGAGCAAAAGCCAGAAGGTATTAGCGTAGCACCATGAGGGATCGACAGCTAGTGTATAATGCCCAGCGCAAGGTGGACTGTAGTGAGGTGGAAGTGAAAAGCAAGGCAAAACTGGATCAGGTAATGCCTTTGGCTTTTCTTAGGAAGTTTAAATTTATACTTTGGGAGCTAGAATGCCCTGTGGGATTTCTGAGCAGGAAACTACATGAGCTTACCAATTACTGGGTAAAGGCACGGGTAGAACAGAAATCTTAGGTGGGACAGCTAAAGCAGATCAGGTGAGTGAGAAGTTCCCTGAGTCAATACTTAGGAAGGAAAGAGCCTCATCTTGGGCTCACAGCTCTGAAAGTTTAAGTCCAAGATCCATTGGTTGGGTGTCTGGTGAGGCCAGAGGAAAGCAAAGGCACAGTGTGTGGGGGGTAAGAATCACATGGCAAGCCAGGCAGCAGAGAGAGAGAGAGAGAGAGGCTGGGTCCGTCTCAGTTCTTATAGCCAACCATCTCCTGAGAAGGACTCCTGTGGGCATGCCCTCAGAGACTAAGGACCTTCACCAGGCCTACTCCTAAACATCATAACTGGATGAAGTTTCCACCGTCTTAGTACCATTAACGTAAGGCTGCATGTGTTCAAGAGCCACGTCATGTTCGAATTCATGTGCTTTCACTTCCTGCAATCATTTGGTCTCCGGTAGTTGCAAGTCTTACTTCAGTCCAGCATGAATTAAATTTCCAAAATCTCATCTGCTACTCAAAGCAAACTCCTTTAGCTGTGAACCTATAAAAATTTGTCACATCCTTTGAAGAGCCCATGGAGGGACAGGTATAGAGTATAAATTGCCATTCCCAAAAAGGGAGACAGGGAAGTAAAAGTCTGAAACCCAGCACGGGCAGCATGCTGGACACTGCGTCATGGAGGATGGGCTCCCAAGGGCTCAGGCAGCCCACACCTGTGATTTGGTTGGTTGCAGCTCACAGGGCTGCTTTCCAGGGTGGAACCAAGATGTGCGCAACTTTGCTGGGCCGGCTTGGCAAGTTGCTGGCCGCTTCGGCTTTCTGCATTCTCCTCATTGGCTCTCCTCTCACAGCTTCGCTGGGCATCGTCCATCCAGGGACTTTATGCAGGGCCTGACCCCTGCTGCACGACTCTGCTTGGCCTCCCAGGCTTTCCTTTGAAATCTCCGTGTAAGCTGCCGTGACCGCATAACTCTTGCATTCTGTGCGCTTGGAAAACAAGCATCATCCAGACTATGCCGAGGTCTGTCGCCACCATGAGCTGCACCTGGTACTGCTGGAACCACGGCTGCAGCCCTGGAATGTTCAGCTGGCTGAATGCAGGGAACCAAATCCCCAGGCAATCTTGGCGAAGCCTGAACAGAGTTCCTCAGAGTGTTCTGTTAAAACAATTCTGCCTTTCCAGACGTTCAGAACTTTTGATATTTTTCTAATCTGTAGGCATCATGCTGATTGATTTAACCTCTAGGTAGCTAAAATACAGAGTTATCAATTCACTATGAAATGGTGGAGTAGTGGGTTAAGACACTGCTATGACACCAGCATTCCATGTCGGTGCTGGATCGAATCCTAACTGCTCCGCTTCTGATCCTGCTCCCTGCTGATGTGCCTGGGAAAGCAGTGGAAGATGGCCCAAGTGCTTGGGCCCCTGCAACTATGTGCGAGACCCAGATGAAGCTCTGAGCTCCTGGTTTTGGCCTGGCCAAAGCAGTATTGCAGTCATTTGGGTATTGCAGTCATTTGGGAGTGAATGAGCGAATGGAAGGTCTCTCTGTCTCTCACTCTGCCCTTCAAGTAAGTAAAATCAATCGTTAAAAAAAAGAAACTTCTCTCTTAAGATTTGTAAGCTGATAAATGCTTATACAAATCCATTTGTATATGATAAATACAAATGATTTTGTCAAATTTTTTTAAAAAAGAAAAACATCAAGGATATTAATCTGAAATTCAACTAAAAAGGATTTGTAAACTGGGTTGTAATGCTTTATGGCAGCATCAGCTCTGACATCAGATACTTTCGTTCACAATGATTTAGGAGTTAGTTGCAGGGGAAAAAAATCTGCTGGATGAGAAAATGAAGCACAGAATTAAATAGAAGTCCAGGGCAGGCGGTCTGTGTAGCAGGTACGATGCCTGGCACACGCAATCACAGCAGGATGCCTGGGTTTGTGCCCTGCCTCTGCTTATAAACCCAGCTTCCTGCTGATGGCTGCCTTGCTGATGGCTACCTGTGAAGGCCAAGGTACTCGAATCTCTGCCCCTCCCATTGGAGGTCCAGACTGAGTTCTCGGGGAGTGAACCAACAGTCGGACGAGCTTTTTCTGTCTCTGCCTTTCAAATAAATAATAAATATTGAATAGTACCCATCATTGAATGAGTATTGTGTGCTTTTCAGAGTGTTACAGGCTTTAAATATAATCCCCATAAGAGACCAACCAATCAGGAAGTGTTAGCTCCCATTTTACAGATAAGAAACTTAAAGTGCAAAAAACAAAAACAAAAAGCAGAAGTCATTTTCCCATGGAAGCACAACTCTAAAGTGGCAAAGCCTATATCCAAGTCTAAGTCTCACTGACTCCACTACAAAAGCCTTTAGGAATGGAGACTTAGTGAAGTGCAAACACGTTTATATAGATAGATACACGCAATGTATAAGCGCATGAGGGATCTTCAAAAATTCACATAAGATGCCTATTATGAAAAAACTGTGCATGGGTTTCAAAACTTTTGTACAAAATAAACTTATCTTCTATTTTCCCATGAACTTTTTAAACAAAGATTTATTTATTTACTTGAAAGAGTCAGAGAGAGGGAGACAGAGAGAGAGAGAAAGAGAGAGAGAGAGAAAGAGAGAGATCTTCCATCTACTGGTTCACTCTCCAGATGACCACAGCATCAGGACCCAGAAGCTTCTTCCAGGTCTCCAACATGTGTGACAGGGGCCCAAACACTCGGGCCATCCTCTGCTGTTTTTCCCAGGCCTTTTAATAGGGAGTTGGATTGGAAATGGAGCCGCAGGGACTCAGACTGGAGCCCAAAAGGGATGCTGCTGCAGCTGGCAGCAGCTTAACCCCCTGTGCCACAGACTCTTTACCGTCCTCTCATGTGTATGTGCGCAAATACTTTTTTTTTAAGACATCAAATCCAGTAGGACCTAGTGGCCATGACCCAGCTCATCTGCCTGGCCTCAGTTTGGCAGGTGCCTGTGTGTGCTCCTGAAGACAACACAACATTCTGGAGGGGCAGGGGCTTATCTGAAGTGTGTACGAGAGGGCTTCCCTCCAATGCCAGAGAGAGTCGGTGATTCTGAGTAATTCGCAGGCTCCTTTGTTTATCCATTAGCACCCGAGGGCTGGGTTGAAGAGAGGCTTTGGGGCTGGGGAGGAGTGCAGTGGTGAAGAGGAAGGTGGCCAGCTCTGAGTCCCTTTGGCCCACCCTATGTTGTTAAATCAGGTAACGTCGTAGGCAGTTGAGCTACAGCTCTTTCTGTCTTTGATGGGCGAACTCTGCAAGTCCCCCCCCCCCCCCCCCCCCGCAATGCAGCCTCAGTACTCGAGATGTAACTTGGCTTGCCTTTACTTGGAGAGAGAGGCCTGTGTTCTGTTTCAGTTGTGTCTTTGGCTAGGAGCCATAGGCGTGTGTAGACGCGCCTCTGGTGTGTTCATGTTCACTTCTCTTCATTTCTCTTTCTGGGTCTTTGTGTAAGCTAAGCTCATAAACTCACAAGGAACTCAACTCACAAGATGGATAAGTATTTATGAAGAATACAAGTAAGGAATAGTAGGAAGCACAGACTCATTTTCAGAATTTTATGCAGAGTAGCAGAAAAATGGTTTTAAGAAAATCATCTTTGTAGCAGTGACAACTATTCATTTTTAAGTGGTTAAAAAAATCCCTGAATCTTAAAAATAACTGAGAAAAATCTGTGTAGCATGTTTTAAATTTGACCCACTGCTATTTGAATTATATGCAGTGGGACTTCAATTTTAAAAGTATATAAAATCTTGTAGATGGGGCCGGCGCTGTGGCTTAGTGGTAAAGCTGCTGCCTGCAGTGCCAGCATCCCATGTGGGCACTGGTTCAAGTTCAGGCTGCTCCATTTCCGATCTAGCTCTCTGCTGTGGCCTAGGAAAGCAGCAGAGGATGGCCCAAGTGCTTGGGGCCCTGTGCCCATGTGAGAGACCCAGAGGAGGCTCCTGGCTTTGGATTGGCACAGCTCTGGTCATTGTGGCCATCTGGGGAGTGGGCCAGCAGATGGAAGATCTCTCTCTCTCTCTCTCTGCCTATCTGTAACTCTACCTTTCAAATAAATGGATAAATCTTTATTAAAAAAACTTGTAGAAAGACATGATTTATTTAAAAGATTATGCTATGGTAGCATAACAAAGCTAGCTCTAGTGTGAAAGGCTTATTTTTCCCCTGTACAGATTAAAATTGGAAGGGGGAGGGGACAAGTCAGTGTTGGGGCCACGAGGGTTGAATCATCTAAGGAAATGACTCATTGACTGAGAACCATAACTTTCCTTTTTCTGAGGCTTTGACTTTGAGAGCTTATTCAAAAAATATTTTTGCTTCCTATCTGAATTAAAAAATATGACTTTTTGTTTCTAGAAGGCTTTTAATAATATTATTTGGATTCATTAATTCTTTCAATAAACTGAAAAACAGGGATATTAAGGATAGTAGGCATGCTTTTCAAACTAAGAAAACATGTAGTGATTTGAAAATGTGGGGGCTCTGTCAGTATCTTTGTGTGTATTTAGCTCTAGGTTACCAATAGTGACTCTTAGGTGGCTTTTTTATTATTTATTTATTTTTATTTAATAAATGTGAATTTACAAAGTGCAATGTTTGTATTGTTGTGGCTCCCCCCTATCCAACCTCCTTCCCTCCTGCTGCCTCATAGGTGGCTTTTAAAACAAGTTTTTTGAGGTCAATAACTGATGACTCATTTATGGACTTAATAGGATAAACATGGGGTGCTGGTAGCTATTGACATATCCTATTTGTATTTGATACTCTGAAGTTTTTTTCCCTAGCCATGAAGTCTTCCTTAGGAAACTTAAGCCTGTAACTGAAATGGACACATCGCATTATGGCTCATTATTTTTTTGGAGTGGCCTAGATTTAAAAAAAATTATTTATTATTTATTTGAAAGGCAGTTACAGAGAGGGAGAGAGATTTTTCCATCAACTGGTTCACTCCCTAGCAACGGCTAGGTCCGGGACAGGTGGAAGCCAGGATCCTAGATCTCCATTCAGGTCTTCCACGTGGGTGGCAGGGGCAGAACATTTGGGCCCTCGGCTGTTGCTTTCCCAGGTGTATTAGCAGGGAGCTGGATAGGAAGGAAGCAGTGGGGACTTGAATGGAACCGGTCCTTGCTCATATGGGATGCTGGAGTCGCAGGATTCGGCTTAACCTGCTGCATCATGGTGCCAGTGCCTATGGCTTATTTTTGAAACTATACAAACTCTGAAATGTGGGGTTATTGTTGTGGCACAGCAAGTTAGGCTGCTGCTTTTGACATGGCATCCCATTTTGAGTGCTGGGAATCCCAGCTGTTCTACTTCCAATCCTGCTTCCTACTAATGCACCTGGGAAGGCAGCAGATGATGGCCCAAGTGCTTGGGACCTGCTACGCACATGGGAGACCAGGATGGAGTTTCGTGCTCCTGGCCCAGCCTCGGCTGTGCAGACATTTGGGGAGTGAATCAGAGGATGGAGAATTGATCTCTCCCTGTCTCTCTCATCACTCTGCCTTTTGAATAAATGATCTTGATTCAAAAAAAATCTGAAATGTAACTGATGACTAGGTTTGTGGGAATGATAGGCAGGTATCTTTTTTTTTTTTTTTTTTTTTTGACAGGCAGAGTGGACAGTGAGAGAGAGAGAGAGAGAGAGGGTCTTCCTTTACTGTTGGTTCACCCTCCAATGGCCGCTGAGGCCGGCGCATTGCGCTGATCCGAAGCCAGGAGCCAGGTGCTTCTCCTGGTCTCCCATATGGGTGCAGGGCCCAAGGACTTGGGCCATCCTCCACTGCACTCCCTGGCCACAGCAGAGAGCTGGACTGAAAGGGGGGCAACCAGGACTAGTTCCCGGCGCCCCGACCGGGACTAGAACCCTGGGGTGCTGGCGCCGCAGGTGGAGGATTAGCCTATTGAGCCACAGCGCTGGCATAGGTATCTTTTTTTTTAAGATTTATTTCTTTATTTGAAAGGTAGATTTGGAGAGAGAGAGATAAGGAGAGGAGAGGAGAGAAGAGAAAGAGAGAGAGAGAAAGGGAGAAAGGTCTTCCTTCTGCTGTTTCACTCTCCAAATGGCCACAAAAGCCAGAGCTGCGCCTATCCGAAGCCAGGAGCCAGGAGCTTCTTATGGGTCTCCCGCATGGTTGCAAGGGCCCAAGAACTTGGACCGTTGTCTACTGCTTTCCCAGGCCATAGCAGAGAGCTAGATCAGAAGTGGAGCTGCTGGGTCTGGAACCAGTGATAGGCAGGTATCTTAAAGTAATGCTGTACTAGTATGTGAAAAATTCTCAGCCTTTTTTTTTTTTTTTTAAGATTTTATTTAGGGCCAGCGCCGTGGCTCAATAGGCTAATCCTCCGCCTTGCGGTGCCAGTACACCAGGTTCTAGTCCCGGTCGGGGTGCCGGATTCTGTCCCGGTTGCCCCTCTTCCAGGCCAGCTCTCTGCTATGGCCTGGGAGTGCAGTGGAGGATGGCCCAAGTCCTTGGGCTCTGCACCCCATGGGAGACCAGGAAAAGCACCTGGCTTCTAGCTTCAGATCAGTGCAATGCGCTGGCCACGGTGGCCATTGGAGGGTGAACCAACGGCAAAGGAAGACCTTTCTCTCTGTCTCTCTCTCTCTCACTGTCCACTCTGCCTGTCAAAAAAAAAATTATTTATTTGTTTGAAAGTCAGAGTTAGAGAGAGAGAGAGGTCTTTCATTTACTGGTTCACTTCCCAGATGACCACAATGACCAGGAGCTGAGCCAATCCAAAGCCAGGAGCCAGGAGCTTCTTCCAGGTCTCCCACATGGGGGCAGGGGCTCAAGGACTTGGGCCACCTTCATCCTGGCCATAGCAGAGAGTTAGATTGGCAGTGGAGCAGCTGGGACTCAAACTGGCACCCATATGGGATGCCGGCACTGCAGGCGGTGGCTTTACCTGCTACGCCACAGCCTGGCCCCAATTCTCAGCCTTTCATTGTTGGTTGCTTATCTTTATGATTTGGATTCTTTGTAAGATGGATACAGCATTTTTGATTCTCTCCAATTCATGAATAATAGTTAAGACAGTGGAAACCAACTTGAGTTATCCTAAGTCCTAAGAATACTTTTTGTCATCAAGACAGACTTGGATATAGAATGAAATATTACATTTTTTTTAAACTTTACTGTAGTATCTTTTGGAGAAGATATTTTCAAGAAATGCTAACAGGTACTCTTCTTATTTGTTAGGGATCTTATGGAATAGTGTATGGATTGTAGACCTACTTGGGAAAATTTCTCAATTGCCTCCTGAGTAACTATAGTCCTAGTAGAATGGTTGGCAGGAATATATTTTATCACATGTTGAGATATGTTAATTTTTCTCCTTTCAAACTTGTGGTAACAAGGGCTGTTTTTCTGGCTGCATGTCCCAACCTAAAAAGCCTAAAGCATGCTACTGAATTGTACACCTCGGAGTCTCTGTGGCTTTGCTCAGTGTCAAAATAGTGACTTGGGCAACTGCTTGACATCTGGATTCTGGATGACAGTGTTGGAAATGATAGAGGAATCAGGATCTGGAAATGTTCTGTGTGTGATTATGAAGGCCATTCATAGGCTGGAGAGGCGACTCAGATATGAAACATTTTCCACCCTTTCAGCAGCATTTTAATTTCCTGCCTAATAGGGATGGTTTGGGCACACAGCATAGATCTTTGAGTCAGACATACCTGGGTTAGAATTCTCATCTTGTTACTAAATAGCTAAATGACATTGGAAAGTTTCTCTCCTCCTCTCAGTTTCCTGTTCTAAAAATTTGAATGGTAAGTTTCACCGGAAGTGTTTTATCACTAAAAGTAGTAATTTATGAGAAAGCCCCCAGCATAGTATTTGGCATAGTTGGTTCTATTTTCCTTGTTTCCTCTAGTTTAATCACTTAAAATATTAAAGCAGAAATCAAATTCAATATTTATATTAGTATCCTTGACATATTTATAGAGATTTCAATTTATTTATGTTTGCTATTAGTTATTTGAAAGAGAGAGAGAGGCCGGCGCTGTGGCTCACTTGGCTAATCCTCCGCCTGTGGTGCCGGCACCCTGGGTTCTAGTTCCGGTTGGGGTGCCAGATTCTGTCGCGGTTGCTCCTCTTCCAGTCCAGCTCTCTGCTGTGGCCCAGGCGGGCAGCAGTGGATGGCCCAAGTTCTTGGGTCCCTGCACCCGCATGGGAGACCAGGAGGAAGCACGTGGCTCCTGGCTTCGGACTGGCACAATGCCGGCCGTAGCGGCCATTAGGGGAGTGAACCAACGGAAGGAAGACCTTTCTCTCTGTCTCTTTCTCACTGTCTATAACTCTCTCTCTCTGTCTCTCTCTCACTGTCTAACTCTGCCTGTCCAAAAAAAAAAAAAAAAAAAAAAAAAAAAAAGGCAGAGAGAAATATCCAATCTATTGATTCCATCCCAGATGCCCACAAGTGCTGGGGCCAGGCCAGGCTGGAGTCAGGAACCAGAAACTCAGAACAGGTGAGGCCGTTTCCTGCTGCCTCCCAGGGTGTGTGGTAGCAGAAAGGTGGAACAGAGAGAGGAGCCAGGCAATGAATCTGGGCACTCCAATATAAGACTGTGGGCACTCCAAGTGGCAGCTGACCTCTGTGCCAAATGCTCACCTCTCATTCAAATTTTTCTTAAAGATTTATTTATTTGTTTGAGAGGCAGAGTTATAGACAGAGAGAGGGAGAGACAGAGAGAAAGATCTTCCATCTGCAGGTTTACTCCCCAGATGGCCACAATGGCCGGAGTTCAGCCGATCCGAAGCCAGGAGACAGGAGCTTCTTCTGGATCTCCCATGTAGATGCAGGGGTCCAAGCAGTTGGGCCATCTTCTGCTGCTTTCCCAGGCCATTAGCAGGGAGCTGGATCAGAAGTGGGGCAGCCTGGACTTGAATTGGCATCCATATGGGAGGCTGGTACCACAGATGGAGGCTTAACCTACAACACCACAGCACCAGCCCCTCATTCAAATATTTAAGGATGAGATTACATGCTGAAGAGTTATATGAAAATAACCTGGGAGTGGGATTATAGATGAAACAGTGTTGACCAGGAGTTCATAACTGTTGAAGCTGAATGAGTGGGTGCATGGGTGTTCATTATTTGTATGTTTGAAATTGTCTATAATAATGAGTGTTTAGATTTCAGCTGTACATAAAAGGTGTCCAGGGGCAGGTGTTGTGGTACAGTGGTTTAAGCTGCAACTGGGTCCTGTGTATGAGTGCCGGTTTAAGTGCTGGCTGCTTCGCTTCTCACCCAGCTTCCTGATAACGTGTCTAGGAAGGCAGATGATGGCTCAAGAACTTGGACCCCTGCCTCCCACATGGGAGACTGGATGGGGTTCTGAGCTCCTGGTCCAACCCTGGCTCTTGTGGGCATTTGGGTGTAAACCAGGGGATTTTTTTCTCTTTCTGTCACTCTGCCTTTCAAGTAGATGAAAAAAAAACATTTTAAAAAAATACAGTGAACAAAGATATTCTCACAGTGATGAGGAACCAACTATTTTTTGTACCTTTTTAAAGATGGCTGTTGAGCATTACTGATTCAAGAATGGTGGGAGCTTTTTCCCCTTCAACTACATAAAATGTGTAGTCACCAGTGCTTTGACTAAGAGGAAGGAGTGTCAAGAAGGAAGTCTGCAGAAATCCTGAAGAGGTTTGAATGCTTTTGTCTGATTATCTGAGTCACTGCTCTGGGTGGAGTCTCTATGGCATGGCTCCCGGCCAACATCATTTTCAGTTGGAAAGAGAGCAGCTGGGCCAAGACCCACAGCACCCAAAATGACTATTCCGACACTGGAGCCAGCTTTATATAATAAACATTTTCTCTCTTATATCAAGAACAGTAATGGAGAGGTGGCAGTTTCTCCTCTGAGCTGTATTAATTTTCTAAGAATGAATATATCCTGAGTTACAAACCTAATTGAAAACACTTCAGAGAGCAAAAAATGTGGGCCCCTCACTCATAGGGATGTGACAGTTCTAAATGACTTTTAAAAAATGTTTCATGATTGCTTAAAGCCGAATTAATCACTGCAGAAAGCTGGATCTACTTTTTTTTTTTTTTTTTTTTAAATCACAGCAAGTCTTACTGGGGTGAACTCTGGAGACGAGCATATTTGAGAAGCTTTCTTGGAAAAAAGAATTTCCATTCATATGTGTCAACAACTGATCACCATCATCTAGAAATACAACTAGATTAATGTGCTTAATATTTCAATCAAGCTGATAGTTTTGATAAATTATTTTTAAAGTACAAAGTTAGAAAGTAAGTGCTGGTTTAGAGAAAACAAAGGCTTGTATTTTACTCCTCTGTGTTTATCAAGTAACTGTGTATTTCTTAAAACTTTCCCCAAGGATTGTGGTATATCCTGGATTAGTAGTCCAATAGGTAAATAACTTTTCATTAAAGTCTCACTTTGGGAACTAGGATCATTCAACAAGGACACCTACCACCCTCTCTAGTCCTTAAGGAACTTGTGGGTATTACTATGAGGGTATTTATACAAAGGGCTCTGAGTGCCCACAAAGCTTGATTTAATTCCAAGGCTGATAGGGGTGTGAAGTGAGGAGGGAAGGTCAAGGACAGGGAAGGAAGGAAGTGACCTTGAAGGGAACTAGCATTTCTTCACATGGTTCTATTGTGGATACCACATCAGTTTATGGCCTTTATTTATCCTGCAAGAACTGCTTGAAATTACCTGAAATGAACAACGCTGTTCTAAGGTCCTTGCACACAAGGACAAGAACCTAGTACCAAGAGACTTCGGCGGAGGACTGCACACGACATAATCACACCAAAAAATTATTATTTTTTAAGTCTGAAACTTAAATGTAACAGTGTCCTGTTTATCTTATCACTCTACTACTGGTATTAAATTAGTGAAATCCTATAAAGCAACTAGAACAGTGGTGGTGCTGCATGCTAAATACTCAACAGATGTTAGTCTTTATTTTTTGGAATGATCTCACTTTACAAATGGTGGAAAACTCAGGTTAAATCATCGAGGGTTTCAGAAATACAGAGTAGCTCATATGGACTGTAAAAGCTGTGGCAACTTTAAAAAACTTTCGGCTGTTGCTCAGAAGTGCAAACACAGAGTTACCATATGACCTGGCAATTAAGTCCGCCCGCAGTTAAGGGGTGGGGACTCGGAGGGGTGTAAATACCAGGAGGTGGGATGACTGGGGGCTATTTGAGAGGTCGTAGCGTGGGCTGGTTATCTGTCCCAAATCTGGACAGAGGATTCTTCTGGGTGGCCCATCTCTTCATAGGGGAAGCCAAAGCTTAATATATTAAATGTTTAGAACAGAGCACTGTCTCATATAGTAAAAGGGGAATTAACTGCTTTATGATTAGACATATTGCTACCGAAGAACTGAAGCTCTCCCTTTAACTAATGGAAGAATTAAGTGTTTTAACTGTTGGCTGCCCCACACTCTGACTTTCAGACAGACTAGCTACTGCAAAAAGCTGTAATTAGTGGAATGCATGTGTGCCTACAGATTGTAACTGGCTTGGCAAAACACTTTATCGTTAGTAGATGCATGTTAACAAATGAATGTTAATCACTTTTAATGTATTAACATTCACATGAATTTACTGAATAAAGGGTGTGTGATAGCAAATACACTCTCTATGCACACACATTTATGGAAAAATGTGTATCATTGTAGAATAACATGCAACAAAGCAAACAATCAAAAACCAAACCAAAACAAAATGATGCAACTGTAGCCTAAATAATTAGAGTCTTTTTCTTTATCTTTTTTAAATCACTGAGTAACCGCAGAAGTAGGTAGGTCTAGCCTGGTGTTTCCCAGGGTTGTAGTCCAGGTGTCAGAAGTGAGTTTTACCCTCTGTGGTCCTCAGTCTTTTGGTTTGTGGGCTTAGGATCCCAGGACAGCTTACTGCAGTTCTAGGTATTTGTGCTCATTTCCAAAGCAGGAAGGAAAGGTGGCAGTCTGTTGGCCAGAGCTGTATCACAGGCCTTTCCTAGCTACTAAGGAGCCCCAGAAAACAAGCACTTGTAGCCTCTCAATGTGGGGGACAAGGATGAGGGGGTGGAGAAAGGGCTTCCGTTAGCTTTAGGAAAGGGAATTGTAGAAAAAAGCTGAGAAACATAGCTTTAAACGTTCTTTTAAGCAAGATCTGGATAAGCTAAGAGAAGGAAATTCCAAAAGGACTACACATCAAGGATAGAATGAACCTTGTGGGTGTGTTCACAGGACAGCACAGAACCCAGACCTGCTCAGTTGAGAACAATATTCAGACATGTTGGAAGGAGCTGGCGCTGTGGCGTAGCTGGTAAAGCCACCGCCTCCAGCGCCAGCATCCCATTTGGGTGATGCTTTGAGTCTTGGCTGCTCCACTTCTGATCCAGCTCCCTGCTAATGCTCCTGGGGAAACAATGGAAGATGGTCCAAGTGCTTGGGGTCCTGCACCATGTGGGAGACCTGGAAGAAGCTCTGGGCTCCTGCTTTGGCCTGGCCCAGCCCTGGGCATTGTGACCATCTGGGGAGTGAACTAGCAGATGGAAGGTTCTCTCTCTCTCTAACTCTGCCTTTCAAATTAATACATTTTTTTTTTAATATGAGTTGGAAAGTGAGAATGGGACTCAGCTTGGCTAAATAGTTAATAGGGCGCCACGGAAGGGTTTTGAGCAGGGGCTAATTATGAAGCCAGCATTGAGAGTATGAATTAGGAGACCAGCTGGGAGGTCAAGTCGACACTGCACGGCAGTGCAGTCATGGGATCACTAAAGCGGAAATGTGTAATTCCCACACTCAGCCATTTTTGACCTCAAATATCATTCGAGTCATTCGTTTTTAGCTGATGGCAGATGTTCAAACGGGAAAGTGCGACAAGTAGATGACAGTGGAGGATACAGACACGCCAAGGGCAGAGTGTTAGAGAAATTTTTAATTGCCTTGATGGTTTCATTCCCTGTCAGTCCTGAAGCTGTCACTTGGTGATGGCTTTAACCTCCATACTTGTTTCTGAGTACCATACTCTTCAAGTGCTCATGGGACATCTACCCTTGGACATGCCAATGGACTCCTAACGCATCTAAAATTTGCATCCTTTTCTTTCCTTCTCCTTGAATCATCCCTCTCATTCTTACTCTGTGTGTGTGTGTGTGTATTTTGCCTACTGTGTGATGCCAGCATCCAACCAGCTGACCACGTTGCACCTGTCTTTGATTGATCCCCCTTCTTACTGCCCACATCTTTTTTGCTCATAAATCTGATCATTTCTGCCTCTGAACCCAGCCTTCCTCTCCACCTCCCATGCCATGGCCATCCTTTTCACCTGGATTGCGGAAATGCCATTTGCCTGCTTGAGTCCTTAGCAGGGCAACATCGATACAGCTGCCAAAGAGATGTTTTTAGATACAAATGCAGCTGTCTCTTTCTTACTTCACTCCTTTCTTGGGTTTCCATGCATAATGAATAAAGTTGGAACTCGTTCTGGGGCTAGAAGACTTTCCACAGCACCCACTTTATCTCCCATCTCACATCCTTGTGCCTCCTTGCCTTTCTGATTTCCTTCAGGCTGAATTTGTCTTTTGCTAGACTTGATATTCTGTGCCATATGTAATTCTGCACCTTTGCCCCTACAGTTCTCCTTACCTCAGTTGTCATTTCTACCCTTGACCACTTCGGTCATCCATTTGCAACATCTCCTGTGAAGACTCCTCAGATGTGTCATTCCCTTTTCTCTGCTGCTGTGGAAACTCACATTAACTGTCAGTAGAGCATTTGTCACAATATATTGTTTTCAAGACTTTTTCCCCTCTGGATCCTTGGTCATGTGCTTTTGTTATGTCCTGGTGTCTTATACAGTGCATTGTCCATGGCTGGTATTCAACGTGTTTATTTGGTGTATTACTATAATTATGGATAACTTGTCCCTTAAATATGAAAAAGGGGTGGGCTTTGTGGTGCAGTGGGTTAAGCCACCACTTGGGACACCCTGATCTCATATCAGAGTGCCTAGGATTGCGTCCTGCCCCTTCTTTTGGTCCAGCTTCCCCCTAGTGTGCAGCCTGGGAGGCAGCCAGTGATGATGGCTCAAGTACTTGGGTCCCTGCCACACTCATGAGAAACCTGGATGGAATTCCTGGCTTGTGGCTCCAGCCTGACCCAGCCCTAGTCATTGTGGGCATCTGGGAAGTGAAACAGCAAATAGTGAAATTCTCTTTGTCCTTTCAAATAAATAAACTTTAAAAAAGAATAGAAGGGGAGGTGGCAAGGACTGAACCAAAGGAATGCTCATAGTTAGAGGATAGAGAACAATCTGCCCCCAGAGGATGAATCAGCGAGACTGGACAAGAATCACTTATGCACCACATTGCAGAGCACTCTTCTGGGTGACAGGAAGTACGGTGGCGTGCTAAGCTGCTGACGTGTTTGTTTTGGCTTAGTTTTGTCTCCAGGTTACAACCAGCTCAGATATCTAGAGGAGAACTTTTCTGTTATCTTGATTCATAGGTTCGGGACAGCCCTGTTGAGTACTGTCATGTTTCTGAAAGGCACTTAACCTAAAGGTGTTTGTATTGGAGTAGAAATTGATTTTCAACTGGGGAAGAGACACACAGGGCAGATGTCTCCATCAGAAAGCCCGGGGAATTTCCTTCTTATACCTTCGCCAGTGGGCTCAGTCCCTTTGCTGGTTTCGAAGTCATACATGCTTTCTGGGGGTTATGTTGCCGTGCTCACTGCTGCCCCCCTGGCCTGTCCTCAGCACCCCTGGAGTGGGAGTGGCTCCCAGCCACTGCGCCCCGTCCCTTCTTATGCTCACCAACCACAGAAGTGACATTAGCGTAATTCCAATGTGAGACAAGAAATTGACAATGAACATGATGCTCCAAATACTAATTCGAAATGGTTGTTATAACCTGGTGCTTACGCCTCATTCGATGTAAAAATTAAGTAAATATTTTGATTCTTCTGTGACCTATTGACTCAAATATGCATGCGACATAAGACCTACGTTGCGTGGTTACGCTAGCCTTCCTGTTCAAGGATTACTATGTTCATATATTCTGCTGAATGCTTCACTTTACTTCCCATTGATCCTGGCTCCCAGTGCTGGATAAACCTGATTCTTCTTGCGTTTCTGCCAAATGTGTCTGATTCTTTCCTAATCCAATTTTCCAAGTCATAGCCTCACCAACTGCCTCTTCTTTCCATAACTCGTGTCCCTGCCAACGTCTCTTCACCAATCCCCAACACCCCAACATACTCTCAACAATTCCTAGGCTTATTTGACCTACCCAAAAAATCTTCCTGTTGAAGTTTTTTTCTTTCTTTTTCCTTTAGTACATTTGAATTGTCTTCCTTGCATTTAGTACTCTCTAACTTTACAGCAAGATCTTAAAATTCTTAAAGTGAGCCATGACCTTTATGAAAAATTGGAAAAACACAAAAACAAATAAGAAGGTAAGAAAAATAATCTCTACATCCAACACCTAAACAGGTATAGTTTGTTTTCTTTTTTTCAATTTCCTCTTCACAAGAAAATGTATTTCCTTGTCATAAACTCTTTAAAACATAATTTGTAACAATACCATGTATTTCACCTTAAAGATCACAATGTCATTATTTTCCACGAGAATACTGACTAAAGAAAAAGGCCACTGGGCTCCAGCTACCTGCTGGTGGCCTGGAAAGAGCAGTGGAGGATGGTCCAAATGTTTCAGTCCCTGCCATATACATGGGAGACCCAGATGGAACTCCTGGCTCCTGGCTTCAGCCTGGCCCAGTCCTGGTTGTTGCAGCTATCTGGGGAGTGAACCAGCAGATGGAAGGCCTCTTTCTGTCTCTCCCTCTCTCTCTGTAGCTCTGGTTTTCAAATAAATAAATAAATCTTAAAAAAGAAAAAAACCAAACAAACAAGAAAGTCCATTGATATAATACCAAATTGTCTTCTAAGAATATTAAACAAATGTAATGTCCTCAATAGCAATATGTGAGCTCTAATCTCCCTTCATTTCTTCCAGTACTAAGTATTATTATGCTAATTTATTTAAGATTTATTTATTTATTGGAAAGGTGGAGTTACAGAGAGGCAGAAGTAGAGACAGGAAGAGAGATCTTCTATCTGCCAGTTCATTCTCCAAGTGGCCGCAATGGTTGGAGTTGGCCCGATCCAAAGAGAGGAGCCAGGAGCCAGGAGTTTCTTCTGGGTCTCCCATGCAGGTGCAGGGGCCCAAGCACTTGGGTCATCTTCCACTGCTTTCCCAGGCCATAGCAGAGAGCTGAATAGGGAGTGGAGTAGCTAGGACTCGAACCAGTGCCCATATGGGATGCCGGCACTGCAGGCGGCGGCTTTACCAGCTATGCCACAGTGCCGCCCCTGTGCCAATTCTACAGGCAACTTTTTCTCCTTAAAATAAGAAGCAAGAGAGAGTGCTCGAGGGTCTCCTTACTTCCTCATGGACCCCCAGTCAAATTGGGGCAGCTTTTTCCCGCTCAGTCTGCTGACCCCCACACCGAGCTGTTCCAGAGGCATCCTCACACACACACCTGGAAACCATGCTTCACCAGCCTGCAGGCTTCCCTCAATCCACTCCAGCTGACAACTAAAATGTGCCGTCACAAGTCCACTCCCTGACAACTTGACAGCCATTTCTACCTGCTAAAACCAGACTTAATCTCCAAATCAAGACAATAATAAACTCTTAATTCCAGCTAACATGATATGACTATCCTGCGTACAACCAATAGACACATTAATCCCTTTCCCCAAATATGAGGCAAAGTTCTCGAGTGATGTTGGCTTTTCTCCTGGTATCCCCTAGCTTAAATATTATGATGAAAAATTACCAATACTTAAATACTGATAACATTTAATACGGAAAATGTTATACTGGGGCAGGCCTTTAGACTAGTGGTTAAGATCCTCATGTCCCACAACACACTACCTGAAATCAATGCCAGGCTGCTCATTTCAACTTCCTGCTATTACCAATCCTGGGAGGCAGAAGTGACAGTTCAAGCATGTGGCTCCTGCCTGCTGCCCATGTGGGAGACTTGGATTGAGTTCTCAGCTCCTGGCTCTGGCCCTGGCCATTGTGGGCATTTGGAGAGTGAGCCAGGGAATGGGAGCTCTGTCTTTCTATCAGTCTCTCTCTTTGCCTCTCAAATAAATAAAAAAATTAAAAGTACTGCAAAATTAAAAAAAATTATAGCCACCTGAAAAAGGAATGAGAGGAATGAAAAACAAAGGTATTTGCTTCGTATATATGCATGTATGTATGTAGCTATATATACACATACACATACACGCACACAACATTCTTTGCCAAATCAGGAAGAAATACTCATGACAATTACAGTCCTCATGCCTGTAGCTGGTCACGTGGCCATAGCTGGTATTCGTAACTTCTGCTCCCCATTCTGAATTCCCTCTGCCTTCAGCAACCCCTTCGGCTGGTTACGGGTCTTCACCTGGCAAGGTGACGCAACCCTTCATTCCTGAAGCGTCTAGGCTTTCCTTTCCTCTCTTATCTTAGCATGAGTGGCTAAAAGGAACCACACAAACCTTCTATATTCTGCTTAGCCATTTCTTCCAGGGAATAGATTCAGTCCATCACTGAAGCCCTGGCTTCCATGGACATACCAACTTCCATACGGCACAGCCAAGTTCTTTGCAAACATATAGCCTGGATGACTTTTGTCCAAGAAAACATTTCTCATTCCCATTTGTGACCTCTTCAGTATGACCTGCACTGCCCACACTTCTACCAGCACTGGCTTACGACTGTTTAACCCATCTCTAATGAGTTCCAGGCTTCCGTACCCCTTTCTTCTATGGAGCCCTCGCTAGCATCACCCTGCATGCTCGCTTTACGATATTCTAGGCTTTTCTAGCCGTCTCTTTCACACGTTTCCAACTGCTGCCTGTAACCCAGTGCCAAAGCTCCTTGCTCACTCTCAGCTGTCATTACCCCAACACCCATCCCCGCTCTTCGCGCCAGTTTTCCGTGCTAGTTCTGTGGAATACCTGAGATGGAGGAAATTAAACAGAAAAGATGCTTATGTTGGCTCAGGCTTCCAGAGGCTGACGGGCGCCTGCATCCTCTCAGCTCCTGGTGTGAGCCATGAGCCTCACACGTACAGTGGAAAGGGAGAAAGGGAAGTAGACACAGGCAGAAGGGGGAACAGGGGCTGCCCTTCCGCGATAGCCCACCCATTCCTACCACACCGCTCGATACTGTCACACTGGAGACCGAGTTTCTGCACAGCCTTCAGCAGGGACGAACCAGATTCAACCTGGCACATGAGCATTTAAGGAAGAAGTTTTCAAATGGTGAAACAGACTTTCCCTTTAAAAATTCTTCAGAAAGAGAAGTGGTTAAAGGCCCAATTTGAAAAGAAACTAAGAAGCAACTGGTTATGCAAAATAATAGTGATTTCTAAATGGTTTTATGTTTAAATGCCTGCTGTCACAGAACTGGGATTCTACAAGCACCATAAAAACATGAGTTTTGTTTTTCTCTTGTAATGTGAATGTTGTGTTATCCATGGACAGTGGCACAATCCCTGTACCTATGTCCTGTCTTCTCTTCTGCCAGCGATTTTCTCTTTTCAAAAAATGTTAGTTTTATTTATTGGAAAGGTAGAGATAGTGATCTCCCATTTGCTGGTTCACTCCCTAAACAGGTGCAACAGCCAAGCCTGGCCACGCTAAAGCTAGAGCCTGGAACTCCATCCTAGGTCTCCCATGTGGGTGGCAGGGACTCAAGTTACTCGAGCCATCCTCTGTGGCCTCCCAGGATGTGCATTAGCAGGATTGGAAGCAGGATGTTAGGGACTTGAGCCAAGTGCTTCGATATAGGATGCAGGCATCCCAACCAGTGGTTGAATCCACTGTGCCACCATGCCTGCCCCAGACACCGACTTTGTAAAAAAGCATATCTGAGAGGCAGACAGACAGAGACAAATCTGTTGGCTTACTTCCCAAATGCCCCCAGAGGCCAGGAGTAGACTAAGCCAAATCCAGGAGTTGAGAACTCAATCCAGGTCTCCCATGCGGGTGGCAGGGACCCACCTACTTGAACCATCACCTGCTGCCTCCCAGGATCTGCACTGGCACGAAGCTGGAATCAGGAGCCAAAGCTGGGAACCGAACCAGGCACTCTGCTATGGTACATGGGCATATTAACTGGCATCTTATCCTCTAGGCCAAACGCCTGCCCCATAACAACAATTGCTAAGTCAACACTCATTATTGACGAAAGCACAGTAGTTGTCATTGTCCTTGAGGCAACTGTAATTTAGCTTGAGAAGTAGTGTTTACATATATGTCAAGTTTAAGATCACTCATGGGACGGGTGTTTGGCTTAGAGATTAAGCAGCTGCTTGGCTGTTCACATCCCATATCGGTGTACCTAGTTCAAGTCTGGCTCTTCCACTTCCAGTTGAACCTCCAGCTAATGTGCATGCGGGAGGCAGCAGGTAATGGCTTGAGTACTTTGGTCCCTGCCATCCTCATGGGAGACCCAGATTGAGCTCCAGGCTTCTGGAACTTAAGCGTGACTTAGCCTTGACTGTTGTTGAGTATTTGGGGAGTGACCCAGTGGATGGAAGATGTCTATCTGTCTGTCTGGGTCTCTCTGCCCTTCAATTAAAATGAAAAAAATCTTAAAAAGACCACTTCAAAAAAATACATAAGGAAAGAAAATAATTCACAATTTGTTTTGGAAAAATGCAGAGTAATTTTCCATAAACAATTTGAAGTCAATTCTTTGAATTAACGGGTTAATTTAAGTCAGGCAGAGATTGCTTGGCAAAGAAAGCTAGAAATGATGATTTGCATAATCTGGGCTCTGTTATAAGGTTGATGTCTGTATTTTCTGCTGCACTTCATTCCTTGGGGATTGCTGTGGAGTCATAAGCTCTTATGCACCTTTGGATTGTCTTGAGGGGAGTTATCTTTTTTTTTTTTTTTTAAGATTTATTTATTTATTTGAAAGTCAGAATTACAGAGACAGAGGGAGCAAGAGAAACACAGAGATCTTCCCCAAATGGTTCACTCCCATGGTCACAACAGCCAGGGCTGGGCCAAGCGGAAGCCAGGAGCCAGGAGCTTCTTCTGGATCTCCCATATGGGTGTGGGGGCCCCAGCACTTGGGCCATCTTCCACTGCTTTCCCAGGCCATTAGCAGAGAGCTGGATCGGAAGCGGTGCAGCCTGGACTTAAACCGGTGCCATATGGGATGCCGGCACTGCAGGCAGAGACTTAACTCACTATGCCACAGCGCCAGCCCCAAGGGATAAAAAGGCAATTTGATATTCAGAATGGTCTTTATCACAGAGCTCCCAAGAGTACGGATGACAGTGTTAGTCACTATCTTCTATATGAGAACCAACAGACGGGACTCCTAGAACCTGTAGATCAGGACAGCCTAAGTTCTGAACTGGTCAGGTTTCCCTCTGGGCCTCGAAGCAGCTAAGAATCTAATTAAATAGACCACCTCGAGTAGTGATGAAGTACTTCTCTCATGCACTGTGTCTCTCTATGCTAATGCTTCCTGGTATCATTATACTTGTTCTTTCCTCACTCTGATCTTTGTGTTTGCTTTTTCATCTTATATAAATTTTTGCAGTCTTTTGAAAGTGTTTTTCAGAACAAGGAAGAGTATTTTAATTAAAAAATGACACTGCTTACATACCCATCAAATGACAAGAACTACAAAGATTGACAACACCACGTTAATGGTGATGTGGCCCAGTTGGAACACTCCAATACTGTAGAATGTACTACATTTTTTGGGGAAAGTTCTGGTAGTTTCTTACAAAACTAAACATATGTGTTTTTGACCCAGAAAATAAAAGCATGTTAATAAAAAGAAGAAAAATGTCCCTAATTTATTTGTAACAAGCCCCAGAGTGGAAATAGCCTATATGCCCATCAATATTAGAATGGATAAACCCACTGTGATCTATTTATACATTGGACCCTAACTCAGCAATAAAAAGTAAACCTCTGACACATCAAGTAACATGGAGGAATCGTAGAACTGTTGTGCTGAGCAAAAAAATCTTTTCCAATGAGTACATAATTCATGATGCCATTTTTATGAAATTCTACAACAAGCACAATGAATCTAAAGTGGGAAACATTAGAAGGGCAACAGTGTGCGCCCGAGGGTGTGGAAGCGGATGAATCAGCAAGGGGCAGGAGGGAACTCTTTGGGGGCTACACTACTATTTTATTGATATATGTATATTTAAAATTTTACTTATTTTCATTTCATCTGAAAGGCAGAGGGACAGACAGAGATCTTCCATCTGCTGGTTCATTTCCCAAATGCCCACAATAGCGAGGGCTGGGCCAGGCTGAAGCCACGAGCCCGGGTCTCAATGAACATCTCCCATGTGGGTGTCAGAGGCCCAAGCACTTAAGCCGTGCCTCCCTTAGCACACCGGCAGCATTAGCAGGAAGCTGAACTGGGAGTGGAGGGCTGGGACTTGAACCAGGCACTCCAGATACGGTATACAGGCATCCCAAATGGTATGTGACTGCTGTGCCAAACACCCCACCCCTAATGCTTTATGTTTTCATAGAGGTTTGGGTTACACATGCGTGTACATTTGTCAAAACTCAGCAAATATACTCAAGTATGTCATTGTATACATATTTTACATAACAGCAAACGAATACTGAATTCTACTTAATAATACGTACTCAAGTATTTAGAGAAAAGTACACTCATGTAGTTTTCTTCAAAATGCATAAAAATAAGACAGATTAAGGGCACATAGAAGGATGGAGAGAGTGATAGAGAAAGCATTACTAAAATGGTAATGGTTGAATCTAGGCAGTGGGTATATAAATAATCACTATAAAATTCTGTCAACTGCTGTTAAAGTTATTTATAATAAGATATCGGGGGAAGTGCCCTTAGAGCTTCTTCAGTCTGCTCTGGCTGGATGTATCTTTTTCTATTGATACCTTAAATACATGCTCAATCTTCTCTCAAGGGAAATTCATGTCACACTTTCTGGAATTTACATAATGTCTAACTCAAGCTGTTTCACAGGTAATCAATTATGGCCCTCAATCTAAATATAACTCACTGTAAAAAAAAGGTGTTGGTATCTTTTGATAAATTTTGTCTTGATGTATTATATACACGGTGGCATTGTTCCAGGGGGCCTGGGTATAGGAGCAGATGTGTGCCCTATACCTGATCTCAGGATTTCCAGTATCTCTTATGATCTGGAAAGAAATTAATTCAGCCTCAGTAACTAGAAAAGACTGAGGAAATTTCCTACCCAGTGAGCAGAAGGCCTGGCCCATCAGTAATGCTGGTGTTCATATGCACTTTGCCATGGAGTTTGCCCTCTTTCCATTTAACATGTTGAGACTTCGACAGCCTGATAGGCCAACAGTGTAGGTTGGGTAGCATCTTTTCCCTGGAAAAGCCAGGACCAGCTTAGCTCTTCTCTCCCCAAGGCTTCGTGTTGACCTAGCACATAATGCCTGTACCACCAAGGTCATGGGCCAGAAGTGGTTCTGTCAGCTGGGACTGCTGAGGTGCCGGCTTGCCGGGTCTAAGGGAAACGGCATGGAAGAGAAGCCAGCCGACAGTGGTGTGAGGCAGGCTCTTGCTAGATCAAATTTAAACTTCCTCCAGGAAGAAGAAAAGGAGCTGATGAAATTCACATGCTTCAAAACAGGTGGGCTTAACCCCCATCAGAAAAACTCTTGATTAATGGAGATACAATACATGCATAAAGAAGTCATGCTGAAGTTGTAGATGTCGCAGTGATTTTAAATAGAAAACCTCCTCTCAAACCACAAGTGTTCTGTTTTTCACAGACACGACTCTGTGTTGCTCACCACTAGCCTATGGTTTGGTTGGGATTCCAGAATAGTCTCTCTCAGCTATTGAGTGCCCACCACAAGCCAGGCACTGATCCAGGAGCTGGGAGTATGGTTGTGTCCACACAGGCCAGATACTGCTTGTCTGGAGTTGATTATCTAAGAGGGAAGGCAGTGAATAAGTGAATGAATAACCCGAGAATTGGGGAGAATGAGCTATTGCTACTGAACGGTCATGGACACCCCTCACAGGAGCTGACATTGGAGCTGTGATCCCAACATGGAAAAGTCAGCCTTGGAATAAAGGGCTTAATGTGGGCACAGCAAACACGCAGACCCCGAATGGGGATCAGAGCCATCCCCGTTAGGTGAGAATCTAGGTTTGAGATTGGGAAAAAGAGCTCATTTTGGTCATATTAGGGAAATATCCATCTATTCTTATTTTATTTCTCAATAATCAAGAACTGACACTGAATTTTTATCAAATGTTTTATAGCATGTATAGAGATGATATGCTTGATTTGTCTCCATACAGTTATTAATACGTTTAATCATATTAACAGATTTTTTTTTGACAGGCAGAGTTAGTGAGAGAGAGAGACAGAGAGAAAACTCTTCCTTCCATTGGTTCACCCCCTAAATGGCCGCTATGGCCGGCGCTGCACCAATCCGAAGCCAGGAGCCAGGTGCTTCCTCCTGGTCTCCCATGCGGGTGCGGGGCCCAAGCACTTGGGCCATCCTCTACTGCCTTCCCAGGCCACAGCAGAGAGCTGGACTAGAAGAGGAGCAACCGGGACAGAATCCGGAGCCCCAGCCGGGACTAGAACCCGGGGTGCTGGAGCTGCAGGCAGATGATTAGCCCAGTGAGCCGCAGCGCCGGCCTAACAGATTTTCTAATGCTAAATTCAACTTATATTCCTAGAGTGAAACTCCCTTTGGTGTATTATTATTTTCATCTGTTTCTGAATTTTGTGTGCTGACAATTCAAGCTTTTTTCACGTTAATAGCCATTAGTGACGCTGATCTGTAGCTTTCTTGTGTGTATGTGTGTGTGTGTGTGTGTGTGTGTATGCCTCATGTTTTGGTGTCAGTGTTACTTTTACTGGTAATACAAAGTAATACTATTAATAGTAACATTACAAGTCAATATACAACATAGCAATATTACAAAGTATCCTAGTTCATATCTGTTGCTGAACAAAATATCTTAGCCTGGGAAGTTATAAACAACAAAAACGTATTGCTCACAGCTTGGGAAGCCGGGAAGTCCAACATCAGGGCACCTGCAGCCTTGACACCCATGGAAGCCCCTGACAAGATGAAAGTCCTTGCTACCTCCCAGAGCTGATGTAAGTGGAATGCGCTGACTGGATTTCCAGAATTTTACAGTGTCCCAGGTGATCGAGTTCAGAAGCCTTGGTTTAGAAAAACTCTCCGTGAAGCTACCTGGGGCTCGTGTTTTTGTTCACTTTCTTAGTTTCTCCTCTATAGTTGGTCTTCTTCGATTTTCAGTCTCTTTTTAAGAATTATAGCTAAAATGACATTTTCTTTGGTACGTACTGATATCACTGAGATTTTTCAAGTTGACTTGAAAAGTTGAGCTGTGTCAACTTTTATGAGTGTTTTAGTTTCTTTTCTACCTGTAACTATTTTTGCTACAGTTCTTTTGTATATTCAAGATTTCTTTTCTCCATTTGTATTTATTGTTAAGATTTTATTTGCCATAATTTTTTTTAATCAATTTGAAAGTGGCGGGGGGAGGAAAGGGGAATGGGGAGACAGAAATCCCTTTTACCTACTGGTCCATTTCCAAATGCTGCCCACAGCTGAGGTTGGGCCAGGCTGAAGCCAGGAGCCCAGAAACTCAACCTGGATTCTTTGATGTGGTTAGCAGGGACACAAATACTTGCGCCATCAACAACCCCTTGGGTAACCAAGGTGTGCATTAGTAGATAGCTGAAATTGGGAGCTGAGCAGGGACTTGAACCCAGATATGGGATGTGGGCATCCCTGTGTGAAATGCTCATTCTTGCCTGAAGAAAAAAAAAAGATTGAGGGGCTGGCACTGTGGTGTGGTGGGTTAAGCTGCTGCCTGCAATGCTGGCATTCAATATGGGTACTGGTTCATGTCCCAGTTGCTGCACTTGCGATCCAGCTCCCTGCTAAAGTGCCTGGGAAAGCAGTGGAAGATGGCTCAAGTGCTCGGGCCCCTGCACACATGTGGGAGACCTGGAGGAAGCTCTGGGCTCCTAGCATCATCCTGGCACAGCCTCAGCTGTTTTGGCCATTTGGGGAGTGAATCAGCAGGTTGAAGTCTTTCCAAAAAAAAAAAAAGAGACAGAGAAAAAGAGGAGGCAGGAGTTGGGGGAGAAAGATGGGAAAGAAGCTTTGGGGATTTGTTTCTACCTTTATATTGTTTCTTAATCTATCAGTCTCTAATTTATCTTTATAAAATTTGTTTTTCTTGAGAAAGTAACAAAAATAAGTAATCCTAAGATTCTGAGTTGTCAGAGCTTAGCTGGTTTTCATCCATTCTTTTTTTCTTATCTAAACGTAAGTGTTATCTAAGGCTACATGAGATCCCCTGGAACCATTGTTGTAGCTGTACCTCTGAGGTCTGATTTGTACTGTTTTCACTGCTTTTATGGTTTAGAAATTCTGGAATGTCAATTTTGATTTTCCCTCTTACCCCAGGGTTGTCTGAGGCAGACAACTTTTCTAGGTAGTACAAAAATTAACTTCTAGTATTACTGGATTTAAATCAGAGAATAATTTATTTTCATTTATTTTTAAAGACAGACAGACAGACACACACACAGATAACTTGTCTGCTAATTCACTCCTCAAATGCCCACAACAGCCAGGACTGGACCAGGCCAAAACCAGGAGCCCAGAATTGAAACTAAGTCTCCCACGTGGTTGGCAGGGACCCAAGTACTTGAGCCATCACCTGCTGCCTACCAGGGTTGCATTAGCAGGAAACTGGACAGGGAACGGAGGTGAGACTGAAACCCAGGCACTCCAGGATGGGATGTGAGCTTCCCAAAAGGCATGTTAACCGTAGTGCCAAACGCCCATCCCCTAACTTTTTTTTAAATTCAAGATGGAATTTTCATTCATGGGTCTTATGTCTTCGTTTTCTGGGTTTATTTCTGAGAGATGATGACAATGCCAACTCTGTCTATGACATCTTCAAAGTAGAAATGCCACGGATCTCTCATTTTTGCGAAGTGCCTGCTACACTGAACTGAACTAGGAAAGACTATGTATTATTTTTAGTACTTCACTAAAATCGCATTCTAGCATCCTATTCCAGTCTAGCATGCCAGGCCTATATACATTGTGTCACAGGTTGGAACAGAGAAAGCTTGTTTGCATGGAGATGTTAAAAATATCTCTCACCGGAATCATATTGAGCCAGTCTGCAATTCAAATTATTTTAAAATTTTTATTATGGTAAAATATAAAATTTCTCATCTTAGTCACTTTTAAGTGTACGGTCCAGTCGCATTAAGTATAGCCACATCATTATAGGACAGATCTCCACAACCTTTTTCTCTTGTAAGTCTGAAACTCTGTACCCAATAAGCAACAACTCCCCCTTTTTCCCTTCTCTCAAAGCCACTGCTCATGACCAGTCTATGTTTTTTTTTTTCTATGAATTCCACTGCTTTAGAAACATCACATAAGTGGAAATACACAATATTTGTCTTTTTGTGACTGGCTTATTTCACTTAGCATAAGGTCCTCCAAGTTCATCCATGCTGTAGCATGGGACAAGATGTCCTTCCTTTTTGAGGCCAAGGAATATTCCATTGTATTTGTATACCACATGTCCACATGTCATTAATCCATCCATCCATTGATGGGTGTTTGAGTTGCTTCTGCTTCTTGGCTATTGTGATGAGCAGTGGTGTGGCCATGGTATTAGCATGGTTCCTTTTTTTTTTTTCCCCAAAGATTTATCCATTTATTTATTTATTCGAAAGTCAGAGTTACACAGAAAGAGGAGAGGCAGAGAGAGACAGAGGTCTTCCATCCGATGGTTCACTCCCCAACTTGCCGCAACGGCTGGAGCTGTGCCGATCTGAAGCCAGGGGTCAGGAGCTTCTTCCAGGTCTCCCATGTGGGCACAGGGGCCCAAGGACTTGAGCCAAATTCTACTGCTTTTCCAGGCCATAGCAGAGAGCTGGATCAGAAGAGGAGCAGCTGGGACTAGAACCAGCACCCATATGGGATGCTGGAGCTTCAGGCCTGAGCGTTAACTCACTGTACCGCAATGCCAGCCCCTCTTCCTCTGCTTTCAACAGACTGGTTGATGCCCATCCATATAAATGAGGGCATCTTTGCATCTTTTTTTTTTAACAGATGTATTTATGGGGCCAGCACCGTGGTACAGTGGGGAAAGCCACTGCCTGCAGAACTGGCATCCCATATGGGTGCTGGTTCAAGTCCCAGCTGCTCCGCTTCCAATCCAGCTCTCTGCTATGGCCTGGGAAAGCAGTAGAAGATGGCCCAAGTCCTTGGGCCCTGTACCCACTTGAGAGACCCAGAGGAAGCTCCTGTAAGGAGCCAGGAAGTTCCTGGCTTCAGATTGGCCCAGCACTGGCCATTGTGGCCATCTGGGGAGTGAACCAGCCGATGGAAGACCTTTCTCTCTCTGCCTTTTAAAAAATATTTATTTATTTGAGAGGCAGAGTTACACATACACACAAACACACACACATGGGAGGAGAGAGAAAGATATCTTCCATCCGCTGGTTCACTCCCCAAATGGCCGCAATGGCTAGAGTGGGTTGATCTGAAGCTATGAACCAGGAACTTCATCCAGGTCTCCCACGTGGGTACGGAGGTCCAAGGACTTGGACCATCTTCCACTGCTTTTTGAGACTAGCAGAGAGCTGGATCAGAAGTGAAGCAGCTGGCGCCCATATGGGATGCCAGCATCACAGGCAGAGGCTTAGCCCACGATGCCACACCACTGGCCCCAACGGCATCTTCTTTACTCAGTCTACAGGTGCAAATGCTAACCTCTTCCAGAGACACCCTGACAGACACACCCAGAAATTATGCCTGTTACAAGGGCACCCTCAGCCCCATCCTCACTCACAAAAAATTAACCATCACAGTGAGTATGCAAACATATCCCTGCATCCTGCTGTCAATTCTTTCGAATCTATGCTTAGTGTAGGAATTTCTGGATTGTATGGTAATTCCATTTTTAATTTTTGAGAAATCTCAGCACTGCTTTTCAAAGCAGCGGCACCATTGTACACCCCCACTAACAGGGCACGAGGGTCCCAGTGTCCCCACGTCCTCATCAACAGCTTTTGATTTCCATTTTTAAAATCATAGTCATCCTGATGGAAGGATGAGGTGTATTCTTTTCTTTTATAAAATAATCACTTTAATTTGTGATCATTAGAAAGTTAATATTTATTTTTCTCAGTATATCACAAGTCTGTGTTGTATCTTTATCACTTTGTCATGTTGAAAAAAAACTTCTGATCGTTTTAATTATTTTTGTTTAGAACACATAATAGCTCTAATTGGACATTTCTGAAAACAGACATTTTTAAAAATATATAAATGTCTGTCAACTTACAGGACTCACTTCCAGGAATTCAACATTCCTGCTTATGTGGAATACTTTAAAAGTTCTTAGCCCACAGGTTCCTATGATCTGCTCATTTACTAAGATTTATTTTTATAATGCTTTCTACCATAGTCTGCTAAATACTTGATTCCATTAGATGCTAATAACAGGCCTGACTTTTTAAGTCTCTCCAAGCTTGTCAATTTTGAATTACTATTAACTTCTGCATGGGATGCTTCTGAACTGCCATTCAGGATATAATTGCCTGCGTGTTCTGCTGAGTCATGCGTATACTTAACGTACAGAACTGTTCCAAGCTATAGGTCACTTAAAGCACCTCACTTTAACCATTTCTTTGCTCAGGATTCTGAGAGATAAATGTAGCTACACAAGTGATTCTTGTCTGTGTTGGTTTTAGGAAGAAAACCATTTGTCTGCTTTGGGCCAATGTCCCTGGGCTACCAAGAGAGCCAATACAACAGTGTTGAAGAATGCGGACTTTGGCTCCCAGCTGCCCGGGGCCTCGCCTCATCTCTAGAAGTCATGTGAGCTTGGCTAAGTTTCTCAAGCTCCTGGTGACTCGGTTTTTTTCATCTGGAAAATGAAACTGGGGGGCTGGTGTTTGGCCTGGTGGTTAAGATGCCCACATTCCATGCTGGAGTCCAGGCTCTGGTTTATTTATTTATTTATTTTTAAATTTGACAGGTAGAGTTGTAGACAGTGAGAGAGAGAGAGACAGAGAGAAAGGTCTTCCTTCCATTGGTTCACTCCCCTAATGGCCGCTACTGCTGTAGCTACACCGATCCGAAGCCAGGAGCCAGGTGCTTCCTTCTGGTCTCCCATGCGGGTGCAGGAGCCCAAGCACTTGGGCCATCCTCAACTGCCCTCCTGGGCCATAGCAGAGAGCTGGACTGGAAGAGGAACAACTGGGACTAGAACCTGGTGCCCATATGGGATGCCGGCGCCCCAAGCAGAGGATTAACCAAGTGAGCCAGGGCGCCAGCCCCTGGGCTCTGGTTCTTAATTCCAGACAGGACCACAGTTGAGTCTCCCACCTGGGAGGCAGGAAGTCAATGATTTAGGTTACCACTGCTGCCTCCCAGAATCTGCATAGCAGGAGGCCAGCGTCAGGAGCTGAGGCTGGGTTTTGAACCCCGGTGCCCTGATATGAGATGTAGGCATCTGAACCTGCATTTTAATCACTAGACCAAATGTCTTCCCTCCTGCTTTTGAATTTAAATGTCCACATGAGTTCAAGGAGCAAAGTCCTATTCAGACTATAGCAAGAAGCCAATAAAAAGTGCTGGTTCAGAAAATAAGCATCCAAAGATGTGAATGAGATTAATAGGATGAAGTAACTGCATCTGCTGTGTTCCGCGAATATTTTAACTCTTGTGGGAGAGTGAAACTTCTCCCTGGGAGGAAGCTGTGAATTTCAAACAACAGCCCTGATGGCGGTGTTTGGTAGGGGCTGAGGTGTGGTGGCTCTGTCCGGCCATTCCCTCTCTTTCCTGAATCCTTTCCACTCACCGCCCCTCCACCTGTGTTTTCCTGTGGTTGGACAAAGGACACATTGAGCTGTTTGTGTGTAGGTAACAGGACCTGGCGAGCTAGGCAGAAAGCAGCCCTGTGTCAAAGGCAGACAGACGCCGTGAGAAGAAGAGGGCTTGGGAGCCAGAGGCTGTTTCCAATCCAGGCTCCAGGACTTGGGAGCTGACTGATCTTAGACAAGCCGCTGCACCTCATTTCCCCAGCTGAAAATTGGGGGTAAAATCAGCTTTCCAGGCTGTCCTGGGGCTCTAGGTAAACAGCTGAGTACTAAGAATAGCTTTTCTCATCCTTAGCTGAAGACCCACGTATCTGACCTGATTCTACTTTGGCCGGTTTGATATTTCCTGTCTCTTGCAGTGCGGTAGAAATATTATGATTTTTAAAAAATAAATACAGGTTCTAGTTGAGGTCATAGAAAAAGGGAAGATCGGTTTAGAAAATCACTGATTATATCAAAGGCTTACACAGCACGGCCACTTGCTCACCCTGGAACGAGTGCATCCTGGTGTTAGCTGAGTAGTAGCAGAAAGTATGATTTAAACTCTGAGGGTGGAAACGATCTTCTTTTAGGATTCCCAGAAACAGCTGCTGTGGTGTGGTGTGCACAGGAAGTGCTGAGAAACGCTGGTTCAGTATTGTACTAAAGCCCACTTAATACAGATTTATACACACATGCATTTTTTATAACTGTCATTTCTGCATCTCTGAGAATGGACCTTAAACAGTTCCATCAAGCAAAGCTTTTGCTAGGATCATCCAGGCTGGGTGTGAACACTGATTCATGCTTCCTCATTGTTGAGAGCTCCTAGTGTCTATAAAATAAGCATGGCCGGGTAGGCAGAGAGGTGGGACGGAAGTACAGCAGTGCGAACTGTGGCTCCAAGTGTTTTTCTACTTGAGCTCTGTTTCTCCTTTTTTTTTTTTTCTACTTAAGCTTTATTTTCCTAAATCAACATATTACTTTGATACTTTTAAACCGTAATCTCGTCCCTCCCATGCATGGACATACATGCACGCATGCACACTATTACAGGTGCAGTCTGGGCTGAAGCTAAACTCACACATTAAATATGGCACAGCGGGGCTACAAAGTCTACATTTCACAGTCCTCTTGGGTTGTAAGTAGTTATGTGTCCAAACAAGGTCCGAAGAGGTTTGGTCCCTGTGAGTATAGAAACTGACATTACAACCCATTGTTCTATTCATAGTCTTGTTTTTTTTTTTTTAAGATTTATTTATTTCTTTTTCTTTTTTTTTTTTTTTTGACAGGCAGAGTGGACAGTGAGAGAGAGAGAGAGAGAGAGAAAGGTCTTCCTTTTGCCATTGGTTCACCCTCCAATGGCCGCCGCGCCATCCTCCACTGCACTCCCTGGCCACAGCAGAGGGCTGGCCTGGAAGAGGGGCAACCGGGACAGAATCCGGCGCCCCAACTGGGACTAGAACCCGGTGTGCCGGCGCCGCTAGGCGGAGGATTAGCCTAGTGAGCCGCGGCGCCGGCCAAGATTTATTTATTTATTTGAAAGTCAGAGTTACACAAAGAGAGTAGGAGAGGCAGAGAGAGAGGTATCTTCTATTCGCTGGTTCACTCTCCAGATGATCACAACGGCCAAAGCTGTGCTGATCCAAAGCCAGGAGCTGCTTCCAGGTCTCCCACATGAGTACAGGGGCCCAGGGACTTGGGCCATCTTCTATTGCTTTCCCAGGCCATAGCAGAGAGCTGGATTGGAAGTGGAGCAGCCGGGACTTGAATTGGCACCCATATGGGATGCCAGCACTGCAGGCTGTGGCTTTACCTGCTATGCCACAGCGCTGGCCCCATAGTCTTGAAACTTGATATTGGTTAAGGATTGCAGAGACTGTGTGAAGATATTCATGTATAACAGATTTAGACTTTTAAAAGCAAAGTCACATAAGCATATAGCATAGACTCAAATGGTTTTTGTATTGGCTATGCATCAGTATATAACAAATTAACTCAAACATTCAGTGTTTTAAAATGATAGGGTACTGGCACTGTGGCATAGTGGGTAAATCCACCGTCTGCAGTCCCGGCATCCCATATGGGCGTCAGTTTGAGTCCTGGCTGCTTCACTTCCAATCCAGCTCTCTACTTTGGCCTGGGAAGGCAGTAGAAGATGGCCCAAGTCTTTGGGCCCCTGCACCCATGTGGGAGACCTGGAAGAAGCTCCTGGTTCCTGGCTTCAGACTGGTGTGGCTCCGGCCGTTGCAGCCACCTGGGGAGTGAATCAATGGATGGAAGGCCTCTCTCTCTCTCTGCCTCTGCCTCTCTGTAACTCTACCTTTCAAATAAATAAATACAATGATAATGCAGCTGGCAGAGGTAAGCTACTGCCTGTGACACTGGTACTCCATGTGAGTCCTGGTTCGAGTCCTGGCAGCTCCACTTCCAATCCAGCTCCCTGCTAATATGCCTGGGAAAGCAGAAAACTGCCCAAGTGCTTGGGCCCCTGCACCCATGTTGGGGACCCAGATGGAATTCCAGGCTCCTGGCTTGGCTCAGCCCTGGCCATTGTGGCCATCTGGGGAGTGAACCAGCAGATCTCTCTGTAATTCTGCTTTGAAATAAATGACTAAATAAATCTTAAAACAATAATAAACATTTATCATCTCACTGTCTGTGGGTCAAGAATTTGGGACACACTTAGTCATACATTTCTGGGACTTCTCAGGGTCTCTCATCAGGTTTCAGTTAAGAAGCTGGCCAGAGCTGGGCACCTCTGAAGGCTTCCCTGGGCCTGGAGGCCTCTCCATATGGCTGCCTGTGTATCCTCAGGACATGGCCGCGACTTCCTTCAGATCAAGTGATCCATGACAGATCCAAGGTCAGAAGCAGTACTATCTTTTACATCTTTTACAGCCTTGCCCCAGAAGCTGCTCTCCAGAATTCCTGAAATACCCTATGGGTTACACAAGGCTGGCTTATTCATCGTGGGAGGGGCTACACCAGAGTGTGAACACCGCCAGACAAGAGCCAGGCAGGGCCATCCCGCAGGCTGGCTTCCCTCGGTGCTACAAAGTCTGATAAAAAACATCACTCCCTCCAAGCTGTGAGGCAGAAGTAGAGGCGGTTGTATGGGGGGAGTTCCTTTTCTTCTGAGATAACCTGTTTGCAACTTTTAGCTGATTCTTTGGGTATGCATATTTTTTTTGGAGATTTTTCTTTTCCCCTCACTTTTTTACAAAAAAAAATTTACTTATTTATTTGAAAAGCAGAGAGACAGGGGGTTGAGAGAAAGAGAAAGATCTTCCATTTGCTGGTTCACTCCCCAAATGCCTGCAACAGCCAGGGTTGGGCCAAGCGGAAGCCAAGAGCCAGGATCCCCAAGAGGGTCGTTGATGTGGGTGGCAGGGAGCCAAGCACCAGGGCCATCTTCTGCTGCCTTCCCAGGTGCATTGGCAGGGAGCTGGCTCAGAAGTAGAGTAGACAGGACTCAAATGGGCACTTGGTATGGATGTGGGCGTCTGGAGGGATGGCTTAACCACTGGGCCACAGTGTCTATCCCTCTACCTCTACCCTCTACCTTTTCTTAACTCTTGCCCCAGTCACTGTGCCCACTTCTATAAACACTGTTCCTATTCTTATTCACATCCCCATCTGTTTGGATATGTTGCATTTGGGTGTCAATAAATACCTGGTATTGATCAAGGGATGGTGATACACTTCTACGAATAAAACATTTTAGTTTCAGGGAACAACTTGCCTGAAATGATATCTAAGTAAAACATTTACAAACTAGACAGTGTTTAAAATCAGGATATATAACTAGCTTATCAAAGAAAGAGCTAGAATTTATCGTCTGGGGTAGGCATTTGGCCTAGTGTTAAGATGCCTGCATCTGCCCATGTGGGTGACCCAGAAGAAGCTCCTGGCTCCTGGCTTCAGGTCGGCCCAGCTCCAGCCATTGTGGCAGCTGCGATGGCTCCAGTAATTGAGTTCCTGCTGTCGGGAAGGAGTCCAGGACTGGGCTCCAGCCTGGCCAGGGCCACTGTGAGCACTTGGGGAGTGAGCTAATAGATGGGAGTGCTCTCTCTTGCTCTCCATCTCCATCTTTCTGCCTCTAAGATAAATAAATAAAAATTTTTAAAAAGGAATTTATTTTTGTTATAATAGACACCTGGGCATCAAGGCCTATATGACACATTATAAAGTCAGATTTATTAGATGTGATGTGTTAGATTTCTGAGCCACTACCTACAGCCGCACCAAAAGCAATGTAGATATCTGTAAAGGCAGTTTGATGACTGATTATTCATAGAATGAACACCTACTTAACCTCTAGGTAACCTTTTAGTAGACTCACGATTGCTGCCTGCCCAGGGTCAGGTGCTGCCCCCAGCGCCCTGGAGGATACGCCTCCAGGGATGCTGTGCCCCTTAGGGTCCGTTGAGCAGGCTCCTTGCTCTGAGGCTGTCTGCGCATCGGGCAGTGAGTCGTGAGAGGTGGGGACTCTGCACGATCTCCAGTTCCCTGTGTCACAGATTTTCAGGCTCCTTCTAACTCTTCCGGTGACTTATCACTGTTTTCTGGGTTAGCCCCCATCTCACCATCACCCCTAAGCATTTATTCATTTAGAATGCATGAGGGCCAAGAAGCAGACTGAGCATATTTCATGTAAGTCTACAATGGATTTTAATTCTGCTAATAGAGTGAGCAGTTGAACACTGCCGTAGTAGCATCTGGGACCACCTGGGATCCAGCCGCAGGTGGGAGGGATCCCGCCATAGGGAGATGCCGCGGGAAGGGTTGTGAACCCACCCAGTTAAGACATTGAGCAGCCAGTGCAGGGTTACACGCACACAGGGGGCCTCACGAGGTTTGCAGCTGCCTGCTCCCAGCATGTGGGCAGGGAGTGCAGGAGTAACAGTGGCCTTTGGCCTCAGGCGGTCCAGCAGTTACACTCTCCAGCTGGGTGACCCTGAGTGGTTACCTAACCTCTCAAAGCTGCAACACATCCTCTTTAAAATGGGAGGTAATGGGTAATAGGTAACATGAGGTTGCCGTAAGAATTAATGAAAATATATGTCTAAGGTGCTCGTTGTACTGCCTGATACACCCAAATCATTCAGCTGTTAGTATTTAGGGAGCAGGCATTGAGTCTGGTTGTTAAGATACTTGCATTCCGAATTGAAGTGCCTGGGTTTGCTTCTGGGCTCAGACCCTGGCCCTGGGAGCAATAGTGATGGCTCAAGTAGTTGTTGGGTCCCTGTCACCCACGTGGGAGATCTGGATTGAGTTCCTGGCTCCCAACTCTGACCTGGCCAAGTCCTGGTTGTTGTAAGCATTTGGGGCATAAACCAACAGATGGGAGTTTTCTTTGGCTCTCAAATAAATACAATTATTTTAAAAAGTCAGATATTAGCATTTGTTTCAAAAAACACATACCTTGCATTGTCACTGTTTCTCACATCGGGTGCTCCTACCCCTCTTTTCTTTTTGATAAAATACTTTAAAATAAATCTTCAAGGGCCGGCGCTGTGGTGCAGCGGGTTAACGCCCTGGCCTGAAGCGCCAGCATCCCATATGGGCGCCGGTTCTAGTCCTGGCTGCTCCTCTTCTGATCCTGCTCTCTGCTATGGCCTGGGAAAGCATCAGAAAATGGCCCAAGTCCTTGGGCCCCTGCACCCATGTGGGAGACCCAGAAGAAGCTCCTGGCTCCTGGCTTCGGATTGGCGCAACTCGGCTGTTGCGGCCATCTGGGGAGTGAACCAGCAGATGGAAGACCTCTCTCTCTCTACCTCTCTCTGTAACTCTGTCTTTCAAATAAATAAAATAAATCTTAAAAAAAAAAAAGTCTTCACCTTGTTTAAGCAAGGAAAAAAAAGCCTCTTGGTTAAAGAACAATGTTATGGCAACAGTGAGATGAGCACTTTGGATGCGATGACAAGATGGATCGTGTCTGTGTGTACACAGCTGGTGAAGGCTGGGTTAACAGAGGAAGGGTCCCCCTTATAGGTAGACGTTGATCTAAGTTTTCAGGGTTCGAAGGGTCAGGAATGGCTTGGAGGACAGAGAACTTTATGCGAAGGCCACAAGAGGAAGGGAGGTGGGGCTAGGTGTTCATTAAGTGGGGAAACTTTCAGGGTGTGAACCCCAACCTAGTAGCTTAGGCAAAAATGGGTCTTGATTAGCTCATGTAAGTGCAATCTGGACTAACCTTGGCTCTGGGCAGGACTGGGTCCAGGGCTCCGATGGCGTGGGAAGGAAAGTCCCACCCTGCAGATGGGACCTGTCTAAGAGGCGCTCGAGACACATACCTTTGAACTCAGTGCCCCTAAGTTTCAAGATGGCACTGGCTGGCCTGGCCTGGGCCCTAGGTCCAGTCTTCCCCCAGTCGCTGTAGCCCTGGTGATATAGGGGTGCTCTGGGCAGGGTGGGATGACTCAGCCACGTGGGCTCAGCTCACTGAGCTCCCAGGACAGGACAGAGCACATGGAGCAGGCATGAGGAGCACCTCTGTAGCAGGCAGGGCCCTGCCGTACCTCCCCACACCATCTGCCCACACCCCACGGGCAAACCAACCTTCTGCTCCAATTCGACAGCATCCTGTAAGTCAACAGGACTCCCCGAGGTGACTGCAGAGTCACAGGGTCACACGGGTACCTGTTAACTCAGTCAAAATGCTGACCTGGGGTGGGCATCTGGCCTTAATTAGGATGTCCACATCCCATACTGGAGTGCCTGGGTTTGTATTTGGCTGTGGCTCCTGCCTCCAGCCTCCTGCTGGTGCAGATCCTGGGAGGCAGCAGTGATGGCTTAAGTGATTAGGTACCTGCCACCCACATGGGAGACCTGGGAAGCATGGATTGAGTTCCTAGCTCCTGGCTCTAGCCCCAGCAGAGCCCTGCCTGGCCTTGTGGCTACCAGGGGGAGTGAATCAGCAGACAGGAGCTCTTTTTCTATCTGTTTCTGTCTCTTTGCCTCTCCAATAAATTATATATATAAAAAAATAGCATGGGCGTGCACACACGTGTATGCTTGTGTGTGCGCATGCACACACACACAGTACTGCTGACCTGATGGTACTGGGTTATGTGGGTGACTTTGTTTCCAGTTTCCCTCTAGCGTATCACGCGTAGTCTTCAGTTTGCATAGATAATATTCTTTGTCCCTGTAGGAAAATTTCATGACTATTTTTAGGGCACTGTTTGTTTGCAGTAAGCAGCACACATCCTGTGCTTCATATGCATCTTTCAAAGGCTTCTGGGTAAGGAGGCCCCTGGGGCCGGGGCACGAACCACAGGAGAGAGCTAGCCCAGATCACGGAACGCCTTCGAAAGCCTTTTCTGCTTCAGATAAGTGGCTAATTAAATTTGGGGCTGGCTCTTGGAGAAGAGCCAGTTATGGAAACCAGCATGTGTTCATCACACTTGCCTTCAGACGCTCGGCTGCTCGCTGAAGCCGCGTCGGGAGGGAGGCGCGCCGAGACCAGCCGGCCTGGTGGGAAGCGTGATTCATCCTGTTTACTTTCCGGCACTCGTCTTGTCAAAGATTAATTCAGTAGAACTCAAATTCCCGAGGAAAATGGACCATTTATTGTTTCAGATTCAGGCTTCGGCACAGCAGGTGGATTTGTGAAATCGCCTCATCTGACATTTCCTAGAAATGTAAGCTAACATTATTCCACTTTTTGGCAACGGGAAATTCATATTTGAATGTTCCCCGAATCAGTTGGCAGGCCTGGGGATTTCGAACACAGTCATCTCTTGATTTTGTCAGGTGACTTTAAACCATGACACAGTCCTTTTTTTAGATCTGGAATTAGTCTCAGAAGACTCAAGTCATTTGCCAAAGGCCAGTGAATAATGTAGGCAGTAGAGCTGGGAGCTGAAGAATACTGAGAGGCCGCCTCCCCCACTTGGTGGAGTCACTTAGAGAAAGCGACTCTTGCTTGTGAAGTGGTAACTGTCCAGCACAGGGACTGAGAGAAGCTTCCAGCACTCACCTTTGTCTATGGCCTCCCTCCAGGTAGCTCTAGGGTTCGGCCACCGTGGTATCTGCCCTGGGAAGGACCCAGCAACAAGTGAGCCTGGGAAGCTGTGAATCCTGGCTGCTCTTTTTGAAGCCCACTGTCCCAGTGCGCTGGGCAAACGCACTTAACCATCAGCAGTACCTTACCCAGGGAATTATGTCCTTTGATCTTTCCACTGGAAATGGTAGTTCTAAGCGAGTTTAATTCCAGCAAGTACCAGCAGTTAATTATTTCTTAATTGTTAGACATGTCTGGTCTTTACCAGCTGCCTCTAAGACACCACTTACATTCACCACTTTATAATATCTTTCTCTACTCCTCTGGAGTTTCTGTATTTCATAATCTTTCAGGTTGTTCTTCAGGGTTTTTGCTCATTTGTTTTCATGGAAATCACAGATTTCCTCTGTATTTCTCTGTATCTTTCAGGTTATTCAATGTTACTATCGTTCCTTCCTTCCTTCGTTCCTTCCTTCATTTCTTCCTTTCTTCCTTTATTTCTTTTTTAATTTGACAGGTAGAGTTATAGACAGTGAGAGACAGAGAAAGGCCTTCCTTCCTTCTTTCCCCCCAAATGGCTGCTACGGCCAGCGCTGCACCAATCCGAAGCCAGGAGCCAGGTGCTTCTCCTGCTCTCCCATGCGGGTGAAGGGCCCAAGCACTTGGGCCATCCTCCACTGCCCTCCTGGCCACAGCAGAGAGCTGGACTGGAAGAGGAGCAACCAGGACTAGAACCCGGTGCCCATATGGGATGCTGGTGCCACAGGTGGAGGATTAACCAAGTGAGCCATTGCGCCGGCCCCATTATAGTCTTTTTTAATTTTTCAAATTGAAAGAGAGAGAGAGAAGGAGAGGGAGGGAGGGAGAGAGAACATGAGAAAGATCTTCAATCTGCTAGTTCACTCCCAGAATGCCCACAGTAGCTCTGACTAGGGCTGAAGTCAAGAGCTGGGAACTTCGAGGTCTCCCAGGTCAGTGGCAGGGACCCCAATTGAGCCATCGCTGCCACCTCCCAGGGTCTGTATCAGCAGGAAGCTGGAGTCAGGAGCCAGAGCTGGGAATTGAACTCAGGAACTCCGATACAGCTTTGTGGGCATCTGAATCACTACGCCAAATGCCTGCCCTTTCATTGTTTGTTATTTATTTATTTATTTTTAGTTAAGAGTGCGCATGTGTGTTTCCCTCCCCTGGTTCATTCCTCAAACGCCTACATTGGGGAGTTGAAGCCAGGAGCTGGGAACTCACTCCTGGTCTCCCATGTGGGTGGCAGGAACACAGTCACCTGAGCCATCACTGCTGCCTCCCAGGGTCCACGTTAGCAGGAGGCTGGAATCAGGAGCTGGAGCTGGGTATTGAACCCAGGTACCCTGAAGTGGGATGTGGGCATCCTAGCTGGCACCTTAACTGCTAGGCCAAGTGCCCACCCCCTCTTTCCTTGATTATAGGATTTCTGCTACCAGTATTTGTTAATAACTCTTATGTGGATAAAATGTGGGCATTTGGGGGTGGGGGTTAGAGAAGCGATGAGAGGGTGGATGAGTTTGGATTTAGACTTGTTTACTGAGACGCCTCTGGGATGTCCAGGAGAATATAGCTAACATGCACTTGGAAATGGCCTGGAATTGACAGGAGAGTTCAGGGCTGGGGCTAGATCTTTGCAATGATGGCTTACAAGTAATATGTGAGACGGTGAGGACGGATCCAAACACCCAAAGGAGAAAGCGTAAGTTGAACGATGGCCAGGTATAGAAGGAAGACCTGAGTGGTCAGAGAAGTAGGAGATTTTGGGGAAGAGTCCTGCCTTGGAAGGCACAAGCACTGTTGAGGCGAGAGTCTGGCCACCAGTCAGTCTCCGGTCTCAGAAAGCAGCTCTGTGGGGTGCAGAAGGCCAAAGCCAGATCTGCGGGGAGGAGGCAGGGAGACGGGTGGGTGGTCTGCTCAGGGAGATGCGCAGTGAGAGGTGACCGCGTCTCCGAGGGAGGGCGGAAGGTGAGTGGCCATGGAGAATGAAGAATGGGGTGGCGGGGGTGGGGGGAGCTGCCGATGGCTCGAGGTTTCAGCAGGGGGAGGACACTGTTGGGAGCACGGTGGTGAGTGTTGGAGGGGGCGTGTTCCTCCAGCCGAAAGGAAGGAGGCGAGTGAGGATCCGGGTAAGGAAGTAGAGAGAAACCGAGGGAGCTCTCATTCCTGCTGCCTTTCCCTTCTCCATGAAGCAAGCTGGCTCACCTGCTGGGGCTGTTTATAAGTCAGAACACCTGGTGTTCATGGAGCGCCTGTCTCACAGTTCCAGCCTGGCCTCTGAGTCACTTCGCACGTTCTCCTGAACCTTGCAAGCATGCTGAAGAGCTAACAGCTTACACCAAAGGCGGTGGGAGAGCTAAGGTCTCGTTTCTACGTGTGAAACCCATCCTGGGAACTTCTGACCAGCTGAATGGGGCCTCCAGGTGTGCAGCTCGGTCTGCAGTAGTACATCTACGCAGATCGGTGCAGCACGCAGTGGTGCCAAGGCTGGTGGCTGAGTCATTTTTGCCTTAACTAACCTGATAAACTGACTCACTGTTTAAGAATTTTGTATCTTCTTTGGAGAGAGAGTAAAACCTCCTGGGGGAAGGGAGGCCCCTTGAGAAACACTAGTGTTCATGATATAATAATAGGCTGGAAGGCTTTTTATTATGGGCTGAGTGTGACAGCTAAAAGAGGAAAGAAACGAATGTGAGTCATATGAAATCCTCATTCGGTGTCTTTCAGCCATTGTCAATCAAATTCAGGGAAATGCTGAGAGGAACTTCAATATTATATACCTGGCATGTATGTATTTCAAGATTTATTTATTTGAAAAGCAAAGTTATAGAGAGAGGGAGGGAAGGACAGATCGAGAGAGAGAGAGAGAGAGCGAGCTTCCATCTGCTGGTTTACTCCCTACATGGCCACATCAGCTGGGGCTGGGCCAGGCTGAAGCCAGGAGCAAAGAACTCCATCCAGGTCTCCCCCATGAGTGGCTGGGGCCCAAATACTTGGTCCAGTTCTGCTGCTTTCCCAGGTGCATTAGTAGGAAGCCGGATGAAAAGTGGAGCAGCTGGGACTTGAACCCGTGAGCATAAGGGCTGCCGGCATCACAGCTGGCGGCTTAACCTGCTATACCACAACGCCAATCCCTTGGCTTACGTTTTATATGAAAATTACAAATGCTACAGACTTCAGCTTCCGTCTGCTGAAAACGAGACTTCCACGTGGTCATCCCCTCCCCCTCGCTGCTACAGGAGGCAGACGACCCTCCTCGAGCAGGGTCACAGCCACGAGGGCGGGCACGTCGAGGGGGACAGAGGCTTCTGCCTCTCTGTGGAGCCCCAAGGATCTGAAAACTTGCTGCCTTTTGCTTCTGGATGTCTTACCTTTGCCCCGGGTTTCCCGTTTCGGAGCATGAAAGGGACAAATCCTAGGGCCCGCCCACCCCACACAGCCACAGAACTAAGCAGAGCTTGCCTGTTCTTGTCGCGGCTCCATACCACGCCCCAGGGCTGGGCACTCACACTTGCCAAGCCTCGGGTGTGACCAGCCAGAACCTGTTTACTGTTGCCCAGTGGCCAACTCAGGCCACGGGCTCCGCAGCTCCCAAGGGCCTCAGCTACACATGGGAACTTTGTCCTTCTTTTGTTCAAACTAACAATACGAGACCCTGAACTACAGAGTGAACTGAATGGAAATGTGAAGGGAAAAAATCTTATTCAAAGATTTATTTGAAAGGCAGAATGACAGGGGGTGGGGGGGGATCTTCCATTCAGTGGTTCACTCCCCAAATGGTCACGATGGCCAGGGTTGGGCCAGGCTGAAGCCAGGAGCCTGGAACTCCATCCAGGTCTCCCACGTGGGTGGTGGGGACACTGAAGTACTTGGACCATCCTCTGCTGACTTTCCCGGCGCATTAGCTGGATGGAACACAGAGCAGCTGGGACTCAAACTGGTGCTGCTGGGGGATGCTGGTGTCACAGGCGGCGGCTTAACCCACCGCACCACAATGCCAGCTCCAAGTGAAGGAAAATTAAAACAAGAGGCATTCAGAATGATTTTGCCTTCCCTTAACATTTCCATGTGCTAATAAACATGTGTTAAACATTTATCGGTCATCCATGGCTTATAAGTACTTTCTAAGAATTTTCCAGGCACTGTCACACAAGCGGTAGGTCCGAAGGTACCTTAGATGTCATCGAGTTCTTTCCTTTCCCAGACCAGTTGTCTACTCCGTCCTGTTTTGGATCCTGATAGACTTCCAGGCAAAAGGAGATTCTTTTGTCTGACACAGATCCTGAGGTTTGGACCTGCGATGCTGGCAGATGTGAGAGAGGCGCCCTTCCCCTCCTGGACCCAGAGCGCAGGCTCGGTCTGCTCCCTGCGCGCCTGGCCCAGGGCTGGCAAAGCTTCAGGGACGAATTTCAGACCGGGGATGACCCCTGGACGCCTTCTTCCTCCTGCCCACCCGAAGAGACTCAGAGCCCATCTGAGTGTTTTCCCCGCCCCCTGTTTTTCTCAAGTGTTCTTTGTTTTCTACTGAATCTCCCAACACAGCGTGTGTCTTATTTACTGCTGGATGTGTCTAAAATTGTATTTCCCAGCTCAGAAATAGGCCATATTCCTAGATTTTTTTCTTTCTTTTTGGACTTTAGCTCTGCCTCTCAGTAGGGAAATGAAAACAGCCTTCTACATTTGTAGTCCCACTCCCGTCAGATTAGAGGTGAGATGATAAGAGGCTAGAGGTGACACGAGAAAGGGTGCTCTGAACTCAGGGCCCTGCCAAGGCCGTGGGTCCCGGGGCCTGGGGAACTGCTGCAGCGGTGCTAACACAGGAAGCCATCGGTGACAATGAGCGGAGCCAAGTGCACTGCAGGAATCGGGGTCATGGGTTAGAAACTGATCTGGGAGTCAAAGTCTGAGCCCGGGGGAAGGTGTCGCAGGGCTCCATTCTGGGGAATAAGGCAAACACAGTTCCAAGTTTCCAAAACCTTCACACCCTCTGTTCTCCCTAAATGGCTGAGGAGGCGGTAGGCGTTTCGTGGAGTTTGCTTGTCTTCTGCCTGGCACCCCCTCTTCTGGTCTGCACCGCGGGTAGTTTTGGGGCACTGCAGTGTTCCACGTCGGATCTAGGGGACAGACACCCAGGGCACGAGGCTTTGAATATCAAGGGAGGAAGAGGAGGTTCAAGGATAGTTCAGGAGCCACTCGCGGTGACTGTGGCCTTCTGTGGCAGCAGTGGGACACTGGCAGAATCAGACTGTCCTGTGGATGACCGTGGCTGGGCTCCCCACAGCCCATTCTCTCTTGGTTTTCAGCCCATTGCCGGAGCCTCCTTCCCTGGTCCGCCCAGCCAGCCTGCGTGAGTAGATCAAGATCCTTCCAGGACATTCCAGCTCCTGAGAAGTTAGCCAGGCCTGCCTCCTGTTGCTTGCAAGCAACAGTTAGACTGGGTCATTGCGCTGGATGTGCTGTCCCCAGATGTAGAGCAGTGTTTCCTGTGCTGTTGCACTGTATGTGGAATGGTCTGGCAGCAAGCCTGGTGCAGCCCTTGGGGTGTCAGCGGCTGCACTCAAAGATATTAAGAACAATCTCAAGTGAAAGTTTCTGGAACATTTCCAAAGTGGATGTAACTAACTTAATGTGGAGAGATTCCACCGAGTATGGGCTCCAAACAATCACTTTGTCAGGATGAATCCCAGGCCACAAACCCATGTGACAAGAGCTGATGGGTTTGTTTCACGTATTTAAATGAACTGGGCTTAGTGAGAAGGAAAGGCACCTCCAGGCACACTTAGCTGTCCCCAGATCTCCCTCACCACAAGGGAAACCAGCGGACTCATCATCGGACCGCTCCGACTGCTGACATATCCACTGGCCTGGCCTTGAGGTCCCTTCAAACCCACTGGTTGCATTTTTTCCCTGCAGTATTGGAAGCATGGGGATGGGTAGCCCAGAGTTTATGTCTCCCCAGGCACATTACAGAGCTAAGCCTTTGAAGATTTTTTTTTTTTTTTTAAAGCAGTGGGCTCTTGGCCAGAAGCCAGAAACACAATGCAGGCATCCCACGTGGGTGGCGTGGGCCCAATCACTCTAGCCGGCATCTGCGGCCTCCCAGGCGCTAACTAGCAGGAAGCTGGAGTTAGGAATCCATCCCAGGGACTCCTCTGTGGGATGAGGTGTCTTAACCAGCGTCCAGGCTGCTAGGCTGAATGCCTGCTTCTCCCTGAAGATCTGATCCCCTCCTTAGGGCACTGTGAGAGGGAGGGCTGCCTAGGGGTAGGGCAGAGCCCTCAGCTCCTCCCTCCAGCAGTCTTTCAGTCTGATGGACATTCTGCTTTACAGATACTCCCTTACAGGACCCCCTGACCCTCACCTACTAAATCAGTCACTGGCTTAGGCTTTGGGGACTATAACTGAAGAAGAAAACCACTCCCTAGACAATGCGTGCTTTCTGCCCTGCCCGAGCCCTGTGAGGCAAGGACACAGCCTGCTCTGTGCTTGATCGGGAGAAGGGGGTGGGTCGCTCCATGGGCTGGGAGGAAGATTTTAAAACTTCATAGATATTTTGTTTTAAAGAAAAGATCTTGTCAACATTGAAAATTAATGAGAGGGAAAATAAAATAGACATTCCAAAAGGCTATCTACTACCCAACAGAAGGGTTACTTGGTTTTGTATTTGGTGGCACCATCTTCCATGGTTCCTTGTGGTTTCATTAAGGACGTGACCTCATCACCAAGTCACTCTGGTGTAGACGCCACTGCCTCCCTTTCCCCCTGACTTCTCAGAGTCAGGGATGAGGAGAGTTTCTTTCCTACGTTCTGGAAATCAAGTCTGCGATTCACACCCACCCCCACCATCAGTTAATAGGAAACTTCTACTCCAACTGGAAACCAATATTTGTTACAAATGAAATGGCTTAGACCCCTCAGTCCAGCCTTACCAGCACCCTCTGTGACTACGGTTCACTTGCTATGGGCTTGGGAGGCAAGGCTGCTTAGAAGAGTTATCTCAGCTGGCAGGTGAGCCTAATAAGCCAGCTGTTTCTAAAATACGCAGATGTTAGGGCTAAGACACTCATGCCCCACATTGGAGTACCTGGGTTCCACTCCTAGCTCCATTTCCTGCTAATACAGAGCCCGGCAGGCCACAGTGGTGGTGCAAGTGACAGAATTCCCGCGTCCCACACGGGAGACCTCGATTGAGTTCCTGCTTCCTACCTTCAACCTGGCTCGGCTTCGGCTGTTGTGGGCATTTGGGGAGCGAAATCGCAGAAGAGAGCTCTTTCTCTCTCCTCCTTCTCTCTCTGACCACTCTTTAAAAACTTTTATTTAATAAATATAAATTTCCAAAGTACAGCTTTTGGATTACAGTGGCTTTTTTCTCCCTATAACCTCCCTCCCACCTGCAACCATCTCATCTCCTGCTCCTGCTCCCATTCCATTCACATCAAGATTCATTTTCAATTATCTTTATATACAGAAGATCAATTTAGTATGTACTAAGATTTCAACAATTTGAACCCACACAGAAACACGAAGTGTAAAGTACTGTTTGAGTACTAGTTATACCATTGATTCACATAGTGCAACACATTAAGGACAGAGATCCTACATGGGGAGTAAGTGTACAGTGACTCCTGTTGTTGATTTAACAATTGACACTCTTGTTTTTGGCATCAGTAATCACCCGAGACTCTTGTCATGAGTTGCCAAGGTCATGGAAGCCTTTTGAGTTTGCCAACTCCGATCTTATTTAGACAAGATCATAGTCAAAGTGGAAGTTCTCTCCTCTCTTCAGAGAAAGGTACCTCCTTCTTTGATGGCCTGTTCTTTCCACTGGGATCTCACTCACAAAGATCTTTCATTTAGGGTTTGTTTCCCCCCCTCCCCCCACAGTGTCTTGGCTTTCCATGCCTGAAATACTCTCATGGGCTTTTTAGCCAGATCCAAATGCCTTAAGGGCTGATTCTGAGGCCAGAGTGCTGTTTAGGACATCTGCTGTGTATCCCGCTTCCCATGTTGGATTGTTCTCTCCTTTTTAATTCTATCAGTTAGTATTAGCAGACACTAATCTTATTTATATGATCCCTTTGACTCTATTTTTTTTTTTTTTTTTTGACAGGCAGAGTGGACAGTGAGAGAGAGAGAGACAGAGAGAAAGGTCTTCCTTTGCCGTTGGTTCACCCTCCAATGGCCGCCGTGGCCGGCGCACTGCGGCCAGCACACTGCGCCTATCTGAAGGCAGGAGCCAGGTGCTTCTCCTGGTCTCCCATGGGGTGCAGGGCCCAAGCACTTGGGCCATCCTCCACTGCACTCCCTGGCCACAGCAGAGAGCTGGCCTGGAAGAGGGGCAACCGGGACAGAATCCGGTGCCCAGACCGGGACTAGAACCCGGTGTGCCAGCGCCGCAAGGTGGAGGATTAGCCTACTGAGCCGCGGTGCCGGCCTCCCTTTGACTCTTAATCCTATCATTATGTTGAATTATGAACTAAAACTTATCACTTTGACCACTTTTTTAAAAAAGCATGTGCTGAAATTTTTTATTCCTTATACATGCTGGCTTCAAGAAGCAGAGAATCCATATTTGGGGGTTTTTACAAGGCTGACTCATTCCATACATATGTAGGCCAGATCCTGAAGATTCCCAGAAGAGGGAATTGAAGGAGGGAGTTGGGTCTTCCCAAACCCATGCCCACTGTTGGCTTGGAGTCACAAAGTGCCTGGGCTTCCAGAGAGAGGGGCCCATTGTCCCACTTAACAAGGCAGAAGCAGGTTGGTTCTGAAACTGGTTAATCCCGGGGCTTAGTGATGGCCAGGAAGACCCAGATGCTGCCCAGTTTTCCTCTCTGCCACCCTCTGTGTAGCTCCCAGGATGGAGGCATTCCCAGGCATCACATCCTGGATCTCCACGTTCAGAGGAGAGGAATGCTTCCTGCCACCTGAGCAGTTTTCTTCTTCTGCCTCCTTGGCAGAAGTGAATCAAGGCCAGTCCCTTCGGGTTTGACCTTCACAAGACAATTCTGGAGCACATGACCCCGGGGGGAACAAATGCAGGCTTTTCCTAGGAAAGAAGGACTGGACGTAGGCAGGCAGCTTCCGCTCCTGTTTCTCGAGCCCCTCTCCGCATTCCCTGGGTTGCAGGGGTTGCCTGTAGAGCTACCAGGCTTCCTCCGAGTGCCTCAGATCCAACCCACAAGCCCAGATGTTGCCCCACCTACATGGCATCCCCAGCAGCCTCCTAACTCCCTCCTTAAGGAAGTGGGGAGACCCTTCTTCTGCTGACAAGACCAGAAGAGAGCTTGGAACGCCATTCATTCATTCATTCACTTGCTATGCATTTACTTAGTACCTGCCATATGCTGACCTGTTAGGGTGCTAGGTGCTGAGTCTACAGAGAGAATTAAGGCACAGCTTCTGTCCTCAAGGAGCTTGTAGGAGAAACAAGTAAACAGGCAAACTATCCAGTGGGGTGGTGGTTCTAGAAACTGAGTTGTAGGTAGGGGATCAGAGAACTACTGATAGTGCGGTTTGAGGACATGTTAGGAAAAATAAGCATTTGTAAGGTAGCTTGGTAGATAACCAAGCCATATTGCTGATATTTCCAAATAACTGCCTTAAAGAATGAATTTTTGGCACTGGTGCTGTGGTGTAGCAGGTAAAGCTGCCACCTATGGCACCAGCATCCCATATGGGTATCAGTTCGAGTCCCAGCTGCTCCACTTCTGATTCAGCTCCCTGCTAATGTACCTGGGAAGACAGGAGAGGACAATCCAAGTTCTTGGGCCCCTGCCACCCTTGTAGGAGGCCTGAATGGAGTTCCAGGTCCTGGCTTCAGCTTGGCCCAGCCCCAGCTGTTGTGGCCATTTGGGAAGTGAATCAGCAGATGGAAGATTTCGCTCTCTTTCAAATAAATAACAATTTTTTTAAAAAATGAATTTTTGAAGAACAATCAATTTACGAGTAAGGAGTGCTATGAAGTGCTTCATATTAAAAGGAAGGCGTGGGGGTGAGGTTTGAGATTTCCAGCTGTTCAAAGCAGTTGTTGACTTTGTCATCTACTGATCTTACTAGCAACACTTCTTTTCTGAAGTCTAGAAATAGACCTATGTTTGATGTTAAAATACACTGTATCAACTTCTGAATGTTTCATTTGAACCTTCATCAAGTTTCAGAAGAACTAGATATTTTGGAATGAGCACCTTCATGACCTGCATTTCTCATACTCAAGGTCACCTTGACTTATTTCAGGAGTTGTTGGGGCAACCAGGGAGAGGCTGAATGATCTGGAGCCTCCTAATTCCTGAGACTCACCCTGGTGCCGGGTGTCTTCCTGCTAAAGACTTGCCCAATTACTGTCCCACGCTTTGCTGCTGTCTACACACACTCTTTCCCCTGGGGGAGGGTTTCTGCCTACATGATGTTTCTGTCACAACCATGTGAATGATGCCCAAATGTCCATTCTCATTCTGTTTCTCTTCCTAGCACTAACCTCACATTTTCAGATGACCAATGGGTGTTCCCAGTTCGCTAAGTAGATCCAGTGCTGGTAAACCAAACGCAGCACATGTAAGGCTAAAGTCATCGTCTCCTCCCTCATCAGCCCTCACAATTCTTTCCCCAACTTTTACTCAAGGTCAATTCCAATCCTGTCTTCTCTGTGAAGCCCTTTCTGATGATCTTTCATCCCCCAGATCAACATTTATTTAGTGCTTGTTATGGAACTTGACGGAAGACAGACCAGAGTCTGTGAGGTGACCTCAAAAAGCTCACGGCACAATGGAATAAAAGATATTGAGGTGGATGTTGTGGTGCAGTGGAGTAAGCCACTTCTTGAGATGCCCACAGACCCCTTCATGGGAGTGCCTGGTTCAAGTCCCAAGTGCTCTGCTTCCCATCCAGCTTTCTGCTCATTTGCCTGGGAGGCAGCAGATAATGGCTCAAATACTTGAGTCCTTGCCACCCATAGGGGAGACGTGAATGGAGTTCCTGGCTCCTGGTTTTGGCTTGACCTACCCCTAGCTGTTGTGAGCATGTAGGTAGTGAACCAATGGATGGGAGAGCTCTCTCTCTCTCTCTCTCTCTCTTTTCTATATTTCTCTGTAAACCGCCTTTCAAATTAATTAATAAATACATCTTTTTAGAAAAAGATCAGTCTATTTTGGTGCAAAAAAAATTTTAAATTCATTCATAGATTTTTTAAAAAAAATTATTTGACAGGTAGAGCTAGACAGTGAGAGAGAGAGAGACAGACAGACAGAGAGAAAGGTCTTCCTTCTGTTGGTTCACCCCCCAAATGGCCGCTACGGCCGGCGCTACGCCAATCCAAAGCCAGGAGCCAGGTGCTTCTCCCTGGTCTCCCATGCGGGTGCAGGGACCCCAAACCTGGGCCATCCTCCACTGCGTTCCTGGGCCACAGCAGAGAGCTAGACTGGAAGAGGAGCAACCGGGACAGAATCCGGCGCCCATATGGGATGCTGGTGCTGCAGGTGGAGGATTAACCAAGTGAGCCACGGCACCGGCCCCCATTCATAGATTTTTCAAACATGCATTTTTTTCCATTAACTTTTTTGCAGAGCCCTACCGTAATGAACAAACAACAAAGCCCTTCCTCCAGTGGGCAAAACACCAGATGGTGTGTGATAAGGGCCAGCAGAGCACCCGCTTCAGCTGCCACAGGTCTCTTACAACTGATATCCTAACACATTGCTGTGTGTCTAATAAAGACACACCTTGAAGAGCGTTTGCTTCTCTGGCTGGATTCTGTTCTAAGAGCTTACCACACAGGAACTCCCCATAACCTCAAGAGACAGCCCTTTTTACAGAAGAGGATGCTAAGGCCGAGAAGGTTCAGAGACGCCTCCAGGCTTACAGAGTTTGTAAATGATAAGATTGCTGTGTGTTAGGTGAATAAAGCTAAAAATGTAACATTGTAACAAAATCTGTTTGGGGTAAGAATAAAATATTTAAACTTGAAACAATGGCACAAGTTTTAATACACCTGCTTTTCAGTGTTTTCTAAACAATGTTAATGCCCCAGAGAAAATTAAAAAATACACTAAGCACATGTATGAAGAAACATTTTCCCTCTTGCCTTGGGCTCCTATATGGCTTGGTCCAGCATTGTCAGAGCTGAATTTTAGTTACACTTTTGTTGTTTGGTGCATTATGGACTTATTGACATCGATCTTGCTTTTTTTTTTAGTTGCATTAAAATAATATTTATCTTGATTTCTGGGTTTTTTGGCACCCCTGGAAACTCTGTGCCCAAAGTGGGTGACTCGCTCCAATCCCAGCCTACTGAGTGGTAGACAAAGGTTTGAACTGAGGTAACTGGCCCCTGGCTGTGCTCTTGACCATGACCTCACTCAGGTCCTAGTATTTTGATTCTTAGATCTACATCTGTTTCTACTTATAGTTCTAATTAAACTATAACTGCCTGAAGCCCAAGACCATCCATAATACTGCTTTCTTGGACTCTCAGTAGCATCTAGCTGGGTGTTTGGCACATAGTGGTGTTTCATAAACATTGGCGGAAAGAGAACCAAGAGACTTTTCTAGTATGCAGAAATTTACTATCACCACTAGCTACTTTCACCATGACTTGTAGTTCTACTTCCTTTGTGGCAATGGACCTCATATATTTCCTTTTATTTTTATAGAAATATGGGCTGGCATCACAGCGCAGGTAGTTAAGTTGCTGACTGTGACATCAGCATCCCATATGAGCGCCAGTTTGAGTCCCTGCTGCTCCATTGCTGATCCAGCACCCTGCTAAAGTGCCTGGGAAAGCAACAGAAGACAGCTCAAGCGCTTAGGCCCCTGCCACCCACCTGGGAAGACCCGGATAAAGTACCTGGCTTCTGGCTTCAGAGAGGCCTAGCCTTGACTGCTGTGGACATTTAGGGAATGAACTGGCGGGTGGAAGATTCCTCTTTGTGTCTCTTCCTCTCTCTGTAACTCTTCCTTTCAATTAAATAAATAAATCTTTATAAAATTATTAACTGAATAATCTGTCTCATATAACAATGATGAATGAACAAGTTAATAGAAACATTATGAAGATAAACTGTTTTCTTAAACCCAGTGTGTTAATAAAAACAGTATGAAGATAAAATATTTTCTTAAACCCAGTGTGTTCTTTCCAGTGAGACTTTTCACATTTTTTCAGAACTATGAAGTTACTGGGGCCAGCGCTGTGACGTAGCAACTAAAGCTGCCACCTGCAGTGCTGGCATCCCATATGAGTGCCAGTTTGAATCCCAGCTGTTCTCTTCCAGTCCAGCTCCCTGTTATGGTCTGGGAAAGCAGTAGAAAATGGCCTAAGTGCTTGGGTCTCTGAACTGTCGTGGGAGACCCAGAAGAAGCTCCTGGCTCCTGGCTTCAGATCAGCCCCAGCTTCAGCCGTTGCGACCATCTGGGAAGTGGACCAGTGGATGAAAACCTCTCTCTCTCTTCCTACCTCTGCCTCTCTGTAACTCTGCATTTCAAATAAATAAATAAATAAATCTTAGGAAAAAAATATGAAGGTCCTTCAAAAGATTTGTGGGAAAATGCAATTAATAGATAGGTTTATTTTTATGCAAAAGTTGTGAAATTTGGGCATAATTTTTATCCTATATTTGGCATTTTCCACAAACTGCTTGAAAACCCTTTCCATGTGGCCTTAGGGAAGATGGGCTGGGAGTTTCGGTTTTGTCAGTGAACAGATGAGCGCTCACTGAGAAGATCAGCTCTGTAGTAACAGTGTGGTGTTGCCGCAGCAGCACAGCTCTGCAAGGTGTGCTTCCTCCAGACCCGGAGTTCTGCCCTCTCCCCTCTAGCCCTGCTGCGAAACCCTTTTCACCTGAGAGTGCACCTGTCTCAGGGCAGCCGCTTCACGCCTGGTGGACTGTATTTTCTCTGGTTCTGCTTCCAGGAATGACAGGAGGGGGGGAGTGTTTTCCCTGATGCCCTTGAGCTACTAGGAATGTGGCTTCCTTAGGGGAGGGAATGATGATGAGGACAGCAGTTTCTTCGGGGCTTGTTATGTAAAGCCCTGGGAGAGCTCTCCTCAGGGTGTCTTAAAGACAGAATCAGGGGAAGGCACAGCACCAGGAAACCTTCTGGAAGGCTGCTCTTGCTGAGAGCTGTCACTGGATCAGGCCTACATCCTTCTCACCAACGCACTCTCAGAATGAAAGCCATGGAAGTCACCTTGAACTGCTTGGCTGTATGTTCAAGTCCCGTGAGCAGTTAGCCTCCAGTGGTTTATTTACTCAGTGTTCAAACGAGCCAGGAAAACCATCACCAACCTGAGATTTGGAAGTCTTAGGATGGACCCAGCTTCTGCTGGGAATCAAACACTATCCCAGAATCAGAATCTAACTCAGAATCACAGCATCACACCATGCAACAGGAAGCAATGTGTGCCCACCAAGGATCAGCAGGTAATCAACTGTCCTAAGGTTGCTCTCACTTTTTAGAAATGGGTGTAAGAACTGGATGGAATTGTTAGTCTACTCCAAAGATAGTTTTGCTGAACATGGTCCTTCCATTAGATTGTACCCTGAGAACTCTGCTCCGCAGTTGGTCCAAGCTGTGTTGGGGAAAGAAGAATCACCCTTAGAGGCCATGTCACTTTCTCAGTGCAGCCAGGGCCACATCTGCCTTCCTGGCTGAGGCTGCCGGGGACTGCAGACCAGCCTCTTACCAGCAAGGTGGCAAGTGCAACCAAGATTGGATTCACCTGAACTTGCATTATATCAATCTGCGCAGAGCAAATCCTATGGGATGCCACAGGAGGCTAGAGAATGCTGGCCAGAGACTCCATTTCCAAGTTCAAGAAGGAGACTTGGTTCAAAGTCAAGAAAAGACACTGTGAAGAGTGGTCAGGAGCCGGGCCAAGTCTCTAAGTGCTGGTGCTTACACATTTGCCTTTCGGAATCCTAAGGAATGGCAGGAATGTTTTGCGAAGAAGGCAGCCACATGTGAGGCCGGCCAGGCTCAGCTGAGGAGACAGTGGCAGGCAGCAATCAACCTGCCTGCCCTCTACAAGGGGACTTCAGCAAGTTTGTGGGGAAAACGGAATTGAAAGCTAAGTTTATTTTGGTGCAAGGCGAATTTGAAATCCATGTATAGTTTTTTCATAATATGCATTTTCCATGACCCTGTGGAAGACCCCTTGTTTATCAAGTCTAGTTCTAGATACCATGGAGGGGAGCTTGCAAATTAGAGACACAAGAGTTTCAAGTTGACCTCTCAGCTTCAGAGGTCAAAAGGCTAAGACAGTGACAAGTGGAGATATCTGGAAGCATGGGATTCAAAAATCAAAGGGAGGGGCCGGAACTGTGGTCCAGCGGGTGAAGCCACCGCTTGCAACACTGGCATCCCATATCAGAGTGCCAGTTTGCATCCCAGCTACTTTGCTTCTCATCCAGCTCCATGCTAATGTGCCTGGGCTCCTGCTATGCTTGCAGGAGACCTGGATGGAATTCTTGACCCCTGGGTTTGGCTTTACCCAGCTCCGGCTCTTGTGGGGACTTGAGGGAATGAACCAGCAGATGGAAGAGTTCTCTCTCTCTCTGTCATTCCTTCTCTGCTGCTTTGCTTTTCAAATAAATAAATAGGAGATGGCATTGTGGAGCAGTGGGCAAAGCTGCTGCCTACGACGCTGGCATTCCATATGAGCACCGAATCTAGTTCCAGCTGCCCGCTTCCAATCCAGCTCCCTGCTAATGCGCCTAGGAAAGCAGCGGAAGATGGTCCATGTGTTTGGGCCCCTGGACCCACGTGGGAGACCTGGATGAATTTCCTGGCTCCTGATTTTGACCTGCTCAGCTGCGGCCACTGCAGGCATCCAGGGGAGTGAACAAGCAGATGGAAGACCTTTCTCTCTCTCTCTAACTCTGACTTTCAAATAAATAAATAGATCTTTGTTAGAAACCCCAGCAAAACTCAAATCAAATAAATAAATAAACCTTAAACACAACAACAGCAACAAGTTGAGAGCTCATTGTGCAGCCTGGTGCTGGCCCTGGGTCTGCAGTCGACTGGACGGAGCTCTGTCCTCAGGGAGCTGTGACCTGCGTGGGGCCATGCAGCTCTCATTCCAGTGCAGTACCAGCTTCCATGACTGATAGATCGATGACAAGCACACGTTCAGGACTGTAGGCTCATCCAGACAGAAGCTTCAATTGGAAAGATCTACCATGGTAGGACTCTTCTCCCAGCCCCCCACTTCAGCAGCGTGGTGCACACTTCCAGGTTCTTTGTGTCACGTGTCTTCCATGCAGCGATTCCCCAATACCTCCTTGACTTTCCTCTTGCTGAGCACTGCTCTACCTCACTTGCCTCCCCAGGGAGCTAATTATCAGCCCCTGTTTTAGGGCCTACTTACAAGGAAAGCTCTATCAAAAGTAGCACATGCCCATAAAGGAATTCCTAAATGGTGATGAAGAAAAGCTCTTAGATGCGCTTCCCCAACCAAGCTGGGGCTTAGGAAAGTTGCAATAGGCATGGTCAGGCTGGTAAGGCCAAGTGGGTGCCTGTTAAGTGTTTACTGATGATACCAGCGACTTAGTGCAAGTTTATTTGGGACACGTTCTATTTATATAAAGAGGCAGAGGAACCTCGGCGCTCATCAGGATCAGAGCATGGGCTACTGTGGCCACGTTGGTAAGTTTACATCTGTGCAGGCTCAGAAGGTGTTTCAAGGCTGATCCCTTCCTAGTCTTAAGAAACCACGTTTCTGATGTAGCAGCCACTTAGAGTATCTGTTTGTTGGGTTTATGAACAGTTGTTCTAAGTTTTGGATTTTTAGCTGTGGGCTTTCTTACCAATGCTCAGCTCTCATAAGGGCTGTTGGTTTCTGAGCCAGTTCTAATTTGCTGGGATGCTGTTAGTATTTCCTCTCTTCCACTTCAGGGGTGGGAAGAGAAGGGAGCAATGTAGAGCTAGGAATAGCGTGTATGTGTGATGGGTGTGTATGTGTACATGTGTGTTTATATGTGTGTACGTATATATGTATTTATGTGTGCATGTGCATGTATGTGTTTGCATGTGTTCATACGTGCATGTGCGTATGCATGTGTGCTTATATCTGCACGTGTATGTTCATATGCACGTATATATGTATGCACATATGTTTGTGTATGTGCACGTGTGTTTGCACATGTGTGTATACATATATGTATATGTGTGCATGTATATATTTGCCTGTGTGTGCACATGCATGCATGTGTGTGTGTGTGTGCCCATGGATGTCTGGGCTACGAAGAGGAAAACTTCCAAAGTGTCATTTCTTCAAGGTCTTGAACTCTACAGAAATATCCATTCTCTTTAAGAAAAAACTTTTTAAACATTTATTTTCATTTTGTTTGAAACATAGAGACATAGAGACACAGAGAGAGATATCTTCCACCTGCTCTTTCACTCCTCAAATGCCCACAACAGCCAGGACCAGGCCAGGCTGAGCGTGGAGATGAGAATGCCATCTGATCCCCACATGGCTGGCAGGGACCCAACTACTAGAACCCTCAGGTGCTGCGTTAGCAGGAAGCTGGAACTGGAAGCAGGGCCAGGACTCGAACCCAGGCACTTGGATGTGGGGTGCAAGTTTCCCAGCGGCATCTTAACTGCTGTGCCAAATGCCTGCCCCAGAGATGCCCGTCCTTTCAATACAAAGCAAAACCTCCGTGTTCAGCACTTCCACAAGCTTCTACGTTTACCCATGGAAATACGTGTGGGACTGCAAGCCTCTTCACGCCTATGGCAGGTGCCCAGTTTCTGGTGAATTATATAAACCCCAAATGGATGAAATGCCCCTTCGGTCCTCCTTCCACCGTGGAGCAGAGCAGGACAGTTTTATCAAACTGCCAGCAGGTGAGTACGTTACCTGCTCGTCTGGTTCTTACTATTTCACGCGGGTTTCAGCCAGTGTTTCTACACCCTGCTAGGTGTGGGCGGCTGTGACTCATCGGGACAGGCTGTCACTCGGGGTGCTCGTCCTGGGTGCTGCCGCGTGCCTGAGGATCCACCTCTCCACTCCTTCCTCTCCTCTCTCTTGGAGATCTGCTTGGCTACTTGTCCCCAAGAAGAACCAGTTCGCTGAGTATTCAAACATTCAATTAATTCCTCTTTCTGTAGAAGTGGCCAAGCAGGTTTTTTTTTTTTTCTAGAAGTATAGACTGGTGTCTGAGGAAAGGTAGGGGTGGGGAGAAGAGAGAGGAGCTCAAAAGGCAAAGGAGAGTGTGGGGAAAAGCTGTGTTAGGAGTTTTATGATCTTTGTGCGTCTGTGCACAAGTGTATCACAAGAGAGCATTTTGGTGCAAATAACCTCAAAGTAATCAAACCGAGCCAGGAGGTCTCCTGCAAGGTCTGATTGCTCTGTCAAAACTCAGAGTGGGGCCTTTGACCTCTGACCCCCTGGAGCTTTGACCTCTGACCCCCTGGAGCATGCGCGCTTCCAGACTGAGGCTGCTGTGGGGGGAGCCGGCTGCACAGAGGTGGATGTAGCTAGGTGAGGGTGGGGGCCACAGCGGGGCATCCTTGTTAGCTGCCCATGTTGTTGATGGTTTCCCGTTCTAAGAGCCTTGCTCATCCCATTGTTCATATATTTCCCTCCTCTCAGGCATTTTTAGAGTGGGGAAGCTTGGGTACACCTCTTACCCAGAGCTTTTTTCTTCTTTCCAAAAACTTAACATTTCTAGTTTATCAAGAATTATACCCAGCTGTGGTGTAGGTTAAGCTTCTGCCTGCAGCGCTGGCATCCTATAAGGGCACCGGTTCAAGTCCTGGCTGCCCCACTTCCGATTCAGCTCCCTGCTAATATGCCTAGGGAAGCACTGGATGATGGCCCAAATGCGTGCGTCCCTGCACCAGCGTGGGAGACCCAGAAGAAGCTCCTGGCTCCTGGATTTGGATAGGCCCAGCTCCAGCTGTAGCAGCCATTTGGGGAGTGAACCAGCGGATGGAAGACCTCTCTCTCTGTCTCTCCCTCTCCTTGTCGGTAACTCTGCCTCTCAAATAAATAAATAAATCTTAAAAAAAAAAGTTATAGCCAAGGCTGTTTAACTCTGGTATTATGGGTAGTTGGTTCTCAAATAAGCTGTATGAGGGTACTTTAAAATGTTTGTGGAAAATGGAATTAAAAGACAAATTCAGGCCGGCGCCGCGGCTCACTAGGCTAATCCTCAACCTTGCCGCGCTGGCACACCGGGTTCTAGTCCTGGTCGGGGCGCCGGATTCTGTCCCGGTTGCCCCTCTTCCAGGCCAGCTCTCTGCTGCGTCCAGGGAGTGCAGTGGAGGATGGCCCAAGTACTTGGGCCCTGCACCCCATGGGAGACCAGGATAAGTACCTGGCTCCTGCCATCGGATCAGCGTGGTGCGCCGGCCGCAGTGCACCAGCCATGGCGGCCATTGGAGGGTGAACCAACAGCAAAGGAAGACCTTTCTCTCTGTCTCTCTCACTGTCCACTCTGTCTGTCAAAAAAAAAAAAAAAAAGACAAATTCATATTGGGGTAGGTTTTATTTTTAATCCATGCATAGGATGGAATTTTAAAAAGTTAATGGAAAATTCATGTTGTAAAAAAACCCTATGTATTTCCATATTTTTGCATCAAAATGAGTTGATCTTCTAATTCTACTTTTCCACAAACTTTTGGAGCACCCTAATGTATAAGAACCACAGGTGTTGCCCTCTGTGACTCTTTCAAATAAATACATAAATCTTTAAAATACACACACATACATTTCAGGACCAGATGGCTTTACTGGTATATTCTAACAAAAATTTGAAGAACAATTAACACCCATCCTTTTCAAGTTTTTCAAAAACACTGAAGAAGAGGGAATATTTCCTAACTCATCCTATGAGAACAGCTTTATCCTGATACCAAAGCTAGAAGAAAAAAAAAAAAAAAACACTACAAGAAAAGAAAACTGCAGATCAATAAACACTACAAATATAGGTGTTAAATTCAACATAATACTAGCAAAACAAATTCAGGAGATGTACCCTGACCAAGTGGGTTTATTCCAAGAATGCAAGGATGGTTCAAAAGATGACAATCAATGTAAAACATCACAGTAAAAGAATGAAAGGAAAAAAAAATCACATGATCACTTGACAAAATCAAACCCTCTTTTACTAGTAAAAAAATTCTACTCATAAAGCTAGAGTTAGAAAGAAATCTTTGGGCCAGTGCCATGGCTCACTTGGTTAATCCTCCACCTGCAGCGCCAGCATCCCCTATGGGCGCTGGGTTCTAGTCCCGGTTGCTCCTCTTCCAGTATAGCTCTCTGCTGTGGCCCAGGAAGGCAGTGGAGGATGGCCCAAGTGCTTGGGCCCCTGTACCCCGCATGGGAGACCAGGAAGAAGCACCTGGCTCCTGGCTTTGGATTGGCGCAGTGCCAGCCATAGTGGCCATTTGGGGGGGTGAACCAACGGAAGGAAGACCTTTCTCTCTGTCTATGTCTCTCTCACTGTCTAACTCTATCTGTCAAATAAAAAAAAATAAAGAAAGAAATCTCAACATTATAAAGACCATATATGAACAACTCTGTGGCTAATTCACTCAGTGGTAAAACACTGATGGCTTTTCTCCTAAGGTTAAAAACAAGACAGCAGTCTTCATTACTTCTCTTCAACACAGTGCAATGAAATTCGAGCTAGCACAAGCATGCAATAAAAAAAAAGAAAACATCCAAATTGGAAGTGAAGTAATATCATTTCTGTTTGTAGATGATATGATCTCATATGGAAGAAACTCTAAAGATCCCGCAGATAAAAACCAGAGCTAATAAATGAACTTGGCGAAGTTGCAGGATACAAAATCAACACACAAAAATCAATTACATTTCTGTCCTTTAAAACTGAAAATCTGGGGGCTGGTGCTGTGGCATAGTAGGCTAAGCCTCTACCTGTAGTACCAGCATCCATATGGATGCCAGTTTGTGTCCCGGTTGCTCTTCCAATCCAGCTCCCTGCTAATGGCCTGGGAAAGCAGTGGGAAATGGCCCAAGTGCTTGGGCCCCTGCACCCACATGGGAGACCTGGAAGAAGCTCCTGGCTCTTGACTTTTCATTGGCCCAGCTCCAGCCTTTGAGGCCATTTGGGAAGTGAATTAGCAGATGGAAGACCTCTGTCTCTCTCTCTGTCTCTCCTTCTCCCTGTCTTTGCCTCTGCCTTTCAAATAAATAAATAAAATCTTAAAAAAAAAACCTGAAAATCTGAAAGGGAAATTAAGAGAATAATGCATTTGCAATAACATCATAAAAAATAAAATACCTAAGAATAATGTTAACCAAGGAGACCAGAGAATTCTACACTGAAAACTACAAAACACTGTTGAGTTAAAGAAGACATAAATAAGGAAATGGAAAGATATCAATCTCTGTTCATGGATTGGAAATTTAATATTATTATGAAAGATGAAAATATTTCTCAAATCCATCTCCATATTCAATGCAAACCCTTACCAAAATTACAATGGCATTTGTTTGAAGAAGAAAAAGCCACTTTAAATTCATATGGTGTCTTGGGGCTGGCATTGTGACACAGCGGATTAAGCTGCAGCTTGTGATTCTGGCATCCCATACTAGAGGGCCAAGGTTCAAATTCTGGCTGCTCTGCTTCTAATCCAGTTTCTTGCTGATGTGCCTAGGAAGGTAGCAGAGGATGGCCAAGTACTTGGGACCCTGACACCCATGTGGGAGGCCTGGATGGAGTTCCTTGCTTCTTGCTTTAGCCTGCTGTATTGGCCATTTGGGGACTTAACCAGTGGATAGAAGATATCTCTCTCTCGCTCTCTCTCACTCTTGGTCTCCCTCTCCCTCTCCATAGCTCTGCCTGTCAAATAAATAAATACATCTTAAAAAAAATTCATATGGTCTCTCAAGGAACTACAAATATCCAACATAATTCTGAAAAGGAACCAAGTTGGAGGTCTCATACTTCTTGATGTGGACGCTCACCACAAAGCTACAGTGGTCTAAGCAGGTTAGTACTGGCATAAGTACACACATGGAGACCCGTGAAATAGAATAGCAAGCTTGAAAACCTTGCAAGTATGGGAAACTGGCTTTCAATGGGGCAAGGACAGTCTTCAGCAGTGTTGAGAAAACTAGATGACCTACATGCAGGAGAATGAAGTTGGACCCTTACTTTATACCAATACAGATTGTCCCTAACTTATAATAGTTAAACTAAAGATTTTTTGACTTTATAATGATGTGAAATCAACATGCATTCAGTAGACATTATACTCTGATCTTTTTCTGAGCCACTGATACGTGGAATGATTGTCTCTTTAAAATATTTATTCATTCATTTATTTGAGAGGTAGAGTAACAGACAGAAAGAGGGGCAGAGAAAAATGTCTTCCATCTGCTGGTTCACTGCCCAAATGGCTGCAATGACTAGAGCTGAGCTGATCCAAAACCAGGAGCCAGGAGCCTCCTCTGGGTCTTCCACATGGGTGTAGGGGCCCAAGTACTTGGGCCATCTTCCACAGCTTTCCTAGGCACATTAGCAGGGTGCTTGACTAGAAGTGGAGCACCTGGGAAACTAATTGACATCCATATAGGATGCCGGTGCCGCAGGCAGAGTCTTAGCCATAGCGCTGTGCCATAGCACTGGCCCCAGTGATTACCTTTTGTAATGCATTGTGATCACCCACAGCTCATGGTGTACTGTGTTGCTAAGCCAGGATGGTCAGTAGGTAGGTGTATTTAGTGTGTTTTCAACTTAAGATATTTTCAATTTGCAGTGGGTTTATTGGGATCTAATCCTATCATGAGTCAGGGAGCATCTACACAAAAATCAACTCAAAACAGATGAAAAACCTAAACTTAAGAGGCAAATTATGAAACTCCTGGAAGAAAACTCCAGGAGGAAAATCTTCATGACATTGGATTTAGCAAGATTTGTTAGGTATGACACCAAACACACAGAAAAACAAAAGAAAAATTAGTCAAATTGGGCTTCATCAAAGTTAAAAACTTTAGCGCACTGGGGCGGGCACCGTGGCTCACGTGGTATATCCTCCACCTGCAGCACCGGCATCCCATATGGGCACCGGACTCTAGTCCTGGTTGCTCCTCTTCCAGTCCAGCTCTCTGCTGTGGCCTGGGAGGGAAGTGGAGGACGGCCCAGGTGCTTGGGTCCTGCACCCGCATGTGAGACCAGGGAGAAGCACCTGGCTCCTGGCTTCAGATCCATGCAGCGCCAGCCATTTGGGGAGTGAACTAACAGAAGGAAGACCTTTCTGTTTGTCTCTCTCTCTCTCACTGTCTATAACTCTACCTGTCAAAAAAAAAAAAAAAAAAAAAAGGCAAGCAAGCTTTAGTGCATCAGGAAACGCTACGATGAGAATGAGAACACACAACAATGAATGGACGACAATGTCTGCAAACCATGCATCTGCCATGGGCTTTACAGCCAGAACACACTAAAGATTCCCACAACTCCAGAGGAAAAAATTCAAACAACCTGGCTCCAAAATGAGCAAAAGACTTGAAATTGACCCTCCCAAAAATATACAAATGGGCAAAAATCACAGAAGATGCTCAACATTAGTCATTATGGAAATGCAAATGAAAACCAGCAATGAGATATCATGTCCCACCCGTCAGAATGGCTGTTATAAAAGCAAAAAAGAAAAACAGCAGGTGTTGGCAAGGAGGTAGAGGTACTGGATCCCTCATACGTTGCAGGTGGGAATGTAAAATGGTACAGTTTGGGGGTCTTTCAGAAAAGTTGAACATAGAGTTATCATATGATGCATATGATGCTATGCCACTCCTAGGAATATGCTCCCTCTCCCCCAACTGAAAATAGAGTCCCAGGAATTTTCACAAGAGCCACAAGGTAGAAACAACCCAAACGCCCACCAACAGATGAATGAATTTGAAAAGATGGTATGGAGAAGGGGAAATGTGTGTGGAAAAGTTGAGTGAAAAGAGAACGCTCACTTTCCATGAGACTTTAAAGCCCTCTCACACATATAATGCGTATTATGCAGCCAAACAAGGAACACACTTGTGATATGTGCTGAGACATGCATAAACGCTGGACACATTACGCTAAGTGAAATAAGCCAGACAGCAAAGGACAGGTATTCTTTGACTGCACTTCTTTGAGACACCTGGGCTAGGCAAATTCCCAGAGCAGAGGCCACCAGGAGCTGGCAGAGGGGGAATGGTGACCTCTGGCATTACAGGTACTGAGTTTCTGTTCACGCTGATGAGACAGCTTTGGAAATGGATTGTGGTGATCAGTGCACAACCTTGCAAAAGTACTGATTCCACTAAGTTCTACACTTAAGATGGTTATGGTGGTGAATTTTACATTTTGCATATTTTTTACTATAGTAAAATTAAAAAAATAATAACGTCGCAAGAACCTACCCTTAGAAAAGCTGGGAGGCAGACGCAGTCAGCTCAGCATGGAAACCTGGATGCTGCGATTTTTTCTGTTATTTTGTTTTTCTTTAATGCCTTCCTCTCTTTCTCAGGCATGGCCGCGTTTGGAAACCTGTGATTTGCTCTGTGCCAGTTCTTTCCAAGGGGACTGGCGCCAGTCTGTGAGGAAGCATTCACCGGTCTCTGGGAAATTCTGTGTGTATTTTTCGTAGACCTACGTGTCGTGAGCTCCAGGACCTGCCTGACACCCGAGAGCGCTGTCATTTCCTTGTTTGGCGTGAAGGTGCTCACTCTGTCATGAAGGGATGATGCTGAAAGTCCAGGCTGCTCTTCGGTTTTTAACTTTTTAAAGGAGTTTTTATTTGTTAAGGTTTTATTTATTGATTTTTATTTGAAAGGTAGAATGACGGGGAAAAGAGAGAGAGAAAAAGAGAAACAGAGTGGTGTTTTCTGTCTGCTGATTCGTTCCCCAAAATGGCCGCCACAGCCAGGGTTGTCCATGCTGAAGCCCGGAGTCGGGTAGCCATCGGGGTCTCCTACGTGGATGGCAGAGACCCCGGTGCTTGGCCCATCACCTGCTGCCTCCCAGCGCTAGCATTAGCAGGAAGTTGACACTGGGACTCATTGGGACTGGAGCTAGGCCTCAAGCACCCTGTGATGGGCCATGCAGGCGTCCCAACCACGGCTTAACCACTAAACCAAGCGCCGGACCCCTCAGACTGCTTTTAAAATGTCTGTGTTTGGCAAAATAAAAATGAGTGCAATTAGGCTGGTCTTTCAACAAGCTTTTGAGATTAAAATGATTCATTAGATTGCAAAGTCTGGGAACTATTCTCCATACACCAACCATTTAAAAATATCAAAACAGAGACTCCTGCTTTTATGTTTACTGTAAAAAAAAAAAAAAAAAAAAAAAAAGCCCCATGCCCCATACGTTTTCCTGTGCTTCACAGGATACTGGGGCGCAAAAGGGGCAGAGCTGAAATGGACAGCTCTGGGTGCCGCAAAGCACTCTGGGGAGGCGGCTCCCTCTTCCTGGAGAACTTTCTGGGAGGGCGCTGTCCTCTCGCCCAGGGCCTTCCCAGCCTCGCAGGAGCTGCCCCGGGCTGTTCCTAGGGGTGCCTTTGCATTCCAGAGGCGGCAGCTGGCAGGAGGGAGTGCTGAGTCTGTGGGAGCCGGCCGCCCCACCCTTTGGGCGGATTAGTTAATTATTGAAAAGTGCTTGGGCAGCACAAAGGCTTGGAGCCAGTCCATGCGCGACTGCTCAGGCCTGTGTGGGAGCCGCGTGACACACCGAGGCTCTGCCGGGAGCCTGCGGACAGGGACGCTTCCTGCCCACCGGGGCGCAGGCCTTCTGGGTTTGGACGGTTCCAGAGAATTCTTACAGAGAGCCTGGACCGTCTCCAGAGAGACGTGCCATGCATTCGGTGTGGTGGGATTTGTGAGGTAGTTAGAGAAAGGAGCCAGAACAGGTCTTGTTTTTGTTTCTTGGTTTGAATTTTTTGGTGGTTAATAATGTTTGCTTTCAGGTCTTCTATACACAAACAAGGTCACACCGCGCGTTCTGCTCTCTGACTTCACCATGGGCCTCAGAGCGCTTTCTGGGTTGGGAGAAACAGGCTTTCTCCCTTTTATGTAACGGCGTCATTGCTGCCAGATCCGACAACCGTATCCAGGTTTCTTTACCCACGAGTCTAGTGAGGGCACCTCGGTGGGGGTGCATTTTTCAGCGTTACAAACAACCGCCACAACCAGCATTCCTGTGCACACACTTGGATGCAGACATGAGTATTTCTCAAGGTGGGGCTTGTGGAAGTGGAACTTCTCCATCAAAGGGCACTCGGATTTCAGTTTTTGGTAAATAATACCGAGCTTCTCACCCCTGCCCCCGACAAGTGCCACTTATTTAACCACCATTCGCCTCAACACTGGACATTATCACGTTTTAAAAATTGCCCCGGGGCCTGTGCTGTGGCTTAATGGGTAAAGCTGCCACCTGCAGTGCCGGCATCCCATACAGGTGCCAGTTCTAGTTCTGGCTGCTCCTCTTCCGAACCAGCTCTCTGCTATGGCCTGGGAAACCAGCAGAAAATGGCCCAAGTGCTTGGGCCCCTGCACCCACATAGGAAACATGCAAGAAGTTCCTGGTTCCTGGCTTCGGATTAGCCCAGTTCCGGCCGTTGTGGCCATCTGGGGAGTGAACCATCGGATGGAAGACCTCTCTCTCTCTCTGCCTCTCTGTAATCCTGCCTTCCAAATAAATATATCTCTTTTTAAAAAAAAAAGTGCCAGCCTCAAGTGCAGAAAAAAAGAAACCCAGAGTCATTTTAAGTTGCATTTCCCAGATTTGCAAGTGAGGAACATTTATCATATAGCTTGACCATTTCGATTTTTGGAACATTTTCCTTGAGGTATAAAAATACAGAAGAGGTATTCCAATCATACGTGTACTCTCAGCGAATTCCCACACAGCGACCACTGCCACCCACGTGAAGATGCAGAATAGTATGGACCTTGTCCCACCTCCCTTAAAGGAATCCCCATTCTGACATCCAGCCCCCATGCGCTGTCTGGCTCTGAACTTCATGCAAGTGGAACCGCACAAACATGCACTCTTACACATCTGGCTTTCTTCATTCAACTTGATGTTTCTGAATCATTCACGCACTTGTGTGTGTCTGTAACACGTCCACTTACGTTGCTTAGTATAGTCCATTACATGAATATACCGCAACATATTTATTGACGGACACCTGGGTCATTTCCAGCTCTGAGCTGTTAACAGCTGGTGTTGCTGTGAACTCGCCTGTCCTTCAGCATTCGTGTGCGTGCATTTCTGCTGCATATAGAATGAGATCCCAGCATCAGCGGTGCTCATTCAACATGCACAACTGTATTTGTGAGCTTCCTAGGGCTATTCTATGTATATTAATGGCTGGTTTGTGTTAGCAGTGATTTGTATGTGTTCTATGTATGCTGGAGACTAGTTCTGTTTTATCTGTTGCAAATATTTCCCTGAACTTTTGTTCATGGTGCCTTTTTTTTTTTCCACGAAGTTTAAAATTTATATGAGGTCAAACCTATAGTTCTTTTCCTTTATAGGTTTGGGGTTTATATTTTTAAAAATTGTTGGTTTTTATTTTGTCTTATTTAAAAGAGAGACAAAGAGAGAGAACGAGGAGGGCAGGGAGAGAGAGCTTTCACTTGATAGTTCACTTCGTAAATGCCTGCAATAGCCAGGGCTGGGCCAGGCTGAAGCCAGGAGCCAGGAACTTCAACCAGTTCTCCCACATGGGTGGAAGGAACCCAAGTACTTCTGCCATCCCCCACTGCCGCCCAGATACGTCAGCAGGAAGCCAGAGCAGAAGCAGGCACTCTGGTGTGGAATGCGGGCGTCCCAAGCGGCTGCTTAACCGGCTACAACACAACACCCACCCCAAACTTATCTTTTACTTCCCTTCTCCCACAAGCTCCCTGAAGTAGCCTGGTAGGTGGGACTTCCCCAGGCGTGGCTGCCTCCTTGAGAGAAACTCCTCTCTCTGGGCTGGCAGAGGTCACCTATGGGAGTCACGTGTTTGAACTCGGTTCATCTCTGCTTCGTGTGAAGTGGATCCCGCCGGCCACACCCGTGAGCCCGCAGTGCCCAGCGCGCGGCTCTCCGTGTGTGGCTGTGCTCCCGCTCGCCTCCCTGGCTGTCTTGCCACTTAGCTCTCCTGTTGGAGGACCGGAGCTTGAGCTGGAGAGAGCCAGGGACTTCCTCTTTGGCTTGACAAAGAGCCTGGTTTCGGGCGGGAGGAGCTGAGTGTGCAAGTGTCTGAACTGCTTTGCTGGGAAATTGCTCCATTGGCCGAACTCCAGGAATCTAATCCAAAGTGACTTGAAATCACACGTTTTCCTGCTTGCATTCTGAGTGTCACAACTGGGCTGGTGCCTGCCTTGAAGAGCATGACATTCTCTGCCGACTGTCACACGTGACACCAGCACTTGTGTGTGTGTGTGTGTGTGTGCAGCACACGTGGGGCCATCTGCATGGGCATGTTGCACAGACCAACTGCTCATACCTGCAGGCAAATTGTGATGAGAGAACATGGCGTGTGGCAGATTTTCTTTGGTTTCAAGGATCACGTATCCGGTGGGTTTATTTATTTATTTATGTTTAGTTTAGCATCTTCGGAGAAAGGGGATGGTGAAGAGGCTTCATGGAAAATGGAAATGAAAAGATGATTTTGATGCAAAATTGCTTGGAAAGCCACACTCAGGTGTCTCAGGCTGTGTCTTTCCCAGGAACTTCTCGAAGACCCCTTGGGAGGGCAACTGATCAGGTGGTTAGTTGGCCTTCCCTGGAACAGGTATCCTGGAGCACACAGTACGGAGGTGGAGCACGGAGCGTTGAGGAAGCCACGCGTGAGCTCCCTGAGCGAGATACTGAAGCTGGAGCCCCTCAAGCCTGCGCTCACGGAGCTGGCGCAGGGAGCGGGGCGGGCGCCCCTCTGCGGCTCACGCATGGCCGTGCCCAGGGCTGCGGCTGTGGGCCAGGTTTCTGGTCACCTCTACCCAGGCTCTCTCGTCAAGGAAAGGCTGCCGAGTGGCCTGGAGGGTGAGGGCTCACTTCTGGCGGGTCGGTAGACCTGGTTCTCCCTTCCTTTTCTTAGAGATGCGTCTCAGCGCCAGCAGCCTGGGTTGTGCAGGGGTGGGGGTGGGGCGGGGGGTAGTGGTCGGGACCCGGCATTTTCTCTAAGCTCAAAATAAGAACATGGGACTCTAGCAGCCACCCAACCCGAGACCTCAGGAACTGCTAGGTTCACTGCTGTCATAAATGCAGTCTCATGTAACGGGCTTCCCTCTTTGTATCTGTAGAGTTCTTCTGTAGAGTTCTAGTTTTTTTTTTTTTTTTTTTCCTGGTCTCTTGTATGCAGGCTCTCTTGGTTGTGAGAACTGAATGTGTTTGGGGACAAACAAGTTACAATTATGAGGGAGAAACTTGGCAGTGGAACAAACCAGGCCGAGTGCTTGACAGGCACTGAGAAACAAGGCTTCTCAACTCGTCTCAGACCGTGCTCAAGAGCCTGGGCAGAACCAGGAGCTGGAAGCCACACAGAGGGCAGCCGGTCGGCAGCCCCCCGGGGCCCTCGCGTCCACGGGGGAGGCAGGAGGACAGCTCAGCCCTGCTGAGCGGGTGGTGGCAACCGCAGAGAGAGAACTGCTGGGAGACCGTGAAGAGGCAGAGGGCTGGACACAGCCGGGGCAGGAAGGAAACGCGGGGTGGCGGGAACCAGGAGCTCCTTTGCATACATGTTTGGATTTTTCTGGGCTCGCCTAATCCTCAGTCTTTGGGAGTTTGCCTTTTGCGAGGGTAAATGTGGTTTAATAGTGAGCAAATATTAGTTCACATGATTAAAACCTGTTGAGTTGAACAGGAAATAGTCAAGGCAGATCTGCAGGTGCCTACAGGCAAGGGTGAAGCCGGAGGATTATGGGATGTGGGTGCCCTGCCCCCCCCCCCTCCAGGGAGTGTCCCTGGACCGGAGCCATCAGGAAGGGGGCGGCAGGGTTCCAAACTGATTAATACGGTGTCACCCTTGGGAGAGTGCAAGAGGCTAAGGCACCCGGGGTGCGGGCGTTTTTGCTGATTGAAGGGCGGAGAGCATCCCTCTGACCCCCCCCCCCTTCCAATTCATTCAGGACCTGAAGTTTCCAAGACAACTGCGCCTCTCAATCTGTTCTCAGCTGCGCTCCAGGTTTTGCTACACATATTTCAAAAAGACGGTCCCTGTGTGACTTAAAAAAAAAGGAAAGCCAGCTTTTCTCCAATCCAATTCCGTGGCAGGCCGTGGGTTTTCTTCCCGGAGGGGAGCTCCCTGCCCCATCACCATCCCACATTCTTCTCATTCCGAGGCCTGGTCACACCAGGACGAGCAGCCCTGCTCCTCTGGCTCTCGGTGATGAATGGGAGGCGTGCCCGGCTCGCCCAGCTCGGCTCTGCCCCCGGTTTCCTCCGGAGTGCGGGCAAACGGGCATGTGAGTCACCAGCATCCATGGCGAGTTCCGACACACGTTGGGAGCGAGAAGTGAAATGCTCATGCGAAGTTCTTTTTTCTTTTTTTTTTAAAGATTTATTTAAAAGCCAGACAGAGAGAGAGAGAGAGAGAGAGAGAGATCTTTCATCTCCTGATTCACGCCCTAAAAGGCTGCAATGGCCAGGGCTGGGCCAGGCTGAAGCCAGGAGTGTGGAATTCCATCCAGGTCTCCTGCCTGTGTGGCGGGGCCCCAAGCACTTGGGCCATTTTCTGCTGCTTTCCCAGGCTCATTAGCAGGGAGCTGGATCAAAGTGGCGCAGCTGGGACTCAAACTGGTGATCATATGGGATGCTAGCGTCGCACTCATGAGAAGTTAATTGTGTGATGGAGTCTGATTGTGCTGACAACGGAAATGAACCTCAGAAATGAGCAGGCTACAGGTGTCACTCAAATAATATGTACAAAAATAGACAGCCTTTGTGGGGCCTGGTCTCTACAAACCCTTCTACCCTGACTACCATTTGGACAACCACCTTTATCCCTCTCCCACCCCAAATGGTTTGAGTAAGGTTGGCTTCGCCTGTGGTTCAAGGTAAGGCACATGACCCCAACTGGGCAGTAAAGAAAGCATATCCCGTTAGCCTAAGTGATTGGTTCAGGAGCGCTCATCTGACCCTGACTGGCCAATAAGAGATTTCCTTAGCTCAGTGGCTGATGCAGGGGCGGGCCTATGACCCAAGCTGGGTGAGTTTGGAATTTCTGCTGGAACTCAGGGCAAAGGCATCCTCCTGTGTCAGGGTTCCTGAGTGAGGGGCGCCATCACTGAGGGTCCTGAGTGGGGGGGGGGGCAGTGTGGTGCACCAGGTTAAGCAATTGCGTGCCACACCTGTGCCGATTCAAGTCCTGGCTACTCTGCTTCTGGTCCAGTTTCCTGCCAATGCCCCCGGCAGTGGAAGACGGCCCAAATACTCCCACGTGATGGATCCAGAGGCACCTCCTGCTTCCCGGCTGCCTCCTGGCCCAGACCTGGCGTTGTGGCCACCTGGGGAGTGAACCAGGAGATGGGAGATCTCTTTCTGTGGCTTTCTTTCTCTCCTTGTCATGCTGCCTCTCAAATAAAGAAATCATTTTTTAAGAAGAAACCAAGACCTAAGTTCTATTTAAAAAGAAGAAGAGGCCGGCGCCGCGGCTCACTAGGCTAATCCTCCGCCTTGCGGCACCGGCACACCGGGTTCTAGTCCCGGTCGGGGCGCCGGATTCTGTCCCGGTTGCCCCTCTTCCAGGCCAGCTCTCTGCTGTGGCCAGGGAGTGCAGGGGAGGATGGCCCAAGTGCTTGGGCTCTGCACCCCATGGGAGACCAGGAGAAGTACCTGGCTCCTGCTATCGGATCAGCATGGTGCGCCGGCCGCAGCGGCCATTGGAGGGTGAACCAACGGCAAAGGAAGACCTTTCTCTCTGTCTCTCTCTCTCACTGTCCATTCTGCCTGTCAAAAAAAATAAAAATTAAAAAAAAAAAGAAGAATCTTGAAAGGTCTGTTTTTGTGGCCCAAGGGGGAGAAACTGACAGGAAAAGGGAGATTCCTGAAGTCTTCATTTGAGCACCTGGATCCAGCTATGCCTGAAGCTCTTTTCTTGGAAATTTTGATGACTTGAGTCAATAAATTTACTTTTTCCATAAGTCATTTTTTTGCTGTTTGTGCTTTTCCCTGGATAACAAAAAGTACTAGCCAATACAGGAATGTTCAACTGCCTGCTTAAACAAATCAAGGATGCTGTGGGGGTAGTTCCCAGCTAAAAGAAGCCAGCATGGTGTTAACATCATCCAGGTCGGCTCTCCAGGCTCTGATGACCAGGACGCTGGGACTTTGCTCCTCAACTCCCGGTCTGAGGCCTTTCACAAATGTGGCTGACTTCAGTGGACGGGGTGTTTTTCCATGAATCAGAGAAGAAATATGCAGTGGTGTAGCCCGAGCAGAATGATGTCTCTCCGGGCTGTGTGTTCTCAGGGCCCCATGTGGTCCGAGTGGATTGACTGGCAGCTGAATGGACAATTGAGAAAAGACTCCTTAATTGAGACAAACTCATTGAGAGCGGCCTGGGCCAGCTCGCACTCTGGGGGCGGGGGGTCGGGGGGACTCTTGGCTGTTTGAATTAAGGGCCACATCTGGAAACGCAAGGGTATAACCACTCTGATTGAGTGCTTACTGTGTCTTTGGTACTATGGACACGATTCGCCTACATTCTCTCGTCATCTCGGGTAGGTTCTCACCCCATTACCACCAGACGCTGTTCTCTCCTTATTCCCTAGAGCAAAACAATCCCAAGTGATGACTGCTGTAGCTCGAAGTTCAGGCTCTCCAGGGGACCGGTGTGGCCTCTCCACCAGCTGTGGAGGGCTACGTGATGCTGTTCTGGCTGGTGAGACGTGAGGGGAAGACTTCTAGGGATTTCTGGAAGTCTACTGCTTTCTAGACATGGGCACTGTCCCTTCTCCTCGTTCCTTCCTTCTCCCTGCCTGGAATGAGGAGTGTGAGACCGGTGGCAGAGTAGCCATGTTGTGACCTTGAGACAATCACAAGCAGGAAAGCCACATTCAGGTTCAGAGGCTGGTGAGGCAGCAACACAGAAGGAATGCGGGCTGTTGCTGAGCCTGGACAGTCCCAGTGCCTCCCTGGAAGGCACCTTCAGACCTGTCATGAGAAGAAAATCATCCAGCATCATTTAACCCGGGGAGGTTGGGTCTCTGTCACAGGTGACTGAGCTGCAGTCCCTAACCGTGTCAGAGAAGCCGAGCTGACAGAGGTCAGGGGACTGGCTGCTCTCACTTCCCGGTAAGATGATGTCTCAGAGCTGGTCTGACGCGGCGGCCACAGCCCGGTGTGGGAGGCAGCCGCATTTGAACATCATCAGTACAATGACAGTGGTTTGCATAGGGCAGGTGTGGGGACCACTTCCCTCTGCCCAGCGCCATTTGAATATTTATCACATCATCTGCAGGCCATACAAAACTATTGACTTAAATATTAGCCACCTATAGATTTGTTGAGTTCTGAGTTTCCTGCTGTGGTTACGTTGGCAGGGCCAGACCAGATGATTTTGCAGGGCTTTATAGTCCCTGGGTCAGCTGTGTCTGCCTGGCAGATGGCATCATGGGTGCCTGATGGGGGCCGGGCGGAGTGGGGGAGGAGGAAGGAAGTGATACCAAAGCGAAACAGCCAGGCCAAAAAGGGAGATGAGAAAACAGAAGCTAGCTTGAGAGAACGCAGGGGAGTGAGACACAGCACGGCATACGCAGGGGCCCACGGCGGGGCTGGGTGGTCGCGGCACCAAGTAGAGGGCAGCCTACGGTGAGAAACAGCTGGAGAGGGGCTTCACACAGCTGCCGCCACAGGAGAGGCCGCCCCCAAAACTTCACAGCTTAGAATGCAATTTTATCATTGCCCACACCTCTGCCATCTGAGCTGGGCGCGGCTGGGTGGTTCTGCCCAGGGAGTGTCTGCTGGGGCTGGAGCACCCCACAAAACTTCTTCACGCCTATGTCTGGGGCCTCTACCTGTGATAACTGGAAGAGCTGGCTGGCTGCCCCCCGCCCCACTCCTCCCACGTAGCCCCTCTCTGCGTGGACAGTTTGGGCTACTTCAAAGGACCGTGATGTGAAGACAGGTGGATTTCTTACACGGTGGTGGCTTCCAAGTGAGAAGAGGAGAAAGCGGCCAGTGCCCTGAAGGCCTGGGTTCAGGAGCCCCATTGTCATTTCCACTGCATGCTGATGGTCACAGCAAGCCAGGACCGATCAGCACAGTCACAGGGACAGGAGAGCCGATGGTGGGCTTCCTCGGAAATCTCTGGCCACAGAGGGCAGGGGGGCTGATGTGAGGGGCGCCCTTGGTGCCTTGTCTAGTACGTTGAGATCCGCACCACAGCTGGGGGCTGCCCTGTTTCATATGTGGAATCTGAATGTACATGGCTTCTTAGGCTGCCCGGCTCACCAGGGGGAAATGGATAGGGTGAAGAGGCCTCGTGAGGGCGGAGGGCTGGCTTCTCAGTAGCCCTTCAGTTCCCACGTGACGAGGTCTGGACTGTAAGGGTCCCACGTGTCCCAGCAGGTGCTCGAGCTGAAAGTCAGGGCATCTATTCCGCGGCCCGCAGCGGTCAGGAGTGACGCGAGCTGGGTGGGCGTCGCGTGCCATGGGCCAGGTGGGAGATTGGTAGAGAAGTCAGCGCAGGCAAAGCTGAACTAAGGTTGTACCTACCTGGGAGGTGCGTAGCCCTGGCTAACCTGGAAGTCAGGGAGCCAGGGAGTTCCCGGGACAGCAGAGGTCAGTGAGAGTCTACAGGGAGCCGTATGGACCGCTGAGCCGCATCATCCCGCCCTCCCGACTCCCACTCCTAAGGTCACAAAAAGCAGCGCCCCTCCCCTACTCAGTGAGTTCCCCAGCTGCCATCTTGGAGGCAGGAAGGAGACGGATGTGATATTGTAACGATCTCTCTCTCTGCCGAGTGTTTCTAGGACTGCACTAAAAGTCAGCCAGCGAGAGGGGCTGGAGGAAGAACAGGCTCATCGTAGTGAAATAAAGAAGCCATGTCAGGGAAACTGCCCAGAAAGAAGAGGACTGACTAAGCGCACGTCCAGGAGAGCAGTGGCCTCTGTGGGAGACGAGGGGGACTCGGGAGGCCAGGGGGCGTCTATTTCTCAGGTTAGGGCATGATCGCAGGAGTCAACAGTCTTAATGCCTGTCTGTGCGCTCTGAATAGTTCATAATGGAACTTTCTACTAGCTACGCTTCTTCAGAGATTTGGGAACCCCACCCCATGCTAAGTTTAGGTCCTGAACATATTGTGTGGGAGTGGGGAACTATAAAGAGACTGGGAAAGCAGTCAGAGTTCCTTGGTAGGAAAATCACCCAGGCTGGAGCTCAGGAGGACCAGAGCCGAGGCAGGAACGCCAGGGAGAGAGGGGGCCACCACCCGATCCGGAGAGACGGGACGTGACCCGGCCCCCCAGGGGTGCTGGGTGGCTTAGCAGTCAAGTGGGTGGACGTGCTGATTAACAAGATGTGGGCTGAGCGAGTGGGTGGAAGGGGAGCTGAGAAGAGCCTCCTGCTGAGGGTGCATTTAGGTGGACAGGGGTGGGCTGGAGGGGCCATGGGCCAGCCTGCAGGAGGTGACTGGGTGGGGCTTGGATGTGATGGCTGGGGCCCTAGGGAAGAGGGATACCAGCTCTGATGCAAACTGACCTGCAGGAGTAGGAGAGATGCCCTGGAGGAGAGCAGAGGGCAGAGGACGTGGGAGGGGGCAGCAGCCCCCCCCCAGCCTGAAACCGAAGAACTGCAGCATTCCCGGGTCAGCAGACACCCCATCTCCACCCTGCCTGGGGCCCCGGCCTCAGGCAGCAGAGGAGAGCACACCCCACAGGCCGCTCCAGCACCTCCCCACTGGGGCGCCCCTCCCTGCCTGCCCACTCTGATCTCTGTCTGCTGTCCGGGTCCCCCTGCCTGTGGCCTTGCTTTCTCCCCTCTCTCCAGAAACGTGAGGGGGGCAGGGAGGAAGGCGCCTCCCCCCGCCCCCCAACAGGATCCGGTCTGAGGGTCTTACTCTGGGAGCACAAGGCCCAGCGGGCTCCTGGGCTTTTTGCCCAGCAGGGGTGGGGAATGGCCCACGTGCTGATTAACAAATGAAATCATTCTGTCTGGCCCTGCCAAGGCATCCACAGGCAGGACTCAAAGTCAAGAAATCTACAACAGGCTCATTTTAACTCAGTCATTTCGTGTGTCTCCCGAATGATGCTGTAAATATCCAAATGGCCCTGGGGCAAAAAAAAAAAAAAAAAAAAAAAGGTTCCCAGCCCTGTGATGTATGGGTCCCAGATCAGTGGACACCTTTCTCCCAGCAGGGGTGTGTTGGACTGAGGAAGAGGAAGGGGTGCAGCTTGGAGACCCCCCTGGGTTTCTGTCTGCCTTCTCAGGGTCAGGGGCTCACCCTCCTGCCCCTGCTCCTTCCACAGCCACAGGTTCAGGTAACACACACTCTGGTGGCACAGCCTTGGTGCCTTAGATGTGAACTTCTGAAAATATGAGGAACTATTAAGAACATATAAGAAAATATGGGGAAATGCAAAGCAACAAAGTCGCAACTCAGAATGACAAATCCCTAAAAGCAACCTTCCAGAAAGTGTAGATTTCAGTCAGGAACTGAAAATGGGCCAATAGAAATGTTAGGGGATCTCAGTCGACCTCAAAGCAAGGCTACAGTCAAGAGTAACCGAGCCAAGAGTAATGGAGCCAAGCAAGGAGACAATTAAGGGACGGAGGTTTCCCCAAAGAAAATGTGTCACCGAATCGCTACACACTGCGGTGGCGTCTACTCGGAGAGCCTAGAACTGCCTTCCAAGCGGCTGCCTTACCGGCACTGGGAACTCACTGGTACAAACTGTAGCTTTGCTGTATAAAATGTGTGCCGAGCATAATCAGTGTGCACAAAGACGCATCTGCGTTCGCCTGACCTTTCTCTCCCCCAGTAATGAGGCTTTCCGGGAGCCGGGCAGGAGCCATCAGAGGGTCCATCAGCTCGGCTCATTCCTCTGCCCCCAGCCTTCCACGCCATCTCCGCAACAGGCCTGCCACTGCTTTTCGCAGACTGCTCTGGAAGCCTGCCCGCTGCACTGGTTTTCCATTTCCTTATCTTGAGCACCCGATGCTTCGTAATGTGACTTTCGGCTCTCAGGACCCCCAGTGCCACTGCTTTCCTTCTAAGATGGGAACCCTGCGCCACATGTACCGGCTGCTCCTCCTCTGGGCCAGCGGCTAGCAGCCAGCTCCTTGGACCGAGTAGCTGGGGAAAGGGTGTGCTAGTGAGGGGCATGTCCCAGTTACAAGTTTACACCTTAACAGGGGTCTAGGGAGGAATTCATTGAAAGGAAAGCGAGGCGCTGAAACAAGTTGGGGTGTGTGTTGGGGGTGGGAAGGGAGGCACAGGGAGGAGACGAGCAGTGGGAGGAGGAGGAGAAAGAGGAAGAAGGAGGTAGTGGCTGCCATTTGTAAGTTCAGCAAAAAGAACCCAGAGAGCACCTGCTGCCCCCCATCTGGAGATGCCCAGTGCAGGCACCTGGGACGCTGAGACCCTCTTAGAAAACTTGAAGGGGAATTGTTCATGGCGTTTCTAGACATACCATTTAGTAATACACTCTTGTTTAAGTAATCCTACATCTAGGAATGATTCCTAAAGAAAAATCTAGAATAAAAATAAGGTTTACCATCATTCACAGAATGGTTTTATGCATCTTGACCCATTTAATTCTTCTTCTTTTTTCTTTTTTTTGGTGGTGGTGGTGGTGGGAGGACAAACAGGGAAAGATCTGCCATCCACTGGTTCACTCCCCAAATGGCCACAACAGCCAGGTCTGGGCCAGGCTGAAACCAAGAGGCAGGAGCTCCGTCCAAGTTTCCCATGGGTGGCAGGGCCTCAAGCACTTGAACCATTCTCTGCTGCTTTCCCAGGTATAGGAAGTTGAAAGGGAAGAGGAACAGCCAGGAATCAACCAGTGCTTCGTGCAAATGGGATGCTGGTGTCGCAAACCCCTCGTACCATTCCTACACCAGCCCTGCTATGCAGTAACGTCACCCTCACTCCAGTCTGAAGTTAAGGAAGTGTCCTGTGCCAGCAGGCTGGTCTGCAGCTGGGCCAGCTGTGGGGAGGGGGGCCCAGTCCAAGGCCCCAGCCATCTGAATCCTCGCAAAGGGGAATGAGCCCCCCTTCCCAGAGTCTCCTTCCTCAGCCCTGGGTGGGTAGGTGGGGCATGACCCAAAGTCTCCTCCGCGCTTCAGGCAGGAGGAGCAGCAGGTGGTCTGCCCGTTTCACTCCCCTCCTGGCCAGGTTCCTCTTCCAAGATGCCTCCCTTGCCCCATCGGACAAGCTGGTCTCCTCTTTCTCCTGTGTTTTCTCAAGGGTTTTGGGGTTATCTCAGCAGAGCACAGGACATCTCCTACTGCCTCCCCTAGGCTCCCCGTTTCTCAGAATGTGGTGTCAGGGTCCAGATCAGAAAGAAAGAGCTGGGTGCAGCCCAGGGGATGGGCACCGTGGCTGTGGCCGTGGCCATGGCTTAGAGTAGCAACTCCAACTGTCAGTGCTCTGAGAGCAATGGCCTTGTCTCTGGCTCTCTGTGTCCCTGGGGCTGTCAGCGCTGGAAGGACAGCAGCTAGAAGAGGCGGGGGGACATGCAGATGGATTTGTTGAGAAGGGACTGAGCGGAAGGAGGGTGAGGAAAGCAGGATTACAGGTGGGGAGTATGGCAGAAGAGCGCGGAGACGGTAGGGCTCAGGCTGGCTGGGGCGCCCACGCTGTGGTCCTTTGAGGACTGCCAGTGGACACCCAGCCACTGTCTTTTCGCCTTCATTATTCTAAAGACACAGATTTCAGTCCCAGAATTTTTTTTTCTTTTTGGAAAACTGAACTTTCAATGCCAGCATGAGTAACTCGTCTAAAGTGGGTCACGAGGAAGTGGTAACTAATGCACAGACTATTTTAACTGCTGAATCAGAAATCGCTGCGCAGCGTTCTGAAATATGCAGAGGAAAATAAGCAAATGAGAGGAGTGGAAGGAATCCTGAAATCATAATTTTTCACAAACAGATTCTGGCTTGTGTTTTAATACATCCTTGGGGGTGGGGGGAGTCCCCACGGCGCACACTCCTGAGAGTGGACAAGTCGCGATAAAACTGCTGGACTGGCAGTCCCTCCAAATGGCATAGGACACCCTGAGGCCTGTGCCCGCTCGCACCCCAGCCTGGAAGCCTTCAGCACAGTCACGAGTGGGAGGGGGGCAGGGCAGGCAGGGCATACAGAAAGCAAGGCCACACACACAGTCTAAAAATCGGTTCTGTTTTCTCTTCTGAACACAAATAAAACCCATCTTGGTTTCTCATCAGAGATTTTTTCTCTTACTGTGGTGAAACAGGGTACTTAAATAAGTGCATGGGAAATGAGAAAAGCTGTTTATTTTTACTGCAAAAAAAAATTCTTGAAAATTTCAGTTTTTTTCTTAAAACACTTTTGCCCTGAACCTCCTCCTACCTAACATAAAAATCATCACTTATCCACTTTCAAGTGCACATGTCAGTAGCATTAAGTGTATCCGGAAGAGTGTGCAACCATCACCGTTTCTATTTCCAGAACTTTTTCACCATCCCAGACGGAGACTCTGTTCCCACTCAGCAGTAATCCCCTCTTCTCTCACACTCCGCCCTGATAACCACTATTCCACTTTCAGTCTCCGGGTTCGCACACCCCAGGAAGCAGCAAGCGATGGCTCAAGCAGCTGGTTATCTGCCACTCGTGTGTGAAAGAGCGGGACTCAGCTCCTGGCTCCTGGTGTCAGCCTTGCCTGGTGCACGTTTGGGGGAATGAAGTAGAGGACGGGAGATTCCCTCTCTCTGCTTTTCAAAAAAAGTGAATGAATTTTTTATAGATATAAGGAAATTATTAACAACTGAGCCCTACATTATGTATCTGTGACACAATTATTACTGAGTGGTTACTATGTTTGACACAAATGCATTTAGTTGGAAGAAAACAATTAACATTGAACTTGAACAAATAGGGCTCCTTTAACCCATTTGGCAAAAAGCCTAAAATTATGCAATTTGTGTCTGGTTCAGTATTCGCTATGCGGAGGCTGCTTCTTTCTCTTTCTGCTCTGTTGTCTTTAGCATAGAGACCTTTGTCGTGCTGCCACCCCATCGTTCCACAGTAGTTGTTACATCTCAAGGCAGGAAGAAGATGGGCAAAGGGGCAAGAGCTTTCTCCCACCTCACTTCTTTTTCCTGGAAAAGATATCTTGTCAAGAACTATGAATGGGCCGGCGCTGCGGCTCACTAGGCTAATCCTCCGCCTTGTGGCGCCGGCACACCGGGTTCTAGTCCAGGGCGCCAGATTCTGTCCCGGTTGCCCCTCTTCCTGGCCAGCTCTCTGCTGTGGCCCGGGAGTGCAGTGGAGGATGGCCCAAGTGCTTGGGCCCTGCACCTGCATGGGAGACCAGGAGAAGCACCTGGCTCCTGCATTCGGATTATCGCGGTTCGCCAGCTGCAGCGCGCCAGCCGTGGCGGCCATTGGAGGGTGAACCAACGGGAAAGGAAGACCTTTATCTCTGTCTCTCTCTCTCACTGTCCACTCTGCCTGTCAAAAAAAAAAAAAAAAAAACAACTATGAATGGAGGCTGGTGCTGTGCCACCTGCGATGCCAGCATCCCCTATGGGCACTGGTTTGAATCCCGACTGCTCCACTTCTGATCCAGCTCTCTGCTATGGCCTGGGAAAGCAGTAGAAGATGGCCCAAGTCCTTGGGCTCCTAGACCCCCATGGGAAACCTGGAGGAAGCTCCTGGCTTCTGGCTTCGGATTAGCACAGCTCCAGCTGTTGCAGCCATTTGGGGGATGAACCAGCGGATAGATCTCTCTCTGTCCTTCTGTAACTCTACCTTTCAAATAAATAAGTAAATATGTATTAAGAAAAAAGAACTGTAATGGGTCTGAGTCCTTATCCTACTTACAGGCAACAAGTTGGACTGCCATAATTTCACTGATGCTGCCAATATATGAAACTCCTGGATCAGAGACAATGGACTTAGTTACTGCCCAGTGAGCAGCATGTTCTTAGCAGGTCCCCTTGCTCTAAAGTCCCAGGGGGGCAGTATAGCTAGGCCCACAGCCACGCCGGCACATGCAGGGGGCTTTCACAGGAGAGGAGGCCTAAGCTGAGGGGCCCTCCCCCAAGTCTTGCACAATGGGGAGTAGGCAGGCCGCCATTCCCTCCGAAGGGGAACATTCTCGCTCTCTTCCAACGTTCCGGGTAGCAGCCACTTTGCTGGAGAGACAGAATCTCTGTATCCCAGGGCTGTGCGCTATGCAAACAGCGTTGGGTAGAGAGCCAAATCTCAGGCAGGCAGTGCCTCTGCTTGCAAGACACAGAGAAATGTGGGAGAACACCAAGACTGGCCCCCAGGACTCTCCCCAGGGAGCTCCGGCTGGAACCGCATCACGTGGCTGCGGCCTCTGGCTGCCACGGAGCTCATGACGCTGAGGATTCTCCTCCGGGCCCGCTACTGCTGTAAATAAACCTGTGGCTCGTTCGCAGGGAGGACAAGGATGGGGTTTCACAGGAGCAGAGCAAAACTGTGCTCAAGTGTTTATTTATTTTTTTATCAAATGCGTGGTCAGCACCTTCCCCCCCCCCCCATGGTGCAAAAAGTTTTATGGCACTTTATTTACTTATCCCTCCAGAAATAACTTAGACATTAAAAGTGTGGAGTTTTTGTCCCAGTCAAGAATTATTTTTACCAATTTTAAATGAGTGGTTGGTAGTTTAGGGCAGAATCTTCACACCACAGCTATGCAATGCCTACATGTACAAGCCCGTAATTTCCTATACCTTCCCCTGCAAAAATTGTACTAATTACTTTCACAAACCATTGTAGGGTGAGAATATAAATTATTTTTTTAAAGATTTATTTATTTATTTGAAAGTCAGAGTTACACAGAGAGAGAAGAGGTAGAGAGAGAGAGAGAGAGAGGTCTTCCATCTGATGGTTCACTCCCCAATAGGCTGCAATGGCTGGAGCTGCACCAAAGTGGAGCCAGAAGCCAGGAGCTTCTTTTGGGTCTCCCACATGGGTGCAGGGGCCCAAGGACTTGGGCCATCTTCTACTGCTTTCCCAGGCCACAGCAGAGAGCTGGACGGGAAGTGGAGCAGTCAGGACTTGAACCAGCGCCCATATGAGATGCCGGCACTTCAGGCCAGGGCAACAACCTGCTGTGCCACAGTGCCAGCCCCTATAAATTCTTTTTTTTTTAATTATTTAATTTTAAAGGCAGAGTTTTAATTTGAAAGGCAGAGTTACAGAGAAGCAGAGGCAGAGAAAGAGGTTTTCTGTCTGCTGGTTCACCCCCCAAATGGCCAGGATGGCTGGAGCTGGGCCGATCCGAAGCCAGGAGCTTCCTCCAGGTCTCCCATGCGTGGTAGGGACCCAAGGACTTGGGCTGTCTTCCACCACTTTCCCAGCCATAGCAGAGAGCTAGATCAGAAGTGGAGAGACCAGGACTTGAACCACGCCCATATGGGATGCTGGCACTGCAGGCGGCAGCTTTACCTGCTATGTAACATGCCGGCCCCGAGATTATAAATTCTTTTAAAAAATTTTAGGTCATACAATTTCCCCCCATCTTGGAACTTCCATAGCTTAAAGAACATACTGTGCTTTGGGAGGACAGGTGTTTAGTAAGAGGCTTATAAATATACCTTTTCTGTTTTCATTTATTTTAAGAGGATTTTTCTTCCACCTCACAACAGTCATTTGGGGCTGACAATGTTACCATAGTAACCATGTTCCGAAACGGTGGTTGCCAATGAATATTGATCCTTAGCAGCTCAACACCCTCACCGCAACGCTCACTGCTCTTCACGGAGCAGGCTGTGTTCAGAGAGCACACACAGAGGCCAAGGAATCCACACCTCATAGTGCTCTTAAATCAATAGACAAGACACCTGCTGCCTTTGCTGCCCAGGAACCCAGTCCAAGGCTTCCAGGGAGAAGTCACCTCCACCCGCATCACCATGGGTTACATGTCCACTGTCAGAGACTGAAACAAAATGTCTTCACTTCCCTGTCACCTGCGCCTCCAGCGAGCCCAGATGTAAATCCGCCCCCAGCCCCCCCCCCCCCCCCCCCCCCCCGCCATGAATGGACATGCCTTCCCTGGAAGTTTGCAAATTGCTTTTCAAAGCCCTTCCCCTCCTACAAGAGAGGGAGAAATGTGGATTGTGCGGGGCACTTACTGATGGCTCCAAACCGGAGGCCAGGCAGGCAGGGGCACAGGCGGACCCTGTGTGGCCTTTCCTCCCCCTTCTCCAACAATGGGGCCAGGGGGCCCTTCTTCTGTGATGAGAACGGGGAGGCTTGCCGGAGAGCGCGGCTTTGAAAACCTAATTTTCTTCACCAAGAACTAATAATGGTCTCTCCTGTGCCTGAAAATGCGCTCCACAGTGACCAGAGAAGCCACACACGAGGCCTCCACAGACCTAACTTGGCTGCTTCCTGTGCCCCGTGAGCCTTGAGCCAGCCGGGATGTGCCGATTTCACTCTGCGCTGTATCTAAGAAGAAAACAAACAAAAACCCTGCGGAGGTTCATTGAGACAACAGCCGTCACAAAAAGAGGAATTTGAACCCAGATAATGTTAGTTACATTTTAGCCACACGTTCCTGCAGCCTGCAGGCTAATAAGGTAACAAATGTAATTTGGTCCTTCCACATTAGATTAAAATTTAACCCAATCAGCACAGACTTTGTGTAATTAAAAGAATCTGCCCGTGTGTGTACACGCACGCACACACACACACACACACACACAGGGGTTATCTGTCTTTTGATAGCTCCAGAGCTGTCGCCAGGATGAAAGGACTGTAAGAACAAGTGAGACTTTTTATTTTTTAAAAATCCTGTTCGTGCTGTTTGGGGCGAGAGGAATGTGTTTTAGCGGGACCCGAATCTAGGGGCCCTGGGCGCACGCAGTGGCAGCTGGGCTCATGGCTCACTTACTGCGCTGAGAGCTGGGCTCTAGGCAGCTCGGACCCGCAGCCAGCACCCAGCACCGCGCGTTCCTTAGAGGATTTCATCAACTACTCATTAGCCGGCCCTCGCGGGAAAGCTGGTCTCATCTCCCCTTCCCCAGCTGCGGCAGGAGAGGCAGAGAAGCTGAGAGACTCGGCCAGCGTGGCACAGCCAGCTGCAGAGGCCCCCGCGCCTGGATACGAGGCCCCCGGAGCTGGTGGCTCAGCGAAGGCCCTCAGTAGGAAGCAGAGAGGAAAAAGAAACCGGGTCTAATGGGTGCGGGAGAACAAAGGGAGGCTCTGGACGTCAAGCCAAGGTCAGCGTCGCCAAGGACAGTGCAACTCCTCCCCTCCCCGGTGAGGCGGCGGTCAGGCTGCCCAGCCTCAGTGGTCTGTCCAGGGCTTCATCACGGCCAAGGTCACACTGACCCCCAGGTGCTGCACTTCTCCCCAAAGGCGGCCGCGGAAGCCCCTCCCAGGTCAGTTCTACAAATGCCCCCAGGGGGAACTTTTGTCTGATTCCTGAAGGTCACGTCCTCTCACCAGAGCCCCCGCCCCGCCCGCCCGGCCCCGCCTGCCCGGCCACGCTCCCAACACTGACAACCGTTTGCGCTTCCCAGGGGAATGGCGTCACCCCCGCCGCTCCCGGAAAGCATCCTGTCATATTTGAGTGCGTGCTGGCTTATCAGCAAAATGCGCCGTGGGCATGGCCTGTGTCCCCTGCGCGAGCAAGCTCTGCTTCGTCCCACTAACACACAGGAATCGGGGAACGGTCGCTGTTGCAAACAGAGAAGCAGACAGGAGCGGTGCCACGTGTCTTCTGGAATTTCTCTGCCTGCACTCAAAATCGCAGCCTCCAAAGTCGCCAACCTTCTCGCCACACGGGTCGTGGGCCCGAGGCGCGCCGCTGGCCCTCATACGTGCCGGCTACCGGGACGACGGCTGTCCGGATGCAAGACCACGCCCTCTTGGGAGAACCCATCCTCCCAGGCCTCACCGCTGAGTTTCCAGCAGTCACCGAAAGCCCTGAAGACAGTCCCTTAAAACGAGGCTTGTCAAGCCACCGACGACGGGCCCTGAGACACCTGTCCAGTCCCCGCCGCCCCCCCCCCCCCCCCCCCCCCCCCCGGCAAAGTCGCGGGCGCAGACCCTGATGAAAGACGGGAAGGGCTCAGTGAAGGTGACTTAGCCGCAAAGCCTGAGACGCAGCCACAGGATTCCTGCAGGTGGGCCAGACCCCGCTTTCAGAGTTGAGGGTTCCTGGGAGGATATCCGCCCCCTGGGAGGAGCGGGCACCAGCCAGCAGATCTGGCTTCAGAGCAGGGCTTGTTTGTTAAGGAGGGTGGGGCAGAAACTGCCAGTTGCCTGGCCAGTATTCGCTCTCCATTTCTTCCTTAGGAACACAACTCAGATTTTAATCTGGGCGGTATTTGCTTAGCTAAAAGCCTACACTTGGCAGCTGCAGTGGCAGCCTGATGGCCACGGAGATATAAGCACCAATTGCTGGGTGAGTCTTCTGTGTGACTCCTTAGGAGGGCACAGACTTCTGATGCACACCTTTCCCTCTGCTCCCTTCCTCCTGTGCCTGCCTGAAACAGGAAGGTCATGGTGATGGCTGGAGCCCCAGCTGCCACCTTGGACCATGAAGTGCTGCTCAAGATGAGAGCCATGTGCTAAGGGATACTGTGGCTTCCATTTCAGCCAGACTAAGCCTCTATTTTGTTGAAACCACTGCTAAGTCCCCACGCACGTGGGACGTCCTAAGCCTAGGGATCTCGGGAGGGCTTTTACTGGGGACTGATAACTGGGGTTATCTTTTTGGTTGATCATTTAATGGGATAAGCTATAAAATAAAGGTGATTTAAAAAGACAAAATATGGTTTCTGAGTTTAGTCATAGAAAGGTGTTGTAAATCACTATGTTACGTATTTATTTGGCTTAAACAGAAGAGCCTTTATTCTCACCCGTAACTGAGAGGTCTGGAGGTCAGGCGGGTTTCAGGCAAGGATTGATGTGGCAGCTGACAAGTCAGTGAAGACCCTGGTCCTTTTGGCTTTATTCTTGGGGTACCCTGCCTAGTGATCACAGAGTGGCTGCCAGACACAACCTGAGGCATGTGCATCCTGCACATACAACCAGAGAGAACAAACTCCTTTCCCACAAGTCCTTGACAACCTTGTCTCCTGGCCTGACCTGGGTGACCTCCCGTAAAGTAATCACTGGGACTAGGAAGATGGAGCCCCCCAGTGGGCTTGAGCCCACCAAGGGCTTCCTGTAGAAATCCAGCTAGGGACTCCCTGCACCCGCACGGCCGGGACGTATGGGAGTCTGCACGGGGGTAGGCCAGCAGGAGCCCTCTCTCTCTCCTGGCCGTGCTCACCAGGTAATGCTGTTTCCAGGGCCTTCGCTGTTATTGCTGTTCATAAAGTCAGGATCGTTGGGTTCCCAAGGTTATTTTTCCCAGAAATCCAGTGGTCACGCGGACCTGCGTGCGGAGTGCGGTTTCCAGGAAACCTTTGCTACTCTCACCCTCACTCACGGACTCCTCAGCAGGCGTGCCGTGGGTGCCGGTGACGAGTCACACACTCTGCAGGTCTTGCCTGAGGGGAGGCACGTGTAACAGGACATCGCCATATCGGGATATACTTCATTATAGTGGCACTAGCGCTCGGGGATCAGGGAGCAAGGACGGGGGCACAGGAAACAGCACAGGGGGGTTCTGATCGTGGCGGGGGCTGGAGTCGGGCACAGGGCGATACTGACAGGGTGAGCCTGTGCGCGTCCCTCGGGGACGGCCCTGCGGGGTTGTTGGGGCCTGAAGCTGAGAAAGGGGGAATGGGGCGGGGGCTCTTTGGAGAACGGAAGCTGTGCCCTTTTGCCGCCTCCCTGGGGCTGGCTGTGTGGTTGGGCTTCCGGGTTCCCGGGAGGGTAAAGTGGGTGGTCCTTAATTCAGGCTTTGGGAGTTGGGGGGGTGTGATGTCACGGAGTGGGAGTGAAATCCCGACACGCCCAGCCAGCCCGCGGCTGCTCAGACCCTGGAGCGCCTAGCTGGGGTTTCAGCTTTTTGTGACACTTTTTTTTTTTTTTTTTTTTTTTTTTGGCAAGAGTTTGAGACAAAGAGCTTGGTAACCCACATCGTTCCCAGCGTGGCATTTGTCTCTATTTAAAATCATCTCCCATGGGGGTTCAACGAACAATGTGCATGTCGAATTATGTCACACCCATTACTCGCTCTAATTCGATCAGGCTGGGTCAGGCAGTCCCTGGACGGACGGAGCTGTTAACCTCCCAGCACACAGCCGCCGCCGCCGCCCCTGCACTGCCCACGGCCTCAGCTGCGGCGAGGCTTAACCCTCCACCAGGAAGACCCAGGAAGTGCTAAGGAGAGGTCCAGCTAGAGATGACAGCGACCTGTCAACAACCCCTTTATTAGAGCTCCACCTGCAGAGACCGGACCACGTGGGTCGAGACCCCGGCCCTGGCCCTCAGCAGCTCTGCCTGATCTCGGGCAGGTTCTTGAGGTGTTGGGAGCCTCCGTTTCCACATCTGTGAAATGGGAACACGCACACAGCTCCACACACACTGACGTTCTCTTAGTGATGTTGAGTTCACCAGGGCTGTCTGAGAAGTAAACGCGATCACGCGGGTAACCTTTGGCATGATGCCTGGCACTCAGTGACAACCCAGCGTGGAAGGTGACTCGGGTGGGCACAGAAAACTTCCTTCCCAGCCTTGAGGGCAGCAGCGTGCCTTCGTGTGGTCATCCGCTCCATCTGCAGCGGTCCAAGCACTTGGGCCACCTTCTGCTTTCCCAGGGAGTCAGCAGGGGGCTGGAATGGAGCCCGTGTGGGATGCCGGTGCCGCAGGCTGCAACTTAACCCACTGCACCACAGCGCGGCCTCCCTCCACTTCAAATAGTGGTAAACTGAGGCACAGAGCCAGGCTCCATGTGCGCGGACAGTACTGCCCCTCACCAGGCTGGGGGAAATGGCAACAATTAAAGGGCCAGAGGCAGAATCGGAGCTACCTGAGTCACCGCTTCAACGGCAGCCAACACTGGGTACGGTGAACCACGCATGCCACCCCTGCTCCCCCCGAACAGCTGTGTGGCCCTGGACAAGCCCTGCGAGCGAGCAAATGCTGCTCTCCGGAGCGCCCTGTGGACGGTCTCCGGGTCTCAGCGGTTCCCAGCTCCAGCTGCTCTGAGCATCCATGTGCGTGTGAGCATGCGCGCGCCAGGGTCCCAGAGCCTGTATTGGAACAGTTCTAGATGATTCTTTTTTTTTTTTTTTTTTTTTTTTTTTTTTTTTTTTGACAGGCAGAGTGGACAGTGTGAGAGAGAGACAGAGAGAAAGGTCTTCCTTTGCCATTGGTTCACCCTCCAATGGCCGCTGCGGCCGGCGCACCGCACAGATCCGATGGCAGGAGCCAGGAGCCAGGTGCTTCTCCTGGTCTCCCATGGGGTGCAGGGCCCAAGCACCTGGGCCATCCTCCACTGCACTCCCTGGCCACAGCAGAGAGCTGGCCTGGAAGAGGGGCAACCGGGACAGAATCCGGCGCCCCGACCGGGACTAGAACCCGGTGTACCGGCGCCACAAGGCGGAGGATTAGCCTAGTGAGCCGCGGCGCCGGCCAGTTCTAGATGATTCTAATGGGCAGAGGGCACTGGGAACCTGGGGCAGATGCTTCTCTTGGTGCCTCGTGGCGCCCTCACGTTCAGAGCATCCCATCCCGCCCCGCCCCGCCCTGCCCCGCCCCGCCCCGCAGGGCTGGGTCGCATCAGTGCCAGCCCAACACGCCACTCCGCCGGAAGGGAGCTGCCTGAGCCCGGGTCTGCATCCGCATCAGTTTCTTGGCCAGTTGGGCTTTGGAGCTTACGCGTCGGGCTCGCCAGGGCCCAGCAGCGCCGTGGCCCTGGCTGTGGCCATCCACGGACTTGCTCCCTCGGGTCCAGAGCCTGCTGGGAGCAGCACTGCGGTCTGGGGCGGCAGATCCCCCTGCCCCGCGGCTGAGCAGCAGGCTGGGAGCCCCGGCCGCCGCTGCTGCACCCCAGGCCCGGGCCTGGCCGTGAGCGTCTGCGCTCACAGTCAAGGTCTCCAGCGGCCTGTGGAACGCTCCGGCCAACGCTGCCATTAGCTCTTCTGACATTCAGCGACTTAGCAGGTGGAGAGGAGGCTACTGGGGCTCTGTGGGGGCCAAGGTAGGAATAAACCAGGGCTTTGGGGCAGGCGCTGACCCCGGAAACCCTGAGTGTTAGAGAGACTAGGGGAGCAGGGGTCCACCCCGTCCACCCTGCAGGAAGGGGGCAGTGAGAGGAAAGCCGGGGCCTGGGCCCTGCAGACGGCCACCACCCGCCCGGTCTGTGCAGGCCCTGGACGGAACAAAAGGCAGAGAAATGAGGAGGCTGTCCCTCCCTTCCTGCTCACTGCTTGAGCGGCGACATCTCGTCTCATTTTCTCCAGCTCTCTACGGAGACCTGCGCCATGGGCTTCCCTGTCCTTGGGCCTTGGACTTGGACCCAGTCACTCCCCCCGGCCTCCCCCACCACCACTACACACCCACACACTGGGTTTCTTGGGCTTGCAGCTTGCAGAGGGCAGAGAGCAGAGGGCAGGGTTTCGGATTCCTCACAATAAGCTCTCTCTCTATACCCACACATGCACACACTCATGCACACACACATACGCACACGTGCAGGTGTTGCAAAAAAGTCGTGGAAAAGTGCAAATGACAAGGTGAGTTTGGGGGATGAGTGGCGTCAGGCTGCATCCCATTGTTCAAGCCACGGCTTGGAACACACACGTCCCATATTGAGGTGGCCAGCGTGAACCCTAGTGGCTTTGCTTTCTGTCTAGGTTCCTGCTAGTACGCTCTGGCAGCCAGTAAAAGGCTGGCTCAAGTGCGGAGGACCCCGCTGCCCACGTGGGAGACCTGGATGGAGTTTCTGTCTCCTGGCTGGGGCCTGGCCCAGCCCCAGCTGGTGCAGCCATCTGGGAGTGAAGCAGCGAATGGAAGGTCCCTGTTTCTATGTTGCTCTGCCTTTCAAGTAGATTGAAATAAACTAACATTACAAAACGAAGGTGGCCAGCGCCGCGGCTCACTAGGCTAATCCTCCGCCTTGCGGCGCTGGCACACCGGGTTCTAGTCCCGGTTGGGGCGCCGGATTCTGTCCCGGTTGCCCCTCTTCCAGGCCAGCTCTCTGCTGTGGCCAGGGAGTGCAGTGGAGGATGGCCCAAGTGCTTGGGCCCTGCACCCCATGGGAGACCAGGAGAAGCACCTGGCTCCTGGCTCCTGCCATCGGATCAGCGCGGTGCGCTGGCTGCAGCGCGCCAGCCACGGCGGCCATTGGAGGGTGAACCAACGGCAAAAGGAAGACCTTTCTCTCTGTCTCTCTCTCACTGTCCACTCTGCCTGTCAAAAAAAAAAAAAAAAAAAAAAAAAAAAAAAAAAAAAGAAGGTGAGTCTGGGGGGAGCGTTTGGCACAGCAGTTACGATGTGGCTTGGGTTCCCTGCATCCCATGTCCATGTCAGAGTGCCTGGGCTTGAGGCCCAGATCCGCCCCCAAGTGCATGCTGGGAAGCAGTTAGCGGTAGCTCATGTGCTTGGACTCCCTAGTGCCCAAGGGGGGGCACCAGAATGAGTGCCCAGGGCTGGCTGTTGTAGGCAGAAGTAAACCAGCAGGAAGATCCTTTTATTTTCTCAGATTTAACTCTCTAGTTTTTAAAAAATTCTTTTTATTTATTTTAAAGGCAGAGAGATTTGATTTACCTTAAACGGTAGAGTTAGAAACATACCAGGGTATTCCAATTCAATCCCATCAAGGTGGCATGTACCAATGCCATCTCACTAGTCCCAGTGATCAATTTCTGTTCACAATTGATTGTAATGATAGGACTAAGAACCAAAGGGATCACATAAACAAGAATAGTGTCTGCAAATACTAGCTGATAGAATAAAAAAGGGAGAGAATGATCCAACATGGGAAGTGAGACACACAGCAGACCCATAGAATGGCAAATGTCCTAACAGCACTCTGGCCTCAGAATCAGCCCTTAAGGCATGTGGATCCGGCTGAAAAGCCCATGAGAGTATTTCAGGCATGGAAAGCCAAGACACTCTGGGGAAAAAAAAAAAAAAACCACCTAAATGAAAGATCTCTGCGAGTGAGATCCCAGTGGAAAGAACGGGTCATCAAAGAAGGAGGTACTGGCCAGCGCCGCAGCTCACTAGGCTAATCCTCCGCCTAGTGGCGCTGGCACACCGGGTTCTAGTCCCGGTCGGGGCGCCGGATTCTGTCCCGGTTGCCCCTCTTCCAGGCCAGCTCTCTGCTGTGGCCAGGGAGTGCAGTGGAGGATGGCCCAAGTGCTTGGGCCCTGCACCCCATGGGAGACCAGGAGAAGCACCTGGCTCCTGCCATCAGATTAGCGCGGTGCGCCGACCACGGCGGCCATTGGAGGGTGAACCAACGGCAAAAGGAAGACCTTTCTCTCTGTCTCTCTCTCTCTCACTGTCCACTCTGCCTGTAAAAAAAAAAAAAAAAAAAAAAAAAAAAAGAAGGAGGTACCTTTCTCTGAAGGGAGGAGAGAACTTCCACTTTGACCATGGCCTTGTCTAAAAATTATCAGAGTCAGTGAACTCAGGGGGCTTCCATAGCCTTGGAAGCTCATGACAAGAGCCTAGGGTGATTACTGATGCCATAAACAAGAGTGTCAATTTGTTAAGTCAACAACAGGAGTCACTGTGCACTTACTCCTCATGTAGGATCTTTGTCCTTAGTGTGCTGTACATTGAGATTTAATGCTATAACTAGTACTCAAACAGTATTTTTCACTTTATGTTTCTGTGTGGGAGCAAACTGTTGAAATCTTTACTTAATGTATGCTAAACTGATCTTCTGTATATAAAGAGAAACGAAATGAATCTTGATGTGAATGGAAGGGGAGAGGGAGTGGGAAAGGGGAGGGTTGTGGGTGGGAGGGACGTTATGGGGGGGGAAGCCATTGTAATCCATAAGCTGTACTTTGGAAATTTATATTCATTAAATAAAAGTTTTTAAAAAAAAGGCAGAGAGAGAGAGAGAGAGAGAGAGGACGAGAATCTCCCATCTGCTGTTTCAATACCTCAATTGCCACAATGGCTGGAGCTGGGCCAACCTGAAGCCAGGAGCTTCTTCCTGGTCTCCCACATGGGTGCAGAGGCCCAAGGACTTGGGCCATCTTCTGCTGCTTTCCCAGGGGCATTAGCAGGGAGCTGGATTGGAAGCAGAGCAGCCAGGACTCACACACGGGATGGCAGCATAGCAGGTGATGGCTTAACCTGCTGCATCAGAATGCCGGCCCTGATCTCTCTGCTTATGTATCTGTTTCTGGCTCTTCCCCTTTGCCTTTCAAAAATAAATAAATAAATAGATGAATAAATGAATAAAATTGAAAGATAAGTGTATTCCAGAACAAAATACTTTGAAATCCATGCAAGCTTTTTCATAACACACAATGTCCATGAAGTTTTTGAAGATCCCTTGCACACCTGCCATGCATGGATTTCAAGTCCCCAAATAAACTTATCTTTTAATTCCATTGTCCATGAATTTTTTTAAAAAAAGATTTATTTATTTGAAAGGTAGAATCATAAAGAAGTAGAGGCATAGAGAGATAGAAAGAGAGAGACAGAGAGTCTTCCATCCTCTGGTTCACTGCCCAAATGTCCACAATGGCTGGAGCTGGGCCAATCTGAAGCTGGGAGCCAGGAGCTTCTTCCGGGTCTCCCACATGGGTGCAGGGCCCATGGCCTTGGGCCATCTTCTGCTGCTTTCCCAGTCCATAGCAGAAAGCTGGGTCAGAAGCAGAGCAGCCAGAACTGGAACTGGCACCCATATGGGATGCCAGCACTGCAGGCAGCGGCTTTACCCACCATGCCACAGCACCAGCCCTGTCCATGAACTTCTTGAAGTACCACCCACATCCCTGTCTGATTCTGTTTCTCTGGAAAACCTTTACATACACAGACATTCTCCAGGAGCCAAGCCTTGGCGCTGTCACTAGGCTAGGTCAGAGCACAGAGGAGGACAGCAAGATGTGGCCAGAATGAGGTCTCAGAGCGACCCAGGTGCAATGCAGGCCCCGTTGCTTAAGAAAGCAACCCCATCTGGGGGATGAGGATTCCGAGCAGGGTTCTTGAACACAGCCAGGACAAGAGGCTGCATCCTCGCCCCCCTGGCTGGCCGCTCTGACAAAACCAAGCCTGCTTCTTGGCAGGGGTCAGCGGTAATGTCAGCAATGACTCTGACACCTGCCCCCATGGGCTCCTTCTGCCAGGCGGCCAGATGGCTCATTACGCCCAACACGCAGGGCTCCAGGCCCGACGTCCTGACTCGGTGGCAGCAGATGGCCTGGGGGGACAGGGCCGTGGTCTCCCGGTTCCCAGCGTGTCTCCGAGACCCACTTGGCATCAGTAAGCTCTGGGCACACCAAGGAAAACCTTCCATCTGAGTGGCTCCGATTTAGTTTATTTCAGACTCCAGATAAGCCGAATCAAATGAAACACACATGACTGGCAGGAAGTGGTTGCTACTGTTTGGTGTCATTTCAAGTAAGTGACCAGAGTATAACTCTGAGAGATTTGACGTTTTTAAAGCAAACAAACCAGCCACTGGCCCTTCACTAAATTGCTGGTTGTCACACATTTAATAACTGCCTGCAAGCCTCATGGTTCACCGGAAAAAAAACCATCCGCAGCGACGGGCAGGAACGTGTGCTGTGTTTGCTTAAATTCATCTGGTGATGGACAGTTTGACTGGGACTTTTCTTTGCTTTTTAAGAAGCTGCAATTCAGCGCTGATGAGGAACGTGATCTCTATAGCTTGTGTTTCTCCCCGGGAACAAAGAAATCAGGCGGGACGCACAGACGGGACGGACGTGCCGCCGCGGTGACGTTCACGACTGTTTAGCCAGAGGACAAGTCTGGGTGACAGGGGCCAAGCAAGCCACCTCTAGGAGGTCTCTCCTGGGGCTTCATCTGTCCTGGGCCACCTCCCTGCTGCTGTCGCCCCACTGTGTGCTGGGCTCACAGTCACTGCCACCTGCATCTGCCCCCAGAGCTCGCCCACAGCGTTTCTTCCTCTGTCTCTCTAAGTGAGGCCTGGCCAGCCAGGAAGCCACAGCTACAGCACAGGGCTCGGTGATGAGCATCTGATGGCCCTTCTGTGACAGGCCAGAAGCAGAAGGTGACAGCGAATGCAGGTCTGAGGTTTGCGGCCACTTTGCAGGACAGCCTCGCGCTTGCCTCTTGGTGCCGGGCTCTGCAGGATTTGTCTCAGAGGCTGTTAGGTTTCTGGAGGCTCTTCTGGTCTGCTGTGTCTGTCTGCCCAGCACACATGACACGAGGGTGGATGCCGCAAGAGGACCGGGACACTGGTTCCTGGTGACACGAGCCATAGACCACTTGTGTGCAGTTTCGCAATGGTTCCCCCCCCCCCCCTTAAACACTTGCACATATACTATCTTGAGCACAGCGACTTTTTAGTTTTTTGGTTTTGGGTAAGGAATGATGTAATCTAACAAATGCAATCTTGTGAGAAGCCAGGCATTGTTGCAAGACTGCGTCCCACGTCAGAGAGCCCCTGTGTGCCAGGTTTCAGTTTCCTGGAAAGAGTTTTGCTCGCAAGCCCAAATCTCAATCACTTCGAGAGCTTCTATCCAGGGGTGTGCAGCAGGGTGCCCGGGGTGAACACAGGCCACTCCTTCCCCAGTCAGAGGTGCTCACAGACTTGGCAGGAACATTATATTTTAAATTAAAAAAAAAAAAAGCCATGAGCCTATTCTGGAGTCGTGTGCAAAACCACAGAGACCACCAGCACTAGTTCCTTTCAGTTTCTTCTGCACTGCCATAGCAGCACAGCCCCATAGTTGGTAAGGAACAGGGCCTCACTGAGCGCACGGTTCTGGGGGCGGTGAAGACTGGGAGAGCGACGCCCGGCCCCATCAGAGTGTGGCTGCCTGTGAGCAAGCGCGGGAGGGGGCGGCCCCACTCGCTGTCACAAGCCCACTGCCTCAATGCCCATGAGAACCCATGGGGCAGGCGGTGCCCCAGGACCTGAACACCCGCCCCTGGCCGCAGCTCCCATGGTGGGAGGTTAGCTTTCCAACACATGAGCCTCAGGGGACACACAGCACAGTGCCACCCCCCCCAGCCCTGGCCACAGCTCCCATGGTGGGAGGTTAGCTTTCCAACACATGAGCCTTGGGGGACACACAGCACAGCGCACTGCCCTCCCCCCCAGCCCTGGCCGCAGTCCCTCCCCTCCCCCCAGTGGACAAGGCCACCACGTGGAGGAGGGAGCGAAGCAAGGGCAGCCAGAGAGGGGTCAGCTGTGGGGGGCAGGTCTGAGGGGGCAGGTCAGGGGGGCAACCCCAAGGCGATGAGAGGCAGAAACAGTGTCCTGGGGACACTGCGGATGTCAGCATGTCCCCCCTGGAGGGGGCGGACTTTGAAGCCAGCCAGGGCTTCTCAGCTGTGGCCCTGTCCACTGTGAAGTTCCTGCTCCACTCTCCCTGGGTGACCGTAGCGGGGACGGTTCAGGGAACAGAGAGAGAGCCGGGGAGGCATGCTGGGCCCAGCCACAGGGGGCCCAGCCGGAAGCTCTGCTGAGTAACTCTGGTTTGAGCTGGAAGAACCTCCGTCAGGTTCCTGTGGGGCGGGGCGGGGGTGTGGGTGCTTGGCGGCTGGCGGGGTCCACCGTTTCCTCCTTCCCTGCCGTGGACAGGGACGGGGGGGGGGCGTGGGGGTGTGATGCAACAGGCCCTAACGGAGGTGAGGTCACCACAGCCGGTTTCGAATGCACGCACGGCTCTTCTGGCGGTGGGGGGAGGGGGTGGTGAGGGGCACTGGCTTAGGGCTCAGGCCACTGCGGGTTCCCGAGCATCGAGCTGCCCACGCCTCCAGATCTGCGGTTGCAATCACCCAGTTAGTCACTGGGTTGCCGCCACCCAAGTTTGAATAAGTGCAAATGTGACAAAGAAAAAAAAATGGAAAAAAAAGCTGTTTCAGGAAAAAAAAAATGTAAGAAACCAGCTTGTTGGGCTGTGCAGAGGGACCCTGGGAGCCCCCAGCCCGGGGAAGTGGGTCGTCCGCCTCTTCTCTTCTTCCTTTGTAGCTGGGATCTTGATCGCAGGGCCGCCGGCACTGGCCAGTCTGGTCAAACTGGAAAGATGGAAGCGCCAACAGCTTGTAACTCAGAGAGACGTTGGGTGAGCCCAGAGCTCTGCAGAGTGGAAGCCAGGAGGGGTGCAGGGTTGGAACCCCGACAGCTGTCACTCACCCAGTTTGACATGCCAAGCTGCAGGACCCTGTGGCCCTGGCTGCCTGCCTATGCCCTGGGGGGTGGGGGGCTTGGGTATTGGAAGTAGCCCCTTCCTGGAGGGCACAGGCAGGGCTTTGTACCCGTGACCTCGGAGCGAAGCCTGAAGTTCAGCGTGCCCGGCTCAGGCTTCCATTTTGAGAAACCTGATCCTTGGAGCTGAACACTCTGCTCTTTGTGCTTTGCTGCTCCGTGAGCTCAGTCCTGCAAGACTTTGGCTTCAGCTTCCCCCTGCACACCTGACGATGCCCTGGCTGCCTGAGCTCTTGGCAGAGCTGCCCCGGCGCCCCGTGTGCTGGGCACGACTTGCCACACCGAGGCTGCCAGGCTCACGGGAGCAAGACCCCCGCCCGTCTGCCGGCACGGTGGTCTCTTCCCACGTCCCCCACCCACGGCAGCTGAAGAAGGTGCCGGCCAGGTTGCTCCCTCCCGCACTGCTCCTGGGGGGGCCACAGCGCGGCTTCTCCGTGAGGTCAGCCTGGCAGTGGTTTCCGGACGCGCTGGCCTTCTTCCCGGTGTCTGCACACACGCCGCCTCCAGTGAAATCGCAGGGATCTTGGGACTGCTTGCTCTTGGGCCTCCTACTGGACAGGATGCAGGGAAGTAAGGGGTACCCAAGGAGCCTCCCACTTAACGGGAACCCCAAAAAGGAGGAGTCCCACGGTCAGCCAAATGTGGGAAGCTGCATACTCTATAACATTTATTTATTTAACTTATTTGAAAGGCAGAGAGCGCGAGAACTTCTCCATCTGCTGGTCCACTCCCAGCCTGTGTATCATGCTGGTGGCAGCGACACAACCACTGCCATCATCCACTACCTCCCAGGGAGAACAGTAGCAGAAAGCTGGAATTGGGAGCGAAGCTGCGACTTGAACCTCGGCACGCTGATGTGGCCATCCCAAGTGGCACCTTTTTCTTTTTACTTTTTAAAAAAAATTTTTAAAGGCAGCGATACAGAGAGAGAAGGAGGGAGAGGAGACAAAGAGATCTTCCATCTGCTGGTTCACTCCCCAAATGGCTGCAATGGCTGGCGCTGGGCCAGACCAAAGCCAGGAGCCAGGAGCCTTTTCCAGGTCTCCCATGTGGGTGGCAGGAGCCCAGTACTGGGATTATCCTCCACTCTTTTCCCAGGCACACCAGCAGAGAGCTGGATTGGAACTGGAGCAGCCAGGACTTGAACTGACACCTGCATGGGATATCAACATGGTGGGTGGAGCCTTAATTATTACCTTTTATTAATGATTCGAAATACATATTATAAAGGTTCTGAGAAGTCTTGTATTCCCCCCCCCAATTTTTTTTATTTATTTATTTGAAAGGCAAAGTGACAACAACAAAGAGGTATTCCATCTGCTAATTCATTCCCCAGATGGCCACAACAGCCAGATCTGGACTAGGCCAAAGGCAGGAGCCAAGACCTCCCTCGGGGTCTCCCACAGGGGTGGCAGGGGCCCAAGTATTTAGGCCATCATCTGCTGCTTTCCCAGGTGCATTAGCAAGAAAATGGATTGGAAGCAGGGAGCAGGGTAGTCAAGACTGGACCTGGCACTCTGATGTGGGACGCAGGCTTCCCAAACAGCACTTACCCTGCTGTACCACAAGGCCAACTCCCTGTTCCCTTTTTCCTAATTTTTTAAATTTATTAGAGATCAAATTTAACACACACACACACACACACACACACACAGATACCCACAACACCTGGGGCTGGGGCTGGGCCAGACTGCAGCCAGGAGCCAGGAACTCAATCGAGGTCTCCTCCCATGTAGATGGCAGGGACCCAAGCACTAGAGCCCCCACCTGCTGCCCCCAGCATCACATTGGCAGGAAGCTGGAATCTGGGAGCCAACACTGGACCCCAGGCATCTGACATGGGTTGTGGCGGTCCTAACCGCTGGGCCAGACAACACCCTGTTCTCCTGAATCTACTATTTCCCATGCCCAACACAACAGACTTTACGACTCTTCCTAGAACACCTGCTTATGTTGCAAGGAACTGAAGAATGTCTTCTGGAGTATTTGTAAACAAATGATCCACCAGTGATTTTCACCCCAAGGAAGCACCTCACTCTCCAGAGGGTGTCTGAACACAGATGGGGTTTTGGCTGTCACAAGGATGGGACACACACTGACACTTCATGCAGAGGGAGGGGGATGGGGACAGTGGGGTTGAACTGCAGTGCAGCCCTGTGCTAAGCCAAGATCTACCCACAATGCTCCCAGGCTCCCCATGGTCTGTGCCTGGATGCAACCAGCCCTGGGTTTGAGTTCTAGCACCTCTGGCTGTCCTCTGGTCCCTGGCTACTCCTCCGTGGGTGAGGAAGTCCCCAAGGCATTCAGTGTCACCCTGCAGGGGTCAAAACGAAAAACACCCTCAGCTGTTGGCAGTGGCACAGCCCTGCTCCCACAGACCCCAGCCAGGGCCAGGTTGCCGGGCTGCACATGGTGGGGCGGGGCAGGGTGGCTTGGGGAGTGGCAGGCCCAGTCGTGCAGGAGAGCAGAGAGCGGAGAAGTCCTACCCAGAGGGTAGGAGGAGCCTTTGCCTGAGACGGGCGAGGCTGGGGAGGAAGGGTCCTGCGCGCACATGCGAGGACAGCTGAGAACATGCAGCCTGCACCTGCCGCGTGGCTCCGCTGCCGCAGCTGCCTGGTCCACGGGCCTGGGTGTGCGCACGGCCTGCGGCAATGCCTGCTGCCCGTGTCCTCTTTCCCTTTTAGCGTGGGGGAAAGAAAAGATGACTTTTTTAAAAAATTTAATTTTGGAAATGACCTCTTGGGCGAAGTCGGGCCGAGTGTGCAATGCAACATCCCCATTTGGGGGAGGACACTGGCATCCAGCGAGCTCGGGGTCAGGCTCGCAGCCTGGGCTCTGCCCAGCCAGGTGGACAGCTGGGGCCCACACTCAACAGTCCTCTTCCTTCCCTACCTACCACCTGCTGAAGCAAAGCGTCGGCTTTTCCCTCTGTTAAGAAGAATTACAAAAATTAGGGTGGGGGGGGAGGCAGAAAGAAGGTCGACCAGGCCCTCGTGCTCCCTAAGGGAAGCTAACCTTGACTTAACACTCATTGGAGTCCACACATCCTTAGTACTGTACCATGTAGCGACACAGGTAGAAGACATGGAAATGAAAATGGTTTTTTCCATTCAGCAGAGATGCAAATGATTTCTAACCAGCAGACTGACTGACCCCAAAGGTCATGGTTTCGTAGGCTGTGGGACATTAACCAGTTTTTTCCTCACCTAACGTCACAATCTGACGACAGCATTCGTTCTGGTTCTCTAAGTGCACAAGATCTTTATTCTCATTTCCTCCCTGAACCGAGTCTGTCGCCCTGCAGATTGCTCAGCATCGAGTCCACTCCCTCTGTGGTCCCCACCAGTCCACCCACGGGGCGCCTGTGGGGTGCAGGAGGGCGCCGAGGGACCTGGGGATGTCTCCTCTTTGCAGAGGAAGAGAAGTCAGCTCCAACCACGAAGAGTGTGCACACTCGCGCGTGACTCCAGACAACCTCTCCTCTGCCTCCTTTGAGTTTCAATAATGCCAGGTCCAGGATTGAGAGCCTTGGGCTGTGCCCACCAGGATGCCTGCTATACCCTAAACCCCCACCCACCACAGAGTCATACACGTAACCCCAGTGCTCTGAGCATGGCTGAACCAACTGTGGCCGCACACCTGACCCAAGCCACTGCCCAAGTACCCACCCATTGGTTAAGCCGGCAAAGGCAGGCTCAGCCCACCTAGAGCAATGCAATTTTCCATCTTGGCAAACTTGACAAGGAGACCTAGAGCAAGTACGGCAGCAGACAAAGCAGGCATCTGAGATTGTGACCCAGGAGAGAGAGATGGAGGAGGGAGGCAGAGAGGTGGAAAGGCGGGGCACTTGAGTTGCTCCAACAGCTGAGCATGGAGGCGCCAGTGAATGGAGCCCGCAGCTGAGCTGCCTGGTGTGTAGACCCAGCTTTGATCGTGGAAGACTTCTGGGTTCCTGAGCCACATCCTGGGTTTCACCAGGCTCTACCCAGGTCTGCTGTCCCTGTCCTTCCCCAACATGTCAGCTGTGTGGGTTTTCATCATCCTGTCTCTGGCCCTTACTTTCTATCCATGTTGGGTCTTATATCTGTCAACTCTTCCTCACCGTAACAAGATATCTGAGAGAAGCTACTTCGGAAGGAAGGAGGTACCACATTTTTGGCTCATGGTTTTGGAGGGTCACCGTTTGAGATCAGGCAGGCCTGGTTTGGTTATCTGGTGAGGTGCAGGATGGCAGTGGTGCACACGTGGAGGAAGGAACAACATGGCGAGCCAGGAAGTAGTGCATGGCTGGGCCTGACTCTGGCTTTTATAATTAACCCTCTTAGACCTCCGACTAGCCTCCCCTCCTAAATACCACAATTGGGTTTTCCAGCTTATCAGTACTATTAATATAAGACTTTAACCGTCTTTGTGAATTCAGGGGCCATACCCTATTCAAGTCATAGCAGGCCTTAAAATACTCTTCACAATGCTCGAAGCAAACTCGTCTCTGCTCCCTCCAATCAAAAGACTTGGACCCACCCACTCGGCACTTCCAACAAGTACTAAGAAAAGTAATTAGTTACCTTCTTTCCCAGGCCGTTCTGCCCAGGGCCATCAAGGATTCTCCAGGAAAGAACACATTCCCTCGGTTAGACCTGGCCTTGCTCGCTTTCTCCTATCATTTCTATTTGACCATTCACTCATTCTCCCCACAAGCACATCCCAGATTCTAAAACAAAGGAGGTGATAGTCATGCTTTTTAGAAGCCTGCAGTCTTCTCCAGGGCTGTGTTAGGACAGTCAAACTGAGAACATGGGTGCCGTGTGCACCCCGAGGCGGGGGCGTGAGAACCTGGGGTGCAGAGGGCCACGCCCTCCCACTGCAGCCTGTGCTGGCGCCTCTTCTCCCTGGCTCTCCCTCTAACTCCGGCTTTCGTGCCTCGGGCCTGGAACCACGTGTAACCAAAGCCATATGCTCAACTTGGATTCATTAAATGGTGACTTCAGTAAAATTCCTGGTGCTGGCTCCAATGCTTTTGTGTTAGGATGGCCTTCATATTTGTTACCGGGTGTTGTTTGTTATGTTTAGCCCTGTGGTCAGATTCTATCAGTTTGTAAGCTTCAGTGTTGATGGGCTTCTCATCTTGATTTTTTTTTTTAAATAAGGGTTATTTTTGGTTTACTCCAAGAGAACATACCTCTGTCTTCTAGACTGTACGTAAGAGGCTCGTCTTTCTGGGAATAGACTGTAATGTTAATCAATTTTAGGAAATTGCATATAAAAAGCTGTGTTATAAACCCAGTCATCAGTTTTTGGTCCATAACTGAAGCACAAATGAAATTCTCAACCCAGTTTCTGATCCCAAGTGTCCAGGTCCAAAGGAAGTGCCCTTACCTGCTGACAGGCATGAGATGGGACGTAATGCTCAAGAGCCCCTGCGACCCTGGCCAGTCCCCCAAACTGCAGGTCCGTCATCTCAGCTTCCACCTCCTCCCCGCACACAGGAAGACGCTGGCTTCCTAAGGTGATGGCGAGATGGGAGGGAGTGCAAAGGGCCTGGGGTGCTCCTAGCCATAACCGTGGCTGGGTTTTCTTTGGCAGGTATGACCCATCTGCTCCTTGTAAGGGTACCGTTGGACCGACCGGGACAATGTTCAGACACAACTCTCAAGGCCCTGCAGGCCGTGTGGTCCCCACGTTTCCTGGGGCCCCTGATCTGGGGCAGGGTGCGGTAGGGAGCGGCTCAGCCGATACCGAGTGCCTGGAGGAGGGGGATCTGCAGGCAGCTGGACTTCCGCTTGGACTCGCCATGCACACTGCCTACATCCTCTGCTCGACCTGTCTGCATCCAGCTCTCGTGTCCATGGAGATTTTGCCATGATTTCAAACAAGAAATTACGATTCAAACAACACTCTTCTATCTATTCCTAAGCCTCCATCCCACTGTAGGGCAAGTGGCCACGCCCTCGGCATCTCCCTTGTCTGACCCACGTTCATCTAGTGCTCAGCTTGGACCAAAAGGATTTCCCACCCTCAGGGACTCTGACCCTTGCTCCTTCTGGCTGCCTTTCCCCTGTCTAATACGAGGTGCTGGGCATGATTTATGAAACCCAGGGACCCTAGATGTTATGGGCTGGGGGAGTCTTTGTTTTGGCTGCTCAGATTTGTCCTGTTGTTTCTTGGCAAACAGCCCTTTCCCTACGCACTGTGCATTTGGTACTGATGAAACTGACCCCGCCCAGGCACAGGAGTGACCCTGACCCTGGCCTGGCCAATCAACAGTGCATTCAGGGCCATGTACGTGATCCAAGTCAGTCCCAGGACTTGGCCACGAGCCTTGGAAGAGACAGCGTGGCTTTCTGGGCTCTGCTGACCTGTTCCTGTGCAGCCCTGGGGCTGCTGGTGGCCATCGCATCACACTGTGGAGAGGGAGAGCCCCACAGAGAGGAGTGACGGGGAGAGACCGAGTCCAGGTGACACTGTTGACGCACCGGGGTCCAGTGGCACCTGCAGCCCCTGGGCTTCCAGTTAAATGAGCTGATAAATGATCTTTCGCTTCAGTCCATTTGAACAAGCATTCAAAGCACCTGCTCATTCACCAGCTGGCTGAAGTGTAGAGTGGTGTCTAGAGTGCGAACGCGATGAGTTTCTGCAGGTTAAGGAGACGAGAAAGAGGCCCTGGAAGCAGCAGCAGAGAGACCCAGGCGTGGAGGTTTGCGTCTGCGGACTGCTGGCTTCAACGCTCTCACTGCCTCCATCACAGCTGGCTCCACTGTCTCCACTGGGCTGTTAGCAACACGCCTCTGACCGGGAGCCTCGGACAAACTCCCGGGGATGGCAAACTGGACCCCAGCCCGCAGCTCGAGGATGGTTCTGGAGCAAGTGTTCTGCTGCCAGCAGCCTCTGCAACTTCAGATGGAAGTCGACCTAGGGGGCAAAGGCAAGCTCAGGCCTTGCCGGTCAGAATCAGAGTCCGTTTTTATTTATTTAAATTTCGGACTTAGGGGTTTAATTACCTGCTGGACCATTAGATGGAAATATGTAGTAAATGCATAGAAGCAAGGTTCAGTAACTTAAGAGAGGGGCAGGGATTTTTAGATCAGTTTAGATTTTTAGACTGGATTATTTTTTAACATTGAAAATAAAGCTTTTTGTCACACACACAAAAAAAGAAAAAAAGTATTAAAGCTGGTTTATTCAATTATCCAAAGTACTTCTTACACATGATTTCACATTTTTGTTGTTGTTCACAATTCTTTAAATGTCAAGTTTTCTTTCAGCCAACCTAGCCAAAATACTAAATTCTCATTTTGGAACTTCGTGTGTGTTTATCATATCAGTGGGCCCAGGAAATCATCTGCTCCGGTCCTGCTGGGATTGAGATTCAATAGATCCTTTTTTTTTTTTTTTAAGATTTATTCATCTATTTGAAAGACAATGTCAGAGAGAAGGGGAGAATCAGAGAGGAAGATATTGTCTATCTACTGGTTCACTCCCCAGATGGCCACAATGGTCAGAACTGGGCTGATCTGAATGAAGCCAAGAGCTTCATCCAGGTCTCCCACATGAGTGCAGGGGCCCAAGTAATTGGCCATCTTCTGCTGCTTTCCCAGGCGCATTAGCAGACAGCTGGATCAGAAGTGGAGCAGCCGGGACTCCAACTGGTGCCCATACAGGATACCAGCATCTCAGGCAATGGTTTAACTCTCTGTGCCACAAGGCTGGCCCCAAAATTCAATAAATCTACAGCAGGTTAATTTTTAAATTGTTCATTTTGTACGGCCCACGAATGATGTAGTAAATATCCAAATGGCTCTGGGCAGAAAAAAAGGTTCCCCAACCTGGCAAGCCCTGCTGGTTGATAGCTTCCCTTTTAAAATATATAAGTATCTTTAAATTGTCATTTTCAAAGATACTCTGGGAAACAATCAAGAATTCAGCCTCTACAAACTCTCCTTCCCTTCTGTTACAGTGTGTCAACTTGCCATCTGACCGCAGGGTCTCTCGAGTCTTAACTTCTGCAGGATACAGCTCATGGAGGCTCCTACGGCAATGACAGCTGGCTGCAGCCACTTCTTCATTAGCAACTGTAATGGAACCAGGGCATTCTTTGATCTATACATTGTGACAAGGTTTAACCTCTGAAGGTCTTCTTTCTCCGGAAGCTGCTTCATCAATTTTGCTTTTTCTTCATTTTATCGGTGCTTAGCAAGGTTGTCATTCCAAAAGCATTTTGCAGAGCACGGCCTGAGCCAGTATCAAGGGACTCAAATTTCCATGCACTGATATTTTTAAGGTGTTTTTCAAATGTGTACTTTCTTCAAACTCACTATCAATGAATATTTTAATATTTATTTGAAAGGCAGAGTTAGAGAGACAGAGAGAGAGACAGAGACAGAGAGAGAAAGAATGAGAATCTTCCATCCGCTGGTTCACTCCCCAAATGGCCTCAATGGCTAGAGCTGGCCAGACTGAAGCCAGGAGCAGGGACCCAGACACTCAGGCCACCGTCTGCTGTCTCCCCAGGTGCTTTAGCAGGGAGCCGGATCAGACTTGAACGGGCACCCATATGGGATGCCGGCACTGCAGGTGGTGGCTTTACCTATGCCACAGTGCTGGTCCCACGTTTAAAACTTTCTTCAATGGAAGAGGCTGGCTTCTCTGAAAAGTTCTGATCATTTTCCTCATTGTCTGCTCTAAGATGTTTTCCCACACTGTAATGGGAACTAAATTACAACTGTTCTCCCGAGTCCTTCTGAGGTGTTGTGCTCATGGGTCGTTTTCATGAACTATTTATACAGACATCTATTTCCTTCTCCTGTGGGTGAAGGCTGGACTTGGGCTTCATGAAGTATAGGGCTTAACGCTCATGGTGGACATCCACATCCTCTATCGAACTGCATGGGCTTGAGTTCTGCTTCCCGCTAGTGCACCCTTGGGAGGCAGCAGGTATTGGCTCAAGTAGTTGGGTCTCTGCCACTCACAGGGGAGACCTGGATTGCATTCTCAGCTCCTGGCTCAGCCTGGCCCAGCCCCGGCCTTGTGGGCATTTGGGGAGTGAACTGGCAGATGGGAGTGCTCTGTGTACGTGTGTGTCACTCTGTCTCAAATAAACTAATTTTAAAAAATAAAAAAGATCTCAGAATCATTTTATCTTGGTTCTCATCATTCCCCGCATATGTCACCATCTTGCTTCTCTCTACCACATCAGTCCACTTTTTGTTACTACAACAAAATGCCCGAGGTGGCCGGCGCCGCGGCTCACTAGGCTAATCCTCCGCCTTGTGGCGCCGGCACACCAGGTTCTAGTCCCGGTCGGGGCGCCAGATTCTGTCCTGGTTGCCCCTCTTCCAGGCCAGCTCTCTGCTGTGGCCAGGGAGTGCAGTGGAGGATGGCCCAAGTGCTTGGGCCCTGCACCCGCATGGGAGACCAGGAGAAGCACCTGGCTCCTGCCATCGGATCAGCGCGGTGCGCCGGCCACAGCGGCCATTGGAGGGTGAACCAATGGCAAAGGAAGACCTTTCTCTCTGTCTCTCTCCTATTGTCCACTCTGCCTGTCAAAAAAAAAAAAAAAAAAAAAAAAAGAAAAGAAAAAGAAATGCCCGAGGCAACTAACTTTATAAAGGGAAAAGGTGTATTTAGTTTTGGAGGTTCAAGTTCAAGGTTCAGTGGCACCACTCGATTGGCCTCTGAAGAGGGTGGCAGGTGGCAATGGCACAGCTTGTGCCTAGCAAGGATCACACGTTGATCCAGGAAGCAGAGAGATGAGGTAGGTCTCACCCTGGTTTTTACAGGAACCTCCGTGGGAGAACTACCTCCTATGACCCAAGATCTTCCCCTGGGCCTGCCTGTAGGCATCACAATTGGATTAAGTTTCCATTCTCTTAGTACCGTTAATTTACAACTTCGGGGCTCAGAATCCTGTGCGAGTTTGGGAGCCAAATCATGTTCAGCCCCCAGCAAGCCGCCACTCTCTCCCTCCTTCCTTGTCAGATCCCATCCCATGCACAGAGATATGGCCAGCAAGAAAGGTTGGAAAAGGCTCCCTATATTCTGCATGCCAGCTAAATATTATTGGGAATACATTACAAAGAAAGAAGGGTAGAACGGACTTTGGAGACACAGCGCATGTCGGGTACCCCACGGCAGGCCACACAAAGCCCTCACAGGAGCAGCTCTGCTGCTAGCAACACCCGTAAAGCCACGCACCCTCCCAGGCACATTCGCAGGGAGCTGAGTCAGAAGTAGAGCAACCGGTACCTATCTGGGCTGCTCGAGTCATAGGCAGAAGGGAATAGCTAGCTGCAGACAGACCCCTCAAGATACCCTCCTGTCCTAAATGTTAAGAGAATGGCGTGGCACCTCACGGGGAACCTCCCCCCATTGTCTGTCCTGGCCACGCGCGTAGCCCTGCCTTTTGGGAGGAAGGCCACAAGTCCCATTGTGATTCTTCAAGGCAGAGGGAGTTAACGATGGGGTGAGGCCCACTCAAACAGGTCAGGAAGCTTCCAGGGAGCCAGCGATCAGGTGAGGGAGCTGTGTCCCCACTTGACCCGTCTTGGCTGAGATTCGACAATAGCGCTTTCTTCTCGAACTCCGGTGGGAAGTGTTTCTGGATGTCTCACTACCAGTTGATACCAAGGGTCGGTTTACGAGTGAGTGACCTGGGGGACAGCATGGAGGCTGTGGCATCCTGCAGCTCCTTCTCCGAGAACTGTGACTGGTGACACCACCTGACTGGTGACACCACCTTGGCAGGCTGTTAACGACCGTGTGACAAAGCGCCTTGAGGGAGGAAACTCAATCTCCCTGGTCCTTGGTGAACACTCACTGAGTGCTTGAATCAGTGGGATATGGGGGTAAGCATTATAATAAATAAATATTTATTATACGGCTGCTGTGTTTAAGGGACTGGCAGGTCAGAGAGATGAAAATGACACTGTTCCTACCCACAGAGAATTTAAAATCCAACAGGAAAAACAAGAATAATCCCAATAGGCTGTTTATTTTATGGCAATTTTCAAAAACAAAGCAACAAGTGGTCTCTGGGTGCCCGTGTCCTCCCGGTGTGGCCTTCGCAGCCACACCCCTGCCTTAGGGTCAGTTCCTGCCCAGCACACGGCTGGGGCTTCAACGCCATCTGTGTTTCTGTTTCGCTCATTCATTTGCTCACTTGTCCATTTCATGCTCTCCCCACGCGTACTGAGCACCCGCGGCTGCCTGGCAGGCTCTGTATCTGCTTCGCAGGTTCTGTGCAGCTGGCATCATCTCCCGAGAGTGGTTCTGGGTGTGAACGCAGGTGTTACTCAGTACCTCCTCTGATGGCAGTGGCTCCTGGCTCCTTCTCCAGAGTGGTCTGACACAGCCAGCTCCCCGGGCATCCCCACAGGCATTAACCAGGACCACAAGCATCCTTGTGTAGTCCTGGGCTGTCCTCGGGGTAATCAGCAACACCTGGACACAACCAACAAAGACTCTGTGTCCGTGGTGCCGAGTCACCCGACAGGTACCCCATGGGAAGTGACTTTCTGTGCGTAGCCAGGAGAAGGGAACGGAAAGGTGAGAGGGATGAGTCAACATTAAGGTACGACTTCCAAGGAGCACAAGCAGAGCTCAGTGCCAAAGAAGGAGTAAATGGTGGAGGAGGACGCAACCCCATTCAATGGCGCTGTGTGTGCAACTCAGGGTGCAACTCACCCTGCAGGTGCAGGGTAAACGACGGAATCTGATGCAGCAGCTGGAAACCTGACCCTCTCCTGGCTCTGCTGACCGAGTCATAGTCTAGGGAGAGCCACAGTGGCCCCCGAGCTTGGCACATAGCTGCCATGGCAGGCTCAGCTCCTGCTTCCTGTCTCAGGAGAAGCTTAAACAGAGCGGGAGGAGCCCTTGTGGAGGCTGGCTTAGCTGTGCACACCACACCCCATGAAAGCCACGCGTGTTCAGTCTGTAGAGTGATCTATGGACATGACAGCCTTCTTCAAAGGACAAAGGAGCGTGGAGGTGGAGCTGGCATGGAGCACAGGTATTTGTGGGCTGCCCTAGCTCCTGGTCCCTTCCCCTCCAGGCTGACCTGTGCCTGCCTCCTGTAGCCCGCGTGTTCTCCTGTGTCGCGGGAGGAGCCCTTCCTCCTCCCTCCGGGGCGGGGTGGAGGGAGGTGGGGGGCTCACCAGCTACCTCCTCTCCAGGATCTTACGCTTCTCCTTCCCAGCAGGACGATGACTGGGGCACGTCCCGCGGGCCAGGTGCCACGTGGTGCATCTACCTTATGCTGACGGACGCTCCTGCCAACCAGCACAGCCTCCCTCTGTACAGATGAGGACACGGAGGCTTAGAGGAGCCCCTGACATTGCCGAGCTCTCGCAGCCGGAACTGGGACTCGAATCCAGGTCCACCTGCCTCAAACCCCTAGCCGCACTCGCTTCCTGGCTGTGAAACACCCTCCTGCCATTTGCGGCCGAAGGCCATGGAAGAAGTCTCTTCCCACGAGTCTGCTTCCTCATCTGTCAGTCACCCGACCCGCAGCAGCCGCTCCCCAGAGGGCCATCAGGGGCCCGGCGGCTGACCCCGGTGGCCTCTGCTCAGTCCTCCAGGGCCTTCTGTGGCAGCGCCCCTGCCGCCCACGCTGCCTTCGTCCTCCCTCCCAGGCCCGGCTGAGCTCCATCCCGCCACTCCGACTCACTCCCAATCCTCATCTCAGGCTCCTCCTGCGAGCACCACCAGCCGTTTGGAAGGATCTGAGGACTCAGCTGAAGTTGGAAACCAGGAATCCACGTGTCCTTGTACGGGAAGGTCAGGACGTCTCCCCTAACCCCCAGAATTCCTCCATTGAGAGTGTCACTCCCCAGTGTGAGTATATTATGGGGTGGGCCCTCGTGAACTGGATTAATGACCCTAAAAGAGGTGCGTGGGAGCTAGTCCCTTTGGCCCTCCTATCTCTTCTGCCACGTGAGGACCTGGGGTCCATGCCTCTTCCTCCCACCTCAAGTGAGGATACAGCAGGAAGGCTCCCTATGACAAACACGCCCTTGCCCAACACCAGATCTGCTGGAGCCTTGATCTTGGGCTTGCCAGTCTCCAGAACCCTGCTCTTTCAAAGTTGCCCAGTCTATGTCATTTGGTTACAGCAATGCAAACGGACTAAGACAATGGGTAAGATACGGGTACACTTCCAACGATCCAGTCGTCCTCACACCACACTGGGCGGAGCTCATAGAGGGTGGGGAAGAGTTGTAGACTAGAGGGGCCAGAGGTGGGGACTGCGACTGCTTGGACAGCAGAGAAGCCAGCGGGGCGGAAGGCAGGGAAATGGTGACGTCCACTAAGGCAGGCCAAGGCCCTCGCAGGGGATGACTGACAGAGCAGGGGACTGTTGCCAGGATCACTAATGTCAATCAAGACCCTAGATTGTTGGATGCTCATCCTCATTGGCTCTCAAGCCCCCTAAAAGCAGGGCAAGTGGCAGCTCTATGTCCCTGGTTGATGCCTGTATCCCCGGTGAGGCTGGGTCTGTAGCAGTCGCAGCAGCAGGGTATGGGACCCCTTCAGGGCCTATTTTTCCCGGTTTGTCCTGAGCTCAGCACCCCTGCTCCAGCCAAGCAGGGCCGCTCGTGCCAGCTGTGTAGGGCAGCAGAACTCCAGGAATTCCCAGGGACCCCAAAACCGCTTATTAGAAGAACAGATGAATCCATTTCTCATGTGACTTCATCCAATTCAATTCAGCAGTATCCCGTGAGCACCTCCTGAGAGCGGACTCCGTGTGGCAGGCTAAGCCAGACCACGACTGAAAAGCAGGCAGACACACAGCCCGCAGTGCTATGGCTGTCCCCAGAGGTCCCCAGTGTGGTGGTGCTGAGGGGTGGGGCCTGGTGGGAGTGAATGGATCACTGTGCTCAGGTGAGTGGCTCAGGTCTCACTGGCTTAGTCGTCCCAAGGCCACCCCCAGGCACATGGCTGCTTCCTGCCTGCCGTGCTGTGACACAGCGGGGACGCTGGCGCTGTGCTGTCCCACCACTAGACCTGAGACACAAACCTGTACACTTCACAGGTTAGGGAGCCTCTGCTACTTTCTTACAGCAACACGAAACAGACCAGAAAACCAGACGCGTGAGGCGGACACAGGCGCACTTGGGACAGAGCTGCTGGGTGCTCCGAGAAGATCCTGGGAGTTTCATGTTCTCCTGCTAGGGGAGGGCGGAGGGGCATTGGCCGCTTCCCTCTCTGCTCCATCTCCCACCTCGCTTCACTCTCAAAGGGGTCTGAAGGGCTCTCTGTTCACACAGAAACAGTGCCCGGCTCGAAGCCCTGCAGCATTTCCTGGAGAATGGCCTCTGTGGTTGTTTCCTTCCATGCCAACAACAGCTGGGGTACCACAAGGGGTGCCTCCTGCCAAGTGCCGAAAGAACATAAAGAGCCTCCCAAAGTGAGCCCCGTTCCTTTCCCGACATCCCCATCAAAGTCCACGTTTCCCCTGCTGTTTCAAGCAGCAACGCCTCGCCTCGGCCAAGCAGGACTGCAGGTTCAGCAAGACAGGAAGACAGGGCTTAGGGTCTCTTCCGAGACTTCTAGAAGAGCTCCCCTCCCCAATCCCTTTCATGCCTGATGGGTGCTGAGCAGTCCTGGGTGCCCACATGCTAACGATGAGAGCTACAAAAGCCCAGGCACAAGTGTGGCGTTCAGTTGCTACAGGCACTCTGTGGGCCAGAGGCCTTCATCTATCAGTACCCTGACCACCAGCCACAGTGACACAGGAAAAAGAGAGTCTGGGGCGAGAAGCTGAAGAGAGGAACTGATTGGACCTGCAGGGGTGGACTGGCCCACCAAGCAACAGGCGGTCATGTACACAGCGGGAGGCTTGGAGGCAGGGGTGGAACTGGGTGATCCAGAAACCCTGTGCTGGAGGCTGAATCCAAGACTCAGGGCGCCAGGACTCTGGTTCTGTGGGGGCTCCTCGGGAGGTCCCCCTGTGGGGACGCCCTGGAGCTGGACTGGCCCCGGTGTACACCAGCAGCCCTGAGAACACATCTCGTCTGCAGATGCATTGCACACTATCGTAGCAAATCTTGATCCAACAGTTATAAGCCCGCAGAGCCACAGACTTATGAGTTCTTTTGGAGCAAATGAAATTTGGGGATACTGCTTGACTGGGCCACAGGTGTGCCGTTTAGACAGTGTCTGCCTGTGACTGCCCTCACACAGGCCAGTGCTACTGACCTTGCACTTGCACTGCTGGGTTTTTATTTTTTTAATATATATATATAGCACAGATTTCTCTGTATGCCCTTAGCCAGTCAAAGTTTTTCCTCCACGCTCAGCCTCCTGCACGCCTATGGCATTTGAATTTGCAACCTTGGTTCTAAGGCACCTGGATTAGCCAGGAATCTGAGTTTCAACAAAAATACACACAAAGGGTGCCTGGTTCATGCAGCAGGGGAGGATAGCTGAGCAGGAGAGAACTGAGACACGGCAGGGACACCAGAGAGGGGCCGGCGCCCCTTTCTGCTGGTCACTTCCTGTCGTCGTAAGAGGCATCGTTCTCCTTTGGTGCAGATGCCAAAGAGCTACCTCTCACCACAGAGAATCAGCCCCAGCAGAGGACGCCGGCCTCCCCTGGGTCACACACCCAAGAGCTGCAGGTCAGTTTCTTCTTCAGTTAAACAATTACGGAGCTGCTCACTGCTCTAACCAGGTCACACACAGTAACTGAATCAATCTCCATTTAAGAAACCTACATGAGTGGGAACGGCATTGTGGCACAGCAGGTTAAGCTGCCACTTGTGGTCCTAGCATGCCTTATGAGTGCTGGTTCAAGTCCCAGAGGCTCCAGTTCCAGTCCAGCTCCCTGCCAATGCACCTGAGGATGGCCTGAGAGCTTGGGCCCCTGCCACTGGCTCATGGTTTTGGCCCCTCCTAGCCCTGGCTGTTGTGGTCATTTGGGGAGTGAACCAGTAGATGGAAGATCTCTCCTGGGTGCTTTTGCTCTATCTCTGTTTCTGCCTTTCAAATAAACAAAGTTAAAAAAAAAAAAAAAAAAAAAAAAAAAGCCCACACAGTAAATGAGGACATTTAGGCCTAGCAAAGTGGTTTCTCCAAGGTCACACAACTGTTGATTGATGGAGCTGGAATCTGAACTCAGGCCAGCCAGAGGACGTAGTGGGAGCATGACCTGCACGGGCAGCGTGGAGGTCCTGTCTGCGCCCACCCTTTGGGCCCATGACTGACAGTCCCACCTGTAGCACACGTGCTGGTGGGGGAGTGGCTCTCTGGAGAAAGACACCAGGCAGAAGGCAGTTAACGTAGGACCGTCCCAGCAATGTCTTGGGTCCGGTCTCTCTGCTCCCCAGCCAAACACTTGCGATCTGCGGTAGCTTGGGGAGGACATTCTGGCTCAGGGCCTCTTTTCTCTAAAGTCTCTAAAGTTGGAGGATAAGGCACATCTTCTGCAGTTGTGAGGATCTGGTGACCTTTTAGCAGGGCATATGGAAAACTCTAGAAGGTGCAAGCCATGAAAACCCAACTTTCCCACTGGCTTTCCTTGGGAAAGGGTCCATCAAAGCCCTCTGCTCTCACATGTGGCCACATGGAGTCTATGCTTCCGAGGGTTTGCCAGATCTTGCCACCTTGCAGTTTAGCCTTGGAGTTTCAGGGTAACACAGATGAGCTGGCCCTGCAGATGGGGGCAAAGAGGAGGCTGGGTGGCTGGGGCTGAGGCTGAGGCAGAGCAGGGCGGGGGGTTGAAGGAATGCCTTGTGCTCTCATCAAACATGAGACAGAGATGGAGAAGAAATGAGGAGGGAAAGGAGCAGAATGATGGAAAAGAAACTAAAATTGGTAAAACTCTATGACTGGCCATTGACCCTTAGACATACCCACTCGAGCAGTTGTTTTTAAAATCTTATGCAGATGGGAGACCAGGAGGAGGCACCTGGCTCCTGGTTTCGGATTGGTGTAGCTCCGGCTGTAGCGGCCATTTCAGGGGTGAATCAACAGAGGGAAGACCTTTCTCTCTCTCTCTCTCTCTCTCTCTCTCATTGTCTAACTCTGTCAAATAAATAAATAAAAATTAAAATCTCATGCAGAATCCAAGCTTGCAAAGTGGAAGAAAGTTCTGGAGGGAGGGAGGGCAGGGGCTTGGGGAGCAGTTTGCTTGGCCTCCCTGTTGTCGTCCTTGCAGGTTCCTCAGAACAAAGTTTGAATGTCAGATCTAGGTCAACCCAGGCTCCAGGAATACCAGGACGCCCACCTCCTCTGTTTGCACACCACAAGTGAATTCTCTATTCTATAATCTACCCCAAAACCTAGCGTCTTAAGACAGTAGCCATTTTGTTTTTTGCTCATGACTCTGAGATCCTGGGGCTGGGCTCAGCAAGGTGGCTCTCAGCCATCTTCACATAAAGGTTTCCGTAGGGCTGGATCATCTCCGACGGCCTCACTCTCCTGTCTGATGGTCGTGCAGCTGGTTGGGTTTCTTGCTAGCTATGGTCTCTCAGCCTCAAGGCAGCTTCTCTGGGACTCTTCACGCACAGCACAGCACAGCACAGCACTCTAAGAAGGCAAGAGTGAAAGCCGGAAGACCTCTTGAGATGTGAGCCAGGAAGCCACGTATCATCATTCTTGCCACATTCTCTTGGGAAAACGAGACACCAGATCCAAGGGGTGGAGACATGGACTCTTGATGGGAGGAATGTCAAAGTAGCATAGAAGATAATTTTTTCTTGAGGAGTTGGAGGTATTTGTGACTATTTTTGCAATTCACCATCTCTCATTTTCCATATTCTTATTTCGATAAACTTGGCATGTGTCTGTGTACATAAAGATGACAACTTGTAGTATGTGTGGGCGAACGTGGCAAACTCTGCTTGTTCCTCACTTATTATTCAGTCTCCATTTCCTTCTTAGTAACGGAGCTTCAGTCATTTTTTTTCAGGGTGGCAATTTGCCCAATTACACATATTCGCCTCCCCAGATTCCCTGACAGCTGGGGCCACCATGTTACCAAGTCTTGGCCAATGGTTCTAACTATAGAAGTCTTCGGGGGAGGGCCTTCAGGAAGGTTCTTTTCTGGATAAAAGGGAAGCATAGATTTCTAGGAACAGACTCGGCGTCACTGGCTTTCCCCCTCTCTCCTCTTCCTTTCCCATCTCATTTCTGCCTGGATCACAGGTACAACACCAAGGCATGGAGTAGCCATGTTGAAACCCTGAGGATGACGTAAAGGATAGTGGGAAGAAAGAGCAGAGGCATGATAGCATCATGGGACCTCTGCTCTAGTTTTGGACTCCCAGCTCTGGGCTTCTTTAGAAAAATAAATCCTTCTTGGTTAAGTCAACAGAGCAATGGTTTCTGCCACCAAAGCAGGCACTGATGAGGAGATGAGACTGGGAAGGAAGCAGAAGACAGACCATGAAGAGCCATGAGGACACTGTAGCTGCTAGGAAAAGTGAAATGAGTCACTGCCTTTTGTTACGTGTGTGTGTATGTGTATGCGTGTGTATGTGTTAGGGTGAGCGTGAGCACAGATGGATTTGTGCCTGGGTGTCGGGGTAAATGTCAGAAAATTACCTCAATCCCTCTGATGTTCCTGCAACAGATCTGATAATGGACAGAAATCCAGCTCACCATTCCAGAGGCTAGCAAGCCCAAGAGCCTACTGCCAGTTTCTGGTGAGGGCCTTCTTGCTTTGTCGCAATATGGCAGATGTCATCACAGAGCTGAGGCAGATTGCCACCCTTGCTTCAACAAACCCACTCTTGTGACAACGAACCCACTTCTGCAATAACAATGTTAATTCATTATGGGGGCCAAGCCCATGCTTGCATGGACTTGCATGGACTTGCATGGACTTGCATGCTTGCATGACTGCACGGAGAATTCAGTTTCTAACACAGACTTTGAGGGACACAAATCCCAGCGGAGATGCTATGGCTGTTGCAGAATGTAAGGTCAAATCGGAGTCTAGATGTTGAAAGACTGAAATGCTAAGTTGCCAGTGGAAAGATAAGTTTAATGGTGATGACTGCGAGCCCTGCACCTGGATTTTAAAGATGCGGTCGGAATGGGAGGGCTGAGTTTCAGTGCCTGGGGCTTCGAGCTGATGGCAGAGGCTCGGGATGAGCTCACAGCGTGAGCTGAGAGTGCCAAAGGCCCCGGCTCGGGCTCTGACTGCCATGATCCCCTAGGATCCCGGACACACAGGAAGGTGACCCTCAGCCTCTACATGACCCAAGCACGGGGCTGAGCACCGTGTCCATCCCAAGACTGGTGACTGGAGCCCATTGGAGAAAATCCAAGACACCATCTGGCGATCTGGGAAAGTAAATGAGAAAAAACTGGAGGAGCCTGATAAAATCTGTAATAGTCTTGTAGCACCGAGCACAAACCACACCCGAAACTTTGTGTCTTAAAGCAACAGTAACCCTGCATTGGCTCACAGCTCTGCAACCTGGGCTGGGAAGCTTTACTCTGCCCTGTGTGGTACAGCGGCCTGGGTTGGGCTCACTAATAAATTGGACCTGACTGGCAGATCGCGTGGGGCTGCAGGAGCCGTGATGGCTGCAGTCCCAGGTCTGCTGCCTCGGTGGGAATGGCTGGAATTGTGACAGGAGGATGTGCCTTGATTTTTATTTCAAGTTCTTGCCCCCTACAGACATAAGACTTTAATGCAGAGGCAAAAATAATGTGCACAGGTTGAGAGCAGGATATATGTGAAGTGAGGGAGCTTAGGTGGGCCACGCCACACAGAGAGACACCTGCCATGAGTAGGCCCGAGGGTTGCTTATGGGTGGAGGCCAGAGAAGGACCAGTAACAAGGGCAGGAAGCCAGGAACCACAGAGGAGCTCCTCCTTTGTGTTACAATTCCCTTCATGGGGGTGGGGTCACACCCTAATTGAATATACAAGTTGGGTGGAGCCTGGGCAGGGTTTGGTGTGCTGAGGTTTTGGGGGGGGGGCGGGGGGAGTTTCATGGCACCTCCATGTGGAGTTTTTGTATGGCCATAATGGTGCCTCCTCGCTCTGCTACCCGGGTGAGGCGTAGGTGCAGCACAGCAAAGTGGGCATACTGGATTGACAGGTAAGGGGTGGAGCTCCAAGGCAAGGCAAGAGGCAGAAATGGTGGAAAAGTCTTCAGCTCACCTAGTCCTATCTAACCTTCCCGCCTACCTCCCCCTTATCAGAACATCTGAGGACTGGCTGCGCCTCTCTCCTCGCACTTGTTCATCTTAAGGACGCTGGCCTGGGCTTTGTGGCTTCTCCAGGCAGTGAGATGAGGACAGTGGCTGCTGCAGGCGCCTCACGCCTGGGCACGGGACTTCTGCCCCATTCTGTTGAATTCACAAGTCATAAGCCAAGCCAAGTGTCCCGTGGAACGTGACCACCAGAAAGTGCCAATTCAGTAGTGGGGCTGTGGAGATCATCCCACGGCAGTTCATTGAGATAACTAGCTTCTACTATTCCTGGAGTTTTGCCAGGTCCCAAAGGACATTTCCTTGCCCTAACTTATCTGAAACATACAAGCAAACTGAGAAACAGTCAGAGGTGTGCTGGTGAGATAACAAACAGCGCTCATTTGTAGCGTCTGCCAATTTCCACGATGCGAACCCTCCTCGAGTCCCAGCTGCAGCCACCCATGTCCCCGCACGCAGGGTGGGAGGAGGTGTGGCAACAGCCGGCCGGAGCACTGCCCTGTGTCTGGTCCATGGTCATGTCTGCACACAGATGTGGTAACGGGACTTTCTCAAAAATCCCACATGGTCAAGAATGGAGGGAGGGCCTGGGACTCAACCAAGACGCAGGTTGTAGGCTTTGGTTGTGACATCACCCTGACTCCACAATTTCTCGCCAACAGCTGAAAGGCTGCTATGGAGAATCAGTAGCTGTATTCTAGGTTGTTCCAGAAGGCAAGCTAGGAGTCCGTGTGAGTCTCAGAGAGGCCGGTTTCAGTGTACCATGGAACTAACTTGACAGCCAGAGAAGCCGCTACTGGCAGGTCATTTCTGCTGTCCCCTCGTCACAAAGTGTCTGTCAAGGGCCAGACCTTGAAGATTTCCGAGTTAGGGGGGAACCTCCATTTGCCTCTTGGATTCTGGTTCTAAGAACTTCCTGAAGTCCCAGATCTGGGATCTCTTACAGGAAGAGACGAAGGCAAGAGAGGGAGGGAAGAGGGGAGGTGGGTGTTGGGTCCCGGGCGGAGCCTGGGCAGACAAGGCCAGTCCTGGGGAGCCAAGGCTCCTGAAGAGCTCAGGGATGAAAAGTGGGGTCTGCACGAGGCCACTGCTCTGGTCCAGGTGCCCGAGCCCCTGGACCCCGAGTGGGAAAGCACCTCTGTTGTAGCCCCATCAGCTCAGACGACAGCAGCATCATGGTGTCCTCAGCGTGCTGGGGGCAGCCACGGATCTCGGTTTTTTCTCATTTTTCCTAGGAGGAACCTTGTGGAGGCCTGGGTGCTCATGCCTCTCTGACTCAACAAGAATCCACGGCCCTTGGGGCCGGCCCTGTGGCGTAGCAGGAAAAGCTGCTGCCTGCGCCTGCGGTGCCGGCATTCCATGTGGGCACTGGTTCAAGTCCCGGCTGCTCCACTTCTGATCCAGCTCTCTGCTATGGCCTGGGAAAGCAGTAGAAGATGACCCAAGTCCTTGGGCCCCTGCACCCATGTGGGTGACCCAGAAGAAACTCCTGGGTTCAGATTGGCACAGCTCCGGCCATTGTGGCCAATTGGGGAGTGAATCGACGGATGAAGGGCCTCCCTCTCTCTCTCTACCTCTCCTTCTCTCTCTGTGTAACTCTTACTTTCAAATAAATAAATAAATAAATCTAAAAAAAAAAAACAACACATGGCCCTGCTCCCCACAGCTGCGCCCCGGCCCTGACAGGTGTTGGGTACCGGGCTGGAGGCAGGTCCTGGCCGTGTCCCCGTCAGCCCTAGGGCTTCCTGAAGCCACAGAGGTAACTGCTTTATAAGGAGAACCATGGCATAGGACACTTCCTGAAGGAGCTGCCCCAACCCCTGAGGGAGAAATCCTTCGGGAATCAACCCCGGGCTGTTTCCTGGCTGCTCCTGGCTCGGGCGTCCCCAAGTGCGCCAAGAAATGCCCTGGGAACTCCTGCGGAGCGCTCACCACGCGTCTTGAAATGGATCACTCAGCTCTGGGGACAAGTCCCTCACCACAAACACGGCATGAAAAATGCCACAAGGCCCTGGGTTTCGGGAGCTGTAGTTTCCCTAGGCTAACAGCAAAGGCGGGCGGGCAGGCAGGTGGACCAGTGGGCAGCTCCCATGGTCAGGGGCCACCTGCTGCAGTTTGAGTGCAAGTCCCCGAAAGTTCACGTGTTGGGAACTTAATCTCCAAATTCCTATGCTTGGGGTGTCTGAAGGGAGCCTGTGGGAGGTGATTAAGGTTAGATGAGGTCACAGGGACTAGTGGCTCGAGAAGAGGAAGGGAACGCTCGCACGATCGCTCTTCCGCCACAGTGACAAGTTCAGGGTCCCCTGCAGACACCATAACTCTGCTCTCGGACTTCCAGCCCCAGAATCGCAGAAACACGGCTGTGTAAACTACCCAGTCTGCACCACTCTGAGAAAGCAATAGAAAAAAAAAAAAAAAAAAAAAGACACTACAGCCCCAGCACAGATTTGCCCAGGGCTCTGTAACCCTGGCGATGCCCACACTCCGTCCTGCTCGGGAGCCCCAGCAAGTGCAGGCCACTGCTGGTCACCCCTGGGGCGGAGGGGGCGGGAGGTAAGAAGCAGTGACTGTTCCAATGACCACCCTCTGCGGGCAGGGCCAAGGTGGCTGCACTTGACTCTGAACCACAACTTGGGCAGCTAGGAACCATCACCGGGTGCCACCCAGGCTGGAGCAAGCTCTGGGAACCAGGGCTCAGGGGTCCCTGCTTTGGGCTTGCGTGGGAATGGAGCTGAAAACCCCTGGAGACGGGGAAGCAGCTGTTACACCAGAGCCTCCCATCCCCACTTCCTCACTCCCTGCCCGGGAGGACTCGGCCTCCCAGCCCAGCCCTGGAGTTGCTCAATGCACCAGGCCTGGGGCCTGCAGCAAGCTCGGGGATCCGGGCTCGGGCTCGGGCCCAGGCTCTCCTCCTTGAGGCCCAAGCTGCCTACTCTCCCCACTGCTCCCCTCAACAACCTCTCATTACCAAGACCACAGACGGTAGGGAACTGGGATTGAGCGAGGCTCAACACCTGCCTTCTCAGACAAGGCGCAGAGCTGCTGACGTGGGCAGGGCACTCATCCAGTCAACAGAAGAGCCACTCATGACCTGGTTTGGACCTCTTGACTTTTCATGCATCACCCTCTCCCCGCTTCTCTCCCTTCTGAGGTGGTTAAGACAGCCACGGTCCAACGTGGCACCCAAGATCCCAGCCTCCTGCTACCACACCGTGCACAGCTGCCTCTCTGGTTGCATCAAGGTCGGCTACGCTGTAACCAACAGAACACAGAAGAGGTGATCAAGAGGACCCCTGAGATAGGTAAGACAAGACTATGGCGTGTGTCTAGAATGTTTTCTCTGACTTTTGCCCTTTGTCTTCCTCCTCTGTCCTGAGCTCTCTTACTCTGGAGGAAGCCAGCTACGGTGTGGCGAGGCCACTGGAGCAGACCACGAGAGGCTCGGGCTGTGAGGCGCTAACGCCTCTGGCCAACAGCCAGCAAGGGAGTGAGGCTGCCCAGCAACCGCGCGGCTGAGCCTTCTGGGAACGGCTGCCCAGGCCAAGAGCTGGACTGCAAAACCTCATGGAAGACCATGTGCCAGGGCCACCAGCTAAGCCACTCCTGGATCCCCAATTCATGGAGACTACAAAATGGAGATCTGGGGCAGGCACGGTGGCACAGCAGGTTAAGCTGCCACTTGGCATGCCCGCACCCCATAATGCGTTGGTTCAACTCCTGGCTGTTCCACTTCCAGTCCACCTCCCCGTTAATACATCATGGAAGGCAGCAGATGATGGCTCAAGTGCCTGGACCTCTGCCACACACAGGGAGCCCTGGGTGGAGGGCTGGGCTCCTGGCTGTAGCCTGGCCCACGCTTGCTGCTGCAGGTGCTTGGGGAGTGAATCAGTGGATGGAAGATCTCTCTCTCTTGCTCATCATCCTTCTGTGCCTCCGCCTTTCAAGTAGATGAAAAACAAACATTTTTTAAAAATAATAGAAATAAATGTTTGTTGTCTTAAGTTGCATAGCTATAGAGAAAAGCACTTTTTTTTCTTGGCTTTTAATTTTTTCTAGGGGGAAAAAAAAGTAATGAAAGCCAATGCCTGGTTGCACCCGAGCCAGTCAACAAGGCTTTGTGCTACTCCACTCCAAGGGATGAACCTGTGACCGTTTCGAATACAGGAGGCTTCCCTGGACGCCTGGGGCGAGAGCCTCACTGGCACAGGACCAGGTCATCTTCCCAAGCCCAGAGGACAGCATTCCAGGAGGTGAGCTGCTAAGATACACGAGCTGTCTTTACTGAAATTGTGAGCATGTGGCTGGTACAAACGTTAACCAAATAAAACTCACAATGGCTAAGCCTTAGAACGCATGACGAACGGGCTTCCTCCTCGGTGGCCGTTTCAGGAACAGGGAGATTCCCCAGGACTCCAGCCTCCTGGTAGGGGTCCCGCCTCTGTTTCTCAGCGGCTTCAGTGAGGGCCGACTCAGCACTCAGTTTGTCCTCCCCACCCCCACTCACCCCCAGGTGGGTCCAGCTCTGGTGCTATGATTTCAATGGGGAATGGCACCCAAACCCATGCAGTAAGTCCCTAAGTCATGGACTGCTGGCACTAGGAGGGTGGAGGCTTGACCCATCATGGTGTCCAGGAGGCAGGCCTAATAGGGGGTCCCGAGGGGCGTGCCCTTAGAAGGCCATTCCCAGGAGAGAACTGACAAGGGCCCAGCCACTCCCTCCACGTCCCGGCTCACCATGCCCACCAGATGGCTGCAGCAATGGGACTCACGCAACCTTGCACTGTGAACTTCCAAAATTATGAGCAACCTTGCACTGTGAACTTCCAAAATTATGAGCAAAACCAAACCTCCTGTCTTCGTAAGCAGCTTATCTCAGGTATTTAGTTGTAGTGACGCAGACCCCACAGACCTGTCTACCATGGAAACATCTCCGAGAGAGAAAGCTGTCTGAAAGAGCCCTTTACTAACGCATACCTCTGACAGACTCTGATCCCAAGTGCACTTTCTGACTCACTCACCGTGGGCCCTGACTACAGGGTCCCGGAGCAGTGGCCTCCCTCCCACTCCTGTTATGTGCCCCAGCTGCGCTGCGCCTTGCTTTCCCTCCAGAAAACCTGGAGCTAGCAGCAAAGCCTGGGCTTTTGGGTACCCGGCATTTGCTTCCGAAAATACAGCTCATCTAGGTTAATGCTTTTTTGGTTGTCCTTGAAGTGCAGATTCAGAGCCTTTGGGAAACTTCTGGCTTCCGATTAAAAAAAAATTTTTTTTAAAGATCCAAGAATACAGGCGTCACCTTTCCTTTAGAGAGGATTTTGGTCAGACACCCTGGGAGCAGACCAGCCAGAGAGGTGGCGGGGCGGGCCTGGGAGGGCAGGGCAGGGCAGGGCAGAGCGCACTGGCATCTGGATGGAAGAACGTGGAGTGAACTTGACACAGCTCGGGTGGCGCTTGCCGGGCCTGCTGTGCCACAGCCAGCGGCCTCAGCCCTCCAGCTGTTCTCCCCCAGGAGCAGAAGAAACTGAAGAAGTTGGGGCCAGAAGTGGGTTTCCGCCAACGGGAACAATGGGTGTAATTGTGCTTCGCACGCCGCACAAAGCACTCTCCCAGAGCATTCGGCACAACTGTGCACACACTGCTTCTACCATGAGAACCGCACCGTGGGGGCTTCCCCGGCGCTCTTTGGAAACTCAGAGATCTGGGAAGACCAGTCCAGAGAAAAGAGGGATTCCATAGAGATGCTGGGGGGTGGGTTCCTGGGGGACCTCTCTGAGCAAGGGAAAATGTGAGTGCTCTGTGTGCTTTAGGAGCTTCTGTAAACTCATGCAAATCTCTCTTTTTTTTTTTTTTAAAAGACTTTTGTATTTATTTGAAAGGCAGAGTTAGAAAAAGGGGAGGAGAGGTCGGTGCCGCGGCTCACTAGGCTAATCCTCCACCTTGCGACGCTGGCACACCGGGTTCTAGTCCCAGTCAGGGCGCCGGATTCTGTCCTGGTTGCTCCTCTTCCAGGCCAGCTCTCTGCTGTGGCCAGGGAAGGCAGTGGAGGTTGGCCCAAGTGCTTGGGCCCTGCACCCCATGGGAGACCAGAAGTACCTGGCTCCTGCCATCGGATCAGTGCGGTGCGCCAGCCGCAGCGCGCCGGCCGCGGTGGCCATTGGAGGGTGAACCAATGGCAAAAAGGAAGACCTTTCTCTCTGTCTCTCTCTCACTGTCCACTCTGCCTGTCAAAAAAACCAAACAAAAAAAAAAAAAAAAAAGAAAGAAAAAGGGGAGGAGAGACAGGGAAAGAGATCTTCCACCTGATGGTTCACTCCCCAAATGGCCACAGTGACCCGGGCTGGATGACCAGGATGAAGCCAAGAGCTTCTTCTGGGTCTCTCACATGGGTGCAGGCACCCAGGGACTTGGGCCATCTTCTGTTGCTTTCCCAGGAGCATTAGCAGGGAGCTGGATTGGAAGCTGAGCAGCCAGGACTCAAACCTGCACCCATAGGGGATGCTGGCACTGTAGGCTGTGGCTTAAAGTGCTGTGCCACAGGGCTGATCCATGCAAAATCATTCTTAATACAACAGGCTTGCTTTCTCTTTAACATTCGCTAAGGAGAGCCCTGGCCTTGGTTCTGGAATGCTCCCAAGGACAGAGGAGAAATGGTCAGCAAACTCACAGGAGGGAGACTGACTCTCGGGCTGCCGGAGGGTGTTTTCACGCTGTTTCTTGTCCCTGTTTGTGAGCTGTGCTCCAGTCAAACACGGTCTCCAAAGGCAGGGGCTGCCCAGAGGAAGAGTCGGGTGCAACCGAGAGCAGCAGTGTGGGGTGCTGTTAAGAGCACGCTTCAGCCATCCCAACGGTTGGACACCTAATCCCCAGCTTGTATGTTAACGGTACTTAGAGATGGGGGCCTTTAGGAAGTCATCAGGGTGAGAGGAGTTCATGCGGGTGGGGTCCCTGTGATGGCATCGGTGGCTTTAGGAGAGGAAGAGAGGGGCTGGGGCTGCGGTGCAGCGAGTTAGGCTGCCACCTGCAACGCTGGCATCCTGTGTGACCGCTGGTTCAAGTCCCGGTTGCTCCACTTCCTATCCAGCTCCCTGAGAAGGTGCCTTGAAAGGCAGTGGGTGATAATGCAAGCGCTTGGGCCCCTGTGCCCACGTGGGTGATGCAGATGAAGCTCCTGGGTCAGCCCCCCCCCCCCCCCCCGTTCTTGCCATTCGGGGAGTGAACCAGTGTATGGAAGACATCTCTTTCTCTGTAACTCTGCCTTTCAAATAAATAAATCATTAAAACCTGCCCCGTCTCACCACATGAGAGCCTCCACCAGGCCACGGAGCGGCGTGACAGCAGCAGCTTCCGCAACCAGGAGCCGACCCAACCTCTGCTCTGCACCAGTTACCCAGTCTCGGGCATGTCGCCACGGCACAGGAAACAGACTGGGACAGTCACATGCCACCTGCTCACCTTGACAAAGTTAGCTTCTCCAGGCCACAGCCTCAAGTGCTCACCCACCTCCCAGGCAGGTTGGGCGAGACTCTAATGAGAGGGTGTGGGGCTCTCCTTCGCACACTGAGCAATGAGTAACCTCTGGGCTGCTTTTCACTGTGCCTGACCCCCAGCACACTGACGACCTTAGAGCCCAGGGCTGCCCGAGGGGCAAGAGAGCTCAGGTGGGCACACTTGATGTTGCTGTGGGGTCTTTGCTCTATGCCCTGCACCCCCAGCCCCACGGGGTCCACCTTGGGTGGCTGCTTCTCTCCCTGCACCGCCTGTCACACAAACCAGTCTGCGGATCTGCTGCCCCCTGCCCCCGCAGCCCCTGCTGATGGCTCTCGAGCCCGTCTCTGCCCTGAGCCCAGTCCCAAGCACCTTCGGAAAGGCCAGCCACATGTCCACCCGCCTTGGAGTCCACCCCTCTAGAAGTAAATTGTTGTCTCAAAATGGCTGCAACCCCCAACGGCGACAATCTAGCAAGGAAGGAATGGTTTCTCCCCCGTCCCCTCTCAGCTCCTTCTTTCAATGTGCTGTAGCTTCAGTCGTGCCCCTCCCAAGTTCACATGTTAAAGCCCTAACTCTTTCTTTTTACTGGCAGAGTGGACAGTGAGAGAGACACACCCCCCAATGGCCACTGCGGCCGGCGCACCGCGCTGATCCGAAGGCAGGAGCCAGGTGCTTCTCCTGGTCTCCCATGGGGTGCAGGGCCCAAGCACTTGGGCCATCCTCCACTGCCTTCCCAGCAGTGGAGAGCTGGACAGGAAGAGGAGTGACTGGGACAGAATCTGGTGCCCCGACCAGGGCTAGAACCCGGGGTGCTGGTGCCACAGGCGGAGGATTAGCCTATTGAGCCATGACAACAGCTGAAGCCCTAACTCCTAAAGCCTCTAAGCCTCCCTCCCTCCCTCTCGCTTCCTCTCCCTCTCCCTCTCTCACCATAAAGGAAAGGCCATGGGCAAGTCCAGCAGAGAGGACTCTCTGCCATAAACCAACTCACGCCAGCACCTGGATCTTGGACTTCTGGCCTCCAGGACTGTGGGGAAAATATCTATTTCCTAAGCCACCCAGTGTGAGCAGAACACATAGCCGAGCACGGAAACATGGCACATCTTCCTCCAAGACGGCTCTGGGGCGGATGCTTGGCCTAGCGGTAAAAGCATTTGGCTTCCACATGGGAGTTCCTGGGTTCAAGTTCTGGCTCTGCCCCAATTCCAGCTCCCTATTAATGCATGGTGATGGCTCATGCCCTGGCTCCCTGCTACTCAGGGGGGACCTGGACCGAGTTCCCAGTTCCCACCTTTGGCTCAGTCCAGTCTGGGCCACTGCAGGCATCTGGGAGTGAACCCACGAAGTCCCCCCCCACCCCCAAGTGTAGAAATGAATAGCATTTTTAGCTGTTGAAGTTTCCTTTCCTTGCTACCTTGCGTCAAGTCTTCCTCTGACCTCTGTATGCCTGTCCCTACTTCTCGGAACCAGCTCCCCTCCAAACTTCTCCCCCATTTATCTGACATCCTGAGAGCAGCGCTCGCTCCTTCCATCGGTCAGGGCGGGCGAGGTTATGCGACGGTCACACACGACCTCAAAAGCTTCACACGCAACTGGCTCGGCTGTGGGCTGCCTGCCTTTGGACGGTGCTCTGCTCGTGGAGAGGGCAAAGACCACGTGGCCAATCGTGCGACAGTCATGAAAGCTTCTGCCTCCCCATGACACGCGCCCCTTCCAGCCACGTTCCCTGGCCAACGCCTCACACGTCCAAGGCTTCTGTCCTCTGCAGGAACGTGGACTCCCGCCATGAGGAAGGGAAATGGTTACCTGCAAACACTGTCGCGACCTCCCACTGTTCTCCCTGCCTTCCAGCTTCCTGCTTCCCCTGGGACCCCAACGCCACAGGCTGAAAGCCCCGCCATTTCACTGCCTCAAGAAGCCCACTCTCTCCTGCTTAGAGCGATTTCTCTTTCCTATGAATTTATAATCCATGGTTCCCATACTGCAACTGTTCCTACAACCTGGGGTTCAAGCCTCATCTTCTGGACTTGTCAGGGGCCAACCTGGAGTAAGTCAGCTGTCTGCTGGCCACAGCCACTGGGTGCTCTTGGGAGCTGCCCAGCCTGGCCCCAGCACAGTGGACGGATGGACCCGCGGTGGCCCAAGTACAGGTTCACAGAGGATCAGAGCCGGGACCAAGGTAACCTCTGCTGGGAATGAGAACTACCAGAGAAGGAATCCACCATGGCGGGTAGAGGCAGAGAGGAGGCTGGGAGGTTGTGACAGACCCCGGCAGGTGGAAGTCCTGCAGATGCTGACGTTAGAGAACAGTAGCAGAGGGAGCAGAGAGGCCAGGAGGGAGGGACTGGGTCTTTCAAGAGCAGTGGAGAGCCCGCCAGGCCTCCCTGCCAAGCGCGGGGCCCTATGATAGAGCCCCGCGTTCCTGCGGTGACTGGAGGGGTCTCTGTCCTCATCTCCAGGGAGGCCCCGACACAGCGCCTCCCAGTGGAGGAGCAGCAGCTGCCGCCTCATTTCCTCCTTCCCATCCAGACCGCAGACGCCCGTGGGGGCCTCCATGAGCCACCTGCAGAAGGCTGACCGCCGACTGTACACGGCTCTGCCTCCTGTCCTCGTCTTTTCGTAGCCAACTCCAGCAAGTCAACTCAGCGAGACTGACGACGAGAGAGACAGGGCCGATTCCCCTGCCTAGGAAACACTTTCTGCGCCCGCTCAGCACAGCTTCTGGCAACTTGCTGGAGGCCACAGTGCGGCCCCTGGACACAGAGACTTCTTGAACTGCTGGAGCCCAGTCTCCAAGCCACGCATTCAGATCCCCCAGGATAAACTCTCAACAAGGGGGTAACATCTGGCTACAGCGAGGGGTGAGCAGTGAACATGAACAACCATTGGCCGAGCAAGAAGTGGCACCAAGGCTCATGGTGACTGAACTGCCACTTGTGCTTGACAAAGTGCCCGTGTGCTCAGGGCAGCCTCAGCTGGGACGCTCCGGACATGGGGCAGGTTAAGTGACAGGCGGAGCAGCCAGCAGGGCGCAGCCTAGCCCGGCAGCCGCTTCCACAGTCTTCTGCATTCTTTGACCCATCCCCCCTCCCCCCCAAGCCTTTCAGTCTCCCAAGTCGAAGGCCAAGGCAGGCGGGTGACCCCAGGCAGGAGAGGTCTCCTACAAAGTTTCTCGTGTGTGTGTGTGTGTGTGCACGCACGCGCGTGTGCGCAGGAATCATACAACACAGACAGGCTGCACAACGTGAAAGATCCGTAACACCTGGACAGACAGACGGATGATGGATATTGACCGTGAGGCCCGGCCAGGCAGCCCTACTTCCGGGAAAGTGCCCTTGTTTCTTGTGACTCCCAAGAGGTGAGCAGAAAAGGCCTTGCTGTAGGATTTGACCTCCCTCGAGATCCACCAGTGGCCTGTAGGTGGAGAGGGCTCGCTGGGTCTTCTATAAAGATGGAAAAACCGAGGGAGACTCCGGCCTGGCTGGAGAAGAGCTCCAGAAAAGGGGCCCAGGAGGGGGCAGGAAGCTGCTACTGTGGACTGTATTCTGGGTTTCAAAGCAACCCTGTCTGGCATGGCCAAGGACAAGGGGGTGAGACACACACACACACACACACACACACACTGCCGTATGGGTGCCTGTTCAAGTCCTGGCTGCTCCATTTCCAATCCAGCTCCCTGCTAATGCTGTCGAAAGCAGAAGATGGTCCAAGTGCTCGGGCCCCTGCACCCATGTGGGAGACCTGGAAGAAGCTCCTGGCTTTGGACCAGCTCAGCTTGTGCTGCTGTAGCCACTTGGGGAGGGAACCAAGGGATGGAAGACCTTTCTCTGTCACTTCCTCTAACTCTACCTTTCAAATAAGTAAGCAAATCTTTAAATCACACATGCACACAGCCTCTGTGGCAGGTGGTCTTGTCTGGGAACAGGGTTCCTCTCTGCACACCACTCTTTCGAGAACCAGTGTGTCTGACCCAGGATGTGTGGCCAGAGCCCAGCTTCCAATTTGCATGCTTGCAAACGGAGGGGCGCATGCGTGGGCTCCACAGGCAGCCACCAGGGGTCAAATCGCACCTCCCTGACGTCAGCTGCTAACTTCAGTTAGTTACGTAACCGCTCTATGCCTCAGCTTCCTCATCTGTTTTTTTTAAATTATTTTTTAAAAGACTTATTTGAAAGGCAGATTTATAGACAGGCATGGGCATGGGCATGGGCATGGGCAGAGAGAGACTGATTCATCCATCCACTGGTTCATTCCCCAAACGGCCACAGTGGCTAGAGCTGTGCAGATCCAAAGCCAGGAGCTTTTTCTGGGTCTCCCACATGGGTGCAGGAGCACAAACACTTGGGCCATCTTCCACTGCTTTCCCAGGCCATAGCAGAGAGCCGGATTGGAAATGGAGCAGCTGGGACTAGAACTGTCACCCATACGGGATGCCAACACTGCAGGCGGTGGCTTCACCCACTATGCCACAGCGCAGGCCCCTCCTCGTCTGCTACAATAACGACAGCAGTTCGAACACTGAAGTCCTCAGGACAGTTTCGGCACACGGGGAACCCTGCTTGTTTCCTTGTCGTGGGGGCGAATCACAGCCTCACTGTCGGACGAGCACCTGCTTTTCAGAAAGACGCAGCCTGCAGGGGCCACGAGGCTGATTTCGCCCCCTCGTCGGCCAGAGCAGCATGTGGGGACCACTCCCCGTGTCTTCAAGCGAGGTGAGGTGGCAGGATTGACGGAGACCGGCAAGGACCACCAAGCTCCTCTATAAGCTGGCACTGGGAGACCAAGTATTCACTGGCCAAGGCTGCTGCCACCACGCACCACCAACCAGACAAGTCTCTCAGTGCCAGGGGCTCCGCGTCCGAGATCACAGCGTGAGCAGAGCCAGCCCTGTCTGAGGGCCAGGAGGGAGATCTCGCACGCCCTCCCCCAGGTGCTTGTGGGAACACCGCTCCCACTTCTTTTTTTTTTTAATTTTTTTTTTTTAATTTTTTTTTTTTGATAGGCAGAGTGGACAGTGAGAGAGAGAGACAGAGAGAAAGGTCTTCCTTTGCCGTTGGTTCACCCTCCAATGGCCGCCGCAGTTGGCGCGCTGCGGCCGGCGCACTGCGCTGATCCGATGGCAGGAGCCAGGATCCAGGTGCTTTTCCTGGTCTCCCATGGGGTGCAGGGCCCAGGCACTTGGGCCATCCTCCACTGCACTCCCTGGCCACAGCAGAGGGCTGGCCTGGAAGAGGGGCAACCGGGACAGAATCCGGCGCCCCAACCGGGACTAGAACCTGGTGCGCCGGCGCCGCTAGGCGGAGGATTAGCCTAGTGAGCCGCGGCGCCGGCCAACCGCTCCCACTTCTGCCACACGCTCAGGCAGCGCGAGTCTGTCTGCAGATCTGCCTTTCACCTGCACATGAGCAGGACTAGATTAGGGCTGACCCTAACGACCACATTGAACTTGGCTGCCTCTGTAAAGACCCCATCTCCCAACAGACCTACATGCTAAGGCTGTGTTTGCTATTCTCGGGCAGGGGAGCAGTGGGATGCAATCCCACACATCTCTGGCCTCCTCCGACCATAGACCAGTGCGCCGAGGGCTGCCCGTGCCCCAGCAGGCCCCCAAGGTTGTAGCCAGACACCCTGTCCTCCCACTTCATCCTGACCTCACGGACACGGCCAGAGGCACTTGGGCTATCCTCCACTGCTTTCCCAGGTGCATTAGCAGGGAGATGGATCCAAAGTGGAGCAGCTGGGACTCGAACCGATGCACCCACATGGGATGCCAGAGTTGCAGACTGCGGCTTTACCTGCTCTGCCGCAGCGCCAGCCCCAGGGACTGCTTGCTAGGTGGCCGACTTCGAGTGACCGGGACACAAGAACCCCAGATCCAAGGCCATTTGCTGTGAGACTTCTCCTTTCTGAGCCAACTGCCCCGGCTCTGATCAGGGCACAGCCAGGTTCCCCGGGGCTGTACCCTGGCAAGAACCGAGCAGCCCCCAGCCCGTGGGAGAGGTATGGGCAGGACGGCTAGGCTGGCCTCTCTGGGGATTCCCACACCCACTGCCAACCCCCCGCAGAACCGGTTCCAGCCAGAATCTCGCCCAGGACAGCAGAGACTGCCACAGTGTGGATAGGCTTGAGATCTGGAGGTACAAGTGGCTGCCCGGGGTCTGGGAAGGCAAAGTAGGTCGTTTTCTCCCTCCCAGCCGCACATCAGCCCCAGCTCCTGACCCAAAGGGCTCTCTTGAGCCATCTCTGCTGCTTGGGGCAACCTTGGTTGCGCTCCGCTGGGTGAGAATGCCCACCCCACCAGCCAGCCGCTTTGTGGAAGCTGCTTTCCAGAAACCCAGCAACCATCAACCCAGGTGTCCTGCCTTCCAGTCTGGGGTAGAGGCTCTCCCGAGGCCAGCTCCTTAACAAACAGCGCGTTGCAGCACCACCTCAGACAAAACACGGAACACCTGCCATCTCGTTAGTTTTTTTTTTTTTTTTTAATTTTTACTTATTTATCTGAAAGGTGCAGATAGAGAGAGGGGGAGAAAGAGAGAATACCCAGGTCTGCTGGTTCACTCCCTCAATGCCTGAGACAAACGGCCTGGGCCAGGTTGCAGTCAGGAGCCAGGAACCCAATCCAGGTCTCCCACGTGGGTGGCAGGGACCCACCAGTTGGGCCATCACCACTGCTTCCCAGGACGTGTGTTACAGGAAGCCAGAGCCAGGCATGGAGTCAGGACTTGAACCTAGGGACTCTGGTACTGGGGAGTGGCACCTGCCACCACAGGCTTTTCCAATCGTGGATGGGGTGTTCTGTCCTCCGGCAATGGATCACAGGATTTTAAAGGGGTGGGGGAGGGGATAGAGCGCACTGATCCCGAGAAGCTCATGGGTCTCCCCCAGCATACCCAGCCCCACAGAGACGCGACCCCAAGGCTAAGTGAAGACGCATGTCCAGCCCGGCAGACACAAGCTGCCCTGCACCCGCCGTCCACAGTCACCACGGCCATGTTGGCCGGGACCCTTAAGACACTCGCCCAAGCCATCCTCACCGTGGGGGGCCGTGGGGTTTTGCAGGCAGGGCTGGGCATGTCTCCTCAGGGCTGTCCAGGGCCGATTGTCACAGACGCAGGGCTGCTGGGGACCCATCGTCAGACCCCCGGTGACCTGAAGGCCCCAAAGGGGAGAGCGTTCCCAGGCGGTGCTCCGGGGGCCCCGCGCACGGCTGCCACCATCCCGGGGGCTTGGTGATTCCCTGCCACCTCCGTCACAACTCCCTGCTCAGCCTTCACATGGGTCCCCGGCGCAGCCTCTGCTCTGTGCAAACACCAGCGTGAGCGGGATGGCGTGGACCTCCCCTGGCCCAGTGCTAGGGGTCTCCTGGGGCGCAGGCTCCAGAGCTGCTGGCCGGTGGCCGGGTGGAGAAAAAGCCACGAAGGTGCCCGTCATGGCGGCCAGGCCGGGACGGAGCAGGCAGAGGCAGCCCGACGGACAGAGGCCGGCTCCCTTTCTTTCCCAAGTGGATCCCGCTGCTTCCAGCTCATTTCTGGAGGTCACAGAGCAGGGAAGAGGAAGCACAGGTGTTACTGCACAGAGCTTCGGGGACACCAGGCATGGCGGAGGGAAAACTTCTCCAGCTGCACCGTGCTGGCCACCCCGGGGAAGGGGCGGCGTCCCTCCAAGAACCTGGCTTTCTAACGGCTTCCACTGCCGCCCGTGGGGCTGCTGATGGCGAGGAGGACTCCACCTGGCGGAGCAGGTGTGGCACAGTCCACAGGTGCTTGTGGGTGGGAGCCCCACCCCCCACCCCGTGGCCTGCCACAGCTGCAGCTCATCAGGGTCCCTTCCCTGGGCGAGGCAGGCCCAGCCTTGCCCTGGCTGCTAGGCCAACAACACAGAAACACCAAAGGGTCCCCTCTCACCCCCATCAGGGTGGAGCAGGGTGGGGCCTGGGGGACAAGGCCTGCCCAAGCAGAACGTCCCCTGTGGGAAAGCAGGCGTGACATGAGCTTCTGTTTCTGGGCACAAGTGAAGGGCAGCCCCTTCCCGGTGGGCTTGGAACACCCCTTGGGACTTCCAGAAGCTGCCAGAGGTTTTGCCTTGTTACATGTTACACGTTAACGTGGTACAGGGCGGGCAGGGACGAAGCTTCCCCCAGGGGGCTCACTCTGGCCGGGGCTATGGCTCTCCCCAGCCCTGCGTCCCACGGCCCGGCCCTGCCAGAGGGCCTGGTGGTAGCGGAGACCTCTGCCCGCAGCACCCCTTCTCCCTGGGGACCTCCTGCAGCCCTCCTCTGACCTGAGCACTTTCTGTCTCTCTAAGCCGCTTCCTGTTTCCTTTTCTGGGTCACACGCCGGGCTCACAGTTGCTGTGAGTCACTCGAGTCTGGGTTCATGCCCAAGACAGCACAGAGCAGCCTGAGGCCCCCGGAGCCAGGCATGCGCGGGAGCCCGCTGACTTGGCTGCATTTCCCTGCAGGGCTCCTCGCAGGCCCTGGCTTCCCAGGTGACAGCGGACAAGTCAGGGTGCACTTTGTTGACGACGGCAAAGACTTCCCTGGATACCTCGCTGTGGCCGTACGGGCAGGCCTAGCAGGCAGCAGCAGGGGTCGGCGGAAGATGCGGGCAAGAGGCTGCTGGAAATCACTCACTTCTAGTAGCTCAGTGCAGAACAAGCAGGAAACCGCAGCTCAGCCGTGGACGGTGTTCAGCGGCCAGGTCTGCACAGAGGCAGAGGGGAGCAGGCCTTGCACAAGTCCACTGCTCTCCCTTTGCGACTCGTAAGCAGTGTTCCCGCCCCGCTGTCTCCTCCTCACTGGGGAAAGACTGTGCGGGAGCCCGGAGCGGGACGGACAGGCAGTGGATGCCTGGTCCGCCCCTGAGCCCGTTGGCAGCAGGCTGTTTTTGCCTCCCAGTCCCACTCCCTGGACTTCTTCCCGTGGAACTGTGCCTTGAGCCAGGACACCCCCGGGATGGCACGGAACACACACAGGACACACCTGGGATGGCACGGAACACACACAGGACACCCCTGGGATGGCACAGCACACAGGACACAGCTGGGATGGCACAGCACACAGGACACAGCTGGGATGGCACGGAACACACACAGGACACAGCTGGGATGGCACGGAACACACACAGGACACAGCTGGGATGGCACGGAACACACACAGGACACCCCTGGGATGGCACGGAACACACACAGGACACCCCTAGGATGGCATGGAACACACACAGGACACAGCTGGGATGGCACGGAACACACACAGGACACCCCTGGGATGGCACGGAACACACACAGGACACACCTGGGATGGCACGGAACACACACAGGACACCCCTGGGATGGCACAGAACACACACAGGACACACCTGGGATGGCACAGCACACAGGACACAGCTGGGATGGCACAGCACACAGGACACAGCTGGGATGGCACAGCACACACACAGGACACAGCTGGGATGGCACAAAACACAGGACACAGCTGGGATGGCACGGAACACACACAGGACACACCTGGGATGGCACAGCACACAGGACACAGCTGGGATGGCACGAAACACACACAGGACACCCCTGGGATGGCACGGAACACACACAGGACACCCCTGGGATGGCACGGAACACACACAGGACACCCCTGGGATGGCACGGAACATTGCAGAGCTCTTGTCTTCTCCCTGGTCGCAGTGTGAGCCTTGCACGGGGGACGAGGCTGGGGCAGGGTCCCTGCAAGCCTTGGCCGTGTCGCAGACCCCTGCACACAGCAGCCTCTCTCAGCAGGGGCAGGCACGGCAGAAGGAAGAGCAGAGAAAGGCCGAAGCCTACATGTAGGCCGGCCTGGGAGACAGGGATTGGGGCGGGGGGCCTGCTGTTCCAAAAGCAGCCAGGAGTGCACAGTCCCGGCTCAGCGAGGGCGGTCATCTCCCCCGGGAGAAACAGCTTTTCCCAGTTGAGTCCTACAGAGACGCAGCAATGTCACATGTAGATCTAGCCAAAACTGACCCCCCCCCCAAAAAAAAAAAGGCAAAAAATTGTCACGGGCAGGCATTTGGCCTAGTGGTTAACACACGGGCTAAGACGCCCGAGTGCCTGGGCTCAATTCCTGCTCTGCTCCCCATCCCAGCTTCCCACCAGTGCAGACCCTAGGAGGCAGCACGTGATGACTCCAGCAACTGGGTCCCTGTTACCCACATGGAACACCTGGATGGAGTTCTTGGCTCCCAGCCGTGGCTTTGGCCTTGGCCTTGTACTTGGCCCAGTTATGGCTGTTGTGGCTAGATGGGAATTCTCTCTCTCTCTCAGCCTCTCAACTATGGGAACATAAAGTCATTCTCTTAATTACTGAGGGTTTAGGGCAAAAGGAATTCTCATATCCTGCTAATGGGAATATAAACTGGAAAAACTTGGCTGCTTGGCCCCTTGGCGGTGTTTGAGGCAGTGACAATGCTCACTCTGCAGCCACCATATGTGTTTTCCTCTCCCACAGGAAGACTACATTACCCAGCCTCCTTTGTGGTTCAGAGTGATCATGTGACTGAGTTTTGAGCAGGGGGAAGGTGGGCTGAGGCAATGATGTGAATCACTTCCAGGCCTCGCTCTAACACCACCTGCGCAACTCTGTCTTTCCCTCCATTTATTTATTTTAAAAATTTCTATTTATTTAAAAGGCAAATGAGAGAGAGAGATCTATCTCTGGGTCACTGTCCAAAATGCCTACACCAGCCAGGGCTGGGCCAGGCCAAAGCAAAGAGCCTCAAACTCAATCCGGGCCTCCCACGTAGGTGGGAGGTACTTGTGCCATCACCTGCTGCCCCCTGGGGTGTGCAATAGCAGGAAGCTGGAATTAGAAGCGGGGCTGGGACTTGAGCCCAGGCACTCCAGTATGGGATGCGAGGGTCCCAAGCAATCTCTTAACTTCTGTGCCAAATGCTGTCCCCCTCTTCCCTCTCCCTTCATCAGCTGAAAACAAGGGACCCGGTGCTGAGTCCCCAGGCCCTGGCTAATCGCCGTGTGGACAAACCCTGGTTCTGGCTAACTGCCTAGCGCCTCCACTCCCAACCAGGCGACCAGACTGAACTGTCACACAAGAGCCATGTGTGTGCACTGGGTCAATAGAGAATGTGTTTATTGAGGGTATTCCTTACAAGCCTGAGCCCATCCTGCAAATCCTTGAAGATGTCATCAGCTGAGACCAAGCAGCCACGTTCTTTAGAACACATGCTAAGAAAGTAATTAGACAGTCACTACAGCACTGATTATAACAGCAAAAAAATGATAAACAGCTCTAATCTCTATTAATAGATGAGTCATTAAATAGATCATAGCATTTCCACAAGAATATTATTTAGACACTTTAGGTCGTTGGAATATACTTATTGAGGGGCTGTGTTGTGGCACAGTGGGTTAAGCTGCTACGTGATCTATTGGCAGCCCACTTCACAATGTTGGTTCAAATCCCAGCTGCTCTGCTTCTGATCCGGCTCCCTGCTAATGCACCTGGGAAAGCAGCAGCAGATGGCCCAAGTGCTTCGGCCCCTGCCACCCACATGGGAGACCCAGATGGAGGTCTGACTACTGGTTTTGGCCTGGCCCAGCTCTGGCTGTTGTGGGCATTTGGGAAGTCAACCAGTGGATAAAAGACAACTCCCTCTCATTTCTCTCTCACTCTCTCTGCCTTTCAAATAAAGAAACAGAAAGGTATTTATCGACATGAAAACATGATACAATGTTATGTGAAAAAGAGCAAGTAACAAAACACGAAAAGTATTGTTGCTCCCCCTCTTCATGGAGGAACGACACTAAACCCTGCCTAGGCTTCATATCCGAGTCACGGCACCATTATGTCGCTCCCCCTCTTCGTGGAGGAACGACACTAAACCCTGCCTAGGCTTCATATCCGAGTCACGGCACCATTATGTTGCTCCCTGTCTTCGTGGAGGAACGACACAGGACCCTGCGCTGTTCTTTTGTCTGCTCGGCCCTCCCCGGGTTTGCTGCTGGTTCTTCCCGGGTGGGCTACCGTCCCTTCCACCTCCGTGGAAGGGCGGTTCCCCCTGGCCACTTTCCCCACTTCCGCAGGGGAGCGGCACACCGCCGGCCGGCTCTCTCGGGGGCTGCACAGGTGTTCCCCTTAGATGTTCCTCTTAGATGTTCCTTCTTAGATGTTCCTGGTGCATGCCGTCTCTCTCCTCCTTTATAGTCCTCCTCTGCCAATCCCAACTCGGCTGCCCACACGCCGAGTACGCTGCTCTCCTCCAATCAGGAGCAAGTCCTACAGTTTATTGGCTGAACTGGAGGCAGCTGTGTAGAAGCTGTTTTCTTCTCTCCCAGCGCCATATTGTGGGAGAGCAGATGCATAGAATAAGTCTTAATTCCAGTAACTTAGTCTAGTCTGAGTTGCTCCCAGTTGCTCCCCACAAGTATGAACTCAGAGCTACTAGAAAATATATCTGCATTTTTAAAAAGTCGGAAAATATACCAAAAAAAAAAAAAATCTGGGTACTCGGACTATAGACAGTGCTTCTTCTCTGTAGTTTTAGGCTTTTCCTACATTGAGTGTAAACTTCTTGAGTGAAAAAAATGCTTCCAAGTAGCCTGCAGGAGACAGGTGACCTCCCTGGCCCCTGAAGTCTGGCCTCGCTCGGGGGTGCAGCCACCTGCGCGCACACGGACCCGGGCCCCGGGATGCTCTGCGGGCTGCCGGTCCTCCTCTCGCGACCTTCGATTCTCCGTGATCTTCTCCACGAGAAGCGGCCTGCAGGCCTCGCGTGGACACGGAGCTCCGACCGGAAGGAAGGGTCTGTCAGGGTTTTCTCCGCCAGCTGCTGGGCCTCAGAATGCTCCTCTTCCCGCCCTCAAGTAGGCGATTTGGGATACTTGGGGCTGCGAAGAGCAGGGCCGGAAGTGACTTGATTCTGAAGCCCTGGCGCCGAACCCTCCGTGACCTGTCCCACGTAGTCAGGATTGAGTGAGAATTCAGATAATGCATTTCACACCCAAAACACTCAGGGTTTCTGCGTTTCAAAGTGATCCCCCCAATTCCCCACCCAAGAGGTAGCTTTCTGTGTCCCCCACCGCACCCCCTTTTTAATATTTCATCTGTTCATCTGAAAGGCAGAGCCACAGAGCGGAGAACCAGAAAGCTCTCTCGTCTGCTGGTTCACTCCCCAGATGGTTGCCCTGGCCAGGGCTGAGCCGGGGGGACACCAGGGCTCTATCGGGGTCTCCCACCTGGGCGGCAGGGGCCCAGGCACTTCTCTCCCGGGCGCACTGGCAGGAAGTGGGAAAGCTGGGACTCCTATGGGATGTCACCGTTGCAGATGGCAGCTTCCCTGTGACGCCACAACACCAGCCCTATCCGTCCTTCTTCAATCCGGTGTCTGAAGCTGCTTGGCCAACAGAACTGAGACAAGAGACCCACACACTAGTTTCTTTGGAAACTGGCAGCTTCCACGGGCTGCCTGGCTCTTGGAACCCAAACCCCAGAAAGGGGGAGGAGCTGGAAGCTCCCTCTGAATCGGGATCACAGCACAACAGCAACAGCTCTGCAGAAGACTCCAGGAGCATGTGGCCGTGACCGTGGACGTCAGAGATCCGAGTGCAGGAGCCGGCCCCGCCGGGCTGAGCCCAGTCAAGCCCTAGAACCCTGAGCGATGAGACTGGGATGGCTGTTTGAATTTTAAGGCAACATCCCTGACTGAGTTCCGGTGGTTTGCTCTTCAGCGATGCACAGCTGAAGCCAATCCTGTTCCCAGGAGGTCTCAAGTGGGGCACAGCCCTCCTGCTGCCTGGTGCCGTCTGGTGTCCTCCAGCGGTCATTCAGCCGTTGGCAGCCACGTGCTAGCTGGGCTGGGCTGGAAGTTTCCAGAAGGCAACACTGACCTGGCTCCTTCACCTCGGCGCGGAGAGCTGGGGCTTCCTCCTGGCTCCGTGGCCTCCAGGCAGCCAGACTTGGGACATGGTTGCTGGCTTCTAGCACAGCTCTCTGAAAAGGCCCAGAGTGGGCACGGCATCCTCTCTGCCTCCTCCTATCAGAGCAGCGAGCGGAAGAAAGAGAGAGAGGTGGACGTGACCGTAGCCGTTCTAGGACAGCGTCTCGAGCCGAGGAGGAAGAGGGTAACTACACAGACACACGGAAAGATGCCAGACACCCAGATACCCCCAGAGTGGGGCAAAGAACCGGGCAACTGGTGCAGCATGAGGGAGCAGCTCCCGTGGACCGCGAATATGGCTTAGAGGACGGCCATACTCAAACGCCACCAGGAGAGGCTGCGGGAGTTTCCCCCGCCCTGCACCCCAGGGCTACTGCAGCTCCCAGGCTGTGAAGTCCCCGGAGGAATGTGGCCGATTCCGTGCCTAGAGAGCACCGCCTCATCGACAGCCCAGGAAGGGGCCACACAGATCTATGAAAACATCTCGGTTCTGTACTGAGCTGTCTGCCTGGGCTATCCCGTGTACTCTCTTCAAGGCTGGCAGGCTTCCTGCAGAGGAGGGAGGAGGGAGCAGGGAGCAGGGAGGAGAGAGGAGAGAGAGAGAGAGGAGAGAGAGAGAGAGGAGGGAGGAGGGAGGAGGGAGGGGAGAGGAGAGAGGGGAGAGAGGAGAGAGGAGAGGTGAGGGGGGGAGAGGGGAGAGAGGAGAGAGAGGAGGAAGGGGAGAGGGGAGGGAGGGGAGAAGGAAGCGAGGGAGAGGGGAGGGAGGGAGAGGGGAGGGAGGGGAGAGGGGAGAGGGGAGAGAGGGGAGAGAGAGAGGAAGGAGGGGAGAGGGGAGGGAGGAGAGAGAGGAGGAAGGGGAGAGGGGAGGGAGGGGAGAGGGAAGAGAGGGAGAGGGGAGGGAGGGGAGAGGGAAGAGAGGGAGAGGGGAGGGAGGGAGAGGGGAGGGAGGGGAGAGGAGGGAGGGGAGAGGGGAGAGAGGGGAGAGGAGGGAGGGGAGAGGGGAGAGAGGGGAGAGAGAGAGAGAGAGGGAGGGAGAGGGGAGGGAGGGAGAGGGGAGGGAGGGAAGAGAGGGGAGAGGGGAGACAGGGGAGAGGGGAGAGAGGGGAGAGGGGAGAGAGGGGAGAGGGGAGAGAGGGGAGAGAGAGAGAGGAAGGAGGGGAGAGGGGAGAGAGAGAGAGGAGGAAGGGGAGAGGGGAGGGAGGGGAGAGGGGAGAGAGAGAGGAAGGAGGGGAGAGAGAGAGAGAAGGGAGGGGAGAGGAGGGAGGGGAGAGGGCAGAGAGGAGGCAGGCAGGCGGCTGCTGTGTGGCGGTCTGGGCAGGAGGGGACCTAGCGCCACAGCTCCACCCCGGGCAGGAGCTGGCTCGCTGAAGGATGGGAAGGGAGGGCTGCATGTTGGGAGCGCAGAGGAAGACAGAGGGTGTGGGGTGGAGGGCGGTCAGGCAACCCTGGTCAGCGAGCTGGCACGTGGGGTGGGTTCTGTCTGCGTCCCTGGGTACCATGGATCACCCCAGGCCCTGCCCCTCCCCACCTGGGACTTGGTTTCCTGCACACACACACACACACACACACGCCCTTTGCTCCAGCCAGGGCGTATGACTCCTTGACCCCTGACCCCTGACCCCTGACCGGGTCCCAGCTCAGTGCCCGGAGCCTAGCACGTACTGTTTCTTCCCCATCGCCACCACTGCTTCATCTATGTGGTTTCTGTTCCTTCGTTAAAATCTGACCTGACCGTGTCACGTCTCCCACCAAGCATTTACCAGAGCATCGGCTTCCTTTGCGTTTTCATGCGCACATCACGTGGCGGCCTAGATGTCTCTGGCTCTTCCAGTTGCCTGTGGGCTCCCTGAGGGTGAAGCCCAGCGCTAGGACCAGGCGCGGTGCTCCGCACGTTGACACAAGCACGTTTGGCGTGGTGTGCTCTTGGAGCCCGAAAATGTGCACTCCAAGGTCAGACCACAGCAGCAAGATGGCCTTGGGAGGTCCCTCACTGGGGCCGTCCACTCTCCCAGGCTGCTCTGTGGGGCCAGACTCAGCACCTGCAGCTCCTCCAGGAAGGGTCTGGCCTCGGCACGCTCAGGCAGCAAGCCCAATGCTGGTCACGACACTGACCCAGTCATCCCTCCATACTAAAACTAACACTGGGCATCACGCCCACTGTATTTGTAACTCTCCAACAGGTAGGACTCCCTCAGTACAGGCCTAGAGGACTTCTGGATTCAAAGTGTGGCCCAAAGAAGTATTCTGCTCCCCGATATCCCCAAGTCGCGGAAACTGCCTTCCTCATCCTGTGACCCCACGCGCCCCTTAGTGCCTCCACCCTCTTCCTCCCGGGCTCGTGTGCAGGCTCGGCAGCCTGGGTCCCCCACCTCATCCGGTCTCGTTGACGATGTGGTTCTTCTTGGCCCTGTGGGCTTTCTCCTGGGAAACTGGCTGCTGGCTCTGTCTGCTGCCCCCAGAGAACGCGGGGCAGGTGGGAGGCATGGAGCGGGCTGTGCCTGCCTGGACGGTGAGTGCCCTGTTCACTGATGCACGGGTTCCTCCCACAGTGGGAGGAGCCACAGGTCTGCTCTCACCCGGGCTCGGCCACCCCCAGGGGGATCGCACCCCAGGAGACCCCTGTGCCCCACAGAACCTCTCCATCCTGGCCGACCTCACCCCTTCCACAGGTGCTTCTACGGGGCCACGGCTGTGCCCAGAGCATCAGCCCAACCAGAAGAGAGCAGAGCCCTGCTCCCCCATCTTTCAGTTACCGCAAGGTGCTCATGGGTGTCCTGGCCAGCGCCCGGAAAGGCGGCAATATCAGGTTCTGTTTTTTTTTGTTGTTGTTGTTGTTTTTAAAGATTTATTTATTTGAAAGTCAGAGTTAGGGAGAGGGAGAGAGAGAGATGGCTGCAATGGCCAGGGCTGGGCCAGGCCAAAGCCAGGAGCCAGGAGCTTCTTCTGGGTCTCCCACGTGAAGCCAGCCCTGGTGCTCACGCTCAGCTGCCATTCAGCACTGCTCCTCCTCTCGGAGGTAGGCTGCACCTGCCAGCCGCTGTCTGCTTCCCTCGTGGGTCAGGGTTTGAAGTCCTGTTTGTCACTTGTTTTCCATCTGTTCCCAAAACGTTAAGCTTCCAGGGGACGGTGGCTTGTCTGGCTTGCTAGGTTATAGCCGGGTCACTCAGCACAGCCTCACTACAGCCTGTGGCGTACAGGACATGTGCAACAAATATTCCCCCACCCCCAACGGCCGCAACAGCCAGGACTGGGCCAAGCCAAAGTAAGGAACTCCAACCAGGTCTCCCACATGGGTGCAGGGGCCCAAGGATTTGGGCCAACTTCTGCTGCTTTCCCAGGCCATAGCAGAGAGCTGGATTGGGAGTGGAACAGCCAGGATTCAAACTGGTGCCCTTACGGGATGCTGGCACCGCAGGCAGCAGCTTTACCTGCTGTGCCACAGCGCAGGCCCCATCGCTGCTTGTTAAGTGGGTGTGCACAGCAGCTGCCGTAAGAGCACACGTCAGCTGGTTCCTACTGCTGGGGAACCAGGTCACTGAACTCCTCTGCTGTCATGGGGGGCCTCCCCGGGACTGTGTGTGCGCCTCTCAGGCAGACCCGCATGAGGAAGCGCTCAGTTCGCAGGGCTTGCACATCTTTAAGAAATACGAGCTTCTCATCCACACCATCTCCCTGTCCCAGAAGGGCTCCCGAGAGGCGAGGTCGGCCGGGTGCTGAGACTGCGCTGACCCGTGCAGCATGGAGTCCCCTCCCCGCACCCTCGCCTTGGCTGCGCTGCACCTGCCCTCTCCGGTCCTGTGACCCACGTAGGACGTTCCTGGCCAGTACCTGTCTCAGGGGGAAGGCAATGCTTCCCTTCCACGTTTCTGCTCAGTTACCTCCTCTTCCCCTTGGAGCGGGATAGGATGGGGGCAGGAAGGCCTGAGCAAAGGTTTAATCCTTTGTTTCAACGTTGCAGAGAATTGCCGCCTGGGAATCCATTTTTCCTGATTCTGTTTGTGCAGAAGCCTGACTCCAGCTCCTCTGGAGTGCAAACTGGACCAGGGAAAGGCTCAGAGGTGTCCTGGAAGCCGCCGCCCATTTAGGGAGCAGCTCTGGGGCATGGCATGGACACTGGTCGGGGTGCTGTTTCTTTAATACATTTCTATTTATTTATTACTTATTTGAAAGAGAGAGACAGAAACAGAGAGAGGGAGGGATATCAATCGATCTTCTATTCTCTGGTTCACTCTCCAAATACCCACAAAGTTGGGGCAGGGCCAGGCTGAAGCTAGGACGCAGAAACTAAACCCAAGGTCTCCCACACGGGTGGCAGGGACCCAAGTCCTTGAGCCGTCACCTGCTGCCTCCCAGGGTGCACAAGAGCAGGAAGCTGGAATCGGAAACGGAGCCAGACTCAAACCCAGGGACTCTGATAAGCGACGTGGGCATCCTAACCAGGGCCTCGACTGCTCTCCAGGTGCCTGCCCTGGTGTTCTGTTGTGGCTGTGTGAGTTCAGAGGCTTTGTCGGTATGCAGCGGGAGGAGTCTCACAGACTGGGGGGAGCCGATTCTATGGATTGGAAAAGCCTTGGCTGCCCCAGCTGTGCCAGCCCCCTCTGAGGCCTGGGGAAGGTGCCCCATAGCCAGCAGCCCAGCAGCAGGTCACCAGGCCCTCTGGCTAAGTATGGGAACTAGGAGCCGGGAGCCACGAGAAGGTGCTACCTCCACAGTTCTGCTGAGGGCCTCAGCTTCCGATGACTCAGCCAGGGCTGCTCCTCCTCAGCACGCCGTGGGTGGCTGGGCCCGGATCCCAACAGCACCCAGGCTTAGGCCTGAGCAGAGCCGTCCCTGGTGCAGGCGGCCCTTAGCTCCTCTGCATAACCCGGTGTGGGAGGGGCCGGGCCACCTGCCCAAGCCCAGGAGCCCGGTGCAGAAATGTGTCACCAGGGGAAGAAGGAAAAGCAACAATGACCAAAGGCCAGGGTTCAGCCCCAGCCGCTTTCCAGCTAGCAGAAGGTGCCGTGTCGCCTGGCGTGTCACTCGTCTGTGGTACAACTCCTGGGAGCCACAGGGAGCCGCCGCGGGTTGGAATCTGAGTTCGCCACCCACGGGTAACAGCCGAGCCCTCCTCCCGCCAGCGGGTCAGGGGTGGGAACAGGGTCCCCTTCCTCCTCACCCCCGGGGCCATTTCCAGTCTCAGAGCAGAGGCGGCTTGGAGGCTGGGGCTTCACCTGGGTCTCTGCCCGCCCACTCAAAGCAGGCCAGGCGGGAGCCCCTGGGGATTCCCGCGGAAGTCCTCTCGGGGTGGGGGGGTGGGGGGGGCACCCAGAAGCAGGGCCTGGCAGCCTGCTCCCCTCTCCCCTCGCTGGCTTTTCCTGGCTGCTTCGCCCCCAGACAGCCTCCTTTTTGTTGCTGTTGCTGCCGTAAGCCTATTCGGAGATGTCTCGTCTCACCGAGACCTGAGGAGTGCGGGAACCGAGCCCTGCTCGTCCCAGTTTCTATTAAAAAAAGAAGAAAAAAAAGACAACTTCTCCCAGGGGAGATTCCTTACACTCGGGGCTCTGGGTGCTGGGGGGCAGAAATCTCCAGAGCAGTAAAGGGCTAACAAGGGTGCGGGGGCAGCGAAGCGCGGCCTCGCTCCAGGCTTGTACCTAGCCCAGGCACGCTCTTTGGGAGGGGAACGCGAAACCCTCCTCACTTCCGGATTTTACGGAGATCGGCGATCAGCGGCACTTATCAGGCTGTTGAACCGGGGCCCGCATCCTGCCTCCAGCGGCCTAATTCCTGTGCAGGGCAAAGCAGCCCCGGTTCACCATTCCGCAGGTGTGCAGAGACGTTTCTAGGCGTTTCTGGAAGCTGGCTGCAGCTTCTCCCAGTTAAGGCCGTCTAACAGTGCTGAGCCTTCTTCTACAGGCTACTGTTGGGACGGAGCTCGAGGACTCCAGCTCTGCCCGCTGTGGGTTCAGCTTTGACTTCTGGGAGCACTGCCCATGTGGGAGGTTCAGAGCCTGAGAAGTTCCTGGGCCCTGGCCAGTATGGGCCGTGGTGGGAAAGGACAGTCAGGGGCCCGGGACAGGCCCCAGGGCTGGCCCTCCTCCCTCCCCTGGCCCCACGTTAGATGGCCAAACGTCCCTGGGACGTCTTTGGGTGTTCCTGCTGGGTGGTGGGGTGCAGGTCCATCTGCTCTTCTGGAACTTGAGGCCCTTGAACCCCCCCCCCCAAACTGCTCCTGACACTTTCCAGGCCCTACATGGACTCCCAGCATCTGGGCAAAGTCCCCTTTAGCCCACAGCCCCTTTCTGTTTTCACTGTCTTCCTCCTCCTCTCTACACCCTCCCCCCAACACACACACAGGCCACCACCACCTATTATAGTGAACCCGCGGCCACCTTTCCCCATCACTGCAGCCGGTGCCCTGAGGGAGCCCACAGCCCAGCTCACAGAGGCACAGACACTTCCCAGCCCTTCCTAGTGACGCACGCTCCCCACACCCCGCGACACACCCACTGCAGAGATTATATGGGGGAGGAGGGGACAGCTGTTGGGGCCCACATCCCATATTGGAATGCCTGGAATCCAGTCTTACCTCTGCTTTCTATCTAACTTCTTGCTGATGTGCCTGGGGAGGACTGAATCATGGCTCCACACACCAGGTCCCTGCTGCCTGCATGGAGACATGGGTGGAGTCCCTGGCTCCTGGCTTCAGGCTGGCCCAGCCCTGGCTGTTGCCAGCATTTGAGAAGTGAACCATGGATGGAAGATCTCTCTGCTTCTGCTTCTCTTTCTCTTTGTCTGCTGCTATGCCTTTGAAATAACTAAAAAATGAATAAACATTCTTTTTTAACTGGGGAGAGGGGCCTCTTGCTGTAGCAGTGGAAAAGCAAAACCATCCATCAACTTAGAAAAAACAAAGATTCACACAGGTAAGCACTAATAAGGCTCAGCAAGTTTGCCAGACACAAAATCAACCTGCAAAAATCATGAGCGTCTGTCTCTACCCACAGGGGCTGCCAGGGAATATCACTAAAAAGATGCCATTCACACCAGCAACAGGAATCACACGATATCTAGGCATTGAGCAAGAATACATGAAGTTTCTATGCAATTTTTAAAAATTCTAATAAGAAGCAGAAAATGATCTGAATAAACAGAACATTCCGTGATTCTGGATTGAAAGACCTAATAAAGGGTGATTTATATTGGATGACTTTATAAAGACCTAATCATATTAATGATTGGCCTATAAATTCAAAGCAATGCCAATCAAAATTCCAGCTGGATTTCTTTTTGAGGCGCTCAATAAATAACTGATTAAGTTTTAAAAAGGAGAGTACAGGGGAGACTTGTTCAAACAAACATACAACACCACCGTGATGATGGCTCAGTAACAGTCCAGTAGGCTGTATTGTTCCCAGAGCGGATTACAACAGAGCCAGGAACACCCCGCGTACCATACCTCTGCAGTCACGCTTCGCCGAAGGACAGTGGTAAGTTCTGAGAATTTGTCCAGCAATTTCGTTGTTATGCAAGCATCACCAAGAGAACGTATGTGGTCTAGGTTGACCAGTTGGCCTCTTGTGCACAAGGACACAATAAATATGAGCTGCACAAGCCTGCTGCTGGGTGAAAGTTCCACGGCAAACTTTTCTTATGAATAGGAGCAGTGCACCCTAATATACTTTTTTTTTTTTTTTTTGACAGGCAGAGTGGACAGTGAGAGAGAGAGACAGAGAGAAAGGTCTTCCTTTGCCGTTGGTTCACCCCCCAATGGCCCCCGCGGCCGGCGCACCGTGCTGATCCGAAGCCAGGAGCCAGGTGCTTTTCCTGGTCTCCCATGGGGTGCAGGGCCCAAGCACTTGGGCCATCCTCCACTGCACTCCCTGGCCATAGCAGAGAGCTGGCCTGGAAGAGGAGCAATCGGGACAGAATCTGGTGCCCCGACTGGGACTAGAACCCCGTGTGCCGGCGCCACAGGCGGAGGATTAGCCTAGTGAGCCAGGGCGCCGGCTAAATTGCATTTTCAAAGATACTCTGGGAAACAATCATGAATTCAGCCTCTATGAACTCTCCTTCCCTTCTGATACTTGTGTAGCCTATTGAGCCGCGGCGCCGCCCTAATATACTCCCTGAAAAGTGCAGCATGGGCTGAGTGTCGTGGCGCAGTGGGATAACCTACAGCATAGCATGCCGGCATCGCATTTTAGGGTGCCGGTTCAAGTCCCAGTCACTCTGCTTCCAATCCAGCTTCCTGCTCATGCGTCCTGGAGGCACTGAATGATGGCCCAGTAACTGGATTCCTGCCACCCACCTGGGTGACCTCAATGAAGTTCCAAGCTCCCGGCTTTGTCCTGGCACATCCTAGACTGTTGTACACATCTGGGCAGTGAACCAGCAGATGGAAGATCTCTCTGTCACTCTGCCTTTCAAGCATATGACAACAGATAAACACTTCTTAAACCATGGGTACAGTACATACTCAGACCTACTCATCATTAGCAGTGTCAAGTCCGATGCACTGCGCATCAGTGTGTGTGCTGCATGGCACAGAGCTCTGCTTCCACCAGCGTCCCCACCACCACTCGCAGTGTGATCCACCACTCATCTGGACAGCTCTGACATCAGCAGGAATTCTTCAGCTCCTATATAATCTATGGGACCACCACTGGAAGTGCAGTCTGCCGTTGACTAAAATGTTCTGTGGTACATGACTGTGCGTGTGCTCATATAGACAGAAACCCAAAAAACCACCTTCCAGGGCAGGCATTTTGTGCAGCAGCTGAGTCACGGCCAGGGATGCCATATTGGAGTGTTTGGCCCAGTTCTGGCTGTTGTGGGCACTTGGGGAGTGAACCAACAGATGGAAGATATCTTTCTATCTTTCACATAAAATGAAAATAAATAAAACATTTTTAAAAAGAATTTTAAAATCACATGTTCTCAGTGGGTTAAACCATGGTTCTTTGGGGACATCTTGGGACAATGCTACCACTGTCACAAGCACACCTGAGGAATAACAAAATCTGCATCTTCAGTCCCTGTGTGATTTTTAAATGAATGACATGAAACTGGATCTGAGGAGAGGCTGACACTTAATGTCGCACAGGCTGAAATTTCTGGAGCTGCCAATGAAGTTGGCGGCAGCCACACATCTCTGTGGCCCCGGATGTAAGAGGCTGAGGCCCAGGAGCTGAGGCCTGTGTGAGAGGCCACAGGGCTTCCCCCTCTGTTCACAGAAAACCCCGGTGGCCACCGAGCAGGGAGCACCAGCTGCCAGAGGAGCTGGGGGAGGTGGGCTTAGACTGGGACAAAAAGGCAAGGACTCCAGGGAGCGGCCCATCCTGAACATTCCGCGTTTCTAGGGACCAAATGTCTGTGCCCCCAATACCAGCTGCCCCCGCCCCGCCCCCAGCATTCAGTTTGAAATCCTAACCTTCAGTGTGACAGTGCTAGGAGGCGGGGCCTTTGTGAGACCCCTCAGAGTGCCTGTGCTTATCTAAGAGGTCCCAGTGTGAGGTATAGACAGTGGCTAACATATGGCTTGGGACACCCATATCCCATGTTACAGTGCCTGGGCTCAAGTCCTGGCTTCACTCCAATTCTAGCTTCCTGCTAATGCACACCCTGGAAGCAGCAGGTGATGGCTTAAGTGCTTGGGTCCCCCCACCACATTGGAGAACCAGACTTAGCTCCTGGCTCCCTGCTTTGGCCTGGCCCAGCTCTGCCTGTGCAGATGTTTGGAAGGTGAGCAGATGGGAGATCTTGTGTCTGTCTGTCTCTCTCTGTGTCTCTGCCTTTCAAATACATAAAACAGGCTGGTGCTGCGGCTCACTAGGCTAATCCTCCGCCTGCAGGCTAATCCTCTGCCTGCAGCGCCCATACCCCAGGTTCTAGTCCCGGTTGGGGCACTGGTTCTGTCACGGTTGCTCCTCTTCCAGGGCAGCTCTCTGCTGTGGCCCGCGAGTGCAGAGGAGGATGGCCCAGGTCCTTGGGCCCTGCACCTGCATGGAAGACCAGGAGAAGCAGCTAGCTTCAGATCGGCACAGTGCGCCAGCCACTTGGGGGTGAACCAACAGAAGGAAGACCTTTCTATCTGTCTCTCTCCCTCTCACTGTCTAACTCTGCCTGTCAAAAAAAAAATACATAAAACAAATAATAATAAAAAAATTTTAAAAAGAGACCCCAGAGACCTCCCTCATCCCTTTTTCCACATAAGGACAGTCAGAAGACGCCATCTATGAACCAGAAAGAGGGCCCTCCAGAACTGTGAGGAGTAGATTTCTACTGTTGCTCAGCCACCCAGTCTATGGTAGCTTGAACACACAACACCAACAACTTTGACCGGAACTAACTCGTGCATTCAGTTCTCCTAAATTTCTAAAAGCAAACAAAATTTTATCATTCATTTGGGATTTCTATCCTCTTCTTGTAGGCAGGAGCAGTCTGGGTTTTGCTGCCAAGAAGGGACCCATTCAGCATAGCGCCACATGTTACATGGCCCTCTGGTGAGCTCTCACTCGAGTATCAGACGGACAAGGAAGAGGGGGCTGAACTAGAACTTGAATAAACCTGCACATCACTGGACTACACACATCATTAAAATATTGAAGGATTTCAAGAGTTAATGACTCAGCAAAGATGGAAAATGTGCTTAAATGCAAAGCTCAGTCATTAAAAATGCATTTGGCATGCCACATTTGCCTCCTGTGAAAAATACCTCTAGAAAGATACCTCTAGGCAGGACGGCCATAGCCTGAGAGGGCAGGCTGGAAAAGGGAGCGACAGCGCTCATTTGGTGCCCGATGAGGCAAGAGCTGTGAGGTTCTCAGATTGTCTTCCTGTGGGGGCTGGCGTCGCCCCCACCACTTACAGCAGCAGCCAAACCGGCACTGCAGAGGCTTCCAGACTGTGCCAGGCACAGATGGCACTTTCTCAGCCCTAGGAGAAGACTCCAGCGTCAGGCTTGCCAGGCGAAGTCAGGGGGTAAGGCAGCTGGAGGTAGAGGCGCGCGAAGAAGCAGGGAGGGAAGCGACTCCCAAGTGTTTCTTCTCTTGTACCAGATCTCAGTTACCGGATTATTTTGCTAGGGCTGCCATAAAAAATGTGCCACAGACTTGGTGGCTTTAACCAGAGCGGTGCAGCATTTTCTCAGTTTTGGAGGCCCAGGATCTGAGAGCCAGGCGCTGGCAGGGTTTGTGTCTGCAGAAAACTGAGCAAAGGATCCGACCGACGCCTTGGCCGTCTCACTCCCGCGCCGGCACATTGCCTTCGCCCGGCACACGTCTGTGCCCTAGCTCCTGCTTCCGATAAGCCCACCAGCTTTTAACTTGATTACTTCTGCAAAGACCGCACCTCCAAACACAGTCACATTCACAGCTACTGGGGGTTATGGGACACGATTCAGCCGCAGCTGTTACTAGACGATTACAATACTTTCAGAAGGAGTCTGGGAGCGGCGTACTTGATTTGCTGTCAGAGAAAATAAAAAGATCAAGGTATACAGAGCGACTTTTGCTTTGCTGAGGTCATTGATCAGTCCACGTCCAACCCACAAGGACTCCTACTGACAAGCTTCATTAGCAGTGAAGGGGCAAAAGCCAGGGCTATGAACCATGAACCAGAGATTGCAGCAAATAACCTAACTCTCCCAAGCTGCAACGAAACAACGGCAGTAGGCTGGTGAGCGGGGGTGTAGCGACTGGGCTTCAGCCTCCTTCTGAGAGCTTTCCGTACAAGAGTTACGAAGACTAAAACCTACACTTCCCACACTGCTTTGCAGCTGGGGTTCTGGGCTTGGATTGGCTACCACGCCATGCCCACCCCCCAACTCCAAAAAGATGCACGGATGTGAGATTTGGAGGACACCTTCTCACTGCTATTTCTACTGATGAAGCCCGGTCAGTAGTATAAGCCCGGTCAGTAGTGTCAGAGTTGCCTTCAGTGCCCCAGGATCTTTTTTTTTCCTTTTGATTTATTTATTTGAAACACATACACACACACACACCTCTCTGCTGGTTCAGTCCCCAAATGCCCACAACAGACAGGGCTGGGCCAGGCTGAAGCTGAGTCAAGAATTCCATCTGGGTCTCTCAAATAGGTGGTGGGTCCCCAAGTACTTGAGCCATTACCCTTCGCCTCCCACGTGCATGCTGGCAGGAAGCTGGAGTCAGGAGCTGAGCCAGGGCTCCAGCCCAGGCACTGCTGTACAGGATGTACTCATCCAAGTGGCATCGAACCCCCTGTGCCCAGTGTGTGCCTGGAGACAGAGGGGCTTGAAGAAAGCTGCAGTGGTGGGGGCAGCAGTGCTGGAGGACCCCTGGCATCTCCTCCAAAGCCATGCTGGCCAAAGCCTGTTACAGCAGCACAGGGGAGGTCCAGCAATAGGGAAGTGGTGGACTAAACCACACCCACACAGAGCGGGGGGCTGGGCAGCTGCCTAAAAGAAGACAAAGACTATCTCCATACAGTGTTTCGGAATCACCTTCAAGACACACAGCTGTTGAGAAGTGGAGAAGGTGGTACACTGCCACTTAGTGTGAGAGAGAAAAAACATCGTGGAAGAAGAACTCAACCAGAAAGAGGTGATCCAAAAGATCTCTTGTCACGGTAAAGATGGTGACAACGACATCAGATCCAAAATTCTGGCAGCGAAACTGGAAACAAAGGAGCAGGTGAGCAGACTCAAATCCTCCAGCCCAGTTCCGAACCCGGTGGTGGAGGGAGGGAAACAATGGTTGGAGAAGGTGGGGAGGGAAGCGAGCAGCTATCGAGCACCTGCCTTTCAGAGCGCCTGGGCTTGGCGCTTTGCGTGCAATTTATCCTTCAGTCCTTCACAGCTGTGCCATGAGGTAGGCGTTTCGATCGTCGCCATTTTACAGATAAGGACTGGAGAGCAAAGAGATGTCAAGCAACTCAATCCCATTCACCCAGGCCCTGGACCCACTCCTACAGTCAATCAATGTCTCTGTCTTTCGATTTGAAAGAGAAGAAAAACAAAAATAATAGTTGGCATGTATCTATAAGAATAAACTCAGTTGGGGTCTCCCCTGTGGGTGGCAGGACTCCAATTACTTGGGCTATCACCTGCTGCCTCCCAGGTATGCATTAGCAGGAAGATGGAATTGGAAGTAGAGCCAGGACTCGAACCCAGGTCCTTCACTATGGAATATGAGTATCTCAAGTGGTGACTTCACTGCTATGCCAAACACCCACCCCCATCATAGTAATACTGATGTAGAATGACTTATAGCTTTAATATTAAAAAGCTTGTCCATTTCAGCCAATAGTGCTTTATAAGATATTGGTAGTATTCAATTCTTTGTTTTAAAAAGTAAAGTTGCAGCACTTTAAGAGTGCAGGAACGAGTGGTGAAAATGAAACAAATGTTCATGAGTGAAAACAAACAGGTCTGTCAGACTCAGAGCAGCAAGAGGAGGAAATCAGTCAATCAATCTATCAGTCAATCCCCTCCGCACCAATGAGAGTGAGGGGAGAGCCCGGGAAGGAGGTTCTCGCATCTCCCGGATCTCAGTTGCTCAGGGACTAACTAGAGGGAGGAGGGCACTGCTCAGCCAAGGGCTCTTTGGTTCCCTCTTGGAACCACCTGAGGAGCTTTTAACCCCTGCTGCTGCCTAGGGAGATTTGATCTCACAGTTACGGGGTGCAGCCTTGGCTTGGGATCTTTAGGGCCTCCTGAGGTGGTCCCAACATGGAGCAATTTGACAACCACCGGGCCCCCTGTTCAAGCGTAGTCAGGGCCAGTCCTGGTGGCATCACCTGGGAGAGCTCCCTGGCCTGGCCCAGAACGACTGAGTCACCATCTGGGAGGGAGGTGAAGACAGGCAACATTTGTACAAGCCTTCCACGTGACTCTGACACACCCTACAGCTTGAGAGTCACTGCTCTAAGCAACAAACTAGAGACAGATCGTCACCCGCTGCGGTTTGCTTTGTCAATTATCACAGGACAGGTATGTTGATTACAAAGTGAGATAAAGCTGATGGACGCAGAGACTCTGACTTCCCAGGCCTTCTCCCTAATAACAGAACCTTGAGGCACGTGGGAAAGTGTTGAGATGTGACTTGGAATCAACTGGGGCTTACTGTAGTGCCTGGGAAGGGAGCAGTGTTCTCAAAACATGATGGTGCCACCACGTGCTGCAAGCAGCCAGGGCACACAGTGGTTGCTCAGGGAGAACGCAGTCGGATGGGCCAGGATGCGCCGCTGAGGCGACCCCACAGCCCGGCGACCCCTCTTGCTGAGGCATCTCCCCTTGGCTGGTGTTTTTGCCTCTTGGGGTTCCCACAAAAACTGCCAGGAGGCTGTCAATGGTGCAGCATCTGCTTCTCCGTAGGCGCCTCATGTCTCAGCTCAAAGGTCTCGGGTTTACTTCTTCACCTCAGTCATGGCCACTGCCACCTTGACCCTGAGTCCTTCCTGCCTGAGTTCCCTGGGCACGAGGTCTCCCTGGCTGCCCCCTCTTGTCTGTGGCAGGGAAGATGAGAAGAGTTCAAAACCTCTTTGGAGGGGTCAGGCGTTTAGCACAGAAGTTGAGACACTGCTTGGGATGCCTGCATCCCAGAACAAGGTAATCGGGTTTGAATCATAGCTCTGTTTCCAATTCTAGCTCCCTGCTCATTTGCACCCTGGGAAGCAGTAGGTGATGGGCCCAAGTACTTAGGTCCCTGACATCCCATGGAGATCTGGATTGAGTCCATAGCTTCTGGCTTTGGCCTGGCCCAGCTCCAACTGTTTTGGACATTTATTTGGGGGAGTGAACAAACAGGCGGGAGAGCATTCTCTCTCTCTCCCCTTATCTCTCAGTATCTCTTAATCTCTCTCTCCCTTTCAAATTAAAAAATAATAATAATGACAAATCCTCGTTGATGAGAAACCTTGTGCTTGGAGTCCCACTGCAAATATGTGCAGCACCCCTAAAAACACCTGCCACTTAGTGCCGAGGATCTGACATCACACAACCCCCACGAAAGAGCAATAGCTCAGGGCTGGTGCTTCGTCTCTGCACCAGGAATTCAGACACAGCGGCCCCACTCGTGACTCCTGCCTTCTTCTGCTGCCATCCCTATTCCGCGAGCGCTCACCTGCCAGCCAGCACCGTGACTGCCCCAGCGTCACCCCGAACGTCAGGAAGTGACCCGCCTTCACCTTCTCAGCAGCTCCCCTGGCCAACTTTTCCCATCCACTCAGCGGCATCAGCCACAAAACAAGGATGGGTCTCGTTCACCCGTCTCCTCTCTGTTCTCTATGGACAACTGTGTATCGTGAGACGGGAAGGCGGGGTCCACACAAGGAGAGGTGAGGAAGGCGACACACATCGGTTGAGCACGCACCATGATGCATCAGACCACGTGCTGTAGATGATCTCCGTGATCTGCTTGGCAATCCATCAAGATGGACACAGGGTGAACGTCACAGACGCCCAGAGGTCACGCAGCTAGAATCCAGCCCATGCTCTCCGCACCACACCAGACTCCCCAGCCTGACTTCTTCCTTTGCTCACTCCAGAGTGTGTGGCTTCCCTGGTGTTTTGGCCAGTACCACCCTAGCCAGGCCGGCAGCACCTTCTTCCTGAGTCACTGTAGCAGCCTCACAGTGCTCTGTGTCCACTTTTTCCTTTGCCTGTGTCTGGCCACTTTGTATGTCTTCCATGTCCTCCATAGCACATGGGCCATGGCTAGGCCTGGGTAGACAGCACATTTTTTTAGTAGAACGAGCTGGGTCTGGTTCAGCAGGACATTTACTTTCTGGAAGTTCTTGGTTTTTTTTTTTTTTTTTTTTTTTTTTAATGTGACAGGGAGAGTGAGGATGAGAAGGAGAGAGAGAGAAAACAGCTCCCTCCACTGACTCATTCCCCAAATGCCCACAATGGCCTGGGTTAGGGCTGGGTTGGAGCCAGGAGCCAGGACTAAGATCCACATCTCCCATGTGGACGGCGGGAATCCAAACACTTGAGCCATCAGAGCTGCCTCCAGGGATTGCGTCAGCAGGAAGCTGGAGTCGGGACTGGGGCTGGGGATCACAGCAGCTGTGATATGAGACGCAGGTGTCTCACCACCAGGCCAGACACCCACCTCTGGGGTGATACTGATTAAGCTTAGGCATCACCTGCTGGTCTGTGCCTTGTGAGGATGGGCAGAAGTAAAACCACACGAGATGTGGACTGGGGTCATAATGTGGATGACTTCCTACCACCTTTCGTGAGGAAGGGTGAGGAGAGAAGCTGCATGGGGTCACAGCTGCCCTACAGGGCTGACTCTGGCTGACGGCTTCGCTCTCCTCCCGACAGATCTGCAGCCAGCGGGGTTTCCCTATCGCTGTACACTCTCAGGTGGGACAAAACCCAAATCCCAGCTATTCAATGCACAGACCTGAAGCCTCCAGTGCCGACGAGAGTCTGTAAAAGCCACCGAGGAATGGCTGAACTCTCAGGAGCCTGGGATGAAGAAAAGAAGTCACCAGCTTCATCTAACCCACGAATACACACCTTGAGGTGTGCATTTCAGACAGGCAGGTGGATTTTATAGTGAAGGTCTATACGCTGATCTGGTTTAGCATATAGGGAAGTGAACAAGCTCACATTGCAGATATTTCTGTTGCTGACCTGAGTTTAAAGCAAATGAGTGTTGTGTTAGGAGGTCCCAGTGAAATCAGGGAGGGGTCTTGTACAAGTGGCCATTTGCCAGGGACCAGGCAAGAACACACAGCTGATTCTTTTTATCTGCCATGAGCGTGTCACTACCAGGGATCCAATCAGGTCCCCCCACTCCTTCCTGGTAAGAAATTCAAAGGATTTTGACATGGGTACCCAGACATTCAATGTACTTGTTATCATCTGACCTGCCTGTCATACTACACAGCAAATCTGTAGGTTATTAGGAAAACCTGAGCAGAAGACAAGGATGGCTAGACTCAGCATTTAAAATTTATTACAGCATTACTTGTAACAACTTAGGACTAGACATGATTGAAATAATCTTTAACAGATGACAGCTAAATAAAGTCTGATAGAACCAATGAATCCTGAGATATCATGATCAAGAACAGGTAAATATGTGATAACACTGAATACAGAATATGCTACAAGAAATGTTAAGTGAAAAATTGCAAGTGCAGAAGAGTGGGTGTAGGGTGTGTAATCCTCTCCTTTGTGAGTAAAACGGGTATCAAGCATTATCATTTATTCAAACTAAATTACAGGTAAGTGCTTTTTCTCATGCATTTACCTGCTACTGAGTTTACGGTAGCTCTCTGAGAACTCATTACATAAATTAATCTAAGAAGCTATGACGCCATCCTCTCTAAATCAAAACAAGAGAGAGAGAGATTAAAAAACTTCCGTTTACAATGGCTAACATATGCAATCAACCAAAGTGTTCATCAGCAGATGCATGGCTAAAGAAAATGCAGCTTATAGACACATTACTGAGCCAAATGAAAAGGGAGGTCATTATGTTAAGTGAAATAAGGCAGAGATAGAATGGTAAACACTGCATCTTCTCAAAAGCTGGAAGTTAAAAATGTTGATTTTGAAGAAGAGAGTAGAATGGTGATTAGCAGCGGCTAGGATGAGCAGAGGGGAGGAGGAGAGAGGGAAGCTGGATAACTGGCACCAAACTCCAGTGTGGTAAGAGGAGTAGCTCCCATGCTCTGTACACAGCAGGGGGACCACGGTTTATGACCGCTCATGTGCTTTATGAAGAACTGCGACAGGAGTTCAAAGGCTGCAAACACAAAGAAAAGATCTGAGGATGGAAACATTAGTTCTGATTTGATCATTACACATTGTGGACACGCACGGAATTATCACACTGAACCCTACAAATGTGTCAGTTTTGTCAATTAAAATAACATACTTAGAAGCCCTATGATTATGTAAAGGGGCGTGGAAATAGATTTGCTGTCATTGCCTTGTTTCATTATCCTCCACACTGAAATGCAATGCTCCCCTTAACCTCGTATGGGTGGGTATGGTAGAGGTGTGACTCCTCCAACATTGTGCAATACCAAGCACAGCGGTGGCTCCTTGGGCCATCCATGAGAGGAATATGGAAATACAAGGAAGGAAGGAAGGAATATGGAAATCACAAAATAAAAGAGGTCATGTTTCCAAGGAATTTCCAGACCAACACAACAGCAGGGCAGACGAGGGATTAGGGACTGTACGGATTCCACTCCACACACTTAGCCTTGGCATAGAAAGGTGATGAAAAGCACACATTTGGGCCAGCACCATGGCTCACTTGACTAATCCTCCGCCTATGGCGCTGGCATCTCATATGGGTGCCGGGTTTTAGTTCCAGTTGCTCCTCTTCCAGTCCAGCTCTCTGCTATGGCCCAGGAGTGCAGTGGAGGATAGCCCAAGTGCTTGTGCCCCTGCACCCGCATGGGAGACCAGGAGAAGCACCTGGCTTCTGCCTTCAGATTAGCACAGTGCCAGCCATAGTAGCCATTTGGGGAGTGAACCAATGGAAGGAAGACCTTTCTCTCTGTCTCTCTCTCTCACTGTCTATAACTCTACCTGTCAAATAATAAAAAAAAAAAAAAAAAGAAAAGCACACATTTAAAAGGAATGTCGAAACAGTTCCCAGTCTCATGGGTTTGCAGCCTTGACCCTCCCAAGGCAGCACAACCCAGCAGATGAGAACATGACTCTGAAGCCAGGCTCTGAGACTTGATGCTGACGCTGCCATTTCCTAGCTCTTTGGCCTTGAATAAGCCACTTTCTGGTCTTGGTTTTTCATCTGTAAAATGAGGATAATTCGGGGCCAGTGTTGCAGGGTTAAGCCACCGCTTGCAGTGCCAGCATCCCATATGAGTACTGGTTCAAGTTCTGGCTGCTCCACTTCCGACCCAGCTCCCTACTAATGCACCTGGGAAAGCAGCGGAAGTGGTTGGGCTCCTACACCCACATGGGAGACCCAGGTGGAGTTCCAGGCTCTTGACTTTAGTCTGGCTGAGCCCTGGTGTTGCAGCCATTTGGAGAGTGTACCAAGAGATGGAAGATTGCTGTCTCCCTCTCTCTGTACCTCTGCCTTTTGAATAAATTTTTTTTTAAAAAGAGGCTAATTTGGGGCCGGCACTATGGTGTAGTGGGTAAAGCCTCTGCCTGCAATGCTGGCATCCCATATGGGCACCGGTTTGAACCCAGCTGCTCCACTTCTGATCCAGCTTTTTGATGTGGCCTAGGAAAGCAGTACAGGATGGCCCAAGTCCTTGGACTCCTGCACCCACATGGAAGACCTGGAAGAGGCTCCTGGCTCCTGGCTTCAGATCGGCACAGCTCCGGCCGTTGCAGCCAATAGGGGAGTGAACCAGCTGATGGAAGACATTGCTCTCTCTGCCTCTCCTCTCTCTGTGTAACTCTGACTTTCAAATAAATAAATAATCTCTTTTTAAAAAAGAGGATAATTCTAGCATTATCTCCTAAGATGGTAAACATTAAAAAAATACACACTAAGCATTTAACCAATGCTAGACTTTAATACATACATACTTAAAAGCTAATCTGTTTCAGAAAAAGTCACATTTCTGCACAGTAAGCATTAAACGCTTGAAAACTTTGACTGCTTCTCCTAGCTCCCAGCTCCCTGGGGTGATGAATTAAAATAACAGACATGATCTTTGTCTCTTAAAGTTCTACACAGCCGTTTTCCTAAGCAATGCAAATTAGCTTAAACTATTCATTTTATCTCAAAATCATTTCTGAATCCCACAGTCATTAATTTCAAATCCAGACTTGCCTTTGTACTTAATAATTAGCTCTCTTCCCAGGAGCTGAGACTGTAGCACTTTCATTCATTTACAAGAACTTTAGGCTCCCACCGTGGAGGCGGTGTCTAAAAATATCCGAGAGAGAGCCCTGGATCTGGATCTGGAGTGTTAGCAGCCGCCATCTGCTGCAGCAGCGAGGAGACAGTGGATGAATGGGGTTTCTACTTCTGCTGTGCAGGCAGGACATGGGACTCCAGGAAGGGGCAGCCCTGGGATCCTGTGCAAGCCCGCATTCAGCTGGACTCAATTTCCTCATCTTTAAAGCAAAGACTCCAAGAGGACAGGAACCCTGTCGGGAAGCCGGGCTCTTCCTTGTCCTGTACTGAAACAGGGCCCTGCAGCCTGGATCTTACCAACATGCACCTCAACACTCAGGCGCAGTGAAACGGAGCGGCTGCCGGGCGGAGTATGCTCATTCCCCACAACCCGCCCACGGCGGAGCTGTGAATTGTTCAGATGCCCGGAGAGCTCTAGCTGGAGGCCAAAGTGTGAGCCTGACTTCTCTGTAAAAAGAGGAAAATGGGCTGGATGGCTGAAACCCCCCGGAGCTCTGCACGGCCTATCCATGAAGACCTGGCATAGCCGCAAGCCTGCAGGGCCACCATGTTGTGGGTGGGGGCCCGAGGATGGTGGGGTTCTCATGGGGTCCTTCCTGGCACACAAGGTATGGAACGGCACCACTGGCCTTGGAGCCTATGCTTTTCGTTTGCTTCGCTTTAGCCGTGCTGGTTTCATAAAGCGGCACCCACAGATGCTCCTAGAACCCTGGAGAGCCTCCAGGACCAAGAGTCTGTGCACTTGGGGCCAAAGCACCGCCTCCCCTCGGAGTCAGGCCCCTCCACAGTTTCCCTCCTGCGCAGAGCTGGGCTGGGCGGAGCTCCCCTGCTGTGGGCTTTCTGCCTGCGTCAGGCAAGGCTGCAGCTGAGCAGAGCGAGCTGACCTCACTCTCGGGTCTGGTTTCAAAGCACACGCGTCACTCTGATTCCACCGCAGAGGCACACAGCCTGAGTCTACCCTCTAGTCCTGCCTGGAGCATTGCAGTCTTCCTGGCCAATCTCGCACTCTCGCACACAAACATTCTCATTCATCCTCTTCTTCTTTGACCCTATTTCGCAGTTCAGAACAAGCACATCCGAAGCAAGCCTGTTCTCTGTGACAAGGAGTGTATACAAAAGAAGCAAACCCTGAGCTCCTGAGGCTGTCGTTCAGGGGTGTCTTGGAACCATCCTCTCTTTGCAGGGCTCAGGGGCAGCAGCACTCAGAATGAGAGACACACACAGCTCTGAGGAGCAGCTGTGTTCTTCTGCATTCTTTCACTGCTCTGGGAAAGGCTGTGCGAACAGCACCGACGGGAGCAAGCAAGTTCCCAGCACCATGGGCGGAAAACCGTGTCCACTGGGGCTCTTCCCTGCCCCGATGCGCTCAGGCAGGACGCCTGGGGCCAGGCAAGCGAACCAGCACCCTCCTGGCGGGCCTCCAGCCTCCCAGGGGCAGGGCAGGGTTGTGTGGGACTACAGGTGTGGGCCTCGGCCTGGTGGGCCTGCCTTCGAGGTAGGAAGGGACAGGACTTGGCCTGAGCAGCCTCTCAGGGACACCAGGAAGAGCCCAGGCCTCTGTGTCCTTGAGGAAGAAAACACCTCCCCAGGGACAGGAACACCCTGCTTCACTTCCCCGTGGGCCTTCACTCCCAGTGAGGCCCCTGGATGATTTTGGCAAGTAGAAAAATAGAACCACCAGTCAAATCTGAATTTCAGATAAATGACAAATATTGTTTCAGTGTACTATATTGTTTTAGTATACCAATACTGAACCATTATTCATTTTTTTTTTTGACAGGCAGAGTGGATAGTGAGAGAGAGAGACAGAGAGAAAGGTCTTCCTTTTGCCGTTGGTTCACCCTCCAATGACTGCCACGGCTGGCGCGCTGCAGCCGGCGCACCGCGCTGATCCGAAGGCAGGAGCCAGGTGCTTCTCCTGGTCTCCCATGGGGTGCAGGGCCCAAACACCTGGGCCATCCTCCACTGCCTTCCCAGGCCACAGCAGAGAGCTGGCCTGGAAGGGGGACAACCGGGACAGAATCCGGCGCCCCGACCGGGACTAGAACCCGGTGTGCCGGCGCCGCTAGGTGGAGGATTAGCCCATTGAGCCGCGGTGCCGGCCCATTATTCATTATTTGTCTGAAATTTCAAACCACTGTGTAGGCAGCTAAGTTTCTGTGTTTTGGTCTTTTACATAAACTTAGCTACATCTGCCTGGTTACTCCCCAAATGCCCACAGCGGCTGCGGCTGAGCCAGGCTAAAGCCTGGAGCCAGGAAAGCAATCCGGGTCTCCCACATGGGTGGCAGGGACCCAGCCACTCGAGCTATCATCTGCTGCCTCCTAGGACGAGCACCAGCAGGAAGCTGGAATCAAGAATGCATTAGGCACTGCGGTGCAGGATGCAGGCGTCCCAGCCACCATCTTAACTGCGGGGCCACAGGCCTGCCCTGCTGACATCTCTCCAATCAGGCCCTCCCAGGGGAGGGGGGACTCTGGCTAAATGCTCTCAAGCGGAAATCTGTTCAATTCTGATTCTCCTGGGATTTCTGATGAAAAGGCAAAGGCTCCAGGCCTCATCTGCTGAATACCTCTAGGGGCAGGGCTTAGAATACACATTTCATCAAGTGCTATCTGATTCTGATACCCATCTGGGCCGGTTGTCTACGCTTCTGAGCAAATTACAGGTAAAAACAGAGGCTGAACACCACCAACACTTTTCACCTTTCAGTTGGTGCTGGTGAGGAATCTGGCCTTGGCGTAGTATTAAGGTTCTGGCTCATGTCTCGCAGGAAACCACAATCAAAGTGTCGCTTTGGGCTGTTGCGATCACAAGACTTCGCCAGTGTTAGACAATCTGTTTCCAAGCTCGCTTACGTGCCAGTGGCAGGCCTGTGGTCCTTGCTGGTCGTGGCTGCAAACATCAGTTCCTCACCGCAGGAGGCCCATCCGGGGCTACTGCAACCAGGAGGCTCCTCCACAACCCTCCCACCCCCACCCAGAGATCAGAGGGAGGCAGGCAGGAAGAGAGCAAAAGCGAGCCCTCAAGGAAAGAGAATTACACAAGAGCACGAATACCAAGAGGCAGGAATCACGCAAGGTCCCCTTAGAGGACACCAAAGTTCAAGTTTAAGAACCATGATGGGGTCCAGCGCCGTGGCTCACTTGGTTAATCCTCTGCCTGCAGCGCCCGCCGGCATCCCATATGGGCACTGAGTTCTAGTCCCGGTTGCTCCTCTTCCAGTCTAGCTCTCTGCTGTGGCCCAGAAAGGCAGTGGAGGATGGCCCAGGTGCTTGGGTCCTGCACCTGCCTGGGAGACCAGGAGGAAGCACCTGGCTCCTGGCTTCGGATCGGCGCAGTGCTGGCCGTACCGGCCACTTGGGGGGTGAACCAATGGAAGGAAGACCTTACTCTCTCTTTCTTTCTCTCTCTCTCTCTCTCTCTCTCCACCTATAACTCTACCTTTCAAATAAATAAATAAAAATCTTTAAAAAAGTATTTATTAAAAAAAAAAAAAGAACCACGACGACAGATCAGCCCTTAGCACACAGCAAGCAGGCCCACATTTAAAATATGGGGCCCAGTGTCTTTCTTTACTTAATTCCCTCTGCTTCCATCCCTCCTCTCACTCCACCCCCTTCGTGATGTGAGACAATAACAATGAGAAACTAAGAAGAAATGAAAAAAATAAAATCAAAATGACAATTTCGGTAGAACAGAAGAATGAAATGAAAAAAATAAAATCAAAATGACAATCTCAGTGGAGCAGAAGAATGTTTTAAAATGCTTGCAAGTATTGTTTCGGTAAATGGAAATTATATTCAAATCCCATGCATATAAAGTACTCGATGTGGCTCGTGGAGAATCTCCTACGAGAAATAATGGAAAAACACAAGACAACCATTGTCTCAGTTTGCCCAGAACTCTCCTGTGCTTAAATATAATGATGCACACAGGGAGCCATGTGAATAAAGAGACGTTGTATAGGTTTGGAAAAGACGAGTCACCTCTAACATGAGACGGAGGCCCCCACACACAGTCCCTTTGCACCTGCACAGCCAAGTCTGACACTTTCGTTTTCCAGCACCCAGCCACGGTGGCCTCCTGGAAAACTGCACACAGACCACGACAGCCATGTATGTCCACAATTTTCACTTGCATTTGCAGTTTAACCCCAAATTGATTTACAATGTCCACTGCAGAAAATGTTAAGCTTCCACAAAAGACAGTCATCTCATTGTGTCCTTAGTCACAGGTTTCCCAGAAAATCTTTGCAAAGTCCTGACTTAGAACACATGATTCGTTTTTCATGGCTCTGAAGGTGTGAGTCCCTCCATGCAGGGCCAGAGTCATCCCCAGAGCACCCCCTTCCTCACTCTCTTCCACTTGCACTCCTCAAGCTTGGGGCGACTTTCTCTTGTTGCTGGGAAATGCAGTAATTTGAAAATTGTGTTAAAGTGTGCAACCCCTCTCTTTTTACCTCTGCCTTTACCAGTGCTGGACAGCCCTGCACAGTTATGTGACCCAAAGTCCCTAATTCAAAACAGACAATGCAATTTTTAACAGCCTCTTTTCCTTTGGGACGGGCTAATTAGCAAGGATGGCCATAATCTGCTTTTTGTCCCTCATTCTCCTCCACGCACCCCTCTGTGGGTGAGTCTCAGGTGCCCAACACGATGTTGGCTTGATATTGATGCAGACCTGTACGTGTTCTGTCCCTGCCACTCTGCAGCTGCACCTCAGTGGAGAGAATGGTGTCTGCTGTCCTATGGCAGGGGGGTTTTAAGGATCAAATAAGACTAATGTAATGTAAGTAAGAGCCCTTTTAAGGCCTTAGAGTGCCATACAAACATAAGGAGCTTGGTTTCGTTATGTCAGTTCATTGATGTACGTTAGGCATCTGGCCAGCTGAGTATCCCTATGCTATTATTATTTTGATTATGGTAAGGATTTCTACTTACTGATCATAGCAAGCTTATCTAATAATTACAACAATCCATATTGTTACAAAGTTGTTTGCCCATGCTTTTTTTTTTTTTTTTAACAGATTGATTTATTTATTTGAACGTCAAAATTACATAGAGAAAGAGAGGCAGTGAGAAAGACAGAGATCTTCCATCTGCTGGTTCACTCCCCAAATGGCTGCAATGGCCGGGGCTAGGCCAGGCTGAAGGCAGGAGCCAGGAGCTTCATCCAGGTCTCCCATGTGGGTGGCAGGCACCCAAACACTTGGGCTATATTCTGCTGCTTTGCCCAGGGAGTTGAACTGGAAGTGGAGCAGCCACTGCATAGCCCTGGCCGAAAGATACAGAGCAAGAACATCAAACTCTGGAAACCCACACAAGACCGTCTTCCGGCCACTTCCCTACCGCACAGCAAACAAACTCAGGGGCACAAGGGCTGAGCCGAGAGATAGAAGCCCTGCACATTCCGACGCTGGCTGGGGAGGGAGGTGGCTGTCAGGGGAAGCCTCTCGCTCTGCCCTGTTAGGAGACAAAGTGGAGTTGGGTACCCTCCCCGCGGCCCACAGGCTGGGGACCCCGATGGCTTGCAGCCTTGGTTTTCCCATCTGAAAAACTGAAAGCACTATGCAAATCTGGCTGTGTGGTGTTGGTATCACTTTCACTTGCCTTCTTTTCCACAATAGTAATAGCTACCAGTTGAGGACTTTCCATGTGCCAAGATTTATGCCCACTTAACCCATCCAACAGCCTCCTGAGCTGTGCATCCTCGTACAAATGAAGAAACCGAGGCCTAGAGAAATTCAGCAATGTTCTCCCTGATGGTCACTCTGTACCACGGGGCAGCCACTGAACTACTGTAAGTGCTGATAGCCTTGTATGGCCCATGCGACACCTGTGGTTGTGAGAATTCACAGAGTGCCCCGGGACAGCGCCTAGCACGGTGCAGAGTGGGACAAGCATTTCTGCTGCGGGCACTAGCACGGACTTAGCGTCTGTGGCCTCCCAGAATGTCTATGTACAGATCCTAAGCCCCAGTGTGATGGTTTCAGAAGGTAGGGCCTTTGGGGTGGATGAGGTCATGAGGGATGACACCCTCGTGAGTGGGATTAGCGGCCTTAGAGAAAGACACAAGGGCTGGCTGTCTCCCTCTTTGCTTTCACACACATGCAGACACAGAAAGAAAGCAGCCATCTTCCAAGCAGGAATAGAGCCCTCACTAGACACCAGAGCTGCTGGCACCCTGAGCTTAGACTTCCTAGAAGTGTGAGAAACAGCCTGGGGTGTATTTGTTACAGCAGCCTGGGCTAAGACACCACCTCACACCCCAAGTCGCCAGCCCCTCTGCACAAAGGATGGTCTCATCCCCGGTGCTGAAGGGGGAGGCGGCCAGACTGGCTGGAATCAGTGACCGAGCTGCCTATTTTACCAAATTCCGTTTTGGGAAACAGTCTTTCTGGGAGCAAGCACTCAGCCTAGCAGTTAAGACACCCACATCCCACCTCAGAGTATGGGTTCATTCCCAGCCCCAGGTCCTGACTCCAGCTTCCCACCACCTACAAGGGACATCGGGATTGTATTCCTGGCTTGTGTTCCTGGCTTCCGGCTCCAGCCCTGGCCCAGCCCTGGCCAACAAAGGAATTTGGGGGAATGGATCTGCACATGGGATTCTCTGTCTGCCTCCCAGGTTTAAAAAAAAAAAAAAAAAAATTCTCCCTGAAAAGAGACAACAGATTTGAAGAAAATTTTAAGTCTTTTATTATGATCAGTATCTTCTTAATAAATACACTTAAAAGAAGTCTAAAACTACTCTATTAGTCAGTCTTGACAAATAAAATATTCCATAAAATGATGGTGAAATGTCTCTCTCTTTTTTTTTTTGGACAGGCAGAGTGGACAGTGAGAGAGAGACAGAGAGAAAGGTCTTCCTTTTGCCGTTGGTTCACCCTCCAATAGCCACCGCGGCCGGCGAGCTGCGGCCAATGCATCGCGCCAATCCGAAGCCAGGAGCCAGGTGCTTCTCCTGGTCTCCCATGCGGGTGCAGGGCCCAAGCACTTGGGCCATCTTCCACTGCACTCCCGGGCCACAGCAGAGAGCTGGCCTGGAAGAGGGGCAACCGGGACAGAATCCGGCACCCCGAATGGGACTAGAACCCGGTGTGCCAGCGCCGCAAGGCAGAGGATCAGCCTAGTGAGCCACGGCGCCGGCAAATGTCTCATATTTTTAAACACAGCTGTAAAGACTATAAACCGATCAAATTAATCATCTGACACCTGAAAATCAACAACGCTCCAAAGCCTGAAACTTTCTGAGTACAGACACAATGTTCAAAATGCTGAGCTTGAGTTTCCAATCACCAGTGTTCAGCTACGGTGGCTTCTTTTTCTTTTTTAAAGATTTATTTATTTGAAAGGCAGAATTACAGACAGAGAGAGGGAGAGCCAGAGAGAGAGAGAGAAAGAGAGAGAGGTGCAACAGCCAGGGCTGGGCCAGGCCAAAATCAGGAGCTAGGAGCTATGTAGATATTAAAAATGCAAAACTTGAAATGCTTTTGGTTCCCAGCATTTAGGATAAGGGATATGCAACCTTTCTACTAAAATGCTCATGCTGCCACAAAACAGTGCCACAGAGTGGCCGGCATTGTGACGGAACAGGTAAAGCCATCGCCTGTGATGCCAGCATCCCATATGGAAGCCGGCTGCTCCACTTCCAATTCAGCTCCCTGCTAATGACCTGGGAAAAGCAGCACAAGGCGGCCCACGTGTTTGGGGCCCTGCCACCAACATGGGAGACCTGAATGAAGCTCCTGACTCAGCTCTGTGGTGGCCATCTGGGAAGTGAACCAGAGGATGGAAGATCTCTCCCTCTCTCTGAAACTTTCAACTAAATAAATAAATTAAAAAAAAAAAAAAAAGTACCGCAGACTAAAGACTTAACCAAGAGGAATTCTTGTATAGTCCCAGAGGCTCCCAGTCCCAGATCAACATGTTCTGAGGTCTCTCTGCCCTGGCCTAGTGTCTTCACGTGGCTGTCCCTCTGTGCATGTCTGGAGACTAATGTTCTCTTCTTAAAAGGACATGCTAGACTAGGGCCTGCCCTAATGACCTTGCTTTCAACTAATCAGCTCTTTAAAGTCCCCATTTCCAAGTCACGTTCTGAGGTACAGGGAGTTAGGACTTTAACAAAGATGATTACATATATAACAAATATGTTAACCCTCATCCACAAATATGTATCTACAGATATATACTTATCAAACACATCCCTGTTTATTGGAATATTTATATTTATATTCACTGAATGTATTTGAGAAAAGCATATGCATGAACACACTCATACAGCAGTACTCTTTGGAATCAGCTTCTGTTTTTTGTTTTTTGTTTTTTGTTTTTTTTAATTATTTGAAAGCCAGAGTGACAGAGAAAGAGAGACAGAGAGAGAGACACAGAGATAGAGATGTTCCATGTGCTGACTCATTCCTCAAATGCCTATGACAGACAGGGCTGGGCCAGGCAGAAGCTAGGACATGGGAGCTCCATCCGGGTCTCCTACGTAAGCCATCATCTGTTGCCTCCCAGTATGTGCATTAAGAGGCAGAGGGATTGGAGGCAGAGGAGCGAGGACTCGAACCAGGCTCTCTGATGTGGGTGCCCAAAGCAGCAGCTTATCCTGCTGCATCAAAACACCCACCCCCAAATCAGTTTTTGATAAACCGATTCCTGAGGTAAATTTGACAAACCAATCATGTGGTAGGTTGACACTTTGCTGAACTGTCTGAGAATTAACAACTGGGCAAACTGATACAGAGCTTTGAAGAAACCTGGGAGAATCCAGATCTAACCACACACCCCCATCCTCCAAGAACGCCCAGTATTGCTTGGGAGAGAAAGCACACAAAGCCACAAGCTCCTACTTGGATAGTAGCAGCAACTGCTAAGGCCACCCTGAAGAGGGCCTTCAGACCTCTGGGGAGCGCCCGCTGGGTGGAGAGCTCCCCTGGGGGCCCAGGATCCTGACACCCACGGTGTGGGTGGAAGAAGGTGCGGAAGATGACTCCAGAGGCCATTTCCATTTCCCAACACTGAATTCCTTTCACACAGCCCGTTCTCACCACAATCCAGTCAGGACATGTGGCCCTTTGTACATCACAGATGCCACTTCGAGCCACTCCAGCAATGGATCTGCGGCAACTTCAACTTCTTAATGTCAAGGCCCAAGGCCCCTTGTTCATTCATTCAACAGTGAAAACCTGAGGACAGTGGCAGCAAACCTTTTCCACTTCCACATCTGTGTCTAAACGGAGCCTTGCTTCTTCCTGCCTTCCGTCAGTCCTGGAGAAGAGGCGACCCTGCTCTCTTCGGATCAATTCATCTGCCTGCGCCCTGCACATCCCCCTCCCCTCCAGGCTCATCCACTCCTCACACTGTCGCCGACAGAAAGCTTCTTCCTTTATCTTCAACCACAAGCCCCATCCCATGCTCTTCTAGAAGCCCCTCAACCCTCGCCTCATTCCCACCAAACTTTGTGAAATGAGCTATTTCTCTCCCTTTCTCCACTCCTTCTGCCTCATTTTTCATTTCATGCCTACTCAGTTTGTATTTCTTACAAGGTCTAACACACACACACACACACACACACACACCCCATAGGTACTCAAGACAAGACAGCTAGATTATAATCACTGAACTGGGTCATCAAAAGGTTCCTTGAGCATAAGTGCAAAAAAGATGGCACAGGATACAATGATGCTACTGCTCTTGTCTTTAAGGATGGGGTTATGAAATGAGCAGGGTAAGAAAGAAACATGAAAAATGGCAACAGAGCCACACAGTGGACATACAGGACAGAATCTCTGAAGTGGAACTCTCTGAGGGTGGGTGTTGTGGTGCATGGTTAGGCTGCTGCTGGGGATGCCTGTATCCTGTATCGGCATGCCTGTTCCACGTCCCGGTTCCTCCGTTTCTGATCCAGCTGGGTTCCTGTCACCCACATGAGAGACCTGGATGGAATTCCCAGCTCTTGGCTTGGCCTGGGCCAGTCCTGGCTGTTGCAGGCCTTTGGGGAATGAACTAGAGGATGGAAGATCTCTCTCTCTGTCTCACACTCTTTGTCTGCTTCTGCCTTTCAGTTCAAACATGAAAATATATGTGTGTGTGTGTGTGAATATATATACATATATATGTGTGTGTATATATATTTTTTTTTTTTTAAAAAAGAGACATCTGGGGCTGGCACTGTGGCATAGTGGGTAAAGCTGAAGCCTGCAATGCTGGCATCCCATATGGTCACTGGTTCAAGTTCCAGCTGCTCCACTTCCGATCCAGCACCCTGCTAAGCGCCTGGGACAGCAGCGAAAGGTGGTCCAAGTGCTTGAACCCCTGCAGCCATGTGGGAGAAGAGGCTCCTGGCTCTGGATCAGCTCAGCTCTGGCCACTGTGGCCATCTGGGGAGTGAACCAGTGGATGGAACTCACTCACTCTTTCTTTCTCTCTCTCTCTGCTTCAGCCTTTCTGTAACTCTGCCTTTCAAATAAATAAATCTTAAACAAACAAAAAAAGGGAGACACGTGGAGAGGCGCTGGAGTCTAGGTTAATGGCCTTCCTCCTTCCCCAGCCCTGTGCCTAGATGAGTATAAATAAATCCCAGGAAAATCAGAGCAAGGCGTGAGGGCTGTCCCCACGGGCTGCAGTTGGGGGTTTACGTAAGTGTGCTAGGTTGCTGGGACCCCGTCTTGTTGAAGATGAGCAGTGTTCCTGGAGAGGAAAGGTATCCGTAGACAGGCGCCTCATCCAAGGGACGGCTCAGTGGCGTGGGTCGGCACAGGGCACGTGGGACTGTCCGAGTGGGTAAAGCCAGACGCCGGTGGTCGCTGCGCAGGCCGTTTCTGCGGCTGTAAACTGAGGGGGGTGCTCACAGATGGAGCACAGGCAGCAATCTCAGGGTGTTTCCCTGCACTCTCTCCTCATCTTCAGGAACCTTCTGGGCCACGCCCTCCCAGGCAGCCGCCCAACTTCCTCCCTCTGAGCTAGCACAGCAGAGAGGAAATGTCGTGGGCCGTGGGTCGCTGCGGCTGAGCTGCAGGCTCGGGGTGGGGGGAGGAGCCTGTCCTATGGGCTAGGGTCCCTGGGGCTTTGGTGCCCTGGACGCCCAGTGTCCAGGGCCTGGCTTCAGCCTCTGTAGCACAACTTATCATGGGGCTGGGCTGCTGTTAGGCCCCTGAGCTTTGGCAAACCCAAGGTGCACTTATAGTCTGTGTAAGAAGACCCACAACCCGAAGTCCTTTCAGGGACAATGAAATAAAACAAGGTATTGGGCTGAGAAGTGCTTCATCTGATAGGCTGGAGGAGTCAAAGGAAAAACATCTGTAAACCACGTCCCGCTCCAGGCCCTAGTAATAAGCATGATAACAAGTATTTATAAAATCTTGGGACACCATGAATGGTCAGTTCCTGCTCACTCCTAGGCACTGGCTCCCTAGCCAGGCAGCAAGCAGCCTCCTGGTATCCCCCGCACTGCTCACCGGGCCTGGCCGGCTGAACATGAGTGAAGACAGAGGATGGCGCCCCGCCTCCGTCATCTGGGCTGAGAGTGATGGGGGAGATTGAAAAGATCCGGTCCAGGATCAACCAGGGTTTGAAAGGAAGACAGCCTGAGAGCGGGGGAGCTGGGCCCTAATCCACCTCCACCCCTCTCAGGGAAGCCCTTCCGCTCCCCGGTCAGCTCATTCAGACGGCACTGCGGGCAGAGACGCGCCCTCTGCAGAGCTGTTATCCGGCTACAGCACAGCGTGCTGGCTGAGAAGGGGAAAGAAAGAATCAAGCTTTTGTCAGCGGTGAGCACCACCAACCACGGGAACCCACACTTCCACCCAGCTCTCAAGTTGACATTTGGTTCTTACACCCATTTTCCTATTTCGGCATCCCAAGAACTCTGGGGGTGGACAGAAAAAAAGCGTCATCACCACCCCCACCACCCCAGACCAAGCAACCTGCCTAAGGACTCGCAGCAAGTCAACGGCAGAGGCGGGCGCTCGGCCCTCACCCTCTGGCTTCCGCTCTGGCTCAGGAAGTTTCCACCTAGTGGTGCCAAGGCAAACCTTCCACCAGGAGAGGCAGAGTGACCTGAGGGGATCCGCAGGGCCACTCTCCCACTCACAGTCACTATGTGGCACTGACCCTTTGGAACGATGCCCCAGGGACTCCTCGTGAGTCAGAGCAGAGGGAAATCCTCCATGGCTGGACAAGGGTCCCTGAGGAGTCAGGGGAAGCTAAACAGGCAGGACCCTGGACTCCCTCTTTGCAGAAGCCCAGCCTTCCTGCCAAGGACCTCAGGGAAATGCAGCAAACAAAGCCTTCGCTTTGGCTGCAGAGTAACTGTCACACTATTCAAGGCTACTGTGAAGTTTCATCTGTGCCCTCGAGACACTGGGAAGAAACAGAAACCCACAGATTCCACCAGCCTTTATGACTTAATTGCAAAGCCACTTAACAGCTTTCACCCTCCCTTACACACACACACACACACACACACCTCTTTCTCTCGCTCTCTTGCTCGCGCTCTCTCTCTCTGTCATTTCACAGGTCTGGACAGAGATCCTTCTCAAAATGCAAAGCTCAGAATTGGTAAGTGGCAGTATTAGCTTGCGTCTTACATGAGCCCTGATCAAATTAAACAAGATCACATACAACAGCACTCAGATCAGCTTTGACAGTCACAGGTCCATCCGTACTCAGCCACAACATTTAATCTGGTTTCCTACTTGATGGTAATTTAACTCTCCTGCAACTCCAGCCTATTATCTGTCAATCATCAAGGCTACCTTGACCAGTCTAGGACTCCACTGTGGGAACAGTAGGTCAGTCACTGCATTGTGTTTCTGGAGAGGTGAACTTGGAAAGTTATTCAAGGATAATCCTGGAGACTTCTGAGACTCATGGTCTTGTTTCAGAGTTTTTAATATAATATTTAAAATTTATTTAATTATTTTTCATTTTATTTCAAAGGTAGAGAGACAAAGAAATAGACAGAGAGATCTTCCATTCATCGGTTCACACCTCAAATACACTCAACAGCTAAGGCTGAATGAAGGTGAAGCCAGAAACCCCAAACTCAATCCAAGTCTCTCATCTGCTGCCTACCAGGGTGCACACTAGCAGGAAGCTGGAATCAGAACTGGAAGCAGGACTCGAACCCAGGCACTCCGATATGGGATGCAGGCGTCCCATGCGGCACCTTACCTGTGTGACAGAGGCCTACCTCTTGTTTTAGAATTTGCTTTCCTCTTAACTGACAATCACAACATAAGAAATCTAAGCATCACATACAACCAATCACAATTAATTTAGAAACCACTTGAGCTGGCGCTGTGGTGCAGCGGGTTAACGCCCTGGCCTGAAGTGCCAGCATCCCATATGGGCACCGGTTCAAGACCCGGCTGCTCCACTTCCAATCCAGCTCTCTACTATGGCCTGGGAAAGCAGTGGAAGATGGCCCAAGTCCTTGAGCCCCTGCACCCACATGGGAGACCCAGAAGAAGCTCCTGGCTCCTGGCTTCATATTGGCACAGTTCCGGCTGTTGAGGCCAATTGGGGAGTGAATCATCAGATGGAAGACCTCTCTCTCTCTCTCTCTGCCTCTCCTCTCTCTGTGTAACTCTTTCAAATAAATAAATAAATCTTAAAAAAAAAAAGAAACCACCTTATTGATTTACTTGGAATAAGATGTGTAAACTGATTTACTTGGAATAATAAGATGTGTAAACTGACTGTATTTGCAAATCTGGTGATGTAAAATTTAGGCTCATTTCAGTCTTTCTGAGTATTCTGACGGCTCTGCAGTATCACTCTCAAGGCTGGTAAAACAGATATGACAGTTCCCCCTCCTAATCCATGGGAGATGTGTTCTGAGACACCAGGGGATGCCTGAAACCACAGGCAGTACAGAATCCTACACACACTGTTTTTTTCTATACCTATAATAAAGTTTAATTTATAAATTAGGCATAATTATTAGTTAATAACAGTGTTACTATTAACACATAGAATTATAATAATATACCATAATAAATGTTATTAAAACTTATGCATTATTTCTGGAACTTTCCATGTAATATTTTCAGGCCACAGTGGACTGCATGTGTCTGAAGCCATAGAGGGCAGTATTGAATAAGAGGGGGCTACTGTATCGCATCTATAACATCTGTACCCCAAGGGTCAGCTCTACTTCATCTGGTATATACTGGGCAAGAGGAGGTTTTACCTTGCGTCTCACGTGAGTGGCCCACCCAGTGTGGATGCCTCCCCCACCCCTTCCAGCTCTGTCCTGTCTACCTGGTGAGCTCTGCTGGTGCTTCCAGCTCCTTCCCATCTAGAAATTCCTGTTCCTTTCTCCCGGAATATGGGGCAGGTATGTTTCCTACACACGGGCTCCTTTTTCAATTTCTGCCACCACACATAGGCTGCACCCAAGTGTCAGACTTTCCTCAAAGCTGCGTAACTGAAGGGAATTAGCAAAGGAAAAAAAGTAAAACCCCACACACAAGTGGCTTCCCTGTAACCCAACGGAAGGATGGCAAGGAAATACTTCCAGCTCCTCCACTTGCTCTTCAGAGAGCAAACCTCCCTCTCCGCGACCACTCCTAACGCCCCTCTACTTCCACACACCCCTACGTCTAACCACCAGAGTTACTCTGGCCCAGCCCCCTCTTCTAAGCAATTCATTTATTCAGCTCCTGAATTATTCCCTCTAAATAATGATCCTATGATGGAGAGGGAGAGAAGGCGGCTTGACAATTTTCCAGGCACAAAAGAGGTGGATTTGCTTTTTTGTCAACACATTTAAACCAAAACACTCCTACAACATCCTTTTGTTTCCTCACTTCTGCTTTCTGACTAGTTTTACGTATACTTTTGTAGTTTGATAAATATTTCCAGCAAAAAATACTATCCCGGGAAGCTCCTAAATTAATTGCTGAGATGATTTAACTGGAATAAGGGATAAAATGCACTTGAAAAGGTAGACTACTTCCTGGGAAAAGCATTATTTGGGAAGGATCTTTTTAATTTTTAAAAAACATTTTATTTGAGGCAGAGTCAGAGAGAGAGAGAGGGAGAGGCAGAGAAAAAAGTCTTTCATCCACTGGTTCACTCCCCAAATGACTCCAATAGCCAGAGCTGAGCCAATCTGACGCCAGGAGCTTCTTCTGGGTCTTCCATGTAGGTGCAGGGGCCTAAGCACTTGGGCTATCTTCCCAGGCTGCCAGCAGGGAGCTGAATGAGAAGAGGAGCAGCCGGGTCATGAACCAGCACCCACATGGGATGCCAGCACAGCAGGTGGAGGCTTAGCCTACTCAGCCAAGGCGCCAGCCCATGGGAAGGATCTTAAAAGTAGGGTTTGATAGGCAAAAAGGTTGGAAGGATCTACCAAGTTAGGACCTGACCAACTGCAAAGGAGAGAGACCCAACATGAAGCCAACAGAACAAAGTTAACCAGGACACACATCTTGAGAGTCTGGGGGTGCAGCTGGCTTCAGACATCCAATGGAATCATCAGGACAGCATCCAGAATCCTGTCTCTGTATCCAGACTCTGCTTTACTGTGCTCATCTTTACTCTTGGGAGCTCAAAGCTTACTTTGTCCTTAAGCACTGGCTATCCCAAGTCTGTCTTACCTAGGGGGGACTTTGTGGGGTTAGCTTGTGTCATGCGACATCCACCCATGAACTTTTAACTGGGGAGATGAGGCTGTTTGCTTAAAGGCTTTGGTCATGGGGTAGACGGGTCAGTGCAGTAAGTTCTTCGAAAGAGAGGTTTTTTTTTCCCCCCTCTTGTTTTCTTTTTGGTGTCTTCCCTCATTTTTCTAGAATATGGACCAGGTATTACAACAGCAGCTCAAGCGTCATGGTACAAAGAGGACACTGCTCACAGTGAACTAAGCAGGGCAGCATCACTGAATAAACCTGGAAGCAGAGGTACAAAATCCGAACTTGGCACACAGAAGGCTGACGGCAAGTCTCAGTGTACCAAGTACACAAATGGCTGCTGAAGAACATCATCACAGCTTGACCCTGAAACAAAAGCAGACGTTTCATGATTTCATCTGATTATTCCTTGAATTCTGGTATTTCCCAGAAATACTTGGGCCATACATTCGGGGTGATCTGTAAGACCTCATCTTCCTCTCTCCACTCTCTTTTGCCTCTCAACCACTATACATAGCTGCCAATTACACACACAACTGCCCAGCATCACGGTGTGTGGCTCTTTAAGCTGAGTACTTTATAAAGAGTGCCATTGTAAGGGGACACTGGGGCCAGTGCTGTGGCATAGCGGGTAAAGCCGCCACCTGCAGTGCTGGCATCCCATATGGGAACTGGTTCAAGTCCTGGCTGCTCTACTTCCGATCCAGCTCTCTGCTATGGCCTGGGAAAGCAATGGAAGACGGCCTAGGTCCCTGGGGCCCTGTGCCCGCACAGGAGACCTGGAAGAAGCTCCTGGCTCCTGGCTCTGGATCAGCCCAGCTCCAGCCATTGTGGCCATTTGGGAAGTGAACCAGCAGACGGAAGACCTCTCTTTCTCTCTGCCCCTCTGTTAACTCTGCCTTTCAAAAAAAATAAATAAATCTTTAAGAAATGAATCTTTGGGGGAAAAAAAAAAGTAAATGGCAGTCACTGTGCTGAATTTGAAATCGTTCCTTCCTATCAAAGCTTGCTTTTTTCTTCTTCTTCTTCTTCTTTTTTTTTTTTTTTAATTTGGAAGGCAGTGAGAGAGAGAGAGAGAGAGAGAGAGATCTTCCATCTGCTGATTCATTCCCCCAAAGAGCCACAACAGTGGTCGAAGCTGAGCTGATCTGAAGCCTGGAGCCAAGAATGTCATCCAGGTCTCCCACATGGGTGCAGGGTCCACGCGGGTCATCTTCCACTACTTTCCCAGGCACATTAGCAGGGAGCTGGACCAGAAGTGGAGCAGCCAGGACGTGGGGATGCTGGCCACACAGGTGGCAGCTTTACCCACTACACCACAGCTCCAGCTCTGAGGCTTTTGCTTTTCCTAGACCCATAATACCTCATTGACTTAGAATGGTTTTTCATGTGTCTTTTTAGCTTCTAAGTTCAATAGTATGAATTCTCAAAATGAACAGTTTAGGCTTAGGCTGGGCAAACGGCCTCCTTCCCCACCTTGCTCCCGAGTATTATCTAATTTAGCAATCACCATGGTGCTATCCAGCAGATACTCAGTTTACAGAAAGGGACACTAACATTGACAGAGTTCAACTTGCCGGAGGACATACAGCTAGATTAGGCGGTAATCAAGTGAGTCATTTTCTCCTTCACAGAAAAACAATCTGTTCAAGACTTGGGCACAGAAAGGGAAGGTGATCAGATTTAGAACTGAACTGGAGCTGTCTTCCAGAGTTAACTGGGAGTTCTGTTCCCAATGGTCACACTATGCCTCTCCTGTTCCCCGGTTCCCTGGTATCTCAAGAACCGGACAATTATTTCACAGGGACAGAGAATAACACACTGAATGTGGATGTCCAATATATGCCTGAGAGTAAAAGGAGAATTTTGAACAGAGTTAAAAAAAAATACTCCCTGAACCCACATGGAAAACCTGGATGAAGCTCTTGGCTCCTGGCTTCGGCCTGGCCCAGCCCCAGCTGTTGCGGCCATTTGAGGAGTAAGCCAGCAGATTGAAGATACTGTCTCTATCTCTCTGTAACTGTGCCTTTCAAATATAGAAACTAACTCTTTAAATAAAAATTCCTATATCAAGATTTGGAAAGAAGATGGTAATTTTAAAACAACATTATTATAGCTACATTTGTAAATGGCACTGAAGTCCAAAGACACTGTCTGGTTAAACATTTATTATTTATGGAAGCGTGAAACTTGTTTTTCCTGTTTTCAAGTTTCAGGAAACTAGGTTCTAGGTGCATTATATGCCATGAGGTTATTCTTTATAATTATTCTGAATAGAAGTGAAAAGCGTCTCAGTTAAGTTTTGGATAAAAGCTTTTGGATTCTATTTGGAGCACCTCAATATGGAGCTGTGGCATGCACGCCCAACAAGCAGGTTTTTAGGACACATTCTTTAAAAGAACCAGGTGGGGTGCCGAATACAGCAACATGGGGTTGCTTGTACAGTACACACAGAATCCTGGCAAAGATTTGTCAAAGCAATTATGAGCCAACACACGGGCTAAAACTCACAGTGTTAGTGTCTGGACTTCAGAAGATTAACAAATGTGAGTTAAATGTAATTTTTAAAAAAGATTTATTTATTTGAAAGGCAGAGTTAAGAAAGAGAGGAAGAGACCCACAGAAAGAAAAATCTTCCATCTACTGGCTCACCACAACAGCTGTGGTTGGGTCAGGCAGAGGCCAGGAGCCAGGAACTCCATCCAGGTCTCCCATGTGGGAGACAGGCGCCCAGGACTTGGGCTATTTTCTGCTGCTTTTCTAGGCAAATTAGCAGGGAGCTGAATCAGAAGTGGAGTGGTGGGGACTGGACATGGTGCCCACATAGCATGCGGGCATCATAGGTGGCTGCTTAACTGATTGAGCCACAAATGCCAGACCCTAAAGGTAACTTTTAAAAATTGCTCCAGAGTGTTTAAAAGCACTGACCCATCAAGGGTTTAACAGACTGCCAGCGCCACCTCATTAGAGCTAATAACACAAGGAAACTTGTTAACTACTCAAACGTTTAAGTCAACAAGAGCTGCATCTGGGCTAGCACCTTTTTAAAAGTCTTATTTTTGTTTTGCAAGGAAGAAATATTCGTTTTCAACCTTATAAATATTAAAAAAGATTCTTCATCAAAATGAATTAATTTATAAAAATGTTTCTAAAAGTTAATACCATCCACTTAGTTTTCATGACAAGCTTTTCCACCCACTGAAAAGAAAGTAGGGGCTAGTGCTGCTCTTCGCAGCACCGGCATCCCAAATGGGCACCGGTTTGAGTCCTGGCTGCTCCACTTTCAGTCCAGCTCCCCACTAATGTGCCTGGGAAAGCAGCAGAAGATGGTTCATGTGCTTGATCCCCTGCACCCATGTGGGAGACCCAGATGAAGCTCCTGGCTCTGGCCTGGCCCAGCCTCAGCTATTGTGGCCATCTGGGGAGCAAACCAGCAGATGGAAGATATCTTTGTCCCTCTCTCTATGACTCTGATGTTCAAATAAGTAAATCTTTAAAGAAGAAAAGAAAGAAGCCTTGAAAGTTTACCACAGTGTAGTTCGGTGTCTGTATCACTTTACGTTGGCTGGTGGACAAGCAGGAGCAACTCAGGTTTCAGTCATTCTTTTCATTGATTAACAGTCAGGGAGCCTGAGGAAGCAGTTAAGCCCCTGCCTCCCACCACACACACTTATTACATAGAAAAGGAATTATCATTTATCCATAAAACAACTAATACAAAAGTATTTTAAAGAGTTACCTTGTTCTTTCAGAGTTAAAATTTTGTTATGCAGAAAGATCAAGTCACAGACCTTAGAAAAACGACCTTCTGCTATGCTTTTAAGCTACCTGCTATCTAACTGGCCTCAGGTTTAACAGAGATAAGAACCTCAGAAGGAAGAACTGGCCAAGGGTCGGGGCAATGGAATGTTAACCCTGGAGCTCCAGCCAGCAAACCCAGGCTCCCACACTTAGAAGTAAAGATTTCCTCTACCACCAGTGACCTTCAAGTGCTCACACTACTTGCTTTAAAACCATAAAAGTGAACAGCAGTTTCCTTCGCCATATTTTTTTCCTTTCTAAAACTGCTTACGTGTTTAGATAACCTTACTGTGGAACAGTATTCTTCACTTCCTGCCATCCCAGCTGCCATTCCCACAATGACATGGGAGGAGGGGAGGACTTTCACACGTGTCTTAGACTCTTAGAAAGAGGCCTGGGTCTCACACCTCAACACAGAGACAATCGGCTTGCACTGTGCACGTTTTCCAAGTTCCACCCGTAACTCCACTACTATAATCAAACTTACTGAACTCTAAACTCTGTGCCAGTAAGTGTGCTGCAGCTATTCAACTATTTTAATGTCCATGGCAACCTGAGGTACACAGTATTATGCTCCTCACCTTCCACTTCAGAAAATAAAGGCACAGAAAGTTTCAGTAACTTTCTCAAGGTCGCACAGCTAGTTAATGGCAAAACCTCAACTCAAACTATTATATGGTCTCGTCTCAGGGTCTGTATTCTGACAGTTTCCAGAATGTATGTCAAAAAAATGTTCAGTTCGTTTCAGCATATTTTTAAGTCTATTATTTGCAAAACAATGGCATCTTGCTATTAATAATCAATTACTTAGAATGCTTCTTACAACTGATGAGGAATCAAGGTAACACACCTTGGAAGGACAGTCTTATTCCTGTCACCCACACTCTTCAACAGGTACCTATAATCTAAGGTAATATATCTGACATCAAGTGTTTGGGCACCTTTACCTATGTGGGAGACCCAGATAGAGTTCCTGGTTCTTGGCTTTGGCCTGGCCCAGTGCTGGCAACTGCGGACATTTGGAGAATAAACCAACCAGTGGCCAGAAGATCTCTGACTTTTAAGTAGATGGAAAACAAACAACTGATGAGAAATCACTATTCGTAGAACTTCAATGCAAAGGAACTTAAGACATTATCTTCAACTACCACAAAGACCTAACAGTATTAACTGGTGAAAATAGGTTTTCTATCCAGAATTATGAAAAGCATAAGCTTTTGTTTTCCTTTACAGTAAGATTTTGCCACAATTTTTTCCTGTGTTTGCAATAGACTGAAGTTCTCTATGGTACTGAAACTAAATACTTGTGCTGGCACTGTGGTGTAGCAGGTAAAGCCTCCACCTTCGGGCTGGCATCCCATATGGGCGCCAGTTCAAGTCCTGGCTGCTCCACTTTTGACCCAGCTCCCTGCTAACGTGCGTGGGAAAGCAGTGGAAGATGGCCCAAGTCCTTGGGCCTCTACACCCACATGGGAGATGCAGAAGAAGCTCCAAGATTCAGACTGGCCCAGCTCTGGCCATTGGAGCCATCTGGGAAGTGAACCAGCAGATAGAATTCTCTCTCTCTCTCCACCTCCAACTCTGCCTTTCAAATAAATAAATAAATCTTAAAACAAAATAAAACAAACCCTAGGCTGGCGCCGCGGTTCACTAGGCTAATTCTCCACCTGTGGCACTGGTACTCCGGGTTCTAGTCCCGGTCGGGGCGCCCGATTCTGTCCCGGTTGCCCCTCTTCCAGGCCAGCTCTCTGCTGTGGCCCGGGAGGGCAGTGGAGGATGGCACAAGTGCTTGGACCCTGACTCACATGGGAGACCAGGAGAAGCACCTGGCTCCTGGCTTCAGATTGGTGCAGCGCGCCGGCCGTAGCGGCCATCTCGGGGGTGAACTAACAGAAGGAAGACTTTTCTCTGTCTTTCTCTCTCTCACTGTCTAACTCTGCCTGTCAAAAAAAAAAAAAAACCTAAATATTTATTAATGAATCAAAACTCTTTCAAATTCTGATGTTTTCTGAGGAAAGAAAAAACAAAAGTCAGACAGCTGACCTAAACTTGCAGGATTCTGAGACAGCTGAGGACAGAGCTGCAGGCTTTTAATGTAAAAGCTTCTACTCTAATCAGGAACATGAGTTTGAAAACTAATTAAAATTAATTAGTAGTTCCAAGTACCTCAGATGTAAAATCATGCATTATGTAAAAGGTACTTTCAAGGTGAATTTAATTTTCAGAACTTCACTTGAACTAATTTAGCCTCTTAAATGTCTCCCTCTCATAGATAACAGCAGAGAAAATGTTTTATGAATTTCAATTTATGTAGCTTTATAAATGACATTTAAAAGGCTTATCACAATGAAATGACAGAAGGAAAGCCGGCGCCGTGGCTCAATAGGCTAATCCTCCACCTTGCGGCGCCGGCACACCGGGTTCTAGTCCCGGTTGGGGCGCCGGATTCTGTCCCGGTTGCCCCTCTTCCAGGCCAGCTCTCTGCTATGGCCAGGGAGTGCAGTGGAGGATGGCCCAGGTGCTTGGGCCCTGCACCCCATGGGAGACCAGGAAAAGCACCTGGCTCCTGGCTCCTGCCAGGATCAGCGCGGTGCGCCGGCTGCAGCGGCGGCCATTGGAGGGTGAACCAACGGCAAAGGAAGACCTTTCTCTCTCTGTCTCTCTCTCTCACTGTCCACTCTGCCTGTCAAAAAAAAAAAAAAAAAAAAAAAAAAAAAAACAATGAAATGACAGAAGGATAAACCAAACAAAATTTTCTAAGAAATTGTCCAGTTTAACTTACATCCTTACATTCTAAAGTAACTCATAAGTATACTTATTCTTTCAAATCTAATTCAGCTTTAAAATACAAGTGTGATTGCAACTCTCCTTTAACAAAAGGGATTGTTTCAACAACTTTGCTATCAACTGTTCAAAGACTAAGACAAGTAATGCCCCCTACAGGGAACTCTCGGAACAACAGTCCTATTCCTGTCACCCACACACTTCAATAGGTACCTGTAATCTGAGTTAGTATTTTTTATATAATTTAACCAAAAAAACTTTAAGGGTAAAAAAAATTAAATGCTGTGTAAAATACCCCACTAGTCTTCTGGATTCATATTTCTTAAAATAATATTAAATAATCTAACTTCACATGCAAGTTCACCAAACACATGATCCATAGCCCATGGACTAGGAACTATCGCAGACTGCAATGTGAGGATATGCAATTAATTGCACAGACCTTCGAAGTTAAGCTGGTGTGCAGGAAGGGCTGGAGTCACAGGACAGCAATCCTTCCTCTAGCTGTTGAATCCACTGTTCTTCGAGCAGCATCACCTTTACCTTCCTGGCCCAATTCTCTAAGTATTCAGGCATTTCAGAGGATTCTACATTGGGCTTGAACATTTTTCCCTCCCTAAGCAGCACAGGCCCATTGTAATCACAGATGGTTTCATTTTTATGTATTTTCTCTTCCTTTCTCTCTGCTCTCTGCGCCTTGGGAAGTAGATGCTAAGAGGCTTCTTTACTGCAATGGCTTTCAGTTTAGACTAAACATGAAAACCATCTGGAGCTCTTTTACAGAAGTACCACACCTCCTATTTAATTGGACTGGGCTAGGGCCTGAGTTTGGCTTTTGCCTGCTTTCAATTTTCCAGGTTACTGCATGGGCAGCCTGGCTTGACAAACACTCCCTTATGTGGGGTTGCAACCCTTTCTTTAATTGGCAATGACTGCATTTTGATAACTGGTTTGTGTTCCATGAGCACAGCAGTAAACTCCACTAGCCCAGAGGATTGGGACTTATTCCTGGAAAGTTTCCCCAGGCATTGGCCACCCCTTGACATTTCAGCTAGCTGTATTCTGACTGGTTACAGTCAGACAGAATAACCTCCCATATCAACTCAACCCTCCCCCTGCAAATGTGTGCAAAGCCCGGGGAATGGGGGAAGCCAGGAGTTGGGAATTCCATCCAGGTCTCCCACAAGGTTGGCAAGAACCCAACTGCTTGAGCCACCACTGGATCCTTGCCCGGTCTGCATCAGCAGCCAGAGGGACTGAACCCATGAATTCTGATGGTCAAGAGTTAGCTGTTAGGCCACATACCCAACCCTGTACCTGCCTTTTTAACCTCCCCAGTGCCATGCCGCCATAGAGATCTTCAAACTCCCAATTCATCACTTCTCAGCCTCGAAGGATCATAGTCAATGCCCTTTTCTCACAGGTGCTCCCACCATCCCTTCTCATGGTTTCTGAACACAGTCTGTTCCCTCATAATGGGGAGAGCCCAAAGGGCTGAAGGCTATTCCCCCAAAACTGCATTCCTCCACGAGGGAACTCTCCCAGGCCTTCCCAGCTCTCTGTGGAATAGGGGCTGGTGAGAGAGGATGTTCTCTAACTAGTACCTCAGTAAACCCTGAAGTTTGCTGGTCCAAACCACCAGCAATGATTTGATCTTAGAATGTGAGACTTGGCAGGGCCACCGCTACAGCATGGCATGTGGGTACTGGTTCTAGTTCTGGCTACTCCTTTTCTGATCCAGCTCTCTGCTATTGCCTGTGAAAGCACTGGAAGACAGCCCAAGTGATTGGGCCCCTTCATCGGCATGGGAGACCCAGAAATTGTTCCTGGCTCCTGACTGGCCCAGCTCTGGCCATTGCAGCCACTGGGGGAGTGAACCAGAGGATCGAAGACCTTTGTCTTTGTCTCTCCCTCTCTGTGCCTATAACTCTACCTCGCAAATAAATAAAAATCTTAAAAACAAAACAAAACAAACTGTGGGACTCATTTTGACCTCAGCTTTGGTTTTACTCACTCCAGAAGGGGAGACCAGGAGTCCCACTCAACTGTTACAAATTACTTACCTCTAAAGTACCTTAGGCCAGGGATTTACTAGAAAGGTGGTAAGCAAAACTAGCAGGACAGGGAGGAGAGAAGTAAGGAAGTGACTTCCACAGGGTTGTTCCAGGAAATTCTGGATGATAAGTTGCACCTGTCCAAGACTAAGGCACCTAGAGTAAAGTTAAGGGGCCCTTCAGGCTGAAGACCCACAGGTACTGCACATTAGCAGAGTGAAAGGTGGAAGAGGACAGAAAAGTTGCAGGGAAAAAAAAGATGAGGAATCTGGGTGGACTACTACAGTTGTTTTCATGAGTTCTACAATGTTACAGAACAAGCTAGGTAATGGCTAGTGCTACCACTAGCACAGCATCATGCATTTGGGTTACACTGACTTTTTGGCATAAGTTGCTTAATGAGTTAATAAGGGCAGTGTGAACAAGGTATTTTCAAACAGAGTAAAAAACTTTACAGACTGATATAAGACTGAAGGGAAAGAACTCTATTTTTGACATTGACCTTTAAATTGCACTGATTTTGTCCATTCTGGAAAGCAGTCACCTGTGTTGGATATTCATTTTCTGAAAATTTATTTCTGAAACATTCAGAGTCACAAGGTCTCAAAAACAGTGTTTATTTTAACACATAAAATGTGCCATCTAGCACCAATGCCTGTGCATACCAGAATTCAGTTTGGCTACTACTTTTTGGAACTGGCAATTCAAGTCCTTGACAGATGAGCCTGTGAGAGCAGATGATTATCATAACGCAAAAGTGATATGGACAGAATAAAAATGATTTGGGAAGCGTATCCAGAACAACATTTGTAATTATTAAAAAACCTGTTTCATGTAAGCAAGTTAACACCAGTGTTTTTTTCTTGCCATATTTTCTTGTAAGACAAACCTAAGAGAAAAGTACATGAGACACTCAAGTCCACAAGCCTGAAAACAGGCTTTACATTCTCATTCCATTCACAAATGGAAAACTTTGTAAAGATCCTTTTGTTGTCCCCTCCATCTGTCTTCTCAGCAGCACAGCACAGTCCAATTTATTATTTAAACCATATACACATACTCAGAAGAGGAAAATAAGAAAAATTTGGCCAATGTAAGTGTACAAGACAACATTCCCATTTTTTTTAAAGTAAAAGAACATTTGAGTACAAAAAATAACTTAGAAGAAATGAAGCAACTTGAAAATTTATCTGTCTTGAAGATAACTAAAATTTTCTGGTCTGAATTTTAAAACATTATATTGTAATAGACAACTCTCTTTGAAATTGAATCAATGTTCTCTTTAGTTTTCTGAAACTAAGTTGAGTCAACCATGCTACTTCATTATTTATTTTTTGCAGACTTTAGACTAATCCCAATCCTAATTTTTGAGTAACTGATTCCCAGTGTTTCTTATATGCAGAATCTGATGCTAAGTAAAACCTCAGTTGGATTTCAGGCCCGTCAGTGGGCAGGCAGGTATTTTTTGTATTTTACACAGATTGTGGTAGTTGTCCTCTATACATTGGATGTCTAAAGACATGCTGGAAAAAAATCTGTGAACACAATCGTCCCATGCTGAATTCACATGCTCCATTCACATCTTGAGCTTACCCAGGTCGTCAAAGGGTTGGGTAAGATAGCTAAAAGCTTCATGATGGACATTTCTACAAAGAGAAAAAAAGAAAGAAAGAAAGCTTACAGAATTGTTGCTCACCACCAATTAGGTATTCACTAGGAACTGAGTATTAGAGAAGATTCCTAGGAGTGGCTAACTGTCAATTCAAGTGAACTACCATAGCATCATATAATGTTCTTAGTTGATACCTAAAAAACAAGCACCCCAAGAGAAAACAGATGCTTTAGACATTATCAAAAGAAAAAACTAGTATGAGACATTTAGCCTAGCAGCTAAGATGCAGGTTGAAGGGCCAGAGCTGTGGTACAGTGGGTTAAGCTGCCGTTGGCAGTGCCAGCATCCCACATGGGCTGGTTCAAGTCCTGGCTGCTCCACTTCCCATCCAGCTCCCTGTGATTGTGCCTGGGAAAGCAGTGGAAGATGACCCAAGTCCTTGTGCATTCATGTGGGAGATGCAGAAGACTTAGCTAATGGCTCCTTGCTTCAGCTTGGCATAGCCCCAGCTGTTGCAGCCATTTGGGGAGTGAACCAGCATGCAGAATATTTCTCTAACTCTGCTTTTCAAATAAATCTTAAAGAAAAAAAAAAAAAAGATGCAGATTGAGACACCTGCCCCCCACATCAGAGTACCTGTGTTCAATTCTGGGCTCCTACTCCTGATTCCAACTTTCTACTAATGCAGAACTTTGGAGGCAGTGGTGATGGCTCAGGTAAGTGGGTCACTACCACCCATGTAGGAGGCGTGAGCTGAATTGCTGGCTGCTAGGACCAACCCAATCCAGCCATGGCCATCACAGTCATTTGGAGAATGAAAGAGTAGACTGGAGCTCTCTGTCTCCTTACCTCTCAAAAACTTTTAAAAAGACAATTTGTTTAAAGGATATACTACCACAAAAATGAAAAGACACAGACTGGAAAAATTATTTCCAAGCCATGTATCCAAGAAGTGTCTGGTATCCAGAATAAATAAAGTATTCTTATAATAAATCAGGAAAAGACAACTCAGTTTGAAAATAGGCAAAGTATTTCTCTGGAGACACAAAAGGATACTCACCATCGCTCATTGCCAGGGAAATAAAAATAAAAACCGCAATGAGACACTGTTTCACACCAACTAAGCTGGCTGTAATAGCAAAGACAAACAATAACAAGTGATGGTAAGGATGTGGAGAAACTGGAACTCTCATCCTCTTATGGTGGGAATGTAAAATGGTACAGGAGCTTCGAACAGTCTGTCAATTTCTCAAAAGGTACACAGAGCTCTCATATAACCTAACAATTCCACTCTAAGTATACACTCGAGATTTGAAAATACATGTTCACAAAAAATTTCCACATGAATGTTCATGGCAGAATTACTCATTACAGTCAAAAACAGGAACAAATGAAAAGGCCATTAATTGATGGACGGATAGGATATGTATATCTACACAAAGGAATGTTACTTGACAAAAAGTAAAATCCTGGCTTATGCTAAAACAGGACCTTGAAAACAGTGCCAAGTGAAAGCAGCCAGACACAGACAACACAGTATATGATTCCATTTATATGACATGCACAGAACAAATCCAGAGACAGCTTAGTGGTCGCCATAGGCAGGGACAGGTGGGGGTGGGGACAAGAAGTGACAGCTAATAGGGATGCAATTTCTTTCTGGGGTCATAAAAACCTTTAAAGTTAGAAAATGGTGGGGCAGGCTGTGGCACAGCAGGTTAAACTAGCACTAGCTCCCACACACCATCCTGGAGTCCTGGCTACTCTGTGCTTCTGATCCAGCTTCCTATTGAAGTCCCTGGGAGGCAGCAGATGACTACCCTAGTACTTGGGCTCTTGCCACCCACATGGGAGACCTGGAAGGAGTTCCTGGCTCCTGGCTTTGGCGTGCCTACCTCCAATTGTTGTGGGCACTGGCATTTTGAAAATGAATCAATGGAGGGTTTTTCTTTCCCTGTCTCTCCCTCTGCCACTCTGCCTTTCAAATAAATACTTTAATAAAAAGAGCAAAATAATGTAAAAAAATGAGAAAGTGATGATTTCCTCAACTTTGAAAATACTACATCACTGAACTGTATACTTTAAAAGGTGAACTTTGGGGCAGGCATTTGCCACCGTGCTTTAGATGCTGCTTGGGATGCCAAGGTTTGAGCCCCAGATTTGCTTCAGATTCTAGTTTCCTGCCAATGTGCACCCTGCAGGGAAGCAGGTGATGGCTCAGGTACTTGGGTGCCTGCTACCCTGCGAAAGACCTGTATGGAGTTTCAGGATCCTGGCTTCAGCCTGGCCCAGTCCTAGCTGTTGTAGGTATTTAGGAAGTGAACCAGCAGATGGAAGATTTCTCGGTCACTGTGCTTTTTAAATAAACAAAACAAAAAAAAATTTTAAAAGGTGAACTCTGCCATGTGAATGCAGATCCGAATCACTAATCCTAATACTATCATCCCTTTCCCCTTAGATTTAGACTTAACACCTACTCCTGTTCCCTAAAAGTATAAATTATATTTACTTTTGGCTAAAATTCAGTCAGAAAACTTAAGGAACAAATTCACTCAAAGCAAAGAGAACAGAAACAAGCAGGAGTTATTAAAATCAACATCTTTAATTCATAAAATTCATCATGTCCCTGACTTGTGTCACGTATACAAAAGGTGTGGTAATACAAACATGGGTAAGATACAATTCTTCCCTTCTACAGGCTCAAACTCTAGATGTCACAGAAGCAACCAGCAAAAAAATATGATGGTTATACCCAGGAAAGGAAGCACCAACAAAGGAAAATATTGAGAAACTGTTTAATTGACTGTATTTTTCTTTTATGGACAGATCTACCTGGCTGTATTTTACTTTGTTAAAAAAAAATTAGTGGCTGAACAAAACTCAAAATGATTAGAACTGGCATTTAAAAAACCTCACAGAGATAAAAGAAACTTAAGCTATGTCATTTGTCTGAGGTAATGCCCAGTTACAGAGCTACAAAACTTACCATGGAAGGGACCTTTAAAAAAAGAAGCACACCTCATTTCAGAGCAAGAAACCAAGGGAAGATAGTTTAAGTGATCGCAACACTGAGAGTCAGTGCCTCCAGGAACCATCAGAGCTCTTTGAGCACATCAAAATCAAGGTCTACACTGCACAAAAGCCCAGACACAGTAACCAGCTGATGAAACCTCCCACTCCCCAGAGGACGAAAAACTGGGAATGTACTTACCGATTTTTTCTTTCTTATGTATATAATATGAATATCTTCACTTCGATACTCTTCATCATGTTTTTCCAAAGGAATTTTTTCAAAGTCAAAGTCTAATTGAAGGAGCTGTAAATTTAAAACAGAAATGTTGCAAATTCGTAACATGAACTGACCTGTGGCGACAGAAATCAGAACAGTGGTACCTCTGGGGAAAAATCAACTGGAAAGAGGCAATGTGGAAGCCTCTAGAGGTCCTGAAAATGTCCCACATCGGGGCAGGAGTAGGTAAAGCTGCTGCCTGAGAAGCTGACATCTTGGACAGGCAATGGTTTGAGCCCCAGCTACTCCACTTCCAATCCAGCTCCCTGCTGCCAGGAAAGCAGCAGAAGATGGGCCAAGAACTTGGGCCCCTGCACCCACGTGGGAAACCCAGAAGAAGCTCCTGGCTTCAGATGGGGCAGCTCCAGCCATTGTGGCCAGCTGAGGAATGAATCAGCGGGTGGAAGATCTCTAACTCTGCCTTTCAAATAAACAAATAGATCTTTAAAAAAAAAAAAAAAAAAAGGAAGAAGAAAGAAAATGTCTGTATCTTCATGTTGGAAAGCAGTTACCTACATTTATGCACATGAAAAATTGTTGAGTACTGGATTGTGTACATTCACATGTTTGTTTTACCTCAACGAAACTTTAATATAAATATTTCTAGGCCGGCGCCGCGGCTCACTAGGCTAATCCTCCACCTAGCGGCGCCGGCACACCGGGTTCTAGTCCCGGTCGGGGCACCAGATTCTGTCCTGGTTGCCCCTCTTCCAGGCCAGCTCTCTGCTGTGGCCAGGGAGTGCAGTGGAGGATGGCCCAAGTGCTTGGGCCCTGCACCCACATGGGAGACCAGGAGAAGCACCTGGCTCCTGGCTTCGGAGCAGCACAGTGCGCCGGCCGCAGCGCGCCAGCCATGGCGGCCATTGGAGGGTAAATCAACGGCAAAAGGAAGACCTTTCTCTCTGTCTCTCTCTCTCACTATCCACTCTGCCTGTCCAAAAAAAAAAAAAAAAAATTCTAGTTTTAAAAGGTCACTATCATTTTGCATATTCAAAAAAAAAAAAAACAGAAATTTTTAAAAAACATTTTAGTGGGGCAGGCAGTTAGCCTGGTGGCTAAAACATCTACATCCGACATCAGAGTGCCTGGGTTTGATTCTTAGCTCCAGTTCCCAATTCCAGCTTCCTGGTAATGCAGACCATGGTAGGCAGTGGTAATGACTCAAGGAATTGAGTTCCTACCACCCACGTTAGAGACCAGATTGAGCTGAGGGATTTGAGGAGTAAGCCAGCCAATGGGAGTCTTTCTTTCTTTGTCTCTCAAAATAAAAATAAAACAAAAAATTTTAGCACAGCCATATACTTGCTTTCTCATTAAAGAACAGTAGTCCTTTCAGTAGACAAAACTGCACCTAGCTGTTCCTACAAAATCAGTCACCTGTAATGGAATGGATGTTTGCCCATATAAAGTGGGTATGGGTACCACCAGGGGAAAAAGGATTGAACTTACATAAGACTATGTACTATTTGTGCAACCTCCTGTGGGTCTATCTATCTCAAAAAAAAAAAAAAAAAGTTGTAAATAGGTAGGTATCTAGGTTAAAGTTTCATAAAAATGTGACTGAAAAACAGAAGCAAAAATTTATCACCTGTACATTTCCATCAGGTATTCTCCAAAAGTGAAATACCCATCATTGATGTTTCTCAAAAACAAACATCATGTTGAATAAAAATTAACAACTTTCTCACAAAAGAGGGTCACCATTATTATTTTATATTGTTCTATTAGATAGTGTATCAACCAATGAGAAAAAAAGATAAAGTGTCATGCAAGATGAAAAAGAGGGGAGAGGGCTTAGAAAAATCATGGGTTGTGCAGATTTCTCCTTGGGGTCACACCAGCACAATGTTTACCACCCCAAACTGCCATAAGATACTTGAACTCAGTTATATAAAACCTCTCTGGAAGATAATCACTACAAAGAGAGATTTTCTTACCTCAAAGTATTTTTTCTCGATTTCTGGATTTTTCCCCATTGTTCGTTGTTCATAACAACATATAATACAAGTCTCATATCCACTGAGATCTTTTAGGGTTTTCAGCAATGGCTCCAAAGACTATTGAAAAAGGAATACATATTTTTATGACAAATATTTTCTACTATAAAAGGAACATGGGGAGTGGAGGGATAATTATAATTATTATAATCAATTACTCATCTTTAAATCTATCCAACAAAGCAGATGTAATTCAAGCTCCACAAATGATTGGAAAACAACTCTTAACTAATCAACTCCATTTTATCGAATTTAGTTTCCAGAAAAAGCACTCTAATAACTGTATTTTAAAGATTCCATGAGAAAATAAATGGGTTTCAATCTTTCAAATTTTCATTTTACTTAATCTAATTTAGGATTTAGCAACCGACAATTAACCTTTCAGAAGTCTAACCCTGACATTATTCTGATGACGAGTGATGCCCATAACAGTGTACAGACTGACATTTACAGAAAAACCTTTCCATGCATCTAATAAATCTTGCCACAAGGAGTCCTTTGGAATGCAACTTAATTCTCAATGTCATTTTTAACATGTTCAGCTAAGGAAAAAATAAGATGACCTCAGCTTTTCATTTCACAAATGGCAAAATTCTTCAAAAAGTTTACAAAAGCGATTTTACACCTTTCTCAACATGCTTCACGGGCCCTTATTTTAATCACGGGGGGTGTATCATGCGTCCCTGGTGACTTCTATCATCTCTTCACTGCATCATCCACTATAACACAGTCTGAACTCAGAGACGCTAAAATGTGAAGAAACGTGTGCTTTAGAATCCACGAAATACAGCTCATCTCAAGGAGGAGACTTCGCTCACTGAATGCTTACCTCTTCATAGTATATGCAGTCGGCCATCAGTATGTAGTCTGGTGGCGAAGGAAAGTCTTCTATTTCTTCCCCCCTTAAAAACGTCAAACAAATATTTTAATTGTTGCTTGAATCATGTACCATACTCTTGTCTTATAATAAAAGAACTGGAAACTCCCCTTCGTATTAACCACCCTTTCGGTGAAAAGCAATTTAAAGGCAGGCTACAGATCGCTATCTTAAAACAAGCTGAAAGGCCATACAAACCATTTCAGTACCTTGGCTTGAACAGAACCAGTGACAAGATGCTTGTTCATGTCAATATTCATCTTCAGCAGGTCCTGCAGTTCCTCAAGATCGGTGACTACAACATGTGCCCTACAAAACAACGTCGATGAGGACTAGGCACAGGCTGCGCAGTGGGCACCGGGCTGCACCCCGCCGCCAGCGCTTACCCTAGGGTGGCGGCCATGAGTCCCACGGCTCCGGTGCCTGAGCCCAGTTCCAGGACCGACCGCCGGCTCAGCAGGTGCGTCCCGTCGCCAGAAAACCCGGGTGTTTCCAGGTATTTAGAAAGGACAATAGCTGCGTCCCAGACAACGCAACCCACGCCACCGGAGCTATACTGCTGCAGGCGTAGCACCGTGCCATCCCGCTTCTCCAAAACTCGCACAAAGCTCCGTAGTGGGTCCTCCTCCGACGTCTCCGCAGTTGCCGCCATCGCAGCCAAACCACAGGATGCGGCGCATGCAGTGACGTCACACCCACGCGCACGCCCCGCGGCCCCGCCCTGAGTGGCGGAGCTGGCCGCATGGTGCCACGGCGCGTGCGCGAGTTCCCAAAGCCGCGGGGGCACCGTTACGTGGGCGGGACCGAGCGCTATGCCCCGCCTCCCCAACCCCTAGTCAGCAGAAATCTCTTTTCCAGAAAAACCGAGTGCGATAACCCGCCTGTAATAAAACAAAGGAAACTTCACATTGTTTCTGTATGGATGGAGACGGATTCGCACGGTGGTCACCGCCTTAAGTTCAGGCAACTTCCAAGATCCAACCAAAGACGGCTGTGATCCCGAGTCTCCTCGCCTGCTGGCTCCCGGTTTTCACAGGAATGCGTACAAACGTTGCTGAAGCTTGTCGTTTGGGCTTAACAGTGAAGGCAGTTATTCCTCTAGAGTTTACGTCAGTTAAATTCTTTGGGATTATGTGATGTGTTGCACAAAACAAAATAACGTGTGTATGAATCTACAGGATTCAATCTCTCCTTGGTTTCTTATAATAAAAACACGTATTTTAAAAGCCTTTTAAAAATTAAGACTGGGTGATTTATTAATCTTGTTAAGAACTCTGATACAAAGCACAGTAAAAGGCCACAGACCAGTAAATAAACAACGTGGCTTTGGGCTACTTTACAATTGCTGCTACAGCACTGTCCGCAATATGCTTTTCATCACTTCCAATGAGGGTGTACAAATACCAAAAAAAAAAAAAGTGTCACTCCTCTGATTAAAAAGTTTAATAAAGCTTTAAGTATTTGCTGGTTTAAATATTACCAATCTAAAAAATTTTTTTAAAACATTTCAGTTAACAGGAGATTTACAGAGACGGTTACTAGGTTTTGAAGGCAAGGCGGTTGGTTCCTATGCCATAAGAAGTTTCTCCTCTGAATTTACGCATTAGTAAAGTAGCAGATTGTATTATAGTCCTCAAGTCACTGAAATTTATATAGGTTATTAGCATTATCTTTAAATATACAATATAAACAAAACTGTACATTGATGGCATATTTGTTTTCCAAAACAATAGGCAACTGATGAGCTAAAGACACCGTAGTCTGCCAAAAACAAAGGCACATCTGAGTGAGATACATGCCCTTTCTCCTCTATGATCGGGTTATGTAGTCCTTGCTTACATCTGACAAAATAATAAACAGTGCATTCTATTATTTTCATCCTACTTTTCATTTTTGTCTTCAGCAGCAAATACTGGCATTTAAGACATGGCATTAAACAGTTTAAGAACTGTGGGTGTTATTCACAATTCTCCTAGATGTAAAAACTAGAAGTAAAAACTAGAAGATGGTCAAAGAGGTTTAAAAATCAGTAACACCATTAGCTTCCATGTTTATGTAAATTCATTGCCTTAAAAAGGCAGCTATTACTCAAATTTGAAAAATTCCACAAAAGCACTATCCCTTTTCAGTGCAATCAATGTCACTTTAAATCATATTTTAGCAGAGTCTACAGTGCAATTATAAATTCATTATACTGGCCTTTTGGCAGCACTGAGGATCCAAGACAAGGCAATGCTACTGACCACCTGAGGAAAATGGTGCACGACTTTTGAATTTTTATTTTTCCAATTCTTAAAAGCTTATTTGATCAGTAGCATTTTTGTAAAAGCATTACAAAATAGTACTAAAATACTATGCCTTTTTTGAATAAATTAAAAAAAAACTTTACAAATACTATTCCAGTGTCAATGACTACATATGGCTAAGGTCATTGAGGAGTTTCTGCATTTTCTAACAAAGACAGTCCATACAACGGAGGGTGCGAAAGTTCCCGTTTGTAAGTCTTTGGTGGCAGTTTTGGTAGGTGAGGGCTTGAATTCTGCCTTGGAGGGACAGGTGGAGCTGGAGGATGAACAAGATTATTGTGACTAGAACTAAGAACATAGCATCGACGCGGTACCCTTGGAGAGGGAGTGCTAGGAGGAGTGCTTGGTGAATTCGGACATGTATTAACGTCTCTGAACCACTCTGGATCTCGGTGAAGATGTCCCAGTGGAGGAGGCTGAAGATTAAATGGACAGTTGATAAAGTGTTCTGGAGGCCGAAGGGGAACCGGTGGAGGGGTATCAGGAAGAGGATCTCTTGGCGGTGGTGGAGGTGGGCTGTGCAGAGGTCCATCAAATGCACTAGCAGGAACAGGAACTCTGGGTTTTACCTTTGGAGGAGGAGGCTGTCTCGGTGGAATAGCAGGAGGGTCATCATCAGATTTCATATTCCCCTCAAGAAAAAATAAAGTAAGTAAGCTACTTTTCTGTTCTCCTGAAAATTTTGTAATAAAAATTTAAAGGATGCTGTATCAAGTTAAATCCAGAGGCTCAGAATGGATCAATCTGATTTAATTATCATATTTATGAGTAAATTCCTCCCAGATGAATTCAGGGTTCAATTTAATATTTTTATATGAGATATTTAAATTGAAAACTTAGAAAAGGAGAGGGAGGGAGAGTGGGAGGAAGAAACATGAAAGGAAGAAGAGAATATCATTATACAAGCTGTATCTATGAACTATATTTGAATCTGTTAAAATCCAAATAATTTTTAAAAATATAAATAAATAAATGGATAACAGAACATAAATCCTCAGGTTATTTTGCTGGTCTTACATTGTAGAAGTTTATTTATTTGAATTACAGTGATAAGTAAGTGAAAATAACACACAGTTTTATAGACAGGAAAGGACGTAATGTCGGAGTCTTAACATCCAGTTTCTGCTTACCAGGCATCTACTTCTACTTGCCCAGTGAGGCTCAGAGCAGTAGATCTGAAAGTGTGATCCAGGGCCTGAACCAACAGTACCAGTAGGGAACTTACCAGAAAAGTAAATTCTTGGGCTCTACCCCAAACCCACTGAATCAGAAATTCTGGTGGTGGGGCTCAACAATCTGGTTTGTTGTTGTTGTTGTTTGACAGGCAGAGTAGACAGTGAGAGAGAGAGAGACAGAGAAAAAGGTCTTCTTTTGCCGTTGGTTCACCCTCCAATGGCCACCACGGCCGGTGCACTGCGGCCGGCGCACTGCGCTGATCCGATGGCAGGAGCCGGGTGCTTCTCCTGGTCTCCCATGGGGTGCAGGGCCCAAGCACTTGGGCCATCCTCCACTGTACTCCCTGGCCACAGCAGAGAGCTGGCCTGGAAGAGGGGCAACCGGGACAGAATCCGGCGCCCCGACCGGGACTAGAACCCAGTGTGCCGGCGCCGCAAGGCGGAGGATTAGCCTAGTGAGCCGCGGCGCCGGCCAACAATCTGGTTTTAACAAGCCTTCCAGGTGACTAATGCACACTTAAGTTTGAGAAGCACCAATTCAAATTTGAGGAATTCTTTAAATACTAAAGTTCTTTCCGTCTGTACCAGAAATAAAATGTACTCAGTATCTGTCATTTACCCACTCTCTTATTTTTTTCCTGAGGATTGAACAACTAAATATTTTCCAAACATAACAACATAAATGTTGAAAAAACATAAAGGATAGCCAAAATATAACTGGCAGACTCCGTATAAGAAAGAGCACTATTTAGAAGATCCACAACTTTGAGTAAATAGAGGTAAATCAATGTCCTGGTGATTACCTTGGAATTTGACACATCGTGATCAACCTTTTTTCGAGGAGGAAGAGGGGGAGGAATCAGTGGCTCTTCACTTAATTTATGTAAACTACCACAGGAACTGAAGAAGGACTCTAGAGGAGAAAAAGATTAGGATAAACACAATTCATTGTAATTTGTGATCCCTTTTGTAATAGCATTTGTCAGACTATTATTGCTATTACTGTCTTTTAGACTTTCGGTTTATCCCCTCACCCTGCCCCCAATAAATGGTAGCGTGTGGCACCTGTGGCACCTATTAGTGCCTGATACATGGCAGATATCACAGATTGGGGGGTAGGGAACACCCGGTCCTGACGTGCATGAAATCTTTAGCTCTGGCCCTGCCAAGGCAACCACAGGCAGCATTTAAAAGTTCAAAAAATCTATAGCAGGATAATTTTTAGGTTGATAATATTATATGGCCTGTGAATGATATAAATATACAAATGGTCCTTGGCAGAAAAAAGTTTCCCCGCCTTTGCAATAGATATCTAAAACATTACACAAAAACAAAAATGTTTATATATGCTGTGGTTGCTTCCAGAAAAAACATCCTAAGAAGAGATCATGTATTGCTGAGGTATCATGTATTACAATGAGGTGCCTTAGGTGCATTACCACGAAAATAAGAAAACCTCCATATGGGGGACCATAAAGTAGGTTTGTTTCATATAACTTTCTCTTTGCCAGTCCCTCATTGATAATGTATATGTTATTTAATAACAAAAGGAAATTTATGAAATAATAAAGGGTTAGAGGAAATTACTACTAAACAGGTCAACCAAAGAATAAGAATTACTTTCATTTTGATTTCTTTTATCTATTTCATATAATTATTAAAAACTGTAATTACAGTTCAAGTCCCTGTTCATATATAACACAGACATTATAAAAGGCAGGAACTATGTCTTGTTTGTCATCATACTGAGATTGGGTTCATAGAAGCTAGCAGGGAATTAAGTTGATGAGTTTAATTTTAAGCCTGCTAAGTGAACTTCTTATGAGACATCCAAGTAGAGATACCAAACTCATTACTCCATGGCAAAAACCTCTGTCCTGATCATGTGACTCTGCAGTTAACTCTGACGCACGGGCCAGCAGCTAACACAAAAAGGATGCCTGTGAAGTATGCATGGGGAGGCAAGGCAGAGCACCCCCTGCTATGGATATGTTCCTCATGCCGAACCAGCATCCTCTGTTCTTTGTGAGAGCTCCTTGTGGTGGTGGTGATGAAATCTGTCCTATTCAGGTTAGTCAGCCAATCCTGTCCAGTGCACCCTATCCCACCCAAGAACAGGCCTCATGTCCTCACTTTTTTTTAACGTTACCAGATTTTTATCATGTGCTTCAGGAAAAGCTAACTTTACTCTTTAGTTCTAGCTCTGGAGATGAGGCTTAATTAGCAATCTCATTCCAACACCCAGGGTGACTGGTTTAAGTGTAGACATGTGACTTAATTCAGATACCAGCAAAATCTCAAAGCTTTCCAGAAGCTGCTGAAAAGAAAGTTCCTTGCTCTTCTAGAACAGCACTGGGTAAATCTGTCTCTGTACCCCTGCCCTCATTACTTGACTGAACAAAGCAGCATATAAACTTTGTTACTCTTGCCAGCATCCTCAGGGCCTGGAGTGCAACAGCCTTAGATAAACCTGATCATCTGGACAACACAGAATCAAAAAGAAACCCAGTCACCGAACCACTGAAGCAACCAGTCTTAAAACAGTCTTCTTCTAGACTTCCAATTACATCTATGGAGAATGCCTTCCTATTGTGTAAGCCAGTCTTATACATCGGTCTTCTCCTTACAGAAACACACACATGGAAGCAGAAGACATCTAAATGGTGGGGGTTCCTGAATGTGGGTCTGACTCTACAATCACCACTTAACCACAAAGTTACACTTCTCCATAGCAGGCATTCAAGTGTGAATAGTTTTATTTTCTATCAACAACATTCTCTCTAAGATTAGTTTTCATGAACATTTTTAAATAGTTGCAGTATTCCAACTTGTGAATGTGAGATACTCTATCATATCTGTAATGTTAGTTAATTAAGTCACTTCCAATTTTTTGCCATTCATTTATCCGTCTATCCACTCAACAAATGATTGTTGGGCACCTTATATATACCCTTAGGTACTCTTCCAAGTACTAGTAATATAATAGTGAAAAAAATAGGGTAAATTATTTTTTCCTGGAGTCTAGGGTATGGAGAGAGAACAGATAATTTACTAAATGTATAATGGCTAGAAATTATAAAAATAAATATTAGGTAGGGAAGGGATATGGAAAGCAGTAGAAGAGGAGCAATTTTAAATAGGATGATTAGGAAAGATCTCACAAAGGTTAACATCAAGCAAAAGCCTGGAGGAGGCCAGGGAGCAAGCCGTGAGGCTGAATGAGCGAAGAGCATCATAAGCAGAAGGAATGGCAAGAGAAGTCCAAATGCAGTAACATAAGGTGCTTCAAAAAGGTATGAAATTAAAAAGCTCATTTTGGTGCAAACTTTTGAAATCTGTGCAGTTTTTTTCATAATACATACTTGCCATGAACTTCTATTTTTAGAAAAAGATCTATTTATTGATTAATTTGAAAGTCAAAGTTATTACAAAGAGAGAATGGAGGGCGGTGGGAGAAGAGAGAGAGAGAAAGAGATCAATCTTCCATCCATTGGTTCACTCCCTTGATGGCTGCCATGGCCAGGGCTAGGCCAGGCCAAAGCCAGGAGCTTCTTCTGGGTCTCCCACATCGGTGGCAGGCGCCCAAACACTTGGGCCATCTTCTGCTGCTTTTCCCAGGCCATTAGCAGGGAGCTGGATCAGAAGGGGAGCAGCCAGGACTCAAACCAGCACTCATAAATTGTTTAGGAGAGATTTTGTACGCAAGAATTTTAAAATATTTTGAAACAAAATATTTTCCATGAAGTTTTTGAAGCTCCCTCATATGTCTACTGTGTTCCAGTGGCAGAGAAGCTGGAGTAGCATGAGCCAAGGGACAGAACAGTACTTGAGGAGGTCTACTAACAGATCAAAGGAGGTCAAACCATGTAAGCCTTTGTAGGCCCTTTGAAAAATCCTTTGCTTTTACTTGTGAGACAGAAAGCCAATGGAGGGCTTTAAACCCAAGCAAGACAAGGTCTAACTAAAATTATAAGACCTGTCTGCTGTGTTGAAAACATACTGAAGTAGAGAAAACTGGAGGTTGCAAAGTAGAGAAAATTGGAAGTTGCAGTGCTACTGTAAAGAGAGAGAGAAAGAGTATGGTGGTTTGGATCAGGTGGCAGCAGTAGAGATGATGTGGAATGGTTAGCTCATGGATATGTTTCTAGAGAAATCAAGATTTGAGGATGGGGGCCGGCGCTGTGGCTCACTTGGTAATCCTCCACCCGCAGCACCGGCATCCCATATGGGTGCGGGATTCTGTCCCAGTTGCTCCTCTTCCAGTCCAGCTCTCTGCTGTGGCCCGGGAGGGCAGTGGAGGATGGCCCAAGTGCTTGGACCCCTGCACCCGCATGGGAGACCAGGAAGAAGCACCTGGCTCCAGGCTTTGGATTGGCACAGCACCAGCCGTAGCCGCCACTGGGGAATGAACCAATGGAAAGAAGACCTTTCTCTCTGTCTCCCTCTCACTATCTATAACTATACCTGTCAAAAAAAAAAAAAAAAAAAAAAGATTTGAGGATGTATCACACTTGGGTGTGAGAAAAAAAAAGAAGTAAAAGATACCTCTAATATTTTTGGCCTAATAATGGTTGCTATTAGAATAAAGATGAGGAGGTAGTAGGAAGAACAACACTGGAGGGGATAAGAAGCTTGACTGTGAAGAATTTAAGTTTGAGATTCCTATTAAGACATCCAAATGGAAAGTTCAGCAGTCTGAAGAGAAGGTCTGACTAGAGATACAGGCTTGAGACTTATCACAGAAATGATGAGAATAAATCATGATACAAGAAGTGACAACTAAATGAATAAGAAAAGAGGTCTGAGGACTGAGTCCTACAACTAGCTGTCTGACGGTATTAGTTTGGAAAGATGAAAAGGAGAAAAGACAAGAAAGAGGGATGAACAATATGATCTGCACACATGTGACTTCATCCAAAAAAATGTGTGTATATAAATAAGGGCAAGACTTTGTTGTTCTTGTTTGTTCCAGAATTCCTAGTACTTAGCAGAGTAGCTGGTACAAACTAAGTACAGGCTGTGTATTCCTTATTCAAAAAGTTTGGAACAAGGAAGTGTTTTGGAGGGCCGGCACTGTGGTGAAGCAGGTTAAAGCCCTGGCCTGCAGTGCCGGCATCCTATGAGGGCATCCTCTGGAACACAGGCTGTTCCACTTCCAATCCAGCTTTCTGTTAATGCACCTGGAAAAGCAGCAGAGGATAGCCCAAGTCCTTGGGTCCCTGCACCCATGTAGGAGACCTGGAAGAAGCTCCTGGCTCCTGGCTTTGAATTGGCTTAGTTCTGGCCATTGAGGCCATTTAGGGAGTGAACCAGAGGATGGAAGACTTCTGTCTCTTCCTCTCTCTATAACTGTCTTTCAAATAAATAAAATAAATCTTTAAAAGAAAAAAGTGTTTTGTATTTCGGACTCTGGAATATTTGCATATACACAGAGCTATCTTGGGGATGGGACTCATAACACAAAATGTATTTATGTCTTACACACATGGACAAGCATGACACATAGTTCATGTCCACTGAACCATCAGAAAGCAAAGGTGATAGTCTTAGCCTCCATGTCATCTGTGGCAGCCCGGCGTCACCATCATTCCTGACTGAATTTATACATCCCTGATTAGCAATAATTCTCTTACATCTATTCACACATAAGTACTTAGAGTAAAAATGCCAGTAATACAGTGAAAAAAAGAATGGGTTCACAGTAACTAAGCATCACAGTAGCATCACCAGAATACCTTTATCAGCTGTTAACACCAACAACCACCAATAACCTTACCACACAGCAGAGAGTAAGCAAAAAAACACAGTGAAGAACCTGTCACTGGTGTGTCCCGCTTGCACCTGTGTCATTATAATTATGCTCTGTGGGTGTACTTTGAGAAGTCCCAGCTAATGGGGGCTAGGAGGGTCTTTTTTCCTTCAGGAAAGTGGAATAGTGTGCCTGCATTTTGACTACATCCTGTCACATAGGGCCAGGTGTAGAATTTTCACTTTTTGTGTCATGTTGGCACTCAAAAAGTTTTGCATTTTGAAACATTTCGTATACTGGATTTTCAGATTACAGATTCTCAATCTATATTCAGTTTTCTGTTAAATGACTAAGACCAAAGGGTGTGAACGTTTTTATGGCTTGATATGTTGTTTTCAGATTGCTATCTAAGACAGTCATACTAATATAAGGTGAATCCAAAACATCCATGGAAAAATGGAGCCAGAAGATAAGTTCTGGTATAACAATTCTGCAATCCATACAGTTTTTTCATAATATGCATTTTCCATTAATTTTTTGAAGTACCCTCAAATGCCAATTTACATGGGATAAATAACACACTTTATTTATTTGAAAGAGTAACAGACAGAGAGGGGATGACAGACAGAGAGCTATAGAGATCTTGCATTTGCTGGCTCTCTCCCCAAACTGACAGAAGAACTAGGTCTGGGCCAGAAGAGAGCCAGGAGTCAAGAATTCCATCCTGGTCTCCCACATGAGTGGCAGGGGCCCAAGCACTTGGACCAAGATCTGCTGCCTTTCCAGGAACATTAGCAAGAAGATGGTTGGAAGTGAAGCAGCCAGGACTCAAACTGGCACTCTGATATGGGATGCTAATATGGCAAACGGGAGGTTAATCCACTGGGCCACAGCGCCAGCCCCAGTAATGTACCTTTGACACAGCCTTGCTCATACTTAGAAAAAAATATTAACTCAAAAGACTGAACTGGCAACCAAGTATGCCATAATTAAAATCCCTCTTAGATTTTGAGGGATGACAGTTATCTATCTGTTTCTTTACAACATGTATTTTCTTTGAAATGCAGGATCTATTCATGTCTTGTTGATGGAGTCTTACTGTTTTTCTTCTTTTGTTTGAGCACTTTTGATATTACTATCTTCTTTCTTTTTAGGGGGATGTTTTAGGGATATTCAGAATTTTATGCAGTTATTCTGAACATTTTCCTACCCAATGAAAAATGTATTTTACTATCATACAAAATAATGTTTAGAATTCCTGGTTCTAAAATGACACAGTGTTGCAGTTAATATTATGTCTCTCCCCCACTCCCTACCCCCTCTATATGTTGAAGTTCTAATGCCCAGTACAGGTATTTATGACCTTATTTGAAATATGGTCCCTGAAGATGTATCAAAATAGGACAAAGCATTAAAGTGGGCTTTAATCCAATATGACATGACAGTGTCTTTTGAAGAAGAGAAGAGGAGACACAATGGGAAAGAACACAGCCATGTGACAAAAGAAGCAGAGACTGAACTGATGTATCTATAAACCAAAAGATGCCAAGGCTTGCCAGCAATTGCCAAAAGCTAGAAATGGCAACAAAAGATTTTCCTTTCCAATTTTCAGGGGGAAAATGGCCCTGCCAATAACTTGATTTTTTATTCCTAGCCTCCATAACTATGAAACAAAAAATTGATCCTTTTTTAAGACTTTCAGTTGGTGGTATTTTGTTATGGCAGCACTCAAAAACTAATACACATGATAAAGACATCTCTACTACAGAACAAAAAAATAAGAAAGATCCATAAATTCCAAGAAATACCTGAAGTTTTAATTCACAAAGGCAGACTACAATGTAGAAGGAGACAATTGAAGGAACACAAAACCCAGAGAGTGATAGTGATATGAAATTACTATTCATTCTTTGCCAAACAATGTGCTAGGTATTCTACATAGTACTTGCATTCCATCTTTAATAATTTAGAGGAGGTAATTTGTTCAAGATCACATAATCCCTAGCATGTAGACAGGTCATAAAATGATGAAAACAAACTATAGTAAAGTTTCAAGAGTACACAGCTAGAAGTAATTCATCTATAAGATTTCTTTCATTTCTTATTCTTCAAATGTTGCTAAAACCCGGTAATCCAAATGTAAATTTAATCAACCAGATTATTCCCTTTACAATTGTTTTATTAGAATCAACTTATATGCTTACTTACTTGAATGTGGCAAGAGCACTGGAGCAAAGATGCTATTGCTGCCTATTGGAATAAGAAAAATCAATTCGCAAAGGAGGATAATTTATATATATGGCTTCATTTTGTAAATATCTGCATAAAGTAATATCAATACATATACAGCACAGAACTTTATCACCATCTTTTGCTATGTAACCTTTTAGAAAAGGAACCCAGTACTCTTTGTACCTGGAATGTTTTTCCTTTCTTAGCATAAGTGATTCCTACTTTATCATAGTCTCTCCTTAATTTCCCGCATAGAACTTACTTACCTGTTTTCTTACTGTCTATTGCTCCCTTATGAGGGACTGTGGAGCCCAAAATGTACTAAAATCTTTGTTGAATGACTAAATTAGCAAATAATATGCACAGGGGTAGCATCATGATGTAGGGGGTTAAGCTGCTGCCTGCATTGCTGCTATCCCATATGGGAGTGCCAGTTTGAGTCCTACTTGCTCCATTTATGATACAGCTCTTTGAGAAAACACCTGGGAAAATAGCCAATGATGGCCCAAATACTTGGGCCCCTGCCACCCATGTAGAAGACTCAGATGGAGTTTCTATTTCCTAGCTTCAGTTTGGCCCAGTGTAATCCTTGCAACCATTTGGAGAGTGAATCAGCCAATGGACAATCTCTCTCTCTTTCCCTTTTACTCTACCTTTCAATTAAATAAATCAATCTTCAAAAATAAACAGTACATGGGGCTGGCGCTGTGGTGCAGCAGGTTAATGCCCTGGCCTGAAGCACCAGCATCCCATATGGGCACTGGTTCAAGACCCAGCTGCTCCACTTCCTATCCAGCTCTCTGCTATGGCCTGGGAAAGCAGTGGAATATGGCCCAAGTCCTTGGACCCCTGCACCCGCCTGGGAAACCCAACAGAAGCCCCTGGCCCCTGCCTTCGGATTGGTGCAGCTCCGGCCGTTGCGGCCAACTGGGGAATGAACCAGCAGATGAAAGACCTCTCTCTCTCTCTCTCTCTCTGCATGACTCTGACTTTCAAATAAATAAATAAATCTTTTTTTTTTTTTTTTTTTTTGACAGGCAGATTTAATCAGTGAGAGAGACAGAAAAGTCTTTCTTTTTTCGTTGGTTCACCCACCAAGTGGCTGCTATGGCCGGGGCGTTACGGCTGTAGCGTTGCGGCCGTTGCACTGCGCCGATCCGAAGCCAGGAGCCAGGTGCCCCATCCTGGTCTCCCATGCGGGTGCAAGGCCCAAGGACCTGGGCCATCCTCCACTGTACTCCCGGGCCACAGCAGAGAGCTGGACTGGAAGAGGAGCAACTGGGACAGAACCGGCGCCCCAACCGGGACTAGAACCCAGGGTGCCGACACCGCAGGCAGAGTAGATTAGCCTAGTGAGCCACAGCGCCGGTCAATAAATCTTAAAAAAATAATATGTATAAACATTGCACAGATGATGTTATTATGTTAATCACCATTTTTACAGTTGGATGTCATTTTTCATACTAATACAGCTTACAAAGAATTCTATAGTGTCCTAATTAAAAAGATGACAATAATTACCTGAAAAACAAAATTCCTTTTTATGAGTGTATTTCAGACACTTACCACAGGAACTGTTGAGATCCACATCTAAAAACACACTACTAAGGTCTGAAGAAGCAGATACTGGTGGAGTAGACGGTGTATTTGGAGAGGTTGGTGCTGACACTGTTGATTCAAGCTCAGTTTCAGCAATCCGACTAAAGCTTATTTTATACGGTTCTCTTTCTAATGGCGTTGGATGACCTCGTAAAGTGCCTGAGGTAGAGCCATGTCGGCCTGTATTGGGCCTTATTCCAGGAGATTTTAAGGAGATGGTTGTTTTCCTGGGCTATGAAAAGCAAACATAACAAACATCACTAACTTGTGGTACTTTGTTCTTATGACTTAGAGTTACCTTAATAATTTTTAAGCACACAGTTAAGAGAGTGGAATACAATCTCAATCTCTAAGAACAGCCTGTAGAAATTTCTGGACTTAATTAGCTTACTCTTTAAGATGGACTTGAATATAAGGCAATCTCTTTCCCTAACTGTAGAAATAAATTCTTGACAATATGTGTGCAAACAACTTTTTGCCCCTAAAACGTATGAACCTAAACTTCTCTTTCAAATTATATATCAGTTTTACAAATATCTATGGGGAAAATGATTTATGTGACACATTATGCTATGTGCATCAGAAAAAAAAAATCCCCCCCCTTCTTTTCTGTACTGAATGATAAACCTCCACAACAGTACTTTACAGTTTTTGGAGAAAGTTACTCTCGTTGTCCTCCACCCTAATTTCTGCCCCATTTAAAAAACTCTAGCAGTGGTAAACCAAATGAAAAAGATCACAGAACTCAGATTCTCAACTGTGCCAATATCTCTGGAAAACTTCATTTATTCCCTGTAAGGCTCAGTTTTCTTCATTTGTAAAATGAGGATAAGATCTCTAACATACAACTGTTGTGAAGATGAGATAACAGGAAACTACCTAGCTTATTATTGCTTTGCCCAACATTCTTGTTATAAATGTTTCTACTTCCTTTCAAACCTTGCTACATTTTCAGTTAGCTACTTAGAAATTGGTCTTCCATTATTCCTGTAACCAATGCAAATGCCTGGAGTAATGAGAATCCTGGCAGCTAATTCTGTGAGAGAAATGGGTTCCAGTGGCAATCATGGATCAATGAACCCTAATGGCAACAGACATGGTCAAGCCAGAGGAGCCATGATACATCTGGCTTACTCCTTCCCAAATCTTTTCAGTTCTTTGTTCAATTCAGCTACCTGTTAGATTCTCACATCTTTCCCTCTTACATTAGAAGGGATCAAGAGTGGACAGGTAAACAAGTGGTCTATTGGGAAGGAAGAAGTCAAACTGTCCCTATTTGCAGACACATGATTCTTTATTTAAGGGACCCTAGGAACTCCACGAGGAGACTATGGGAACTCATGGAAGAGTTTGGTAAAGCAGCAGGATATAAAATCAATACACAAAAATCAACAGCCTTTGTATACACAGGCAATGCCACGGCTGAGAAAGAACTTCTAAGATTAATCCCATTCGCAAAAGCTACAAAAAAAATCATATACCTTGGAATAAACATAATCAAGGATGTCAAAGATCTCTACGATGAGAATTACAAAACTTTAAAGAAAGAAATAGAAGAAGATACCAAAAAGTGGAAAAATCTTCCATGTCCATGTATTGGAAGAATCAATACAACCAAAATATCCATTCTTCCAAAAGCAATTTACAGATTCAACATGATACCAATCAAAATATCAAAGACATTCTTCTCAGATGTGGGAAAAATGATGCTAAAATTCATATGGAGGCACAGGAGACCTCGAGTATCTAAAACAATCTTCTACAACAAAAACAGAGCCAGAGGCATCACAATACCAGATTTCAAGACATACTACAGGGCAGTTATAAACAAAACACTCTGGTACTGGTACAAAAACAGATGGATAGGCCAATGGAACAGAATAGAAACACCAGAAATCAATCCAAACATCTACAGCCAACCTATATTTGACCAAGGAGCTAAAACCTATTCTTAGAGCAAGGACAGTCTATTCAACAAATGGTGCTGGGAAAACTGGATTTCCACATGCAGAAGCATGAAGCAAGACCCCTACCTTATACCTTACATAAAAATCCACTCAACATGGATTAAAGATCTAAATCTACAACCTGATACCATCAAATTATTAGAGAACATTGGAGAAACCCTGCAAGACATTGGTACAGGCAAACACTTCTTGGAAAAGACCCCAGAGGCACAGGCAACAAAAGCCAAAATTAACAACTGGGATTAGATCAAATTGAGGAGTTTCTGTACTGCAAAAGAAACAGTCAGGAAAGTGAAGGGGCAACTGACAGAATGGGAGAAAATATTTTCAAATTATGCAACTAATAAAGGATTCATAACCAGAATCTACAAAGAGGTCAAGAAATTCCATAACAAAACAAACAACCCACTTAAGAGATGGGCCAAGGACCTAAACAGACATTTTTCAAAAGAGGAAATCCAAACGGCCAACAGACACAGGAAAAAGTGTTCAGGATCACTAGCCATCAGGGAAATGCAAATCAAAACCACAATGAGGTTTCACCTCACCCCGGTTAGAATGGCTTACCTATAGAATTCAACTAACAACAGATGCTGGTGAGGATGTGGGGGAAAAGGCACACTAATCCACTGTTGGTGGGAATGCAAACTGGTAAAGCTGCTATGGAAGATAGTTTGGAGATTCCTCAAACCTGAATATAGCCCTACCACATGACCCAGCCATCCCACTCCTTGGAATTTACCCAAAGGAAATTAAATTGGCAAATAAAAGACATGTCTGTACCTCAATGTTTATTGCAGCTCAATTCACAATAGCTAACACATAGAATCAACCTAAATGCCCATCAACAGAAGACTGGATAAAGAAATTATGGGATATGTACTCTATGGAATACTACACAGTGGTAAAAAAAAAAAAGAAATCTGATCACTTGCAACAAAATGGAGGAATCTGCAAAACATCATGCTGAGTGCAATAAGCCAGTCCCAGAGGGACAAATATCATATGTTCTCCCTGATCTATGACAACTGAGCACCTAAAAGGTAACCTGTAGAAGTGAAACTGACACTATGAGAAATAATAATTTGATCAGTTCTTGTACTGACTGTTGAGGAACAGCTTACTATTTTATTCTTTTTAGTATTTCCTTTTTCTACTCAATACCATTGGTTGAACCCTTTAATTAAGAATTATTCTTAAGTGTTTAAATCCAGCTGAAAATTGATCCCTGTTAAAATTAAGAGTGGGAATAAGAGAGGGAGAAGACGTACGGTTTGGCACATGTTCCCTCAACTTACCTCTAGGGTAAAGCTAAAAACTTGCCATGGGACTCCAAATCCCATTAAGTTGGCAGGTACGAATGCTATCTTACTAGTTAAAGTGATCAATTTAAGTTCATAACTGATCATAAAGATAGGATTAAGTGTCAAAAGGATCACATAAATAAGACCAGTGTCTGCTAATAATAATTGATATAATTAAAAAGGAGAGAATAATCCAACATGGGAAGCGGGATACACAGCAGACTCATAGAATGGCTGTCGCTCCCCGTCTTTGTGGAGGAACGACACAGGACCCTCCGCTGTTCTTTTGTCTGCTCGGCCCTCCCCGGGTTTGCTGCTGGTTCTTCCCGGGTTGGCTACCATCTCTTCCACCTCCGTGGAAGGGCGGTTCCCCCTAGCCACTTTCCCCACTTCCGCGGGGGAGCGGCACACTGCTGGCCGGCTCTTCTCGGGGGCTGCACAGGTGTTCCTTCAGATAGATGTTCCCCTTAGATGTTCCTCGTGCATGTTGTCTCTCTCCTCCTTTATAGTCCTCTTCCACCAATCCCAACTCAGCTGCCCACACGCCGAGTACGCTGCTCTCCTCCAATCAGGAGCAGGATCAGCTCCTGGAGGTCATCACTCAAGTTGGCGAGAGGCAGCTGCGTAGAAGCTGTTTCCTCCTCTCCCAACGCCATATTGTGGGAGAGCAGATGCATAGAATAAGTCTTAATTCCAGTAACTTAGTCTAGTCCGAGTTGCTCCCCACAATGGCAAATGCCCTAAACAGCACTCTGGCCTCAGAATCAGCCCTTAAGGCATTTGGATCTGGCTAAAAAGCCCATAAGAGTTTCTCAGGCATGGAAAGCCAAGACACTGTGGCAAAAAAATAAAAAGAAAAGAAAAGAAAAAATTAAAAAAAAAAATGACCTGAATGAAAGATCTCTGTGAGTGAGATCCCAGTGGAAAGAAGGGGTCATTGAAGAAGGAAGTACCTTTCTCTGAAGGGAGGAGAGAACTTCCACTTTGATTATGGCCTTGTCTAAATAATGTCAAGGTTTGTGAACTCAAGAGGCTTCCATAGCCTTGGCAGCTCATGACACTGATCACTGAAGTCATAAATAAGAGTGTCAACTGTTAAATCAACAACAGGAGTCACTGTGCACTTGTTCCCCATGTTAGACCTCTGTTCTTAATGTGTTATACTATGAGAATTAACGGTAAAACTACTCTTCAAACAGTACTTTATACTTTGTGTGTCTGTGTGGGTGCAAACTGTTGAAATCTTTACTTAGTATAAAGTTGATCTTCTGTATATAAAGATAATTAAAAATGAATCTTAATGAAGAATGGGATGGGAGAGGGAGTAGGAGGTGGGATGGTTTGGGGTTAGGAGGGCGGGTATGGGGGAAAAACCTCCATAATCCAAAAGTTGTACTTATCAAATTTATATTTATTAAATAAAAGCTTTCTAAAAAAAGTGGCACTAAGATAAAAGTAAGATTTTATCAAAAGCCTGATATTTTCCTCCATAATATAATTTTAGAAATAGTATAGTACTATAAAACAGTATAGTACTATAAAACAAACACCTAGAAACAGCTGATTATATTGCAGTGTTAAAGGAAAAAGTCACTAAATAATGAAAATAACACTAATTTTAAAAGCAGAACAATTTTTCTAAAATTGGACTTACAAATCGAGGTGGCTGCTTGCAGTTTCGGGGTTCAATTTCTAGAGACTTGTTGAACAAATAATCTGTAAACTCTTTTTCAGATGCACTTCCCATGGGGTTAAGGTTTTCAAAGAATCTCTGGAATTAAACAAATACCTATTAAGTATATATTTTAGGTCTTACTACAGTAATGTCATATTAAAAATTTTGAAAAGAATTATTTCTCATCATTTTAGTGCTAAAACAGTTATCAATGAAAGAAGGGATCACATCTGTGAAGTTCACAAGAATTGCTCATTCTAGTTTCTCTGCTTTTGAATAAGATTGTATAATTTCTGTAGAAGCTATATTCAGGCCTTAAAGTTAAATTAAGATGAGCAGTTTGGGGCCAGTGCTGAAGTGCCTTAGGTTAATTCTCCTCCTGTGGTGCCAACATCCCATATGGGTGCTGGTTTGTGTCCTAGCTGCTCCTCTTCCCATCCAACTCTCTGCTATGGCCTGGGAAAGCAGTAGAAGATGGGCCCCTGCACCCGTGTGGGAGACCTGGAAGAAGCTCCTGGCTCCTGGCTTCAGATCGGCTCAGCACTGTCTGTTGCAGCCATTTGGGACGTGAACCAGTGGATGGAAGATCTTTCTCTCTGACTCTCACTCTCCCTATAACTCTACACTTCAAATAAATCGTTTAAAAAAAAGATGAGATTTTCATTTATTATTATATTAACAGCTCAATAGTATCACTTGTCATTACTATGATAACATATATAAATTGTACTTACTAAGAAAACAGCATGATCATCACTAATCTGACACTAAATATAGAACAAAATTACAGGTATAATCCACAATTAAATTTAGAAAATCACCAAAAAATGGAGTTAAGTTGGATTAAGGTCTATTCAAAAGTAATTTCTGGAACAACTAGAAATCTGAACTTAGATGTCCTAACTTCTAATGCAAAAAAATGTTTTAGGTTTAAATTTAACCAGAACATTTAGATGATGTTAGCAAAGTACCAAAAAAGAAGAAGAAACAGTAATCTCACTAACCAGACATCTCTCACTGTTTACATTTTATCATTGGAATATCCTCCAATGTTTCTCCTGTGTGAATAAAAGCATATATATTGAATTTTTCTGCAAAAGTGAGGTAACACCATAGAACTTGGTGTTTTTTTTTTTTTTTTAAAGATTATTTATTTGGAAAGTCAGAGTTATAGAGAAGGGGGGGGGGGCGGGGAGAGAGATATCTTCCATCTGCTGGTTCACTCTCCAAACTGCTTCAACAACCAGGTCTGGGCTGATCTGAAGCCAGGAGCTTCTTCCAGGTCTCCCACATAATTGAAGGGGCCCAAGCATTTGGGCCATCTTTCACTGCTTCTCCAGGTGCATTGGCAGGGAGCTGAATCGGAAGTGGAGCAGCTGGGACTTGAACTGGCACCCATATGGGATGCCAGCACTGTAGGTGCTGGCTTTACCCAGTAAGCCACAGCGCCAGCCCCTATACTACTCTCTAACAACATTAAGTTGTTCTTATACTCAGCTTAGCTAAACTAACAAAATGACCAAATAGTGATTTAAAGGCTTTCAGAAAGCTATAACAGCTACTCTTTATTTTCTCACTGTTTTTAAATATGATTTAGAGTGTTTAACTATGGTTTAAAATGTGAATAGACGGGGCTGGCATTGTGATGTAGAATGTAAAGCTGCCACCTATGACACCGGCAACCCATATGGGCACCAGTTCATGTCCTAGTGGCTCCACTTCTGAGCCAGCTCATTGAAAATGGCCTGGGAAAAGCAGCAGATGATGACCCAAGTGCTTGGGTCCCTGCTACCCATGTGGGAGACCTAGAAGAAGCTACTGGCTCCTGGCTTCAGTCTGGTCTAGCACTGGCCATAATATCACAATTTGCTCTAATTTGGAAGGTACCTTCCATTTTATGGTAACACAAAATCAACATTATACACTATTCCTGAAAATAGGACATTAGTTGATAGAATGTTGAAAAAAACCTTCTGTTATACATATATTCACCACTCTCCTGACCTTTCCTCTATGAGTCTTCTTTTTTAAAGATTTATTTTATTTTATTTTATTTTTTGAAAGGCAGAGTTACACAGAGAGGAATAGAGAGAGAACCTTCCATCCAATGGTTCACTCCCCAAGTGGCCTCAACGGCCGGAGCCACGCCAATCTGAAGCCAGGAGCCAGGTGCTTCTTCCCGGTCTCCCACGCGGGTGCAGGGACCCAAGGACCTGGGCCATCCTCCACTGCTTTCCCAGACCACAGCAGAGAGCTGGATTGGAAGAGGAGCAGCTGGACTAGAACCGGCGCCCATTTGGGATGCTGGTGCCACAGTGCCAGCCCCTATTGAGTCTTTAAACACAGAGTTCATCTGAAGAAATCAGTCATGTAATGTTATCACAGCACATGTAAAATACCTAAAATGGCTTTCAATCAATGGTAATACTAGTAGCAGATTTTCTTTTTACTGCATGGACATCAGAAAGCTTCTTCCATTTCTACTTTGTGGAATTGTTGCTTGAACCAGCTCACAAAGAAGCAAAACTTTCAAGACAAAGTACTTAATAATATTAATAACTGTAGATAATGTAGAATAATTAACTTATCTAGTGACTATTATTATTTTCATAGCAAGATAAATAGCATCATAAATGACTATGGTATTTCTTAGAGAACACTTTTTAAAGATAAGCAAAGAAAATATTTACCCTCATTTCTGGTTCTATCCGTAAACAGTAAGGCTGATTCTGATATTGCTGAATTTCCCCAGTAATTTCAGCAACTTTCCTCCTCTTACTGAAATTGATTAAGTCTTTCCCTTTCTTTTTTAAGAAATCATTATTTCCTTCTTCAGTCTTCAGTATATTTGTTAAATATATTCCTAGTAAAAGAAAACATTTAAAGAAAAGTTATTTTAAAATTGGTTAATCAATATTTGACCTAATAAAATTGAAAGGCATCATATATAATTCAGCAATTCTACTCCTGAAATGTTGATATGTTTAATAGACTTAGTCATTAATTTTCCAGTAAGAATTATTCAACATGGAAATAATTTAAAATAAAAAGAAAATGAACACTACTAGTCTGATGGCAAATTAAGCTTTACTGGGGCAGGAGTGTTGTACAGCCATTAAGTTGCTGCTTGGGATATCCATATCCCATACTGGAATGTATGCTTTCCTGATTCCCATACAGCTTCCTGCTAATGCACACCCTGGGAGGCAGAAGATGGCTCAAGTACTTGAGTCCCTGATACCATGAGGAAGACTTAGATAAGTTTTGGCCTCTTGCTTTGGCCTGGCCCAGCCCAGGCTGTTGTGATCACCTGGGGAGTAAAACAGTGGATGGAAGACTCTTCTCTGTCAAATGAAATGAAAATAAATATTAAAACTTTTAAATTAAAATTTTCTAAACCCTAATTTCACAGTCTAAATTTTAAGTGTTAAATCTATTTTTAAAAAATTTTCATTATTTGCAACAGAGTGCCAGAGAGAGAAAATGAGAGAGAGGGAGAAATCTATCTATTGGTTCATTCCCCAAATGGCTGCGACAGGTCTGGGCCAGGCCAAACTCAGGTGCCAGGAACCCCATCAGGGTCTTCCACAGGGGTTGCAGGAACCCAAGTACTTCAGCCATCTTTCATTACTTTCCCATATGTATTTGCAGGGAATCAGACTGGAAGTGAAATAGCTGGGACTCAATAAGTGCTCTGATACAGATGCCTGCATCACTAGCAGGGGCTTAACACACTGTGCGACAACACTAACCTCTGTGTTATATTATTATGACAAATTTTTAATATATGATTATAAATATTTAAGGTTAATAATCTTAAGTGATTATTAATCAGTATTTTAAGCCAATTTTGGTTAATAAGATTACATAGTTATAAACTAATTATTTTCAGAGCCAGTAATTCAGATAGAAAAATAATTATTTCTCACCCCTGGAATATAAAAATGATTTTAATCTCTTTTTCATGCATAACTAATGATTCATTTAAATTGACAGTTCTCAATTCGAAGCAATTTTGTCCCCCATGGGATATCTGGGAACATCTGGAAACACTTTGGGTGATCACAGTGAGGAGAAGCATACTACTGGTATCCAGTAAATAGAGGCAAAGAGGCTATTAAACTTCCTACAGTGTACATGAGAACCCTTCACAACACAGAACTAACTGGCTCAAAATGTCAATAGTGCTAAAGCTGAAAATGATTCAAATCATTCTTTATCAATAGAAAAGTGATGAGCTGCATAACAGTTTCAGTCAACAACAGGCCACATATTTGATGATAGTCCCATAATATAATGGAGCTGAACAATTCCTGTCACTTAATGATGCAGCATTCATCATACTGTTGTAGCACAACACATTACTCATGTCATGTGGTAATGTCCACGTAAACAAGCCTACTGTGCTGCCAGTCATACAACGGGGTCGCACAGTTATCAACAGTACATAATACTTGCTAATGATAAATGATTATGGTGCTGGTTTATATATTTACTATATCATACTTTTTACTGCTAAGAGTATATTCCTTATACTTACAAAAAAAAAAAAAGTTCCCTGTAAAACACTGACATGTTACAGTGGCAGTGGCCTCACTTATCTCATGTTTGCTGAGTCTCTAGATTGTCAGTCACACTGAGGCACTGACCTACTGACCTATCCCATCTGAGTTTGTCAAGTGTACTCTGTGATGTTCATGCAACAGTGAAATCATCTAAAGATGCATTTCTCAGAACGTGTCCCTGTCGTTAAACACATGACTACGTTTAAGAAAACTTTACCTTACAAAATGCTGCCTAATGTATATCAATATCTTAATTCTGAAAAGTCACCTAAAAGCCTCTAATATAGAGAAAACATGAGTTAAAAAAAAATGGGGGAAACAAACATTGCAGCAGTGATGTAACTAGAGAGATACAATAAAAATAAGTTACCATTTCACCTGTGCCTACTACGTGCTAGACTTTGTATCAGGTAGTACAGTTAAAATATCTTTAAGTCTTACAACAACTCAATGAGGTAATTGTCATAATCATTATTGCATAGGTAATGATGTAAAGAGTTTAAGATTTTCTTAGTAATAAATATAGCCAATGAAAGTAGATAAGATGATAAAAAGTAGGGACAACCTGCCTCTACTGCCTAGCCTTTTCTTTTGGCTACAACACACTCATTCTCTAAATACATTCATATTTAGTAACTTACCAAAAAAAGGCACACAAGGTGGATTGATTGACTTAAGTTTTACTAGGTATTTTTTAAAGTGATCTTGACTCAATTCAACAGCTTCATCCAAAATTCTTCGTTTTCTTTCCTGCAATGCCTTTAAAAAATATAAATTGAGTATAATTTTTAAAACAATTCAATCATATTTAAAATGTAGAGTTTTAAATTTTATAAAATTGTTATTCTTTGGCATTGTCTGAAATGATTTTTTTCTTTATAAGTATAAAACCTAAAACTTTAGTTTTTTCCAAAATAAACAGAGGATTAAACAAGAAAAAAAATTTCTTCCTCAGGACTCTGTTAGTTATAATTCTGATTAGCTAGGAATTCAAGTTACAGAGGTAGGAGAAGAAAATTATAATCCCTTGGTATTCAAACAGTTTTCTATTGAAAGAAGGGGTAAAGTGAATTTTGGTAAAGAGAAGGAAAGTAAGAAGATTCTAACAAAAATGTAGTAAACAAATTAAGCACAGGAACTTCTTTTATATTTATTACATTTTCTTACTGTAAATTAATTTGAAGTATATACACATGAGGCAGATGTTTGGCATAGTGGTTAAGACTATGGTTGCGATACCCACGTCCTTTTTAATGAGTGTCTGGGTTCAAGGCCCAGCTTTCTGCTAATGTGTACTCTGAGGCAGTGGTTGGGTCCTTGCCAGAACTGGATTGAGTTTTTGGCTCTCAGGCACTTTGGGAATGAACCAGTAGGTGGGAACGCACTCTCTCTCTCTGCCTCTCAAATAAATAAAATAAAGAAATTAAAAAAAACCACTTTTTAAAAAATTTATAACACACGAACACACACACACACACACACACACACAAAACCCATAGCAAACATTACACTTGAAAAACTATTCTTTATCCAGTCTACTGTTGATGGGCACTTGGGTTAGTTCCAATTTCTATTCACAATTGATCATAATGATAGGACTAAGAGCCAAAGGGAGCACATAAACAAGACTAGTGTCTGCAAATACTAGCTGATAGAATAAAAAAGGGAGAGAATGATCCAACATGGAAGCTAGATACACAGCAGAACCATAGAATGGCAGATGTCCTAAACAGCACTCTGGCCTCAGAATCAGGAAAAGAAAAGAAGAGAAGAGAAGGAGGAGAGAAGGAGGAGAGAAGGAGGAGAGAAGGAGGAGAGAAGGACTATTCAACGTATTTCCTTTAAGTTAAAGAAAAAGCTAAAATAAAGATGACTGCATTGTAGCCTTTTCAGCACTACAAAAAAGTCCTAGCTAACACGGACAAGAAAAGAAAAAATTCTGTCACTATTTATAGAGCATATGACTTTCTAGGAAAAAACTTAAATAAATTCACATATAGACTACTAATGAGAATTTACTAATGTTTTCTATAAAACCAATAACCAAAAATCAACTTTATTGTTATATATGAAAACCTATCATCAATAAAGAAGACATGATTTTAAAAAATAATCTAATAAAAATTTAACAAAATCAGTGTGAGCTATCTGTCAGGAAAACAATGAAAGTTCACTAAATGAGTAAATAAGGGCAGAGATAAACTACGTCCATGGTTGGGAAGATTCATCACTGTTAAAATGTCAATTCTTCACTAATTGCCTTATAAATCCAATGCAACTCCTATTAAATATTCAAATTTTTAATGTAACTTACACAAATCTAAAATTTACACAGAAAAAACAAAGGGCCAATAGGTCCACTTTTAAAAATGAAAATAAATAAGGTTGGTGGAAATGTATCCTATTCCTTCTTAAGAACTAATATAAAGTTATGGCAAGTAAGACATATGGCACTGACACAGGAGAAATCAAACAGAAAAAAGGAACAGAAGAGAAAAGCCAGAAACAGCCCCACACGTGTGGACCTTGACTAACAGTACAGCTAACACTTCCGATTAATGGGGCAAAGATGGAAATAAATGCATGGCAGCAACTGGGTAGGCATATAGAACAAAATTTGAAATTAGACACTAACATTATTCATATTCAAAATGCATTCTTAGCTGTACTAAGATTTCATGAGAAAGACAAAATATTAAGACAACAGAGGGGAAATCTATTAAATTGAATACAAAAAATGCTAATTACAAAGTAAAAAATAAGTGTATTTGACTAAATTAAGAATTCTTGTTCTCAAAAAGAATCATAAGAGATTAAAAAAGAAAGGGCTTCAATCTAGGAGGAGATATTGATAGCACACATAATTGACAAAAGATTAGAATAAAGAATATAAGAGAATTCATACAATTCCACAAGAAAAAACAATGAAAGTCTGAAAACTTCCACAAGAAGAAATACAAAGAATCAATAAACATTTGATATTAGGGAAATAGAAACCCAAACTACAAGACTAGAAAAATTTAAAGGATTAACAATACCAGTGTTGGTGACTACGTGAAATAATTGGATCTCATAAATTTTTGATTAGAGTGTAAATTACAACTACTTAAAACAATTTAGCCTTATCTAGCAGAGTAGAAGACACCCATATCCTATTATTTAGTAATCTACTTCTACAAATTCTTTTAGGGTCTTGCATGTGTGTACATGTGTATATACATGTAAAAAATGCTCATAGGACAAATGCTGATGATTGCCCAACAGGGGAAACAACCCAAATAATCCTTAACTAATAAGTGAGTGAGTACACTTTGGTAAATTTATTCCTATAATATGGCTATTAAATGACTATGAGCTACAGTTACAAGAAAAATCATGGAAAATGTTAGGAGACATAATACCGAGTGAGAGTCATTGCAGAGTTATATTCACATAAAATTAAATATTCAAACAAATAAATAAAGTTTAGAGACATAAAGCGTAAAATTCAGAATAGTAGCCGGTGCCGTGGCTCAATAGGCTAATCCTCCGCCTTGCGGAGCCGGCACACCACACCGGGTTCTAGTCCCGGTCGGGGCACCAGATTCTGTCCTGGTTGCCCCTCTTCCAGGCCAGCTCTCTGCTGTGGCCAGGGAGTGCAGTAGAGGATGGCCCAAGTGCTTGGGCCCTACACCTGCATGGGAGACCAGGAGAAGCACCTGGCTCCTGCCTTTGGATCAGCGCAGTGCGCCGGCTGCAGTGCGCTGGCCGCGGCAGCCATTGGAGGGTGAACCAACGGCAAAGGAAGACCTTTCTCTCTCTCTCTCTCTCTCACTGTCCACTCTGCCTGTCAAAAAAAAAAAAATTCAGAATGGTGGTTGATCCTGAGGTGGCAAGGAAGGAAACTGGATGCCTCAGAGATAGGTTTTTTTTTTTTAATTTTTATTCTTTATACTTAATACATAATTTTACAAATACTGTTGTGTATCCAATATTTTCAAAAAAATTAAAACCCAACATATCAAAATGAATAAAATATGCCAGAGTTTTTCAAAATCAGACTGAAATTAAAAATTATAGAAATTAAAATGCATACATAAAGCAGTTTTTCCTCTCCTCTCCTCTAATTACAACCCACTAAAGAAAGCAATGTTAAGAAAGGAATATACACAGGGGTTGGTGCTGTGGCGCAGCAGGTTAAAACCCTGGCCTGAAGCGCTGGCATCCCATATGGGCGCCGGTTCTAGTCCCAGCTGCTCCTCTTCCAATCCTGCTCTCTGCTATGGCCTGGGAAAGCAGTAGAAGATGGCCCAAGTCCTTGGGCCCTTGCACCCACGTGGGAGACCTGGAGGAGGCTCCTGGCTCCACTTTGGTACAGCTCCGTCCGTCGCAGCCATCTGGGGAGTGAACCAGCAGATGGAAGACCTCTCTTTCTCTCTCTACTTCTCTCTGTAACTCTGACTTTCAAATAAATAAAATAAATCTTACAAAAAAAAAAAAAAAGAAAGGAGGCCGGCGCCGCGGCTCACTAGGCTAATCCTCCGCCTAGCAGCGCCGGCACACCGGGTTCTAGTCCCGGTTGGGGCGCCGGATTCTGTCCTGGTTGCCCCTCTTCCAGGCCAGCTCTCTGCTGTGGCCGGGGAGTGCAGTGGAGGATGGCCCAGGTGCTTGGGCCCTGCACCCCATGGGAGACCAGGAAAAGCACCTGGCTCCTGGCTCCTGCCACCGGATCAGCGCGGTGCGCCAGACGCGGCGGCCATTGGAGGGTGAACCAACGGCAAAGGAAGACCTTTCTCTCTGTCTCTCTCTCTCACTGTCCACTCTGCCTGTCAAAAAATAAAAAAAATTTAAAAAAATAAAATAAAAAACAAAAAAAAGGAATATACATTCTTCTATACTATTGTCAATACTCAAGTAATTTCACTTAAAAATTTATAGTTTTTCTTTTTGTTATACTACAATGGAATCATAAGTTATTCTGAAGCTTTCTTATGGATTTTGACCATAACAATCACAAGTATTTTTCCAAGACAATATACATAGATCCACTCACTTTTTTTTTCCATAGCTGAACAATATTTCACACTACAGTTGTTAAGATAATGCATGTAATTATTCTCCTAGTGAGGGGCATTCAGGTAACTTCTTGTTTTCTACAACTATAAATAAAGATATAGTGACTATGTACACATAACATTACAAAATCTGGTACTTTTACTTCTTTAGGATTTTCTTTAAGATATGTGTACTTCTGATTTCAAATACATTGCTAGATGACTTTTCAGAGAGACTGTAAAAATTCACAGCCCCAAAGGCAATATTAAAAAAAAAAAAGACTTATTTTATTTATTTGAAAGACAGAGTTACAGAGATAGGCAGAGCCAGAGAGAGAGAGAGAGAAAGAGAGAGAGAGAGGTCTTCCATCCCAATGACTGTAATAGCCAGTGCTGAGCTGATCCAAAGCCATGAGCCAGGAGCTTCTTCCAGGTCTCCCACGCAGGTGCAGAGGTCCAAAGAGTTGGGTCATCTTCCACTGCTTTCCCAGGCCATAGCAGAGAGCTGGGTCAGAAGTGGAGTAGCTGGCACTCAAAACAGAGCCCTGGTGAAGCAGGCCAGGGCTTTAACCCACTGCACCACAGTGCCAGCCCCCCAAAAGCAATATTTGTATAGGCGAGCTTGTAACTTACTACCCTTCACTAACAGAGTTTTGATTTATGAAATATGTCAAAGTGTATTTTTAATTGAAAAGCAGGTAAAAACAAAGGTATATACAAATGGGAAAATACAGAGTTTGACCAAGTTAAAATCTTTAGTATCTTCATAGTCTATATAATAATCAATAAAATATAAACACCAAAGGACATGAACAGATAAATCACAAAGAAGAAAAGCAGCCAAAAAACATTTAAAAAGAGACATTTAATTTTTAAAATGAGTTTTTATTTTTGACCCATATAATCTACAGCTCGCTACCTCTGCCTCTGTAATTCTTCTTTTCAAATAAATAAATAAATATACAAATAAATCTTAAAAAAAAAAAAAAAAACTAGTGAATACCCAGTAACATTTTTCATGTCTTATTAGGAAACACTTTGGCAAAAGTATGAGAAGTTTTATCTCTCCCTCTCTCTCCCTCACTCTCTGTCTTACAAAATAAATAAAATAAATCTTACCAAAAAACCTATGAAAAGTCTTAAAATGTACAAATATTTTGACACAGGATTTCCACCAATAGAAATTTATTCTAGGGGGCTGGCAGTGTGGGCACAGCAGGTTAAGACACTACTTGCAACACCAGCATCCCATATAAACACCCCTACAAGTCCCAGTTGCTCCATTTCCAATTCAACTCCTTGCTAATGTGCCAGGGAAAGCAGCAGAAGATGGCACCAACACTTGTGCCCCTACTTCCCACATGGGAAATGCAGACGGAGTTCCAGACTCCTGACTTCAGCCTGTCCAGGCCCAAGCTGTTGAAGCCATTTGGGGAGTGAACCTGCAAATGGAAGATATCTTTCTTTCTTTGTCTATTGTCTTTCCCTCTCTCCTTGACTCTGACTTTCAAATAAATAAATCTTCAAAAAAATTTTATTCTAGGAGAAAAATCAAATTTTTACAAAGATTTGTATATATGGATATCCTATGATTTTTTTTAAAAAAATGTATCTATTTTGAAAAGCAAAAAGATAAAAAGAGATGGATAGAGATCCCCCATAGCTGGAACATGGGCCCAGACTGAGTTCCTAGCTGGATCACTGACCTGCACCAGGTATTTGGGTCACACTGAAGTGAAGTCAAGAGCTAGGAACTCAATCTGGGTATCCCACGTGGGTGGCAGGGATCCAACTACTCTTCCCAGGGTGCGCGTTATTAGCAGTAAGTCAGAACTGGAAGCAGAGTTGGGACTTGAACCCAGGATGCAGGTATCTCAAGCAGTATCTTAACCCTTTTTTTAAAAAAAAAATTTTATTTTATTTATTTGAAAGACAGAGTTACAGAGAGAGAGAGAGAGAGAGAGAGAGGTCTTCCATCCGCCGGTTCATTCCCCAAATGACCACAACAGCCAGAGCCGAGCTGATCCGAAGCCAGGAGCCAGGAGTTTCTCCCAGGTCTCCCACGCAGGTGCAGGGGCCCAAGAACATGGGCCATCTTCTACTGCTTTCCCAGACCAAAGCAGAGAGCTGGATCAGAAGCGGAGCAGCCGGGACTGAACCAGTGTCCATATGGGATGCTGGCACTGCAGGCCACGACTTTAACCAGCTGCGCCACAGCGCCAGCCCCAGTATCTTAACCCTTATGTCAAACGTCAACCACTAAATTATTTAGCACAGCAAAAATCAGAAATAACTGAACTGTCCCATAATAGAGTTGATGGAGCAAATTCGGTTTATTCATGAGATATAAAACCATGCAATCATTAAAAACCTTAATTCTGAAAACTAGCTAATAAAAGAAAATTGTGTATGTGAAGACAACACAGGTCACAAAAATCTATGCACAATATAATCTCAATTCTGTAATTAAAAATACACACAAAAATATATAATTCTCTTTCTTTCATCTCTAACCTTTTTAATAAATATTAAATGCATTATTTTATTATTGAAACATTCAAATAAATTTTAGAAAGAGTTCTTGCCATGTTGTGTGTTTTTTTTTTTACTATATACTTAAGTTGATTAAGAAGGTATCTGTATAACTGAAGATGCTTTCTCATTTATGTGAGACTATCAACCAATGTGCCACTGAAAAAAATTCACTTGGGTCTTTATTACATTTAGGTAAGGATATTAAAAAGAGGCATAAATCCCATATTTTCTGATGAACCCTAGGCTTATACTGCACACTGATTTTTATCCAGTATCTTTTTATCACTGTGTTTAAGGGAAAAAGATGTATTTACAAAGGATTTACTCAAAATGATAAGTAATAGAAGTAATCTTTCAAATTAACTTTATCTTCCTCCAAAAGGATGAAACAGCGAAGCCTAAAACTTACCTCGAAGGTATGGTCTAGTCTGTACACTGACACTGAATTTACTGCACTGACGATCTCCAATACACCATTGAAATTATTCAAATCTTGAAAAACTTGCAGAATTTCTATAATTCTACTTAGTATTGACACACGTTCTTCAAAATTTTCTGCTTCCACAATGCATCTAACAGCAACAAAGAATTCACGAATTAGAATAGTTTTTTCACCTCATTGAGAAAACAAGAAACCTATTTTACAGGCTTTAAGCTTGAATATGTGTTCATACTATGACTGTTAATGAGTAATAAGTCAGCGTAAATAAAAACTTACTTTTCAAACCAGAGGGTAAGATTTGTGGTATGACGAATCATTTTTAATAAATTTGGAGAATTTATTTCTTTATCTTCTTTGGTCCACACACTCCCCACAAGCTCAGAAGGTTGGACTTTCCTGTGGAATTCAAAAAATCATTGTAACTTAACTCTTACCAAGAATCCTAAATCTCAGGAAAAGGGCAACTTTTATGAAGGATCCTAAAACTAAGAAAAAAGACAACCCAAAGCATAAATGACCGAGCACATAACAAATAATTCATAAAGGAGCAATCTTGAATAGCTACAAACAAAAACCACTTGGTCTCTTACTAAGGAACAAAAAGAACATAAAACTGCAATGAAACCCCACACTACTCCTGTCAGACTAACAAAAGTCTGATAGTACCAGTTGGGTAAAAATATGATAAAGAATTCTCCAACATTGATACAGAAACAAAAAATTATAATCACTATGCAAAACAATTTGGTAATACCTTATAGTACTAAAGATACATGAGTTTGTGGCTTCCAAAAATGTTTTGCCTTAAAATAAACTTATCTTTTAATAAAATTTCCACTAACTTTTTTTAAGATTAATTTTATTTATTTGAAAGGCAGAGTTACAGAGAGTGAGGGACAGAAAGAGGGAGATATCTTCTGTCCACTGGTTCACTCCCCAAATAAGCTGCAATGGCAGCAGCTGGGCTGGTCCAAACCCAGGAGCCAATAATTTCTTCCCATGGGGGTGCAGGGGCACGAGCACCTGTACCATCTTCCATTGCTTTCCCAGGCACATTAGCAGCGAGTTGGATAGGAAGTGGAGCAGCTGGGACTTGAACCAGTGACCATATAGGATGCTGGCACTGCAGGTGGCAGTTTAACCTCCTAGGCCATAATTCCAGCCCCTTTACTAACTTTTTAAAGTACAATTATACATACTAGATGGACTCAGCAATTCTTTTACTAGTTAGTTATATACCAAACAAAAACTCTTATACAAAGCTATAAGAAAACATTTATAATAATGTTCAGTAAAGCACTGTTTCAAGAGTGAAAACTTCCAAATAACTTAGTAACTCAACAAGAAGCTGCAGTGTTCATGCAATGGAGTACGACAGAGCAGCAAACCAAAACCAGACTTATGAGCTACTAAAACACCAAAATCAATTTGGTAAACCAATGCTGAAAGAACAATGCATACGTACATACAGTTTAAAAATGTGCATCGGAGCCGGCACTGTGGCATAGCAGGTAAAGCTACCACCTGCAGTGCCGGCATCCCATTTGGGTGCTAGTTCGAGTCCCAGCTGCTCCTCTTCCGATCCAGCTCTCTGCTACGGCCTGGGAAAGCAGCAGAAGATGGCCCAAGTGCTTGGAACCCTGAAACCTGCGTGGGAGACCAGAAGCTGCTCCTGGTTCCTGATCAACATAGTTCTGACTGTTGCAGGCATCTGGGGAGTGAGTCAGTGGATGGAAGACCTCTTTTTCTCTGCCTCTGCCTCTGCCTCTCTATAACTCTCAAATAAATAAATAAATCTTAAAAAAAACAAAAACAAAAACAAAAAAAAAAAAACAGTAATTGAGCTCCTGCCACCCATGTGGAAGGCCTGGATGGCAATCCTGGCTCTCCCCTTCAGCCACAGGGTTGCTGTGGACATTTGTGGAGTACATCAGGATGGGTGCACTGTGCCTCTCAAATAAATTTTATTTAAATGTGCAAAACAGGGCATCAGCATTGTAGTGCAGCAGGTATAGCCACTGCCTGTGATGCCAATTTGTGTCCTGGCTGCTCTACTTCCAATCCAGTTCCCTGAAAATGGCCTAGGACAAGAAGTGGAAGATGGCCCAAGTATTTGGGCCCCTGGCACCCACATGGGAAACCTGGATGAAGTTCGTGGCTCCTGGTTTTGGCCGGTCCAGCCCTGGCCGTTGTGGCCACAGGGGGAGTGAATGGAAATCTCTCTCTCTGCAGCTTGACTTTCAAATACATAAATTTTTTAAATGTGCAAAATAACACCATACACTGTTTAAGAATATGTGTTTATGTATAGAAACTATAAATATATATAGGGCAACAGTAAATAACAAATTCAGATTAGCAGTTATTTCCTGGGAAAAAGAAAAACAATGGGATTGTGAAAATTACGTGAAAGATTTCAATTTTTTTTTTTTTTTTTGACAGGCAGAGTGGACAGTGAGAGAGAGAGACAGAGAGAAAGGTCTTCCTTTTGCCGTTGGTTCACCCTCCAATGGCCGCCGCAGCTGGCACGCTGCGGCCGGCGCACCGTGCTGATCCGATGGCAGGAGCCAGGTACTTATCCTGGTCTCCCATGGGGTGCAGGGCCCAAGCACTTGGGCCATCCTCCACTGCACTCCCTGGCCACAGCAGAGAGCTGGCCTGGAAGAGGAGCAACCAGGACAGAATCCGGTGCCCCGACCGGGACTAGAACCTGGTGTGGTGTGCCGGCGCTGCAAGGCAGAGGATTAGCCTAGTGAGCCGCAGCGCCAGCCGAAAGATTTCAATTTTATCTGTAAAACTTTTGTTACCCATGAGCTCTCAATATATTACTCTCTATCTTTTTAGGATGCTTGAGATATTTAGTAAGAAGAGCTGAATAAATTACTGCATAAACTAAATCAAAAATACACAACTGAAAAGCAGATTAGTAGCATTGCTCTCAATATCCTACACAGATGTGGTTATTCATTAAAAAATATGAATATAAACGGTCACTTACTAATAGTTTTGAAATAAGTTTTGAATAGCACTATTATTTCACCAGAAACTCAGTTTACAAAGAATGTCAATATTTTATGTATGTTATCCTTATTCCATAATACATATCAATTAACACAGGTATTTCTAGGTTCTCAAAGCAGTTCCACAAGGAGCTAATTGGTTTGTTTCTTTCTGATGTTCATTTATATAACAGTTCCACTACAAAGAAAACCTTGATTCAGTACTATTTGCTTACCTCCAGTCACAAATCCCTTTGCTCCCATCTATAAAAATTCTCAAAGCATAAAAAACATAACAAAAAAGCCTACCTAAATTTCTTTTTTTAAAAATTTATTTATTTACTTGAAAGTCAGAGTTACACAGAAAGAGAGGCAGAGAAGGGGGGGGGGGTCTTCCATCCGCTGGTTCACTCCCCAACTGGCCGCAATGGCCAGAGATGCGCTGATCCAAAGCTAGCAGCCAAAGACTTGGGCCGTCTTCCATTGCTTTCCCAGGCCATAGCAGAGAGCTGGATCGGAAATGAAGCAGCTGGATCTCAAATCGGCGCCCATATGGGATGCTGGCACTGTAGGTAGTGGCTTTACCCGCTACACCACAGCGCCAGCCCCCTAAATTTCAAATTACTTCAAATATAACACAATGCTTCTGAACTAGATACTGATAATCTCCAGTGGGTATGCCAAAGGCTTGATTCTGAATGGCACAGCCAAGAAAAATCAGAGGCCAATTCCAAAGAATATAAAGTTTATTTGTGGTGCTTTCCTACATATCCCTTAGCAATAAATTTATACATTGTTGCTTTTCCCAGTGTAGTCACAGTAAATCGAATATGGCTGCTAATCAGGACAGCTTCTTAAGTGGGCCTGTTTCTGAATGCGGAAAAGCTTCTGGTTTAATGAGAGTGACAAGGGCTAGTTTTTTTTGACAGGGAATTGTTAGCTGCAAGAGCCTGAGTTGTCAGGGACAGAATAAACCCTGTCTCATTCAGTACTCGATTCATTTAGTTGTCAAGAGCCTAGCATCTGTACTGACGTGGCTGAATGACCTCATTCTACAGCAATGTGAGAAAGTCAGTAGTAGTAGGAGAGGGGTGATTACCTTGAAAGTGGTTACTCTGCTATTGCTTTTAGTCTTCTCTTTTGCACTCCTCTATGAAGAATGGGTAGGCCCTAATCTAGGCCTACATATTGATACAAGATTTATACCTGCAGGACAGGTTACAGTTAAAAGCTGTGCTGTAAGCTGTCTTCTAAGTTCACAAGAGATGAAGTATTTTTTAGCACTCATGAATAATTTGTAAAATGTTATAATAATAGGTAGAGGTATGTCTATGGTTCTTAAAAACAGAGAAGGACATTTGATTAAGATATTTGTTGTCTACCTGTAAAGATCAGATTCCAAAAGTGTTAGCTGACGTGCGATTTCTATTGGATGCAGTGTCATGAGATCAAATGTTTCAAACTGTCCAGGCTTGCTGATATGCCATTCAATTGGTGGAGGTGGACTCTCAAAGGTAATATTATGGCTTATTCCATTTGCCTGAGCTTGCTTCTTCCTCTTGATGATCTTAGCAATTGATTCTACCCACTTCTTCATAGCTTTCCCTAGAAAAAGAACAAATAAACAAAAGCACCTTTTACTTGACAGATAGAAGTGCAAATAAGATCTCTTATTTTCACCTCACTTCAACAACTACCAACTCAGGGCTCAAGCCCCTCCTCTCTCTCCAGGTTATTCTGAAAGAAATTCAAGATACCATACCATGCATTCATGTTTAAGTATCTGTCTCCAAACGTCTCTTCAAAATAATAACTCTAACACCATTATGCATATAAAAAATCACAACTTGTGGGGAGCAGGCTTTTCGCCTAGTGGTTAAGATGCCTACATCCCACATCAGGGTGTCTGGGTTAGATTCCTGGTTCTGGCTCCTGCTAATGGAGATCCTGGGAGGCAGTGGTGATGGCTCAAGTAATTGAGTTCCTTGCCCATTCATTTGAGAGATAGGGATTGAGTTCTTGGCTCCTCGCTTTGACCCAGCCCAGTCCTGGCCATTGCAGGCATTTATAGAGTAAAGAGCAGACTCCCTAAATATCTCTAAAATGATAGAGAAAATTTTTTAAACTGACAACTTATCTTCAACTATTGTTGGTGTTAATCTCTTTTGTGATGTTTCTTTGCTCGTGATAATTCCTTATATTTACTATTTTACTGGGAATTGTATTCCTTTCTCATTTACTAGTTGAACTATTTGTGTCTCACAAATGTTTTATTATAGTTGGTTTGTTTGAAAAGACACAAACAAGATAGACTTACTGTATTTAGTCAGTATGTCTCAAGTCTCCTTTAACCTGTAGGTTTCCCCTTTATCAATCATTTTTAAAAAATATTTATTTGAAAATAATGAGAGAAAGAGGGAGAGACAGGAGACAGAGAAGTCTTCTATCTGCTGGTTCACTCCACAAATGGTTGCAATGGCCCCAATAGGCCAGTCTGAAGCCAGGAGCCAGGAGCTTCTTGAAGGTTTCCCAGGTGGGTGCAGGGGCCCAAGGAATTGAGCTGTCCTCTGCTGCTTTCCCAGGCACATTAGCAGGAAGCTGGATCTGAAGTGGAGCAGCCAGGACTTGAACCAGAGCCCTTATGCAATGCTGGCATCACAGATGGCAGCTTTATCTGCTACGCCACAATGCTGGCCATTATCGATCATTTTTGCTTGCAACTCGTTTGTTGAAGAAACTGAATCACTTGTCCTTAAGTGTTCCTCAAACCTGCAATTTGTCACTTTCATCCCTAAGGTTTTACCTGCCATATTTTTCTGTAACCTATATTTTCTGCAAGCCAGACACACGATCCAGAATTTTTTTTTTAATACAAATACTTGCTAAGAACACTTCTAAGAGAAGCATACAATGTCTAGTTCTCTGTCTTTTTATGATGTTTGTCCACTCATATGCCCAGTTCCTTATTATTTTACCAGGAATTGAGAAAGGGTGATAATCTTTCATTTCTTCTTCACATATTAGTAGAATTATTTCTATAAAAATAAACTTTTCCTCATGAATTATTTAGTCATCCTCAGGTATATCTCAGGTAGGAAAAACTTTAGACATTAATATCACACCACTTACTCTTGATTTATTCTAATGTGTATGTATGTGTGTGTGTTAGAAGTGGTGCAGCCAGGATTCAAAGCGGCATTAACGCGGGATGCTGGTGCTGCAGACCACACCTTAACCTGTTGCGCTACAGTGCCAGCCCCTTTTATGATATTCTTAATGTGTTTTACTGTCAAATAAAACATAACTGTTCTTCATCCAATAATAAACATTTATAACATATTTATTTGTTTAAATGTTCATGGCCTATAATTTTACTTCATGGGTTGTGATTTAGAGATTTCAAGTAGGAAATTCCCATCTTTAATGTATCAAAATATATCAAAAACTTTTCCAGTGGAAATAAATCTTACTAAAAAAAACTATTAATCATCCAAAGCTAGAAAACAAGATCAAGGAGAATATGTAAACAAAAAAAATTATGCACATTTTTATTTAACTGAAGCAACGGCAACTCTGAGACAAGGTAAAAATTAAACAACTTAAATTTATTAAAGAGTATTTTTGACTTCTTTAAAAGAAAATATTCTCCCTAAAAACTGAAAAGGCAAGGTTCTAAGACTTCAGATTATTTCTGAATAAATATTATGGGCTCCTTAGTCTATAAAAAAACATTCCAAATATTATTTCAGCTTTTTAGAAATGAAAAAGTTTAGCTTTTAATTAAAAGTCTCCCAAATTTGAAAAAAATCATGTCCAACAGAATATTTAATCAAACTTTTAAATAAATACCTCTTACACTTGAAATGAAGGATTCTAGTCTTTCAAGCAATTCCGAATCTCTTTCAAAGTCATAAAAATGGTGTTCAACCCAGTGCCGAAATACATTTAAGATCCTGATGAAACGGAAAGAAACGTATTTTAGTGAAATCTGGCCATTACTTAGACTTCTTTCCTTCCTCAAATGCCAAGATGATAGCTTGTCATACAAGGGTCAATATAATACTCAGAATCTTTGACCTGTATCTAATTAATAGTTTAAGCGCTTCAATACTGTGAAAAATGCAGGTCTCCAGATCATGCATTATTTTAAAACTATACTTCAAAATATTCCTAAAAATAAAAATGTAGTTTTTTTATGTTAAGGAAAAGTGTTTTTATGTTGTGGAAAATTAAATTTAGTCTATTTTGTTTTAAATTCAAGTGTTACCATCGATTTTTATGTAATCTACAAATATACCTACTTTTTTTTTTTTTTTTTTTTTTTTGACAGGCAGAATGGACAGTGAGAGAGAGAGACAGAGAGAAAGGTCTTCCTTTGCCGTTGGTTCACCCTCCAATGGCCGCTGCAGCCAGCGCACTGTAGCCAGCGCACCACCACTGATCCGAAGCCAGGAGCCAGGTGCTTCCCCTGGTCTCCCATGGGGTGCAGGGCCCAAGGGCTTGGGCCATCCTCCACTGCACTCCCGGGCCACAGCAGAGAGCTGGCCTGGAAGAGGGGTAACCGGGACAGAATCTGGTGCCCCGACCGGGACTAGAACCCAGTGTGCCGGCGCCGCAGGTGGAGGATTAGCCTATTGAGCTGTGGCACTACCGGCCACATTTTCTTATTTTATATCCAAAGAAAAATAGTACTTTTAACAGAACTATCCTGTTCTGCAGTATCACAAAAATGATTACATACAACCTTACAAATAATGATGAGTAACATTTGCAAACATAATATTCCATTCACCAACAAAGAGATAGCATACATTAATAACACTAGGATTTTTTTTCCGTTCTTACTTCAACCAATGACTATTTCCAGGTTAGTTTATATTTATCCCTAACTGACAGACAATGAGTTTTTCCGCCCGCAGGCTAAGAAAATATATTTAGGAGTGAACATTTCAAAAGGGTTAAGGCACCACTAGTGATGCCCACATCCCAGTGGGCATGCCCACATCAGAGTGCCTGGGTTCAAGTCCCAGCTCCACATCCAATTCAGCTAACTGCTACTGTATACCCTATGAGAGCAGGTGATGGCTCAGGTCACTGGGTTCCTGCTACTCATGTGGAATATCTGGATTGAATTTTAGGATTCTGGCTTTGGTATGACCCAGCCTCAGCTATTCCAGACATTTGGGATGAGCCAACGGAATCACTGTGCCTTTCAAACAAATAAATAAATTTTTAGAAATAAAGTACATTTAATTCTCAGTCTCTGTCACGGTATCTGTAATAGAACGACCTTAAGTCATGTATTTGCTTAGTTCTGTGGCTTAGAGAACATTTGAAGAGATCACAAAGGTGTTAGCTTTAATTTACATTTAGACTAATTCAAATAGTTCTATTTCTACTTTACCTGTTTTCTAGTTTCTATAGCATTCAATATTTTTTAAAGTTATTATCACATAATGGGGAGGTTATTTGGCATGGCAGTGAAGACATAGTTTGGGACATTCACATCCCATACTGGAATGCCTGTGTTCAAGTCTCCACCCAGCTTCCGGTTCCAGCTTCCTACTAATGCTCACCTTGGAAGTCAGCCATGGATGGCCTAAATACATGGGTCCCTGTCAAGTACATGCCAGATACCAGATACTCACTTTTTACTAGATCTCCTAGCTTCAAAGTGGTCCAGTCCCTGCTGTTGCAGGCATTTGGGAATGAACCAGCAGATGGCATGTATCTATCTACCTCTCTGTCTCTCTCTGCCTTTCAAATCAGTAAAACAATTTTTTTAAAAATTACTATCATATAAAAGAAAAAACATTATCAGACTCCATCAAAATTAAAATTTTATGTTCATCAAAAGGGATCATTAAGAGAACTAAAAGGCAAGCCACACACTGGGAGAAAATATCTGCAAAATGTTTACTTGACAAACAACTGGCATCTAATCCTACTCAATTAACTTCTACAACTAGCTAATAAAAAAAACCCTCAAAATATAAAAGATTTGTACAGATTTCTTCAAAAATAAGTGTGATTAGTTAATACAAGACAATAAGAAGTTCTGAACGTCATTAGTCACCAAAATGGGATACTCAGCAATATGGCTAAGATACAAAGACTGATATTACTAAGTTCTCGTGACGATAAACAGCAAGTGGAACTCTCACACATTGCTGGTGAAAATGCTGAGATAACATTTTGGCAGTTTCTTTCAAAAGTAAACATATACCCATCTTATGACCCAACCATTCCACTCTGAGTTACTATCACAAGACAAGTAAAAAAAAATACATTCACAATAAGGTAAAATTCATAGCAGCCCTATTCATAATAAAAAAAAAAACTGGCAAAATCCAGGTATCCTCCAAAAGGAAAAAATAAACAGGCTATTTTCATATAATCAAACACTCCATCCACAATAAAATAGGACAAATGAATTTCAGAAGCATATTGAATGAAAGCAGTCAAACACAAAAACAGAATGTAAGAAGCCATTTAAATGAAATTCTAAAAAGATAAAATTAATCTTTGGTGATCAGAAGACTGCCATTGGTCAGTAGCAACAAAAATTGATTAGAAGGGGCATAAAGGAACTTTCTGGGGTATGGTAGCAATCTATTTCTGGAAAGTTTTAGGTTATAGAGATGTATGTTTGTTAAAATTCAAGCGAAGTACTCTTAAGGTACATTGTTTCATTATATGCACATTTCAAAACAAAAAATAATAAATACTGAACAGTAATGATATACCAGTTGAAGAATTTAATTAGAAGCATTCTTTGAAATACATCCAAAATTAGACTGACTGACAGAAAAACAATAAAGGAATAGGTAAGTGATAAAACAAGAGTTGTAAAATATTAACAATAGATCTAAGTGGTGGGCTTATGGGTGTTCATTGTAAAATTCTCAAACTACTCTGGATTGAAAATTTCTATGGGCCCTGATGTGGTGTAGTGGGTAAAGTTGCTTCCTGTGATACTGACATCCCACATGGGCACCAGTTCTAGTCCCGGCTGTTCCACTGCTGATCCAGCTCCCTGAGAAAAGCAGAGGAGAATGGCCTAAGTGTTTGGTCTCCTGTACCCATGTCAGAGATTTGGATGATGCTCGTAGCTCCTGGCTTTGGCCTAGCTCAGCCCTGGCAATTGAGGCCATCCGGGAAATGAATTAGCAGATGGAAGATCTCTCTTTGTCTGTCTCTCCATCTCTCTGTGTAGCTCTTTCAAGTTAAAAAAAAATTAGAAAAAATTACTGGTGCTGGCGCTGTGGCACAGTAGGTTAAACATCTGCCTGGGGCGCCAGCATCCCATATGGGCCCCAGTTCAAGTCCCAGCTGCTCCTCTTCCAATCCAACTTTCTACTATGGCCTGGGAAAGCAGTGAAAGATGGCCTAGGTGCTTGGGCCCCTGCAGCCACAGACCAGAAGGAGGCTCCCGGCTTTGGATCAATGTAGCTCCAGCCGTTGCGGCCATTTCGGGAGTGAACCAGCGGAAGGAAGACCTCTCTCTCTGTCTTTCCTCTTCACTATCTATAACTCTACCTCTCAAATAAATAAGTAAAAAAAAAAAAATAAAAAATAAAAAATAAAAAAATTACTATCGTGTATACAGAACAGGTTTTAACAACATGGCTTGGATTTCAAGGCCATCTTCAACTCTACTCCACTTTCTGCAGTTAATCTCATCTACTGTTACTTGTAATGCTTTCAATTCCTTTCATGTCAATTATATCCTTTTCATTTCTGCCTACTTATCTTTGTTCAGACTATTTCCTATCACCATGAGTATCTATAGTCATCTTTCTGCCTATCTAAATTCTATACATGTTTTGGGCCAATCTCATATATTACCTCTTGAAAGATGTCTTCCCTAATTACTCTGTTCTAATCTCAGCTATAGCTGAGATTTTACAGTAATGTATTTTTCTGAGCTACTTAAACATTCAAAGTAGAGTAACTATCTCATATAGCCTTCTTCCCCAATAAAATCATAAGGGTACCATAATATGATAGTTCACATAATTGCTATATTCACCATAGTACAAACTGAGAAAACAGAAAACATCTAGAAATAATTTATTTGACTAAATACCTAAGATTATATTTCACTCTGCCCTATATAACAATCTCCTAATTATATGCCTCATATTAAGGGACTTATTATGAATGTAGATTAGTATAAATGTACCAGCGCCAGAAGAAAAGAATTAATTATTTCTTTATTGCTAGTGGGTAAATAATATGATCTTCTGATACAAACAATGATATGTTAAAAGTTTTAGCTGAAAGACATATACTTATGAGCATTATCATTCCTTTAAAACTGCATTTATTTGTGATAATTATCCTAGAAAACAAATAACTAATAAACTCAGTTTCAAAGTTATAACTGATTTGTTAGCAATCATCAAGGAAACTTAACACTCACAGAGAAAAATATTTTTAGACAATATACATGTAACATGACAACAGTTTCATGGAAAGAAGTAGGTAACACACTTTGGTTGTCACTTGGACTGTAAAGAAGACTAATCAAAGGAGTTTCCAGTTTTCAACATTAAATACAAAATGCTATGGAAACAGACATGGTTACAATCCTGACTTGGCTACTCTGCTTAATATGACCTAGTCCAAACTATGGTACAGTGTAAAAAAGCCCAGGATTACTAGGTGATCACAACAGAATATGAATTAAAAGAAAAAATACGGGGAAAGATTAAGGTTTTTAAAAAATTGGTGAAAGAGTAGGCAAGACTATATGATATTTTATAATTTTAAAATTTATTTTCATTTTACTTGAAAGGCAGAGACACAGATAGAATGACAAAGACACAGAAACAGAGACCTTCCATCTGCTGGCTCACTCTCTAAGTACCTATAATGACCAGGGCTGGGCCAGCCTGAAGCCAGGAGACCAGAAGTCCATCCAGGTCTCTGACATACATGGCAAGGACCAAAGTACTTGGGCCATAACCTGCTACCTCCCAGGGTGTGCATTAGCAGGAAGCTGGAATCGGAGGTGGAGCCAGGAATCAGACCCAGATGCCCCAAAACAGGACCGTGTCACAAGTAGCATCTTAACCACTGTACCAAATGCATTCCCTGACATTTTGTAATTCTTATTTACAAAAAAAAAAAAAAAAAAAAATAGGTATCTTAGTCCATAAGCCAATAATATCAAATGCCAGAGGTATCTGTTGCAAATAACACAGTATATTTAAATAATTAAATTTCTTTAGGATATTTAACAGTAGCTTCATACAGAAAGAAGTCTCAAAGCTTAACTTAAATTATGTGAAGTTAACAATAATGCTTATTTGAGTTAAGAACTAAGAGCTAGCAAAAAAAAAAAAAAGAGCTTCAGTATTAACTATGTACTTAAAGTTGAATGGCACATAGAAAATGTAATATTCAGGGCAAACCTCAGTTGTACTGGTTGCACATACTCCTTGCGAAATCTTTTAAGGTCTGCACTGATTGGCTGCTCCCCTTTCTCTATTGCCAATTTGTCGGCTTCAGTAGGTTCAGGTTCTGGAATTTCAAACCTGAGAGAAAAAGCAAACACAAAGAAATCTATTCACATATAAATGAAAAGGATTTCAAGTACAACAGGAAAAATTATTTTGACTAAGCAAACCCCTTTCCTATCATTTCAAGCAAAAGTACAATTATATTTCAAACTTCCCATAAGATACTATACAGCGCGAGAAAGTGCCCTTCAGTTGTTCAGTACTAAGGTTTGGTAGTCTCACTTTTATCAAAAAAAAGTTCTATAATAGCACTACAGAAAATGTCTACAGGGAGATAAAAAAGATCCAAGAAAAGAATCCATGAAAATTAAAATCTCTTTAAAGAACAAGACAAAAATGGCTTATCTAATAATTCATCTCTTTTTTTAAAGATTTATTTATTTACTTGAAAGACTGAGAGAGATCTTCCATCTGCTGGTTCACTCCCCAAATGGCTGCCATGGCCAGGGCTGGGCCATGCTGAAACCAGCAGCACAGAACTTCATTCAGACCTGAGCACTTGAGTCATCCTTGCTGCTTTCCCAGGCCCACTAGCAGGGAGCCAGACTGGAAGTAGAGCAGCCGGGGCTCGAACCATTGCCCATACAGCATGTTGGCACTGCAGGTGGAGGCCTAACTGGCTGCATCACAAAACTGGTCCCTAATAATCTACCTTGAATATTTATATTTTAAGGGGCTAGTGTTGTGGGGTATTGGGTTAATCCACTACTCATGGCATCCCATACTGGAGCGCCAGTTTGAGTCCTGGCTGCTCTGCTTCCAATTCAGTTCCCTGCCAATATGCCTGGGAAGGCAAAGATCCAGGATGGAGTACTCCAGGCTCTCGATTTTGTTCTGGACCATCCCTGGCTGTTGTAGTCATTTGAGAAGTGAACATTGGATGAAAGATCAACTGCATCCTCTCTCTCCCTCTCTTTCTCTGCATCACTCTGCCTTGAAAATAAATAAATAGGGGCCGGCGCTGTAGCACAGCGGGTTAAAGCCCTGGCCTGAAGCGCCGGCATCCCATATGGGCACCGGTTCTAACCCCGGCTGCTCCTCTTCCGATCCAACTCTCTGCTGTGGCCTGGGATAGCAATGGAAGACGCCCCAAGTCCTTGGGCCCCTGCACCCATGTGGGCGTCCTGGAAGAAGCTCCTGGCTCCTGGCTTTGAATCAGCACAGCTCCAGCTGTTGTAGCCATCTGGGGAGTAAACCAGCTGATGGAAGACGTCTCTCTGGCTCTACCTCTCTCTGTAACTCTTTCAAATAAATAAAATAAATCTTAAAAAATAAGTTTAAAAAAATTAAAAATAAAATGTTTAAAATACATTCATAGGGCCAGTGCTGTGGCACAGCGGGTAAAACCACAGCCTGCAGTGCTAGCATCCCATATGAGTGCTGGTTCTAGTCCCGGCTGCTCCTCTTCCCATCCAACACTCTGCAATGGCCTGGAAAAGCAATAGAAGATGGCCCAAGTCCTTGGGCCCCTGCACCCAAGTGGAAGACCTGGAAAAAGCTCCTGGCTCCTGGCTTCAGACTGGCACAGCTCCGGCCATTGCAGCCAATCAAGGAGTGAACCAGCAAATGGAAGACCTCTCTATCTCTCTCTCTGCCTCTCTTCTCTCTGTGTAGCTCTGACGTTTATATAAATAAATAAATCTTTAAAAAAAAAAAACACAAACAAACATTCATATTATTAAAATGAAAGTTAGGGTCTCCTGTACCCACGTGGGAGACCTGGAGGAAGCTCCTGGCTCCTGGCTTCAGAACAGCCCAGCTCCAGCTGTTGTGGCCATTTGAGGAGTGAACCAGTGTATAGAAGACCTTTCTGTGTCTCCTTCTCTCTGTCTGTGACTCTACCTCTCAAACAAAATAAGTCTTTAAAAAAAAATCTTGCCCGGCCAGCGCCGTGGCTCACTAGGCTAATCCTCCACCTGCGGCGCCGGCATCCCGGTTCTAGTCCCGGTTGGAGCGCCGGTTCTGTCCTGGTTGCTCCTCTTCCAGTCCAGCTCTCTGCTGTGGCCCGGGAAAGCAGTGGAGGATGGCCCAAGTCCTTAGGCCCTGCACCCACATGGGAGACCAGGAGGAAGCATCTGGCTCCTGGCTTCGGATCGGCACAGCGCACGGGCCGTAGTGGCCATTTGGGGGGTGAACGAACGGGAGGGAAGATCTTTCTCTCTGTCTCTCTCTCTCTCTCACTGTCTAACTCTGCTTGTCAAAAAATAAATAAAAAAATAAAAAAATCTTGCCCAACCATAGGAAATATGACTAAATTATAAAATTTAATGATTTTGCTTTCTATATTTTGGGCATGGAAATCCAACTAAGCTGATCTTCATAACATATTACATTGACTTAGTCTGATAAATTTAGTTTCATGGTAACAGTCAAGATAGAATTATGGCAGTAAGGTTTTTTTGTTTTTCAAGATTTATTTATTCATTTGAAAGGCAGAGCAATAGAGAGACAGTCCATTTGCTGGTTTATCCCCTAAGTGGCTCTAACAGCCAGAGCTGAGCCAGGCCAAATCCACAAGACCCCAGATTGCCCACAAAGGAGGCAGGGGTCCAAGTACTTGAGCTTTTATAGGCTGCCTTCCTAGGCATATTAGCAAGAAGATGCATAGGAAGTGGAGTAATCAGCCAAGGCTCTAATATGAGATGGTAGTGTCACCACATTACAACATGGGCCCCAGTATTAAATTTTAAAATGTGAAACAAAAATCATTTTGGAGTACAGATTCTATATTTTAAATTATAAGGCATTTTATATGCCACTAAAATATCAAAAATTTTTTAAACTAAAGCTTCATCTCAAAAATTAATCATAGGCACCGGCATTGTGGCTCACTTGGTTAATCCTCCATCTGCGACGCCAGCACCCCCGGTTCTAGTCCCGGTTGAGGTGCCGGTTCTGTCCCGGTTGCTCCTCTTCCAGTCCAGCTCTCTGCTGTGGCCCAGGAAGGCAGTGGAGGATGGCCCAGGTCCTTGGGTCCTGCACCCACATGGGAGACCAGGAGGAAACACCGGGCTCCTGGCTTCAGATCGGTGTAGCTCCAGTCATGGCGGCCATTTGGGGAGTGAACCAATGGAAGGAAGCCCTTTCTTTTTCTCTCTCTCTCAGCCTCTCCTCTCTCTGTGTAACTCTGACTTTCGAATAAATAAAATAAATCTTAAAAAAAATTAATCATAAAGGGGCCAGCACTGTGGCGCAGTGGGTTAACGCCCTGGCCTGAGGCACCAGCATTCCATATGGGCATATGGGTGGCGGTTTGAGACCTGGCTGCTCCACTTCTGATCCAGCTCTCCTGAACAATCTTCACTAAAATAGTTTTTTTTTTTTTAATTCTCCTGTTTGTTCTTTCTAAATACCACTTGAAACATTACTAACAGCTGAAAAGACTTCTATTATAAACAATTATTTCAGTGAGTACATTATCTGAAAATGACAGTAATACTGCTAATTTAATGACAAATAAATTATGTTCAACACTATCTAAGTATATATACTAGGTACTAAATACTTTGCAGGGTATAAAATAGTAAACTTTACAAAATGTTCATGTAAGTAAAATATGTTTTTCTTACCGTTCAATCAGTAAGCTTAGCAATTCTTGTGGTTTACAAAACGAACGATATGTAGTAAGAAAAGTACGAACAAAATTGGGATCTGCAAAGGAAGAGCAGAAAACAGGTTTCATGTTCAACTTATTCAGTTTAATTAATTCAGACTATCATCACATTTTGAGGCCTTTCTTCCTTTCTATTTTTACTTTGAGCATTATTTGAGGCATTTCCTGCCAATCATGTTATTTCTTGATAAATGAGTATTATTTTCAAATTCTCATTCAAAATATAGGAATATCAAATTTTCCAAATATTTTAAATGACTTAAGTTAACATTACATTTTAGAGACATTTGTTTCTTCCAATTTTGCAGTATTTTTATATTTTGGAAGCAATCCATTTTTTATAAGCCTCAACAATATTTAAACTTCATTAAAAAGCTTTTTGGTTCCAGGCTCCACATAAGCACTTGTAATGAGTTTCACATACCTGCATACATATGATATGTTAACCTTTCAATTAATTTCACAACAGTTCCTCCTTTTATAATAGGGATTCCACTTCTACTTTGCAAGTTGTCTTCAAAAACAATGTTTTCCTCAGAGTCTTTTACCACAAAACGATACACTTCTGGACTTGGTAATCTCAGTGGTTGCTCATTTTCTTCTTTCAATAATACAGAATCCAGCATTCGATCTAGAGTGCTGCGGTAATGAAGAGAGATAAGGGCAGCCATCCAATTATTTTTCTCTTCAGCTGACTTAGCAGCAAATGTTATGCTGTTTTCTTCTTTGGACACCAATTCAAAAGCATGCTTGCATTCACAAGTATCTTCTTTATCACAGATTTGTATTTTCCTCATGACAAATTTTTCTTTTAATCTGTATTCTGCACTGCTGTAGCCTGGAAGCCGGGTCTGGCCATGATTAGGTTTACAGCTGATCATTAAGCCATCAAAGAGAAAAATATGCCGTTCATGCTTTGCACCAATTCTTGTCAATGGTCCTTCCATAATGAATTCGTTACAACACTGTCCAATATCTTTGCCTTCCCATCCATCTATATTTTTCTGAATTTCATTCATTTTTTTGATAGCCAGGTGCTTACTTCTTAACTGACGATTATAAAAGGGGCAAACAGGATCCCTGAAAGAACAAACCAAGTTACATTTAGCTTATTCAACAGCTAGGCAATCCCATAGCTTCAAATGTGAACTACCCCAAATTAAGTGACAAAAACGTAACTAATCATATACTACATTTTACATATAGCATTTATTTCCTTCTAATTTTCCCACTAAATAATATATGCCTTCATTTCATTTTTGTGAAAGTATTACATGTGCTACATTTCATTCCTAATACTTTAAGAACTAAAATTGTAAAGAATCTTAAATTTCTTGTACAGTTGCTACAAAAAAATAGCTAACTTTACTTTTTAAAGTTGTTATGTGTATGTATCTTAACAATATGGCAATACTAATGTGAAAACTAGAAGAGTGAAAGAAAGATGTGAAAGAAAAGTATAACTTTGAAGAATGCAATGTTCACTATATATATTACATTTCTTGAAAAACCAGGCATTAAATACAGTCAATATGCAGAGGCATTCATTCGTGTTTTCAATGGAATTACCCAGGTCGGCGTCTAGGTGAATACTGCTTGTATATTCGGTCCATACTACCTTGGAGATTCATGAGAGCAGTAATAGCTTGGTTCAGACACTCTCTGTCTTCTTGCTCTTCACTACATGCTTTTAATTGCTGGGAAAAACCAAAAAGAAAAATTAAAACTACATTGGGCCATCAACTGCTGCCTCCCAAGTACATGAGCAGGAAACTGAATGGTAAGTGGAGGTGGGAGTTGATTTCAGGCACTCTGATACTAAGAGGCAGCTTAACCCACCAAGTCACAACAACCAAATAAGTGCCCCTGCATTTTACTTCTTTATAGTACATAATCAGGGTTGGCACTGCCTGATCATATAGTATACACATCTTCAAATTTAAAAGATAATACAAAGCAGTTTTCCAAAGGGAATTGTACAGTTTATACTCTTTACAGAATAAAAGTTCTATGCAAAATATATATTAAGAGCTCATGATACCAGGTTAAGCCTCCACCTGCAACGCCAGCATCCCATATTGGTGCCAGTTCAAGACCTGTCTGCCACACTTCTGATCCAGCTCCCTGGTAATGCATCTGGGAAAGCAGTGGAAGACGGGTCAAGTACTTGGGCCCCTGCACCCACGTGAGAGATTCAGAAGAAGCTCCAGGTTCCTGGCTTTCACCTGGACCAGCATGGGCCATTGAGGCCTTCAGGGAATGAATCAGAGGATGGAAGATTTCTCTGTCTCTGTCTCTCCTCTTCTCCTTGTAACTCTGCCTCTCAAACAAATACAAACAAATCTTGGAAGAAAAAGAAGAGTTCATGTTGCTGTTTATATACATTTTCAGACTTTCAAATATCTGTTATCTGGTATGATGAATGTAATGCCACTCTGTGCTTTTTTTCTTAAAAAGATTTATTTATTTGAAAGTCAGTGTTTGAGAGAGGGAGACACAGAGACAGACAGAGATATCTTCTATCAGCTGGTTCACTCCCCAGACGGCTGCAACAACCAGCACTGGGCCAGGTCAAAAACAGGAATCGGGAGCTTCATCTGAGTCTCCCACGTGGGTGTCAGGGGCCCAAGCACTCAGTGATCTTCCACTGCTTTTCCCAGGCCATTAACAGGGAGCTGGACTGGAAGTGGGACAGCTGGAAAATGAACCAGTGCCATATGAGATGCTGTCGTCACAGGTAACAGCTTTACCTGTTACTCCATAACACTGGCTCTCATCCTGTGGTTTTAATTTGGTTTTCACTGATTATTAATGAGCTTGAATATATGTTTACTGGTCCTTTGTATAACCTCTTTTGTGGGAATATTTAAATTTCTTGGCATTTTAAAGATCTTTTCTTCTGTGGTCTGCCTTGCCATTCTACATTTCTGTTTCTTCCTGTTGTTGCTGTCAATGAATTAAAACTGAGGATAATATGTATTTGGTCCAAGGATTATAGTTTCATTGTTCACAGGGGTCATTTCTCTTCTGTTCATTCTCTGAGGGCTTACAGCACTGATACCCTTTAATAAGAGTATCTGCCACCTTTGAACAAGCATCAGAATTTATCAATGACTTGCTGTTTTCCGACTTCATGTTCCTTATGTCCTTTCCCTTGATCTTTCAGAGTGGTTCCCACAGTGAACATGTGAGAGTTGGGAGATTTTCTGGCAATCACCCATTCTCATTTTTCACATTATTACCACTGATTTTCACAGACTCCAGCTAACATATGAAGATCTTTGCCTACTTTCAGACTCTTTCCCCTTTTCAAGTATAATTACAACACATCTTACTCAGTAAAATTTTCTTCCTCAACTTTTTCATTGTTCTTTAGAAGCAAAGTATCTTTTTGGTTGATTATTTTGTGCCTCTCCCTTGGAATGCTGAGTTGCTGCTTTAGACCACCAGCGCAGACTTTGTCTATCAGATCCACTAGTAATAATATCAAAAGCCAGAATAATTCTATGTATATATTTTTTCTTAGATTCATTTATTTATTTGACAGGCAGAGTTATAGACAGGAAGAGAAGGGGAGGGAAGGAGAAGGGGAGGGGGAGAGAGAGAGTCTTCCATCCACTGGTTCACTCTCCAAATCGCCAAAATGGCTAGAGCTGTGCTGATCTGAAGCCAGGAGCCAGGACCCTCTTCTGCGTCTCCCAGAGGCCCAAGCACTTGGGCCATCTTCCACTGGATCAGAAGTGCAGCAACCAGGACTCCAACTGGCACCCATATGGGATGTTGGTACCAGAGGCGGAGGCTTAATCCACTGTGCCACTGTGCCACAGCACCAGCCCATCTATGTAAATCATGTAGGCATCCAGGCAGTAAAATCATTCAATGATTTGATGAACACCTACCTTAAGAAACACTTTTCTATAGAGTCCTATCACCCACAGTAGGAGCCCACCAGATTCCATGCACAAATAGATGAGCAGCTTGACTATATGTACCACATGGAGACTAAGGGATCCATAAAGAACTTATAAAAATGACTTCAAGCTTCATAGAAATAATAAATAATACACAGGCAGCCTCAGATGTATATTTAAATTGGTAATTTTTTTAGATAATGTTCATGTCTTCACAGAAGTTCTATCATTATAGTTGCCTTCTAATATTTTACAACATTTAAAAACTCTGGTTTAACTATTTAACTGAAACATGTCTTTCCCTATCTAGATGACTGGTTTTTATCTTTTTATGCTTTTTGATTGATTTATTTGAGGTGGGGAGGAGAACAGATACAGTGAAAGCTGCCAACTGCTATTCACTTCCCAAATGCCCACAATCCAGCCAACACTGGAAGTTAAAAACTCAGTCCAAGTCTCCCATGCAGATGACAGAAATCTCCCAGGGTCTGCATTAACAGGAAGCTGGAGTCAGGAGTCAGAGGTGGGTATCAAACTCACACACTTTGACATCTAAACCACTGGCCAAATGCCCACCCTTAGATGATTAGTTTTTAAAATTTTTAAAATTGTTCTTAGAGCTACTGTGTCTGTCTCTGAGATAAGGATTTTCATCATGATACCCTGAGCCATCCTAAGGCCACAGTTACTTTTACCATAAAGTAATCATTAGTCTCCAGGTCTTTTTGGTCAATGTCGCAAGACTACTGGTTGGTCAAATAATTAACGTAAAAGCAAAGAATTATTTTTTAAAAAGCTACATATACATTTTTGCCATGTTGCTTGGTCCTAAGAGGAAGAACACTACAAATGCACATAAAAAATGTCAACTTCAATTATACTTTTTAAATAAAATAAAATAAGATAGAGGCTTTAGCCTGGCCTGTCCTCAGCTGATGCATCCATTTGGGGAGTAAGCCACTAGATGGAATATCTCTCTCTCTCTCTCCCTCTCTCTCCCTCTCTCTCTCTTTGTGACTCCGACTTTTAAATAAATAATAAATCTTAAAAAAAAAAAAAAAAAGACAGAGGGATGGGCATTGTGGCACAGTGGCTTACCACTTGGTATGCCTGCATTCCATATCCGAGGGCCAGTTCAAGTCCTGGCTGCTTCACTTCTGATTCAGCTTCCTGCTAATGTGTCCATGAAGCCGCAGATAACAATTCAAGTAATTTAATCCCTGCCACCCACAGAAGAGACCCAGGTGGAATTCCTAGCTCCTAGTTTTGCCCTAGATCAGCCCTTGCTGTTATGGCCATTTGGAGAGTGAACCAGCAATGGAAGACATCTCTCTTTCTCCCCCCTCACTCTTGTCATTCCACCTTTCAAACAAATAAATCTTCTTATAATAAATGAGAAAGACACTTAGAGAAATATTATACATAAAAGTTATAAATTAATTATATAAAACAAAAGTTAAAAGACTCATATTATATGTCTCAAATTAATTTAAAAAATTCTATTCTCTCAGGTTAGTACTGTGAGATCCTATATTAAGAATTCACATATAAAGACACATTTTTGGCCGGCGCCGCGGCTCACTAGGCTAATCCTCCGCCTAGCGGCGCCGGCACACCGGGTTCTAGTCCTGGTCGGGGCGCCAGATTCTGTCCCGGTTGCCCCTCTTCCAGGCCAGCCCTCTGCTGTGGCCAGGGAGTGCAGCGGAGGATGGCCCAGGTGCTTGGGCCCTGCACCCCATGGGAGACCAGGAAAAGCACCTGGCTCCTGGCTCCTGCCATCGGATCAGCGCGGTGCGCCGGCCGCAGCGCGCCGGCTGCGGCGGCCATTGGAGGGTGAACCAACGGCAAAGGAAGACCTTTCTCTCTGTCTCTCTCTCTCACTGTCCACTCTGCCTGTCCAAAAAAAAAAAAAAAAAAAAAGACACATTTTTTTCTGTCTAGCACATGCAGATGATTTGAAGACAAGTAAGAAATACAGGATTCTCTCCAACATTCCTGTAAAGAAGTTATAAATTTTTAGTTACTTTATTTTTATGAGTAAAAAGTACCAAAAACACTACGATGACATCAGTAGACTTCAGGCCTCAGAAAAACAAATACTCAGGCTCAGGAAGCTTTCTTCTTACCTTTAATAATTCAAAATAATGCCAACAATGATACACTGGAACTAGCATAAGGCGTGGAAGGACATAACGAACTGCCTCTTTAAAGCCATCAGCAATGGACTGTAAAGTAAAAAGATACAAGAGTGTATCTCAGATATCAAGGATATATAATAGCAGTACCTTAAAGAGAAAGGCTTTCAAAATTCAAGATACAGACATTTATCAAAACTACAAAGGAAAACATATTCTGTATTGAAATTGAAGGGCTATATAAATCAAGATTTTCCCTTCCCTTTGTTCCTTTAAGTTTTTAGATAAATATATACATGTGTTCCTCTCTTATACAGATAAAGTAACTTTCACAGTAGTCCTCTACAGCTTGTCTTCAAACATTTTTGCTTCAAGGAATTTTGAAAAATCTATGCATTCTCTTGCACATTTTTATGTCATCATAAAAAATGCTTTAAGTTTAGATAGTTACAAAGGATGTATTTTGGGGGATGCTAAATACCGTCAATGTGACAAATATATTTTGCCAAACATTAATTAAACACTTTTCAAGTGTAGCTCATTTAATTTATGAAAAACATCTGTTACATAACTTAACTGACAAAGCCAATCTTCAATGACAACCAACCACATCAGACTTAATTTGTCAGAAAATTTGACTTTAATCTGAAATTCAAGTAACATGCTAATATCATGGTCTTAAGGACTGGAAGCACCTACAGAAGCTACAATTGCTCTCAAGACAGAACACCCAGGTATGAGAACTTCACAAACCTCTCCTCTCAGCTACCAGAAATGGACGACCAAGACTTTAAAAAAGAAAAGTTAGTATTCACCCCACGATAACCATCTCACCTTTTAACTTGAAGATACTCAGATAGATATGACAAGACATACACAAGCAGATAGGACATTTCACTATCAAGAGTTTTTACCATAATTATCCCCATACTCTTCTTTTGGAAACTCTTTCGCTTTGTACTCACTGAACTCTTCCACAGGAACAATATATTATGCTTGGGTTTTCTGGTTGGTTGGTTGTTTGGTTGGTTGGCTGATTTAGTTTAATTTTGCTTTTGCAGGGGGAGGTATGTACTCTGGAGATTTTTACACCCTGAACCAATATATAATGAGAAATTAATATAGCAAGAGGTATTAAATAAGAGAGGCAGGAAAAAAGGATGTAAACCAACACAAACAAGATCTCCGGCAAACTAGGAATTGATTTCCTTAAAAGCTATCTGTGTGGGCTGGTGCTGTGGCATAGCAGGTAAAACTGCCACCTGCAGTGCTGGCATCCCATATGGGCACCAGTTCGGGTCCCGGCTGCTCCACTTCTGATCCAGCTCTCTGCTATGGCCTGGGAAAGCAATGGAAGATGGCCCAAGTCCTTGGACTCCTGTACCCACGTGGGAGACCCGGAAGAAGCTCCTGGCTCCTGGCTTCGAATCGGTGCAGCTCCAGCCACTGCGGCCAATTGGGGAATGAACCAGTGGATGAAGGACCTCTCTCTCTCTCTGCCTCTCCTTCTCTCTCTAACGCTTTCAAATAAGTAAATAAATCTTTTAGAAAAAAAAAAAAAAGCTATCTGTGCTTTTACATCCCTTGAAAAATGTTGGTGTAAAGCTGGAGATGAGTGTACCTTAGTTTTGAATACTACTATTCAATTGAACAAATGATCTTCTAAAAGTTATAAGGGATTCAAGAGTCACTATTGTTGATTTCAAATGTCTGCAAGGTTGATTTACTGGTATTTTTACACACAAGACAAATACCTACAAGAATGATATACAATGTGAAAAAGAATTTATGCTTCTTTAAAATATCCTCACAGATAACTAATTTATAATTCTCAGATCTGAGTAACTTAGGTTAAATTGTAACTTGTTCTGAAGTGAGCATTATGGCATAACAGGTTAAGTGGCTGCTTGGCATGCATACATCTCATTATCAGAATTGCCTAGATTAAGTCCCATCTCCAATTCTGATTCAGCTTCTTGCTAATGTGCAACCTAGGAAGCAACAGATGACAGTTCAAGTACTTGGGAAACTGCCACTCACATGGGAGACCCAGACGGAGTTTCTGGCTCCTGGCTTCAGCTCTACCTAGTCCAGGCTGTAGCAGATATTTAAGGAGTGAACCAGTGGATCTCAATCTTTCAATGTCTGTCTGTGTCTCTGCCCTTCAAGTAAATAAAGAAATCTTTAAAAAATTAAGAAATAAAAGGGGCTTGAGAGAACTTGCTTGCCCCTTGCAGCATGTAAGGGAGAAAGTGCCATTTATGTACCAGAACAAGACCTTGCCAGACACTGAATCTGCTGGAGCCTTGATCTCAGATTGCCCAGCCTCCAGAACTAAGATAAACACGTTTTGTTGCTTAAAAGCAATCTAATTCACAGTATTCTGTTTCAGCAGCCTGAATGGACTAATAAGGCATTAATTAATTAATTAATTCAGTGATCTGAATTACTTTGGATTTTATATATTAAACATATATATTTTATATATATATAACATATATATATATATATAAAAATGTGTGTGTTTTTGTGTGTGTGTGTGTGTGTGTGTGTGTATGAAGTCCAGAGTTTATATCCGGATAAGAACACAGATGATAGTATTGTGACTAAGAATGGTTAACCAAAAAAAAACAAAAACAAAAACAAAAACAAAAACAAAAAACATGGGCCGGCGATGTGGCATAGCAGATAAAGCCGCCAACTGCAGTGCCGGCATCCCATATGGGCACTGGATCAAGTCTCAGCTGCTCCACTTCCAAACCAGCTCTCTTCTATGGCCTGAGAAGGTAGTGGAAGATGGCCCAAGTCCTTGGGCCCCTGCATCCACATGAAAGACCTGGAAGAAGCTCTAGGCTCCTGGCTTCAGATCAGCCCAACAGATGGAAGATCCCTCTCTCTCTCTGCCTCTGTAACTTTACCTTTCAAGTAAATAAATAAATCTTTTTTAAAAAAATAGACAACTGGCTGCAAAGTGAAAAAATGAAAGGGGATATGTCCATTTGTTTATTTGCTTGTTTTAGGAAATCAGATTTGCCCAAATTCATATGCTGAAGTGAAACAGCCAATTTAAATGATTAGTGTCTATAGCTGATAAGGAGTCAAGCATCATTTAGGACAATGTAATCTTCGTTTATAAGGGTTGAGAGAGCAAAACTACAACTTTGTCTTCCTCCACTTATTTTCACTTTATCTAATGGCATTACTGAGCCAACTAACTTGCATAATTATCTGCATACTTCCCCTCAGTGTAGTTCTATCTCCTTTACAATGTAAGCCTGACAGAGAAAACAGAGAATATGATTTTATATATTTATATAAAATATATTTATATATTTTACATATATAATAAATATATAAAATATATGTATATATTTTTAAGATTTCTCCAAATTTTCTTTCTGAAAGGAATATGATACTGAAAATAGCTCTCCATATTCATTCCAATATCTCACTCAGTATTTTTTATATACTAGAAAAAATTTTTGCATTAAGAACAGAGCAAAAGAATGTAAGACAGAAAAAAGAAGACAACATTCAGACAGGCTCTAAATGAACAGGATTTGAAAACTGAAGAACTATTTTCCAACTGCTTTATAAAAGGATTCTAGATCCATAAACATTTAAAGGATAAAATGACAAAATATTTGTTTTGTGGCCAGCACTGTGGCGTAGTGGGTAAAGCGCCGCCTGCAGTGTCAGCATCCCATATGGATGCCAGTTCAAGTCTCAGCTGCTCGACTTTCGATCCAGCTCTCTGCTATGGCCTGGGAAAGCAGTAGAAGATGGCTCAAGTCTTTGGGCCCCTGCACCCCATGGGACACCCAGAAGAGGTTCCTGGCTTCGGATAGGTGTAGCTCTGGCCATTGCAGCCATCTGGGGAGTGAATCAACGGATGGAAGACCTCTCTTTCTCTCTGCCTCTCCTTCTCTCTGTGTAACTCTGACTTGCAAATAAATAAATATATACATATGTATATTCGTTCTGTTTTGTATTTGTAAATAAAAATAACATTCAGTTTAGGTTTACCTGAAAGTGTAGAGCAACACCAGGTCTGGCCATCAACTTACTGAAATGTTCATTAAACTCTGGTGAAAGAATGTCCTGGGACAACGTTTCGTAAGGATCAAATGCTTGCTCCTATTTTTTAGAAAAGGAAAATGTGTTAAGTAAAAGAACATCTTCTCTACTAATATGGTACAGACTATTTAATGACAAATTTTCAACTAAATCCTTAACTAGCTTCATCACTTTTTGCTCTCTTCTTTCCAAGGAGACAAACAGTAATTATGACTGAGACTGGTAAAGTTTTAAAAATCTAAGTAGTGATGTTGAACAACTGTTGACAAGGTCTACAATTCCAAAAACATGAGACTTTGTGGTCACATGTACCAAATTAATAAAACGCTTATGGACATTTATCTTAAGGAAGAGAAAAGTGTATTCATTAGTAAAAGAAAGCTAGGATTTGAAATTCAGGTGGGCTTAACTAGGTTGAAATGAGTTTTCACTTAGGATACTTTCAAAGGAAGTAAATGTTATACTTCTATTTTATCTACTCAATAGTTTCTAAAACTAGAGAAAGAAAGCAGAGCCAAGATAATACACTACAAAATAACAAAACAGAAACTGCCCATGGTTTGTCTAATGTCTGTTTTTAAAAATTCCTAATATTTTATAATATTCAACAACTCCAATGTTTGGTTAGACCTAAAGTTTTGTTTCATTTTTTTTCTGTTTTAAAAACACAAAAGTAGTATGTTTCTCCAGCAAACAAACAAGTATTGGCAAGCATGCTGAAATAAGAACCCCTGTCCCACACACTGCCAGGGGACACGTAAAATGGTAGTTCCTCCAAAAATAAATCAAAGAATTATTACATGAACCAGCAATTCCACTCCTAGGTATATACCTCAAAGAACTGGAAACACTGTAGCATTTTTCACAGTATCTACAAGGTGAGAATAATCTAAGCATTCATCAACAAATGGATGGATAAACTAAAGTATGGTATATATATTCCATGAAATATTACTCCACTACACAGACGTTCTGACACATGCTATAACATGATGAACCCTGCAAACATTAAGGTAAAATGAAATAAGACACAAAAAATAAATACTATGTAGTATCACTTATATGAAATATCGAAATTAGGCAAATTCAGAGACACAAAAAGTACATTAAACATTACAAGAAGTTAAGGGGAAGAGGATCGGGATTGCTCACTGGTTAGTTTCCATTTGGGGAATGAAAAAAAAGTTGGGGAAATAGTGATGATGGTTATATGATACAATGAATTCAATCTATGCCACCAAATCAGACACTTAAAATGGTAAAAATGGCAAAATTTATATTTATATTTATGTATATATGGCAAAATAAACAATGAAAATACAGGAGTTTAGAACCATGATATCTGAGAATACGGCAAGTAGGTCACAAATTAATATGATATCACAACATAAAAATTTCCTAAAAACCAAGGCTGAGTATTTTGGCCAGGCATCAGTAACTGAATACTTCTACACTATCAGTTTGTTTTACAAGGCAGAGATTATCAGTTAGTGTTAGAGATTATAAAGTTAGGAAATATTCTTAATGCAATCCAAAGACAGCACTTTTAAAGCCCTGTTTTCCAAAAGAAATAAAAACAGCCAGTGAGTACGGAAAGATGTTCAACATTATTAGTTAAAAAACAAAAAAGCTAAAGCTAAATTAAAGGGCAATGAAATGCAATTTTTTTCCCCAAAAACTGTCAAAAATGAGTAAGAAATCACTCAAAATTAATATGAGGGAATGGAAGGAATTCTAAGAGTACTTATACAAGCTTAGGGAAAAAAATTCAAAGTTAAGTTTATTCTGGTGTAAAAAATTTTTAAATCATGAATAGTTTTCTAATACCAATTTTCATCAACTTTTTGAAGACTACCCATTTGCAAAATTTTATGCATCAAAATAACTTCTCTCTTAATTCCCCCTTTCCACAAACTTCTTGAACAATGAAACTTAACTGGAAGTGAATTTGGAAAACTCTTTCAAAGTTTCAAAAATGTACTTAGTTGTTTAATATTACAGTTCCACTTGCAGGAATATATCCTAACAGAAAAAAAAAAGGTATAATGCAATTATTTATTGCACTGTTGTTTTAATAACAAGAAATAAAGGGAAAAACAACAAGCTATGGAAAACAGGTGGTTAAAATGTTGCAGTATCTCCATATAATATGGTACTATTTAGACATAAAGATTGTATTGAAGGATATTAATATGGAAAACGTTCATAATACATACAATAAGAAAATCAGATTACAAAATAGGACTCTATTTTTTGTAAATACATATGGGTAAATATATAGAAATACATATACATAAGTTATAGCTGGTGTTGCAAAGCAGTTATTTTTCATTATATATATATTTGTCTATTTTCTGAAAAATTTGATAATAAGCTATTTTACTTTTATAATCATTTAAAGGCAACAAATGATTTTTCACTTTTCTATTTTTGAAAACTGAGGCTAAAATCCTTAAAAGCTAAAAGCTATATTCAATAAAGTTTCCTTTCCTAGAAGAGAGTAGTGACTACTAGAAAGTAAGGAGGGACTAAGTGGGGAGGGTTGTAGAGGGAGGCTGACCATCAGGTACACAACACAGTTAGACAGGAGGAATAAGTTTTGTGTTCTACAGTACAGCAGAGTGAATACAGTTTACATCAACCTATCGTATATTTTATGAAGAACTGGAGGAGCAGAGCATGAACGTTCCAAATGATAAGGAGATGGAAATGCAAATCACCCTGACTGGATCATTATGCAGTATATACATGTATTGAAATGTCACACTGTATCCCCTAAACATGGACAATTATGAACTATTTTTTTTTTTATTTTTTTATTTTTGACAGGCAGAGTGGATAGTGAGAGAGAGAGACAGAGAGAAAGGTCTTCCTTTGCCGTTGGTTCACCCTCCAATGGCCACCACGGCCGGCGAGCTGCGCTGATCCAAAGCCAGGAGCCAGGTGCTTCTCCTGGTCTCCCATGGGGTGCAGGGCCCAAGCACTTGGGCCATCCTCCACTGCACTCCCGGGCCACAGCAGAGAGCTGGCCTGGAAGAGGGGCAACCAGGACAGAATCCGGCACCCCAACCGGGACTAGAACCCAGTGTGCTGGCGCCGCAAGGTGGAGGATTAGCCTATTGAGCCCCGGCGCTGGCCCAATTATTAACTATTAATAAAAAAGAAATGAAATTTTTAAAAGTTGGTAATAAGTTATTTTCTTCACCTTAAACATACTCTCCATTAAAAAAATTCCTAAATTTTACTATGCTATTATATAAATTTATGCTATAAATATTACTCTAAATTCACTGTAATGAAAAATTACTAAAATCACTAAAAATTAGAAAATGTGATTTAAGTTTGCTGTTGGTTAAATCTTCAGTATTCTTTGAACTAGCCAGCAGTATTTTCTAATTTTCACAAAAACAAATAGCTAAAGTAGTTTTATAAACCTACTTCTGCCAAATCTTCAAAACAGCTGCCAGCTAAGGGATGCGGACTGCTTTCATCAGTCATTTCCACTGTGTCTTCAATCAAGCCTAACAGCTTCACAGTTAACTCATGAATATCTGAAATGTTGCTGAAAATCTTTTCAATATCCTACAAAAGAAAAAGAAAGGCTATATAAGACATGTGAGGTCGAGAATTATGGTTAAAATTATTAAATATAAATAGTAACGTGAGTGTTATGGGCATATTTTCACCCAATCTCATATTAACATATTCCAAGACACAGTAAAAAGTCAATCATTAGAACAGAAGAAGAAAAAAATCTCTTGGATTACAGACAGTAAAAAAAATTGGGAAGTACATATTCTAGACAGTTTTGTTCAGTAATTCAAAAATATTACATTGTGGGTGAATCTAATGATTGCTTACAGAAAGAAATTTGGCACTCCAGGAGTCTAAGCATTTAAGATGCTAAAAGACCTGATCATAGTCTTATAGATCTGGTTAATGACAATGGGATCACTAGGAAGTAGGCTCCTAATCCAGCTATAACTTGGCTTTCAATTTTTATGTGACATGCTATGTAAACTTTTATTTTTCAAAAGTTCCACTGCTAAAACTAAAATACTGCTTTAAAGTACTCGCCAAAAGACTTGTAAAAACATGGGTCTTTTTTTTTTTTTTTTTTTTTTTTTTGCTAGAACACTCATCTTTCTCACCAATTCCAAATCAAGAACTATAAATCTCAGATACTGCATGGCAGAAAAAGACTGCATTCCAGTGTAAATCTCCCTACCTATTTTTGTATCCAATTTTCACTGTCACTGCATTTATTACTTCAGTACAACAATTCAAATATTTCTAAAACCCACCAATACATAAATAAGTACTTTTATGTACTCATAAGCTACATTACTAGTTACCATTTTTTGCTATTTGCTTTGGGGAAATATAAAATTTCAAATCCAAAAAGATACTTACAGAAGGTTTAAAAAGCTTTCTGTCAGACAGGAAGGCTTCTCGAAACACTTTTATGATCATATTTAGTTCCCGTAGATACTGCCTTTCTGCTGCAATTTCAGTTCTTACAAGGTCGTAGTAGTTTAATTCTCCTGAAGAACTAGGTTCTTCCTCACAGAGAGAAACCAAACCTATGTCATCCTGATCAAACATGTCCATCAAAACCTGGGAAATATAAATCAGTGATGTAGAACCTAATTTTCCTTATTTTCACAAGACTGGTTGAAAGTACTTGAAATTAAAACACTGGTACAAGAAATTGTGGAAATTCACACATAGTTTTTTTCATAATACAAATTTTCCATGAACTTTTTAAAAATCTTCATAAACAAATAAATATTCCTGGAAAAAATTCAACCAAATGGTGAAATACCTATCTTCATTTTTGTAATACATACATACATACACACACATATATATAATATAACAAAAAAGAGCATATCTTCAGAAAATAACAATCTGAGCCAAAAATCCCAGGCTCAGCTGCTTACTTAACAGTGATTATGAATAAGTTAATCTGTTGACTCAAATTCCTTACATGTAAAATGTAACTGATGGAATAAAACAATGAGATAAAGCACCTAAAATGCATACTACCATATCTGGCAATGGTAAGTATTCAACATGATAGATATCCATCATATTATAAGAATGGTGGTATGCACTTTGGTAAGTTGCAAGGAGAAAACTAAAATTGTACTACTGTAGAGGCAGATGATGAATAACATTGCCCTCTCTGGACTCAACCAACCACAGCCAGAAAATATTTTTTCTTGTCATTATTCCCTAAACAATGTAATATAACAATATTTACATGGTATTTACATTGTAGGACTTATCAAAAGGAATCTAGAGATGGCTTAAAGGGTAATGGTGCATATGTGTATGTTTATGTGTAAATACTATGCCTTTTTATACTGAGGCTTGGGCATCTGCAGATTTTCGTATCTCTGAAGGGTCCTGGAATTAATTCCCCATGGATGCTGAAGGAGGATGTATTTCCAACACGGAATTATTACACCAACAACTGTGATTATGTTCACTTGCATATCACTAATGTTTACATGGCTGTGGTACAGATAGCTGCTATACATTAAAATCAACCACCAAGCAAGAAACACTTGTAAATCAAAAGCAATAGGAAAAAGGTGGCCAAAACTTTTCTGTAATCCTGAATTTCAAATAAATAAATAAATATTTTTTTAAAAATGACATTGGAATTCACTGCCCTCTGTATAAAATCTTAAGATAACAGCCATTCACAATTTAATCCCAACCTGCTTTCCTAGGCTCAAATCCTGTGACACAGGCCAGCGCCGTGGCTCAATAGGCTAATCCTCCGCCTTGCGGCGCCGGCACACCGGGTTCTAGTCCCGGTCGGGGCGCCGGATTCTGTCCCGGTTGCCCCTCTTCCAGGCCAGCTCTCTGCTGTGGCCAAGGAGTGCAGTGGAGGATGGCCCAGGTGCTTGGGCCCTGCACCCCATGGGAGACCAGGAGAAGCACCTGGCTCCTGCCTTCAGATCAGCGCGGTGCGCCGGCTGCAGCGCGCTGGCTGTGGCAGCCATTGGAGGGTGAACCAATGGCAAAAGGAAGACCTTTCTGTCTCTCTCTCTGTCCACTCTGCCTGTCAAAAAAAAAAAAAAAAAAAAAAAAAATCCTGTGACACTAAAATCCTTCCCCACTCCTTATTACTTGCTCCATGCAACCCATCTTCTTGCCAATGAACACCATCACCTTCAATTCCCAGCTACCAGAATCCGGCGCCCCGACCGGGACTAGAACCCGGTGTGCCGGCGCCGCTAGGCGGAGGATTAGCCTAGTGAGCCGCGGCACTGGCAGAAACAGAGTAATATTACCATGTAAGAAAACATAGAGGCCGGCCCCGCGGCTCACTAGGCTAATCCTCCGCCTGCAGTGCCGGCACTCTGGGTTCTAGTCCTGGTTGGGGTGCCAGATTATGTCCTGGTTGCTCCTCTTCCAGTCCAGCTATCTGCTGTGGCCCAGGAAGGCAGTGGAGGATGGCCCAAGTGCTTGGGCCCTGCACCCGCATGGGAGACCAGGAGGAAACACCTGGCTCCTGGCTTCGGATCAGTGCAGTGTGCCAGCCATAGCGGCCATTTGGGGGGTGAACAAACAGAAGGAAGACCTTTCTCTGTCTCTCTCTAACTCTGCCTATGAAAAAACAAACAAACAAAAAACATAGAACCTGGGGTCAACATTGTGGCACAGTGGGTTAAGCTGCCACCTTCAATAATGGCATACCATATGGGCACCAGTTCGATTGTTGGCTGCTCCACTTCCGATTCAGCTCCCTGCTAACATACCTGGGAAAGCTGAGGAAGTGCTAGGGCCTCTGCAACCATATGGGAGACCCAGATGAAGCTCCTGGCTTTGGCCTGGTCCAGCCCTAACCACTGTGGCCACTGGGGAGAGAATCAGAGGACTGAAGATATCTCTTTCTCTATCTCTCCCTTTCTCTAACTGTGCCTCTCAACAAATAAAATAATTAAAAAAAAAAAAAAGAAAGCATAGAACTCAATCCCTATTATGTATAAGTTTGGAAAATTAAAATTTTTTAAGGTTTATTTATTTATTTGAAAGTCAGAATTATACAGATGGAGGGGAGGGAGGGAGGGAGGGAGGGAGGGAGAGAGAGAGAGAGAGGCCTTCCATCCACTGGTTCACTCCCCAATTGGCTGCAACGGCCAGAGCTGTGCTGATCTGAAGCCAGGAGTCAGGAGCTTCTTCCAAGTCTCCCATGTGGGTGCAGAGGCCCAAACACTTGGGTCATTCTCCATGGCTTTCCCAGGCCACAGCAGAGAGCTGGATTGGAAGAGGAGCAGCCAGGAGTAGAACGGGTGCCTATATGGGATGCCGGCGCTTCAGGCCAGGGTGTTAACCCGCTGCACCAGAGCGCCGGTCCTGAGAATTCAATTTCTTTAGAGCTGCTCTGAGTGCTTATTTCCTCTCACCTTTCTTAAACACCAAATTCCTTCTTAAGCATTTATGTTCTTCTTTTCCAGTTTAACTGCTATTTTTCAAAGAGTGACAGAGTAGAAGGTGAGTTCTCCAATTCCTGCTTAAGATCATCTGACTATTCTTAGCAATCTCTCAGATGATGCTTTTATTTTTAAATGTGATGGGGAAAAGTTGATTCTCAAGTTCCCTGTCAGACAATTTATACAGATCACCAGAAATCAGTTTTTCAAAGAATTTATTAAACAAACAGTTTGTGAGCTCTTGAAATAGTGATCACCAGAAATCAGCTTGGATTTACTAAGATCACGTCATGTTACATGATCTCGTTACTTCACTCACATAACTAGACTCACAAAGTGATCTAGATTTAACTTACCACAGGAGTGTCCTGTGATAAAAAGGGATCCTGACAGGGGAGTCTGAAACCAGGGTCAGTAAACTATAGTACACAGGCAAATTCAGCCCACTGCCTGCTTTTCAGATGACGTTTTACTGGAACACAGCCCAGGCTCATTCATTTATGGCTGCTTTAATGCTACAAAGTCAAAAATGAGCAGTTGTAAGAAAGACTATGGCCCACAAAGCCTAAAATATCTATCCTCTGGCCTTTTACAAGTAAAACTGGTTGACTCTGCATTAGACAAGAGCTGAAATAGTAGCTCACTTAAAGGCTACAATGAAGAAAAGTGGTAACAGAAAAATGTCTCTAATAGCATATATTTAAAATCTCATTTCTTATGTTGTCTTTTTTAGTATTTTTATTCAATAACTTCAATTAAAACAAAGTTGTTGGCCGGCGCCGCGGCTCACTAGGCTAATCCTCCACCTTGCGGCGCCGGCACACCAGGTTCTAGTCCCGGTCAGGGCGCCGGATTCTGTCCCGGTTGCCCCTCTTCCAGGCCAGCTCTCTGCTGTGGCCCGGGAGTGCAGAGGAGGATGGCCCAAGTCCTTGGGCCCTGCACCCCATGGGAGACCAGGAGAAGCACCTGGCTCCTGCCTTTGGATCAGCGCGATGCGCCGGCCGCAGTGCGCCGGCCGTGGTGGCCATTGGAGGGTGAACCAACAGCAAAGGAAGACCTTTCTCCCTCTCTCTCACTGTCCACTCTGCCTGTCAAAAAAAAATTAAAAAAAAATAGTTGCCCAGATTTCTATACATTAGAAAAAGGTAATAGGATATCTAAAACGCTGAATGACAGAACAGGATTCTGTATTTTAAATTTAAAATATTTAAATATTCTGGATCTCTGCCTCTCTGCCTTAGTAACAGTATGAAATTCCCAAAGATAAACCCAAATTTAATGTTACTTAAAAGAAGAAAAAACTCAAGTTAAAGAAATCAAAGACAAGAGCTGGCACTGCCATGTAGCAAGTTAAGCAACACCACATCCCATGGGGGAGTGTTGCTTCAAGTCCTATCTGTTCTGCTTCCAATGCAGCTTCCTGCTAATGCACCTGAAGGACAGTGGAGGACGACCCAAGTAACTGAGTTCCTGCCACCCAATTGGAAGACCTGAATGGATCTCCTGGCTTCAGCTTGGCCAAGCCCTGGCTACTGCATTAGCAGATGGAAGATGCCACTCCCCTCCACTCGTCACTCTGCCTTTTGAATAAATAAATAAAATATTTAAAAAAAGGAAGGAGGGGAGTGCTCAAAGGCAGAAATAGAAAACCTTAACTGGAGTTCCCAGTGGCTGCATCTGGGACAAATCTGAACACCTATATAAACAATGAAGTAAGGGATTCTGGCCTTGAATAAAATAAGAATCAATGAATCTATATTAAAATAACCAAATAAAAAATTTAAGGCATGAAAGGAACAAAATACTTAGTAACAAAATATCCCACACAACATTTATTAATTACAAAACAGAAGAGTAACTCAAAGAGAACCCTAGCAAAAAACCCCTTTATTTTAAATTTCAGTTTCCTTATTTGACAAAGAGCACTCCTATCTGCTGGTTCACTCCCTGAATGCCACTGACACCCAGGGACTAGGCCAAACCAAAGTTGGGAGCCAGAAACTTAATCCAGGTCTCCTATGTGTGTGGCAGGAACCCAATTACTTGAGCCATCAACGCAGTCTCCCAGGGTTCGTATTAGACAGGAGCTGAAACTGGCTTTTGAACTCAGGAAGTAGAAAACAGAAAACAGTGTCTAACCACCAGACCACCTACACAATCCTTTTAATCAAGTAATCAAAGTGAATACACTGCTAACAGGACACATAAAAATTGCATCCACATGCAGCATGGGAGAAGATAAAATGAGAACACAGTACAACTTGATTCCAATCAAGAGAAAATATCAGAAAAATCTAAACTGAGAGACATTCTAAACATCTGATCTGTAACCTGTAATTCTTTTTTTTTTCTTTTTCTTTTCTTTTTTTTTTTTTTAACTTTTATTTAATGAATATACGTTTCCAAAGTACGAATAGTGGATTACTATGGCTTCCCCCCCATACCGTCCCTCCCACCCACAACCCTCCCCTTTCCCACTCCCTCTCCCCTTCCATTCACATCAAGATTCATTTTCGATTATCTTAATATACAGAAGATCAGCTTAGTATACATTAAGTATGGATTTCAACAGTTTGCTCCCACACAGAAACATAAAGTGAAAAATAATAGATGATTTTTTTTTAATGATGATGAAATCAGATCAGACCTATTGTCATGTTTAATCCCAGTGAGAGTCAAGTTGGGAGTTGATAGTTTCTTTTCTTTTCTTTTCTTTTTTTTTTTTTTTACAGAGGATCAGTTTAGTATGCATTAAGTAAAGATTTCAACAGTTTGCACCCCCATAGAAACACAAAGTGAAATATATTATTTGAGTACTCGTTATAGCATTAAATCTCAATGCACAGCACATTAAGGACAGAGATCCTACATGAGGAGTAAGTGCACAGTGACTCCTGTTGTTGACTTTACCAATTGACACTCCTGTCTATGGCATCAGTAATCTCCCTATGCTCCAGTCATGAGTTTCCAAGGCTATGGAAGCCCCTTGAGTTCTCCGACTCTTATCTTGTTTAGACAAGGTCATAGTCAAAGTGGAGGTTCTCTCCTCCCTTCAGAGAAAGGTACCTCCTTCTTTGAAGACCTGTTCTTTCCACTGGGATCTCACTCACAGAGATCTTTTGCCAGAGTGTCTTGGCTTTCCATGCCTGAAATACTCTCATGGGCTTTTCAGCCAGATCTGAATGCCTTTAGGGCTGATTCTGAGGCCAGAGTGCTATTTAGGGCATCTGCCATTCTATGAGTCTGCTGAGTATCTCACTTCCCATGTTGGATCACTCTCCCCTTTATTTATTCTATCGGTTAGTGTTAGCAGGTACTAGACTTGCTTATGTGCTCCCTTTGACTCTTAGTCCTTTCATTATGATCAATTGCGAACTGAAATTGATCACTTGGACTAGTGAGATGGCATTGGTACATGCCACCTTGATGGGATTAAATTGGAGTCCCCTGGTATGTTTCTAACTCTACCATTTGGGGCAAGTCAGCTTGAGCATGTCCCAAATTATATATCTCTTCCCTCTCTTATTCCTACTCTTATGTTTAACAGGGATCACATTTCAGTTAAATTTCAACACTTAAGAATAACTGTGTATTAATTACAGAATTAAACCAGTCATATTAAGTAGAACAGACAAAAAAACTACTAAGAGGGATAATGTATTAAGTTGTTCATTAACAGTCAGGGCTATGCTGATCAAGTCACCGTTTCCCAAAGTGTCCCTTTCACTTCAACAGGTTTCCTTTTTGGTGTTCAGTCAGTTGTCACCGATCAGGGAGAACATATGGTATTTGTCCCTTTGGGACTGGCTTATTTCACTCAGCATGATGTGTTCCAGATTCCTCCATTTTGTTGCAAATGACTGGATTTCGTTGTTTCTTACTGCGGTATAGTATTCTAAAGAGTACATATCCCATAATTTCTTTATCCAGTCTACCGTTGATGGGCATTTAGGTTGGTTCCAGGTCTTAGCTATTGTGAATTGTGCTGCAATAAACATTAGGCTGCAGACCGCTTTTTTGTTTGCCAATTTAAATTCCTTTGGGTAAATTCCAAGGAGTGGGATGGCTGGGTCGAACGGTAGGGTTATCTTCAGGTTTCTGAGGAATCTCCAGACTGACTTCCATAGTGGCTTGACCAGTTTGCATTCCCACCAACAGTGGGTTAGTGTCCCTTTTTCCCCACATCCTCGCCAGCATCTGTTGTTGGTAGATTTCTGAATGTGAGCCATTCAAACCGGGGTGAGGTGGAACCTCATTGTGGTTTTGATTTGCATTTCTCTGATTGCTAATGACCTTGAACATTTTTTCATGTGCCTGTTGGCCATTTGGATTTCCTCTTTTGAAAAATGTCTATTGAGGTCCTTGGCCCATCTCTTAATTGGGTTGTTGGTTTTGTTTTTGTGGAGTTTCTTGATCTCTTTGTAGATTCTGGTTATTAACCCTTTATCTGTTGCATAGTTTGCAAATATTTTTTCCCATTCTGACGGTTGTCTCTTCACTCTCCTGACTGTTTCTTTTGCAGTACAGAAACTTCTCAATTTGATGCAATCCCAATAGTTAATTTTGGCTTTGACTGCCTGTGCCTCCCGGGTCTTTTCCAGAAACTCTTTGCCTGTGCCAATATCTTGAAGGGTTTCTCCAATGTTCTCTAGTAACTTGATGGTGTCAGGTCGTAGATTTAGGTCTTTAATCCATGTTGAGTGGATTTTTGTGTAAGGTGTAAGGTAGGGGTCTTGCTTCATGATTCTGCACGTGGAAATCCAATTTTCCCAGCACCATTTATTGAATAGACTGTCCTTGCTCAAGGAATTAGTTTTAGATCCTTGATCAAATATAAGTTGGCTGTAGATGTTTGGGTTGATTTCTGGTATTTCAATTCTGTTCCATTGGTCTATCCTTCTGTTTCTGTACCAGTACCATGCTGTTTTGATTACAACTGCCCTGTAGTATGTCCTGAAATCTGGTATTGTGATGCCTCCGGCTTTGTTTTTGTTGTACAAGATTGCTTTAGCTATTCGAGGTCTCTTGTGCCTCCATATAAATTTCAGCACCAATTTTTCCAGATCTGAGAAGAAGGTCTTCGGTATCTTGATTGGTATTGCATTGAATCTATAAATTGCTTTTGGGAGAATGGACATTTTGATGATATTGATTCTTCCAATCCATGAGCATGGAAGATTTTTCCATTTCTTGGTATCCTCTTCTATTTCTTTCTTTAAGGTTTTGTAATTTTCATCGTAGAGATCTTTAACGTCCTTGGTTAAGTTTATTCCAAGGTATTTGATTGTTTTTGTAGCTATTGTGAATGGGATTGATCTTAGAAGTTCTTCCTCAGCCATGGCATTGTCTGTGTATACAAAGGCTGTTGATTTTTGTGCATTGATTTTATACCCTGCTACTTTGCCAAACTCTTCTATGAGTTCCAATAGTCTCTTGGTAGAGTTCTTTGGGTCCCCTAAATAAAGAATCATGTCATCTGCAAAGAGGGATAGTTTGAGTTCTTCCTTCCCAATTTGTATCCCTTTAATTTCTTTTTCTTGCCTAATAGCTCTGGCTAGAACCTCCAGAACTATATTGAATAGCAGTGGTGAGAGTGGACATCCCTGTCTGGTCCCAGATCTCAGTGGAAATGCTTCCAACTTTTCCCCATTCAATAGGATGTTGGCTGTGGGTTTTTCATAGATTGCTTTGATTGTATTGAGGAATGTTCCTTCCAAACCCAGTTTGCTTAGAGTTTTCATCATGAACGGGTGTTGTATTTTATCAAATGCTTTCTCGGCATCTATTGAGAGAATCTTCTGCAGTCTGTTAATGTGGTGTATCACATTGATTGTCTTGCGCACATTAAACCATCCCTGCATACCAGGGATAAATCCCACTTGGTCTGGGTGGATGATCTTTCTGATGTGTTGTTGCATTCTATTGGCGAGAATTTTATTGAGGATTTTTGCATCTATGTTCATCAGGGATATTGGTCTGTAATTCTCTTTCAGTGCTGCATCTTTTCCCGGCTTAGGAATTAAGGTGATGCTGGCTTCATAGAAAGAATTTGGGAGGATTCCCTCTTCTTCAATTGTTCTGAATAGTTTGAGAAGAATTGGAGTTAGTTCTTCTTTAAATGTCTGGTAGAATTCAGCAGTGAATCCATCTGGTCCTGGGCTTTTCTTTGTTGGGAGGGCCTTTATTACTGTTTCAATTTCTGTCTCAGTTATGGGTCTGTTTAGGTTTTCGATGTCTTCCTGGTTCAATTTAGGTAGGTTGCATGTGTCCAGGAATCTATCCATTTCTGATAGGTTTCCCTGTTTGCTGGCATACAAGTCCTTGTAGTAATTTCTGATGATTCTTTTTATTTCTGTGGTGTCTGTTGTTACATTTCCTTTTGCATCTCTGATTTTATTGATTTGGGTCTTTTCTCTTCTTTTTTTAGTTAGTTGGGCCAATGGGGTGTCAATTTTGTTTATTTTTTCAAAAAACCAGCTCCTCGTTTGGCTGATTTTTTGTAATGTTTTTCTTGATTCAATCCTGTTGATTTCTTCTCTGATTTTAATTATTTCTCTTCTCCTACTAGATTTGGGTCTGGTTTGCTGTAGGTTTTCTAGATCCTTGAGGTGAATAGAAAGCTCATCTATTTGGTGCCTTTCCAATTTCTTGATGTAGGCACCTATTGATATAAACTTTCCTCTTAACACTGCTTTTGCTGCATCCCATAAGTTTTGGTATGTTGTGCTGTTATCCTCATTTACTTCCAGAAAGTTTTTGATTTCTCTTTTGATTTCTTCTATGACCCATTGTTCATTCAGGAGCATGTTGTTCAATCTCCATGTGTTTGCGTATGCTCTAGGGATTCCTGAGTTGTTCATTTCCAACTTCATTCCTTTATGGTCTGAGAAGCTGCATGGTATGATTCTAATTCTTTTGAATTTGCTGAGACTTGCTTTATGGCCTAGTATGTGGTCAATCCTAGAGAAGGTTCCATGTACTGCTGAGAAGAATATATAATCTTTAGCTGTAGGATTGAAAGTTCTGTATATATCTGTTAGATCCATTTGGGCTATAGTGTCGTTTAAATCTACTGTATCCTTGTTGATCTTCTGTCCTATTGATCTGTCTATTTCTGAGAGTGGAGTATTGAAGTCCCCCAGTACTATTGTATTGGGGTCTAAGTCTCCCTTTAAGTCCGTTAACAAATCTTTTAGATAAACCGGTGCCCTGTAGTTAGGTGCATATACATTGATAATTGTTATATCTTCCTGTTGAATTGATCCCTTAATCATTATGTAGTGTCCCTCTTTGTCTCTCTTAACGGTTTTTGTGGTAAAGTTTATGGTGTCTGATATTAAGATGGCTACGCCTGCTCTTTTTTCATTTCTGTTGGCATGGTATATCTTTTTCCAGCCTTTCACTTTCAGTCTGTATGGATCTTTGTTGGAAAGATGTGTTTCTTGTAAGCAGCAAATAGATGGGTTTTGTTTTTTAACCCAATCAGCCAAACGGTGTCTTTTAACTGGACAGTTCAGGCCATTCACGTTCAATGTGACTAATGATAAGTGGTAACTTTGCCCTGCCATTTGCCAAAGATAAGTTCTAATATATGCTTTGAATTCCCTGTGATCTTTTGCTGTGAGCTTTCCTTCCTTGGTTTCCTTCCTTTACCTTCTTTCATATTGATGACCGTGTTTCTTTGTTTCTGTGTGTAACACATCTTTAAGCATCTTTTGCAGGGCTGGACGAGTGGCAACAAATTCTTTCAATTTCTGTTTGTTATGAAAAGTCTTTATTTCACCTTCATTCACAAATGATAGCTTTGCAGGATATAATATTCTGGGCTGGCAGTTGTTCTCTCTTAGTACCTGGGCTATATCTCGCCATTCCCTCCTAGCTTGTAGAGTTTCTGATGAGAAGTCAGCTGTGAGTCTGATTGGAGATCCTCTGAGAGTAATCTGACGTTTCTCTCTTGCACATTTTAGGATCTTTTCTTTATGTTTCACTCGCGTTCCAGCGCTGGTGTGTTGAGTCTGCCGCTGATGTCCCGAACTGTGGGCTCCCACGCTCTCCACGCAGGTCTGCTCCCCTTCCAGCGCCGATGTGTGGACTCGGAGCCCTGGACATCCCAAGTCTCCCCGCTGTTGCACTCCCCTTCGAGCACTTGCGCGCAGACCCTGCAGCTTGCGCAGCTCAGTCCCGCGGCTCGGCTTCCGCGACTCAGTCCCGCGGCTCGGTCCTGCGGCTAGGCTTTCGCGCGCGGTGGGCGACCTTGTTCTCCCAGTAGGTCCTCCGATTCACGCCCACTGGATCCAGAAGAGTTTTGTCTGCAATATTTTCCTGGTTCTTTTTTCTGAGGCTACCGTAACTCCCCTTTTATTAAACTAAATTTTCCCGGACTATCGGTGCGCGCCCTCACTATTCCGCCATCTTGGCTCCGCCCCCTCTTTTCTTTTTTTTTAAAGGTCTTCCTTTGCCATTGGTTCACCCTCCAATGGCCACTGCGGCCGGCGCACCGCACTGATCCAAAGCCAGGAGCCAGGCACCTCTCCTGATCTCCCATGCGGGTGCAGGGCCCAAGCACTTGGGCCATCCTCCACTGCACTCCCGGGCCATAGCAGAGAGCTGACCTGGAAGAGGGGCAACTGGGACAGAATCCGGCGCCCTGACCGGGACCAGAACCCCGTGTGCCAGCACCTCAAGTTGGAGGATTAGCCTATTGAGCCACGGCGCCGGCCTAACCTGTAATTCTTAAGTGTCGAGGTCATAAAAGTTAAGGGAACAAAGAATTATTTCTGGTTGAAGAAGAAAAAAGATACATCACAGCTAAATAAACAACACATGATTTCAAACTGGATTATTTGGCTATTAAGGACATCATTGGAACAACTAGCAAAACCTGAATGGGGTTAGATGATGTTAATATGTTAATACCAATGTAGTTTTATTGTCATATTCTTGTTTGTAGCACACTCTATGTTGGCAACTTACTTTCAAATGGTTCAGTTAAAAAGGAAGCACTTCTGGGGTAGGCATTTGACACACTAGGACACACACACCTGGGAGTTTTGAGTCCCAGCTCCATTTCTGACTTCAGCTTCCTACCAATGGGCATCCTGGAAGTCAGCAGTGATGGCACACGTGTTTGGGCCCCTGCCTCTCACCTGGGAGACCCAGAATGAGTTCTGGGCTTCTGGCTATGACCTGGCCCAACCCTAGCTACTGCAGTCATTTGGGGAATGAACCAGCAGAGAGATCTCTCTCTCCCTCTCCATCTCTGTCTCTGTCTTTAGCCTTTTAAATAAATATAAACTTCTAAAATATGTAATCTAACTTTAAAGTCAAAGTAGAATAAGGAATTATTACTGTAAAACAAAAATGAAAATCATTTTTTGAAATTATGACATAATACAATGGATTTCAAACATAAACGCACATCAGAATCACCTGGGATGTTTTCAAAAACACTGAGACTTGGAGGTCCAACCCAGGCCAATCAAATCTTTAGGGTTGAGATATAGATATCCATATTCTCTATGGATTAAAAATGCTTCCTGGTAATTCTGATGTGCAGTGAGGGCTGAGGTTCCCTGGCATGTGCCAGGTCCTGAGGTTGTTCACTTGTCAAAGCTCCATTTAGGCATTTCTCTGTGATGTCTTCCAGTCCCTTCCAGTGACTACTTTCACCGAACTTTAGATTTATTCATGGAACAATTTTAATCACACTGTACTGCAATTATTGTTTATACTATTTTTATTTCACACTAAAATAAATTCCTTCTAACACAAGGAGTGCTATCATATGCAATTTTATACCTTCAATGCTCAGCTTAGTAACTGGCACATAACAAGTTCTTCAAAACATTGATTTAAAAAGATTTTTTTTAAAAAAGGAGAAAAAGTAGGAAAGGGGAAAAAAAAGAGGGAGGAAAATGAAAGACTCAATTTCTTCCCCTAAATACTTTACAGCCAGGAAGGAAGTCATATCTGCAAACAAAAAATTACTTAAGGGAGTGTCTTTGGCATTACAAAGATTTTTTCTCTCTGCCTCTGTCTCTGTGAAACCAAGTATGTTCTACTTGGGGTGGGTGTTTGATACAGAGGTTAAAATGCTCACTTCCCACCTCAGAGTGCCTGGGATTGAGCACAGGCCCCACTCCCAATTTCAGCTTCCTGCTAATAATGTGCCCCAGAAGGTAGCAAGTGGTAAGTCAAATAGTTGGGCCCCTGTCGCCCACATGAGAGATACAGACTAAATTCTCAGATCCTAGCCTTTCTTCCTGTACATAAAAGGTTCTTAAAAGCAAAGCAAAACAAGGCCGGCACCACGGCTCAATAGGCTAATCCTCCACCTAGCGGCGCCGGCACACTGGGTTCTAGTCCCAGTCAGGGCGCCAGATTCTGTCCCGGTTGCCCCTCTTCCAGGCCAGCTCTCTGCTGTGGCCAGGGAGTGCAGTGGAGGATGGCCCAAGTGCTTGGGCCCTGCACCTCATGGGAGACCAGGAGAAGCACTTGGCTCCTGCCTTCGGATTAGCGTGGTGCGCCGGCCGCAACGTGCCAGCCGTGGTGGCCATTGGAGGGTGAACCAACGCCAAAAGGAAGACCTTTATCTCTGTCTCTCTCTCTCTCACTGTCCACTCTGCCTGTCAAAAAAAAAAAAAAAAAGGAAATCCCAATCATTCCACAGGTATGAAAATCTAGAAATATTAAATTTATTCTGTAAAGCCAGGATTTTTCTGTATTTCAAAACCAGGAATTGTAAAAAGTACTAATAAAATCACGAGTTAAGAGATTGAGACAAAAATGACATATATTCATTATTATTAAGTAAATTTAAATACCTATAAACACTTACCTTATCTGCACACATTGACACTTTAATGTCTTGCTGAGATATTTCATAATGTCGGATATTAAAAACATAATTACCAGCCAATTTCAAAATATCAGCTGAGATATACTCTAGTACAGCCACAATATATAGGGACACATGGTAATCCACTTTGTACCCTAAAACTTCCTGTGGAAAAAATAAATAACTTAATTCCATGCAATGTCACTTTGAAGTATCAGTTAAAACTGTAAAAATTCCTATTTAACACACTTGTTTATTAAAACAAAACTTTCTATAAATCAACTGTCTAAACTCATGGGTGCCACAGGATACGAAGTGAGTCTTTGGTCCCAGTATCAAGGCCTTTACTCTTTTTTAAAGAGACATCTAATCTAACGAATCTGCTTTTCATCATATGAAAATAGCTGATTTTAATATAGAAAGCTTGAGACTTCACTAAAAACCTCGGAATATATTACGCAAAATGCATTTTACAAATAACTATCTTCCATCTGTCTTCAAATCTATTGTACACTAAGCATATTCTATTGGCTAATACCTCCTAAGCTACTTTTTGACATTTTTATAAAAATATCTGTGAAAATATAGATTAATCTATTTTCTCAGTCAACAAAAGGTTGAGAATCATGGCCTACCACATAAGAATCAATCAAATGCAGCAGTCATCAGAATATGCCAAAATGCATTATCACCATTATTAATTTTAACATTATATGAAAGGTAATCTGATTACATCAGAATATATTTTTAGCACATATGAATATATACATGTATGGGGCCAGCGCTGCAGTGTAATGGGTAAAGCCACCATCTGCAGTGCCGGCATCCCATATGGGTGCCAGTTCGAGTCCTAGCTGCTCCACTTCCAATCCAGCTCTCTGCTGTAGCCTGGGAAAGCAGTAGAAGATGGCCCAAATCCTTGGGCCCCTGCACCAAAGTGGGAGATCCAGAAGAATCTCCCGGCTTCTGGCTTCAGATCAGTGCAGCTCCGGCCATTGCTGCCAACTGGGGAGTGAACCAGGGGATGGAAGACCTCTCTCTCTCTCTCTGCATCTCCTTCTCTGTGTAACTCTGACTTTTAAATAAATAAACAAATATTTAAAATATATATATATACATGTATTTATATGTTTACATACAAATACATACTCATGCTAGTACACATTAACAAGCCCAAGCCACAATTCTATTTTAACACAAGAATGCTACACAAATAGAATTATTATTTGTTATTAAAAAACTTTCCCATTAACTTGTTCATACCTTCAACGAAGGATGGATTTTGTCCACAGGCAGTAAAAGAGGATTTCTTCGTTTTCGTTTCTCTATGGCAGATTGTGCATCAGCAATAGCCCATTTATCAATTGGATGAGGAAAGGTCTTTTGAACTCGTTCCTGTTCAGATCATAGCAGAATCACTGTAGTATTAATTTAACTGTTCACAAGTAGAAAATTCATATAAAATTGAAATTTATCATTATTTTTAATGCTAGCATTAAAGATGCTAGCTAGTGACACAGAATATTCCGATTCTTTTAATAACTGAATTTTTTGGTTTAAAAAAATATTAACAGGACTATCAAGATTTTTCCACACAATTCTGATGGGTAAAGAAAACAGTAGAGTTGAAAAAGAAAGTTTGAGGATAATTAAGATGAACTGGAGGGGCTGGCGCTGTAGCGTACTAGGTTAATCCTCTGCCTGCGGCACCGGCATCCCATATGGGTGCCGGGTTCTAGTCCTGGTTGCTCCTCTTCCAGTCCAGCTCTCTGCTGTGGCCTGGGAGGGCAGTGGAGGATGGCCCAGGTGCTTGGGCCCCTGTACCCATGTGGGAGACCAGGAGGAGGCACCTGGCTCCTGGCTTTGGATCGGCATAGCTCCGGCTGTAGCAGCCATTTGGGGAGTGAGCCAACGAAAGGAAGACCTTTCTCTCTGTCTCTCACAGTCTGTTAACTCTACCTGTCAAATTAAAAAAAAGAAAAAAAAAGAAAGAAAGGATGAACTGGAGGAGCCAGCACTGTGCCACAGCAGGTTAAAGCCCTGGCCTGAAGCACCAGCATCCCATAAGGGTGCTAGTTCTAGTTCCAGTTGCTCCTCTTCTGATCCAGCTCTCTGCTATGGCCTGGGAAAGCAGTAGAAGATGGCCAAAGTCTTTGGGACCCTGCATCCACGCAGGAGACATGAAGAAGCGCCTGGCTCCTGGCTTCGGACTGGCACAGCTCCGGCCATTGCAGCTATCTGGGGAGTGAACCAGTGGATGAAGACCTCTCTCTCTGACTCTGACTCTACTTCTCTCTGTAACTTGTCTTTCAAATAAATAAAATAAATCTTGGGGCCGGCGCCGTGGTGCAGTAGGTTAATCCTCTGCCTGCGGTGTCAATGTCCCATATGGGCACCGGTTCTAGTTCCAGCTGCTCCTCTACCAATCCAGCTCTCTGCTATGCCCTGGGAAAGCAGTAGAAGATGGCCCAGATGCCTTTCGCCTGGGAAAGCAGAAGATGGCCCAGGTCCTTGGGCCCCTTCACCCAAGTGGGAGACTTGGAAAGAAGCACCTGGCTCCTGGCTTCAGATTGGCGCAGCTCCAGCTGTTGGGGCCATTTGGAGAGTGAACCAACAGATGGAAGACCTTTCTCTCTGTCTCTCCCTCTCACTGTCTGTAACTCTACCTCTCAAATAAATAAATCTTTAAAAAAAGAAAAAAAGATGAACTGGAAAAAGCAAAAGGTAATCATATATCGCATATATGGGAGAGAGTAAAGGCAAGAAATAGTGTATTAGTGATTTTAAGTATGTTTCCACAGTTGAAACTACTTACTCAGAAGTTGCTAATTTATTAATATTTATTATATAGCCATTTACCTTTTGCTAGTGGTAGAGCTTCAAACATAGGTAATAATTTAAAAGAACAGATATCATAACCTCTTGGAAGATCAACTGGGTTGGGGAGCTCAGAATGGATATGGAAGTATTCTAGCAAGAATAATTCAAGCCTTTGTGATTCATCTAATCTTAAATTTAACCAGTGACTGGCATGAATAATTAAAACTGCTGATAGTGGAATCAAACTCCAATTTAGCAGGGTTTCCTATTTTTAAAATTGTAGCCTCAGATTTTGGCAGATTTCATGTATGGAGACGTGCTCTTTCAATGTATTTACTTAATGTTCAAACATTATAGCAGAGAATGGGAAACAAATGCTCAGTGCCAACAATCCTTCAAAATCTTAATAGCACATCACTCCAAAATTAAGATTTTTTTTCCTTTACACTGAAAGTTGCTACTTTATCATAGAAAAAACTTCAAGAGAGATAATGTAAATAGTGTAGTACAAAGGTAATTTCTTAAAGCTGTACTGACATGTATTTCTAAAATTCTAGAAACATTCACCAAATAAACAAGGCAAAACAAGTATCTGGACACTAATCTACACATACTCTTTTAGAGGAAAACATTTTTAAATCAATGACAACCTTCAGATTTACATTAATGCTTTACTGTGGTAATATTTATATGAAGTAAAATGCACTGAGATTAGATATGCAAATCAGTAAGTTTTGAAAATGTTTATATCCATGTAATCACAACCCCAATTAAGATGTAAAATATGTCTATAATTTTTTTTTCTTTTCCCAAAGAAACCTTTTATTTAAGGAATACAAGCTTCATGAATTTCATAAATACAACTTTAGGAACATAGTGATTGTTCCCACTGTAGCTGCCCTCCTATCCACACTCCCACCCCTCTTCCTCCACCCTCTCCTATTCCCAGTCTTATTTTTTACTAAGATCTATTTACAATTAACTCTATATATAGAAGATTAACTGTACTAAGTAAAGAGTTCAACAATTATATGGAAAAAAAAAAACTGTCCCTCAATAGTCGAGACATGTCTATAATCTTGATCTTCATTCCTCATAGGCAACCATCATCTTCATTTATACCCAATTGATTTTAGATGTTTCCCAATCTCATAAAAATGAAATCATATAACACGTACTCTTTTAGGTCTAGCTTTTTCCACTCTCTATGCCTGAGAATTGCAGCTGTACTACTACAGATATCAACAGATCATTGTTTTATTGTATTATTGTGTACTATGCCACTTTATCAATCTACCATATTTGTTTATCCATTTTCCTACTGGCAGAATTTGAGTTGCTTCCAACTTTTGGCTATTATGAATTAAACTGCTTGCCATTCATGTGTAAGTCTCTTTGTGAATATGTATTTTCATTTTCTAGGGTTAAATACCTACGAGTAAAATTGCTATGTCACAGGTTATTAGCAACTTTTCACGAAACTCCCAATTTTCCAAAATGTTAATACCATTTTATACTCCCACTAGACTTGTGTAAAACTTGGAGTTGCTCTACATCCTTACCAACATTTGATATAATCAGTCTTTAATCCCTTTTGGTGCATATGAAATGATATCTCAGAGTGGTTTTAATTTTTGGATATTAGTGCTCACTCTGTCTTTTATGAAGTGTCTGTTTAAGACCTCTGCTCATTCCAAGAAAAGTATCTGTTTGTTATTGGTATGTTGAAATTTTAAACATTTTCTAGATGTAAGTCCCTTTTCAGAAATATATAATAAAAACATTTTCCCCTAATCTGTTATTTATACCTTTTAATTTTCTTAATTTTATTCTTCAATAACTATTGCATTTTGAATTATCTAAAAAATTATTTGCCTGGCCCCAGATTATGAAGATAGTCTCCAGCATTTTCTCCCTGGAACTTAGGAGTTTCAGCTTTTATGTCTAAGGTTACCATCCATCTTGAATAAATTTTTGTCTGCTGTGTGAGATACTTTCAAGGTTTTTTTTCTTTATAAATTTATTTAGTGGTTCTAGCACTTTTTTTTTTTTTTTTGCTGAAAACTTTTCCTAAATGAACTGTCTTGACATCTTTGTCAAAAATGAACTGAAAATATATACCAAACATAATTTTTGTGGTTTTTATTTCCACAATAATTTAGAATAAGGAAGATTTACATATAAAAATTTTTTTACAGTGGTTCAATGACTTTTTAAAGTAACAAAATAATTTTTACCTCCACATCTTGAACAGTTCTTGGCTGGGCCATGCATAATTTATTAAGCAGCTGAAAAATCAGCTCTTCAATATAATAGAGAGACTCTTCATTAGCTGAGAGATTGGGATGTACTTGCTCCTGAACCTTTAAAAAAAAGTTTTTGGTTAAAGCACTGGCAAAAAATAGGAACTGAACAAAGTCAAAGAGAACCACACATAAAATTAATAATATTTTACTAGAACAATTACTCAAATAAAGACATAAAACAAAATGAAAGGAAAAAGTTATATTTGAGGGTCTATGTAAACTTTTAACCTACACAGCCCTGTTTCTTAACCTTTTTTGGCACCTTTGAATACCCATCAAAAGCCACTGAACTCTCTTCTCCCTACCACCAAACAGCATATACACATAAAGTATTCTACATAATTTCAGGATTCATGAATACTCTGAAGTCAACTAATCCACTAGAAGTCACACTAGGTCATCAATCTTCACAAAGAGGTACTATTAAAACACCCTTCTATTCTACAATTCACAGAACTTAGTAAACACTACTCAGCTTTTACAAACGCATGCTCTTATTGCCAACACCTACCTACGGTGAGCCGCCTTTGTCATTTTTAATTTTCCTAAAGTTAGAACCCATCAATCTGTCCTAAAAATAATCCAATTAGACTGGATATGAGAAATATGGTGAAAAGCAGTGCTTAGCACATAATTTAATAAGTGCTCAATAAATATTTGTTGAAAGAAATATTATTCTTTCTACTCTGTGATATTAGAAGGATGTTAGTGCTACTGGCACAAAAAAGAAAACAAAACAAATAGTCTCAGAGTTATTTTGAAAAATAGAATCAGTAATTAAAGCTTTCTCAAAAGAAAACAGCATGGAATTGACAATTTCTATCTCTATTCTCAAAACTTAGCATTAAATTCTCCCTCACATTTGGGTCATGTACCCAGCACTAAATCAACCATTGCCAAAAATGCTTGACTTACAACTTAGACTTTGCCATTTCCTGAGCGATCCACCTCTGAACAAAATGAGGGACAAAAGATTAGCTTAAGATTGTATATTACAGCCTTCAATATTATGTAGGTCTACAGAATCTGTACCTAAGTCTGTTTGTTTGCAATATTAGTTACTTGTATATTCATTCTTACTCTTCTTTTAAAAATGATTTATTTTATTTATTTGAAAGGCAGAGTTAGAGAGAGAGAGAGAGAGAGAGAGAGAGAAAATCTTCCATCTGCTGGTTCACTCCTCAAATGGCCACAATGGGCCAGATGGAAGCCAGAAGCCAGGAGCTTCCTCTGAGTCGGCCACGTGGGTGCAGAGTCCCAAGTACTTGGGTCATCTTCCGCTGCTTTCCCAGGTGCCTGAGCATGGAACTGGATTGCAAGTGGAGCAGCTGGAACAAGACTAGCGCCCATATGGGATACTGGTGTTGCAGACAGCGGGTGTGCCACAATGCCAGCCCCATCATTCTTATTCTTGATCAGTGTCTCAGAAGTTTATCACTTTCATTAATCTTTTCAAGAACCACCTCTTGGTTTTGTTGATCCTATTTTATGTACAATGTATATTTCATTTATTATTCATTTATTATTTATCTTCATTATTTATTAACTTCCTGGTTTTTAAGGCATAATAATTGTACAATGGGAACCCAGAATAAAGTACTGTGTGTCATACAACCTGTACATGTACAGAAGAAGAAAAATCTAGCCAGCAGAAGCAAAGAAAACTAGGGAACCACTAGAACTTAGTATACCAGAGCTGTGTCAGACTCTACAGGTATACTGAACACAGAAATCCAGAATTAAAGAAAGGAAGTAAACAATGAAGATACAGAGGAAGAGTAGAAAAAGGGACACCTATAGGAGCCACTCCCAGACTGCCACACTCTGCACTTGACCTCACCTCATCATCCTTCTCTTAACAGACATGCCAAAATTAAAACCATCTCTGGGTGCTGGTGCCGTGGTATAGTAGGTTAAGTCTCTGCCTGTGGCATTGGCATCCCCTATGGGCCCTAGTCTGAGTCCTGTCTGTCCCACTTATGATCCAGCTCACTGCTAATGCTCCTGGAAAAGCAGTGGAAGATAGACCAAGTGGTTGGGCCCCTGCACCCACATGGACCAGGAAGAAGCTCCTGGCTCCTGGCTTCAGATCGGCTCAGCTCCAGCAGTTGTAGCCATTTGGGAAGTGAACCAATAGATGGAAGACCTCTGTCTCTCTGTAACTCTGCCTTTCAAATAAATAAATCTTTAAAAACAAAAAAAACTACATCTTATACTGCTGGACTGATTCCAAGTCCCCCAATGAGAACTTGCCTTTCCAGTGTTTCTGCTTATCAGCTCCCTCTCAATATACTTTCTCTTCCCAAAGTATCACGGCTTCCTTCAGTACATTGGCCTTCTGATGCAAGCCATCATAAAGACTTATCTTGGTTTGATAACAAATCTCTTCCATTTTTCTCTAAATATTATTTTTATAAAAACCCATATATTTTAATATGCAATGTTTCTGTACTCCTTTAGTTAAAAATAGCTTCTGCTTTCCATCCTTGTTTCTTCTTCGACCTTAAGAATCTAGAAATATAGTTTTTATTTTTTAAACATTTGGGATTTTTTAAAATTTAATTGACAGGTAGAGATAGAGACAGTGAGAGAGAGAGAGAGAGAGAGAGAGAAAGGTCTTCCTTCCATTGATTCACTCCCCAAATGGCTGCCACGACAGGCGCTGCACCAATCCGAAGCCAGGAGCCAGGTGCTTCTTCCTGGTCTTCCATGTGGGTGCAGGGACCCAAGCACTTGGGCCATCCTCCACTACCCTCCCAGGCCACAGCAGAGAGCTAGACTGGAAGAGGAGCAACCGGGACTAGAACCCAGTGCCCAAATGGGATGCCGGCACCGCAGGCGGAGGATTAACCAAGTGAGCCATGGCGCTGGCCCCAACATTTGGGTTTTTTAAAGTTGTCTTTTTTCATTGCTTTTTAGAATAATAAAATGATCAGAAAATACACTTTCAATAATTTTAATTTTTTGAAATTTGCTGAGGCTTGCATCACAGCACATTATATGGCCTATATAACTTCAACGACAAGGTCATTAACATTAAGTAAGAAATGCAATAATCTTAAGCAAACTCATTCGGAAAACAGACAAAGCAGGCTCTTTTTTTTTTTTTTTTTAAGATTTATTTTATTTATTTGAAAGACAGAGTTACAGAGAGAGGTAGAGACAGAGAGAGAGGTCTTCCATCTGCTGGTTCACTCCCCAGATGGCCGCAACGGCTGGAGCTGCACCAATCCGAAGCCAGGAGCCAAGAGCTTCTTCCAGGTCTCCCACGTGGGTGCAGGGTCCCAAGGTCTTGGGCCATCTTCCACTGAAGATGGTCTTTCCCAGGCCACTGCAGAGAGCTGGACTGGAAGAGGAGCAGCCGGGACCAGAACAGATGCCCATATGTGATGCCGGCACCTTAGGCCAGGGCTTTAACCCACTGCGCCACAGCACCAGCCCCAAAACAGGCTCTCTTTAACATAAAAGCTAAAAAAAGCCGGCGCCGCAGCTCACTAGGCTAATCCTCCGCCTAGCGGCGCCGGCACAGCAGGTTCTAGTCCCGGTCGGGGCGCCGGATTCTGTCCCGGTTGCCCCTCTTCCAGGCCAGCCCTCTGCTGTGGCCAGGGAGTGCAGTGGAGGATGGCCCAGGTGCTTGGGCCCTGCACCCCATGGGGAGACCAGGAAAAGCACCTGGCTCCTGGCTCCTGCCATCGGATCAGCGCGGTGCGCCGGCCGCAGCGCACCGGCCGTGGCGGCCATTGGAGGGTGAACCAACGGCAAAAGGAAGACCTTTCTCTCTGTCTCTCTCTCTCTCACTATCCACTCTGCCTGTCAAAAAAATAAATAAAAAAATAAATAAAAAAAAAAGAAAAAGTATAGGCTATTTTCACCCATAAACCCAGAAATGAAGGCTTACATAAATTATCCACTTAAGTGAGCATTTGGCCTACCGGCTAAGATGCCAACTGGTACACCTGTATCTCATACCAGAATGTCTGGCTCCCAGGTCATGCTCCACTCGCAACTCCAGCTTCCTGCTAACGAACACCCTTGGCAGCAGCAGGACTGGCTCAGGTAGTTTAGTCCCTGCCACCCATGTGGGAGACCTGAGTTGATTCCCCAGCTCCCAGCTGTCAACTAGCCCAGCCACAGCTGGCATTTTAACAGCAAATCAGTAGTAGATGAGAACTCTCTCAGTCTATCTGCCTGCCTCTCCCTGTCTCCAAATAAAGTATCAACTAAATTGCATAATATATAAAAAGACTGCACAATATGACCAAGTTGAATTTATTCCAAGGAAGATGAAGTGAGTTTAATGCTGTAAAATGAAGCAATGTAATTCACCATGTCAACAGATTAAAGAAGAAAAATAACATGATCATCTCAGTAGATGTAAAAGAAAGCATCTGAAAAAAATTCAGCATTAATTCATAACAAAATCTCTTAGTGACCTTCCTCAAGTTGATAAAAAGTTATTTTTCACTGATTTTTAGAATAATCACATGTGATCAGAAAATATACTTTCAATAACTTTAATTTTTTGAAACTTTTGACCTTCAAGTTCTAAAGAGTATCTACAAAAGCACTAGAATAAAACAATACCTGATAGTAAAACACAAGAACTTTTCTTTTTGCGACTGAGGAAAAGGTAAGGGTATCTATTATCACTTCTATTCCATACTGTACTGGAGGTCCTAGTGCAATAAAGCAAGAGAACCAAAAGTATAAAAATCAGTCAGGGGCAAACAAATTTGCAGATGATTACTCATTGTGATGGTTAATTTTAGTGTCCAGATACTGAGATTTGCATCACAGCATGTTATATAAGCCTACATGACTTCAAAGACGTAAAGTTTTAATGACCTGGTTTAACATTATTTCTGGGTATGTCTGTAAGAGTGTTTTGGGATGAAATGAACATCTGGACTGGTAGACAGGGGCCAGAGCTGTGGCGCAGCAGGTTAAAGCCCCAGTCTGCAATACCAATATCCCATATGGGCACCAGTTTGAGTCCCGGCTGCTCCACTTCTGATCCAGCTCTCTGTAATGGCCTGGGAAAGCAGTGGAAAATGCCCCCTGCATCCGCATGGGAGACACAGAAGCACCAGTCTCCTCCTTGCTTCAGATTGGCCCAGCTCTGGCCATAGAGGCCATTTTCGAAGTGAATCACTGGATGGAAGACCGACTCTCTCTCTCTCTGCCTCTCTGTAATTCTGCCTTTCAAATAAATAAATAAATATTTACCCAAAAAAATGGACTGGTAGACTACCCTCCTCAAGGCACATGGCCTCATCCAGTCTAGTGAAGCACTGAATACAACAAAAGGCTGAGTAATAGAGAACTCTTTTTATCTGCCTGTCTTCCAGCTGAGGTATCATTTAGAATGGAACTTATATCCACCAGCTCTCCTAGAACTCAGATCTTCTCAATCAGGCTGGACTTATTTCAGTGTTTTTCCTGGTTCTCTAGCTTGCCAAATGCAGACCTTGAACGTCTAAGCCTCCATAAACTCATAGCCAATTGCTTTAATAGTCTCCCTTTGTGTGTGTGTGTTTGTGTGTGTGTGTGTGTGTGTTCTAATGGTTTTGTTTCTGTGGAGAATCAATACTGCACAAGAGGCAGGCATTGTGGTGCCGTGGGTTAAACTGCCACTTGGAATGTGTGCATCCCCTCTCAGAGTGCCTGGGATTGAGTCTACCTCTGCTTCTGATACAGCTTCCTGCTTGGGTCCCTGACACCCATGTGGGAGATCCAGATGGAGTTCCTGGCTCTTGGCTTTAGTCTGGCCCAGCCCCAGCTGTCTCAGGCATTTGGGGAGCAAAATAACAGATGGAAGATCTCTCCTGCTCTCTGTCTCTCTCTGTCATTCTGCCTTCCAACTAGGTAAATGAATAAAATTTTTAAAGCAAAATTGTGCAAATAAGTTTTGTGAATTGATTTTTTTATCAGCCTGCTCAGTGACTGAATTTTGAATCCAGCTTGCATTTGTCTTGGCAGGGCCAGACCAAGTGATTTTTTTTTTAAAGATTTATTTATTTTATTTGAAAGTCAGAGTTACACAGAGAGAGAAGGAGAGGCAGAGAGAGAGAGAGAAATCTTCCATTCACTGGTTCACTCCCCAGTTGGCCGTAACAGTCAAAGCTGTGCAGAATCGAAGCCAGGAGCCAGGAGCTTCTTTTGGGTCTTCCACACCAAGGACTTGGGCCATCTTCTACTGCTTTCCCAGGCCACAGCAGAGAGCCAGATCGGAAGTGGAGCAGCCAGAACTCGAATTGGCACCCATATGGGATGCTGGCACTGCAAGGGGCAGCTTTACCCACTACCCCACAGTGCCAGCCCCGTGAATTCATTTTTTAAAAAGAATTATTTTATTTCAAAGTCAAAGTTACGGAGAGAGAGGGGTGGGGGGAGAATCTTCCATCCACTGGTTCACTACTCCCCAAATGGCTGCGAAGGCCAGGAGCCAGAAACTTCATCCAGGCCTCCATATGAGTGCAGGGTACCAACGACTTGGGCTATCTCCCATTGCTTTCCCAGGCACATTAGCAGGGATCTGGATCAGAAGTGGAGAAGCCAGGTCGACGCTGTGGCATAGCAGGTTAAGCCACTGCCTGCAGTGCCGGCATCCCATGTGGGTGCCGGTTCAAGACCCGGCTGCTCCAGTTCTGATCCAGCTCTCTGCTGTGGCCTAGGAAGGCAGAAGATGGCCCAAGTACTTGGGCCCCTGTACCCACATGGAAGACCCAGAAGAAGCTCCTGGCTCCTGGCTTGGGATCAGCCCAGCTCCAGCCATTGCGGCCCACTGAGGAGTGAACCAGCGGATGGAAGACCTCTCTCTCTCTCTCTCTGCCTCTCCTTTCTGTGTAACTCTGACTTTCAAATAAATAAATAAATCTTAAAAAAAAAAAAAAAAAGGCCCAGCACTATGGCACAGCGGGTTAATGGCCTCGCCTGAAGCGCCAGCATCCCATATGGGCGCTGGTTCAAGTCCCAGCTGCTCCACTTCCAACCCAGCTCTCTGCTATAGCCTGGGAAAGAAGTAAAAGATGGCTCAAGTCCTTGGGCCCCTGCACCCACGTAGGGGACCCGGAAGAAGGTTCTGACTCCTGGCTTTGAATTGGCGCAGCTCCGGCCACTGCAGCCAACTGGAGAGTGAAACAGCAGATGGAAGACCTCTCTCTCTCTCTCTGCCTCTCCTCTCTCTGTGTAACTCTTTCAAATAAATAAATATAAATCTTTTAAAAAATAAAAAAGAAAATGTTGCTAGGAAACAGAAAATATTGTATATAAATGGAAAAGAAACTGATATTTTTCCTAACAAGCTTAATGAAGCTAGTTATTATAATTTCAACAAATACAAACTAACTGATAAAAATAATTTGAAGGGGGGAGCGGAAAAGAAGATGACCACAGGAAAGTACTAATAAGGAAGTAGTACTCGTTAAAGAAGTTTGTGTAAGCAAAGTTTAAGTAACAGAGTTAGAATTTCATAAGCCAATGTCAGAAAGTCAGGCTTTATATTCTTCTTTTAAATTCAAAATAGGTACTAGGTAAATACTTCCTTTCACACCACATACTTCTTTAATAACAAGAAGAAACTTACATACATCTTAGCATTCTACAAGATTTGTAGAAAAACAAAACTTCTTTTCATATAAAACACTTACATGGCAAGTACAGCAATGGATTTCCTAAGTTGTTTTCTTACAGAATCTTTCCATAAAAGACCAAGGATCCTACTAAGTGAAAATAACTAATAATGTCTAACTGAGTTGGACTTTTAAAAAAATGTATTTATTTATTTATTTGAAAGGCTGAAGAAAAGAGAGACCGCTCCCAACTGCTGGTTCAATGCCAATATGCTTGCAATGGCTGAAGGTGAGGAATTCAATCCAGGTCTCCCACAAAGATGGCAGAAACACAATCACTTGAGCCACTGTCTTCCAGAGTCTGTATGTGTAGGAGGCCGGAGTCGGGAAAGCAGTGGGGTATCCATCCCAGGCACTCCAATAAAATGTGATGTCTTAATTGCTAGGCCAAATGCCAACCCTCAGATGGATTTTTTTCTTTGATTATGGTCTCTGTAAGTAACTTAACAAAGTACTCAAGTTTTTTATGCCAAACTTATTCATTTAATATGAAAATAGTCCTAAGGACAAATACACAATCCCACTCATAAATACTCTAATGAGACATCAAGATGACAATGAAAAGACAATGGCAGTTTTGTACTTCTACAGTATTTATTATCTCAGCACCCAAGAGACAGTATATATAAAATCAACTAATCAAAACAAACTCATCTCTATTTTTCTGAAAGACTAGTCAGAAAAAGAGCAATTAAGATAATTTTCAGTCTTTAAAAGTATATTAACAAGTTAGACCCATATTTTAGTTACACCATATTTTCAAAGTGCCAGAAGGTTATTTCCTTACACATATACTATAAATAGAATAGTGGTAATATTATAAATACATGTATAAACACATAAAGTATTTTAATTTTAAATTTTGTCCTAAATACTGCATTTGACAAGGTATACAAATTTTATTTTCTAATTTATATTTTTCAGTTTTACATATTCACAGTAAAAAATTTAAGTAGCACATGCTAACATTTGAGTTTCAGGTATAATCTGAAAATAAATGGCTTTGGCTACACAGTCTGACTGGCATTTATTTATGCCAAATTTGTCATTCTATCACCAATATCTTTAAAAATTTTTTGCTTTTCTTTTTTAAAGATTTATTTTAAAGGCAGAGTTACAGAAAAAGCAGAGGTGGGGAAGGAGGGAGGGGGAGAGAGAGAGAGAAAGAGAAAGAGAGGTCTTCCATCTGCTGTTTCACTCCCCAGATGGCTGCAATGGCCAGAGCTGCACCTATCCGAGGCCAGGAGCCTCTTCTGGGTTTCCCACATGGGTGCAGGGGCCCAAGGACTTGAGCCATCTTCTACTGCTTTCCTAGGCCATAGCAGAGAGCTGGATCAGAAGTGAGGCTGCCGTTACTCAAACTGGTGCCCACATGGGATGCTGGCACTGCAGGCGGCTGCTTTACCTGGTATGCCACAGCGCCAGCCCCACAGAAGTTTCTGATACAGAAGTTTCAAATATCAGCTGAATACACTGGAAGTTTTTTCATTCTGAAAGTCAAGTCAATTTAAAAAGAGATATTTCATTCAAAGATATTCACTAAAACTACAAACTACTGCTGACAAGAGTAGCATGTTTGCTATGCAGTCAAGATGATGCCTGGCACTCTAGAATCCTGTATCAGAGGGCTTGGGTTTGAGACCCAGATCAGCTTCAGATTCCAGTTTCTAGCCAATGCTGGAAGGAGGTGATGGCTCAAGCAACCCAATCCCTGCCACCCACATGAGAGAGCTACAGTATGAATTCCAGTACTTGGCTTTAGCTTGGCCCAACCCAGGCTGTTGTAGGTATTTGGGGAGTGAACAAGTGGCCAGGGAATCTCTTTCTGTCTTTCAAATAAATAAAATACATACTTTTTTAAAAATAAGAGAGAAAAACTTTATTCATAGATTAGAAGACTCAATATTGATAAGATGTTAATTCCTGGGGCCGGTGCTGTGGTGTAGTAGGTTAAGCCGCTGCCTTTGGTGCCTGCACCCCATATGGGTGTTGGTTTGAGTCCCAGTTGGATCCAGCTCCCTGCTAATGGCCTGGGACAGCAGTGAAAGATGGCCCAAGTGCTTGGGCCCCTGCACCTGTGTGGGAGACCCAGAAGAAGCTCCTAGCTCCTGGCTTAAGATCAGCCCAGCTCTGGCTATTGCAGCCATTTGGGGAGTGAAACAGCAGATGTAAGACCTTTCTCACTGTCTCTCTCTCTCTCTCTCTCTCTCTGTAACTCTGACTTTCAAGTAAATAAATAAATCTTAAAAAAATGAAAATTAGGGCAGTGCTGTGGTGTAGTGGGTAAGGCCACTGCCTGCAGTGCCAGCATCCCATATGGACGCCGGTTCGAGTCCCGGCTGTTCCTCTTCCCATCCAGCTCTCTGCTATGACCTGAGAAGGCAGTGGAAGATGGCCCAAGACATTGGGCCCCTCTGCACCTGCGTGCAAAGACCTGGAGGAAGCTCCTAGCTCCTCGTTTCAGATAGGCACAGTTCCAGCCGTTGTGGCCAACTGGGGAGTGAACCAATGGATGGAAGACCTTTCTCTCTCTCTCTCTCTCTGCCTCTGCTTCTCTCTGTGTGTAATTCTGACTTTCAAATAAATAATTTAAAAAAAAAATGAAAATTAAAAAATGTCAATTCTTCACTAATGGTCTTAATTCAACACAATCCAAATCAAAATTCCAGCAGGCTTTTTTGTAGAAATTTACATGTGGATTTAAAAATCCCTACAATAACCAAAACAACTCTAAGAACAAAGCCCTAAGACTAAAATCATCTGGTTTCAAGAATTTTCATAAAGCTAGGTTAATCAAAATAGTGTGATGCTGATGGAAAGAAAAGCAAAAAGATCAAAGCAACAAAACAGAGATTCTAAAAATAAATCCACATAATATATGAATGAATGATTTTTTTCAAAAAGACATGAAGATCGTCAGCAAAGGAGCAAGGACAACCTTCTCAAGAAATGGTGAACAACCAAAAACCCATATGCATGAAACCAAATATATTATGTACAGAGTCATCATATCACATATAAAAATTAACTAAAATCAACCATGGCACTAAATGTGAAACCTAAAACTATAAAACTCCTAGAAGAAAAACAAATAGAGAAAAATGTTGTCACCCTTAAGCAGAGAATGTTTTTTAAGATTTATTTACTTATTTGAAAGGCAGAATTACAGAGAGATAGAGGAAAACAAAGAGAGGGAGAGAGAGAGAGAGAAACAGATCTTCCACTTGCTGGTTCACTCCTCAAATGGCTGCAACATTTGGAGCTGAGCTGGTATGAGGGCAGGAACAAGGAGCTTCCTCTGGCTCTGCCACATTAGTGGCAGGGGCCCAAGTCCCTGGGCCATCCACTGCTACTTTCCCAGGCACATTAGCAAGGAGCTGGATCAGAAGTGGAGCAGCCAGAACATAAAACAGCACTTGGATGAGATGCGGGCATTACAGGCAGTGGCTTTACCCACTAAACCACACCACCAGTTCCCCTCTTTTCTTTTCTTTTTTTTTTTTTAAGATGAATTTTATTTATTTGAAAGACAGTTACAGAGAGAGGTAGAGACAGAGAGAAAGGTCCTTCATCCACGGGTTCACTCCCCAGATGGCCACAATGGCCAGAGCTGCGCCAATTCGAAGGCAGGAGCCAGGAGCTTCTTCCAGGTCTCCCATGTGAGTGCAGGGTCCCAAGGACTTGGGCCATCTTCTACTGCTTTCCCAGTCCATAGCAGAGAGCTGGATTGGAAGAGGAGCAGCTGAAACTAGAATCAGCACCCATATGGGATGCTGGCGCTTCAGGCCACAGCTTTAACCTGCTCCACCACAGTGCTGGTTCATCTTTTTTTTTTTTTTTTTTTTTTTTAATTTATTTATTTGAAAGGCACAGTGACAGAGACAGAGAGGCAGAGAGAGAGAGATCTCCGTCTATTGGTTCACTCCCCACATGGCCACTACAGCCCAGCCCATGCTGCATCAGGCCAAAACTAGGAACCAGGAACTCTGAGTCTCCTACGTTGGTGGCAGGGGCCTAGATAAATTTGGCCATCTTTCACTGCTTTCCCAGGCACATGAGCAGGGAACTGGATTAGAAGCGGAGTAGCTAGGACTTGACTGACACCTAAACATGGGATTGTGGTATGGATGCCTGTTTAGTCTTCCTGTGGGAAACCCGGAAGAAGTTCCTGGCTCCTGGCTTTGGATCAGCACAGCTCCAGCTGTTGCAGCCAACTGGGGAGTGAACCAGTGGATGGAAGACCCCACCCCCCCCCACCTCTCCTCTCTCTTTGTGTAACTCTGACTTTCAAGGAAATAAATAAATTTTTGGAAAAACAAAAATCCTGGAATAGTAGGGGATGGACCAGGCCAAAGCTGGTAGCCAGATATTCAACGCAGCTCTCCCAAGTGGGTAGCAGGGATTTAACTACTGGAGCCATCCACTGCCTCTGTGGGTCTGTATTAGCTGGAAGCTGGAGACAGAAGGAAGAGCTGGATACCAAAGCTAGGCACTGTATGTGGGACATGGGTATTCTAACTGACATCTTAATTGTTAGGCTACATGATTATCTCCAAAATGTAGTTTAATTAAATGCAGGTAAGTACAGGATAGAAATGTCATTCTATTTAGTTTAACATTAGCTGAGGACTTATCATAAAATAACAAAATACATAAGAAAGATTGGCTCAAGTTAAAATTTTTGTTATCAGAATTGTATTTGGCAGGCACCGCGGCTCACTAGGCTAATCTTCCGCCTGCGGTGCCGGCACCCGGGTTCTAGTCCCAGTTGGGGTGCCAGATTCTGTTGGGTTACTCCTCTTCCAGTCCAGCTCTCTGCTGTGGCCCGGGAAGGCAGTGGAGGATGGCCCAAGTCCTTGGGCCCTGCACCCGCATGGGAGACCAGGAGGAAGCACCTGGCTCCTGGCTTCGGATCGGTGCAGCGCGCCGGCCATAGCAGCCATCTGGAGGGTAAACCAACAGAAGGAAGACCTTTCTCTCTGTCTCTCTCTCTCTCACTGTCTAACTCTGCCTGTCAAAAAATTTTTTATTTGAATGGAATTAAATAGCTTATGAGCCATTTCCCATAATGTCACCTTCATACAAAGCAGGCCATTCGCCTATAAAGCTAAGAAAGTACAGACTAGAAATGATTCCCTACTTGTTCCAGCGGCAGAGCATTTGGAAGTCAGTACTCTTTGCAGAATGTGAAACAGTAAGACATTTATATTCCACCATGGTTAGCAAGTGCAAAGTTGGTAAAAATGATTATAAAACTTAAAATCAAAACTAGAGACATGGGGCCAGCGCTGTGGCACAGAGGATTAAACTGCTGCTTGCACATATACCAGCATCCCATATCAGAGAACTGGCTCAAATCCTATCACTCCGAGTCCCACCAACTCTGATCCAGCTTCCTGCTAATGCACCAGGGAAAGCAGTGAATGGTGACCTAAGTACTTGTGTCACTGTCACCCATGTGAAGTTCCTAATTCCTGGCTTTGGCCTGGCTCACTCCTGGCTGTTGAAGTCATTTAAGGAGTGAATCAGAAGATGGAAAACTGTGTGTGTCTGTGTGGGGTGTCCTTCTGTCACTCAGACTTTGAAATAAATAAATCTGTTAAAAAAAAAAAACAAAGCCGGCGCCGTGGCTCAATAGGCTAATCCTCCACCTAGCGGCGCCGGCACACCGGGTTCTAGTCCCGGTTGGGGCGCCGGATTCTGTCCCGGTTGCCCCTCTTCCAGGCCAGCTCTCTGCTATGGCCAGGGAGTGCAGTGGAGGATGGCCCAGGTGCTTGGGCCCTGCACCCCATGGGAGACCAGGAAAAGCACCTGGCTCCTGGCTCCTGCCAGGATCAGCGCGGTGCGCCGGCTGCAGCGGCGGCCATTGGAGGGTGAACCAACGGCAAAGGAAGACCTTTCTCTCTCTGTCTCTCTCTCTCACTGTCCACTCTGCCTGTCAAAAAAAAAAAAAAAAAAAAAAAAACAAAAAGCCAACCTATAGGTGTATGTCTATTAGAAAAAAACAAGTATGATAAGTCATTTTCCTTCGAAGAAATCTCTACATCTCTTGTTCATTAACTTTACAATATTCTGCTAATCACTGGACAGTAAAGATTTTTAAAACATTTCTGAGAGAAAAATAATACTGGCTTTTTCCCTCCTGCGAACTAGAAAAGATCAATATCACTAAATTTGTCTTATTCATTAAAAGTTTAAGAATTCCTGGGTGGGGCAATTGTTTAGCCTGGTGGTTAAGATGCCGAGGAAGGGGTTGGTGCTGTGGATAGTATTCTAAGCCTCCTTCTGTGGCGCTGGCATCCCATATGGGCGCTGGCTTATGTCCCAGCTGCTCCTCTTCCAATTCAGCTCTCTGGTATGTCCTGGGAAAACAGTAAAAGTTGGCCCAAGTGCTTGGGCCCTTGCACCCACACAGGAGACCGGAAAGAAGCTCCTGGCTAAAGGCTTCAGATCAGCCTAGCTCTGGCCTTTGTGGCCATTTGGGAAGTGAACCAGCGGATGGAAGACCTTTCTCTCTGTTATTCCCTCTTTCTGTCTGTAACTCTACCTCTCGAATAAATAAAATAAATCTTACAAAAAAGAAAAAAGGAAATAGCAAGATAGCAAGACAAATTAAAAAAAAAAAAAGATGCCAATGAAGACATCCCCATCTCCTATACCAGAGTACCTTGGATTTGATGCCTGGCTCCAGCTCGACTCCAGTTTTCTGGCTAATGTCTATCCAAGGAAGCAGCAGTTATGGCTTCAGTAATTGGTTTCCTGCTCCCCATTTGGGAGACCAGGATTGAGTTCTCAGCTCCCTGCTTTCATACCAGTCCCGCTACAGCCAATGCAGACACCTGGGGAGTGAAAGATCAGATGGGAGCCCTCTATCTATCTCTCTACCTCACATATAAACAAATATACAATTAAATGGGGAGGGGGGCGGATCCCTGGGGCAAACTCCTACATCCCTCAGCATTCTACCGTAAGTATTCTTTCTTGAAGAAGATGCTTGACATGGAACTTGTACCAAGGCAGAGGGTCTCCTTTCCCTCCTTTCCTTTCACAAATGCCCTCCTTCCACTACACTTAAGGAAAGGCAGAGCTCTCACATATCCTGAAACTCACCATGGCACTACTCTAGGATGAAATAAATAAATACTAGAACACTAAACGGAGAGAACTGTGCTTTTATTTCAGTAACTTGCCCCTTCCATCCTATTGTCAAAAAACACATCTTCCTGATGGCCCAAGTGCTTGGACCCCTGCCACCCACGTGGGAAACCCAGATAAAGCTCCTGGCTCCTGGTTTCAGCCTGGCCCAGCCCTGGCTGTTGCGGTCATTTGGAGAGTGAACCAGCAGAGTGAAGATCTCTGTGTGTGTGTGTGTGTATGTGCACACGCGCGCGCGTGTGTGTCTATTTCTCTATCTGTAACTCTGCCTTTCAAATTAGTAAATAAATCATTTTAAAAAATTCTCCTCAGGGAACAAGCCAGGAAAATAAAGAAAAAAGAATATTTTTAAGACATACTTAAGATATATTACAGCCGGCGCCGTGGCTCACTAGGCTAATCCTCCACCTTGCGGCGCCGGCACACCGGGTTCTAGTCCCGGTCGGGGCGCCGGATTCTGTCCCGGTTGCCCCTCTTCCAGACCAGCTCTCTGCTGTGGCCAGGGAGTGCAGTGGAGGATGGCCCAAGTGCTCGGGCCCTGCACCCCATGGGAGACCAGGATAAGTACCTGGCTCCTGCCATCGGATCAGCGCGGTGCGCCAGCCGCGGCGGCCATTGGAGGGTGAACCAACGGCAAAGGAAGACCTTTCTCTCTGTCTCTCTCTCTCACTGTCCACTCTGCCTGTCAAAAAAAAAATAAAAGATATATTAAGGTTACTACTACCTAGGCCATTCAATAGAAAAACAATCAAGTCGGGGCCAGCACTGTGGCACAGCAGGTTAAAGCCATGGCCTGAAGCGCCAGCATCCAATATAGGCACCGGTTGTAGTCCCGGCTGCTCCTCTTCCAATCCTGCTCTCTGCTATGGTCTGGGAAAGCAGTAGAAGATGGCCTAAGTCCTTGGACCCCTGCACCGACGTGGGAGACCCAGAAGAAGCTCCTGGCCTCTGGCTTCAGATAGGCGCAGCTCCGCCTGTTGCGGCCATCTGGGAAGTGAACCAGCAGATGGAAAACCTCTCTCTGTCTCTACCTCTCTCTGTAACTGTCTTTCAAATAAATAAAATAAATTTTTAAAAGAAAAACAATCAAACCAAGTTTTCATACCTTAGCTAGCTATATATATTTTAGATATTTATTTATTTATTTGAAAGAGTTACACAAAGAGAGAAGGAGAGGCGGGGGGGGGTGTCGCTCCCCCTCTTCGTGGAGGAACGACACTGAACCCTGCGCTGTTCTTTCGTCTGCTCGGCCCTCCCCGGGTTTGCTGCTGGTTCTTCCCGGGTTGGCTACTATCCCTTCCACCTCCGTGGAAGGGCAGTTCCCCCTGGCCACATTCCCCACTTCCGCAGGGGAGCGGCACACTGCCGGCCGGCTCTCTCAGGGGCTGCACAGGTGTTCCTTCAGATGTTCCCCTTAGATGTTCCCAGTGCATGCTGTCTCTCTCCTCCTTTATAGTCCTCCTCCGCCAATCCTAACTCGGCTGCCCACACGCCGAGTACGCTGCTCTCCTCCAATCAGGAGCAAGTCCTACTGTTTATTGGTTGAACTGGAGGCAGCTGTGCGGAAGCTGTTTACTTCTCTCCCAGCGCCATATTGTGGGAGAGCAGATGCATAGAATAAGTCTTAATTCCAGTAACTCAGTCTAGTCCGGTTTGCTCCCCACAGGGGGGTGTCTTCCATCCGCTGGTTCATTCCCTAGATGGCTGCAACAGCCAGAGCTGCACCAATCCGAAGCCAGGAGCCAGGAACTTCTGTCTCTCTCATGAGGGTTCAGAGGCCCAAAGACTTGGGTCATCTTCCACTGTTTTCCCAGGCCATAGCAGAGAGCTGGATCAAAAGTGGAGCAGCCTGGACTTGAACTGGCGCCCATATGGGATGCTGGCACTGCAGGAGGTGGCTTTACCCACTATGCCACAGTGCCAGCCCCATCTAGCTATTTTACAAATTGAATTCAGAAAGTGAGATGATTGGCATGACACATATTAACACATTCTTTTTTTTAATATTTATTTATTTATTTGAAAGGCAGAGCTAGAAAGAGAAGAGACATCTTTCATGTGCTATTCACTCCCCAAATGGACACAACAGGCAGAGCTGAGCTGACCTGAAGTCAGGAGCCAGGAGTTTCCTCCAGGTTTCATACGTGGGTGCAGAGGCCCAACCATTTGTGCCATCCTCCACTGCTTTCCAGTGCATTAGTAGGGAGCTGGATCAGAAGTGGAGCACCCAGGACTTGAACTGACACCCACATAGGATTGCAGGCGGCAGCTTTACCTGCCATGCCACAGCACTGGCCCCAACACAGTCATCTGAATTAAAAAATTAAGTCAGATTTTTGAAAAAAATATAAAAATGATGATCCTGGAAGGCTTGACAGCAACAATGCCAGAATCTCATATCCGATGTGGCATCCCACATCAGAGTGCTAGCTCAAGTCCCACCAACTCCGCTTTTGACCCAGCCTCCTGCTATGCACTTGGGACAGCAGCAGCAAATACTTGTGTCATTGCCACCCACATGGGAAAATCTGGATGGAGTTCCTACCTCCTGGTTTTGGCCTGGCCCAAAGGTTGAAGTTATTTAGGGAGTGAACAAGCAGATGGAAAATCTGTCTCTTCCTCTCTGGCCTTACTAATTCAGTTATGTAGTAGTTAAATTCCATAAAACAAGTAAATGCAGTAAACAGAATTCAAAGATGGCCCCCAAGTCTCTCACCCACTTATATAAATGCCCAGCATAGTCCCCTCTCCTTAAGCATGGGCAGCACCTGTGAATATGATGGGCTATCATTCCTGTGATTAGGTCACTACATGGCAAATTCCTGTGATGAAGTCACCACAGCCACTAGTCAACTGACTTTTGAGTTGATCAAAAGGGAGTCCTATGGGCCGGCACTGTGGCGCAGTAGGTTAATCCTTCACCTGTGGCGCCAGCATCCCATATGGGTGCCGGTTCATGTCCCTGCTGCTCCTCTTCTGATCCAGCTCCTTGCTATGGCCTGGAAAAGCAGTAGGAAACAGCCCAAATGCTTGGGCTCCTGCACCTGTGTGGAAGACCCAGAAGAAGCTCCTGGCTCCTGGCTTTGGATAGGCTCAGTTCTGGCCGTTGCAGTCATTTGGAGAGTAATCCAGCAGATGAAAGACCTTTCTCTCTGTCTCTTCCTCTCAATGTCTGTAAACTCCACTTCTCAAATAAATAAAAATCTTTAAAAAAAAGGGGGGGGGGCGTGCAGTCCTGACCTAATCAGGTGAATCCTTTAAAAGTGGGTCTAGAAGCACAAGACAAGAAGTAGCAATTTACGCATTTCTGTCAACCTTGAAAAAGGAAAATGACCTGCTATGCTAAGGGCTGTTTAGCAAGGAATGGTGGCAGCCTTTGGGAACTGAGGGTATCAATCCTGTAACTGAAAGGAAATGAATTCTGTCAATAATCTTATGATTATTCAGCTTGGGAGGAGAGATCAAGACTCAAATGAGAGACCAAAGCCTCAAACAAAATCTTGATTTCAGACTTGTAAGATGCCAACAGAAAACCTAGCTAGGCAGTTCCAAGACTTCTGACCTACAGAAACTGTGAGATATAAATGGTTATTGTATTAAGCCACTATGTCTATGATAATTTGTTATCCATCCAATACAATCAGCTAGAACTGTAGCTCCAAGGACTCAATAAAAATATATTTAAGAACGAGATATGGGGCCAGTGATGTGGTGTAGTGGGTTAAGCCACCACCTGCAGTGCTGGTGTCCCATATGGGCACAGGTTCAAGACCTGGCTGCTCCACTTCTGATCCAGCTCCCTGTTAATGCATGTGGGAAAGTTGCAGAAGAGGCCCAAGTGCTTGGACACCTGTGCCCACGTGGGAGACCTGGAAGAAGCTCCTGGCTTCCACTTGGCCCAGTCCCAGCTGTTGTGGCCATTTAGGAAGTGAACCAGCACATGGAAGACCTATCTTGCTTTGTCTCTTCCTCTATCTATATATAACTTGGCCTTTCAAATAAAAAAAAAAAAAAACTTCAAGAAAAAAAGGCTGAGATAAATTAAAAAGACATTTTATCAATATATATTGTATTGGTCACAGTGTAATGAAATTAATATTATTTTTACCATCCAATTTTTTTGGATACACTGAATTAAACAAAGGACCTCTAAGTAAAAAAGTTAAAAAAGTAAGCTATAGTTATTATTTTATAAGTCCTAGAAAAGCCAACAAATGAAAAAGCAAATAACTCTAAAAACCAGGTAATGAATTATTTTCCAACTCAGGTGATTTCCAACTTCTTGCTTTAAACAAAATTAAAGGAGAACCTAATTAAGTTGCTGGTTAAGAAATCATCAAAAGCAAACTTTGATGACAGGTATACTATGTAATTTTAAACAGTCATATAATTTGAAGTTAAAAACTGGATTTGGTATCTTTAAATGTTTCTTCCATTTATGTAACAAAAGTTCTTAGGATTTACATCTATAAAAATGGAAACAGGAAAACAACTGATGCTAAAACCTGATTTACTAGAGCAAGACCCTATCTCATTATAACAATAAATAATATTTGCTCATGAAACATGAACTAATTTAAAAATCATACAGAGTATACATATATTATTGAGATAAGCATATTCAATATTCATATGGTTGGTTCTAGGGGAAATTTTTAAAAATTGAATATTAGACTTTTTATTCTTATAAGAAGTATAAATACAAAGGAGAGATAAAAGACTTTTAAATATATATATATATATATAAAACACACATGTATGTGGGGGAAGTGGAATGAAAAGGTCACAGGGATAAAAAGTAAAATTATCAACTGTTAAAGAAGCACTCTGACATGTATTTTTAGAGATTTTTATTGATTTGAAAGGCAGAGTTACAGACAGAGAGAGAGAGAGACAGAGAAAGGGAAAGAGCTTCTATCAACTGGTTCATTCCCAACATGGCCACAATGGCTGGGGCTGAGCCAGATCATAGCCAGGATCCTGGAACTGGCATTTTAGATGGCAAGGGCCCAAGTGCCTGCACCATCTTCTGCTGCTTCTCCAGGCACATTAGTAGGGAGCTGAAACAGTACCGAAGCAGCTGGAACTTGAACCTGCACTCATATGGGATGCTGCTGTTGAAGGTGGCAGTTTAAACCCCTGTACCAGAAGGCAGGCCCCAACGTGTGCATTTTAAAAGGATGGCAGGTATAAAACTATTTGGGTATTTAGATTGCATTACATACACTTAAAAGACTGATGGAGGGGTCAAGGTTGTGGCATACTGGTTTAAGCCTCCATTTGCGATGCCAGCATCCCACATGGGTGCCGTTTCAAGTCCTAGCTGTTCTGCTTCCAATCCAGCTTCCTGCTAATGTACCTGGGAAAGTAGCAGAAAGATGGCCCAAGTACCCCTGCACCCATGTTGGAAACCCAGATGAAGCTCCTGGTTTCAGCCTGGCCCAACCTTGGCCACTGTGGCCATCTAAGGAGTGAACAAGTAGATGGAAGATCTCTGTGTGTGTATCTCTGCCTGTCAAATAAATAAATAAATCTTAAAAAAAAAAAAAGACTGACAGAAACGTTTTACAACTTCACTATTTATAACACATACAAAATCATCCTCTGAAAGTATTTACAATGAAACAATGAAAATTGTTAAATATCAATGGAAAAACATGCAGGTTTTGTGAAATTCTTTGGGGGATATGCAGGGAAAGAAATTAGAAAATTTCTACTTGAGGAGAAAGAACAGAGAAGCTGCAATGTGTGGTATGAGAGAGGGAAAGGATGATAACTAGGTTGCTGGCTCAGGAACTGGGTATATCATTTATCCTGGAGATGTAGGTTTTTGGGAGAAAATAACAAGTCTGGGTTATGTTGTGAACACCTGTGAACATCCCCATGGAACTCTCCAAAAAACAAGACAGATGTAGCAGTTTTAGATAGACTTCAAGGAAAGGTCTCTCCAAGAAGTTTTACTATAGGGTCCGGCACTATAGGTGACGGCATAGCGTCATCTGCTGTCTGCAGTGCCAACATCCCAGATGGGTGTTGGTTTGAGTCTCAGCTGCTCCACTTCTGATCCAGCTCTTTGCTATGGCCTGAGAAAGCAGCAGAAGATGGCCCCAGTCCCTGGACCCCTGCACCCAACCTACATGAGAGTTCCAGAAGAAACTCCTGGCTCCTGGCTTCGGATCGGCCCAGATCCAACAGTTGCAGCCATTTGGGAAGTGAATCAGCGGATGGAAGACCTCTCTTTCTGTGCCTCTGCCTCTCTGTAACTCTGCTTTTCAAATAAATAAATAAAAATCTTAAAAAAAAAAAAAAGACATTTAACTATAAAGGTTCAAATGACTTTAAAGGGCCAGTTAGGTGATTATCTAGGGAAGGGTGTTGCAGGCAGAAGATACATCATCTACAAAGTTGTGAGACTAGGAACAAGGAAGCCAGTAAAAGGCAGGAGTAGATCAGACAAGAAAGGGTAGTAAATAAAGTAAGAGCATTACAAGGCATGAGGGACAGCACCAGAACATACAAGAGCTAGCCACTGAAAGGACTTTGATTTTTTTTTTTTTTTAAGATTTACTTGAAAGAATTACACAGAGAGAAGGAGAGGCAGAGAGAGAGAGAGAGAGAGAAGTCTTCCATCCGCTTGCTCATTGGCCACAATGGCCAGAGCTATGCCGATCAGGAGCCAGGAGCCAGGAGCTTCTTCTGGGTCTCCCATGCGGGTGCAGGGGCCTAAAGACTTGGGCCATCTTCCACTGCTTTCCCAGGCCATAGCAGAGAGCTGGATCGGAAGAGGAGCAGCCGGCTCTCAAACCGGCACCCATATGGGATGCCGGCGCTTCAGGCCAGGGCATTAATCTGCTGCACTACAGCGCTGGTCCCAGAACTTTGACTTTCATTCAAAGAAGCACTAAGTTCTTAAGAAGAGTGACACAATCTCACTTTACTGTGTTGAGAGGAGATGGAATGAGGCAAAAGTAGGAGAGAGGTGAACAACAACGAGGCTGTCTCAATACTCTAGGAAACTGATGATGACTTGGCTCCAGGTGACAGAAGTGGAAAAGTACAAAATGATGTCTGAATACAGTTGTAATGTGAAGTAGAGCTGAAAGGATTCGCTGACAGATTAGAAGTGTGACATGAAAAAAAGAATTAAAGCATAGCTACAGATTTTCAGTTTGGGCTGGCATTGTGGCACAGCGGGTTACGTGGCTGCTTGGGTTACCCAGATCCCATATCAAGTGCCTAAGGTCAAGTACTGTGTCGGGTTCCAATCCAGCTTCCTGTTAATGTACACCATGTACATTATGTGCATTAATGTACACTTCATTCCCTGCTACCCACGTGGAAGACCCCAGTGGAGTTCCTGACTGCTGATTTGAGCCTATCCCAGCCCCACTAGGGCAGTAAACCAGCAGATGGAAGATAATCTCTCTTTCTCAATCTGCCTTTCAAATAAATAAACTTTAGAAAAGACTTTTAGTTTGAGCAACTAGAAGGATGAATAGCCTCTTACTGATAAGGGAACCACTACAAAAGGAGCAAGTTTTGGGGGGAAGGAGGGATGTCATTATTAGTTGAGATATCTAGCATGTCTATGTGGAAGCATTCAGAAAAAAGACAAACATCCCAATGTAGGAGAGATCTGAGCCAGAATACAAATTTGGAAATCATCAGGTACAGATGATACATGAAACAGTGAGGCAGAGTAGAATATCTAGGAGAATGAGTGTAACTATAAGTCTAAAAACTAAGCTGTGGGGAGGTCAGAATGAGGTGACTGGGAAAATAAGGAGGAACATGAAAGGAGAAGACCCAAAGGAAAATGCAGAGAAAACCAGGAGAGTCTGGTGTTCTGAAAGCCAAAGGAGGAAAGGATTTCAAGGAGGAAGAGATCAACTGTAACGTGCCTCTAAAAAGTCGATTTAAAAACTACAATAGTGCTTTGGAAAGGAAGAGATACTGTTTTGAGTTTACAAAATCATTTAATGTAGTGGGGTATAGAAAACTACTTGAACTAATACTAGTGCTCATATATCCAGATCTTACTGGTATTTGCACTGTGTTGCTTCACTCCTACACAATAACATATGAATTACTGACTGCATTATACAGTTCAAAAGCTTACTACTTACTATCATGTTTTTATGTAAAAGAAGAAAAGAATTTCAGGTTGTTAATTTTTAACATTTCTATATCACATAATGCTAAATCTATTAGTCCCATTAAAATCCCTTGCTGATCCAAATATGCAGGCTAACAGAGGATATAATCAAAGTACTATTCCCTTGAACAAGAGGCTATGGTTAATATAAAAGACATATATTTGATTTATGTCAAGTGGTAATATAGGTAATGCTTTGGCTACTCAGCATAAAACACTTTAATGGAATATTACTGCTCCAAATATACCATACCAAAATTAAACTGAAAATAGAAGGCGACTACTAAATCATGGCTGACAGGGAGCCAACTGCAGCAAGTTAAAACGCATTCCTAATGCTCATCCAGTACTGGCTGAACCCCTTGAGTCAGTTTGGGTCATTATTAGTTTGGAGTAATTCCAAATGACTCCCTCGAGTTCTACTGTTACATTTAGTGGCTTTAAGAAATCCAGATCTGGCCTAATGTCAAAACAAAAACAAAAATTAAAAAAAAAATCATAGGATGTCTTACTAGTTTCTTGTTTAGACTGATATTTCTAAACACAATTCTAATCAGGTTAATCTAATTTCTTCGGTGTATAAATGATAACTCCACAGTAAGTACTTCTTATTCTCAATTAGAGACACTAACTAGGTCTACCTATATATAGTCTACCACAGTGGCCTTATCTCCTTTTTTGGTTTGTTTTTTAAAAACAAGTCCTGTTCCTATCCTTCCCTCTGTTCAAATTCTCTCCCTTTCTCTTGTTAATTCCAACTGATCTTTCAGATAATTGTTTACTTCCTTTTCTATCTCTCCCAGGCCTCTGCCACAGCCATGTGGGATGCAAGCTTTGTGACAGTAAGGGCCTTGCTAGGTCTTCATGACCAAGAACAGACACTAGACACTCAGTAATTTATTTTAATATATCCTCCAGAATTCAGTACATCTTAAAGAAGGCTTCTTTGACTCCATTACACACCAGTGACATTAATTTTATTTTCTCAAATCACCCTATACTTTTCTTGTTGGCCCAAGGAAAGATCTCCTGTCATTTTGGGACCAGCACTGTAGCATAGTAAGCTAAGCCTCCGCCTGCCACGCCGGCATCCAATTAGGTGCCGGTTCATGTCCCAGCTACTCCTCTTCTGATCCAGCACTCTGAGATGGCCTAGGAAAGCAGTAGATGGCCCAAATGCTTGGTCCCCTTCACCCGCGTGGGAGACCCAGAAGAAGCTCCTGGCCCCTGGCTTCAGATCGGCTTAGCTCCGACTGTTGCGTCCATTTGAGAAGTGAACAAGCAGATGGAAGACCTTTCTCACTGTCTCTCCCTCTCTCTATCTATAAGTCTACCTCTCAAATAAATAAAATATTAAAAAAAAAAAAAGATCTTGTGCCATTTTCTAAAACAAACTTCTGAGACACAGGCACAAAGGCGGAAACACAGGGCTGATGCTGTGGTGTAGTGGGTCAAGCTGCCGTCTGCAGCACCAACATCCCACATGGGAGTTAGTTCAAGTCTGGCTGCTCTACTTCCAATCCAGCTCCCTGCTAATGTGCCTGGGAAACAGCAGAGGATGGCCCAAGTACTTGGGCCCCTGCACCCACGTGGGAGACCCAGATGAAGCTCCTTTCTCATGGCTTCAGCCTGGCCCAGGCCTGGTGGTTGTCATCTGGCGAGTGAACCAGCAGGTGGAAGATCTCTCTCCTCTCTCTGTCTCTCCCTATCTCTCTGTAACTCTTTCAAATAAATAAACAATTCTTTAAAAAAAAAAAAGAAAGAAAGAATTAAAAAAAAAAACACTAAACCGCATCAGATTTTACATACGCGTTTCTGAATCAAAGCTCCTAGTTTTTCTTTGCCATAGATTGCTATTAATTAATCCAGACATTCTCTCACATCTCTTGCCTTTTAGATAGCTATCTACCAGCAAATTATCATGGGATGGAGAGATTCATATTTAACCTGAATCAAATTAGACTCAGTAACAAAATAACTCAACCAATTCTTTCTGGCTCTCTCTGACATTTCCAACTACAGATGGTAAGACAACAGACATTTTCTTTTCCATGGATAGCTTGGTTCAGAACAATTACAGAAAGGACATCTACAAAGGAAGGATCAGGGACTGAAAAATCTGATAAAATTATTTTCAGATAGAGTGGGTATTTAACATAGCATTGAAGACACTCGTGTCCTGCATCAGAGCACGTGAGTTCAATCTGGGCTTCAACTCCTGACTTCAGCTTTCCAACAATGCAGATCCTAGGAGGCACTGGTGATGGTTCAAGTGATAAGATTTCTGCCACCATGTGAGAAGCCAGGATTGCATTCCTGACTTTGGGAGCTCCCGACCCATGAGCCAGGAGCTTCATCGGGGTCTCCCACATGGGTGCTGGGGCCCAAGTACTTGGGCCATCTTTCGCCACTTTCCCAGGCCATTAACAGGGAGGAAGATTGGAAATGGAGCAGCTAGGACAAGAATTGGTGCCCATATGGGATGCCAGTGTCACAGGTGACAGCTTTACCTGCTATGCCACAATGCCAGCCCCACTCTGTATGTTTTTAAGTGCCAACGTGAGGCTGTGCTTTATAAATAAAGAACAAATAAGCAAAAAGGTAAAGAACAATATTTCTATTTCCAAAAGTACTTTGCCATAAATCTAATTTTTCAACTTTTGTGTTTCTACATAGTGAAATGAATACTCACTGTTTTTGAAAAAACCCTTCCATTTTCAACATCAACAATGGTGCTTTAAAAAATAAATACATACTCATAGAGACATGTACACATGAGCATACATACACATGGGAACTTCAAAAAGTTCATGGAAAATGAATAAGCTGTAAGTTTATTTTTGCGCAAAAAATTTCTGACGGATGGGCATTTGGCATAGCAGTTAAGATACCACTGGGATAACCGTATTTCACATTGGAGTATCTGGTTTAAGTCTTGGCTACTCAGCTTCTAATCCAGCTTCCTTCTAATGTGCATCCTGGGAGGCAGCAAATGATGGCTGACATACTTAGATCTTTGCCACCTATGCTGGTGACCCAGATTGGGTTCCAAGCACCTGGCTTTAGGCTGGCCCAACACTGGCTGTTGCAGGTACTTTTGTGGGAATTAGCTAATGAATGGAAGGTCTCTCTCAATCTCTGTAACTCTTTTTTGTTTTAAAGATTTATTTATTTATTTATTTGAAAGGCAGAGTAACAGAGAGGGAGGAAGAGGCGGAGAGATAGAGGTCCATCTGCTGATTCACTCCCCAAATGGCTGCGACAACCAGGGTCGGGCCAGGACAAAGCCAAGAACCAAGAACTACATCCAAATCTCCCACAAGTCTGCAGGGACCCAAAGACTTGGGATCATTTTCTGATGCCTTCCCAAGTGCATTAACAGGCAGCAGGACAGAAGTAGAGCAGCTGGGACGCAAACTGGTGCCCATATGGGATATCAGCAACATGGGCTACAGCTTAACTTGCTATATACCACAATGCTGACCCCACTCTTTTTTAAAATATACATATATATTTATTTATTGACCCGAAAGGCAGAGTTACAGAGAAGCAGAGGCAGAGATAGAGAGAGTCCTCCATCCACTGGTTCACTCTCCAAATGGCTGCAACAGCTGGAGCTGGGCTGATCTGAAGCCAGGAGTCAGGAGATTCTTCTGGGTCCCCCACGCAGGTTAGGGGCCCAAGGACTTGGGCCATCTTCTACTGCTTTCCCAGTCCAAAGCAGAGAGCTGGATTGGAAGTAGAGCAGCTGGGACTCGAACTGGCGCCAACATGGGATGCCAGCACTGCAGGCAGCAGCTTTATATGCTATGCCACAGCACTGGCCCCTCACTCTGTCTTTAAAATACAATGAAAAATAAGAGCCTTCTAAAAAGTACTTAAAAAAACTTTTGAAATCCATGCACAGTTTTTTCATACTATGTATTTTCCATGAACTTAAGACCACCCAGGTCTCCCATGTGGGGAGCAGGGACTCAGGCACTTGAACTATACTCCTCTGCTTTCCTGCCACATTAACAGGGAACTGGATCAGAAACAGAACAGCCAAGTGCTACAACACGGAATGCTGGATTGCAATTGGCAGTTTAACCCACAGGGACACAACATTGGCCCCCAAAACTTACTCTTTTATGTTCTTGCAGGAAGTTAACTAATTTTGTATCTAACCTAACAATCTGAGCTCAGTACTCTTTTATTAAACTGTCTATAAGTACTTACCTCCTCAAAGTTTCTCATGAGCAGCTTTGACATTTTACTAGTTCTCTAAGTAATGGGTTGAATCAAAACCAATGACACGTGTCCATTGACATTTGCACAAAAATCATGATTTTACCTTTCTGAAAGCTGTATTTTAACAATTTCAGAGACACTGCATTATGTCACACTGGGTTAAGCCTCAACTTGTGATGACAGCATTGCATACTGGAGCACCAATTTGAGTCCCAGCTGCACTGCCTCAAATCCATGACCCTGCTTAGACACCGTGGAAGACAGCAAAAGATGGCCCAAGTATTTGAGCCCTATCACCATGTGGGAGACCAGGATGGAGTTCATGGCTCCTGACTTCATTCTGTCCCAGCCTCAGCCATTGCATACATTTAGGGAGTGAACCAGCAGATGGAAGATCTCTTTCTCTCTCTGTCCCTCCAGCTTTCCCTCTGTCATTCTGTATTTCAATATATATATATATATGTGTGTGTGTGTGTGTATATAATATATATGTAATATATGTAATAAAATATATAATATATATATTTTGGAAGTTCCACCAAGACACCCAAGTGGACTAACTTGATAGAGTCAATTAAACTACATTACTCACTTCACACACACATAAATACTCCTTACAGAACTTGGAACTCAGAAATACTATTTCATTTTCATGAAACAAAACATCGTAATTTAGAATTTTCAGTCTAGGTGATAAACACCTTTAAACAAGGGCCTTTACTTTTTAAAATCCACCTTTGTATTCTTAAGATCCAGTATGGTATCAAGAACCTAAAATGTGTTCAGTAAACACTAAATGAATCAAAGAAGCTGGAATACACCACATGCTCCATGGTAACACCAACAAAAGAAAAAAATATTACAGTAAAATCCGGGTAGTTTTATATAGCTAGTCAACTGCAGAAAGGAAGCGAAATTCTAGATGCTTGAAATGTAAAGGCAGTCTCCCCAGAAGTGGCAGAAATCCTCACTGCACAAAGACATGGTTACAGACACCACAATTTGAAATTTTCAGCAAAAGAAGAATGAACTTCAAGTCCCTTAAGAGCTACAACTTGGGGCCGGCGCTGTGGTGTAGTGGGTTAAAGCCATGGCCTGAAGCGCCAGCATCCCATATGGGCGCTGGTCCTAATCCCATCCAGCTCTCTGCAATGGCCTGGGAAAGCAGTGGAGGATGGCCCAAGTCCTCGGGCCCCTGCACCCACGTGAGAGAGCTGGAAGAAGCTCCTGGCTTCGGATCAGCGCAGCTCCAGCTGTTGTGGCCATCTGGGGAGTGAACCAGCAGATGGATGACCTCTCTCTCTCTCTACCTCTCTCTGTAACTCTTTCACATCTCTCTGCTGTGGCCCGGGAGTGCAGTGGAGGATGGCCCAAGTGCTTGGGCCCTGCACCCCATGGGAGACCAGGAGAAGCACCTGGCTCCTGCCTTCGGATCAGCGTGGTGCGCCAGCCACAGCGCACCGGCCGCGGTGGCCATTGGAGGGTGAACCAACAGCAAAGGAAGACCTTTCTCTCTGTCTCTCTCACTGTACACTCTACCTGTCAAAAAAAAATCTTTAAAAAAAAAAAGAAAAAAGAGCTACAACTTTTAGCAGACACTACAAACCCACATGTTGCAATGTCTCCAACACCACAAAATGATATAATCCAGATTACTCTGACCAAAAATTTTCCAAAAACATAAAAAATGCACCTCAGTTCTATAAGAGCAAGTTAATAAGTTTTTTTTTGTTTTTTGTTTTTTGTTTTTTTTTTGGACAGGCAGAGTGGACAGTGAGAGAGAGAGAGAAAAAGGTCTTCCTTTGCCGTTGGTTCACCCTCCAATGGCTGCCGCGGCCGGCGCGCTGTGGCTGGCACATTGCGCTGATCCGAAGGCAGGAGCCAGGTGCTTATCCTGGTCTCCCATGGGGTGCAGGGCCCAAGCACCTGGGCCATCCTCCACTGCACTCCCGGGCCACAGCAGAGAGCTGGCCTGGAAGAGGGGCAACCAGGACAGAATCCGGCACCCCAACCGGGACTAGAACCTGGTGTGCCGGTGCCGCAAGGCGGAGGATTAGCCTAGTGAGTCGCAGCACCGGCCTCTAAGTTTTTTTGTTTGTTTGTTTGTTTTGTATTTGCCTCAAAAGACTAAACTTTCTTAGATGTATTTATTTCTTAGGCATAGACAATACCATAAATGTAGCATATGACAACATAGTATCCACATAAGGTACCTATATTCCAGGAAACAAGTAGGACATACAAATGCAAAGTAACAGCACCAAAGCAATGTACTAGGATGGGATGCTAGTCCTAGCTTTGTTTCCAGCTCAATCTGAAAAATTAATCTGTATCAGTACATGAAGAATTATTAGAGTCAAAGCTACCAATTAAGTAAATCATGCAACACCCACTCCAATGCCATTTGCTACCAGAAAGTACTAACGGTTATACACCTGTGTCCCAATGCTACCCATAAGGCCTGCCTGACAACCGCACTCACACTTCTGTGTGGCAGCAGGGCTAATTAATATCTAAGCATTTCCCTCTTTTTAATTTAGGCCAGGTTTCATTATCACTACTCAGCACACTTTCCATTTCTTTCCCTTTCTGTACAGAACTGGGCTGTACATGGAAGAAAAGTCACTTTAATGTCCCGCTTTAGCACTTGCTCTAGCAGTGAAATAACTCTGCAGCCCCCTCAGTCACCTCCACCAAGTTCTCTAAAAACACAGGACTTGGTGTTTGCTCCACGAGAAGCAGCAACAAGTCTTTGTGAGAAGGAAAATCTGAAACTTCAAATGCATGAGGACAATGTTTTTACCTTTAAAACACATGTCTTACTTTCATTTATGAAACTGAATGTGCAAAGACTTATTTTCCAAGCGCTGTCTTTTACGTTTTTATTATTTTATATTCCTTCTTACTTGGCACAGAAGGCAGAAGGGACTAAGTTTGCATCAAGGGCAAAGGGAGCCCACGTTCAGCTGCCATTTACGGCCTTCCAATGTGCTTGGACCTCAAAAAGGATTTCTTATAAAAATGACCGTGTGATTAGTAATTAAAATCACAGAGGAAGCCTGACGCCGCGGCCTCCCGAAGAGATGCGCCCTAGCAATGCACTCAAACTCCAAAGATGGATTTCGATGAGCTTGCCCCTGGTTTGTTCCTTAAAATCCCTCCGAGTCCTCCATCGCACCTAGGGAAGACACGCACGGAATTCTTTAAGGGAAATCTTCTGTAAGACACCTTTGGCAGGAAGCGGGAGGCGCTTTAAGTTCACCTTGAGAGCTGCAAAGGTGAGAATCCTGACTCACTGACATTCACACACGGGCTAAAGAGCCGGGCTACCAAAAAACAAAAACAAAAAAGCTCTGCCTCTCCGGCAGTGGGACCCTTAGACCAGCACACTGCCTACGGGGGGCTGCCCCCCAAAGTCATTACCCCGCCCCCAAAAGGTGTTTTTGTTTCAGAAACTGTCTGAACGCCAGCGGGACCTTCTCGTGCCGAATTCAGCCCGAGGACAACAAATTGGTCAACGGCGGAAGTTGCCTTTCGAAACGACTGCAACATGAAATCCAGTTTTATGATCATAACAAAACCTTCCTTCCGGGATCAGGCAAAAAAAAAAAAAAAAAAAAAAAAAAAAAAAAAAAAAAAAAAAAAAAAAAAAACTTGAGAAAAGGTCTTTCTGGATGCAACGGGCAATCGCTGACCCTCCCGTCGCCAGCCAAAAACACACAGCTCGGCCCCGGGGTCCCGAGCCCTCGGAGGACGAGCTGCGCCCCGGCAGACCCTCCAGGGGGCCCCCGTGCCGGACACCTCGGCCGCCCGCTGCGCCGATGCAGCCCGCGGCCGCCCCGGCCCTTCCCTCGGCCGTCCCGACCCCAGCACTGACCTTCCGCAGGGCCGGGACCAACAATCCCCGCCATTTCGGGCTGTTCTCCTCGCTGAAGAACTCGTACAGCTGCGGCGCCTGCTGCATGGCCCCGGCAGCAGCGCCTCCGCATCGGGGGCGGCCCGTGGGCCGGGCCGGGCCGATGGCCTGACAGGCAGGGCACGGGCCGCCTCGCCTCGCCTCGCCGGCGGCCGCCGCCTGCCGCCCGGGCCCAGGCGGCTGGGAGGCGGCGCCGGCGGGCGGGCGGGCGGGGACCCGGGGACGGCTTCCTCGGCCCGGGCGGCCCCGCTGTCGCGCAGCTCCCTCAGAGGAAGCGCCGCGGCCCGCGAGCCCGGGCGACCCCCGGTGGCGACCTCCTTTCGCCGCGGCGCTGGCCGGCTTCTCGGGCGGCTCCTCCTCCTTTGTCTGGGTCCGAAGCCCTGAAGGTTTCAGCCGGCCTCACCCCCGCCCAGACTCCCGCTACGGCCGCGGCGGGCGGAGAGCGGCGGCGGCGGCGGCTGCTGCTCGTCTCCTCATCGCCTCATCCCCGCCCTCTCGGCCCGCAACACCGCCCGGCTCGGCCCAGCCCTGCCCGCCCGAGTCACCTCCAGAGGGCCCTGCGGACTGACGGGGCGCGCGCGTCGGGCGGGAGAGCCACACTCGCGCGGACGGAGCTGGCCGCCGCCGCCGCCGCCGCCGCCGCCCCCGCCCCTTCAGCAGCGGCGCAGAGAGCGCGGAGGCCGCAGACGAGCTCCGGGGCCCCGCACTCGCAGCTCGGCCCGCCCCCTCGGCCCGGCACTCATCGTCCCCGGCCGCCGGAGAAGCCCCGCACGGAGCATGCGCGCCGCGGAGCTGGCAGCGGCGCCGGCCAGGCGCGGAGGTGCTGGGGCCAGGGGGCCCGCCGGGGGGTCCGCCTCTCCCGGGAGCTTCGCCTATTCCAGACAGACTCGGCAAAGTTACTGACTCTTTTTACGCATACTCTTCTTCCTCCCCTCTAGCTTCCCAAGGCAATCGCGATTCGGTGCGGCTCTTGAGGAGTCCGTGGACTGCGGTGGTGGGAGACGGTCTAGGGTTGGTGAGGGAAAAGGGCTTTGGGGTTAGACACTGTAATTAACGTGTTTGTGGCGGACTTGGCTCCTTTGGATATAGGAGACGGTAACTTTCACTTGGTGATGCTGTGGGGAGCCGAGAAGAGACGGCTTGGAAATCTCTTAGCCCTCGGTGGCAGGGCCAGAAGTGGCAAATGACAATGACGTCCATCAAGCTTGAAGTGAAAGGTCCCTCACTTGCACAGGCCCCTGTGTGTTCACAAAATCAGATCATTAAAAAAAAAATCAGTAGATATTTTTGAGCTATTAATCTATCCTCCACTTTGTGTAGGCTTCGGGTCCTACCGAATCTGGATCCGATCCTGCGAGGAGGTATTTACTCGTTAGCAACTCCCAGTAAGATCTCCGACCTTAAGCTTTTCCAAGTTGAAGAAGCATAGACTCTGGAAACTGTATGATTAGCACAAATTCCATCTCATGAAAGATACTGAGCACATGACTATTAACCTGCTGTAAAGAGGACAATCAGTCCTTCACGCCCTGTCCCTGGCCACCAGTGAGGAAGGGAAAGACAAGCTCCAAAAAACCAAGTCTGTGCCACAATTTCAGGCCCAGGACCAGTGGCTGAACAATTATCCTCCCCCCAAAAACGCATCGTGTGTTCAGCTTGGCAAAATCAAAAGGGCAGAGTGGGAAAACTTAAAGAGATCATTTTTAATCAAGTACCCAATGAGTCAAGAATGTCGTGTAATAAATGGGCACATCCACATTCCCCGCACTTGGGATAGTGGAAGCTTGTATTTCTACAATTAATCTTAGTGTGTGAGGGCTAAGACCTGCTTATATACAGTGTCCTCACATCTCTCTCCTGTTCCCAGCCCCCAGCCATAAACTACCAGGCTGTCGCTGTATCTTCTCCTGGGAGAGTCAAGTTGTTAGTGGTAAGTTTCATTCTTGGCCAAGGATATTAGAAGGCTTTTTCTAGGGCAGATCTGGCCTGAAGACATATTTTGTTTGGCCAAGGTTGTATTTAAGTTTTTGACATTGTGGTTCACATTTTACAACCCAGAGATTACATATAAAAATGTGTATTTCCAGCTTCTCTTGACAAAGATCCAGCTACAGGGAGTCCTACGGCATTTACGCAAGGGAATACTGAGCAGGCGCAGGTAGTGGCTACCCTCTTTAGAAAAGTATGCCATCCCATTTCCAGTTGGCTGTCCTCCCCACCTGGCACTGCTCACTCTTTTATGTAACCTGCGCCGTCTCTGCAGGCGCCTGAGTTGTGATCTCTGGGCTGGAAATATGATCCATGTGGGATCATCCAAGAGTGACACCAGAAGAGTTCCCCAACCAGACAAATGAGCCATCCAGAAAAAAATATTAGATTCATACCCACACTCGACACGAGGATAGATTCCAGATATGTCAAAGATTTAACTGTCAGAAATAAAGCCATAAAGTTATAAGCTCAGAGTACAAAAGACCTTTTCATATGACACAAAATCTAGAAGAGAGATAAATTCAACTTTAAAAAGAAAGCCATAAACTAAGCCAAAAGGCAAATAGCAAACTGGAAAAAAATATCTGTAGCTCATCTTTGAAGAGTTAATTTCTTTAACATATAGGCAAGGTTTTACAAATAAAATTTAAAATAGCCGGTGCCGCGGCTCACTAGGCTAATCCTCCGCCTAGCGGCGCCAGCACACCGGGTTCTAGTCCCGGTCGGGGCGCCGGATTCTGTCCCGGTTGCCCCTCTTCCAGGCCAGCTCTCTGCTGTGGCCAGGGAGTGCAGTGGAGGATGGCCCAAGTGCTTGGGCCCTGCACCCCATGGGAGACCAGGAGAAGCACCTGGCTCCTGGCTCCTGGCTCCTGCCATCGGATCAGCGCGGTGCACTGGCCGCAGCGCGCTGGCCGCGGCGGCCATTGGAGGGTGAACCAATGGCAAAGGAAAACCTTTCTCTCTTTCTCTCTCTCTCACTGTCCACTCTGCCTGTCAAAAAAAAAAAAAATTAAATTAATGGGGGAAAGGATAAAAGATATGAAAATACAGTTCACAGAAAATGAAACCTAAATGTCTCTTAAACACATTAAAAATACTGAAGCTTACTCTCATTAAAAAACTACAAATTTGGGGTGGGCACTATGGCATAGTAAGCTAAGCCTCCACCTGCGGTACTGGCATCCCATAAGGGTACCAGTTCAAGTCCTGGCTGCTCCACTTCCAATCCAGCTCCCTGCTAATGGCCTGGGAGAGGAGTGGAAGACGGTCCAAGTGCTTGAGCCCCTGCACACATGAGCAAGACCCAGAAAAAGCTCCTGGCTCCTGGCTTTGGGTCAGCCCAGCTCCAGCTGTTGTGGCCATTTGGGGTGAACCAGCGGATGGCAGACCTCTCTCTGACTCTCCCTCCCTCAATCTGTAACTACCTATCAAATAAATATATGTATATTTTAAAAAAAGAAAACTGCAAATTTAAATTACATTGTTAATTTTTACACTTAATTTTTTACCAATTAAAATAACACAAATCAAAATGGTTGATCATACACTATGATGGTGAAGATATGGGGAAACAGGCACCCTAATATATAATTGGTGGGAAAATAAAATATTTTTAAGTTTTTGTTTTTATTTTATTTGAAAGGGAGGAAGGGGGAAAGAGAGAGAGAGCGCACAAGGGAGAGGGAGAGGGGGAGGGGGAGGGGGAGTATCTTCCATCTAGTTAAAAATAACCAAACCTCTGTGGAACATTCTCCAAGATGTGCTGCAAAGTGGAAAGAACAGGCCATACTTATGCAATACAGAATAGAATATGGTACCACTCATATTTTTTTTTAAAAAGAGACTGTATTTTATTATAAATTATTTATCTGCAATGCCACACAAGATTTCTGTTGCCACAGGGATGAAAACGGTGGCTGGAGGACAGGGAGAGACTTTACTGTGTACTTTTTTGTGACTTTTGAATTTTTAACCACATAAATGCAGTATTTATTCAACATATTGCTTAGTTAAAAGTAACTTCATGAAAAATTTTGAGTTCCTTATATATATTTGCTTCAAGTGTGAAAAAAATGCAAGTATTAAGCCTGTGCATACTATAAGAGGGAGGGTCTAATAAAAAGTTCGATCATAAAATTTAAACTAAGATTAATATTCTAACTACTGTGGTAATAATTTGGTGCAACTTTGCATGCTTTTTTTGAAATGTAGAGTTATTTTTTGGGAGATCATTCGAATGACCCAAGCAAATCCTAGGTTTTAAAATGCAGTTAATACTTACCATAAATCTCTCATTGAAAAACATTGGCTAGGACTTACTCAACATTTCTCCCATTTACTCTCTCATACTTCCTCAATTTATTTAAAGCTACAAGTGCTGCCAGTCAGCAGCAAACCAAAGCAATACCACAGGAAACAATAAATGTTGTTGTCCTTCACTGCCATGGTTCATTGCCATTGCTGGCTGTTTTTCTCACAGTTCATCTGCATCAAAGAAGTCAGAGCAAGTGCTCAGGTGATCCTTTGCCCTTTGACCCTTCAATGAGACTCAAACTGAGAAAGCCCACCCCTGCATGCAGAGCATCAAAAAATGTCTTCTCAGGAGGAACTGTAATTTTTTATGAAATTCCATGACTAATTTTTTAAAAATCATGCTCCCCTCTCCCCAAAGCATTGTCTTTGTTTCATATGAGAAGGGTCTTCAGAAGGTTCATGAAAAATGGAATTAAAAATGAATTTATTTTGGTGCAAAATGTTTTGAAATCCATGTATATATGGAGTCTTCAAAAAGTTCATGGAAGGGGCCGGCACTGTGGCGCAGTAAGCTAAGCCTCTGTCTGTGGCGCCCACATCCCATTCAGGCTGCTCCTCTTCCAAAGCAGCTCTCTGCTAGGGCAGAGGGAGCAGAAGATGGCCCAAGTGGTTGGGCCCTGCACCGGCATGGGAGACCCAGAAGAAGCTCCTGGCTCCTGGCTTCAGATCAGCTCAGCTCTGGCCTTGTAACCATTTGGGGAGTGAACCATTGGATGGAAGATCTTTCTCTCTGTCTCTCCCTCTCTCTGTCTGTAACTCTATCTCTCAAATAAATAAAATCTTTAAAAAAAAAAAAGTTCATGGAAAATGTGCATTCTGAAAAGTCTATGCATATATTTTAATATTTTTTGCACTGCAAAACTTATTTTTTAATTCCATTTTTCTTTAAGGTGTTTTAAGTATCCTTGTACTATCTCTCATAGAGTAGCAATCATGTCCCCTGGTATGACAACACTGAAGTCATCCAAATATTGCCACCATTACCAGATGGAAAGTCATGTTTAATGAGTATGGAACAGACTGTTCCAGACACCAACTTCTTTATTTTTTTAGAAAAATTTATTTGAAAGTCAGAATTATACAGAGAGAGGGAGAGAGATCTTCCATCCGCTAGTTCAATCCCCAAATGGCCACAACAGCCAAAGTCAGGCCAGACTGGAGCCAGGAGCCAGGAGCTTCTTCCAGGACTCCCACATAGGTGCAGGGGCTCAAGCACTTGAGTCATCTTTCTCTGCTTTCCTAGGCACATTAGCAGGGAGCTGGATTGGAAGTGGAGCAGCTGGGACAGGAACTGGTGCCCATATGGGGTGCTGGTGCTGTAGGTGGTGAATATACCTGCTGCAGCACAACACTGGCCCTAAGACAGCAACTTCTATTATAAAAGTGAAATGGAGGGCCGGCACCACGGCTCACTAGGCTAATCCTCTGCCTTGCGGCGCCGGCACACCGGGTTCTAGTCTCGGTCGGGGCGCCTGATTCTGTCCCGGTTGCCCCTCTTCCAGGCCAGCTCTCTGCTGTGGCCAGGGAGTGCAGTGGAGGATGGCCCAAGTGCTTGGGCCCTGCACCCCATGGGAGACCAAAAGAAGCACCTGGCTCCTGCCATCGGATCAGCGCGGTGCGCCGGCCGAAGCGCACCTGCTGCGGCGGCCATTGGAGGGTGAACCAACGGCAAAGGAAGACCTTTCTCTCTGTCTCTCTCTCTCACTGTCCACTCTGCCTGTCAAAAAAAAAAAAAAAAAAAAAAGTGAAATGGAAAGGCACCATTCAAGTGCTTGTTAATTATATTATTGAAATAAAATCTTTCCAAGTCCTGATAATTATAAAGTTGGGCTGTCAGCAATTAAAGTCCTCATAATCTGTTCAGTACAGCTCCCAACTGGGGGTTGGTTTGTCAATAATCACATATGCATATGGATCTTGATCACAAAACAGGCATTTAGTAAAGACAAGAAATAAAACAACTACTGGTTAGCACACCTCAAAGTGTTAATAATTATGGCAATTTGCTTAAATTGTTTACTTTTGTGCATAATTACTGTGATGGATAGAGTATATAGCAGGTAATATCCATTCTCTTCTTCCTACTGTCAGAGATTAGAAAGGTAAAAGCAATACTTCCTAAATTCCCTTGAAGCCAGGATTTTGCATGTGATTTAAGTTGGACCCATCAGATGTACTGATGTCAGATCTAGGAGGCAGAAGCGAGTTGGAAGCTGCAGCTCTGGCATTTTTGCTGCAACAGCTAGATTCACTGCATGGCAGTTCCCTGTGTGTGCATCCTAATTGTTTGGAAGCGCTTTCATGGTAGCCTGCATCTGTAGGGTGCCTCTGGGACTTGTTCCTGAAAGTTCAACATACAGTCTACTTCAGCAGCCTTCTAATTATTAATAAGCCTAAGAAGAAATGTATTCTTGTTTAGCTGGAATAGATTCTATTCTTTGCAACCGAATTCAAAATAATATACCACCAACACAGACTTCCTCCCTCAGGGGTAGAATATGTGAGTTTGTATCAAGTAGCCCACAAAATGGCTTTTTTTTTTTTTTTTTTTTTGACAGGCAGAGTGGACAGTGAGAGAGAGAGACAGAGAGAAAGGTCTTCCTTTGCCGTTGGTTCACCCTCCAATGGCCGCTGCAGCCGGCGTGCTGCGGCCAGCGCACCGCGCTGATCCGATGGCAGGAGCCAGGTACCTATCCTGGTCTCCCATGGAGTGCAAGGCCCAAGTACCTGGGCCATCCTCCACTGCACTCCCTGGCCACAGCAGAGAGCTGGCCTGGAAGAGGGGCAACCGGGACAGAATCTGGCGCCCCGACTGGGACTAGAACCCGGTGTGCTGGCGCCGCAAGGCAGAGGATTAACCTAGTGAGCCGTGGCGCAGGCATTGTTTTGTTTTATAAATGCAATGCTCTAGTCACTCTACTACTCGGAAATTTGGTTCTTTTGACCAAATGCTCATGTATTCCTTACTTAGGAAAACACGGTGATTTTTCTGGTGTGATCCATTGATATGGCCTTCTTGAAAACTTTCGTTGCTTCTCTTGGAAGCTGAGTATCTTGGAATGATCCTTCAGATTCCCTTTACCCCGTGACTCCCCACTACCATAGCCATTTGTAGAGTAACTGCCATCGTTTTTTTGTTTGTTTGTTTGTTTGTTTTTTTAAGATTACTTATTTATTTGAAAGACTGAATTACAGAGAGAGAAGCAGAGAGAGAGAGAGAGAGAGAGAGATGTTTCATTCTCTGGTTCACTCTCCAAATGGCCACAATGGTCAGGGCTGGGCCAGGCCGAAGCCAGGAGCCAGAAGCTTCATCCAGGTCTCCCACATGGGGGCAAGGGCCCAAGAACTCAGGCCATCTAGTGCTGCTTTCCCAGGCCCATCAGCAGAGAGCTGTTTCAAAAGTGGAGCAGCTGGGACTCAAACCACACCCATATGGTGGGATGCAGCACTGTAGAGCCACAGACAACTGCTGCACCCACTGAGCCTCAGTGCCAGCCCAATAACTGCCATCGTTGTATACTCGTTCCATAGGAAACCTCTATCCTCTCAATTAAAAATGCTGGTAGAACCTTGCAATGTTCAATGGCATGTCACCTTCCCTAACATAATGTGGTATTTAAACTTTTATTTATCTATTTTCATCTTATAGGAAAGGCAGAGAAAAACAAGAGCAGACATAGAGATCTTCCATCCACTAGTTCACTCCCCAAATGCCTGCAACAGCCAGGGCTGGGTTAGGCCTGGAGCTAGGACCACAGTTGGGTCTCCCACATGAGTGGCAGGGACCCAAGTTATCTGAGCCATCACCTCCAGGGGTGTGCAGATGCAGGAAGCTGGAATCAGAAGCGTAGCTGGGACTCCAACCCAGGCACTCAGATATGGGATGCAAGCATCCCAAGCAGCATCTTACCAGCTGTACCAAATGCCCTCCCCTAACATAATAATAATATTTCATACTAAACTTTTTATTTCTTTAATTACAGAAAACTAAGAAATTTTGGTGAGTAGTCTATAAACTTAAAGTACAAAATTCTGACAGGCACAGTAATTGAAATGAGCAATTTGATAGCCCCAGATTCTAAAGCACAAAGTTGGGTATTAGAAGACAATCTTGGGGCTGGTACTGTGGCATAAAGGCTGCTGCCTGCAGTGCCAGCATCCCATATGGGCCCAGTTTGAGTCCTGGCTGCTCCACTTCCAATCCAGCTCTCTGCTATGGCCTGGGAAAGCAGTAGAAGATGGCCCAAGCCCATGACCCCTGCATCCGCATGGGAGACCCAGAAGAAGCTCCTGGCTCCTGGCTTTGGACTGGCGCAGCTCTGGCCATTGAGCCAATTGGTGAGTGAACCAGCGGATAGAAGACCTCTCTCTCTCTCTTTCTGCCTCTCCTTTTTCTCTCTGTGTAACTCTTTCAAGGAAATAAATCTTTAAAAAAAAAAAAGAAGACAATCTTTTCCTATCAGCCTTTAACATAACCAACATGCTTAGTTCCTGGTAATTAGAAGGATCCAGGCAATTGGAACTTTGTACTTGCCTCAGCTAGAATTACTGATCAAACATCTAACAATCAGTTAGGAGGAACTAGGCATTCTGGGAAACAGAAATTGAAATGTGTGCAGTATGATTTGGGAAACTTGTCCCCAGTCCAAAAACATCCTTGTTCATAAATTGATATACTTAAAATGTATCTCTCACATCGCCAGTGGGAAAATTTAAGTCAAATGATATCTGAAAAACATGGAAAAAACAATCACCACTCCAGCTCTTTCATTCCACTCCATCTTGTTTGAGATCACTGAAGTTAAGAAAGGGCATTCTCATTACAGAGTTTTAAACAGAGCTTGACTGAAGTTTAAAGTTCTCTAGCAATAGAGAACTCGCCGACCTTGAGGTCCTTTCCAAAATTCAAAGTTGCACATCCAGGCAAACCAAGGTGTGCCATCACACCTGTCTGTTGCCAAATCTTTTTTTTTTTTTTTTTTTTTTTGACAGGCAGAGTGGACAGTGAGAGAGAGAGACAGAGAGAAAGGTCTTCCTTTGCCGTTGGTTCACCCTCCAATGGCCACCGCGGCCGGCGCGCTGTGGCCGGCGCACCGCGCTGATCCGATGGCAGGAGCCAGGAGCCAGGTGCTTCTCCTGGTCTCCCATGGGGTGCAGGGCCCAAGCACTTGGGCCATCCTCCACTGCACTCCCTGGCCACAGCAGAGAGCTGGCCTGGAAGAGGGGCAACCGGGACAGAATCCAGCGCCCCGACCGGGACTAGAACCCGGTGTGCCGGCGCCGCTAGGCGGAGGATTAGCCTAGTGAGCCGTGGCGCCGGCGCCAAATCTAAATGACAAAATTTCTCATCTTATCCAAGAGGCAGAAAATATTAGCACCTAACAAAAAGAACACAATCCTTGAGGCCAGAAAACACACAGCTGGTTGGTTATCACCACTGCTCTTCTCTTCAGGGATTTGGGATTTTATTTCTCGTCTTAAACCCTTTAATGGGCACCAACTCTTCAAAAGCATCTCTAGGGAGCTTTCTCTTTCTCAAATCACCTTGCCCTGTCCTTGCAAATCCTGATAGAGAGACTTCAAAAACTCTCAACGAGTACATTAAAAATTTAGTAACTGGCTTCAGAATTGCTCCTCAAAAATGTTCATAAGATCTCTGGATAATACATGCTCTGAAAGATGAAACATCTGACCAAAGCAGTGTAGATGTAGATCAAGGGCCCAGGAGGGCAGAGCCAGCCCTTAGACGCTGCAGACACCATCTGCACACTCACAGGGATGGTTCCCAGGCACAGCCATCGGGCTTGGTCTCCAGAGCAGGCCCTGTAAACTCCCTTGTCGGGGCTGGCACTATGCACCACCCTCGTCACTATCCTCTGAAGAAAGTTCTAAGAGTCCAGGTTATCCCACAGGCCAGTGGGGAGATTTTCAAATGGCCTCAGGCTAAATGGAACTCTGCCAATAGTAAAGGCAGCTCCCCAAACAGGACATGCTCTGAAAGGGTCATGGGGTGGACTTCGATTGACACTTATGTGTATGGATAAAAGGATTACGTCACATAAGGTCAATCACCCAGAATTTACTTGCTTGTGCTAAGAGTTCCTCCCAAACTACTCTGAAGCTAAAATCTAAAATGCTTCTCTTCTAATTCGTAATATAAATTACCTCATTATTATAATATATACAAATACAGAAGCAGCTTGCTTTTTTTTTTTTAATGATGGGCTGCTATCTAAAGCTCTGATAGTTTGTTTTATACATGGGAAATGTATTTGAATAAAAGTTTTCATAGACCTTAAAAAGTTGCTCTCCACAACACCCAAGCTCATTAAAATATTTTTAATATTAATATACATTTCCTCTCAGAAATACACAAAACTTTTAAATATCATATCAGTATTAAACAACAAAGCCCTATTGATACAAATATCAAATGTTTTACAAACATAGTAACCTACATAATTCAAAACATTTTCAAGAAATTTTCCACTTGTATTTCTTGTGAGTATAACACAGACTCACAGGGAATGAGGATTGCATGAATTACAATAGTTATTTTTGTGATTTCAGTCTTTCACAGTATGATGTGTATGCAATTTTACTGCTGATGAAATAGAACTACAATAATCTCTACTTCTTGGTTGTCTTGTAATGGAACAAAACAAATAATCTCTGTGTTGTAGTTCTTGCAAGAATGAGTTTTATTATGAAGAACCGGTAGGGTCTGCTTCTTCTGTGAGTGACTTGAGTGTTTTCAGGGTGTCCATCCCCAGTGTTGAGTAGTGACTGCCTGTTCTGTGCACCTGGGATGTGCTGCTGCTTGAACATAAGCTGATGAATGTCCTTGCAGATTAATGGATGAGGTAGCTCAGTCAGTGTGATCATCAAGTCTTGAAGTGAAGGGAAAAGGCAGCAAACAGAAGCTTTCCTGTCGACCAAAATGCACATTCTTCTCACTGAGTCCTCACACAACTTTGGAGAAAGAGAGAGCGAGACAAGGAAAGGAGAGAGCCCACATGAGAGAACGGATGGCAACGTCCCCCTGGACAGGGCTCTGTTACCATGGCTTCCCCAGTCAGGTCGCCGCGTCTCCGTTCTCATTTCTATTCCCCAGCTTTCCAAAACAGTAAGCATCATTGTAGCAGAGAAGCCACACGCAAACACACAGAATACAACACAGCACTGGGCACCGACTCGAGAGACTCATGAAGTGCGTGTGGACGTAAGGCACTTTCGCGGCTGACAAAAGTGAATGCCTCAAAGTGAAGGTGTGAACCCAAAGCGGAGAAGTAACCTCATAAAATTCACAGAAGCCCTGAAAAACCACGTACGCGTGACTCATTAGCGATTCTGGCCAACATCTTGAGAACCCTCGTGTGGCCGAAGAACGGATATATAAGAGAGGAAAAAAAATTATTTTAATTCCAGTTCTATACATCAGGGTTAAGATTCTTAAACTGCTCTAGTAAAATCCTACCTGTTCTACGTCCTTTTAGTTTCTTAGTCACAGAAGACTGAAGAGCAGGCAACAGTCTGGAAGGGCGGACCACTGCGAGACCCTAGGGAGACCCCTCACCACATCAGCTATAAGGGGCCCAGGTGTCACAAAGGTTTTGAGTTTGTTCTGCGAAGTTATTTCTCACAAATGAGAGCTAAGGTAGAATCTAATTCCTTCCAAAGCTGTGGTGTGGTCAGGCCAAAGTCAGAAGCAAGGAACACAATGGAGGTTGCCCACGTGGGTGGCAGAGACCTCATTATGGGAGCCATTGGTGGCGGCCTCCAGGGTCTATATCAGCAGGAAGCTGGAACTGGGAGCCGGAGTCGGGAATCGAACCCAGGCACTCCATCACGGGACATGGGCACCTCGACCGGCGTCTTCACTGTGAGGCCAGAAGCCCACCCCCAAATCAAGAGTTTTTAATTTCAAATACAAATAATGTTGCTCTAAATAATGTGAGCTCTTCTATGACTCTTCAAGATTAAGAGAATGTTTACAACTTATGCTATATCATATTTTCTTATCTAGGACAGACTAAAAAGCTCACGTATTACAACACTAAAAAACTGACTTAAGGGAAAAAAAATCAGATTTTCATAACATCATTCTCCCAAATTCTACAAGAGCCAAATATTCTCTGACTCATGGTTGCTAAGGACAGGGTATTAGCAAAGCCAGGGATTCGGAACAGATACAGCTGTATCACGCCTCTTTATTCACAAAGTAAAAGAACATGGATCTTAGTTAAAAAAAATGTTCATATGTTACATCATTTTAACAATCCAGCAGTTATCTCTGCCTTAAAAATGCTATCTTAAAAACATTTTCTTAAATTAAAATGGAAGGATGCAACCAGTACACAACTGTTGCAGATGTGCAATTACAATGCATACCTAGCTCCTTTCATGATTTATAATTCAAATCTTTGCTGCACTTCATCTGCAATCATTTCAGAAATTGCAAGCGAAGAAGTGGCAGCAGGGGAAGGTGCATTTCTCACATGAAGAATGCGACTTCCAATATCCCCAACTCCTCCATCAAATACAAAATCTTCTACCAGATTTCCGTCTCTGTCCAGGGCCTGGGCGCGTACTCCAGCAGGACCTCTGTGAAAGTAAAAGAGTGGTTGTCAGCCAGCTGGAATAGACAGGGCACTTTACGAGGCTGTGGTTTTCAGTCTTTATTCTGTAAATGTATGATTATGTGAGAAAACCTGATAGATCTGGATTTAGCCCAGGGTTAGGCTGTAAGATATGTTTCCTTAGCCTACAGCATAAGGTCTATTACATAATAATGCTTATTAAATAAGTACACATTTGTCCTTTCCAAAAGCAGCAGATAAATCCACATTTGAGATAGGTTATTTATTGAATTTTTAAAAAGATTCATTTATTTATTTGAAAGTCAGAGTTACAGAGAGGGGGGGGGGGAGAGAGTTCTTCCATATCTTAGTTCACTTCCCAAATGGCCACAACGACCAGAGCTGGGCCAGTACAAAGCCACAAGCCAGGAGTTTTCTCTGGGTCTCCCACGTGACTGCAGGGGTCCAAAGACTTGAGCCATCTTCTGCTGCTTCTCCCAGGCCATTAGGAGGAAGCTGGATCAGAAATGGAGTAGCTGGGACTTGAACCTGCACCCATATGGGATGCTGGTGTCTCTGGTAGCAGCTTTATCCACTATACCACAGTGCCAGTCCCTAAAGTTCTGTATTCTGAGTACAGATATGAGATTTCTGTTACTTTTGAAAATAGTTAAAATTTACAGGAGAAATCAAAATTAACTGGATTTTTAGGATCCAAAAGCACCTCCTCAGAAACTGTTCAAGAAAACCTGCTGTGAAAATGACTGTCAGACACATCACCAAGATTCAAGAAACCAGGCAAAAGGGGCCGGTGCTGTGGTATAGCAGGTAAAGCCAACACCTGCAGTGCCGACATCCCATATGGCTGCTCCACTTCCCATCCAGCTCTCTGCTATGGCCTGTGAAAGCAGTAGAAGGTGGCCCAAGTCCTTGGGCCCCTGTACCTGTGTGGGAGACTTGGAAGAAGCTCCTGGTTCCTGGCTTCATATTGGTACAGCTCTGGCCATTGTGGCCAATGGGGAGTGAACTAAGGATGGAAGATCTCTCTGTCTCTCCCTCTCTCTCTGTAACTCTGCCTTTCAAGTAAATAAAAATAAGTTAAAAAAAAACTTTCAAGTAAAAAATCAGATATATTGCTTAGAACACAAAATGATGGACTGGGACTGCCAGCTAGCATTTCTCAGGGTGAAGCTGTGTATGAGTGCAGAAGACAGCACGTGGTCGTGGTCCGTTTGGCGCAGTCTCTATTTTACGGTGATAACCCATCAAAGCAGCATTTCTCCCCGCTTTCCTTGGGAAGTGCTGCTGTTGCTGTTGAGGTCTCTTGGGGTGAGTTTTCCTGCTCCACTCCTTGCACTAACAGGAGACCAGTATGCTGGGGACACACAGTGCTGTGAGCAGGTCTGAGGCTGAGTGTCCCGTGTAAAACCTTCCCCTCCACAGTTCAGAGCAGCCCCTTTGCCCCTTCTTAACATTTAGAAGTTAATACTAATTAACCATGGTTTAAGTTGTGACTAATTTCTCTGCGAAATATCAATTATGTTCTCCATGTCTCCTGCATTTCTGTCCAACTATTCAAAACCTATAATCCAAACTGAGAAAAAAAAACCATAAAATACTGTTTTTCTTAGGATCTCTTTAATTTCCAACCAAAGTAGCTATTTAGCATGAAATGTTTAGACTACCAAATTCTTTCGTGTCCTTTAGCATATGAGGCAACACTAGGATTTTCTTTTGCAAGATTACCTATGGGCTGTCCCGTAAGAACACTTCAGCTTGAGATAAGTGTTACATTGGAAATCTCAGATAAAATAAACTTTGTCCTTGAGGGCAAGAACAGTGTATTGGTCAACACTCTACCTCACCTTCATATTGAGAGCTATATCTTATACACAGTTAGTAGTCAACAGGACTAGAAACTTTATTTTTTATTTTATTTTTTTAAATTATTTATTTGAAAGGCAGAAAGATAAAGGGAGATGGAGGGAGGGAAAGAGGGAGGGATAGTAGGGAGAGGGAGAGGGAGAGATATCTTACTCCTCCTCGTTCACTCCCCAGATGGCCACAACAGCTGGGAATGGGCCAGGTTGAAAGCAGGAGCCCAGAACTCCATCCAGGTCTCCCACATCGTAGCAGGGGCCTAAGCACTTGGGCCATCATCCTATGCCTCCCCAGGCAAATAAGAAGGAATCTGGATCAGAAGTGGAGCTGCCAGGACTTGAACAGGCATTCCCCATTGCAAGTGGCAGTTTAACTTGCTCAGGCACAGTGCTAGTTCCAGTGCTAAACACTATACAATTTTAAATTTCAAATTCTCTTAATTCAGCTACATTTAATTGAATGCTATCTGTAGCCATATATTTATAGTTTATAGCAATGTTTATAGCTAAGTTTAATGGGAATGTTTATCCTAGAAGCTTATCTCTCTGTGTCCAGAAACAAGAACACATAAACATGAAACAAATTGCATTTACTCATCTAGATTCCAGTGTCACATTCTTCTGGTGGGACAGACAATACACTATGGGATGGGGCAAAGAGCTATGAAAACTACAACGGACATCTTTGACCAACACAAATAAGAGACTCAATCATTTTTATAAAATTCACAGGATCTACTGCTATTCTAAAAATATAGATCTGCCTGGGAAATATTTATTTGGACATATGGTATAAGAGAAGTAAACCACTCCTATTTAATTTTCAAATATGAAGGCAGGGGGTATTTTTGTTATTTATCTTCAGACTTACTGGACTTTGACAGGAGAACGTGGTTTTTCTGTGTCCAATTTTTAAATTTTGTGAAGAACTGTTTTAGGGCTTAGAACATTTTGAGCTTTTGTGAACATTCCAAAGAGGGCTTGAATAATACAGGAGTTTATAATGGAGACGGATGAGGCCTGCAAGTGTTTTAATTGTGTTATTCAAATCTTCTCATATTTTGTCTGCTTAATCCATGTTTAAGCAACAGTCACCTACTACAATTATGGACTTGTTGATTTCTGCTTGTAACTATGCTAGTTTTTTTTCCTCTGTATTGCATAGTTCTGTTATATACATCAAGTTTATCTCTAATGATATGTCTAATATGGTATCTCTATTGAACTCAAAAAGTTCAATGAAAATGGAATTTAAAGATAAGATTATTTTGGTGCAAAAGTTTTGAAATTCATGCAAATGAATCTCCAAAAAGTTCATGGCAATGTATAATGTTTCCATAAACTTATTTTAAATTTCATTTTATGGCCGGTGCCGCGGCTCACTAGGCTAATCCTCCGCCTTGCGGCGCCAGCACACCGGGTTCTAGTCCCGGTCGGGGCGCCGGATTCTGTCCTGGTTGCCCCTCTTCCAGGCCAGCTCTCTGCTGTGGCCAGGGAGTGCAGTGGAGGATGGCCCAAGTCCTTGGGCCCTGCACCCCATGGGAGACCAGGAGAAGTACCTGGCTCCTGCCATCAGATCAGCGCGGTGTGCCGGCCACAGTGCGCCGGCCGCGGCGGCCATTGGAGGGTGAACCAACGGCAAAGGAAGACCTTTCTCTCTGTCTCTCTCTCTCTCTCTCACTGTCCACTCTACCTGTCAAAAAAAAAAAAAAAAAAAAAAAAACCTTAAAAAAAAAATTTCATTTTATAACCTTTGTAAGGTACCCTCATGTAATATTTTTCTTTTTCTTTCTTTTTTTTTTTTTTTAATTTTTGACAGGCAGAGTGGACAGTGAGAGAGAGAGACAGAGAGAAAGGTCTTCCTTTTTGCCGTTGGTTCACCCTCCAATGGCCGCCGCTGCAGCCGGCGCACCGCGCTGATCCGATGGCAGGAGCCAGGATCCAGGTGCTTTTCCTGGTCTCCCATGGGGTGCAGGGCCCAAGCACCTGGGCCATCCTCCACTGCACTCCCTGGCCATAGCAGAGAGCTGGCCTGGAAGAGGGGCAACCGGGACAGAATCCGGCGCCCCAACCGGGACTAGAACCCGGTGTGCTGGCGCCGCAAGGTGGAGGATTAGCCTATTGAGCCACGGCGCCGGCTAATATTTTTCTTTATAATAATATTTTTGCCTGAAAGTAAATGTTTTATCTGGAGTGAATCCAGTACTCATCTTTCTTTAATATTTTGCTTAAAACATAGATGGATTTTTAAAAACACAACCTAACAATCTCTAAACTACTGAGTTAGGTACATTGACGTTTATTGCAATCATTGATGTGTTTTCTACTACATTATTTTAAGGTATTTAACCTGATTTTTCTAAGGTTTCTATCCTCCTCCTCCTCCTCCTCCCTCCTCTTTTTTAGATTTATTTGAAAGTCAGAGAGAGAGAGAGAGAGAGAGAGAGAGAGAGAGAGAGAGCGCGGTCTTCCATCCCCTGAATACAAAAGAGAAAGGGAGAGGCAGAGAGAGAGGTTTTCCATCTGCTGGTTCACTCCCCGAATGGCTATATGGGCCGGAGCTGGGCCAATCCGAAGCCAGCAGCCAGGATTCTCTTCCAGGTCTCCCACATAGGTTCAGGGGCCCAAGAATTTGGCCCACCCTCTACTGCATTCCCAGGTGTATTAGCAGGGAGCTGAATTGGAAGTAGAGCAGCTGGGACTCAAACTGGCACCCATATAGGATGCTGGCACTGCAGGCTGTGGCTTTGCCTACTAAGCCACAATGCTGGCCCTACAACCCCTTCTTAATTAATTGAGTTTTCTATATTCTTTTTTACTCCTCTTCTAATTAGAGGTATATTTCCATTCTCATATTTAGTTTTATTCTGAATGTGATGTCTTTTTGTCAGTCCTAGAAAATTCTTAGGTACTCTTGTTTTGGAGTATTGTTTCTTAATTTCTAAGGAATTCCTATGTGAGATAGGCTGGAATCTTTCCATTTTCTTTCCCATGTCTTTTAACTTCCACATTGCACCTTTATCTTACAGTAATGTTCTCTAAATTACCCTGATTTTCACTCTCTCTCTCTCTTTCTCTAATTTATTTAAAATGAGACAGGAAGGGACATTTATTTAAAATGGACAGAGCAAACAGGAGGGAGGAGGAAGAGAGAGAAGGAAAAGAGTTGGTTAGTCGAAGCAAAATCCACACACATCTGGGACCACCATTTAAATTAACTTCTGAGTTTATGTTACTAAACTAAGTGGGTGCTATAAATTGAAACTCCACAGTTGTGATGCATTTAAAATTCTTTTAAAGATATGTTTTTGTATTTGAAAGTCAGAGAGAGAGAGGAGAGAAGGAGAGACACAGAGAGAGATCTTCCATCTGCTGGTTCACTTCCCAAGTGGCCCTAACAGCAGGGCTTAGCCAGACAAAAAAACAGGAGCCAGGAGTTTCTTCTGGGTTTCCCATGTGGGTGGCAGTGCTTGGGCCATCTTCTGCTGCTTTTCCCAGGCTATTAGCAGGGAACTAGATCATAAGTAGAGCAGCTGAGACTCAAACTGGTACCCATATGGGATGCCAGCATTGTAGGCAACAGCTTTACCCACTACGCCACAACATTGGCCCTGGATTTTAGATTTTTAGAGGATTCCTCCCACTCCCCATACCCAAGCCCAGGGCAGATACAACGCCTTAACACTTTCTAGTGACAAAGGAAATATTTTTTCTAGACTTCCTTCAAGAGTCCCTTTATACTGGCTTTATACTGGACTCTGGGTTCCAACTTTCTACTTACAGGGACTCTAGGCCTCCTTTCCAGCACTGAAGTAGCAATGAAAATATAAGCCCTTATTGGGGCCGGCACTGTGGCCCAGCAGGTTAACACCCTGGCCTGAAGCGCCTGCATCCTATATGGGTGCTGGTTCTAGTCCCGGCTGCTTCTCTTCCGATCCAGCTCTCTGCTGTGGCCTGGGAAAGCAGTGGAAGATGCTCCAAGTCCTTGGGCCCCTGCACCCACGTGGGAGACCCAGAAGAAGCTCTTGGCTCCTGGCTTCAGATTGGTGCAGTCTAGCCGTTGCGGCCAGTTGGAGAGTAAACCATCAGATGGAAGACCTGTCTCTCTCTGCCTCTCTTCTCTCTGTGTAACTCTCTGACTTTTGAATAAATAGATTTTTTTTTTTTTTGACAGGCAGAGTGGACAGTGAGAGAGAGAGACAGAGAGAAAGGTCTTCCAGTGCCGTTGGTTCACCCTCCAATGGCCGCCGCGTCTGGCGCACCGCGCTGATCCGGTGGCAGGAGCCAGGAGCCAGGTACTTCTCCTGGTCTCCCATGGGGTGCAGGACCCAAGCACTTGGGCCATCCTCCACTGTACTCCTGGGCCACAGCAGAGAGCTGGCCTGGAAGAGGGGCAACCAGGACAGAATCCGGCGCCCCAACCGGGACTAGAACCGTTGTGCCAGCGCCGCAAGGCAGAGGATTAGCCTAGTGGCGCCGGCTTATGTTTATTTTTTAAATAATAAAGTGGCGCCGGCCGAATAAGTAGAATTGGATCAGTGCGGTGTGCCGGCCGCGGCGGCCATTGGAGGGTGAACCAACGGCAAAGGAATACCTTCTCTCTCTCTCTCTCTCTCTCTCTCTCTCTCTCACTGTCCACTCTGCCTGTCAAAAAAAAAAAAAAAAAAAAAAAGGATATATACTATGTATATTATCTTTTCTCTAGACTCTTGGATTTTGAAGTGTGAGTGTTTTCAAATTCTTAACCAAGGGAGATTTTTCCACCTAGAGGACATTAGCAATGTCTAGAGACAAAACTAGAGTCCCCAACCACAATGAATTATTTTATCCAAAATGGCAACAGCATCAAGATTGAAAAACTCTAACCTAGATCACATTTGACCATTACAACTATCGTAGAAATGCTGGCTTTGGCTCTGGCGTTTCACAAGGACATAGTATAGTCTAGGTATCAACAGAAAGCATCTTGCCTGAAAATTTACTCTAGAATTCCCCAAATGAGACATCTTCCAAAATAATATGTGTAAAAAAGAATACAGCATATTTACATATCTTTTAAAAAATTTATTTGGAAGGCAGATTACATAGTAGGGGAGACAGAGAGAGAGAGAGAGATCTTCCATTCATTACTTCGCTCCCCAGATGGCTGCAATGGAAGCCAGGAGCCTCATCCGGGTCTCCCACATATGTGGTAAGGGCCCAAGCACTTGGGCCATCTTCCGCTGGTTTCCCTGGTGCATTAGCAGGGAACTGGATTGGAAGCTGAGGAGCCAGCCCTCCAACTGGTGCCTGTATGGGATGCCGGTGTTGCAGGCAGTGGCTTTACCCATTATGCCACAGTGCCAGCCCCTCATGTATCTTTTTCTTTTACATCTTTACAGTGCTAACAAACTGCTGTTAGAATTAAGATGTCAAAATTAATCACCAGATAAATCAAAGAAGTTTATAGCTCAAATGAAGAGCATTTAAGATTATCATTTAACAATGAGAAGTTTACATACCTAATGCATATATTTGACTGATTATAACTTCACATTCTGATCAAATATTCACCAATAAATTATTTGCTCTAGCTAGGCAATGTGTCAGGCTGGACACCCTTGCTGAAACTTAAGGACACCATCCTGTGCAACATATCCCACTGAGGGTGTTGCTTCAATTTTTTTCACTCTCTAGAACTGCTTGGGGCTGGCACTGTGGTACAACAGGTAAAGCTGCCACCAGCAACATTGGCATCCCATATAGGTACCAGTTTGAGTTCTGGTTGATCCACTTCTGATCCAGCTCCCTACTAATGACCTGGAAAAAGTAGCAGAGGATGGCCCAGATGCTTGGGTCCCTGCCACCCACGTCCGAGACGTGGAAGCTCCAAGCTCCTGGCTTTGGCTTGGCCTACCCCAGGCTATTGCAGCCATTTAGGGAGTAAATCAGTGGATGGAAGATCTCTGTATCTTTCCTTCTTTCTTTAACTCTGACTTTCAAATAAAAATAAATAAATCCAAAAAAAAAAAAAAAGAACTGTTTGATATGCTTTTGCCACAAAACTAATGGGAGGGCATTTATGGTTTTAATACACTGCATTTCAAGATGAAATAAGGCAGGAATTGAGCTTCAAGCTGTGGAAAAAACTACTGATATTATTATTATTACTATTCAATAATAAGGCATATAACAAGGTACAGAGAATAACGTAATGGATACCCATTTCTTATCAAACGGGTTAAGAAATAGAGCATTACAGATACGGTGGACAACCTTGTGGAACTCTCATTTCCTTCCCTCCCCAGAGGTAAGCACCCTTCTGAATAAGGGGTTTATCACCTTCATGCTTGTTTTTAATTTTCCATTACCTATGCAACCTATAAACAATCTATGGTATTGTTAGGCTTGTTTTCAGACTTACAAAAATGGTATCAAACACCCTTCTTCGCCGGCACCGTGGCTCACTAGACTAATCCTCCGCCATGTGGCGCCGGCACACCGGGTTCTAGTCCCAGTCGGGGCGCTGGATTCTGTCCTGGTTGCCCCTCTTCCAGGCCAGCTCTCTGCTGTGGCCAGGGAGTGCAGTGGAGGATGGCCCAAGTCCTTGGGTCCTGCACCCCATGGGAGACCAGAAGTACCTGGCTCCTGCCATTGGATCAGCGCGGTGTGCCGGCCGCGGCGGCCATTGGAGGGTGAACCAACGGCAAAGGAATACCTTCTCTCTCTCTCTCTCACTGTCTACTCTGCCTGTCAAAAAAAAAAAAAAAAAAAAAAAAAAAAAAAAAAAAAACACCCTTCTTCGACTTGCTTTTTCTAATTGACAATTTCCTGCATTTAATAGCCACAGGACTCAAGAGAAGATGGGTCAAATGGAAGTGCTGAATACATTCAGTTTCTCTGTTGCTACAGAGAAACTCACCTGGTTGGGTTGAATGCCCCCAGCTGCTCCTGTCTAGAGTGGCTGTGTGCTGTTTCCTACTGCACACCAGCGACACCGGTCACTAAGACTCACACTCTCACACCCAGAGACAGGAGCGGCCCTAAAATACCCACAAGCCCCAGCTCCACCACCAGAAGCCCGCTGTTCTGGGGGGTGTCCCTCAGGCCTCTCTGAAGCGGAATATGAGTAGTGAATTCGCCGCAACTGCTTTGACACAGACTTCACTGTGCTCACCTAATGGCTTTTCCAAGAAACCGTAACAGCAGAAACAGAAACCAGATTTGACCAGTCTGTTCAGATATAAAGCGTGACCAGTCTGCTAGAATCCACCACTGGTAAGAAGAGAGCTTTTATTGACTGAGAGAGTGAGTGAGTGAAAATACAGCCCAGGTGTTTCTCTCCCTTCCGTTCCGGAAGGTAAGCAGTGATTGGGTGGGGGGCTAAGGTCCAAACATGAACTGGGCTTTAATAGTTCTTCCAAGGATTCAGAGGTTGCCTCAGAGTGATGCATCAGGCAGATTTAGATCAGGACGGCCCCTGGGGGAGGCAGCTGACACCGCTCCTGCTCTGGTTTCGGCTCCACGGTCACGCCGATGACATTTTACAACAGGCCTGCTCAGCAGCTGCTCTGAGGAGGCGGGCGTGCCGTGCTCCCGAAACTCCAGGGGGATGGACTACAACAGAGGAGGAAGCCCCTCAAAGTTCACTGCTGATCGGGCCCAACAGATAAACAGCAGATCGGCTGCAGGGGATGGGGGAGGTGAACAGTCCAAAAACATCATCAAAGAGGGAAAAACACTTAAGCTTGGGTGGTATTCAGGATACAGATCCAGTCCATAAAGGCTTTTATCCCCAAGGAGAAAAAAAAAAAAAAAACAACTAAGTAATCCTTACTTTGCCTCACAGGCTGGTAGCAAAGACTTAGATTGCTATGCCCAGCAAAACACTTCTGCCCTCAGAGGAGTAGGACCCGAGAAAGAACAAAAGAAATGGGACAAAGAAAGGTGGATGCCAGGTCCCGGGGTTTCTAAAATGTTTCAAGAACCACTCAGAATATGTTTTGATCGGTGGCCGGCCTAACAAGTTAACATGGTGATCAATGATCTGACACAGAATTAAAGACAAAAAGGTTCTGGAGTCACAGAGTTAAGTGGCCAGGGAGTTTTTTACTATTTAATTGAGGGACAACTGTGATCATGAGTGATTACTAGACACAATGACGCTTTCAGTTCAGAGCTGTAAAGCGGGCTGGGTGATTACAGATGGACAGCACCACAGGCCATGATGCAGCCATGACTAATACACACGCTGCAGGGGAATTCAACGACTTAACTGGGAAACATGGCAGATCCTGCGGACATTCTGATGGACCCTGCAAGACTGCTTACTGAATACAAAGTCAACCCATACCTCTGGGTTACTTATTCGCCCAGGCCAGCACTGTATTCACGGCCTTTCCGGTCTCTCCTCACCTGAGGATATCACCGATGGTAATTTCCGGGATGAACTTCTGAAGGTGCTTCACTGTTTCACCAAGAAAACAGGCTTTATACATTTCACTAACTCCGTAGGAAAAATTCTGGAACACCAGTTTAAACAAGCCACTGAAAACAGAGAAAAATATCTTCATGAGAGGAATTAGGAATTACTTATTACTAAAAAAGCACTTTTACAATCATTCGATTTTTCAGTTTTGATGGCATCACAGACATTTGTCAAAGTCAGAAAAATTACTTAATAAAGAATATCAACTTTTGGCCAACGTAAGAAGAAAATTTCATCAAACCAAAAAGGAAACATCTTCCAAAGTCAAATTCCCAAGGAATGCTGGTTTCAAATTGGGATTCTATAAGGTCTACTAACATCTAGTCTTTTTTTTTTTTTTTCAAAGATTGATTTTTATTTATTTGCAAGGCAGAGTAACAGGAAGAAAGGGGGAGAGAGAAAAAGATCTTCCATACAATGATTTACCCCCCACAAATGACCACAATGGCTGGGGGTAGGGCTGAGCCAGGTCAAAGCCAGGAACCTCAAATTCTATCCTGATCTCCCGCATCACTGGCAGAGGCCCAAGTTCTTGGGCGATCTCCTGCTATTTTTCCTGGTGCATTCGCAGGTAGTTAGATTGGAAGTAGAACAGTGGGGGCTTGTAGTAGGATGCCAGTGTTGCAGGCAGGGGCCTGACCTGCCATTCCAGAATGCTGCCCCCACCACGGTCTTTCTTAATGCGAATATTACATGTTTTCAGCATATGTAAAAGACATTAACAGACCTTCACATCTGCAGAGTCTATGTATGCACGTATGAATGTAAAGAGGTATTTTTTACAGGCTCCACTCTAAACCCTCTGCTTTGGAATCTAGGAAGGGTGAAATATAAGCTAAGTATAGCTTTTAAAGGTTTCTAGTGACTTTGATATGGAACTCTCCAGAGATAAACAGCAGAAAAAAGACCAAACAAAATACCTCACTAAGTTATTTCTTACCATAGTGAAGATCCTACACTGGAGGTCAACACAATAGTACATACAAACGAAACAATCCCAAAGGAAACAATCTTGGTCACTGTCAAATTCTCTAATCTTTTACAAAATGACAGTGATTGGCTGGAAATAATCTTATCAAAGCAAGACACCTACTTTTAAAAGAAAATCTTTTGTTTGCAAATTTCATATTCTTTTTATTTTCCTTTCCTTAACAGAGAAGGTTAGCACTGTGGTCAAATTTGGATTGCCAGATGTATGAATGGCTTTTACATTCTTATTTTTTTCTTTTTAAAGATTTATTGATTTGAAAGGCAGAGATACAGAGAAAGAAGAAGAGAAAGAATCTTCCATCCGCTGGTTCACTCCCCAAATGGCCACAATGGCCAGGGCTGGGCATGCCAAAACCAGGAGCAAGGAGCTTCTGCTGGGTCTCCTATGTGGGTGCAGGGGCCCAGCACTTGGGCCATCTTTTGCTGCTTTCCCAGGCCATCAGCAGAGAGCTAGATCATAAGTGGAGCAGCCAGGACTTGAACTGGCACCCACTGGGGATGCTGGCACTGCAGGTGAAAGCTTAACCTTCTATGCCACAGTGCCAGCCCATATTTTCTTTTTTAATTTTACTGATTTATTTTTACTTATTTAGAAAGGAGAGAGGGACAGAGATTAGAGAGAGACAGAGACAGAGAGTGATATTCCATCATGGTTGACTCCCTAAATGCCTGCAACAGCTTGGGCTGAGCCAGGCTGAAGCTAGGAACCCAGAATTCAATACAGGTCTTCCACGTGGGAAGCATGGATCCATCATCTGCTGCCTTCCAAGGTGCGTCTTAGCAGGAAGTTGGAAGTGGAAGCAGAGATAGACTCAAACCAGACACTCTGATATGGGATGTGGCAATTTTGACCACTGCTCCAAACACCAAGCTACTTCATCTTCTTTTTCACCAAGATATCATGCTAGCTCCTCATAATTTTCTGGAGGTTAAAATGTTACATTTACTCCACAAAGACCTTCATTTGGATGAATAGGAAATTCAATATGCAAACAACAAACACGAAGATTTCCACAAGAAATAGACTATGAAGACAGATTTTCCACATTAGAAACATAAGTTACGTAGATGATTTTTAAAGAGAATAAAGTTGTTACCTATTGATAATTATATCCATAACATCTCTGGCATTGAAATCAAAGGGTCTATAACCTTCCCGTTTAAAGGCAAGAATTGCATTAGGTCCTAGCCAAATGCTGCCGTCCATCCTTGGTGTGAAGTGGACTCCTAGGAAAGGAAACCGGCTATCTGGCACCTACGGATTTAATACAGCAAAGAACTGTTAGCCCTATTTAGCACACCATCTTACTACAGATGCAAACATTCAGCTGGTAACATAAAAACTGTCTTCCCATGTGTTTAATTTGCACTGTGAGCTGTGCTCACATATATATTACTATTTTTAAAAGATTTATTTATTTATTTGAAATGCAGAGTTACAGTGGGGCAGATGGGGAGAGAGAGAGAGAGAGAGAGAGAGAGAGAGAGAGGTAGGTCTTCCATCCGCTGGTTCAGCCGCCAGATGGCCGCAATGGCCAGAGCTGTGCCGATCTGGAGCCAGGAGCTTCCTCCGGGTCTCCCACATGGGTGCAGGGGCCCAAGGACTTGAGCCATCTTCTACTGCTTTCCCAGGCCATAGCAGAGAGCTGGATCAGAAGTGGAATAGCTGGGACTTGAACCAGTGCCTATATTGGATGCCAACACTGCGGGCAGCAGCTTTACCCATTAAACCACAGCACTGGCCCCCATATACATCACCATTAACCTGCTTTGAGTTAGAAATGCCAGCCAGGAAACACTGACGCTATTGGCACTGGAGCACTCTGTCCTACCTACTCATCTTGCTTGGTAACGAGAAAAGAGATGAACTGTGCTACTTCGGGTTATTTTCTCTCTCCCACATTGAGGATGGCTGTGACTGGCAAGCAAAAGCAAAGCTGCCAGGAAAAAAGAACGAAAAGAGAAAGCAAGAAAACACGCACATGCATAGCAGAGGCGTCTGCAAAGGGGAATGCATTCAATCCAGGCAGATGAATGTTTAGGCAAAGTCAAAAACATCAATTGGCTGAAGGCTGGCAACTTCATCTGGTTCAGCTAATGTATTTAAGGGGTTCATTCATTTTTAGGGTAGTTTCAGGCAGAAGAATAAACTGTTCCTGTAAAATGCCTCTGTCTTCTTCCTCCTGAAACCATGTGGCAGCCATGTCCCTGTTCTGCGCCTCTAGTGAACCGAGAAATATGGTGTCCAAGCCCAGTACTCTTGCAACTGCACCCTAACCAGGGAGGAGGAGAATCCTGACGGCACTGCTCACGTCCACATGTACGCTCATGGATTCTGGAGATGCGTATTACTTGCAGGTAGCTCATTACACTTCAACGACCCTGACATCAGAATACAGCGTTAGGGATCGACCTGCAGAGACGAGATGAAATGCCTGCACAAACAGACTTCTGAAATCTCCCTTCAGTTCAGGGGAAAATATTTTTCATTCCTTTTATGGCCACAACTCGAAAAGAGTGAGAAGACAGACGTATTACCTACCGGATAAATGTTCCCTTTTACAAGATAGCATTTTTCTGGCTTCAGCAGCAGATAATCTCCCCGGAATGGTACAATTCGAGGATCAGGATTGCAGCCACTTAACTCGGAAATGCGGTCTGAGTAAAGCCCCGCACATGTCACAACATACTGACTCCGAACTTCCTCTCCCTGGTGCAAAACAGAAGTGCAATTTGTAGAAAGCAGAGAGGAGCAGAATGCACCAAGAAGGGGACAAGAGATGACAGGAAAGAAAATGAAGGTAGAGAAACAGGTTTCTCTTCTAAAAGAGGATATTCAACATGGGTATGTATCAGCAAAAAAATAGTTCTCCAGTATTTATAGTTTAGAGACAACAATGGCTGACCTTGGGCACTGTGGCACAGTGGGTTAAGCCACTGCTTGTATTGCCCATATGAACAATGGTTCCAGTTCTGGCTGCTCTGCTTCTAATCCAGCTCCCTGCTTTTGCGCCTGGGAGAGCAGCAGAGGATGGCTCAAGTCCTTGGGCCCCTGCCACCCATGTGGAAGACCTGGATGGAGTTCCAGGCTCCTGCCTTCTGCCTGGTCTAGCCCCAGCCAATGTGATCATTTCAGGAGTGAACCAGCAGATGAAGATAATCTCTCTCTCTCCCCCTTCCTTCCTCCCTCCCTCTCTGGATAACTCTGCCTTTCTAAATAAACAAATAAATCTTTTTAAAAAATAATGGTTGAGGGGCTGGTGCTGTGGCATAGCCACACCTGCAGTGCCGGCATCCCATGTGGGCTACGGTTTGAGTCCTGGCTGCTCCACTTCCAATTCAGCTCTCTGCTATGGCCTGGGAAAGCAGTGGAAAGCAGTGAAAGATGGCCCAAGTGCTTGGACCCCTGCACCCACGTGGGAAAAGACCCGGAAGAAGCTCCACACTCCTGGCTTCAGATTGGCCCAGCTCTGGCCACTGTGGCCATCTGGGTAGTGAACCAGGGGAAGACCTCTCTCTCTCTCTCTCTCTCTCTCTCTGCTTTTCAAATAAAAAAAATAAATCTTTTAAAAAAATGTTTGACCCTTGCAAGGATAATTAACAAACAACCCACGTGGGACAGGTATTTGGTGTAGCAGTTAAGACAACACTTAGAACACCAGCTTCCCTTATTGGAGTACCTAGGTTTGAGTCCCAGTTCCACTCTTGATTCCAGCTTCCTGCCAATGTGCACTCCGGGAGGCAGCAGGTGATGGCTCAGGTAGTTGAGTCCCTGCCATATGGGAGACCTGGATTGAGTTTCTGGCTTCCAGCTTCAGGAAGCCTGGCTAGCCTAGCTATTATAGACTTTTAGGAAGTGAACTAGTGGATGGAACTTCTCTATCTGTCTCTGTCTCTCTGCCTTTCAAATAAATAAGTAAACATGCTATGCTTACATGCACACACAAACCTGTTTTACAGTAGAGAGCTTCATCATTTGTTGCATGAAGAAGCAAATGTCATTTAGATGGCCGCCACCAATTTGGCATCCTTTGTGCTTTGGACAGCATCTCCTGTCCTGAGTAATTACCTTATTACTCTTGAGTTATTTCACACTAGTCAATCCTGCTCAGTACCAACTGCAACCAGGCCCCCAAGCTATCTTTTATTTCTGATCAATATTTACTTTGCAAGCTGAGGTTACTTTAGCAGCTTCATCCATTCAATTCGCACCCCCAAAAAGAGCACACACTACTGTCAGGGTTTGTTTTAGTGGTCAGGAGACTATTAATCTTAGGCCATTGTAATTTCCCACACATTTTTTTTTTAAAGTTGAATAACCTAGTCAAGTTTATTATTATCCTGATTTAAAAAAAAAAAATTCACAAATAGAATGTGACTTTCCAAAGAAATCTATCCAATGTCTGTGATCACAACTAGATTTTATCCTAATCGATAAAAAATGGTTAGACAAGCACGTAGTATCAAGAGTCTTCAACACAGTGGATTCCATTTTGTTAAGAACAAAAAAATAGAAAATAAGTAGTATTTAGTTTTCTTAGCTCTCCATAGTATATGTTATATAAAATTAAAGTTTTGCTTCCAAAAATATGTTTCCATGTGGTTGGGTGGTGTCCAGGGCCAGAAACACCAAAGACAGGAGATGTTTAACCACAGAAGTGTCATTTTTCATAAAAACTAAAAAATATCCTTCAAGGTCTAAAGTCTTCTGCTAGGCATTTTAGTGCTACAAAGTCATTTTTAAATTAAATGTGGAATAAAAGCTACAAAAAGTATCCCACACATTTCTATGGCTATTAAGGGCACATTTTTAGCTTCACTCTACCAGGTTTAGATAATTTCATCACTATTCACCACCATAATTTAATTCCCATCTCTCTACTTATAAACAACCAATAATTCCTTGTTCCTGGTAACTTCTTGTTCTTAGATTGTTTACTTCCTTTTTTAAAGATTTCTTTCTTTATTTGAAAGGCAGAGTTATGAAGAGGAAGAGGGATGGGGAGAGAAAGAGAGAGATCTTCTACCCACTGGTTTACTCCCTAAATGGCTGCAATGGCTGGGACTGGGTCAGGTCAAAGTTAGGATCCAGGAGCTGCATTCAGGTCTCCCACAAGGGTACAAAGGCTCAAGCACTTGGGCCATCCTCTGTTGTTTTCCCAGGCCATTAGCAGGGAACTAGATCAGAAGTGGAGCAGTCAGGACTTGAACCAGCACCCATGTGGGATGCTGGAGATGCAGGTGGTAGCTTAAGACACTGTGCCACAATGCCGGCCACCGGATTGTCTTTTTTTTTTTTTTTAAGATTTAATTTATTTATTTGACAGGTAGAGTTACAGTGAGAGAGAGACAGAGAGAAAGGTCTTCCCTCTGTTGGTTCACTCCCCAAATGGCTGCAATGGCCGGAGCTGCACCAATCCGATCCAGAAGCCAGGTGCCTCTTCCCGTTCTCCCATGTGGGTACAGGGGCCCAAGCACTTGGGCCATCTTCTACTGCTATCCCAGGCCACAGCAGAGAGCTGGACCGGAAAAGGAGCAACTGGGACTAGAACCAGTGCCCATATGGGATGCTGGCGTTGCAGGTGGAGGATTAACCTAGTGCGCCACAGCGCTGGTCCCCCGATTATCTTCTAAGCCAACCTATTTCTGAAGCCTTGGAATTCTCACCTCACCACAACACTCTCTTTCCAGCCCTCACTGATTCAGCCTTGTTCTGCTGTGCTGTATTTTCAACTCTAAATGCATTTGATTTTTGCTCTTGCCAGAAAGTGAAGCTCCTTTTCAGGGGTTACTACAAGTCGCATTTTTCAGAAAACCAGATGAAACTTCTTTACAGTGAATTAAAATGAAAATTAGCTAGACTAAGCCATATAGTTTTAAGACCCTTTAAGTCAAAAGGGCTGTGTCAGCAACAACAAACACTGCCCTGTTCTAATATCGTTCTAGTGCATCCAGAGTTTTATACTAAAAGCACAAGACATATTTTTATGTGATTTAAATGCACTGTTCCTACTTAAAAGGTCAGTAGTCCTTTTTGTTCTCAGAACACAAGATGTGGTAGAAAGGCCTACCATAAATGTAAAGATATGAGCTGAATTTGCAGAGCGGCACTAGCATGCAATAGCCTAATTACTCTCTTTTTTAAAAGTTTTCAAGAAAGAAATTAAAACCAGCACAAGTGTCTGAAATAATTTTGTGTCATACATAAAACAATAATTAAATCCAGCAACATATGAATTTCACTTTCAAATGGAAAGTTAGATAAACATTGAATAATCAATCATAAATTTATTTATCTGAAAGGCAGAGAACAAAGAGAGAGAAAGAGAGAGAGAGAGAGAGAGAGAGAGAGAGACATACAGATCTCATATCTGCTGGTTTACTCCCCAAATGCCCGCAACAGCTGAGGTTGGACTAAGATGAAGCCAGGAGCTGAGAACTCAACCTGTGTCTCCCGTGTTGGTGGCAGGGACTCAACTACTTTGAGGCATCACCTACTGCCTTCCAGGGTATGTTTTCACAGGAAGCTGGAATCGGGAGCAGAGTCAGGACTCAAATCCAGATATTCTGACACGGGATGCAGGAGCTCCAAGCAGTGTTTCAACTGATAGGACAAACACCATCCCTAATCCTAAATTTCTTCTTAAACAGTGCATCTCTTTTGTTCTTTAATGAGTGAAAAAGATGTTTTTCCCATATTCAATGTACAAATGTGCAACTTCTCCCCTAAAAGTTAATTTTTAAAAATTCCTTTCTTTCCATTCATATAAAAGCACAGATGGTCAACTTGGTAAGTGAACCCAAAATTCTGAATTTGAACCCCAAAATTATACTATAAAGAAAATAACAAAATTGTCTAAACAAAATGACAAAAGCATAAACAACTACAATAACTGGGCGAAATAAATATCCACTGGTATCTCACTGGTCCTGTTATACATTCCATCACATGACATAGCATACTCTAGTGAAAATGTCCTGCACATGGGGGCAGGCACAAAAACAGCCTGCTATTCTTTCTTTGAATTGAAACTCTGGTTGCTCTGCCACTTAGATCACATGACCCAGCAGGTCTGATGACAACTGAAGTGTCTGTGGCAGGTGGCAAAGTCTCCAGGGCTGCTGGCAGGCTTCTACAGGTCAATCACAGCACAGAACTTGAAAGTGTCGGAGGAAACGTGAAACCAGCCTCAGCAGCATCTTCCTTTTGAGAAAGTGATTCTGTTTCTGAACGCACATCTGACCGCAGATCACCAAGCCACCATTTGAATGACCCATTATATTAACTTGGTCACTGTCTGACTCATCAAACCATAAAACTGGGTAAGTACAGCAATATTCTGTCATCAGGAAGAAGGACAAATATATTAGGGTTATACAGGTCCTCTGCAGGCACAACACTGCAGGGGCAAGTGGTTCAAATTCCTATAAGCCCTACTCCCGCTAAATTGCCTCTTTCTCCTGTACCTGATTCTGGCCCTATGACCAGTTGACCAAGGAAGACAAAATATAGGGCCAGTCTGCCTTTGGGTCTACACAACATTCGCAAAGCACTTTGACAGTGTAAGGCTGTGGCACTGGAGCCCTACTTTGGAGCGGCCCTGAAAAAGTGTGGTGAAGCGCAATCTCTGCAGTGGGCAGAACTTTGAACATAACACCCGGTTATCTATCTTCCCTAGAAGTAGAGAGGACCAGAGTATGGATCTACACCAGAAGTATGGATCTATGCCAGAAGTATGGATCTACACCAGAAGTATGGATCTACGCCAGAAGTATGGATCTGTACTTCTTCATGTTCAGTAACTAATGGATTACCTAGATAGTCAGGAAAAGGAGCTGTGGAAAAAAGATCTGTGAACATAGCACTCCGAACAGCACAGATGTAAAGATATTTGGGTACCATAGGAATGCTTATGGAAGAGTAATCTTGACTGTGCCAGATTACAACAATCAGCAGACCTGCTCTTTCCCCAGGGAGCCCTGTCCTTACTGATGGCTTTATAAACTGCACAGTTAGTGGGAAGAATAGTCTCTTCAATAAATAGTGCCTGGAAAGCTGGATATTTACATGTAATTGAATGAAATTGGAACTTGACCTTAAACTACTTATAAAAATTGACTTGAAAGACTTAAATCTAAGACCTAAAACTATAAAACTCCTAGAAGAAAACATAGGGGAGAAGCTTGACATTGGTCTTAACCATGACTTCTTGGACAGGACATCAAAAGCACAAGCAACAAAAGCAAAATGAAACAAATTGGACTATATTGAACTAAAATGTTCCTGAACAACAAAGGAAACAATTGACAGGGTAAAAAGGCAACCTAAATAATGGGAGAAAATATTTGCAAGCTATATATCTGGTAAGAGGTTAATATCCAAAATATATAAAGAACTCATACAACTAATTGGCAAAAACAAAACAAAACTTAAATGATCTGATTTTAAAATGGGCAGAGGATTGGAATAGATTTTTTTTCAAAGACATCCAAATAGCCAATAGGTAAGGGAAAAGGTGTTCACATAATTAATCATCAATGAGGTGCAAATCAAAACCACAACGAGAAAGCATCTCGCGCCTCTTAGAATGGCTAAGATCAAAGACAAATGATAACAAGCACTGGTGACGACGTAGGATGCACTGCTGGCAGGAATGTGAACTGGTACAGCCATCAGTGAGAAACAGAAAATTAAAAATAGAACTACCATATGATCTAACAATCCCACTTCTGGGTATCTATCCCCACAAATCATAATCAGTATCTCAAAGAGATAGCTGGTCTCCTAGGTTCAATGCAGCACTATTCACAAAAGCCAAGAGATGAAAACAATCTAAGTGTCCAACAACATGAATAAAGAAAATGTGGTATATGTGCACAATGTAATATTACTCAACTATAGAAAAAGAAGGAAATTCTGCCATTTGTGAGAAAACAGATGAACTTGGAAGATGTCACGCTAAGTATAAATAAGCCAGACAGTGACAGACAAACACTGTATGGTCTTACTTTATATGTGAAATATAAAGAAAGCTGAATCCATAAAAATAGAGAGTAGGATAGTGGTTGCTAGGAACTAAGAGAATGGGGTGGCAGAAATGGGAGAGATACAGCTCAAAGGATACAGGTGTTCAGCTATATTCTGATTAAGTCCTGGGCATCTAACATATAACAATGGTGACTACAGTTAATAACATTGTATTGTATACTTGAATTTGCTAAGAGAGCACCCACCAAAAAAGCTCCTAACTATGAAGTGATGGATATGTGAACTAACCTGATCATTGTATGGTAATCATTTCACAGTATATTCATGTATCCAACTATGACATTATACTTGTACATCTTAAATATGTAGAACTTTGTCAATTATTACTCCATAAAGCTGGAAAGAAATAGTTACAGCAGCAAAGACGGAGAGAAGATGCATGAGCTGAGCAATGGACTCACTCACCAAGGCTGGATCTGTCCACAGCCACTGAGAGCTCGATCTGCAGACAGCAGAGAACAGCACAGCCATAGGCACATCCCCAGGACCACTTCCAGCACAGAAAAGCAGGAGCACTTAGTTCTCACTGGAATGGACAATCGATTTGCCTTTCTTGCCCACAAAGCTTGTGCAAAAACTACCACCTGTAAACTCACAGGATGCTTTCCTTACCATCCCAGTATCTTACACAGAAGCGTTACTTCTCTTACTTCTCATTAATGAACTTATTTTGCAGCAAATGAAGAGAAGAAATAAAGCGCACGCTTACAGAATTTCCTGATGACCATTTTCCCTATCATCCTGTAGTCACTGGGTGACAGAAAGTAGAATGGGTTTTTGAAGGCTGAATAACAACACTAGCTAGCTGGCAACACCTTGAAAGGTTGGGCAATGTCCTCCAAGGATGCTATCTGTGCTATAAATCAATGAATGTATCTACATTATATATAATGCATATAATTATACATAATATTGTTTCTCCCATAGCCAGGAATCACATGACTGGAAATTAAGAGGTAAGAATGGGAGTAGCTCCTCACTATTACCCCAGGGACACATGAGCAAGGTTTTTGCTTTCACTCCCTATACCTTGGTGCTCTGATGATGTGTAGGTCTTAGTTCCCTATGGGAAAACACTTTCATTGGAGAATCAGCAATGGTTCCATTAAACTGGAAGTTGATACTGGCATACTTGGCCACTCCAGGCTTCTTAGGCCAGTGAATCAAAAGGCAGAGGGAATTGCTGGGTTGAATGGGAAATTTGTCCTGGCTCTTAAGGGGAAACACAGTTGCTACTACACAGAGAGCTTGAGATGATAAAGGAGTACTTCTGGAATACACTCCAGGGGCAGCTCTATTCTATGTACTGTTTTAAGAGTTACCAGGAATTACCACAACCTTAAATAGGCAGGACAGCTAATGGCACACATACTTCAGGAATGAAAATCTGGGTTACTCTACCAGACTGGGAACCATGACCAGCTGAGATACTTGCCAAACGGAAGGAAAACAAGGAATGGGTAGTGGAAGAAGGAAATTATCTATCAGCTGTGACCTTATGACTAATTACAGAATATTGTAGTTATGAGGATCTTTTATTTACTTTGAAGTAAAATGTCTCTGTCTATAGATTATTCCATTCTTTCTGTGTCCCATTGTTAAGGACTGAATTGTGTTCCCTCAAATCCACACACTGAAGCCTGACTTCCTAAAATGAGTTGGAGACATGACTGTTAGGGAGGTAACTAAGGCTACAGGAGGTCATAAGGGAGGCCCCTAATCTAATGGGACTGGGGTCCTTACACACAGAGGAAAAGACACTCAAGATCACTCTGCATACGCACAGAGAAGAGGACGTGGGAGGACTTGGTAAGAAGACGGCCATTTACAAGCCAGTTAGAGAGGCCCCGGCAGACAGCACCCTGACCTTGACTTCCAGCATACGGGACTGGGGGAAAAGAAGGAAAGAGAGATTTCTGTTGTTCAGGTCACTCAGTTTTGGTGGCATTCTGTATGGCAGCTTGGGAAGAGTAGGACAGCCCTCCCTGCCATCCCCCCATTATCAGACAGAAGGTTTCTCCCCATCAATACCACTAGCATTTGGGGCTGGACACATCTGGGTTTTAGAGGTCTGTTTCCCACACTGAAGGATGTTGAGCAGCAACCTTGGCCTTTACCCACCAGATGCTAGAACACTGTTCCTCTCCCTCTCCCTCTCCCCCTCCCCCTCTATCTCCCCAAGCTGTGTCAAGCAAAAATGTCTCCTGGGGAGCAAAATCGCCTCCAGGTGAGAACTACTAATCTAACACAAGATGCATAAACAGAGGCTAACCTTGTACTGCAGTACTAAAGTTCCAGGATCTCACAGGAGGAGTACGGCTCAGCTAGAAAAGAATGCACACCACCCAAAGATGGATAGAGTGAACTTCCCTGAGGGCTAGTTACACCCTGTTGGGTGGAAGCACAGTTTTACTACTGTCTTTATTCTGAAGCTAACTATGGCAGTGAAGCGTGCATATGAATGCCTGGGTAACAAGGGGTGGGTCTGTACTGTGTCAACTGGGTTAAGCTGGAACGATGCTTGACAACTCGCTCCTCCGTATAGTTCCATCTTGAAGTACACCGAGTCAGGCACTGCCTAAGATGTGGCAGGCAGAAGGAAAGCAGTGGTCACTATTGTTTAAAGGTCATCCCCATCCAGTGTGGTCCAATGTAGAAACAGGCTGACACCCACTGCCACGGCCCAGTGAACCCCAGATCTCTTTCCAACTCTGTTTTCCAACTACTGATCCTTAAGACCTGCCCCAGTTTGCTGCCTGGGTGCAGACCCAGAGGCAAGAGCACCCTCAGAGCTCTGAGAGGGTTCCCTTTTGCAGCCCATCAACCCTCACACCCAGCAGCTGGACACGTGGAGGTACCATCTGGGATGCAGAGTCCCATCCGGATCTCTGCTTACCCAGATCCTTTCACAACTGCATGAGGCCTGATTCCCACCAGGAATCCTAGAATACTCAGGAATGACTCTGCTCCCGGAACTGGACCCTGACGCTGCCATAGACAAGGCAATCCACGCTTCTCTGTCTTTCTGTGATTCTTGTTTGACACTGTGTGAGAAAGAAGAAAAGCAGCTCATCTCCCTCTGCACAATCTGCACACCCCCTCAAAGTTTTCTCGTTAGTAAGTAAGTTAACCCAGACCGGGAAGCAGAGCAATAAAATACCTCTCAGTTTTGCCTTAAGAGTAACCATTCCAAGTGTTTATTATGCTTTTCTGTGTGTGCCATTTTATGAAGACATTCCAAAGCCAAAACTCTTCTTAGAATAAAAGTTGTTAAATATCTCTAAAAGAATTTCTCTTGGGGTTACTGTTACATTAGACCAATTTCATTCAATGGCTTAAAATACAGCACCGTGTGAGGTGGGCTTTTGGAACAATGGTTAAGACATCTCTTGGGATGACTGAAACCCGTATCAGAAAGCCTGGGGTTGAGTCTCAGCTCTGTTTTCAGTTCCAGCTTCTGGCTAATGTGCACCTTGGAAGAGAGCAGCTGATGGCCCAGGTACTTGTGTTCCTACCACCCATGTAGGAGACCTAGACTAAGTTCAAGGCTCCTGGCTTCAGCCTAGCCTAGCCTAGCCCAGCCCTGGCTGTTACAGGCATTTGGAGAATGAATTAGGAACAGTGTGTCTGTGCCTGTCTCTCTTTTTTTAAATAAATAAATATATATATATTTTAAAGACAACACTTTGGATTAATTCAACTTTTTACTAAAGGGGAAGGGAAAAAACAGAAAGTAGTTTGGCTTAAGGAATTTTACCTTTGTATTCTTTATAACAATTGGATATTTCATCCCTGAAAAAAAAAGAATTTGTAAAAGACTTATTTTTAGCAAAAGAAGATCAATATTATTGGAAATATTATATTAGTAACAAATGTAAATGAATTTCTTCTATCATAACCACACTTGCAACCTACTTTTCATTCTGAAGTGTTTTACCAAGTAATAAGACTAAACTAGTCCACATTTGACAGTCTTGAAAATTCTGGCATGTTTTTTAGCTCATTCTATTTTAATTTGTTTAATCTGTGCTTATAAACCGTTCCCCATCTGAGCTCCAACACAGTGCCAACTTTTCCTTGAATGACAGTCCTAGAAATCATGTATACAACGGATCATGATAAATCAGTAGGTATTTTCCCACAAGCTACAGTTATTACAGAAGAAGTTGTGTCGTCCAAGTGTTGCTGACCTGATTCCTTGCAGGTTCTCTGTTGCTGAGAGAAGCAAGGTTATCACCACCCAAAAACTTCCAATATTAAACCAACTGTCTATCAGATTAATTTCCACTCGGATACATGGGATCTCAGTCTTTTAGTGTATATGCACAGCAAATAAGATTACATCTACCTCTACTGTAAATTAGATTCATTATGCTGCCTATAGACAACAGCCTTAATTACTTCACAATTGGTTCATCTTCTTAAAATTTACAAGGCCGAGGAGAACGGCCTCGATCGTCTTTAAAACCTGCCTAGGAAGAAAGAACATGGCACTACTTTTTTTTCTCCTTCAGATTTCCCAGTAGCAAATAGAAGCCTTTCAAACCTTTCATCTGATTTAAAAAAAATATTCACACCCTCAAAACAAAATAAACTCTAAGTGCTGTGTAAAACAGGAGTGGGGGTGTTCAGAATGGCTGAATCGTGTTATGAACACGGGATGCCTTTCTGAAACATGGGTGTGCCCAAGAATCATCCAAAGTTTTATTCCAGGACCAGTGCTGTGGCACAGCAGGCTCAGCTGACCTGGGATACCAGCATTCCTTATTGGAGCTCCAGCTCAAGTCCTGGCTGCTCCACTTCTGATCCAGCTCCCTACTAATACACCTGGGAAAGCAGCAGATGATGGCCCAAGCACTTAGAGCCCTGCCACCCACGAGACCCAGATGGAGTTCTAGGCTCCTGGCATAAGCCTGGCACAGCTCTACTTATTGCAGTCATTTGGGGAGTGAACCAGTGGATGGTAGATCTCTTTCTGTCTATCTGTCTGTCTCTGTCACTCTGTCTTTCATATAAATAATATAAAAAATAATAAATAGAATAAAATAAACATTTTTAAAAAGGTTTATTATTCCTAGGCCTTCTCCCTCCCTCCTTCTCTCTGTAACTCTTTCAAATAAATAAAAAATCTTTTTTAAAAAAGACATACCCAGACTCTATAAATGAATAATCTAAAACTCATGTATAGTTTATTTTTTAGACTAAATTTTGAATATGAAATTGGCCTTTTCTAATTCTTTTTTTTTTTACAGGCAGAGTGGACAGTGAGAGAGAGAGAGACAGAGAGAAAGGGCTTCCTTTGCCGCTGGTTTCACCCTCCAATGGCCGCCGCGGTCGGCGCGACGCAGCCGGTGCACCGCGCTGATCCGATGGCAGGAGCCAGGTGCTTCTCCTGGTCTCCCATGCGGGTGCAGGGCCCAAGCACTTGGGCCATCCTCCACTGCACTCCCTGGCCACAGCAGAGAGCTGGCCTGGAATAGGGGCAACCGGGACAGAATCCGGCGCCCCGACCGGGACTAGAACCCGGTGTGCCGGTGCCACAAGGCGGAGGATTAGCCTAGTGAGCCGTGGCGCCGGCCGGCCTTTTCTAATTCTGAAGAGAAATACAAGAGCATAATTTTATGGACTATACACTGACTACATTTTGGTGATCATTGGTAATAACACAATTTCCTGTTGCCTTATATTGTACGAGTACATCAATTCTCCCAATTTCTCCTAAGTTCTCCCCAGACAGTAAGTTTGGTTTGATTCAAGAAGTATTGGTGATATCAAAATTTCATTTTGAACAAGCAATTCTGACTCTAACCTGCAGGGCAAAGAAGTGTTTGGGGACCTTTGAGGAGCCCTGGCTGTCCAACACCCAACCGCACACTATCCCTTGTGCGCCTGCCTCTGAGACCTCCAGCCTAGCTCCTGGTGACCTTTCCATTAGCACCAATCCAGAAAAAGTGACCCCAAGGTTTTTAAAAAGTCACTACAAGTATTCAGTAGAAAAGATAAGAATGCTTACCATCTTTACTTCTCGAAGGGCTTTCTTTAGCCATTTCAATATCATTTACTTCAAAATTGGTTAAGATAGAACCACCCGCTTGTTGGAAATCCTGGGCAAAGGACAAAGCAACCTGCCGATAGTCCACAATGCCAGTGTATGGACAATCTACAGCCATTAGACCCTGGAACAGAATTACAACAAAGTCAGGACAAGAATCCATGAGGTTTGCTCAAAATTCCATTTTTCGCTGAATCCTTTTGTTTATTTTGATAGATAACATACATTCTCTATGCCTGGGAAAAATCTGATACTGTTTAAGAAAAAAATAACACAAAAGTTAGCTCTTTAAGTGTCTAAATGTGACACTGGGCATATATATAATGTGAGTGACAGATTCGAGAAATGATACTGCCCACTCCAGAAAATTCCTACCAAAGACCAGTTTTTCCTTTAGAGAAGCAACTTCAGTAAGGTGATCTCTCTTTTTAAAATTTGTATTTATTGCTTTAAATTGTATTTTAAAGGCAGGGAAACAGAGACAGAGAGAGGTCATTCATTTGCTGGTTCACTCCCCCAAATGCCTATACCAGCTGGGGTCGGATCAGTCTGAAGCCAGGAACCTCAAACAAAATCCAGATCTCCCACACGGGTGGCACAGAGCCAGGTACTTCAGTCACCACCTGCTGTGTCCCAGGTGCACATAAACAAGAAGCTGGGTTTGGAAGTGGAGCCAGACTGGAACCCAGGCACTCTGATATGGGATGTGGAGGCACTTCTTGGTGTCACACTGAGTGTTTTCAGTCCTAGTCTTCCCTCTCCGTATCTGATTCTGATCAGAATCATAACTGATTCCGAGTTGAATTCTACTTAACCAAGCAATTAGGTTTTAAATAAGCTCTACTGAGATTTTCCCAGCAGCATACCAAATACTTATGGGGGTGGGGGGAACTCAGGTGAGTTGTTCTAGCTATCCTCAATGTTTGCAGAGCAATGCTGTAACCTGCTTTTGCTTTTGCCATTTTAGACATGTCCAGGGGCTGCTGCTATGGTGCAGTGGGTTAAAACCCTGGCCTGCAGCACCAGCATCCCATATGGACACTGGTTCAAGTCCCAGCTGCTTCACTTCTGATCCAGCTCCCTGCTAATGCACATGGGAAAGTAGCAGAGGATAGCCCGAGTGCTTGGGTCCCTGCACCCATGTGGGAGATCCAGAAGAAGCTCCTGGCTCTTGGCTGTGGATCGGCGAAGTTCTGGCCTTTGCATTCATCTGGGGAGTGAACCAGAGTACTGAAGACCTCTTTCTCTCTCTATCTCTACCTCTCTCTCTCTATCTCTCTCTGTAACTCTTTCAAATAAATAAAGTAAATCTTTTTTAAAAAAAAGACATACCCAGACTCTATGATGAATAATCTAAAAACTCATGTTTAGTTTTTTAGACTAAATTTTGAATGTGAAATTGGCCTTTTCTAATTCTGAAGAGAAATACAAGAGCATAATTTTATAGACTATACGCTGACTACATTTTGGTGATCGTTGGTAATAACACAATTTCCTGCTGCCTTACATTGTACAAGTACATCAATTCTCCCAAACAAGTTTTCCTAAGCAGACCACTCACATATAGAGGCTGGTAAAACGGTAACCTCTGCCATCCTCTCACCCGGCCGGCACAGCACTGTCGCTGTTGCAGTTTTATAACAATATCTCTTATACTATTATTTTAAATATTTCATCACCCTGCCCCTCCCCGAACAACCTGCTTAGCCCTTAAAAGCTTTTTTTTAAGTGAAAAGATTTTTTTGTTTGTCTGTTTCTAAAGATTTATTTATCTTTTTGAAAGGCAGTGTTACAGAGAAGCAGAGGCACTTAACACTTGTGTGGGAGACCCAGAAGTAGCTCCTGGTTCCTGGCTTCGGATTGGCCCAACTCCAGCTGTTGTGGCCATTTGGGGAATGACCCAGCAGATGGAAGATTCTCTCTCTCTCTCGAGAAACAGAGAGGTCTCTCCCCTCTCTGGAACTCTGCCTTTCAAATAAATAAATATGAATCTTTAAAAAAAAAAAAGCTTTGACTTTGCCACTCATGCTGACCAAAGTCTCCAGGTGGCCACTCACACTACGGATAAAGGCTCACAAAATACCCAGTTGTCTCTTCAAAGACTGGGAGAAACACTGGCAAAGACTTCATCAATTTCCTGACAGTCCTGTTTGCAGAATATGAGAGCAGTTGTTAAGGATGGGCAATCATCCCTTCTGTTTTAATACAGGTGATACATGTAACACTTCATATTAGACTTGGTCACTGTCCCAGTACTCCATAAGTTTAGTAGCTGTAACTCAACTTTGGCCCATAACAGTATTCTGGCTACAATAACCGTGGAAGCTAGCTCAGGATAATACTAAGTCCAAGTTGAGTTCACAAAAACTTCCTTACCCAGCATGAGACTGTGTGACTAGTATGGTAACAGTGGGACAGACTGCACTTCATTCTAGATCAGTAGTTTTTTGGAATCCCAATACCCTTCTTGGTCATCTTGTGCCTGCATGGCCCAGGACAATGCCTGACACACAGGAGACACTCCTGCTTACGGAGGGAAGGGACTCGAGGGTCTGTTTTGAAACATGCTCGATCTCCCTCTCCAGGCCTTCCCTCCTTTTCCTAGGCTTGGCTTCGCTCTTCCTCATGAGGTGCTGGCATGCCCCACCTAGACCTGTGTGGTAGGGAAAGGTGGACAGAGTCCCCTGGGCCAGGGCTGCCTACAGGACAAAGCCAGCCAAATCAGGAGGGGGCTGGGGGACACAGCGCTGGGGCTGTCAGCCAGGAGCTGGGTGTGCACCGTCCAGGTCAGCAGGTCAGTCAGAGCTTGAAATCTGAGGCTATGGCACATTAGGCGGCTGGAAAAGAACCAGGCAAGTTGGCCAGGGAAAGCTGGGAGGAGACTGAGCCAGGAGGCAGGACCAGATGAGTTGTAAGAAAAGGCCAAGGTCAGAGGGAGCAGTTAAGCTCTGATGGAGCTGATAAGAGTTATCCTCCAAGGTCAAAGTTTACTGAGGCAGTTTAACGTCTTCTAGTATCCTCTCACGGCAGAATGCAGTGTTCTTAAAGGGGCCTGTGAAGAGAAGCCCTTCAGAGCTGTGCAATGAAACAACTTCTTTCAGAGGGCCTGGCAGAATCAGAAGCCACGGGAGCTGCACCCACCATCCCTGCAGTGGTGCTGAGGCTGGGGGAGAAGGGAGGGATCCCTGCAAGGCGCTGGTGTGAAATATCCGACTGTACTGCCCACCAGCTCTAGGCTCAGCTAAGCGCGTGTGAGCACTCGCGATGACAAGCTGGTACCACGTAAAGCACCTCGCTTCGTGGAGGCCTCCCAGGATACACCCTGTGCTAAGTTACTCACTCAGCCTGCCAGGGAGGGGTGGTCTCTGAGGTTTGTTTGTTTGTTTGTTTTGGCAGCATATTCCTTTTTATTTTTTTAAGGTTTTTATTTAATGAATACAAATTTCATATGTACAGCTTTCAGGAATATAGTGTTTCCGGCCGGCGCCGCAGCTCACTAGGCTAATCTTCTGCCTGTGGTGACGGCACCCTGGGTTCTAGTCCTGGCTAGGGTGCTAGATTCTGTCCCTGGTTGCTCCTCTTCCAGTCCAGCTCTCTGCTGTGGGCCGGGAAGGCAGTGGAGGATGGCCCATAGTGCTTGGGCCCTGCACCTGCATGGGAGACCAGGAGGAAGCACCTGGATCTTGGCTTCGGATCGGCGCAGTGCCGGCCACAGCGGCCATTTGGGGGATGAACCAACGGAAGGAAGACCTTTCTCTCTGTCTCTCTCTAACTCTGCCTGTCAAAAAAAAAAAAAAAAAAAAAAAAGGAATATAGTGTTTCTTCCCCCCATTCCTGCCCATTCTCTCTTTTTAAATTCTATCTGTTCTTATTACCAGACATTTGGCCTTATTTATTTGATCCCTTTGACACTTAATTCTATCTATATGATCAGTAACATACTTAATATAATCACTTTAACATGTAAGATGGCATTAATACCTGGCAACTTAATGGAATTTGGAATCCTATGGCAAATTTTTAGCTTTACCCTAGGTGTAAGTCCGTGGGAATGTGTGCCGAACTGTACATCTCCTCCCTCTCTTATTCCCACTCTTATTTTTTACAGGGGATCAATTCTTAATTAGACTTAAACACCTAAGAATAATTCTGTATTAAGTAAAGAGTTCAACCAATGGTATTAAGTAGAAAAAGAAAAATACTAAAAGTATAAAATAGTAAGCTGTTCCTCCACAGTCAGGACAAGTGCTGATCAAGTCATTGCTTCTCATAGTGTCAGTTTCACTTCTACAGGTTTCCTTTTAGGTGCTCAGTTAGGTGTCAGAGATCAAGGAGAACATATATTTGTCCCTTTGGGACTGGCTTATTTAACTCAGTATGTTTTCCAGATTTCTCCATTTTGCTGCAAATGACTGGACTTCATTTTTTTTAACCACTGTGTGGTATTCCATAGAGCACTGTAGGAGACAAAGTCCCAAGTTTGCCAAAATACCTCTCCTTCTTTTAAAATTATGGTTTCAGATAAAATACAACTTCCTTTGGGTTGACAGCCATATTTCATTCAGTGCCTAACTGTAGTGTCGGGGCCCAGGGTAAACAAGAACATTTTGGTTGAATTGAACAGGAAAAAAAAAATCAATCCTGAATCAGCTCCAGGGCAGGATGGTCCTTAGGAGCTGTGTGACCTTGGGAAAGGAACAACCAGCTTTGCCACTTGTGGGAAACAAGAACACACGCATATAAGTGATCTTATCTGTACACACGTGCCTCATCTACCTCATTCCAAGCAGTCATGACAATCACTCGGCAGGTGTGGAGAACACCATCAGTCTCCTCCTCAACCTTTATAACAGGTGGGGAGTTCCTTTTTTTTTTTTTTTTTAAAGATTTTATTTATTTATTTGAGAGGCAGAGTTACAGACAGCGAGAGGAGGAGACAGAGAGAAAGGTCTTCTTTCCATTGGTTCACTCCTCGGATGGCTGCAACAGCCAGAGCTGCGCCGATCTGAAGCCAGGAGCCAGGTGCTTCCTCCTGGTCTCCCATGCGGGTGCAGGGGCCCAAAGACTTGGGTCATCTTCTACTGCTTTCCCAGGCCACAGCAGAGAGCTGGATCGGAAGAGGGGCAGCGGGACTAGAACCTCCACCCATAATGGGATGCTGGAGCCGCAAGCAGAGGATTTAACCTACTGCGCCACGGCACCAGCCCCCTGTTTTGTTTTTAACAGTTAAGCATCATTCAAAGAATCACTGGCTCCTATTCCTATTTTTTCATCTTTAGAGCCCTTCACGGGGACAAATGATTGACAATAATTGATGAAATGGTCCAAATTCCCCAAATTTCAGTGTCTGGGAAACCAGGAACCCTATTTTTCAAACTCTACAATCAAATTATTTTTACATCATGATCAAATCTACAATGAGGTCAGCAGCTCACTATCTCACTCATTTTTTATTTTTCTTTTTGATAGTAATCTTAAAATACGAAAGAGTTTTTCATTAGGAAATAAAAATGCACGGTAGAGGGCGGGCACTTGGTAAAGCTAGTTTAGTGGCTGCTTATGGCTCCTGCATTCCATACCAGAGTATCTGGATTAAGACCAGATTCTTGGGGCCAGCACTGTGCAGTAGTGGGCTAAGCCTCTGCCTGTGGCACCAGCATCACAGATGGGCACTGGTTCATGTCCCAGCTGCTCCACTTCTGATCCAGCTCTCTGCTGTGGCCTGGAAAAGCAGTGGAATATGGCCCAAGCCCTTGGGCCCCTGCACCCTCATGGAGACCTGGAAGAAGCTCCTGGCTCCTGGCTTCAGATCAGCTCAGCTTTGGCAGTTGCAGCCATCTGGGGAGTGAACCAGCAGATGGAAGACCTCTCTCTCTCTCTCTCTCTCTGCCTCTGCCTCTCTGTAACTCTGCCTTTCAAATAAATAATAAAATAAATAAATCTTAAAAAAAAAAAAAACACAGCTTCTTGGCTTCTGATCCAGCTTCTTGCTAATTTGTAACCTTGGAGGAAGCAGATGATGGCTCAAATACTTGGGTTCCTGCAACCCACATGGGAGACCCTGACTGAGTTCCTGATCTCCTGGCTTTAGCCTCACCCAGCCCCAGCAGGCATTTGGGGAATGAATCAGCAGATAAAAGATCTCTGTCATTAAATAAAATGAAAATAAATAAAAATTTTTAAATAAATGTGTGCCAAAAATTGACGTCTTTCTAAAAAAACATCATTTATTTATTTGAAAGGCAGAATGAAAGAGAGAAAGACAGATAGACATAGGGAGAGATCTTTCCTCCATTGGTTCATTTCCAAAATGCCTACAATAGCTGAGGCTGAGCCAGGGCTAAAGCCAAGAGCCAAGAACTCCATCTAGGTCTTCCATGTGGGCGGCAGGAACCCAAGTACTTGGGCCATTATCTGCTGCCTCCCAAGCTCATTAGCAGCAAGCTGCTTTGGAAGGGGAACCTAGACTCAATCCTGGGCACTCTTATATGGGATGTGGGCATTCCAAGTGGCAGCTTAACCTGCAGCCTCACAACACCCATTCCAACATAACTTTTTAAAAAATATTTATCTGAGGGGCCGGCGCTGTGGCGTAGCAAGTAAAGCCACGGCCTGCAGTGCTGGCATCCCATATGGGTGCCAGTTTGAGTCCCAGCTGCTCCACTTGCACCTGAGTTCCTGCACCTGTGTGGGAGACCTGGAGGAAGTTCCTGGCTCCTGGCTTCAGATTGGCACAGCTCTGGCCGTTGCAGTCATCTGGGAAGTGAAGTAGATGGAAGACCTCTCTGTATCTCTCTCTCTCTCTCTCTCTCTCTGCCTCTGCCTCTCTGTAACTCTGACTTTCAAATAAATAAATAAATCTTTACAAAAAATTATTTGAAAGGTAGAGTTACAGAGAGAGGTAGAGACAGGAGAAAGAGCAAGAGAGAGAGCTAGATCTTCCATCCATTGGTTCACTCCCCAAATGATCTCAATGGCCAGGGCTAGGCCAGGCCGATGCCAGGAGCCCGGAGCCTCTTCCAGGTCTCCCATGTGTGAGTACTTGGGCCATCCTCTGCTGCCCTCCCAGGCATATTAGCATGGAGCTGGATTGGAAGTGGCGTAGCCACCAGTATCAAACCAGTATCCATATGGAATGATGGTATCATAGGCAGTGGCTTAACCCACTATGCCATAAGGCTGGCCCCTCCAACATGATTTTTGAAGGAGGTTATAAACTGATTTATTTTCCAGGATAATACTTGATGGGAACATATCAGGGAGATTCTAACACCCTCATCTCACAACGAAATTCATGAAATTACATAAAGCTATGAAATAGCAATACATTTAGTGCACTTTCAGGAAGCACTTTTTTTTTTTTTTTTTTTTTTTTTTTGACAGGCAGAGTGGACAGTGAGAGAGAAAGAGACAGAGAGAAAGGTCTTCCTTTGCCATTGGTTCACTCTCCAATGGCCGCCACGGCCGGCGCACTGCGCTGATCCGATGGCAGGAGCCAGGTACTTATCCTGGTCTCCCATGGGGTGTAGGGCCCAAGCACTTGGGCCATCCTCCACTGCACTCCCTGGCCACAGCAGAGAGCTGGCCTGGAAGAGGGGCAACCGGGACAGAATCTGGCGCCCCGACCGGGACTAGAACCTGGTGTGCCGGTGCCACAAGGCGGAGGATTAGCCTAGTGAGCCACGGTGCCGGCCATGGAAGCACTTAATGATAAAATTTATCAGAGGCCATTGTTTGGGATGGAGTGCCTCCATGAGGCCCCAAAAGACCAAACCAAAATGGAATTACTCATGCCAAAGACCCATGTCACCAAACCAGAACTTAGTTGATTATCTCACCTTCCAAGAAATCAGGAGAAAGGGGCAGCAATCAAAACTCCCAATAGGCAAGTTTAGCCAGCATGATAAGGAAGACCTCTCTGTTTTAAGCTTAAAAGAAAAATAACTGTGGAACGATGAATCTGCTGTTTGTTCCCTGTTTCTGCTTTCCTTAGCCCTTTTCTGCCTAGACAGCCAAGTTTCTCTGCTCACCTCAGAAAAGACTCTTTTCTAATATTTGGATGAGACATCCTTCCATTCATGAATTATTAATACAAGGCGATTAGATCTTTAAACTAAATTTATTACGATTTTGTCTTTGGCCACACTCAGCCGTTTTGTAAAGCACTGTATAGACAAGAGATAGGAAATGAGTTTCATTTCAAATTTTTAAAAAGATTTATTTATTTATTTGAAAGGCAAAGTTATAGAGAGATAATCTTCCATTTGGTGGATCACTCCCCAAATGGCCTCAATGGCTGGAGTTGGGCTGGTCCAAAGCCAGGAGCAAGGAGCTTCCTCCAGGTCTCCCACGTGGCTGGCAGGGGCCCAGGCACTTGGGCCACTCTCCGTTGCTTTCCTAGGCCATAGCAGAGAGCTGGATCAGTAATGGAGCAGCAGGAACTTGAACAAGTGCCCATATGGGAGGCTAGCATCACAGTGGGTAGCTTTACCCACTATGCTACAATGCTAGCCCCAATCTCAATTTTTAAAAATAAACTTAACTTTTTAAAGAAGGTTTAAGACTGCAGCAAAGCTGAGCAAAAAGTACAGAGACTTCCCCTTGAAGAATGGCCTCAGCCTACACAACCAGCTCTTCTATGGAGCATCCCTGGTTTTGCAACATATTAGGGACTTTCTCCAGTGTTTTTATTTATTTGTTTGTTTTTAAAGGAGGAGTACTTCAGGTTTATGTTTGGGCCTGGGAGACCTGATGGCTCTTTTAAAAAAAATTATTCATTTATTTTTTATTTACTTGAGATGCAGACAGAAAGAAATCTCCCAACTGTTGGCTCACTCTTCAAATGCCCACAATAGCCAGGGCTGCACCACCCCAGGCTGAAGTCAGGCTCAAGAGCTTCATGTAAGTCTCCCACGTGGGTACAGGGACCCAACCACGTGGACCATCCTCCATGGCTTTCCCCAGGCCATTAGCAGGGAGGTAGATGGGAAGTGGAGCAGCCTGGACATGAACTGGCATCCAAATAGGATACTGGCATCACAGGCAGTGGTATTACCCACTAAGCTACAACACCATCCTCTCCATGTTTTTTAAATAGCCTGTTTTGCTCTAAAAAGGAACTGATATGAATTATAGAAAAGTAGTGAATTATAAGTAAAGTAGGGGCAGGCATTGTGGTGTAGCAGGTTAAGCTGTCCCTTGGGATGCCCGTGTTCCATGCTGGATACTGGGCTCAATTCCCAGCACCTTTGCTCCAAGCCACCTTCCTCCTAATGTATCTTGAGAGGCAGTAAATAATGACTCAAGTGCTTGGACCCCTACCACCTATGGGGGAGACCCAGATGGAGTTCCTGGCCCCTGGCTTCGACCTTACCCAGCCCTGGCTGTTGTGAGCATTTGGGGAGTGAACCAGTGGGTGGACGATCGCTCTCCATCTCTGTTTCTCTCTCTTCTTCTGTCACTCTGCCTTTAAAGTAGATGAAAATAAATAAACACTTTTTTAAAAAAGTGAAGTAAAAGAGGCTAGGCATTCAGCCTGGTGGTTAAGATGCTCAGCATCCCACATTGGGGTACCTGGGATCAGTATTTGGCTCTGGCCTGAGGAGGCAGCAAGTGATGATTCAAGTATTTGGGTTCCTGCCACCATCTGGGACATCTGTACTGAGTTGTCCGCTCCCAGCTTCCAGCTGCTCAGTTTCAGCCAGTGCAGTCATTTGAGAAGTGAACCAGCAGATGGGAGCACTCTGTCCCTCTCTGCCCCTCCGATAAATAATTTTTTTAAAAAGTAAAACAGGGGTCGGCACTGTGGCGTGGCAGGTAAAGTCATTGCCTGCAGTGCTGGCATTCCATATGGGCGCCGGTTCATGTCCTGGCAGCTCCACTTCTGATCCAGCTCTCTGCTATTGCCTGAGAAAGCAATGGAAGATGGCCCGAGTCCTTGGGCCCCTGCACCCGTGTGGGAGACCCGGAAGAAGCTTCTGGCTACTGGCTTTGGATCGGCCCAGCTCCAGCGGTTGCAGCCACCTGGGGAGTGAACCAGCAGATGGAAGATCTCTGCCCTCCCCTCCCCACTCTCTGTAACTCTTGCCTTTCAAATAAATAAATAAATAAGTCTTAAAAAAAAAAAAAAAGTAAAACATCAGGAAAGGAGGAAATAGGAACCAAGGGGAAAGAATATACATAAGTAAACATCCCTAACATCTTAACAGATTTGACAGAAAAATATCCAAATATGTAAATCCATGTGAACTTAATTGTTCACATAAGCATACAATAATATCTACCACTTCTTTTTTTTTAAAATGTTTATGAGACTTATAATTCTTTTAATTATCTATTGCTAATGTTTTTTTAAGATTTATTTATTTATTTGAAAGTCACAATTACACAGAGAGAAGGAGAGGCAGAGAGAGAGAGAGAGAGAGAAGTCTTCTGTCCGCTGGTTCACTCCCCAGTTGACCGCAATGACTGGAGCTGTGCCGATCCGAAGTCAGGAGCCAGGAACTTCCTCCGGGTGTCCCACATGGGTGCAGGGGCCCAAGGACCTGGGCCATCTTCCACTGCTTTCCCAGGCCACAGTAGAGAGCTGGATTGAAAGTGGAGCAGCCGGGACTCGAACCGGTACCCATATGGGATGCCGCTGCCTGCAGTGCCGGCTTTATCCGCTACACCACAGCACCAGCCCCTATCTACCACTTCTACAAGTAGCATTTTATTTAATTCTCAGAAGAACTTCCATTTTACAAATGAGGGGTCTAATGTTTAGAAATAGCATAACCTGAGGCCAGTGTGTGGTACAGAGGGTTAAGCCACTACTTGCAAAGCTGACATTCCATATTAGAGTACCAGTGCCAATCCTGGCTGCTCTTTTCCAATCCCACTTCCTGCTAATGAACCTGGGAAGGGAACAGAAAATGGCCCAAGGACTTGGACCCTTGCTACCCATGCAGGATATCAGGATGTAGTTCCTGGCTCTGGCCTGACCCACACTTGGTTGTTATGGCCATTTGGGAAGTAACTTCTCTCTCTCTTTCTCTCTCTCTCTCTCTCTTCCCCCTCCACCCCGTGTGTGCGTGTGCGTGTGTGTGTGTGCATATGTGTGTGTGTGTTTCTCCTCCTCTCATTCTGCAATTCAAGTTAATAAATAACTCTTAACAAAAAAGACAAATAAGAACCCAAGAAGCAGATGTGAGACTTGAATTTATGTCTGGAGAGATGAAGAAGAAATGTCTTCATGTTCTCCAGACTATATCCCATAAACAGTGTTTCTCTAATCTTTTAATAAGCATCGCCTGGCAAGGAGTTCAAGGTGACACTCTCTTAAACAGATACTACAGTCTAGGTAATATATGTTCTCAGTAATAGGGTGGAAGCCATTCACCGAGTATCAGTGGAACTGAGGGCTGGACTGATAGTCTCCAAACGCTTACCAAGTGAAAGTTGACAGGCAGAGTGACTATTAAATTATTATTCATGTTGTCTCATGAATAAAGATGAGATTTCCCCCAAGCGTGTTTCAAGCAAGCTACTCTACTAACCACACTTCACACTCAGGCCAGCCTTATCTTTCCAAAAGGCAGATCAGGCACTGCAGCTACCTTCCTCAGACAAGCTAAAGCAGCTCCCCATGCCTGCTGGATAAACTTCAGAGTCATCAGCATGAATTCTGGGACCTGAGTATGGGCCTGACCCTGCCTTTTGCAGCCTCGCCTCTTGGCTCTCTCTACACACCTGATGCTCCAACCACATCATCACTCAGAGTTTTGTAAATATGCCATACCTCTTGCTTTTGCTAATGTTGGCACAGGAAAAGGAGCAAGCAGGTGACCAGAGCTTGTGGCAGTGCCTTATTGTGTCTGACAATGTCACTGCTTCTACAGTGGAATCACTTAACTGACTTCTCATGACTTCTACCTCCTGCAAACGCAGGTTCAGCTTCCATGCACAGGATTCAAGTGAAAATATTCCTTTGAACACATGCATGAGGCTGCAGAATCGCTTACCCTGCAATATGGCTCCTTCTTCTTTATATCTTCCTGCTGGATCAGCCTCAGGCCCTGGACACCATTCTGCAGGCCTCTCTCATACAGGGCCTGAAGTCTGGGAATTTCTTCTTGTTCAACGGCTACTATAAGCTTAAAAAGAAAAATGGTAGAGAACATGGGTAGAGTTGAATGTATCATCAGCTGCAACAGACACAGCCAACAGAAGATAATAAAATGTTGTATGAGGTTTTCAAAAGTTCATGGAAAATGTGCATTATGAAAAATTATGCACAGATTTCAAAAAATTGTGTATTAAGGAATTTATCTTTTAATTCTAATTTCCATGAACTTTCAAAATAATGATGATTGACTGATTGATTGAGAGGCACAGTGACAGAGACAGAACTCTTCCACCTGTTGTTTCACTTCCCAAATGGTAGCAAAGGCTGGGCCTCGGCTAGGCCTAAGCTGGGGGTGTGGAACTCCACCTGGGTCTCCCACATGGGTGGCAGGGGCTCAAACAATCGGACCATCATCTGCTACCTTCGCAGGTGCATTAGCAGGGGGCTGGAAAGGAAGTGGAGCAGCCAGGAGTGGAACTGGTGCTCCAATATGGGAAACCAGTGTTGTGTTGCAGGTGGCTGCTTAACCCACTGTGCCACATGCCAGCCGCTTCCCATGAACTTTTTAAAGTACCCTCATCTGATTCAAACACTGTTGATTAAAATTGTTTTTCTTTAGTGTCTACTTTTCCCTTTCTGCATGACTTTATTTTCATCCTCCATCAAGAAAAGTTGTAACAAAACTGCATTATAACAAAGTTTCCCCAAAAGTGATGAGGCCTCTATTTCTACTTCTGTCATAGCAGGCCATAAGCAACCCTATTCCTTTCACTCTCTCAGTACCAAAGAGGAGCACAAGTTGCTTAGTCATTATATGTATTTATTTTTTCCAAAACAGCATGGCCTTATTCCTGTAAGAAAGTGTGAAGTCCCAGTGGGCAGAAAGACAGCTGGTACTCAGTGCGATGGGCTTTCAGAGGGAGAAGCCATTCATTCTTCAAGAATGAATTACACATGCGGCCAGGCCTGCACATCCCGAGTCCCACATCTGCAGCTTCGATCAACGGTGGACTCAACAGATGAGCAAGAGCTGCAGCCCTAAGGAACGAGTACAGACTTCTCCCCAGTCACTATCCTGAGCCAGTACTTCCATAGCGCGTACACTGTCTGGGGCATGGTAAGTAGTCCAGTGATGAAGCACACAGGAGGGTATGAGTTATAAGAAAACACCTTTCCACTTTTTAGGATGGAGCTGAGCATCAGCAGACCATGGCAGCTGTCGGTGTCCTGGAATCAGCCTCCCATGGATACCAGGGTTAAGTGCATTTAGGAATGCATTCTGTTGCAGAGAGAAAAACAGCAAATCCAAGCATCTGCTTGAAGTAGTTTTTCTGTCACTCAGCAGCTGCCAGCAGGGGACAGCAGAGTCGCAGTCACAGGCACATCAGAATGTACAAGTGACCACATGGCACTAAGGAGTCAACACTTAAGAGGTAATAGTTTTTGTTTTAAAACTTTATTTATGGGGCTGCTGCCTGCAGTGCTACCATCCCGTAAGAGCACTGGTGGCTCCTCCACTTTCAATCCAGCTCTCTGCTGTGGCTTGGGAAAGCAGTGGAAGATGGCCCAGGTCCCTGGGCCCCTGCGCCCATGTGGGAGACCTGGAAGAAGTTCCCAGCTCCTGGCTTCGGATCGACCCAGCTCTGGCCATTGTGGTCATTTGGGGAGTGAACCAGCAGATGGAAGACCTCTCTCTCTGCCTCTCTGTAACTCTGCCTTTCAAATAAATAAATAAATCTTTAAAAAATTTTTTTTATTTATTTGAAAAGGAGAGAAAGCATCTTCCATCTGCTGATTCACATTCCAAAAGCCCTCAGCAGCAAGGGCTGGGCCAAGCCAAAGCTGGGAGGCCAACTCCACTCGGGTCTCCCACAGGAGTAGCAGGACCTGAGGGCTCAGGCGCCACCTGCTGCTTCCCAGGATGCACATTAGCAGGAAGCACAGCCAGGACTGAAACCTCGGCGCTCCAGCACAGGGTTGTGGGCGTCTCAGCACTGTCCCAATCACCCTACTGAATGACTGCACTAGGTGTTACTTTTAATTACGGCAGAAAGGATACTTACGTTAAAAAATTTAACCTTAAAAAAGAAAGTAGAAATGAAGGACATGCTCCCAAAAAGTGAAAGGAAGAAAGAAAAGCTCACAGAATGGGAGAAAATATTTACAAATCATGTTGATAAAATACCTATCTAGGGGCTAGCGCTGTGACGTAGCGCGTAAAAGCCACCGCCTGTGGTGCCGGCATCCCACATGGGCGCAGTTCGAGACCCGGCTGCTCCACTTCTGATCCAGCCTCTGCTATGGCCTGGGAAAATAGTAGAAGATGGCCCAAGTCCTTGGCCCCTGCACACGTGTGGGAGACGCGGAGGACGCTCCTGGCTTTGGATCGGCGCAGCAGAGCGGCCAGCAGAGCAAGACCTCTCTGTTCTCTCTTCACCTCTCCTTCTCTGTGTAACTCTGACTTTCAAATAAATAAATAAATAAATAAATCTTTAAAAAAAATCTACCTAAAAATGTATTCTATATGTATGTAGTACACAGAATATATTTTTTAAAAATCTTTTTAAAATTTATTTATTTATTTATATGAAAAGAAGAGTATCAGAGGGACAAGGCGGGGTGGGGGAGAGAGAGAGAGACTTCTGTTGGTTCACTATTGTAAAAGTAAACCTGAGAAAACAATTTTCCTCACAATATTCAGAAAGAATACTGAGGAATAAGTTTGATGAAAGAAGTATAAGCCTTGCAGAACCAAAAATGACAAAATACTGCTGAAAAAAGAAGATAAAAATAAGCAGAATTTTCATATTCCTAGTTTGCAAGATTTAAAACTGTTAGGATGGCAATATTCTCCAAATTGATCTACAGATTCAACACAACTCCTGTTAAAATTCCAGCAGCATTTTTGGAGAAAGTGATGTTACTTCCAAAATTGGAAAAGCTAGCGTCCCAGAAAAGAAAAAAAAAAAAAATTGGAGGATTCACTTCCTATACTGGCCTAAGAATAGACCGAATGGACATATGCATCAATTGAGAATCCATTAACATTTATGCTCCAATGATTTTTGAATAGGGTATCAAAAAAATGTAGAAATAGTCTTTCCAACGAGCAATGGAACAACTAGATATCCACACACAAAAGAATGAAATTGGTCACCTTCCTCGTGCCATATATAAAATGAATACAAAAGTAATCATAGTCAAATGTAACAGCTAAAGCTAGAAAATGCCCAGGGTGGAGGGAGGGAAAGAAACTACGAGGAACTCCTTGCAACCTAGTCTTGGGCAATGATTTCTTACATATAATATTAAAGTACAACAAAGCAAAAAGATAAGCTAGACTACATAAAAAACATCAGTGCTTTCAAGAAAGCAAGAAAGAAAAACTACAGAGTGGGATAAAATCACAGAGCTGATCGTGGTAGTTCCTCCAACCGAGGTTTTGCTTTCTACGGTTTCATACAGAGTCAACCAAAAGTCAAAAGCATTAAATGGAAAATCCTAGAAATAAATAACTGATAAGTTTTTTAAATTAATATTTATTTATTTGAAAGAGAGAGAGATTGTGAAAGGCGGGAGAGGGAGAGAGAACACACTCTCACCCACTGGTTCACTCCCCAAATGCCTGCAATGGCCCAGACTGAGCTGGGACAAAGTCAGGAGCCAGGAACTTAGTAAAGGGCTCCCTCATGGGTGGCAAGAATCCGATTACTTGAGTCATCACTGTTACCTCCTATGGCCTGCATAGGATGAAACTGGAATTAGGAGCTAGAGCCAGGAATCAAACACAAGTGCTCAGCTGTGGGACATAGGTATCCAAATGGATGCTATAACTGTTTACCCCAACAATTTATATATTTTAAATTTCAAGCTGTTCTGAGCAGTGGGATGAAATTTCACATCATCCCACCACGTGCTGCCTCAGATATGAGTCACTTCTTTGTCCTGCATATCCATACTGTATGTGTCACCTGCCTCTTTGTACTCAGTGTTGACATCAGTTATGAGACTGGCATCAAAGTGATTGTGTTCAAGTTAACCTTATTTTACCTAATAACGGCCCAAAAACACAACAGCAGTAATGCTGGCTATTCTGATATGTCAAAGACAAGTGATAAAGTGCTGTCTTTAAGTATCGTCTCACACTATCATAAGAGGGGTGAGGATAAGAAGGTATTTTGAGAGACAGAGAGAAAGAGATAACATTAGCATAAGTTTTATTATAATACATGGTTATAAATGTTATTATTAATTATTGTTATTAATCCTATTGAGGCTAATTATAAATCAAACTATTGTAGATATGTATATCCATAGTTTACACCATCTTCTGCAGGTATTGGAATAAATCCTCTATTAATGGGGGGGACTGCAGGATAATGTATCTGGAATATATAAAGAATACACACAACTCAGGAAAATATGATCAATGAGCAAAAGATTTAAAATGGGCAAAAGAATTGAATGGACATTTCTTTAAAGAAGTCACATGAATGGTCAATAAGGAAATGACAAGATGTTCAACACAGATCCTGAAAATCCACTTCTGTATATAAATCCAAAGGAAACAAATTATGTCAGAAAGACATACACATTTCCATGATCACTGCACTATTACACACAATAGTCAAGATAGGGAATCAACCTAAGTGTTCATGAATAGATAAAAAAAAAAATGTAGTCCATGTACACAATGCAATACTATTCAGTCTTTAAAAAAGAAGAAAATACTACATTTTGTGACAACATGGACGGATCTGGAGGGCATTATGTTAAGTGAAGCAAGCCACGCACATAAATACTGCATGATCTCATTCACATGTGGAATCTGAAAAAGTTGAACCCATAGAAGTAGAGCGTGGAATGGTGCTTACCAGGGTGCAGGTGGTAAGGAGATGTTGGCTAAAGGCTATACAATCTCAGTCAGATAGGAGGATTAAGTTCTGGAGATCTACCATAAAACACTGCAACTACCGTTAGGAGCAATGTATTCTTGAAGATTGGTAAAAGAGTACATTTTGAGTATTCTCACCACAAATAAATGGTAAGTCTGTGATAACCAATATATAGGCTATATATTGGTTAAATATTATATTTAGCCATTACACACATATACATATTTCATGCTAATCACATTATTAATCATTATATTGAATAATATTCATATATTATCTACAACAGGTGTAATATGCTGAACATGATAAGTATATACAATTTTGTCAATTAAAAATAAACTAATTTTTGAAAATAAAGATACTCAACACCATTGAAACTGCACTAAGTTATAGCCCCTATATTCAATAGGATGGATAAAATAAAAAGGACATTAACAGATTGGTAAGGATATAGAGAAACTGGGGCCCCCATAACTGCTAGTGGAAATGTAAAATAGTAAAAAAGCACTTTGGAAAGCTATTTGGCAGTTCCCCAGAATGTTAACTATCCCAACAATCCAACTCACAGGAAGAAACACATACAAGAGGTATGAAAACATATGCTCACGCAAACATCTGTACACAAATGTCCACTGAAGCATCATTCATAAAAACCAAAAAGTGAAAACCACCTAAATTCTTTCAAATGATGAATAAACAAAATGTGGGATATTCATATAATGAAATATCATTCAGCCATAAAAAGGAATGGAGTACAGATTCATGCTAAAATGTGGATGAACTTTGAAAACATTATGCTAAGTCAAACAAACAGTTCACAAAAGACCACATGGTATATGATTCGACCTGAACAGGCAAATCCACAGAAACGTAAAGTATAGTAATGGCTGCCAGGGACCAAGGGAGATTGGAATAGAGAGTAACTGTGGGGAGCAACTCGGACTAGACTAAGTTACTGGAATTAAGACTTATTCTATGCATCTGCTCTCCCACAATATGGTGCTGGGAGAGGAGGAAACAGCTTCTACGCAGCTGTCTCTGACAACTTGAGTGATGACCTGCAGGAGCTGATCCTGCTCCTGATTGGAGGAGAGCAGCGTACTCGGCGTGTGGGTAGCAGAGTTGGGATTGGCGGAAGAGGACTATAAAGGAGGAGAGAGACAACATGCACCAGGAACATCTATCTGAAGGAACACCTGTGCAGCCCCCGAGAGAGCCGGCCAGCGGTGTGCCGCTCCCCCGCGGAAGTGGGGAAAGTGGCAGGGGGAACCGCCCTTCCACGGAGGTGGAAGGGATAGTAGCCAACCCGGGAAGAACCAGCAGCAAACCCGGGGAGGGCCGAGCAGACGAAAGAACAGCGCAGGGTCCTGTGTCGTTCCTCCGCGAAGAGGGGGAGTGACAAGTAACCATCAATAGTACGGCTTCTTTTTGGTGTGAAAATATTCTAAAATTAGTGGCAATGGCAGCACAATTCTGTGAACCTACTAAAAACATTTAAATGGCTGAACTACATAGATATGATAGATATGCCAATAAAGCTATTTTTTAAAGTACATGCAGGGGAAGGCATTTGGCCCAGCAGTTAAAGACACTAGTTAAGATGTGCACACCCCATAACAGAATGCCTCGGTTTAATGCTTACTCCAGCTTCCTGCTAATGTAGACCCTGGGAAGCAGTGGTGTCAGCTCAAGCTGCTGCCCACATGGGAGACCTGGATTGAGTTCCCATCACCCAGTTTTGGGCTCTGGCCTGAGGCCATTGTAGGCATTTGAACAGTGAACAAGTGGATGCGAATATGCTCGTTTTCTGTCTCTCTCTGCCTCTCAAATATATTTTAAAAATAAAATAAAAAAAAAAAAGTAGAGTAAGTCACATCATATTTTTCAAAGTTATTTCCTAAAATTAGATTTCACAAAGCACACAGATACAAAGGAAGGAAAAGCCAGGTATTTTTAAAAATTCAACATTAAGCATCAGTGTGAAAGTGTTAGTTACGAGTAAGTCGAGGCCCAGGTAAAACACCATACCTTGCCACATTGCTTGTAGGAAATTCCCTTTTGGTTACAGTACTCATACATGAGGGCTGCACCCTGTACACATAATTTAGCTTTCAGAGATTCAGGTTTATAATAAATTCCACTATGAATGACCCCACTGTTATGTCCAGTCTGGTGAACAGCTACAGAACAAGAGAAACAGGGTAAGAGAAAGCACATGACTCAGAAAAAGCCTACAAGGTGAGAGAACAAACTTACACTTGAAGCTTTAGGAGACTTTATCTTTCAAAATTCTGCCTGAATTTGCTCAGATCACTAGTAACTTTCTCCAGGAGCCATCCCTAGTTCCCACACCACACCTTTTCAGCCCATCTCTCATTTCAGCTCTAAGTTTGGTGCGCACGCTCACCTCTCACTACCAGCAAACCATCTGTGCATCCTCCACGGCTCGCTGCATTCTGGCCTAGGGCTATTTCTAACTTTTTGGGAGGCAGTGGGGCTCAACATATTATGGACAATCCTCAACCAAAGAAAGACACACTCCTGCCCCTCAGAGGCCCTGGTGACATCAAGTTCTCCAACACTGCCTTTGTATGGCTGTTCCTCTTTCCCAATCTTAACTCTCCCCACCCCCTCAACTCCTGCCTTCTCATATAATCTCTCAAATAAATCAACTACACCCAAGTCCTTGTCCCAGCCTCTGCCTCTAGGAGAACCCAAACCAAGATACTAACATGGACACTCAGCTCCAGAGTCAGAAGCGACAAAATGACCAGGTGACCAAGTCAGCCCAAAGGCAACGCTGACAGCATACATACCCAAGTCTTTCTCCTTTTCCACAACACCAATCGAAAGTGCCGGATGTCGCAGGATGAGTGCTCTGGCAGAGGCAAGCCCCACAATTCCACCTCCGACAATGACTACATCAAATGAGCTTTAAGAGAAAGTCACTATTAAATACACATGTTCACAGTAGGGCTCACCAAAGGTCACAGGCATAATTCTCAACATCGATGACCATTATACTATTAATTTATAATCAGATATGTATTGGGCTTTGAGCTATTTGGCTTCACTTCATGAACACACCTTTTAAAGCTGCTTTCTGCTGGTCAGCAGATTAATCATGAACAAACCTTTAAAGTTACATGCACTGCTGGTCAGTAGGTAAGTCAGCTGCAGCCCGCTGGCGGGGAGGATGGCTGCTTGCCAGGCTGCCTGGGTCTCTATCGTGCCCAGTCCCTGGCTGGTTATATCAGTGATCATGCTGGGTTAAGCGGCAGACTTCTCTTTACCTTCAGTCCTTCCAAACTGAACTGTAGGATTCTGGAGGACAGGCTAACACACTATGCCTTTAACACCTCAGTGTGCAAGAATCTATACTTTCTTTTTTCTGATAAGAAGTAAACTACAGTTAGAACATCAAGCCTAAAGGAAATAACCAGTCCAGAATGGGCTCAGAACCACAATGTTAACCACAACAAACCTGGATTACACAGTCACCTGAAAGATTAGAAAGGGCATGAATAATTTCTCTAACTCTGCAACTAGAAGCTTAAAAGATTACATGGTCAACAAATCCAGGTCTTATGAGATCAGAAAAGAGGGAAACTTCAGAGAGTAGGCCCTCCCTTTGAAAAGTGACCTAAGTTTCCATTTCAAAATCCTTCATGGAAGTACATCAACTTGGTAACAAATGCTGTCACATCTGCAGCTACATGAGAAGCCAGAAACAGCCCCTGGACAACTTAGGGTCTAATGTGTGAGTCTGATAAATTTAATCCTATATATTAAGCTAATTTTAGGGTCAAAAGGGCATAAAATTTTCTCCTTTAGTCTAAGTGCATCATAACTTGGACAAGGATAGCCTCTAGGTGGCGCTCAACAGGTAGTTCTCTGCAGTATTACTGCATGGTGGGATCACAACCTGTTACCAAGGGGTGTGTGGGATGGTGAACAAGGTCCACAGTTAAGAGAGAATAAAAAACAACAGCATAAGTGAAATAGGATTCTGGGTCCACTACATTAATAGTGGTTATTGGCAAATGTTCACACTGGTCAACTAAAACATTACTAATATCAGCAAAGTCCAAGCCTTTAAATATGCTTTTAAAAATATAATTTCACAAAAGGGTAAAACACTCATATTCTAATATAGTTACTTACATGATTTACTAACCTTGACCCTTTTTTTTTTTTTTTTTTGACAGGCAGAGTGGACAGTGAGAGAGAGAGAGACAGAGAGAAAGGTCTTCCTTTTGCTGTTGGTTCACCCTCCAATGGCCGCCGCATCGCACTGATCCGAAGCCAGGAGCCAGGTGCTTCTCCTGGTCTCCCATGGGGTGCAGGGCCCAAGTACTTGGGCCATCCTCCACTGCACTCCTGGGCCACAGCAGAGCTAGCCTGGAAAAGGGGCAACCGTGACAGAATCCGGCGCCCCGACCGGGACTAGAACCCGGTGTGCCAGCGCCTCAGGCAGAGGATTAGCCTACTGAGCGTGGCCCCGGCCTAACCTTGACCCTTTTTACAACTTCTACAATAAGCAGATCTTTTAGGAAATCTACACATGATTCCCAAGAATTCCACAAATATAATTACTGGTAAAACAGTCTTTACAAACCTCCATAATCTTTTACTAAGGTAGGTTTTCAAAGCATTTACAAATCTTTAAGTTATTGGTGTGCATATGACTTAGTCATATTTTATGTACTTTTTTCCTAATCAAGGTGATATCTATACTGACCAATAAACTGTAAGTACCCTTCAAGAACAGCTGGGCCCACAAAAGGAAGGGGTGTGTGTGTGCACCTGTGTAAGAAAGCCACTTCTTTTCTACTTTTTTTTTTCCCTTACTCCCAGGTCGGGCTATGATGCTGTGCTTAGCTCTCAAGCTTCACTTTTCTGAAAAAAGCAGCACCACCTTCACACTCCACAGGAGTAGTCTTGACTCGTACAGTAGTGTTTCTCATCCTTGCTCCCTCTGGGGAACTCTAATAAAAACCCTTTGGTGGGAGCAGGTATTTAGCCTAGTGGTTAAGCCATCTGCATCCTACATGGGAGTCCCTGAGTTCAAGCCCAGGCTCAGGCTTCTGACTCCAGCTTACTGCCAATGCAGACCATGGGAGACAGCACTGACAGCTCGAGTAATTGAGTTCCTGCCACCTATGTGGGAGATTTGGATCGAGTTCCTGGCTCCTGGCTCCTGGCTCTGGCCCCAGTCTAGCCCCTGCCGTTGTGAGCATCTGGGGATTGAACCAGTGGTTGGAAGTTCCCTATCTGTCCCTCAGTGTCTCAGAAATAGAAACAAAACCCAAAAAACTTGGCAAGGTGGAGCTTCTCCTTTGTTACAGTCTCTCAACCAAAAAATTTTACTTGGCTCTTGATTTTGCAGATTCTATTGCAATCATTAATCAAATTTTAGTTTTTTAAAAAGCTTTTTTTTTTTTTTTTTTTTTTGACAGGCAGAGTTAGGGAGAGAGAGAGAGACAGAAAGAAAGGTCTTCCTTTTCCGTTGGTTCACCCCCCAAGTGGCTGCTACGGCCGGTGCACTGCGCTGATCCGAAGCCAGGAGCCAGGTGCCTCCCCTTGGTCTCCCATGCGGGTGCAGGGCCCAAGGACCTGGGCCATCCTCCATTGCCTTCCTGGGCCACAGCAGAGAGCTGGACTGGAAGAGGAGTAACCGGGACAGAATCCGGCGCCCTGACCGGGACTAGAACCCGGGGTGCCAGCACTGCAGGTGGAGGATTAGCCTAGTGAGCTGCAGCACCAGCCCTAGATTTGCTTATTTATTTGAAAGGCAGTCACAGTGGGAGAAGAGGCAGATGGAGGGAGACAGGGAGATCTCCTATCCAGTGGTTCATTCCCCAAATGCCCAAAAATGTCAGCCCAGGCCAGGCTAAAGCCAGGAGCCAATAACCTAATCTGAGTTTCCCACAAGTGTGGCAGGGGCCCAAATACTTGGGCCATCTTCCACTGCCTTCCCTAATGTTAGCAGAAAGCTGGATCAAAAGCAAAGGAGTCAGGACTTCAATCAGCATTCTTTTTTTTTAAATATTTATTTTATTTAGTTGAAGAGTACAGAGAGAGGTAGAGCCAGAGACAGAGAGATCTTCCATCTGCTGGTTTACTCCCCAAATGACTGCAATGGCCAGAGCTGAGACGATGCGAAGTCAGGAGCCAGGAGCTTCTTCCAGGTCTCCCATGTGGGTGCAAGGGCCCAAGAACTTGGGCCATCTTCTACTGCTTTCCCAGGCCATAGCAGAGAGCTGGATCGGAAATGGAGCAGCTGGGACATGAACCGGTGCCCATATGGGATGCTGGCATTGCAGGCTGAGGCTTTAACCTGCTGTGCCATCAGCATTCTGATAAGGGATATAAGTCTCACAAACAGCAGCTGAACTGGATGCACCACGATGCTGGCCCCATTAATCAACGTTTCATTTTCTAACATAAAACTATGCATTAAATAGACTTTTTCCAATTATTTATGTCACCTTTACTTCCCGCCCTCAAACCTGAAAAATCACTGTTCGACACAACAACATGAGGTGATGGAGGCACCCTTCACAAGGAAAGCACGGAAGTCCAAGCAGCCACTCTGGGAAAGACGCCCAGAACAGCAGCAGGTGAGCACTGGAGGACATCTGAAGGTCAAGGGGACAGCTTTTTCCACATCTCAGTCGCAAGCCAGCACCGATGAGCAGTTTAACAGTAACTTTTTAAAAAGCTTCTGATTATGAAAAAGGGCAAACCAATACAAAGTTAGAGAAAAGAGGACAATGAATCCCCATATACACATCATGCATCTTCAAAAGTCATCAACGCACAACAAATCTGTGCCTTCCATACCCCATGTATTTCATTCCCTCCTTTTTAAAACAATTTTGATGCAAATCCTAAGCATCATTATTTCATTTGTAAATGTTTCAAAATGTTATTTCTAAAGGTCTCTTTAAAACACACATGCTGGGGCACAACTGTGCCACAACACCTGTGATGCAACATCCCATATGAGCGCTGATTCGACTCAGCTTGGCCCAGCCCTGGCTTTTGTGGCACTCGAGTAGTGAACCAGTGATTGGAATATAACTCTCTGTCTTCACCTCTCTATGCTTTTCAAATAATAATTTAAAAAATCTTAGACACACACACACACACACACACACACACACACATACTACCACCTTAGAACTAAAAATAGTAACATTTTTTATATCAAATACTCTGGATAAAGCCCTTAAAAGAAAATAGAATAAAATCTTTGGGACCTAGAGTTGACATCAAAAACATAGTCTATAAGAAAAATGTGGCTAACCTGGATTCATCGAAATTTAAAACTTCTTGTGGCCGGCGCTGCGGCGCACTAGGTTAATCCTCTGCCTGCAGTGCCGGCATCCCATATGGGCGCCGATTCAAGTCCTGGCTGCTCCTCTTCTGATCCAGCTCTCTGGTATGGCCTGGGAAAGCAGTAGAAGATGGCCCAAGTCCTTGGGCCCCTGCACCCACGTGGGAGACGGGAAAGAAGCTCCTGGCTTCGGATTGGTGCAGCTCCGGCTGTTGTGGCCATCTGGGGAGTGAATCAGCAGATGGAAGACTCCCCTCTCTCTCTCTCTCTGCCTCTCTGTAACTCTGCCTTTCAAATAAATAAAGTAACTCTTAAAAAAAAAAAAAAGACTATTAAGAGGATGAAAAGATAATCAACAAGATTGGGAAAAAAATACTTGCAGCTACATTTTTGATAAAGAACCTGTACCTAGAATATGTAAAAGAGTCTCAAAACCAGCCACAGGACAAAAGGAATTAACAAATATTTCATCAGAGGACAGATATACAGATGGCCAATAAGTACATGACAAGATTCAAACACTGTAAGTTTCTGGATTATTCAAACACCATTGCCTTAGGGAAAGGCAAATCAAACCATAATGAGAGGGGCTGGTGCTGTGGTGCAGCAGGTTAATGCCCTAGCCTGAAGTGCCTTCATCCCATAGGGGCGCTGGCTCGATACCTGGCTGCTCCACTTCTGATCCAGCTTTCTGCTTCGGTCAGAGAAAGCAGGAGAAGGACCCCTGCACCAGTGTGGGAGACCCAGAAGAAGCACCTGGCACCTGGCACCTGGCTCCGGATCAGCACAGCTCCGGCCGTTGCGGCCATATGGGGAGTGAACCAACAGAAGGAAGACCTTTCTCCCTGTCTCTCCTCTCACTGTCTGTAATTCTACCTCTCAAATAAATAAAATATTTGAAAAAAAAAAAAAACCCATAATGAGATATCACTACACTCCTATTAGAATGGCTAAAATTAAAAAGTGACAGTAAAAGTGCAGATGAGGATGAAAAAAATTGGATCACTCACACACTGCTGGTTAGGATGTAAACTAGTACAGCTACTCTGGAAAAAAGCATGGAAGTCTCTTAAAAAACTAAGTATGATAAGCTGGCGCTGCAGCTCATTTGGCTAATCCTCCGCCTGCGGCACCTGCACCCGGGTTCTAGTCCCAGTTGGGGCGCCGGTTCTGTCCCGGTTGCTTCTCTTCCAGTCCAGCTCTCTGCTGTGGCCTGGGAAGGCAGTGAAGGATGGCCCAAGTCCTTGGGCCCTGCACCCGTATGGGAGACCAGGAGGAAGCACCTGGCTCCTGGCTTCGGATCGGCGCAGCACGCCGGCCGTCGCGGCCATTTGGGGGGTGAACCAATGGAAGGAAGACCTTTCTCTCTCTCTCTCTCTCTCTCTCTCTCTCTCTCTCTCTCACTGTCTAACTCTGCCTGTCCAAAAAAAAACAAAAAACAAAAAACAAAAACAAAAAACAACTAAATATGTACTTACTCCATGACTCCTCATCAATGGCATTCTTGTGCATTTCTCCCAGAGAAATGCGAACTAATGTTCACACCAAAACCTGTACACAAATGTTCACGGCAGCTTTGTTCATGACAGCCAAAAACTGCCAACAGCCCAGACGTCCTCCAGCTGGTGAATGATCTGTACCACACACCCATACCATCAAATGCTACCCAACAATGGGAAAAAGCAACACGAAAACCCTACTACCAATATCAGCAACACCGCGGATGGATCTCAAGGACCTCATACTGTGATAAAGTCAATCTTAAAAGGTCATATCCTGAGTGACACCACTCACACAGCATCCTCAAAATGGTGATGATGGAGAATGGCAGTTGTCAAGGGTTAGGAAGGGTGGGGAGGTCGGGCGTTCATATGAAGGACTGTCTTTGTGGTGATGGAATGTTTCTTTATCTTGACTAAAGTGGTGTTCATGCAAATTAACATGTATGATTAAATTGCATAGATCTACACACAAACAAATGCATGCAAATTAATGAAATCTGAACAAAATCCACAGACTGTGCCAACGGCAATATCCTGACTTTGGCACTGTATTAAATTAGATGTTATCATTGGGGTAAATGGGGGTTGAAGACAACATGGGACTTCTCTACTATTTTGCAACTTCCTATGAATATATAATCATTTTCAAAATAAAAAATATTTTAAAAACTTCAGTAATCCTAGATTTCTTCCCTTAATGAAAACGTTTCTTAATTGTCTACAGATCCCACAATCCCAGGGCTATTAACGATTATCTCATTCTAATTCCCCTCCAATCCACTGACACACAGAAGCCAGAGTTAACTTTTCAAATAGCAACCTTTAATCACCCTGGCCTCCTTAAAACCGTTTCTTGTGGTTCTTAGAATAAAATTAAAGCCGTGCTGCGATACAGCCCCTCTCCTACGTCATGCAACGCCATCTGTCTTCGAACAAGCTCTGTTCACACCCACGGAGCCCACCGTCCGGCACGACCCGCTCCTTCGCCAGAGAGCAAAGGCAGACAGCGGGTCTGGAATGTGACCCCCAGCTTCGTCACAAGACGCTGCATTCTGCAGACTCTGATGAGCAACGGAGCTGCTTCCGACAGGGGCAGCTCCAGGCAGCGGGCCCCAGGAGCTGAAAGAATTAACACAGACTCCAGCTCTTCCAAGCACCACCAGGGACGCTTCCTGTGCGCCAGGGCCTTTTCTCTTCAAATCGACCCCCTACGGGAGACACTAAGATCCTATCCACAACCGATCCTCTAAGGCGGGTAAGGAACCCGCCCAGGGCAGAACCAAGGGGCTGTGGCCAACGCCACACTCGCTCTTGACCTCTGTTCAACACCGCCTGACCTCGCGCCCAGAAATGCAACAGACGAACCCTGCAGGTTGCCAGCTCCTGGCTTTCCAGGCTGGAGCTCCACACAGGATCCCGACTTCCTCACGCCTGGGACAGGGAAGTAGGAGCAGGGGCCTAGGTCTAGCACAGGGCACCTCGGAGACAAGCAACAGCAGCGAAGGCGGCGAGGGCGGGCCACCGGCCACTCACCTGCTGCTGGCGCTACGGTCACCTCTGCACAGAGACCAGGGCTTCCGCCACGCTGGTCCGCACTCCCTGGGGAAGCCCCCGCGGAGAGCCCCGCGGGCCCCTCTGCAGGCCCCCCCTAGATAACGCAGCGCCGCCACCATCGCCTGAGCCCCCTCCTCTCCTCTCAGCCTGAACTCCAGTCGGCTCCCGGGCGTGCTCTTTCTGGCTCCGCCCCTCGAGCAGGGACCAATGAGGGTTGCGCCTTTGGCCCACGTGGGAAGGCGCCGGTGGCCAATAGGCGCGCGCAGCGGAGGGCGCAGGGCAGGCCGGCGCCGTAGACGCCGGGGACGGTGGCTCACTGGTTCTCTCCGACGCTGTGAGTAGCGGAGCTAGGCCGCGAGCGGGGCGGGGTCGGCCGGCGGTGGTGGTCACACCTCTGCCCGTCCCTTCTCGCGGTGCTGAGCTGACTGAAAACCTGGCCCGCCGGGTCGCGCGCCACCGATCCTTCCCGCAGAGCGGGAGAAAGTCTGGGCGCGATTTTGGTGAAAACTCTTGGGCGCGTCCAGCGGCTCCCCTTCCCCGCTCGACCTGCCCCCTGCGGGCAGCTGCAGGCCCAAGGCTGGACATGGCCCGGCCCACACCGAACCCAGGGTCCACCCAACAGGGGCGCCCCGGCTGGAGGGAGGCCCCTTGTAGACTTTTCTTTTATGAGGTCACTGGCGGCGGCTCATAATCAGTGACTGATTCTCCTTGTAAATACTCAGTTCTGGGCGGGGCACTGGGGACTGGATGGACAGAGAGCTTGGTCTATAGCGTTCATCAGTCTGTGCCTTTTTCTGAAATCCTGGGCCAACATACAGTTGTAAATTCACCTTGTACAGGTCGGCTCACCTCTGTTTCCTTACCTGTAATGTGCGGGTGATGAGCTACGTAGGCTCTAAGGCACTTTCTTACTAAAAATGTGTGGTTCTCTGTCTCCGTGCTAGTTTAACACCCGTTTTCGGTGCTCGCTGGCAGTTTGGAATCCATAGAGTCCACGCAGCTGCACAGATCATGAATAGGGTAGCGACAGCTCTGGCCGGAAGGGCTTGACTTGCCTGGTCAGGTCGCTAACAAGGTGGCTCTGGGAAGCCAGTTCACCTGTCTAGGACTGTCCACAGATCCTCAGTGAGATGGACCCCCCTCCACACACACACCCAGCAGATGACAGGAGCCTGAGGCTTCTCGGGTCCTGAGCCAAGTGAAGAATTAGATAACCCGCAGCTGTTCACTACCAGGACAGCATATTTTGATTTTTTGGTGAGAACAATGTAGCATGTTGCCTGCTTGTTCCATCACGGTTGGAAAAAAAATGTTGTAAACATTCAACTTTTTGAGATGGTTGTAGATTAACAGTTGTTAACAATAGAAATCCTGTGTATTTTTCACTCTGTCTCCCCATCTTGCCTAACTGGAGTATAATATCATAACCAGGCTCTCGACGCTGGCAGAACCCATTGATTTTACTCAGATTTTCTGAGTTTAGCATTTCTGTGTGCACCATTAGATTACGTGTTGCCACGTATGTAGACTGTGGTGTACATCACCAAGGTCCCAACACAGCAGTTTCATCACTACGAGAGTCCCTCCCCCACCCCTTTGATAAGAACAGCTTCCCCGTGCAGCTTGGCCCCCATCTGCCCCTCTAAAATGTTGTCATTTCAAGAATGTTGCAGAAATGTAATTGTACAGTATATAACTTTCAGAGATTAGCATTTCAGTCAACTAATCCCTTGAGATCCATCCAAATTTTTGCATGTATTCATAGCAATAGTCCATTCCTTTTTATGGAATACATTCCATAATATGAATATACTGCAGGATGTTTAACCATTTGCCCATTGAAATATATTTTGAATTGATTCCATTTTTCAGTTGCTAGAATAATGCTATTATGAGCATTAATGTATAACTGTGTGTGAATGGGTGTTTTGTTTTTCTAGGGTGAGTCCCAAGAATCAAATTGCTGAGTTATATGGTAAGTGCGTTTAATTTTTTAAAAAATACTTTTAAAAAGTATATTTATTTGTCTTTCTTTTTTTAAGTATATTTATTTGTTTGTTTGAAAGGCAGAGTTACACAGAGAGAGGGAGAGACAGAGAAGAGAGAGATCTTCCATCTGCTGGCTCACTGCAAAAAGCCAAGTTGGCCAGGGCTTGGCCAGATAAAAGCCATAAGCCTGGAACTCCATCTAGGTCTTCCATGTGGATGGCAAGGGCCCAAGCACTGGAACCATGTTCCGCTGCTTCCTCAGGCACATTAATAGGGAGTCAGGGGCCCAGCGCTGTGGCGCAGTAGGTTAATCCTCTGCCTGTGGCACCTATTCTAATCCCAGCTGTTCCTCTTCCAATCCAGTTCTCTACTATGGCCTGGGAAAGCAGTGGAAGATGGTTCAAGTCCTTGGGCCCCTACACCTGTGTGGGAGACCCAGAGGAAGCTCCTGGCTCCTGGCTTCAGATCAGCTCAGTTCAGCTCAGCTCCAGCCGTTGTGGTCATTTGGGGAGTGAACTAGTGGATGGAAGACCTTTCTGTCTCTCCCTCTCACTGTAAATAATTAAAATCTTAAAAAAATAAAATAGGGAGCTGGATTGGAACTGAAGCAGCGATGACTCAAACCAGGGCTCATACGGGATGTGGCTTAACCACCTTCTGAGCCAGAACACAGTATATATTTAGTTTGTAAGAAACTGCCTGACTTTTCCACAGTGGCTGTACCATTTTATACTCCCACCAGCAATGTTTGAAGTACTTTTCATTGTCAACAGCATCAAGGTGGTGTCACTATTTCTTGTTTTAACCATTCTGGTAGGTATAAAGTAGACATCATTGGTTTTTAGCTTACACAGGATACAGTTGATCTGATACTAGATTGAATACATAATTACATACTTTAGGGGCTGTGATCAGACTTTTGTCATGATTTTTAAGAATTATCAAGTGACTTTGAGCATGTGTTTCCTTGCTTAGCAAGGGGGAAATGACTCAGAGTACACATGCTCTCTTTGTACAAATTGCTCTGCTTGACTCCCCCTCTGTCGCTCCCCCTCTTTGTGGAGGAATGACACAGGACCCTGCGCTGTTCTTTTGTCTGCTCGGCCCTTCCCGGGTTGGCTGCTGGTTCTTCCCGGGTTGGCTACCGTCCTTCCACCTCCGTGGAAGGGCGGTTCCCCCTGCCACTTTCCCCACTTCCGCGGGGGAGCAGCACACCGCCAGCCGGCTCTCTCGAGGGCTGCTCAGATGTTCCTCAGGTGTTCCTCTTAGATGTTCCTGGTGCATGTTGTCTCTCTCCTCCTTTATAGTCCTCTTCCACCAATCCCAACTCTGCTACCCACACGCCGAGTATGCTGCTCTCCTCCAATCAGGAGCAGGATCAGCTCCTGCAGGTTACTGGTCGAACTGGAGGCAGCTGTGTAGAAGCTGTTTACTCCTCTCTCAGCGCCATATTGTGGGAGAGCAGATGCATAGAATAAGTCTTAATTCCAGTAATTTAGTCTAGTCTGAGTTGCTCCCCACACCCCTCCAAGGTTAGACTGTACGGTAGCTTGTGTCAAATAATTTCAAATCAAAATCTTACCTGGCATTCATACACCTTGTCAGGTCTGTGGCTAGAGACATTCATATTTCTGATACACCCTTCCCACTTCAGGTTCACTGTCTTCCAGGGAAGTCCAGAACCTATGAGAAGTTAGTTCAGTGAGTGCCGTGTGATGTTTGAGGGGAGCAACCGAGACTAGACTAAATTACTGGAACTAAGACTAATTCTATGCATCTGATCTCCCATCATATGGCGCTGAGAGAGAGTAAACTACTTCTACACAGCTGCCTCACCAATTCAACTGATAAGCTGCAGGAGCTGATCCTGCTCCTGATTGGAGGAGAGCAGCATGCTCAGCACGTTGGGAGAGAATACCAGGAGAGTTGGGATTGGTGGAAGAGGACTATAAAGGAGGAGAAAGACAACATGCACCAGGAACATCTGAGCAACCCCTGAGAGAGCCGGCCGGCGGTGTGCCGCTCCTCCACGGAAGCGGGGAAAACGGTGGGGGGGCGGAGGTGGGGGCGGAGGGGGGGCCGGCAGCAAACCCGGGATGGTGTCATTCCTCCACGAGTGGGGGAGCGGCAGCAAACCCAGGAACGGCCGGGCAAAAAGAACAGCTCAGGGTCTGGTGTCGTTCCTCCACAAGTGGGGGAGCAACAGTGTTGATCTAATTAACTGCTCCTAAGGCCTTTGCTTCCAATTTCTAGTGGACTTTTCTGTTGGTCTGTCCTTAGGGATGGCACATACCTTGGGAATTGAATTAGAATCAGTAATTGATGATTTATAGTGGAATAGTTTAGTAATGAGGGAAAAACCTCCCCTATTGTGATTGCTTTACACTCCTCTGCCCACAATGTATGGCCTCAAAAACTGTGTTTTTTGTTTTTTGTTTTTTTTTGACCGCCAAGTTAACTGTCACTTTGAGTAGCCTAACTAATTATATTGAATATGTAAAATCAAAACTTATACTTTATTGACATTTTTTTCACTCACCTTTTTTTAATTAAAAAGAACAGATTTCATGTAGTTAATAGATAAAGTTCTAAAGAATATAATGATGGGACTGGTGCTGTGACATAGTGGGTAAAGCCACCACCTGTGGCACCAGCATCCCTTATGGGCATAGGTTCAAGTCCTGGCTGCTCCCCTTCCAATCCAGCTCCCTGCTAATGATCCTGGGGAAGGACTGGAAAATGGCCCAAGTACTTGGGCCCCTGAACCCACATGGGAGACTGGTATGAAGCTCCTGGCTCCTGGTTTCTGTCTGGCCCAGCCCCGGCTATTGTGGCCATTTGAGGAGTGAACCAGCAGATGGAAGATTTCTGTGTGTGGGTGTGGGTGTGTGTGTGTGTGTAACTCTGATTTTCAAATCTTTTTAAAAATAATACAATGGTAAGAACTTCTACTTTAAAAATTACTGTTGTTATGCAATCCTAAAACTCTAGATCAAATCTACAGAAAAAACACTTTGTAAATATCCTATTTTGAGTAACACATTAGCAATCTGGCCTCCTCTAAGTTATAAACACAATTGCAACTTTTAGAAACACTGTTACACACTCATGGCTATAGGCCAAGTTCTGATTGGAATGTTTGCTTTGGTTTTTGTTTTCATAATTTGAATTCCTGGGTTATTTATGGCAGCAGCAATTTAGTAGTGGCTGTTTCCTAACTGCTTTTAACCAGCTTCTTTTAATTTGCCAGAGCAAATCCAACAACTCACCACTAGAGGTCTCCTCATTCCCAGTGGTGGTGCTTGGACTCAAGCAAAGAAAACAAGAATTCCCAAAATTGCTTGGCTAAGTTGCTGTTCTCTGTAACTCTGCCTTTCAAATAAATAAATAAATATTAAAACAAAAAAGAAAATGTAAAAGTAGCCTAATATTTTTAAACCTTTATTACCAAATATAAATTTAATTTTATCTATAATTCATTTCAAATGTAATATCTAGTTCTTTTATAGATCACAGCTGAAATACATTTGGCCTTCTCTTTAAGCCAAAAGATAGGCCAAAATTAAATGAAATTATTTCATCTTCAAAGACCACCACAATTTACTTGCTGAATAAGCTCCTCTGATTCACCTTTCTCCGTGGAAATGTGTCAACTGTTGAAGACTATTAACAAATATTTATTAAGTTTTACATTATGTTGAAACAAATGGAAATGAATAAAATGTTTCCTTGCTTCCTTTTGCTCTACATACTTTTTGGCTTTCCAATGGGAAACTCTTGTATGTTTGTTTGTTTGTTTTAAGATTTATTTATTTGAGGGGCCAGCGCTGTGACGCAGTGGGTTAATGCCCTGGCCTGAAGTGCCAGCATCCTATATGGGCGCCGGTTCTAGTCCTGGCTGCTCCTCTTCCGATGCGGCTCTCTGCTATGGCCTGTGAAAGCAGTAGAAGATGGCCCAAGTCCTTGGGCCCCTGCACCCGTGTGGGAGACCCGGAAGAAGCTCCTGGTTCCTGGCTTTGGATCAGCGAGCTCTGGCCACTGCGATCATCTGGGGAGTGAACCAGCAGATGGAAGACCTCTCTCTCTCTCTCTCTCTCTGCCTCTCTTCTCTCTATGTAATTCTGACTTTCAAATAAATAAATAAAATCTTTAAAAAATATTTATTTATTTGAAAGACAGAGTTACAGAGAGAGGTAGAGCCAGATAGAGAGGTCTTCCATTTGCTGGTTCACTCCCCAGATGATTGCAGTGGCCAGACCTGAGCTGAACCAAAGCCAGGAGCCAGGAGCTTCCTCTGGGTCTCCCATGTTGGTGCAGAGGCCCAAGGCCTTGGGCCATCTTATACTGCTTTCCCAGGCTATATCAGAGAGCTGGATCGGAAATGGAGCAGCCAGGACTAGAACTGGTACCCATATGGGATGCTGGCACGCAGGCTAGGGCTTTAACCCACTGCACCACAGTGCTGGGCCCCCACAATGGGAAACTCTTAATCATTGCCTCAAAAGAGCCCTCTACTATGAAGCCTTCCCCGTACTCCCTTCTTTGATCTCATGTGGCCTTTGTTCTGACCTCTATTAAGACACCATGTGGCATTCATTCATTTCCATGTCATCTGTTGTCTTCACTATTCAGTACATTCTGTGAGGTCAGCAATCATATTTTTCTAAGTGTCTCTTTCTCATGTTGTGCCTGTTTGTGTGCGTGTGTGTGTGTGTTATTTCTTTTCAACTAAGTACATTATTTAATACATGGACACGTATTAAGTGAATCAGTGCAGAGTAAATGGCCATGGCATTTGAGTAGGGTCTTGAAGTTGGGGAAGGTTTCTACAGAGAGGGTTGGTGGGGATGGAGCGGCAAATTGAGGTAACGGCCTGAATAGCAGCTAAGAAGGTCCAGACTGATAAATGAGTTTGGCAACCAGTGCAGTGTTAGGGGTAGGCACAGTTTCAGAGAGCTTAACAAGAAACTGGAAGGGTTGAGAGAGTGAGAGGAGGTAGCAGGGGGAGAGATTTCCCGCAATGAAAACAGAATGCTGGTGGAAAAGGGATAAAGGAGGGTGTAGGTGACCCCCTGGGTCCTGTCCTCGAGTGTCACCCTCACTGTTACCCCTGGGTCCTGTCCTCGAGTGTCACCCTCACTGTGACCCCCTGGGTCCTGTCCTCGAGTGTCACCCTCACTGTGACCCCCTGGGTCCTGTCCTCGAGTGTCACCCTCACTGTGACCCCCTGGGTCCTGTCCTCGAGTGTCACCCTCACTGTCACCCCCTGGGTCCTGTCCTCGAGTGTCACCCTCACTGTTACCCCTGGGTCCTGTCCTCGAGTGTCACCCTCACTGTTACCCCTGGGTCCTGTCCTCAAGCGTCACCCCTCACTGTTACCCCTGGGTCCTGTCCTCAAGCGTCACCCCTCACTGTTACCCCCTGGGTCCTGTCCTCGAGTGTCACCCTCACTGTTACCCCTGGGTCCTGTCCTCGAGTGTCACCCCTCACTGTGACCCCCTGGGTCCTGTCCTTGAGTGTCACCCTCACTGTGACCCCCTGGGTCCTGTCCTCGAGTGTCACCCTCACTGTGACCCCCTGGGTCCTGTCCTCGAGTGTCACCCTCACTGTTACTCCCTGGGTCCTGTCCTCAAGTGTCACCCTCACTGTTACCCCTGGGTCCTGTCCTCGAGTGTCACCCTCACTGTGACCCCCTGGGTCCTGTCCTCGAGTGTCACCCTCACTGTTACCCCTGGGTCCTGTCCTCGAGTGTCACCCTCTCTGTGACCCCCTGGGTCCTGTCCTCGAGTTTCACCCTCACTGTCACCCCCTGGGTCCTGTCCTCGAGTGTCACCCTCACTGTTACCCCTGGGTCCTGTCCTCAAGCGTCACCCCTCACTGTGACCCCCTGGGTCCTGTCCTCGAGTGTCACCCCTCACTGTTACCCCTGGGTCCTGTCCTCGAGTGTCACCCTCACTGTTACCCCCTGGGTCCTGTCCTCGAGCGTCACCCCTCACTGTCACCCCCTGGGTCCTGTCCTCGAGCGTCACCCTCACTGTGACCCCCTGGGTCCTGTCCTCGAGTGTCACCCTCACTGTTCCACAGCCTAACTCAGTTTGTTCCTCAGCTCCAGAGCAGTCCCCTTGCAGGTGTCTTTCTAGCCCTTTCCTCCTCCTCCTCCTTCTTGAGCTTGAACCACCCAGTGATTGAGAAATGGGCCCTGGACTGTGGGACAGAGAATTGGAGTGTTTCAGCACTCCACCAATTAGCTGCGAAACATTGAGCAAGTCCCTTCAAACACATGTGTGTGTTAATACCCACCTTGTTCCAGGAAGGATTTAGGGTGTCAGCAAGTTACTTAATACCAGAGCTTCGGTTTCCTCATCGCTAAAAGGGAGATTTGGCCCCAGTGATCTAAATTCCTCCCAGTGCTAACATTTTATGACTCTGATTCCAAGGATTTGTTGGTCACCTCCACTTAGAAGTCCTGCCAATATCTTACTGAGAATATGAAAAGCTGGCAGAAAGTAAAACTAAACCCACAACTTTGATGTTGATTTTTCCTGTTACAGCATCACTATCCTAACAGTGACCCCAAAACAAAACTTGATGTCATTGTCAACTCCTCTGGTCCCTGCCCCAGACATCTCAGTCATGGGAAATGTACCCCAGCAATGTCATTCCTCTCCTTTCCTAACTAGCCCCTTACCTTTGGCCACATGAGATTGAAGCCCTCACTGCTGTCTCTCCCATCCTATTAACTCTCAATCTTGCCGCCGCTGAGTAAATTTCCTTCTGATTTTTTTTTTAAAAAGATTTAATTATTTTTATCTAAAAAGGAGAGTTAGAGAGAGGGAGAGACAGAGAGAGCGTTCATCCTTTGGTTCACTCCCCAAATGGCTTTAATGGCCTAGGCTAGGCCAGGCCAAAGCCAAGAGCTTCCTCTGGGTCTCCCATGTGAATAGCAGGGGTCCAAATACTTGGGGCTTCTTCCTCTGCTTTCCCAGGGGCATTAGCAGGAAGCTGGATAGGAAATGGAGCAGCTAGGACTGGAACTCTGGCACTCCTATGAGGTGCTGGCATCATCACAGGTATTGCCACACCACCAGCCCCTGCTAATTTTCCTAAAGCACAGCTCTAACAATACCAGTGCTGCGTGCTGTTACCTTAGTGACTCCCAGATGCCTGCAGAATGCACACCAAATGCCCTCCCCGGCCTGGCAGCATGGTGCCTGTTCTCATGACCCCCACGCTAACCAACCTGAACAGCAACCTGCTGTAAATGATCCTGCCTCAGCTCATTACCCGGCATAAAGTTTCCTGGTACCTGTGTCTCTTGAAATCCTGTCTTTATGGCAGCTCTTTTGAAATCCTCTCTTCCTTATTTTAACTCCCTGATTTGGTTGTCATTTATTTGAACTACGCAGTGACTTGTTGTGGGCCACTGTGCCTGCGTATTAACCTGGCAGCTCCTCAGGGGGCAGATGCCAGGTTTCATTTATGTTTCCCCCCACACACACACCTGGCACACTCCTGGAGAAACACTAATTGGAATAAATCGGATTGAGACCTAGATCAAAACTCACTGTCTCAACCCAGGTTATAGATTTCTACAGCTGGGAATCATCTGAGCAAATCATCACCTTCTACATGTAAGAAAACCCAGGGTCAGAGAGGTGAAGCCACTTGGCCCCCCCCTCCCGCCCAAGTGCTCTGTTAGTACTACTCTGGTGACACCCTTGCAGCCTTGTCACGGATCCATTTTCACGCGTCCTTCCTCTTCCTGGGTGTAAGCATCTTAACCTCAACACGTTAGGCAACTTTAGTTTGTCATTTTGACGCTACTAGTGTAGACTGGGGATAGAGCTGGCTGGTTTCATCTCACTTGTAGTGCCACTGCCTGCATGAACACTAGGTGGCCACACTGCGGACACAACTCCAGTTGAGGTTTAAACAATGGAACTCAGTGTTAACCCTGGAAAGAATCTTAGACACCATCCAGTCCAGCCGCTTGTTGGCAGCAAAAGCCCCTACCCCCGAGAAGCAGAGACGGGAGCGCCTCGGTAATTGCGGAGTAGCCAGTGCGTCGTCAGCTTTGCTGGCACAGAAGTATTGACCATGAGGTTATGAAGTGAGTAGGCAGGGACTCTGACTGGCCGTCAGTGATCTAATGTGAGTTCTGTTTTGCATATCTAGATCAAATGATGCTGTTGCAAAAAATCCCCCAGCAACTGTGCAGCTTAAAGAAATGCCCATGGTCATGTGATTCCAGATACTTCTGGGGCTGGTTGAATGCAGTATTTAATAAGTAAGTTACTCTAAAGTGAAGAAAGGTGGGTTTGTTACAGCTAAGGAGTTCCCAGTAGCTTTCTCTAATTCTTCTTTTTTTTTAATCAAATAGTTTTTGAACAATGTGTGTAGTAAGACCCGAATTTTGTGTACAGACAAAACATACACGTGAACATAGTGGGGAAAAAGACCAGAAAAAAATAGATTACGAAATAACTGTGGTTGTAGGATTTCACTGTTTTTTCTTATTTGTCCTTTGGATGTCTTTAGTTGTCAAAAATGAGTACATATTACTTTTGTAATCAGGAAAATGTAATAAATGTCATTTAAAAATATTCTTTGGCTTCTTAAGATATCCTTTTGAATGATATCAAGGGAACTTAAGTTGTTAAAACATCAGTAGGTAACATGCTTAGAAGTGTTTTGAAACTGATCTTCTCGTTTAATATATTATTATGATCACTAACTAGAGAAAAAGGCACATGTAGAAAGTAATAAATATCACTGCTGAGATTAATTTGGAAATGGTTTCAGAACATTGCCTTCTTTATCCCTTTATCATTTATACCAGTGCCAACCCAGTGTTATCATTCATTTAATACGTAGTGCTGAGTGTCTCTGGTATCAGACTCTGTGTTACACATGAATGAGTGAAGGCTCATATGTGCCTGAAAAACTCGTGTAAAAAATAATATGCCTTGACAGAGTTCAGTTGGAAACACAAAAGCAAAAAATGAGCACATAGAGCTGCAGAATGGGGTTTGGTTTTGATATACTTACCTCCCTCCTCAGTTGTTTGAAATGAAAAGTTGTTGCTGTTTTGTGTTCATATTGGAATCTGAGACACCAGTGATTATAGTTGAAGTGAGCTTCATTTGTTCTCTACAGAGTGGATCATGACCGCATCAAGGATGTCGGCCCCAACAGGGCTGCGTCTGAGTGGCTGCTGCGCTGTGGGGCCACCGTGCGCTACCACGGCCAGGAGAGGTGGCAGAAGGACTACAACAACCTCCCAACAGGCCCTCTGGACAAATACAAGATTCAAGCCATCGATGCCACTGACTCCTGCATCATGAACATTGGATTTGATCACCTGGGTAACTACCCTGTCATTTTGCTCATAGTTCCTAGCGAGTTCTTGTGACTATTACAGTCACAGGCAGGTGCTTTTAGCCCAGGTCAGTATAATGAAGGTTGTTCTTCCCGGATTATTTTCAAGTTAAGAAGAGGTTACAAACACCTTTTCCCCACCCAGCTAAGCTTGTTTCTGGATGCCTTTATGTTGTGGTTTATTCACTTAAAATGCAAGCCTAAACTATCTTTGTCCAAGATCCCACCACTGAGAGGCCCTCAGTAATTGTATCCAGTTATTCCCCTGCTTGTGTGGGCGTTTCTTTCTCCAGTGCAGGGCTTGTGCCTGCCCAGCGGCCCTGTGCTCAGCACTACCTGCACAGTGAACACGTCGTTCGGCTCAGAGGGTGAGCAGTCATCCCAGTATTCATGGGACTGGGACGCTTCCAGAATTGAGGACTTCACCCCTGGACCCAGGACAGTCCTGGGCAGACTGAAGCAGTCTTCTTACTGATAAATTAGATTCTTAAACGGTGCTTTCTCTCCCTGCAGAGGGCCTAGAGCATGTTGAAAAAATCCGGCTGTGCAAGTGTCATTATATCGAGGATGACTGTTTGAAGAGGCTTAGTCAACTTGAAAAATTACAGAAAAGCTTATTGGAAATGGAGATAATTTCCTGTGGGAATGTCACAGACAAAGGCATCATTGCTTTGTGTCATTTAAGGTAGGTGGTCAAGGCCAAAATGCAACCTTGACAATGATATTAAGGCGAGTGAATAATCAAAATTTAAAATAGTTGAGAGATGGTGTCTTCTTTTAGGTTTTGAAAAATATAATTTAAGAAAATAATTTCAGTTTTACTTGTAACACTTTAAAAGTTAAAATGATCAACTTTAATATATTAAGATTTTAAAGCCTAAAGAGGGTTTTTTTTTTTTAATTAAATCTATATACAGCACCTAGAATCATGCCTGCCACCATAAGCCCTCAATAAGCATTAGCTGTTACGTTTCCTCTCCATCTTTTAAAGTCATTTTCCTCATGTTTTTGGTATTTCCTGACATCTGTTAGCAGTAACTGGACAATTGTTTGAGGTGAAAAAGAACCTTGAGATATTCACCAGCCTCTGGAGCCTTTGACACTGCCCGACGCTGTAAGAGGTTTCATTAGTAGGCATCTCCCGGTTAGGAAAGCTGCCATGCATCCCTTGTGCTGCCAGCCAGACCTGTGCCACAGCCGAGAGAGAGCATGTTACTCAGCTCCAAATGTGAAAGCAGATTTCCAACAAGGAACGTTTAATTCTAAAATTGCAGGAATCTGAGTCTTATCAGAATGATGAAGAATACACTTGTTTAATCAAATCCCATTGTTCAAATTCTGACTCCAGTTAATATGGGTCTGGTCTAATGTAATGAAAGGATCTGCCAATAACCTGAGCATCACAGGAAGCCTAAGAATTTTAAACATTAAGATCAAAAGTACAAGATTGTTCATCTCTTACATTAATTGAGGCTTCTGAGCTTCATCTTCCAGTAGAAATGAGTAATTTTAAGGCCTTTCCCACGTTTTTTCCTCTTTTTGGGTTGATTCACTTAATTCACATGTAAAGGACATCTATGGCATCCCATAAATATATGCGCACATGAGAGTACTTCAAAAAGTTCAGGGAAAATGGAATTAGAAGATGTTTATTTTGGTGCAAAATATTTCTGGAAATGCATACATATGAAGGGTCTTCAAAAAGTTCATGAATATGTATAATATAAAAAAACTATATGTGGTTTTCAAACTTTTTTTTACTCTAAGACCACTGTTCTAAAAGACTTTCTGAAGGTATAGGGCGGTAACACATTATCTGATTTTTCCTGAAAGTAATGACTTTATTTTAATTCTATGAAAGTCAAGGCCACATTGACCTTTTTTTCCTTCCATTTTTATAGAAACCTCAAGTATTTGCTGTTAAGTGATCTTCCCGGAGTCAGAGAAAAAGAAAATCTTGTTCAAGCCTTTAAGACCGCACTGCCTTCTCTGCAACTAGAATTGCACTTGAAGTAAAACAGTAGTGACCAATAAGTGTCTTATTTTAGTATAAAGGAGCATTTCAAATCGTTGGTCCTAAACAACAACAGATATTATATGATCATTCACAGAAGGATGAAGAAGTCTTATCATGGCATTGTAGAAATGGAGAGTCTACGTAGTAGGAAATTGTTGGATGTGACTCACTAAAGCTACTCTGTTGAAAGTGAGACTTGAATACAATAAACCATGTTAATAAAGATGCAAATTAGGTAGCATTTAAGTTGTAAGATTCAGTATTTAATACAAATACCCATATAAATATCTTCTCATGTAGACAGATTCATCAAAGTGATCAGGGAGCATAACATGGATATCTATTTATTATAACTAATTTGTATTATATTTAACTTTAAAATTGTTGAAGCATGTTATTATAAGTGCACAATCATGATGAACTAAAACCCAAATTACAGATTAATGAAGTGAAATATGCAAAGTAGCTGAAGGTTGTTGAGGCCTCCATGTATGTGGCTTCCCGGTCTGCATGCTTTTCTCATGATCCTGCATCTCTGTGTTCTTAATAGCATATCAACTTGATCAGATTAAATGCTTTCTAACCTATGTTGTAAGCTTAGGTTAGTTTTTTTTATGAAAATTGGACAGAGATACTTGTCTTAATTCATATAGTGCTGCTGATGGCAACAGAACAGAGGAAATACTGTTAAAGACCAGCAGGCTAAGCTTTTCTCTTAAAAAATAATTTCATAATAAACACCATAATGCAATTTTCAAGCAGAAAGATGAATTTTAGTTGTTTTGGAAACCAACTTATGTAAATAATACATAGCATAAATTATATATACTGTTTACTAATATAATTGCCACTATCAGTGAAATCCACTGGAAAACAGAGAATAGAAAGGATGGAGAATGGTGTCATGTGATACAGTGTGATTCCATGCTGAAGAAAAGGATTATAGACACGGTTAAACTGAGCATGAGCTGACTGGACGCGCCAGAGAAAACAGCTCTCTTTGTCGAGGGGTTCACTGCCATGTGCTGACAGAACTGATTCGCCATGATTTGTGCACAGCTGCATTTCGATTCTGAATGATTTTCTGTGAAACTACTGGGTGAACTGGGCAGTTATAGTCATCTGCCTCTGTCAAAAAAAAAAGACAAAAATGTTAACTCTTTGTAGAGTCTGGGTGTTCTTCCCTGTCATTGGAATCAAGGTGGCATAGCCGGAACTGAATAACACAGGGACTATTCCTTAACCCACTCCTAGGTCTATGCAAGAAGCTACAGGAATTAGGAAGCCTTAGGATGTCATTAAACTGGTTGGGTAACCAAAATTATTGGACAGATACCAGTATGTAGTGGATTGCTCAGCAATGAGTGAGTAGGTCAGGTGCTGTCATGAAGAAAAGGAGCACAGAAAGAAAATTAGGGTGCAGAAGAAATGTTCTGAAGGTACAATAAAATACAGCTTTGAAACCATGGCTGGGAACTACGAGGAAACAGTGGCAGCATACACAGAAGAAACAGTACTGAGCTGTAAGAAACAGACATGGAGCTGCATGTTGCCCTGTGTCCATGGAACAAGGATGAAAAAGCTTATGGGTTAGGAGCAGTTGGCCAAATCAAAGCTACTTACATGTCATCAACTTCAGTCTTACGGTACAAGGCTAGGAATCCTCCTTTTAAACTAACTTCTTATTTGTAATATATTACTTGTTAGGTAAGATATACATACACATGTGTGTGTACATGTGTGTGTGCACATAAAAATGTAAAAAGATGTTTCAGGGAAAACATCAATTTACAAGCTAACAACTTTCATGACTCGAGTTAAAAGCTCAGAAGCAGGTCCTTCCAAAACCCTGATCAGTATATACAGTTCTCCCTGTAGATCTATCTACAAGGGTGAGGCTGAGCTGGAGAAAATGAAGTGGTATTAATTTTCAGGCTGACAGGTTCAGTTCCTGCAAAGCCTGTAGGACTTGTTCTACTCTTTGACCACCTTGGGCAGCTGCCAAGCTTCATGCATTGTTTGCGAAGAGAAACGGGTCAGCAAGAACATATGGATTCCAGTAAGTCCATCCGTCTGCAGACTGACCAAGAGGCAGTCTTCACTGAAGGGAAAGGCAAAAGTCTGGTAGCAGCACATCAGCATAGCTTTAAAACTTTCAGCAATGAACTATGAAGTCTTTATGATAATCCATGTGATTTTAAATACTTTGAACTTAAATATCCTCAAAGATTGTTTTAAAATATCAAAATCAAGAGAGAGAACAAACAGGAAATGGAATTTTAAACATTTTGATTTTAGGAACTAAAACTATCCCTAAATATGATGTTGAGACAATTTGAAAGGGGGGTGCGATCAGACTCAAGGCACCAGAGCGCTGCAGACACACATACGGGCATTCTGTAACCCATTTTTCCCCTGGGGCATGTGGTCTAACTGAAACAGAAATATTTGACATCATCTAATTTTGCCAGTAGTATAGGCGGTAGATACAGTTTATACTCCATCCATAAACTTGACTGCCTAGATAAACAAAGACAAAAGTACAATTCCAAACAAGTCTTTCCCTTCTGGACACCACAGTCAGGCATGGAAGACTGGGTCTGGAATCTCCCTTCATCCCTTGCCAAGAGGCCTCCCAGTTATTGGCTTGTGTTTTCTCCTGGTGTGTTCCCAACATTGTAATTGTTTTCAATCAAATGTGTAACATTTCTTTTCAAATAACGGATCCATTCCGATGGCATCAATCCCCTAGCTCCTTAAATATTTGGGAAGCGGTAGTCCAGTTTCTTCGTATTACAGTAGTACTTCTTCTTATCCAGAGCCGGAAGGATGCTGCTGCTCGTGAGCTGGGGTAAGTACTGCAGCTGGAAATACAAAACAGTTTTTACTAACTTTAAATCAAACAGTTGAATCCTTTAGGACTTAAAAGCAATACGCCAGCCGGTGCCGCGGCTCACTAGGCTAATCCTCCGCCTTGCAGCGCCGGCACACCGGGTTCTAGTCCCGGTCAGGGCGCTGGATTCTGTCCCGGTTGCCCCTCTTCCAGGCCAGCTCTCTGCTGTGGCCAGGGAGTGCAGAGGAGGATGGCCCAGGTGCTTGGGCCCTGCACCCCATGGGAGACCAGGAGAAGCACCTGGCTCCTGCCATCGGATCAGCGCGGTGCGCCGGCCGTGGCGGCCATTGGAGGGTGAACCAGAGGCAAAAGGAAGACCTTTCTCTCTGTCTCTCTCTCACTGTCCACTCTGCCTGTCAAAAATAAATAAATAAATAAATAAATAAATAAATAAATAAAATTAAAAAAAAGCAATACTCCAACTAGTGAGGTTCCCCTCCCCAGTTCTTTTTTAAAGTTATTTGAAAGGCAGAGTTACAGAGGGAGAGAGAGAGAAGGATCTTCCATCTGCTAATTCACTTATTCCTCATGGCTGCATCAGCCAGGGCTGGTGAGGTCGAAGCTAGGAGTCTGGAACTCCATCCCGGTCTTTCACATGGGTGGCAGGGGCCCAAGCACTCAGACCATCCTCCTTTGCTTTCTGAGGCACCTTAGTAGGGAACTAGATCGGAAGTGGAGCAGCTAGAACTCAAAACAGTCCTCATATGGGATGCCAGTGTCGCAGGCAGTGGCTTAACCTGCTGTACTGCAATGCTGTTTCTCCTGGTTGTTTCTCCTGTTTTTTGAAGTGGACATATTTCCATCAGGACCCTTCACAAAGTAGAAGGGACACAGGGCTAACTGGGGTTGGGGAGTCCGTTTCTGGCCTGTTTTGCTACCTGGGTCATAGATGAGAGGGAGTAAAATAGAATCATTGTTTTCTTACTGTGGCTTACCTGCAGCCACGCAGCTCCTGCGGGTTCCTAATGGACTCCTGGCCCTCCTCCCTCTGCCAAGCCTCATATCACCCAGATACCATTTGGTGTTAGGGAGCAATGGAGGCTACAAGTGGCAAGACTAAGGCAAGCTGATGCTCAGCCCAAGAAGCCTCTAGACAGACTCAGAGGTGACCAGAAGCCAGCTCATCTTAGGTATGGTCCCAACTACAGCTCATTCGGGAGTTTTTGCCTTAGGGCAAGACTGACTATCAGGCTGTTTTATCAGTTTTCCCAGTCAGGAATTTTCAAGGCTGGTCGTGTGTGTACGGATGCTGTTCTGTTGATAATCACTGGAAGTGCTCACTTCCCCTAGCAAATTCTGACAACTCAGGGATCAGGGAGGAAAACCGTTCCTTTTTTGGATAAACCTGGAGTGTTACTACTGAGGGCAAACGTGATGAAAAAGAACTACAAATCTGATTTTGTTTCTCTGAAACACAAGTGCGTTGAGCTGGACTCATGTTCATGAACCTGGCAGCAACCTGCACTCATGCACACTGGTAACACTGGCCCCTGTGTGGCCGCAGGAAACAGCAGGGCGAGGACGCCTGCAGGGTTCAGGGAGGAGGGGCTCCAGGAGGCAGATGTCCCTGGGCCCTGGTGGGGAGAGCCTGTGACCTGTTTCTTGACGCTGGACTGATGGTGCAAGCTACAGTTGCCACCAAGGACTCCAGCTGGGTTCCAGGTGGCAGGTCTGAGAAAGCGTAATCAATCAGATAACTCTTATAAAGCAGTGCGCCATCTTTACCCCAGGCAGGTGCTTTCGGCTTTGTCTTAAGTTTTTCCTTGTTGGTTTGTCGTGGTCTTTGGCCAGCTCTCTTGTTTCTCGGATGCTGTCAAAGTAGGGGTGCTGCAGCAGCTGTTCACAGGTCAGCCTCTGAGCAGGGTCCATGTGCAGGCAGCCCTGGGAGAGCAGAGAAGCCCCTCTTACTGCCTTAAATGGTACTGATGGCATCTTTATGTAAGTAGAGAAACACACCTGTCGTAATTTGAGTTACTTCCACAGTCACTCCTGACTACCCACATAGATTCCACACACATAATATATGCCCATACACATACATGCATACACACACGTGGTCCTTTGTGTGTACTTCGTAAAAAGCAGTGTTTCCATTAAAAAAAAAAAAAGAGTACTTCACATGTGGCACAAATAAAATTCAAATTGCAGAAGCAAGTCTCTGCCACTCTAGGTCTCCCATTCCTCCTCCTAGAATCAGTTACTCTGTGTGTGTGTGTCTGTGTGTGTGTGTACACACAGGCATGTCCTTCCAAAAACCCTCTATGCATCACAAGCATTTGAGTATGTGGGGAAGGAGCGGCCTAACATGCTGGCCTTTGAATTACATCATTTGTATCTGTTTTCTTTGCCTTTAAGTAGGCCATGAAACTTACTTTTTTTTTAATTATAAATGTATCAGTAGATAATTTTTGAAACATGTAGGACATCAATACCTTACACATCTTTTAATTAGTAATGTACCTCATTTTAAGTGAGGGTTGCATTCCTAAGAATGTATATGTAAAGCAAGATGTAAAATCAAAACACATTCAGCTGTACTGGGGCCTTGGCTATTTAAAAGGCTCCCATGGTTTGAAGAAGATCCCTTTATAAAACAAACACCAGCCCCCTAAAACTTCTATTCTGTGTAATTTAGATTCCAAAGGCAATTTTTGAACTTTATTCAAAGTGAGAAATGCTCACAGATGTCTTCATTGTAATAGAATGTGACCCACTTTAGAAGCTGAAAATAGACTTCAAAGGAGCAGAATTCTAAAAGAAACACTTCCTCTCTTGGAGACCTAAGTAATTAAGAGACCCCACTGAGGACCACTGCCTGGGCCTCCTGGTCTGCTCAAAGCAGTGATTTTACCTTTAAGAGTCCCAGGGCAGGATGAGATATGTTTGGAAATCTTAATTCAAGGGGTTCCTGTTGAAAAGCAAAACAAAACAAAACGGGGGGGTGGGGGGGGCTTTAAGTCACAACATGGAATCAAATTACATTTACCTCTACTGAAATTTCTTTTGAGCAGAAACATCTTCCTAACACCACCTCCACCCCCCCACCCCTCCCCCCACCTCCCCACCCCGCCCAGCTCTCCCTCTGTGCACTCCCCATGCCTGTTTCACAAGCTCCACCGCCCACCTGACAATTAGCTTTTCCAATACAGGTAGCAAATTCTAATACTAATGAAAAAAAAAAAAACAACACTGCTGCGAAATGGTTATTTCAGCTTTTTTCTGGCTCAGGTTAAATAACTTGTCTTTCCTAGAATAATTCCTGGCATTTATACTGACATTAGAAAAAGCAGGCCCTAATTACTGCATCTGACGTTTATATAGAGTTTCAACATAGCTTTCCCCGCACCCAGGTGAACAGATGCCCCTTGGTTTTCTGGAATAAGCTTCTGCGTCCTCCCACAAGAGCCTGACTTTGTCCTCACCAGCCTCCTGTTGCCAGAGGCCCTGAAGCCTCAAGTCCAACCTCGGCCCACGGAGGGCTGGCTGGCTGCAGGCACAGTCACGTGCTGCAGAGGGTCAGGACCAAGGCCAGGCGAAGCGGAGCCTGGCAGCGGGCACACAGGCCAGCGACACGGATGCACTTGGCCCTCTGCCACAGGCCATGTGAGGGGCGAGGCGGGACAGCAAGCGAAACCAGCGACCACAGAGCGCTGTGCACGCACAGCTGGTGGGGGAGGGTGTGACTGACAGGCTCTTCCCTGGGCACACAGTGGCAGTGCTGTGGTCACGTGGACGGCTACCAGCCTCCGGCCGAGTACACTCTTGTCACTGGTAAACGTAGGACAGAAGACTGCCAGTTTTTGGAGTTCCTTACGTGCAACAGGAGGAAAAACAATTCCTAAAGCACATCTACATTGGCCTCTGCCCAGCGCCAGCCCCTGCCCCCCTTCCTGTGCGCATGCCCAATCTGAGCCCCGCTGGGCCCTGCCGCTTCAGCAACTGTGGCGGTGACACCGCAGGACCCCTCGTGCCTGCTGAGCTGGATTCTCAGCCCCAGGAGTCAGGGCCTCCCGGTCAGGGTTACCGACTGCACAGAGGGCCCGGCCAGATGTCCACCAGCACAGCCCCCGCAGCACTCCTTCCTGTGTTTCTGTCAACAGGAAATCTGCTGCAGGACAACCTCTGGGACACCATGGGAAGCTTCCTACGTTCATGAATTCGGGGTTGTTTCTGAGGCATCGCGGTGGACAATCGAACCGGAAATCACTAAAGGATATTTAGTGCAGAACTGGGAATGTCCAGGTCAGGGGGGAGCCAGATGGGTCGCCTCCCACATGCCAGGTGTCATTCCTGTGTCTCTGTCCCTAATGCTGGCGCTGCAGGAGGGGACGAGGTGGGGAAGTGGAAGCAGTCACTGTGGGACAAACCAAGGGGCTGAAGGCACAGACAGGATGCAAGGACCAGGGCACATGGCACTGGTTCCTTTCAGTTTCAAAGTACCTCCTTCGGGAGAAAACCTGGATTTCACAAGCCTTGCTTTTACTCTGAGATGTCTTAAATGCAATGGTAATTTGTTTTGATTGAAAGAAAGAGAAACAGACTCTCACTAGTTCACCCCCTAGATGCCCACAGCAGCCAGGACTGAGCCAGGCTGAAGCCGGGAGCCAGGGACTCTGTCCAGATCTCCCATAGGGGTGGTGGTAGAGACGCAAGTACTTGAGTTACCACCTGCTGTCTCCCAGGATGTCCATGAGCAGGAAGCTAGAACCTGGGGCAGGACTTGAGCTTACAGCCAGGTACCCTGGTACGGGATGCAGATATCCCAACTAGCAAGGCCAGGCACCCACCCCAGAAATGCTTTTTATTTTGATACGGCATCGTTAGGAGACATTCAAACATTTTTTACAAACATGAAGAATGAAAAAGCAATCACTCCACAATCTCCACAATCCTATGAGGAGATACCTACCTGCTGTAAACAGTTGGAATCCTTGCAGTACCTTTTTTTGTACAAATATAAAAAGCTTTGCATGATATACCATCACATTATTTTGTATTTTTATATTTAAATATAGAAATTCATGTATTAAATATTTATTGCAATTAGATCAAATTATACATATTGTTCTAGAACCATTTTTTTTTTCATTTCATTCGTTGTAAACTTCTTTCTGGAAAATGAATGAATATAAAACTAGTCACTTTGGCTATGTGATATTTCTATTGTAATGACGTCACATAATAGACTTAATCCCCTCCTAAGGGAATGCACTAAAGGAAATGGCTTCTATTAAATACTGCCATAGCTCTGTGCCTTTGTCTAATGGTTTCATTGGGATAAACTGTTCACAGTGGGTTAAGGGTGTGAACATTTAACGTCTTCCAGGTTTAAAAATGAGTCTTTCCCCCGCTTTGGCCAAGGCGGGCGGTGCCAGAGTGCGGCTGTCCTCTAAGCTCATTGCCGTTTCTTTCTCGTGGTCTGGGGGATGTGAGGACAGTAGAGTAGGGGTCTGGAAGATACTGGGGAAGGAGTAGTTAACTTTTCCTGGGTGGACCAGGTTGCCCGGCTCTGAGCTACTTGGGTCAAGTGCTGAAAACTATAAAGAACAGGTATGGCTGGGGCTGGACAGTTCAGCATCCCTGCTGGGCAGGCTGGCGCGCCTCGGTCATCAGCAACCTCTAAGCCAGCAGTGAAGGCCAAGGTCTTATTGGCCAATGTGCTCCCCTTTTCTGTGAACTCAGCTGGCTCCTCCAGGGCAGGGTAAGCCACACGGGTCACTCACCAGCGCTTCAGGGTTGGGAATTTGCACCCCACTGAAGTACTGATTGGTGCTGAAGACTTGCTGGTGCCTGGGAATGAGATCCCCTTCGGGTAAGAGAAAAGAAGAGAGTACGTGAGACGGGTTAGCAAACACAGACCTCTGTGTTCCCTCCACTGCAGCTGGGGCTATCTATACCCAAACCTACGGCAGCTGTCTTCTCTTGCTGTGTCTCTTTGCCTTTCAAATAAATAAATAATTTCTTTTAAATTGCGTAAGTCCAACAAGTGCCAATCAAAATCGTATGAACTGCATCTCTATGGGTCATGGTAACTGTGTATTGGCCTAGCAGTGAGAACAGCACCTGACCCAAAGAAAGCACTCCATCAACGCGGGGGGGGGGGGGGGGGGACACACACACAGCAGGGAGGAGGTTCTAGCTGGGAGGAACTTAGTGACCAATTAGAGGTTCCATTTCCTCTGCTGCTGAGGTGCACTTAGGTGACGCAATGGCAGGAGCCTGTCTGGGGCCAGTGTCCTGGCACAGCGAGCTAAGCTTCAGCCTGCAGTGCTGGCATATCAGTTTAAGTCCTGGCCGCTCTGCTTCCCACCAGCTCCCTGCTACTGCGCCTGGGAGAGCAGCAGCAGATGGCCCGAGCGCTTGGGCTCCTGCACCCACGTGGGAGGCCTGAATGGAGTTCCAGGCTCCTGGCTTCCGCCTGGAGCAGCTCCAACTGTTGGAGCCATTTGGGGGCTGAACCAGCTGATGGAAGATCCTTCTCTTACTGTCTCTCCCTCTCTCTATCACTCCGCCTTCCAAATAACAAATAAATCCATAAATAAATCTTTAGCAGTATAAAGAACAGGAGGCTTTCCATTCTCCAGGGGGCTGTGCGGAGCTCATCCCGGGCCCACTGCAGTCAAGTGGGCTCAGGCTGCCCTCCCGGGAGATTCTAGGACTCTGACGCCTGGAGAGTTTCGTTCAGAGAAGGTGAGGACCTATCCAGCGGGGCTCCCCTGGGGCACACCCCGGCCCCTCCTAGAGCAGTGTGGAAAGTGGAGGCCCCAGCCAGGGGCCTGCACGTCTTGCCACGGGACTGGGCTGGAGTTCCTACCCAAGGTATCAAACTCTGCTTTTTTTCTGTTTTGTTTTAGAACTTTACACCTCACTCAAATCCAAAAACTGCTGCCTCATCCCCTTTGGGACAAGCGACCAAAACCAGAGGGGGCTTCAGCACCTTGTGGGAAGTGAACTGAAACTCGGGTTTACTTTCAGGAAAAAATGTTTTGAAATCTCCGCATATGGGAGACTTCAAAAAGGCCATGGAAAAAAGCTACACATGGATTTCATGTGTATGTTTTTTTTTTGCAACAAAATAATTTTATGTTTTTTTCCCCTAAGATTGATTTATTTATTTGAAATTCAGAGTTACAGAGAGACAGAGTGAGAGCTTCCATCTGCTGGTTCACTACCCAGGTGGCCATAACAGCCAGGGCTGGGCATATCCAAAGCCAGGAGCTGGGAGCTTCATCCAGGTCTCCCACGTGGGTAGCAGAGGCCCACATACTTGGGCCATCTTCCACTGCCCTTCGCAGGCCATTACCAGAGAGCTGGATAGGAAGCCGGGACTTGAACCAGCGCCTGTATGGGATGCTGCGGCATCATAGGTGGCAGTTTACCCACTATGCCCAGTGCCAGCCCCAATTTGTCTTTAATTCTTTTGTTGCATTAACTTTCCGAAATCCCTCACGTATACCCTCAAATGCCTTAACCCTGGACCTCAGTGAGCTTCATCATGAGCATGGTTCTCTGTACCTTAAAACCTTCCTGGAGTGCCAGTTTGATTCCCAGCTGCTCCAGTTCCAATCCATCTCCTGACCAATGTGCTTGGGAAGGCAGTGGAGGATGGCCCAAGCCCCTGGGAGACCTGGATGAAGCACCTGGTTCCTGGCTTTATCCTGGCCCAGCCCTGGCTATTGCCGCCATCTGGAGAGTGAACCAGTGGATAGGAGATCTCTCTCTCTCTCTTTCTCTCTCTCTCTTTCTCTCTCTTTCTCTCTGTCAGTGTCATTCAAATAAATAAATAAACTTTGAAAAACAAAAATATCCTCTTCCATCAGGGCTGGCGGGTACCCTAAAGCCACTGGAGCACATGCAGCCGAGAAAGGCACCGTGCCCTGGCAGGGGCTGCGAGGGGCCCGACCCGGCATGCAACAGAATCACGTCGTCAGCAGGTGTTTACCGCCTGCTGTGTGTGGATGCTGGCACGGGATAAGCAACAAGAAAGACACGATCTCATTGTCAGCTTTCTGTTTCTTAGGGGAGACGAGAGGACAAGGTAAGGCATGGCGAGGGAGATAAGACAGGAGCTTGCATAGAGAAGGGAAAGGGTGCTTGCAGCAAGGAGATGGGCTCGCGGCCTTGCTGGTGGCAGCCACTGCCCGGGGGTCTTGCCATCCGTCCCTTGCCTGCCTTCCCCTCCCCTCCCCAGCCCAGTCCCCAACTCCAAGGGCAGAGAGAAAGGAAAGGGCAATGCGGTGGGTGAGCAAGACAAGACGAGAGACTTCAGATGAACCAGCCTTTCTCTTGACGTCTTCCTCCGTGGAGTCTGAATAACCCTAACTGCTCAGGAAGCCTGGGGTGGGGGCCATCCAAGCCGATTACGATCTCATAATAATTACGCAATGAAATAAACCACGATTGTTGTGATCATCAAAGTTCTTTAAAATTAACTTTTGTTTACCTGAAAGGCAGAGTGACAAGGACACACACACACACACACACAGAACTTCAATCCGCTGGTTCATTCCCCAGAAGTCTACAACAGCCCAGGACAGGCTGAAGCCAGGAGCCTACAATTCCATCAGTCTGCTGTGTGGGTGGCAGGGATCTAAGCTCCTGAGCCATCTCCTGCTGCTTCCCAGAGTCTGCAATAGTAGGAAGCTTGGATCTGGGAAGCCGGCGCTCCACTGTGCCAAACGCCTGCCCGTGACCCTCATTTAGAGTTGAAATTGATCTAAACCATGAGTTGGAGAGAATCTTGTGTCTTTGGGAAGGTTAGTGAGCAGTCAAAAAGTGCTAATTATCTTTGTAAACTTTTAAAAAAAATTATTTCTTTATTTGAGACAGACAGATGGAAAGAGAGTAAGCTCCCGTCTGCTGGTTCATGCCCCTAGATGTCTGCAATGGCTGGGGCTGAGCCGGGCTGGGGCCAGGGACTGAGAACGCAATCCAGGTCTCCCACCGGGGTGACAGGAGCCCAGCTGCTTCAGCCATCACCTTTTGCCTGCCAGGATGCACATGATTAGGAAGCTAGAATCATGAGCTGGAGCCAAGGTGGAACTGGGGTACTTTGATATGGTAAGCAGGTTTCTTACCCAGCATCTTAACTGCTAGGCTAAACACTTGTCCCAGTTCATTAAAAAAATTTAATACTTATTTAGTATTTGAAAGGGGAGCCTTGGGGCCCTTGCTGTGGTGCAGCGAGTTGACGCCCTGGCCTGGAGTGCCGGCATCTCATATAGGCGCTGGTTCTAGTCCCGGCTACTCCTCTTCAGATCCAGCTCTCTGCTATGGCCTGGGAAAGCAGTAGAAGATGGCCCAAGTCCTTGGGCCCCTGCACCCATGTGGGAGACCCGGAAGAAGCCCCTGGCTCCTGGCTCCTGGCTCCTGGCTCCTGTCTTCGGATCAGTGTAGCTCCGGCCATTGCGGCCATCTGGGGAATGAACCATTGGATGGAAGACCTCTCTCTCTCTCTCTCTCTGCCTCTCCTCTTTCTGTGTAACTCTTTCAAATAAATAAATAAATAAATCTTAAAAAAAAGAAAAGAGGCCTGCACTGTGGCACAGTGGGTTAAACCCCCTGCTGCAGCACCAGCATCCTATTATGGGCACTGGTTCGTGTCCCGGCTGCTCCACTTCTGATCCAGCTCCCTGCTAATGCGCCTGGGAAAACAGCAGTGGATGGCAAGTGCTTGGGCCCCTGCACCCACATGGGAGACCCAGATGAAGCTCCCGGCTCCTGGCTTCAGCCTGGCCCAGGCCCAGCCTATTGCAGCCATTTGGGGAGTGAAGCAGAGGGTGAAGATTCTCTCTCTCTCTCTCTCTCTCTCTTTCTCCCCCCTCCCTCTCCCTCTCTGCTCTTCAAACAAATAAAAAATAAATTAAAAAAAAAAGAAAGAAAGAAAAGGCAGAGTGACAGACACAGTTTTCATTTGCTGGTTTATTCCCCAAAGGAGCTGCACAAAGCAGGCCAGGCCAGGCTGATGCCTGGAGCCAGGTACTGCATCTTGGGTTCCCATAAGGGTGGCAGGGACTCAAGTACTTGGACCATTATCTGCTGCTTCCCAGGAGCAGCAGCAGGGCGCTGGATCACAAGCGGAGTAGCCAGAACTTGAACTGATGCTCAAATGAGATGTGCAGGTCCCAAGCAGTGGCTTAACCCTGTGCCACAACATCCGCCCCCAGTTCAATTTATTAAAACAAACGTGAACACCCGTAATGGGGTCGGGTAAGTGGGACACTGAAGCTTTCCTTCCCTGACTAATGTGCATTAGAAGAGACTAAGAACAAGGCTCTGTCCTGCACCCACATGGCTAAAATGATCCCAAGATATTCCCAAAAGACAGAGCAAAAACACCACTTACCCAGGGTTTTCCTAATCAGGTAGAGCTGATCCACATCTGATTTTCCAGGCCACAGAGGCACCCCTGACATCAGTTCCGCAAACACACAGCCAATCGCCCAAACATCGACTGGGGGCCCATACTGCGTGTCTCCCACCAGCAGCTCGGGGGAGCGGTACCACCTGGTAGCCACATAGTCTGTGTAGTAGTCACTGGGGCCGGCTGACCAGGGACGGGACATGGAACACAGAAAGCACAGTTGGGAGCCTGGAATCAAACCTGGGAAGGGGAAGATCTAAGACCTAAGACCTAAGAGTGGAAAACCACTCTTAAAGTAGCATTTCTGAAAAGTATTTTTAGCAAAAAATATAAAATCTGCATAATCTACACATCACATACATATTTAAGCCACTATATGCATCTACATACATCTACATGTAGCTACAGAATGATTATTTATGGCAAGCTGATGTCCTAAATATACAAAAAAGCTAGTTTTCTAAAGCATTTAGCATATCGAGAACTTTACCCATCTCTTCCATTTAGAGAAAAGATCAATACTTACTCAATAAGCGAGCAAATCCAAAGTCACAAAGCTTAATCACGGAATGTTTTGTGATGAGGATATTTTCTGGTTTCACATCTCTATGTATGCACTAGTTACAAAAATCAAACAAAACAGACTTTTAAGGAACAAATGGGATGAATGGAACACATAAACATTTAGCAAATATTGGAGAAATCATTTGAATCTCTCACAGTCACTGGCCTGTTGAAAAATAGCAAAATGGCAGCATAAAATGTAATACTCATAGCCTGAGTCACCCCAAATTCCTACAGGGTCCAGACTGAGAAGGGGTCAAACAAAACATAAAAAGGAGGGTAGCCGGACTTTGCAGATAAAAACACGGGATGCCAAGTTCAATTTAAATCCTACATAAGCGTCAATTTCTAAGTATAGCCACATCCCATGCGGTACTTGGGACTCACTTATCCTAAACAGTGACACTTGTTTATCTGGAATCCTGTGTTCCCTCTGACAACTGCAGGTGACAGGGGAATTGTGAGAAGGTTCTGGTCACAGGAGCTGCAGGGGGGTGCCAAAGCAGAATTCACACTGCAGAACGCGTGTCAGCCTAGTAAACAGGACAAGCCCTGGGCCTGCTGAGATAAGCTGGGGAAGACAAGGGTGGGACCTGGAGCCCGCCCAGTGATCTCCCCTCCAGCCCTGACATTCGCCCCGACAAGATAAACAAGAGCGGGAAGCAGCCAGCCGTCCGTCCTCGTCACCGCTGGGGACAGTCGCTAGATGTCAGCTCTGTCCCACACTCCTCCAGAGCTCCGCCTGCTGCACCGGCCCCAGGGGACGTGGCTCAATCACCTGTGGTTTCCAGACCACAGCCCACATTCTTTGCCAGGGTGGGTGTCAGAGAGAAGAAAGTTCTAGAATCTTCAGTTGGTTTTCTTACTGAATGACAATTCCCTTGGCAAAGAACAGCATCAACAACCTAATTAACAACCACATTACAACAGCAGCAGCAACAAAGACAGTTGGGTCTGAACAGCACTCAGGGTTCCTACAAATATTCCCTTCTCGAAGGAGTTTTCCTGCCTGGAGGGGCTGCTGGTCACTTTGGCCATCTGAAAGACCCTCCCTGGCCTGCAGCCTGAAGTCCTGTGGTTACTCTTGACTTTCCAGAATCTGGAGAGGAGACACGGCTTCCTCATGGAGGGGGGAGGGGCAGTTTCCCTTCCAAAGGACCTTTGTGCTGGTGCAGGGGGGAGGTGGCGATCAGGGTCAGTGTGTCCCCATGGGTATTTGTTATTCTGGAAAATTCGGGGGGAAAAGGCAGTATTTGAATTGTCTTATGATAATCTCTCTGGCTGTCAACAACCCAGGGCTCAGATCACTACTGTTTTGCCGCCAGCCTGACATACTGCTATAAATGGGAATGCCGACGAGTCCCATGATGACATGCGGTCAGAAGTACTAGTAGGCAGGAATGTGCTCCATGTCTGCTCTGGGAATTCTTTGCAGGCTTCTGTCCCCTCCCCCATCTGCACATGGACACCAACGGAGCTCCCCGGGCCTGTATTGGATGTGTCTTTACTGGCTCAGACCTTGCCTCCCTGCCCCCGCCCTGCTGGATCCCGTGAGCTGACCCTCAGGGATAGTTACTAGTGATATAGGGGGTGCTCTCCCCGCTGGACAAGGAAGATGGCCGTCAGCGAAGGGGAGGCTGGCTACTACTCTCTTACTCTCTCCTTCTGGGGACGCAGCCTCAGGGAAAGCCACTGGGCAGCCTGCAAGCCAGGGGGTGCAACCCTCCGAGCCCAGTGGTCCCTGGTGGCTGGTGGGACCACGCAAAGCCGGGGGACTGTGCTCGCTCGCCGCCCCAGTGAGGCTCGGACGCCGGCAGCTGGGTTCTCCGTGCAGAGAGCGAGCAGCAGGTAGCTACTGAGGAACTAGAAAGTCACAGCACCTGTGCCTCCCAGGAGTTCCAGGTTTGCATGGGCTGCCCCGTCCTGTCTCACCAAAGCAGACAGGACCTCCTGTGCAGCAGGCTTGGGACTCCACCCACTGCACAGGGTCCCTCCTCAATCCCAGAGCCCTTGGGGGAGGGTGTGAAAGAATTCAGATTCCAAGTGCACGGGCTTCTCTCTGACACCTGCGTCATTTCTAACCAGTAAGCACATAGGACTGGGTGCTTAAAATCCCAACAATGCCTGTTTCACACGACCAGAGCAGGGAGGAAGTGCTGGGCGGGTATTTTTAACCTCCACTTACCCACCACCAAGTTCATGGAGAATTTGTACCCACATGAGTATGATATCAACTCTGGACAAGGCTCTAGCTGGGCTCTGCGCTCAGCCTGCCAAGTCTCCACAGGAGATGGCGGGACTTACGTTGTGGGTGTGGCAGAAGTTCACGGCCTGCAGTGTCTGCCAAGTTATGCTCTTCACGAGATGTTCTGGTACCCTGGTGAAAACAAGAAGCGCGCAGACGCATTCCTCAGAGCAGCAATGGAATTCGTCTCGAGGGGAGAAAAAGTAAAGCGAGACAGGCTTCAGCAGTGGACAGCCCTGGGCGGCACGTAGCCACTCCAGCCCCCAGGCCACCCTCCCACCAGCACAGAGTGTCAGGGACACGGGACCCCCACACCGCCGTCTGCTCAGGACAGCAGGCCCACAGGAATGCAAGCAGCCATGACAACACTTCAGAAAGCTGGTGGACGATGCAACTAAGACCTAGGTTTATTTGGTGCAAAAAATTCCCCTCAAAACCTGGTCTTCAAACATTTCAAGGAAAATGCATACTATGAGACAACTATGAGTAGCTTTCAAAAATTTTTTGCACCAAAATTAAACTTATAATTTGTTTTTTGCTACGCACACAAAAATTTTTTTGAAAGATTTATTTATTTTATTTGAAAGTCACAGTTACAGGGAGAGAGACAAGGAGACAGAGAGGGAGATCTCCCATCCACTGGTTCACTCCCCAGATGGCTGCACAACCAGGGCTGGGCCAGGCCAAAGCCAGGAGTCACAAGGTCTCCTGTATGGGTGCAGGGGTCCAAGCACTTGGGTCATCTTCTGTTGCTTTCCTGGGTGCTTTAGCAGGGAGCTGGCTTGGAAGTAGAGCAGCTGGGTCTCGAACCAGCACCCATATGGGATGCCGGCATCACAGGCGGTGGCTTTAGCCACTATGCCATAGTGCCGGCCCCATTTCCACAAAATTTTTGAAGAGCCTTCATATTTCTACAGGAAAGGACCCCGGCCATGAAAACCTACAGGGATTTCAGCGAGTATTTATGACTCCTTATCTCACATATTCCTCATTCCACCGGGAAGCGGCATGGTCCTGGAGCTAACTCCACTGATGTCAAGTTAGTTAGCAGCCAGCATCAAAGATGCTGTTTATTAGTTCAAGTTGCTGCAGACAATGGCCTGAAGCAAGATTCATCTTCCATGTGCAGGCCCACAGTTTCTCAAGACTCCCTTGACTGCACGGGTTCTGGGCGGGCAGGCATTGTGGTCAGTGCGGTAAGCTGCTGCTTGGGATGCCCGCATCCTGTTTCAGAGAGAGCTGGTTTAAGTCCTAGCTACCAAGTTCTTCCCATGCAGTTTCCTGCCACTGTGCCTGGGAAGCACTTGGGCTCCTGCCACCCACGTGGAAGATGCAGAAGGAGTGAGTTCCTGGCTACTGACTTTGGCCTGGCCCAGCTCCAGCCACTGTGGCCATTTGGGGAATAAACATGGGTGGAAGATTGATCTTTTCTCTCCCTTCCAAAAGACAGAAAAACAGTATGAGAGTAATGGAGGGAGGGAGGGAAGGAGGGGGAAAGGGAGAGGGAGAGGGAGAGGGAGAGGGAGAGGGAGGGAGGGGGGGGGGGAGAGAGAGAGAGAGAGAGAGAGAATCTTCCATCTGTTGGTTCACTCCCCAAATGCCTGCCACAGCCAGGGCTGGGCCAGGATGAAGTCAGGAGCCAGGAGCTTCATCAAGTTCTCCCATGTGAGTGGACGGGCCCAAGCATTTGGGCCATCTTCTGCTACTTTCCCAGGTGCATTATCAGGGAACTGGATCAGAAGTGGAGCAGCCAGGACTTGAACCAGTGCTCAAATGGGATGCCGGCATCACAGGGAGCGGCTTAACCTGCAGCTGCACAACGTCCGCCCCTGGAAATTTTTTTTTTTTTTAAGATAATGAGATTTCATTGATGACACAGAGGAGGTTCCCACTGCACACCATATAGCAGAAGTCCATAATGATTAACTGCTCAGTGAGGCCGTGCGGTCCTCGGCCCGCCCTGCTGCTCTCTGGCAGGCAGCTGCATCCGTGCACCTCGTCCTGCCTCTCCCGTCCCCACAGCAACTACACGCCAGGCCTCTGATGCCCGCCTTCTACCCAGACTCCATGCTTAAAGAACCAGGGCAACCAGAAGCACCAGCTGCCCCTTGTGCACATCAGAAAAAGGTACCTCACTGGGGAACATTTTGCAGAAAAGACAAGGGAAGTTTGCAAAGCTCGTGGAAAATGAAATTAGGGGAAAAGTTAATTTTGGTGCAAGGAAAAAAAAATTGAGAGCTATGAATCTGAGGGATCTCAAAAAAGCTTGTGATAAACGCGCATTACAAAAGAACCAGGCATGCATTGCAAAATTTTTTGCACGAGAACAACCTTATCTTTGACTCGCATTTTCCGTGAGCTCTCTGAAGTTCCCTTGTGCACAGCAGTGAGTAAAATGGACTATAAAGGGAGACCCCCACCCACCGGGTGGGCTCACTGCTTTCATGAATCAGATATTAAACAGAGCCGCTGTGCTCCTGAGCCAAGGCCGGTAAGTAAGCCGGGGAGGAAATTCTTCAGTAGTTGTGTTAAAGGTGACTGCAGAATCTCACTTCCAGCCCCCGGGACAGGCTACAAGGCCACGCTTGTCACAGACCAGCCGTCCAGGAAATCCTTTCAGGAGATCAGAGGACGCCTGAACAGAGGGTGGAACAACAGGGCGGAAATGAAGAAGCCGCCTCCAGGAAGAAGAGCTGGGACACTGCTCAGTCAGGGCTGTGGCCCTGGGCTCGCAGCAGTTTCTTGCCAAATTCTCTCCCTTGTTGTGGCAGCACATACGCTGCAAAAGCCTCACCTGTGCGGACAGAAAGGCCTAGAAATCACACAGCCAGGAGAGGCGACCTCAGGGGCAGGCTATCCCCAGCCTCCATTCTTGGGCCCAGAAGGAAAAAAAAACAACAACAACAACAACAACAAAAAACAGAATATATATTGGTTATTCAATGAATGAAGTGCAGTATAGATAATAGATACAAGGCCATTGGTGCAGGCAACTCGAGTCTCTGAAAACATCTGCCGGCATGATGATGCTATAGGGGTATCTGAGAGCGAAGGGTGACAGCTGGCGCTGGTGCTCCTCCCTGTGCCTGCAAACTGCCCCAGGGCGCCACAGGCGGGCGGGCTGCTCTCACCGCTTCTTTCTCACTGTTTTCCCTCTGGAATGTGGGGACCTCAGAGTCCAAGATTGCTTTCAGCTGCAACACTGAGATGATAATAGGAGGCAGGCTTTCTCTGTGGGAGAAGGGAGTTACAAATATAGAACGGCAGAAAAACAAAATACATTCTGCGGTGTTTGGTGTTGGGTTGGATTTCAGAGATATTCCAACACACACACACACACACACACACTCAAATAAGTTCTTGGAAAATGGGACTAAACGATAAGTTTGTTTTGATGAAAAAACAATTTGGAAATATATGCACATGAGGGATCTTCAAAAAGTTTGCAAAAATGTGTATTAAGAAAAAGCAATGCATAGATTTCAATATTTTTGCACCCAAATAAACCTGTAATTTAACTTCATTTTCCACAAATTTCTTCATGTCCATCTCCTCCTTCAATCCTCCCTGCCACACACACACACACAGACACACAGACACACAGACACACACACACACACTGTGAGGGGGCCCACATAGGTGGTTCAGAAAACCTCTCTGGGGCAGGCACTGTGGCCTAGCAGGTAAAGCCGCCTGCAATGCCAGCATCCCATGCGCTGGTTCAAGTCCCAGCTGCTCCACTTCTGATCCAGCTCTCTGCTACAGCCTGGGAAAGCAGTGGAAGATGGCCCAAGTATTTGGGCCCCTGCACCCGCGTGGGAGACCTGGAAAAAGTTCCTGGCTCCTGCCTTCGGATTGGCCTGGCTCTGGCCATTGTGGTCATTTGGAGAGTTAAACAGCAGGTGGAAGACCTCCCTCTTTCTCTCTCTGCCTCTGCTTCTCTGTAACTCTGCCTTTCAAATAAATAAATACATCTTTTTAAAGAAAGAGGGGCTAGCACTGTGGCGTAGCGGGTTAAAGCCCTGGCCTGAAGTGCCGGTATCCCATATGGGTGCCGGTTCTAGTCCTGGCAGCTCCTCTTCCAATCCAGCTGTCTGCTATGGCCTGGGATAGCAGTAGAATATGGCCCAAGCCCTTGGGCCCCTGCACACACATGGGAGACCCAGGAGAAGCTCCTGGCTCCTGGCTTCGGATAGGCGCAGCTACAGCCATTGTGGCCATATGGGGAGTGAACCAGTGGATGGAAGACCTCTCTCTCTGTCTCTACCTCTCTCTGTAACTGTCTTTCAAAATAAATAAAATAAATATTTTAAAAAAGAAAGCCTCTCTGGATAAGGGAACATCTGGAGCAGTGGTTAAGGTGCTAAGAGGTGGCTGGATTTGGCCTTTATGATTTTCTGAGGGATTGGATGTGAAAGACAGGAATAAAGAAATGATGCCAAGGTATTTAGCTTGAGTAACGGTGACAAGACGTGCCCTCCGCCGGGAGAACACAGGCGAGGGGTGGATGGAGTATTTGCGGTGCTAAGTGGCTATCCAAGCAGGGTTCTGCGCAGCCTGCTGTGGATCCAGAGGGAAGGTCAACCGGAAATACAGGTTTGAAAAGCACAAGCATCCACACAGGATTCAGAGCCTGGGGCTGCCTGAAGCCCAGGAGGAGGCGACGCAAGTGACCAAGGGGGAGCCGTGGAAGGTGGTTCTGGGGCTCCGGCCAGGGAGTGAGCTAAGAGTTCGCGAGGGAGAAGCCAGTGTCCCCCGAGGCCGAGCGCACGCCGCGGTCCACGGGGCTGCCAGACTCACACGTTCGAAAGACCAAAACCCACTGGGTCTGAGAGAACAGTCGAGGTCACCGCAGTGCGCTGTAGAGTAGGGGAAGTAGCTGAATGAATGGCAGCTGGCTTCAGAGATCCGCGAGCGCGGAAACCGAAGCCAGGGGAGGGATAGGGGAAGAAGCAGCCAAGTCACCCCCAGAGACTCCTCCAAACGCTCCAGGACTAGCAGCCGGGATCTCTAAGGGGCAGAGCTGGGAGCGAAGAGGAGCATGGGAAGTCTGCTTAGGAAAAGATCCCAGGAAAGCAGCAACAGATCGCCTGTTCTGTGCCCCCAGGGAGCGCTATTTCTCCTGCCTGGTGCAAGGCTGCAGTTCTGTTCCCTGGAGAGGGTAAAATCAGGGCATTTGGCACAGCCGAGGTGGTGAGCACACTCGGACTGTGAAAACAGGGTCAAGATCATGTCCACGCGACCTGTGAACACTGAGCTTCCCAGCCCTGTTGCTCCAGCAGGCTCCAAGAAAGCCCATGGTCAGCCGAAGATCCCGACGTGGGGGTCCACCCCACCCCCCACTCCCCACCCCGGGGGTCCACCCCCACCCCTGCCCAGCCGATCAGCCTGCAGAGAGGCTCAGAGCTCCCAGGAGTCCCTCCTCGTGCCTGGGGGGTGGGGGTGGGGTGGGGGGGCGGTGGACATGATCACAGGCTATGTGATGCCCAAGGAAGCCTCTGATAAGGTTAGAGTCCAAAAACCAACAGAAAAAAAAAAAACAACTACAAGACTGTGGAGTGTAAGGAGAACTTAAAAAACAAACAACCATCCACACCCGCAGAGAGAGAAGCAGAGCTCCGGCATCCATGAAATCAACACAGGAACTGTGAGACAATGAGAGGAGCAGCCAAGAGACCCGCACTCAGGCGGGGGAGGTGCAGGAAGAGCAGATCAAACAGAGGACAGGAAGCCGGCGAAAAAACCATCCATGGTGCTTTTTCTCAGACAGAAAGGGCCCATAACCGCCAGCATCAGGGATGAAAACCAAGACCCACAGTTCTCATACTCCAAAACACTGAGCACAGAGAGAAGATTCCAGAAGCTTCGCAAACTTCTGGAAGTAAACAGGGACCAATGCAAAGGCATAGAAAGTAGAATGGCGTGAGAGTAGTTCACAGCACTGGGAGAGAAGAGGCAGTAAAACGGGGGATTTTTGCTGTTGTTGTTGTTAAAGATTTTTATTTATTTGAAAGGCAGAGTTACAGAGAGGCAGAGAGAGAGAGAGAGGTCTCCCATCTGCTGGTCCACTCCTCAAATGGCTGTAATGGCTGGAGTTGGGCCGATCTGAAGCCAGGAGCCAGGAGCTTCTTCCTGGTCTCCCTTGCAGGTGCAGGGACCCAGGACTTGGGCCATCCTCCACTGCACTCCCAGACCACAGCGGAGAGCTGGATAGGAAGTGGAGCAGCCAGGACTCAAAGCAGCACCACCATGGGAAGCCGGCACTGCAGGTAGCAGCTTCACCCGCTGTGCCACAGCCCCGGCTCCTGAACTTATGAAGGGCTATTATTTTCACCCAGGAACAAAAACCCGGGGCCAGTGTTGCGGTGCAGTTGGCTAAGCCTGCGATGCTGACATCCCACATGGATGCTGGTCCAAGTCCTGGCTGCTCCACTTACAATCCAGCTCCCTGTTAATGTGCCTGGGAAAGCAGTGAAAGATGGCTTAAGTCCTTGGGCCCCTGCCGCTCATGTGGGAGACCTGGATGAAATTCCTGACTCCCAGCTTCAGCCTAGCCCAGCCTGGCTGATGCGGCCATTTGGGGAGTGAACCAGGGGATGGAAGATCTCTGTTTCTATGTAACTCTGCCTGTCAAATAATGCATAGATAAATCTTAAACACACACACACACACATACACACACACAATAGTAATGGAGCCTTTTAAAATTAAAAAAAAAAAAAAAAAGACAAACCCTGCACTTTAAATGTTAATTAAGGGTGAGAATAGAGACTCTGCGGGCAGGAGCAAGTCTGAGGCTCTTTTTCTTGCATCCTCCTGTATTCCTCCTCAAGGAATGCTCTCTACAAAGGAGTGTAAATCCTAATAGGAGGTCATAGGAGTCACAGAACCCCAGAGGTCCCGCCCAGGAGGGAAGGGCCTGGAGCCCAGGAGTGCGGCGTACAGCCAGTCCCGAGTGCCATGGCGTGACTTAAAAGCCAAGCACGTTCATCGTTGTCATCACCGCGCCCTCAGCCTTCTACCATCTTAATAAATACGAGTGGGGCTGACAAACGAGCTGAAGAGCTTTGGAGGGGCCTGGTGGACGGGCCAGCCTCCAGCAGACAGGCTGCAAGCCGCAGCCCCCACTGACAAGGTCGGCTCCAGAATGTCTGATCCCACACTGGTGGCAAATGGTGGCTGTGGCTGAGCTCCCGACCTGTGGTAAAGGTGAGGGCCAGCTCCCTCTCATCCTGTACTGCCGTTAAGAACCCCAGGGGGTTCCAGGTCATATGCAAGTGCTTCCTTCCGCAGACTCACAGATGAGTTCGGCTGTGACCTCCGAGGCAGGAAGAGGTTGTGTTTCCTCTTGGACTTGGTTCTTCTCCACCATGACGGGACCAGGCTATTGAAACATAGACAAGCCCTATCCCCAGCTCCTCTCCCTAGTACACAGTGCCCAGAAGGGGCTGGACGGGACCCAGCTGGGTTTGGGTCGGTGGGATTTGTACTCCTGAAGATGTAGGCTCCCCAGGTCTAGAAATGGGGGGATGGGAAAATCAAGGGCACCTCTACTTGCTTTTGTCCCAAACCAAGAAGGAAGGGGCTTGGGGAGCCCCACTCTGTTCCCTCGGTGGGGGGGGGGGTGTCAGGTGGTCTGTAGTTTAGCTGCCTTACTGAGAGCTGCAGTGGTCTCTCCAGGGTCCACTGGTTGTCTGCACGGCTCTGCAGAGACCCTCCTGCTGGGGAGGGTGGTGGGGAATCCGTTCTCTGCTAGTGAAGACTTGGAGGAGGGGCGCAAGCCCTCACCTCCGCGACTTCACCCGGCTCTTCCTGACCAATCTGGGAATTTTGCTTCATCCCCTGGAACATGAGGGGCTCCTGCTTGACTCCAAGGAAGGGTGGGGTGGGGAGGGATGTCGTTGGAGATGTTTGCACCCCAGATTTCTGTGTGGTGGAGCTGTCTTTTTAACTGATCAGAGATGGATGTGCTTGGCCAAGGGAAGCAAAAAACCTAGAAAGAGGAAGGCAGGGATTCCAGGAAGTCAGGAGCCAACCAAGGAGAAACATCGGGAACTCCAAGGGTGACAGCAAAGGGGGTCCCAGGAAGACAGCTGGACAAGGAGGCTGGGGCACAAGACGGCACCTAGAGGGAGGAGGGCACCCAAAGGGAGAACGTCTCAGAGAAAAACACGGAATTGATCAATCAGCTGGTGTGATTATCCTATGGAAAATATGAGAGGCTACCAAGAGCAGTGGGAAACTGGGTTGGCATTTGGAGCAGTGGGTAAGATGCCTGCATCCCATATAGGAATGCCTGGTTCAAGTCCCAGCTCCTCCGCTTCTGATCCAGCTTCCTGCTGGTGTGCTCCCTGGGGTGCAGCACTGTTGGCTCAGGTGATGGAGCTCCTGTTCCCACATGAGACCTGGATTGCATTCCCAGATCTCAGCTCCAGCCTAGCCCCAGCCATTGCAGGCATCTGGGGAGAGAAGCAGTGGGTGGGAACTTCCTCTCTCTCTGCCTCTCAAATGAATAAGTCATTGATTAGGGAATTAAAAGATAAAATTTGTAAAATATATATATTATTTTGAGGAAAAAATACAAAAGGAAGCAACAGCATGATACAAAGCTCAGATATAAATAATATTTACATACATATAATTAAAACAGTGAATACTGAATAAAATTTTTTAAACTGTTTATTTATTTGAAAGGCAGAAAGGGAGAGGTTGAGACAGAGAAAGAGAGATCTTCTATTTGCTTGTTCACTTGCCGAATGCCTGTAGCAGCCGGGTGTCTGCGATACTCAGGGAGAGGTCAGGCAGAAGCTGGGAGCCAGGAACTCTGTCTGGATCTCCCACGTGCAGGGTAGAGACCCAAGCACTTGAGCCATCACGTGCTGCCTCTCCAGGTGCACTAGCCGGAAGCTGGATCAGAAGTGGAGCAGCTGAACTTGAACACTGATATGAGAAAAAGTTGTCCTAAGTAGTCCCTGCTGAGCCACACCAGCTGCCCCTGATACAATGTTGCGGTCCCACATTGGGGGATGGGGAAGAGGAAACAGAGGGGATAATGCTAAAGAGAGCAAAATCCTCACGTATCACAACAGGAAGGCTGTGGGTGATGTCTACAATCCCACACATCAAGAAACAGCAGTATGCTACACTTTTGACATTGTCTATTTCTGGATTTGATTTGTTAATGATTTTTCAGGAAATTTTCCACCTAGCTTCATGAGGGACATTCATGTGTCATTTTCTTTTCTTCAAATGTCCTTATTTGGCTTTGGAATTAAGGTACAGTGGCCTCGTAAGATGACTTGGAAATTCTCCTTCTTATTACATTTCCTGACAGAGTTTGGGTAGGATTGTTATTTTTTCTCTTTCTTATATGTCTGATGAAATTAACTCATCAAATATTTTAGTAATAGAATCCATAATAAGAAAAACATGCATAAGTCCACATTATTCATGGTAAAATAAATTCGTTCAGCTTGGCAAAAACTTACAACCAGGAGTCCTATTTTGAGAACTTCTGAAGGAAAAACACAAAAGAACAACAATGTATTTGTGGGGAAATTTTTTTTAAAGATTTTATTTATTTATTTAAGAGGCAGAGTTACAGAGAGAGAGAGAGAGAGAGAGAGAGAGAGGTTTTCCATCCGCTGATTCACTCCCCACATGGCGCAATGGCCAGAGCTGGGCAGACCTGAAGCCAGGAGCCAGGGGCTTTTTCTGGGTCTCCCACGTGGGTGTAGGGGTCCAAGCACTTGGGTCATCTTCCACTGCTTTCCCACGCCAGAAGCAGAGAGCTGGATAGGAAGATAGGATTTGAACTGGCACCCATATGGGACGCCAGCTACAGGCAGTGGCTTAACCTACTATGTCACAGCGCTGGCCCTGGGAAATTTTATAACAGAATCATGATTAAACTACATACTGAAAACAGACGGAATGCTCAACAAGGGAACACGGGTTAGGTGTAATGTAACTTGATGTAATAGAGTCATTAATAATAGAGCTACAGCCTACACTGCAACGTAAGTGGAAATGTGCATGAAAGAATATTAAGTGAGGGAGTGCACTGAGAGGAAAGCAGTCATCCCATCACACAACCCAGCAGCCCCGGCCGCCAGGTCGGCTGCTTTCACCACGGTCCTCGGCCTTGTAGACACAGACACTTAACTTTGCCAGCACACCAGGACGGTATCCATGTCCAAGGAGCAGGTGAACATTAAACAAATTAACCGGCCTGATACATGACACTAGCAGCCGGCGGCTTAGTCACCCGTGCTCAGATGCCCAGTACCAGCTCTGTTCTCTTCACCGGCCGCTCCGTCAAGAAGGCAAGTTACAGTGGGTATGGGGGCAAAGGACGGGGTTCAGAGCAAGCAGGCAGGCAAGCTGAGCCGAGATAGCTGCGTTGGATTCTCCTCCGCGATAGGAGGCGCTTGTCATGAGAGACAACGCACGCCATCAGCCGCTTCCAACGAGGCTGGCGGCCGCTCTGAGCGCGCTGTGAGCGTCTCGGCCCTTCACGTACTCCGCGTTGGTTTCACAAAGCAGCTCTCGGGAGGCAAAAGCTGACCCATCTCTCCAAGCTCTGGGGGAAGGCTGTCCTGTGCCTCTAACGTCCAAATAACAAAGTTGAAACGAACAGAGAGAAATGAACGCTTAGGGAAGTGAACACATCAGACCGACTGTAAAAGATCCCTTCGGAAAATACGGCAAGGAGAAAACACGTCTCTCTTGACGGAACCACCCTCTCCACGGCTGCCCCGCTGTATCTGTGACAGCGATGGTCAACCAATCGACGCTATTCAAGACTTATTTCCGCACAAGGCTACAAGCAAAATGGGGAGAGGAGGGAGGAGGGCCAAGCTCTCATACGAAGAATATGTTCTAAGCGTTCACTGTAAAGAAATATTTATAGAAAAATTGTTCACTGTAGCCTCATTAGGAGCAGAGAAAAACTAGAAGCAAATGAAATACTTATCAATAGGGTATTGAGGGGCTGGCACTGTGGCAGTGGATAAAGCTGCTGCTTGCAGTGCCGGCATCCCATATGGGTTCTGGTTGGAGTCCCAGCTGCTCCACTTCTGATCCAACTCTCTGCTGTGGCCTAGGAAAGCAGTGGAAGATGGCCCAAGTCCTCTGGTCCCTGCACCCACATGGGGGACACTGGGGAAGCTCCTGGATCTTGGCTATGGATCTGCTCAGCTCCGGTGCAGCCATTTGGGGAGTTGGCCAGTAGATGGAGGATCTCTCTCTCTCTCTCTCTCGGCCTTTCTGTAGTTCTGCCTTTCAAGTGAATGGATACATATTTTTAAACATAAATCAATAAGGCTGGCGCCGTGGCTCACTAGGCTAATCCTCCGCCTGCGGCGCCGGCACACCTAGTCCCGATCGGGGCACTGGATTCTGTCCCGGTTGCCCCCCTTCCAGGCCAGCTCTCTGCTGTGGCCAGGGAGTGCAGTGGAGGAAGGCCCAAGTCCTTGGGCCCTGCACTCCATGGGAGACCAGGATAAGTACCTGGCTCCTGCCATCGGATCAGCGTGGTGCACCGGCCGCGGCGGCCATTGGAGGGTGAACCAACGGCAAAAGGAAGACCTTTCTCTTTGTCTCTCTCTTACTGTCCACTCTGCCTGTCAAAAAATAAAAAATAAAAAATAAATCAATAAAGTATTGAATAAAGACATCATTGTCAACCCATATGATGGAATTCTATACAGCCATTTAAAAATATCAAAGTAGGGATAGGTGTTTAGCATAGCGGTTAAGACATTGCATAGGATATCTGCATTCCCTTCTGCACTGCCTGGCTCTGATTCCTGACTGCACTCCTGATTCCAGCTTCCTGGGAATGCACACCCTGGAAGGCAGCAGATGATGGGTCAAAGATCTGGGTCCTGGTCACTCACACTGGAGACCCAGCTTCTGGCTTGGGCGCAGCTCAGCCAGCCCTGGTTGCTGCAGACTTGTTGGGGAATGAACCAGTGGATGGGCAACATCTCTGCAAATATGTATGGTTAGGAAGACAGATCCAAAATAAAATATTGTTGTTCATAAATGTTTAAAACTATATGGCACCATGGAGGGCTCGCATTGTGGTATAGCACTTAAAGCTGCCCACTTAAAGCAGTGGCACCAGCATCCCATATGGGTGTCAGTTCAAGCCCTGCCTGCTCCATTTCCAATCCAGCTACCTGCTAATGGCCTGGGAAAAGCATCAGAAGATGGTCCAAGTGTTTCGGCTCCTGTTACCCACATGGGAGACCTGGATGAAGCTCCTGGCTGGTGGCCATCTGGAGAGTGAACCAACAGATGGAAGATCTCCCTCTCTGTAACTCTGAGTTTCAAATAAATAAATAAATCTCATATATATAATATATAATAAACAAATTATATAATAAATATAATATTATATAATATATAATAAATAAATAAATATATGGTAATGTGAGGCCAGCGTTGTGGCTCAGTGGGTTAAGCCACAGCCTGTGACACCCACACAAGCATCTGTTAGAGTTCTAGCTGCTCCACTTCCAATCTCGCTCCCCCGGAAAGCAGTGAAGGTGGCCCAAGTATTTGGTCTCCTGCCACTCACGTGGGATATCTAGATGGAATTCTGGGCTCCTAGCTTTTCAAATCTCTAAAAAAAAATGTATGACACCCTATCCTTTGTTGATATTGGCTAACAGATCAAATGAGGAACCAAGGATAATGGACGTCTTCTGACTCCTAGTGTCCCAGATCACCCATTAACAGCATCACAGAACTGGAAGTCCCTTTAACCTTCACCCACTCCTAAATTCTCAGTTTCACAGGCAAGGGCACCTATAAACAACTTGACCATGGTATGGGCATATCCCACAGATGGGCTGACCTGCCTTTACTGGAAATATACTTAGAAAGTTTTATTTTTGAATTTGAGGTCATTAAATTGAAAAAAAAATGTTTTCCCAGGAATTTCAAAATCCTTGGTGGATACAGTGTAACAACATTTACTCCTTAATTTTGAGAAGTCAAACTTTTTAATTACAATTCAAATAGACTCGAGACTCGATGAATATTTGATACAATGGGCAGTGGCATATTTTTAAAGCAAAAGTCCTTAAGCTTCAGAATGAACAGAATGATCTGGCTAAGAATAAATCAGAGCAAAAGTCTGGTACAGCAGTTAAGCCACCAGTTGGGATACCTGTATCCCGTACTGGTGCCTGGGTTTGAGTCTTGATTCCAGTTTCCTGTTAACGTACACTCTGGGAGGCAGCCAAGTGATGGCTCAAGTGCTTGGGTTGCTGCCACCCATATGGGAGACCTGGATTGAGTTCTTGGTTCCTGACTTCAGCCTGGCCCAACCCTGGCTGCTGTGGGCATCTGGAGAGATAAACCAGCCAATGGGAGATTTTCTCTCTCTCCTCTCTCTCTCTCTCTTTCTCTGTATTTCAAAAAATAAAATTTTGAAAATATGATTTTTTCAAACTTGCTCAATTAAACAAGTCCTTCAGTAAATGCGTTTAACAAACCATAGTATTTTATCACTTGGTAACAAGGTTGGTTGTAATTGATACACATTTATCAACTAGTCTTTCCTTTTTTTTTTTTTTTTAAGATTTATTTTTTATTTGAGAAGCAGTTAATGAGAGAGAGGGCGAGAGATCTTTCATCTACTGGTTCACTCCCCAACTGACTACAACATCTGAGGCTGCACCAAACCAGGGCCAGGAGCCAGAAATTTCCTTCAAGTCTCCTACGTGCGTGGCAGGGGCCCAGGTACTTGGGCCATCTTCTGTTGCTTTCCCACGTGCGTTAGCAGGGAGCTGAAGCAGAAGTGGAGAGGAGGGAATGGAACAGGCGCCCTGAGGTGAGAAGCTGGTGTTGCAGGCAGTAGCCTAACCTGCTACTCCACAATGTCAGCTTCTGGTCTTTGTTTTTTCTAACCCATTCCAATATTAAAGCATTTTCTATTTTCTGGAAAATGCATAATGTATTTTGCCCCGTGGAATTTAAAAAGAAAATATTTCAAAACTCTCATCACTCCTTAGCCTGTTCTTTTCTTCAGCTCAAATTATATGCCAAAAAAGGGCTGACTCCCGACTGCTTCTGACCCCACAAATTGGTGTTCCCAAGCTCCTCAATCTAACACAATGCCTCAAACTGTCTGCAGCATCTCCCTAGTCCCACATGGCCAGGAATAACCTGTACTAACGAGTTTAGCTGAAAGTGCCACTTGGGGGCTGTCAAAAGAGCAAACACCAACATAAGGCAGGCTTTCTCCTTGAATTTTTCTGTTTCAGGAGCTTTCTAAAGGGCAGCGTCTGCCCTCTGGCTCTCTCCGGCTGTGTAAGTCAACAATGAGCCAGTGCAAGGTCCTAACAAACCACAAGCCGCTCTAATCCCATTTGCCTGGAGGTCATGGCAGATCCCACAGGACCAACCACAAGCATGGGGCAGAGCAAGGCCTTGGTCAGGGCTTGAAAGAGCTGCTTAGTCTCCAGCCACTGAAATGTGGCTGTGAGCAGGAACAGGAGCACAACTCTACGGCTCTCACCTATAACCCACTCTTCATGTTGGTCCCAGCCCAAGCAGGATGCCCAAGAATAGAGCAAGGGAAGCAGAGGATAGGATACCCCTCTCCTACTCTTAACTTCTCCAAAGTCTCTTTTCCTTTCAACTCAAAGGCCACCTCCCACATGAAGCCTGCCTCAACTGAGTTACTTTGAATATTATCTCCCAGGGACCTGCTAATCATTCTGCTCACTCCCTCCAGTCAGTGATTGGCCCAGGATTTGTTGCATTACATAGGCTGAGCCAATCAGGTTCCCAATGGGGTTTGCATGCAGATGCTACCTTCTTCTAGAATGTTCTCTCTGGTTGGACAGCTCTTTGGGGTCATACCAGCTTGTGGCCATGCTTTCTGTTTTGGATTTTTCCCTTCTACTGCTTTCTATCCCATGCCACACACATCCCCTCCACCTTATAAGGGAAGTTTGTTTGCAGGGAAGATTGAAGCCAACACAGTGAGAGAAAAGAGGTAGCAGGAGATGAAGAGGGAGAGGGAACACAATCACTTGGGTGTCTTGCCTGAAAACTTCCAGCCAAGGAGTGAGTAGGAGCTGCAATCAGCCAGCCTGAATTCTGCACACCCTGGAAGGGGCTACCTTCACTTGAGGAAGGGACGCTCCTCTCCTTTTTTATTTTTGATTTTCCTTCAGACAAAGGCTCTGTTAACCAAGCCTTCTTCTAAGGCACACAAATGTGCTGCGTATGCCAGAGAGAGAGAGATGTGTGTGAGATTAGTGGAGCCCTTAGAGTCACTCCCACCCTCCCCAGTAACAGCCAACTATGCCTACATCACTTGGGTTTTCGTCACTTGCAACCAGAGAAGTCCTAATTCCCCAGAACAGACACCCACGTTGGTTCAGATAAAACACCGTGCTTGTTTTAGCCTTGACCTTCTTATCAGCCACTGCTGTGGGACTCTTCCTTGAGTCATGGGATTGTTAGCATCCTTCCTTTTCTTTCCTGGCCACCCAGACCACATCTAATGCAGAGACAAGGCGATAGCAAAGTCAAGTTCAATTTGACAATGCTGCTGAGAGTGTCTTCATGAAAACGACTACCTGGGATCCCTTTCGCAGCCCCTTTGGTCCTCTCTCCGCTGAGGACCTGGACTGCAGTGTGTGTTACAGACACTGCCTTATCTTGATGATGCTTCGTGTGCGAGGCACGCTCACTTACCCCCGCTGGTGTCGGTCCAGCTCGTGGAGCACCGTGTGGTCGCAGTACTCGAACACCAAGTGAAGCCTCCGCTTCCTCCTGAACACTTCCAGGAGGTTGACGAGGTTGGGATGCTTGAGTTGCTGGAAACACACAAAGCAAGGTGCTCAGTCTGAGCTCTGAAAGGCAGCTGTAACATTACTCCAATGAAACAGAAGCACACTAGGGACAGGGGCATAGCACGGCATTTAAGGCGCGGTGTGGAACACGCCGGTCCCACACTGGCACACCTGGGTTTATTTTTCCCAGCTCTGGGTCCTGACCCTAGCTTCCCACTAACGTGCATGCAGGGAGGTGGTAGTGACGGCTCAAGTAGTTGGGTTCCTGTTCCCCATATGAGAGACCCAGGACTGGGCTTCTACCTCCTGGCTTTGGCTTGGTCCAGCTCAGACTGTTGTGGGCATGTGGAGGGTGAATCAATGAATGAGAGCTTTTGTGTGCTCTCTCTGCCTCTCAAAAAAAAAAAATCAATAAAAATATAAACTTGAGAAAAAAGAAAGCTGCTTGTCTGTTCAGAGTTTTACTTCTTGGATTGAAGGAGGCTGGAATGTCTCTCTTCCTCCTCTTCAGAGCCATTTGTTGGTAGCTTGTAAATGAAAAAATCTAACTCAGGTGGATGGTGGAAGCAAAGAGGAGCATGACAAGGCTAGGAAAGAAAGCAGAGCGGGAAGGAAGGGGAGACTCCAGTTTGTGCAAAGCCAGTCTTCCAGGCGCTGAGCAGATGTCCCTTCCCAAGAAGGTCTCCGTGATGCCCCCAGGTGGTTCAGTGCCCTGTGTCCCTTATGTCTCAAAGCCCTCCCAAACTATGCCTCTTTCAGAGTCACTCTATGACAAATACGCAACTTTTATTTGGTAATCATCATTCAGTTCATTGTTTCATGTCTTCTGGGTACACATGCAACAGACGAATTCAGTAGCATCTAAGAAACAAGGCATCGGGAGCTGTGTTCCCTCCTTGGCTGCACCCCAGCACACCAGGCTTTCCACACTGAGCTGTGAATGCATGAGTAAACACGCTCCCTAGCTGATGAAGCATTTTCAAAACAGAAAAACAAGGAAGCCTCTTCAATCAGACACAGCTGTCAAGTGTGTGTGGCGAAAAGGCAGCAAGAATGTTGGCTTTGGCAGAGAGAGATCTGGGAGTCAGCTTGCTGACCCCTCAGTACATAATCCCACCAGAAAAACTCCAGCTAGGCACTGGTCTCTCTTTTTTCATGTGCTAAGGAAATAGAACAATTTCACAGAGAAACATATCAATCATGGATTGCCTCTGGGGTACCCATCCTTGTTCCTTGCTCTAACAGATCACTATTAGTATCTGCTTTAGTTATGGTGTGATTTGAACAGCTGGCACATCTCTCTCCAATTCCTCTTTGATAGTGTTACCAGATTATGTTCTATAAGAATCTTGGAGTCATGTGTTACTTTGTCATATTAGCTTCCTTCTGCCCATTTGAGATATTGTTATCAAAGCACGGGACAGAGAATTTACCATCCTAATGATGGTTAAGCGTCTAGTTCCATGGTATCAAGTACAGTCATGTTATTGCATAACCATCACTATCATCCATCTCTAGAATGCTTTTCACTTGCAAAACACTGGCTCCCCATTGCCCCCTCCCCTGAGCTCTTGGTAACCACCATTCTTCTGGTCTCTATGATTTTGGCTACGCTAGGCTCCCCACAGAGGTGGAATGATACAGCATTTGTCTTTTTGTAAGTGGCTTATTTCACTCACCGTAATGTCCTCAAGCGTCATCCCTGAGTTAGCATGTGTTAGGATCTCCTTCCTTCTTAAGGCTGAATAACGTTGCACCGTATGTGTACGTCATTTGGCTTATCCACTCACGTGTCTCTCAGTGAACACTAGGGTTGCTCTCACTTCCCGGCTGTTATACCCAAGGCTGCTAGGAACAGCATTTTCATTTGCAAAACTGAATCTGTGCCCATTAAACAGTCACTCCCCATAAGCGTTTGCGTGACACTGTTTTCCACATTTTCACTTTTAAGCAGGGACCAGGCATCCGTTTGGTTTGGTTTGTTTCCCCCAGTTTCTCCAGGCAACTCAATGTGTTGCCAGAGGTATTAATCACAGGAATGCATGTATTCCCTAAGCGATAAAAGATGGGAGGAGAAAAACGAAGTTCTTGAACTGCATTCTGCAGCACTTCTGCAAGGGCGGGAAGAATAAAAGCCGCCTGCTAGGGAGACACTGAAAACATCGACTTTCTCATTTTCTTTGTAAGATCCCTCCATATCCTCAGGACGTAACATTCTACCTGCGGAGATTACACTTGGCGAAACAGTAGCAAACCTCCACAGGATCCTTAAGCCAGTATCTTAAGTCTTTTTGTGCTGCGGCACTGAAGTTGTTCAGGCTGGGCACTTTATAAAGGGCGCAGATGTGTTTTTGACTGTTCTGAGAAGTTCAAGCCCGGGTGCTGCCCTGGCGTCTGCTGAGAGCAGCTCTCTGCCTCCAAGATGGCGCCTGCTGTTGGGCTTCACACGGCCAAAGGCAGAGGGGCGAGGGAGCCCTCCCTCCACCCTCAAGGCCGGTTACCAAGAGAACAAAGCCCTCAGGCCTCAATCACCGCCCAAAGGCCACACCTCCCCCCACCCCCAAAGAAATCTTTGATTTAATGGGTACAAATTTCATAAGTACAGCTTTAGGAATATAGTGATTCTTCCCACCATACCCCCCCTCCCATACCTCACCTCCTCCCTCTCCAGTTCCCAGTCCTATTCTTCTTTAAGATTCATTTTTAATTAACTTTATACACAGAAGACCAGCTCTATACTAAGTAAAGATTTCAACAATTTGCAGACACACACACACACACACACACACACACACAGTGTTTGAGGGCAAGTTTTATAGTTAACTCTCATAATACAACTCACTGAGGACAGAGGTCCTACATGGGAAGTAAGTGCACAGTGACTCCTGTTGTTAATTTAACAATTAACACTCTTATGTATGACGTCAGTGATCACCCAAGGCTCTTGACATGAGCTGCTATGGCTATGAAAGGCTTTTGAATCCACAATCTCCGTCAGTGTGAAGACAAGGCCATTAGCAAAGTGGAAGTTCTCTCCTCCCTTCAGAGAAAACTACACCCTTCTCTGATTGTCACTTCTTTCCACTGGGGTCTCTCTCACAGAGAAAGCCACACCGCTTAATACTGTGCCTTCAGGGTTAAGCTTCAACATGAATTTTGGAGAGGCCAAGATCATTCCAACCATAGCAGTCCATTAGCGACATCTGGGTCTTAGAACAGAGGGTACCCCAAGCTATAAAATGCCACATTCAAGTTACTGTACCTAAAAGCTTTTCCCCAAAATTAACACTGTCCAGATGTCACAGGATAAAACTACTATTTTATTCCATCTATATATATATACATGTATGTATGTATGTATCTTCCTACCTACTGATAGCTACACACACACACACACATATATATATATATCAATTATAAATATGTTTGAGAAACAGAGAGAGACAGGCAGACACAGAGAGCTTGTATCTGCTGGTTCATTCCCCAAATGCCTACAACAGCTGGGACTGGGCCAGGTCAAAACTGGACGCTGGGAGCCAGAAACTCAACCAAGTCTCCCATGGGGGAGCCATCATCACGGCCACCCGGGTGTGCATTAGAGGAAGCTGGAGTCCCGAGTGGGAGGTGGGTACTGAATCCAGACCCTCCAGAGGGCACCCTAGCCCTCTGATGACTATTGCACTGGCTTGGATATCTCAAACAGCAAGCCAACAACCCAAGTCAAAGGGGCACCCAGCAGCTTTCTGACAGAATTAGCAAAAAGCAGAGGGCTCCTTTGGCTCCCAGATCTCAGCGGCCCCAGGCATTGCTTTCACTCTCGGTACTGACTCCACCCACAGACTTCGAACCTTAGAATCTTTTAATCCTCCACGTTCTGCATCTAGTCCTCGCTTGTACCCCCAGTCAACTTTTCAAACCCAAACTGCACACGAAACCGGCTTCAGTTCCACTGCAGTCCCTCACCCGTCTCTGAGTGCCAAGACCGGCACCATCAAACCTGCCACGTCCAAACTGGCAGCGCTCACGGCAGGGCACGGCTGCCGCCTCGCTCGGCTCCGCTGGCCTCTGCAGCCTCACCACCTCCCAACTCCTCCTCGACACACTGGATGTCTCTCACTTCCTCGGGCGCTCGTGCCCCACTCACCACCACCGCGGTCATGCGCTCTGTCCAGCTTCCCCTGAGCCACCCTAACACAGCTCAGATGCCCTGAAAGAGCTGTGACCTTGCATCCCACGCAAGGGGTACCTCCGTGGCAGGTGAAGGGCACTGTCACATTGGTCTGAATGGGACAATATGCACTTATTACACCCATCATGCCACGCTACTCTATACCTTTTGAAAAATCTAGATTCTCAAAGATAAAATAAACAAATGGGATTACCTAAAATTGAAGAGTTTCTTAACAGCAAAGGAAACAGTCAGGAAAGCGAAGAGGCAACCAACAGAATGGGAGACGTTATTCGCAAACCACACAACAGATAAAGGACTAACAACTAGAATCTACACAATGATCAAAAAACACCACAGAATCAAAACAAACAACCCAATAAAAAAATGGGCCAAGGACCTTAACAGGCATTTTTCAAAAGAGGAAATCCAAATGGCCAACAGGCACATGAAAAAATGCTCAGGATCCCTAGCCATCAGGGAAATGCAGATCAAAACCACAATGAGATACCACCTCACTCCGGTTAGATTGGCTTACATACAGAAATCAACCAACAACAGATGCTGGCGAGGATGTGGAGAAAAGGGGACACTAATCCACTGTTGGTGGGAATGCAAGCTGGTAAAGACACTATGGAAGACAGTCTGGAGAGTCCTCAGAAACCTGAACATAGCACTACCACAGGACCCAGCCATCCCACTCCTTGGAATATACCCAAATGGAATTAAAGGGGTGAAAAAAGCCATTTGCACCTCAATATTTGTTGCAGCTCAATTCACAATAGCTAAGACATGGAATCAACCTAAATGTCCATCAACGGATGACTGGATAAAGAAACTATGGGATATGTACTCTATGGAACACTATACAGCAGTAAAAAACAACGAAATCCGGGCATTCACAACAAAATGGAGGAAGCTGGAAAACATCATGCTGAGTGAAATAAGCCAGTCCAAAAGGGATAAATATCACATGTTCTCCCTGATCGATGGCAACTAAACGAGCACCTAAAATGATACCCATTGAAGTGAAATGGACACTATGAGAGACAATGACATGAGCAGCCCTTGTCTAGACTGTTGAGGAAAAACTTACTATTTTGTTCCTTTAGTATTTTTGTTGTTGTTGTTGTTGCTCGGTTTGCTCTACACAAGACCACTGATTGAACTCTGCAATCAATGCACAACCATTCTTAAGCGTTTAAAAATTAATAGGAAATTGATCTCTGTGGAACATGGGAGTGGGAATAAGAGAGGGAGGAGATATATAGGACGGCACATACTCAATCAGACCTACCTCCAATGGTGGAACTGGAAATGTGCCAGGGGATTTCAACTCAATCTTACCAAGGAGGCAGGTACCAATGCCAGCACACTTGGTAAAGAGACAAATATAAATACACAACTGATCCAAAAGATAGGGTAAGTGTCGAAGAGATTACACAAATAAGACCAGTGTAAGCAAATAATGAAAGATAGAATCAAAAGGGTTGAGAATGATCCTGCGGGGGAAGCAGGTCACACAGCAGACTCATAGAATGGCAAATGCCCAAAGCAGCACTCCTGCCTCAGAATCAACCCTTGGGACATTCGGATCTGACTAAAAGGTCCATGAGAGTCTCGCAGGCATGGAAAGCCATGACACGGTGGCAAAAAAACAATCTAAATGAAGGATCCTGGCGAACAACACTCCAGCAGAAGGATCAGGCCATCAAGGAGAGAGGCACCTTTCTCTGAAGGGAGGAAGGAACCTCCACTGTGATATGGCCTTGACTAAACAAATTCAGAGCTGGTGAACTCAAGGGGCCTCCATAGCCTAGACAGCTCATAGCAAGAGTCTCGGGTGATTGCTGACGTCATAAATAAGAGTGCCAATTGTTAAATCAACAACGGGAGTCACTGGGTTCATGCTCCCCTCGCAGGATCTCTGTCCTTAATATGTTTATCTATGAAACTCAAAAACAACACTACTAGTCGAACAATACCCTATACCTGGTTCGGTTGTGTGAGTGCAACCTGATGAAATCCCTGCTTAGTATATACTAAATTGATCTTCGGTATATGAAGGTAACCGAAAATGAAACGTGATGAAGGGGGGAGAGGAGAGAGGAAGTGGGTGAGGGGAGGGCCACGGGAGGGAGGGAGGTCGGGGGGAAGCCACAACAATGCAAAAGATGCATTTTATATTCTACTTAAAACTATTGGTTGAGCTCTGTAATTAATACACAATTACTCTTAGGTGTTTAATTAATGCTATAACTAGTACTCAAATAGTATTTTACACTTTATGTTTCTGTGTGGGAGCAAAATGTGGTAATCTTTACTTAACATACGCTAAATTGATCTTCTGTATATAAAGATAATTGAAAATTAATTGTGATGTGAAGGGGAAGGGGAAGGGAAGAGGGAGTGGGAGAGGGGAGTGTTGTGGATGGGAGGGAAGACACGGGGGGGTGGGGAGGAGGCTATTGTGGTCCATAAGCTGTACTTTGGAAATTTATGCTCATTAAATAAATTAAAAAAAAAAAAGAAAAATCTAGATTCTAATAACTGTACAATATTCTATTCATATAACATGTAGGTTCTTTCCAGTAATTGGCTATCTTTTTTAAAAAATTTATTTATTTGATAGGTAGAGTGATGGAGAGACTGAGAAAGAGATCTTTGGTCTACTGGTTCATTCCACCAAATGGCCACATTGGCTGGGTTGTGCCAGGTCAAAGCCAAGAGTCTAGAACTCCTTCCAGGTCTCCCATGTAAGTGGCAGGGACCCAAGAACTTGAGGCCACCTCCGCTCTGTTTTCCCAGGTATATTAGCAGGGTGCTGGATCAGAAGCAGAGGAGACAGAACTTGAACCAGTGCTCCGATATGGGTGGTGGATTAACACGCTGTGCCACAACACCGGTCCCCAGTCAATGGCTATTATAGATAAGGTTTTGATGAACAACTTAAAAGCTAGCTGGCCTTAACTTTGAATAAGTCAGTGAATTCTTCTAGACCTGTTTTCCATCTGCAAGAGTAGGAAGTTCAAGTGCAGCAGGGACATAAAGCACATGGGACAGTGTCAGAAGCATATTAACCTCCCTGTAAAAGTGAACTACTGAATCTTTGGAGTAACTCTATTTTTATTCAGCCCGATTTTCTCTATTCCTTTCATTCAACAGTATTTATGTATCTTTAGGTACACGTGGTACTGCACTGAACCCAAGGACACACACGACGTGAGCACTGTCCCTACTCTCAAGGAGCTGAGAGCCTGGGAGGGGAGACAGACACTTGGGAAGCAATCACAGATTCGACAAACGTGACAGCAGGTCAAGGGATCCTGGTCTGAGGGTGAGGGGCGGCCCAGCGAAGACGCCAGGAAGCAGCCGTTAAACTGAATGGTTCACTAACTGAGAAAGAAGTCGACTGGGCAGCCCTAGAGCCCCCGAAACATGGCGTCAGGGCTCTGAATGGAGATGATCGAGCCGCTTTCCAAAAGGATTGCAATATTCACTGCTCTGCTGGGACCACGAAGGCGCTGGTTTACCACACCACGGCCAGTTCTTCAGATAGCGTAAGGCTGTGATGTGGATCGTCAAATCTTCCTCCCAGCGTCTCCAGCCACACAAGCTGTCACATGATGTATAAGCTACTGTCTTTCTCTCTTTTAAAAATATATTTTATTTATTTGAAAGCAGAATGAGAGAGAGAGAGAGAATGAATGAGAATCTCCCACCCACTCCCCAAGTGGCTCCAACAGCAGGGGCTGGCTCAGGCCAAAGCCAGGAGGCTGGAACTCCTTCCAGGCATCCCACGTGGTGAGCCGCTGTCTCTTATCCTCCTCCATAAGACAACTTCTTATGATTTCAAATGGCTAACAGCATTTCTCAACTTCCTTCCAGAATCATTTTAATTGAGACAGGCGAATCTCCAAGTCTAAATGCTAACCAATGGTTGAAACAGTAAATTGTAAGTATTTGAAAATAAATTCTTAGCTCCTCCAGATGGCCAGGACTCCAGGTGATCAGGGCAGCTGAGAGCTGGTGCCTGAAGCCCCTGGCTGTCCCGGCTGTACTCAGGTACCTGACAGGCATCTGTGCAGCACCCAGCCTGCCTCACGCACCGCTCTAGGAACCAGAGACACGCAGGGGGGGAGACCGAGGACTCAGGCAGCAAACAGAGGAACAGCTACCAACAGGCCCTCTGTGTTCACCAGGTTAGGCCGCCTCAAGGAAACGGGCCCTGTGTAAGTGACCTTGAGCTGAGAGCTGAGGGTGAGTAAGGTGTGAGGAGACCACGGGCAGGGCTGCTGGCGGAGGGAGAGGCAACAGCCTTCCAGGCAGGGTGACTGGCCCCGAGCCAGGAGAGAACTTGGGCCACTTAAGAAGCCGAAAGCCAGTGTGGCGTGCAGTCCAGCTGGGAGAACTGGGGCCAGCTAGACAGAAAATAGACAGGTCCTGGAGGGCCTTGTGTTGTGGAGCAGTGGGTTAAGCTGCTGCTTGCAACACTGCCATCCCATAAAGGAGCTCTGGTTTGAGTGCTGGCCACTCTGCTTCCAACCCAGCTCTCCGCTTGGGAATGCACTTGGGAGAGCAGCAGCAGCAGTGCTTGGGTCCTTGCCCCCATGTGGGAAACCCAGATGGAGCTCCTGGTTCCAGGCTTTGGTCTGGTCCGGCCCTGCTGTTGTAGCTATTTGGGAAAAGAACCACCAGATGGAAGATTGATCTCTCTCTCTCTCCCCCCTCCCCATTACTTAAGCTTTTCTTTTCTTTTCTTTTCTTTTCTTTTCTTTTCTTTTCTTTTCTTTTCTTTTCTTTTCTTTTCTTTTCTTTTTTTTTTTTTTTTGACAGGCAGAGTTAGACAGTGAGAGAGACAGAGAGAGACAGAGAGAGAGAGGTCTTCGTTTTCTGTTGGTTCACCCCCCAGATGGCCGCTATGGCCGGCGTGCTGTGCCGATCCGAAGCCAGGAGCCAGGTCTCCCATGTGGGTGCAGGGCCCAAGGACCTGGGCCATCCTCCACTGCACTCCCGGGCCACAGCAGAGAGCTGGCCTGGAAGAGGAGTAACCGGGACAGAATCCGGTGCTCTGGGCGGGACTAGAACCCAGTGTGCCGGCGCCGCAGTTAGAGGATTACCTATTGAGCTGCGGCACTGGCCACTTTGCCTTTCAAATAATATACATCTTTTTTTAAAAAAAGAAATTTATAAGAAGTGCAATGGGAATCCACCGAAAGGGAATTCAGCAGGCTGTGATACGCTACCATTCAGGTTGTTGGTTGTTTTGAACTCACCGCAGCAGCAGGATAAAGGATGGCTTGGAAGAAGCAAAAATGGATGACAGGAGACCAGGCCAAAGCCTAGGGACAGCCGAGAGAGGACGGTGGCTTTGACCAGTGTGGAGTTGGTACTGTTTTATGTTTTGTTATCTGAATAAACAGGATGCGGTGACAGACCAGAGGCAGGGGACAAGGGTGGGCAAAGACACGAAGATTCGGACAATGGCGCCGACAGCGATGCTGCCACCAAGAGGAAGAGCAAATTTTGGGGAAGAAATGGCTGGGTTTTGGCCCCTTGAGTGGACAGGGGTCAGGGTGGCCGACGCTGGAGAAGCAGGGAGCGAGCAGGAGAGTAAGGAAAGCCACAGGCAGGTGAGAGGGGAGCAGGAGCGAGGGGTGAAGGCGTTCAGAGTCTTGTGCCAGCCACGCGCTGGATGGGGAGGAAGCAGAGACCAAGAAAGAGGTCTTCCAAAGACAAGAGACAACAGCACAGCGGGACACCTCGGGTGGGCGGACCCTGGAAGGAGGAAGTGGTGGGCGTGCCTGACGCTGCTGGGAAGTCGAGTGACCAGAGGACCAGGGCCGCAGCCTGCAGGACCGGGGGCATGCGACCTCACTGGGGACACAGCTGGCGCGTGGGGAGACCCGGAGCCAGCGTCTCTAACCACCTTCCTGCTCCCTTGGCTGCCTCCACCACCCTCAGAGCTCGCGGGTGGAACTCAGAGGGAGCACTCTGGGCCTGAAACCAGGCTGCGGTGGGTCCACTGAGGTCTGCACCGAGGGTGGGATCCCGGCTCCGACATGGGGAACACTTGCTTTCGTGAGGGTTTCCACGTCTCTGCTACCGCACTGAGGGGACTTCCTTAGGGACACGCAGAGGCACTGGATGAGAAGGACCAGGCAACACGCCGGGAGAAGGGTTTGCAGGCTTACTCAACAGGCGCTAACGTACAAGTGACCTTGCAAGGGCGCTCTACAGAGACACAGCTCAGGACTCGGTTAACCAGAATGCCTCCCCACTGAAGAGCGGGGGAAACCAAGGTCTCAGGCCTTGGTCATATTTCTCAGTACATTGCTTCATACCAGCTCAATCTTGGGGTGGGGTGGGGGGTCCTCGCAGGCCGTTAGCGCCACCTTCAGGTATGCTGTTCAGGTTTAAAGTTCGCACCTTTGCTGCCCTCTTATTTTGGTCTCCCATTTATTTTCTCTCTGTGTATTGAATGCCGACACCCCACATTTTGCTGCTAAGTGAAACCTGTTCTCTGACTTTAAAAAAAAGACTTGGTGTTGCTGGTGTTAAATTTAACCTGAGCTCTCCTTGGTTTCCCCGGCGGATCTGGGAACATTCCAGCTCACTCGTGGACACCTTCCGCTATCTGCCATCAGCCCTACGTCTGTGTCAGCCACCCAGGCTGTGATAAGCTCAGGCCCCACACCCTCGAAGGCCATCCGTCTGGCCTGCTTAGCTCACAGGATTTTTTTTTTTTTTTTTTTTTTTTGACAGGCAGAGTGGACAGCGAGAGAGAGAGACAGAGAGAAAGGTCTTCCTTTTCCATTGGTTCACCCTCCAATGGCCGCCGCGGCTGGCGCGCTGCGGCCAGTGCACCACGCTGATCCGATGGCAGGAGCCAGGAGCCAGGTGCTTTTCCTGGTCTCCCATGGGGTGCAGGGCCCAAGCACCTGGGCCATCCTCCACTGCACTCCCTGGCCACAGCAGAGAGCTGGCCTGGAAGAGGGGCAACCGGGACAGAATCCGGTGCCCCGACCGGGACTAGAACCCGGTGTGCCGGCGCTGCAAGGCGGAGGATTAGCCTAGTGAGCCGCGGCGCCGGCTAGCTCACAGGATTTTGAAGGCTCCTGTACAAGCTGCCAGCACCCACTGGTCAGGAAATGCTGCCTTCCAACACTGACGGGATTCTCTTGGAAACAAGGGTGATCCGACAGCTCCAGGCCGGCGGCCTCTACAGCACTGGCGAGCCAGGGCTGGGAGCTGTTCACTTTCCATGAGGCTCTGACACTGCAGCCACAAGAGTGGCCCTTGGTCACCACCCTTACATTACTGATTTGGTTAAGGCTAAAAGTAAAATATTTATGGACCTGTGTTTCTATCAAAAGTGGAAAAATGGGAGGCAGGCGCTCTTCTTAGCGATCAAGATGCTATGTCTAATATTGGAGTTCAGTACCTGCCTCTGGCTCTTGATTCCCGAGGAACCAGAAGCAGATAAACCCTGGGAGGCAGCAGCTGTTGGCTCAAGTGCTGGGATGCTTGCTACTCACTGGGAGACCTGGACTGGGTTCTGGGGTCCTAGCTTCAGCCTAACCCAGCCTGGGCTGTGGCAGGCACTTGAGGAGTGAACCGGCAGACCAAAGATCTCTCTTTGTCTTTCTCTGCCTTTCAAGTAAAAATAAATAAAAAAATAAAAACGTCTTTGAACTTGACTCTGGGTCTTAGTGACCTAGACTTGTGCAGTTGCCATTGGAGCAGAACGGAGCCTAGAGCCTGGCGCTGCTCTCACCTCCTCCTTGCCCTTCCCAGGGACTTCAGGGCAGCGCAGCACAACCCAGGGCCCCTGCTGGGGCTTTGCCCCCTTCCCTGTTCCCCACTCCTGCTGTCTGGTATCACTTCCCCCAAAAAAATGCCACTGTCTTTTGTCTCAGACACTGCATGGGCTGAACCTGCTGCTCCCAGCGCGGGGCATGGCTTACAGAGTTCAGGAGGGAGTTCTGGGACCAGGTCAGCCCCCACCCCACCCTCACCCCGTGGCGGCTGGGGGAAGGGGGCCGGAGGAGGCCTTGGTGGGCTGCAGCTGCAGCTCTGCTCTGCTGGGCTCCGGGCGAGGTGCGGGCTGCCTTACTCGACTGGTAGTTAGGAGGCCACCGCAGGAGGGGGCCCAGGTTAGCTCCCAGTCCACTGGAGGAGTCAGGGGCCCAAGACGAGCTCCTGCAGCCACAGGATCCCGAGCCGGAAAGTGGTCTCCAGATTAGAAAAGCAGCACAGCCACAAAGATGACAAGACACAGCCTCTCAGCCCACGCCCACCCCCACCCCGGGCTCTTTCGCCAAAGTCAGGGCTATGGCGGGGAAAGTGAAGAATCCTGGGATTGGAGTTAGGGACACCGGTGGGGGAGCAGCTCTGAGAGTCTGAAACCTCCAAGTTCCCTCTGGGCCACGGGAGGCGGCGCGTACCCTGCTGCCCTCGCGGAGCGCCTCATTTTAGGAGGCAGCCTCAGATGCCCCACTTGATGTCCCCATGAGAGAGGGATGTCAAGTACTGCGCTGACACAGGCTGAGGGGGTGGTAGGTCCCCTTCTGTGGGGGGGTTCTGGCTGGAGCAGCAACCGTCCCCAGAGAAGGATGAGACCCCGAGTCCTAACGGTGCTGCACCATGCAAGTGGTGCACACACGGCTGGGCAGAGGGAAAGTTGTGGCCGTGGCAGCGCTGGCCCATGGCCTGGGGCTTAATTCCTCACAAGGATTCCTGGGGACAGTCCTAAATAGGTTGCTGGCAGAAGCCAAGTGGGACATGTGGGGATGCGCTCAGCACCACGCCGAGAAGGCTGGGGAACTCCAGGGGCTGGGATGTTAGAGGGAAAACAGGATGGGGGGGCGGCAGAACGCAGCCGCTGGCCGTTTCCTTGGAAACAGCAGGAGGTCACCGGCATGGGCTTGCATCTTGCGGGGGCTGGCCCCTGGGGGCTGCAGGGACATGCTTGGGCTCAGTGGGCTGGAGACGCTACCAGTGAGCTGAGCTCTCTGGTTCCAGTGGGACAGGTGAGATTCCAGGGAGGCAGGGTGTACCTAATTCCCACCACGGGAGGCCAGACGAGGCTTTCTTTCTTCAGACAGGAACTCATCACAAGGTTCCCGTAGTGGGGAGAGAAGGGCAGCTGGCGGGTGCAACCCTGGGCTTGCATCACAAGGTGACAGGCAGAAGGCTGACGTCAAGCGCTGGAACGGGAAACTGCACTTCCTCATCCAGTTTCTAGATCTAAGTCAACGATGGACAACCTGCTACTGCTGACTCATCTGAAGAAGGCGTCCGCGATGCCCCCACAAGGAGCTGCAAACATTTCCCGAAGGAGCTGCACCCTTTAACCACAGGGACAGGGGAGGGAGGCACTCAGACCCTTCGAGGGCTGTGCTACAGGTCCAAGCCGGCACCCACGATCCCTCACCCCCAGGTTCAAGTACTGCCTCACAGCAGAGTCTTGCCTAGCAGGTCCAAGTGGCGCCCCTAGAGATCGTTCCCTACACTCCCAAGAGCAAGGCTGGGAGAGTGGCGCTTGGTGGTTGGAAAACGCTCGCATTGGTCCGAGGAGCTATGGAGTACGAGCCAGATGGCAGGAGGGGTCCAACAGAAGTCCCTGAGGCTGCCTCTCCTTCCGCTGATCAAAACAGCATGCAAATCAGGGGGCTTGTGCTGTGACACAGTGGGCAAAGCTGCCGCCTGTGACACCAGCGTCCCATATGGTGCCTCTTTGAGTCCTGGCTGCTCCACTCCAATACAGCTCCCTGCTCAAGGCCTGGGAAAAGCAGTGGAAGGTGGCCCAAATGCTTGGGTCCCTGCACCCATGTGGGAGACCCAGAAGAAACTCCTAGCTCCTGCAGGCCCAGCCCTGGCCGTTGCGGCCATCTGGGGAGTGAACCAGCAGATGGAAGATCTCTCTCTCTCTCCTCCTTTCTCTGTAACCCTTTCAAATAAATAAATATTTAAAAAATTATTTAAAAATATAGCAAATCAGCAGCAAAATCAGACCCCAGGTGACACTGCGGAGATGAGCATCACCGTCAGAGAAAGGACGCAGGGCTGGCGGGCCACCAAACCCCTGACAGTCAGCAGCCACCACGGTCCATTGCTGGGCTGGACGCGTCACTTTGCTGGAGGAGTCATCCACGGTCTCAGGCACTTGACACGCAACCACTGATTGGACGACTGCGTTCTTTCCAATCCCAATCAGTAGGCAGGATCGAGAGCGGTTCACGTTCACTGCCCTGCCCGAGGCCAAGGTTAACCCACGCTCTCTTGTCCCAGTGCAGTGTGCACAGGGAACTTGGCTCTGTCACAGTCCACGGAACAGCCTGCACTGCACTGCACTGATAGCATCACGCCAACTGGGCCTCCTGGTGAGCAGATCCGGCAAGTTCTCTGCACCTCAATGAAGACACTCGGGTGCGGGGGGGAGGAGAAACGCCTCTGTGGAATGCAGTGTATGTGACATTCTGGGCATCTAATGGCCTGGGTCATGTTGGAACAGCCTCTTTTTAAAATACTTATTTATTTGAAAGGCAGAGTGACAGAAAAAGAGGAGGGAGGGAGGGAGAAAGAGGGAAAGAGAATGAATATCTTCCATCCACTGGTTCACTCCTCAAATGGCCACAAGGGCGAGGGCTGGGCCAGGCCAAAGCCAGGAACCTAGAACTCCATCTAGGTCTCTCACGGGGTGGCAGGGGCCCAAGTACCTGGGCTATCACCTGCTGCTTTCCCGGGCACGTCAGTACTTGAATTGGTGGCTTAGCCTGCTGTACCATCAGGCAGGCCCCAAATCAACCTCTTGTCCTTTTTTCCTTTATTATTATTATTATTATTATTATTTTGAGAGGCAGAGAGAGAGAGAGTGAGTGGGGGAGAGAGAATGAAATGTGGAGGCGGGGTGATGGAGGGGAGAGTGCACTCCCATTCATGGGTTCACTCCCCACATGCCTTGAATGGCAGGAGCCAGGAGCTGGGAACTTAATGCAGGTCTCTCAGAAGGGTGGCAGGGACCCAACTACTTGAGCTGTCACCACTGCCACCCAGGGTCTGCACTGGCAGGAATCTGGAATCAGGAGCCAGAGCCAGGATACGGGATGTGGGGACCTTTAACTGGCACGTTAACCTCTAGGTCAAACGTCAGCCCCCATCGTCTCTAAGGACAGCGAAGGACCGTGTTGCACCTTGTATCTCCCTACCGGTAAAGGCAGCGATCGCTCTTGGTGGGGCAGCACTCACCTCCCTGGAGGACACTGCTCTAATGCCCAAGCGTCATGGAAGGCTGCCAACACTCAGGAGCACCCAGAGCAAGAGAGGACTTCCCAGCGATCACAGCTGCCTGCCACTCCGGGGGCGTGACCCAGGGTATCCAATCCTGCTACAGGTATCTGGCTCCAGCCACGTCACAGGGCATGAGCAGAGTACCTGACCATGGGGTATCAAATGCTTAGGTAACCTGGAGATGGGTGAGAGGGATACCCTGTCACAAGCCTCCATGGGTGTGTGGTGGCCATTGACTGCCCTACAAGGGATTAGGCCCTAGCAGGTTGGAGGGAACGAGCAAGTTATAAAGAGAGGCGGTCCCTTCTCCCATGTCACTGTTGTCACTCCTTCAGCCTGGATGTCCAGCTCAAGTGGGAGTTTCCAAATGATGGAGGAGAGAAGCCTGCAGACTGGCACACAGATGGGTCAGCCGGTGAGGCTGGCACTGATTGGACATGGATGTCCAGCAGACAGCATTCCCACTCACAGCAGAGACCTTGAGGACAACGGGGGGGGGGGGGAGGAACCTGCCCTGTGGGCAGAGCTTCAAGAGGGGCCCTTGGGTGGTTCACTTTGTATGGAGGGAGAAAGGACCTGAGACATGCATGCATCTGCAGTTAGGAGCAAATAGCTGCTCTAATAGGAGTCTGGAAGGTGCAGGAATGAAAGATCATTTGGAAAAGAGACAGACACTGTACTTGCAGAAGTGGGCAGGAGCTTGAGGGTCTTGGGGCTCCATATTAATGCCCAACCAGGAGCATTTACCATGGAGGATGCACTGAGCAATCAAAAAGGTGTTTTTTTTTTTTTTTTTTTTTTTTTTTTCCTGGTGGCTGTCAGTTTACTCTCAGTACCCTGATGCATGGGTAATCAACACATGACCACAGTGACCACAGCTGCAGGGATGACAATTACGCTAAGCCAATAGCACTGGCGCCTCCCTCCGTGGCTGAAACCACCTGCCAGCAGCAGCAGAAGCTGAAACCGAGCCCATCCTGAGTGCTGTCCTTCAAGGAGACCAGCTGCTGTGAGGACAGCGCAGCAATTTGTCCTTACTGGAATGGACTTGAGAGATGGGTTTGACCTTTCCTGTTTGCACCACAATCCGGGGGCCTTGTAAATATCTGCTTCAGTGGCTTGGGAGTCCACCTGACAGCCTGCCACGGGGCCCGTCATACAGCAAAGGAGACATCCTAACCAGCACGTGGCTGGGGAGCCACCGGGTGTCCTATACACCTCACCGCCCACAACCGGCCAGCCTAACAGATGATGGAATGTGTCACAGCCCTTTGTAGGCACACGCCCTGAGCCAGGGGCCAGCATGCGGCTTCAGCAGCTAGAACCTGTGGGTCTTCACCCAGGAGCTGAAGTACGACTGGACTCTGATCACTACTCCCCACGACCCACTTGTGGGAACCGCACTTCCTGTCCCCAACATTCCCTGAAATGCGCAAAGCTTTGTGTGTACATGATCGGCCCCTGGACAAACCCGAATGTCCAGTAACAGGGAAGAAGTTCAGTGAGCCACGGGGGCCTCATCCCACACTCAGATGATGAAATGCTGTGAACATTAAAAAGGAAGTGTATTTGTGTGCATCGACATGACAAGATGTCCAAGATATACCATCAAGTACAGGACAGGAAATGACAGAACATAGAATAGAATGGCACTTACATCAGAGGGTTCATGGAAGAATGAAATTAAAAGGTTCTTTATTTTTGTGCAAAAGTTTTTGAAATCCATGCATAGTCTCTCCATAATACACATTTTCATAAATTTTAAAAAGATCCCTTGTAAATATGATTTCAAATATGTTTTATACCAAACCTTGACTCTGAACTCTATTTTCCATGAGCTTTGTGAAGTACCTGCACCTGTCCTTCTATAAGGCCACAAGTACCCTGGGACGCAGCTGTTTGGGAGAATGAGAAGGGAGAGGGAAGGGCAAGACAGGCTGTCTTTCCATCCTACATTCATTCTTCTGTGGTTCCAAGGTTTGTTTTTTTTTTTTTTTTACATAAGCATAAATTATTTTCATGATTTTTAAATGATCTGCAGAAGTCTCTTGACTATATTGTAAAACCAAGGTAAATATTATGAAGTTAGTTTCATGGAGCTAGTTAATAGATCAGTGTTAGGGGACAAGCAATTTTCATTATGACAAAACTATCTAGATTATTACCATTATCTCTAGCCTAGAGGAAAATATTCCTCACCTATGTCCGCTTTGCTGAGAAATCCCCCTGGAACACACACTCTCTCTTTTTTAAAAATTTATTTATTTGAAAGGCAGTAACAGAGGGAGACAGAGAAAGAGAGAAAGAGAGACAAAGACTTCCATCTGCTGGTTCACTCCCCAAGCGCCTACAACTCCAATAGTCAGGTTGAAGCCAGGAGCCATGAACTCCAGCAGGGCCTCCCGTATGAGTGGCAGGGAGTCAAGCGAAACCAGCACTGCCGCCCCACCCCTCCAGCACCAGAGCAGGACGCTGGACCGGAAATGGAATAGCCGGGATTCGAACCAGGAACTCCAACACGGGATGCAGGCATCCCAAGCGCTGGCTTAATCAGCTATGCCACAGGGGCCCCCAAGCTTCTCTTTTGATAACGGGAAGCTTCCTCAATCCCGCACTTTCTCTAAATGTCAAGAAGTCCAAGACAACCATCCTGCCTGGGGGCTGGCTAGAGAAGTGAAAGATGCGACAACCGGGAGTGGGAGGAGGGGTACTGAAGAAGCTGGACTCGCTGGCTGCAGGGACAGTGCCTGGGGTTTAGAGAGAGTTGGCTGGGGCCACACGGCGGGGCGGGGGTGTGGAACGAGCATGCGCAGGCTGGTCCTCGGCTCAGACACCTGCGCTGAGATCCCCTCCGGCTTCCAGACCCAGCTCGGGCCAGAGATGCGCATGGCCGGTGCTGGGCCTGTTCTACAGACTGACAAAGTGTGCGAAAGGCACTATCGCGATCGAAACAGAAGATGACGTGGGCACAGCCGAAACTCCACGCAGCGACATTCTGAGGCTTACAGAGCCCACGGAGCGTGTCGTTTTTACGCGTGGTTGATACCATCAGCTGCTTTGGACACTCTGACCTTTCCTTGTCCCAACAAGAAGGCAATTTTAGCCAGCAGTGTTTTTACTGGAGGGCTTTTAAAGTTAATAAACAGTAAAGGAGGTTAATAATTAGTGAGAAAATATGCCTGTTGAGAGCAGATTTGTGGTCTGAAACATCAGTCCCTGCCAAATAAAAAGGTGAATTTAAACACTGAAAAAATTTTAAAGTGAAAGACAAAAGCCTTGCCCATTGAAGACATTTTCCATCCCATATAAAAATTACTACCTTCCAGTGTGGCTTGAACGTGGTACCATAACTATATGCTACTATATGCTATCCAGAGATGTTTTTGTTTGCAAAATTTAAAAATATTTTACAGCACCGGGTTCTAGTCCCGACTGCTCCTCTTCCAGTCCAGCTCTCTGCTGTGGCCCGGGAAGGCAGTGGAGGATGGCCCAAGTGCTTGGGCCCTGCACCCCATGGGAGACCAGGAGGAAGCACCTGGCTCCTGGCTTCAGATTGGCTCAGCACCAGCTGTAGCAGCCATTTGGGAGTGAACCAACAGAAGGAAGACCTTTCTCTCTCTCTCTCTCTCTCTAACTCTGTCAAATAAAAAATTTACATGACAAAAAGAGCAAGAGCATAATTGTGTTTCTGTATCAGTGTGAATGACAAGATCACCTCTTCCGAGTTTCTGGGGTTCTTCTGTACTTCCTAAGGTGACAGCAGTTAATAATATTGTATGTTTCAGAGAGGTGAAGTGGGAGGTGACAAATTTTGGAGGTGATGCATGAAAATGCTAATCACCCTGATTCGATCACTGCAAACGTCCTCACACATCATATTGTGTCCCATGCGTGGATATAATTATTTATGAACAACAACAACAACAAAACAAGAGGCCGGTGTTTGGTGTAGTGCTGAAGATGCTTGGGACACACGCACTCCCCCTCCCCACTGCATTTCCAGCTTCCTGCTCAAGCACACCCTGGGAAGGCAGGAGGAGGCAGCTTGCCCCAAATGGTAGAGTTAGAAACATACCAGGGGATTCCAATTCAATCCCATCAAGGTGGCATGTACCAATGCCATCTCACTAGTCCAAGTGATCAATTTCAGTTCACAATTGATCATAATGAAAGGACTAAGAGTCAAAGGGATCACATAAACAAGTCTAGTACCTGCTAATACTAACCGATAGAATAAATAAAGGGGAGAGTGATCCAACATGGGAAGCAAGATACACAGCAGACTCATAGAATGGCAGATGTCCTAAACAGCACTCTGGCCTCAGAATCAGCCCTATAGGCATTCGGATCCGGCTGAAAAGCCCATGAGAGTATTTCAGGCATGGAAAGCCAAGACACTCTGGCAAAAAAAAAAAAAAAAAAAAAAAAAAAAAAAAAAAACACACACAACAAACCCTAAACGAAAGATCTCTGTGAGTGAGATCCCAGTGGAAAGAACAGGTCTTCAAAGAAGGAGGTACCTTTCTCTGAAGGGAGGAGAGAACCTCCACTTTGACCATGACCTTGTCTAAACAAGATAAGAGTCGGAGAACTCAAAAGGCTTCCATAGCCTTGGAAACTCATAACTGGTGCATAGGGAGATTACTGATGCCATAAACAGGAGTGTCAATTTGTAAAGTCAACAACAGGAGTCACTGTGCACTTACTACTCATGTAGGATCTCTGTCCTTAATGTGCTGTACATTGAGATTTAATGCTATAATGAGTACTCAAACAGTATATTTCACTTTGTGTTTCTATGTGGGTGCAAACTGTTGAAATCTTTACTTAATGTATATTAAACTGATCTTCTGTATATATAGAAAATTGAAAATGAATCTTGATATGAATGAAAGGGGAGAGAGAGCGGGAAAGGGGAGGGTTGCGGGTGGGAGGGAAGTCATCGGGGGGAAGGGGGATGCCAATGTAGTCCATAAGCTGTACTTTGGAAATCTATATTCATTAAATAAAAGTTTAAAAAAAAGCAGATATAAATGAAACTTTTGTGGCTTGTGACCTAATGAAATCTTATAGCTCTTATTTGAATACTTAAAAATATTTATGTAAATGTATTACTAATTGTACTTGATCAACTGCAGAATATTCACATATTTTGTAATAACTTTACTTAACTGCAAATGTGATTGAAAAAAGATTGGCTTTAGAAATATGTTAACTTTGATTGATATCAAATAAACAAAGAATCTGAGTACTTACATCTTTTCAATTAATGCTTCTTTAAACTCTCAGTATAGTTTGTTATGCTGTCATTTAATAAATTTTCCACTGAATATATAAAAACAGGTACTTGGGTTTCTGCTGCCCACATACGTGGAAGACCTGGATGGGTTCCAGGCTCCGGGCCCATCCCTGGCTGTTGTGGGCATTTCATGAGTGAACCAGTGGTCTGCCTTTCAAATAAATACAGTTCTAAAAAATAAAACTTCAAGAAAAAAAAAAACCCCTGTTTATTCTGCCTCTCCCTACTGTCTGATCGCCTCTTTTCTAGAGTCTGCATGAGTGGCTGAAGGGGGGCGGAGCACAGGTGACCCGAGACGGTGGCATGCATTTAATCTCCTTACAGACCGTCTTTAAGGAGGCCAGGAGCCAGCTTGTTCATTTCTGCTGCTTTTGTTCCTTTTGTTTTCGCGGCAGCTTTATCACTTAGGAGTTCACTGCATGGCAGGGAAACAGTCCTTCCAGATAAACGCACTGTCAGCCGAGCCGAACAATCATCCAATGGACAAACACAACAGCCGGTTACTATTTGCTGGGAGTACATTATCTTGTAAAAATAAAATGAAGCAGGTCTCCACTTGTTGAACAAACAGGGAGGGGCGATGATAAGGGGGTTTGTTTGGTTTCCATCACTGTGGGCAAGGGACTGCTCGGCTTTGTCTCGTGCGTGACTGACACCCAGGTCACGAAACACCCACGCCTGCCTACACCGGCTGCTGGCAGTGACCGTCAGGTGCCAGCTCACGCCTCTCTGCGCCCAGTGAAAACCGTGCGATCCGAAGGCTCCAGGCTGGCGAGCTGTAGGCCTGCACGTGTGTTTTATTTGGCCTGAATGGTGTTCTAAAACATTTTAAATGGTTTTTCAACATTTGAAAGTCGAGAGAGCTCACTCTCACTGACAGGAACCAGGTGTCCCCGAAGGCCCGGCTGGTGACAGGGCTAGGGCAGGATGAGCCTGGGACATTTTGCTGTGCCACACGGTGAAGAGCAGGAGAGAGGTGGGCGTTCGGCACTGTGGTTAACTGATTGCCTGAGGGGCCAGCGTTGTGGTGCAATGGAGGTGCAGCAGGTTAAGCCACCATCCAAGACACGGGCATCCCATACAAACACTGGCTTAAGTCCTGGCTGCTCCACTTCCAATCCAGCTTCTTGCTAATGTGCCTGGGAAAGTCCAGGTTCTTGGGCCCCTGCCACTTGGGAGACCAGGACGGAACTCCAGGCTCCTGGCTTTGGCCTGGCCCAGCCCTGGCTATTGCAACTGCTGGAGAATGAACCAGTGGATGAAAGATCTCTCTCTTTCTTTTTCTCTCCTTCTCTGTCTCTGCCTTTCAAATAAACAAATAAAATTTTTTTTATTTTTTATTTTTATTTTTTGACAGGCAGAGTGGACAGTAAGAGAGAGAGAGACAGAGAGAAAGGTCTTCCTTTGCCGTTGGTTCACCCTCCAATGGCCGCCGTGGCTGGCGCGCTGCGGCCGGTGCACCGCGCTGATCTGATGGCAGGAGCCAGGTGCTTCTCCTGGTCTCCTATGGGGTGCAGGGCCCAAGCACCTGGGCCATCCTCCACTGAACTTCCCTGGCCACAGCAGAGAGCTGGCCTGGAAGAGGAGCAACCAGGACAGAATCCGGCGCCCCAACCGGGACTAGAACCCGGTGTGCCGGCGCCGCAAGGCGGAGGATTAGCCTAGTGAGCCACGGCGCAGGCCACAAATAAATCTTAAAACAAAAGGTTGGCCTCTTGGGATGCCTGCACCCCAGATCAGAGTGCCTGAGTTTAGATACGGGATCCACTCCTAGTTCCAGGTTCCTGCTACTGCACACCAGGAAAGCATCAGGCTCAAGTAGTTGGGTCCCTTTCACCTACACGGGAGACCTGGGTAAGTTTCTGGCTCGCAGCTCTGGCTTGGCCCAGCCCCAGATTTAGCAGGAACTCGTGAAGTAAACCAGGGGAAGGAAGGATCTCTTTCTGTTTCTCTGCCTGAGAAAGAATAAAATAAAGAAAGAAAGATCAGGACAGAAGGTAGGCTGGAGGAGATCCCAATGGTCTAATGCATGACTATTTGAGAATCAAAAAGAATGATGATAGTGATGGTTCATAATGTGCTGAATTTTTAAAAAATTCATGAATCTATAGTAACAGTAAAAACTGTTGAGGCAGGTGAGGAGTTAAAGAGAAGTTCTTTTGCACAGAAAAAAAACTGAACAGAAAGGATTGTAGAAAAACAACTTTTATAAAAACTCTCATTATAACCGATTCAGGTAAGGATGATCAGTGGATATTAAAATCATTTGGCAAAAGTACATATAGGAGAGTACTATAAAACATTCATGGAAAATGGAATTAAAAGATAAGTTTATTTTGATGCCAAAAAACCTTAAAATCCACACATACAAGAGGTATTTAAAAAGTTCATGGAAAATAAACACATTGAAAAAACTATGGATGGATTTCAACACATTTTTGCACCAAAATAAAACTTACCTTTTAATTCCATTTTCCACGAACCTTCTCAAGTACCCTCATACATATAGTTATATACATCTTCCCCCCCCACACACACAGGCAGAGTTAGACAGAGAGAGAGAGAGAGAAAGGTCTTACTTCAGTTGGTTCACCCTCCATATGGCCACTATGGCAGGCGCGTTGCGCCGATCCGAAGCCAGGAGCCAGGTGCTTCCTCCTGGTCTCCCTTGGGGTGTAGGGCCCAAGGACCTGGGCCATCCTCCACTGCACTCCTGGGCCACAGCAGAGAGCTGGACTGGAGGAGGAGCAACCAGGACAGAATCCGGCGTCACAACCGGGACTAGAACCCGGTGTGCCGGTGCCGCAAGGCGGAGGATTAGCCTAGTGAGCCGCGGCGCCGGCCTACATCTTTAGTTATAGTTATACAACTGTTATTGGGATAATACAAGAAGTTACAAACACTAATAACATCAAGTCAATGATCTTTTGAGTGTGGAAATCTTCATGTGGTCATCTAGAAGAATGTTTCTGCCCCAGAAGGTTCACGCTAAGTTTTTCAGAAGATGGTTGAGCCCAGAGAGTGTGAGCTGTGTGTAAGGGCGCAGCAGGGACCCGGAAGGCAGCGGGATTCTAACAGTGATGAAGGAACCTAGTTAATGGCACAGTAGCGACCACTGTGCTTTTCTTCCTATTTCTATATATTTTGAGGATTGGTGGTTGTTTTTTTGTTTTGTTTTGTTTTGTTTTCCAAAATAAAAAGTTCCAGGGAAACACCGAGGAGACTTTACATTCTGATTTCTGGCTTTTTAGCCAGGACTTAAAATCCAGCACCCTGGGCTTGCAGTCTGTGGAGCAGCACACAGCCATCCACTCCCGACGTGAGGTCCCAGGCACAGGTCGTGGTCCCAGCTTGAAGACACCTGCCTCCCGCACTGCAGTACCGGGGTTTCACTGCCACCTCTGGCTCCTGATTCCAGCTTCCTGCTAACAGACCTCGGGAGATGGCGGTGATGACTCGGGTCACCGGCTTCCTGCTAGCCACTGGGAAGCCCGGGAGTGACGTTCTACTCCTGGACGTGGCCTGGCTGAGTCCCAGCCCCCGTGGGGTGGGAGTTGACTGTCTTTCTGGGGAAGGAAGGAAGGGAAGGCACAGGGAGGGACAGGAGCTCTCCAGTTCACCCAGGCTGCACCTGTCTCTCTTGTACTTGACTCATTTACGTTCACAGTGGGAGCCTCGGAGACCTGTGAGTTTCTCATCCCCTACGACCCATGGAGGAGAACGCAGGATGTGGGTAGAGGGATTTGCAGACCGTTCTCACTAACCCATCTCAACAAGGCAGTTCCACCATTGGATAGAAGGTACCCAAACAAGGCCCCTTCTCAGCCACAGCACAACCGACTTCTTCAACATTTCCTCAAACATCCTCCTGAGGTCTTCACTGGGCTGGGGAACCTGCCTTCCGCGAGCAGCCGGGGAGCAGACGGCTTGGAAACTTCTGGAAGCTCAAGTGAGGCTCTGCAGTGGGGTGGGTGTACCTGGCACTCTGCCAGCACTGAGCGGACCGGGGCGCTGGCACAGAGCACCACCAGCGGAGTGCTCAGTCAGTGCTGGGGTAACGGGGAACCCTCACAGGTGCTACTCCTCGCAGCCAGGCCTGCCTGGCACGGAATCTGCCAGCAGTGTTTCTGGTCTGATGTTTGAAAGGTGGGGCCATCTTGGGGGGCGGGGCCCTCTGTGTTGAAATTCCACCAAGAGGCAGGAGTGTAACACAGCAGTGAAGTCACAAGATTGCCATGCCCGCATCCCACATCTAAGTGCTTGGGTTTGAGTCCTGCCTTGGCTTCCGATCCAGCTTCCTGATAACCTGCACCCTGGAGGCAGAGATGATGGATCAAGCACTTGGGTCCCTGCCACCCACATGGGAGACCTGGATGGAGCTCCTGGCTCCTGGCCCCGCCGTGGCTGTTGAGGCCATCTGGGGAGTGAACCAGCAGATGGAAGCATGTGCCTTCTCCTCCCCCACCCCCTGCTCCTCTGTCTCCATCACTCTGCCCTTCAAGTAAAAAGGAAACAAAAATTTTCAAAGAAAGAGAAGTCAAGAAGTGCACCCTCTGCCCGTTTCTCTCCACACGGCTGCTCTTTCTGACTCTTCTGCTGTCCCCCCGCCACCATGGCTGAGCCACCTGACCGCTGTTAGGTGTGTGGCCCGACAGCACCCTGCCCCTCTCAGCAAAAAGTCAGCGAGGCGATGCCGAGACAGAAATCACAGGTACAAGGTGGGCCGGGTCCCAGGAGGCACTGGAGCTGTGCACGGTCACCTGAGAGCTTTGAACAGCATCAGCACCCAAAGCCCCCAGCCGCAGCCCCTGTCCCCAGGCAGGCACACGGCCCCAGAGCCCACAGAACACTACTGATGGTGTGGAGACGGAGCGGTAAAGGGGGTGCTCCGACCGTTCTGTAGCTAACCGCTGCTCATGACTAACTACAGTCATAGGAGTGCAGCTGTCGCACTTGCCCGCACCCCACGCACCTTACGTCATTGCTGTTCCCCAGAGGAGTCTTTTTTCGTATTTTTCCTAGTCACTCACCGAGCACTGTGAAATTCTGATACCACAGAGAACTGTACCTGCACAGGCACCAGACAGAGATCTGTGCTCTACGCCAGCAGGAGGTCGGACTTTTCTGCCCCTCCCTGCAAGAGCCAACTTTCATCCTCTTGGGCGTGAAACTGTTCTCATTAAGAACGCATACACTAGGGGCCAGTGTGGAGGCACAGTTGACTAAGCCACGCTTGGGACATCTGCTTCCCATATCAGAGGGCCTGGCTTGAGTCCCGCTACTGCTTCCAATCCAGCTTCCTGCTAGTGCGTGCCCTGGGCAGCAACAGATGACAGCCCAAGAACTTGGGACCCTGGCACCCACATGGGAGAGTCAGATGGAGTTCCTGGCTCCTGTCTAAAGTCTGATCAAACCCGTGTTATTGCAGACATTTGGGGAATAAACCAGTGAATGGAAGATCTCTATCACTTTGCCTTTCAAATTAAAAAAATTTTTTCATATACTACATTGAAACATACTAGAGTTTCACATGGATATTCTCCCCACCCCCATGCGTATTCCCATATTGGTTTGAGGCAAACATAACTTTAGCCTTCTAAAATAATCCAGGGGCAGGTGCTTAGTCTAGTGGTTGACACCCATGTCCCATACTGTAGTACCAGCTCTTACTCCTGACTGTAGCTTCCCACTAATGAAAACCCAGGAAGCAATGGTGATGGCTCAAGTAAGTGGACCCCTGTCGCCCATGTTGGAGACCTGGATTGTGTTACTGGTTTCTGGCTTACGCCTTGGCCTAGCTCCAGTCATCATAGGCATTTGGGGAATGTACCAGAAGATGGGAGCATGCTCTCTCTGCCTCTGACGTAAAGTAAAACCAAATCAAATCATCAAGCGGTTCTGCAGTGAGACAGAAAGAGTGGCTGCCCCAGCAGGAACTGCATGTAGACTTCCACAGAAGCCCCAAATCTCACAGCTGAGGCCCCAGCTGGAGCAAGGCAGGGGTGGGGGGAGGAGGGAGCGCACCGTCATCGGGACTTTAGAGCCCGGTGTTTGCTACTTGAAGGCTCTGGCATATGAAAGCAGTGGAGTAACCCTGGGGACAGACAGAACTGTGCCTGCATTCCCGCTGCTCGACCAAGAGGCCTTGGCACACCATTAACCACCCTGAATCCACCTGCACATGGGGCTAGCAAGATCTACCTTCTAAAGCGTCATGAGTGTAATCTGTGCAGCCCAGGGAATGACTGACAGTCTGTCCAAGTCTCCGGGGTCACAGCCCTACCTGCCAACTGACATACGTGTTTCCCTCTCCTGCTCTCCCACGTTTCATGTCTTTGGGGGGAAGGGTTATCAAGGGTAACATTCTAGCTACTGCTTTCAGCAGTTGAGTGCCGTGGAGCTGATCTGTTCTAACGTCCCTGGTACCACCTGCCACATGTGGAAGCATGCATGGGCACCCCATGGTGCCAAGGTGCTACCCTGGCCTCCAATCCTTCTAAGAGTGCTACTCGTTCTGTCCCTGCTGGATGGAATCCTTTCCTTCTCGCACTTTCATCCGAGAGAGGAGGCCCAGCAGCAGAGGCGTGGAGCCTTGCTGAAACAAGGATTCTGATCTGGCAAGCTTTTCCTGGCTGGGCACATGGATGTTCCCCAGGTGGCTGAGCTGGGCTCGTGCACCCCACCTGCATCACGCAGAACCAGTGCCCGCTTCCCACCACAGGGCCTCCAGCCCATCGCGTCTGATTTTGGCTGCAGGGCGATTTGCCTTCCCAGCACTTGTCTTCTGCCATCTGGCTCCTGTTGTGACCACTGCCCCGCCCCTCCAATTTGCCTTGAATAGGCTTTAGTTCAAGTTTTGGAAGTGGGGGGGGGGCTCTTTCCTGTGGGATTCATGTGTTATCTGCACATCAGCAGGTGTAACATGCCCCTTATATGAGAAGTGCTACATGCACGGCTTGGTGCCACTTACAGACCCTGTTACATAAAGAGTAAGGGTGGGCGCATTAGGTTAATTCTCTGCCTGCAGTGCCAGTGTCCCATATGGGCACCGGTTCTAATCCTGGCTGCTCCTCTTTCAATCCAGCTCTCTGCTGTGGCCTGGGAAAGCAGCAGAAGATGGCTCAAGTGCTTGGGCCCCTGCATCTGCATGGGAGACCAGGAAGAAACTGGCTTCGGATTGGTGCAGCTCCTGCCGTTGCAGCCATTTGGAGAGTGAACCAATGGAAGGAAGACCTTTCTCTCTGTCTCTCCCTCTCACTGTCTGCAACTCTACCTGTCAAATAAATAAATAAAAAATCTAAAAAAAAAAAAAAAAAAAAAAAAAGAGTAAGGGTGGCATGTGGAAGGAATCTGGCAACATTCCAGATAAATAAGAGCAAATGTAATCTCCTAGGTCATTTTATTACACTATTACATGTGCTTTTGCTAATCGTAACTCAAGGTCATGATTCCAGCACTTTTTCCTCCTACGTCACATTTTCTCTCTACTGGACTGACATCACCAGCACACAAACATAGCTACGATGCCCATGTGAGAGACAACAGCCACTCTGAAAAAACTTCTCTTAACTCCACATCTTCCAAGCACCTATGGCCCCATTTCTCCACTTCCCTTTTCAAAATAAGGTTTCTGTCCATAAACTGCTACTTCTTTTTAAAATTTTTATTCATTTTATTTTTAAAATTTATTTGAAAGGCAAAGAGATAGAGAGATGAACACAGATCTCTCCTCTGCCCGTTCATTCCCCCAATGCCTGCAATAGCCAGGACTGGGCCAAGCCGAAGCCAGGAGCCGAGGGCTCAACCCAGGTCTCCCCTGTAGGTGGCAGGAACCCAAGTACTTGAGCCATCATTTGATGCCTCCAAGGGTGTACATTAGCAGGTAGTTGGAATGGCAAGCAGAGCTGGACTCAAACCTAGGCGCTCTAAGATGGGACGGAGGCATCCCAAAAAGCAGCTAAACTGCTGCCCCAAACCCTTGACCCTCCCCACTTTCTCATGAGACAGTTAAAAACAGGTGCCGACACTGCTGTCTCCACTTCACTCCTCTCATCTTTCCGGAACCCTTGCTCATGAAGTATTCATTCCAACCATTCCACACAAACACCTCTCATCCAGATCTCAAATAAGGGGTGGCACTGAGGCACAGTGGCTTAAACCACGGCCTATGAGGCCGGCATCCCACACGGGTATCTGTCAGGTCCTGGCTGCTCTACTTCTAATCCACATCCCTGCTAACGTGCCTAAGTATTCTAAGTGCTTGGGCCCCTCCACCCATGTGGGAGACTGGATGTTCTTGGCTTCTGGCTTCAGCCTGGCCCTGCTCTGCCCATTTGGGGAGTGGACCAGCAGACAGAAGGTATCTCTCTGTCCCTTGCTTTCTGTAACTCTGTCTTCAAAATAAAAAATAAATAAATCTGGAGCTGGCGTTGTGGCATAGTGGGTAAAACTGCTATATGCAATAGTGGTATACCACATGGGAGCCAATTTGGCTTCTGGATGCTCCACTTTTTTTTTTTTTACAGGCAGAGTGGACAGTGAGAGAGAGAGAGACAGAAAGGTCTTCCTTTGCCGTTGGTTCACCCTCCAATGGCCGCCGCGGCCGGTGCGCTGCGGCTGGCGCACCGCGCTGATCCGAAGCCAGGAGCCAGGTGCTTCTCCTGGTCTCCCATGGGGTGCAGGGCGCAAGCACTTGGGCCATCCTCCACTGCCTTCCCGGGCCACAGAGAGCTGGACTGGAAGAGGAGCAACCGGAACAGAATCCGGCGCCCCGACCGGGACTAGAACCTGGGGTGCTGGCGACACAGGCGGAAGATTAGCCTAGTGAACCATGGCGCCGGCCACTCCACTTCTGATCCAACTCCCTGCTAATGTGCTGGGAAAGCCCTGGAGGATGACAAGTACTTGGACCCCTCAACCCATGTAGGAGACCCAGATGGCATTCTAGGCTCCTGGTTTTGGCCTGACCTAAGGCATCATGGTTGTTTTGGGGAGTGAACCAGCAGATATAAGATTCTCTTTTTTTAGATTTTTTTTAAACATTTATTTATTTATTTATTTGAAAGAGTTATACAGAGCAGCAGGGGGTGGGGGTCTTCCATCCACTGGTTCACTCCCTCAATGGCTTCAACGGCCAGAGCTGCGCTGATCCGAAGCCAGAAGCCAGGAGCCTCCTCCGGGTCTCCCACACGGGTGCAGGGGCCCAAGGACTTGGGCCATCTTCTACTGCTTTCCCAGGCCATGTGGGATGCCAGCACTGTGGCTTAGCGGGTAAAGCCACTGCTCTCTTGCTGTCACGCATCACTCTGCTTTCCAAGTAAACAAATCTTCATAAACATGCCACAGCACTTCAAGAAGATGACTTTCCAGATTTTTTGCACAAAAATCAACTTATCATTTCATCCCAGACTTTGAAGTCCCTTTGCAGATCCTGTAAGCGGGACATCAGGTGACCATGGGAATCTTTGTTTCCAGAAACAGTGGTTACTGTCATCAGATTAGGATGTACAAAAAGTAAATGAGGTCACCGCTCTCGGCAGCAGCCAGAGAAATGGGACGGACATGGGCGATCACACACACACACATACACCATCCATACGATCACCCGCAGGTCCTCACACACACTGGGACAGACATGGGCGATCTCACACACACCACACGTACAATCACCCGCAGGTCCTCACACACACGGGCTCGCACAGGTGGGTCAGAGCAGCCTCAGCTCGTGGCTGTCACCGGCTCTCTCTGGGGAAGGACTGTGCGTGTCTTCTAGCACTGCCTTTCCTGGTTCAGTATTAACACGTGTTCCTCCTGGGACATACTGCTGGTAAGTGGCTGGTAGCTGGTGTGTTTCTTTTTTTTTTGGACAGGCAGAGTGGACAGTGAGAGAGAGAGAAAGGTCTTCCTTTGCCGTTGGTTCACCCTCTAATGGCCACTGTAGCCGGTGCACTGCGGCCAGCACACCACGCTGATCCGAAGCCAGGAGCCAGGTGCTTCTCCTGGTCTCCTATGCGGGTGCAGGGCCCAAGCACCTGGGCCATCCTCCACTGCACTCCCTGGCCACAGCAGAGAGCTGGCCTGGAAGAGGGGCAACCGGGACAGAATCCGGCGCCCCGACCGGGACTAGAACCCGGTGTGCTGGCGCCACAGGTGGAGGATTAGCCTAGTGAGCCGCAGCGCTGGCCTGTAGCTGGCATTTTAAAATGCTGACAACCTTATCCTAATCTGTAGAAAGAAAAAAAAAAATGTTTGGAATTCTATTGGCCCTTGAAGTCCAAACACCTTCAAATAAATGACGATTTTCTAGCAGAGACATCTTGGCCAGCGTCTTTCTGTTCAGAAGAAAGCCGACCTCCTCAGCTGGGCACTCACAGCCTCCCCCCGGGGCTGTGTGAAAGAAAACCCCAAGAAGTCGCTGAGTCGCTGACTGCATACCTGCTGCAGGCCCAGCCTCCCGGGCTTTTCCTCCCTCACACCACCACCACGCTGCCACCGGGGCTGCCTGGAATTCACACACAACCCCATCACACACCCCACATACCCCCCCACTCACAACCCACACACACACACCCCACATACCCCCCCACAGCCCATACACACATACACACTCACATACCCCACACACACATACACACCCCACACAACCCACACACACACACACACTCAAATACCCCCCCACAGCCCATACACACATACACACTCACATACCCCCCCACACACACCCCACACAACCCACACACACACCCCCACTCACATACCCCCCCACAGCCCATACACACATACACACTCACATACCCCACACACACATATACACCCCCCCACACCCCACACACCCCACACAACCCACACACACACCCCACATACCCTCCACACAACCCCCCCACACCCACTCACATACCCCCCACAGCCCATACACATATACACACTCACATACCCCACACACACATACACACCCCCCCCACACCCACTCACATACCCCCCCCACAGCTCATACACACACACCCACTCACACACCCCCCCACAGCCCATACACACATACACACTCACATACCCCACACACACACCACACACACACAACCCACACACACACCCCACATACACCCCACACACATACCCCACAAACATACACACAGCACACACATACCCCTACAAACACATACACACACCACACACATACCCCACAAACATAGCACATACACACACCCCTACACACATATACACTCACAATCATACCACACACCCATATCCCACAAACACACACCCCACACACATACCCCTACTAACACATACACACACTATACACATACCCCACAAACACAGCACACACACACACCCCTACACACATATACACTCACAATCATACCACACACCCATATCCCACACACACCCCACACACATACCCCTACTAACACATACACACACTATACACATACCCCACAAACATAGCACACACACACCCCACACAGACCCCACACACAGACCGCTACACATGCACACACTACTACACACACACACACCCCTACACACATACACACACCACACACACACACCCCACATACACATAACACACGATACCCCACACACACCCCACACACATACCCCTACAAACACATACACACATTATGCACATACCCCACAAACACACCACACACACACACCCCTACACTCACACACACAACCCACACATCCCCATACCACCCACCCACACTCACACCCTCAAACACACCACACCACACACCTCCCCTCCACATCACCCCCCCACACACACACTGGTTTTTCTTTTCCCTTCTCTCCCAGCCTGTTAGCACCCAGCAGCCATCTTGGTCAAGATTCTGGCCTCGACAACTGGGTTCCCTCAAAGAGCTGCTCTCTCCCCAGACACCGTTCCTGGGATCCCCCTTCTCTCATTCGGCCTCCCTAACATCTCAAAGTCTAGCTCTGACACTATGTGCGCCACTCAGCACCCACGGAGGGCTCTTACCCGCCCTGCAGACCCAGGGGAGGGAGCGTGTGTGTGCGTGTAGAAGTCACCTCACGGGCTGTACGGCTGCGTGCCAACACCGTGACGCATACTTGGGTCTAATGAATAAATCAACGGAGAAAATACTTTATGTAGCATCCCCTTAATCCACTCATTCAGCAACTACTGATTACGCAGCTATTCCGGGTGAGCAGTATCACAGAATTCTGAAAAGCAACAGCTCGCAAGAACCGACCGCTAGCCACGCACTCCCAGCGCCTCGTCTGAGCCGGGGGTGCCGGTGCCTGCGCCTGCGCACAAGGTGTGGGAGCCGTGCGTTGAAAGTGGCCCTGTGCCTGCAACTCTGTCCGGAAGAGCACGTCCACACTCTGCTTCCAAGAGAACAAAACTCCTTTCCCAAGTTCATGGCAACACCGACCCTTCCCGAGAGCGTATTCTGTTAGCTTTTCTCCCCCAGTTTAACAATAACACCTATTGGAGGCCCACTCCGTGCCGTGCCGAGTAGTGGGGCACAGAGAGGCGGAGGCAGGGTCCCCACGGCGGAGGAGCTCAGCCAGTGCCCTGCAAACACAGAATTGGCTCCCTGGAAAGGGAGATTCCAGGGCACTCCCAGGCGGCCTTCAGGCTCAGAAATCGATTCTTCCTCTGCTAGGAACAGATTTTTCTCTTTGCAGCAAATGAACCCTTGGGAATGCGATTATCACCTGTAGGGGGAAAGCCGGAGAAAGTGCAAGCACCCAGCAGCCGAGAGAGACACAGAGAACTCTCCCCCTGCGGAGAGGGGGAAGGGCAGGGTAGGGTGGTCCCCAGGCCCTTGGGCAGGGTGCGGAGAGTGAGCCTTAGGACTTGATCTAAGGACAGCCAGGCAAAGGACACCGAGACCCAAAGCGAGTTTTCCTGTTATCCACCCATTCCACAGATCCAAGCCTGGCAAGTCCCACACAGGGTCCTGACCTAGAAATGACCCCAGGCCCCTAGGCCACGGGGAAAAGAGAGACGCTCAGAGGCAGTGGAGGAGCAAGTATAAGAGTCACTCCAGGAGTTCCCTACCTGCCACTCAAGCACCTGTGCCTCCCGTGTCATTGAGTCAGCTTCTAAGAGAGGCCACAGAGGCCAGGGCTGTGCTGACAAAGTGACTCCCCACTGGATGCATTCCACATCGCCACATTCCGGAAAGAAGCCGTTTCCATCAGGGGCTCCTGGTAAGCAGCTCCCCACACCTGCTCTGAGAGCACGGTCTCCTGGGGCCAGCTCGCAGGTACTTTGGCTGCCGGTCTCCCTTCCTAAAGGAGCAGGACATTGGGATGCCTGGCAGCAGATACGCGTGAGGTGTGATGAGAACCTGACAGCTAACAAACAGACTGACCACAGGTGACTGACTGATTCTCCAAATGGGCGAGAATGCCAAGAGAAAGGAGCCTGGGAGTTTAAAAAAATCAAGAATGTTTTTGGTCCTTGTTCTACCAAAGCGTGACGGCTCTTGAAAAGCCAGGTCTACAGGTGATACAGGAAAGAAGCAAATAGAAAGTAAGTTAGGGGCCGGCGCTGTGGCGCAGTGGGCTAAGCCTCCACCTGCGGTGCGGAATCCCACATGGGCGCTGGTTCTAGTCCTGGCCACTCCTCTTACAACCCAGCCCTCTGCTATGGCCTGGGAAAGCAGTAGATGATGGCCCAAGTGCTTGGGCCCTAGAACCTGCATGGGAGACCCGGAGGACGCTCCAGGCTCCTGGTTTCGGATCGGCTCAGCTCCAGCCATTGCAGCCATTTGGGGAGTGAACCAGCAGATGCAAGACCTGGCTCTTCCCCTCTCTGTCTATAAGTCTACCTCTCAAATAAATAAATATTTTTAAAAATGGTATTGTGCATTTAAAAAAAAGCAAATTAAAATATTCAGAGTGTCTCTGAAAGTGAACATCATCTTACCCATAACTTCTGGCTCTTGAAAAACTTGGTGGAAATGGAATGCAAAGATAAGTTTATTCCAGGGCAAAATACCCACCCACACAGGGGGTCTTCAGAGAGTTCAGGGAAAGAGTATATAACGAAAAGAACTATGCATGGAGCTCAAAACAACGCAGCAAAATAAGCTGAGTCTTTCAATTCCATTGTCCCTGAACTTGAGAAGTAGCCTGTGTACCACTGTACCTGTGTGTCACCGGGGACGGATGGGACCGAGTCCCACGCATTCCTGTGACAGTGCGGCCGCTCGCTTCTTTCTCTAAAGCCCCAAACTTCACTGCAAAGAGAGCGGGAGCCGGTACCTTGAGCATGCGGATTTCCCGAAGGGCGATTTTCTTTATGACAGGGTCATCTTCGGATTCCAGAAACCTCTTGATGGCCACGATCTGGCCCGTGTCCCTGTTTCTGCATTTGAAAACGACGCCATAGGATCCTTCGCCGATCTTCCCGATCTTCTCGTACTTCTCCATCACAGAGAGGGACACGTGGACACGGATCTCCGCATAGTTTGGAAAGGTCGCCCGTGGACTACGGCACGCGCGGACTGCACTGAGGCCCCAAATCACCAGGGTTTTGGTTTTCTGGGCTTTATTTCCCCCAAGGACCTAGAACAGAACAAGAGCACCTGTGAGAGTCAGGGATGGGCCCCTGTCTTTCAAGATTTTCTGGTTTTTTTCTTTGCTCCTCTGCAATGGCAGCTCTGTCAGGCGCCACAGCCTGGGCCGGCCCGGTGAGGCTCCCGCCTGTAACCCATCACCCTAAAAGGCTCGCCCTGTAAGGCAATCTGTCATTTACGGTTCACTGCATCCAATCTGAGACACCCGAGCTCGCCGGAGACCCGGGAAGGCGAGGGGCTCCCCCGGTTCTAATGTCGGGGCTCATTTCCCCGCAGCAAGCGGACACCCGCGGGCTCCCCGGACCTCGGCCGGCCGCTCGGGGCCTCCTCCCCGCTCGGCGCCGCCGGCCTTTCCCAGCCCCGCGCCGGGTCCGCGCAGCCTCGAGCGGCGCCACGTGGCGGGTGGCCGGCCCCGGGCCCTGCTCCGCGCCTCCCGCCTCGCCCGGGACTCACGGCTCCGCGGCGGCCGCGCCGCGCTCCCTCCTCGCTGGCTCTCTCGCCCGGCTGGGCTCGCGGCGGGCACGGCCCGCGATCCCCATGGGAACCGCGCCCGCCCCGGGGCTGGCCTGGGCGGGGCTGCCGCGCTCGCTGCGGGCACGGGCGCCGGGGCCGGCGGCCGCGATGGGGGCGGCGGCCCGCGCTTTCCCGCAACGGGGTCGCCGTCCGCTGGGGGCCGCCTTGGGGGCAGCTCCTCGGTCGGTCGAGACTGGGGCTTGGTATCGGGGAGCCAGCGCTGGGCGAGGAGTGAAGTCAGAGATGCGGCGAGGCAGCCCCCCGCCCCCGCCCAGGCAGGCAGGGTCCCACGGACCAGGCGCCTTCAGGTGGGCCAGGTGGAACGTTCCAGGTTTTAGGATCCCAGCTGGCGGTCTGAGTACCGCAGGGGAAGCTGCAGGACCTGGGGCGATCCTGAAAGGAGCTGAATTGCCAGTGCGCAGAGGCCGGTGCACCTGCTCCTGCGTCCCGTTCCTCCCGCCCAGCCCGGAATCACTGTGCGGTTTCCTGGCCCAGCACTCCGCTGCCCCGTGTAAACCTGGGTGGGGCCCAGGATGGCTGGAGGTGACCTGTGAACCCCCCTGAAGCTGCTTGCCCGTGGCGACCCCTGTAACTTTGCCTCTCCCGGAATGTCCTGTAAATAGGGTCGTACTTTCTGTAGCCCTTTGAGGGTAAGTTTCTTTCATTTAAACCACAGTGGCGGTCAGATTCCTCCCTGTTGTTCCATTTATCAGCCTGCGGTCCTTTTCAGGGCTGAGTAGGTTTCCATTGTCAATGTCCCTGTGCGTGTTTATTCATTCTCAGTGGAAGACTATCTGAGCCCTTGTAGAACCTGCCACTGTAAACACTCAAGCCTGGCCCTTCCTATGGACACGTTTGCATGTCCCTGGGGAAAATGCTTAGGAGGAGGCCTGCGGGGTTGTATGATAACTATTTGCTTTTCTGACTCCCAGATGTTTTCCTAAGTGGCTGTTCCAGTCGGTTTGCATCCTTGCCAGCCCTGTGGGTTCTCGAGAGCTTAGCTGTTCTAATAGGTGGGTGACAGCCTCCTGTGGTTTCAGTTTGCATTCCCCTGGTGACTAACCCTGAGTAGTTTTGCATGTGCGTATTTGCATCTGGCTGTTTTCTCTCTTGCAGGTTCTAGGACATTTGGGTAAATTCTTCGGGATTGTCAACGCAATCTCCTCTTTGGCAGATACGGACCGTGCAGTTCCCTCCTAATTGGTGTGCATTTTCTTGCCTCGCTGCACTGGGTAGAATAGATATCCGTGTCTTATCGCTGATCTGAGGAGGAAAGCACTGTCTTGTTCCATTCTGGGTAATGTTGATGTTTTTGTAGATACAGTGGCAGGCAGCGTCAGAGGGGCCCCACGACACCTGCCCCAGAGAGGGGTGGGCGTGGCCTTCTGGTGCCTTCTAAGGAACAGACTTGGTGACACCTGATGGGCTGTCACTTCTGAGATTAGGGGGGAAGGACCGGGACTCCTGCCTTGGATTTTCTTGGGTGCTCTGCTGGTCACTTGCTGTGAGGGAAGTCAGGTGTCATGTTGTGAGCTGTCCCCTGGAAGGGTACGAGGGGCTGCCAACAGCCAAAGAACTGAAACCCTCAGTGAAGTCATCCATGACAATGGGAACCCTGCCAGCTCTGTGCATGACCTTGGCAGTGCCTGTCCAACGCAACACCCCGGTTCTAGGGACCTTCCAATGATACTGGCCCAGCTGACAACCTGGGCTCAACCCAGCAAGAGACCTTGAGCCACGCACCTGGCGAAGCTGTTCCTGGAGTCTTTAGCTCTGGAAACAGTGAGCTGATAAATGTTGGCTGCAAGGTTTTGGGGTAGTTATGCAATGATTCACAAACAACACAGAAGCTGAGCAAGTTCTCTGGTTCCCAGTGTGATTCAGTGTGTTTCTGCTTTTCAAAAATCAGAAATGGGGGCCAGCACCATGGCATAGTGGGTAAAGCTACTTCCTGCAGCAGTGTCGGCGTCCCAAATGGGCCCCTGCACCCATGTGGGAGACCCGGAAGATGCTCCTGGCTCCTGGCTTCGGATGGGCTCAGCTCTGGCCGTTGCGGCCAGTTGGAGAATGAACCAACAGATGGAAGACCTCTCTCTCTCTGCCTCTCCGTATCTCTCTGTGTATCTTTGGCTTTCAAATAAATAAATCTTTTTTTTTTTTTTTTTTTTTTAAAGAGTAGTTCACTCCCTAGATGGCCACAACAGTTGGGACTGGGCCAGGCCATAGCCAGGAGCCAGGACTTTATCTGGGTCTCCCATGAGAGCTGCAGGGGCCCAAGCACTGTGCCATCTGCCACAGCTTTCCCAGGCCATTAGCAGGGAGCTGGATCGGAAGCTGAGCAGCCAGGACTTGAACGGGCACTCTTACAGGATGGCAGCATTATGGGCAGCGGCTTAACCTATACGGCACCACAGCACTGGCCCAGCCCTCACCCCCATAAGCCTTTAATGCCATAATTTGTCCCGTAAGCACTTTAAATGCGGGGCAGAAATCTTGCTATGCTGTATTTTCATTTCCACTCAGTTCAGAACACTTTCTCATTTCCCTGTGGCTTCCTATTTGACCCGTGGGTTATTGTCAAGTGTGTTGTTTAATTTCCAACTATTTGGGGATTTTCCAGATATCTTTCTGTTATTGATTTCTAGTTTAATCACATTGTTTTTAGGGAATTTACTTTGTATGATTTAAAGTCTTGACATGTGTTGGGCTTTGATTTATGGCCCAGACTGTGGTCTGTGTGGGTGAATGCTTCCTTTTGCCGATTTTGATTGTATTCTGTATTTTGGAATGAAGCGAGAAAGTCAGTGCAGATTTCTCCATTGCCTCTGTGTGTGAAGTTCATTCCAGGTTAGATAAAAAATTAACTTGAGGGATTCCACAAAGTTCAGTTACCAAGGAGCATGGCAGAGTTCCAAGCCCACTAGAAGGTAGGGTACGGAGCCAGTACGGTTATTTATGCTACGTGGGCTGTGAACCAGAGAGCTGGCGTGACTTGCAGCTGCAGGTTGTTTTGTTTGGGGGAAGTTGGAGTAAAATGTTAGAGAACAGCTTTGGGGAGGGACAGACAGTTGGTGTCACCATTTAGCACTGGGGAGAGAGAGGATGCTCTCTCTCAATACTCTCAATCAACGGTCTTTCCAGCCAAGCGATCTGCCATGGCGGTGGCTGATGGCAGGGCAGGTGCAGCCCTCTGGAGGCTGAGGAGTGGTCTGCCACGTGGGGTCTGTGTCGTAAGCAGGCGCTGGTGGTGAGGCTACGTTATTTTCCACGGAGAGCGATCTTGCCTTTACAGTGCTGTGTAATTGGAATACTTCAGTGTCCCCGAGGCGGCACAAACAGTCCTGTGGAATTTTAATCACCTAAGGAAATAACAAACATTCAGCAGAGTGACACGTGGTCGCAGAGAGCCCAGGTGTGCAGCATTCCTGCCTTCCTCCTGGTGCTTGATCTCGTGCAAGGTAACGACTATGGCCGCCCCAAGGGCAGCAACTACTATTTAGCCAGTGCTTACTTGGTGGCAGGCCATATGCAAAGATGGTTTTGTGTCGGAGCCTCACCCTAACCCTAGGAGGTGGGCATCAACATCGACCTGAGGTTTTAGATGAGATGCTGGAGCAGATGAGCTACCTGCTGACCCCGGGGCCCTGCTGCCTGATTTGCTAACGCTCCCTGACTCACGGTGGTTAATGGGTCGACATTGACCCAGCTACCTGTGATGTACAATGAGCAGCCTCCTGCTTTTCTCTTAAAGTTCCCCAGGAAGATGTGTCTTGTCAGCACGCTTGCTTCTCACTGGCCGGCTTTAAAGAATTCCACTGGCCACTTCTGTCTGGGAAGTGAACCAGCAGATGGAAGATCTCTCTGATTCTCCCTCTCTCTCTGTGTAACTTTGACTTTCAAATAAAGAAATCAGAGAGAGAGAGGGAGGGAGGGAGGGAGGGATCTCCCATACGGGTGTCAAGGGCCCAAGCACTTGGGCCATCTTCTGCTACTTTCACCAGGCCATGAACAGAGAGCTGGGTTGGAAGTGGAGCAGCCAGGACTCGAACCCATGGCAGTATGGGATGCGAATGTTGCAGGCAGCGTCTTTACCAGCTCTGCCACAGCACCAGCCCCACTGTTTTGACAGTGATCATCCTAACAGGTGTGAGACGGTATCTCTTTACCATTTTGATTTTAGTTTCCACACATGGAAGTGGCTTCAGCTCACTTCAGCAGACAGGGATTTATCAAGGGCTAGTGAATAGCTTCTGGGAGCCCCAGGAGGGTCAGACCCAGATCTGGAGCTGGCACAGCCAGAAACAGGAAGCCCACTCTGTGGTAGCCTCAGTCAGACCTCAGTGCCGCCACTGCAGGGACCACAGGACACTGCTGGAACTGGGCACGAAACCTGTGTCCAGCTGCCCCAGGAGACCAGACTCCTTGGCACCATCCAAGCCAGGAAAACGGATGGAGGACAGCACGTGCTTCCTCACGCTCCTCTCTTTCCCACCGAGAGGCGTGAGTGGGTGAGGTTGGGCCGGCTGCTGAGCTGCCGAGAAACGGAGTTGCAGCTTCTGCCTTGGAGAGGCCAGATCCTCCATGAGCAGCACGAATGGAGGGGAGGGTTTGCAAAGACAGAGCATGAGAGGCACCCACTGCATTATGCATTCCCCTCATAATTAGGGTGGTGATAGCCACGTCACTGACTTCAAGGTGAAGCAAGACCCCTCACGTGGAATGTCTAATACGGTGCCTGGCACAGGGCAGGTGCCAACGATGCCACCCATCTCCTTTCTCCAAAGGGTGAGCACCATTTCCGCTGTGTGGGGCAATTTTAGGAACCTCAGGAGAGCACAGTGAGTCCCTCCCCCGATATCCTAGTACAAAGTTCCATGTTATTACACTGGTTTAACTTCTGATCTTAGAAAATCTATCTCCCCATGGGAGACCAGGAGAAGCACCTGGCTCCTGCCTTCGGATCAGTGTGGTGCGCCGGCCGCAGAGCGCCGGCTGTGGCGGCCATTGGAGGGTGAACCAACGGCAAAGGAAGACCCTTCTCTCTGTCTCTCTCTCTCACTGTCCACTCTGCCGTCAAAAAAAAAAAAAAAAAAAAAAAAAAGTGTGTGCCTTGGTCGGGGGAAGTGTCTTCAGCTGGGGCAGGGTCTGAACCAAGAAATGCAACTGAGGTATCCCATGTGGGTGGCAGGGACCCAGGTACTTGAGCCACCACCTTCCCCAGGGTCTACATTAGCAGGAAGTTGGAGTTAGGAGCAGAGCTGGATCTGGAACCCAGGCATTCCAATTCCAATGTGGGATGTGTGTGTCTTAATTACTAGGCTCAATGCCCACTCCTAGGAGCTTTTTTTTTTCAATAAAAGATTTATTTATTTGAGACGCAGACAGAGGGAGAGACAGAGATAAACGTCTTTCATCCGCTGGCTCACTCCCCAAATGGCCACAATGGCTGCAGCTATGCTGATCCAAATCCAGGAGCCAGGAGCTTCTTCCTGGTCCCCCACACAGGTGCAGGGGCCCAAGGACTTGGGCCATTTTCTACTGCTTTCCCAGGCCATAGCAGAGAGCTGGATCGGAAGTGGAGCAGCGGGGACTTGAACTTGCCCCATATGGGATGCTGGCGCTTCAGGCGGCAGTTTTACCCACTGCACCACAGTGCCGGTCCCTCCTAGGAGCTTTAATAGAGGTTGTGGGATCCTGGAGGAGATTTTGGAATTCAGCTTTAAAGAATTCCACTGGCCATTGTTATTCAGCAACCACAATCACACGCTTGAAAGCCTGAACCAGTGTTTACAGTCAGATGGCTGGGACGTCCTGGCAGGTGCTCAGAGACCAACACAGACCTGTGGATTCTCTGTCCCTCAGTCATCCACCATCATCACTGGCAAGTAACAGTCCAGGAAGACTCGGATTTGAGAAACATGACCAGGATGAAGTCATAGGCCCCAAATTAAATGTCCTGTTTAGAGCATGTGAAATCTCACACTTGCCAAAATGAGGAAAGAATGTGTGGTCAAATATCATGATCCAACAAACCATCTCACTCACATGTGGTGAGTGGTTTTGTGCCTTTAAGCTTCACCACGTGGTGGTTTATTGCTATCTGGGACACGTGTTGCTTTTACTAGCCCAGTGTCCATTTCTCCTCCTGTTAAACCAACATCCATTCCTTCTGCTCCGGGTATGTGTCTCAGTGGCACTGTCACTCCAGTTTCCTCGCAGTCCATGGTCAAGGGGTAATCACAGCCAGGCCAGGCGGATTCTCTTCCCTCCGAGTCTGTCTTGCATGAAAGGCTACAATGCAGGGTTTCAGCATGGATTCCTGCTGATGGCCCGTAGGGACCGTCCACTGGCTCCCTCGCCTACATGTGCTCTGAGTCAGCTCTTCAGCTTTTACGTCGATTACAACCAAACAACCTTGACACCGGAACTTGATTCAGTTCTGACAGTTCCTCTGCTTGGAGTAGCCTTTATTTCTATCTTTATGTTACCTTTATGTTTCCAAATACTGTTCCCTTAAAGACAAGGGTTTTCTAGGTATGTGAGCTGTTCCTGATAGATCTCTGTTTAAGCAGTCACAAAATGACTGGATGCATGAACCCTATTTTTCAGTGGATTAAGATAGGCAGCAGATAGGGATGCGTGAGATTAGCTTTCCCTTGAAAAGAAAACATGCTGCAAGCAATTAGCTCGTTTTGGGAATTCACTTCAGCACTGGCCCGGCTCCCCAGGCTGCTCCCAGCCAATGACGGAGTTCTGTGAAGATGAGAAAGCGGAGTTGTTCCCTTCCAACACAGGATTACTCTCGCAGGCAATTGGCTTCGAGCTCCCCAGTGACTGGCCAACACGTCCTCAGAGCTGCACTCAGACTGAGGCTCTGTCCAGTCCTTCCTTCCTCATTTCCTGTTTGTCAGAGGCGCACTCTCCCCCCAGCCCCCACTCCCACTTTTTAAGATTTTACCTACTTTATTTGAAAGGCAGAGAGGTCTTCCATCTGCTGGTTCACTCCCCAAATGGCTGCAATGACCAGAGCTGGACCAATCCAAAGTTAGGAGCCAGGAGCTTCTTCGGGGGTCTCCCACCCAGGTGAAGAGGCCCAAGGTCCTGGGCCATTCTCTGCTGCTTTCCTAGGCCATAACAGAGAGCTGGCTCGAATTGGAGCAGCCAGGACTCGAACCGGCGCCCATATGGGATGCCCGCTGGCACTGCAGGCGGTGGCTCTACCCACTACACCACAGCCCCGGTCCCTCCTCCCTTTATTCTTTATACAAGGTGTTTCCTCAAAGAAGTTCCTTGCATTTCTACTTGCATCTCAATGGCAGTTTCTGGAGAACCCATTCTGTGACAGTGATTAACCTTGGTTTTCTCTTGTAAAACTGGAACCTGTCTACATCATAGACTTAATGTGAAAATTAAATACCCGCCCCCCCCCCCAGTAAAGGTCTTAGCACAGGTTCTTTTTAATAACATGCTTTTATTGATGTATACACACATAAAGAAAATGCATACATCGGGAGTACACGTCTTCCATCACAATGCACAAAGGAATAGAACATCTCCAGTACCTCAAAAGCATCCCCATACATATATCCCCCATCTCCATCATTCTTCCCTCACTGCTCCTCAGATAACCATTTCCCTGACACCATCCATTTGTCTACTCTTGACCTTCATATAAATGAAACTACACAACACATAGCGCATGTCTGGAGTCTTAGATGGGACACCATTATGTTTTGGATTGAAACCCCTGTTGTGGTGGGTACTTTGTCCTCTCTGATGAAGCACGGAGTTGTGACTTACCACAGTTTATTTTTCCTAGTCTTTATGGGTGTTCAGATTGTTTCCAGACTTTGGCACCTGTGAAAGCCAATGAACAGTTATGTGTACTTGACTTTTGGGAACATGTCTTTTGGCTGTAGACCTGGCATCAGAATTTGAGAAATCAAGAAAGAAAGTGTATGTTCAGTTTGTTTTTCAATGTGACTGTACAGTTGCCGCTCCTACCAACAGTGTAAGCATTCTGGTTGCTTTATAGCTTCATCCCTTCATACTCTTCATTCATTTTAGCTATTCTGGTGGATTGTATTACACTGTGGTTTTCTTTTGTATTTTTTTTTTTAAATCTGTTATTTCTCTGGTATCTAATATAATTGACATCTTCTCCAGTGTTAACTGCCCTCTTGAATGTTGTTTAAATAGCTTTATCAAAGCATATCTTGCATACTGTAGTCATTTACATTATCAATGATTTTTTTAGTAAGCTTGAGTTGTGCAACTACTGTCACAATCTAATTTTATAACATTTCCATCATCTCAAAAAGAAATCTCATGCCTATTTGAGGTCACTCCCCATTCTCAACCTCTGCCCCATGCAAATCACTAATATACTTTTTCTATACAGAATATATTTTTTCTATTCTGGATATCTCATGTAAATGGAGTCATTACAGTATGTGACCTTTTGTTACTGGTTTCTTTCACTTAGTATGTTTTTGAAGTGCAGCCATTGTAGCACATACTTTGTTCCTTTTTATTGCTGAACAGTATTCTATCGTGTGCCTATACCACATTTTCCTTATCCATTTACCTGTTCACGGACACTTGGGTTGCTTCCACTTTTTGGCTGTTATGAATGCTGCCGCTAAGGACATGTTTTCTCTTATGTAGGGTAAATTAATCGGTCAGATGTTTAACATTTTAAGAATCCCGTGACCTGCTTTCCAAAGTGGATGCACCATATCCCAGTAGTAATGTAGGAGTGCCCCAGTTTAACCAGTATTTTTTTCTTCTATCTTAGCCATTTTGGTGGGTGCATAATGGTACTGTATCATGGTTTTATTTTGCAGTGGTGCTGTTTTGTCTTTGATAACCAATTAAGTCAAATCCATTTTAACAGACTTACTATCTCAACGTTACCTTTTGTGGAGTCTCTGCTCAAAAGGATTTGCCCATTTTTGTTGGGCTGTCTGCCTTTCTAAGTTCTTTGTATCTTCTATTATGTCTTTTGCGGGTATACATGATGTGTTTCTTTTCCTAGTCTTTGGTTTGCTTGTCTTTTCATGCTTATAAAGTTGTCTTAGATGAGTATTTAAAAAAAATTTTTTTTTAAATTTTTTGACAGGCAGAGCGGACAGTGAGAGAGAGACAGAGAGAAAGGTCTTCCTTTGCCATTGGTTCACCCTCCAATGGCCGCTGCGGCTGGCACGCTGTGACCAGCGCACCGCACTGATCTGAAGCCAGGAGCCAGGTGCTTCTCCTGGTCTCCCATGGGGTGCAGGGCCCAAGCACTTGGGTCATCCTCCACTGCACTCCCTGGCCATAGCAGAGAGCTGGCCTGGAAGAGGGGCAACCGGGACAGAATCCGGCGCCCTGACCGGGACTAGAACCCGGTGTGCTGGCGCCGCAGGCGGAGGATTAGCCTATTGGGCTGTGGCGCCAGCCAAGGATCTTAATTTTAATAAAGTCCATCCTACCAACTACTTCTAGTCAACATTCTAAGAAATCTTTGTGCATCTCAAGTTCATAAAGATATATTCTATTTAAAATTAAAACTATCATTTGAGACAGAGAGCGCGCCCATCTTCTGGCTCATCGTCCAAATGCTTACAACAGCCATGGCTCGATCAGGTTGAGGCCAGCACCCTGGACTCGATCTAAGTCCCCCACGTGGGTGCCAGGGACGCAACTAAAGTAATCACTTGCTGTCTTCCAAGGTCTGCGTTAACAGGAAGCTAAAACTGGGAGTGGATCTGGGACTCAAACCCAGGCACTCAGCATGGAACAAAGGCATTCCAACCTGCATTGTACCACCAGGCCAAACGTCCACCCAATGTTTTCTTTCTAAAGTGTTATAGCTTTATAGTTAAGATTATTTACAATCCATCTGCTATTTATTTTTGGGTAAAGCATGAGGTAACAGTCAAGACTCATGGGACTTTCCATTACTGTTTTCAGGTGGAATCAAGTTCCCATGGCTTTTCCCGCCTCTCCACCTCTGTATAAGTTTCCTCACTCTTATTTTCTGGGCTAAGACAAGCTGTCTTACCCCTGCTGTTGTCTCGGGATTTCTTTTAGGAGGAACCTCTCACACTGCTGGATGTCTAAATCTTAAGATCCTGAGATGCAGCAGATATTCCGTTAATCGTTTAGAGAAAGTATCTCCAGGGTTTCCAACAGGCTTTGATTTATTCTCTATGCCTGATGCAGTGTGAAACTGCATGACCATCACCTGGGCTGCTTTTATTTCTCTTTGCAAATGGCTCCAACAGCCATTTGTGTTAAATGCCATTTTCCACATGCTACATCTTTATTTTGCTTGGCTTGTGCCCTTTTATGAAGCACATTCTCAGGCAGAAAAGGAACATGGGGGCTAAATTTCAGGCTGGAAATTTCTTTCAGAAATTGAAGACACTGCTTCTGCTGATATTTGAAGCAATTCTCATTAGTATATGACTTGCGCTTCTCTCTGAAAAGCTGACTCCAGTATCCTCTTTTAGTAGGGCTTTTGCACTGTGCTCATTCAATATAGAATCTGGTGTTCTTCAGTACTGGAAAAATATCCTGAAATACTTAATGCCTTTTTTTTTTTTTTTTTTTTTTAAGGTTTATTTATTTGAAAGTCAGAGCCCAGAAAAAAACAATGAAGTGCTTCCATCTGCTGTTTCACTCCCCAGCTGGTCCCAACTGCCAGGGCTGAGCCAGGTTTAGCCAGGAGCTTCATCTGGGTTTCCCACTTGGGTGCTGAGACCCCAAAACTTAGGTCATCTTCCATTGCTTTTCTCCAGACATTAGCAAGGAGCTGAATCAGAAGTGGGCAGCTTGGACTTGAAGGGGCGCCCATTTGGGATGCCAGCACTGCAGGTGGCAGCTTCACCTACTGTGCTACAACGCCAGTCCCAGCCAGCCCCGACATGTGGTTTTTTTTTTTTTGGCTACTCTGGGAAATTAGTTATTGGACCTCCTGGGCTGTTTTCTTCACTGATTTTCCTCAATATTTTCATTCATTTCTTCACATATTTCACTTATTCTCTTTATGTTCTGAGAAATTTCCTCAACTTTACATTCTAAGCCTTCTTGTTGAATTATTATTTTCCAAGAGTTGCTTTTGTTTTCAGAAAGCTCTTTGTGAGGTATTCTGCTCCTAATTCATGTTTGTAATATCTTTCTGAAGATATCTCTTTCTTGTGAAATTTCCTGTCTTCCTTTATTTTCTCGTTTTCAAGTAGAGATTTTCCTCAGGTTTCTTGTAACTCTTGGTTGTTCGCGCATTTTGTAACAGCACAGGACTGAAAGACTGACGGGAAACTCTGGCAGTGTGGGGTGGTGTGCATGCTAAGATGTCCACTGTGGAAATTTCCACTGTGGCATCTACCTGGGCAGCCAGGATGCCTCTGACGTCAAGATCTTGTTGAGGTCTTTTCATTGGCACTGGCCAGGTTTCACGAAGACTCTTCAGTGTTCCGCTGGGATGCCTGTCAGGATTCAGTGAGAGGAGGAGGATGCTGGTTTCTGTATCCACCATGTAAATGATCTCTGGTTCTGAGAAGGGCCCCTGCCATCTGTCTGATCCTTCTGTCCGATCTATTAACACACCCCAAGTAGTCACATTTTCGTATCATGTGTACATTAAAGAACAAATGCTTTATTTTTTGTTGGTATAACATTTTATTGTTTGCATATTGCATAGTGAAAAGAACAGAGTCAGAAGACTCATGGTCTGGCTCAACCACTAACTTGCTGTGTGAGGTGGGTAAGTCTCTCAACTTGCTAAATCCTCATTTCCTCAGCTGAAAAATGGAGATAATACTTAATTGACAGAACTGCTAAAGATCAAGTGAGACAGTCATACTGTTTTTCTCTCAAGTAACTGGTCAGAAAAATTCTATTATTTGCTATTGCTAACCCTTGTTCATCTCAGTGCTGTTCTCCATAAATGCATTAAGATAACAAGAAGAATTTAACATTTTAACTTTGAATACTAACAATAGCAAAAGAAAAAAAACCCTCAAAAATGGCTGCTTCCTTATCTTTAGAATACTGGTTTTACAATAATTGTTTATACTATCCCATCAAGAATTCAGTTTTATTTAAATATTCTTTTTTAAATCTACTCAAAATGAATACCTAAGTATGTGAAAACCCCCAGATTACATGTGTACTTGCTTTGTTTCCCCTCTGGCATAGTAAAAGTAAAATACATACCATGGGTAGTTAAATACTTCCCCCCCTTCATTAGGGATGATAATATATATGAAGCTTAATTTCTTATGCATTATCCCTAACATAAAAAAATCACAGGTAGATTATATGCTTGTCAGGAATCCATACACGTGGTAGTCACACCAAGACATATATATCCCTTCCAAGTATATTTCCTCATCACTGTCTTCTATATGATGCCACACAACTATCTGTAGTTGAAAAAACAAAACTCCATTTTAAGGCAATTCTGCATGAAATTGTATTACAAAATATTTTTGTTAAATGAATTTGCATATATGTGTTGAACCCCAAAACACACACCTTAAGCCCTCCAAGTACTACCCTTAAAAAGTAAACAAAATTTTATACATCATAAAAAAACTTTAAGCTGCTCTGCAACCTTCCTTTGCTAAAAGTTAGATACATTACACCACTCCAGCAAGAGATTAATAAATAAAGATTAAATATTCTATTTTACAAAAACATACAGAATGGCCGATGTAAAAGTAAAAGGCTTGTTTGATAAATTCTTTATAAAATTATGTTAAGAAGGAATAAGACATGGTATAAAATGATAAAATGTCACTAAACTTATCCCTCCGAAGATAATCACATGAGTTATCTAAAAATTCCATGGCACCCTTGTTACAAACATTATTTTTTAAAAAACAACTGTGTTTCCTGGAACTTGAGGACTATTTGTCTCGTAGCTTTTATTAAGCAAACTTGATAAAACCACCACACAGTGGCAAGAGATAAGACTAGCTGTTTCCAGCTACAGAAAATACTGAATTCTACCCTAAAATACAGATAATTTGAAATATAACCCACGACAGTTAAAGCAAATCATAGTGAAGTTAGCACTGAATTTCCTTAAAATGTCTTTTGCTTTCAATGGATTATATTCTTTTTCCTGTCATTTGAGATTCGTTTCTGTTGCTTAGTAACTGTTTTCGTGTCCAGCTAAGATGTAGAGATTGCTGTGTGCAGTAGGATTTTCTGTTGGCCTACTTTCCAAAACGACAACCCTGCAATGAAACCAAAACAAAAAACTTTTTAAAAAATAAAAACAAATTTCATGCTTCAAATATTAACCCCAAACCAGAAAGAATAGCACTGATCATATCATAAAAATACATAAAAACCATATATTCATAATCAAATTCAGTTTATATTTTATAGCTTAAAACACAAATGAATAAGAATTGATGAATATTAAATACTGTAAACATCACAGGATAGTCTCATTATATTATTCCAACTAAAAATAAGTATTCTTACATATGCGAACCAAAGGTATAATACTGCTTTAGGCATTTACACTAATAGGAAGAAGATGGAAGAAGGGATGAGAATAAAACAGGACTCTAAGAGACAATTATCTAAAGTGTTCTTCAATTTAACTCTTTTACAAAGCTTGAATTTAACTTTTTACAAAAGGTATGAAATGAGGCCCTCTCCCTGTTCCTGGAACAAAAAAGGCAGGGAAAGAGTCAATCAAAGGACTAACAGGAAGACAGAAAATCAGGTACCAAACTAGGACATTTCATCTGTGGGGTAGAGGCATTTGAGAATAAACAAACAAACATATATATCTCTATACAGATGCACACACACACGCGCGCGCGCAGAGAAAAAAAAATTAGAGGGAGGAATGGGAAGAGAACTAGTATACATACTTCATATTTTTCTTTTTTAAAAAGCTTTTTTTAAAAAAATTATTTAAAAGGCAAAGAGACAGGAGAAAAGAGGGGATGGGAGAGAGAGAGAGAAAGAAGTCTTCCACTCACTGGTTCACTCCCCAAATGACTACAACAGCCAAGTCTTGGTCAGGCCAAAGTTAGGAGACAGGAACTCCTTCCAGGACTCCCACAAGGGTGGCAGGGGCCCAAGAATTTAGGCCATCATCTACTGCCTTCTCAGGCACATTACAGGGAGCAGGATTGGAAGTGGAGTGGCCAGGACTCAAACTGGCACTGTGATACATGGGAAGCTGGTGTCACAAATGGTGGCTTGGCTCGGTATGCCAGAATGCAAGCCCCGACTTCCTGTTTTTCTAGTGTATGAATTCTCTACAACTAGCATGTTACTACTTTTTAAATGAAAACAAAGCAGCAGGGGCCAGTGCCATGGCACAGTAGGTTAATCTTCCACCTGCGGCACCGGCATCCCATATGGGCGCCAGTTCTAGTCCCGGTTGCTCCTCTTCCAATCCAGCTCTCTGCTGTGGCCTGGGAAAGCAGTTGAAGATGGTCCAAGCGCTTGGGCCCCTGCACCCGCATGGGAGACCAGGAAGAAGCACCTGGCTCCTGGCTTCAGATTGGCGCAGCTCGGACTGTTGCAGCCATTTGGGGAGTGAACCAGTGGACAGAAGACCTTTCTCTCTGTCTCTCCCTTTCACTGTCTGTAACTCTTCCTCTCAAGTAAATAAATACAATCTTTTTTTAAAAAAAGTAACGTATACTTTATATGATTTATGTGTATTACAGAAGACTAGAAAGAGAAAACAGAATTACTCATAATTTCCCAGAGTTAACTACTAATATTTTGAGATACTTAAGTTTTCTTTTTCAACAAAGTATCTGTTTAGACAACAAAACAACATTTTTGCCACTTTTAAAATTGACACAAACACTTTGGTTAAGATATACAACTTAAAATTAAGGAGATGCCCAAGTAAGAAACTAAGTGAAACAAGGCAATGGTATGAAGAAAGTAGCTTTTTAGTGCACACAGTGGAAGAGAGTAGTGAGCCACTGTAGACAAGGGGGGAACTGATGAAGGAGAAATCTCTGGGGGAAGTCAGGGGAGTATGCAAGTCCCTGAAAGGCCTTTGATACCAACACAGTTGCCCGCCCTCCCTCCCTCCTTTTTTCTCCCTGGGGACCAATTTCTAGGTTGCTAAGATTTGTGGGCTTCACCTTTTCTAATAATTTCTAAAGGAGCCACCATTTTTCAGAAAGTACTTTTCTCCTTTGAAAATTCCTCAGTTTTGCAGGAGTCCTAATCCACTGCCTCTTACCTCCACCTCAAGGGGCCAGTATTTAAGCAGTGGCTGTGTGTGAGGAAGACTAGAGGCCCTTAGTCCATGTCTCAGAGAGAATGCATACTACTATAGCCAGTTCTGTTGCAGTGACCACACTTGGTGGAAAAACAGGAAGGAATGGGTATTTTATTAGTTACGGAGGATGACAATGTAGACCTTGGAAAATAGCAGCTACCAAAGTTTTTTCCTGAGAAGGCACGGTTTTGTTCTAATTTACATTAACCTCAGCAACTGACTTGAACATTTTCTGATATAAAAGCAAATATCAAGAGATATGTATGTTTCACTGTCAACACAAGGCAACACGTGAGGAAGAAACCATGAAAACAAAGGGATCTGAAATATCCGTCGAAAACAAAGGGATCTGAAATATCCGTCATGGCATTAGGGAAATAAATACTTGTATCAACACATTTTGTCTTGGCTGAGTATAAATGTCTTTCCAATCATGATACTCACACTGACAAAAGGTTGTTTAACTGATTAATTAAAACATACGCTCTCAATAAAGATACAGAACAATTTCTCTAAGTCGGTGAGTCCCCTAAGAGTTTTGTTTGAGACACAATTACAAGCTGACAATATAGTTAAGAGCACAATCTCTGAATTCCTTTTGTCATTACTGCCATATTACCTGTCTGATCCCAATAAACGGAACACTCGTGTTTCATCTGAAATCTCCTGGGTAACCTATGAAAGAAAATACTTGTCAGTAACATTTTAGTCCCCATATTGCTTATGGGATAATTTTAAAAATCATTTAGATGTATTAGAATGAATAATTTTTGATAGACTCAATTTCTCAAATGAAATAAATGTCAATAAGGGATTTGTAGACTGCCTATTAGTAGAAATGACCAATGTTTGTGGATCCCCTAGTATGGGTTATGCACTTTCCTTGGAAGAACTCCGTGACAGGAACCATAATCCTCATCTAACACTCACAGAGGCTGAGTAACTCGTCAGGACCAGCATCTGCATACAGGTTGCTGGACCGCAGAGCTCCTGCTCTTTCCTTGACCTCCTGGTGCAGATGCTGGAGGTGGGTCTTGCGGCCTGTCAGGTTTCAGCATCACTGAGCTGGACACGCCCAAGCACCAACATCTCACCCAGTGTATATTGTGGAGTTCCTCTGCTCTGTTTTTTCTAAGCTGCAGAAGGTACTTGGCTAAGTGCTCAAGCACTATCCTGAAGGTGGGTGGTCCGCACCCCGGAAGGCCCCTCAACCATCATGGACAGCCGCTGGTGCACAAGTGCTCCCGTCCCCACCCCACCTCTGCAGTGCATTCTTCTTCACTCCTTGGTGGCCTCTCCTGGAATAAGCCTTGCTTGTCCCTAGTGGGAACCAGCTTATGAATGTGTTCTATATGGACTTTCTGTTCTCCATTCTCCATTCCTCATCCAATCATTTGTTTTCTAGAATCTACTCTCAAATAAAATACCTGCACTTGAGTCCTTGTCTCAGCGTCAGTTTTTGAAGGAACCCAAAATAGCACATTATGGATATAAAATAAATATAAAAGTAATATGTTAAAAAGGAATTAACAGTCTAGCTGGGAAGACAGATTTAATAAACTTGAATCAGAAAATAAGATGAGATATAATGACATGCAATGGAGCTGATTTTTCAAGTGTTAGGTTCAGAGATGAGATGTGGACTGCAGTGGCTGACTATGGAAGAGGATAAGACTTCAGCTAGGTCAACTTGAAGGACGAACACAAAGGTGAGTTAGAAACAGGAAAAAGAATTTATGGTGAGAAAAAGGTAACTTCTGTAGATTTCCATTTAACATTTTATTAATTATTTAGACAAGGCCACAGTCAAAGTGGAAGTTCTCTCCTCCCTACAGAGATCTTTCATTTAGGTCTTTTGTTTTGTTTTTGGCCACAGTGTCTTGGCTTTCCATGCCTGAAATACTCTCATGGGCTTTTTAGCCAGATCTGAATGCCTTAAGGGCTGATTCTGAGGCCAGAGTGCTGTTTAGGACATCTGCCATTCTATGAGTCTGCTGTGTATCCCGCTTCCTATGTTGGATTGTTTTCTCCTTTTTAATTCTTTTTTTTTTTTTTTTCCTTTTTAATTCTACCAATTAGTATATGGCCTTGTCTAAATAAGATCAGAGTTGGTGAACTCAAGAGGCTTCCATTTTGGCAGCTCATGACAAGAGCCTCGGGTGATTACTGACGTCATAAATAAGAGTGTCAATTGTTAAATCAACAACAGCAGTCACTGCACTTACTCCCCATATAGGATCTCTGTCCTTAATGTGTTGTACTATGTGAATTAACGGTATAACTAGTGCTCAAACAGTACTTTATACTTTGTGATTCTGTGTGGGTGCAAACTGTTGAAATCTTTACTTAGTACATACTAAATTGATGTTCTGTATATAAAGATAATTGAAAATGAATCTTGATGAAAAATGGATGTGAGTGGGAGATGGGATGGTTGAGAGTGGGAGCGAGGTTATGCTATAATCCAAAAGCTGTACTTTGGAAATTTATATTTATTAAATAAAAGTTAAAATTTTTTTTATTAATTAATTAAATTTGAGAAACAGAAATCTCCCATCTGCTATTTACAACAGCTGGAGCTGGACCAAGTTAGAGCTGGACCAAATTAAAGCCAGGATCTCAATCCCAAACACTTGAGCCATCATCTGCTTTGGAGGGTACATGTTAGTGGAAGCTGGAATTGGGAGTGGAGGTGGGACTTGAACCCAGGCACTGCAATATGGAATGTGGGTGTACCAAGCTATGACTTAACTGCTGTGCCAAACATTCAACCCTTCTTAATTTTTTTTAGATTTATGGTTTCTTTTTTCTTAAAAGAGCTATTTTTATTTATTTGAGAGGCAGAGTTAGAGAGAGAGGGAGAGACAGAGAGAAGAGTCTTCCATCCACTGGTTTACTCCCCAAATGGCTGCAATGGCTACAGCTGGGCTGATCTGAAGCCAGGAGCCAGGAGCCTCCTCCAGGTCTCCCACACGGGTGCAGGGGCCCAAGCACTTGGGCCATCCTCCACTGCTTTCCCAGGCCATTAGAGGGGGCTGGATCAGAAATGAAGCAGCAGGGATGCTGGTACTGCAGGCAGAGGCTTAACCTAATACCCAACACTGCCAACCCTTACATTTATGGTCTCTAACCTTAGGAATGACACAGTGAAAATGGCACTCAAGAGCAAGTAACCATATGACAGTGAGCAGGACTGCATGTTTCATCAAATACAGGTGCCTGGTGACATTCAGCCACTTGAGTCACTAACTGGATACACTGACACAGGTATTTACACAAATGGGAGAGGTCTCTGTTAGATCAGGATTTATCTCTCACAGTGGGAACCTGAATCCTATCTCCTGCATGTAGTGTATCCTGATCATCTGAGGTACAGATTTGCAGGGCTTTGCTATTTAAGTAGTTACGTGACTCTGGGTAAATGACTTAATAACCACTTTCTATGTGTGAAAATGAGAATATGACCAGCACCTAGCTCCAGTGGATTGCTGTGAGCCTTAAATGAGCTAACCATTGTAAAGTGCCTGGAAAAAACCAGGTATGATCTAAGGGTTTGATACTACTTACAACAGTGTCTTGAATGTAGTTCGTTCTTAGTGTTTACTAAACAAGTTAATTCTCTTAGATTTTCTTTGGTCCTGTGTGCCCACAAACATTAACTTATAATTTTAAATATAATCCTAAAAAGCTACATATATACAGATTATAAAAAAAATTTAGACAAGTAAAGCAAGCTTAGCAACCACATATACAAATTAAAATTAGAACAAAATTGTGGAAACATATTTTGTGATTTCTTGTGGCCATGGAGAATTTAAAAATATAGAAGTGAATACATTTGAAGGGAAAATACTGGCTCTTCTGCTCTACTGGTTCACAGCACTAAAGGCACTAAGCATAGTAAAGCAGGTAAAGAAAGGAAATGTGTAAAACAAATGTTTCAACATTTATAATCTTTAGTGGGGTTCAGTGGAGGTAATCTGAGAACCTTACCTCATCTGACTTGAAGCTTTTACCCTGCATCCCATGCTTCCAGAAAGCCAACACGCTGTCTTGAAGGCACACTGAAAAAGACAAGGGAGAACTGAAACTAAAACAAAGCACAGAACACTTCACTATGAATTTCCCTTAAATGCTTTTAATAAATGCTAACGTGAGGCTATTCAAGTTCTTAGTGCAAAATTCCACTGTCTGGACCATTATTTCTCAACATTTTTGTGGCTTAGACATGCCTGAGCCCAAGTAATTTCTTGAGGCATGGTTATGCAAGTTTTGAAAGAGATATATATAATAGGGATTCATTTCTGATAAGCTGGGTATCAGCATATCAACTGCCTTTCTTCATGCTGTGTCTTTTGTCTTAAGTGAATAAATAATAAAAACATATGTAGTGGGGGCCAGTGCTGTGGTGTAGCTGGTAGAGCCGCCACCTGCAGTGCCAGCATCCCATGTGGGCGCCGGTTCAAGTCCTGGCCGCTCTACTTCCAATCCAGCGCTCCACTATGGGCTGGGAAAGCAGTAGAAAGTGGCTCAAGTCCTTATGCCCCTGCACCCACATGGGAGACTCAGAAGAAGCTCCTGGCTCTGGATGGGTGCAGCTCTGGCCGTTGTGGCCAACTGGGAAGCGAACCAGAGGATGGAAGACTTCTCTCTTGCTCTCTCTCTTTCTCTGCCTCTCTTTCTCGCTGTATAACTCTTTCAAATATATAAATAAATCTTAAAAAAAATATATATGTAGTGGAGTTTGGGGATAAAAAGACAAGTAATGTCATATTCATAAGTATATATTAAGCAGCATTTTATTTATGATCACATTTTCTCTATTACAAAATTAATTTTTTAAAATAAATTTGTCCCACAACTCAAAATTTAACTACATATTGAATATTTACACTCTGTGAATCAATTCTTACATAGAATTCCTAGTGCTTAATCAACTGTTATGATGTAAATACTAGAGATAACTAAATAGAATTACCAAAACACGGCCGGCGCCGCGGCTCACTAGGCTAATCCTCCGCCTAGCGGCGCCGGCACACCAGGTTCTAGTCCCGGTTGGGGCGCCGGATTCTGTCCCGGTTGCCCCTCTTCCAGGCCAGCCCTCTGCTGTGGCCAGGGAGTGCAGTGGAGGATGGCCCAGGTGCTTGGGCCCTGCACCCCATGGGAGACCAGGAAAAGCACCTGGCTCCTGGCTCCTGCCATCGGATCAGCGCGGTGCGCCGGCCGCAGCGCGCTGGCCGCGGCGGCCATTGGAGGGTGAACCAACGGCAAAGGAAGACCTTTCTCTCTGTCTCTCTCTCTCTCTGTCCACTCTGCCTGTCAAAAAAAAAAAAAAAAAAAAAAAGGGTAATGGTGGGGAAGGGGGAGCTGGTGTTTGGTCTAATGGTTAAGAAGCCTGCATCCCACATCAGAGTGCCTAGGTCTGATTCCTGGTTCCAGCTCCTGACTCTAGCTTCTTTATTTATTTATTTATTTTGAGAGGCAGAGTTAGACAGTGAGAGAGTAAGTGAGAGTGAGAGTGAGAGTGAGAGAGAGAGAGAAAGAGAGAGAGAGAGAAAGGTCTTCCTTTGCTGTTGGTTCACCCCCCAAATGGCCTCTACGGCCGGCGTGCTGTGCCGATCTGAAGCTAGGAGCCAGGTGCTTCCTCCTGGTCTCCCATGTGGGTGCAGGGCCCAAAAACTTGGGCCATCCTCCACTGCACTCCCGGCCACAGCGGAGAGCTGGACTGGAAGAGGAGCAACCAGGAAAGAATCTGGCCCCCCAACCGGGACTAGAACCCAGGGTGCAGGCACTGCAGGCCAAGGATTAGCCAAGTGAGCCGCTTTTTGCCAGTGCTGGTCCTGGGAATCTGCTCAAGTTACCAGGTTCCTGTCACTTGAGTGTGAGACCTGGACTGTATTCCTGGCTCCAGCCCAGCCCTGACCATTGGCAGGCATTTGGGGAGTATACCAGTGTACAGGACTGTACATGAACACTCTCTCTTCCTGCTTCTTGAATAAATAAAAAATAATTTAAGAGAAATTAAAAGGGCACTAGGGAAAGGGACTGCAAATTATAGTTCTGATTAGCATATTGGCTCTTTGTAAAAAGTTTATGTAAGAATATTCTGGAAACAATGCAACGCAATAAAAATAAAACTACTTGGCAATGAAAAAAATCACATATTTCATTAAGTATAACAAATAAAAACAACCTGGTTACTGGTTTTACTTCTGAGAGGTGCGTTAAAGGGACTCTTTTCTCCGGGAGTATCCTTGTAATTATTCCAAGATTTACTGGCAACAACTGATGTTAGCCTCAGTAGAACAAGCTTTCGTATAACAAAATGTCCTATATAATTCTGCACTTACGAGAAAGATGAGGTACCAGTATGTTTCAGTAAAAATGAAGAGGAACTGAGAACCCATGTCAATCTCTAGAAAATATTATATCCTAGAAACTAGCAAGTAATATCAGTGTATAAAAAAGTAAAAGAAATGAGTTTCCAAACTTCTTTTGTCATGGCTTCTACAGAAAGGTTAGGGTTTCCACTTGAGAAAATCACATTTCCTATTCAGTACCGAAATCCTTTCACCTAAGATGTTACACAGAGGCATGGACATCTTTTGTGACAGAATAGTACTTTAGTCGAGAAACTCATACCTACATATGAAGTAAACAAAAAACTTGCTAAGAGTAAAAAACATGTTTTAAGAAGTATATGTATTGAATTACAAAATATGCATATTTTTGTATGGCCCAAATAAACACTGCCAAAGTTGTTTTAACTCATTTCTTTGATTTATAATTACATTATCAGCTGTTCAAAATGTTTCCAGCTATTTTTTTTCACAAGTTCTAGGCCCTGAGGAAAATACTTACTAACATATCATCAGTGAGGATGCCCACTTATTACAACTTTTAAATCATTAAACATTTACTGTGTTTTACTATGCCGTAAAACACTGATTAACAAGAATCAAACTATAAGTGGCATATTCATTTCTAAATCCTTTTTATATACAAACAGAACTGAAAGCAGTAAATAGCAACACACACAAACCAGAGTTTTATATGACAAGGAGTTACAGCAATCCAGCACCACTATCACATCACACAAACACCTTCCTGATGTGTAAACTGGGAGAAGCATGACTTACTCTGCAGCAAAGGGAATCATGAACAGAAATTAAAAATATTATTTCAAATTTCAATATTCATAAAGCAACAATAAAGAGATTTGATGTGTACTGTTGTAGCAACTAGCCACGTGGCTATTTGAATTAAAATATAAATAAAAATTTTACAACTAAAAATGTAGCACCAGCCATGTTTCAAGTGCTTACTGGCTGTACGAGTTTGTGACTGCTGTATTTATTTAAGAGCACAGAAAATATTTCTATCATCACAGGACCCTCTAGGGGAAAATGCTGGTCTGTCTAGACAACTCTAAGTACTGAATGAACAAAGCCAAGTCTTCCAAGCTCACTAATTTACAAAACAGACTTACCTACAGATTCAATACGGAAATCAAAACTCAGTTCAGAGGCCAATTTCTTACTTGATTTTAATCTTCCTTGTAGGTTTACAATTTTTACAAATTCTTAAAAAAATAAAAAGGAAGTCAAGACTAGAAATGCAAATCTGTTAAAATAAATGTAACTTGATGAATTTTACATAATTATAAAATAAATTAATAGTCAAGTACTCATTTTGTTTCAAGCATGCCCAGTGAAGAACTGTCATTAAAGCTTTATAAAATAAACTATCAAAGTGCTTCCTTTAGTAAATGGTAAGTATGCTATTATTTTCTTTTTTATATAGTATATATTGAACATTTACACTCATTTTTTAAAATATATTTCTTCTTTGAGAGTAGCCACCTTTGTGTGCAAATATTTAGCACTATGAGTTTATTTTTCCCTTAGAAATTGTACAATATAAAGGTAACATTTGTAATAATTTATAACTTGGAATATATATAGTGAGAAAATTATATTCTGAAAAGATACACAGTGTAAGAAATAGCAGTCTGAAGCGCAGTAAACTCTGGGATGGGGAACATAAATAAATAATTCTGTTTTCCTTTTCCCATTTGTTTTTTGTTCACCATCGTATCTCTGCCTTGGAAGACACCTTCTCTTGGTGCTGTGCTCTCAACTGTCTGCCTCCGTGATGTGAGATGGTGGACTTATCTACTGCTGCCCGCTAAACCTGACTGACACACTGTGTAGCTGACAACCAACTTCTGCCGTCTTCCTCTGATCTCTTAAAAAACAGAAATCTCAATAAAGCTGTCTTTCTATTTACCTTGATTAACTGGGAAATGGAGGACCAACTCAATGGATTAAGAACTGTGCCAAAATATATGTCACCAAACGAAAACTAAGCACAATTTACCTACTTCGACAGCTCAGAAATTATCTAGGGATTTAGTGCTGAAGGTTCTATATTAAGATAAACTCTGGTGATGTGATTATTTGGTTAATATCAAACTTCCTATTTGTTTGAATAAAAAAATCATTTATCAAATTCACTTAAGTCTAATCTTATCAGTATTCAGAAAATGAAAAGTTCCTAACAAAGGGATGATAGTGAGTCAAGCACCTGGTTTTAATTTACTTATCTATAATATTAGGTAATTTAATCCTTCAGGGTAAACAAGGTTGGACAGAAAACTAGGCAAAATCAGTAGAACAATCTTTTAAAATAACCTTCAGCACGTACAGGCAGGTCCAGCAATTAAAAACAATGGGAATGGATCAATTCTAGGAAACATTGCCAAGATGCATTTAAACCCCAAGTCTGGGTGAACTTTTTACATAAAAATACAGTGCATTTTAAGAATGAGAGTGCTACGCTTGCAAAGTTAAATAGTGCTGTTGCTAAATTTCTTCTGCCTCTTCTGATCAGGGTACTGTATAATTCTACCAATAACAGCTCTCCCTGCATCAAAAGACTCATTGTTAGTAGGTGGAGGTGTCAGATCCATAACTACTTTAGAACTGCATTCTGATATGACTCCTAAAGTTCTTGTTATATAAGTCAGCATAACCTTTCATTTTTCATTAATTATAAGTATTGAGCTTATAAATAATTTTACTGCAAGTTTATTGCACACAGTTCTTATATAATGTCTTCAAGTAGGTCAAAGAAGAAAGTGACATAGGATAGTATTGATAAAGAGGTCAGTTACTATCTCAGTAGCTGATTCAGCCTTTTCTTCAATAAAATAGGCCAGTCAAGGTAGAAGAAAAAATCTTGATAAGGTCATTACAAAGAACTGTTTTATCAAGTAGTACACTCAAACTTTAAAATCATACTTACTGTCTAAACACACCAGAACTGTGTCTCTCTCCAGCTGTGTTACATGAATAGAGTCTAACTGCTGGCTGCCTGGGGGGAAACAATGTTACAGTTAGACAACAAGCCTGGAAAGACCAGAGCTTAGAAAACAAGCACAGGGGCCAGCACTGTGGCACAGCCAGCAAAGCCTCCGCCTGCAGTGCCGGCTTCCCATATGGGCGCTGGTTCTAGTCCTGGCTGTTCCACTTCCCATCCAGCTCTCTGCTATGGCCTGGGAAAGCAGAAGATGGCCCAAGTCCTTGGGCCCTTGCTCCTGAGTGGTAGACAAGGAAGAAGCTCCTGGCTCCTGGCTTCAGATAGGCCCAGCTTCAGCTGTTGCAGCCATCTGGGGAGTGAACCACTGGATGGAGAACCTACCACCCCATCCCCTCCCCCGCCTCTCTGTAACTCTGCCTTTAAAATAAATTAAAAAATAAAAAAAAACAAGCACAAATTCTGACTCTTAACATTAGTCTTTGAAATATAGCACATTTTAAAAAAAATATTATTTCCAAAAAAAGTATTTAAGTCCTAACATGGCCAATAGAACTAAAAAAGAAAAAAACTATTTCATTTAATTCATACCTCAACTAGTGCTAGAAAAGTGGGCTATGAGAACAAAATGAAGCAAAGGGTAAATACGGGCAGGCAACTAAGATGCATGCTAAATACAATGGCTGGATTTTGCTCTGCATTTTGCAGTCCCTGGGAGACACAAACATCATCATTTCGGTGGATCACAGCATAACTGAAATGCACAAAACCCAGTGATTCAAAAAATCACAAAGACTAGTCAGACTCTGATCAGAGGAATTTTCCTGGGGTTGGTGTGTGCTTATAGTAGGAGGCTCTTAATACAGAGGAGATGAGTCACATAACGAACAATCTTGTCAACAACATCTTTGCAGGATGCAACTCTCTCACTTAAATGGTATTCATAGGGCCACTTATAACATATTTTTGGTAAATGACTTTATTTTAAGCACTCAGATTCCTCCTGTGGTCCAGCTGAATCTGAGAACAGATTTTAGATTATGCAGAGAAGTACTTTTAACTATACCCTTTTGGGACCTACGGATCTGCTTCCTTGAAAACTGCACACACACAGAGCTTCGACACAGTATTCTAGGGTGTCTGTGGCCCTTCCAAACTTGATACGTAGTGAAGAATCCTGATGTTCAGTTCCAATAAATGGTCTCTTGGGCAATGCTCCTAAAAACAGTTTCTCTCAGATAATCTATGTCCATGCATTCATTCACCACACAAAGCCATATGTAAGTGCCTCACCCTTGGAGGGGGGGATACTGCTAAGACTACAGGGGCTGTAGAACAGGAGCTCATTTTAATACTGTAGTTGTTGCCAGCTGAAGGCATAGCCTTTTTATTTATTTATTTATTTATTTGACAGGCAGAGTGGACAGTGAGAGAGAGAGAGACAGAGAGAAAGGTCTTCCTTTGCCCTTGGTTTTCCCTCCAATGGCCGCCGCGGCCGGCTCACCGCGCTGATCTGAAGCCAGGAGCCAGGTGCTTCTGGTCTCCCATGGGGTGCAGGGCCCAAGTACTTGGGCCATCCTCCACTGCACTCCCTGGCCACAGCAAAGAGCTGGCCTGGAAGAGGGGCAACCAGGACAGAATCCAGCACCCCGACTGGGACTAGAACCCGATGTGCCGGCGCTGCAAGGCGGAGGATTAGCCTAGTGAGCCGCAGCGCCGGCAGGCATAGCCTCTTAGTTGAACAAGGAACATGGCTGGAAGTTGGGTTAACAGAAAATGGAGAGGCGAGGGCTGGAGGAGAAGGGCTTCCACACCTCTGCTTGAGAGGGAGTTGAACGGTTACCCTCAGGCAGAATGCTGGCTCTCCTCAAGAAGCAATTTTGGATCTGCCTTAATGTTAGCCTGAACAATGTTACAAGAGGGTAAAATTGTATACTTTAGCCATTAAAAAAAAAAAAAAAAGATAAACAAAACCCTCAAACAAAACGCAAAAAACCCAAAGCTGGCCTGCCTAGCCTAATACTTACCAAGAACAATGTGGTTACACATACACGGGGCTAGTCCAGGCAGAAGCCAGGAGCCAAGAACTCCACCTGGGTCTTTCATGTGGGTGGCAGAGGCCTAAGTACTTGGGCCATCATCTGCTGCCTTCCCAGGAACATTAACAGGAAGCTGGATCACAAGTGGAGCAGCAGGAACTCTATCTAACGAGCAGTCTGATATGGGATGCAGGCATCACAAGCCTTGGCTTAACCCACTGGGCACAATGCTGTTCTCGATCTTGGTTTTTAAATAAGCTGATTCATAATCCTTTTGAGTAGCAGTCACCTACAGGGAAATATCTCCTCTTTTTTTTTTTTTTTAAGATTTATTTTATTTGAGAGAGAGTTATACACAGAGAGAGGTAGAGACAGAGAGAAAGGTCTTCCTTCCGTTGGTTCACTCCCCAAATGGCTGCAACAGCCGGAGCTACGCCGATCTGAAACCAGGACCCAGGAGCTTCTTCTGGGTCTCACGCGGGTACAGGGGCCCAACGCCTTGGGCCATCTTCTACTGCCTTCCCAGGCCATAACAGAGAGCTGAATGGGAAGTGGAGCAGCTGGGACTAGAAGCGGAGCCCATATGGGACGTTGGCGCCACAGGCGGAGGATTAACCCACTGCTCCACAGTGCCGGCCCCGAAATATCTCCTCTTACTAAGGTGCTTACTTCTCAGGACGATTAAGCACCTTTCTGTTACTTATAGCAGAAGTAGGGCATTCAACTCAACCCAAAGCACTAACCAATTAATTAATTAAAAGGGAAGGTTGGGGTGTGTCGCTCCCCCTCTTCATGGAGGAGCGACACTAAGCCCTGCCTAGGCTTCATATCCGAGTCACGGCACCATTATGTCGCTCCCCTCTTCGCGGAGGAACGACACAGGACCCTGCGCTGTTCTTTTGTCTGCTCGGCCCTCCCCGGGTTTGCTGCTGGTTCTTCCCGGGTTGGCTGCCGTCCCTTCCACCTCCGTGGAAGGGCAGTTCCCCCTGCCACTTTCCCCACTTCCGCGGGGGAGCGGCACACCGCCGGCCGGCTCTCTCGGGGGCTGCTCAGGTGTTCCTTCAGATAGATGTTCCTGGTGCATGTTGTCTCTCTCCTCCTTTATAGTCCTCTTCCACCAATCCCAACTCTGCTACCCACACGCCGAGTACGCTGCTCTCCTGCAATCAGGAGCAGGTCCTGCTGTTTATTGGTTGAACTGGAGGCAGCTGTGTAGAAGCTGTTTCCTCCTCTCCCAGCGCCATATTGTGGGAGAGCAGATGTATAGAATAAGTCTTAATTCCAGTAACTTAGTCTAGTCCGAGTTGCTCCCCACAGGGGTGTGAGTGAGAGGGCACAGAAAACGCTCCCATTTTACCTTACTGGAAATTATGACTTGGTTCACAGACAGGGGGCTTAAAGTCCAGTGCATGCTGAAGCTAGCTTGGACAGGACTGTTAGATTTTCAGGAATTCTGTGTACCATATGATAACAAGTTGGTAGTTTGCAACTAGTACTACAGGAGCATTTATATCACAGAAAGAGGCAGCCATGACAAAGGGCTGCTTCCCAAGACCCTGTTGTTAAACACTGTGAGAGGGCCCGGCGCTTTGGCACAGCAGGTTAACACCATGGCCTGAAGTGCCGGCATCCCATGTGGGCACTGGTTCTAGTCCTGGCTGTTCCACTTCCCATCCAGCTCTCTGCTATGGCCTGGGAAAGCCGTAGAAGATGGCCCAAGTCCTTGGGCCCCTGCACCCATGTGGGAGACCCGGAGGAAGCTCCTGGCTTTGCGGATCGGCGCAGTTCCAGCCGTTGCAGCCATCTAGGGAATGAACCAGCGGATGGAAGACCTCTCTGTCTCTACCTCTCTCTGTAACTCTTTCAAATAAGTAAAATAAATCTTTAAATAAAAACATTTATGAGGATACCACTATTTCATATTGATTCTTGTTCTCCAAGTGACATTAGTGCAGGTTTTGTATTAGCTTCAATAGCTAGAATGTACAATACGTTCTTATAATTCAGTCTATATGTGATCAAAAGCCAAAGAAAACACTGAGGAAGGAATCTCAAAGCTGGAATACTTAGAACAGATTTCTTCACAAGGTGGTAAAGATCCTAACAGTGATCAGTAAGGGAACAGCCATCACTAAAGCTTTCTTGTCTTCGCATGTTAAAATAAAATGGCCTCTCTGTGTAACTCTGACTTTCAAATAAGTAAATAAATCTCTAAAAAAATAAATAAAATGGCCTAATAAATCTGAGATTACCAATGACAAAGAATGTCTTAGCACAACCAACTGGAAATGACAAAATGAGGAGCCTCTCTCATTTCACATATTTTACAGGTCTAAAAAGATAAATCCTTGATTGATTTGTTCCAATTGTAAAGTCTGAGAATAAACTTCCCAACCTTTTCAGTCTTCACTGAGACATGTGGTACAAATCCTAGGCTTCCAATGATCCTTAGAAAGTATGAGACATCTAAATGGAAAAGCTTGCAGGCCATACCTGGCAAGTTTCTATTCAAATCTGAAAAGCACATTCAATGATTTTAAGAAATAAGGGGAAAAAAAAAAGATAGGAAAAAGCAGGATAGGGAAAAGGAAACTCTTGTTGCTTGAGAAAGCATTAAAATTTGAAGAGTATCTTTCAAATTTAACTATTAGGGCTGGTGCTGTGGCACAGCAGATAAAGCTGCCACCTGCAGTGCTGGCATCCCATATGGACGGTGGTTCTAATCCTGGCTGCTCCACTTCCCATTCAGTTCTCTGCTATGGCCTGGGAAAGCAGTGGAAGACGGTCCAAGTCCTTGGGCCCCTGTACCCATGTGGGAGATCTGGAAGAAGCTCATGGTTACTGGCTTCAGATCAGCACAGCTCTGGCTATTGTGGCCATCTGGGGAGTCAACCAGAGCATGGAAGACCTCTCTTTCTCTCTCTCTGCCTCTGCCTTGCCGTAACTCTTTCAAATAAAATAAACCTTAAAAAAAAAAAAAAATAAAGATAGCTGGCGCCACGGCTCAATAGGCTAATCCTCCACCTAGCGGCGCCGGCACACCGGGTTCTAGTCCCGGTCGGGGCGCCGGATTCTGTCCCGGTTGCCCCTCTTCCAGGCCAGCTCTCTGCTGTGGCCATGGAGTGCAGTGGAGGATGGCCCAAGTGCTTGGGCCCTGCACCCCATGGGAGACCAGGAAAAGCACCTGGCTCCTGCCATTGGATCAGCACGGTGCGCTGGCCGCGGTGCGCCGGCCGCGGCAGCCATTGGAGGGTGAACCAACGGCAAAGGAAGACCTTTCTCTCTGTCTATCTCACTATCTACTCTGTAAAAAAAAAAAAAAAAAAAAAAAATTAAAGATAAAGAAAATGTAACTATTTAGCAAGTCCAAAGATTAACTGGTAACAACTAAGACCTTTGAATATCAGGACATTTTCCTTGGTAAAATAATTTCTATCCAACTGCCTCTGGCAAACTGAGATCATAAAACATGTGAAGGTATTTGAAAAAGTCTGTGAAAAAATGCAATTAGAAGAAAAGACACACTTTCCATGAAAAATCTGAAGACCTGCCATATGTCCATGATCCCCAGGGCTTACTTGGAAAACTATGTTCAGAATATTTATTTAAAAGAGCCTATACTAGTTGAACCTATGTATTTTTTTTTCTCTTGCAAAAGCGTCAATACTCTAACATAAGAGAAAAACACTTACCTGTGCCGATTTCTGTAAACCATGAAGATGTAGAATTCAAATTGATTGTCTCAAACTGAACTACCTGATTTGATTCGGTGCCCTTGCTAATAGCTACACAGACCATAGGATATTCTTGTTCTGGGATGACCAGCATTTCAAAAACGTTCAAAGGACTTGGCAAAGGAAAATCAAAGTGCTGCAAAAAATAAAAAACAGAACTGTAATTCAGAAATAGCCTCCCAAGTCACACAATTGCTGAAAGAAGTCAGAAGAAAAGCTTCCCTCTCCTTGACTTATCTAATTCTGTAAAGGACTACCTCTATGATGAGCATAAGGAAGAATGTTCTACAGAAAAGTGTTTTGTAGAATTGGCCACGTTCATCTTTATGGCTGTAATGGTTTTGGAAATTGATGAAAAAATATAAGTTAAAGAGGGAAACTCAATAACACAAAATCCCCAAGTCAAATACATAAACAATGACAGATATGCTCACTCTCTGTAGACAGTAATAAAGGGGTCTTGTTTATGACTCAAGCTAAGATTACTAGTATTTTCTAAAGAATGTAAATAAACAAAGTAACACATACCTTTATCAACATGAATTTCTGCATTGGCTCATACCACTGAAGTAGAACAATTCCAGACTGTAACGCTCCACAGAGGTATTTATGTCCCGTGTATGGATTTCTGACTGGAAACAAGCAAAAAATCAAGACATACTCAGAACACAAGTATCTTTGTATTTGGTTAGTTTAACTAAAAGCAACAAATGAACGATGCTCGCCTCAAGTTTAACTTAGCTCTTATTATAAAGGAGGGACAGACAGGAATAAAAAACAATGAAATGTGATCTGATATCAAAACCAAAATACAGAAGAAGAAACTACTGAAAGTGATTAGTTAACTGTTAAAGAAAAAGTCCTGATTCTGTTAACTAGAAGACAAGAACAGGCAAGAAAGACTTTGTTATTCTTTTCCTTTTCACTTACTTAAAATTTTAAATTACATATATTTATTTCTAAATATCTTTACTATGCCACATTCTCTCTCTCTTAAGATTATTTATTTTACAGGCAGAATGACACACAGAGAGAGACAGAGAGACAGGGAACAATATCTTCTATTCACTGGTTCACTCCCCAAAAGGCCAAAACAGCCAAGACTAGGCCCGGTGGAAGCTGGGAGGCTAGAATTCCATCCGGGTCTCCCACATGGGTGGCAAGGGCTCAAGTACTTGGGCCATCCTTCCCTGCTTTCCCACGCACACTGGCAGGGAGCTGGATCAGAAGTGGAGAAGCTGGGACTTGGCTGGGTGTTCTAATATGAAAGGCTGGGGTTGCAGGAAGCAGCTTAAACAGCTGCATCAGAACGCAGGCCCCTGTCAGAACAATACAGTAAGACTGAAACACTTCAACTAGTACCCAGGAAGACTATTAGAAAGCTCATGGAAAAATGGATTTCAAAATTTTATTTTGCTGCAAAAATATTTTGAAAACCATACAAAACTGTTTATAATATGCATTTTCCATAGACTTTTTGAAGACACCACATGCAATGTTAAAAACCTGTTTTGTAAGTAACCTGACTAAAAGGACAAATTGTCCAAGAAAGTCTAGGCAATTGAAATGCTTGATTTCATTTCCCATATAAGATGTCTAAGCCAAGATGAAAATAATTAACTCATCTGTATGTATGTATTCACCTTGATAGAACTTCCCTGGCTCAAATTTACGAAAAATCTTACTGGTATTTCTTTCTCCCCAGTTTGACCCCTATTGATAAAAACAGACTGATGGCAAAAGCAACTGCTTCCATTCAGTTCTGCAGTATTATTTATGAGTTTAAATCTTAGACTGTAAGCTTCCAGATCTTTTTGAGTCATTGATCTTGGAAATGTATGAACCAATATGGACATGATTCTCCCCAGAAAAATGGTGACAAAACGTGCTTATACATGTAGTTTGTGTCTAAATGTTTTTATTCCAGAGCATACCGACTACTCTGGGTAACTATTTTTTTTCAGGGCCAGGTACCGTTCTCCCTGAGCCTTTACAGCAGCCCTGGAAGGTGGATGCTTCTGTTATCATTGCCATGTTTTCACACAAGGAAACTGACACACATAGTAAGAAACTTCCCCAACACAGCCAGTGACTGTGACACCCCCACTCTCTAGGACTGTGTTCAGGGCTGTCATCTGCCAAAAGCACTCAGCAGAGTCCTGGTGGATGGACACAAGACCGGGACCCCGGATCAGACGATGGGGTCTTGGTGGGATGGAGGGCACAGTGGGTTGGAGCGCAGTGAACCTGAAGCTGGGCTCTGAGTCCGGGCAGCCACCAGCGGGGCCACTGCTGCCCAGAGGCAGACATGGACAGGCTCACACCGGGCCTGGCATCATCCCCACTGTGCCATTTCTGGCCTCACCTCCTCCGCCTCCTCCCATTACTCTGGGTAACTATTAATTCTTCTGTTCTTTGATCAGACAAAGGAATAAACAGGAAGTTAGGAGCCCAAGATCTGAAGTCACTGGACGTGGATGTGTTTCTTACTAGTGACAGTGAAGATCAAGTGTCCTGAAGTTGTTTAAGAAGTTTAATAAGATAATTACGTAGCATACAATTTAATCTTGCCCTTGAAGAGTTTTCTGTCTTCCCATTTCTGGGAAACAGAATCCTTAAGCCTTTGGAATGTTGGGATTGACAGGAGTCTCTCTGTGGACTTCAGGTCACCGGCTAGTCTGACAACTTGTACGACTTCGGGTGGGGTCTTTAGGTCACACAGGACTAGCTTTCTTCTGGAGGGGCTGCATCCTGAGATCAGCCATGGGGACGATCAATCACGCACTTCCGATGGAGTCCCAGTAAGAACTCTGCACAGCTTCCTTGCTGGACAACACGCATGTGTTCTGCCAGGCACTTCCATTATTTCCCAGGGCAGTCAAAGTGCCACCTGTAGCACTTTTTCTGGACCCTGCCTCCTCTTCTTCCCTTGGCTGATTCTAACTTGCATCTTTTCCCTGGTAATAAGCCCATGTAACCATGAGCATAACTCCTCTCAGTGAGTTCTCTGAGTCCTTCGAGAAAAATTTTCAATTAAGGGTAGTTTTGGGAAACCTCCCCACCCTCAAGGTTGCAATGCTATCAGAGGGAAGTGGAGGTCTTATGTGGACTCTTCTAACTTGAAAGTTGGCTAAACTCCTGTAAGCAATGTTCCTGAGTAATTGGTAGATGCTGGGTGTTAAATGAAAGCCAGGATATTAACAGAGATATAAACTCAGAGACCATGGTTTAAAAACTCCAGAACACTATGCTCTGAGAAAACAGTAAGGCCATTAGTTCCAAGCATTTCTATGCCACATCTCTACATTCTTGTGCTTCGATGACACTTTAACTCTTTACCAAAAAGATTCAACAAAAAGAAAAACCTACCCTGTTTCCTATTTGATTCTATGAAACTCTTCAGATAATTTTAAAAATGCCTTAAGATCTAACTACCCAGTTACAGAAATAGCACTTACTCACCTATGCAACATTTGTGGCAGCCTTTTGTATCAGGAATCTTTGTTGTTAAAGCGAACTTTCTGAAAACATAAGACAGTAACAATGTATCTACTGCAGTGGTTAGAGTGACTTATTTATTTAAACATTTTATTTATTTATTGCGAGGCAGAGAGAAACAGAAAGACAATGAAAATGTGAGCTCTCATCTGCTGGTTCAATCCCAAATATTTGCAACAGCTTCAGATGCTGTGAGTAGGGGACACAATCCAGGTCTCCCACATGGGGAGCAGCAACCCAGCTTTATGAGTCATTATCACTGCTCCCAGGGTGTTAGCAAGAAGCCCGAGTTAGGAGTAGAGGTTTTTTTTTTTTTTTTTTTTTTTTAAAGATTTATTTATTTGAAAGTCAAAGATACGGAAAAAAGAGGGGGAGGTAGAGAGAGAGAGAGAGACAGAGAGAGAGGAAGGGCTTCCATCTGCTGGTTCACTCCCTAAATGGCTGCAATGGCCCAGGCTGAAGCCAGAAACCTGGAGCTTCTTCTGGGTCTCCCAAGTGAGTGTATGGGCCCAAGCACTTGGGCTATCTTATCTCCTGCTGCTTTCCTAGCATATTAGCGGGGAGATGGATCAGAAGTAGAGGAGCCAGGTCTTAAACTGGCACCCGTATGGGATGTCAGTATCACACGTGGAGGCTTAACCTACTATGCCACAACACTGGCCTAAGGAGTGGAGCTTTTATTAAATCCATTACTTCAGTATGTGACATGGGGTATCTTAACATCCAGGCTAATGCCCACCACACACACACACACACAATTATTTACTGGCAAACAGTGATTTATCAAACAGCTGTATCTGAAACAGATATAAAGAATTAAAACAAAACAAAAACACAACACAACACCTTCTTTGGACTCTATGACTCCACCCAACCTGATTTAGTAAAACTGAGGTAGGGCCTGAGAATGTGTATTATAAAAATGCCTCCACAGGTGACTCTCATGGACACTCAGGTGGTACATTCTAGATGGCATGTAGTTGAGTCTAAAGTACCTTTGAAAATTAAGACAAAGGAATTTTTTTTAAACTGGTTGTTTTCAAAATAAACACTAATTCCTGTCACTCTCAGTAGTACCAGAATGATCTGTACCTTGGCAGTATGCGGTCTGGAAACCTGTGAGTCTGAATATGGGCAGCTAATCCTGGTTTCTTGGCTTGTTCAAACAGAGCTATAAGATTATGAGAGTAGAGCTGAAAGGTTTTTCCTGTAAAAGAGAAATGTTATTTTTATTAGAATTATTTACAGAGTAGAAACACAATTTTTAAGTTAAAGAAAATGCAATTACCTTCTAAAATGAGGATCCAGTAATGTTCCAAAAGCCAAGCAATATAGAAAAACACACATAAAATCTCAGTTAATACTATTTTGAAAAATAATAATAGGTAAAATAATTTTTTAAAGCAAACAGATTTCTGTTTTGAAATACACAAATCAGGTGTATTCTAATAGGTGATTTGTGCAGAATACATATACCTCAATGATGCCTGCATAGTAAAAGAAACTGGTAAACCCTGTTATATAAAACCTTACTGTATGGACTGACGTAGAGCAATGCCCATGTGATTATTTCAGTATAACACAGGAAACTGTGATTTAAAGTGACTGTGAATGAAGTCTCAGATAAACCAGATTTAAAAACTAACAAAAGTAAAGCAAACCAATATTATAAGCCACAATACAGGATAACAAGGGTACATCTCGACAGAATCAGAAATGTAGCTGTGTTAAGCAGGGTGTGATATGGTAAATACCTTAATTCATTACGCATGGTATGGTAATACTGCAATACAAAATATTTCTATCCTTTTAGTATTAGAAAATATACTTATCAGCAACTAAATTCTCCAAATTCTCTCAGACTAGGAGCACTCCACTTAACACAACATTGCCTCTCCTCTTTCCACTTCCCGTATGTATACAGTTAGCTACTTAGGTAGCTGGACAGCTAAACGTATATGTACATGCATGTGAATGTTTTCTGCTATTGAGCTCTGCTGCATATCTATTTTCAGTTTCATGAGTCATTGTAAGTAGGCCATGGAAAGAATTAACCTACAGGCTTACTTTCCCCCTGCTTTCTCATAGTAATTTTACAAATACATAAAGTGTAGCTGATGTAACTTTTTTTATTTCCAAAGACAAAGATAATTAGGAATAAAAATAGCAAGATAATTCAAGAAAGATAACTGTATATGCCTATACTTCAGAACTATTAATGCAAAAGAATTGAGTTTAAGCTTATTTTTTGTGATGTTATTTTTAATTTACTTTATAGTCACAGGTTTAATACTCCACTAAATAAAGAGGTCAGCAAGTAAAAAGTAGAAAAGACCACTCTTCAGCAGATAAGTGCTGTGCACAATAATCAAATTCTAAGATGGCAATTTCACTGATACACATTACATTTTTTGGTACTGTTTATATTACTACCACAAATCAGAGAAAACATGTAATATTTTTCTTACTGGGTCTGGGACCCCAGCTTTTTAGAAGCCATTTATACATAGTGAAATAATATGTCCTTTATAAATGCCATCATTAGCTGAAATACAGATTCCTGAAGAATCTCTATTAGAAAAAATAATTAACTATCAGCAATCCTATGGGTATTCACTTAAGTGCAAAATGTAAACAAATATGTTTTTTGGTAGGTAAAAATTTTTTAAAAAGAGCGAAATAACACACACTCAGCCATTTAACCTACAACAACCAAAAAGAAAGGAAAAGAAGATCACAAAAAGCAAACTTAGACTTGCTTTGAAGACTGTAAAGTATTATACAAGACGGTGAACACGTGGTGCAGAAAAACATGAATTCCCCCAACAAACATCGCTGGGAGACCTCACACTTGACTAGGCATTTTGGGTATCACCTCATTTCATCCTCACAATGGCCTCATGAGACTGCTACAGTTACCCCATCATCCTCATCTGACAATTAAGGAAACTGAGGCCCAGAGAGGATGAGCGACTTGCTTGAGGTCAGAGAAAGGACGCACTGCCACTCTTTGCTTCTTTCCCTTAAGGACTGTCAATCCCCCATGGAGGTGGATGGTGACCGTGACAGTGGAGAGCACCCGGGTGACAGTCATTGCCTTATCCCTCAGGTGCTGTGGTGCTGGGTGGGTCTAAGAAGTGCTAATGTAACTAAAGACGAATCCCTTCTCAAAGTTTACTCCCATTCTAAGAGGGTCCTAGTTACTACACTAGATCAGAGAGACTTACATTTACAATAGTGAATACTAAAATTACATTTCTCAGGTTTACTAAATTTACATTTCTTTGCCTATGGTTTATTCTTCATCATTACATACATACCTGATAATGACATTAAAGTATTATTGATAACATATAGCCAGGTACACTTCCGTGGAAATAACTGAAAAAAAAAATCATTAAACTCTTTAATGTCAATTCTCTTATGTCTTAACCTCCAAATTCCAGCATTCTGAAATAGTATAAACAGTATATTTTGTATTTAAGGACATTATCGATATTTTCAAGAAAAAAAAAGACCTTTCAAGACAAACGTGAAGAATAAAATTTCATTTCTTTAAATACTTCAATCATAAAAATTAAATTGGAGTGCAACATACTGATTTTAAATTAAGATTCTACTTTTATTCTGTATGTCCAAATTAAATTGAGTTAGAATTCTAAATTACCTGTTCCATAGTTGCCTCATGCAGCTCATTGAGATTCAATGTGTAAATGCCATCTTCGGTTCCAAAAATAATGTACTGATCTGAAACAGTTGATAAATTACCAGAATTTGTTACCGTTGTCTGAAAACATTCTCTAAAATAGTAGCTTTGTGTTGTAACAGCGTTAAGACTTGGTCAGCTAGCCATCCATCCAAAATAAAAATATTTTCTAAAAGCATGCCGTTTTCTTCACCTCTTTTCTCCAATTTCTGCCTTATCTTTTAAAATTAGATATATTATAGGTTAGATGAACTCACTCAGACTTTATCTTACCATTATCATTCTCCCTTCAACATAATTTTCATATTTTCTATTGTACTAATCAATGTTTGCAACACACCTACCTCAAGTAATCTTTTAAACAAGGAAAATGTGACTTAAAGACAAATTATAAATCATGACACACTGGAAACAATGAGTACATTTAGTGCCCACATCTTGGTTTCTAAATACTATTTTCCACTAAAAAGAACCAGGGCTTCTCAGAGAAAACCAAGATTCCTATTCTGAGGCAAGGAAAGTATAAGATGAACAAAGAAAGCTTACTGTGCTAGAAAGGAAGAAAGGTACTCAGGAAATGAGAATGTTCCATACAAAAGAACATAGGATATCCCAAAGACTCTGGGACAATTTAAGTGTGAAAATAAATTAAAAGTGATTAGATGATATCTCACTGAATGAAATAAGAATTTGTAAGTTCAAACTGATAGAAATATATGTTAATACACAATACAGAGGCCGGTGCCGCGGCTCACTTGGCTAATCCTCCGCCTGCGGCACCAGCACCCCGGGTTCTAGTCCCGGTTGCTCCTCTTCCAGGCCAGCTCTCTGCTGTGGCCCAGGAAGGCAGTGGAGGATGGCCCAAGTACTTGGGTCCTGCACCCGCATGGGAGACCAGGAGGAAGCCTCTGGCTCCTGGCTTCAGATGGGCGCAGTGTGCCGGCCGTAGTGGCCATTTGGGGGGTGAACCAATAGAAGGAAGACCTTTCTCTCTGTCTCTCTCTCACTAACTCTGCCTGTCAAAATAAATAAATAAATAAATAAATAAAAACAAATAAACAATACAGAAAGGAAATTGCTGATGGAATGCCAATGGATACTAAAAGCAGTGAGTCAAAGTTTCATGAGCAAGAGCCAGTGGAAGCCTCAATGCAGCACAACGCTAATTCCTTAATAAATAGAAAAGAAAAAATTGTAACTTGATGGTGGAAAAACTTGGTATGTATCAGTTTAACCAACTGATCAACATTAACATCTTTAGTATTTGGACAAGCTGATGTCATGAATACTGAATGAGGCACTGGGAACAGCACTATAATATTTGTGTTATTCCTCCAAAAATGTAAACCTGATCTAAGCATGAAGATTCATCAGACAAATCCAAATTAAGGGACATTTTACAAAATAAGTGGAGATCAGGAGAGACAAGGACAGGTTTAGTAATTGTTTGAAATGAAAGACAGTTAAAAGAGATAAAGCAGTTTAATGCAACAACAGGTGATCTTGAATTGAATACTGGACTAGTGGCATAAAAACAGAGATATAATGAATGTTATTGGGATGATAAAATTTAAAGAAGGACTTTGGGTTAAAAAACAGTATTATATCAATGATAAATTTCTCAATCTTTATGACTGTACTGAGGATACATAAGAGATGATTCTTATTCCTAGAAAATACATACTGAAGAATAAAGAATAGAAGAGCATAATGTCTCCAATTTATTTTCAAGTATTCAAGAAAAAATGACTATATAGATGGAAAATGGGCAAACATGGGGTAAAATAGAAACAACTGGTAATTCTGAGTATACAGCAGTTTCTTGTAATTTTTTAAACCTTTTTGTAAGTCTGAAATTATATCAAATAAAAAGATACAAATCAAAAAAATTTTTCTTAGTATTAAATTTTTTTTGTTATATTTCTGTAATGGTGGCCTTCAAAGCAAAGCATTATATGACCTGTGTTTATCACTGTGTTGAAGGAGATAAACATTTCCTAAACTGCTCTGCTGCTTAAACTCTGTTTGCCAATTAGCAGACTCAGGCAGGCTCTTTCCATCAACAAGGCAAGTACAAACAGCAATGACATTGTGAAAGGACAACACTGAGAGTCACATGATAATGACACGGTTGGAATTCAAACCTAGACCTACTTAATTCCAAATATTTGCCTGCATGTATTATGCTTTTTTTAAAAGCCTAAATTAAAAAAGTCATTGACATCATTCAGACATATAGAAAAAGTAATAAATACAAAGAACTCCTGTATATCCTTAGTACAGATTCTACCAATGTGTGAAATGTGTCTGCTTTTGCTCATTCCTTCTCCATAAATACATTTTGTTCTTTGAAATGCTGAAGGAAAGTTAGACATGAATCTCTTTTACGCCTACATAGTTCAGTGCATATTTCATTTTTATAAAACGTCTTACATAACCACAAGATGTTAACACTGAAACTATACAAAGATCTAGTCCCCAGATTTTACTGATTGAGATTACAAATTATCCCCATAATGTCCTTGGACAGGAAAAGGAAACTCCATGGCTGCAATCAGCTGTGACGCCTTCTTAGACTCCTTTAGTCCAGAATAGTTCCTGTACCCTCTTAAATTTTAACGCCTTTAAGTGAAAACTAACTATATAGACTGTTGAAGGTTCCTACACAATTTAGCCTCTATGGTCATATTTTAAAAATAAGCTTCAGTTCGCTGGTTATGAAGATCCTTTCTCATAATAAGATTTTTATTATCAATATATACAAAAATCAGAAATTTTACCTTTTGTGTCAGGATGTATCCAAGATGTCGCACAATTAATTTTCAAAGGGCAGCCATCAAAAACTTTTGAAAAACATGCTCCCATCTTATTCATAAAGAAAGAAATATTGAATTATTTGATAATTTTATACTTTCTAAAAAATACCTAAGATCATTATAAAATGTCAAACTTACTCCTATTTTCATTTATTTATGGATTCATCCCAAAACTAAACTCATATTTTGACTTAATTTTACTCCTTTTACCAACTATAATCTACTAAGTTAGGGCAAAAATACCTAATTTATCAAAATATCTACATATGCCAACAATATGGTACAGGAATTTTAAGTTATTACTTTTCTTTAAGACTAACAGTATTAATGTGAAACAATGATGATTTTATTCAGGAGCATTACTGTGATTATAATTTCAGCACAACATCTATGAATCAGACTTTCACTGAATAAAAGCTAATTTATAAAGCACCTCATTCATGTGATTGGTTGAATCACCTCACAGACAGCTTTAGAAAAGGAGTTAAGCAGCTTTCTTTCCAGGTTCTGATTTATTTACCCAGATCACAGTATCCAGCATTAAAACATGCCCCTCCACTCCTTTCTAGTATATAGTCCAATGTCCAATGTGAAAATGGCTTCAGGGATAGAAAGACACTTAACCCACATGACCAACTTGACGCAAAGCTATTAATGCCATCACATTCAGATTAAATTGTTCTTTCCAGGCTAATCTGGGAATACAGCTGCCAGTATTTATAAAAACATTCCAAATTCAAACTAATTCACTCAAATAAAGGAGTATGATTTGATCCCTAGGATGCAAATATATCTATTATCTTTTTAAGAAATATATACTTCCTTTCAACGGTTCAAGGCATTTGATAGCAAACATAATTCTGCTGCTTCTAAAGAGATTAAAAAATGGCAAGTAGTTCACATAAAAATATTCCTTACCAGCACTTTCGGGGTAGGTGGAAGACCATTGATAGCTGGTTTCTGTGAGAAAAAAACAATTTTTAATGTAAGATCTCTAAACATTAAAAAACATGTTAGATATTTAGAAATTTAATTATTTGAATTCATGAATTCAAGAGACTGGGCCCCTTAGATGATAAGCACAGCATCAGTTACAGCTCATCACAGAATACCCGCTAATACCTACAGGGAAGTCTCGCTTGTCTTTTTTCCGTGGTAACTGCGGTGCTTGCGCTGACCCTTCGGTATTTTCACTCATCAGCTTTGAGATCCCATCACCATTTCCTAAGGAGAGACACAGTGCAAGTTGAATGATGTACTTACAGCAAGTACTTTCTTTGAAAAATATTTTTTTTCCTTTAGTACCTATCTTCCACTTGGGTGATACTTTAACAGGAAAAAATTATTTTATTTTTAGATTTACTTATTGTTTATTTGAAAGGCAAAGAGAGAAAGAGAGAGAGATGGAGAGATGGAGAGAGAGAGAGAGATGGAGAGAGAGAGAGAGAGAGAGAAATGGAGAGATGGAGAGATGGAGAGATGGAGAGACGGAGAGACAGAGAGATATTCTATATGCTGTTCACTTCCCAAATTCCAGCAATCACCAGGGTTCAGCCAGGCCAAATCGGGATCCAGGAGCCTGGAACTCCACTTGAGTCTGTGATGTGGGCAGCAGGAACCCAATTACTGGGCTATCACCCACTGCCTCCTACGTGCATTAGCAGGAAGCTGGATAGGAAGCATGGACTTGAACCAGACACCCCAATATGGGATGCAAGTGACTCAAGCAGTTAAGTTAACCTGCTGTGCCACAATACCTGTCCAAATTAGGGAATATTTTCTATTGTCAGATGAATTAATTTGAGTGCCTTTCCCTAGATCCTGTAGACATAACAGTGCCTCTTCAGCAGTGTTTTTAATCTATGAAAACAACAAATACCTTTCCACACTGTGAGAAAAATGGAATGTGTATAGGAGTGAAATCGCATTTTGAGATTTGATGATTGTTTGTAGCCCTGGTCTCTACCATTGAGGAACAGTGTTTTTGTCTTCTTACTATTTGTTGACCTCTACTTAGCATGAGGTTAATCTTATGAGTATAAAGTAAACTGAAAGCCGATCATTATAAAAATTAAGAGGGAATAAGAGAGGAAAGAGGAGAAGGGATTGCAGCATGGGTGGGAGGTAGAGTAGGGTAGGAAGTACACTATGTTCCTGAATCTGTATATATGAAATACATGAAACTTATACAACTTTAAATAAAATTAAAAAAAGAGAGATTAAAGAAGGAAGACACAGTAGTATGTTTGACAAATTGGATGTGTAGAGTGATGAAAATGAGGGACTCCAGATCAGATTAATATTTTTGAGTCAAAATCATTGGAATCATGTGAGATATTTACTGCTATTATTATACCAAGGCAATGAAAAGTACTCATAATAAATTTGTATTCCTTGTTATTTGCACAGAACCATATCTAATTTATTCAAAATGTACTATATATGGAACATAACAAAGCTAGCACTCATGAACTTTAAGATGGCTGTTCTTAATTACAACCACTGAACTATGTCTGGTGTTTGTTCTATTACTTAGGTTTCTTATCAGCCAATGTGCAGCTGCAGGGAAGAAAAAGACACCGTCTTTCCTTTCCCTTTTACTTTAATGTTAACAAAGATGAAGGGTGAAAAACTGAACCAAGTGTCTGTCCTTGGTCCCAATTTCTATGAATAAAGGCTTTTCCTAAAAGAAAAAAAAAAGACCTAATGATGTTGATGCTCAAGGCTTTTGATAACTGACCTTTAATCTGTGCTCAGTCCTACCTTCCTTTTCAGTCTCAAACTTCCATCATACTGACCAAACTCCAAACACGATTCAGACTGCCCTGCTGCAGTGCACTTACGCACCCCAGTCCACCTCCTGATGGCTCATAAGCCCTTTCACATCCTGCAGGAGGCCACTCCTCTGTTCTCTCTCCTTTCCCTCCTCAGAACTCTCTAGTCTCCCGGTACTTATACATGTGTTTATTCTGGGAGACACATACAGCCACTGTCTTCCCTAATGTTACAAGTATATGGGTGTAATTTTCATGGAATTAAAGAAGCTTCACAAAGCTTTGAATTCTAAGACTAAAGAAAATATAATGTTTAGAAAAGGAGCTAAGTGGCTTTCACTTTTGATTTATTTACCCAAATCACAGTATCTAGCTGTGTGCACGCCAGGGCTGCTGACACTGCCAGCCATACCAATAGAAGAAGTCTCTACAGGACCACAGCTTGGGCTGCTCTGCCTTCTGAGAACCTGAGGAGCTCTGTTCTCTGAATCAGGGCAACGTTTTACGGTTGATGACCTTTCTTCATCTGGGAGGTTGTCTTCAGGGTAACTGTTTATCCTTGGCTAGTAATAAGAAAATAAAAACGTTACTTTAAAAATCTGGATAAAAAGTTAACAGTTATCGTTAGGTAGCAAAGACTTCAGAGGGAAGCGGATGAACCTCTTCTTCATTCTGTGCAGTTCCATACACTGGGTTAAATGAGCAAGAGTTGAGTTAAATCTCCCTACTCAGCTAAAAACTTGCCTCGTGGTTTTTAATCAGCCTCAGTCCACAACTGATACAATTTTGATTAAAAAAAAAAATAAAGCTATGTAAACAATCCACAGAACATTCAGTAAGCAGCAGCAAATGAGGAACATGACTTCATGGAGCAAGACCCTACTGCCATGTCTCAGCAATAGCTGATAACGATAAATGATGAACTCTCTAGCTCCCCTTCATTCAAATGTTTTTGCAAATGAGCAATAACCAATTTTTGCCTTTTCCTAATAGGGATTACAAAGATTCTATTTCTCATGAAATTTTCCTTACTATATATTTTAAATCTCCGTATATCCCCCTTGAAGAAAACTGTATTCCTCTAAAATATCTTCTAGTGAATTCTGAATAAACTTGACAGAATTATTTTGAAGCTTAATTACTTAAACAAGGATTTATGGTTTAAAAGTAGCTCACCTTCGGAGGCAGAGGGGGTGGTACTGCTCGTTTTGAGGTTGATCTAATACAAAGAGAAAAAATGCAATTTAGACAGTAACAAATGACATCCCATAACAAATGACAAATATAAAACAGAGACACTATTAAATATGCATTAAATCTTTTTATAATATCAAAGATAATAAGACAAATAGAACATGATGCAGAGTGTAATACTTTTAGGAAGACCAAAGACCTCATATTGTCAAACTGTATTAGCAAAACCATAAAAGAAATTTTTATAAAGTAGTTAAGTCTTTTTTATTTTACAATTATGCTCTACTACATTTAATAAAAAATAAATTTACTAATAGAAAACAGATTCAGATTTTTAGAGTTAGAAACCATGGATTAAAGGAGGCACTTTTTTTCTAAATAGGTCTTATTTATTTATTTATTTGAGAAGCAGAGTTACAGACAGAGAGAGGAAGAGACAGACAGAGAGGTCTTCCATCTGCTGGTTCACTCCCCAAATGGCTGGGCTGATCCAAAGACAGGAGCTTTTTTGGGGTCTCCCATGTGGGTGCAGGGGCCCAGGCACGCAGGCCATCCTCTGCTGCTTTCCCAGGCACATCAGCAGGGGGCTGGATTGGAAGAGGAGCAGCTGGGACATGAACTAGTGCCCCTATGGGATACCGGCACCACTGGAGGAGGTTTAGCCTACTACGGACACAGTGCCAGTCCCAGGCTCTATTATTAAATCCTTTGCTATTCAAAGTATGGTCCCAGCAACACTGGCATGGCCCAGGAACTTTATTTATTTAAAGATTTTATTTATTTGAGAGGTAGTTATAGACAGTGAGAGGGAGAGACAGAGAGAAAGGTCTTCCTTCCATTGGTTCACCCCTGAAATGGCTGCAACAGCTGGAGCTGTGCCGATCCGAAGCCAGGAGTCAGGAGCTTCTTCCTGGTCTCCCATGTGGGTGCAGGGCCCAAGCACTTGGGCCATCCTCCACTGCCCTCCCGGGCCACAGCAGAGAGTTGGGCTGGAAGAGGAGCACCCGGGACTAGAACAGGTGTCCATATTTCGGGATGCCAATGCTGCAGGCAAGGATTAACCTACTGTGCCACAGTGCCGGCCCCAGCCCCAGGAACTTTAAAAATGTACTATGTAGAAAAATGTACTCTGTATTCAATCAGAATCTCCCTTTTGTTGTTGTTGTTGTTATAAAAGAGATTTATTTATTTATTTGAAAGACAGTGTTACATCAAGGGAGGGAGGGAGGGAGGGAGGGAGGGAGGGAGGGAATGAATCAATCTTCCATCCTCTGGTTCACTTCCCCAAATGGCCGCAATGGCTAGGGCTGGACCCGGAGCCAGGAGCTTCATCTAGACCTCTCATGTGGGTGCAGGGGCCCAAGTATTTGGGTCATCTTCAGCAGCTTTCCTAGGCACATTAGCTGGGAGCTGAATCAGAAGTGAAGCAATCAGGACTGGAACTGGCACTCATATGGGATGCAGGCGCTGCAGGTGGCAGTTTAACCTGCTGCACCACAGCATAGGCCCCCTAGAACCTCCATTCTAACAAGCTCCCCAGGTGACCAACAGGCATATCAGAGTTTGAGAAGCAGTGAATTCAGCCTAGCCCAGTGGTCCCACACACATTCACAGTCATTGCAATCACTTGAGAAGCTTCCACAGTTCTTAGATTCCTTTCTCTGTAAGGGGCCACGGGTAAAAATTGTAGGATGTGTGATATACCGTGGTCGCAACTCTACAACTCTGCTGTTCTGGCATGAAAGCAGCTATAAAAAATACATAAATTAATAAGCATGGTTGTGTCCCAACAAACCTTTACTTACATACACTGATTAAAATTTCAAATACTTCTCATGTGTAGCAAAAATATTGTTCTTTTGATTTTTTCAACCATTAAAAACACAAAAACATCATTCTTAGAGCATGGTGTGTATAAAAATAAGGAGGAGGCCAGTTCTGGTCCACAGGCCATAGTTTGCCAATCCTGCACCTATAGCTTAATGCTAGAACCCAAAGATCTGTATTTCCAGAGTTATCTAGGCTACTGCAATGCACAAACAGGTTACAAACAACTCATGGAAGCCAGCCAGAACTTTTGAGGGAAGACAGGTCTAGAATGTACTGGTTTTCTAACTCCTATTGAGGTATTTTTTTTGTCCATGATATCACATGATTCATCTTTCAGTATATCATCATATATATTCAAATTAAAAAAACAAAAACCACAAATCTTAACGATCAACACATGATGCTTTCTACATTGACAACATAGTACAACTTTTTTAAGAATGAAAATTAAAGATTAATTTAAAAAACACTTCAAAACTGTTCTTATGTATTAATTAAAATAAAGTTATTAAATCAGAAAACAACTTACTTGCCAGTATTTGCACCATCAACAAAAGGATTCCACTTTAATATAAAATTTGGGTCTGATGACACTCCCTGTGAAGAGAAAAAATGTGGTTTAAAATGCTATTTCTAACAACAAAAAACCAGAAAAGTTACTCCATAACAACTTTTATTTGGTTCAAGGAAATATTCCACTGTAATGACTGTTAATCATCTTGTATTCAATCAGTTTTTGAATCTCCAGCTAGCTTTGCTTTGTCATGTGACCTATTTAGGTCAATGACTCATTATCAGTTGACAACAAAAACTTCAGAAATTCCATAAACATACTAAATGTAGCTTCAAATGTGACAAGCCCTCTTTACCAATATGCTAGTGTTTTCCAAAGCAAAAGAGAAAACAATAATGTAATATTAATAGCATCACTACCCCATTAGTAAGGAGAACTAAATAGCTTATTATTAAATTATCATTTACTTATTGGTGCACAACTTTTGTCTGTAAGTATGGAAACTGAAGACTTCATACTCAGTGACATATAGAGTAAGAAGAGCACTAATTCTAAATAAGGGAGAAGAGATACAGTAATCAGAAGACAGATATTCTAAAAATCATATAAATAAAATAGATGTTAATATGACTTCCACACTGATTCTAAAGTCTTGCTTTATTTATTCTTTTCTTTCACATTATCTCAAAATAAGTGCAATTTTTTAAAAAGCTGTATTAACAAAACATTTTTTAAAAATATAAGGCAATGCAGGGATACAGAATGTACTGCAAACTTAACAGAATTACTAAGAGAAAAGGCCCTGAGAACTTGAAGCTTATGCTTATCCATGCAGCTCATAACTTCAGGGAAATGCAGACTGAGAAGGGTCAAATGAAAGGCTGACATACTGTGCCACTGTGTGGCCTAGTCAAAATATGCCTAAACTATTTCAAACTGTAATGTGAGAGGTACATTATCAAAATTAATGCTTATATGGTATATTACTTTGTTCTGTCGTCAAAGTATACTTAATTCTAAGCTTTCTCCAATTCCAATGTGAATATACTTAAAAAAACTCACAATTCTTACCATTTCATCGCGTGCTTCTGTTTCCTTCCGCAGAGGAGGTTCAAATTGTAACTTATCAACTGCAACATATAGAACAGATATTTACAAAATCAGCATGTTAAAGACTTCATCTCAGGATTTCTACAAGAAGGTTCTGTAAGGGGGCAGCAAGGGACCCATGAGAAGAAAAGAAAGAGACCACAAAGTCTCCTATGTTTTAACTACAAGAGTGCTCCTTTTTACTTATCCAAAGAAAATAATCTGGGACCTTCCTAACATCGTTACCTAATTCTTGGTTGTAATCAGGAAATTAAACAGTACTTTTTGTGTAAGAGATTTTTAAAAACTTAATTAGAAGTAGATGACTAGAAAAATTAAGTATTTTCTCTACATTGCAAACTCTGTTTTGAGATTAATTTAAGCTATAGCTTCTTAGGATAAATGAACCAAAAATAAATTACCTGTAAACTATCTAAATGAACAAATTATTTCTGTCAAATTAACTGTCACAATGCTGTTCAGGAATCTATTTGGCCTAGTAAGATTGATTTCAGAATAATTATTCCAAATAAAAAAAAGAGTATCTTCTTTTACATGAAATATTCTAAAACAGAGAAAAGGATAATTTATTACCTACTCATAAAGCACAGAGAATTTTAAAAATTTTAAATTCTAAAATCCAATGTGACAGAAAGGTCAAGGAAATTTCTATACACTCATACTTGCATCAGAGATGCAAAATTCCCATATACAGTCTTAGCAAAGCAAGCAAAATACATTTAAAAAGCATTTAAGGAAAACTGTATTATCCTTACCCCTAAAAAAAATTTGCGCAGAATATAAAGTACTGGTGTAATTCATGATATTAAACAGAAACAGTAAGTTATAAACTTTTTAATTAAAGGTTAGAAGACATCTCATAAAATATAGAGTACATTGTAATTCAGAAAGAACCATTTTATTCTTTTGAGATAGAGAAACTTTGTTTTAGCATTAGAAATACTGGCAAGCAGGTCTAGAGATGCTTTATAAAAGGCACTAGTATGGCAAAAATTATCACTTGAATAATAAGAATTTAATATCTGGTAAATTTAGAGACTTACAAAGGTAAGGAGGCCTTCTATGTCCTGATTAAACTCCCAACATGGTAAGATTCTAGCTACGATTAAGTACCAGGAATCAGAGTTACCTTTCTGCCATAAACAACCACATCCATGTAATACAAATGTGTATGTGCTTGTGTGTATGTCTGCATATATATAAACTATATGAAGCAAGTGTTTGGCCTGTGATTCTTGAGAGAAAGGAAATACATGGTAAGATCTATAGTCATGGCCGGCACCGTGGCTCACTAGGCTAATCCTTCCTTCGCCTTGCGGCGCTGGCACACTGGGTTCTAGTCCCCGTCAGGGCGCCGGATTCTGTCCTGGTTGCCCCTCTTCCAGGCCAGCTCTCTGCTGTGGCCCAGGGAGTGCAGTGGAGGATGTTCCAAGTGCTTGGGCCCTGCACCCCATGGGAGACCAGGATAAGTACCTGGCTCCTGCCATCGGATCAGCGTGGTGCGCCGGCCGCAGCGCGCCGGCCGCGGCGGCCATTGGAGGGTGAACCAATGGCAAAGGAAGACCTTTCTCTCTGTCTCTCTCTCTCACTGTCCACTCTGCCTGTCAAAGAAAAAAAAAATCTATAGTCATCCTAGCTTTCTGCATGGGGCACTGTACAAACTAGGAAACAGTAAAGTAGACATCAGAGAGAGAGTCTCAATGGATGAAGGAAACAAAGATTAAAATTTGGGCAGTGCTTAGACAATGGGACATTAAAGGGCATGGCCTGAGAAATATGAATGTTGTACAAAAAAGGAATTCCAGAAATATGTAAAGGAGTCTCCTGTATCTTTAGCTGAATACCAAGAACGAAGCAAGCCTTTGTCAGACAACAACAAACACGAGCTTCTGGAGATCCCACAGCACGAGGAAAGATATCTGAGTTTCTATCCAGATGAAAGACTCTAGTAAAAACTTACACAAACCTTGAAAGGATCAAGTTGACTTATCAGGTGATTAACTCTTTAAACAAAGAGGACAAAATCTCAGAGACACAGATGTCAGAAACAGCAGCAGACAAGCACTTTAAAACAGCTATGATAAACACGTAAAAAGATTTAACAGAAAAAATGGACACAGCAAGTAAGCAGACAGGAAAGAACTAGAAACTGTGTGCATGATGAGGTGTATGTATGCGTGTGTATTTTATAGGACTGAAAGCCTACATCTGAAAAATACTGTATCTGAAATAAAATTCACTGGATAGGCTTAACAGCAGACTGAATACTACAGAAGAAAAGATTAGTGAACTTCTAATCAGGGCAAGAGAAATGAAATTGAAGCATAGAGAACAACGACAAACTTCTATGAATGAAAGTGGCAGAACAAAGCCCCAGTGACCTGTGACAAGTGGTCTAACGTGTAACTAGAGTCCCAGAATTCTAGAAGAGCCTGGCGCATAAATTCTGAAGAAAGAGCAGCCAAACACTTCCCAAATTTGATAAAAAATCAATCCACAGATCTAAGAAACAAAATGTACCCCAGATAGACTATGGCTACACATACTGCAGTCAAATTATTAAAAAAAAAAAAACAAACACAAAACCCACAAAAGTTTCATATTATAGTACCTTGTACCTTAAAAATTTTAAGTTTAATTCATGGATTGGGTTATAATCTGAAGCCTCAAAAACTGGTAAAGGGAACAGGTATTTAGTCTATTGGTACATACTCATGTCTCACATTGGGGTACCTGCGTCTGATGCCCAGCTACTCTGCTAATGCAGATCCTGGGAGACAACAGTGATGGCTCGAATACTGGCTCCCTGTTACCCATGTAGGCGACTTGGCTTGAGTTACTGCTTTCCTGCTTGGGCCTGGCCCAGCCCTGGCTGTTGTGAATATTTGGGAAGTGAACATGCAGATCAGAGATGTTTCTCTATCAAATAAGTAAAATTTTTGAAAAATTTAAAATATTGACAGAGGAACATATGGGTAGGCAATACTGCAGATGTTTTTTCATAAATAGTTTTTCTCTCAACAAAGGCTTTTATTTGGTAATTATGTATTATATATATATTTAGTTCTAGTGTGTAGAAAGCTTGACAAAAATCCTCAATTTTAAGTGGCAAAAAAAAAAAAAAAAAAAAAAAAGTTCCCTGAGTTGTGTTTCCTGAGAAATCTCTAATTGTATCTCCAAGATGCACTCACTCACTTTCCTTGAATTGTTACCAAGGAAATTTGTAGGATAATGTACCTTACAATCTCCACTGCCTGTGACACCTCGGTATGATTTTAAAAACTAAACCATTTAATCATTACATATAAAATGTCCTGACAAAATCAGAATAGTTTTGAAATTTAAACTAGTTAAACTTTCAAAAATGCTTAAACTTCCTCAGACTTAAGTTTTCTGTTTTCACTTTTCCTTACCCTGAATAACACTGAAGTCAACACCTCTGGAGCCCACTGGACTCAATGAAGCAAAACTAGAGCATCCCATGTATCTGGGAATTTTGCCCTCACCTACTCTTTGCACATTTACTGTAGGTACACAGCTAGACTCTTGTACTACACTGCTTTACCTTCAAACAGGTCCAAGAAGCATTTCCACCGAGATGACCTCAACGTGATTTAATATGCAGACTGTCTTGGAAAACTGCCCTCTGATCCCGATAAAGAGAATCTTGCCAGCTACTGTTAGTGGTAAGCCAGGGTACCAATCTCTGTATTCACGTCTCTCAGAGAGACACACAACCAATCATGTCACGGGAATAGTGACCCAGCAGAATACCTCAAATCAGAGATGACCAGGAATCTGAGAAGCATGTGACTACAAAGGAACACAGCTTCCACCCAACTACTGGACCAAGCCCATGACCACAGGAAGTGGAACATCTGCCCTCAGCCCATGGGACTAGATGAGCAGAGCTACTGTCATACTTTAATCTGCACACTACAGTATGTATTCTATTTGCTCAACCACATTTCTACCCCTTCTTTACCAGTTGAAGATACTGGACTGACAGACACTTGATATTTCTTAACTATGGTACTTGTAGATTCCCTGTTTTTAATATTGCTTTTTTGTAGGGGAGGCCAGCATTGTGTCACAGCTGGTTAACTGCTGCTTGCAATGATGATTTCCCATATAGGAGTGCTGATTCAGGTACAGGCTGCTCTGCTCCGATCCAGCTCCCTGCTACTGTGCCTGGGAAAGCAGCAGCAGATGGTCCAAGTGCCTGGGCCACCGCCACCTGCATGGCAGACCTGGATGGAGTTCCAGGGCCCTGGTTTGGCTTGGCCCAGCCCTGGCCTTGTGGCTTTTTGGGGAAAGAACCAGCGGATGGAGGGTCTCCCACTGTGTCTCTCCACTTCTCTGTCATTCTGCCTTTCAAATAAATTAATTAAAATAATAGTGCTCATGGGAGTCTTCGTCAGTCCTTGGTATGAGTTCAACACCTGGTTGAAATTTACTCATGGCCGGCGCCACGGCTAATCCTCCGCCTGCGGCACCGGCACATCGGGTTCTAGTCCCCGGTCGGGGCGCCGGATTCTGTCCCGGTTGCCCCTCTTCCAGGCCAGCTCTCTGCTGTGGCCAGGGAGTGCAGTGGAGGATGACCCAAGTCCTTGGGCCCTGCACCCCATGGGAGACCAGGAGAAGCACCTGGCTCCTGCCATCGGATCATCACGGTGCGCCAGCCTCAGCGCGCTGGCCGCGGCGGCCATTGGAGGGTGAACCAACGGCAAAAGGAAGACCTTTCTCTCTCTGTGTCTCTCTCTCACTGTCCACTCTGCCTGTCCAAAAAAAATAAAAATAAAAAAAAAAAAACAAAAACTAAAAAAAAATTTACTCACAACTTAGCAAAAATTATCTAATTAAATCAAATGTATTTGCACTCACATTTTCTTTTTTTTTTTTTTTTTTTTAAGATTTTATTTATTTATTTGAGAGGTAGAGTTACAGACAGTGAGAGGGAGAGACAGAAAGGTCTTCCTTCCGTTGGTTCACACCCAAGTGGCTGCTACAGCCGGCGCTGCACCGATCCGAAGCCAGGAGCCAGGTGCTTCTCCTGGTCTCCCATGCAGGTGCTGGGCCCAAGCACTTAGGCCATCCTCCACTGCCCTCCCAGGCCTCAGCAGAGAGCTGGACTGGAAGAGGAGCAACCGGGACTAGAACCCGGAGCCCATATGGGATGTTGGCGCTGCAGGTAGAGGATTAACCAAGAGAGCCATGGCGCCGGCCCCGCACTCACATTTTCTGTGGTTACCTACCAACTTCCTTTGGTGCCAATTTCTTGTTACTAGCTTCCTAGGTAATTGGACTGATCATGAATTGACTTCAGATGACAAACAAATTGTTAAAATTAGGTAATTTAGCTGATGTACTCAATTTGGATCAGAGAGCAAATAGAGAAATCTGCCCTGCCATTAATCAGGCTTGGGGGGACAGATGAAAACCCAACTGAAAATGAACAAGAAAACGTTTCTCCCAAAGATATTCTACACATGTGAAGTTTCGTATAATGAGCCCCTGAGCTATACTGCTATCTTACTGAGAAACTCATGCTCTAAAATTACAGAGTGCCAGAAACTTTGCTGTTGTATGCAATCATATTCATCAGAATGAATCATTCTGTTCTAGCCTGGAAGACTTAAGTCACTGACCCAGAGAAGCAGACTCAATTTCCAACCCAGACGTAAAGCTTCAGAGGAAGACATTTATGAATCTGACATTCCAAGTTTCCAAAGAAACACATTTCTGTGTCCACTTTTACAGCACAAACCTGGTGTTCACCTCCTGCTATAAACATGGCTGCTTTGTTCAAGGTCATCACTTACATGTCACTGCAATGCCACTATTTGCAGCATGCTAGACCTCTTTTGCTGTATTTGCTGAGACGCTGGATGGTTCCTCTGGTGTGTGTTCTCCCTCACTGCAAGCAGTCAATAAACAAGGCCTTGCTGGACTACAAAGTTATTCCAGGTGGTCTTAGATTGAGTGGGCTCAATTCATAATAATTATATGTCTACCAAATACTATGTATATTTGACTATCAACAGAAGAATGCATAAATTGTGGTACAATCATGTGGTGGAATCTGTGACTATAATAAAAACAATGAACTGGTTATTGCTACATGTGACATGAAGGATTCTCACAGGCATTACTGAGCAAAGGTAACTAGGCATAAAATGTATCAGCCCACTTAGCTGAAGGTCAAGACTGGGTATAACACAATCTATGTTTAGAGACCACAGCAGTAATTAGCATGGGCAGGGTAGGGTTGGGAACTCTTGGAGTGGAAAGGTACTGACAGTGAAGCAGCATGAGGGAGCCGTCACAGATTCTGATCATGTCCCACCTCCGGTGCAGGGTGCTAGACACATGAGTGCATATGTATTTAGAAATTCATCATGCGTGTATTTCATATTTGAGTTTTTGACTATCTGTAAATAATCAGCTCAGTTTAAAAAACAAAGAAAAAAACAGAACTAATTGGAAATATACAAAGTCTATTAAACAAAAACAAAACAGTAAAATATTCCTAACAGATCCCAAAAAAGAGGTGTGAAAATTTAAAGATGGACAAATCAAGGGCTGGTGCTGTGGCGTAGCGGGTAAAGCCACCGCCCACAATGCCAGCATCCCATAGAAGCGCCAGTCCAAGTCCTGGCTGCTCCAGATCCGATCCAGCTCTCTGTTATGCCCTGGAAAGCAGTAGAAGATGGCTCAAGTCTTTGGGCGCCTGCACTTGCGTGGAAGACCTGAAAGAAGCTCCTGGCTTCAGATCGGTGCACTTCCAGCCATTGCAGCTAATTGGGGAGTGAACCAGCATATGGAAGACCCCTTTCCCTCTCTCTCTCTCTGCCTCTCTGTGTTAACTCTTGACTTTCAAATAAATAAATCATCTTTTTTAAAAAATAAAGATGGACAAATCATCAATAAATTGACCTTCAACTCTACTACTTTCTGCCTGGTGTGTGAAACACACAGAGCTCCCTCTAAGATCATCAGTACATAGGGCACTTAAGGAAGAAACAAATCTTGAACTATTCGCTGAGAAAGTATTCTGTTTATGACTATCAGTCTTCTAAAGTTAATACATAAGTTTAATGAAATCTCAGTAAAAACATGGTTTCTTTTAAAATTAAGATTCTTAACTTTATGTGGAGGAAAAAATAGCATAGCATCATAATCAAAAAGATCAGCAACAAGGCATATATATATATCTGTACATGTACGTGCGTGTGCATATGTGTCTGTGTGTGTGTGTGTGTGTAGGCAGGGGCAGGGATTAGGGAGAGAATAGTCCTGCAAGACTCTAACAGATATTATAGAGATATAATTATCCAAAGTATGCTACTCCCACATGAACAGACAAAGGGTGCAGTGGAACACAATTTCCAGAAACAGTCCTGAAACTGAAGAGGAATTTAGTATATTGTGAAGACGGCACATGAAATTCCTGATTAGATTAAATCTTTGATGAACAGCACCAAGATAAACGGGTAGGTATCCAGAACGAAAATGAAGTCGAATACAGACTTTATACTTTCTACCACATATTTTAGACTAAAGATAAAAGCATTTTAAAAAATCAAACTACAAAAACAGAAGAAACAACAGAATACTTTTGTAACTTTGCAATCAAGAAAGCCTTGCTAAATATGACATAAAATTCAAAAGTTATCCAAGACAAGACAGGCAAGTTAGACTGTATTAATGGACTTCTACACAGCCGCATAAAATACGGAATACAGCTTTATAATGGAGTATCAACTTGGTCACTACTCTTCTCTCTAGTATTTGAGGCCCAGAGTCCTATTCAGATTGTAAAAGAAGGTAACTAAGAAAATACGAATTTGGGTGCTAACAAAGGCACTGTACCTTGAATTATTGGCTGAATCATAAAATGTACTAACTGAAACTAATATGATAAGGACATTCTAACACTGCAGCTGTATTTCTGAAGTTGTATCCAAAACGCTCAAGATATTTGAGTTTAAGAAAACTCAAACAAAATGCTCATCTGAAATAATTCTATTTAGCCCAAATATTTAATGAGTTATCTTCTCCCATTATGTTTTAAAATTTAATTTGTATTTTACTGGTTATATATCTTATTTTGCTATAAACCACTTTAAATCTCTTGAAACAAATATACATTTAGGTTAATAAACCTAACATATAAAACTTATTTCCAAATTTGTTTTTCTAAATTAATGTTGCAAGATCCAGCACTGTGGCACAGCAGGTTAAGCCTTTGCTTATGACACTGGCATCTCATGTCAGAAAAGCAGTTGGATTACTTGCTATTCTGCTTCTGATCCAGCTCCCTGCTAATGTGTCTGAGAAAGCAGTAGAAGATGGCCCAACCATCTGTCTCTACCATCCACGTGGGAGACATGGATGGAATCCCGGGCTCCTGGTTCTGGCCTGGCCCAGACCTGGCTACTGGCCTTTAGGGAAATGAACCAGGGATAGAAGAGGTTTTTTTCTGTCACTCTTTCAAATAAGTAAAAAATAAAAAAATCAATGCTGCTAAAGTGACAAATACTGATATAAAACTTTCATCTTCAGTGATTAGTTTATCAAATAAAAAATAAATTTCTTCTTTTAAATACTTTTAGAAAAGATTCATGTTAGTGTTGATCTGACTTAAAAAAAAAAAACAAAACAAAAACCCTAAAACCAGTGTGGATGTTTGGCCTAGTCCTAAGATGCCCACATCTCGTATCAGAGTGCCTGGGTTCCACACCTGCCTCTAGCTCCTGAAACCATCTGCCAGCTGATGAACATACTGGGAGGCAACAGTGATGGGTCAAGTAACTAGGTTCCTGTCAATCTACTGAGAGACCTGGACTGTGTTCCTAGTTCCTCACGTCAGCCCAGGCCCAGTACTTGTTGTTACTAGCATTGGGGGAGTTAAATTTTCAGAAATAATTTATAAAAATTATAAGTAATTTATAAAAATTGAAACCAATGTAAACGCCCAACAAGAGGGAACTACTTATCAATTAATAAAGCAGAATGCAATAAATATAACAGTTAATGGTTATGCTAACATATAGAAAATATTTCTATATGAAGTAAAATTTTATGTATAAATTCATCCACATAAAAATATACATGGAAAAACATAAAGGAAATCTGGCAAAAGATATCAACTATGGGTTTGCTCTGGGCAAGGCAATCATATGCAATGCTAATTTTCTATTTTTTTCTTATTGCAAATGTTTTGCAATGAATACCATCATTTTCTTAAGTAAAAAATAAAAAGCATTCAAAAATTGTAAATCATGGGCATTCTATCTAGAAGAGAAAAGCAAGTCCTATTTTAGAAGTATTTCATATGTTAAAATATGTAGCCTCAATCAGTATCAAATTTTATTATTCCATAAGAAGTACAATACCCAGCTCAACCCTCCAAAACCAACAATGGAAAACGTACACCAAACACATACAATTTATTTCTGAAGCTGTCCGTTCAGCTCTGGCATTCCTGTTTGTAGATCTAATGGTATGACGAATGATTGCATGGGGCTGTGAATATAAGCATAATACACGCACTTTAAAAAATTTCAACGATAAAGTTAAAAGATAAAATTTTCTTTTTAATTGTTACCATTTATTAATGATTATCTGTTAAATTTTGAGATAAACATAAAACAAATACAATGAACAGTAAGATGCTTTAATATTAATCCATGCTTACACTTGCAAAATATTGAAGGGTTTCAAAAAAATAAGACATATTCTCCATGCCTCAAAGAGGTGGACTACGTCTGGGAAGATAAGACAAGCACATACTAAAAAAAAATAGGAAATGGTAAAGTGCCGCTCATTAAGATAAATGGATTACTAGGGAGAAATGATTTTACAGTGAGGACTATAAAAGTTCTTCACCAAAGAGCTGTACTCTCATCTGGGGCCTTAATGCGCAAGTTAAGTATTGGATATGCAGAAATGTGAGAAAGCATTCTAAACATGAGAAAGAACACAGAGTGATGGAAGAAATAAAGAAAAGCAGGGAGTCTTCAGAGGAAGTGAACTGTTTATTATTTGGCTACAGCGAAGACAAAGCTGGCAGACAGACGGAGGTGCGCCAGATCATGAAACATTCTGAATGCCAGGCCAGGGCTCTCCATTTTATTTCTTTGGCAGAAAAAAAATTTTGGAGCAAAAAATTTGCTCCAAGGGAGCAAGGGAGTGGCATCACCACAGTTACTTTAAGAGTACTCTGATTAGCATATAAAAGAGTAGGGAAGGGACAAATACTGGATGCAGGGAGACTGAGTAAGAAATGTAAGTCAAGAATGAAGTTTACTGTCTCCACAGTCTCATGTAAGTGCCTGCTCCGGTGAAGCTATGCCTTCAGCTTGACCTCTGTCTACCAAATTTCTCATGACTCTCATTCACTGATGGCTTAAAAGTGGCTCACGTGTGTTTTTTCCACTACTTCAAGACCCAACTATCATTTCAATGGACTTCAAAAGCTCAGGTCCAATGTTCTAGACTTGTTTCCCGACCTAATCTCTGAAGACATTCTCACATGCTTCACCCCACCCTGCATGCCTGTAATCACACCTGGAACCAATCATGAGCTCTGATACACAAATTTACCTACACTCTAAAAGCCTGAGGCCTTGTGTTCATAATCTCACTTATTCCAATTACTGTTTCCCAAAAAGACCTATTTATTTGAAAGGCAGAGACGGGGGGAGGGGGGTGGGGTGGTGGTATATTCCACCTACTGGTTCACTTCCCGAATTGCCACAACAGCCAAGGCTGGGCCAGGCCAACACCAGGAGCCTGGAAGTCCATCAGGGTCTCCCTCGTGGGTGGCAAGGGCCCAAGTACCACCTCCTGCTGCTTTCCTAGGTGCATTAGCATGGAGCTGGATGGGCAGTGGAGCAGCTGGGAACTGACCCGGCACTCCAACATGGGATGCCAGCATTGCAAACTGCAGCTTAACCTGCTACACTACAATTCTGGCCCCCTCCAATAATATTTTTAAGGTTTATTTTATTTGAAAGGCAGAGTGACAGAAAAAGACACATAGAGAAACGGATTTTCCATCCACTGGTTTACTCCTCAAATGACCAGGGTTGGTCCAGGCTGAAACCAGGTGTCCAAAACTCCATCTGGTTCTCCCATGTAGGTGGGCAATCTTCTGCTTTCCCAGGGCATTATCAAGGAATGGGATCAGAACAGTGGGACCTGGGCTGGCATGCCGATATGGGATGTCAGTGTCATAGGAGGTAGCTTAATCCACTGCCTCACGATAATGGCCCTATTCTCAATCACTCGTTTAATGTTCTTCTTGGAATATCAAGTCCACCAATCCACTACTTCCTCACTCTCCATATGCTTCCTGCCTATCTTCACTTTTCTCCCTACAGAGTTTTAATCTATTACTCCAAAATTTCAAGCAATCTGTTAATGGTATTTTAAAATTCCTTAGCCTCATGTTCCCCAGCACCCTTACATAACAGATTGTCAACCCTGGATGGATTCAACCTGTGTGTTTACATGTGAGGTATGAATCACTACTGGAGGAAAAGTACATGCAGAACATCCTGAGAATTCATTTCATTTGAGCCCAATCCTTCTCTAGTCACAGACAGCCACGGACGGTCAGAGACCTTCTCTCATCAGTTAACCCACGCACAGCTCCCAATTACGGTTTTAAACCTTCTCCACGCTCATCATATCTACCTATTTTCTTTTCAGGAGATGACCTGGCCACTTACTTCACAGAACAGAAATTACTAGCCACACTATCAGTGAAGCTCCTTTCTTTTATTTATTTATTTTTTTTTTTTAGATTCACTTATTTTACTTGTAAGGAGTTAGAGAGAGGCAGAGGCAGAGGCAGAGGCAGAGGCAGAGAGAGAGACAATCTTCCATCTGCTGGTTCATTCCCCAAATGGCCAAGAGGGCTGGAACTGGGCTGGTCTGAAGCCAGGAGCTTCTTCTGGGTCTCCCACATGGATGCAGGGACCGAAGCACTTGGGCCATCTTCTACTGCTTTCCCAGGCACATTAGCAGGGAAGCTGGATAGGAAGTGGAGCAGCTGGGACTCAAAGCGGCACACATATGGGATGCCGGTGCTGCAGGCAGTGGCTTAACCTGCTCTGCCACAGTGCCAGCCCCAGGGATGCTCCTTTCGGATGCAAGAGAACGGTTACTTTATCCAAGATCTAGCCCCTTATCATATTCTACATTCTACCCTCCACTTTCTTCTTAAGAGCTCTCTCCATCTTGCTCTCTGTAAGCATTCAATCCTGTTTTAAGCTTCTCCTTGCAAAAAACATAAAAAGAAGGAAATAAAACCCAGTGCAACTCATTCTCCCCAGCTACTGCTCTACCCTGCACCTCCTTCACAATTATTTTTAATAAAAACTACTGTACTTACCTTTCAAATCCCTCCAACCTAGCTTCTCTTCCATTACTTGAAAATTATCCTTGTCAAAGTCATCAAATACTATCACCTAAATCCAAAGATGACAATAACTTTAACTTAACTCCTAGGCTGTATTCTCAACAAAAATCTCTTTCCTATGTTTCTTACTAATTTTTTGTTAGTTCCTTTTTGCTTGCCTGACCTTTAAATTTTGGGGAAAATCTCAGGATGCTGTCCCAGGCTTGTTTTTACTGGCATCCATCTACCTCTTAAGGCATTAACTACATCCATATTCAGCGACTCTCAATTCTGTATTTCTGGTCCAAACTTTTCTTCCCATGCTACAACCACACACCTAACTCCTTACTAGACTTCTCCACTTGGGACTCTTGGGCAATACTGTTTTCAGTATAAAACTGAAGTCTTGTTTCTTTCCAAATCTGACTTCCTCTAGTGTGCTTATCTCAGTCAATAGTTATCTATCCAGCTGCTCAAGTCCAGATCTGCTCGTCAATTCTTTCCTCACCCCTTACTCCCAGGTCTTCATCCAATCATCAGTTCTCTCCTAAAATCTGTCAGTCAGTCCATTTTTCTTTATCCTTGCACTGTAGTCTCAACAATCAATATCTCTATCCTGGTTAACTTTGGGAGTGTTAACAGGTGTTCAGTAATGGATTCACTATTCTGACATTTGCAAAAACAATGGACATCTGACTATGTTACTCCCTTACCCTTAACTGGCTTCAAACTGCCTTTAGGCTGAAGTCCAATCTTTCAAACACTGTTAGAGAGCCAGTGTCTAGCTGTGTAACCTCATCTTCTACCACTTCCTTCCCTGTTTTCTGCTCTAGCCAGACTTGATTCTTCATTACAAGAACACCCACCTTCTCTCTTATCACCAGGCTTTCAGACATGCTATTACTCTGCTCAGAACACTCGCTCGTGCTTTCTTCCTGTAATTCCAGTTTTCAGCTTAAACATCACTTCTACAGTGAGTCCTTTTCTAGCCCTATAAAATGTCTTACAGTACCCTGGACTCCCCATTCCACAAGAACCATCATGGAAGTTCTGTGATACTATTCTTCAGTTCCCTTTGAGACTTTAGAAGCTCTATCAAGGCACGGATGGTGCCAGTCTCATTCACCAGCGTGTCCCCCAACTGCCTGGCACAATGTTTTCCATTTCAAGGACTGACAAAAAGAAGAGAATTCAGAAAGTAGCGGAATTTCAGAAGCACAGCCAAAATGGTATGAGGACAAAAGAGGGGTTTACTTAACTATATAACCAGTAAAAGACTAACTGGGGAAGCAAATGATATCTAGTTCTACAATTATGCTCTAATAGTTTTAATAATTTTTGAATATTTAAGGGGTTAAAATTCTATTTATTAACCCCAAATTTGCAAATAATGTTTCAAGTAGAAAAAAAATCTGAGTTATTACTGTTTAATATCTTAAAATTCATTTAACATCCAACAAAATATTCATGCAGTACTTAACAACATTACAGAATTATGCTATCCACTAGGCAATGGGAAACAAAAATTAGTTTTTACAGATCGTCTACTGGTGATTTTTTTAAGTCCTTAAACAGAAATGATGGGGTGTTAACTAAAGGGAATAGGCTCTGGAGTTAGCTTCCCTGGATCTAAAATCCTGGTCCCACCACAGACGAGTGGGAAAACTGCTTCCATTCTTTGCCCCTTGTTTTCTCATCTGCATACAAGATATAGTAATGATTGTGCATAGTACAAATGACAACTTGAGTATTAGATGGGTTAACATGGAAATAATTTAGTCTAATACTTGCCATGTAACACATGCTGAATGAGTGTTAGTAGTGAAATGTGTATAATTTAAAACTTTACGAATGTGAAATAGAAAACTATTTAAAAAATAATAATGATCAACACATATACTTTAGTTCTATAATACTGCCAGAAGTGAAGGTAGAGATATAAAGGTAAATTAAGGTATAAAGAGACAAATCCAGATAAATACAAACAAAAAAGAATTATAAAAGGAGAGGAAGAGAAAAAAGAAGAGAAAGAGACACTGGTGAAAAAAGCACAGCTGTGTTGAGTATTTTATATGTGTAGGTAAAAACAGATACCTGCCAATGAGCAGTTAAGCTCCTCATTTCTGATTTAAAAGTATAGTTATATATAATATATTCAAAATAATTCTGCAATATTTTCAGAGAAGGTATGTATACTTATGAACAGATTTATAACTAATTATATACAAAATCATCGTTTTGAGAAAGTATTGGAAAGGGTAAAAATTTCCAGTGGGAACTTCAACTGAATTTTAAAAAATTATTTGTATTCTGTTATCAATCTACAGAAGAGAACTATAAAAATGATTAATTTGGTGTCTAAGGAGTCTCTTTTGTGAGAAATGTTATGCACATATGCTGTGGCTTTTTCTTAAGCTAAAAACCAATGTTATTAAAACGTTTATTTCCTTGAAAACAGAAGTCCTTTATACACATCCTGTAGACAGATACAACCTGTTTCAATCTCAGCTACCGCTTAAACACTTCAGGTAAATCAAACTAAGAGATCATATTGGGAAAAACTAATCCTAGTTCTATAGAAACTAGGTTTAAAAGTATCAACCAGTTATATTACAATAAAAAAGCATCAGCTGGCAATTACAGGCAGGTTAAATAAAATTTACAGAGCTAATTAATCTCTGTAGCTAAATGTACTTCAACTAAATTGAAAGTAAGAAAACATGTTCTATAGCTGTATTAAACATTTGCTTACAAACATTAAACTGCAAACCCTTTATTACCTCAAAGTCATCATCATCTCCTTCAGTATAATGTGCATGGTTGTCTGGATTGTTCACTTTATCCAACAGTTCAACTGCTAATGCCCTAGAGAGACCTGGCTGTCCGACAAACGTATGCTAGGTAAAAACAAAACAAAACAAAATTTCATGAGTATGCCTTTAAATCTCCGCCTTATAGGAAATGTTCCATGCACTTGTCATTTGTTAACTAGCAAAGACAAGCCTATGGGACCCTACCAATTTAAATGGGGGAATATATTAGTAAAAAATACTCATCAGAGAATCTATATATGATAAACTGAAGAAGCTTTATTTAGGTTAAGTTTTAAACATGAATAATTTCTCTAAATAAACTTAGGTACTCTTTATTAGGCTGTAAAATTACAACTTGGACTTCCCTGACAATATTCATTATTCATGTCATTATGCTGCCATGCAAATGAATACTGTGATACAGTCCATTATCACAATAAGAAAATAAATGTATATTTTACACTGTACGCATTTAATTTAGTAAAACCATGTTAACGCACAGGATATATGATTATTATGACATTTTAAAAAGCTTTCTTGTGCTGGGTTGTAATCACTGACTATATTAATTATAAAAATATACACATAGAGCATTCCATAAATTTACAACAGAAGCCAGGAAAAGCATTAATTTTAGGTTAAAGCAACATTTTTAAGAGTTTTCTCTTAGGCAGGAGTCAGCAAACTATAGCCCAAGGCTGCTACACTGCTTCCTTTTGTAATTAAAGCTTTATTGGGTATTAAAATTATACCTATGCATGTATATTATCTAAGGTTTTTGTGCTACAATGGCACAACTGAGTAGTTCTTACAAAGTGAAACATGTTTACTACCTGGCCCCTTACACAAAGTTTGCTAACTCCTGCTAGAAGAGATCATTAACATATTTATATTAAACCGTTTAAATACTTTTATTCTAGTGATATGTCTAATTACTGTACAACTATAATCCCTCTACAATCTCTGTAATTTCAGTGACTTACTGTCAGAAGTCTTTCAGCAGTTGGTCTTTTTTTTGGGTTTTTGGTTAGTGCTATTTTGACAAAATTATGGAAAGTTGATGACCTTCAAATAAAGAGAGATATGTACAGAAATTTCACTAATATTAGTTTCTTGGTGTTATAAATAAAATGAACTTAAAAGCAGTTAGAAATACATGATTTTTTTCTTATGCTTTTTAGTTTTATATAAACCAAAAACTAAACCCAACACACAGTATATTTTTTGGTAACATCTGGGTTAGTTTTGTCTCTAAAGTACACTGCAATGTACATTATATAGTAATATAATATACTGTATAATACAACCTCTAAAATTACCCTAACATCTAGAAATGGGTAGGCTGTGTCACTTATACAATTTGTGATCGTCTTTTCTAGGTACCATTTAGGGGTCAGAATGTCCTTTCCTCACTGCCTCACTTACACAGTGTATGCGTGTCTTGTTATACTGACAGAGCTGGATGGCATGGTGGTAGTGTGGGTAACGAGAGCAATTTAAGCGTCCAACTGGGTTCTCCTGTCATCTGCATTCATGAAGGGGAAAGGGAGAAGACAGAACTTGAAAGAATTCTGTGCTGATTATTAACTAATGATGCAGGGATATTTCTATTACTGTCAAGAGTCCACTGCACTAGAGGCTGGACCAGAACCAAAGGGATGGAACAAGTTCAGTGATCAGCAGTTCTCTGCAGAGAAATCAAACAGTGTGTTACCTTGGGTGTCTTACAACAGAGATAACACAGTACTGGAAACTGGCAAAGATTCTCCAGTGGTGGTAGTGAATGCTGGAATCTGCTAGCACTGTTTTCTAAGAGTTACCAATCACTAAATGGTATTCAGTCATTACTGCCATCAAGCCCTTCCATTCCAGATGGTTAGGAACTTAGGAAAACAGAGAATAGGAAGAAACCCATTCTTTTGTCAGAATTCAGGTAGCAGCAGTGAATAGAGCCCTCTCTTTCCAGTGTGATGTTCCTCTCACTTTTGGCATGATCCCCAGTACAGGTGGCTCCCACAGAAAACTATGCTCGGCCGGGCCACTGAAACACAAAGCAGTGGTTTAGAATCTGGCTCGGGGGAAGGGCCGCTTAGAGAACAGAATAGTCGACAGACTGTCTCAGTAGAAAAATGGCTACACGTATAGAATTTGGGAGGGGAGGCACTCTTGGATATACAAGGCATCCACATAATCTAGATGAAGAATTCTTGAATTTAAGAACCTGGAGACTTTCATTAGCTCAGTGTCTTTTATCAAATGTCTGAGGAAGATATTCCCTGAAAAACAATCTTCCATTTTTATACTTCAGTCACTGACATTTTTATGGACATGTACAGACAGGCAAGTTGCTTTTTTTTTTTTTTTTTTTTTTTTTTTAAGAGAAAGAAGAGATTAGAATGAAAATGAATAACCTTCTTCAGTATTATGGAAGGAAGATAGAGAAAAATCAATGAAGAGAAATGGTAAGTGTCAAGTTATGTGGAAAGTATTTTCAAGTTATCACCTTTGTGAAAGTCAGTATATAATTAATGCAAGAAAAGGAACACAAGGCAAAACTAGGTGAGTCTCCAGAATCTTACTGTATTCACTTCCAATCTGTTTCTCACCATTCCTCTAACCCAAGCTGCCAACAAGCAAAGGAAACAACTTGAGTTTCACAAGAGCAGTGGATAATAAAAGAATACTGCCCAGAAAATAAACACACATCCTCATCATAGCTCTGCAAGTGAATCAGCTACACTGCTTGGGGAAAATTGCTTATTGCCTCTGCGCTTTGTTTTTGTAACCTATAACAAGGGGGACTGAACCTGTATCCCTTTCAAACTGTAAAATTCCATAAAACCATATACTCTTTAACTCACCATTTTGTTTTGTCCTTTAGTTTTGGTGGCTGAAAATTGCTCTTTGACATTAAGAAGAGAGCCCTGAAATAAAAATTTAAAGAATAGCAAAATATTTCTATTACTACAGTTAACAATCAGAATGAATATTCTGAAGCAAATTTATACAAGACTACACAGGCAGGCACTGAGAAAAACTGGGGTAAGGAAATTCAATTTTTACATTTTAAAGACTATTTTATTCATTCATTTATTTGAAACGCAGAATGACAGAGAAAGAGGGTGGGGCAGAGGGAGAGGGACAAAGCAGGATGGAAGAGAGGGGACAGAAGGAGAGACAGATCTTCCATTTGCTGGCTCACTCTCACAAACGTCCACAAAAGCCAGGTCTGGGTCAGGCTGAAGCCAGAATGCAGGAATGCCATCCTGGTTACCGACCTGAGTGTCAGGGGGACAAGTACCTGTACCATCTTCCGATGCTTTCCCAGGTGCATTAGCAGGGAGCCGGATCAGAAGTGGAGCAGCTGAGACCTGAACCAGTGCTCATATGAGATGCCTGCATAGCAGCTGACAGCCTAACCCACTACACACAATGCCGGCCTCACTGTTCTTTCTTTGTGTATGAGTCATGGAGGTTTTGATGTAGGTATTTTTTTGTTTTGTTTTGTTTTTTTTTTCAGAGAGGTGGCAGTTTTGGCTCCTATCTTCTTTTCCTCTAGCTAGGAGTATCCTAAGGATTCTGCTATCTTCTCCTGAGCCAGCAACTTTACTCAGTTCCATTTTCCACTGCAAGCCAATGAACTCAGAGATTCCAGTGTTTTTTGGCCCTTTATTTCTTGGGTGTGTATTCGCCGTGGTACCCAGCAGGAGTTTCAGTATCTTCTGAACCTTTCAAAGCTCCCATTTCTATATCTACTGATGGCCTCTCCACAGAGTGAATACTGTCTAGATTAAAATAGAGTTGGTTTTCAAAATTTGAGACGCAAAAAGAAGAGGGCATGAGCACTTAAGAATGTGCTCCCATTCGCTCTTTCTCTCTACAAATGCCCATAAGGACCCCACGCTAGGCTGGGTGCTGAAGCTGGGAGCCAGGAACTCAATCTTGGTGGCTGATCACAGTCGCTTCTTAGAGTCAACATCAGCCACAAGCTGGAATCAGGAGCCAGAGGAGCCGCGTATTGAACCCAGGCACTCCAATATGGAACATAGGCATTTAACTCAGCACATTAACTGCTCGGCCAAATGCGCATCTCATACAATAGAATTTTTTAATGACCCATCATAATGATAGCGACTGTCACAGAAGGTTATCATTCTTACCTTCACAGATGCTATCAAACTAAAACAGAGAATTTCCTTCTTTAACATACTAATAGTTGTTTTTAGCAAGTGATGTGAATGACTGTACTTGATGTAAATGACTGTACTTGAATGAAGAATAACCAAAGAAAAATACACACTTAGGTTTTGAAGCATAAACATTACTACGCATTTGAAAACAACAAACATGAATCTGCCATCCAGCATTTTGGCTCCAGGTCCTCACCACACACACACTAATAGTAGACATCTTTTAACTTGTGTATCTTTGGTTGCTTATGAAGTCAAATAGTTTTCTATATATTTATTTAGTATCTGGTACTTGCTCATAAACTATCTTTGCCTGTAGTCTCTGAAGGGGTTCCTTATGCAGTATATATTAATCCATCATTGATCTTATGTTAGAACACTTTCCTCATTCTGATGCCTCCTTTTTAACTTTATACAATTTATTTTAAAAGTTAGTATTTTAGCAGAATTTACCTCTTCATTCAAAATTTTGAAACTCGAGCCAGTGCTTTGGCGTAGAAGGTAAAGCTGCCACCTGCAGTGCCCGGCATCCCATATGGGCACTGGTTTGAGTCCTGGCTGCTCCACTTCCAATCCAGCTCTCTGCTATCTCCTGGGAAAGCAGTACAAGATGACCCAAGTCCTTGGGCCCCTGAACCTGCAAGGGAGTCCCAGAAGAAGCTCCTGGCTCCTGGCTTCAGATCAGCACAGCTCCATCCGTTATAAGGGAGTGAACCAGCGGATGGAAGACCCCCCCAACCCCCCACCTCTTCTTCTCTCTCTTTGTAACTCTTTCAAGTAAATACATAAATCTTTTAAAAAAAATTCAAAACTTTTTCAAGATGTCTCAAATTTTTTTAGTAGGCCCTAAAATACAAATAATTGTATGAAACATGGGTATTTCTTCATTATCCGAAGTAAAAAGAAACAAAACCAAATGAGAGTATAAAAAAATCCTCATCTACATTCTACCATTTACTTGGAATTCTATGTGGAATAAAAAAGAAACAAGATCAAATGATGGCAGAATGAATGTCAAGACTCATAAGGACTTTTCTAAGGATGGTAACTGCTTTAGGCAGTATAGAAAACTCATGGTTTTAACAGTAGCAACACAAGGGAGCAGGTTTAAGGTGAGATTACCCTCTTAAAACACCTGTACATTATGATACAATTAAAAATGAGCTTGTAATACCCTCAGTTATCAGTATTTTACTTTACTCAGAGATATTAGTAACTGTATAATTGTAAACAATGAGAACACCTCATTGGATGAAGATCAAACATAGGTGGTTGAAGTTCTCCCAGTTCAATTGCTGTTATTCCCACTGCCCAGATATCACAGAGCTGGTTGTAGCCACCATTCTTCTCCACTGCTGCTACTTCTGGGGCCATCCTAGTAGGAACAATGAACACAGCATTTTTAGTTTTAAGAAAGTATATGAAATTCAGCACTTGTTAGATCACTAGAATCGTGGGAAGAAAGAGGGCTAAGAAGTGTTTAGTGAGACAAAAAAAACTTTAGTAAGAAAGGCTTAAGAAAATGTCACACACCCACATCAACACTCTTAAAATGTGTCTTTCCTTCTCTCCCTTGAATTGGGGTGCTCTGAGGAAACACTGTTGTTTTACCTCAGTCGGCGTTTTGCGAAGGTTGTCAGGCAGCAGGAGGAAAGAAAAGGCCTGAAAGTCTGTAAGGGTCAAAGAGACGCTCCAGAAGGAGACTTAGAGCATGAAGCCCAGAATGCTGGGGGAGGAGCTAGAGGAACCCAGGGGACAGGGTGGCGATGGGGCCACCAACTGCAGCCCGTCAGTCACTGCTAAGTACAGCAACTGCCAGCAAGCACTTACTCTCGTTCAAACGCCTGACCTTTTTTAAAATACCATTTTATAAAAACTAAGTCTGTGATGGACAGGAAATGGGGGAAAAAAAAGTCCTTTCAACAGACAGGTTGAGATGACCTACAAAGTGTTTGGAAAGTGAACCTCAAAAGTACAGGCAAAATCATGAATTACCTGATTATAGAAGGAAGTTTAGACTTTGAAGTAAAAATTACGGGCATCAACTGAAAGACTTAATTTGGGGGCAAAATTAACCTAGAACTCAAGATGGACAGTGTGAGGGACGGTGAAACCAGCTAGGCAGATGATGTGTTCGAGGACAATTTCAAAAACAAAGGGACAAAAGATAAAGGACTTCTAAAAGGCTGCGGCAGAGGGAACAGAAGGAAGAGAGTTGATTAAGATATTAGAGTTTGAAACACTGCGGATATTAAAGTAGAGCTACCGTCAAGCAACTATTGACTATATAGAAGAACCACTGTATATGGAAGACAGAAGCTCAACTGAGTAGCTAAGACAGAGTTACCTATCTGGGTCCCTGTGATGCATAATACTGGCATATTAAATTATAAAATATAGATACAGGAAATATGTTACCTTTTAACATTCACTTTTATTATTTTTATTTTTTTAAAATTTTTGACAGGTAGAGTGGACAGTGAGAGAGAGACAGAGAGAAAGGTCTTCCTTTGCTGTTGGTTCACCCTCCAATGGCCGGCGCACTGCGGCCGGTGCACTGCGCTGATCCGATGGCAGGAGCCAGGTGCTTCTCCTGGTCTCCCATGGGTGCAGGGCCCAAGGACTTGGGCCATCCTCCACTGCACTCCCTGGCCACAGCAGAGACCTGACCTGGAAGAGGGGCAACCGGGACAGAATCCGGGGTCCTGACCGGGACTAGAACCCGGTATGCCGGTGCCGCAAGGCGGAGGATTAGCCTAGTGAGCTGCGGCGCCGGCCAACATTCACTTTTTTTTTTTTTTTAGATAGCATTAGTTTATTATAAAAGAGACATGGAAATTATTTACATGATGAAAAGATTTCAGAACTTCAATGGAATGGGAAGCTTCATGTGATGCTGTTTCAGAGATCTCAGTCTACATATTTTCCAAGGATGTCACCATCTCTAAATAGAAAATAATCCTTGTCGTCTAGAACCACTTTAGTGCCTCCATATTCTGGAAGAAGAACTTTATCTCCAACTTTCACACTAACTGGTTGAATCTCTCCACCCTTTCCTTTAGAGCCTGATCCAACAGCTACTACCGTTGCTTGCAATACTTTTCCTTGAGATTTTTCAGGGAGCATAATGCCTCCTTTGGTTACTGTTTCCACAGCACTCCTCTCCACCAAGACGCGGTCCAAGAGTGGAAGAAACTTCCTAAATGCCTGTCCTGCCATGGCCCCAGCGCCGCAGCTTTCCAACATTCACTTTTTAAAATTAATTAATTGTATCTTAAAAGTTGCTTTAATATACACTCACGTTACAAAATTTTACATTAACATATTGTTTCTCAAGTGTGTCTAATGATATTAAATGTAAATAATAAAAACGTTAATACATACTATATGCAAAGGGCTATATACATAAAAATGAGTATAAGAGCACAGAGAAGAAAAATTATTACTACAGAGCAAGATGATTGAAGTCGAATTTCACAGAGGAAAGAGGCTGAGATGGAGCTCAGAAAAGGCCAAGGGGTTTCATTTCCTGTCTAGTAGAGTAGCAGTGGTGGCTAACTGGAATGCCAAGCTGACCAGTACTGCTGCAGTTCCTGGCTCAGTGGGAAACTGAGCTGTGACCACTCAGTCTGCCACAGGAAGAATGGGAGCATGGTAGGACTTAAGATAAATACAGGAAAATGGTATCCTAGCTAAGTGGTGAGAGAATAAGAAATGGACAATTTTAAAAATGATTTAAGTCTGCAGCATTGGCATTCCATATGGGTGCCGGTTTGAGTCCCACTTGCTCCACTTCTTATCCAGCTCTCTGGTCATGCGCCTGGGAAAGCAGTAGATGGTGGCTCAAGTCCTTGAGACCCTGCACCCATGTAGGAGACCTGGAAGAAGCTCCTGGCTCCTGGCTTTGGCCTGGCCCGGCCCCAGTCTTCTAGCCATTTGGGAAGTGAACCAGCAGATGGAGATTGGTCTCTCTCTCCTTCTGTCTCTAACTCTGCCTTTCAAATAAATAAATTTTCAAAAACTATTTCATAACCCATTTGCAAGCCAGTTCCTTTCCTTTTTTTTTAAAAAAAAAAAAGGTTTATTTATTTATTTGAAAGGCAGAGTTATAGAGCGGCAGAGGCAGAGAGAGAAATATCTTTCACTAGCTGGTTTATTCCTCAAATGGCTGCAACAGCTGGAGTATAGGGACCCACACACTTTGGTCATTTCTGCTGCTTTCCCAGGCCATAGCGAGAGCTGGATAAGAAGTGGAGCAGCCGGGACTCAAACTAGAGGACATATGGGACGCTGGTACTGCAGGCGGAGACTTTACTTACTACGCCACAGTGCCGGCCCCAAATAAATTTTTCAAGTGATTTGTTTTTCTGAAAGGTGGAGAGACAGAGAAACAGTTCTTCTGTCCACTGGTTCACTTCCCAAAATGGCTGCAAAGGCTGGGGCTTTTCAAGGCAGAGGCCAGAAAATCCATCAGGCTCTGTCCCATGAGTGGTAGCAGCCCAAGAACGTGAGCCATCTTCCAGTCCCTCCCCAGGCACATAAACAGGGAGCTGGATTGCAAGGCAGAGCTGCTCCAGAACTCAAACCAGTGCTAGGATATGGCATGTGGGTCTCCTAAGCTGCATGTTAACCCTTGGGCCACAATGCTGGTCCCAGAGCAGACAATTTTCACTAGAGAAGAAAGTTCACAAGGGAGGACAGTCACAGTATCAAGCACTACCAAGGGAATTTGGTGAGAAACTTTCATTTACCTTTTATATTTACTTTTATTTTATTTTTAAAATTTTAAAAAGATTTATTTATTTGAAAGGCAGAGTTAGAAAGAGAGAAAGGGCGAGGGGAAAGAGAGATCTTCCAGAAGCGTCATCAAGGTCTCCCAGGTGGGTGCAGGGCCCTGAGCACTTGCACCATCTTCCAATGCTTTTCCCAGGCCATTAGTAGGGAACTGGGTTGGAAGTGGAGCAGCTGGCACATGAACTGGCGCCCATATGGGATGCAGTACCCCCAGGTGGCTGCTTAGCCTGCTATGCCACAATGCTGGCCCCTTTCATTTTGAGAGGTGAGAGGGGGAGAAGGAGAGACACACAGGGAGGAAAGAAGAGGGCAAGGGGAGAGCTAGAGAGGAGAGAATGACAGAGACAGAGTTTTGTTTTTTTTTTTTTTTTTTTTTTTGACAGGCAGAGTGGACAGTGAGAGAGAGAGAGAGAGAGAAAGGTCTTCCTTTAGCTATTGGTTCATCCTCCAATGGCTGCCATGGCCGGCACATTGTGCTGATTCGAAGCCAGGAGCCAGGTGCTTCTCCTGGTCTCCCATGGGGTGCAGGGCCCAAGGACTTGGGCCATCTTCCACTGCACTCCCTGGCCACAGCAGAGAGCTGGCCTGGAAGAGGGGCAACCGGGACAGAATCCAGTGCCCCGACCAGGACTAGAACCCAACCCAGTGTGGCGGCGCCGTAGGCGGAGGATTAGCCTATTGAGCCGCGGTGGTGGCCGAGACAGAGATCTTTTATCTGCTGGTTCACTCCCCATATGCCTGCAACAGCCAGGGCTGGAACAGGCTAAAGTTAGGAGCCTAGAACTCAATCATCCAGGTTTCCCATGTGGTTGTCAGTAAAGTTAACACCTTGACAGTAGGGACTCTGTTTCAGAGCACCCAAGAGTACATCTTGAGAAAGCACCCCCCTGTCGTGAGACTCTGGTATGAAACTATTCTCTAACAGCATACTGCATCCCTTTTGCAGAACAGAGAAACTCCCTAGCATGACTGCTCAAGCTTAAAACAGATAGGCTGCACCTGGTTAATGGTACGATTGTAATTTGTCTATCAAGATTGTAATTGATATTAGTTTTGCATAGGCCTTAGGTCAGCCTGACCCTAGTAACCACGTATTCCCTCTCACCTCCTTATGGTTTTTGCCTTTATAAACCCTGTTGCTTTGAGCTTCGGGGTCAAGACTGCCAAATTTGATCAATGTGTGGTGCTCCTCTGTTTGCACAACATCAGGAACTCAACTACCTGAGCCATTATCTGTTGCTTCCCAGGGTGCATTAGCAGGAAGCTAGGTCAGAAGTAGAGGAGGGGCTGGTGCCGTGGCTCACTTGGCTAATCCCCTGCCTGCGGCGCCGGCATCCCATATGGACACCGGGTTCTAGTCCCGGTTGCTCCTCTTCCAGTCCAGCTCTCTGCTGTGGCCCGGGAGGGCAGTGGAGGATGGCCCAAGTGCTTGGGCCCTGCACCCCACGGGAGACCAGGAGGAAGCACCTGGCTCCTGGCTTCGGATTGGCACAGCGTCAGCCATAGTGGCCATTTGGGGAGCGAACTAATGGAAGGAAGACCTTTCTCTTTTTCTTTCTCTCTCTCACCGTCTATAACCTTGTCAAATAAAAAAAAATAAAAAAAAGTAGAGGAGCTGGGATCTGAACCAGGCACTCTGAAACAGGATGCAGTCATTTTAATAGCTGTAACAAATGCTCTTACTAAAAATACTAAGCATTGACTGTAAGAATTTGGAATGCAGGAAAAAGAATGGAAGAAATGAATGCTTAAAAGAGACCATCATTCCACCTATTTTTTTCATACTTTTAAACACACACTTTTTTTATGTATGGTATTATCCTGTGTACATTACCTTTAATCTTGCTTTTTTGATCAAAAATATATCATGAGCTTATCTACTGCCCATTCATCTTTTACAACATAATTTTTAATGCCAGAATATTTTTCCATTGACTTGAATAGATGTGTGAAATTTCCTTAACTAATTCCTGGTATGTATTATTTTCCCTCAATTTTGTTATTATTAAAATAGCACAGGGTGGACATTTGGCCTACTGGTTAAGATGCCGGTTAAGATGCCTGCACCCTACACTGGAGTGCTCGGGCTCCCAGTTGTAACTTTCCACCAATGAAGATTCTGGGAGGTAGCACTGATGGCTCAAGTAATTGTTTCCTGCTACCCTCATGGGAGACCTGTACTGTGTTTCTGGTCCCCATCTCTGACCCTAGCCTAGCCCTGGCTGTTGCAGTCATTTGAGGAGTTAAGCCAGAGGATGGGAGCTCTTTGTGTCTGCCTCTCAAATATGTTTAAAAAAAAAAAAATCGGGATAAAGCTTTTCATATATAAATCTGAATGTGTCTCTAATACAGTACTACAAATTGAATCACTGGGATTAAAGGGTATAAACACTGCTTATGGTTTTTCAAAAATGTTATAAAATTATTCTTCATAATTGTTCTATCAATTGCATTTTCACTATCAAATATTTACTAAAGGGATTCATGATTCCAAATATTTTCCAATTTTATAGAAAAGAATGTCACTGTTTATGGAATTTGTATTTTTCAAGGGAAATATTTTTGTATTTTGGCATATATATTAATTATATTTATATTATAAATATTATTCAATAGTATATGATTAATATATTATAAATATAATTATTTATATTAATATCTTAATAACTTTCTAATTACATTCTTTTCATAAGAACCGTAATTAAAGCTATTAAACCTAGGTTGGCATATTTTAGCTGTCATTTTCTAGTTTTTTACTTGCCTCTTAATTTTAAGCTGGTGGGCAAATACAAGCTTTAAATTTTCATGCAGCTAAATCTATCAATCTTTTCCTTTATGGTTTCATGCTTTTAAATGCCATGAAAGGCTTCCTCCTTCCTCTTACAGTAGGTAGTTACTTAGAGTTCTTGATTTTACTCGGAGTTTTTGATTCCACTTTTTTTTTTGAAAGATAGAGTCAGACAGTGAGAGAGACAGAGAGAAAGGTCTTCCTTCCGTTGGTTCACCCCCCAAATGGCTGCTAAGGCTGGCGCGCTGCGCCGATCTGCAGCCAGGAACCAGGTGGTTCCTCCTGGTCTCCCATGCGGGTGCAGGACCCAAGCACTTGGGCCATCCTCCACTGCCTTCCCGGGCCACAGCAGGAAGCTGGGCTGGAAGAGGAGCAACTGGGACTAGAACCAGCGCCCATATGAGATGCCGGCGCCGCAGGCAGAGGATTAACCAAGTGAGCCATGGCGCTGGCCCTTGATTCCACTTTTGTATTTAATTATTTCCGTAAGTATTTCAGCATTAGGTATGAAGTAGGGGGCAACTTTAGACATCTTTTCAAATCGTAAGTTATTCAAACATTGTATATTGAATAGTCTAACCTTTCACATAAACTTTAAATGTCATCTTTTATAACATTCATTAAGCTATCACACTAAGTTTATTACTAGGTTTTCTATTGTATTCCAATTATTTGTCTATCAACAACAAAAGCAGTGTTTTATAAAGAATATTTTGTCAGTAATTGGCAGGATTCCCTAGAAGTGGGGTGGCTGGTACAGACTAACGAGAGGTAGAATGTATGAAATTCTTTTAGATTTTTATTTATTTGAAAGGCAGAGTGACAGAGACATAGAAAGATCTTCCATCTGCTCATTCGCTCCCCAAATAGCTGCAACAGTCAGGGTTGGGCCAGGAGCCCTGAACTCCATGTTGGTCTTCCACGTTGGTAGCAGGGGCCAAGTACTAGGGCTATCTTTCACTGCTTTCCCGGGCACATTAGCAGGGAGCTGGATCAGAAGTAGAGCAGCTGGGACTTAAATAGGCACTCCAATAAGGGATATCTGCACTGGAGGTGGTGCCTTAACACCCTGCACAATACCAGGCCCAAATGTATTAATTTTTAACAACCAGAAAGTTAAGTACTAGATTAAAATAAAGGCAATAACAGAAGAAAGGCTAAGAAAATTAAGAAAGATAATACAAGTCTGTCTTTTGATATTTTCCTATCTATAAATTCTCTCATTAGAAGCTTCTAGAGACAGCAAAAATCATTTGCACTTTGGGGCTGGCTGGCTGGCACCCCATAGGAGTACCAGTTCAAATCTGGCTTCTTCACTTTTGATCCAGCTCCCTGCTAATGCACCTGGGAAGACAGTAGGACATGTCCCAAGTACTTGGATCCCTGCCACCCATCTGGCAGACTCAGATGGAGTTCTAGGTTCCTTGCCTCAACCTGGCCCAGCCCCAGCTGTTGCAGCCATTTGGGGAGTGAACCAGCAGATGAAAGGTACTTCTCTCTCTGTCTCTTCCTCTCTTTCTGTAATGATGCTTTTCAAACAATAAAATAAATGTCTTTAAAAAATGAAATCATTAGTGTTTTAGGGAAAGTTGGACTATGTCAGTATTAAGGTACTGTGGGGAGCAACTTGGACTAGACTAAGTTACTGGAATTAAGACTTATTCTATGCATCTGCTCTCCCACAATATGGCGCTGGGAGAGGAGGAAACAGCTTCTACACAGCTGCCTCCAGTTCAGCCAATAAACTGTAGGACTTGCTCCTGATTGGAGGAGAGCAGCGTACTCGGCGTGTGGGCAGCCGAGTTGGGATTGGCAGAGGAGGACTATAAAGGAGGAGAGAGACGGCATGCACCAGGAACATCTAAGGGGAACATCTAAGGGGAACACCTGTGCAGCCCCCGAGAGAGCCGGCCGGCGGTGTGCCACTCCCCTGCGGAAGTGGGGAAAGTGGCCAGGGGGAACCGCCCTTCCACGGAGGTGGAAGGGACAGTAGCCAACCCGGGAAGAACCAGCAGCAAACCCGGGGAGGGCCGAGCAGACAAAAGAACAGCGCAGGGTCCTGTGTTGTTCCTCCACGAAGAGGGGGAGCGACAAGGTACATGCAAATTTCCTGACACTCAATTATCACTTTGCTCACTAACCATGAAACGAAATTCAATGGCAGTGATTTCTTACCAATAAGGGGTGCCAATGAAAGATTTTCTCTTTGCAATGGTTGCTGTTATTTTTGCAGCCACACCAAAGTCAGCTGATAAGGAAAAAAACAGAACAGAACATTTTAGTTCTCTATATTCAATATAAAAGTATTTTAAGTTTCACCCTCAGGCACAGCATTATAATAATTTAGACATTAATATTAAGGAAATACATAAATTGAGTAACTAAATCTCCTCTTGTTTGGCTCATAACATTATTTAAAAGAAAAGAATGTATTAACATGTTATTTGAATGAAACCAGACCTTATTAAGAACAAAGTTAACAAAAAATTTTTTATTATACACATATTAACTCAGGAAATAAAAAAGCAAAGAATAAAATCATGGAGAAAACACACAACTGGATTCCTTTTATCCTAATACAACAATGTTAATATATTGGCACTATTTTTTAAAAGGTCTTTTTTCTATGTATAACTTTTATCATTACACATTATTATAAAAACCTAATACATCTTTTATCATTTAACACAAAGGAGATTTCAAACTCACATATTCTTCACAAGTACTAATGATTAAATATTCCATAAGTAGAGTTACCACAGCTTAACAGTTTTCTATTGCTAGTCTTATGTGTGCATTTTTCTCTATTATAATAATACTTTTGTGAATATGGATTTTCTATCTTTAGGACTAATTTCCTTAAACTGAGGCTCAGGAGTAAAATACTAAGTCAAAAGGTAACCTTAACTATGACTATTGATTTGAATTTATATCTGTTAATTCTCATTTAAATTGAAACGTTTTTGAAAAATTTTAAGGAACTTGAAATAACATACCTAATTTTACATCACCATGGTCTGTCAACAGAATATTTGCACCCTAAAAGAAAAGCACATATACTATTAAATTAGCATAATAAAATTTTTTCCAATAGGGTTAACAATTAAGTTAACTTACTTTGATATCTCTATGCATCTTGCCTTTGGTATGCAAATAAGCAAGACCCTGAAGTTAAAAAAAAAAGTATACATTAGCAAAACAGCAAACAAGACTCCTAATTATTATACTAATTATTATATTTAAATTCTTATTCAGTAAGAAATGTGTCTTTTTCTGTAGGGTGTGGGGGTAACTCAGAAGAATTTCATTTTAATAATCATTGCTTTCTATATCTTAAAGATTTCTAAATCATCTCCTGGCAAAAATAAGAAATATTTTATAAAATATTAACAGCATAATCTAGATAAGGAACGTATCTATCATCCCCAGAAGTTCCCTTATGCACTACCCCTTTATAATTCCCTCCCTTCTTTCCAGCAAACACTGACTGACTGCTTTCTATCATTCTAGATCAGGCTTTCAAAGTTGCTCCACTATTCTAGGTACATTTTATATTTTCATAGGAATTTTAGAATTAGCTTCTCAATTTCCTTAAAAAAAAAAAAAAAAAGAATGTTTGGATTTTAGAATTTCATTAAATCTATATTTAGTGAAATATTTTGGCAGAATTAACATGGTAACAAAACTGAGTCTTTTGATCCACGAAAATGGTTATTTTCCATTTATTTACATCTTAACTTTCTGGCAGTTTTATAGTTTTCAGAATGCAAGTGTTTATGCACCTTCTATCTTATTTATTCCTAAAAACATCATACTTTTCGTATTATTGTAAGTACTCTTTTAAATAGAATTTTGACTTTTGACTTATTATACAGAAATCCAACTGATCTGTGTACACTGATCTTGAATCTTGCAACCTTACTAGCTTCATTATTTCTAATAGCTATTTTATAGATTGCATTTCATTTCCTATATAAATAATTATGTGGTCTGTGAACAGAAAACAATTCTACTCCCTAACATTTCCAAATTAGATGCCTTTTATTTCATTGTTTTCTCATTTTGCACCAGCCAAAGCCTCTAGTATACTGAAAACAGGCAGTAAGAGCAAACATCCTTAGTTTGATTCTGGGGGAAAAAGGATGCAATCTTTTACCACTAAGAACTACCTGCTGGTTTGTCTTGGGTGTTCTATGAGTTGAACGGTTTGTTTTTTTTTTTTTTTTAGCTTTAATATGTTCAGAATTTTTTTTTAGGAATCAATACTGGATTTTTTATAGAAAACTTTTATTTAATAAATACAAATATCGAAAGCACAACTTTTGGATTATAGCTGTTCTTCCTCCAATAACCATCCTCCTACTTGCAAACCATCCTATCTCCTACTCCCTCTCCCATCCCATTCTTCATTAAGATTCATTTTTAATTATCTTTATATACAGGAGATCAACTTTATACTAAGTAAAGATTTCAACAGTTTGCACTCACACAGACACACAAAGTATAGAATACTATTTGAAGATCAGTTTTACCATTAATTCTCATAGTACAACACATTAAGGACAGAGATCCTACATGAAGAACAAGCGCACAGTGACTCTTGTTGATTTAACAACTGACACTCGTATTTATAATCACCTGAGGCTCTTGTCATGAGCTGCCAAGGCTATGGAAGCCTCTTGAGTCCACAAACTCCAACCTTATTTAGACAAGTCCATAATCAAAGTGGAAGTTCTCTTCTCCCTTCTCAATACTGGATTTTGCTAAGTGTTATTACTGTGTCTATTTAGATGATCATGTGGTCTTTCTTTAGATTAATCAATGACTTAAAAGGTTTTATTTATTTGAAAAACAGAGACAGAAAGGGAGAGAAATCTCTTTCGCTGGCTCAGTCTCCAAATGCCCACAACAGCCAGGAGTGGGTCAGGCCAAAGTCAGGAGATAGGAACTCAGTCCAAGTCTCTCATATAGGTGGCAGGGACCTAACAATTTGAGCCATCACCTGCTACCTCCAAGTGCACATTAGCAGAAAGCTGAAGTTGGGAATGGAGCTAGGACTTGACCCCAGGCACTCCACAACGGGATGTGGGTGTTCCAAGTGGCATCTTAACAACTATACCGCACTCTCACCCCTAAAATGATTTTTGAATGTTAAACCAATATTACAGTGTAGGATAAGTAATCTTTGTTTGTGGTACCCTTTTTATCTATTATGGGGTTACCTTTGTTAAATTTTTGGTTTTCTTTTAAATTTTTGCATGTGTACTTATAAATACCTGTAGATGATAGTTATGTTCTACTGTAGTAATTTCTGACTTTGGTATCAGAATAATGCTGACTCATGATTTGCAAGGCAATCTCTGTTCTTTAACTTTCTGGAGGAGTCTGTGCAGAACTGGCATTATTTCTTCCTTAACTGTTTGGTAGCATTTACCTTATAACATCAACTCTGTCCTGGTGCCCCTTTGTCCACATCTCATGTTGGTTACATGCATCTTTTCTCTTTTTGTCTTGACTGACATGGTTACAAGTTTATCTATTTCACTCATCAGATTGTGGTTTCATTGACAGTCTCTACTGTTTCTCTGCTTTATATTTCATTGGTTTCTACTCAGTCCATTTCTCTAGTTATTGTGTTCATCTTTTTCTGTTTCTTTTTTTAAAAGATTTATTTATTTGAAGGAGACTGTTATGTAGAGAGGAAAAGAGAGGGGATAGAAAAGAGAGAGAGAAGATAGAAGAGAGAGACAGAGGAGAGGAGAGAGAGAAGAGAGAAGAGAGAGAGAGAGAGAGAGAGAGAGAGAGAGAGAGAGATATCTTCCATTCATTGATTCACTCCCCAAATGACCACAGCGCCCAGGGCTGGGCCAGGCCAAAACCAACTTTCACCTAAGGCTTTCCTTAGCTTTGTAAACAGGGGGTTCAAGACTACTACACCTCACCATTGTATTATCCCCAAAGCACGACAACACATATGAACAATTAATTTATGTGACTCATTCAAGAAAGAAATAACCAATTTCATCGAATTATACATGAGAGGTTAACAGAAAAATCATTTTGGTTTGTCCGTTCTCTTTTAGGCACCATTCCATAGTTAAAACTGTGAAACTAAAATCACCTTTCTATTTATGTAAGTGGATGTAATACCTGTAAGGTTTCTCTGCACACATAGGCTATCTGTAATTCTGACAATGGTCCAGTAACTAAGGAGAGAAACAGACCACACTGTTAGACATTTAAATATAACAGATTAAAAAGTCTATTTTAAAAATGACAATTAAAAGATTTCTGTACTATCACTGGATAAATTCTGACCATGAGCATGCATTATTTATATAATCAAGAAATAGACAAAAAAAGGTAACATTGAAAATTTTAAAATGTACTTTTAAAATAAAAGATTTACTTCCATAATAACTTTGACCAATAAAATATTAAACACCCACTGTGTTCAAGGCACAGTATCAGGCATCATAGGAAATTCTACAGAAAGCAATGGACAAGATCTCATTCTCAGTTTTTCAAATATAAAACAAACAAAAAACATGGATAAACATATGCATCTAATTACAGCTACACAGAGAAGCCGTGAATCATAAAAAGATTCATTACTGAAATATACTGGCATTATACACTTTTGTAAAGGTGAAGATATTAATTCTTTAACACCTCTATCAAATTAGTGAGACTTGATTGAGTACTTAATCTAATAATTCAGAAATTAATTAAAATAAAATTCATTCCTTGCAAGCAAGTCTCTCCATAATATGAAAATATAAAATCTTTCTTATGTGAGTACACAAAACTATGTGTTCAATACCATGAGAGAAAATCTAGGATGGTAGATGCTAACAGTGAAACCCAATCAGGGACTTCTATATAATCTTTAGTAGCAAAATATTTTACTACACATTTTAATGACTAGCTATCTAAACTTACTCAAGAACACAAAATTTTTTATTTTTTTTAAAAGATCTACTTATTTCAAAAGAGTTATGGGGGGCAGGGCAGAGACCAAAAGAAAGAGAGGAGATCTTCCATTGGTTGATTCGCTCCCCAGATGGCCACAATGGACAGGACTGGGTGAGGCTGAAGCCAGGAGCCAGGAACATCATCTGAGTCTCCCACATGGGTGGCAGAGGCCCAAATATTTGGGCCATCTTCCACTGCTTTTCCCAAGCCGTTAGCAGGGAGCCGGATCCAAAGTGGAGCAGCAAGGACATGAACTAGCACCCACACGAGATGCTGGCATGGCAGGCAGTGGCTTTACCTGCTATACCACAATGCCAGCTCCCAAATTTTGATTCTTAGTGACTTGTTTGAATATCAGGAAAAAGGGGGAAGTCTTTATATTAATAGCATCTAATTTAAACATAAATATATATTATATATAATTATATATATTAGACGATTTATCTATTTGAAGGAAGAGTTACACAGAGAAAGGAGAGACAAAAAAGAGATATTCCATTTGCTGATTTACTCCCCAAACAGCTACATCAGCACAGTGCTGGGCCAGGCTGAAGCCAGGAGCTAGGAGCTTCATCCCAGTCTCCCATGCGAGCCAATTTCCAACTGTTTTCACAGTCACATTTGCAGGAAGCTAGATCCTAAGCAGAGCAGCTACCAGCACTAAATACAGCAGTTTAACTGACTGTGCCACAGAACCAGCTCTGTAAAGATATACATATATATACATATATATATATTAAGATGTACTTATTTATTTGAAAGGCAGAGTTACAGAGAGGCAGAGGCAGAGAGAGAGAAAAGTCTTCCATCTGCTAGTTCACTCCCCAGATGGTTGGCAATAGCCAGAGCTGTGCCGATCAGAAGCCAGGAGCCAGGAGCTTCTTTTGGGTTCCTCTTGTGGGTGCAGGAGCCAAAGACTTGGGCCATCTTCTACTGCTTTTCTAGGTCATAGCAGAAAGCAGGACGGAAGTGAAGCAGCCAGGACGTGAACTGGCATCCATATGGGATGCTGGCACCACAGGCGATGACTTTACCTGCTACACCATAGTGCTGGCCCCAATATACATATATTCTTAATTGCTATGGTTTCTGGTGTACTGTTTGGGGGATGACTATTTCTCAGATTCAATTTAATTAAACAAATATGAGGTTGTAATGATGGAAAGCAAAAACTTTTTGAAGAAAAAAAATTCATGTCTCACATCAAACCTTTTGTTTAAAAAAATGCCAGCTTCTCAGTTCCATTTTATCTACATTCTAAAGAGTTCTACTTTTGTAAAACTGTGAATGGATAAAAATTGCAATTACTGGGGCCAGTGCTGTGGTACAGTAGGTTAAGTTGCTGCAGGCAGCACCAGCATCCCATATGGGTACTGGTTTGAGTCCCGGCTGCTCCACTTCTAATTCAGCTCCCTGCTGATGTACCTGGAATGGCAGTAAAGGATGGCCCAAGTGCTTGGGTCCCTGCACCCACACGGGAGACCTGAGGAAGCTCCTGGCTTCAGGTTGACTCAGCCCTGGCTGCTGTGGTCATCTGGAGAGTGAACCAGTGGATGGAAGATTCTCTCTCTCTCTCTCTTATAACTCTGCCTTTCGAATAAAATCTTTTAAAAAATTGTAATTACTGAATTAAAATTTTTCATATAAAAGATTGTAATTCTCGGGGACGGTGTTACGACACAGGGTAAGCTACCACTTGGGATGCCTGCATTCCATATCAAAGTGCCAGTTTGGGTCCCAGGGCCTCAGCATTTGGTGCAGCCTCCTACAAAAGCATCCTGGGAGGCAACAGGTGATGGCTCAAATGCTTGGGTCTCTGCCACCCCGTAGGAGATCACATGGAGCTCTGAACTCCTCCTAGCTTTGGCCTGGACCAGCCCTGGCTGTTGCAGGCATTTTGGAAGTGAATCAGTGGAAGTAGGCGTGAACCAGGCACTCCGATATGGGATGCAGGAATCCCAGTGGTGCCTTACCAGTGCATCAAATGCCTACTCCTTCAATAGCATTTGTGTTGTTACATCCACCACGGCTGCATCTGTAAATTCTATGACCAAAATTTGACAACGCTTCCAATACAAAGCTTCAGGATGGAAATATTAAAAATATTTCACGTAATTTTAATAAACCATACAATGCCTATTTGCAATAGGAGTTTAACTCTCCCAGATCCATGTTAAACAAGTAAAAGACAAACTATTTTACGAAAATCTATGCCTAGTTCAAGAAATCCTGCAATTCAAGAATGTGTCAAAAAGGGGGCCGGCACTATGGTGCAGAGGGTTAAAGCCCTGGCCTGAAGTGCTGGCATACCCTATGGGCCCCGGTTCTAGTCCCGGCTGCTCCTCTTCTGATCCAGCTCTCTGCTATGGCCTGGGAAAGTAGTAGAAGATGGCCCAAGTCCTTGGGCTCCTGCACTCAACTAGGAGACCTGGAAGAAGCTCCTGGCTCCTGGCTTCAGATTGGCGCAGCTCTGGCTGTTGCGGCCACCTGTGGAGTGAACCAGCACATGGAAGACCTCTCTCTCTGTCTCTACCTCTCTCTGTAACTCTGTCTTTCAAATAAATAAAAATAAATCTTAAAAAAAAAAAAAATATGTTGTCCTGAAAGGTATTTCTATGGGCTAAAATCTACACCAAATCCTCCAAAGTTCTTTCAAAAAAAAAAAGAATGTGTAGAAAAGAAAACAAATTAAAAGTTAAACTTACAACCAGAATAAAAAAAAATTTTTTTTTGGACAGGCAGAGTGGATAGTGAGAGAGAGAGAGAGAGAGAGAGAGAGAGAGAGAAAAAGGTCTTCCTTTGCCATTGGTTCACCCTCCAATGGCCGCTGCGGCCGGCACACCGTGCTGATCCGATGGCAGGAGCCAGGTGTTTCTCCTGGTCTCCCATGCGGGTGCAGGGCCCAAGCACTTGGGCCATCCTCCACTGCACTCCCTGGCCACAGCAGAGAGCTGGCCTGAAAGACGGGCAACCGGGACAGAATCCGGCGCCCCGACTGGGACTAGAACCGGGTGTGCCGGCGCCACTAGGTGGAGGATTAGCCTATTGAGCCGTGGCGCCGGCCTAAAATTGTTTCTAAATAGTACTATGAAGCAAAGTCAAATTCAACTCAGAAAAGTGCCTAAAATAACTGATTGCTAAATAAATTACTCTCAAATTATTTTCACAACTATACATTTTAATGTAAAATAGTAGCAAGTAAATTGCTTTTCTGGTAATGAGGTTCAACTATCAAAACAGACAATAAGTAAAGTATCCCTGGCACTTCAATACTTATTCACAAAGAACTTTAGGCAATTTCATTTGTAGATAAACGATTTTCCTAGAGACTACAACTAAAAAATAAAATTTGAACCATACAAATACTTTTGAATTTTTTACTTCAGGCTCAGACAAATTTAAATGGATAACCAATAAAAAATACAACTGAAATTTCTTCTATGCAGTACTCTAGAATACAAGACTGCAGAATTTCTCTATTAATTTACCTAGTTAAATGGAAATATCAAACAGAAATTATGAAAGTCGGGGTTGGGTTTAAAATAGAACATCACATTAACAGTACCATGATAAATATCTTGAAGTGATCCGCCTCCGCAGTACTCCATGCAAATCCACAGTTTTTCCCGACTAAAATCAAAGAGAAAGAAAATAGTATTAGCTAGTAATTTCCAACCACTGAAATAAATGCTGCAAGGCTCTCACTCATCACCACAGTAAGATTTAGGACAGACTGCAGAGTGTAATAGGAAACTTTTATCGTAATCTCTCTGCAAAACACAGAAAACCACATTAAGTTCCGTTCTATTCCCAGCTTAAATGGTTTGTAGAGTTTGATCAGTTTATGACTCTTAATTATAATCATTAATAATGTTTCATTAGGGTTACCAGATAAGATATAACCATACAAAGGTGTCCTTATCAAAGTAAGATGGAAGAAAACCAGAAATTTGAGAACTCTGGACAACGTAATTTTAAAAATACATACCTTGTATAACAGCATGTACATGAAAATGAAACAAGAGTGCAGCAGAGAATAAAATACACATAGTGAGAGCAGATGTAGTTTGATTTTTACCTGAGATAGCTCCCAAAGTAGGCAACGATGTTACAATGTTTACATTCTTTAACCATAAATATTTCTTGTTGAATCAAAGAAAAATCATCTCCTGAAAAAACAAAATCAGTTTTGACTAGGTTATGCCAAATCTCTATATATGGGAAGAAGGAAGAAAAAATTTACAATAAATATTAGAGATAAGAACTAGGAATTCTTAATACATCAATGGAAATATAAATTGACACATTCTTTCTAAAAGTCAGAAGCCTTAAAAGTGTACAAATTCTTTGAACTCAGTTACCTTAAATTTTTTGCTTAAGGAGATAAGACAGATGTAGATGTTTACTACATTACATACTTTTTTTTTTTTTTTTGACAGGCAGAGTGGACAGTGAGAGAGAGAGAGAAAGGTCTTCCTTTGCCGTTGGTTCACCCTCCAATGGCCGCTGTGGCCAGCACACTACGGCCTGCGCATCGCGCTGATCCAAAGGCAGGAACCAGGTTCTTCTCCTGGTCTCCCATGTGGGTGCAGGGCCCAAGCACTTGGGCCATCCTCCACCGCACTCCCGGACCACAGCAGAGAGCTGGCCTGGAAGAGGGGCAACCGGGACAAAATCCGGCGCCCTGACCGGGACTAGAACCCGGTGTGCCAGCGCTGCAAGGCGGAGAATTAGCCTAGTGAGCAGCGGCGCTGGCCTTACATTACATACATTTTTTAAAAGATTTATTTATTTATTGAAAGTCAGAGTTACACAGAGAAGGAGAAGCAGAGAGAGAGAGAGGGAGGGAGGGAGGGAGGGTAGAGGGAGGGGTATTCCATCCGCTGGTTCAATCCCCAATTGGCCGCAATGACCGGAGTTGTGCCGATCTGAAGTCAGGAGCCAGGAGCCTCTTCCAGGTCTCCTACATGGGTGCAAGGGCCAAAGGACTTGGGCCATCTTCCACTGCTTTTCCAGGCCACAGCAGAGAGTTGGATCGGAAGTGGAGCAGCTGGGACTCGAACCGGCACCCATAAGGGATACTGGCACTGCATGTGGTGGCTTTACCCTCTACACCACAGCTCCAGCCCCTATATTTTAACAATGAATAAAGGGGTGGGGCCAGCGTTGTGGTATAGCTGATAAAGCTGTCGCCTGCAGTGCCAGCATCCCATGTGGGCACCGGTTTGAGTCCTGGGCGCTCCACTTCCGATCCACCTCTCTGCTGTGGCCTGGGAAAGCAGTGGAAGATGGCCCAAGTCCTTGGGCCCCTGTACCCATGTAGGAGTCCTGGAAGAGGCTCCTGGCTTTGGATGGGCACACCTCAGCCGTTGTGGCCAATTGGGGAGTGAACCAGCGGATGGAAGACCTCTCTCTCTCTTTCTCTGCCTCTCTGTAACTGCCTTTCAAGTAAATAAATAAATCTTAAAAAAAAAATAATAGTAATAATGAAGGGGGCCAGGACTATTGCCTAGCGGGTAAAGCTCCCATGTGAGTGTCGATTCAAGTTCTGGCTCCTTCCCTTCTGATCCAGTTCTCTATTAATGCCTCGGAAAGCAGTAGAAGATGGTTCAAGTCCTTGGGTCCCTGCACCCGAGTGGGAGACTTGGAAGAAGCTCCTGGCTCCTGGCTCTAGTCTGCTCTAGCCCTAAACACTGGAGCCATTTGGGGAGTGAACCCAAAATGGGAAGACCTCTCCCTCTCTGTAACTCTGCCTTTCAAATAAATATAAGTAAATCATAAAAAAACAAACAAACAAAAAAAAATGAATTGAGGGCTAAATACATTCTGGTATAGTTACAGATTAATACATTAAAAATGTGACAATGTCAAAATATGTTCATGATATATTTATGTGGAAAAAGGTACATCATATATGTTATTTAAGTATTTAAGTTATATAGGAAAAGTTTAAAAAAAAAAATGCAAGGGGCTGGTGCTGAGGCGTAGTGGGTAAAGCCACTGCCTGCAGTGCTGGCATCCCATATGGGCGCTAGTTCGAAGCCGGGCTGCACCACTTCTCATCCAGCTCTCTTCTGTGGCCTGGGAAAGCAGCAGAAGATGGCCCAAATCGCTGGGCCCCTGCACCACTGTGGGAAGACCCGGAGGAAGCTCCTGGCTTCGGATCAGTGCAGCTCCAGCTGTTGTGGCCAATTGGAGAGTGAACCAGCTGATGGAAGACCTCTTTCTCTCTTCTCTCTGCCTCTCCTGCTCTCTGTGTAACTCTAAGTTTCAAATAAATAAAATAAATCTTTTTAAAAAATACATGCAAATAAAACACACAATCTGAACTTAAAACAGTTATTCCTAGAGTCTGGGAGGGTGGGGAAGGAACAGATGGGGAGGTTGGACAATCAGCATCAACTGTAGCTGGGTGAAGGTGACGGTTCTGCGGTCCATAGCACAGAGGGATGATCACAGTACACAAGTGTGTTATGCTCTGTGGGAAGAATTAGAAGAGAGGAGCCGGTAGGCTCCAAGCACAAAGACAAGACAAGGAAACATCAAGGCTAACTGCCTGGCACGACTGGTTGACACTGTCTACATGTTGTGAAATACTGGACTGTACCCCATGAGAATGTTTAAGTATTACAGGTTAATCCAAAATTTCCTAAAAATTAATTTTAAAAATAAAACTTACAGTTAAGTTTCTATTTTACTGTATTGTTAAAGAACATGGTTTACTTATAAAATTACTATAGAGATTTATCAACAATTTACCTACTGTATAATTAGTTTTTGTAAATATTCCATGGATATTTGAAATAAATATGGATGCTGTGATGTGGAAATGAAGTATATAGTTATATATATTTCTTTTTCTTTTAAAGATTTATTTTATTTTTACATAAAAGTCAGAGTTAGAGAGAGAGAATGAGAGACAGAAAGAAGTCTTCCCGGCCGGTGCCGCGGCTCACTAGGCTAATCCTCTACCTAGCACTCCGGGTTCTAGTCCCGGTCGGGGTGCTGGATTCTGTCCCGGTTGCCCCTCTTCCAGGCCAGCTCTCTGCTGTGGCCAGGGAGTGCAGTGGAGGATGGCCCAAGTGCTTGGGCCCTGCACCCCATGGGAGACCAGGAGAAGCACCTGGCTCCTGCCATCAGATCAGCGCGGTGCGCCGGCCACAGCGCGCTGGCCGCAGCGAACATTGGAGGGTGAACCAACGGCAAAGGAAAACCTTTCTCTCTGTCTCTCTCTGTCCACTCTGCCTGTCAAAAGAAAAAAAAAAAAGAAAAAAAAAGAAAAAGGAAGGAGGGAGGGAGGGAGGGAGGGAGGGAGGGAGGGAGGGAGGGAGGGAGGGAGGGAGGGAAGGAAGGAAGGAAGGAAGGAAGGAAGGAAGGAAGGAAGGAAGGAAGGAAGGAAGGAAGGAAGGGAGTCTTCCAGCCACTGGTTAAATCTCCAATGGTGGGAGCTAGGCTGCTCCAAAACCTAGAGCTAGGAACATCCTCTGAGTCTCCCATGTGGGTGCAGAGGCACAAGCATTTGGGCTGTCCTCTACTGTATTCCCAACAAGATCCGCAGAAAGCTGCATGGGAAGCAGAGTAGCATGGACTCAACCTGCGCCCACGTGGGGTGCCAGGACTGCAGGCTACAGCCTAACCTGCAGTGCCACAATCTGCTATGCAGGCCTGTGTATTTATGTGTATTTAAAACAAAACAGACACAATGATGAAGCCTGGGTGATAAAATGAAAAGTAATTGTACTCTCTCCCTTTTAACTTTTATTTAGTAAATATAAATTTCCAAAGTACAGTTTATGGATTACAATGGCTTTTTCCCCCCCATAACTTCCCTCTCACCCGCACCCCTCCCATCTCCCGCTCCCTCTCCCATTCCATTCACATCAAGATTCATTTTCAATTATCTATATATACAGAAGATCGATTTAGTATATATTAACATTTCATCAGTTTGAACCCACACAGAACATAAAGTGTAAAATACTGTTTGAGTACTAGTTATAGCATTAATTCACACTGAACAACACATTAAGGACAGAGATCCCACATGAGGAATAAGTACACAGTGACTGCTGTTGTTGACTTAACAATCTGACACTCTTGTTTATGGCATCAGTAATCTCCCTAGGCTCTAGTCATGAGTTGCCAAGGCTATGGAAGCCTTTTGAGTTTGCAGACTTCGATCTTATTTAGAAAAGGTCATAGTCAAAGTGGAAGGTCTCTACTCCCTTTAGAGAAAGGTACCTCCTTCTTTGATGGCCCGTTCTTTCTACTGGGATCTCACTCGCAGAGATCTTTCATTTAGGTCCTTTTTTTCCCCCCAGAGTGTCTTGGCTTTCCATGCCTGAAATACTCTCCTGGGCTCTTCAGCCAGATCCGAATGCTTAAAGGCTGATTCTGAGGCCAGAGACCTGTTTAGGACATCGGCCATTCTATGAGTCTGTTGTTGTACTCTCTCCTTTTTAAAAATCTGTCCTTGGGGCCAGTGCTGTGGCATAGCGGGTGAAGCTGTAGCCTGCAGTGCCAGAATCCCATATGGGCGCCTGTTCGAGTCCCTGCTGCTCCACATCAGATCCAGCTCTCTGCTATGGCCTGGGAAAGCAGTAGAAAATGGCCCAAGTCCTTTTGCCCTGGCACCCACATGGGAAACCCGGAAGAAGCTCCTGGCTCCAGGCTTCAGATCAGTGCAGCTCTGGCTGTTGCGGCCAATTGGGAACTGACCAGTGGATGGAAGACTTTTCTCCCTCTCCCCCTCTGCCCTCTTCCCCCCATCTCCCTCCTCCACCCCTCTCTCTCCTCTCTGTGTAACTCTTTCAAATAAATAAATAAATCATAAAAAAAAAAAAAAAACAAAACTGTCAGCCGGCGCTGTGGATCACTAGGCTAATCCTCCAGCTGCGGCGTCGGCACCCTAGGTTCTAGTCCCGGTGGGGGCGCCAGATTCTGTCCCGGTTGCTCCTCTTCCAGGCCAGCTCTCTGCTGTGGCCCGGGAGGGCAGTGGAGGATGGCCCAAGTCCTTGGGCCCTGCACCTGCATGGGAGACCAGGAGGAAGCACCTGGCTCCTGGCTTTGGATCAGCGCGGTGTGCCGGCCGCAGCGGCCATTGGGGGGTGAACCAACGGCAAAGGAAGACTTTTCTCTCTGTCTCTCTCTCTGTCCATTCTGCCTGTCAACAAAACAAAACAAAAAAAAAAAAAAAAAAAAAAAAAAACACGTCCCTTCCAAACCTTTCTATCACAAATCTACTTATTTAACTAGAAAAGTTATGTTAAAATAATCTATTGGTCACTGATTGGGATTTTTTTTTTTTTTTTAAACAGGCAGAGTGGACAGTGAGAGAGACAGAGAGAAAGGTCTTCCTTTGCCGTTGGTTCACCCTCCAATGGCTGCCATGGGTGGCGCACTGCGGCCAGCACACAGCGCTGATCTGAAGGCAGGAGCCAGGTGCCTCTCCTGGTCTCCCATGTGGGTGGTGGGTGCAGGGCCCAAAAACTTGGGCCGTCTTCCACTGCACTCCCGGGCCACAGCAGAGAGCTGGCCTGGAAGAGGGGCAACCGGGACAGAATCCAGCGCCCCGACTGGGACTAGAACCCGGTGTGCCGGCGCCGCAGGCAGAGGATTAGCCTACTGAGCCGTGGCGCCGGCCTGGGATTTTGTTTTTATTATGAAAATACTGCCTCTCAAACTCCAACTTATGTGAAAAAAGTGTTTACCTCAGTAAAAAGCGTTTATGAATTAATAAAATTATTGCAAGTGTGTTACACAAAGGCACATAAAAGCACCTGAGCCATATTTGATTTCAAAACTTTAGACCTTCACCGGATTTTGGGTATTTAACCCTTCTAAGCCACAGTTTCATTTATTAAGCAGCATCCGTATTCATTTCACCTATTTAACTTTCTTTTCTACTACTTTCCCAAACACTGTATATTTTAGCCATATCAAATTGGCAGTCATTTTTCTAACAGATTCTCAGGCTCCCCGTTTCTGCTTTTGTAGTTCCCTCTGCTGGGAATGAACATATAGCACTTAGCACACAAACGTGGAATAAATACAACAGCAAGACTACTGCATGTCAGAGATCAAGACAGACACATCAAATGCTCTTTGTTAGGACATCATTATAAAATATGTTTGATTAGATATTATTGTTCAGTGGTCTTACGAAAAGCAACTTCAGGTTTAAAATCAGTTGTGTTCAGATAGACTGACTTTTACTCAAAAATCAAAGAAAATCACTCAAGGTCAAGAAAGAAAAACTAAAAAAAGAAAAATATTGTCTCAGGTAAATAAATAAAATCTTCGTGCTTAAAGCAGATATTTTATATATTTTGTATTTCTAACTCTTTCAATTCAGAGTCACAACAAAGCTTTACATATTTTAGATATGCCATACATATATTTCTTTAGAGGTTTATTTATTTGAATGTCAGAGTTAGAGAGAGAGATTATCTTCCAAATGCTGGTTCACTCCCTAGATGGCTGGGGGTGGGCCAGGTGGAATCAGGAGCCAGGGGCTTCTTCTGGGCCTCCCACATGGTTGGCAGAGGTCCAAGCACTTGGGCCATCTTCTGCTCCTTTTTCCAGGCCATTAGCAGGGAGCTGGACTGGAGTGGAGCAGCCAGTACGTGAAATGGTGTCTGTATGGGATGCCAGCATTGCAGGCAACAGCTTTACCCTCTATGCCATAACACCTGTCCTAAACAACCTAATACTAAATATTTTGTCAGTTTTCACATACCCATGAAAAATATAATGACACAATGGTGGCAATTTAATAGTCTGATTGTTTTGGTTGATAATAAGGAAATATGATTATTTTCCCCACTGAGCAAATGAATGTAAGCACACTGACAGACAGAATAGTCATTTCTAACAATACACTTTCTATTGGGGGCCCATCTTAGGTTGTGAAAATCCACCTAGAGAGAAAATCCCTATCAGTTTAAAATTAACAAATTCAGAATCTGAGACTGAACACCAGTTTTAGAATCTGATACCTAAGATTAATTTTTGTTACTATAATAACAAAAAGTATAACCATTTCAATTTTCTCTTGCATTCAGAAGCAAATGGGAGAAATCAAAGTACCTTAGCATTACAAATATCACAAAATTTCTACATTACTTAAAACCAATAAAATAATATTTTTGGTGGCCATTTGTGTCCTCAAATTAACACCTGCCATCAATTCAGTCTTGAAATGTGACAGTATGGCACAAAACAGTTCATTTTCAAGATCATTTTTAAAATTCCAAGTTGTTAAATTTTTAAACAGAATTTCTGCAAAGCAAGATCACACCACTTAAGCAGAATATCAGAGACCCTGTTCTATTTGGACAAAGCCCTTCCCTTGGGATTTCTCTTAAGAATATTCACTGGGCAAATGAATAACCATTTAAATCTTTGTACTTTTAAAATTTACTCTACTTTTTCTGGGTTACACTTCTAGGAAATAGGATGAAGTATTTTCTGAAAGCACAGAAGTTTACTTTTCCTACCAATCTTGAAAACTCTCTAAATTAAGAAAGTACCCTTAATTTATTATTCTATTCATAGTCTATTATTTATTTATTTATATTTTTTTGACAGGCAGAGTGGACAGTGAGAGGGAGAGAGAGAGAGAAAGGTCTTTCTTTGCCGTTGGTTCACCCTCCAATGGCTGCCACTGCCAGTGCGCTGCGGCCGGCGCACCGCGCTGATCCGATGGCAGGAGCCAGGTGCCAGGTGCTTCTCCTGGTCTCCCATGGGGTGCAGGGCCCAAGTACTTGGGCCATCCTCCACTGCACTCCCTGGCCACAGCAGAGAACTGGCCTGGAAGAGGGGCAACCGGGACAGAATCCAGCGCCCCGACCGGGACTAGAACCCGGTGTGCCGGCGCCGCAAGGCGAAGGATTAGCCTAGTGAGCTGCAGCGCCGGCTATATTCTATTTAAAACATTGGGCTATTTTATGAAGATTTCCAATTTAGCATATTAAAAAACAAGGCAGAGAACAAAATTATATTGCATTTATCACCCCAGGGAGTGATTCCATTCCTGTAAGCAAAGCTCACAGTTTTCAACAAGCTGTAACTGACATCAGTTTAAAATACTATCATGCAGTTTCCTTCCAAAAAAAGAAGGGGGGGAGGGGTGCGAATCAGAGAAGAGGAGAAAAGAGAAGGGAAAATAAGATTAGATGGTTGACTTTCCCAGGGATTCTGTTCCTACTCTGGTGCACAGCACCACTAGCTAAGTTGAGCAAAATGAGCACATGTGAAATGACTTAGATGGCAGGCTGAAATTCAGACCTAAGACAAGAAAACAGGGAGGCATGAGTCACCGTATCTAAGGCATTTTCTGAGTATTCCTGATGCCTTACCAAAGAAATGGAAAATGATATTATTTTCAATGCCAATCACTGGTAAGTCAAACTCTGTTGAATATCACCTTTTGTAAGTTTCTATGTTTAATAAATATCTACTGCAAAAATGAGAGAGAAATGGTTAAATCATTTCTGAAAACAATAATTTGCCTGTGTATACAAAGACCAATAAGAACATAGGGCATAGTAAGGAATGCCTGCTTCATTTTCTTTTACAATTATTTTTGTGGCTAATTAAAATAAATTCTGTGTGCTAATCTGTTTTTACTTTTCACTCTAAGGTTTACTTAAGCATTTTATGAGTATTAGGAAGAACCTCAAAAGAAATTTATTTCACTAAAATTTTGACTATGTTACAAAAATACATAGCCAGTGGTAAGTCAGTAAATCTGTAATAACATTTAGACCTCTAAAATTACTGTACATTTCATATCCTATTTTTAACTGGGGGGATGGAATGTACAATTAAGTGTACAGCTGGGATTTCATTTACTTTAAAAAAAAATCTTGCTGATGTTTTAACGGTCAGAAGTTTTTTTTAAGTCATACTGGCAAGTAATTATCTTTTCATGTCTAAATATAATTCTCAACCAGCTCCTCTATTAAATCAATACAAGGAAGCACTTCTGTATTATCCTGGCCTTAGTGCAAGTTTTTCTTTTTAGCTGTTGAATACAGTTAAGAATCCATTTTTGAAATACAGCTGTCTACAGATTTAAAGTACCTAAACTGAATGCAGAGAGAATTCATTGGCATATCATTATATTTTTTGACTTAAAAATTCCTTTAAGTCTCTTACAAACATGTGAAGAACGACATATACTTTGCTAAACACCATGACAATGATAAAAAACTACTGATCACTCACAAAAAATTTTATAGCAAAAAAAAAAAAAGTAAATTCAAGATGCAAAAAACAAGGAGAGCTTATTTTTAAAGAAAATTTTAGATAACAGTGCTTCAAATTCTCAAGGAAATGAAAATAAACAAGAAGGGCATAAAAAAATAACGCAATAAAATGAAATTAAAAGAATGCCTGGAGATTTAAGAGGGAAAAAATTGAAAAGAAAATAATACTTGCATAGAACCAACATAAGCATCAGAAACAAGAAGGAACAGAAGCATTGGCGACAAGTTAGCCACTGATCTGAAGGCAGATTTAAAAAATCATGCACAGTGGAGAGGATAGCTAAACACGTCTAGAGAGAAAAAAGACACATATAAAGTAACAGAGAGCTAACAGGAACAACTGGTATCCCCAAAGTACTGAACTTTTAAAAATCAGGAATCATAAAAGAAAATTTCTTGAAGTAGAGAAAGAACCAAAAATACATATGAAAAAAAGCTCAGTATTTTCAGAGGGAAAAACCTGTGAAAATGATCAAGACCAAGATATATTCTGTTGAATTTATTTATTTCAGTGACAAGGAAAAAATTACTAGCTCCTGCTACATTCATGCAGAAGCAACAAGGCTTCTACAAGGAGAAAAAAAAAAATCAGGTCTAACAGTTGTATTCAGTAACATTCTAGGGAAAAAAATGTAGATTTTTTTGAGGATAGGAAAAGAATATGTAATACAATCATTCTGTACATAGTCAAGTGGCCATTCTTATTCAAAAGCAACAGAAAGGCATGTGTAATGTCCTTACATGGAATAATACAAATAATAATTTGTAGAAAAATCAAATTGAGAATAAGGTTCAATGAACATTCTTAAAGTCCCCTCCTAACATCCCAGGGGCTACAATACAACAGCAAAGACCTAAAATCACAACTCTCATGGATCATTCTAGGGAAGAAGGACAAACAGATAAATATATACATAAATCAAGTATCAGGCAGCCACATGTCCTAGGCAAAGATCTAAAATAACAGGGGCTTGGGTGGCTATTTAAGGTGGTCTCTCTTAGGACACGATGTTTAAGCTGTGAAGTGAATGACCAGGAGCCTTCTGAGCAAAGCTCATGAAAAACAGCACTTCAGGCAAACTGAAAGGATTAGTTTCATACTGAGCTGTTTTTAAATAAAAAGAAAATACAGCACATCATGAAGGGCTTTTCATAATTAAGGCTGAAAGTCTGAATGTGATTCTAAATGGACTGGGAAGCTCAACAGAGGATTTAAGCAGCAGAGAGCATGACCTGCTTTGTTTTAAAAGGTTCACTCCAGGGCTTTATGGAAACAAGATGGTAGGAAATGGGAGGTGTAGACGGGGAAACAGGGAGACCAGGAGGGTGGAGATGGCAAGAAAAAGAAAGAGATGGATTCCCGGTATGCTTTGGAGGTGAAGCTGAAGGAATGTGCTGACAGACTGACTCTGTCAACTAAAAGAAGAAATCATGGGTAATGCCCAGATTTTTGGCTTGGCTAACTGCTCATCAAATGTGGTAAGGCAGAAGGAAGAGCAGGTTTGGGAAGACAAGTCAATCTGTGGATTCAAATTATATTATTATGAAGATGCTGCTTGGGAAGCCCACATCCCATACTGACCTACCTAAGTTTGAGTTCTGGCTCTGGTCCCAAATCCAGCTTCCTGCTAATATGCACCCTGAGAGATACTAGGTTCAAGTACTCGGGTTCCTGCCACTCACTGAGTTCTGGGCTGCAGACTTCAGTCTGGCTCAGCCTCAGCTACTGTAGGCTATTGGGAAGTGAACCAGCAGAATGAAGATCTCCCTCTGTCCTCCAAATTAAAAAAAAAAAAAAAAAATTATACTATTCCTAATACTTATAGGAAAATCTATTTGATATCATTCATCTTTTGATACTGGACACAAAATAAGTAAGAAGGCATAAAAAGACCAATAGTGGGCACTGAATCCATTTATCATAAAACTAAGTCTAGGGGGCCGGTGTTGTGGTGTGGCAGGTTAAGTCTCTGCCTGTGATGCCAGCATTCCATATGGGCGCTAGTTCAAGACCTGGCTGCTCTATGTCCGATCCAGCTCCCTGCTCATGTGCCTGGGAAAGCAGCAGAGGATGGCCCAAATCCTTGGGCCCCTGCATCCAGGTGGGAGATCTGGAAGAAGCTCCTGGCTTCAGAAAGGCGCAGCTCTGGCCATCGTGGCCATCTGGAGAGTGAACCAGTGGATGGAAGACTTCTCCCTCTCTCTCTGCCTCTGCCTCTCTGTAACTCTGCTGTTCAAATAAATAATTCTGCAAGAAAAAAATGTTTCTAGGGCTACTACAAATTTGCATTTACAAAATAGTTGATAAAAATATTCCTCTGGACTGTGCAAGTAGGCAGAGACACTGATAAGATATGGTGTATGATGTTAATCAGACTCAGCTTCTTTCTCTGCCACTTCATTGGAGGCTGGCCTCTCCTCATTTTTAGATTCTCCACTTTCTTCAGGCAAATCTTCAGTTTCTTGGTGAGACACCTTGGCCAGTTTTCCCTCTCTCCTTTCTTCCCTTTTGTTTGCACTTTATTGTCCAAAGACTTATCCTTCCTAGCTGTCTTTTCTGGCTTTGTTTCAGCTCAGGCAGGAGCAGGCTTAGCCAACAATCTTGCCAATCCCCTTTTAGGCCCTTCCTCGCTACCCCTTTGGCCAAGCTGACCTTGATCTTGGGTATCTTAGTGGTAGGGAGGGCGCTAGCTGGGTGTCTACTGGCCACGTGCATTTATGAAGCTGAGTCAACAGGCTGGTGCCTCTGGGGCAGTTTAACCATTACTCAATCTTTAGTTATGAGTAACCTCTACTAACATAAAATCAGTAGGTTTTACAAATAAGGTAATAAGAAATTCTATCCTTTCAAAGGCTCTTAGGAATGCAACACTTAATCCTTATATGTTAAGTAATATCATATACATGATACATTTTTCTTTTTTGACAGAATTGCCTTCGTATATTGTTCTAATAATATACAGCTTACTGACAAGTTAAAATTGCAGGATTTAAAAAATTAATTAATTCAAGATATGTATGATAACTAAAAGTCATATCCTCAAGTCAAATAAGTACAACTGTGTTTTTCAAACCCAGTGCACACTGAAGGCAGAAAAAGAATAAACACCTTTGTCTCCTCTGAGATCCAGCCCAGCATCTGGACTACAGCCACCCCCTGAACTCCCCAAGGAGAGGCACATGTGTGTATGATTTTGTTATAGTCCCTTCTATTTGTGTCAGTGACATTCTGGAGATCATTATATACACACTGGTGGAACTTAGTAACAAAACTGTTAAATACTATTATTAACAACTTCTACCTACCAGGAGAAAAAGATACAGTATCATATGTGAAAGGGTTTTATTTTTTAAAAAATGTATTCCAGAAAGAGGGAGGGAGAAACACAGAGTGGGCATGCTCCAATTTACTGGTTCATTCCCCAAAAGCCTGCCTGCAAGGGCTGGAGAATGGAGCTGGGAACTCAATCAAGGTCTCCCTTGGGTTTCAGGAACCCAGTAATTGGAGCTATCTCCCAAGGTCTGCATTAGCAAGAAGCTATAGTTGGGAGCAGGACACAGGTATTGAAACCAGGTGTCTTAACTGCTAGGCCAAAGGCCTGCCCTTGAAAGCTTATTTTTAGTGTTCTAGTACATGCTACCTGAGTAATATCATCTTGCATGTAATGATCTAATTACTGAATTATAAAAACATTTTAACTGCTTAAATTAACAAACTGGCATAATTACAGTCACAAAATTACTCCCCATGTCTTGATATGTGAATCAACAGATGATTCTAAATAGTCACCTACCTGGTCAAAAACTACTACTGGTTTTATTAGAAACTTTCATTCTATCAAAAATCATACAATTATTTCAGGTTTTATACAGTTCAGTTTTCAAAGCAAATTGCTCAGTGTGTTTTCAATCACTGACAGACAGGTGTTAATGAAATATGAAGTTAAGACTGTTATTTATTAAATCTAAATCAACCAGCAAGGGAACAAACATACAAAATATTATCCCCAATATTATCTGAATACACCCCCAAAAACCAATGAATATTTTCCTAATCAAAATATCCTGAAATGTTCCTATTATTCTTACAAGAAAATTAGTAGTCAGTCAATGCACCTCCTAATTTTTGAATGTGTACATTTTAAATTGTACTTGGCAACAAAACTGTCACATCAAACTTGCCTTTAATATTCACCTTCCACAGAATTCAACGTAACCAAATTGGAGATATTGTACTGACTTGACAAAACTCATAAAAAGACTTATTTTGGGAAGAAAGGAAACAAGAAAGGAAATATAGAAATTTTTTTTAAGTCTTATGCTTACAAACCATGGAAGAAAGGGTTCAAAATTTGTCTTTAGGATTTTAATACATACCAGGCTCCAGTTTGATGATTTTTACTGCAGCCAACTCTCCTGTATGTACATTTCTGGCCTAAAAGTGAAAATACAAAATTTTTGAAGTTTGTTAACGATACATAAACTACTTAGCACTATGTTAAATGCTCATCAACAATGCTTCTAACAAAGCTAAAATACGCCGGCGCCGCGGCTCACTAGGCTAATCCTCCGCCTAGCGGCGCCGGCACACCGGGTTCTAGTCCCGGTCGGGGCGCCGGATTCTGTCCCGGTTGCCCCTCTTCCAAGCCAGCTCTCTGCTGTGGCCCGGGAGTGCAGTGGAGGATGGCCCAGGTGCTTGGGCCCTGCACCCCATGGGAGACCAGGAGAAGCACCTGGCTTCTGCCTTCAGATCAGCGCGGTGTGCTGGCCGCAGCACGCAGGCTGTGGTGGCCATTGGAGGGTGAACCAACGGCAAAAAGGAAGACCTTTCTCTCTGTCTCTCTCTCTCACTGTCCACTCTGCCTGTCAAAAATAAAAAATAAAAAAAAAAAAAAAAAAGCTAAAATACAAAATCATTGTTTCTAAATAAAAAGTTAGTGTATTCATTTCCTCATTAAAGAAAATATAGAAAAGACATAAAAAGTATAAAAAATTACCTTTAATCCTACCACTTGAAAACAGTTACTGTATAAAATTTTGGCATATATCTTCCTTTTATAAACATTTTGTTAATTTTTTAAATTAAAAAATGCCATAGTTTTTATTTATATTATAAACATAATTATACTGATTGAGGGAAAAACTTTAAAAGTCATCTGTAGCTACACACACAGGGAAAAATAGTTCACCTTTTAGTGTCCTCTTCCCCACCCCATACGTGCACGTACTTGTGTGTCGAAGAGGATGATACCATCAGAGTCATCTACAGTGAGGATTAGAAATGCTGCTTCATTCTCCACTGACAGAATATGTAATTTATTTCATCAACTCTCTATTGTTAGATATAGCCTAATATTATTTTGCAATTACATAAAGACAAACTTATCTTCATTTTACAACTGTCAAAAGTCTTGATTATTTCCTACAGATTGCTAAAAGAGAAACTATTTGGTATCTAACAAAATCAAGCTGGAGGAATAGGAACTCACTGCTCTGGTCTAGGGGAAGAGAGCTTAAAAAAAAAAAAAGTGGAGAGACTGCAATTTCAGGTAAGCATTAGGGAGAAAACTGCAGAGGAAATGCCACGCAAATTAGAGGGACACTGTGGATCTACGCAGAGGGTGTAGGTGTGCACAACTCAGAACCCCAGCAGCAGCCTCAGGATCAGCTCTGGAGAGTGAGGTGAGACCAGACTGTAGCAGCCCAAGCCACTGGCAATAAAGCTGTGGGAAGAGCCTGACATGAGTATGGCCTGCCAAACTAGAAGAACAAAAGGGGGCATGTTTCTCCCTGACCACCCAGAAATGGTGTCCTGTAACCAGCAGAGAGGGGGTGGGTGCCATTTTGACAACCATCCAAGAGGAAACTCCTAAGTTGGCTTGGAGAATTGATGAGGGGCTGGGTGCTCCTGATTGTGGGAGCCTTGTGTGCTGGGCCTGTGAAACACTGTGGTTGCGTGGGAGGGCACAGGGTGTGGCTGGGTCTTTGGGTAGTTCCTATGGGTGACTCCACATGCTCGGGGCTCCTTGATTCCCTGGTGAGGGTCATTGCTGTGGGATTTGTGCTCACACCAAGGACTGTAGAAATCTTTTGTGTGGTTCTTGTGGCAGTGCAAATGAATACTGTATGCAGTGGGGCTAATGCCCAGACAACGGTCTCCCTGGAGGAGAGGTGAGCGTGAGACTCCACCAACAGAGATGTGATTAAAAAAAAAAAGATTTACTACACCAAACTTGGGTGTCACCTTGGACACTCCCCTCAACCTGGATCACTAAACAGAGCTCCCTAGCTAAACCCAGCACACTGAAATACCACACATTCCACTAAAGCTATAGAGACACAGTTCAAAGATAAAAGCCACCACACGGAAAAAAAACAACAAAAACCAACAAATATCTCCACAAATGATTAAAAATAAATACAGCAATTCAAGAAACAAGAATAAAGAAGACAACATGATGCCCCAAAAGGAACATAACACTTCAGTTCTAGAATGTGAAGATGAAGGGACTGAAGAAATGCTGGAAATGATTTAAAAAAATGGATTATAGGATTACTTACAAATAATCAGAAGCAAATCCATGAATTAAAGAAATCCATACATGACATGAATGAAAATTCTTACCAACCATGAAACTGATATTTTTAAAGAGAAATCAAAAGGAAATAATGGAAATGGGGCCAGCGCCATGGCTCAATAGGCTATTCCTCCACCTTACAGCGCCGGCACACTGGATTCTAGTCCCGGTCGGGGCACCGGATTCTGTCCCGGTTGCCCCACTTCCAGGTCAGCTCTCTACTGTGGCCCAGGAGTGCAGTGGAGGATGGCCCAAGTGCTTGGGCCCTGCACCCACACGGGAGACCAGGAGAAGCACCTGGCTCCTGGCTTTGGATCAGCACGGTGCGCCGGCTGCAGCGCGCCGGCCGTGGGGGTCATTGGAGGGTGAACCAACGGCAAAGGAAGACCTTTCTCTTTTTGTCTCTCTCTCTCACTGTCCACTCTGCCTGTCAAAAATTTTAAAAAAATAAATAAATAAATAAAAAGAAATAATGAAAATGAAGAATTTAATGGATCAAATAAAGAATTTGGTGGAAAGCCTAACAACAGAATCAGTGAGGCAGAAGAATGACTATCTGACTTAGAAAACAGATATCTGGAAATTTTGCAGTCAAACAAACAAAAAAAGAAATTAGAAAACTAAAAAACTGTTGGAGATTTATGGGATACTATTAAATGACCCAATATATGGGTCATAAGAGTTCCTGAAGACATGGAAAGAGACAATGGATTAGAAGGTCTTTTTAGTGAAATAATTACAGGAAACTTCCCTAATTTGGAAAAAGAAAGGGACATGCAAGTACAGGAAGTACATAAAACTTCTAACAGACATGACCAGAAAAAAAATCTTCACCACAACTCACTGTAGTCAAACTCTCCACAATAAAACATAAAGATTCTAAAATGTGCATGAAAGAAATGCCAGATTAGACTCACAGCTGAGTTCTCAACAGAAACCCTACAGGCGAGGAGAGAATGGTGAAATACTTAAGAAGTTTTAAGAGAAAAAAACTGTCAATCCAGAGTACTATACCCTGCAAAGCTCTCGTCTATGAATGAAGGTGAAATAAAGACCTTCCATAATAAACAGAAATTTAAAGAATTTGTCACCACTTGTCTAACCTTACAAAAGATGCTTAAGGATGTGCTGCATACAGAAACACAGAAACATAGTCATCACTATGAAAAAAGGTGAGGCAGAAAACCCCCCAGTGAAAATACAAAGAAAACCCAAAGTAAACAACAGGAATTTTTATGGAAAAATGGCAGGGCAAAGTCATTACGTATCAATAGTCACCTTGAATGTAAATGGCCTCAACTCTCCAGTTAAAAGATACATACTGTCAGAATGGATTAAAAAACAAAACACATTATTTGCTGCCTACAAGAAACATCTCACCAACAAAGACACACACACACACACACACACACACAGGGAAGGATGGAAAAAGATATTCCATGCTGACAGAAGCCAAAAAAGAGCTGGTGGAGCTATCCTAATACCAGACAAAATAGACTTTAACACAAAAACTGTTATAAGAGACAAAGAAGGGCACTATGTAATGATTAAGGGATCAATTCAACAGGAAGATGTGACTATTATAAATGTACATGCCCCTAATTACAGGGCACCTGGCTTTTTTAAAGAAATGTTAATGGATCTAAAGGGAGACAGACTCCATTACAATAGTAATGGAGGACTTTAATACTCCACTTTCAGCAATCGACAGATCAACCAGACAGAAAATCAGCAAGGAAACAGACTTAATCAACACTATAGATTTAATGGACCTAGTGGATATCTAAAGAACTTTTCATCCTACAGACGCGGAATACACATTTTTTTCACCAATCCATGTAACTTTCTCTACAACAGATCACATGCTAGGCCATAAAGCAAGTCTCAGCAAATTCAACAAAATCAAATCATACCATACATCTTCTTTGACCACAATGGGATGACGTTGGAAATTAACAAAATCTCTAGAATACATGCAAACACATGGAGACTGAACAACACGCTCCTGAATGAACAGTGAGTTATTGAAGAAATCAAAAGAGAAGTTAAAAAATTTATGGAAATGAATAAAGACAATACAACATATCAAAATTCATACGATACAGCAAAAGCAGTGTTTAAGAGGAAAGATTATAGCAACTGGTACCTACATCAAGAAATTAGAAAGGTACCAAATAAATGCGCTACCAATGCATTTCAAGGACCTAGAAAAACAACAGCAAACCAAACCCAAAACCAGTAGGAGAAAAGAAATAATTAAAATTAGAGAAGAAATCAACAAAAATGAAATAAAAAATATGAAAGATCAAAATGAAGAGCTGTTTTTTTGAAAAAATAAACAAAATTGACACACCTTTGGCCTAACTAACCAAAAAAGGGAGAGAGAAGACCCAAATCAGTAAAATTAGAGATGAAAAGGGAAATGCAACAACAGTCACCACAAAAATAAAAAGAACCATCAGAAATTACTACAAAGGGCTGTATGCCAACAACTCAGGACACTTAGAAGAAATGGATAGATTCCTGGACACATCCAACCTAACTAAATTGAGTCACGAACACACACAAAAAAACTAAACAGATCTATAACCAAGGTGGAAATTGAATCAGATACAGACACTCCCAGCAAAGAAAATCCCAGGACCAGATGGCTTCACTGCTGAATTCTACCAGACATTTAAAGAAGAACTGACTACAATTCTTCTCAAGCTATTAAAAACAACTGAAAGGGAGGGAATCCTCCCAAACTGCTTCTATTAAAGCAAGCATCACCTTAATTCATAAAGCTGAAAAAATGCAACAGAGAAAGAGAACTACAGACCAATTTCTCTGATGAACATATACTCAAAAATTCTCAACAACATTCTAGCCAATCAAATCCAACAACACATCAGAAAGCTCATTCTCCTGGACCAAGTGGGATTTACCCCTGGTATGCTGGGATGGTTCAACATTCGAAATCAATCAATGTGATACATGACATCAACAAACTGAAGAATAAAAACCATATGATTATCTCCATAGATGCAGTGAAAGCATCTGATAAAATACAACACCTTTTCACGATGAAAACTCTAAGCAAACTGAGTATAGAAGGAACATTCCTAAACACAATCAAGGTAATTTATGACAAACCCATGGCTAGCGTCCTATTGAATGAGGAAAAGTTGGAAGCATTCTCATTGAGATCCAGAACCAGACAAGGATGCCCACTCCTACCACTGCTATTCAAGATAATCCTAGAAGTTTCAGCCAGAGCCATTAGGCAAGAAAAAGAAATCATAGGACAAAAATTGGGAAGGAAGAAGTCAAACTATCTCAATTTGCAGATGACATGATTCTACATACAGGGGATCCAAAAAACTCCACTAAGATACCACTGCAACTCATAAAAGAGTCTGATAAAGTGGCAGGATATAAAAATCAACACACAAGAATCAACAGCCTTGTAAACATAATGTCACAGCTGAGAAAGAACTTCTAAGATGAATCCCATTCATAATAGTTACCAAAAAAATCAAATGCCTTGGAATGAATTTAACCAAGGACACCAAAGATTTCTATGAGAATTATAAAACATTAAAGAAAGAAATAGAAGACATGAAAAAAAATAGAAAAATCTTCCATGTTCAAGGATTGGAAGAATCAATATCATCAAAATGTCCGTATTTCCAAAGGCAGTTTACAGATTAAATGTGATACCAATCAAAATTCCAAGGACATTCTTTTCAGATACAGAAAAATGATGCTGAAATTCAATATATGGAAACACAGGAGGCCTCAAATAGCTAAAGCAATCTTAAACGACAAAAACAAAGCCAGAGGCATCACAATACTAGATTTTAAGGCATACTATGGGGCAGTTATAATCAAAACAGCCTGGTATTGGTACAAAAACAGATGGATAGAGCAATGGGACAGAACAGAAACTTCAGAAATCAACCCACACATCTACAGCCAACTTATCTTTGCCAAATGAGCTAAAATCCATCCCTGGAACAAGGACAGTCTCTTCAACAAATGGTGCTGAAAAAACTGGATCTCCATATGCAAGTATGAAGATGCATATTTTATACCTTACACAAAAATCCACTCAAAATGGATTAAAGACCTATATCTATGACTTGATACCATCAAATTATTAGAGAACACTGGGGAAACCCTGGAAGACATTGGCATAGGCAAAGAGTTATTGTAAAAGACCTCAGAGACACAATCAAAGCCAAAATTGACAAATGGGATGACATCAAATTGAGAAGCTTCTGCACTGCAAAGGAAACAGTGAGCAAAGTGAAGCAGTAACTGACAGAATGGGAGAAATTATCTGCAAACTATGCAACTGATAAATAATAACCAGAATCTATAAAGAGCTCAAGAAACTCAACAACAAACAACCCAGTTGAGAAATGAGCAAAGGACTTAAATAGGTATTTTTCAAAAGAGGAAATTCAAATGGCCAATAGACACATGAAAAAATGCTCAAGATCACTAGCCATCAGGGAAATGCAAATCAAAGCCACAATGAGGTTTCCCCTCATGCCCATTAGAATGGCTTTCATACATTAATCAAGAAAGAACAAATGCTGGCAAGGATGTGTGGAAAAAGGTACCTTAATCCACTCTTGGTGGTAATGTAAACTGGTACAGCCACTGTGGAAGACATTATGGAGATACCTCAGAAATCTGAATATAGATATACCACAAGATTCAGCCATCCTACACCTGGGAATTTATCCAAGGGAAATGAAATCAGCATATGAAAGAGTTATCTGCACCTCTATGTTTACTGCAGCTCAATCCACAATAACTAAGATACAAAATCAACCCAAACGTCCACCAACTGAAGACTGGGTAAAGAAATTATGGGATATGTACACCATGAAATACTACACAGTGGTTTAAAAAAGAAAAAGAATTCCAAAAAAAAAAAAAAAAAAAAAAAAGAGTTCCTATCATTTACAACAAAATGGATGAAACTGGCAAACATCATCTTTGGGGAGTAAGCCAACAGATGGAAGATCTCCCCCCCTCCCCCCGCCACTCCTCCTGTAACTCTACCTTTCCAATAAATAAAATCTTAAAAAATCACTGTGCGACTGGCACTGCAGCACAGTGGGTTAGCCACCACCTGTAGCACCAGCATCCCATATGGATGCTGGTTTGTGTTCTGGCTGCTCTACTTCTGATCCAGTTCCCTGCCAAGGTGCCTGGGAAAGCAGCAGAAGATGGCCCAAGTCCCTGGGCCATTGTCACCTAGGAGATGTGACTGAAGCTCCTGGCTTTGGCCATGGAGCTGAGTTCATTTGGTAAGTCACTCAGCAGATGGAAGATCTCTCTCTCTCTCTAATTCTGTCTTACAAATAAATAAATCTTTAAAAAATAATTTCATATATTCTAGCACATTCTATTTTATCAGTATGGCAATCTAGACATATAATTATTCGGTCAAAATATATCTGAATTTTAAATGGATATATTGCCATACTGCTATAAAAATTGTGCCAATTTATATACTCATCATCTTTGGATATTAAATCTCTGTCCACCCACCAAGATCAACTATAAATATAAATCTTATATTTTAAAAATTATGTACCTTCTCTATGCTATAATTTTCAGTGGTTATAACAGTCTATGTAACCATCCTCCTTTATTGCTGGACATTGAGGATGTTGCACATAGTCATCTCATTAATCAAGGTCATTTTCTAAGATAGGGAATTACTAGGCCAAAGGGTGCAAACAGCAGCACTTAAAGGCTGGGACACACATTGTTGAAGCAGTCTAATATCATGGTACATTACACTCTCATTGTTAATGTAAGCACTCACTTTCATGGTACTCAGAGACACACCATATGGGAAATGCAATTTAATAATCTATTTTTAGTTACTATATTGGATTCAAAAGACAACTTACATACTTTCCATAAATATAAGGAATAAATGATAAGGAAAAAAATGACTGTAGTAATTTGCTGGATTAAATCACGTTACCAGAGAAAAGGGAATACAAGAATAACCAAGAATGTAGGGAAGTCAGCCTTAAAACAGACGCTTAGAAATGACAGAGTATGTGGAAAAAAACAGAGAACACAATGGGGGAGATGGACACAGAGGGAAAGACAGAAGCAGGAAGATAGAAAAGACTTCATCCAGCAGCACTTTCAACTATTTTGTGATAAGAAATTCCCACTAACCTCATTGACTGCATTGTGAACACAGTTAGAAGGAGTTAGGAAGAGAACACAATTTTAACTCTCTGCACCCATGGGAACCTATCCTCCAACCATGAATACACTGAGAAAACAAAGGTGTGCCAGCAGCCTGACACCATTCCTACCTTCTTCCGTTTCTTATCCTAGGACACGAGAAGTGTTTGTAAAGCATCAGGTCTTGTCTAGTCTCGGGTTACAGAAATGTATGTACCTAATGATTTAGGCAGTCCACTGCTCAGTAATGCACGTGCCAATGAGCCTCAGGTACAGAAAACATGCCAAGAGGTTATGGAATAAGCTGTGACAACTGACCTCCTGGAGATGTTGTTTGGTGGTTATAAAATGTGTGATAGAAGTCAAATTCCATAATATTAATTATAATGTTTCATAGTTTTAGGAAACTTCATATACATTATTTAATTCCATTAATTTCTAAAGATGTATTTATTTATTTATTTTAAAGGCAGAGTTACAGAGAGGCAGAGAGAGAGAGAAAGAGAGGTTTTCCATCCGCTATTCACTCCCCAAATGGCTGCCCCGGCCAAAAGGGGCCCATCTGAAGCCAGGAGCTTCTTCTAGGTCTGCCTCGAGGGCACAGGGGGCCAAGGACTTGGGCCATCTCCCACTCCTTTCTAAGGCCATAGCAGAGGGCTAGATCGGAAGAGGAGCAGCCACTGGCACTGCAGGCAGCAGCTGCACCCGCTATGCCACAGTGCAGGCCCCAATTCCTTTTATTTAGGTGCAGAAAGACTTTGCTCTAAAGTCAAATGAATTGCCCACGGCCATTCGGCAAGCTGGTACAAGAGTCAAAGTCTGATAAAGTATCATTGCTCCTTTACAGAACACGAAAATTATTAAAGAAAGTAACTCAAGTGCATATTTTTTGTTTGTCTTTATTATAATTTATTTGAAGGCAGCAAGAGAGAGAGAAAGAGAGAGATGGGGAGGGAGAAAGAGAGTCAGAGAGAGACAGAGAAATCTCCCATCTGCAGCCCCACAACCCTAACAACCACAACAGCCAAGGCTGGGCAAGGTTAAAACTAAGAATTGGGAACAAATGAGTGGCAGCAAGTCAAGTACTTGAACCATCACCTGGCGCCTCCCAAGGTATGCACCAGCAGGAAGCTGGAATGGCAAGAGGAACTCAGGCGCTCATATACAGGACCTGGGCATCACAAGTGGTTGCTGAACACTGCACCAAATGCCCACGTCTATAGACAAGTATTGATTGCATAGTATTTAACAGATCTCAAAAGTTAACTTACGATGAAATAATTTAATGTGAAAAATGATTAATCTAAAAGTTATTTCCTATGGTGATCTGCAAAATAAAAGAATGAGAACTATTTCGCATATAAAACCTTAAATAATCTTAGAGCTGAAAGATTTACGAATGAGAGCTGTTGGCAGCACAAGAAAATAACAACAGTTGACAGCTGAACCATGTAGGTTTTAAATTTTCAGGGAAGGAATAAAACGTTTAATTCATATGACAATAACTGATACTAATATCTACAACAATAAAATACCTTCAGGGTATTCACTATTCAGTTTTCCAAGCCAAACAGGTATTAGGGTAAAGCATTCTGCTATTTACTGGAAATAAAAATAAAAAAGAGTCTATACCTCCCAATCACAGATTATCAAGTGCCAACAACAACAACAAAAAATGTAATAGGCTTCTTTGAGAGTCTGGAACAATCAGTTCTTGTTTCAGTAAGATGGATCAGAAGCTTATCACCTGGTCTCCAGTTTGCAAACGCTGTGCTCAATCTGGTACAATGTTCTTCCTCTGCTCCCTGCCCTCTCCCCAGCAGCCTAGAAGTGTCCTTCAGGATTCACTCTGCTTGTCACCTACTACAGGAAGTCTCACCTGGTATCTCAAGGTTGGGTTAATATACGTTACCTTAACTCAGGACATGATGATCTGAAAGTCTGTGCCACACAGTAGATGTTCTACAATTTGTTGAATGGAAAATGGTAACACTAAGAAGGCTATTATTCTCTTTACTTAAATCCTCTACAACTACAGAATGTTATGAAATTGACAAAACACTGTTTTTTTGTTTGTTTTTTGTTTTTGCCAGGCAGAGTTAGACAGAGAGACAGAGAGTTACAGACAGTGAGAGAGAGACAGAGAGAAAGGTCTTCCTTCCGTTGGTTCATTCCCCTAATGGCCACTACAGACGGTGCTGCGCCAATCCGAAGCCAGGAGCCGGGTACTTCCTCCCAGTCTCCTACGCGGGTGCAGGGACCCAAGCACTTGGGTCATCCTCCACTGCCCTCCCGGGCCACAGCAGAGAGCTAGACTGGAAGAGGAGCAATCAGGACTAGTACGCAGCGCCCCAACCAGGACTAGAACCCGGGGTGCCGGCACCACAGGTGAAGGATTAGCATATTGAGCCGCAGCACGAGCCAAAACACTGTTTTAAAAGGTCTTACTTCTTTTCACTTATGTTGATTAATTGTATGTGTGTATTACAGAGAGACAGGGGAGACAGGGAGCCAGAGAGAGAGTTTCTACTCTTTGGTTCACTCCACAAATGGCTGTAAGGGCCAGGGCTGGGCCAGGCCAAAGCCAGAAGCTAAGAACTTCATCTAGGCTTCTCACGTGGATGTCAGGGGCCTAAGCACTTGAACAATCATATGCTGCCACCTAGGCACATTAGCAGGGAGCTGGATTGGAAGTGGAGCAGCCAGGATTCGAACCAGTACTTCTATAAGGGATGGAGGAGTTACAGGCGGCAGCTTAACCCACTGTGCCACAATGCTGAACCCTGTGTTGGTTCATTTGTATTTTTTACTACAATGCACCAAATAAAGCATTTTGGAGAAAAAGTTTTTAAAAAACTAGCAAAAAAGGATTTTGTTGCAAATATATATATACATGTATATATGCATATATATGTGTGTATATATATATATCAGCAAAAGATAAGAGCCACCTTCCTTCCTGTTCTCATCTCTCTGAGGTAATTATTGTTAACAGTTTAGAATATACCCACTCATACTTTTAATTAGGCTGTTTTCGAGAACACACGTGCACAGACAGTCTGGTGTTTCTCACAAAGCTAGCCACAGTCTCACCATACGATCCAGCAACAATTCAGCTGAAAACTTTATGTTCACACACACACACACAAACTGCATAAAAACATTTACGGCAGCTTTTTTAGTCATATGCAAAAAACTAGAAGTGATGAAGATTGCTTTCAGTAGGTGAATGGATAAGCAAATGGTGTTATATCCATAAGACAATGTTATGCAGCGATGAAAAGAAATTAATCAAGCTGTGAAAGATACAGAGAGGCCAGCGCTGTGGCGCAGCATTTAATGCCCTGGCCTGAAGCACCGACATCCCATATGGGCGCCGATTCTAGTCTCGGCTGCTCCTCTTCCGATCCAGCTCTCTGCTATGGCCTGGGAAAGCAGTAGAAGATAGCCCAGGTCCTTGGGCCCCTGCGCCCACGTGGGAGAACCAAAAGAAGCTCCTGGCTCCGGATAGGAGGGATCAGTGCAGCTCTGGCTGTTGCGGCCAAGTGGGGAGTGAACCAACGGATGGAAGACCGACCTCTCTCTCTCTCTCTGCCTCTCATCTCTCTGTGTAATTCTGACTTTCAAATAAATAAATATTAAAAAAAAAAAAAAAAGATACAGAGGAAACCTAAACATGTAGTTAGGTCAAAGGAGCCAGTGTGGAAAGGCTGTACTACAGAATTCTGGGAAAGGTAGAACTACAGAGACAGCAAAAAGAGCAATGTTTGCCAGGGAATGAGGGAGAGGACAGAGAAGGACACCTGGGTGAAGTGCCAGGGGTGCTTATGGCAGGGAAACTGTTCTGTGTGACACTGCAATGATGGATCCAACTCATATGTATTTGTCACACTCATGAACAAAAACAAAGAATAAACCTTAATGTAAACGAGTCTACAGTCAATAATGTTATCAATATTACTTTAAAAATTCCAACATGCACCACACTAATACAAGATGCTACTAAAAGAGGAAGCTGTGCGCAGGGATTAGAAGTGGGTAAATGTGGGGCCAGCACTGTGGCGCATTAGGTTAGTCTTCCGCCTGCAGCGCCGGCATCCCATATGGGCGTTGTTTGTAGTCTTGTTTGCTCCTCTTCCAGTCCAGCTCTCTCTGTGGCTTGGGAAGGCAGTAGAAGATGGCCCAAGTGCTTGGGCCCCTGTACCTCCATGGGAGACCAGGAAAGAAGCTCCTGGCCCCTGGCTTCAGATCGGCGCAGCTCCAGCCTTAAAAATTTAAGCTTATTATTTTTTTTTTTAATTTTAAAATAATACACATTTTCAGATACTCTGCATCAATGTTGATGATGCACAAGCTTCAACACAAATGTATTGTGCTTCAACAGAGCCAAAATGAAGACACATGGGTTTGTTTTAGATCCTCTGAGGGGTTCAAAAAGAAATCTATCACAGAGAATTTGAACAATCACAAAATCACATCAAATAATGATGGGATCTTTAAATTCTCCACTACCACACAGAAGCAAAAACATATTATATTGAATTACAGAAAATAAAAGAGTATAAAGTATAACTCCCACTTCTAGGGATAGTAAATATCAGTCTCCATTTTGACAACATCTTTCTGTTCTCTTCAATGAAGAATCCAATGCCAGATGTTTGTGTTCTGTAATTTTCCAGCTGATTTTTAAAACAGAAAGCAGTACCAGGCTCTTTTATAATGAAAGGCAAAGAGGCTTTCAGAAAAAAAAAAAAAAAAAAAGTCTTCTAAACAGAGACTTCACAGATTCCATTTACTAAAGGGATCTTTCAGATTTTTTTTTTTTTTTTTTTTTTTTTTTTTGACAGGCAGAGTGGACAGTGAGAGAGAGAGACAGAGAGAAAGGTCTTCCTTTGCCGTTGGTTCACCCTCCAATGGCCGCCGCGGCCGGCGGGCTGCGGCCGGCGCACCGCGCTGATCCAATGGCAGGAGCCAGGTGCTTCTCCTGGTCTCCCATGGGGTGCAGGGCCCAAGCACCTGGGCCATCCTCCACTGCGCTCCCTGGCCACAGCAGAGAGCTGGCCTGGAAGAGGGGCAACCGGGACAGAATCCGGCGCCCCAACCGGGACTAGAACTCAGTGTGCCGGCGCCGCTAGGCGGAGGATTAGCCTAGTGAGCCGCGGCGCCGGCCTCAGAAATTTAACTATACAATTTCACACTACAATCCGTAAGAATTTTGCTCTGGTTTTTGAAATGCAACATTTCTCTCACCTAAGTTAAATGTATTTTCAGAACTTTTCTGTTTTTAAAATGTAAGAGCTTACAGATCCTGCAATACAATTACAAAAGGAACTTACTGAAGAATCTTAACACCTCTCTAAAAATGATTTATTTTTCATTATTACTCATTTTTCTAAGTTACTGGTAAATATGAATATTCATACTTAAAACTAGACAACTCACAGAAATCTAATAAAATATTAGTACAGTTGTGTGATTTTTTTAAAAGATTTATTTATTTATGTTAAAGTCAGAGTTACACAGAGAGAAGGAGAGGCAGAGAGAGAGAGAGGGCTTCCATCCACTGGTTCACTCTCCAGTTGGCCGCAATGGCCAGAGCAGCGCCAATCCAAAGCCAGGAGTCAGGAGCTTCCTCTGGGTCTCCCACGTGAGGTGCAGGGGCCCAAGGACCTGGGCCATCTTCTACTGCTTTCCCAGGCCATAGCAGAGACTGGGATTGGAAATGGAGCAGCTTGGACCTGAACAGGCACCCATATGGGATGCTGGCACTGCAGGCAGCGGCTTTACCCACTACACCACAACACCAGCCCCTACAGTTGTGTATCGTAATAAACTCTTATTAATAAGAAATTAATTCTATCAAGTGGAAAAAAATAAGTGGTATCAATATCATTGTAAAATCCACAAAAGAATCTTTCTAGTTAAATTCAGTTTCTATTCTCATTACCAATGTATTTCTCTTTCATCTCTTAATTCACATTTTCTTATTCAAGTTACTACCACAAAAAAATTTTAACTCAAACCCTCCTGTCTTTTATATTTAAGAGAAAAGTCATGCTTAAATTTTACTTTTATAAGATAAAAAATTTAAAATGTTGATAATTAAGTGTTTCCTATTTCAATATTATTATTAAGTTGCCAATTCTGTAAGCTCTGAACTTTCCCACATGCTCTAAGATTTTTAATGGAACAAAAATGATTAAAGGAAAAGTTTAAATATTTCACCTGTAAGTTTTCAACATAGAACTGGAAGGTAAGACTCAATGGTAGTCATGAAGATAGAAGAGAAATTTTCAAATCTGGGGGGAAAAGCAATCAGTAAATAAGGACAGTTATCTAAAGACTATGGCAAGGGTCACTGCTGTGGTACAGTGGGTTAAGCTGCTAGTTGCAATACCTGAATCCCATATCTGAGTTCAGGTTTCAGTCCAGACAGTTCTGCTTTCAATTCAGCTTCTTGCTAATGCACCTGAGAGGGCAGCAGAAGATGGTCCAGGTACTTGGGCCCTTGCCATCCACCTTTGATACCTGGATTTAGTTCTGGGTTCCCAGCTTTGCCCTGGTCCCGATGTGGCTCTTTCTGGCATCTGAGGAGTGAATCAGTGGACCAAAGATGTGCCTCCCTTTCCTATCCCTTTCTGTCACTTTTTAAATCTTGAATCTTTTTAAAGAAATTAATAAAGACTATGGCAGGAAGCACCTGTTTAGCTTAATGGTTAAGATGTTCACATCTCACATGAGGGTGCTGGGGTCTGATTCTTCGTTACAGCTCCTGACTGTAGCTTCTTGCTAATGTAGAAACTCGAAGGAAGGGGAGAGAATGCCTTCAAGGAAGTGAATTTTTGCTACAGGTGTGGGAGGCTCAGGTTGCATTCCCAGCCATAGCCCAGCCCCAGCCATTGCAGACATCTGGGGATGGGATGCTGTGTCTCTGACTCATACACATAAAATTTAAGAACCACGACAACCAAATCACTCACCTTCAAGATAAATGAAACAGCTCATTTTCTACTTCACTCTTCTTCACCTTATGCTCCTCTTCACCTTAGCTTTCTTTCTGCTACTTTTTAAGGTCACAAAACGTTTCCATGAAGCCAACTGACTGTTTCAGTTTTAAGTATGCCCCCTTCTTCCAAAAATATTCTTTAACCAAACAACAAAACCCAGATACTTGGAGATCTAACAAGATTTGTCCAGTGGTCTGTGACTGTCCCTCAGGGTCAGAATCATGCACCTCTGATTCAAGAACACAATCTGCAATACAAACGTAGCAATGCAGCATCTGTAAGGCTTGGAAAAGGTGAAGTGGCTGGTTCTTCCACAAAAGCAGTGGACAACTTTATACACGATTCTTTACAGACGCTATTCCTAATTGGATAATTCACTCAACAAATATTACCAAATACTCTATGTCAGACACTGCTGCTGGTGCTGGAGATGCAATCAAACAAAAACATAAACGCAGTTCCTGTTTTCAGGGAGTTTTTACCAGCTGGAGAGATAGAGAAATGAATAGTAAGTAAAATATAGTATGGGAATTGCTCTCAAAGGTGACAGACATCCAGGCAAGTTCTGGGTCAAGTCAAAGAAAACCGGAAGGTTTCCAGAAAAAAGTAAACCTAAACTGAGACCTAAAAGACTTTTCTGGGGTGCGGTGGGGTGGTTACAAAGGGTAGGGGTTATAAGGGATTATTACGGTTGGCAGAATTCCAAGCCAAGGTGTAAAGATCAGAGAAAACACAGGCAGCTCAAGAAGTAACATTATTCTATATGAAGGGAACCGAGGCTCCTGGCTTCGGCCTGACCCAGCCCTGGCTGTTGCAGCCATCTGGGGAGTGAATCAGAAGATGGAAGAACTCTGTCTCTCGCTCTCTTTAATTGATTCTCCAAATAAATCAATAAACATTTTTTTTTTTTAATTTGAGAAAAGAGTCTTTGTTTTTCTTTTTAAAAAGATCCTCCAACCACCCAACCACTGGTTCAATCCTCAAATGCCCAAAACAGCCAGGGGTGGCCCAGGCACAAACCAGGAGAGACCCAGGAACCTTAGCTATCACCTGCAGCTTCCCATGGTGTGCATTGTTAGTAACCTAGATCAGAAGCAAAGCTAAGCTGGCGCCGTGGCTCAATAGGCTAATCCTCCACCTTGCGGCGCCGGCACACCGGGTTCTAGTCCCGGTCGGGGCGCCGGATTCTGTCCCGGTTGTCCCTCTTCCAGGCCAGCCCTCTGCTGTGGCCAGGGAGTGCAGTGGAGGATGGCCCAGGTGCTTGGGCCCTGCACCCCATGGGAGACCAGGAAAAGCACCTGGATCCTGGCTCCTGCCATCGGATCAGCGCGGTGCGCCGGCTGCAGCGGCGGCCATTGGAGGGTGAACCAACGGCAAAGGAAGACCTTTCTCTCTCTCACTGTCCACTCTGCCTGTCAAAAAAAAAAAAAAAGCAAAGCTGGTCCTTTAACCTAGAGACTCTGAAATGGGATGTGGGCACGCCACGCAGCAACTTAACCACTTCGCTAAACACTAGCCCCTATCTTCATCACCTCCTATCATCTTATAGATTTCATACTAATCTCTGTCACCTCCCTTATTCTTTTACGACTTCAGGACCCCTGGCTTAGTTTCCCCTCTACCCCTTTTCTTTTGATTTTTAAAGGCAGAGTTAGAAAGAGAGAAGGAGAGACAGGGAGATCTTCCATCTGCTGTTTTACTTCGCAGATGGCTACAATGGCCAGGGACAGACCAGGCCAAAGCCAGATGCCAAGAGCTTCATCTGGGTCTCCCACATGGGTGCAGAGGCCCAAGGACTTGGGCCATCTTCCTCTGCACTCAAGCAATTTTCCCACCTTGACAACTAAGTTCTTTAATTTTTGTATAGCAAGTTATTTCTATGCTGATTTCCACACAGTTACACAAGTCTGGACAGGTACTCCATCTCATAGAAGGAGGCTGTACTGCAGGGCTTGCCCCATGACCAGGAAGACAAACTCAGACCCTGAAACCAGAATCTATTTCATATCACGTTACAGTTTTCTGTCTAGTCTGTAAGGACATTCATTGTCTCTGAAAAGACTTTTCCCAACCCTTTTCCAATCAGACCAATTTTATCAAAAAGGGAGTTCCATCTAAGGAGACTTAAATTGGACTTAACCACCTGGGGGTTCTAGAAGCAAAGGAAAAGCAGGGAAAGGCTTGAGTTGGGAAGATGTGAATTCTTGACCACTGTGCATACATGGCAACTTTTTTGGAGAATTGGCCTAAATTCAATGAAACTTTAAAACAGCTTAGAAAATTTAAATCTAGAAATTTAAAGAAATAATTAAGGATGTATGAAAAGAATTTGGTTTATGACATTGATCACAGCTCTGCTTATAATAGGGAAATACTAGACAATCTGTAAATACCAGATTAAACATTATACAATAAAATTAATATACAAATATTAATATTTACTGATATGAGAACTGATACATGTTAAATTCAAAAGATACACAGGGGCAACTGCTATGGTGCAAAAAGTTGCCACTTGGGACATCAACATCCCATATGGGAGTTCCTGCTAATGCACACCTGGGAAGGCAGCAGATGATGGCTCAAGCACTCGGTCCCTAACATCCATTTAGGAGATCCAGATGGAATTCCTGGCTCCTGACCACAGGCTGGCCCAACCCCGGCTATTGTGGGCATTTGTGGAGTGAAACATACGTATGAGCTATCTGTCTCTCTCTCTCCTTGTCTCTGTCACTCTGCCTTTCAAAAAAATCTATACATAAAAGATAACATAAAATGTGTATCCATATAGTAAATGCATATGATTATATATGATTGTATGAAGTATCATATACTACGATGTCTTTTTTAAAGCCTGGAAAGATATATTCAACAATGTTAATTTCTTGGTGCAAAAGACTAAAGTAATTTTTTATTTATTCTTATACAATGGTTTTCTAAAATAAACACATTACTTAGAATGTATTTTAAAAGTAAGAAGGGAGATGGCTGGCGCCGCGATTCACTAGGCTAATCCTCCCCCTGCGGCGCCGGCACACCGGGTTCTAGTCCCGGTTGCTCCTCTTCCAGGCCAGCTCTCTGCTGTGGCCCGGGAGTGCAGTGGAGGATGGCCCAAGTGCTTGGGCCCTGCACCCGCATGGGAGACCAGGAGGAAGCATCTGGCTCCTGGTTTCGGATCGGCACAGCACGCCGGCCATACGGCCATTTGGGAGGTGAACCAACAGAAGGAAGACCTTTCTCTTTGTCTCTCTCACTAACTCTGTCAAAAAAAAAAAAAAAGTTAAAAAAAATAAGCAGAAAAACAAATGTGATCTATGCCGAGGAAAGGAAGGAAAACATGGCAAAATGAGTGTTACCCAGGAGCCTGTGCTACTGGAAAACAAGTAATAAGAACTTTTTCCAGACAAATAACAGGCAAGGAACCCAAAGATCTCTGCTATGTATTATAATGAAGAGCTACAAAGTTTAAAATACAAAAGTTGCTAATAATTTATGAAAAGTTATGCCTTTTTGAATGTACTAGGTTGAAATTGGGTTCTTCACATTAGGTTCTTCTTGATTTGGTACAGGGTTAAATGGAGGCAAGAGGATAAAGGGTGGCTAAAAAGGGTATGCATGTGTGTGTGACAAGTAACAGACTGGTTCACAAGACACAGGTGGAAGTTATCATCCTTCTCAGATGGATCCTGCTTTTCTTAAATCAGGCAGAACTAGCTAGTGCTGCAGAAGGCAGGCTAATCTGCCTGAAATTATAATTTTGTTTCTTTTTCTTTTGTTTTTCTTTTTGACAGGCAGAGTGGACACAGAGAGAGAGAGACAGAGAGAAAGGTCTTCCTTTGCCGTTGGTTCACCTTCCAATGGCCGCCACGGCTGGCGCGCTGCGGCCGGCGCACCGCGCTGATCCGAAGGCAGGAGCCAGGTGCTTCTCCTGGTCTCCCACCAGATGCAGGGCCCAAGCACTTGGGCCATCCTCCACTGCCTTCCCGGGCCACAGCAGAGAGCTGGCCTGGAAGAGGGGCAACCGGGACAGAATCCGGCGCCCCAACCGGGACTAGAACCCGGTGTGCCGGCGCCGCAAGGCGGAGGATTAGCCTATTGAGCCACAGCGCCGGCTCATTTTGTTTCTTTTAATTTATAACAGCATTATGGAACTTAACCAACAGGACTCAGTTAATCTGAGCAACAATCATAAATCTGAAGTTCAAACAAAATAAGTATAAGAGGAGGCACGTAAGTAAGGGTGTTTTTTGCTTTTAATATTTGCATGGTAGGGTGGCTAACAGCAAAGTCATCTTGAAGGTGAAGGCAATCATGCCCGGATTCCAAGCAGAAAACATAAGGGTGCGAATAATCACCAGGGCCTAACGAGGTGTCTTTGAGAACTGGTGCTGAGAGCTGAAGTACATATGCATATTCAAATCAGTCCACAAAAGTCCCCATTTCTCAGCAGACCAGTGAGGCTGCCAAGCCCCATCTGACTATAATCTGTACAGTGCTTATAATGTGGTAGGCAGTGTGTAAAGCAGTGAATTTAACGATGCAATCCTGAGGCAGCTTAGGATAACAGAAGAGCAGAAATTGTGAGGTGAAGAGATCTGGATTCATCCTCACAACACAACCTACTAACTAACAGTAACGGCCATGGCAACAGGGGGTTTCTTCTTGGATAAAACAGGGATAGTATAATAATATGTACCTCACCTACCACAAAGGGTTAATGTGAGGAAAAAAAGAATACACTGATTATGAGAGGGTGATGCAAGCATTAGTCACTCTAGTCATTTTAATATGATTTTATTTTCATAAAAATGTTGGAAGGTAGGGGCTAGTATGACTCAGGAATCCAAACACCTCCAAGGATAAACCTGGCTATCAGCCGAGCTTCCCACATCAGCTTCACAAAATCCCATGGGAGATTACAATAGTTAACAGAAACAGTTAGATCAGGCCTAACTTCATCTTGCCATTTTCAGAGTCACCTACCCTCTCTAACTAGTCCCTCACATAATTGGAAAGCAGCAACCTTCTAGTTAATAGTCTAAAGTATACAAATGTTCAAAATAGTCCCACATGGCCAAGGGAAAGTGCCTGTTCCAATTTATCTGATCTTGGATTGTTCTCAAATTGACAAAGAAGCTCTGAGAGCGCAAGTGTCACTTGTTAATGGGCTTCATGTTCCTCCTCCTGGTCTTCCATGATCTAAAACCATGATTTAAAGTTCAGAAGTTAAAAATTAAATTAAAAAAAATTTTTTTTGACAGGCAGAGTGGATAGTGAGAGAGAGAGAGACAGAGAGAAAGGTCTTCCTTTGACGTTGGTTCACCCTCCAATGGCCGCCACGGCCGGCGCACCGCGCTGATCCAAAGGCAGGAGCCAGGTGCTTCTCCTGGTCTCCCTTGGGGTGCAGGGCCCAAGCACTTGGGCCATCCTTCACTGCCTTCCCCGGCCACAGCAGAGAGCTGGCCTGGAAGAGGGGTAACCGGGACAGAATCCGGCGCCCCAACCGGGACTAGAACCCGGTGTGCCGGCGCCGCAAGGCAGAGGATTAGCCTAGTGAGCCGCGGCACCGGCCTCTTTTTTTTTTTTTTTTCTGGCTGCTCTACTTTCAATCCAATTCCCTGCTAATGCATCTGGGGAAGCAGAGGAAGATGGTCCAAGTGCTCTGGCTCATGCACCCACGTGGGAGACCCAGAAGTTGTTCCTGGCTTCACACAGGTCCAGCCCTGGCTGTTTGGGGAGTGAACCAGTGGATGGAACATCTCACCCCAACCTTCTTCTATCCGTAACTCTTTCAAATAAATAAAAATTAAATCTTAAAAAAAAAAAAAACTGGAAATGATGGTCAAAGTGAAAATGCTGAACCTGTGTTTTAAAAAAATATATAATACAAGATGCATCTTAAGTCCCATATGGCTGTATCCACAAGTCACTTTTTTTTCTTTTTTTAAATGGGCATTTGAGGAATAAACCAGTTGATGTCAGAGAAATAAGAAATATCATAAATGCCACCTGGGGCCAGCACTGTGGAGTAGCAGGTAAAGCTGTCGCCTGCAGTGCCAGCACCCCATATAGGCACCGGTTCAAGACCCGGCTACTCCACTTCCAATCCAGCTCTCTACTGTGGCCTGGGGAAGCAGTAGAAGATGGCCCAAGCCTTGGGCCAATGCACCCGTGTGGGAGACCGGGAGGAAGCTCCTCCTGGCTCCTGGCTTTGGATAGGCGCATCTCAGAACGTTGCAGCCAATTGAGGAATGAACCAACCGATGGGAGACTTCTCTCTCTCTGCCTCTCCTTCTCTGTGTAACTCTTTCAAATAAATAAATAACAAAACTTTTTTTAAAAAAATTAGCACCACCTTTGGATTTTAAGCCATTAGGCATCTGAAGAGACTTCATTAACATTTAAAGATCAGAGAATACTGGTGGAGAAAGACAAAGAAGAAAAAGCTACACATTCCTTTGCTGACAAAACAAAGCTTGAAAAATGACATCAAGATTTGGTAACCCAGCCGGCGCCGTGGCTCACTTGGCTAATCCTCTGCCTGTGGCGCCGGCACCCAGGGCTCTAGTCCCGGTTGGTACTAGTCCCAGTTGCTCTTCTTCTAGTCTAGCTCTCTGCTGTGGCCGGGGAGGCCAGTGGAGGATGGCCCAAGTGCTTGGGTTCCCGCACCCGCATGGGAGACCAGGAGGAAGCACCTGGCTCCTGGCTTCAGATAGGCGCAGCGCTGGCCGTAGCGGCCATTAGGGGAGTGAACCGAAGGAAGGCCTTTCTCTCTGTCTCTCTATAACTCTCTCTCTCTAACTCTCAAGAAAAAAAAAAAAGATTTGGTAACCTACACACAATTGCTGAACTTAATTACAAATCACAATGACCAATGGTCCTATGCTAGCCAGATATGTAATAACTGCAGTGTTTGTCTTAGTGCTAACACCTGCTCCTAAGCTTACTACAATTCAGCTGTAGATACAGGCTCAAATGATTCAGTAAGAGAAACAATTAATAATTAATATTTAATACTTTCTCTGTATCCACTTGGCTAAATCGCTTGTCTACTTCAAGCCTCGGCTCAAATCTGATATTCTTAGTGAGTCCTATCCCAACCATCCTTATGTAATTCCGCAATCTGCCTCCAGTATCCCTCCCAGGCATTCTTAATACCCCTTAACTAACTTGAGTCTTTTTTTTCTGCATCTTTAATATTTCTAACATATTATACAACTTATTTATTATTTTTATTGTCACTCATGCCCCGCTAGAAGATAGCAGGCATCATTGTCCACTTTGTTCACTAAATGCATGCCAATGTCCCAGGACAGTGTCTTATTTATAAAAAGCCTTTTATGTGACATTTGTTGAATGTTAAATACTCCTTTGCACCCCAGCATTCCAGTTCTCCATCCCAGCTCCCCAAAGCTTAATATGCCCAACACTATGTTCATAGGAACAACTGGGGCTCGGAATCAATAAATGAGGTTCTCCTTTGGAGAGAAACTTAGTCCCTAACAATCTCATCCTCAGTGTCTGCTGTTAATCTCCTTTCTAAATTCTCAATTCCTCCCAAGTTCCTTGTCTAGATTTCCATCTCTGTGAAATCCCTTCTCTAAACTCAGCAATCCCCTTGGTCACTGGGAATGGTAGCTCCATACTGTAATCACTCAGTCTCAATGAAATGAACAAAACCAGAAACTGGTGGAGAAACATCTTCATGCCTCATCTCTTTTTCCCTCACAGCTAAGCTGCTGTAAGAAGGAGACTACGTACTCTTTACTTCCTTATTTACCTTTTGCACCTCAACACCTCTGCCCTTTTTTTTTTTTTTTTTTTTTGGACAGGCAGAGTGGACAGTGACACAGAAAGGTCTTCCTTTTGCCGTTGGTTCACCCTCCAATGGCCGCCGCGGCCGGCGCGCTGCAGCCGGCGCATCACGCTGATCCGAAGCCAGGAGCCAGGTGCTTTTTCCTGGTCTCCCATGCGGGTGCAGGGCCCAAACACTTGGGCCATCCTCCACTGCACTCCCTGGCCACAGCAGAGAGCTGGCCTGGAAGAGGGGCAACCGGGACAGAATCCGGCACCCCGACCGGGACTAGAACCCTGTGTGCCAGCGCCACAAGGTGGAGGATTAGCCTAGTGAGCCACGGCGCCGGCCAACACCTCTGCTTTTTTTTTAAAGATGTATTTATTTAAAAGGGGGGAGAGAGGGAGAGGGATAGAGATAGAAATCTATCCACTGGTTCACTCTCCAAATGGCTGTAATGGCTTGGGCTAGGCCAGGCTGAAGCCAAGAGCCTGCACACCATCTGGGTCTCCCATGTGGGTAGCAGGTGCCCAAGTACTTTAGCCACCTTCTGCTGCTTTCCCAGGCACATATGCAGGAAGCTGGATGGGAAGTGGAGCTGCCAGAGGGTGGAGTGGGAAATACTAGTTGACAACTATGTTGCTCACTCCTTCAATATCTATTTATTGAGAACATGCTATGTGCTAGGCACTGTGCTAGGGTAGCTCAGTGGTAAGCACAAGGTCCCTATTCCCATGCAGTTTGAATCTAGCAGCATCTAGTGATGAATGGTAAGCATCATGATAAAAAATGGAAAGAAAGCTACGAAAACATCGCAGATACATATGACCAACTCTAAGGGCCTCCCTGAAAATGTTTCAACAGAAACCCCAGGAGAAGTGAAGATACAAGAGGAAGATTAAGAAAAGGAAGGACGCTTATCAAGAACTGAAAGCTGCTCAGTATGGGTGGAGTGCAGGGACAGGCAGGGTCTTAAAGGTACACTATTCTAAGACTTTATACTACAGATGGGAACTAAATGGAGAATAACACAAAACCCCATATTCACAATTTTTGGAAGGACAATCCATGTTCCTCATTGCACTGATAAGAGAGAGGAAAGAGAATGGAGGCAGGAAATAGTACAGATGAGCTCTTTAAACTTTTGGTTCTACCAAAAGAACTTCCTCATACCTTTCTATGTCTTCAGCGACACCTTCACTCTGAGTCTGTCTAATACCCTTCTAAGACTGCGGCCTCTCCTCAGCGCTCCTACAAGCGCTCCTGGGTGATCTCACCTGTGTTTCACAGGCATTACCCATGAAGTGGTGATGACTCCCAAACCTGTATCCCCAGTCCAGAGCTCCATGTCCTACCACCCATCACACACATCCATCTAACCAATGCCTGGCATTCAAAAGCAAACACAAAACCCAGATCCCACAAATCTGCTACTTCCTAACTCTGTTGATACAATCCATGTTGTCATCCAAGCCAGAAATTCTAATGCCATCAATCACCCGCCTCAGGCCCAAACACACTGATTACCAGGTATTTTTGGTTAGCATCTTAATCCGATTCAAACCTATCCCATTCTTTCACCTCCTAGTCTGGTGTCCACACTAGGCTTGCATTAACTGTCATCTGAATTACCCAGTGACCAGTTTCTTCATTGAGTATATAACCTCTCCTGGGCACCATGAGTATTTCCCCCCTAAAGTGTTTCTTCAGTCCACAGGGAAAAGTCCTGATTGTGAGATATAAAGTTCATGATCTGGTCTTTCCTCCCAGAAAATAATCTAAGTTCTTTACCTATGACATCTCTGTTGAGCTTGGTCACAACAACTCTAGAATGCAGATAACAGATTCCTCAAAAGCCATCATGGTTTCTCAAGCCTCCAGGTGCCTGCAGATACTATTCCCACAACCTCAATTATCTTTTCCCACCTTCACCTAGAAAGCATTCCACATTTTTTTTCAAAATCCAGCTGATGCTCCTTCCTCTTTGTTACCCCCCTTCCCCTCCTTTATCCCAATCAAGTCAGAGTTGGGCACTTCTCTTTTCTTTTAATATGGCACTTAACAAATTACAATGGTTTGCCGGTTTTCCTGACTAAATTACGTATTCTTTGTTGGTAGTGTACTTTCTCCTTCTGTGTCTGCACCCCATACAAGAATACACACAACACACAGCACTCAATAAATATTTGCTGAATGAGTGAATGCTTACAGAAGCATTGTCTCCTCACAATGGGAACCTGGGGTACGCTTCAAAATGCCCAGTTATTCCTGGGTTGTGACTCTTCCGCTGAGGGAGAGAAAGGGAGAGCATGCACGGAGGAGGGATTCATTAGGTTGGACCCGCTCATCTACCACCCAGAGGACCCCACTGGAAGTGATAAGACTATAGGACAAAGGTTTGTGCACAAATTATAATGTCATTTATAACTGCAAAAAATTTTTAAATTGGAAATAACATTTAATAGTATGATTAAATGAAGGTTTACTCAATGGATCCTTTAAAGTTGGCATTTTTGAAGAATATTTAACAGTAGATGAAAATGTTAGTAATTCCAACAGAGTAAAAAAAAGAATGTCATGATCCCAGTAATAAATTAAATATAAAGCCATTTGTGGAACATACTGGTTTAAAGCACTTAAGAAAAAAAGCCTGAATTAACTATATTAAATTATAGAGATTTTATCTCTGGGTAACTTTTTATAATTCAGGTTATTTAACAAATATTCACTGAGCATCTACCTGTTTGCCTACTGCGGTGACATGTAAGAGACAGCTATCTGTTCCTGCCCTCTGGAACTAAACATGTCATACTTTCATTACCAACCAGAAAAAAATAGAGGAGGACTGCTCACTATTTATATTCAACAAAAGGTTAAAAAAATTCCTGAAACTTCTCTGGAATCTAGATTGGAAATGATTCTGATACAAATATTTGGATAAGACTGCCCAGAAAGCTTATACTGTTGACTGTGCACTGTATCATGATACTAATTTGTTCTAGATCACTTGTGGACACAACAAGTAACTCCAGATTTCCCCTTCTCATTAGCAAATTTAAAATTTTACAGTAAATAACATTTGCTTAGTTGAAATTTAATCCTTCATTTATCATCCACCACATTCCTTTTCTCTTTTGTATTTCTTTTCCCTCCACCACTTCCTGTTTTCACCCTCAATATTTACTCCATTTGTTTAAGAAAATCTTTACACTGCTCTTCTTCTTTCACAGGGAACAGCAAGTTCAAGACTGAGCTCCCCACTTGAGGATTCACAGCAGACAGGAGCTTCAGAAGGCTCTGCAGTTTTGAAGATTACAAAAATAATCCAGGGGGGCAGTGTTGTGGCATGGCAGCTTTAGAGCTGCCTGCGGTGCCAGCTCCCCAAATGAGTCCCAGTTGCTCCTCTTCCCTATCCAGATCCCCGCTAATGCACCTGGGAAAGACCTGGAAAATGCTCCTGGCTTTGGGGAGTGAACCAGCAGATGGAAGATTTCTAAGTCTGCCTTTTGAATAAATAAATAAAATATGCAAAGTAACTTCAAAAAAGATTGGGGCCGGCGCCCTAGCTCAGTAGGTTAATCCTCCGCCTGCGGCGCCAGCATCCCATATGGGCACTGGGTTCTAGTCCCGGCTGCTCCTCTTCCAGTCTAGCTCTCTGCTGTGGCCCGGGAAGGCAGAAGGTAGCCCAAGTGCTTGGGCCCCTGCGCCCGTGTGGGAGACCCAGAAGCTCCTGGCTCCTGGCTTCAGATTGGCACAGCTCTGGCCTTTGCAGTCATCTGGGGAGTGAACCAATGGAAAGAAGACCTCTCTCTCTGTCTCTCCCTCTCAATGTCTGTAGCTCTACCTCTCAAATAAATAAAATAATTTTAAAAAAACTTTAAAAAATATTAATTCACAACTTCAAAGCTATAGTGCTTTTAAAGCTCCTACTTCATAAGATGCCTCAAGTGTTTTAAAAAAAAGGTGAGAATATTGAGTAGAAGAGTGACTTATTTATCTTCATTATTCTTCACTATAATTATTTCATAAGTTTATATCATAGATTGAAAAATACTTCTAAAATTTACTAGAATTTTCAGGTCTTCAGAAGTAGTAATACAAAGTAAATTTAACTACCCAGAGCTTTACAAATTCAGCACTATAGTCTGTTCCATGTTTTCCGGCAAATTAAGAGGTTTAAACTGACAAAATGCCCTAAGTCTAAGAACACTGATAATAGGCTATGAAACACTTTTTCAGAAATATTTTCCCAGAGACTCAAATAATTGAAACTTGTAATAAAAATACACATGCAGGAATCAAAAAAGGCACTGCTGGAACATACATAGTATTAAATGCTAACTTAGAGGCAGTTATTTGGATTAATGCTTAGGATGCCAGTTAAGACATCTGCTTCCCACAACAAAGAACCTGGGTTCCATACTTGGCTCTGGCTCCAGTTCCTGACTCCAGTTTTCTACTCATGTGGGTCCTGGGAAGCAGTGGTGATGGCTCAAGTAATTGGATTCCTGCCACCCATACTGGGAGATCTGGATCGGATTCTTGGCTCCTGGCTGTGGCTGGCCTAGGCCCTGCCATTGTGGGCATTCAGGAAGTGAACCAGCAGATAGGAACCTCCTCTTAAATTTCAAGTGCTAACTTAGTGTTGTGATATCTAAAGCAAAGGCTCAGAGAATTAGCTGACATAATCACTGATAATTATTCATTCATTCATCAAATTTTGAGAAAGCACTTACTCTGTGCCTGCTATAATTCTAGGTACTATCAGAGACCTGTGAACAAAACAGATAAAAAATGCCTGCCCTCACGAAGCATTTTAGTGGACTGAAATAAATAAGAAGAAATTGAGTAAAACATTGTTAGACGATGATAACTACAAAGAAAAAATGAGTAAGAAAAAATGAAGAGGATGCAAAATAAGAAGGAAAGGAGTGAGCCGTGTAGTTGTCTGGGAAGACACTTTTTCTTTTCTTTTCTTTTTTTTTTTTTAAGTTTTATTCACTTATTTGAAAAGCAGAATTACAGAGATGCAGAGGCAGAGGCATAGAGAGGTCTTCCATCTGCTGGTTCACTCCCCCAGAAGGCTACAACGGCTGGAGCTGCACCAATCCAAAGCCAGGAGCTTCTTCCAGGTCTCCTACAAGGGTGCAAGGGCCCAAAGACTTGGGCCATCCTCACTGCTTTCCCAAGCCGTAGCAGGGAGCAGGATCGGAAGTGGAGCAGCCAGGACTCGAACTGGCGCCCACATGGGATGCCGGCACTGCAGGCGGCTGCTTTACCTGGTATGCCACAGCACCAGCCCCAAGGGAAGACACTTTTTCAATAGAGGAAATATCAGGAACAAAGGCCCCAAGATGGGAAGCTGCTTATTGTATTTAAGGAAAAGCAAGCAGGCCAGTGGGTTAGAGCAGAATGAGGGCAGGGAGGAGCAGAGAAGGGAGAGGTGGAGGGAAGGCCCTTCAGGTAAGGCTTTCATGGACAGGCAGGACCGCAACAGGTCGAAATGGGAGGGACTGATTCTGGGTAACTAGAACAAAAGAAAGCAAAGGACGAGGAGACACGGTTGTCTTAAGGATATTTACAAATCCAAGACTGGCCTAGAATGCAGTAAGTATACTCTAAGTGAGAGCACAAATGTGAGGGTAGGGGACTATATATATGTTGGGGTGATGTTGTGAAGGTGGGGTGTAACAAATTAAGTCTCTGACTGTTCAGGAGCCCCACAGAGAGACAGAGGGCAGGGAAGCATCAGGATAAGAGGCAGGCATTAACTGCCTCTTCAATACAACCTGTGCTTTCCCTGGTAAGAATAAAACTCTGTTCCAGATAAATTGCTTTAGTTGCTCTATCTATAAAGAAAAAAGGTGGTGGTCTTGATCTCTGCAGGGAAAAAGAGTCCTTAAATTTTCTAGTAGTAGGGAGAAAACCATTACTGGAATTGAGACTGCTGTATAACATAATCTAAGCCAGTCTAATGCATGTCGAAACATAAGACAAAGATGACTAAAAAATGGGACTGAGAAGGCAAACAGGAATTTCAGTTTTTAAAGGAACATTCCACAAGCTGAGTAACACATGGATAAACTAGGAATTTAATCAGATCTAGTTTTACATAGAAAGAGAATTCTGTTGGCTACCCATTTTGCATTCAAAGGTGTTCACAGGGAGAGAGCTGGGACTCTGCAGACAAATCAGCAACTTAGCAAGTGGAAGGGTGCTTAGCACAGATAACTCAAATGCCCATTGTTCACATTAAAAAATCTTCCACTGCAGTTCATCTCAGAGAATTAAACAGTGCCAGAGCTATCATAACCACCTTGAATCGTTACTATTAACAAAGAGGAAATTAAACAAAAGCAAGTAAATAGGAAAAGGGGATGTTTCCTGTCTTATTGCCACCTGTGCAAAACAAGCGACCCCCCCCCCAGAGGCATCTACCAGTTAATTACCCACACGATACAGTCATTTCAACTATGTGCAGGCCTGTGGTTTGAAAGAATGGTGTACATACTCTTAAACTATGACCAAATCCAATAAACCAAGAAGCTGTTGCAAAAAGTAGAGGAACTTCCCTTAATACTCATGAGTTACATTAATGCTTCCTTTTTGGAACAGAGAACAAAAAGCCTAAGGCAATCTCCAACAATCTCTTTCCTCTGGATTCTTCAGGAACATAGTGTACTTGGGCAACTGGTTTGCTTTTCTACCACGTTTTTTAAATCCTAAATTAAGAGGAATTCGTTCTCATCATTTGTTTTAAATTAACAGAAAGCGCACTGGCTGGAGAGTGCACGCACACGCGTGAACACAGACACACACACAAACACAACCTGTAGATCTTATCCACTTGTGGTTATGGGATGTTATAAACCCCAAACAGAGAAAGTGCTAATGCAGGAAAAAACCCAGCAAGTTAATGGTAGGTTTTGAATCACCAACCAGACACAAACCATCAAACTTATGCCAGGAAAGCTTATCTTTTCTGCATGGAGTAATGTTTGTAAACACATCATTTTCACCCAACACTTGACTGCTTACAGCTAGAATTAAGAAACAGGTTTCACAGGACCATTAACAACAACAACAACAAAAAAACTTATATTGGCCAAGCTCATCCATTAATTTTTTTTTTGTAATGCCTGAACGTCAATATTCTCTGCTACTGTCTTCCAGGTTTTCCACACTGACACTAGAATATTCTACCGGACAACTCCATAGCTGATTCAAAGTCGCTTCAAAACCAGAAATAAACTTTTGAAAGTCTTTACACCACAAAAAAGGTTAAGAGTGGTTTGCGACGATGTGGTTAGCTCTGCTTGCTGGCGGCGCCGAGAACCAGCAAGGGATTCGAGGGTGCTCCGAACGCAGGGAGAGGGACCCTGGCCGCTTCCTCTCCAAGATGCAACAATAAGAGCATCCTCCCCCCGGCCGGAAAGCGGCCGGAGCCCGGCGGCCGCGGCCCGGCCTGCCTCACCTTATAGACGTCCCCGTACGTGCCGCTGCCGACTCTCTGGACGAGCTCGTAGTCCTGCTGCGGGTTTCGCCTCAGGATGTCCGCGGCAGGCCGCAGCGGGGCCTCCATCTTCGCTCCGGGCCCGGCTCCCGCCGGCTCTGCCCGCGGCGCGCCCCGATTCCCGCTAACGAGGGCGAGCGCCGCCGCTTCCCAACATGGAGCCTCCGCCCGCAGCTCCGCCTGCACGAGGGACGCGCGAAGGCGGGTCAGCGTCGCCGGCTGCGACCCCCACGCGGCCCCGCGCCCCCGTGGTCCAGCCCCTTTCCTTCCGTCCCGCCCGGGGCCCTGAGGAAGCGAGCCTGGAAGGGCTCCCGGCGCCTCGCGGCCCCGTTCGGGCCACAGCCCTTCCCCCACTCCCCGGCCGCCGGCGAACTGCCCGGCCCGGCCTCCCCCGCCCGCCGGAGCCCGGGGCCGGCTGGGTACCTGAGGGGGGCGGCCCCACTCTTTGTTGAGCGCCGAGCCGGGGTGCCCACTCCCTCAACGGCGCCCGCGTCCTGCTCCCCGGCCCCGGCGGCCGCTCCGGGTCTCTCGCCGCAGCCGTCGCCGCCCGCCCGCCCGCTCGCCCGCCCGCCCGCTCGCCCGCACCGCGCGCCCTCTCGGAGGCGGCCGAGGCGCGTACAGTCGCCGCCGCCGCCGCCGCCGCACCACGTTCCCCACCCGGGGCTGCGTCACCGGGAGACACGTTCCCGGCCAGCGTGGGTCGGCGCCCAGCGGCCCGCCCGAGCGCGCCGGCCGCGGGACCAGAGTGCCGCCCTGAGGCCGGCGGAGGACACGACACCCTCCCGGCCGCGCCGCCGCGCCCCCCTAGCCCGGCGCGTCCTTCCAGGGCCTAGCTCGCTCGCTCCTGCCGCCGGAGACCCGCACAGCACGGCACTCGGGGGCCGACGGGCCTCCGTTAAACCGTCCCCAGAATCGTCAGGTAAACCTGGGCGGTGACGGGTGCAGGGAGAAGGGTGGGCACGAGAGAGAGGGGGCAGGCAGCCCTCCACGTTCAACCCGGAAAAGGTACGTTGAGGGCACCGGGCCAGGGGTAACCTGGCGGTGGGGCGCCGGGGAGGGCCGAGTTAGCCGAGCCGCGGCACGCCCTACTGCACCTTCCTGTTTTGCAAAGCATTCCCAGTGGTGCCAGTTTGAGGTTGCACCGCACACCTGCACAACCTGTCTGGTGCTGAGCTTTTCTGAGCCGTTGCTAAAAGCCTGCCGCCCCAGGAGGCTGCGCCCGGCCCCCGTCACCCTTTTGGGCACAGCCCTGGGTTGTCGCATATCTCGTGGCTGCAGGAGTTCTGCAGGGGGGTGGGGGAGAGGGCTCCGACCAAGTCAGGGTCCACAGAGCCTGGTTCTGGTTCTCCCGCTTGGATGCCATCTGGGACAGGAGTTGGTGTTTGGCAACATCTGCAGTTTTGAAGAGGATAAGGTGTTTTCCATCTGACACCCTAGAAAGTGTTGGTACAGCACTTCGCAACGTCGTGAAGAGGGTTATCAACTGTGAGAGGTTAAAACTACTTGGCAGCGCGCAGAACATGGAATAGGCAGCCAGGGACGTCATTGGGCCGGTGTTTTCTCACAAGTTGTTTTTTGCAGTTTCGGTTCCAGTCTGGCTTGGGAGATAGAGATTCAGTTGCCAGCTTTCTGTATGCTGCAGAAGTTATTCCGTGAACCCAGCAGAGGTTTATAACAGAAGAGCCAGATAACAGGCAGCGCTCTTAGTGACCGGAAAATCGCCAAAGAGTAATTGCAGATGTTGGCACGTGGCGTTTAGCACCCACCTCAACCCTGTTCCTGGGAAGTAGGTGCCTGATTGTTGGTCGTTGAAACCAGTTGTATGATGTAGAAAGTAAATCAAGGCTTCTACAGGACAGGGGATACATGGATTTTCTTGGGCTTTGCACACAAAGGCAGTTATTTAGGGCACATAAGTAAGCCCAGACATAACATGCTCCATGGACAAAGCCCGTGTGTTTGCTGCATTGAAAAAATCGTTGAAGAACAGTTCTTTCTTTCAGAGCTTCTTGGCACTCGTTTTGGTGGGCACATATTCTGACTTCGATGACTCAAAAATCTCTTCAAATGTTCTGTTGGTGTCTTAGTACTTGTTTACTGTCATTGACTTCTTTTTTAAAAGAAAATCTGGCCTGATACGTTGATTCTTTCTCTAGTAAGAAATTCGTTTCTTCTTTCTTAGACCTGTATTAGTCCACAGAGAATCTGAGGCAGCACACAGAAAATTTAAACCGTAGGACAAAAAGTAAGTGAAGAAACTGCTCTGAAGTTAAAAAGAGGGAAGATAGGACATCTGAGCAAGGCAACAAATTGGCTGCAGCAGAGAATTTTTGTACTGTTTTGAGATCAGATGAGCCCGCTGATCAAGAGAGGCACATCGTTTCCTGATGTTAAGGCTGCGGAAAAAATAGAAGGAGAAACTCTGAATGCTCAGTTTGAGACAAGGTGAATACCCATCTGACAATCCTTTAAGCATGTTATTCTTGAAACACAAGGTTTAAATAAATTAGGCCATAAAAGTTTGAGGTTGGGGCTTCAGCAAAACCCTGGAGTGCAGATATTTTATGCTACCAGTAATGGCAGATCCATACACTTTGGCCATCAGCTTAGAGGCAGATAGCATGGAAAAAGTCAAGATTTCACATGGTAGTTTAAAAAATGTGCCTGCTATAGTCATTACTTTTCTTGTACCACAACTGGTGCTAAGGGGAAAAACATTCACTCCTACTAACTCCAAAAGAATCTGAAGGATTTTTTTTTGGTCCTGGTTGAGTTAATTTTAATAAGATCAGTGAAGTCATAGCTGGTGGATTTAACATTACGTGGTTGGAAAGAGAATTCATATTTGTTTTCATTAAACACAGTAAATTTAATTTTGTAACTTAAACAATTAAGCATTTAATTTTAAGGTTTAAGTTTATGTAATAATAAATCACTGTCCGTAATAGGACAGTTTCTTAAGAACTTAAAATTTTATAATGACAGAGTATTGAGTAAGAGGAAGTAATGCTTGGTAGGTCCATCAGCCCAACCTAATTATCATGTAGTTTTAGTGTCTTCATGTTATCTGATATGCAAATATTTTCCAGTTTTGTTTAAATATAACTATCCTGGTTTGCTCTGTACTTCACAGTATTTTTCCCTTCTTTCAAAGTTCGGCAATAGCATGCTAACTGTAATCAGTGGCTGTATTAGTTTAAATTCTGGTTTTATAAAGGCTAAACAAAAAAGGGACGTAAATTTTTAAGTCTTCTATAAAGCTGAGGTTCACAATTTACTATCCAAGAGAAAATGGATAATTAAAATCTTTAAGTGTGTGATAGGACAGAACATATGAACAGTAGTTTTAGTCTGTGGAACATATAAGTTTAAGCAAGATAAGCCGATGAGTCTTGGAACAAAACTACTTGACAGATGTAACTGTGATTCAATTGACTGCTCTATAGATTTATTAAATGAATTAAATGTTGGATTTTTCAAATAATTATTATTAAACTCTTCTTTCTGTTACTACTTAGGGCCACTTTTCTGTTGAGGCAAGAACCAGGTATCCAAAATAGAGAACAATTGTATTCTATTCTGCATAGCAGTAGAGCATGGATCTCATTCAGAGTCAGTATCAGGTCATTATGATGGGAGTTTTAAACAGAAGAGGTGAGGAAAGCCAGGCGCATCCCTTTTTTTATCCAGCTTGAATTGATCTTAAGATATGTTAAGAAGCTGTTTCTATTAACCTTTGTCCTCAGGTTGTTATATTAAAGCTTATAAAGAATTGGTAGAAGGGTTCTATATTCTGCCCACAAGTTGGTTGTTTGTAAATTCAATAGCTAAGAGAAGATAAAGAGTTACAAATAATCTTATGCTGTTCATTATCAGTTTCTTCATATTGTAATAGATACTGTGCTCAGAAGCGGTGCCTAAAGTTTGCCTGTACCCCAAGAATACTAGTGCTGTGGGCAGAAGAAGCCAAAGTGCCCAACTGTGGTCCTGTCCTACAGCTGTGTCGCTGGTGTAGGATTCCAGTAAACTTCTTCCTTTTGCACCTGCAAGGAAACACGGATAATGGCTTCTCACTGCTGCTGTCTCAGGGTCCTTCACATCCCGTGTGGGTTGCCTTACCCCTGTTCTCGTTTATACAAATATTCCTTTGACCAGGTCATCTTTCTGTGGTTTTTCTTCCCAGAACTGTGATTGATTCAGTTGTAGAAATTGGAAGTAGTCTCAGAAAAAAAGACCCTTGAAATGGCTTTCTGGTATGTTATCACGTACCTGATGATGAACTGGGTAACTTGTCAAGGAAAATGGAACCAGGGGTATTGCATAGCATGGAGTGGCATCACCACTATTCCAATAACTATGAGTAGTGGCACGAGATGGAATGCCAGCGGGGGCACAGGGTTGGAAGATCAGTCGCCAGTACTGAGCTGCTAGGACAGTGGTGTCAAGACAAAACGGAGAGTCTTGAGTTCCAGACTTAAGGCATGAGAAAACTTCTTTGGTCTCTTTGAAGAAATTCATCTTCTCCTGCAGCTGCTGGGCATTTGTGACTGAAGGTAAAACCCAGGTGAAGGCTACAAAATTGCAATGTTAATGAAATGAGAGACTAGTTCTGTTCTACTAAAGTAAGAGCATTGGGGGTGAACTTCTGGGACCCTGTGGCATGTGATAGATATATTTGAGCAGATATGAAGGAAGCTGGGAACTTTGAACAAGAGTTAGCTAGAGTTTCGGCATAGCCCTGATGGGAGTACAAGTCTGCTCTTGGAGAAGAGAAGTTAGAGAATCTTGCCAAATACTTACCCAAGATTCAAAATTGATGTATAGACTTGAACATTTAGTTCTTTCACCTGGGTTACTTGAACGTATTCCTAATAATAGCTTACATTCTCTATGATGAGATACCAGAATGTCTCGGATATACTTAAACAGAGGAATCTGAAGATTCAGGGAGATGGGACTGTTGAACTTGCTCTTTTATGTGCATCCTGTTTGGAGTCTACTATATTTACTTTTTTAAGAAAAATTATTTGTATTGTATTTGAAAGGCACTAAGACACAGAGAGGAGAGAGAGAGAGGAGGAGAAAGATTGAGATTTTCCATCCTCTGCTTCACTCCCCAAATTCCCACAACCACCAGGGCTGGGCCAGGTTGAAGTTTGGAGCCAGGAATTCCATCCAGGTCTTCCATAGGAGTGGCAGGGACACATATATTTGAGTCATCATCTGCTGCCTTCAGGGTGCACATTAGCAGGAAGTGGGATCCAAAGTAGAGAAACCAGGATTTGAACCAGACACAGTCACTCCAATATGAGATGCAGGCATCTTAGCTGCTGTGCCAGACACCCCCCACCGCACCACCACACACACACACATATACCCCACCACCACCATGAGTGTTTGCTTTTATTAATAAATTGAGTGGAGCAATATAAATATTTTTGAAAAGTTCTTTGATGACTGTCTTCAACAGGTTGAAAATGATGATCCGGATTCCACAATGGGAGATCCATGATTTTAGTGGGACTGTTGAGATTCTGGTAGATGCCATGTGGCTTCACTGTCAAATACATGGTCAGCACAGTTACCATGGTAAGCCTCAGGCAGAAGTAATAAGAAGGGTGTTTGATATGTGGTTGTGACTTGATGACCCCTGAGTCTCTAGGAATGAATGAAACCATCAGTCTGCTTAAGTGCAACTGGATATAGGTAGGTGGAAAAAGTCTAGGTCTGTTGAGCAGAAATCTAGTCCTTGTAATAGAAATTCAAGACATAATACCCAATTCCTAGACTTAAGCCCATTCACAACCCTGAAGACTCTTAACTAAAGAGATTAGATTCCTTTGAGGAAGGAGTCTTTAGTACAGACAAGTGTGAACAATAATGCTTTCTGAGGCTATTTCCAGAGGGACCTATGCCCTTTCACCAGGGTGGTTATGAACTAAGGAATAGGAAACTCTCATGCCTTCTGGAGGTGAATAGATACTGGTCTTGAACACTAATCCTTACAGTCTCAAATTGCCACCAGAAGTGATCAGAGTAGAGATTAAAGAAATCAAATGTAGTCTTGATTCAGGTTCATTTCATAATAGGTACAAGTGGGAGTGATGATCCATTTTGGGGTTTCCATTCCCAAAATATATTTGAGACTAGATACATTGAGTAGCAGAATCCTTCTATTAGGTTTATGTTGTGTAAGGGGAACTATCAGTGGTATGGCCAAATGTAACTCCTCCCACCCGTCTCTTCCCATGTCTAAGTAAGACACCAAAATTAAACTTCATTACTGGGGAAATTACAGAGTTTAGTGCCACCATTAAAGATCTGAAAAGTGGAGGTCTTTCCTTTTTAACTCAACTGTTTGGCTTGTACAGTAGCCAAATTAGTTTTGAAGAGTCTGGATTTTTAAAAATTTAATCAAATTTGGTGCCAATCATAGTTGTAGTTTCACTTGCGGGATCTTCACTGGAACAGATTAGCACAGCCCTCGGCATCTATAATGTAGCTATTGACTTGAAACCCAGAATGGAGCTTTCTTTTCAATTCTCATCAGCAGAAATAACCAGGAGTGGGGCCTTCACATGACTGTGAAAGCACTGTCATTGTCTTACTTCAGGGCTATTTAAATACTTCTGTTCTTTGATAGAGGAACATTCCAGAACATACTTGTAGTCCATTACCTTGATGACGTTAAGAAAATTGGATGTGGAGAACAGAAAATATCAACGACCTGAGATACTTTAAAAGAGGCTATACTATAGGAAGAGAGATGGACCCAGATCAGGGACGTGCCGTTTTTAGTGAACTTTCAGATAACCCAGTGGAGGTCTGGTGCTCTGCCTTGTGTCATCTCCCTCAGAGAAAAATGCACAGCACTTGGTTGCCTTATTTGGATTTTGAAGACGACATACTACATTGAGTGCTCTTTGACCCTTTTATCATGTGCCTTGTATGACCACCAGTCTTTTCTGAGACTTAGGGCCGCATAATGCCTTATGGGAGGTCCAGGCTGTGCCGCAAGCTGCCCTGATGCTTGGGCTTTAGGACTCAGCAGACAAGACTGTGTAGAATAACGAAACTGTTTAGAATCTCTCACAAGCCCACAGAGGAATCCCAGTGCAGATCGCTAGGGTTTTGCAATAAGGATATGCCCTCATCTGCTTATAGCTATTCTCCATTCGAAAGGCAATTCTTGGCAGAAACTTGATTAGAAACTAAACACCTGACCGTGGGATTCTAAGTGACTGTGTGAAATGAACTGCTCTTTGAAACTGGGAGTTCTTTAATTTACTGAATCATGAATTGAACTTGGGCAGCAGAATTCCATTGTCACATGGAAAGGTATAATGGGATTGCCTGAGCTGATCTGGAAGACATAAGGAAATTGCATGGATAAGCTTCCATGGCACTTGCCCTTATTTCTTTGCTACTCACCCACCCCACCCCCCACCCCAAACCATACCATGGCCATTTCACAGAGGAAGAAAAAGTTCAGGCCTGGTTTGTTAATCGGATGCATGATATGATAGTACCGGCTTGAAGCAGATTGCCCCTGGACTGTGGCTCTAGTTCATAATGGGGTTGGCCTGAAAGATAGTGATGAAAAGAAAATCTCCCAGTGGGCTTCTGTCCTCTTTGTTAGGAACAAGAGTTGTCCTGAGGTATGGGTCTATACAGATTATGCACAGTAGCTAATAGGTTGGTCAATAAGCTGGAAAGAAGAGCTGAGATAAAGAAGGCAGTGGGAGAGATAGTTTCACATTCTGGCAATTTTGAGAATACTATCTGTGAACTACAATACTACCCACCAGAGGGCATACATCTCAGTGATGAGTTCCGTGAGATGGTTTGTCCTGCAGATAGCATTCTGGTGCTTGCTTAGCAGCCTATAGGCAGGGGGAATGTAAAACAAGGGTAGACTGCTGCTTGCCCAGTGTTATTCTGTTACTGCCCCCCAGTGAAGTATTTAACTTGCTTATAGGAGAGGCTATTGCAGAGACCTCAGTATGATCCTATTCCCTACAGTCTGGATGTACTAGTCAACCATCTGGCAGCCAGTTTACTTACTCTAGAGCCTTTGTTTCATGGAGGGAAGAGTCGTTCTTCCTCGTGGTTTCCTAATACAAGTGTATGGGACCCGTGTTGTGGTGTAGTGTGTTAAGCCCTGCCTGCAATGCTGGCATCCCATATCAGAGCCCCTGGTTCAAATCCCAGATACTCTGCTTCTGACCCAGTTCCCTGCTAATGCACTTGGGAAAGCAGCAGAACATGGCCCAGAACCAGATGTGGTCCCAGGCTCCTGGCTTCAGACTGGCCCAGCCCCAGTCATTACAGCTACTGGGGACTGAACCAGAAGATGGGAGATCTCTTTCTCGCTCTGTCTCTCCCTCTCTTGTTGTCATTCCACTTTACAAATAAAAATAATAAATATTTTTTTAAAAGATTATTTATTTTATTTGAAAGGCAGAGTTACAGAGAGGCTAAGACAGAGAGAGAGAGAAAGAGAGAGAGAGGGGTCTTCCATCTGCTGGTTCACTCCCCAATTGGCCGCAATGGCTGGAGCTGTGCTGATCAGAAATCAGGAGCTTCTTCCAGGTCTCCCATGCCGGTGCAGGGGCCCAAGGTCTTGGGCCATCTTCCACTGCTTTCCTGGGCCATAGCAGAGAGCTGGGTCAGAAGTGGAGCAGCTGGGGCTCGAACCAGCGCCCATATGGGATGCCAGCACTGCAGACTGCGGCCTCACCACTATGCCACAGCAGTGGCCCCAAAATATTTTTTTAAAAAAATACAAGTTGACTTTGCCTGCCTGGAAAGCTTCTTCTAGTACCACAATTAATGGACATATAGAATGCCTTATTTTATCATTGTATATTAAAAATGTTACCTTTGAGTAAGAAACTAATTTTTGCTGTGAGGGAAGTTAACTGTTCTTACCTCAGACTCATCCCTCAGAAGCTGCTGGGAACGGTCTGCCAAAGCACCAGTTGTGGTGCTGAAAGAAACCCTGGGAAGATATGGTATAGGACTTCACCCAGTAGCCATTACATATTGCCATCCACCCCATGTTCAGAATGCATGGGCTGGGAACCAAGGGGCAGAGGAAGGAGTGACTCTTCTGTTACTACTCATAGCTTTCTTGAGGAATTTTTGTCCCTACAATTTTGTGTCTACAGTTCTGTCTCTACAACTCTGGGCTTAGTGATCTGAAGGCCAGAGTGCCCCAGGGACAGGTATTTTCACAAATAAGACAGTCACAGTGCTGTTAAATGAGAAGCTGAAACTACAGCCTGACCCTTTGTATGGCTTCAGACCAGTGACTCAGCAGTCATAGAAGGGATCACTGTACTCGTGGGAATGATTGATTCAAGTGACTACAGGGACACTGGTTGTCATTCCACCAAGGGAATAAGGAGAACTGTGTCTGGAACCCCAGGTATGCACACGAGTGCCTTGTAGTATTCACATGTCTATTATATTACTGGACAGTGGAAAACTGCAGCAACTCAATAAAGATAAGACCACTAAGAACGTAGATCTTAGGGGAGTAGAGTTTGGGTTGTTCTAGCAGATGAGGTGTTTGCAGAGGATAATAGGAAAATGGGAGATATGATTATCACCTTGGGCTTTGGGCCCAATAACTACCGTCACTCTTCTTTCCTTGCTGTCAGTAACAGAAGCTTTATTGACCTTTATTGTCCTTTTCCAGGTGCCCGTGTCCATCATGAGAGACTGATATACTCTCTCATCCTAGGGAGTAAATCTTGACTTTGGCCTCGTTCCTCATGTTAAAGGAATGGTTTAGGCTCAAATAATTCTGGACAATGACACATGGCAGAAAGCCTGCTGGAGTGCTTCTGGGAAAGTTTCTCCTGCTTTTAACAAAGCACACAAGATGCAGGCATGCCTCCCCCCCCCCCCCCGCCCCAATCTCTAGACATGGCTTCCTACTTCTGATGACTGAAATGACAAATGCCATTTGGAATCAAAAGAAATCTCATACTCAGGGCCGGCGCCATGGCTCAATAGGCTAATCCTCCACCTTGCGGCGCCGGCACACCGGGTTCTAGTCCCGGTCGGGGCGCCGGATTCTGTCCCGGTTGCCCCTCTTCCAGGCCAGCTCTCTGCTATGGCCAGGGAGTGCAGTGGAGGATGGCCCAGGTGCTTGGGCCCTGCACCCCATGGGAGACCAGGAAAAGCACCTGGATCCTGGCTCCTGCCATCGGATCAGCGCGGTGCGCCGGCTGCAGCGGCGGCCATTGGAGGGTGAACCAACGGCAAAGGAAGACCTTTCTCTCTCTGTCTCTCTCTCTCACTGTCCACTCTGCCTGTCAAAAATAAAAAAAAAAAAAAAAATAAATAAAAAAAAAAAAAAGAAATCTCATACTCATTAGCAATCATGCTCTATTTTTCCTCAACTTTCCACCCTCACCTCCCAGCAGGACTAAGTCAAATAATGGTACTTGAATGCAAGCCCTGTGATGCTGTGGCAGTTGATCTGATAACCAAGATGACTGCTAAGTGAATACTGGGTGGGCAGCATATAAAGTATAAAGTGTGTATGCTGGACGAAGCAACATGCGTCTCCTGAGTGGGACAGAGAAAGACCATATGGCATTTATAGTGGCTTGTATAATGGCTCATTTTGGCTTATAATTCAAAACTTATGAATTGTTTATTTCTGAAATTTTCTGTTTCATATTTCTGGACTGTGGGTAACCGAAACCACAGACAGTAGGGGGACTGCTGTCATTTCATTTTTAGTTCTCCCTATTTTCTAGTTAATTTTCCTTATTTATCTTGAAGAACATGAAACATTACCATGGTTCTAAGAGTTAGAATCTAGGAGTTAGAACAACACTCAGAGAAGCGTTAGCCTCCTAGTTTCTCCCTCTGCCCATTCTCCCATTGTTTACACCCTACTTCCACCATGTCTTGTAGGTAACTAATCTCATTGGTTTGTGATTTACTCTTGTATTTATGTTGCATAGATGAACAGATGTGGTTATTTTTTCATGTCCTCCTTTTTTTACAGAAAAAACACACTATACTTTGTTTTTTCCTCCATTTAACAGGCTATTCTGAAAATCACTCGGTATCAATTCATAAAGACTTCCTGTATTCCATTTTTATAGCTGCATGGTGTTCTATGGTCTGGTGTATTTAATTACTCTCCTAGATATGGGCATTTAGGTTATTGCCAGAATTTTATGTTTACAAAAATTGCTGCAATAAATAACCAGTGCATTTTGAATTTCACACTATTGAGACTATTTCTTCAGAGTAAAGTAAACTCAATGATTTACAAATATATATATATATATGTGTGTGTGTGTGTGTGTGTGTGTGTGTTCTAGCAGTGTCCACTGAAAAAGTCTACAAACAATGATGCTTTGGCCAGCAATGAGCACAAGTAGCAACTAGATCTTGGTTTCTAAATATCTTTACTCATTAGAAGGAGCCAGAGCTTCTTGGAGTCCTGACGAATTCTACTTCTGAGGCAGGGGAAATGCAGGGGAAACCTGAAACATTTTTTGTGCCAGAGGCAAGGAAATGTTCAGAGACAAATAGAAACATGTTAAAAGGATGCAGGAGATGACTCAAAGAGGATCCCACTGGCCAAAATCAAAATTGATTCAAAGATATCAATGGATTCTAAAATCATTGTGGGGAAAGTTCTTGGGCAACAGTATGAAATATACATTATAGAGACAGTTAACTGTTGAAATACTTTTTTTTTTGTAATTTGTATAGTCTCACAGTATTAGCCCAGAAATTACTTATTAATTATAAAGAGAAAATCTTTTAAGAAATTAATAACTTTTTCAATCAGGGAGTGGTTTTGAATTGCATCACTTAGGTGGAGCACACTGCAGTGTTTTTGCTGGGATTTGACTGAGAGGAGTCTTTTAGGCTGGAATGTGAGATGAGACTGATAGTAAAGGAACGTAAGAGGAAATGCAAAACGTACTTTTTACACAACAGATTTTTTCATAGGTATGGTAGTGATGTGATGGTTGTCTTATGTTGTTTCATTAGTGTTTAGAGATGCCACCATAGTGAACATGAGCCCTCCTTGAAACCATAGTATAAACTTGGGTTTGCAGAGTTCACAGCTCTGAGGTCAGCAGGACCACTAAGTGAAACATGGAGTGAGTAAGTTTCAGCAGTGGTGGATGAGTTTGGCTTCAGACATGTTGATTCTGACAAAATTAAAATGGAAGATGAAATAGGGATAATGCCGGGCAGCTGTGGTGTGATGACTCTTCCTTTAAAAGGTGAGAAGTGTGGATCATCAGCATGGAGCTCCTGTCTGAAGCCATCGGAGTAAAGGACCCTGAGTATAGGACAAGGAGCTGCTTACAGTAAGAAACAGGCAGAGCCCATGGATCTGGTGATGAACAGCCCAGCAGTGATCTCCTAGGAGAGCTGATGAGCAGAGAGTGTGGACAACCCCAGGAGGAGGAGAAACTGGGAGACAGTGGGGGATGGGCGTGGTGGCAGCTAGAAGTTCAGGTGGCCTGAAGGGACTGGGATTGTGGAAAGAACAAAAGTTTGCAGGCAGCAGAGGGGGAAGGAAGCAGCAAAAGGGAGAGATTGAGAATATTTTTGAAGTATTTATTTCCTTTTGCTTTTCATTTAAAATTGTCTGCAACCATTATGGCTGCCAAGGCCCACCCAGGCTGTAAGATGGTTTCGCTTCAAGTATTTGCTATTGGGCCATACCTCTACAACTCTCGGGGAATTTTGCCCACCAGACCTTGAGTTCCTTTCAGACGGTGCTGAGTCTGTAGCTTTCATCTACATTGATATTCTTGATATAAGTTTTGCTTTCTTGATTTTAAAAGGCAGACCTGCTTGGTATACATATACCAAAATACATGATAACCTCTTTACCAACATGGGTTTAAAATGGAAAAAAAGAAAAAGAAAATGGGTGCCTGGTAGATAAATGCAGGAAATGTTCACTACGTGGCAATATCAGCGTTGCTAGCCTGTTTGTCTTAATGTGTAACTGTTTTGGGAAGCAGGCACTGGAACCTGCAGAATGCGGAATGTTGGTTTGTATGTTTCTGGGACCAGATAATGCTGTCAAATTTTTTGAGAGAGTGTATGCGAGGGTGTGCTGTCGATTTGTCTATGTTTTCCTTTGAAAATGTTGCAGTACGTCGTCGTCTGTCACTGTCTTCGCGCGCTGGGGGTGGGCTGAGGTGGGGAGGGTGTGACGCTGGTATTTGTGTGAACCCAGGCTTGTGATGCTGAGCTCGTTTCATCCGCTTTCTCCTCCCTTTCCCTCCCCGCTCCTTCCCACCAGCGCCACAGCAACCTCCTCAGAGCCCCAGCGAACTCCGCCCGGCGCGGGCACCCTGCGGCCGGAGGACACAGCAAGCGAGCGCAGTGACGGCGCCTCGCCTCCCGCAGTCCCCGGACCACCATGGCCCAGAGCCGCAGGGACCGGAACAGTTGGGGTGAGTGGCAAAGGGTAACTCGGTAGCCTGCGCGGGAGACGGGCAGGGCCAGGGGCCGCCCGCGGCGGATGCCCGGGGCTGGGCGTGGGGTCGCTGCCTTACCCGCTGCTGCAGGGCCCGGGAACCATGGCTGAGCGGCGCCCGCGTCGCTGGGCTCCGCTGTTGGGCGAGGGCAGCTGCTCGGCGCAGGCCGGGCCCAGGCTGCCGCTCCCCACCCCCGCCCGCCTCCTCCCAGCATTTGGACAGCACCCACGGGGCGCCTCTGGGACTTGTGGATCCGGCCTTGGCGACAGGTTGGAAGGGTGGGGATGAGGGTGGGCGGGGGGCTTGTGATTCCACGGCGGAGAGGGGACGGCGTCGGAGGTCTGGAGCGGGTGGCACCCAGCCCCCTTTGCGCAGGAGCTGCGAGCTCGCCCGCCGGCGGGCAGGCAGCGGGCTGGAACAATGAGGGGCAGCGCGCCGGGTCGGCCCAGCATTGCAGACCGCAGCAGCTCCGGCAGCAGCGGCACTCTCTTGGGAGTCCCCGAGCACTGCAGTCCTCGTTTTAATTTGGGGGTCAGGTGTGCGGGGGTGCCGCGGAGGGGGAATTTGGGAAGAAAAGGAGCAAAGTTGTGATTTCCATTCTTCGGCCCCGCCCCGACCTGCTACCCCATTCAGGCCAGCTCAAGGGAGGCTTTGTTCTTTTGGTTTTACCTTTTGAGACACTGGGCTCATGATTCAGCACCAGGCCGAGGGGAGGGGGAAGGAGAGGCCCAGTGGGTCCGCGCCGCGAGTGGGTGGGCGGCGCTCGCGCAGTGGAGGAGCGCGCGCAGCGATGCGGGAGAGCGCGCGGCCCCGCCCGCCTCGCTCCAGGCCTGGTGTGGGCAGGTTGGGCGGCGTTTCCGCCTTGGGCTCCGAATTTCTAGTAGCACAGTGCTAAACTCCCCAGCGTTTTAGGAACTTAAGCTTTAGAAGGCATTTTGTAACCCAAACCACAGTAGATCTCAGGCCCCTAAGCTTGGTGGGTAGGACATATTTCCGCTCGTGGGCTTTGAATTGTCATTTCAAAGTTCACACCTACCAGGAGTTCAGAGCGGCTTGATTCTCCTCCGTGGCTCAGTGGCCTGTCTTATCATTACTGTCTGCCTGCCTCAGGCAGACGTGCCCATTCTAACTGGTTATAGTTCAGTTTCCTTTTATCCCAAGACTGTCCATCGCCTTGCTTCTTTCGGTCACGTGGTCAACTTGACCGCCCAGGAGGCAGTTACCTAAGGTTTCTGGTAGGTATGGAGAGCAAGGCAGGGAGGTCTGTTGTTGGTCTAATTTAAGAGAAAGCAGTTTCGGTTTCTGAAGTCATGGAACCCAGTTTTAGTAGGCACCACTATTGCAGTAACACCGTTTACCTTGCTTCTGGAATCTGGGTAAGCGTTTTCAGTGTAACCCCCTTGTACCCCTTCCCTTGGCCTCTGGAATAGGAGTTTCTGGAACACTCACAGTTAAGGTGTCTGTTCAAGTCAGTTTGGGTCTGGGTCTGGGTCTTGGTAGATTGTTGACTCCACCCTGTTAAGAGACAGACGTGAAAATTTATTGTGAGCATTAAAACATTTCTCTCTGCTGATGCTTTGCTTCACTATTCTTCAGTATTTGATCACAGATTCCTTATGTAATGGAGATTTTTTTTTTCTTTGCCTCTTGGGAATGATTCTCAGATGGGATTTGCATTTAAAAAAAATCAAACAAGGACTTTATCAGAAATGCAGATTCCTACATCTTCCAACCAGAGCTTTTGGATCAATAGATCTGAAACATGGCCCAGGAATCTGTCTTTTAATTAGCATTTTAAATGATTGAGAAGCAGATGGTATTTGGATGTTACTCTTAGAAGCACATCTTAGATTCAGTGTGTTTGATAAGAACATATCCCAGAGAGTTTACCGAAAAATCATCAGGAGAGTTTCAACTCATATGATAGATGAGGAAAAGAAATACCAGAGTCACTATGTGTTCACTGGAAATATTCACAGCAAAGAAATAGTGGAATTGGAGAGTTTTATCTTGATGTTTTATGGAAACAGTTTATTAAGATTTTTTCCCTCACTGTACTTATGTGTGACATGAATGACATAGGAAATGTAGCATATGAAATAAGAGAGAAATTTTGGCAAAGACGTTAGCCATGTCTGTCTGTATTTTGTTTTGTTCCTGGCACCTGGTATAATGGTGTTTAATGAGAGCAATGGTAACTAACATCCTAGAGTTCATGTCATGTTAGACAGATACTGTCATTGCCATTCTATCTGTTAGAAGGTAGAGCTAGTAAATGGTAGAGCCAGGTTGTCGTCTCTGGCAATTTGACTTCAAAATCTTCTATCTTCAGGTCTACTGAGAATACCTTTTCATTGAATAGATCTTTTTGTAGTGTATAAAACTGAGGTTTTTAAGTCACATTCACTTACATGATGATATTTGGTTTTGAGCTTTTTAATCAATTTTATATGCTAGGACATATTAGCCCTTATTTTGCAGATGAAAAAACTAAGTCTCATGTAGGTTAAATGACTTGATGAAGGTCATATACTTAGCAAGTTAGAAGAGTAAGACTAGAACCTGATACTGGGGGCCAGCACTGTGGCCTAGTGGGTAAAGCCCCAGTCTGCGGTGCTAGCATCCCATATGGGCACTGGTTTGAGACCTGGCTGCTCCACTTCCAGTCGAGCTCTCTGCTATGGCCTGGGAAAGCAATGGAAGATGGCCCCAGTCCTTGGGCCTCCCTCTGCATCCACGTGGGAGACTTGGAGGAAGCTCCTGGCTCCTGGCTTCAGATAGGTACAGCTCCGGCTGTTGCGGCCATCTGGGGAGTGAACCAGCGGATGGAAGACCTCTCTCTCTGTCTCTACCTCTCTCTGTAACTCTGTCTTTCAAATAAATAAAATAATCTTTAAAAAAAAAAAAAAGAACCTGAGACTTTTTTCCCCAATTTATTTTGTAAAACATGATGCTGTAGATTGTTTTTCTAAGAGAAATGGGCAGATGTGTGAAGATAACAAGGAAACATAGAAGCCAGAGATCTCTTATAAGAAAACTTTCTGGTGACAGCTTGAAAAAGAAGGCATTGAACTGAACTTATTATCATCTAGCTAAGTAAATAGTTTTCAGACATGTTTGAAAGAAAAAGGCAGAGAATCAAGGTAGATAGTCCAGAGTTGGAAAATAGAATGTTCCCAAGAAAAGGGCAAGAAAGACATTTGAAAAATCTGTACAGGAGAGCTAAAAGTCCAATACAGACTCTGTAGGACCATACAACAGGATTATTTTTATCTGAGTGGGCAGGCACCTGTTAGGTCTTGTATGAACCATAGAAACCAGAATCCGAAAAGCATCTCTGCTGACCAGCAGGGTTGGGGATGGCATCTGAAGCTCATTCCAAGAGAGATCACTGGGAAGTAGGTCTATGCATACACTTGAGATTCCCACCACTCGCACCTAAATCTGCACCCAACATGAAGTTTGAGTAAACTGAAGTATTTAATAGCTCTTAAAGGCAGGCATTGCTGTTCTGATTTTAATATGTAAGTTACTTGAGATTTGGAGAGCACTGGTAACTTGGCCAGAGGAACCATAAGTTCTTAGTTTTAGATCCAGGACTTAAGTTCTGGGTGGTGGAGCAGGCACTGGGCCTAGTTGTTGGGACCCCAGTTAAGATGCCAGAACCTTGTATCAGAATTCCTGGGTTTGGTACCTGCCTCTGGCTACTGATTCCAGCTTCCTGTGGCTGTAGACTCTGGAAGTAGTGATGGCTGAAGTGGTTGGATTCCTGCCACTCATGTGGGAGACCTGGATTGAATTCTTAGGCTGCTGGCTTCAGCCTGTCCTAGACCCTATGGTTATGAGCATTTGGGGAGTGACCTAGCAGATGGGAGTACTCTTTCTTAGCCACTACACCCCCCCCCCCCCCCCACATATTGATTCTCTCTCTCTCTCTCTCTCCAGCAAACAAACTTTTTAAAAATAATACATTCAGGGTTTTTTGCTTCCATAGTCCGTGTGATGACAAGGACCTGGAATAATAAATAGTATGCAGAAAGACACCACAGGAAACCTACCTGCCAGCACTAGACTGGTATAAGAAATCAGTGCTCTATATATTTGATGAGAGCCTTGGACTGGAAAAGTAGGCAAAGAATGTGCTAATGTGGAAAATAAGAGGGGACAGATGAGTATCAGAAACAGGAGCCCAGAAAGCAGTCTTTCAGTACTGGGTGAGAGCTTAAGTACTACCAGAAACAAACCAGAAGTGGGTGCTGTTTTGTTTGATGTTTATTTGTTTGTGTCAGTTGAAGTTGCTCAAAAATAGAATAACGATTGTAACAAAACCTATCTGTGTATAAAAGAACATACAAAACATAAAATGTTCAGTTAAAATAAATAGTAATGAGTACCTGTTTCTCCCCACCAGCTGAAGAAATATAACTTTATCAATATTTTGTCACTGTTTGTGTACACTTCTTAATGACAGTGTCTCCTTAATGCCATCCAAAAGTAAACACTTTCATAAATTGGGGTTTCTGTTCCCTTCATTAATTTAAAAAAATTATTAGAGACAATATGCATCTGTTGGTGTACTTCTCAGATTCCCTCGATGGCTGGAATTGGGCTGAAGCTAAGAGCTAGGAACTCAATCCAGGTCTCCCACATGAGTGGCAGGGACCCAAGTATTTGAGCCATCACTGCTGTCTCCCAAAGTCTGCATGCATTACAGGAAGCTGGAGTCAGGAAGCAGAGTCCGGGATGGAACCTAGGCTCTCTAATATGTTATATGGATATCTTAGCCAGCAGCTTAACTGCTAAGTCAAATGTCCACTCCATCCCTTGATCAATTTTTAGATTTTACTATAAATAAGTAAATAAATGTAGAGTTTGCTTTTTTCCATGAAATCTTTTTTTCTATATATTCTCACCTATACTTGGTGTTATAAATAACAAGTATCATAATTATTATGATATTTCTTTGTGGTTTTAGTCTGTATTTTACCAATTACCATTGTTGGACTGAGTACATTTTCATATATTTATTGGCTGTTTATTTTCCCTTTGTCCATTTTTTAATGGTTTATTTATTTGAGAGGCAGAGTTACAGAGAGAGGGAGAGACAGAGAGAGAGGTCTTTCATCTACTGGTTCACTCCCCAAATGGCTGTAATAGCCAGTGCTGAGCCTATCCAAAGCCAGGAGCTTTTTCTGGGTCTCCCACATGGGTAAAGGAGCCTAAGCACTTGGGTCATCTTCCACTGCCTTGCCAGATTGTTAGCAGAGAACTGAATGAGAAGAGGAGCAGCCAGAACACGAACCAGCACCAATATGGATGCCGGGCGCCACCACAGGTGGAGGGTTAACTTACTACACCACAACACTGGCCCTTCCTTGTCCATTTTTTATTAGGTTAACTTGTTCTTCTTACTTTGTGCAAATGTTTTACATATTTTGGATATAAATCTGTTGTTGATTATTTGTCTTACAGATCTTTTTTGTCACTTTGTGACATGACTCTTTATGGTGTATTTTAATAAAAATAGGTTTACATACAGTTGATTTGGTCAGTATTTTCCTTCATGGCTTGTATTTTTGCATTTTAAGAGGTATTCCTCTATCTCAGTTTTCCTTATGTTAATATCTGGTTTTAATTTATTATACTTTATTTTAAAAAAATTTTCTGATTGTAATAAAATACATATAACATAAATTTTATCATCTTAACCATTTTTAAATTTACTGTTCAGTGATATTAAGCACATTGGTATTGTTATGCAACTATTACCACCATCCATTTCCAGTATTCTTCATTTTGTAAAACTCACACTGTATACCTATTAAATAATACCTTTCCGTCACTCCTCTCCCTTCATAGCCTCATGCCTAGCAGTTTTCATTCTACTTTCTGTCTCTGTGGTTTTCACTAGGTATCTTGTGTAAGTAGCATGACTCTATTATGTCATCTGTCTTTTTGTTTCTGGCTTCTTTCACTTAGCATACTCAGAGTTCATCTGTGTTGTCACATGTGTCATGATTTCCTCCCTTCTTAAGGCTGAATAACATCTCATTGTATATACCATGTTTTGAGTATCCATTTGTCTTTCCATAGACACAGGTTTTTTCCACATTTTAGCTATTGTGAATGTCTGTTTGAGACTATTCCTAGCCTTTTGATTGTGCATCCAGAAGTGGCATTGCTGGGTCATACAGTAACTTCTTAAAATTTTTTTGAGGAACTACCATTCTGTTTTCCACAACAGCTGTATCATTTATATTCTTACCAACAGTGTATACAGGTTCTAATTTTTTAAGATTTATTTTATTTGAAAGGCGAGATGACAGAGAGAAAGAGAAATTTTCTATCTGCTGCTTCATTCCCCAAAAGGCCACAACTGCTGAGGATGGGCCAGGATGTAGCCTGGAGCCAAGAACTTCATCCAGATCTTCCACTTGGGCGGCGGGGACTAAATACGTAGGCTGTGTGCTGCTGCTTTCACAGGAACTAGCAGGGAGATGGAATGGAAGTGGAGCAGCTGGGACTTGAACTGGCTGTGGCCACTGGCAAATTAATATCTGCTGCACCACAGTGCCATCCCTACAGGTTCCTGCTTTTCCAAATCTTTGCCTGTACTTGTTAAATTTTATTTTTTTTAATAGTAGCCATTCTAATGGGTGTGCTGTAGTATCACATTATAGTTTTGATTTGTATTTAATTTCTCTTGTGCTGTCTTTTTTATCCATTGTTTGCCTAAAAGTGTGTTCGTTAATTGGTAGAAATTTTTTATTTTTACAGTTCCTTTTCTGTCACTAATTTGTAACTACATCCATTGAGGTTGAAGAAAATACTTTGTAGTTTATCAATTTTGAAAAACATATTGACTTAATTTGTGGCCTAACTTCTATTCTATGCAGAAGACTATTCCATGTGTGCTTAGCAGAATGTGTATTTTGTTGTTGGGTTGTATCTATATTTGTCTGTTCAATCTAGTTGGTGCACTGCGTTGTTCCCAGTTCCTTGCCTATTTTCTGAGTGCCTGATCTGTCCCTTATTGAGAGCAGAGTATTGCAGTCTCCTACTATTATTAGTAGAACTATCTACTTCTTTCAGCTCTTCATATATTAGTGTAGAACTGTCTATTTCTTGTTTCAATTTTGTCACTTTTTGCTTCATATATTTTGATATTAACAAATTTTACAGATTCTTGCTGTATTAAAACTTTTATTAATGGGGGAATCCTCAAAAAGTTCATGAAAAAATGCAATTTTGAAAAACTACATGAATCAAAATTTTTATGCCCAAATAAATATCTTTTAATTTCATTTTCCTTAAACTTTTTGAAGTACCCATGAGTCTAATGCCCTTCTTTGTCTCTTGTAACATTGTTTAATTTACCAAACAAAAAAGAATAATACCTACTAGCAACGACTTGTATGGACTTTTTCTCCATCCTTTCACTTTCATTCTAAAGTCCGCTTCTTGTAGACAACATATAGTTGGATCATGTTTTGTTATGTTTTATTTGACTCATACTGCCTGTCTATGTATTTTTGTTAGAGTTTAATCTATTTATATGTAAGGTAATTACCGGTAATAAGGGACTTCTGTCATTTTGCCATTTATTTTTTATATGTTTTATAGTTTCACTGGCCCTCATTTCCTTCATTACTGTCTTCTTATGAGGTTGGATGACTTTTTAAGAACAATGTTTTAATTCCCTTGTCATTTCCCTTTGTATATATTTTACACCTATTTTTTTGTGGTTACCATGGGGATTACAATTTAATACCCTAAGTTAAAACATTAATTTGTTAAATCCATCTAATTTAACTACATAAAAATTCTCCTTTATATCTGTCTCCACCACTTTGTTATTTTTAAATTTTTAAAGTGATTCAAAATAATTTTACCTATTTACGGAGTACAGTGTACTGTGTTTTGTTTTTTTTTTTTAAGATTTTATTTATTTATTTGGGAGATAGAGTTACAGACTAATCCAAAACCAGGAGCCAGGAGCTTCCTCCATGTCTCCTATGTGGGTGCAGGGGCCCAAGCACTTGGGCCATCTTCTACTGCCTTCCCAAGCCATAAACAGAGCTGGATCAGAAAAGGAGCAGCTAGGACACAAGCTGGTACCCATATATGATGCCGGTGCCATAGGCAGAAGCTTAGTCTACTTCACCACAGCACTGGCCTTAGGACCATCCTTATCCTATACTTTGACAAGTCCTTGACCATCTGGTGCAAGCCCATGAACTTGAGTAGCTCCATGCCTTTCGTTCATGGCTACTGTCAGAAGACAATAATGGCTTTTCCTTCAGTCTGTCTTACCAATGTCATGAACACTCTTCTATGGCAAAATCTAAGCCAGAAGTCAGCTAAGAAGACATGGTAAGAATTACAGTGCTGTCATTTCTATTGCCTTTATATTTCTAGACTCTCCCATAAAGAAAATAGTTTACAATGGTGGAGATAGGCCTGTGCGTGACACAGATAGTATTCAGTGCAAACGGTAACCGTTGATTTTCGGAGCAGCTGACTCAAAGTATAAAACGATTCTTTATTAACCAAGTACTTCTAAAACGGACTTTTTTCAGTGACTGTAATTGAATATTTGTTTGTTTTTCTTGGTGGGAACATACTTCCCATCTGCCTTCATATTTAAAATGTGTGAACATATTTTCTTATGATTAAGTATTCTTCTGTAACATAGTTTCCGATGAATTCATATTTTGTATAGTGTAGCTGTGACATGATTTATGTACAGTTTCTTACAGTTAGGTATATAGATTGTTTCCAATTTGTCATTATATAAACAAGGCTGCTGTAAATCTCTTTGTTGATAAATACATATGCACAGTCTGATAATTTCCTTAAGATAAATTGTAGTTAATTATATTGTTCATTAAAAGGTATGTTCTAATTTTTATTTTTCTTCATTTCAATACTGAATATATAAATAATATGTAAAACTTTTATTAGTTATGATAGCCAGAAAGATACTTCTTTTAATTAGTGTATCTTTACTTAGCAGAATAACTGAACTTTTGCCTTATATGTATTGGCTGCTTGTATTTTTCCTTTCTATTAGGTGCTTATTTTTCTGTTGAGTTACACATACACACACACATTCATATACACAGTGCCCTTATCATGATGGAGACATCTGCTGAAATTTTTATGAAATTATTTTATACCTAATATAAACAGCCTGTTAAATGTTTTCCCTAGTTCTTCCAAGGCTCTGATGTTATAGACCCACATTATTCCCTTTAACTCTCTCCCTTTAGGAGATTGTCAACAGCAGATGTATTTGTTTTGGTGCCAACAAATTCTGAAATCCATGCATAGTGTCTTCATAATAAGCATATCCTGTGAACTTTTTGAAGATTCCTCATATTTTTCCATAAACACTCAATTGTAACTTGTATCTCTGCTTTTGCTCTTAATATGATTGGTCTTTATGAGGTACCATTTGTATTTGTTTCCTCATCTCCATTTGTCCCTTTCTGTGGAAAGTCTCTTTTTTTAAATTTTTTATTTATTGATTTTGACAGGAAAAGTTATACAGTGAGAGAGAGAGACAGAAAGATCTTCCTTCCATTGGTTCACCCCCCAAATGGCTGCTACGGCCGGCGCTGCGCTGATCTGAAGCCAGGAGCCAGGTGCTTCTCCTGGTCTACCACTCGGGTGCAGGGCCCAAGCACTTGGGCCATCCTCCACTGCACTCCCGGGCCACAGCAGAGAGCTGGGCTGGAAGAGGAGCAACTGGGACAGAATCCGGCGTCCTAACTGGGACTAGAACCCAGGGTGCCGGCGCCACAGGCAGAGGATTAGCCAAGTGAGCCACAGCACCGGCCGGAAAGTCTCTTTTGCTATTCTTCTGGAAATTATCGTCAGCTACTCATTTAGACAAATATTTTCTGTCATTTAAGTTCCATAGTTAGAAGGAGATGTAATGGTTTAAGGAAAAGTCATACTGCTTTTCACTTTAGTTGCCAAGAGACTGTTTCCTAGGTGCTGTGTCTTCTCTCTGTGACAGCTCCAGTGTACTCAGGTTTTGTCATCTTGTTTGGTTTAATTTTTATTGGAATGATCGAGTATCTGTTTTTAGCAAAGTTTGCAATTCAAGTCAATTTTTAGAATGTCCAGCAAATGAGAATGATTATTCCCCACATTCTTTTTTTTTTTTTTTAAGATTGATTTATTTATCTGAAAGTCAGAAATAAGGGGTGAGGGAAGGGGGACAGAGAGAGAGAGAATCAATCTTCCATCTGATGGTACACTCATCAGATGGCCACAATGGCCAGCACTGGGCCAGGCCCAAGCCAGAAGCCAGTAGCCTCATCCAGGTCTCTCATAAGGGTGGCAGGGGCCCAAACACTTGGGCCATCTTGCGCAGCTTTTCCCAGGCCATGAGCAGCTGGATCAGAAGTGGAGCAGCTGGAACACGAACTGGTACCCATTGCAGTGGCAGCTACCCACTGCGCCGCAGCACAGCCCCTGTTCTCCACATCTGAAAATGTTGACAATTCCCTTTCTACATATCTAAATTCAGTAGCTGAATGCTGACTTCCAGTGAATTAGACCACCAGTTAGAGAGAGAGCGTCCCCACAGCCTCCACACTGAAGGCGAGATCCAGGACGGGAAAAGGAAAGGGTGCACAGGGCTGGTTCTCTCCTGTGTCGTTGGGTGAAGTGCTGATTCTAATTGGGTCTGCTGCTGAGCGGTTTCTCATCCTTCCGCCTTCAGCATTTGCACAGTGCTCAGGAAGTGAAAAGGAAGCTTAGTTAGCAAATTGTTTTCAATGTGGTGGAGGTTTTGTGCTGAGGAAACTCGGTAGGCATTCCAAAGGATTTTAGGATTATTTTAAATAAGGATAATATCTGCATCTTAGATAATGCATGGTTATGAATCAACATACGAGTTGATCTTCCTCAGAGATACTAGCTTACAGTTTTCCTTTTTTATAATGTCCTTACCAGAGTTGTTCTGCTTTATAAAGTTGAGAATGGCCCCTCATATTTTTTTACTAGAAACATTTGCTTGAGATTGCTTTTGTATTTTGCCAAATGTTTGGGAGAATTCACCAGGAAAGCTAACAGTCTGGAGTTTTCTTTGATTTAAGAGTATCTAATACTTTTAATTTGTGTAAGTTTTTTCGATTTTCTTTGATCAGCCTTAGATTGTTAATTTAATCTTTTGGTCTTTATTTCTAATTCATTCATTTAAACATTATTTACTTATTTATTTTATTTCTGCAAAAGGCTGAGATGGAGAGAGAGTGAGCTTTTAATTTGCAGATTTACTCCCCAGAAGCTCACAGCAGCTGGGTCTGAGGTAGGTTGAGGAAAGGAGCTGGAAACTATCAGGATCTCCCACATGGGTGGCAGGAACTCAACCACTTAAACCATCATCTACTACCTCCCGGGATATGCATTAGCAGGAAGCTGGAGGAGGGAGCAAAGCCGGGACTCCACCCCAGGCACTCCAATATAAGACACAGGTGTTCCAAGCAGCATTTTAACCACTATGCTAAACACCCACTTCCAGTTCATTGATTACAAAAAAAAAAAAAAAAAAAAAAAAAAAAAAAAAAAAAAAAAAAAACTTTTTTATTTATTTTAAAGGTAGGGTTGGTTACACATGCACGCAGAGAGAGAGAGAGAAAGAGAGAGAGATGTTCCATCCACTGGTTCACTCCCCAAATAGCCACAGTGTCTGGGGCTGGGCCAAGCTGAAGCCAGGAACCTGATTCTCCGTCTGGGTCTCCTTTATGGGTAGCAGGGGCCCAAGTACTTGGGCCTTCTGCTGCTGCTTTCCCAGGCACATTAGCAGGGAGATGGGTCCGAAGTGGCAAAGCTGAGACTCGAACCAGCACTCATATGGAATGAGCCTGCAATGCCAGCTTAACTCACTAAGCCACAGTGCTGGTGCCAAGTTTATTGATTTTTAACCTTGTCTGTATTCCCTCCCTTTACTTTTTATTTCATGTGTATTCTTTTTCTTATTTCTTGATATTCATGCTAGAGGATAATTTTTCAAACATTTTTACTATTTCATGCATTTCAAGCTTGAAATTTCCTGTAAGCAAGTTTTTTATGTGTCACATTTTCAGTATTTCAGTACAAATATGATGGTATGCTGATTCAAAGTTTATGAGAGAAGAGTCAAAATATTGAAGGCTAATAATAATTAGAAGAGGGCTTCCCCTACTATACTCATATGTGAGGGTACTTCAGAAAGTTTGCAGAAAATTTGACTTAAAAGATAAGTATTTTTTGGTGTAAAAAATTGAAATTAATGCATGGTATTTTTATAATATGCATTTTTGTGAAATTTTGAAGACCTTTTATATGCAAAGATTTCAAAATTTTTTTTGCACCCAAATAAACAACTTTTAATTCCATTTTCCACAAACTTTAATTTTAATTATTGGTTACTTATTTGAGAAGCAGAGAGAAAGACAGAAAGTGAGAGAGCTCAACCACCCACTGGTTCATTTCCCAAATACCCTCAGAGTTAAAAACTCAGCTGGGGCTGAAGCTGGGAGCCAGGGACTCAAATCAGGTCTCCGATATGGGTGGCAGGAATCCAATTACTTGAGCCATCACTGCTGTCTCCCAGGGTCTGTGTTGGCAGGAAGCTGGAATCAGGAGCTGGAGCCAGGAATAGACCCAAAGCATGTGATTTGGCATCTTAACCTCTAGGCTAAATGCTGCCCTTCTGTGACCTTTTAAAAAATTTTATTTACTTTTATCTACTTGTAAGGCAGAGCTATGGGGCAGAGAGGGTGGTATCTTCCCTTTCCTGCTTCACTCCCCAAATACCCACAACAGCCATGGCTAGACCAGCCCATAGCCAGAAGCCAGGAACTCCATCCTGGTCTCCCACTTGGGAGGCAGGGACTCAAGTACTTGAGCCATCATCCACTGCCTCCAAGATGCATTAGCAGAAAGCTGAGCCAGAAGTGGAGGAGCTGGGACTTGAACTGGTCCTCCCTGTGGGAGCAGCCATCCCAAACAGCTTGCTACATCGTAACACCATCTCCCAAGAATTTGGGAGTCTTCTTGTATAATGACCTTTTTTTTAAGATCTATTTTATTTATTTGAAAGGCAGAGTTACAGAGAGACAGACAGAGAGAGAAAGACAGACAGACAGAGAGGTCTTCTGTTCACTGATTCACTTCCCAAATGGCTGAACAGCCGGGACTGGGCCAGGCCAAAGCCAGGAGCTTCATCCGGGTCTTCCACATGGGTGCAGGGCTTCCAAGCACTTGGGCCATCTTCCGTTGCTTTCCCCAGACACATTAGCGGGGGGCTGGATCAGAAGTGGAGCAGGTGGGGTCGGCACTGTGGGTAACAGGTAAAGCTGCCACCTGCAGTACCGACTCCCATTTAGGCACCGGTTCAAGTCCCAGCTGCTCCACTTCTAATCCAGCTCTCTGCTATGGCCTGGGAAAGCTGTAGAAGATGGCCCAAGGCCTTGGGCCCTTGCACCCGCATGGGAGACCAGGAAGAAGCTCTTGGCTCTTGGCTTCTGATTGGTGCAGCTTCGGCCATTGCCTGCTAATTGGGGAGTGAAACAATGGAAGACCTCTCTTTCCCTTTCTGTCTGCCTTTCAAATAAATAATCTTTAAAAAAAAAAAAAAGTGTAGCAGGTGAGATTTGAACTGGTGCTCATATGGGATGCCAACACTGCAGGCAGCAGCTTAAACTGCTATGCCACAATGCCAGTCGTGTGTAATGACTTTTTTTTTTTTTGACAGGCAGAGTTAGTGAGACAAGGAGAAAGGTCTTCCTTCCGTTGGTTCACCCCCCAAATGGCCACTATGGCCGGCGCCCTGCCCTGATCTGAAGCCAGGAGCCAGGTGCTTCCTCCTGGTCTCCCATGTGGGTGCAGGGCCCACACACTTGGGCCATCCTCCACTGCCTTCCCAGGCACAGCAGAGAGCTGGACTGGAAGAGGAGCAAACGGGACAGAACTGGCGCCCCAACTGGGACTAGAACCTGGGGTGCCAGTGCTGCAGGTGGAGGATTAGCCTAGTGGACCACGGCACCAGCCGTGTATAATGACTTTTTTTTTTTTAATTTTTTTTGACAGAGTGGACAGTGAGTGAGAGAGAGAGACAGAGAGAAAGGTCTTCCTTTGCCGTTGGTTCACCCTCCAATGGCTGCCGCGGCCGGCGCACCGCACTGATCCGATGGCAGGAGCCAGGTACTTATCCTGGTCTCCCATGGGGTGCAGGGCCCAAGTACTTGGGCCATCCTCCACTGCACTCCCTGGCCACAGCAGAGAGCTGGCCTGGAAGAGGGGCAACCGGGACAGAATCTGGCGCCCCGACCAGGACTAGAACCTGGTGTGCTGGCGCCGCAAGGCGGAGGATTAGCCTAGTGAGCCGCGGCGCTGGCCGCTAATTCATTTTACAAAGCTTATATACTTTGATAATAAAACCAGCAAAGGACAAAAAGAAAAAGGAAAAACAATTCTAGTCTCAACTAATTTATGAATACAGATGTGCAATTTCTCAACAAAATTTAAACAAACTGAATATAACTGTGTAAATAAGATATTGCCCCTGGAAAAGGTTCCTATTACAAATACAAAGATACATTATTCACTACATTGATAAAGTAAAGGTAAAAAACCATATGATCATCTCAACAGAAACAGAAAAGATATTTGATAAACTTAATTATCTTTTTGTGACTTCTAACAACTCTGAGCACACTAGATGTAAAACTTTTTTAATTTGATAAGATAAAGTGCATTTACCAAACCAAACAGTAACTAATGCAATTCCAAATAGGGAATCAGAAAGTTATACTCTCTGAAATCAGAACATGTGCCCCTTATTCTCCCTTTTTGAGTGTCCCATAATATAAAGGATATAAGAGACAAAAGAAATAAGGATTGAAAAATTGGAACTAAAACTGTCATTATTGATAAATTACTTTTCTCCCTTTAAAAAAACAATTATCGGGCTGGCGCTGCGGCTCACTAGGCTAAATCTTCCGCCTACAGCGCCAGCACCCCGGGTTCTAGTCCCGGTTGGGGCGCCGGATTCTGGCCCAGTTGCTCCTCTTCCAGTCCAGCTCTCTGCTGTGGCCTGGGAGTGCAGTGGAAGATGGCCCAAGTGCTTGTGCCCTGCACCCCCATAGGAGACCAGGAGGAAGCACCTGGCTCCTGGTTTTGGATCGGTGCAGCGAGCCTGCCGTATCCGCCATTTGGGGGGTGAACCAACGGAAAAAGGAAGACCTTTCTCTCTCTCTCTCTCTCTCTCTCTCTCTCTCTCTTCTCTCTCTCTCTCTCTCTCTTTCTCTTTCTCTCACTGTCTAACTCTACCTTTCAAAAAAAATTAAAAAAAAAACCCATAAGTATCTACATAAAATTTACAGAAAATAGTAGCAGTAGCTAATTCAATATTAGACTAGACCAATATGTTAAAGTCAATTACAGGTCTTTACCCAAGCAACAACTAGAAGCTATAATTAACAGCAACAAATTAACCATACTTAGCAACAAAAACTATGATGTACCTAGGAAGAAATTAAATGAACCTTTACCCATGATACCAAATTGTAAAAGCTTTACTGAAGAGGATTAAATACTAAAAATAAATGGACAGATAGCCCATGTTTATAGATGAGAAGTTTTAATATCATAATAGAATTGGTTCCTTCCAAATTGATGTGTAAATTTAATACAACTTTAATAGAAATTCAGTTACCATATTACTTTTAATATTTATATGTAAAGAATTAAAACAGCCAACACATAATATTTAGAAGATTGAGAGGAGTTTTGTGTTCTTTATAGAATGACTTTTTATAAAGCTATTTTGATTAGGATAGTGGAGTATTGGTTCTGGCATAGATATATTGATGAATAGACTACAATTCAGAGTTTCGAAGCTGGTTCATGTGTGTATAGAACTCTTACAACAAAGGTATTCTGGTATACCACTTGAGAAAAGAAGGGGCTTTGATAAATAGAGCTCTGAAAAATTTTGTTACTAATACAGAAAAAAATTAAATTGGATTTCTATTAGAGCTCTAATTCATGACTATAGGCAATGGTCTATAGTCTCCATAAGCCTTGTACTCTTGTTTAGAAAGAACTGGAGTGTGTTTATCTCTGTTAATGAGGAACTGAAACTATGTTAGATTTGTAGTATTTCAGTAGCATTATTTTGTGGAGATTGAGCTACAATGTATATAAAGTTGTCAGTGTGATATGTGTGTGTGTGTGTGTGTATGATCTGAAGACTTATTTAAAATTATGCCAGGAGAGATGATTGCCTTGTTCTTCTCTAATTTTGAGACTTATCAAATAGACGACATGAAGCTGTGGGAGCCGAGTGAGATCAGGGTACCAGCATGGTTCAGCTCTTGGAGAGGGCCCTCCTCCTGGTTCGCAGACAATTGCCTTCTTGCTGTGTCCTCGTCTTTGGGAGAGAAAAGACTCTGGGCCCTTCATCTCCTTACAGAGGCACTGACCTATCATGGAGGCTCTACCCTCATGACCAAATGTAACTTTACTTAAACCCCAAAGGCCTCATCCCAGATACCTTCCCACTGGGGAGTAGGGCCTGACACATGAATTTAAGGGAGGGGATATCAGTCCATAGCATTTCTAAAGGGTTTATTTGAAGCTAGATCTTATATCTAATCTGAGGAATTATTTTGGTGAAAGCAAATTAGCCCATTTATGTGTTGTCTGAAAGTTATTTGATTACACCAAAGAGGCAGAATATTACAGTAAAGAGTCCTAGGATGAAAGATTAGATACCTGTTATCCACGGGCTGGTGTTGTGGCATAGTGGGTAAAGTCACTGCCTGTGACACCAGCATCCCATATGGGTGCCAGTTCGAGTCCTGGCTGCTCCACTTCTGATCCAGCTCCCTGCTAGTGCACCTGGGAAAAGCAATGAAAGATGGCCCAGGTACTTGGGTCCCCGCACCCACATGGGAGACCTAGAATAAGCTCCTGGTTCCTGGCTTCAGAAAGCTCCAGCCGTTGGGGAGTGAACCAATAGATGGAAGATCCTGTCTCTCCCTCCCTCTGTCTTTAAACTCGGCCTTTCTAATAAATAAATTAATTAAAAAAAAGATACCTATGATCTAGTCCTGGCTTTACAGTTAACTATCTGTGAACTTGGATCTGTCACTTCCTGGTTAGTGTGATCTTGGGAAAGTTACTTAATTAGAGTCTTAATTTCCTCATGTGCCAAAAAATAAACAATAAAAACTTGTGGGATATTATAAGAATGAAATAAAAACCCCCAAGAAAGCATCTTATAATAGGCCTCCTGATACAGAAATTCCACTCCCTTCTCTTGGACGAGCTGTTACATCTTTGGCTTTAGTTTCTTCATCTATAATATGACTAATAGCATTCTCAAGAAACTGATTCTAAGCCTTTCTGTGTATTTCCTTCCATATATGTTCAGATTTTTAAAAAATTTTATTTGAGGTACACAAACTTCATGCATATAATTTATACAAATTTAGGAACACAGTGATTCTTCCCACCCCATACTAGCCTCCCTCCTCCCCTCACTCCTACCCTTCTTCCTCCTCCTTCTCCTATTCCCATTCTTATTTTTTCAGTTAACTTTGTGCTCATAAGATTAACCCTACACTAAGTAAAGAGCTCAACAAATAGTATGAAGAAAAGAAAAAAATCACTGTTCCTCAACAGTCCAGACAAGGGCTGATCAAAATCATTGCATCTCAAAGTGTCAATTATGCAGATCAAGGAGAACATATGGTATTTGTCTTTTATGTTCAGCTTTAAGAAACATTGCAAGTATCCTTTATGTATATAACTAAACTTATATCTTGGGTAAAGAAAAAATATGTACTGAAACCATTTTATTCCTTGGTCCAAAAGTAGAGTCCTTTACTTTGATTTTCTTTCTAACTCAGCAAAAAGAGATCTCTGCACTTAGAGACTGTTTTGAAAAGAAAATTGTTTGATACAGTCAGATGATCAGAAAGACCAAATGTTAAGTCTTTCTGGGGTGTGGTGTGAATGACACTAATACTTGCCCTTACATGAACATTTCTCTTTTTAAAAAATGTGTTTATTTATTTGAAAGGCAGAGTTGTACAGAGAGAGATCTTCCATCCACTGGCTCACCCCCTAGAAGGCCGCAGGGCTGGGCCAGAGGTAAGCCAGGAGCCGGGAACTTCCTCCAGGTCTCCAACACGGGTGCAGGGACCCAAGCATCCAGGCCATACCCCGATGCCTTTCTTAGGCCATTTAACAGAGAGCTGGATCAGAAATAGAACAAGTGGGACTTGAACTGCTGCCTATATGGGATGCTAGCATTACAGGTGGCAACTTCACTTGCTATACCACTATACCAACCCTTTAAAATGAACATTTCTGGGGCCAGCACCATGTCTCACTTAGTTCATCCTACACCTATGGCACCAGCATCCCATATAGGTGCCGGGTTCTAGTCCCAGTTGCTCCTCTTCCAGTCCAGCTCTCTGCTGTGGCCCGGGAGGGCAGTGGAGGATGGCCCAAGTACTTGGGCGCCCGTACCCACATGGGAGACCAGGAGGAAACACCTGGCTCCTGGCTGTGGATTGGCACAACGCCAGCCGTGGCGGCCATTTGAGGCATTTGAGGGATGAACCAACGGAAGGAAGACCTTTCTCTCTCTCTCTCTCTCTCACTGTCTATAACTCTACCTGTAAAATAATAAAAAAAAAATAAAATGAACATTTCTCTCTCTTTTTTTTTGGGGGGGGGAAGGTTTTAATGTAAGTCAGAGTTATAGAGAGAGGGAGAACTAGAGAGGTCTTCCATCCACTGGTTCACTCCCTAGATGGCCACAATGGCCAGAGCTGGGCCAGTATGAAGCCAGGAGCCTCTTATGGGTCTCCCACACAGGTGCAGGAGCCCAAGCACTTGGACCATCTTCCACTGCTTTCCCAGGGCATAGCAGAGAGCTGGATCAGAAGAGGAACAGGCAGGACCCAAACTGGTGCCCATACGAGATGCCAGTGCCGCAGGCTACTATGCCACAGTACCAGCCCATTAAATGGAATATTTTTTTTTTTTTTTTTGACAGAGTGGATAGTGAGAGAGAGACAGAGAGAAAGGTCTTCCTTTTGCCGTTGGTTCACCCTCCAATGGCCGCCACGGCTGGCTGGCCCACCGCCTTGATCCGAAGGCAGGAGCCAGGTGCTTCTCCTGGTTTCCCATGGGGTGCAGGGCCCAAGCACTTGGGCCATCCTCCACTGCACTCCCAGGCCACAGCAGAGAGCTGGCCTGGAAGAGGGGCAACCGGGAAAGAATCCGGCGCCCCGATCGGGACTAGAACCCGGTATGCCGGCACCGCTAGGTGGAGGATTAGCCTATTAAGCCTCCGCGCCGGCCATAAATGGAATATTTCTAAACTCACTGTGCTCCCATGTTACATGTTAGATGTTTGAGAGGTGCATGACCATTTATTGACATTTTGAAATAACTAGTTGAACTATTTGCTTGCTTTGTTCAACAGGTGGATTTTCAGAAAAGACAAGTGAATGGAGTTCAGAAGAGGAGGAGCCAGTGAAGAAGGCAGGACCCGTGCAGGTCCTCATTGTCAAAGACGACCACTCCTTTGAGTTAGATGAAGCTGCACTAAATCGGATCCTTCTCTCAGAGGCCGTCAGGGACAAGGAGGTGGTAGCTGTGTCTGTTGCTGGAGCATTTAGAAAAGGCAAATCCTTCCTGATGGACTTCATGTTGAGATACATGTACAACCAGGTATGCAAGAGCAACCTTGAAGGATTGTTTTGTTTGTTTCTATTTTTCTGACCCTTTGTGTTTCCTATTAGTACTTTTCTTATCTCTCAAAATTATTTTTCAGATTTATATTTCATAAAATATCTTAAATCTTCATTCACTGGCCTAACTGAATGTTGTAAGAATTTTATTATTATATTAATTCATAATAATCTCAGTTTATTCATTGATATTTATATTCCAAGTGTCTTTTCCAGGCCATACTTACTAAACTGATTTAAAATTCTGTGTCAATTAGAAGTATTTATTGACTGTCTGCTGTATACCCTGCAGTGTACTAGGTGCTATTGTGGTGAATACCAAAGAGGGTGTAGATTTTGCACTTAGGCATCTCGTGGTTTGGCTGAGGCGACAGAAGTAGGACATGTAAAGTATTTAATAGCATCAGTCAATGCTCATCCATATGTTTCTGATGTAGTTCAGGGACTGGACATCCATGTGTAGGCAGCTGTTATCACAAAAAGCTTCACAGAGGTATTGGGACTTGGGGTAGACTCTGAAGATGTGCAAGACCTGGATCAAGAGAGGGAAGAAGAGGGGGCATTCTAGACTAAGAAGAATGCTTAGGAAATAGTCCTCAAACAGTGGGCACAGTTTCTCTGCTTAAGTGGAAATCATGTATTAGAGATGAGAAGAAATAAAATTGATGAGGTATTAGCCAAGGAAGGAAACAACTCATAAAAGAACCAAAAAAATTTTTTTTAAGATTTATTTATTTATTTGAAAGCCAGAGTTATACAGAGAAAGAGGCAGAAAGGTCTTCCATCCACTGGTTCACTCCCTAGATGGCTGCAATAGCCGAGCTGTGCTGATCCGAAGCCAGGAGCCAGGAGCTTCTTCTGGGGCTCCCACATGGGTGCAGGGGCCCAAGGCCTTAGGCCATCTTCTACTGCTTTCCCAGGCCATAGCAGAGAGCTGGATCGGAAGTGGAGCAGCCAGGACTCAAACTGGCACCCATATGGGATGCTGGCACTGCAGGTGGCAGCTTTACCTGCTACGCCACAGTGCAGGCCTCTAAAACTGAGTTTTTTGTAAGGGCTTAAAATGATACATAGAGTAAGACAAAATTTAATTAAAATTTTCTTTTATACCAGTTTATACAGAATTGTTAATTAAAGTAGCCTACTCCCAAATTTCTCTGCCTTAGTTGTGATTTCTTTCTTTCTTTTTTTTTTTTTTAAAAGATTTATTTATTTATTTGAAAGTCAGTGTTACACAGAGAGAGGAGAGGCAGAGAGAGAGAGGTCTTCCATCCAATAGTTCACTCCCCAACTGCCTGCATTGGCTGGAGCTGCACCGATCTGAAGCTAGGAGCCAGGAGCGTCTTCTGGGTCTCCCACGTGGGTGCAGGGGCCCAAGGACTTGAGCCGTCTTCTACTGCTTTCCCAGATCATAGCAGAGAGCTAGACTAGAAGTGGAGCAGCCAGGTCTCGAAACGGCACCCAATATGGGATTCCATTGCCTCAGGCCAGGAAATTAATCTGCTGCACCATAGTGCCAGCCTCAGTTGTGGTTTCTTTTTAAAGCTTTCCCTATATTTAATTCTTAAAAATCTTGTTATTTTTATTTATTGGAAAGAGAGAGAGAAAGATTCTTCTATCTGCTTGTTCAGTCTCCAGATGCTCACAATAGCTAAACCTGGGCCAGGCCTAAGCCAAGAGACTGGAACTCAGTCTAGGTCCCTAACATCAGTGGCATTGACCCAAGTACTTGAGCTATTGCTTGCTACTTCTCAGAGTATGTATTAGCAAGAAGCTCCATTGGAAGCAGAGCTGAAACCTGAACCCAGGCCCTCAGACATGCAATGTGGGCATCCAAAGTGGTACCTTAACTACTATACCAAATGCCTGCCTCTTCAAAAAGTTTTATAATCACATTTTAGTTAATACTAATTTTTAGACTTTAGAACTATATAATGAAGTCTTCCAGAAACCAGTAGCTTTTTCTAAAAAAATTATCTAACTAAGTATAACTTAGTTAGTATTTAGTAATTAGTATAACTACTAATATCCAAGGTTATCAATGACTTGCTAAATCTAAGTGCTGTTTTCTAGTCTTTGTCTTACTTGCTTGTCAATCTCTATCCTGTTACAGTCATCATTTTTACTTTTATAAAAGTCCCACTTTGGTGCTTCATAGCTGTCATCTCTTTTCCTTATTAATTAACTATTTGCTTCCTGTAGCATAATTTTTCTATTCACACTAGGATGATAATTCACCTTGCTTCTTCATAGCTTCCCATTACTTGCAGGATAAAAAAATCTAACTCCCTTAGACACATTACAGGCCTCTTAGAATCTGGCCATCTCTCTGTCCTCTCTGTTACACCTTCTGACCTTCATACCAAAGCATTTGTGTATGCTCTGACATAATTTGCTATCCCTCCTTCTCTCTCTCCCTCACCTGTTCCTACTCCGTCCTTTTTGTTTGTAAGAATTTTTATTTATTTATTTATTTATTTGAGAGTTCGAGTTACAGACAGAGAGAAGGAGAGACAGAGAGAAAGGTTTCTGGGGCCGGTGCTGTGGTGTAGCAGGTTAATGCCCTGGCCTGAAGCGCCGGCATCCCATATGGGCGCCGGTTCAAGACCCAGCTGCTCCACTTCCAATCCAGCTCTCTGTTATGACCCGGGAAAGCAGTAGAAGATGGCCCAAGTCTTTGGGCCCCTGCACCCATGTGGGAGACCCGAAGAAGCTCCTGGCTCCTGGCTTCAGATCAGCACAGCTACAGCCATTGTGGCCAATTGGGGAGTGAACCATCGAATGGAAGACTTACTTTCTCTCTCTCTCTCTGCCTCTCCTCTTTCTGTGTAACTCTGACTTACAAATAAATAAATCTTAAAAAAAAAAAAGAGAGAGAGAGAACGGTTTCCATCACTGGTTCACTCCCCGTATGGCCCCAGTGGCTGGAGCTGGGCCGATCCGAAACCAGGAGCCAGGAGCTTCTTTAGGGTCTCCATGCAGGGGCCCAAGCACTTGGGCCATCTTCCACTGCTTTTCCAGGCCATAAGCAGAGAGCTGGATCGGAAGAAGAGCAGCCTGGACATGAATTGGCGGTCATGTGGGAAGCTAGTGCCGCGGGCAGAGGCTTAGCCTACTATGCCACAGTACTGGCTGTGTCCCTCCTCCCCCTTGTTCTTTCCCAAAGTACCTTCTTTAAGTTTGCTTACCAGGAAAATTCCTAAATACTCTTCAAATCTTAGCTCAAACATCGCCTCTCCTATGAAGTCTTACCTGACCAACAGTTAATTATTCATTTTCCTATACTTCCATTTTTGTTTTATGTACACTTCCATTTTAGCATGCACATGCTACATTATAATGGTTAGCAAGTCTGAATGTTAGGCTCTGCACTGCCTCTAGTCTGGAATGATGTCTTTTTTTAATTTTTTTATTTTATTTTTTTTATTTGACAGGTAGTGTTAGAGACAGTGAGAGAGAGACAGAGAGAAAGGTCTTCCTTCCGTTGGTTCACCCCCCAGTGGCCATTAAGGCTGGCGCTGCACCGATCCAAAGCCAGGAGCCAGGTGCTTCCTCCTGCTCTCCCATGTGGGTGCAGGGACCCAAGCACTTGGGCCATCCTCTGCTGCCCTCCTGGGCCACAGCAGAGAGCTGGACTGGAAGAGGAGCAACCGGGACAGAATCCGGCGCCCCGACGGGGACTAGAACCCCAGGGTGCCGGCACTGCAGACGGAGGATTAGCCAAGTGAGCCACAGCGCTGGCCTGGAATGATGTATTTTAATCTTTGCGTCCCCAGAACGTAGCATAAAATGTGACAAGTAATTGTTCCTCTATCATAATTTTTTGGATGAATGAAGTTATTGTATCAGTGCAGTAGCTGTGCATATGTTATTCCTTTTGACTAAAATTAGAGAAGAAATAAATAGATAAAAAATTATATTGCATATCAAGTTCCTTATCATAGACTTTATTAATTTATAGGAATCAGTTGATTGGGTTGGAGATTACAATGAACCGCTGACTGGCTTTTCATGGAGAGGTGGGTCTGAACGAGAGACCACAGGAATCCAGATATGGAGTGAAATTTTCCTTATCAATAAACTTGATGGCAAAAAGGTATGAGACAAACTTCTTAAATAAAACTGAATTTTCAGTTACAACAGTTACCACTTTTCAAAAGCCTTGAGAATGCTCTAGCAGATCTGGAAGCTAATATTTGTACTTTGTTTCATTACTGCTGTTTCTATTACTATTTGTTATTATTCTATTATTAAGTTCTATTTTGCTGGGTTACTAGTGAAAATCATTACAATAATCAGTGGCTAATTAATGTTTTTTCTTCCCTGTGGCATTCATGGCACATGTAAGAAATTGCCTATTTAGTATTCATTGGTAATAGTTTGCCTTAGTTCTTATGTTGTGGTAACCCTAACAGCCAAGATGATCCATAACATTTCAGTCATGTCCTTTACACTTCCTGTAGGTTGCAGTGTTATTGATGGATACTCAGGGAACCTTTGACAGTCAGTCAACTTTGAGAGATTCTGCCACAGTATTTGCCCTTAGCACAATGATCAGCTCAATACAGGTATGAGATACAAGAAATTCATTTTGATGGATGTTTATGTAACTAAAAACTATAAATGTGTTTTTACATACATGAGATAGTCAAAGAAAGAAAAAAATGGTTTAATCAAGCATGCCTTAGTGTACCAGTTCTTGTAATTTCTAGAAGAATGAAATTGTTTTTGTTGCTCTTCTAATGGCTCATCAATTTTCAAATTAACTGCTTTAATCAGAAAAGATTGTATTGTTCATATTTATATAATAAACTCAATAGTATAAATCTTATATGCATGTAGTTGGACCACAAAATTTATAAATGTAAAACTTTATTTTTCATAACCAATGGAAATGTTTCCAAATATAAAACATTTATTTGTGTTTGTATCTTTTAAGGCACCTTAATATACATTTATAAAAGTAAAGGTCTTTGAAGCCGGCGCCGTGGCTCACTAGGCTAATCCTCCACCTTGCGGCGCCGGCACACCGGGTTCTAGTCCCGGTTGGGGCGCCGGATTCTGTCCCGGTTGCCCCTCTTCCAGGCCAGCTCTCTGCTATGGCCAGGGAGTGCAGTGGAGGATGGCCCAGGTGCTTGGGCCCTGCACCCCATGGGAGACCAGGAAAAGCACCTGGCTCCTGGCTCCTGCCAGGATCAGCGCGGTGCGCCGGCTGCAGCGGCAGCCATTGGAGGGTGAACCAACGGCAAAAGGAAGACCTTTCTCTCTGTCTCTCTCTCTCACTGTCCACTCTGCCTGTCAAAAAAAAAAAAAAAAAAAAAGTAAAGGTCTTTGTATAAAATGTTTTCTTTCATTTCTTTTCCTTTCCTCATTTCCTTCTCTTTTTTGAAGTGTTATTTTAGAGGTTATTGTGCATGTTCTAACTTGTCCCTGAAGTCCGTGGAAAAGGTTATGATAGCCACTGAACATATTGCATAAAAGTCGTAAAGCCATTTTTAGAGCAAGAAACAGAGCAGATCAATAAAAAAAAGGTACTATGGCTTAAAAAGGCAGGAAAGGCACAGTAGTGAGGATGAGTAAGGGAAGGCTGAATCAGAAGGGACTGAACATGAAGCCAGTGGACTGGCACCAGGGTACTGTGTGGTGGGACCACCAAGAGGGAGTTCCTAGAAAGAGCAAGGATGGGCTCAATGTTTATTACAAAGGAGTCTCAAAGCCATGGTTATAACCTGTGACCGATGCTCTTAGAAGGTTACTTCCTCAGTGAGCCTTTAAAATGAGAGTTCATAATCAACAGTAAAAGCCATTTACACAAGCCAATTAAAATGAGATTGATTTTGCCTTTTAAATATTATTTGCTATTTCTATTTGACTTCAATACTCTGAATATTTTCATAGAAAAATCCTAGAAGTCCTTAATAATTTTTTATTATATGAAAAATGATGTTATTTAAATAAGTATCCAAAGTATACTATCCGTATTTGAACATTCAGCATCTTTAGTTTTTCTTTGAAGTTGCTGATATTTATCTCACCTCAAAGAAAAAAAAAGACATCTTAATGCTGTGATCTGTGAAGCAAGAATACATATGTATCACAATGTAAGCATGATATTCTGAACTCAACTTCCTTGTCATGGAGCTTTACGTAGATATAGATAAAATAATTAATTATGAATAAGTCATATTTGAAAAATTTTCCATATGGGTTGTTCAGATGTGGATTGTTACTATTTTGCTCTACTTAAAAGAAAGATTATTTTATTGACTGTTAAATTAGCTTATAAAGTAATTAGAACATTCTGATTCCAAAGCAGGGGACTATTATGTTTCTGGAACAACATTATGATCATTATATGTTCCTCATTTTCTCTCAAGCTTTCTTTACTCCTCCCTGATTGTCTTAAATCATTTAAGTAAGTATGTAAGAGATTTCAGTTTTATGATAGTTGTTATTTAGAGAATGGCAAAGTGAGTGCTTAGAATGGTGTCACTTATCATCTCATTTTGATTACTTCTGAATCAAGGTGTATAACCTATCCCAGAATGTCCAGGAGGATGATCTTCAACACCTCCAGGTAAAAATATATAGTTAAATATATTATCTGGTATTATATATATATATATATATATTCTGATAATCTCTTGAACATGCTTAGAAGAACTTGAAGGAATGATTTAGAAACAAAAACAAATAGGGGTTTTTAGTCTTCTGGGTTTTTATTCTGGTCCCACAAGGTTTTTTTGGTTCTGATTAAGTTTTCAAATTCCTTTGTGTCTTTAAAGCTACTTGCCATCAGCTATGTATATGTGAAAATATATGGCAAATCAGAAAAGAAGTACTTGACTTTAAAATTATCCAAATTGTGAAGTTGATGTGCTGACCTCCAGGGCTTGATTGCTGTTAGTGTAATACCTGTGATACTGCAGACTTTTTTTTTTCCTGTGGACCCTTAAATGCTAAGGACTCTGGGGAACTCCCTGATGCTAACTCACAGGTTCTGTTTTAGACCTGACAGAGACCTCGGTAATACCTGGTTTTACCCCTCATAATTTATAGATAAGGAAAATGAGGCAGAAAAAAAAATTTGTCCAACACATAGGGCTAATTAGTGGTGGAGCAGGATTAAAACTGGGGTCACCTAACTGGGCTCAGTGGTTTGTCCACTTCCTAAGGAGCCATGAAATCTCACATTAGCAGAAGATCAGTTGTAGTCTCAAGATGGCTGCATCCCTAACACTCTCTGCTCTTTTAATTCATGTTGCTCTTGCAGAGATAGCAAAGTCTGTTGTTTCTCTGATAGTATTCCTCCTGTGTTTTTTATGGAGAAACTTGGTTTATTTATTTTTTTTTTTTTTCTATTTTGGCAGTAGGAGCCATGAAGCAGATTGTGGAAATATAACAGATAGCAAAGTGTAAAGCAGGGTAACCCGTGACATTAGGAAGACCGTGTGCAGTTCACATGCAGCATTGCTACCAAGTGCATTTCTAGCAATATTTATATACATCAAACTTAGCATCATTTATGACAAATAGGCAACAGCTGATTCATTGTTAGATGTTTTTCATAATAAGACAATTAGTTCTTTGAGCATGTATTATAACCTAGCCAATTATTTTCTGATCTATAGGAGTTTCTGAGAAAGACCTGATTTTTTATTTGATGTTGAGAAAGCCCTGTTTTCTTGAAGTCATTTAGAAATGACCTCATGTTCCTGTAGATGACAAGGCCTCTGCCTTCCCCAGAAATGATTGTGCATTCAAATTATGCTAGTAATGAATCCTGGGAGGAGTGTCTGGTCTCTGGAGCAGCTGCTCTGTAGTCACGACATTCCAGACCTCCCTTTCATGCCTCTCATCAGGGCCCTCATAATTACAGTCCCTTATCACTCCCAGGAGAGGCCCTGTGGTGCTGGGAGAGCTACTGCCCAGGGACACTGGACGGGAAACCGTGGGTGAGCATTCTTCCCAGCTCTCAGGAACCATGGTGGCTTGTTATTCTTGTATATCAAGTGGCACTTCCTCTGGGCAAAGCCACTCAGCCTATTTGGATAAAACTCATCAGTGGCTCAGTCACACACACCTCCTCAGATCTGTGTTCTCCAAAGCCTTACATTTTTAGCAACACAAAACCTCATTTTATGGTATTGCCTCAGGATTTCAATTGGGAGCCATACAAAATAAGAGAGTTCAGTATATTTGATTCTCCACTTTTTAAGCCTAATGCCTTGGTAATAATCCAGGCCCTTGTGCCATTCACTCTCCTCGGGCGACAAGTTCTGTAAATGCACCCTATGTAGTTTCTGGCTATGAAGTCCATTCTGTGCAAGTTCTTCTTTGAAAGGTTGTTAGGCTAAAGTTTCCTCCTCCTCTACAAAGAAAAGGTCCTGCATTCTAGATATGAGGTATAAATTATAAAAGATAAAATGGAAAGTTTATTTTTAAATGGGCTTCATTGTTAAATATCCAATTAATGTAGCTGTGCTTTAGCCATCCGATACTTATTTTCTGAAAAGGATTTTTGTGGTCTTAATAATACAGTATTCAGTTACAGCAGGGGAAAAAATGAGTGGAAGAAAGACACGTGCTGCTGCGAACACTGAAGTTCTCTCTATGTGTTTGTGTGTGTGATTTTCCTTGTAGCTTTTCACTGAGTATGGCAGGCTGGCCATGGAGGAAACGTTCCTGAAGCCATTTCAGGTGAGTGAATGTTAAAGGACAGTAAATTCTTGTTGGATTTTCCTGAAGACTGTCACCAGGTTTGCAGATTACTTTCATGTTTCATCTCATTTAAGAAGCATTTAAAAATACCTGCTTAGTGCTATTTAATATAAGGACGATATAGAAATGGGAAGATAAAAAGAGGTGAACTACACATTCTGGTTCCTGCAACAGCATCAGCTTTTCTTCCCCAAACTTAACCCTGGTGATCGCATGGAAGACAGTTGATGAGTCTGTCAAACATGAAAAGCTAAAAACAAACAAATAAGACTTGGAACAGTATTAGGTAGTTGTAAGCCAGAGCAGAAGCTGACTTAGCACCAGGGAGGATACTGGGGGCTGGGGGTTGCAGGGTTTTTAGAGGTTGGTACTCTGTCCTTTCTTAAGTATTACAGTGCCACCGAATAGCAAACCAGCAACGAGCTCAGCCCTTGCCTGGGGCAGCAGAGAATGCTCAGGAGAACACCCGAGCTCAGATTGAGTGATGTCTGGCCCTTCCCTGCTCCCTTCTTCCCCCACCCAAGCTGACGTGTACACCAAGAATGAGGCTGTCAGCACTGAATGAAACAGCTGCTGAAAACAGGACCTGGAGGAGGTACATAGTTCAACACCCAAGATTGCCCCTGAGGCACAGCTCCTTCAGCCTGAACTGATCCCAAAAAGCATCAGCTAAGCTCTCTCTGGAGCTCTGCTCCTTCCTGCATATGCACACCAAGATGAAGATGGGTCGTGCCCTAAGGGAATATGAATATTCATGGAAACTGAACAACTAATAAAATTAATGGCCCAAATGGCCAGTGATTTAAAATGACTTGAATTAGTTATCTATTGCTATGCATAACAGGTCATCCCTAAACCACAAACTTTTATCATCACTCACGTTTTTGTTTTGTTTTATTGAAAGGCAGAGTTACAGAGAGAGGGGGAGAAACAGAGAAATCTTTCTGCTGGTTCACTCTTCAGATGGCTGCAACACCAGAGGCTGGGCCAGGCCAAAGCCAGGAGCCAGAAGCCCAGAGCTTTTTACAGATCTCCCATGTGGTTGCAGGGGCCCAAGGATATGGACCATCTTCTGATGCTTTCCCAGGAAGCTGGATTGGAAGTGGACCAGCCAGGTTTCAAACCGGTGCCCATATGGGATGTCAGCATCACAGGTGGAGGCTTAACCTACTACACCACAACGGTGGCCCCCAAACATTTTTTTATTTAATTCATCTGACCTCATTCTATGATCACAGAACAATTTAGTTAGAAGTTAATAAGGAGGTGAAGTATTAGCCTAGCAGTTAAGATGTCAGAGTACCTGAGTTCATACACAGCCCTAGATCCTGAGCTGCCAGCAGATGCAGGCCCTGGGAAGCAGCAGTGATTGGGTTCTAGTGACGCCTTAGTGATTGGGTTCCCACCGTCCATGTGAGAGACTTGAATCGAGCTTCACTACTCCTGCTTTTGTCCTGGCCCAGCCTCTGCTGTTGTGGGCATTTAGGGAGTAAAAAGCATATAGGAGCTCTCTGTTTCTGTTTCTCAAACAAATATATACATGAATAATTTTTAAGTTACTAAGTATTTCTTAAAAATGCATATTTGGGTGACAGGCATTTGGTCTAGCCATTTGCGACACCTGCATCCCATGTTGGAGAGCCTGCTTCATTTTCCAGCTCTGGATCCCCATTTCAGCTTCCTGCTGATGTGCACTCTGGGAAAACATGATAGCTGAAGTGTTTGGGTTCCTGCTACCCATGTGGGAGACCTGGATTGAGTTCCCAGCTCCGAATTCCAGCCCAGGCCCGGCCCTGGCCCAGCCTTGGTTGTGGTGAGCATTTGTGGAATGAACCAACAAATGGTGACTCTCTCTCTCTTTCTCTCTGCCTCTCAAATAAATTACAACAAAAAAAAGAGGCATATTTGGAAATTTAGACATACACTTCAAAGGTAATTCATATGTCAGGGCAGAATCGTCATCATAGAAATCTGAAAACACTGTAAACCGAGTATCTCAAAGTAAAAGTTACGAAAATGGTACTTGGAAGAAAAATATAGTTTTATAAGTTTATATTAGAAAAGAAGAAAGACATAAAATTGGTGATGTAAGCACAACTTTAGAAGAGAAAAAAAAGAAGAAACCTAATGGAACTAAGAAGAAAGAACATAGATAAGAGCTTCACGCCTCAAAATGGGTTGATCTAAAAACAATGTGGGTTGAAAAAGATTGTTGCCAGAGACTGTCATGACATTTTTACTATAGCTTAATATTGAGCCAAACTGAACAGTATGTTGTTTAAGAAGCAGGGATGTCGGCCGGCGCCGCGGCTCACTAGGCTAATCCTCCGCCTAGCGGCGCCGGCACACCAGGTTCTAGTCCCGGTCGGGGCGCCGGATTCTGTCCTGGTTGCCCCTCTTCCAGGCCAGCTCTCTGCTGTGGCCAGGGAGTGCAGTGGAGGATGCTTGGGCCCTGCACCCCATGGGAGACCAGGATAAATACCTGGCTCCTGCCATCGGATCAGCGCGGTGCGCCGGCTGCATTGCGCCAGCCGCGGCGGCCATTGGAGGGTGAACCAACGGCAAAGGAAGACCTTTCTCTCTGTCTCTCTCTCTCTCACTGTCCACTCTGCCTGTCAAAAAAAAAAAAAAAAAAAAAAAAAAAAAGCAGGGATGTGCCAGGAAGGGATGCACAGGAAGGTCCAGTGTTACTGGTATGTTCATTTGTGTAAGTGGGTGTGTGTTCTACTTTATTACTGTGCTTAATAGCCTACATGTATGTTACATGTTCTTTTGTACCATTATATAATAAAATTTCAAATCTTGAAAAAAAATCAGTAATACTTCTCAAAGCCAGCAATTACCAACTAACAATGTTTTTAAAAATTATGTATCTTTCATAATAGCAGGTAAAACAAAAATCTTTAATAATTAATTACCAAAATATGGGAATTCTTCAACATGTTCATGGAAAATGTATTTTATGGAAAAAACTATACATGCTTTTTAATAATTTTTGCACCAAAATTAACATCTCTTTTTTAAAAAGGTTTTTCATTTGAAAGGCAGAGTTAAAAAGAGAGGGATTTTTCATCCAATGTTTCATTTCCCAAATGACTGCAATGGCCTGGTGCTGATCCAGGCCAAAGCCAGGAGACCAGAACTCCATCCGGGTTTCCCACATGGGTGGTAAGGGCCCATGTACTTGGGCCATCTTCTACTGCTTCCCCAGGCATATTAGGGAGCTGGATCAGAATCAGAGCAGCCAGGACTAAGACTGACGCTCATAATGCATACTAGCATTGCAGGCAGTAGTTTAACTTACTGTGCCACAATGCTGACCTCTGTCCATTCATTATCACATATATAAAGAACCCCTACCAACAACACAAGATATCCCAATGGAAAAAAGGATGAAGGATTAACCCAATGTGACACAACACTGTCCCCATAATATATCTCTTAATTTCATTTTCCACAAGTTTTTTGAAGCACACTTATATAAAGACCTTTATGGAGAAACAATTTGAAGAACTGCTATATACCATAAAGGGAATTTTGTATAAAATAGAGAGATATAATATGATCACAGACAGAATGATTTAAAGTTGTAGAGTATATAACTTTCCCCTAACTGGTGAGACAGTATAATTAAAATTGAAATTACAACAGGATTTTTGGTATATATTTCTGTAGCTAATATGCAGGAATTAAGTTCCATTTTGATTTAAGATTTTTTTAAAAAGAAAATCTAAATTGAAGATTTAATAATACTAGAAACCCCTAGTAATGAAACTGTCACAGTCCCCTACAGATAAGACAAAAGCCCAATGAGACTAAACAGTTTAAATACAGTCTTGTAAATGTGGGAGCCTGATATTCAGTAGAGTGGCATCACACACCATTGGAAATGGATGGATGAATAGCTGGTTTTGTAAAAAGTAGTTCACATCTTGGAAAAAAGTTGGATTTCTGCTAAACAACGTGTATAGAAATAAGTTTCAGAGGATCAAAGAACTAAATGTGAAAGTGGAAATTCTGAAGCTAATTAAAGGAAATGCTAGAGAATATTTTTCTGAACTGGGGTGAAGTAACATTTATTTATAAGGTCCCCCCAAATTAACCATGTAGTATAAAATTGATGGATATTACTATATCAAAATTAAGTATTTTCTATTTGTAAAAGGACTTTATAATAAAAATGATTACATTTATAGAAGATACTGACAATGTCAAAAGTCAACAAAATATTGTACAGAATATGGTAAGCACAACTTGGGACCCATTCAGATATTAATGGACAAGTCACAGAGGAAACTTGAATTGCTAACACATTTCTGAAGGGATTTCAAGTTTCACTGATAATTAGATCAAATTAAGACAACAATAAAATACCACTTCACACTCATTAAATTGAGCGGAAGTAGATCAGGAGTGATATCAAATGATAGCTAGGAGGATTTGGGTAATTGGGAACACCCAAATTTTGTTGGTGAAAATGCTCATGGAAGCAGCCCTCCTCAGGAACAGGCAAAATGTAAAAGGACGTTGGTCACAACACTGAGGAAGAGGAGGAGCAGTGTAATGAGGAGGAGGAAGTTGGAAGCAATGTAGGTAAACAGCATCCAAACACAAGCAACCAAAAGAATAGACAGTAACAAGAATAGTTAAGCTTCATACTGAATTAAGCAGGAAAAAATATGAAATCAATAATAGGATACTTTTATGATTATTTAATATGCTCTACAAACACAATATATTTGAATTAAGAAATTGGAATGGGAATCTGGGAAAAATATGATAAAGTAAAGCAATAAAGGGAACTTGACAAGGAGAGATGGTGGTAGTGTTGTGAATGAAGGAATTGCAGTCTGTCCCCTGAGGTCTGGGGAAGTAAGCATGCCAGAGGAAGCAGGGTAGAATAAAGCCAGTGTGTTTTACAATCTTCTGTGTGGTTTACAATATCTACTGACTTGGTTGTCTTTTTAAAAATCATTTCTTCGGCTGAAAACTGAAGTTTTACATAGTGATGGTGCTATCAATTTGTTCTCTTTGGACCACTGGCTTATGTAGATAGAGGAATTAATTCCAGATGTACTGTAAAGGAACTTTAAGTCACACCAGCAGGTGTCACTGCTACATACACTTGGCCAGATGGCACTAAAACCCAGAGACCAATCAGTGCTCTGATAAAATAGATAATAGTTGGGAAGATAGATGATAGACAGATAGTTAGGCAGGCAGAGTTACAGCCTTTGGTGAAACAATACCAATGAGTTGAAAACAACAGAAAAACGTTAAGAGATAACTACTTGTTAGTAAACTTAGGCAGTATGAAATGCCAGTGGAAAGAAAGTTTTTACTGAATGAGTCAACAGTGCCTCCTAAACAGTTAGGTTTGGACTTGTATAAATCTAACCATCTGAAAGGAAATGGTAAAAGTGGCTTCCAAAGCCATTTAATAATATTTGAGATTGAAATAATCAAATTCAAAACAAAATACTACACATTATAAAATTAAAAGATAAAATGCAAGTATGTTTAAATCTCAGAACAACATTTAAGATATCAGTAAAATAATTTGTTTGTTAGAAAAATTGCAAAATATAGGGCTGGTGCTGTGGCATAGTAGGCTAAACCACCGGTGGTGCCAGCATCCTATATGGGTGCCAGTTCATGCCCTGGCTGTTCCACTTCTGATCCAGTTCCCTGCTAATGGTCTGGGAAGGCAGTGGAAGATGGTCCAAGTGCTTAAGCCTGTGCATCCACATGGGAGACCTGGAAGAAGCTCCTGATTCCTGGCCTTGGCCTGGCCCAGCTCTGGCCATTGTGGCCATGTGGGGAGTGAACCAGCAGATGGAGATGTCTCTCTCTCTCTCTGTCTATAACTCTACCTCTCAAAGAAATAAATAAAAACTTTTTAAAAATTGCTAAATACTCTAACTTTTAAAAGAAGTTTCAGTTAATTTAGCACTCTTTTTTAGTAGGTCACCACTTCCATCTTTGTCTAAGCAGAAAATATCTTAATTCATGTGAATAAAATTGTGAGGGAAATTGTAAACATTGAGAAAGTTAGGTGAGTGGTATGATATTTTAAAAGTAATAATCCTATGCTAAAACTAATTTAAGCAAATTTAAAATAGAAGAATTCTTAACTCTGGAGTAAAGTTACACAGGTCCATAATAAATAGCAACTGTGAAGGTAATGAGCCAATGAAATGAATAGCTGAAGTAATAGATTGATTCTTAAGCTCTGATAAAATAAAAAAGGTCTCAGAGTATTTAGAAACCATGGTTGAAAAGAGAGAATAAAAAGCTAAGTGCATTAAGCTTGAAAACAATATTGAAATGCAAGTTTAGCCAGTGGTGTGAGTGCTTACAGCCGGTGGGGAAGAGCATGGAGGTGGCTTTGATTTGTAGTATCTGCTAATTTCTGTGTTGTAAACACTTTCACCAAAGTCTGCTGCAAGCTACCAACACGATGTCAACTGATGTGCAAAATTTCTCAAATTTTACCAGCTCCTTGCTCCTTTTTTTTTTTTTTTTTTTGACAGGCAGAGTTAGAAACAGAGAGAAAGTTCTTCCTTCCATTGGTTCACCTCCCAAATGGCCTCTACGGCCAGCGCACTGCGCCGATCCCAAGCCAGGAGCCAGGAACTTCCTCCTGGTCTCCCATGCGGGTGCAGGGCCCAAGCACTTGGGCCATCCTCCACTGCTTCCCGGGCCACAGCAGAGAGCTGGACTGGAAGAGGAGCAACTGGGACAGAATCCGGTGCCCCAACCGGGACTAGAACCCGGTGTGCCGGCGCCGCAAGGCGGAGGATTAGCCTAGTGAGCCACAGCACCGGCTTACCAGCTCCTTTTAAGTCCTTACAAGCCAGCTCTAAACTGTGTAGCACACCTAGGAAGTACGAAAATAGTTTACAAAGTTCATGGAAAAATAAAATTGATAAGTTTATTTTGATGCAAAATTTTAAAGTGAGTTTTTGCAGACTGTATTTTCCAAGAACTTTTGGAAAACCATTTTATGCATGGACTTAAAAGTTTTCACACCAAAATAAACTTACTTTAATTGCATTTTCTGTGAATCTTTTGAAGTGTCCTCCATAATTCATATTAAGACATGGAGCCTCTGACATACATTACTTATTTTCTCATTTTTCTGCTCACTGTGAGCACTTGAACCTTTTTTTTTCCTATTTATTTGAGAGACAACACAGATGACAGAGGTAGACAGTGCCCATCTACTGCTTCACCCCCAAATGTCTGCAACAGATAGGGCCAGGCAGGGCTGAAGCTGGGAGCCTCAAACTCAGTCCAGGCTGAGTGACAGGAACCCAACTGCTTGAGCCATAACTGCTGCCTCCCAGGGTCTGCATTAGCAGGAACCTGGGGTCAGGAGCCAGAAACAGGCAACAAACCAGGGGCTTTAAAGTGGGTTGCAGGCTTAACTGCCAGTGAATGCCCACCCCTAAAGCTTGTCTAATGATCCAGTGGGTGGGGAGGAGGCCAGCATTGTGGCACAGAGGGTTAAGCCACCACATGGGATGCCCATAGCCGTTTGAGTCCCGGGTACTCTACTTCCAATCCAGCTGGCTACTGATGTGTCTGGGAAGGCAGTGGATGATGCCCAAGTACTTGGGACCCTGCCACCCATGTGGGAGATCTGGATGGATTTCTGGGCTCCTGGCTTCAGTCTGACCCAGACCTGACTGTTGTGGCCATTTGGCAAGTAAAGCAGTAGATGGAAAATCTCCCTCTGTCAGTCTGCCTTTCAAATAAATAAGCCAGTTTTTTAAAAAATCCAGCAGGAGAAGCCTCACCAATGTATTTTTTTTAATTCTTTACATTAGCTTTTTTGTCTTTGGACTTCCAAAGATTTAGTTGAGAATAACAATAATTTAAACATGGTTGAGAATAATAGCTATGCAGTGTTTTAAAATTATCCTTTTTTTAAAAAAATTATTTTTTATTTCTTTGAAAGGCAGAGTTACAGAGAGAGCGAGAGAGAGATTGATTTTTTAAAAAAATTTTTTTTTGACAGGCAGAGTGGACAGTGAGAGAGAGAGACAGAGAGAAAGGTCTTCCTTTTTTCCGTTGGTTCACCCCACAATGGCCACTGCGGCCGGCGTGCTGTGGCCGGCGCACCGCGCTGATCTGAAGCCAGGAGCCAGGTGCTTCTCCTGGTCTCCCATGCGGGTACAGTGCCCAAGCACTTGGGCCATCCTCCACTGAACTCCCGGGCCATAGCAGAGAGCTGGCCTGGAAGAGGGGCAACCGGGACAGAATCCGGCGCCCTGACTGGCAATAGAACCCGGGGTGCCAGTGCCGTAGGCGGAGGATTAGCCTATTGAGCCACAGCACCAGCCCAGAGATTGATCTTTTATCTTCCATTCTCTGGTTCACCCCCAAATGGCTGCAACAGCTGGAGCTGGGCTGGGCCGAAGCCAGAAGCCCGTATCTTCTTCTGGGTCTCTGATATGGGTGCTGTTTCTCCAGGCACATAAACGTAAGCAGGGAGCTGGATGAGAAGTAGAGCAACCAAGCCTGGAACCAGTCCCCATGTGGGATGTCAGCATCACAACTGGAGGCTTAACCTGCTACAGCACAACATCGGCCCACTCTGCAGATTTTACAAGGACTTTGGATAATACTTTCCAGTTTGCTTGAAGAACCTAGTGGGCCGGCGCTGCGGCTCAATAGGCTAATCCTCGGTGCCAGCATCCCAGGTTCTAGTCCCGAATGGGGCACCGGATTCTGTCCCGGTTGCCCTTCTTCCAGGCCAGCTCTCTTCTGTGGCCCGGGAGTGCAGTGGAGGATGGCCCAAGTCCTTGGGTCCTGCACCCGCATGGGAGACCAGGAAGAAGCACCTGGCTCCTGGCTTCAGTTCAGCGCGGTGCGCCGGCCACAGCATGCTGGCCGTGGCGGCCGCTGTGGGGGGTGAACCAACGGAAAAGAAAGACCTTTCTCTCTGTCTCTCTCTCTCTCACTGTCCACTCTGCCTGTCAAAAAAAAAAAAAAAAAAAAAAGAACCAACTAAAAATATTCATGTCGGGTATGATAGGAGATTCATGTCTGTCTTTATCGGCTATAGATTTTCTTGGTTAGACTTGCATGAGCTGCACCTGGCCCCCTGTTGCCATGTTACTAGGATGGTCACACCCTTGGGTCAGGACCCCCCGACTAGGGGCATTTTCCATGCTGTCACACACTGTTTGAGGTTGATTTAAAGGCAGACTCTAGCAGCACTTATCAAGGCTGTCCTCCTCGGCTGCTCTCTGCTCAGTGATCAGCCTCTGTGGCTTGCTCCCTGGAGGGACTCATTTGCCATTTGTGTGGCCCTGTGGCTCTCCCTGTGTGTGCTTGTCACTCATGTCCTCTGGGTTCTGCCAGAGCCTTGGGGGTGGAGAGAGTTTTCACGCTGTTGTGTGATAATAACTCAGTTTGTTCTTGGGTCTGAGCTGAAAACAGGTTCCCCTTGGAATGAAGACTCTAAGAAGCCCTTGTGTTGTACCATTACACATGCCCTTTGGCTGTTAACGGCCCAGAAACTTACTAAACTATTTCATGCCCCTTAAGTATTTACTTAGGCTAGAAAGAAATAGAATCATTCTTCATTTATCAAAGAATTATATTCTCCAGGTTCCCTTGAGTCAGTGTTTTAGATGCCAGTGCATCTGTCAGTGGCAGTTCTGCAAAGTGCGTATGTTTAGAGAAGGCCTGTCTACAAAAGCCTATTTAACCTGCCATAAACTAAATAGTATGCACAATTTTCCTGAATCCTAGCCCCTTTAAGCCAGAGCCCTGAGTGTATCCAACAACTCCCAGACATCTCTAAGGCCCTGACCGCTGAGACAAATGGGGAGGGCTGGCAGGATTTAGCCTGTGTGGATTGAGCAAGGTTTTCTAAGCACCTATATTAAAACAATTTCTGAGCCAGACTGGTTTACTGAGTCTGAAGACGTTGGGGCCAGGGAACCTGCAGTCTGCAGATCACCCTTCAGCACATGCTACTGAGAATGGGTTTAGTCTCTGGGCACACCCTCCCAGAGCCGTCTGTGGCATAGAGGGCTCTGGCGAAGACTGGTGCCATTTCCATGTGTGTTTCTGTGGTCAAGGGTTAGTGAATTCAGGGGTGCCTTTAATAGGAAAATAAACATAAACCCTAAAAACCTTTCCTGCGTGCTTGATTTCTCTTCTTTGAAGACTTATTTCCTTGTTGAGTCTAATTTAGGATTGGTAACACTTATTCTCTTTAATCTTGCCGGTGTGAAGTCCTTCACTTTTCACAATAGTTAATTCATTCCAGTTTTTCTCCAGTGCTGGTTTTCTGCCCCATTTTAGCATACTTAAAAGCCTAGCAACACCATAGACCTTAGAAAAAAAATGGAATCCTCTCTGTGAGATCGAAGTGATCTCAGTTCTTCACGTTGTTTTAGGTGGAATTGTAATTATTTGCAAGCAGATCAGTACATTCCAGTGTTAAGGGTAAACTCAAGGCTGCTCGGTAATAAACTGTTAGGTTAGGGTAAACCCGTTTCTCACAATTTCTCATTCAGCTTAGGTATGAGTATGGACAATTAAGAATTGTTTTACTCTAGTTTAATTACATTTAATGACCCTTTATTCCCATGATTTAAGGATGTTCATTTGTAGAATTCTTTGATAATGATTTAAGCTACTCTGAAACAAAACGTCCTTGATCAAATATCTGTGATGATTTTAACTGTCAAGTAATACCAGAGAAATGCATGACCTCACTGAGAAAATGAGAGGGGTTGTCTGCCAGCTTGGGCTAGAAATTAAAGGAAAAGAATGTGAGGATAGGACTAAGGAAAAGGACAGCTCTCTGCAAAAGCTACCGCACCATCCCAGGTGCCAGGAGGACTTTGCCGTTTGCATAAAATCAGCTCAGTGGTGTAGATCCGGACTCTCCCAATCCACATTTAGGTCCATGAAATGTCAGCAAAGTCATGTCTGGAAGAGCAATATAACAATCAAAATTTATTAAGCACTGATTTTATGCCAGGTGCTATGCTAAATGTGTGTGTGTGTGTGTGTGTTTTGACAGGCAAAGTGGACAGAGAGACAGAGAGAAAGGTCTTCCTTTACCGTTGGTTCGCCCCCCCAGTGGCCGCTGCGGCCGGCGCACCATGCTGATCCTAAGCCAGGAGATTCTCCTGGTCTCCCATGCGGGTGCAGGGCCCAAGGACCTGGGCCATCCTCCACTGTACTCCTGGGCCACAGCAGAGAGCTAGACTGGAAGAGGGGCAACCGGGACAGAATCCAGCGCCCCGACCGGGACTAGAACCTGGGGTGCAGGTGCCGCAGGCAGAGGATTAGCCTATTGAGCCACAGCGCCTGGCGAGTATGTGTGTTTTAAGATTTATTTATTTGAAAGGCAAAATTACAGAGAGGCAGAAACAGAGAGAGGTCTTCCATCTGCTGGTTTTACTACTCCCCAAATGGCCACAATGGGTGGAGCTGGGCTGATTCGAAGCCCGAAGCCCAGAGCTGCACCGGGTCTCCCAAGTGGGTGCAGGGGCCCAAGGACTTGGGCCATCTTCTACTGCTTTCCCAGGCCATAGCAGAGAGCTGAATCAGAAGTGGAGCAACTGGGACTTGAACTTGTGCCCATATGGGGTGCCAGCATTGCAGGCGGCTTTACCTGCTATACCACAGCGCTGGTCCCCCAAGTCTGTTTCTTACATTATTCAAATTAATGTTCATTATTGTTCTATAAAATAAGTAATGTTATTACCCCTTTGTTATTATTATCTCTTTTTTAATCCAATAAGGAAACACTGAGGCTTAGCACAGTTAGGTAACTAATCCCTGGTCATACATATCTTTAAGTTGCAGAGTGCATCTTGCTTGATCTGGGCCACAGCCACTTACCCACTATCTTTCAGTACCTCTCTTCCCCTTCAATCCCATGCACTTACTAAGCATTATTTTGTGGTTTTATATTTTAATGTGAATATCTCATTTCACTAATTAAATTATAAATACCTTCAAAGCAGAAGCGTGGGAGTTTACTTTTGTAGCCTAGAGCTGCTACTGCAATGCTTTTCATACAGCACATGTTCAGTAAATATTTACATATATTTCACATTGCATACGGTTTGCATATAAGCAAACCCATTGGGCTCAAAATTGGAAGACGTGAGTTTACGAAAGTCTAATGCTGCTATTATGTATCTATCCTAGCATTGTCACTGTATATTTTAAAGATAAAACCCATAAATAATATTGTCATAAATTGGTGTGATAGTCCAAAATAATTGTACTATTCATGACCTTTCCTCAGATTTGCAGAAACGGTCATGAAATTCTCCCTCATTGGGTAATGACAGTAAACTTGAAAACACTGATGGGTGGTCATACAAATGAAGAAAGTGACATATTTAGCTAGTTAAGACTATACAAAAAATGTTGAGTGTTTTCAATTAGCAATGGTGATTGTACTGCATGTGGTACCTTCAGATTTAAAGGGGCTCCTAGTGCATGGCCTGGAGCTGCTTCCAGCTGTTATTCCCGGCTGCAGCTGCTCCGAGGCAGAGGATAAGCCCTGGCCACCCAGTGAAGAGGTAGGCCACAAAAGGCCAGGAGTCTTTGAAGCTGTTGATTTAATTATCTGCAATGGCCTAATCATTTTAATAAAAAGACTTAAGCTAACTTGGAGGATTAATCAGGCCTCTTACAGGTTCTTCTGTACTCTTTCTGCCTATACCCTTAGAGAGTTTTGCGGGAAGAGGTTCTTCAGTTTCTTTTTCAAACATATACATCATAAGTATTCCTTGCCAATATGTGACACTGATTCTTCCCATGGATTTTCCACTTGCACTGTGTTCAGATGTCTCTTTTGATAGACTCTTATCAAAAAAGTAGAGTATTTTGATCTTGTTTCTATCTAGAGGGCTAGATTTGACCCTACCTTGTTAGCTAGCCAAGCTGTGAAGTCTGCCATATGTTAGATTTCTAAATTGACAATTTCTCATTCAAGTTTTTTCTTCTGATTCCATATTCCCTCCACATCTGTATTTTGACTCCACTTATTTTGGCTATTAATTGTATCCAAAATATTGTTTGAAAGCTTCCTGATGTCAGTTTTTAAAGTTTTCAATTGATTTATCTCTGTGTGGTTTACAATTGTGAAATCTTAGTCCAGTGAATCTTTAAGAAACTGGCCTTATGTAGTGTTTTTCCTATTTTTCTTATCTCTCTAAAAGCCTTTATGTTTTTAAAGTTTATTGTGTTTTTTTTTTTTTTTTTTTTCCCTCAGTGAGTAGCTAGTTTGTCTAAATATTCTCCTGAACGTTCTTATCCTGTTGACTTTAACCAGTTTTTTCGCCCACCTGAAGTTCTGGCAGTTAAGTGCAGTAGCTGGAACAGAACTGATAAAATAGGACAGCACATATCTATTGCAACCCTGAAGTCTGCAGCAAATTTCTGTCGTCCTGTGTTAAAAGAAATCCCTCACAACTCAGCTCTAGGCCAGGGTTTAGATTCAACTTCTCCTGTATTATCTTCTGGTCCAGACATTTTAAATGGATTTGGGCAGTATGACCACTCCTTTCCTGTGGAAGTCCCTGAGGAAAGAGTAGCTTGTCTGGGAGGTCAAGGGAAGGCACCGAGGGACTGAAGGGAAAGTGGGTGGTGAAGGTGCCGCTGAGTGGAGACAAAGGGAAGTCTCAGGAGGTGGGAAGTCAAACTGAGACACAGGCTTAGAGTCAGCGTTTTATTTTGAGGCCTGTATTGGTTAAAGACCCTTAACTAGTGAGTCTTTGGCATTTTGTCTCAAATTTTATAGAGTTCCTCTTAACCATATTATTTATTTTGGCATGTCCAAAGTTCATCATAATGACCATAGTTATTCTAAGTTTTTTTTAGAAGTTCACTTACTATTACTAGCGCAAACACTGGGATTATAGTGCAATACAAATAGGAAGCAGAACGTCTTCCTGGAGGAGGCTGAAACCTTGATGTAGAGGCTTAGACGATGCTGCATGATCAGTAACCTCGTAGTCAGTGGTTCTGCATTATGAGCTATACGATGTGATGTCCTCATTTCGGTTTTGTAGGAGACCCATGGCAATGTTTGACTGTTTAGTTTTGCACAAATTGGTTGCCAGTCTAACAGACCCCAACAATTAGTTTCCACTTGCAGGCAAATTTCAAGGACAGATGGAATTTGCAAATAAGGAATAAGGAGAGTGCACTCTTCAGCTTATGGGTAATAAAGAATGCTACCCAGTGAGTGCACTGAAAATACCTCAGTAGGACTTCTAGAATTGTCAGAGGATGACTATCCATCAAAATCTGGTCAAAATCAAACCGAAAAACCTGGGTTTGTTGCTTAATCAAATAGAGCTCTGTTGATGAGGCATAGTATGGATGACTATAAGTAGGTTTTTAACAGCTCATTTTGGAGTTTGTGGGTTACAAAGGGAAGAATATATGGACATTCTTTGAGTGTGTCTTTTGTTGAACACAGAAGTATGATGTATGTAGGCTTCAGAGGTGAGAAACAGGTTTGTTGTCAGCTGTCATGAGTTTTCTGCTGATTGGCTGACTTGATGGAATGTTGATTCAAGTGAGTTGTTACTCAGACAGGTTTGAAACCATTTCTAGTGTTTATTTTTACCAGAAACTGAAACTGATTAATCAAACACTAAAAATGAATTCAGGTGTTTTGTGGCTATATATGATTCTATGACAGTTAGGAGTATGCGAATAATTTCATATATTTATAATGCATGCACATACAAACAGCATTTTTTTTAAGATTTATTTTATTTATTTGAAAGAGTTACAAAGAGAGGGAGAGACAGAGAGAGGTCTTCCATCCACTGGTTCACTCCTCAGATGACCACAATGGCCAGAGCTGCGCCTATCCAAAACCAGGAGCCAGGAGCTTCTTCCGGGTCTCCCACATGGGTGCAGGGGCCCAAGAACTTGGGCCATCTTGTACTGCTATCCCAGGCCATAGCAGAGAGCTGGAAAGGAAGTGGAGCAGCCAGGTCTCGAATCAGCACCCATATGGGATGCTAGTGCTTCAGGCCAGGGCTTTAACCCACTGTGCCACAGCGCCAGGCCCCAAACAGCATTGTTTTTCTTCTTTTTTTTTTTTTCTTTTTGACAGAGTGGACAGTGAGAGAGAGAGACAGAGAGAAAGGTCTTCCTTTTTCTGTTGGTTCACCCCACAATGGCTGCTGCGGCTGGTGCGCTGTGGCCGGCACACTGGGCTGATCCGAAGCCAGGAGCCAGGTGCTTCTCCTGGTCTCCCAATGCGGGTGCCGGGCCCAAGGACCTGGGCCATCATCCACTGCACTCCAGGACCGCAGCAGAGAGCTGGCCTGAGATAGGGGCAACCGGGACAGAATCCGGCACCCTGACCGGGACTAGAACCCGGGATGCCGGCGCCACAGGCGGAGGATTAGCCTATTGAGTCAGGGCGCCAGCCTAGCATTGTTTTTCAAAATCCATGATTTTATTCAATTTCACAGTAACAATTAACACATGTATGGTTATATTCCACATACCTGTAACAGTAATATTTCCATATTGTCATATATTATTATGCCATTTTGTATTGTCTCCCAGTTTTTGAGTGGTTTTTTTCTTTTTCTTTTCTTTTTTTTTTTTTTTTTTTTTGACAGTCAGAGTTAGTAAGAGAGAGAAACAGAGAGAAAGGTCTTCCTTCCGTTGGTTAACCCCCCAGATGGCCTCTACAGCCAGCGCACTGCGCCGATCCCAAGCCAGGAGCCAGGTGCTTCCTCCTGGTCTCCCATGCGGGTGCAGGGCCCAAGCACTTAGGCCATCCTCCACTGCCTCCCAGGCCACAGCAGAGAGCTGGCCTGGAAGAGGAGCAACTGGGACAGAATTCGGCGCCCCGACTGGAACTAGAACCCGGGGTGCTGGCGCCATAGGTGGAGGATTAGCCAAGTGAGCCGTGGCGCCGGCCAAGTGGATTTTTTCATTGTTTTACTGTTACAGTAGTACTATAGCACAATTCTTGAATAATTTCCTAAAGTGAATAGTCTCCAAAGGGAGGTTAACAAAGGTTATAACATTACTTAGAAGTTTTTTGAAAATATGATCATCTATAGGAAAAGTATAGCATCAGGTCATCATTTGCCTTGGTTGCTGGACTGAATTTAACTCATGAAAATAAATACCCATGACTTCACATTTTTAATCTGAGCAGATTAGGCTAATTTATATTCTTGGTCTTTATCCCCACCTGTTTGTGTGGACAAACGAAGATTCAAAAGTATAGAAAAACGGTTGCTTTTTGAAATAAGAATTGGAATTCATAGACTCCTCTACCTAATAAATGCAAAACACACACATTATGTTAGGAGGAGACTGAGGTTGTGGCTGTGCTGTTGCTGGTTCATAGCAGTTCATGAGATCCAGTTATTAAATAGTCAGGAAGTCTATGAGCCAAAGAGTAGCTTGAAGTCAGCAGTGGTCAGTGTATATTTAGCTGCAGAAATTGGCAAGTGCTACAAATCAAGGTGTTTTGCTGTTGTTTCAGAGAGCCAGTTGCCAGTGCATCAGTGTGTGGAGCACCAGTCAGGGAACCTGAGAGTTTGAACACTGGCATTGATTTCATGATTAATATATAGATTGCCGATTTGAAAAATAAGTATGTTTGCTTCTATTTTATACATGGTTCTCATTATTTTGAATTGGGAAGATTTCCAATGAAAAGACCAGGAAACGAGACTAAAATTTCCCAAGAAAAATGCAAAATACAGCCAAATACACATAGTTGGTTTTATTTATCCTGGTTCATGAACTTCTATTTTGCAGACTGCTTCCTAGCTAACTTCTGCTTTCAAAATGCTTGATTTAGGTAGAAATGTTCCAAATCCAGATTGTTATAGTTGGAACAAAATGGGCACCTATTTAAAGTAAGTCAGCTACACAAAGGTGCTGGCTACATCCTCTCCACAAAAATCTCTGATTTCTCCATAAGAGTCTACAAAAAAACAACAGAAAAACACAAACACCAAAAACAACAAGAGGAAGGAGAGGCCCCACCCTTGTGACATAAGAAATACCCATATCTCACACTAAGAAGTGTCTGTTAATAAGGAAAGAAGATGTGATGCAGGGATTCTGTATTCAACAAAACTGACTTTCCAGTATAGACAGCCCAAACTGTTAGCAAAATGTAAGAATGAATAAATAAATACTGTTCTTTCTCATGGCCTCTCATTCTGCTAAAGAATAAGGTTCAGAAAAGCAAAGATGATGTAAAAATGGGTGGGGGTGAGCATTAAACATATGTTTATTTGTGGAATTAAGACTACATGAAGGGCCCGGCACCGCAGCTCACTAGGCTAATCCTCCACATGCGGTGCCAGCACACCGGGTTCTAGTCCCGGTCGGGGTGCCGGATTCTGTCCTGGTGGCCTCTTCCAGGCCAGCTCTCTTCTGTGGCCCAGGAGTGCACTGGAGGATGGCCCAAGTGCTTGGGCCCTGCACCCGCATGGGAGACCAGGAAGAAGCACCCGGCTCCTGGCTTCAGATCAGCGCGGTGCGCCGGCCGCAGTGGCCATTGGAGGGTGAACCAATGGCAAAGGAAGCCCTTTCTCTCTGTGTCTCTCACTGTCCACTCTGACTGTCAAAAAAAAAAAAAAGACTACATGAAGGATAAGAGACATTGTACGTAATGTCTATTGTCTATAAATAAAATAATTATTTAAAAATAGAATGAGAAGGGCATATATCAAAAAAAAACTTGGGTGCTCCCATTAAATTTTCTTGGTAGTTGATAATAGTCTTGGTATTGCTACTCTGAGGCTATGGTGTATGTGTTTTAGCATAAAAAAGTAGTAATTATGGGATATTATAATTCAGTCATCCGTTATACCTAAGGAACTAAGATTCTTGGGTAAGTAGATAACGGATATATTTGAAGTTTGGTGAAAACTATAGTCTTAAATTTCAACTGCCAAGTATTAGTATTAATTAATAAGATAGTTTATAATATCTAAGATAAACATACACACAAAGTATCCTAGCTCTGCCCACTGAAAAGACCTAGAAACAACTATCAACTCAATAGTACTCCCAGAATTATAATCTTGAAATACCATTTCCCACTAAAAGAAACCAGTGCTGCTTGGAGAAATGATTCTAGGCCTGGGGTAGGAAATGACCTAGGGACATCCTTTGAAAAAGGGTATTATAAAGCTATATTGGTCATTTTTCTGGGTTTTGTGTTTGTGAAATTTTTCAGTTTTTGGAATTTGCCATTTGTTTTTCTTAGTCTAGATCTCTGTTTCAAGCCTGATTTTCTAGTTTCATTTTCTTATAGATGCTCTCTCCCTACCCCTCAGATCATATTAGCTTCAATCCCTACAAAACCTAAATTCTCATCCTCCTGTATACCACAGGGGCATAATGAGAGCTCCTGAAGGAGATAATGGAACAAATGTAGTAGAGGAAAAATAAACAGCTGAGAGAAGAAAACTTTTCTTAAAACTTAAATGTTCATACTAAGTACCTTGGAAAAACTGACCAATCTCAGTCCTTATATTTAGTAACATTATTGAACTTTTCAGGACCTCCCCCACCCCAAAAAGAAAAAAACCCATACACAATTTCCATAACATTCAGTGGGGAAGCTACAGATGAATAATTAGAACAGTTTTGAAAAAGAAGTGTCACTCCAAGAATTTTATATCTGGCTAATTTTTCCATTAAATATAAAAGCTACAGAAGATTTTCTCAAGAATGTGAATACTCAGGGAACGTAGCAAATCCTAGCTCTTTTTGAAAAACTGTGTGGCAACTTTTACTTTTTTCAAAATCACAGTTCATAGATGGAGTGAAAGGATTTTTAGATGGACTGAATCCAGTTAGATACAACACTAAAAAATGCAATTCAGAGTACTGTAATTATAGAGCAAAATTTTACCTTGACATCGTAAAATTGATAATTAAAAAATTAGGAAATGATTTATTTAATAGATCTGTACTAAGCATGTACATGTGCCATGTACTATCCTAAGGATAGTCCAGGCCTGAAGTGCCGGCATCCCATAAGGGCGCTGATTCGAGACCCAGCTGCTCCACTTCCTGTCCAGCTCTCTGCTATGGCCCGGAAAAGCAGTAGAGGATGGCCCAAGTCCTTGGGCCCCTGCACCCACGTGGAAGACGGGAAGAAGCTCCTGGCTCCTGGCTTCAGATCGGCACAGCTCCGGCCGTAGCTGCCATCTGGGGAGTGAACCATTGGATGGAAGACCTCTCTCTCTGCCTCTCCTCTCTCTATGTAACTCTGACTTTTAAATAAATAAATAAATTTTTTAAAAAATAAAATAAAAAATATGACTCAAAACCAGTAAGAAACCCAGCCAATAAAAACATTTGCAATAGCACTGATTAGGCATGATCTGAAAGAGAATGAGGGTTGGCGCTGTGGTGTAGAAGGTTAAGCCTCTGCCTGCAGCACCAGTATCCCATAGTGCAACGGTTTGTGTCCTGGCTGCTTTGTTTCCGATCCAGCTCCCTACTGATGGCCTGGGAAAGCAGTAGAAGATGGCCCAATGCTTGGGCCCCTGCACCCACGTGGGAGACCAGGAAGAAGCTCTTGTTTCCTGGCTTCAGATAGGCCCAGCTCCAGCCATTGCAGCCATTTGGGGAGTGAACCAGCAGATGGAAGACCTCTCTCTCTGTCCCTCCCTCTGTCTGTAACTCTGCCTCTCAAATAAATAAATACATTTTTTTTTTAAAAATGAATGAAACAAAGGGTCAGTAAACATGATAACTTTTTCAGTTTTATTAATCCTTAGGATACACATATTGAAACCATTATAAGCTACTAAACCATACCTACCAGGATGGTTAAAACTAAAAAGAAATTACCAAATGTTTAGGAACCTTCTAACACTGCTGATAAGGTTATAATTTGGCACAGCACTTGGGAAAACTGACAAAATCAACTGTTCTTGAACATATGGATGCCTTGTCACCTAGTAATTCTGCATCTAAGTATAAATCCAAAATAAATGTGTACATATATTAACCAAAGGCACAGAAATGTCCACCGTAGCCTTATTCATACAAGTCCCAAGCTAGAAACACTGAAATGCACATCTAAAGTGGGATGAATTAATAATTACATAATAGGATGTTGTGCCATGTTGACTACAAACAATAAACAGTTATGCAATAATATAGTGAATATCGCAAGTAGAATACTGAATGAAAGAAGCCAGAACTAATGTCTGCTGGTGGACGTCAGGACACTGGTCATCCCTGAGCAAGGAGTAATGCCAGGCATGTTGGGGGATGGGTATTCTGTTTCTTGATTGAGGTGCTGGGTCAGTGGTATGTTCAGTTTGTGAAAATCTGTTAAGCTATATATGTTAGTGTGCAACCTTCTGTACTTCAGAAGATTTGAAAAGTAAACACCTGACTCCCAGCTCAATGTTTTCCAGAATCGTTTTAACTTCCTAAGTATACATTAGAACCTCGTGCACAATCATTTACTTGACATTCAGCATTATTTTAAATGTCATCTGAATTCTCTTTTAGTAATTTTCAGTTATACTTTAATACTTTTTACTTAAAATGGAACTTATAAAACTCTTCCTTTTTATAAAGTTGGGTGCTTTTGGGGGGGGCATTTGGCTTAGTGTTTAAAGTGCCACTTGGGACACTGGGATGTCCCAATTGTTTAATTAGAGTCCCTGGGTTTGAGTCCCACTGCTGTTTCAGATTCCACCTTTCTGCTAATGTGCACCTGGGTTGGCTCAAATACTTGGGTCCCTTGTGGATAGTCTGGATTGAGTCCTCCGCCTTCAGGTGTTGTAGGCCTTTGGAGAGTAATTCACATATGAGAGGTCTCTCTATGTCCCTCTCCAATAATAAATACTTTTCTCCTTGTTACCTCCCTCCAGTCCTCCTCTCATGTGGTATACCTAGAAAGCCAAATATTAACTATGGTTGGTTGCATCCATGAGATGAAATTTGGAGTATATTTTAAAATTTCTTCTGTGGACGTGGCTACATAGTTTGAACTTTTTATGATGACTATATATTTTCCACTTCTATAAAAACATTAAAATTTATTTTAAAAACAAAATTGATCTTGTTTTTATGCCTACATTCTGCTATAGCAATCAAAACAAAATACTCACAGGGACATAGTTTACACAAAATCTGACTGCAGTTTCTCAGCTCCATTCAGGCTACTTAAGGGCCACCTGTGTTTCTCATCTCCCAGTGGGTGTATTCATCTCGGTAGTCTGTAGGCAACTTACTGTTCACACTGAGCGGAAACACACAGGCTGGTCTCCCATGGGACACGTGGCTCCACAGTGTGGAAAAGAACACAATCAGAAGGACAACGATATGACTGGTTTCAGTAAAAAGCAGAGGAGACACCTTAAAATGGAGATTTTCATTACTTTATTTTCCTTTTTTAAGAGTCTGATATTTCTTGTTCGAGACTGGAGTTTCCCATACGAATTTTCATATGGAGCTGACGGTGGTGCCAAATTTCTGGAAAAACGCCTCAAGGTATGTTAAGATGCTTTTAGGTGCATGAAATTTCACAAGTGGTAATAGAGAATTTTTTGGTGGAATGATTTGAATACTCAGTAGCCCCAATCTCATTTGACCCTAATAGCATTTCTATGAACTAAGATTGATATTTAATGAATTATTTGAGTTACTGATTTAAACATTATCAAGAATTATGATTGCAGATAATTATTTTGTAGATGTCTATAAAACAATTATTCCTAAAGATAAAATCTTTGCTTTGAAAAATTCAGTTCAAGATTTAGAATGCAAATATATAGGTTCATGTTTTAGTAAAAGTTTAAAAGTCCATTAGGGGCCGCCAGCACAGTAGCATAGTGGGTAAAGCTGCCACCTATAGTGCCAGCATCCCATATGGGCACCAGTTCAAATCCTGGCTGCTCCACTTCCGATCCAGCTCTCTGCTATGGCCTGGGAAAGCGGTAGAAGATGGCCCAAGTCCTTGGGCCTCTGCACCCTCATGGGAGACCTGGAGGAAGCTCCTGGCGCCTAGCTCCTGGCTTCAGATTGGCACAGCTCCAGCCATTTTGGCCATGTAGATTGAACCAGTGGATAGAAGACCTCTCTCTGTCTCTCTCTGCCTCTGTCTCTCTGTAACTCTGCCTTTAAAATAAACAAATCTTTAAAATAAATAAATGTCAATTTAACAGACATATCATTTTGAAATCACTGAAGTCAAACTTAGAACATATTGCTTCAAGTTGACAGTGGAACTGGAAAGCCTTCTACTTTCTGTCATGACAATTCAGTATTGTGTGAATTGTTTACATTGAGCAGACACCACCACCAACACCTACTGAGAAATCAGGGGAAACACTAAGAAAAAAGTTCCTTGAAAATCAGGACCTCAGAGCTTATTTGTTTAGGTTTATACTTTTCTACACTACAGACTATCAAACACATGTGATAATCAGGGAGTGGAGGGCAATTTACCTTAGAAGGAAACTATTCAGATGCCTTTCTAGAAATTAAATGCACCAGGTCACAGGAGGCTGTCTCGAGTACCTCTGACAAACAGGTAACACTGTCTCATGCTTTGCTTGTGTCTCCTTTGAGTACTTTGAATTAATATTTGAATTTGTAGGAATTCATTAGAATAAAAACATAATAATTTGAATTAGTATGCTTGCTGTACTTAGAGCTCTGTGAGCAAGTTCACCCCAGACTTTATCTGTCTTTAGTAGCTGCCCCATCATGTAACTTTTATCACTGTAGGGTCAGTCACACATGGCAAATGCGCCGTGGTAGTCCTTTTGTTTAATTTTTGCTGCAAGCAGTTTAAACTTCACCTTGATCTACTGCAGGTCTCAGGGAACCAGCATGAAGAACTACAGAATGTTCGAAAACACATCCATTCCTGTTTCACCAACATTTCCTGTTTTCTGCTACCTCATCCTGGCTTAAAAGTAGCTACCAATCCAAACTTTGATGGAAAACTCAAAGGTTTGTCTTTTAATGATTATAGTTTTTTAAGGACTACGTTTTCATGATTATTATAATCTGATTATAAAATGTCATTTTATCCTTGACCTGTGGTTGCCAGTTTAGTTATCCACTGAAGTGAGGCTGATGATTAGAAACTGAGGAGAATTGGGGCTTCTGGGCTGGTCCTCTTCCTCTGTGAATGACAGACAGGACTCTGTGGGCTCTGAATGCCAACACTGCCTGCAGGACCTCTGCCCCGCCACCCCGCCTGCCTCCTCGTCAGTGTCTTTATGCTTCGTTTTCCCTATTTACAATGAGCGGGAAAACACGTCTGTATTATTGGAACGCTGTATTAAATTATACAGAGTGACAGAAACAGTATGTGATGGTACCGAACTCATGCTTTCAAAAAACAGCTATGAAATAATTCAATTATAAACTTAAATTTAAAAGTTATAAATTTAGAAGTTCACTAAAAAAAGAAATCTTTTCTGAACGACTACCAGTTTCTTTAAAAAAAAAAAAAAAACAAGAAGCACTGGAGTATTTTTCAAGTAGTCAGTCTTACAGTATGTAATCCTCTTTAGAGGAGATCATGATGATCATGATTCCAAAGCAGCTCAGCCATTGTGCCAGGGGCGAGACAGTGACGCGCCCGGGTTTTTTTTAGCACAACTGTGAAAGGTATTTAAAATTACTTTTGAAAAAGAACATGCACGTATCCTGTTTTACAAAAATGGCAGATGTGAATAACAAGTATGATTTTTCCCTGTACCCATGGTATTTACTCTCAGATACCTTTTATGTAACGTTAGCAGTCAGTAACACATTTAAATAGAATTTCCCAAATTTCTCAACCATCAGATTGTTTTTTAAAAAAAAAAGATTTATTTTTATTTAGTTGGAAGACAGAGAGGCAGAAACAGAGAGAGAAAGGTCTTCTATCCACTGGTTCACTACCCATATGGCCACAACAGCCGTTGCTTAGCCAATCAGAAGCCAGGAGCTAGAGGCTTTTTTGGGGTCTCCCATGTGGGTGCAGGGGCCCAAGAACCTGAGCCATCCTCTAAGGCTTTCCCAGGCACATCAGCAGGGAGCTGGATTGGAAGTGGAACAGCTGGGACTTGAACCTACTCCCATATGGGATGCCAGCACTGCAAGCCGGGGCTTTAACCCACTGTGCCACAGCACCGGCCCTAGATTACTTTCATACTTTAAATGACCTGGCCTTTTCAGAACAGATAGCAGTGAACACGTATTAACACATGGTCACCAGTACCCTATCATTTCACTGTTCCAACCCACTAGTGAACATACAGACTGCTTGCTATCATGCATATACCTAATGGCTTCAGTGTGTTTTGAATAATTTACAGAAAGAGAGGCTTCCACAAAGCATCTCTTTATTCTCTGGAGTTGAGAGCTGTAAACAGGCAGAGGAGGGGCAGGCCTTCATCAACAGTCCTTTATTGGGACAAAAAAGCGCTCTGGCTTGTCCCGTTACTGTAGTACACAGCGACAGTTCTGAAAGTAATGGATACATTTTGCAAGGAGAGAGCTCAAGGAGAGAGATGAAGACAAATCACACAAATACAGAATCCCACCTGCTAACCTCTGTTCTCCATCAAATGTTACCCTCGTGTATGCACACACATTGACCTACACTCTAGCTTTACAGCTTCCTGGAGTTGAGCTCACCACAGTGGCCGGCCTGAGAAAGAGAAACGAGGGGCGGCCTCAGTTGCCCGTGAAAGTTCCATTTTAATGAGCTTTTCTGCCCCGGGTTTGCTGCTAAATCCCTCGAGTGTGCAGAATGTTCTGCTTCACCTGAGTGTTTCCTTGGGCAGTTCTGAAAGTCTGTTAGCTGCTGGTCCCCCCGCAGCCCACCTCTTGTAATCTGGTGCATTTCTTTCTGGGCCGGCTTGTCAGCCTGCACACTCTTCTCCAGAGGGCTGGCATCTGAAGGCTGTCTCTGGAGAAAAATGTCTCAGAATAGACAATTATGTGGAAAATTGTTCTTTATGCTGATTCTTCATGTACTGTCTCACACTCTTACAGAAATAACTTTCTAGCTCACTACCAACAGTAGTTACTTTAAGTGCCACTTTTCGTAGTCCCTTCCAGTACTGCAATTATTACCTTCTCTTAGTATATCCAGTGTTGCCAAAAACTTTGAATACTAGTGGAAGTATGGGCAAGGAGAATCATCCACTGCAGAGGAGCAGGTTCTAGGAGTTGTTTAAAGGATGGGAAAGCAAGAGATGGCATTATTACTAGGGAAGAAATGTAGGAAAATTGAACATTTTACTTTATGGCATGGAGGACCAGATAGGATTTTTAAAATAATGATGGATTTGCTTTTCCTTGTAGAAATAGATGATGAATTCATCAAAAACCTGAAAATACTGATTCCTTGGCTACTTAGTCCCGAGAGCCTAGATATCAAAGAGATCAATGGGAATAAAATCACCTGTCGAGGTCTGGTGGAGTACTTCAAGGTATCACTCTTTGTAGCGAATTTGTGAGTACTTAGATTTGACATGCATTGGAATGTAGTTCCCACAAAAAGTAGAGCCCAAAGGTATGAGAAATCTATAAAAAAGGGTGAAACACTCAAGAGAAACTTGCTTTCTGAAATTACTTTTTGAGGTAACTCCTTGGAGCTCATTTTCCTGTCCTCTTACCTTGAGGGAAATAGAAAACATGAATCCATCTAAGAGTTGGCCAAGTCATGGCAGGGGGCATTCCTAGGGTCCATGGCCTGTACTCAATCTTCCCTTCCTCCCTACCGAAGAAAATCCTTCCACATATTATACTCTACACCAAATATTTATTTCTCAGATAGCAGTGAGTACTTTTTGCCAATCCAGAAATACAGTGGAGAACTTCAGCTACCAGCATTATTTATGAGTTGATGCTCCATAGACTAAAATAAGGTTTTTTTTAAAGTTTGATTTATTTGAAAGGGAGGGAGGGAGAGACACAGAGAGAGTGGGTGAATTAAATACATGTCTTTTCCATCTGTTGGTTTATTCCACTAATGCCCACAATAGCCAGGGCTGGACCAGGTTCAAACCAGGAGCCAGGTACTTCATCCAAGTTTCCTTTGTGGGTGGCAGGGGGAATCCAAGTATTTGGCCCACTACCTGCTGGCCCACAGGGTGTACATTAACAGGAAGCTGGATTAGAAGTCTAGGTGGGACCATATCCCAGGCCTGTGATATGGCATCGAAGTGGCTTCACACTCTGTGCCACAGTGGCTGCCCCTGAATTTTTGAAATTTGTCATTATTTAAAATCATACATGGTTTCTGCAACCTACTTTCATCACTCAACAATAAATGATGGTATTTATCCAAAATTTACATTGTTACTTAAATAAACTGGAGGAGCTTATAATTTGCCAGGAGATTCAGGACCCAAACATCAATCTGTTCCTGAAAGTTTATGACGACACCAGGGTACAAATCCCTGTAAGACCTGAACAAGGAAAGTTATCCCCAAAGGATGTGAGAGTTACAGGCGATGGCACTGAACTGAGCCTTGTCGAAGGACAGGGTTTGCAGGTGTGGTACGGGAAAAGGGAACGTCATGAACTAAGGAAAGGAAATAAGTATCAGAAAGAGGTGATATGTGTAAGTTTCTGAGAATATTTCTGGAAATCTCAAGACCTTAGAATACAATTTAGAATGAGAAATACTGAATGGAATTGCTTGAACATGAGAATTTTCCTTTTTTCAGGCTTACATAAAGATCTATCAAGGTGAAGAATTACCACATCCCAAATCCATGTTACAGGTATTTATTAACCAGGAGGCATGATGTTTTTTAAAAAGATTTATTTATTTATTTGAAAGAGTTACACAGAGAGAGGAAAGGCAGAGAGAGAGGGAGAGCGAGAGAGAGGTTTTCTATCCGATGGTTCACTCCCCAATTGGCTGCAATGATCTGAAGCCAGGAGCCAGGTGCTTCTTCCAGGTCTCCCACATGGGCGCAGGAGCCCAAGGACTTGGGCCATCTTCTACTGCTTTCCCAGGCCATAGCAGAGAGCTGGATAGGAAGTGAAGCAGCCGGGACTAGAACTGATGCCCACATGGGATGCCGGCGCTTCAGGCCAGGGCGTTAACCCACTGGCCACAGCGCCGGCCCCAGGAAGCATAATGTTTTAAAATACACTTGTCACTAAAGCTAAGCTTTCCTGCTTATATTTACATATGTGCCAATATGGTCATCAGAAATTACCAAAAAGAAAAATAACACAATGGAAAGAATGATTTATTGGAAGATTATTTGCCTAATAACTTTGCCCGTTACATATTATTCATCTAAACATGTTTCGCACACATTTAATAGCCTTACTTCTGCTGAGGTACAGTTTAGATCAAAGGGTTTTCATTCTTTTTGGACAAAATTTGTTTACAAAATGGACATGTACTGTGATTTAGATTTACATAGTAACAAACATGTTGAAAAGCAAGTCCAAGTTTTATTTATTTATCTTAAAAGATTTATCTACCTATTTAGCAGAGTAACAGAGAGAGGGAAAGACAGATCTTCCAACTGCTGGTTTACCCCCACCAACGTGGCTGGGCCAGGCTGAAGCCAGGAACCTAGAACTCCATCTGGGGCTCACATGGGAGTAACAGGGCCCCAAGCACTTGCGCCACCATCCACTGCTTTCCAAGGCACATTGGCAGGGAGCTGGATTGGAAGTGGAGCAGCTGGAACTTGAACAGGAGCTCCGATATGAGATTCTGGTGTTTCAAGTGGTAGCTTAACCTGCTGTGCCACAATGCTGGCCCCCAGATCCAAGTTTTAAACAAGTGGTCTCCACAAATCAGCGTTAGGAAACAAGAGAAACTTGTCTTCCTTACATACGTAAAAAACTTAAGTTCTTAAGGGCTTGTTATTAGTGACATTCTATCAGTAGCAGTTTTTCAACTTAAGACATAGCTTTTATATGTTAGCGTATATAAAATGTATTATATATTATTTCCCATGCATTTGGATATATAGATTTTTCTTTTTCCTTCCACTAAAATATCTGAGGGTCAAAAATATTTGAGAGCAAAAATATTCCAAATGAAAATTCATTTTAGAGCTGTGATTTACTGGGCAAAAACAGGTTATATGCATTTGGAATTTTAACTTTATTGGTTTTAAAACAGTGAAAATATTTAGATTTCAAATTATTTGATGACTTTGGTTTCTTACACATTTCTTGCACATGATGCTCTGAAACATGAACTGTCTGTGGAAGATGAATAATATTAACTCTGTTTTACTTCGTAATTTGTACTTTGTCCAAAGGCCACCGCAGAAGCCAACAACTTAGCTGCTGTGGCAACTGCCAAGGACACATACAACAAAAAAATGGAAGAGGTAAGAATTCAATAATATTTTATATGACTTTTTATATAAAACAAGTATTTCTTTGTTGTTGAATTAATGGTTTTTCTTCTACATCATGTGGTACACACATGCAGTGGGGTGGCTTTGAGTTTTTCTCAGACTCCTGATTACAGTCACATGTTGCTTACCGACAACATACATTAAGAGGAATGCATTGTTCAGCAATCTCATGTGGACGTCCATCACAGAGAATGTTATTACACAAGCCTAGGTGGTATCAGCCAACTGACTCAGTGTGTCCTCATGATGTGATCAACAGATTGGGTAAACACAAGATGTATGAGGCTGCACAGCATACTGTTACACAGTAAAAGGTTTTTTTTGTTGTTGCTGTTAATAGGTATGAGTACATACAAAAATGATAAAAGTATATACATAGATCAGAATGCAGTCATTTTAAGTATTATGTATTGTACATAATTGCTTTTATACAACTGGGTGTGTAGCAGATTCTTGACACATCATCACAAATGTAAGTTATATGCTAAACTTGAGTGTCATAATGGTTATGATGTCACTGTCATTGGGTGACAGTTCTTCAGCTCTATTAATCTTATGGCGCCACCATCAAATATGCAGTCTGTCATTGCTTGAAATGCTATACAACAAATGACTTATTAACTATACTACGTGAAATTTTGACACAGATGCTAATTTCACCATGCATTACATAAACAAGTACTTTTCTATGTGATACAGATTTGCGGTGGTGACAAACCATTTCTGGCCCCTAATGACCTGCAGACCAAACACCTGCAGCTTAAGGAAGAATCTGTGAAGCTATTTCGAGGAGTGAAGAAAATGGGTGGGGAAGAATTTAGCCGGCGTTACCTGCAGCAGTTGGAAAGTGAAATAGATGAACTCTACATCCAGTATATCAAGCACAATGATAGCAAAAATATCTTCCATGCAGCTCGCACCCCAGCCACACTATTTGTTGTCATCTTTATCACATATGTGATTGCTGGTGTGACTGGATTCATTGGTTTGGACATCATAGCTAGCCTATGCAATATGATAATGGGACTGACCCTAATCACCCTTTGCACCTGGGCATATATCCGGTACTCTGGAGAATACCGAGAGCTGGGTGCTGTAATAGACCAAGTGGCTGCAGCCTTGTGGGACCAGGTAGGAATACTTTTGCTTCTCTCCAACTATGTGCAGCACACATTGGAATAGGTGTCCACATAATAGGTATTGTCTTAGATGTTGTAAATATATAGATGAACATGACTTGGGCCCCTCTTCTTTAAGAACTTTACAAAACATTAAGACCTCACTATAAAACTATAAAATATATGAAGTCCTACATAATTATTTTCCAGTCAATATTTTAATTTTTAAGAGAAACATGGATTTTAGTGTTCTTAACTTTTTTTATTCTCCAAATGTTAACACTGTTAAAAGAAGTATGAAAAAAAGTTTTTATTTCACTGGTGCGATTTGAATAACATGACTTCATATGTACAACCTATCATTTGACTAGCACTGCTTTTGTCATGGACATATATGAACTACTGTCATAAGCTATCATGTAACTTTCTTAGTATAAAATTCTGAAAGCAGTGCTGAATTATGTCAGACAGTCTCTGAGCTAGTCTTTTGCACCAGGCCATAGCACCAGCCAGTGGTCGGCCTCTGGATTAGCTGCTCGTGGATAAATTGTCCTCTGGTCCTCTGAGCCATATCCTAGGGAGTCAGGGCCATTATGGTCCATTGTCCAAATAGCCAATTATCAACATGGGAGACAATTATAAACACACCTAGAACGATGATAAACTCACTATGTTATCCTCAAGTATCTTCAGTTACTTCATTGGATTTTAAGGGGATTCAGTGAAACTAAATTTGAGAATCTTAAAAAAATTTTGGACTTAAGACTTCATGTTTATGATCTGAGGGTAGCAAGTAACAGCTACAATTCTCTCAGCATTGGCAGCAAACTTACATATACACTCTTTATAATAGAACTGTAACTAATGGACTTAAGCTGTGCCTCTGAAGAATCTAGTTAAAACAAAACAAAGATAGCATGATGGGAAATGAATGAAAAAAAAAAAAAAAACTGGATCCTCTGAGCCATTCACTGTGTCTAATAGTCCCTCAACCACAAAAGGCTGAAGAGGCTTCAAGCTGAAGAGGGGCTATCTGAGGTCAATCTCAAAACCCTTTTAAAATATGCTGAACCTGAATTCTTTATTAAATTGATTTTTAGTTAACTGATAAATTGGGTTCTGTATTAAATTGATAAAATATGTAACTTAAATTAAAAACTCTACAAGCATATTTGTCCTTAAAGTTTTGCAAGTTAATACTGTAAACACAACTCAGTATCAAAATGCTATTAATGAAACAGGATATATACTTTTCTTTTCTCCTTTTTTAAACTGCCTTTGCCACAGGGAAGTACAAATGAGGTAAGTTTAATTTTTTTAATTAAGAGCTATGTACTTGTAAACATTATGATAGTTTATGAATTGACTAGGTATTAAAGAATATGTAGATTAGAGGATCTTTGGTGACTATCAGCTCTGTTTTTCTAACATTTCCATTTCTCATTGTGAATTTTTAAGTTTTTTTTTTAATACTTAATTATTTTATTTCAGTGGCAGAGTTACAAAGAGAGAGAGACAGAGAGAGGTCTTCCACCCGCTGGTTCACTCCCCAAATGGCTGCAAGGGACAAAGCTGGGCTAGACCACAGCCAGGAGCCAAGAATCAGGAGCTTCTTCCCGGGTCTCCCACATGGGAGCAGAGGCCCAAGAACCTGGGCCATTTTCTGCTGCTTTCCCAAGCACAGTTAACAAGGAGCTGGATCAGAAGTGGAGCAGCCAAGAATTGAACTGGCACCTATATGGAATGCCAGTGCTGCAAGTGGTGGCTTAACCTGCTACGCCACAGTGCTGGCCCCTTTAATAGTTTTTTACATTTAACTTACTCCAGACATCATTTATGATTTGATCTACACAAAAGAAAGAACTTAACTGATTATTATGAATGATATTTGTTTCCTGAATGTGTAAAAAAATCAGAATTCTACACAGTACATTCTGCTGTAGTGCAGTCAAAGAAGTAAGTTACAAAGCCTGAGTGAATAACTATTGGAGGATATTTTAAATATAGTTGCAGCCTTCACAAGTTGCTTTTTTAAAAAAATTTTTTTAATTTATTTATTTGACAGAGTTACAGACAGAGACAGAGAGAAAGGTCTTCTTCTTTCCATTGGTTCACTCCCCAAATGGCCACAACGGCCGGAGCTGCACCGATCCGAAGCCAGGAGCCAGGTGCTTCTTCCTGGTCTCCCATGTGGGTGCAGGGACCCAAGGACTTGGGCCATTTTCTACTGCTTTCCCAGGCCATAGCAGAGAGCTGGACTGGAAGAAGAGCGACCAGGACTAGAACCATGGGATTAACCAAGTGCACCATAGCGCCGGCCCCTCACAAGTTGTTTTTAACTTTGGCTTTTGAGTGACAGCCAGATTCCATGCCAGTGTGCATTCTAATGTTCTTGGCATACCTCAGCTCTGACCTATAAATTAACATTCATTTATCTTACTATGCATCGGTGGAATGAATCTGATCTTCCATAAAGGAATCATTTGTTACAATTAAAAAAATTAACTCTGTAGAGTCATTTAGGTTATCACCTTTGGAGACAAAGCTGATCTTGAACAACTATGGAGAGAGTGCATAATCTTTCCTCAGTCTCTAGTATATAACTGGATTACGTCTACTAATCAAATATCAGTGACACATTTAATACTTCTAGGTCAACAAGGAATTAATTTTTGTAGAATTCAGTAAAATATTATTTAAAAAGTAAAAACAAATGCCAACTTTCTAAGTCAGTCTTTAAGAAAACATCGAGTGTTTAAGAGAACTGCATTAAATTGAATATATTAGGATCTGAATATAACAGAACTAGGAAAATACCAAGCTACACTAATATACATTCATAGAATGTACAGTGATACCATTCAGACTTATTGCCACTGGAAAAATCAAGAGAAAATAACAACAACAGACTCACATATGATTAAAAATAATGCAATTTCCTGGGAATACATTAGTATTTGAAGGAGATCAAGCTCTTACCCGGCTTTGAAAATATCCAGTGACTTTTTAAAGATCCCAGACCTGAGTTAGACAAGTTAGTTTTAACTTTCACAATGTGAAAGAGAAGAGCATGATTCTTGGATACTGGCTGATGGGGTTAAAATACTGTGTGTAAAAATCTTTATGATTCAAACACTATTAAGAAGATACAAACTTAAAAGTTAGAGGTAGTTTTTGTTATTCATGTTTTTTTAATTATTTGAGAGGCACAGAGGGACACAGACACAAAGAGTGCCCATCTGCTGATCTACTCTCCCAAGTACCTCAAGTGGACAGGGCTGAGCAAAGCTGAAACCAGGGGACTAGAATCAGTCCATGTCTACCAAATGAATGGCAGGAACCCAACTACTTAACTATCACCTGGGGTCCACATCAGCAGTAAGATGGAATCAGGAGCCAGAGTTGGGACTTACGGACTTGGCGTGGTGGCACAATGGGTTAAGCCACCACCTACAACACCAGCCTTCCATATGGACACTGGATCAAGTCCTGGCTACTCTGATTCCAATACAGCTCCCTGCTAATGTGCCTTGGAAAACAGAGAAAGATGAGCCAAGTACCTGGGCCCTTACCCACCCCCCCCATGGGAGACCTGGATGGAGTTCCAGGCTCCTGGCTTCGGACTGGCCCAGCACCAGCCATTGTGGCCATTTGGGGAATGGATGGAAGAACATCCTCTCACTCCACCCCCAGTTATCTCCCCTTCTGCTTGTAACTCTTTCAAAGGAATCAGTCTTCAGCAGACCTGGGAGTTGAATCTAGGAATTCCGATATGGGACTTAGGCATCCTAACAGGTGGTTTTAACCTAGGCCAAATGCCCATTCCCATCAGAGGTAGTTTCAATGATGAAAGGCTTTGTGAGGTAATGTTTCTGAATAAAAGTTTTTGTAATCAATGAACTAAGTAATAGAAAGTAAGGCATGTAGTGTGGAAGGGGTATTTGTAACATGTTTTGCTATATGACCTTAACAAGAAAGAACGGAGAGTGAAAATGGCCCCATTCTGGGAAAAATACTGGCCGTTAGAAGTTATTTCTATAATTAGTCTAAACTGGTGACACTGGCAGTATGTAATCAGCACAGCCATGAGCATCATGCTGTGCTCTGACAGGTAGACGAGAGAAAAGGCCACTCCCAGAGAATAAAAACACCATGAAGATCAGCTCGCAATGTGAAGACACAAACTGCAGGGTAGAAAATCGAGTTTCTGAATTGTAAAATAATACTTCTGTATCTTATAAAGATTCTAAATTCAGCTTGCTATAGTCTATACAGTACCACAAACATTTTTAAAAGGAAAAATGTTACATCTGTGTATTTAGTAAATGTTTTTATAACCATGATTCTTGTATTCTAGGCTTTATACAAGCTTTACAGCGCAGCAGCGACTCACAGACACCTGTATCATCAAGCTTTTCCTGCACCAAAGTCGGAGCCTACTGAGCAGTCAGAAAAGAAAAAAATGTAATGCAGATTTTGAGAAACACAGGTGCATGACCAATTGTCAGTTAAATATTCAATTTTATGTTTCCATGCAGACATTCAAAGTGCTTCCATTAGAACAAAGTAAAATACCAAATGCCTCTGAAGACTACAAAATGGTTTAGTTCTTTTACTTCCGTGTTTAATAAGATGTATGTATGCATGGTTATATCATTTTGTTAACATACAGTTTCCTGATTTCATCTTTAAATATGCTGTTATAATTTAAAGTATTTGTCTATTTATGATGACAGTGTGTGTTCTGCTTGAATTTACTACATTCTATTACTGGGTTATAATTAAACCATGCAGTGATACTACTTCACATTTGAATATGCTCATTTAATTTCTATAGAAAATGTATTAAATTATTTCATAGAGCTATTTGTTAAAGGACAGCATCACAACTCAGCAGGCTTGATTTAATCTATATAATCTTACACATACCATGAGCTCTTCATTATTTTTAAGAATTTAAGAGCTTTTCAGTTGCTCTACCAGAAACTATCGCTTTTATATTATGATTTAAGATATACTATAAACCTCTTGATCAGAAATGCACAAAAAGTCATTTTGTATATGTATTTGAGTTTTACTGCATTGTATATTTTTTCATTTGGTACACAAAGAAATGTATTCTTCATAGTTTTATTCTTTTAACATGTGAACTATTAAAGTTTACTTTGGTTCCTAACATTAAAAACAAATGCGTACTGAATTCAGAAATGTTTGTACTGATCCAAAACTATGAAGATTTCTGTTTTTTAGAAATTCAAGATGCATTTTCTTTAATGTTGTCACCATTACAAACTTAAATTCCCGTTTTAAGAGACATGTTAATCCCTTTAGGTACCCTGCAGTTGTTTTAAAGCCATGATCCTGTATTCTGTTTCTAATGATTAAAATATCTGGAATTCCACTGAAAAGACTTCTTACAGAAACAAATAAGGAAGGATCCAAATTAGACATTTCTGTCTCACAAATGTTCAAGTAGCAGGAAAGAAAAATTAAGAGTGTGCACAAGTTTATAAGATATGTAAATGCACCTTAGGAAAGCTGGATCGCAACCTTAGCAGCATTTCCACTTTTCAATACCCCTTTCACTGTATTGCCCATTCCTCTGCCTAGGGGCCCTTTAAAGGAAACATCCAACATTTATGGCAGTATATCTAAAACATGGACTCCAACACACATTTAGTTTCCACAAAAATATATTTAATAAGCTTGTTATATAAAATCAAACACTTAACATTTTCTCAATAACTCAAACTCACTAATTCTAACTGGGAGTGCTTGGTATTTTGGAAGACTACCTAATCTAAAAATATATTTACATATTTACAAGACAGGTAAATATGACTGAAGACCTATTTCAACTAATATTGAAGTTCACAGAATTTGAGAGGTTTACAGGCTAGAAGTATCATAAACTTGTTTATAATGAAATGTACTGCACTCATTATGAACAGTATCTTAACAACTAGAAACTAGGAAAGAAATAAATGGTTTTGAAATTCTGTGACAAACACTCAGAAGATAAAAAAAAGTAACAAAATCAATTTAATGACTAATATTTCTTAGTGAATCCCTGATTGTCATTTTAGGCAGCTTACCAACCATTCTGTCAGAACAGTCTATGTCACAGCCATGCTAAACAGAGAGCTCTGGCTGAAAGTAAAGCACACTATGTTAGCAACTGGCTTCATGCTTACATTTGTCCCTGAAAGATTCAAAGGCCTTTTACCAAGAAATACTTGCTCAACATGCTTCAAAAGGGTTCCTTACACGTGGGGAATGGGAGTGGAGGAAGGAAAACCACATACGTCCTATTTAGAAATTTAGCACAACCAAAATTCCAAATCCTATTTTATATTTTGCACTCTACCACGGTAATATATACATTATCCCATTCTGGACAATCTCTACAATAAAGCAGTAAACATCTTGTTGTAAAACACTGCATAGACACCCTCTCGGTTTTAAAGAAAGGTACTGCTGCTACAGAAGTTACCAAGTCGTCATTTCCTAATAAAGGTCTGCTATACTGACATTTTCTTGCATTTTTCTCCATCAAGAATATTCAAGGCAGTTTTCTACCTACCATACGGCATTTGGAAGTGTTTTTGCCATGCTGGCTCTGAAAATGATCAACTAGTTTTTTGATCAATAAAACAAAATTTCTAATAACAAAATACATGTAAAATTAGAATTTTATAATTTCCAAAAAGTAAGCTGCCTTTAATAATCAAAATACTTGTTTGCAATTGTTTATCTGTGAAAATATGTTAAAGCTCTTAGAAAACTTAAATTTCATTTTAAAAAATTAACTTAAAAATTCTTGCCATGTTGCTGGGCATACCACTGCTGTCTCTGCTTGCGGTTTTCCAGCTCAGTGAGGAGAGCTTGTCTGTAGGCTTCATACATTCTGACAATCTGTTCCAGTTCCTTCATGAAGAGCAGCTTCAGCATTCCCTGGTAAGTATCCAGGTCAGCCAGCTGGAAGAGTTCCCACTTCAGGATGTGGTCATACCTGTTGTTTTAGGGCACAGTTATACACACATTCAGAACACACATAAACATGCATGTATAGCAATAAACTAGTCTGGTTTTACAAACAGCAACTTCATTATAACTAAATAGATAATAACTGCTATTTTAAAACACTTTTTAATGGAAAGAGAGAACCACTAACATCACTTCATTTCAACTGAAGTTAAAGAACACCCATTTCCTTTCAAGTATCAGTTATTGTAATTAACATCAGACAGCCACCATTAACATCAACTTCAAAATACAGGGGTTCTATAATTTCTGAAGCAATTCATAAGTTAATCCAAAGTTAACCGTTAGGTATGTAAGGTTCCTTTAGATCACAATGTGTTTACAAATGAAAATGCTCAAAAACAGGCATTTGTGTCTTTAGTGCTGACAGATCTTTCTGAGGATGCTTACTACAGCAAGTAAGTTACCAAAAAGGAGGAAGGACAGAGACCATCAGTTGTGGGCTCCATATTTTTAAGGTTGGGTATGTAGTGCTAAACAGGCAAAAGCTTAACAAGAAACGAAAGAATAAACTCTTCACAACCAGACAGTGAGTAGACTGCAGGAGACTCCACAATGTGACACAGGACTAAGGTAAGATTATATTTACATATGAAATCTTGGAAGGCCTTGAATCTTTCTTCAATACTAAGTGGATCACATGCTGGGGTGGCTGTGACCATCTACTAATGCAGAATTTACATTCTGAACAGAAAGAGACCTGAGGACAGAATTCCAATTTTGTATTTTAAAGATGAGGCTACTTAGAACTTCTAAAAGTGTTCAGAGAGGCAAAAAGCTAGGAGCCATTTATATTCTATATACATAGGTAAATCATTCAGAAAATTGGCTGAAAACCACTCTAGTAGCCTATACTTAAACCATTTCTTTTCCTACAGCAGTATTCTATTCAATCACTATTCATAAATAACCAATATATGCTAATAGCAGTTGCTGTAATGCTTCCAAAATTACCTGTCCACTCTCCAGTGGATGCTGTCATCAGGAGTCCAAGTGCTGTTATCCCCAGGCCCAGATGTGGCCTAGATCCCCTGCACCCAGCCTCCACATCAGTAACACTCCTTCCTTTCCACCTACCCCCAGCTGGCTCAGTGGTGATATGGTGGACTGCAAGGCTACTGGAACAAGAAGTCCCACTGGGGACTGAAAGTCTGGGTGTCTGGGGAATGATAGAGAGGTATGCCCTGAATGATCGATTTTCTGCGAAAGATTAAATTTTACAATTTTATCCCATAGTTCAGCTTGATTATAGTTCCTCTATGCATTATAAAATTGTGTAGTAGACTTAAAAACATCAATTCACAATCCGGTTGAGGTTTGAAGTACATGCAAAAAACTGTGTAGGTAAATTACTGCTGGAGGTGGAATTACAGAATTTCAAGATTCTCACTTGTTTGGAAAACAGAAGGAAGAAAAAAGCTGGTTTTCTGGCAAACACACAACTCTCCTTGTTAAGATAAATAACAGACCTATCAGCATCTGCTCACCCTTGTTGATAGAACAATGTTAACTATTTCCATCCTCTCCAGAGACATAAAATGAGGATCAACTAGAAAGCAACAGGTTTCTAAACCTCTTGCTTAAGTTTTTAAAAGCAGTACAGAAGAACTCACTCTTTTCAGTCTGGCCCTGTCTGGAAGAGTTCCAGACTATTTGCTGGTTCAAAAGGGCTACAATTTTTGGGAGAAAGTTTCTTTTTATAAGAAACAAGGAGTTTCTTTTAAGAACTATCTTCCTCAGCAAAGTAAAAAGTAAAGCTTTTTTTTTTTTTTTTTAAGATTTACTTATTTATTTGAAAGTTAGAGTTAGAGACAGACATACAGACAGTTCACTCCCCAGATGGCCATAACAGGCCAAAGCCAGGAGCCAGGAGCTTCTTCTGGTTCTCCCACATGGGTAGCAAAGTCCCAAGCACTTGGACCACATTCCACTGCCTTTCCCAGACCATTAGCAGGAAGCTGGTTGCAAAGTGGAGCCACTGGGACACAAACTGGCACCCAGATTGGATGCTGGCATTGCAGGTGGTGGCTTTACCAGCTATGACATAATGCCAGTCCCTGTTATTTAACAATGACTATTCAATACAAGTAACAAAACACTAAGAATAATCCTCTTAAGTCTTACCAACTCCCATAAATAACCCAAGTTAACAGTTGGGGACATAGTCTTCTAGATTTAAAGAAAACATAAATACTGGTTCAGGGTCAGCATGGGGTTCAATAGGCTAATCCACCTGTGGCACTGGCACCCCAGGTTCTAGTCCTAGTCGGGGCGCTGGATTCTGTCCCGGTTGCTCCTCTTCCAGGCCGGCTCTCTGCTGTGGCCTGGGAGTGCAGTGGAGGATCGCCCAGGTCCTTGAGCCCTGCACCCACATGGGAGACCAGGAGGAAGCACCTGGCTCCTGGCTTCGGATCGGCGCAATGCGCCAGCCATAGCAGCCACTTGGGGGTGAACCAACAGAAAAAAGAAGACCTTTCTCTCTGTCTCTCTCTCACTGTCTAACTCTGCCTGTCCAAAAAAAAAAAAAAAAACCTGGTTCAGGATCAGCATATGAACAGGTTACACATAGTATAGGTCATAGTATAGGTCAGGTGGTATCAAGGGAGAGAGGAGACAGAAGACTCAATCTGCTATAATTCTTTGTCCCATTCCAAATAGTACATGGATATTATGATAAACAGACTTCTGCAGGTTTTGTCTGATATCTAATAATAGGAAATTTCTATGAATAAATGTGTACCTAATTTTGAATAAACTGAAACCAAACTTTTGGCAAGAACTATTGATATCTGATAGAATATCCATAAGTAAACCTTTTTTAAAATTACATTAAACAAAGTTTAAATTTGACAAGAAACAAAAATAACTGATGTTTTTAGTCAAAACTCTTCCAAGATCTTATTTAATCAAGTCAACATAACATTGTGAATGTATAGATGGAGAAGAATGAAGGAAATGTAAAGAAATATTTACAACAGTCAAAAACTAATAAACAGCTCATAGTAAGTAATCAGTAATTTTAAAATAATCTTAAACTGGATGAAATGCACAGAGTTATGGTCAAATAATTATAAGTCATCCCCTTCAGATAACCTATCAACAATTAAAATTAAAAATCTGAAAAGCTAATAAAAGTGTTTCCTAGCAGGAAAAAGGTTATTTTCCAAATCTGTAGTCTTAAAGGCACACAAGCAAAGAGGTGATAAATACAAAATAATATGGTAAAAATATAGGACAGATTTGTCTTAGCACCCTGGAAATTTTATATGAATGATCATCCTTTAACAGAAAAGTATTTATATTTCAAAAAAAAAAAAAACAGTACATGAAAGATTTTAATTTTTGTTTCATTATGATTTAATTTATTTTAAATTCAATATCCAATCACCTCATATTATTCTTTGGGCTGTTTTATGTTAATAATTTTAGTTTCAGAATTATGTAAAAGGAAATAAATAGTAAGACTACAAAAAAAGAGTAAACGAATATTACCTTAAATAACTGTTAAAGTACATGCAATTATTATGTATAACACATGTATAGCAAAGAGCTAAGAATGCAGTAACTGTTCAGTAAATGATTATTAAATCAGAAAGCAGTCATGACAAAAGAACATAGTCTTTGAAGTTAAAGAACAAGATTCATAATCTACAACTTAACAGCTGTGTAAACTTAGTATGGATAAAGCCTCTATTTCTTCACTTGGATATGATTTGGGGAACTTCACACAAGATTACATACCTAAAAGTATAGGATAAGGAGGGACACAGGAAGCAATGAAGAATAATTTACTTTCAAACACGTGCTTTTCTGTGATCACAGCACTTTGTATATACCACTGCTAATATTATCAAACTGCCTTACTAATCTGAGCAGCACCCACTTCTGTTTTCCCCAACGAAAGCCCTGAAGGCAAACACTTCACTTAGTCATAATTCTAAGAACAATGCCAACCTACCACATAGATTTCTATTAAGTATCCTCAATGAGGGGTGGGTGTTTGGTGTAGCACTTATGATGCTGTCTGGGGATAGTAATAGTTCCTGGTTATTTAGAATTCAGTAAGAAAATGCATCTAAAGAACATTTCAAAATGTACTTAAAGAGCTCAGTAATGATTGTTATTATTAATGACACACAAACACCACAAAGGTGAAGATCACTCTGGAAGGAAACTGCCTGAGTGTGGATTCTGGCTCCTTGATCTACTCCTAGTGACTGACCCTGAGCAAATTACGAACTTTGATCTAAATGTTTTTCCTCCATTGAAACATGGCAGATAATAATCTTACCTACTTAATGTCATAAGACTTAAAAGAGGTAGTATACTGTAAAGCACACGGCACACTGGCTATCTTGCATAAACCCTTAGTAATGGCTTCCTTTATTTTATTTATTTATTTTTTTGACAGGCAGAGTTAGACAGTGAGAGAGAGAGACAGAGAGAAAAGTCTTCCTTTTTCTGTTGGTTCACCCCCCAAGTGGCTGCTACAGCCAGCGTGCTGTGCTGATCCAAAGCCAGGAGCCAAGTGCTTCCTCCTGGTCTCCCATGCAGGTGCAGGGCCCAAGGACCTGGGCAATCCTCCACTGCACTCCCTGGCCACAGCAGAGAGCTGGCCTGGAAGAGGAGCAACCGGGACAGAATCCGGCACCCCAAGTGGGACTAGAACCCGGGGTGCCGGCGCCTCAGGCAGAGGATTAACCTATTGAGCCGCGGCACCGGACAGTAATGGCTTCTTAATATTAGGAGTGGAGCAAGGAAAGTTGTGCTCAAAGGAAAGTGCACAAGTTCAATCTTTAAAGATGGCTATGAATTTCCCAAGCTCATCAAAAACTGTTTTCCTTATTTTGGAAAGGCAGAGAATGAAAGTCAGATTATCCGCTGGTTCACTCCACAATAGCCAGGGCTGGCCCAGACCAGAGCTGGGAGCTGGGAGCTGGGAGCTGGGAGCTGGGAGCTCTGGGTTTCCTGTGTGGATGGCAGGGACACAACTACCTAAGCTATCACCTCCTGCATTTTCTTATTAAATGTTTTTTTAAAGATTTATTTATTTAAAAGGCACAGTTAGAGAGAGAGGAGAGACAGAGAGAGAGGTATCTTCCATCTGCTGGTTCACTCCAAAATGACACCAAGGGCTGGGGCTGGGCCAGACTGAATCCAGGAGCCAGGAGCTTCTTCTGGGTCTCCCATGTAGGTGCAGTAGTCCAAGTACTTGGGCCATCTTCCACAGCTTTCCCAGGCCATTGGCAGGGAGCTGGATGGGAAGTGGAGCAGCCAGGACTCAAACCAGCACCCTTATGGGATGCTGGCACTGCAGGCTGCAGCTTTAACCCACTGTGCACAGTACCAGCCCCTCTTAGTAAATTTTTAATAATCTCAAGATCAGATACTATAATTATCCCCAATTTACAGAATATGAAACTACATCAAACACCCTGCCCAAGGTTACAAAGTTAAAAAATCTAAGTGAACTCAGATCACCTAATCCCAGAGCTCACAGCTCTGTACTACTTCTTCAACATTCTTGTATCCTGCTTTGTCTCACTCACGTTATTTAGGACTTACCTGGGCCCTCACTTTTATCACAACTTCTCTTACCTTTAATTATGTTACTCTCCTTTGAAAACCTAAACTTTTTTTTCTTTTTAAAAAGATTTATTTATTTATTTGAAAGTCGGAGTTACAGAGAAGAGAGGAGAGGCAGAGAGAGAGGTCTTCCGTCTGCTGGTTCACTACCCAGTTGGCTGCAACGGCCGGAGCTGCACCAATCCGAAGTCAGGAGCCAGGAGCTTCTTCTGGGTCTCCATGTGGGTACATGGAGGGGCCCAAAGACTTGGGCCATCTTCTACTGCTTTCCCAGGCTATAGCAGAGAGTGGATTGGAAGTGCAGCAGCGGGGATTGGAAGTGGAGCAGCCGGGTCTTGAACCGGTGCCCACATGGGATGCCATGCTTCAGGCCAGGGAGTTAACCCACTGTGCCACAGTGCCAGCCCCATGAACCTAAACTTCTTAATGTATCTCTAATAGCAGAGGTATGCACATAAGCTTATAGAATATTTATCAGTAACTTTTACACTTTATAAGCTCTGATATCCTTATATATCACTTAGATGCTCAATTAAAGAAAAACATGGCACTGTTTGGATCAAGCAGTCCAAAGATTCTACTCAGTATTCTATTCACCCCTTAAAAGCTGTGTGCTGTAAATTCACTTACTTCACAGGTGCTCGAGCATAAACCTGTAGCCAGTCAGGAATTTCTGCAGTGTGATATGGATTTGCAGGTACCAGAAGGGACTGATTTCTTTCAGTTTGCTGTGGCTGGTATGTCACGGGAGGAGGCTGATCATACCGAGGGACACTAAGAAGAATGACATTCATTAGGATAAAAGGCCCTGGATCTAAGCAGAAAATTATAGAGAACAAACAATAGCTAAGCATCTTTTAATGTGCCTATTGCCGAAAATGTCTTCCTTCCACAACCTAAAAGATACTTTCCTATGGCAAAGGTCTAGCCTTCTTTATTTATCTGAAAGAGTTACAGTGAGAGAGGGAGACAGAGAGAACAGAGACACCTTCCATCTGCTAGTTCACTCCGCATATGCTCATGACATATGGGCCAGGCTGGAGCCAGGAGCCAGGAGCTTCTTTCAGGTCTCCCACATGGGTGCAGGGGCCCAAGCACTTGCCCATCCTCCGCTGCTTTCCCAGGCACACTAGCAGGAACTGGACTAGAAGTGGACCACCGGGGACATGAACTGGTGCCTATAGGATGCCAGGCACTGCAGTCGGTGGCTTGACCTGCTATGGCACACAGTGCCGGCCCTCTAAGCTCTAGCTTTATCATTCTCTAGGGAAATAAAATCCACCTTCCTTTGGAAATTGGTATGTTACATAAATCTACACAAAATATTTGCATATTTTTAACATATTTCTTCTGGCTAGTATTTAATCTTTTCAAAAACAGCTTCAGTGAGACTATAAAAAAAGTTGGAGCTAAGTTGTAACCTTACAAACAGGCTTAAAACTAGAATACCATATTTTTGTAACAATTAAGAATTAGGTGTAAATTCTAAATGAGAAAGGATACTTTCTTCCTCTTGTAGGATGAAAACAAGGGTTAGGATATGTAGTACAGTGGGAGTGGTTTCTGTGCTGGAAGTATTCACAGTATTTCCTCTTTATTTTATCAACTTACAGGGGTGGGGAATCTTTTTTCTGCCCAGAGCCATTTGGATATTGACAAAAATCATTTGTGGGCCATACAAAATTTTCAATTTAAAATTAGCTTGCTGTAGATTTACACAATTTCAAGTCCCTCCTGTGGCTGCCTTGGCAGGGCCAGATCAAATGATTTCAAGGGTCTTATACCACCTGTAAGGCGAACCGCCCTCCCCACAAGAGAACTTGTGGTAGTAAGGATTGATTAGAATCTATTTTATGCTAATTTCCATTTGTTTATTCTATTTATTTGAAAGGCAGAGAGAGGCAAAACAATTTCCCCTCTGCTGGTCCACTCCCATAATGCTCACAACAGCAGGGGCTGGGCCATGCTGAAGCCTAGAGTAGGGAACTCAACTGGGTCTCCCATTGGGTGGCAGGGTCCCAAGACTTGCCATCACTTGCTGCTTTCCATGGTGTGTATTAGCAGGGAGCTTGAACCCAGTACTCTGCTATGGGACTCAGGCATTCCCAGTGACATCTCAACCGTCAAATGCATACCTCAGAACCTATTTTAAATCAGAGAGATAAAACAAAACAAACGGCATCATGCTTCACTTAATTCTAATAGCCTGAATGTGCTGTGAGGAAGGCAGTAACTGCCAGATAGAAAGGGGAGCATTACAGGGGAAGATTAAAGGTTGAATTCTGAAGGCCAAAATAATCTATTTCAGACTCAGAGACAAAACCAGGAGGGGTATGCCTCCAAACATATAAGTTTTGCTTATTTATCAGAAAAGGTTACTAATTATTAGACCGGATTATAGTAGGGTTAGAATGCACCATGCTTAACAATTTAAAGACAATGTGCAAATAGCAATGTATTTTATCTTCAACTTTTATTTCATAACTAAATTCAAAGGGAAATATTTTTTGATAGCATGATATGGGGGCTGGAAGGAACTGAGACCTTGAAGTCAGATATGTCTGGGTTTTAGCCTCAATGTAGTCACTTACAACTTGTATGAATATGGGCAAAACTGCTTCACTTCTCTAATTCTCAGGATACTGATTAGTAAGAGTGGACCAAGACACTCATGCCACAGATGGTTTTCTCAGGACTAAATAAGCCACTGTAAGATGAATGTTCTGTGTAAGAATCAGCATAATAGAATCCAACAGCTATTACTACACTCATGTGAGTTTCAGGACAGTATTCAAGCATTCTTCCCCATTTCCACTTCTACAGAGTTACTAAGAGAAGCAAAGTAATTAATTGTGAAAATACTTTGTAAACTATAAAAATTCTGTAGTAATGTGGGGCTAATGATGATGAACGGAAAGTCAAGTCTGAAGTCTGGTTACTTGGACCCAAAGATCTCTGCCACGTGCTGACAACAAAAAACAACTGCAGTTTTGGTTCTTTTGAAGGAAGGGTACCTCAGTCCTTTACTAAACACTGAGCACCACTAAACGGAATCACTGGGAAAAACTGACTTTCAAAGTTTAATTAAAAACCCCAAATATGGCCGGCGCCGTGGCTCACTAGGCTAATCCTCCGCCTAACGGCGCCGGCACACCAGGTTCTAGTCCCGGTCGGGGCGCCGGATTCTGTCCCGGTTGCCCCTCTTCCAGGCCAGCTCTCTGCTGTGGCCTGGGAGTGCAGTGGAGGATGGCCCAGGTGCTTGGGCCCTGCACCCCATGGGAGACCAGGAAAAGCACCTGGCTCCTGGCTCCTGCCATCGGATCAGCGCGGTGCGCCGGCTGCAGCGTGCCGGCCGCGGCGGCCATTGGAGGGTGAACCAACGGCAAAAGGAAGACCTTTCTCTCTGTCTCTCTCTCTCACTGTCCACTCTGCCTGTCAAAAAATAAAATAAATAAATAAAAAACCAAATATGTAATATAATTAAAGAAACGCATAAATCACAAAAACTAGTTTTCCAGGTGGTAATACTACAATATATTTTCACAGTGATTTTAATGGCTCTAAGCAATTAAAAAGTGTCCACTATAACCAAATATCTCTAACATACCAGATGATATTAAGCATCATTGGTCAGCACGTTGATGATATTTTACCCACCTTCAACCTTATGGCTCAGTTCTTTGACCTCAGCTTTGGTTCATCTGAATTATCTGCAACTTCATTACTAAGCTAACACTAGCTTTGATGTACTCCAAATTCCAGTGCATTCTGTACACTTGGATCCATCTCAATTTGTGTTAATCACATTTTAAGTGCTCAGTAACCACATTTGACAAACTGCCTATAGTATCATCCCAGGGCTAAAAGTCTGGCAACAAATCAGATGTATTGATGAGCCCATTACCAACTAAAATAGCCCAAAGAATCACCAGCTAAATTTACTAAATAGGTTTTGGGTGTTCTGTCTAGCCTCAATTTTCATTTTCTTTTCTAAGAAAGAAACAGAACATAAAACCATGTTTTAAATTAATTAAAAATAGCAAGATATTATAATCAAAAAATCTATTTTGACTTAGTAGGTGTTAGGTTACTATCAAGTATAGGAATTTAGTGGTAAAGACACAAATCGTTTACTGAGTTATTTCAATTTCTAAGTATCCACAACAAAAACATTCCAGTACACTAAAGCAAAATCTGATTACATTAATAGTGATCTTATCTTCAAGGATTAATAAGAAAAGGAGTTTAATTTTTTGTAATTAATAAATTCAGAGAAAACTGTCATGAATTTTGAAAAGTAAAGTTTTCAAATATCAAGTATCAGACTACTGAACGCTCTGCGATCTCCATCCACACATCAGCCTTCCAAATCCTGAGGTAAGACGCCGAATGGGAAATTTTCACAGCGACTCTTTGAGTTGTGGTCTACTCTCGTCTACATTCGTCTGAGGCTTTTCTACTTTCATCCAAAGTCGTAGTGCTAGACACCACAACTCCTACTTAAGGCCTTTAGCCTCTACGGACACCATGTCCAGGTAACAGTGGGTGCGAGTGACGACTCCATCTCTGTTCACCTCTTTACAGGCGAGGCCCTGGGCTCCAGCGGGCGCTTGGGTGACGACCCTGCCTTCTGCTCCCATATTCTCTTGCTAGTCAGATAGCCGGGATGCGAGGACGCTTGCAATCCACGGATCTGACTCTACAGGTTGCAATGGGAACTTTTCTCTAAACGCGTTCCGTCTGATGGTCCCTCTCAAATTGGCCCCAGCCCTCAAAAAGTGGCCCCTCCAGGGTGGCGCATTTGGCCCTGAGGGATCGGAAGTCGAAGTAGTTTGACCCTGATAACATCTTTATCACTTCCGTGAGTGTTCGGGAAAATGGAAGGAGATTCCATATGTTCAAGCTTTTTCCTATCTTCGAACTAAACCTTCCCTGTGTACTTCTTGCTCTCCCGCTCAGGTCCTTCTGGTCTCCAAGACTCCCACTAGGGGTCGGAGACCTGAGCAGAAAACTTTGTTGTCTACCTCTAACCTTGGTACCGCCACTACCACACCTCCCTTGATCCTGCAGATGAGCTCCCCTCCCCCCCATTGCTCCAATCCACAGGCACCGGCTCAGCCGCCTCCTGAGGCCTCAGTGGCTGAAGTTCCCGCACCATTATCTCCCACAGGCAATCCACCATCAGCTCTGGCCCTGGCTGTGTTGTCACCTCCCCCTCCTGCCGAATTCCAGGGGGCGGGGTCAACCTCTGCTCCCACCTCCACTGCAATCTCTTCCATCTTCTCTCAAGCCCCTTGCTCATCTATTCCTCAAAGCCATTAATTACAACTCTGTCCTCTGTATCTAGCCCACCTGAGCCTCATTGCTTTGTAATCATAACCTCTACCACCAATGGCTCTACTCCCAACCTGTGTGTCAAAATTTCTCTATAAACCCCACAACCTGCAAAAGTGGCCTTTCTCCCAGTCTTGGCTGGAATCAGCTTTAAGCCACATCCATCAAACTGTCCCCACAGGGTCCAGAGACCCCCCCCTCCCCCATTTCCTCTCCTCTATAAAATCCTCTCGTTACCTGGTTATCATTGGTTGCTATTCTCACTCTGTCTTTTATACTACAGTGTCCAAGTGTTTACAGCAGGTTATAATGGAACAAACAAAGGCCTTCAGCTACCAGGCAGTCAACCAAATGCTGCTACAGGAATATACTCGGCTCCCCACCCAGGAGACAGTGGCCTTAGACATCGCCCCATGCCAGCGAAGAGTACATCATCGCCCCATGTCAGCAGGAAGTAGCTCTAAAGACAGATCATCCTCCCTCTACCCCTCCTGGACTTTTGGGGCTAATGTAATCCCATACAAATCCTGCTTTATACAAAACAAAAGGGGGTAATGTTAGGAAACTGGCACAGTTTTAGCCATGTTGCAGCATGGCCCAGCAACCTGAGCCAGGCTCTACCCCCATCCTAATGGGATTTGCTGCTCCTGCTTCCCTGCCCGCCCTCGGGCAAAGTTTTAAAAGGGCCTGTTTCTGAACATGTTTTCTCTTGGCTCCTCTCCTTCTCTCTGCTCTATCTTCTCTCCTCACTAGCTCCTCTCCTCTGGCTCTCTCTCTCTCTTATACTTTCTCTTTCCCTTCGCCACCCCTTCACTCTGGTCTGTAGGGTATTCCCCAATAAACCCTTTCCCTTAAAAAAAAAAAAAAAATCAAGTGTCAGGATGCCTTTCTCCAATAATAAAAATGAGTCCAAAACCTGAAATTAGATAATTTCAAAATAAAAAGTTGAAAACAAAGTTGGTACTCTACCTAGGAGCACAGGGATGCCTGTACTGAGCCTTCTTATTTGTGTGATCTACATAATAGGTTCCAAACTCTGATGATTCAACTCGCTCCCATCCAGGAGGAAGTCCTTCTCGCTCAAGAGGATGGCTCCAATGAGTTGTATTTGTGTTATGATCTATATAATATTTTCTTCCCCTCATTGTCCAGTCCACAGTCCAGCCAGGAGGAAGGGGTAAATCTTCAGAACCATGGTTAGTTAAATTTCCTAATGATGTAGCAGCAACTCTCCCAATACCTGAAGACAAAGAGAAAAAAAGAAACACCACAGTCATTCAAAGATAGATGAAGCCAGCATGCCAGCCAGCCAAGTAAGTTACAAACCTAACTGTTCTGATTGTTTTCTTCTGTTAAAATATATGGTCACATCATTAAAATTTTTCAAAAACCAGGGGTGGGTATTGTGGTACAGACGGTCACACCCGCCAGTGCTGCTTGACAGGGGTGGGGAAGCAAGAGGGTTTCCAGTTCCAACTTCTCTGCTTCCCATCTGGTTTCCTCCTAATGTGCCCAAGAAAATAGAGGATGTTGACCCAAGTGTTTGGGTCTTTGTCACCCACGTGGGAGACCAGGATGGAATTCCAGGCTTTTGGCTTCAACCTGGCCTAGCCTTGTCTATTGTGGGCATTTGTGGAGTGAATCAATGATATAAGATCTGTCTCCTTCTCTCTCCCCTCTCTTTTGTGTCATTTTTGTCAAATAAATAAGCACATTTAAAATTTTTAAATAAATCAGCCATTAATATTATTTAATTACAAAAACAGGGAGAAAGGAGACTTTGAAATTAGTAGGCTTTTTTTTTGGGGGGGGGGGGTTGATCTTTCCATCATCAGGCCACATAAACACTTCGTAATCAAGCAAAGCTACTGCTATGGGTTCAGTAGTGTTCAAATTCATGCAGCTTTCAACTACGACATTGTAATGTTAGTGGCTATTGGATTACGGGTAAAGATTTGACCTCAATGTAGTGGCCCAAAAATGTGGCTGGTGGGAGGTGTTTAGGTCACTGGAACACCTCTCAGAAGGGGTTGAGTTCAGCCTCGATTTTGTTCTCATTTCCTGGCTGGCTATGTGAGCAGCCCCACAGACACCATTCCCTGGGGCTGCCTAATCATGAACTGAACCAACTGTAAGCTAAAATAAGCCCCTCCTTTCTCAAAGCTCCTCTCTGGTATTTTAGGTAAAAAAGTAATGAAAAGCAGATTAACACAGCTACACCTAACAGAAAGGTTAGGAAAAGAAAAATTTCACCTCACTCAAGATTTCAGAGTCAGGATTGTGGTGTAACAGGTAAAGCTACAGCCTGTGATGCCAGCATCCCATATGGGCACCGGTTCGAGTCTTGGCTGCTGCATTTCTCACCCGGCTACCTGCTCTAATGGCCTGGGGAAAACAGCAACAGATGGCCCAAAGTGCATGGGACCCTGGCACCAGGGCATTGTGGCCATTTGGGGAGTAAACCAGTGGATGGAAGTTGTCTCCCTCTTCCCCACCCCACCCCGCACCTCTCTGTAACTCTGCCTCTCAAATAAATAAATAAATCTTTAAAAAAAAAAAAAAAAAAAAAAGGATGGCCGGAGCCATAGCTCACTTGGCTAATCCTCCACCTGCGGCGCTGGCACACCAGGTTCTAGTCCCAGTTGGGGCGCCGGTTTCTCCTCTTCCAGTCCAGCTCTCTGCTGTGGCCCGGGAAGGCAGTGGAGGATGGCCCAAGTGCTTGGGCCCTGCACCCGCATGGGAGACCAGGAGGAAGCACCTAGCTCCTGGCTTCGGATCGTATCGGAGTGGCGCGCCAGCCACAGCAGCCATTTGGGGGGGTAAACCCATGGAAAATGAAGACCTTGACCTCTCTCTCTCTCTCTCTCACTAACTCTGCCTGTCCAAAAAAAAAAAAAAAAAAAAAAAAAAAAAAGAGGATGAAATTCAAACGGTCAACAGACACATGAAAAACTGCTCATGATCACTAGCTATCAGGGAAATGCAAATAAAAACCACAATGAGGTTTCACCTCACCCTAGGAGAATGGCTCTCATACAGAAATAAAAAAACAACAAATGCTAGTGAAGATGTGAGGAAAACGGTTCCCTCATTCACTGTTGGTGGGAATACAAACTAGTGCAGCCATTCTGGAAGACAGTACAGAGATTCCTCAGAAATCTGACAATAAATCTACCATATGACCCAGCCATGCCACCCCTGGAAATTTATCCCAAGAAAATGAAATCAGCATTTGAAAGAATTATCTGTGCCCCCATGTTTATTGCAGCTCAACTCACAATAGCTAAGACATGGAATCAACCCAGATACCCATCAATCCATGAGTGGATAAAGAACTGTGGTATACATACACTACAGAATATTACTCAGCAGTAAAAAGAATGAAATCCTGTGTGAAATAAGCCACTTCCAAGAAGTTACCACTTCTCCGATCTGTGGTAACTAACAGTAAAAGAAAAATAAAAGTATAGTATTTGCATTGCAATCTGCATGAAGTTATTCCTGAGCATAAACTATTGAGAGGAAATGGCTTAAAGTCTAAATGAACCTAATTATTATCTTGTAACCACATGAAATATTTAATGTTTCATTGTCATTGGTTCTATTTCATTGAAAGGAATTATGATAAGTACTTGATTTAAAAAAACTATATATGAAGGAAATGGTCATTTTTTCCATTCAACTATTATGTATAGCCATTGCATACATTCCCACTAAACTAGGATCTTCTTGCTTTACTTGTTAAACTTCTTATTCAGTGAAGTACTAAGCCTTTTTTCTGTATTGTAAATTTAAAATATTATCATTATGTTCTTAGACTTGTATGTGTAAATCATACTGAATGTTAAAAAACTAAAACAAAAATGAAATTTTAAAAATCAAAAAGATATTTTCATATTTTAGCCTCACTCTTCAAACCTCTAACACATTTTGTTCCAAATTCAGAGAATATAACCTCTCAATCTTATTTTGCAAAAAAAAAAAAAAAAAAAAAAAAGGAAAAAAAGCCAGAAAAAAAAAAAGTGTAGCACAAGCAGCTTGACTACTTAAAGAAGCTAGTCTCCCATGTGGGACCAAGGGATTCAAGCACTTGGGCCATCACCTACTACTTCCCAGGGTGCACATTAGCAAGAAGCTGGATAGCAAGCAGAGTTAGGATTCAAACCCAGGCAATCCAATATGATGTGTGGGGATACCAACTGGCAGCTTAACTGCTACACCAATCAACTGCCCTAAAAGTAACCTTTTCTTTTAAAAGACTGATTTATTTATTTGAAAGGCAGAGTTACAGAGAGGCAGAGACCAAGAGAGAGAGAGGTCTTCCATCTGCTGGTTCACTCCCCAAATGGCCCCATCCGCCGGAGCTGAGCCAATCTGAAGCCAGGAGCCAGGGGCTTCTACTGGGTCTCACCAGTACAGGGGCCCAAGAACTTGGGCCATCTTCTATTGTTTTCCCAGGCCACAGCAGAGAGCTGGATCAGAAGTGGATCTGCTGGGATATGAACTGGTGCCCATATGGGATGCCAGAACTGCAGGCGATGGCTTTACCCGCTACACCACAGCACCACTCCTACAAATAACTTACAAAATCATATGTATAAGCATTAAATGACTATATCGGGGTGGGGAATCTTCTTTCTGCTAAGGGCCATTTGGAAATGTGTGATACTATTTGCGGGCCACATAAAATTATCAACTTAAAAATTAGTCTGCTATAGATTTATTGAATTTCGAGTCCCATCTGCAGTTGCCTTGCAGGGCCAGACTAAATGATTTCACAGGCCTTATAAAGACTACAGGCCGGAAGTTCCCCACTTCTGCTTTACCCTAAAACTTCTATTATGTTATAAATGTACAACAGCTGCAATCAAGAACAGCAATTAACAGTTTTCAAAAACTTAAAACCAACTCAATATATTCAAACTGAGTGACTTATAGGAACCATAACGCTTTTGCCAGTTGTCCCACTGAATATACCAAGTATAAATAACTTCTTTTTTTAATTTTCTTTTTGACAGGCAGAGTTAGACAGTGAGAGAGAAAGAGAGAGAGTCTTCATTTTCCGTTGGTTCACCCCCCAAATGGCCACTACGGCTGGCACACTGCACCAATCCGAAGCCAGGAGCTAGGTGCTTCCTCCTGGTCTCCCATGCGGGCCAAGCACTTGGGCCATCCTCCACTGCCTTTCTGGGCCACAGCAGAGAGCTGGACTGGAAGAGGAGCAACCGGGACAGAATCCGGCGCCCCAACTGGGACTAGAACCCGGGGTGCCGGCGCCACAGGCAGAGGATTAGCCTAGTGAGCTGCGGTGCCGGCCTATAAATAACTTCTAATTACAGTATCATTTCAACAAAAAGTTATTTTAGTAAATAAAAATTCTGTTTAGACATTTTACAATAATTTCACTCATCTGATTAAGCAAATCCAGACTGCCGTGAACCAATGTTTCCCTAAAGCTAGAAACACGTGTACTTTTACATCTAAATAATCATAAATTCCAAAACTATCTCACCTATGATAAACTTGAAATTCATATTTGGGGGAAGTACAACGATCTCTCTGAAAAAACTCTCCTTCTGAATTTGATAAAGGGGCCATGAAGTTCCAAATACTCATCAGTCCTACTAACACAATGTAAAATCTCTAAGCTGTGTAAAACCAGGATTCCTTACCTTTTCAGAGATAGTTAATTTACAAACACTTTCATGATTCACACCCTCTAATAATTTCCCAAAGTGTCTTAGGCACTAAATTTTATTTGGGACAATTTTTATAAAACCTACCAAGAGGCAACTAAACATCATAAAAAAAATTGGAAACCACTGGTCTAAAACATAACACTAATAATAAAATAAAGGGCAGACAAAAAAAAAAAAAAAAACCCACATGCCAGCTATGTTAAGCAACACGTCACAAGTTCAGGTCCAGCCAGAAAGTTAAAACCTCAATAAACACACCAATCTGGAAAACCCACAAAAAAGCATACAATACTCCTCCAAAAAGCATGGGTAGGAATGGTTATAAATGTGCACTCTGTCCCTGGCACTTTCTGTATGTCCTTTTTTTAATTTTTCTCCAGAATCACTGCAGTAACTTTTTTTTAAAAAAAGATTTTATTTATTTGAAAGACAGAGTTACAGAGAGGCAGAGGCAGACAGAGAGAAAGAGGTCTTCCATCCACTGGTTTACTCTCCAGATGGCCGCAACTGTGCAGACCGGAAGCCAGGAGCTTCTTCTGGGTCTCCCATGTGGATGCAGGGGCCCAAGGACTTGGGCCACCTTCTACCTCTTTCCCAGGCCATAGCAGAGAGCTGGATCTGAAACGGAGCAGCCGGGACTCAAACCAGCGCCCATATGGGATGCTGGCACTGCAGGCAGTGGCTTTACCTGCTATGCCACAGCGCTGGCCCCTATATGTCTTATTTCAGATTCAAAACCACTCTATGAGGTAGCATTATTACTATCAATTTACAAATGTAGAAACAAAGGTTCAAATAACTTATTTTACCATATTCCACACAGATAGTAAAAAGTTAAATGAAAAATTTATTGCTAACCACGTAATCTTGGCAACAAATCATCAATTATAACTCTTCAAAGAAAAATCTAATTGCCACTAAAAAGAGAAAAAGCAAGTTACCAATTTTGAACTAAATCAGAGAAAACGAGAAAAACGAGAGCTTCAATTTCTGCACTCAAAAACCAACAAAACTAGTTTTCTGTCATTTCAGTTAGTCTCAGAAAATAAGTGGCCTACATAAATAATCCCCCAAATAGCTTCCATTTGCAGGAAGTAACTGCACAAACACTTTCCATTAGTGTAAAAGAAAGTGAAACATTCACAAACTAAATACATGATTGCCCAAAGACACAGATAAAGTATTATTCTATCTCTACCAAGCTTTCCTTGGATATGCCTCCAAAACAATCTTCATACAATCATCAGGCAGTTATCTAACAGATCTACCTTTATAAAGAAAGCTTAAGAATTCTGATTTCCAAATTCTGCAATGGCTATAGAGCAGAGGTGGGGAAGCTGACGGGCTGTATAAGACCACCATATCGTGTGCTTTAGCCCTGCCAAGGCAACCACAGGTAGGAATCAAAATCCAATAAATCTATAGCAGGCTAATTTTTAAGTAACTTTTCTCTCTTCCTCTGGAAAATAATTATCGATAAGGTTGTTTCTCTAAAGATTATTAACCTCTTCTCAACAGTTGATTCTGTTTAAATATTTATAAATTCATTGGAATAAATATAAACACAGCACTTTGTTGTTAAAGTTTGACACTTTTCAGTTTGATTTGTACAACCTGATTCCTTTAGTGACATTTAAAACTTAAAAAAATTTTTTTCTAGGTTATCTAAAATTTTATATAACTGTTATGTAAGTGCATGACAAAAAAATTCAATCAGCCTTTCGTATTCCAAATGAAGCCTTCCTATAAACAGCGGGATTCCTTCCATTGCACATACAGTAAGTGCCTGAATGATACAGTGGCCAAGAATATAAAGGTCAAATATCACAGCTAAATGTAGTAGTCTCTCAATCCATCTCCCTACTAACATGCCTGGGAAAGCAGAGGATGGCCCAAGTACCTGGGTCCCTGCCATGCATGTGGGAGACCCACATGGATTTTCAGGTTCCTGGCTTCAGCCTGGACTGGAGTCCAGGCCATTGTGGTCATTTGGCAAGAGAACCAGTGAATGAAAGATTTTTCTCTCCCTCTGTAACTGCCTTTAAAAAAAATTATTTATTTATTTGAATGTCAGAGTTACACAGAGCGAGGAGAGGCAGAGAGAGAGGTCTTCCAGCTGCTGGTTTACTCCACAGTTGGCCGCAACGGCCGGAGCTGTGCTGATCTGAAGCCAGGAGCCAGGAGCTTCTTCCATGTCTCCCATGTGGGAGCAAGGGCCCAAGAACTTGAGCCATCTTCTACTGCTTTTCCAGGCCATAGCAGAGAGCTGGATTGGAAGTACAGCAGCCAGGACATGAATCAGTGCCCATATGGGATGCCAGCACTGCAGGCAGTGGCTTTACCCACTACGCCAAAGCGCCGGCCCCTGTAACAGTCTTTATCTGAAAGGCAGGGAGTGACAGAGAGAGATATTTTCTATTAGGTGGTTCACTCCACAAATGCCTGCAATAGTCAGGGCTTAGCCAGGCCAAATCCAGGAGCTCCACCAGTACATCCCACGCGGGTGGTAGGGATCCAAGTACCTAAGCCATCATCTGCTGCCTCCCAGGATGCACACTGGCAGGACACTGGGCTGAAAACTGAGGTGTGGGGACTCAAACCAACTCTGATATGGGATGTGGGTATCCTAAGTGGTGGCTTAACATGCTGCACCACACATGTGCCCCTTGGTTTAGTATTACTAATTTTTCATACTCACATACTTAAACCTCAGGCACAGAAGTATTAGAAGCTGAGAATCCCTTATCTGGAATGCTTAGGACCAGAAGTATCTTGGATTTCAGATTTTAGAATATTTGTAAATACAGGGGATATCCTAGGGGGAACCAAGTCTAAACATAAAACTCATGTATGCTTCATATACAACTTAAGCATAGAGCCTAACGGTAATTTTATATAATATTTTTAGTGCATCTGCATTTTGACTACAACCTGTTCCAAGAGGTCAGGTATGGAATTTTCCACTTGGTATCATGTCAGTATTCAGAAAGCTTTTGGGAGGCAGAAAATCGCCGTGCCTGGTAAGGTATCTGCATCTCAAATTAGAGTGCCTGGGCGCAAATCTAGACTTTATTCCAAATTCCACCTTCCTGACGCTGCACAACCCAGAAGGCAGGTGAAGGCTCAAGTTCATGGGTCCCTCCTACCCATGTGGGAGACCTGGATTGAGTTCCTGGTTCCTGCCTTCAGTCTGGCCCAACCCTGGCCATTGTGGACATTTGGGGAGTGAACCTGAACCAGTGGATATGTGTCTGTCTCTGCCTCTCAAGTATATAAATAAAACTGAAGGGAAAAAAAGTTTTTGATCTTGGAGCCTTTCCGACTACCAGATTAGGAATGCTATATAAATGTCTGCAATAAGAACACAGATAGGAAAGATGAGCATAAAGAACAATTACCTTCACTAGCAGTAGGCACAGCTAGAATTCCTGCTCCCCCTCAGCAATAAAAACTGGCTTAAGTTTCCAGATTTAAAACCTCTGGAGTCATTCACTCATTTATTTTTTTAAGCATCTCCTATGTAGCCAGGCACTGTGCTAATCCTTCCTCTCTGACTCTCAAACTGCATTAGTGATCAAGTCCCATTGATTTGGATATGTCCCACTTCTCCCTTTCTCAAGTGTCTACATGTATCAGGTCCTTACTAACTGCACAAAATATTGACCACTGGCAGGTGTTGTGGCATAGTGGGTTAAGCTATCACTTGGGATACCCATATCTCATATCAGAGTGCCAGTTTAAGTCCAAGCTACTCTGCTTCTGATATGGCTCCCTGTTAATAAGCCTGGGAAACAGGAAATAACATCTCAAATACTTGAGTCTTGCCGCCCACATCGACACCTGGATAGGTTCTTGGTTCATGACTACAGACCTGCCTGGCCCTGGCTGCTGCAATCCTTGGGGGAATAAATCAGCAGATAGAAGATCTCTCCCTTCCTCTCCCCATTGATTCTTTCAAATAAATAAATAAAACTTAAAAAAATTAATCACTGAATATGCACCCAATAGAAAATTATGCAATCATTAAAACTACTTAAAGTGGGTAACATTAGGAAACTCATTCAAATAAAAAACAAGGATATGAAACTGTACAGAGTTACAATTACAAATACAATTACAAATACAAAAAAATAAATACAAAAAAAAAAGAAATCTAGCACAGAAAAAGATAAAAGAAATAATTAATACACTTAGACTTTCTGGTAGATGGTTACTTTTACTTTTCACATTTTGCAAACTCCCTATAAGAAGTTATTACTCTAAAGGAAAATATAAATCGGCTTTATTTTTTTATTTTTATTTATTTGAAAGGCAGAATTACAGAGAGGGGGGGGGTGAAACAGAGAGATCTTCCATCCATCTACTATTCATTCCCTAAATGGCACAACTGTCTGGGCTGGGCCAGACCGAAACCAGGAGCCTCGTATCACATCGGAGTCTCCCAATATTGGGTGCATCTTCCCCTGCCTTCCCAGGCGCATTAGCAGGGGGCTGGATCGGAAGTGGAGCAGCACCCATATGGGATGCCAGTGTTGTAGATGGCAGCTTAAACCACTGCACCACAACACAAACCCCCAGATTTGCTTTTAAAAATTTACTTTTTGGCACTGGCACTGTGGTAAAGTAGGCTAAGCCTCCAGCCTGTGGTACATGCATTCCATATGTGTGCCATTTCATGTCCCTGTTGCTCTTATGATCCAGCTCTCTGCTATGGCCTGGAAAGCAGTGGAAGATGGCCCAACTACTTGGGCCCCTGAATCCACATGGGAGACCTGGAATAAGTTCTTCACTCCTGGTTTAAGATCAGCCTAGCTCCAGCTGTTGCTGCCATTTGGAGAGTGAACCAGCGGATGGAAGAGCGCCCCCCCCCCCCCCCCTGTAACTCTGCTTCTCAAATAAAATCTTTTTTAAAAATTACTTTGACTCCTCCGCCTGCGGCGCCGGCACCCCGAGTTCTAGTCCCAGTCAGGGCACCGGATTCTGTCCTGGTTGCCCCTCTTCCAGGCCAGCTCTCTGCTGTGGCCCGGGAAGGCAGTGGAGGATGGCCCAAGTGCTTGGGCCCTGCACCCCATGGGAGACCAGGAGGAAGCACCTGGCTCCTGGCTTCGGATCAGCGCGGTGCACCGGCCGCGGCATGCTGGCCGCAGCGGCCACTAGAAGGTGAACCAACGGTAAAGGAAGACCTTTCTCTCTGTCTGTCTCTCTCTCACTGTCCACTCTGCCTGTCAAAATAAATAAATAAATAAATAAAAAATATTCAAGACTTTAATAATCTATTTTCTCCCAAGCTCATTTCCTATTACATTCCCATTTCTCTTTCAAAAGCACCATAGTTCTGCCTTTCTCTGTCCATTTTCACTTCCCCTACAATTGTCGTTTCTCTGAGACTCTGTCCTGAATCCTACTACAAAAACTCACCTTTAAACACTATTTTCATCAAATCACTGTGTTTTCTTTTTTGAAATGCACAATGCTTCTTCTGGACTCAACGCTAAGCCTGTTGGATTAGGAATCTCCATTTCCCATTACAGCTTTTATCTTCAAATCAGGCACAACTATGAAGTCCTTTGAATTTAAAACATGCCCACTCTGTTTTCACTGGGTTATTCCCAACTTCAAACTTTTTTTTAAGGATTTATTTATTTACTTGAAAGGCAGAGTTACAGAGAACTAGAGGCAGAGGCACAGAGAGAGAGAGAGAGAGAATCTTTCGTCCACTGGTTCATTCCCCAGATGGCCTCAATGGCCAGGGCTGGGCCAGGCCAAAGCCAGACGCTTTATCTGGGTTATCTCACATGGGTGCAGGGGCTCAAGCATCAGGCCAGGCACATTTGCGGGGAGATGGATTGGAAATCGAAGAGCCAGGACTCGAAATGGTGCCCATATGCAATGTCGGTGCTATAAGCAGCAGCTTAACCCACTGTGCCACAGCACTGGCCCCCCAACTTCAGTCTTTAAATATTATTCTGCCACAGTTAATCCAAAATCCAAGCTCAAAGACTCGCGCAGGTTCTATCTTTTCCATCAATTATTCTTTTAATTATTCCAGTCCACAATGGTTTCTCTTCTGACTCCCTATCATATGGCCAGTCAATAACAAAGTGTAAGAATTCATTGTTCTGTCACTATTGTGTATATATAGGTTTTATTTCCCCAAATAAAGCACAAGACAGAGACTAAGAGGGTCAAAGAAAATGCTAAGCACAAATGATTAACACTTAATGAATAATACTTTTCCAAGTCAAAACACTCACGCTCCAAAATGTTTAAGTCAGCTTGTTTGAAGTCATGTGGGCTAAAAAGCTAATCTGGTTCGCATATTTCTTCCTTTATGCCAAATGTAAGACTCACTAGGTAGGAAAAAATCAATCACAAAAACTTTCAATTTGCTTCAATTTATACAGCGTAATCCAGTACTTTTTAAGACTAAAACAGAATTGCACATTTCTCCAGTCTCTTCTTGTAGAAGTATCTCCAAGCCAGGAGATTAAGAAAATGGACTTTTTTTTCCTTAATTAATCACTAATATTTCTGACTGTTACAACAAGAATGACAAGAAGACATGTTCAACACACAGTTTGCCACTTGACAGTAAGTTTTTTTGACCAACTTAGGAAATACTTATTGAATGATAGTGTTACGTTCAGAGAAACAGTACAAGACTGCACTAAGTTATATAGTTGACCATGCTTATCACCTAACATGCCCACTTTTTCATATCCTGTTTCCCTCTCCCGGGTTTCAGACCAATTTCTAAGATCTAACTCTCCCTGGGCCGGCGCCGTGGCTCACTAGGGTAATCCTCCGCCTTGAGGCGCCGGTACACCGGGTTCTAGTCCCAGTCGGGGCGCCGGATTCTGTCCCGGTCGCTCCTCTTCAAGGCCAGCTCTCTGCTGTGGCCCGGGAGTGCAGTGGAGGATGGCCCAAGTACTTGGGCCCTGCACCCCATGGGAGACCAGGATAAGTACCTGGCTCCTGCCATCGGATCAGCGCGATCCGCCGGCCACAGCGCACCGGCCATTAGAGGGTGAACCAACGGCAAAGGAAGACCTTTCTCTCTGTCTCTCTCTCTCACTGTCCACTGTGCCTGTCAAAAAAAAAAAAAAAAAAAAAAAGTCTAACCCTCCCATTCTATAAAACCTAAATCTAAATTCAGTCCAACCAAAGACATTAAATTCTCCAGGTTTTCAAGGCCCATATTAATCCAGATGACTCTGAGGTAAGTACCAGGTTTATAAAACATGAGTTAGTAAAATAAATGGACACAAGAATTCATTCAGTGTAGAAGCATAACTATTTTGCAGGCAGGCTTAAGCAACAATGGCAAAATGGAAAATGGAATTTCCCTGGGAGCCTTTGTCAGCTTCACGGGAAAATTCATAAAGAAACATCTTTTAATCAAAGTGTCAATATAATCGTAATGGACCATTTATAACATCAGGTTACCTGAAGCATGCCTCCCCTGACTCTGCGGCATTCTTTGGAAGAGATCATGATTGTATTCATAGTATCTGTAGTCTTCATGTGCACGATCTCCATGTGGCCGCCTTCTCTGGCCATCAAAAAAATTATCTGAATAATAGTATCGGGAACCAGAGTCTCCATTTTCAACAGCAAAATTAATTTCTGTGAGAAATGACTGAGAAGAGCCATATTCCCGAGGTACATCTGCTAGACTCCTGGCAAGATAAGAAGGTGCAGATAACCTGTTGCTTTCTCTTCTCATTATTTCATGAGGTGTTCTTTGAATTGGAGTTCTAAGGAAACTCTGGTTTCTTGAAACTACTCCATCTCCAGAAGTTGAAAAAGCAGTAGGGTTTGAATCTGGAAGACAGATATCAGTTCGTCTTGGAATTGTTGGACCATGCCGGATGAATGATGGCATCAGATCTATAATAAAACAAAGAGTACAATTATCATTTCAGTAAGCAATGAACTTTTCAAATGTTATGTGAACCACCCAAAAAATCACAAGATACTTAAAAAAAAACAACTTTAAAGTTTAAGTTAGTACTTGGGCATTTTAAATTGAGAAAGATTAGTATTTTCCTACTCAAATGAATTTATAATTTGCCTGAATGTGTTCTGTGTAAGCTTAGCCACAATCAAGTATATTCTGTATACTATATGATGAAGAAATATCAATAAGCTTATTTATGAACTATGTATCAATGAAGTACTCATGGATCAATGTATAAGAGTAGAAAATAACCTAACAAATCCATATGTAGTTACCAGCATAATTTACTTATGATCATGGTTTTGTCTGTACTTCTATTTAGAAATTATCAAAAAGCCTTCTTCACGGATGGTGTTGCAACACAGCAGGTTAAGCCACAGCCTTGGACAACACCATCTCATATGAGCACAAATCCTAGCTACTCCAATTCCAATACCGCTCCCTGCTCATGTGCCTGGGAAAGCAGCAGAAGATGGTCCAAGTGCTTGGGCCACTGGCACCCACAAGGGAGACCTGGAAGGAGTTTCAGACTCCTAGCTTCAGCCTGGCCCAGTTCTAGCCATTGTAGCTATCTGGGGAGTGAATCAGCAGATGGAAGATCTCTGTCTCTCCTAATTCTGCATTTCAAATAAATAAATAAACCTAAAAAAAAAATCCTTTTTAAGCAAACACTATTTCAAAGATAAAACTGACAATATAGTGCTACTCCCAAACATGTAAATGTGGATTTCATTAAAAAGTTTTAAATTAGTAACTTCCTACTTTTGAAATTATCTAGCACTCATTAAGTGATCCAAAGTAATCAGGGATGGGTATCTGGAGCCGTGGTAAATCACCACTTGGCATGCCACATTCCCTAGTGGAGCTTCTGGGCTCAAATCCTGGCTCCACTTAAGAGTCCAACATCCTGCTAATGCATACCCCGGAAAGCCGCAGATGATGCCTCAAGTACCTGGGTCCCTGCCACCCTAAGGGAGACAGGGATTACGATCCAGACTCATGGATTTGGCCTGGTCCAGCCCTGGCTGTTGCTGGCATTTGGGGACTGAACTAGCAGATGGAAAATCTGTCTACCTTTCAAATAAAATGAAAATAAAAAAATTTTTAAAGTAACCAAAATTTTAGAGAATCAAAATCTTATGTATGAAAATTAAACATAAAAGGAGTGCATTTCAAAGAGGCACATAAATGTGCCAGTTAAAACACAGCAAGCTTGAAACTAGGATTCCTTTAAAAATAAGTAATTATAACTCAAAACAGAAGATAACAGAAGAATAGCTTTTTAGCATACGGTCTTTTTGAATACAGAATGAGAAAAGAGCATAGACATTCCTGGTGGAAAAGCTAATGTCTTTAAAGCATGATGACAACTGGATACGGAGACCATTTTATTCCTTGTAAACAATATTTGAGGGCACTCATTAATAATCTTCAGTAGCTATCACATTAATATCTGAATAAATAAGCCTCAATACTTAATACTAAAGATACTGTATCAAATTGCTCAAAGGTGTGACAAACCTATTTTATGATTCCAAATAATGTTCATAAGCCTTATTTACAGCAAATAGCAAGCTATCATTTAAAAACCACCAGAAAACCAAGCTGTCAAAAACATATTTAAAAGTGAACTTTCCAGCCGGCGCCGTGGCTCAATAGGCTAATCCTCCACCTTGCGGCGCCGGCACACCGGGTTCTAGTCCCGGTTGGGGCGCCGGATTCTGTCCCGGTTGCCCCTCTTCCAGGCCAGCTCTCTGCTATGGCCAGGGAGTGCAGTGGAGGATGGCCCAGGTGCTTGGGCCCTGCACCCCATGGGAGACCAGGAAAAAGCACCTGGCTCCTGGCTCCTGCCAGGATCAGCGCGGTGCGCCGGCTGCAGCGGCGGCCATTGGAGGGTGAACCAGCGGCAAAGGAAGACCTTTCTCTCTCTGTCTCTCTCTCTCACTGTCCACTCTGCCTGTCAAAAAAAAAAAAAAAAAAAAAAAAAAAGTGAACTTTCCAGTTACTGGCGTCCCCATCTATTTTGTTGAGCAGCACTGCAAGTACTGGAAGGCTAATGATGTGGCTACAATGGAAAAACATGTTCTCCACTCCTTTCTTTGTGACCTTGGGCAAATATCAGGAGTGTCTAGGAACAGCCTTTCCGATTACAATATGAAGTAATGCTTAAGTCACAAGGTTACCACCAGCGTCCAAGAAGGAAACTTATTCAAGCAGTGGCTAGCTCCTGAGCTCAACGTCGTCCTCAACACATGCCTAAAAATTCAAGAGATTCAGAGTCGAACACTTTGAGAAGCGCTGGGGGGAAGAAGACGGGGAGCACGCATATCATTAAGAATTAAAAAAAATTTTTTATGGTATTTCCCTATTACGACAGGAGAAAATATTTTGAGTCTTTTGGGGACGCAACGAAAACAGTTCCTCTGCTCCAGATCTAAAGAGCGACGAGGCTTGGGGGTAGCGGTTGTTTTTCCGCTTTTCCCGGTCCGGCAGGACGAAGGAATTCCGCCCCGCAGAGTGCACACAACTCCCAACACGGGAGAGTGACACGCGCCCGCGGTGTTTGCAAACATGGGCGCATCTCTCCCAGCACGGCAGTGTCGCAGCCTAAACCGCTTTTACTCCGGCAGTAGCTCGGGATCAGCAATGTAGGCGTCCCCTAGAAATCTCTCTCTTCTTAGGAACTGCGCCCGGGCAGGCAGGGGAGTCTTGTTAATTTTAGGGGGAGTCGGGGGGAGGGGAGAACCCAAGTTCCTTACTCCTCATCGAATTCCCACGAACAAACAGCGCTCCGGCACCGCACACGCACACGCCCTCTGCGGGGACCCCTGAGACAGGCGCGCCCGCCCCGGCCAGGTGAGGTGCGCCCCGCCGCCCGACACTCACTCCGCAGCAGAGGCGACGTCTCCTTCTTCACGTACTTGCCCTGCACCTCGGCCGGCTTGGACACTTCGTTTTTGGTTTTCTTGCGGGACAGCATCCTCCCCCGACGAGGCCTGAGGCCGCGCCAAGCTGCCGCCCTAGGGCTCCGCGCCGGGCGCCGGCCGTCTCCGCTTCCACCTCCGCCGGCGCCGCCGCCTCCTTCCCTCCCGAGCCGCCGCCGCCGCCTCTCCGCAGCCCGGAGCCGCCCGCAGGGACAACCGCATGTTCGGGGCGCTAAGCGCGCCAGCCGCCACTCAGTCGCATGTCAGTTCCTTCCCGGAAGTCTGCCCGCTCCACGACGCTGCCCGGGGACGCCGTGAGGAGGGTCCAGGGACGCCGGGCCAAGGCCATGGTGCGCCGCCGACCGCCTAGTAACCGCTACAGCCGCCGCCGCCGCCGCCGCCTACGTCCCGTAAACTTTCCCCGCGGCCGCTGGGAATTCTGGGAAACTCGACGCAGCGCCAGCCGCCGTCGCCGCCCCTCCCCCCGCCGCCGCTCCGGGGCGCGGCTGTGGAGTCCGGGAGTCGGGCTCCGGAGCCCTCAGCTAACGGGCCGTTCGTGCTGTGTGCCCCGGAGAGCCGGCGGCGGGCCTCATACCTGCTCGGCTAGGAGCGGCTTCCCCGGCCCGAGAGGACGAGGCGGAAGCGGCCAGACCGAGCACGGGAGACCGTCGCACGGCCAAGCCAGCCGCTGCGCTCTGCTCGGGAGCTTGCACGGGCGGCGGCGGTGGCGACGCCCCCTGGTCGCGTGCCTGGCGTCTTTGTTGAGTGAGGGCGTCCCTCCCGGAGTTTCCTGGGCTGGGGGATTCAAGCTTCTAAGAGCTCGGCGTGAGAACAGAGTCGAAGGACTGCGACCCACCGAGTAACCTGGATGCCCCTTTTGTTGAAAACATCGGTCCATCCAATACTGATTAAACGCATGTAATTGCTCCTCCGCTCCCCGGGAGAGCGTCTGCTAAAGGGGAAAAAATGGAGGAAAACCCCAAAATGGAGTTTCTAATATCTTACTTAAGATGAATTTAGTGTTTGCGTGCTACGGTCATTTCATTTCAAAGTTACTATCAGTGTATTTAATAGCCATATATTTCCTCTTGGAGTTACATATTAGAATCGTGAAATTTTGAAGATTTTTGAGCACTAAAAGGTCTACGAGTGTTTTGTCTGAAAGAGTAGACCCTGCTTTCTTGGCTGTAACTCAGCCGGGCTGCCGGCTGTACAGGATAACATTCTGAACCTAAGATGAGATTCATCACCTCGTGTCCAAAGTCAGGCGTTAGTAATGGAGAATGTTTTTCCTGAGATCGAAAATATCTCCTAAGACCTGTAAAACCTGTGTCACAGTTAACAGACATGGAATCTTTTATTACAAAATGGAAAATTTATTTGGAAAATGGTCAAAATTTGTCCCCGCATGCGCAGAAGATGTGATTATCTAGTGTCTGTCTACATCTTACCCTTCCTTGGTGCAGGTCTCCCACGGTTTATTCAACAACCACATATTTTTTTATTGTGCAGGCACTATGTTAGGCGGTGTTCTAAGTTCTTGAAATATAACAATAAAGAACAGAAGATTTCTCCTCGCGGGGAAGAGAGATGATAAAGAAGAAAAAGAGAACATCCTGCGTTAGATGGTGGTTCGTGCTGAGTTGGACAAATATTAAACAAGAGAAGGCCCACACTCGGAGAGGCGATGAAGTGGCCAGAGAAGGCCCATGAGAAGGCGACACAGGAGTTAAGTGATAAAGTGAGGAAGTAGACCTGGTGGCTCTCTGGATATTCTGGGCAGAAAGAACAAGTGCAAAGTCCCGGCAGATGACCTTGTTTCTGGCAGATTGGAGGAATGATAAGAGGGTCTGTGTAGCTGGTGAAGAGGAGAGAATAGTGGAAAAAGAAGGTAGCCTGAATGATGGCTGGGGCACCTAGGGCTTTGAAGGTCATTGTAAGGAATTTGGCTTGGAGCAGACTGAGAGGATGTGACTTAATGGTTTAAAAAGGATCTCTTTGGATGCTGTGTTGAGTAGGCTGAGGGGTAGGAGGGCAGAAACATGGTGACAGGTCAGCTTAGTTACACCACAGACATGATTTAAAGAGCCAATGGGATGTATTGATGACTGAATTTGTAGTGTGAGATTAAGATGAGTGTGCAAATCTTCACAATAAACAGAATGGAACTCCACAGGAGATTATACTCTTTGGAGAGGACCATTCAGAATAGTAGCTTGCTCCTGTGATTCAGCTAAAAGGACCAGCACTAAAATATTGGTAGTGTGAATGGAAAATAATGAGTGATGAGACAGTGATAAAAATGCAGGGTGTGGGTATTTGGCACAGCAGTTTAGAAGTTGGTTTGAGTGCCCCCAGTTTATATCGGAGTGCCTGGGTTTGAGGCCCACCTCTGCTTCTAATCCAGTTTCCTACTAATGTGCACCTGGGGAGGCAGTAGATGCTAGCTCCAGTGCTTGGGTCTCTGCACTGGGGTTGAGTTCCCTACTCTTGGCTTTAGCCTGGACCAACTCTGGCTGTTACGGGTGTTTAGGAAGTAAACCAAAAGATGGAAGCTCACTCTCTGTCTTTCCACTTCCTTTCCTCCCTCTCTGCCTTTCAAATAAAGTTTAAAAGAATTGTTACCAGAGAATTAAAAAAAAAAAAACTTTAACAAAAACGAAAAAAATTAGAAAACAGTCGGGTTCTGTTGTAGGTAGAGTCTGAAGGTGGGAGGTGAAGCAGGATAAGGGGCAACAAGCAAGCGCCAGGTTTCTGCCCAGGGCTCACAGCAAATGGATATTAAGACCTTGTTAATAAAGGTGACTCTTCGCACTTGAGGCTTTCCCAGGGACTGAAATACAGAATACCTTTCACATTTCTTGAAAGAATTCCAGAACTTTATGGGTGGAAAAGAATTCTGAGATCATCTAGACTAACCTCATTTTATCAACAAAGCTAGAAACATGAATGTTTTGCCTCGAGTTACCTTCCTGGTTGGTGGCAGGCTAATATCAGGACTGGAGTTGTTTATGCCAGTTGTTTATTTCCTGCTTCAGCATATCAACAATCCCACTTGCGTAAATTCATACTGTTTCTAACAGTTGTTTTGAAAGCCGTCCATGTTTCCTAAAAAATACTCCCATCATCAGTGCTATTTCAACTCTTGATTTAGAGCAGAGAGAAAGCCTCAATTAGGTGCTCTCTTCAAACCTATAATTTGCCTTTTTATCAAGGAGGGTGCATTCCAGAATCAACAATCTGCAGACATAATCAGCAGTGGCACTGCAGAGCAAATATATGAATTTGGAATCCAAATCCTTAAATCCAGAAGCTTTGAAAGAATATTTGTTTTGTAAAAAAATTCCTAGATTCCTGGGAATTTTAAGGAAGGCATCCAGACTTTGCAACTATAATTCTCCAGACACTGCCTTTGATAGAGCTAATACTGCATTACATTATGGAGGTTACTTTTCCCCTTGCTGTTACATTTTTGATGGAAACAAATAAGCTGTTAGGGAGTTCTATCTTCCTAACAACGACATTTAAAATTAATTGAGCATTAGAATTTCTATTAGAGGAGACAAGGTATGACCCTTGGCTAGCCCCAGTGTTCTCTGGGTCTTACGTTTCTCACATAAAATTGAAGAAATTGGACCATTTGATTTCTAAAGTTAGCGCCACATAAGCAGAAAGAAATATACAAAAAAATGAAAACAGTTATCCTAGGAGAGTAATAAGCATGAGGTTTTTTTAAAAGTTCTTATGTTTCCACTAAAGAATTATTAAAATTTTAAAGTATCAGTTTTATATAAAATTATTATCATTAAAGTAAACTTTAATGCCAAATTGTTGCTTTCAAAGAGAGCTAAAATCCTTAGGCTATTTTTAAAATAGCAAGTTATCCAGTAAAGGATTTTCTAAGAAAGAATCCAAGTGGAGATAAGTTCTGAATATGGAGGCTCTTAAACAAATACACACACACACATACACATACACACACACACACACAGAGGGAATGTGGAAGGTAGGAACAAAGAAAAGAAAAAAGAACTTCTACTTTCTAACCCACTTTTCTACTCTTCTGGTCATGTAACAAGATAAACTTAATATGTCTCAGGAAGAGGTAGTAATTATTCCAAAGTCTACAGCTCTTCAACCTTCTTAAGTTTTGTTCTCAAAACCTGGGAGTATAAATTTCTGAGTGCACTTTAGGTAAAAACTTCAGTTGTTTCATATGAAGGACAAGGATGTGTAATATCTACACAGCTCTCAAAATGTGGTTGCTTAGTAGCAGCAACTAAGTTGGATTTCCGAAGTCCTCTAGCGTCTGATTAATCATTCTCCCAAAACAGAGAATTAGTGTCAAAGTGCTTATCAAAAGGAGTCAGACTGGGAGTTTTGGTGTCCCCCACCACCACCGTGTTTAGCTCTCATTCCTACATATGATCACCACTTGGATTTATAGGTCCTCTAAAACCTTGGAAGCTAGTCAGAATGAGTCTCTCTCTCTCTCTTTTTTTAAGAGTTATTTATTTATGTAATTAAAAAGGCAGAGTTACAGACAGAGGGAGAGACAGAGAGGTCTTCTACCCACTGGTTCACTCCCCAAATGGCTGCAGTTGATCCAAAACCAGTAGCCAGGAGCTTCTTCTGGGTCTCCCATGTGGGTTCAAGAGCCCAACCAAGCCATCTTCCACTGCTTTCTTAGGCAATTAGCAGGGAGCTGAATTGGAAGTGGAGCAGTCAGGACTCGAACTGGTGTCCATAAGGGATGCCAGTGCTGCTCAACCTGCTAAGCCACAGCGCCGTCACCCAGAATGAGTCTTTCTTTCATCCTTGACATACTGGCCTTTGATTTCAGTTGTCCATCTTAAAAGATCTGTCTATATCTTGGCCTCTGTGGTCCTAGAAGCTTTTACCTTCCTTCCAAAATTAGGCCTTTTCTTTAGCTGTTTTCAATTTTAAACTATTCTTTGGAATGATCAATTTTTTACTTGTCTTTGTTAGTTTTTGAGAACCTGGTAAAAATATACTTAGACCTCTCACGTTGGGCTTTATTGTGGAAATACCTGAATCACTTCCATACATCAGAATTGAGCAATACTGAGAAGTACTAGTGCAACCTCATTGGCCTACACTTTTCTTTGCTGGGGCTCCTTCATCTTGAAAAGCACCAAATGGGATTGGAGACAGAATAGTCTTCTGCCTTCAACAGCTGTTGGGAATTTCACTGATCTTTGAACACTCCATCTATTAATCCAGCCTGGGACCTACTCTCTGAGTCTTTCTTCTCACTGCCAAAAATGCTGTACTTGTGGAAACTTGCTCTGTTTCCTCTCCTCCCTGTTTCATAGGCTGCTTTGGTGAAGGCTCTGCTGACAATTTGGGGCAATAAACTTTAACCTATGGTACAAGGCAAATGTGATTTAGGGAGGAGGGACTGAAAAATAGCTGTGTTGGAAACATTTTCAAGAAAAGTTTAAGTAGAATTCCTTTGGTAGAGCCAAGATACAAAGGATAAAGGGAAAAAAAAGGAAATGTCCTATTGCATGTGGAGATGTGGCCTCTCCCTTCTGGTCTGTACTTACTTAACAGTGAAAGAAGGTAGAATAAAATAATGCACAGTTATTCCAAGAACACAAGATGGGCCAGCAGTAAGTGTGACATTAGTGAACATCTGGAAGATGAGGAGTAATAGGGTTGAGGGGAGGTGAGGAGGGGATAAAGAGAAGATGAAGTAGAACAGAGAAAGCCACAGACTAAAACCCTTGTGAAAGCACAAACAGCCAAATGCTTATGAGAGGCTTGGGACTCATATGTGTCTGGTTAAATTAAGAAATATAGGAAACGAATGTGGAGCTTAAAATAATCATTAATAGAAAGTCAAACTCCACTTTGTGAGCATATAATTTCAGGTAGCCAGGCACCTGTCCCAAAAAAAGAGATCCTTGGATTCTTTTCTGGAGAAATCAAATAGCTCTTCAGCAAAGGTCTTGGCAATATGACATTTGTATGTCCTGCAATGAAAGAGCCAACCCATCTCAAAGAGCTGTCTTGTAGGCAATAGGTCCCTATCTCTGAGACAATACTCTCAAGTGTTTCTTTGTTTAATATGTCATTCTTAAATAAAAATATGCAAGCATAGAGCACCAGAAACTTTAGGAAAATGTACAGCATGAGTGACAGCAAGATAAACAGAAAAATAGACTCCAAAGAAAACATAATTCAGCATACAAATGAGTACTTTAAGCAGCAATGCTTATTACCATCAACCGAGGATTTGAGGGAAGATACTTATCCATCAGTAAAACGTCAACAGGATGCTATGAGAAAGAAACCTTTAGAAAACAATGAAGAGTTCTTGGAAATTAAAGATACAGATTTCCAAAATAGCATATTCAGATGATAAAGCTGAGTAAATTTCCCAGAAAATAAAGCAAATAGACCAAGATGGGAAATATACGAAGGGAAAAATAAGAGAAACAGGCTTTATACACAAGCCCTGATATCTTTAAAAGATGAGTTCCAGAAGGAGATAATGGAGAAAATGGAGAGGACAATATTTAGTCAGTGTGAAAATTTTTTTCAGACATGAAAGAAATTTCCCAATTCTAAAGACATCTCAAGTGCTCCTCAAAATTAATAGAAACACATCCATGTCTCAATCTGTCATTATGAAGTTTCAGAACATCAAGGCTAAAGAGAAGATCCTAAAAGCTTTCAGTTATAACAAAGTTCAGTTATAAAGGGATGAGAATAAGGCTGGCATCTCATATTTCAACATCAGATGTTTGTCCTACAACAAAGATTACTGTAGGACAATAGAGCAATTTCTTCCAATCAATGAGGGAAAATCTGTTTCAGCCTACAGTTCCATATCCATCCAAAATGCCAACAAAAGCAAGGGGAGAACAGAGATATTTATGGATGTGAAGGGACTCAGAGTATGCTCATCTAGGCTATTCTAGTAAGTTGCTAGAAGTTAAGTTATAACAAAATGAGAAAGTATGGGGCCGGTGCTGTGGCGCAGTGGGTTAAAGCCCTGGCCTGAAGCGCCGGCACCCAATATGGGCGCTGGTTCTAGTCCGGGCTGCTCCTTTTCTGATCCAGCTCTCTGCTATGGCCTGGGATAGCAGTAGAAGATGGCCCAAGTCCTTGGCCCCCTGCACCCGCACGGGAGACCAGGAAGAAGCTCCTGGCTTCGGATTGGCCATTCTTTGCAGCTTTTCCAGGCTCATTAGCAGAGAGCTGGATCAGAAGTGGAACTGCCAGGTCTTGAATCAGAGCCCATTTGGGATGCCAGTGCCACAGGTGGCGGCTTTACCCACTATGCCGCCGTGCTGGCCGACCACTCTCATTCTTGACAATGATTTGTGTCTCCTCTTTTCTTTGCCAGTCAGTCTGATTTGCTGTTTGTCAAGGTTGTAAATCTTGAGTAGGTGTTTCACCTATTGTTTGTATTTGTGTTTTTGAAACTCCAATCTTTATATGCATTGTCTTTTTTTCCTGTATAATTTGGTTTAATTTGGTCCTTTTTCTAGTTGCTTCAGGTGAAGGCGATGATCGCTGACTAGAGACTTTTGTCCTTTTCAAATATAAATGTTTAGTACTACAAATTCTTCTGTGAGTACTGTTTCAACATCAATTTTGAAATGTTTTTTATTTTGTCTGTTTTTAATTTTTTTTTAACTATGAAGTTTTTAGGAGTGTCTTGGTTTCCAAATAGGTTAGGGTATTTTCTAGCCATCTGCTTGTTACTGGTTTCTGATTGCAGTCAGAGAATGCACCCTGAATGACTTGAATCCTTTCACATGAATTGAGACTTGTTTTACAGCCCCAGACATGGTTTAGCTTGGTCAATGTTCCATTGTGTGCCTGAAAAGAATGTGTATTCTACTGTTGGGTGGAATGTTCTATAAATGTCAATTCTGGTTTTATAGTGCTCAAGTCTTCTACATCTACAGTAAGGCAGAATAATAGCTCCCAAAGATTTTCATGCTCTAATCCCCAGAACTTGCAAATGATACTTCTTGTGACAAATGGACTTGGCACCAATGATTAAAGTTAAGAGCAATAATATCAAAAGAGTAGTTTGGTTTGCCCAGGTGTGGGTGGAGGGACCCAAGGACTTAGGCCATCCTCAACTTCTTTTCAAGGTGTATTAGCAAAGAGCTGGATCAGAAGTGGAGTAGCTAGGACTTGAACCAGCCCATGTGGGACGCCAGCATTGCAGGCAGCAGCTTAACCCATTTTGCCACAACAGAGGCCCCAAAAACTGAGAAATATTTTTTAAATTTTTATTTATTTGAAAGACGGTTACAGAGAAAGAGAGATCTTCCAACCACTGGTTCACTATCCAGATAGCTGAGCCAGGCCAAAATCAGGACCTCCATCCAGGTCTCCCACATGGGTGGCAGGATCCCAAGTACTTGGGCCATCCTTTACTGCTTTCCCAGGTACACTAGCCTTGAGCTGAATGGGAAGTGTGGCAGCTGGAACTCAAACCGGCATCCATGTAGGATTCTGATGTGGCAGGCAGGGTTTTAACCTGTGTACCAAAACACTGGACCCTGAAAACTGAGAAATTTTTTAAGTATTAACTTTAAAATATGAATAATAGGCCTATCACATGTAAACAATGTAACATATTTTGGAAAATAACCATCTCTCCAAAATAAAAAAAAAAAAAAGGGAAAGAACTCTAAAGTGTTTTGAATGCCTGGTTAGTAGAAAATAGCTGAATTCTCTTATCTACTTCTGCAGTCACTGTTGACATTTTGTTTTCATTGAAGAATATGAAGACCTGGCTTCATTAAGACTATCTTAATATATCTTTCAGATAATTGTGAATATCTTCATTGATAATAAACTAAAATCAACAAGTTAGAGTTTAATAAAAGTATACTGTAATGTATAATTTGAAACCATACCAGCAAATTCTTTTGTACTTGTTCATTAATATCTAGTGGTCTATCTTGGACTTTGAATGGATCTTCTATGCATGCATAATTTTGTAACATCATAGATTGATCATTTCGAAAATATTGGCTCTTGAGTTAATATGTGATATATTTTTTATTGTTATGTGCCACTGAAGAATATTTTAAATTCACAATAATAGATATCACTGAATTAACACAAAATTCTCTAAATATTTGAAAGACATGAAGGTCAGTGATAGATACAAGTTTTCAAAATCCTAATTAAATGTTGAATTTGGTCACTGACATGGTATATTGCCAGTTTTCACTAATTAAAAACAATGTTTTCTAGGTATTAAAGTTTGAGTAACCATAGTTATTTGTGTTTCACTGAAATAAAAACATTGGTCTATTGAAAATAAAAATATAAAATAATATAATAAAAATAAAAGTACATAAGTGCTTTTCCTTGAGATAACCATCATACGTAAGTATGGAGAAAAGAAGATTTGCTTCCACATCCATCGCACTTAAGTATGGAGCAAAGACACTTCACTTCCTATTTTGTTGCCTACAATATTAGGATGGTTTGTATGGAAGAGTCAAGAATGACTAAAAGTAACAATTTTACTTCAAGTGTTAAGGAATTTTTTTTAAAGATTTATTTATTTATTTGAAAGTCAGAGTTACACAGAGAGGCAGGGAGGAGAGGCAGAGGGAGAGGGAGAGGGAGAGAGGTCTTCCATCCGCTGATTCACTCCCCGATTGGCCGCAACAGCCAGAGTTGCACTGATCCAGAGCCAGGAGCTTCTTCCAGGTCTCCCACGTGGGTTCAGGGGCCCAAGGACTTGGACTATCCTCTACTGCTTTCCCAGGCACAGCAGAGAGCTGGATCAGAAGCGGAGCAGCCAGAACACGAACCCGGCGCCAGTATGGAATGCCCGCGCTTCAGGCCACTGCCACTGTTAACCCACTGCCATAGCGCCTGGCCCCTTAAGGAAATTCTTATGTAAAACTGGCTCCCTCCTCAACTTCCCACCCACATTCTAAGACTATGTGGCAGTTGATACAGTTTTGTGTGACTGTTTTGATGTATACTGAGAAGCCACCAGTTTTATCTACTATTGCTTTTATACAATAAATGCAGATGACAACTGAGCCAAATGCTACCCCCAGAAGGCAAACTGTATCCTAATGAAATTTTATCATTTAATTTAATGGACCTGCTGAAATGAGAATTGAGGACTCCTAGGTTTCATGGACCATATTTTGAGAATTGTTCATACATCTTAACGTTTATCATAGTCATTATGCTTTACATAAAGTGTATCTCAGGCCTCACAAGTCCAACAAGATCAGTATTGTCCTCCCTGTTTTACAAATGGCAGCAAGAAAAGGTCAGATAGGTTAAATATTTAAGATCTATTTTATGAGGGGGAGGGAGAGAGGAAGAGAGAGGGAGAGTTCTTCCATTCACTGTTTTATTCCCTAAATGGCTGCAACAGCTGGAGCTGGGCCAATCCAGAGCCAGGAGTTTCTTTCGGGTTTCCCACATAAGTGCAGGGTCCCAAGGGCTTGGGCCATCTTCTATTTGCTATTAGCAACTACATGCAACTAACCATGTTTGCAGATGATGATTATTTTATATATGTATATGATACTTCAAACATCCTATAGGGAAAGAAAGCAGCTCAGAACTTACTTTGATCTTGTACTTGCATCTCAGTGGTTACAAACCCTCCAGTCAAGATTGTCAGCTTTTCCATCCACTGGGATTCTGAGAAACTGTTTGAAATTGGCTGCATCCCCAACTCCATCTTTCACAGGTGCAATCAAGAGTGAACTTCAGAACTTGCTTCCTTTTTTTTTTTTTTTTTTGCCTCCCTTTTTCACAAGCCCTTTTGTGGGTACCATGATGGCAGTGGTAGCAGAAAGCCACTCAAAGTTTTTATTTTGTTTGGAATGAAGAGATCGAGGGAGAAAGACAGAGGCTGGTTTACCCCACAAGTGCCTCCAGCGGCCAGGGCTGGGCCAGGTCTCAGAAGAGGGATAAAAACTTAATCTGGGTCCTGCTGTTTGGATGGTAAGAACCCAACTCTTTTTTATTTTTTTTTATTATTATTTTTTTTATTTTTGACAGGCAGAATTAGACAGTGAGAGAGAGAGAGAGGCAGAGAGAAAGGTCTTCCTTTTGCCGTTGGTTCACCCTCCAATGGCCGCCACGGCCGGCGCACCACGCTGATCCGAAGCCAGGAGCCAGGTGCTTCTCCTGATCTCCCATGCGGGTGCAGGGCCCAAGCACTTGAGCCATCCTCCACTGCCTTCCCGGGCCATAGCAGAGAGCTGGCCTGGAAGAGGGGCAACCGGGACAGAATCCGGTGCCCCGACCGGGACTAGAACCCGGGGTGCCTGCGCCACAAGGCGGAGGATTAGCCTATTGAGCCACCACGCCGGCCAAGAACCCAACTCTTTGGGTACATTGGGAAGCAGCAGGAGAGGAGCCAGACCTTGAATCCAGGCCCTCTGACATGGGATGCAGGAATTTCAAGCAGCAGCTTAACCCTTGAGCCAAATGCCACCGCAACCCCTGCAAAAGTTTGTTAAGAGTATGGGTTGGAACGGGACAACCTCTCTTTTTTTTTTTCCTTTTTAGAAGCAGCTTCGAGAGAATTTACATAGAATAAATTGTTCCTATTTTAAATGTACAATCTAGTCAGTTTTGATAAGTATTGCAGTCATTAATCACCAGCAAAATAAGTACACAGAAAATTCTCATTACTCCAGAAGTTTCTCCATATATGTCTTTTATATATTTTTTTAAGATTTATTTGATTCATTTGAAAGAGTTACAGAGAGGTAGAGACAGAGAGGTCTTCCAGCCATTGGCTCATTTCCCAGATGGCCGCAACGGCCGGAGCTACGCTGATCCAAAGCCAGGAGCCAGGAGCTTCTTCTGGGTCTCCATGTGGGTACATGGAGGGGCCCAAGGACTTGGGCCATCTTCTACTGCTTTCCTGGGCCATAGCAGAGAAGAAGAGGAGCAGCCAGGACTAGAACCAGCACCCATATAGGATGCCGGAGCTTCAGGCCAGGGCTTTAACCCGCTGTGCCATAGTGCTGGCCCCTCATATATGTCTTTATAGTGGCTCTTTTCTGTCCTTGAACTCTAGCAACCAGTGATCTACTTTATATTAGTAGGATTTTGTAGATTCTAGAATATTGTATGGATAAAAAAAAAAGATAGTCTATGATTGGATTATACTGATAGAATAGCTATGATATACTAAATATACATTAGATAGAATAGAATCATATAGAAGTTGTATAGGCCTAATTTCATTAACTTAGCATAATGCCATACTAGACCATGTATCATTTGTTCATCTTTTTTACCACTGAATACTGTTCCATCATATGGATATACCACAATTTATTTATTCATTCAGATGGTGATAGACATTTGAGTTATTTCCAGCATTTTATAAATAAAGCCAAAGTGAACACTGAGATGTAAGCTTTGTGTGGTATGTGCTTACGTTTCTTCTGTACTTACAGCTAATGTACTTCAGAACAGAACTGGGGAGTCACACCATAAGAACAGGTTTAGGTTTTACAGTTTCAACTTTGGGCATTTGGTGCAGTGGTTAGGTTTTACAGTTTCAACTTTGGGCATTTGGTGCAGTGGTTAGGATGCCACTTGGGATGCTAACATCCTATATCAGAGTGCCTTGTCAGTCCTGTCTGCACTTTGCATTCCAGCTTCCTGCTAATGTGCACCCTGGGAGCAGGTAATGGCTCAAGTAGTTGCCCCTGCACCTATATGGGAGGCCTAGGGAGAGTTCGTAGGCCTTTGAGGTGTAAACCAGCAGATGGGAGATTATCTCTGTCTCTCTCTTTCTGCCTTTAAAATGAAAACATTTTCTTAAAGTCACACTTTTTTTAAAACTGTTTTTGGAAGTCAGAGTTATGGAGAGAGAGAGACAGACAGACAGAAAGACCACCCATCACTAATTCATTCCCCAAATGGCTGCAATAGCCAGGGCTGGGCCAGGCTGATCTGGGCCTATCATATGGGCAGCAGAGGCCCCAACACTTGGGTTATTCTCTGCTGCTTTTCCCATGCCATTAGCAGGGAGCAGGATCAGAAGTGAGTCGGCCAGGACACAAACCAGCTTATACATAGGAAGCTGGTGTTGCAGCTGGCAGCTTTACCTGCTATGCCACAACGCCAGTCTGAACATTTAAAAAATTAGCTTAAAATTTTTTTCCTAGTTCTTCAAGGTGGCTCTACTCTGGTGAATTCATAACAACAATGTAGGGAAGTCAATGTTGCTCCATAGCCTTGACAACACTGGGTAATGTTGCTCCTTTTAGTTCTATACATTCCAGTGAGCCTATAGTATCATGTTCTGACTTTGAGTTGCATTTCCCTAATGACTAATGATTCTTTAAAGATTTACTTATTTGAAGAGCAGAGTATCAGAGGGAGAGAGACAGACTGGTCCACTCTGCAAATGCCCATCACAGTGGGGGCTGGGCCAGGAGGAAGCCAAGCACCAAGAACTGCAGCTACGCCACTCCCACATGAGTGGCAGGAACCATCACCCGCTGCCTCTCAAGTACAATACTAGGAAGCGAGGTTGGAAGCAGAGGACTAGGACTTGATCCTGGACACTCTGGAATAGGATGCAGGCATCCCAATTGAGAACTTAAGTCACTGTGCTACAACACTTGTGCCATGATTTTTTTTTTTTTAAGATTTATTTATTTACTTGAAAGGCAGAGTTACAGAGAGGCAGAGGCAGAGAGAGTGAGTAAGAGAAATGTCGTCTTCCATCCACTGGTTCACTCCCACAATGGCAACAAGAGCCAGAGCTGTGCCAATCCAAAGCCAGGAGCGTCTCCCGGGTCTCCCACGTGGGTGCAGGGGCCCAAGGACTCAGGCCATCCTCCACTGCTTTCCCAGGCCATAGCAGAGAGCTGGATCAGAAGTGGAGCAGCCAGGACTGCAACCAGCACCCACATGGGATGCTGGCATTTCATGTGGCAGCTTTTACCTGCTACGCCACAGCACCAGCCCCTTGTTCCATAATTTTTAACATTTTTTTTGATGTGTTCATCTGCTGTGCACCTTCTGTCTTGTACTGTTGACTGACACGGAAGCAACCTGAGAAATGTGGCTTTTGGCCATTTTTTATTATGGGTAATTATCCTAAAATATATTTAAACTTACACAGCTGTAACTTCACTAACTGACATAATCTTATGAGACCACCGTTTGCCTGAAATGTTATTAGGCAGTGCATCATGGTATTTTATTTGATAAAGCAATGGTTTAATTATTTCAGTGATTTTTTTACTGCTTTACTATTTGTCAAGATGAAATGATTCTTTATAAAATATGACTATAAGGTCTTTAAGCAGATACAACTTTGTAAACATTTTCTGTCAAGTTCTAGATTGCGTCTGTATTTGCCTGATAGTGTCTCTTTCTTACCCCTGTAAATCGGGTCATTTATTTTTTTAGCCTTATTTTATTTAAGACTTATTTATTTACTTGAGAGGCATAGTTCAAGAGAGAGAGAGGCAGAGAGAGGCAGAGACAGAGAGAAAGTGTTTGTCCATCCACTGGTTCACTCCCCAAACACCGGCCAGAGATGGGCGGATCCAAATTAAGGAGCTAGGAGCTTCTTCTGGGTTTCCCATGAGAGTGTAGGGGCCCAAGCACTTGGGCCATCTTCTACTGCTTTCCCAGGCCATCAGTAGGGAGCTGAATTGGAAGTGGAGCAGTTGAGACTTGAACCAGCACTCATATGGGATGCCAGCGCTGCAGGCAGATACTTAACCTACTATGCCACAGTACTGGCCCCTTCTCACTTTTGATTATTATGTAATACATTTTTAAGGTGATGTAATAAAGTGATTCTACACACATGTACAGAGTAAACTGATCAGATCAAGTAATTAATATTTCTATTTCCTTATCTTTTATTTATATTTACCACCTAGGAGCTCCTGTCTTTTAGTTGTTCATATAGTACGAATGATACTATCGGGAACTGTTGAAACCTGGGAAGGGACAACTTGAAGAGGTTCATGGTGACTACTGCCAAGGTAGATTTGGTTAAATGATGGGGACAGTAGTCAGACAGGAAGATGGCCCCAAACCTGGGCCTTTCACGTCCTTGGTTTTCTGATCTCCTGTATTTTTCTATATCCGCCTTAGTGCTCTTATATGGAGTATTTCAGAAAGCTTTAACACCCCACTCTTTGACCATAATTTTTTACCTTTTCTGTCACCTCCATGAGCATCCCCACTGTGAAAAGCCTTCGCTCCCTAACATTGACCCTGTCACTTCCCCACACACAGCAAACACCACCTGCACCCAGCTGACATTTTCACTGCCGCCTTTACCCAGCTGATTCCACGTGCCTTCCCCCGACCTCTGCGTGGACAACCATTGGTTCTCTTTCCCTTTTCTCCCCGATCATGAATGTGGTGTCTCATGTCCACCCTTTCCTGTTGGCATCTGTTTATAGCATTGGAACTCAAACCTCACCCGTCTTAAAAACAACAGTCCTCTCTCTAGACAAGATCCTCTCCTACCTCTCCTCTCTGCTCTTTTCACATCTAGCTTCATGAAAGAATTGTCAACATTTGCTTCCTTGGTGTGCTCTGTCTCTGTTGGTTTGTCTCTGTCTCTCTAAAGATTTATTTTCTTCATTTGAAAGGCAGGGTAACAGAATGGGATGGGGCAGGGTGGGTGTAGATATTTGTCGCTCCCCCTCTTCATGGAGGAACGACACTAAACCTTGCCTAGGCTTCCTATCCGAGTCACGGCACCATTATGTCGCTCCCCCTCTTCGTGGAGGAACGACACAGGACCCTGCGCTGTTCTTTTGTCTGCTCGGCCCTCCCCGGGTTTGCTGCTGGTTCTTCCCGGGTTGGCTACCGTCCCTTCCACCTCCGTGGAAGGGCGGTTCCCCCTGCCACATTCCCCACTTCCGCGGGGGAGCGGCACACCGCCGGCCGGCTCTCGCAGGGGCTGCTCAGGTGTTATTCGGATAGATGTTCCCCTTAGATGTTCCTGGTGCATGTTGTCTCTCTCCTCCTTTATAGTCCTCTTCCACCAATCCCAACTCAGCTGCCCACACGCCGAGTACGCTGCTCTCCTCCAATCAGGAGCAAGATCAGCTCCTGCAGCTCAATCAAATTGGCGAGAGGCAGCTGTGTAGAAGCTGTTTCTCCCTTCTCAGCGCCATATTGTGGGAGAGCAGATGCATAGAATAAGTCTTAATTCCAGTAACTTAGTCTAGTCCGAGTTGCTCCCCACAATATTGATCTATCTTCCATCTGCTGGTTCACACTCTAGATGGCTGCAATGGCCCAGGGTGAGCCAGACTGAAGCCAAGAGCCTGGAACTCCATCCAGATCTCCCACATGGGTGGCAGGGGCCCAAGTACTTGGACCACTTCTGCTGCATTCCCAGGCACATTAGCAGGGAGCTGCTTCAGAAGCAGAGCAACTAGGCCTTGAGTCAGGCTTTCTGATGAGAGGCCACCGAGTTGCACATGGTTTAACTGCCTGTACCACAATACCAGCTCTTGTCTCAACTCTTTACCCACTATGTTAATTCATTTTCTGTTGGTCTAACAAAATTGACACTGGGTGATATATAAAGAAAAGAGGTTAACATAGTTAAGCCCATAGATTTGGAGGCTGAAGTTCTAAGATCAGGTGGTCTCACCAGTTTGGCCTCTGATGAGGTGCTTCTGGCTACATCACATGGCAGACAGCATCACTGTGAAAATGTATGTTAAGAGGAGAGAGCAGGCGTGCAGTGAGATAGGAAGCAAGCAGGATTCTGGGACTAGGCTTGTTCTTTCTATAGCATCACTCTCAAGAACTAACCAGGATCCTGCTAGAACCATGTTAATCCACTCCAGTGACAAGCCCTTAATAACCTAATTACCTAGTTAGGCCCCAACTCTTAAAGGTTTTACCACCTCAATAGTGCCACACTAGGAAGCAAGCTTATAGCATGTGACCTTTTTGGGGACACACCCTACCCATATCCAAACCGTAGAACCCCCTGTGGACTCTTGCCATTTATGTAGAAGTTGAAGTCACCAAGGATAATGTTGAAAGATAGTTGTTGAGAAGACAATGATCCAGGTGCTAAAACTGTTACTAAATGGGGAGGAATGTTCAGTTTGATCTTTAGTCCTTATAGAAGGGGTGGCTGACATTTTTCTGTAATAGTAGCATAGCCAAAATGAGAGCTTAAATTATGATTCCACAGCTCGATTTACTTTGCCATGGGCACAGTAAACAGGCAAAACCAACCCCCCTCTTTTTTTTTTTTTTAACCAAACAAAGGGAGAGAGTTTTACTAATAACTTAAAATGTAATAAATAAGGTGGTCATCATTTTTGACATAGCTTTCCTCGTGGGCATTGTCTACCTCAAAGAAGAACCACTATCAGAACATGCCTGTGACCACGGATGTCTAGTTTAGGCCACCAAAGATTAGGGTCGGAGCACCCCCATGACTTGCATTCTCTTACAGGTTGCCTCTGGTCTGCATTAGCAAAAACCAGGAGGAAGAGGAAGCTAGGCTGCAGAAGCAAGCCATCAGGGAGACCCACAGGCCAGTCCACTGCATCGGTTTTCAGTGTGGAAAGCCAGGGCTTCAGTGGAGGTCAGCTCTACCAGCCAGGAGTTGGATCACTGGAAATGGACCTGCCCTGGAGTTGAAGGGCTCTAAGTCAGAGCCACAGGCCTTGTTCGCTCTAAGCTAAAAAGCCAAGTTCTTCACTCACCCCAGCTTCCAAAGTAACCACTGATGTCAAGGGGATGGCCAAGTAGGCTCAACAGCATTTCAGGCAGAACTGCATATCAACTAATAAATGTTTCCTTTTAGAATTGCCACCTACCTTCTCTTCAAACCAGCTCTCCTCCCAGGCCAGCTAGGTAATAGATAGAAGTCAGCAGGGTGCCTCCCTAATGACTACCACATGTAAAACTGTATGAGGTCTGAGCCTCATAACTCACAAGGTCTTAAGCCCACCAGATTATTTTCAAGCCCTTTCTGTCAGTTTGTATTTGCTTTTCCATGAAAAAACTTATGGTTTACACACTTTTCTTGGGGACTCTAATGACTCTGTCCTCGGTTTTAGATCCTGTGATTTTAAATCCTGTGAGTTTAAACTGCTTGTTAGGTTCGTTTTCTATGGACTTAAAAGTAAAATTCTAGGTGGCCATGCACGTGAAACCTCGGATGGAAGCAGTGTCTGCAAGCTGGCACTGCATCCCCCTGCAGAAGCCTCCTCCTGCTGAGAAGCCACGTCCTGCTGCAACCCTGTCTTGACTCCCCTTTCCAAAGATGCCCCTTTTCAGCAAGAAGCAGCCAGAGCGATCATCACCCAGTTCCCACTAACAGATGTTAGGAGGGAATGTGAGGAGTCAGATGGGTTAGTAGTCAGGGGATCCCAATGCAATTTGGGGTGTAAAATAACTTGCTTCATTCCTCAAAACTTTATCTTTAGCAAGAATAAACAGGCTGCCCTCTTTCCTTTGGAATCTCCAAATTTACCATAAGAATAGCAAGAGAGCTCCTCCAGAGTTCACAGCTTATTGTGAAAACAAGTTATCTACCCCACCCTTAGCAGGCCAGACAGGATGCAGAATTGTAAATGCGGTCTTTTGCACCTGCTAACCAAATGCCTATCTGTTAAGGTTTTTTTTTTTTTCTTCAAAATTGTACTTAAAGCCAACTGTCACCAGTCCCCTTTGGGTTTTCCTCTCTTGGAAGCCTCCTTCCATGACACTCTGGCTGGAGGTCCTTGATTCTAATGTTAGGTAGGAAGTCAGATATGAGCTTATGTGTGTGTGACATAAAGGCCTAAAGAGAAGACATCTATGTCCAGCATATGCATCTGCATCTCAAAGTCATCCCAGTCATGCCAGTGAGGCAGCCCAGTGTTTGCATCCTGCACTGCCACTTCCTACTTGATAACCTGCCAGGTGGGGGTCCCCACCCCTTCTGCCTGACAATCTTCCACAATCTCAGCCCAGTATCTGCATTTCAAATACCCTGCTCAGGATCCTGGGTTAGGACAGCTAGGCTTCCTCCTGTCTGATACCTTCAGGGGAAAACTCAGATAGGAGCTTCTTAATATTTACATCCATGAAATCCTTTGTTTCAGGAGGAGATATGTGAAGACAAAGACACCCCCCCACCACCACCACCACCTGCCTGCCTGCCCAGGTGTAATCTCTCTACTCAACCATGTAACCTTGCTCCTCCCCCCAGTCCCAACGACTGAGCACTCTCTCTCAGGTCCTGTCTGGAGAGGTGCCCATCTGTTCTTATGGATGTCCTTTCCCTAATAAACTTTGCTACTTTTTACTTTCCACTACTCTGTCTCACGCCTGAATTCTTTCTTGCACAAATACAAGAACCCTGCCATTCACCAGTAACACTAATAAATACTTTTAAATCTCAAAAAAAAAAAAAAAAAGTTGATAGGATATCATTGTTTCTGTGAGTGAATAATAGTCCATAGTGTGTCTATGCCACATTTTCTTATCCATTCATCTGATGCTGGCCACCTGTGTTGACTCTCAGCTTGTAGATAGTAGGGCAATAAACACAACAGTGCAGGGGCCTTTTCATATGCTGGTTTCATTTCATTTGGACATAAACAGAAGTGGAATAGCTGGGTCATAAGGTAGATCTTGTGGATTTCTGAGAACCTTCTACACTGTTCTTCATAAAGACTGTATTAACTTACATTCCCACTAGTAGTATATAAGAGTACTAGTTTCCCTACACCTTTGCCAGCATTTGTTATTTTGTCTTTTTTTTTTTTTTTTTTTTTTTTTTGGTAAGAGCCTTTCTAAGTAGGGTAAGATAATACCATATTATAGGTTTTAATTTGTATATATTTGTATATTCCCTGTGACTAATGAAGTAGAATGTCCCTCCCCCACCCCCAGGAGCTTGAAGATCATTTAAATTTCTTCTTTATGAGAAATATATTTTAGCACTTGCCCAGTTTTAAAATGGATTTTTTTTTTTGTTCCTGAGTTTTTTGAGTTCCTTGCTTATTCTGATATTTATCCTTTGTCAGTTGAATAGTGGGCAAATATTTTATCCTATTCAGTAGGTTTTCCTATCAGTCTGTTGTTTCCTTTGCTGTGTAAAAACTTCATTATTTGATACAATCTCATTTGTCAATTTTGCTTTTTTGGCCTTGTTTTTAGAATATTTACCTGAATTCATTGCCTGTAATAATTTCTTAAAGTGTTTAAGTTTAGTTTCAATAGTTTCTTAGTTCCAGGTCTAACATTTAGTCTTTGATTCATTTAAGGTGATTTTTGTCTAAGATAAGAGGTAGGGCTGGTCATAGTTCAGTCTTCTGCATATAGGCATTCAGCTTTAGCTTTAGTTTTTAATTTTTTTTAAAGATTCATTTATTTATTTGAAAGTCAGAGAGAGCCGGCGCCGTGGCTCAATAGGCTAATCCTCCACCTTGCGGCGCCGGCACACCGGGTTCTAGTCCCGGTTGGGGCGCCGGATTCTGTCCCGGTTGCCCCTCTTCCAGGCCAGCTCTCTGCTATGGCCAGGGAGTGCAGTGGAGGATGGCCCAGGTGCTTGGGCCCTGCACCCCATGGGAGACCAGGAAAAAGCACCTGGCTCCTGGCTCCTGCCAGGATCAGCGCGGTGCGCCGGCTGCAGCGGCGGCCATTGGAGGGTGAACCAACGGCAAAGGAAGACCTTTCTCTCTCTGTCTCTCTCTCTCACTGTCCACTCCGCCTGTCAAAAAAAAAAAAAAAAAAAAAAAAGTCAGAGAGAGAGAAGGAGAGGCAGGGAGAGAGAAAGAGAGAGATCTTCCAACAGTTGGTTCACTCTCCAATTGGCCGCAACAGACAGAGCTGCCACTGATCTGAAGCCAGGAGCCAGGAGCTTCTTCCAGATCTATCTCCCATGTGGGTGCAGGGGCCCAAGAACTTGGGCCATCTTATTCTGCTGTCCCAGGGCATAGCATAGAGCTGGATTGGAATTGGAGTAACCGGCACTGCAGGCAACAGCTTTACCTGCTGGGCCACAGCTCCAGTCCCCCAACTTTTGTTTTAAAAGATTTATTTATTTAGTTGAAATGCAGAGTGACGGGGGAGGGGAAGATGGAGAGATCTCCCTCTGCTGGCTCACTCCTCAAATGCCCACAGTAGCCAGAGCTGTGCCAGGCCAAAGCTAAGAGTGAGGAACTCCATCTTGGTCTCTTCTGTGGGTAGCAGGAACCCAAGCACTTGGGTCATGATATGCTGCCTTCCCAGGAGCATTAGCAGGAAGCTGGATTGGAAGCAGAGTGGCCATGCAGCCTGCCCTGCTGGGTGTAGTATTCTTGGCTAGCGGTTTTTTTCTTTCTGAACTATGTCATTCCATTCCTTCCTGACCTGTTAAGTTTCTGCTGACAAATTTGCTATTGGTCTAATGTGAATTTCTTTAAGTGTAAATCAATGCTTTTTTTTTTTTTTTTGCAGTTTTTTGACTATAATATGTTACGAGGAGGGCCTTTTCTGGTCTTGTCTGTGTGAGGGACACACAAATACAGGAGATAGCCAAATACAGGAGATTCATTTTTTTTCCCCAAGATTGGGAAACTTACTAGCTATCATTTTACTAACTTTTCTATGCCTTTAACTCTTCTATTCTTCAGTGATACCCAAATTTCAGATATGTATTTATTAGATGGTGTCCCAAAGATGTTGACAGCTATCTTAATTCTTGTTTGCTTCTTTTTTTTTTTTTTTCTTGTCCTTACCAGGTTATTTAAGAAGATAATAGTTTGGGTTCAGATATTGTTTATTTTGCTTGATCTAGCCTGCTGTCAATGTTTTCATTCTTCATTGTTTTAAAAAGATTTTATTTATTTCAAATGTAGAGTTATAGACAGTGAGAAGGAGAGAAAGAGAGAAAGGTCTTCCATTGGTTAACACCGCAATGGCAGGACCTGCACCAATCTGAAGCCAGGAGCCAGATGCTTCTTCCTGGTCTCTCATGCGGGTACAGGGGCCCAAGCACTTGGGCCATCCTCCACCGCTTTCTCAGGCCACAGAAGTGAGCTGGATCAGAAGAAGAGCACCCAAGACTAGAACCAATGCCCATATGGGATGCTGGCACTGCAGGTGGAGGATTAACTACTGCGCCATGGCACCGGCCCTGGAATTCCTCATTTCTAAGATTTTTGTCAAGCTCTTTTTTTCCCCCAAAGAAACCTTTTTATTTAAGGGATACAAACTTCATGCATTTCATAAATTCAAATTTAGAAACATAATGATTCTTCCCACTGTACCTGCCCTCCCACCCACACTCCACCTCTGTTCCTCCTCGCCTCTCCTATTCCCAGTCTTATTTTTAACTAAGATCTATTTTGAATTAACTTTATACACAAAAGATTAACTCTATACTAGGTAAAATAATTAAACACATTGTATAAAAAAAGAGTTCCTCAACAGTTGAGATAAGGGTTATTCAAAGTCATTGTTTTGTGAAATTAATTTCACTTTTTTTAAGCACTCTTCTTTTTTTGAAAAAATTAACTTTAAAGAAGAATCCAAGAATAATACATCTTTTGTGAGCACTTAGACATAACTATAACTTATGAGACATAAGAATATCCTCCACTTAATACATTAAAGCAGAGTAAATCTTTGAGAACAAGTTTTACTATTAAGTCTCATAATATAACTCATTGAGGACAGAGGTCCTTCATGGGATGTTAGTGCACATGGTCTCCTATTGATAATTTTACAATTAACACTCTTATGTTTAATGTCAGTGATCACCCAAGGCACTTGACATGAGTTGCCTAGGCTATGGAAGCATTTTGAATCCACCAGCACTGCCAGTATTATGACAAGGCTATAAGAAAAGTGGAAGTTCTCTCCTGTTGGGCATTGCCTAAAACCTCCATTACAATATGGCGCCTGGCAGATGTTTGAGGGGTGTGTTTGTGCTGCTGTGGTTAAGCTACGTAAGGCCAGACCACCGGCAGGGATAGGTCCGCTTTAGTTCTGGACACGTGGGCAGTGTGTGATCCCCTATACTTTGCTTAAGATGCCCCTGTGCGTGGTCCACCCACACCTGCATGACCTTTTTGCTGATTGGCTCCCCTACTGCACATGTCTTTTGTAAGCCTTATAAGCCTGTACACTTCCTTAATAAAATAGTTACTGCTTTGACAGAACTCACGGGTTCTTGCTGCTGTGTGCTTCACACATCTACCTTACCTTTCCCATTCACCTTGTCAGGGAGAGCTTGTGCTGCCCCTGCTGGTCATGGGTCAGCCTCAGGCTTAAGACCCCAGTACTCTCCTCCCTTCAGAGAAAAGTCCATCTTTCTTTGATGGTCACTTCTTTCTGTTGGGATCTCACTCAAAGAGAACCTTCATGTATGATACTATTTTGCCATAGTGTCTTGGTTTCCATGCCTGAAATGATTTCATGGACTTTGCAGCCAGACCAGAATGCCTTAAGGGCTGATTCTGAGGTCAGAATGCTACTTAAAATGATGGTCATTCTATGAGTCAGCTATTTGGACTGCTTTCCATGTTGGAGCGCTCACTCCTGTTAATTCTTTTATTACCAAACATAAATTCCTATTTATATGATCATTTTAACACATAATCCTATCCATATGATCAGTTTAACACTTAAAATGCTATTTTTATCACCCAGGATAAAGGAATAAGGGGTCCCATGGCAAACTTGTAAACTATACCCTTTGGTGTAAGTCCATAGGAATATATAAAGAACTATACAGCTTTACAGTTGCAAACTTAATATATTTCATAATTAGAACTTTAGGAACATGGTGATTCTTTCCACTATGCCTACTCTCCCACCCACACTCTCATTCCTCCTCCTTTGCTTATTCCCACACTTATTTTTTTAAAGCTTTTATTTAATGATTACAAATTTCATATATACAACTTTAGGAATACAGTGGTTCTTCCCCCCCTTACCCACCCTCCCACCCTTTTTCCCATCACACCTCCTACTCCCTCTCCCATCCCATTCTTCATTAAGATTCATTTTTAATTAACTTTACTTAGTATAGAGTTGGTCTTCTGTATATAAAGATTTTAACAGTTTGCACCCATACTCATATACAACGTATAAAATACTGTTTGAAAACAAGTTTTAAGCCGGTGCTGTGGCTCACTAGGCTAATCCTCTGCCTTGCAGCGCCGGCACACTGGGTTCTAGCCCCGGTCGGGGCACTGGATTCTTTCCCAGTTGCCCCTCTTCCAGGCCAGCTCTCTGCTGTGGCCAGGGAAGTGCAGTGGAGGATGGCCCAAGTGCTTGAGCCCTGCACCCCATGGGAGACCAGGATAAGTACCTGGCTCCTGCCATCGGATCAGCACAGTGCGCCAGTTGCAGTGTGCCGGCCGCAGCGGCCATTGGAGGGTGAACCAACGGCAAAAGGAAGACCTTTCTCTCTGTCTCTCTCTCTCACTGTCCACTCTGCCTGTCAAAAAAAAAAAAAAAAAGAAAAGAAAACAAGTTTTGCAGTTAATTCTCATAATACAACTCACTAAGGACAGAGGTCCTACATGGGGAGCAAGTGCACAGTGACTTCTGTTGTTAATATAGCAACATACTTATTTATGATGTCAGTGATCACTCAAGACTCTGGGCATGAGCTGCCAAGGCTATGGAAGCCTTTTGTGACCACAAATTCCATCAGTATTTAGACAAGGCCAGTGGCAAAGTGGAAGTTCTTTCCTCCCCTCAGAGAAAATTACATTCTTCTTTGATGGCCCCTTCTTTCCACTGGGGCCTCAATCACAGATCCTTCATGTAGGTCATTTTTTTTGCCATAGTGTCTTGGCTTTCCATGCCTGAAATGCTCTCATGGGCTTTTCAGCCATATCTAAATGCCTTAAAGGCTGATTCTGAGGTCAGAGTGTTATTAAAACGATTGTCATTCTATGAGTCTGTTGTGTGGACTGCTTCCCATGTTGGACATTCCTTCCTTTTCAATTCTGTCTATTATTATTTTTTTTGGCAGGCAGAGTGGACAGTGTGAGAGAGAAACAGAGAGAAAGGTCTTCCTTTTGCCGTTGGTTCACCCTCCAATGGCCGCTGCGGCCGGCGTGCTGCAACTGGCGCACCGTGCTGATCCGATGGCAGGAGCCAGGTACTTATCCTGGTCTCCCATGGGGTGCAGGGCCCAAGTACTTGGGTCATCCTCCACTGCACTCCCTGGCCACAGCAGAGAGCTGGCCTGGAAGAGGGGCAACCGTAATTCTGTCTATTATTATTACCAGGCACTTCATGCTATCTATATGCTCTCTTTAACACTTAATCCCATCTATATGTTCACTTTAACACTTAATATGATCACTTTAAATATTAAGATGACATTTTACCACTAATTTTAATGGGATTTGGAGTCCCATACATGTTTTAAACTGTACCCTTAGAAGTAAGTCCATGGGAATGTATGCAGAACCATATAGCTTTACAGTTATAAAGTTCTTCCACCCTCTTTTATTCCCCCTCTTATTTTTACTGAGTTCTATTTTCAATTCACTTTATATACATATGAATAACTCTGTTAAGTAAAGAGTTCAACAAATAGTATGAAGAAGAGAAAAAAAAAAAAACAACTGCCGGCGCCGCGGCTCACTAGGCTAATCCTCCGCCTAGCGGCGCCAGCATACCGGGTTCTAGTCCCGGTTGGGGCGCCGGATTCTGTCCCGGTTGCCCCTCTTCCAGGCCAGCTCTCTGCTGTGGCCAGGGAGTGCAGTGGAGGATGGCCCAGGTGCTTGGGCCCTGCACCCCACAGGAGACCAGGAAAAGCCCCTGGCTCCTGGCTCCTGCCATCGGATCAGCGTGGTGCGCCGGCCGCAGCGCGCCAGCTGCGGCGGCCATTGGAGGGTTAACCAACGGCAAAGGAAGACCTTTCTCTCTGTCTCTCTCTCTCACTGTCCACTCTGCCTGTCAAAAAAAAAAAAAAAAAAAAAAAAAAAAAAACTGTTCCTTGACAGTCAAGACAAGAGCTGTTTCAGTCATTGCTTCTCAAGGATCAATTTCACTTCTACAGCTTTCATTTTAGGTGCTGTATTAGTTCTTACAGGTCGGGGCTTATTTCACTAAGTATGATGTTTTTCAGATTTATCCATTTTGTTGCAAATGACTGGATTTCATTTTCTTTTTTTTTTTTTTTTTTGACAGGCAGAGTGGACAGTGAGAGAGAGAGACAGAGAGAAAGGTCTTCCTTTGCCGTTGGTCCACCCTCCAATGGCCGCCGCGGCCGGCGTGCTGCGGCCGGCGCACCACGCTGATCCGATGGCAGGAGCCAGGAGCCAGGTGCTTTTCCTGGTCTCCCATGGGGTGCAGGGCCCAAGCACCTGGGCCATCCTCCACTGCACTCCCTGGCCACAGCAGAGGGCTGGCCTGGAAGAGGGGCAACCGGGACAGAATCCGGCGCCCCGACCGGGACTAGAACCCGGTGTGCCGGCGCCGCTAGGCGGAGGATTAGCCTAGTGAGCCGCGGCGCCGGCCATGGATTTCATTTTCTTAACCACTGTGTAGTATTCCATAGTGTACATATCCCATAATTTCTTGATCCAGTCTTTGTTTGATGAGCATTTAGGTTGATTTTAAATCCGCTATTGTGAACTGAGCTGCAATAAACATGGAGGTGCAGATAAGTCTCTTATTTGCTGATTTCATTTCCCTTGGGTACATTCCCAGGAGTGGGATGGCTGGGTCATATGCTAGGTCTATCATTGGATTTTTGAGCTATTTCCATATTGTATTCCATAGTGGCTTTACCAGTTAACATTCCTACCAACAGTGGATTAGGGTACATTTTTTCAAGCATTTGTTGTTTGTTGATTTCTGTATGAAAGCCATTCTGACCAGGGTGAGATGAAACCTCATTGTGGTTTTGATTTGCATTTCACTGATGGCTAGTGATCCTGAACATTTTTTCATGTGTCTATTGGCTATTTGGATTTTGTCTTTTGAAAAATGTCTGTATGCCTATCACTTAACTGGGTTGTTTGTTTTGTTGTTGTAGAGTTTCTTTTTTTAAATTTTATTTATTTTTTATTTTTTGACAGGCAGTTAGACAGTGAGAGAGAGAGAGACAGAGAGAAAGGTCTTCCTTTTTTCATTGGTCCATCCCCCAGATGGCTGCTATGGCAGGCTGCGCCGATCCGAAGCCAGGAGCCAGGTGCTTCCTCCTGGTCTCCCATGCGGGTGCAGGGCCCAAGCGCTTGGGCCATCCTCCACTGCCTTCCTGGGCCACAGCAGAGAGCTGGACTGGAAGAGGAGCAACCGGGACAGAATCTGGTGCCCCAAATGGGACTAGAACCTGGTGTGCTGGGGCCGCAGGTGGAGGATTAGCCTAGTGAGCCGCAGCGCTGGCCAAGTTTCTTGATCTTGCTGTGGATTCTGGTTATTAAATCCTTTATCAGTTGCGTAGTTTGCAAATAATTTCTCCCGTTTTGTTCGTTGCCTCTTCACTTTCCTGACTGTTGCCTTTGCTTCTCAATTTGAAGCAATCCCATTTGTAAACTTTGGCTTTGACTGCCTGTGCTTCTGGGGTCTTTTCCAAGAACTCTTTGCCTGTAACTATGTTTGCCGGATTTATTCAATGTTCTCAATTAATTTGGTGGTGTCAGGACATAGATTTAGATCTTTAATCCATGTTTAATGGATTTTTATGTAAGGTGTAAGGTAGGGGGGCCAGCGCCGTCGTGCAGTGGGTTAATCCTCCACCTGAGGTGCCAGCATCCCATATGGGTGCTGGTTCTAGTCCCGGTGGCTCCTCTTCCCACCCAGCTCTCTGCTATGGCCTGGGAAAGCAGTAGAAGACGGCCCAAGTCCTTGGGCCCCTGCACTCACCTGGGAGACCTGGAAGAAACTCCTGGCTTCGAATCGGCACAGCTCTGGCCGTTGTGGCCATTTGGGGAGTGAACCAGCAGACAGAAGACCTTTCTCTCTGTCTCTCCCTCTCACTGTCTGTAACTCTACCTCTCAAATAAACAAATAACATTTTTTAAAAAATTATAAAAAAAAAGGTGTAAGGTAGGGGTCTTTCTTCCTACTTCTGCTTGTGGAAATCCAGTTTTCTCAGCACCATTTGTTGAAGAGACTATCCTTATTCTAGGGATTGGTTTTAGCTCCTTGGTCAAATATAAGTTGGTTGTAGATATTTGGATTGATCTCTGGTATTTCTATTCTTTTCCATTGGGCTATCCATCTGTTTTTGCACCAGTACCAGGCTGTTTGGATTACAACTGCCCTGTAGTATGTCTTGGAATCTCATATTATGCCGCCTCTGGCCTTTTTTGTGTGTGTGTGTGTGTACAAATATTTGAAGATATTTTTCTTTTTTTTTTCTTTTTTTTAACTTTTATTTAATGAATATAAATTTCCAAAGTACAGCTTATGGATTACAATGGCTTCCCCCCTATAACGTCCCTCCCACCCGCAACCCTCCCCTTTCCCACTCCCTCTCCCCTTCCATTCACATGAGGATTCATTTTCAATTCCCTTTATATACAGAAGATCAGTTTAGCATACATTAAGTAAAGATTTCAACAGTTTGCTCCCACACAGAAACATAAAGTGAAAAATAATAGATGATTTTTTAAATGATGATGAAATCAGATCAGACCTATTGTCATGTTTAATCCCAGTGAGAGTCAAGGTGGGAATTGATAATTTCTTTTTTTTTTTTTTTTACAGAAGATCAGTTTAGTATACATTAAGTAAAGATTTCAACAGTTTGCACCCCCATAGAAACACAAAGTGAAATATACTGTTTGAGTACTCGTTATAGCATTAAGTCTCAATGTATAGCACATTAAGGACAGAGATCCTACATGAGGAGTAAGTGCACAGTGACTCCTGTTGTTGACTTTACAAATTGACACTCCTGTTTATGGCATCAGTAATCTCCCTATGCACCAGTCATGAGTTTCCAAGGCTATGGAAGCCCCTTGAGTTCTCCAACTCTTATCTTGTTTAGACAAGGTCATAGTCAAAGTGGAGGTTCTCTCCTCCCTTCAGAGAAAGGTACCTCCTTCTTTGAAGACCTGTTCTTTCCACTGGGATCTCACTCACAGAGATCTTTCATTTAGGTGTTTTTTTTTTTTTTTTTTTTTTTTTTTTTTTTTTTTTTTGCCAGAGTGTCTTGGCTTTCCATGCCTGAAATACTCTCATGGGCTTTTCAGCCAGATCTGAATGCCTTTAGGGCTGATTCTGAGGCCAGAGTGCTGTTTAGGACATCCGCCATTCTATGAGTCTGCTGAGTATCTCGCTTCCCATGTTGGATCACTCTCCCCTTTATTTATTCTATCGGTTAGTATTAGCAGGTACTAGACTTGTTTATGTGCTCCCTTTGACTCTTAGTCCTTTCATTATGATCAATTGTGAAATGAAATTGATCACTTGGACTAGTGAGATGCATTGGTACATGCCACCTTGATGGGATTAAATTGGAGTCCCCTGGTATGTTTCTAACTCTACCATTTGGGGCAAGTCAGCTTGAGTATGTCCCAAATTGTACATCTCTTCCCTCTCTTATTCCCACTCTTATGTTTAACAGGGATCACATTTCAGTTAAATTTCAACACTTAGGAATAACTGTATATTAATTACAGAATTAAACCAGTCATATTAAGTAGAACAGACCAAAAAACTACTAAGAGGGATAATGTATTAAGTTGTTCATTAACAGTAAGGGCTATGCTGATCAAGTCACCGTTTGTCATAGTGTCCATTTCATTTCAACAGGTTTCCTTTTTGGTGTTCAGTCAGTTGTCACCGATCAGGGAGAACATATGGTATTTGTCCCTTTGGGACTGGCTTATTTCACTCAGCATGATGTGTTCCAGATTCCTCCGTTTTGTTGCAAATGACTGGATTTCGTTGTTTCTTACTGCGGTATAGTATTCTAAAGAGTACATATCCCATAATTTCTTTATCCACTCTACCGTTGATGGGCATTTAGGTTGGTTCCAGGTCTTAGCTATTGTGAATTGTGCTGCAATAAACATTAGGGTGCAGACCGCTTTTTTGTTTGCCAATTTAAATTCCTTTGGGTAAATTCCAAGGAGTGGGATGGCTGGGTCCAATTTTGACAAGCAGAATTAGGCAGTGAGAGAGAGACAGAGAGAAAGGTCTTCCTTCCGTTGGTTCACCCCCCAAATGGCCGCTAGAACCTAGTGTGCCAATGCTGCAGGTGGAAAATTAGCCTAGTGAGCTGTGGCGCTGGCCTATAAACTTTCCTCTTAACACTGTTTTGGTGTATCCCACAAATTTTGGTATGTTCTATTGTCATCTTCATTTGTTTGCTAAATTTTTTGATTATAGGTAAATCCATTTTTTAAAGATTTATTTTATTGATTTGAAAGACAGAGTTACAGAGAGAGGTAGAGGCAGAGAGAGAGGTCCTCCATCCGCTGGTTCTCTCCCCAGGTGGCTGCAACGGCCAGAGCTGCACTGATCTGAAGCCAGGAGCCAGGAGCCTCTTCCAGGTCTCCCCTGTGGGTACAGGGGCCCAGGGACTTGGGCCATCTTCTACTGCGATTCCAGGCCATAGCAGAGAGCTAGATCAGAAGAGGAGCAGCCAGGACTAGAACCAGCGCCCATATGGGATGCTGGCACTTCAGGCCAGGGCTTTAACCCGCTGCACCACAGCACCGGTCTTTAATTTTTTGATTTATCTTTTAATTTCTTCTACGACCCACTGTTCATTCAGAAACATGTTGTCCATTCTCCATGTGCTTACATATGATATAGAGATTCTTGAGTTGTTGATTTCCAGCTTCATTGTATTGTGCTCTGAGAAGGTGCATGGTATTATTTTCATGTTTTTGAATTTGCTAAGATTCACTTTATGGCCTATCATAGGGTCAATCCTAGAGAAAGTTCTATGCACTGCTGTGAAGAATGTGTATTTTGTGTCAGTAGGGAGGTAGGCTCTGTAGGTAACTGCTTGGTCTATTGGTCTATGGTGTTAACTCTGTTGTTTCCTTGTTGATTTTCTGTCTGGTTGATATGTCCATTGCTGAAAGTAGAGTATTGAAGTCCACCCAATAGTATTGTATTTGAGGCTATATCTCTCTTTAAATCCATTAGCAATTCTTTTGAATAGTCAGGTGCCCTGTAATTAGGTGCATATGCTTTATAATAGTCACATCTTCCTGTTGAATTGATCCCTTAATCATTATATAGTGTCCCTCTTTGTCTCTCTTAATAGTTTTTGTGTTAAAGTCTATTTTTTCTGATATTAGGATGGCTACACCAGCTCTTTTTTGGTTTCTGTTGGCATGGAGTATCTTCTTCCATCCCTTCACTTTCAGTCTATTAGCAAATTTGTTGGTGAGACGTGTTTCTTGTAGGCAGGAAATAGCTGTTTTTTTTTTTTTTTTTAATCCATTCAGCCAGTCTATGACTTTTAACTGGGGAGTTGAGACCATTTATATTCAGCGTGACTATTGTTAAGTACTGAGTTTGCCCTGCAATGTTTCCATAAATATTCCATTTTATGTATTTTGGATTTCCTTTGTACTTTTGCTGGGTCATTTTCTCTGTTTATCTTTTGTAGTGATGTTTTTGTTTTTGTGTGTAGCACATCCTTGAACATCTTTTGTAGGGCTGGGTGTTTTGTTACAGATTCTTTAAATTTCTGCTAGTTGTGGAAGATTCTTGTTTTTCCTTCATTCATAAATGATAGTTTTGTTGGTTGCATTGTTTGCAAATAATTTGTCCCATTTTGGTGGTTGCTTCTTCACTTTCCTGACTTTCTTTTGTAATGCAGAAGCTTCTCAATTTGATGTCCTCCCATTTGTCAATTTTGGCTTTGACTTCCCATGCCTCTGGGGTCTTTTCCAAGAATTGTTTGCCTATGCCAATGTCTTGCAGAGTTTCCCCAATGTTCTCTAATCATTTGATGGTATTGGGTCATAGATTTAGGTCTCTGATCCATTTTGAGTGGATTTTTGTGTAATGTGTGAGGTATAGGCCTCGTTTCATCTTTCTGCATGTGGAGATCCAGTTTTCCCAGCACCATTTTTTGAAGAGACTGTCCTTGCTCCAGGGATTGGTTGTAGATATATGGAATACTTCGTAGAATTTCAGTTCTGCTCCATTGATATACATGAATGTTTTTCTGCCAGTACCAGGCTGCTTTGGTTATAACTGCTCTGTGGTATGTCTTGGAATCTCGTATTATGATGCCTCTGGCTTCGTTTTCGTTTTATAAGATCACTTTAGCTATTTGGGGTCTCCCATTCTTCCATATGAATTTCAGCAACATTTTTTCTATATCTGAGGATAATGTCCTTGGTGTTTTGATTGGTATTGCATTGATTCTGTAAATCACTTTCAGTAGTATGGACATTTTGATGATACTGATTCCTCCAATCCAGGAACATGAAAGATTTTCCATTTTTTGGTATCTTCTTCTATTTCTCTTTTTAATGTTTTGTAATGCTCTTTGTAGAGATCTTTGACAACCTTGATTAAATTTATTCCAAGGTATTTGATTTTTTTTTTTAGCTATCATGAAATCATGAATTATTATCACGAATTAGAAGTTCTTTCTCAGCCGTGGCATTGTCTGTGTATACAACATTGTTGATTTTTATGTGTAGATTTTATATCCTGCTACTTTACCAAACTCTTCTATGAGTTCCATTGGTATCTTAGTGGAGTCCTTCAGATCCCCTATACATAGAATCTTGTCATCTGCAAATAGGGATAGTTTGACTTCCTGTTTCTCAATTTGTATTCCTTTGATTTCTTTTTCTTGCCTAATGGCTCTGGCTAAAACTTCCAGGACTATTTTTAATAGCAATGGTGAGAATGGGTATCCTTATCTGGTTCTGGGTCTCAGCAGACATGCTTCCAGGTTTTCCCCATTTGATAGGATGCTGGTTTGGGGTTCGTTATAAATTGCCTCGATTAAATTGAAGAATGTTCCTTCTAAATCCAGTTTGCTTAGAGTTCTTTTTTTTTTTTTTTTTTTTTTTTTTTTTTGACAGGCAGAGTGGACAGTGAGAGAGAGAGAGAGAGAGACAGAGAGAAGGGTCTTCCTTTGTCGTTGGTTCACCCTCCAATGGCCGCTGCGGCCGGCGCACCGCGCTGATCCGATGGCAGGAGCCAGGAGCCAGGTGCTTTTCCTGGTCTCCCATGGGGTGCAGGGCTCAAGCACCTGGGCCATCCTCCACTGCACTCCCTGGCCACAGCAGAGAGCTGGCCTGGAAGAGGGGCAACCGGGACAGAATCTGGCGCCCCGACCGGGACTAGAACCCGGTGTGCCGGCGCCGCAAGGCGGAGGATTAGCCTAGTGAGCTGCGGCGCTGGCCCAGTTTGCTTAGAGTTTTCATCATGAAAGTGTGTTGCAGAGAAAGCAACATATAAATACATACAATACATCTATTGAGATAACCATATTGTTCTTGTTCTTCAGTTTGTTGATATGATGTATCACATTGATGGATTTGTGCATGTTGAACCATCCCTGCATTTCAGGGATAAATCCTACTTATTCCGGGAGAATGATCTTTCTGATGTGTTGTTGGATTCGATTGTCCAGAATTTTGTTGAGGAATTTTGTTGAGAAATTGGTCTGTAGTTCTCTTTTCTCTATTGAATCTTTTTCAGGTTAAGGAATTAAGGTGATGCTGGATTCATAAAAGGAGTTTGGGAGAATTTCCTCCCTTTCAGTTGTTTTGAATAGCTTGAAAAGAATTGGAGTTAGTTCTTCTTTAGAATTCAGCAGTTAAGCCATCTGGTCCTGGGCTTTTGTTTGTTGGGAGGGTATTTATTCCTGATTCATTTTCTGTCTTGGTTATTGGTCTGTTCAGGTTTTCTATGTCTTCATGGCTCAATTTAGATAGATTGTATGTGTCCAGGGATCTGTCCATTTCTTCTAGGTTTTCCGTTTTGTGGCAGACAGCTCTTTGTAGTAATTTCTGATGATTCTTTTTATTTCTGTGGTGTCTGTTACATTTCCTTTTTCATCTATAATTTTATTAATTTGGTCTTTTCCCTCCTGTTTTTTTTTTGTTTGTTTTTGTTAGCTGGGCAAAATGTATATTAATTTTATTTATATATATTTTTTTATTTTTTTATTTTTATTTTTTTTTTATTTTTGATAGGCAGAGTGGACAGTGAGAGAGAGAGACAGAGAGAGAAAGGTCTTCCTTCCTTTGCTGTTGGTTCACCCTCCAATGGCCGCCGCTGCAGCTGGTGCACCGTGCTGATCTGATGGCAGGAACCAGGATCCAGGTGCTTTTCCTGGTCTCCCATGGGGTGCAGGGCCCAAGCACCTGGGCCATCCTCCACTGCACTCCCTGGCCACAGCAGAGAGCTGGCCTGGAAGAGGGGCAACCGGGACAGAATCCGGTGCCCTGACCGGGACTAGAACCCGGTGTGCCAGCGCCGCAAGGTGGAGGATTAGCCTATTGAGCCACGGCGCCGGCTTAATTTTATTTATATTTTAAAAAACCAGTTCTTTGTGTTGCTGATCTTTTGTATTTTGTTGGTTTTGATTTTTTTTCTCTAATCTTAATTATTTCTCCTACTAGTTTTGGGTTTGCTTTGCTGTTTTTCTAGGTCCTTGAGATGCATTGACTTTCCAATATCTTAATGTAGGTACCAATTGCTATAAACTTTCCTCTTAATACTGTTTTTGCTGTATTCCATAAGTTTTGTTATGCTATATTACTGTCTTCATTTGTTTCCAGAAATTTTTTGATTACTCTTTTGATTTCTTGAATGACACACTGTTCACTCAGATGCATGTTCAGTCTCCATGTGTTTGCATATCTTCTAGGGATTCCTGAGTTGTTTATTTTCAACTTCATTGCATTGTGGTCAGAGAAGATGCTTGGTATTTCAATTTTGTTGAATTTGCTGAGACTCGCTTTGTGGCCTAGCATGTGTTCAGTCCTAGAGAAAGTTGCATGCACTGCTGAGAAGAATGTGTATTTTGTGGCTATAGGATGGAAAGTTCTGTAGATATCCATTTGGTCCATTTGGTCCATAGTGTTGATTAACTCTATTTCCTTGCTGATTTTCTGTCTAGTTGATATGTTCATTGATAAAAGTGGGGTGTTGAAGTCCCCCCATTACTATTGTATTTAAATCAGTGTTTCTCTTTTACTCCATTAACATTTATAAACATATATGCACCTAATTACAGGGCACCTGACTATTTAAAATAATAGTCACATCTTCGTTGTCTCTTTTAACAGTTTTTGTGTTAAAGTCTACTTTGTATGCTATTAGGATGGCTATATCATCTCTTTTTTGGTTTCTGTTGGCATGGAATATATTTTTCCATCCTTTCACTTTCAGTGTGCATGCATCTTTGTTGGTGAGATGTGTTTCTTGTAGGCAGCAAATAGATGGGCTTAGTTTTGTAATTCATTCAGCCAGTCTGTGTCTTTTAAGTGGAGAGTTGAAGCTGTTTACATTCAAGGTGACTATTGATATGTAATGACTTTGCTATTCCATTTTGCTTTTAATATTCCTATTTTTTACTTTCGATTTCCTTTGTACTTTTACTTGGAAATTTCCTTCTTTTACCTTCTTTCATTGTGATGACCATGTTTCTATGTGTAGCACATCCTTAAGCATTTTTTGTAAGGCTGAATGGGTGGTGACAAATTCTTTCAATTACTGTTTATTATGGAAGGTCTTTATTTCACCTTCATTCATAAATGAGAGCTTTTCAGGATACAGTATTCTGGGTTGACAGGTTTTTTTTCTCTTAAGACTTGGAATATATCTTTCCATTCTCTCCTAGCCTATGGAGTTTCTGATGAGAAATCTGCTGTGAATCTAATTGGAGATCCTCTGAAAGTAACCTGGCATTTCTCTTGCACACATTTTAGAATCTTTTCCTAATGTTTTACTGTGGAGAGTTTGACCACAATGTGTCATGGTGAAGATCTTTTCTGGTCATGTCTATTAGGAGTTATATGTGCTTCCTGTATTTGGATGTTCCTTTCTTTCTCCAAATTAAGGAAGTTTTCTGTTACTACTTCACTAAAAAGGTCTTCTAATCCTTTCTCTATTTCCACACCTTCAGGAACTCCTAAAACCTGTATGTTGGGTTATTTAATAGTATCCTGTAGATCTTCAATGGTGTTTTTAAGTTTTTGAATTTCTTCCTCTTATTTTTAGTCTGACTATAAAATTTCCTGCAATTTGTCTTTTAAGTCAGATATTCTTTCTTCTGCTTCACTGGTATTGCTGTTAAGGCTCTCCACTGAATTTTTTATTTTTCTATTGAGTTCTGAGTTCTTCATTTCTAAAATTTGATTTTGATTTCTCTTTAAGATCTCAATTTGGGACAAATTATCTTTCATGTCATGTATGGATCTCATTAGTTTGTTCATTTGCTTCTAATTACTTCTAAGTATTCCTACAAGCAGTGTTTTTAATTCCATTTCTGGCATTTCTTCAATCTCTTCATTTCCTATTGAAGTGTTGTGTTCTTTTGGGGGTATCATGTTGTCTTCGTTATTGATTCTTGAATTGCTACATTTATTAATTGGCATTTGTGGTGATACTTGTTGGTTTCTTTGCTTTTTCCCTGTGATGGCTTATTTTTTGGACTATGCCTCTGTGGATTAGTGGAGTGTCTGCTTTTCCCGTGAAAACCTAGAGGCATGTGGTAGCTGAACAATGACCCAAACTAGTTGGAGGTGTTGCTGTAGAACCCTCAAACTGGGTCTTCTCACCCAATACACAGAGAGTCCATCACTGACATTGATGTGGTAGAAGAAAGTAGGTGTTTGTTGCAAAGCACAGAGCAAGGAGCTGGGCAGCTAGTGCTTCATTCCCTGGCTCCCTGAGGAGTTAAGTGTGAAGGTTCTAATGCATTGAAATTGGGGCTAAGGTGTGTCCAAGTCCCAGGTTGGTCAGTGGTGCTAATGACCTTCCTTTGGTCAGTGATGCCATACGTTTTAGATTGCCAGGTGGCTCCAGCTGTTACAGGGGTTATGTGAAGGTGGCAGCTACATTCTGCATGGACCTGGAATTTGCCTACACATAGCACCCCAGGAAAATGCTGGCCATTATAGTTCTTACCTATTGGAGAAGCAAATGACTCCTTGAGTCTGGTGATTAGAACCTTGTAAGGCCAGCTATAATGCTTCCTCAAGTCAGGGAATTCCTTTTGATAAAGGACAAGCAAGGACATCTTGGGAGACCAACAAGAGGCTGTGCCCTGCTTTTACTTTATAAAAGTTTGGTTTCAGTCCCAAATCTGGGGAGAGAGTGTGGGACCCAGCTGTGGAGTGCACTACCCCAGGAGAATGGGAAGAATGGGGGAGGTGTGCTCCCTAGTCCATGGGAGCAGGAACCCTTGCCCTTAGCTCTAGAGGGTAGCACCTACCATGATGTGCTGAAACCTCTGTCCCATGAAGTACAAGGCTTCTCCTGGGGTCCTAGTTGGGTTTCTGTGTTGAACTTGGCTTGTGAGGCTATGGTCCCTTGTGTGCCTGTGTGGCAAGATGTGGCACTGCAAGTGTCCGAACATGCCAGGGCTTCTCTCTCCTAAGGCAGTATGGATTCCAACAGTGGCTCCCTTCTCAAGATTGCACCACTCTGCCTCAGCCCATGCTCTGGAGGCTTGGTGGGTGTGGAGACAGTGACAGTGTTGGTTCTGTGAAGCAAAGGTACTGCGGGTACTGGGCATAGTCTAGATAGCTCCCCTTGCTGGGTTCCAAAATCTGTGACCATTGGATGGATGCCTAATAGATAGCACTTCTGGGGCATCTGAGGACCCTGGGGATGAGGGCTAATGGAGTCCTCCTGCTAAACCTTTGCCACCCCTCTTCCCCGGCTGTGAGGTCATGGGCTTTATTGCCATTGTTCTTCATTCCTTAATGGTGTCATGCCAGGTCTCCATGTCCTGTGTCTCCCTTGCTGAATCCCAGTGTTATCCCTTGTGCACTCACTTGGATGTGCAGCTTTTGTCACTTTGGTTCTTTGTGGAGGAGCACGACATCTTGGGAAGCTGTTTAATAATTTCTGTACATTTAATGTTAACGCTTTATTCCATTCAGATCACATGAATGTTATTTTTCTTGACTGTAGTGTACATGGTAGTTATTAATCAACATTGATGCAATGTTTTGGCAGAAATGGGAATCAGTACAACTGTTTCAACATATTAACCCTGACAACTTGAGTCTTGGGTTCTTTTTTGACTGTTTTTTCTAAAAGATTTATTTTATTGATTTGAAAGACAGAGTTACAGAGAGAGGCAGAGACAGAGAGAGAGAGAGGTCTTCCATCCACTGGTTCACTCCCCAGATGGCTGCAATGGCCGGAGCTGTGCTGATCCAAAGCCAGGAGCCAGGAGCTTCTTCCGGGTCTCCCACATGGGTGCAGGGACCCAAGAACTTGGGCCATCCTCTACTGCTTTTCCAGGCTATAGCGGAAAGCTGGATTGGAAAGGGAGCAGCTGGGTCTAGAACCGGTGCCCATATGGGATGCCAGTACTTCAGGCCAGGGTATTAACTCACTGTACCATAGCGCTGGCCCCATCTGTTTAAGAGATATATTTTAATTGAAAAGCAGAGTTAGAGAAGAGACATAAAGGGATCTCCATCAACTGGTTCACTCCTCATGTGGCAGGAACTTCATCCAGGTCTCCCACAGGGGTGGAGGGGCAATCCTTTGAGGCTTTCCCTGGTGCATTAGCAGGGAGCTGGGTCAGAAGCGGAGCAGCTGGGACTCGAACCAGTACCTATATGGGCTGCTGTCACTGCAAATGGTGCTTTAACCTGCTGTGCCACTGGGCCTTGAGTTCTGAGATTGAGCTGGCAATGTGGTCTTGAGGAAGTCCTACCTCTGCTAAACTTCAGTTCTTTCATCTGTAAAATCAGGGTGGAAGTCCCTGTCTTATAAATGCAGCCTACGTTTGGCGTACAGTTTAGAAAATAAATATGGCTTGTGATATGGGTCTAGTTTGGCCAAACATCACCATTCTACATTTCTGTGTTCAGCATGTTAATTTAGTTTATGTTTAGGCTAATATTTCAAGTCTTTAAAAATGTTTATTGGGGCTGGTTCTGTGGCGTAGCAGGTTAGACCTCCTCCTGTGGCACTGGCATCCCATATGGGTGCTGGTTCAAGTCCCAGCTGTTCGACTTCTCATCCAGCTCCCTGCTGATGGCCTGGGAAGGCAGTAGAAGACAGTTCAAGTGCTTGGGCCCCTGCACCCGTGTGGGAGACCCAGAAGCTCCTGGCTCCTGGTTTCAGATTGGCCCAACTCCAGAGGTTGTAGCCGTTTGGGGGATGAACCAATGGAGGGACTCTTTGTAATACTGCCTTTCAAATAAATATTTAAAAATTTTAATTTCACCTACTTGAAAGAAACATACACAGAGATATCTTGAGAAATTGATCTACTTGCTGTTTCCCTCCCCAAGTGCACACAACAGCCAGAGTTGGACAGGCTGAAAGCAGAAGCCCAGAATTCAACTTTGGGTCCAAGTGCATAGTAAAGGCCAAGCACTTGGACCATCTTCTACTGTCTGCCAGAGTGCACATTAGCAAGAAACTGGATCAGAAGGGAGTTGCCAGGACTTAAACCCCCATTCTGATGTGTGATTTAGATTTCCCAAGAGGAGGCTTAACCAGCTGTGCCACAACACCTGTCCCTAGTTTTACTTTTTGTACTCTAATTAAATCCTGAGCATCACTGAAGAATAACTCAGTTAACAAAATCGATACCACCCATAAAAGTGCAAAGTAAAATACAGCTAACTATGAAACACTCCAAATTGCAAGCAGGGCCTTGGCTGGGGGTAAGTCAGGCTTTGACAGGTAAATTATGCATTTCTATAGGACATAAGCACCCCACTCTGGCTGGTGTGACAGTCATTCATTCTTAGATAAGGGAGTCCCAATGCTCTAAGTCACATACAGATCATATGGGGATCTTTTTTAAAATGAATTCAGTAGGCTGGGGGTAAGGACAGGGATTCTGCATTTGTAGAATATGCTTAGTGGATCTGATGTTGTCACTCTAAAGACCAATGCTAAACACACTGAAACTGCTGATAGAAGTTTAGTGTATACACAAAACAAGTGACATGTTTACAAAATTATTTATTTACATTTTAAGCTCACATGACACACTTTCTAGGATGGAATGGCTAAGGTGAAATATACAAAGCCAGTATAAATGCATACACATGGGTTTTTATCTGAACAGAATTCTACAGAGGCTTTACATGAATTGAGGTTCTTCTCTATATATTTCAGGTGTTCCCTTAAATCATTGTACTGTCATGTCGTCTCCCAAAAGGAATGAATTTCACTTGCATCATTCAAAAAAGCTGACTCTGATTTATTGTACAACTATCCATATGCTCTAAAGCCAAAATGACTTCACAGTGCCAAGATGCTCTCATAGGTCACAATGTGACACAATGAATGTTTTCATCTGAGTGCTTTGGTTTAGGCTTTGACGTGGTTTTGGCATTACTTGTATAGTTATCATTGTAGTGAGTCACTTATTACAGGTAACCCATTCAAAACAGGACTTGAGTAATAATAATACAAAGCATTTAGCCTTGACTTGATTGGGAATACCTGGAAGAGGCCAATAATAGCAAAAACATTTCTCCTTGCCCTCACTTGGGAAAGAAAGAAATCATACACACTCTCTCGCACACACATACACCCAATTTCAAAAAACCCCAATCTGCTGTAAAAGCCTTATTCTTAAAAAAAAAAAAAAAATGTTCCTCACAATAATAACTGCCCTGGGTACTGGTAAACTGGAATACTAGACCTGTAAAGTCTCTTCCTGTACCTTGGTAACGTAGGACTTTGTGAGCATTTTACACAAAAGATGTGAAGGTTAAATCTATAAGGAAGGCCTGGAAGCTTCCAGGAAGGACTCTCATTCAAAATAGCTGTGAAAATCTAGAGTAAGAGTTTTAGAAGAGTAAGTCAAATAAAATACTAGGGTCACTTCTAGCCCTTTCCTCTATTTCCCTTCCTGCACAAATCTGAGCTTAAGGATTCAGACTTCCGCAAAGTAGAAGAAAGTAAAATAGTATAAATGTAGGCCCTGCCGACATCTTCCCTTCCCTAGTGCTTATTACAAAGGCAAACTCAATTCCCGTTCCTGGAAGTGAACACTCCATCGCCTGAGACTATTTTAAATAACAGTTCCTAAATCAAAATAAAGATTGAAGACTAGCGCTTTTAATAAACAGCAGTTAAAGGCTTTAAAACAACACACAGTTTGGAAGGGTGCTACTATAAAGACTGAAAGCAAAATTAAAACATAACACCTTACATTTAATCTCTTTAGCAGGTCCTTTAAAAGCTATAAGCTGTATTATAAAATTGCCAGTGAGATGCTCACTTGAAACTGTTTCTCAAAAATAAACTGTACACATATATAAATTTGAGGTATCTATACATTGCTCATATTGATCTTTTTTCCAATTCCTAAGTGGGGTAAAGGCAGAAATCAAGTGCTTAAGTGAAACCTAGTTTAACATCTGAGGAGTGTTTTGATTTTTGAATAAGGGGATTCTTAATGTAGTCTAAAACTTTCCAGAAAGTCATATATACTCTTATTGTACAGCATTTTATATACACATAAATACAAATGTATAGGAAATGAACAAATTCACTTAAATTTTTCATGATGTAAAAAAAGTACAAGTATGACCACATGTAAGCTAGATATTGAAGAAATATGCTTGGGGTTCACTCAGTGGCAATGACTTTGAGTAATTTGATGCATATCACATAAGTACGCCACAAATGCTTAGTTTATTTTTGGCCTTAGCCTAGGCCTATGCACAGTTTTAAATGAAAAACATTTTCTATTAAAGCTAATGCAATACAAGTAGTTAAGTCTCCTGGGAATGTCTGCACTGAAGAAAGATTTGGGGAAGGCATGATAGCTAATGTCAAATATTTTAAAGTATTACTACAGTAAAGGATTAACATTTTTTCCAGAGGCAAATAAGGACACTCTGATAAAAGCTATGAAAAAATTAAAAGCTCTGCTTCATCAAGTGTGAACTCCCAGTTCCACAAACAATGGTGCCACAACTAGTGGGTGGTGTGGCCCGGGAGAACTCTGAGCTTCCTTGATGGGAATCACTTGGTTGAGGTTGAGTTTTACTCTACTATATGAAGGCAATTTGTTTCACCTGGTTTTCCTGCATATACAGCAGTGTTTGATTTTGCTGTTATATCTTATAAATAGATGTGTGTGGCCCTCCTCAAATACATCAAAGTTAATTTTTCTGTTCTAATTATTCTCCCAGAAAAACAAGGAGGTGGCCGCGATGAGCTTTGGCAGCGTTCGGCACCTGATAAGTTCTCCACCAACTAACGGTGGAAGTAGACTTTCAGCAGAGATTTTAATTGGAGGGGGGAAAATCTAAAATGTTGGCTGTCAGGGAAATTTTTGATCTTGAGAAGGAAGGGAAGGTCCTGTTTAGCACTTTTTAAAAACCAGATGGCATGTCACAGTAAGAAATCCTTGTGATTCATGTACAAGGATAGAAGCCTGGGCATTTTGACTCATTAAATAAATAATGGAAACCATTGCATAAATTTGATGAGTTTCTGTTTGAGAAGCAGAGAAATGTAGAATTCCCATCTGCTGGTTCACTCCCCAAATGCCAGCAGAGGCTGGGGCTGGGCCAGGGTCAAGTCAGAAGCTGGGAATACAATCCAGGTCTCTCGCATCAGTGGCAGGAACACAGTTATTTGAATCATCACCACTGCCTCCTGGGGTTTGGCAGGAAGCTGGAGTCAGGAACTACAGCCAGGTCTGAAAGCCCAGTATCGGGATGTGGGATATGGGCACCTTAACTGCTAGGCTAAACACCTACTCCCTACAAGGGCTTTTTTTTTTTTTTTTTTTCCCAGAAGATGAAATGCATTAAAAATGTAGAAATAAAAAGAATCCTATGGCTGTAAATACATGACAAATAAATAAGGTCACAAGGTTTATCCATGTCAAATTCTTGAGAGAGGCCTATAGCAGTTCAGGAAGACAGTCTAGAGTATGGTTCCCTGAGTTCGCTAAGTTCTGGAGGCAACCCCAAGGGTAAATTCATGAACTCCAAGAGTAGCTATTTACTCCCAAGTGGTTTGTTCAGTATTATCTGTATAGTTCAAATGCTTTAAGACTGTGGCTCTATCACTTCTTAGAAGACAAGTTCCCAATGAAACTTCTAAAGGGGGAAGAAAAGGCCATTGAAAGAAAGTAAAGCTTTAGTATTAAGAGTATGGTTGAATAAATTGGCTCTAAGTCTATAGTACATCAAGAGTTGGTAATACTGTCATAGGCGTTAGTAAGAAGGTAGAGTTCTATGGTCTTGGGCTTTTGTGACCACAGGGTTACAGAGATCAGTCTTCTTATCAGTTACAATTTACCAGGTAATCCAGAGAATTAAACTATTAAAAACAGAGTGACTTTTCAGTATTCAGCTAGGAACCCTAAAAATAAACTTCATAACCATTATAATCAATCTCAAAAGATCTGGACTCTATACACAGATTTGTACTTAATCCCAGTGACTTTTTTAAAAATTCACTCAAAACTTTGATTGTAAATTGTTTGAATTGTTTTCATATGTCCCCCTTACTGGTGGCTGTTAGAATTCTTAAATAAATTGGAAGTTTGGGAATAAACAGTGGAATACATCAATATTTGTTTGAAACTCCCATTAAGGTCTGTTTGGAAAACTAATGACGTGAATGTGGAAACTCCAGGTCTGTTGGTTGCAGTCTTAAGGCTTAATACTAAGCCATTCAAGGTTAAGAAACATAGGTTCAAAGAACCTACTGAAATATTCCATGTATTTCAGTAAAGTGCACAGATAGAAGCATGTCCTTTGGTTTAGCTAGGACCTCAGAGGAGGTGTAGAAATGAGTGGCGCTGGTGTCAGATTCCTGACGATATTATTGAGGCTGGCGATCTTCTCTTCGAGGAGGTAATTTTTCTTTTCTGCCGTTTTCTGTCGTTGTTCAGTCACTTCCAGGGCTTTCAACAGCTGGGCATTTTCAACGTACAAATCCTTCACCATGGCATCTGCTTTGGTATTCTTGCAGAGCTAGAAACAGAACCAGAAACATCTTGACTCCATTTCTGTAATCTTTCTTGTAAGCTCAAGATCAGACATGAGGACACATGTTTTATAGAGGCCAATTGTCCTGCCAATGACACCCTTTCATTTTACAGTACAACACCAGACGTGGCGTCAGAGACACAGCGGAGCATATCCACTTCTTCCAGCTTATTCTTTGGAAAATAAGTGTGTAGATGTTGGTGAAGAAAAGAATGGATATTTCAGAGTTCCAAATGAAAGCTGCCCCCCATCTAAGTTCCTTTATTCATTCTGTGAAATATGGAAACACTCTGTCCCTTACATTTCTGAGGGGCAAGGTGTAACTCCGCACTACAAATGCTTAAAGTTATCACTCACAACTGTGAGCTACTGATCCTTTGAAACTCTGGCTCATGGATTAGAAATAAGAGACTTTTCTGAACTCTTCTTTTTGTGCCTGGAGCCTTGTGTAGAAGGTATATTCTAATCACTGTGGCTAGAATACATAGTCTAGGTTTGGATGGGAAAACTTGTTAGCAGCCTTGGCATCTGTTCACTAGTGCTCTTATTAATACCTTCCACTCATCAAACCCACTCTCAAGCAGGGCATCTAAAACTATAAAGGTCTATGGGAATAAAGAGCAAGTCAGGAGCAGCTAATGAATTTATTAGCATTTCTAAGGGTAACCATGAGGGCAGCAACACTATAAAGCCCAGACATACATGACTGGCAGATGTGTGACATTTCAGAACCTCCTCTCTACGCTGAGCCGTTGCATACAAAGTTGCCCCCTCTAACTCTTCTCATTTTTAAAACACTTCCATGGCTCGTCATCTCCTAGTAGAGAGGAGCAGGAGCCACGTATGGAAGCCTAGTACTTGGATGTAGACTACGGGCATGTTAACTGCTAAGCTTAACACTTGTTCCCTACAAGAGGTTTTAACTCTGAAGTCAATGCCTTTTTTCCCCAGAAGTTTAAATGCCCTGAAAATGTGGAAATAAAAATTCTATGACTGTAAATATGACACACAAATAAGGTCACATGGCTTATACATTCCACATTCTTAGAGAGGCCATATAGTAGTTCAAGAAGACATTATTTAGTTGTTCCCCAAGTTCTTGAGGCAGCCCCAAGAGTAAATTCATGAACTTCGCAAGTTCTTGTCTGTATCTCTGTATCGGCTTTAAGATCAGCACTTGAGATTATCACTCTTTTTTTTTTTTTTTTTTTTTTTTTTTTTTTTGACAGGCAGAGTGGACAGTGAGAGAGAGAGACAGAGAGAAAGGTCTTCCTTTGCCGTTGGTTCACCCTCCAATGGCCGCCGCGGCCGGCGCGCTGCGGCCGGCGCACCGCGCTGATCCGATGGCAGGAGCCAGGAGCCAGGTGCTTTTCCTGGTCTCCCATGGGGTGCAGGGCCCAAGCACCTGGGCCATCCTCCACTGCACTCCCTGGCCACAGCAGAGAGCTGGCCTGGAAGAGGGGCAACCGGGACAGAATCCGGCGCCCCGACCGGGACTAGAACCCGGTGTGCCGGCGCCGCAAGGCGGAGGATTAGCCTAGTGAGCCGCGGCGCCGGCCTGAGATTATCACTCTTAAGTTTAATGTATCTAGAAAAACAAAGCTGGCTAATTCCCACCCCCAGATCCCTCAGTCAATCTCAGTCTCGGTTTGCAGAAAGGCTGTAACACTCTCCTGGAAGGCAGTCCCACTGTGTCTCTTCAGCGCATACCCAACCAATTCATTAGCCCTCATGCCACACCTGGCACCAGCAGGAGAGAAGGATCAGACTACTTGGTGGACCTAATTTATTATCCCTAGTTATTTACCAAAATCACATTTCCTATCTTGGGAAGAAACCACAAAAAAACCTTTCCTAAATCTAAAAATATTCAGTGTGAGCCACTGAACCTCATCAGGGATGCCTCAGGTCTACGTGAGTCCCTGGTGGCAAATACACATTTGTAACTTGTGGACAAACCTACGCCTTCAAAGAGCTTTGGGAAAACATAGGGAGCAAGCAGAGTTTATATTTTGGGCACGGTGCGATGGAGAAGGAATCCTAACTTCTCCTGGACATAGAATTCGCCTTTATTGAACAAGAACAGTGAAGAAGTTAATGGCGATAAAGGAATGTGAGACTGGCGCCGAGACTGGAATGGGAGGTGGACAGACAGAGATGGCCAGGGCCGCTCACTTGTTCTTTGAGCTGATTCACTTTCTCCTGAAGAAGCCTTTTCACCAGTTTCAGTTTCTGTTCCACTTCTATCATGCGTTCCTCCATGACAGTTACCAGTTGCTCCTGGTTTTCCTGGAGGCGAGAAAACAATGTACATTAGCATTTGAAAGTCAGGCCATACTGAAAACACCAGTGACTGACTTTCCCTAAAAGATGCCTACAGAAAGGACAGCCAATGTTTTGTCTTGGTATCAGGAAGGATGGATTTCAGATGAGATGGGAGTTCTGAGCACTGCATGGATTGTAGAAAAGCAACCCTATCAGAGAAATAATCAAAGATAAATAATGAAAAAAAAATCTTACCTGTGTGACTACCGTCTCCTGATAGAGCAAAATTCTTAAAGCCCATATTTAATACTTGTATGTACTACTTCTAACAAAATGGGTATCCAAAGTTAAGTAAAAGGTGATTATCAACTTCCCCTCTGTGATGTGGGACTTAATCAAACACTGAGTTGATTCAGGTTTGCCTGACTTGCACCATGCATGTCTCTTGTTCATTTGAAATGGCTGGTTGGTTGCTCTGAGGCTGCTAGTAGCCAGCCTCTTCCTGCCATTATTCTAGTCATCTGTTTGCAAATTGGACTTGTCCATGTGAAGCAAACATCTGGAGTAGAGGATGGGTCTATCAACAGAACACACTGCAAAGTAAGGGTCTTCTCCCCTTAGGGCAGGGAAAACACCCTGGCCTTGCTTCATCTTCTCACTCAGTAGTGAAAGGTTCAGGAGTACTTGGGCCATGGGCCTTGAAGAGCAGAGAGATCTAGAGAGAAATTAGAGTGCAACTGATGTGTCCCATGTAAAGAATCTGAGACACAAGAAGGTGCTTCAAATAGTTAAGCAAAGTTCCAATGTTTAATGACTGCTGGCATTTAGGCTCACTCTAAACACTCTGCAGAATGACCCAACGTGAGTCTGCAGCCGACATTTGTTTGGAGAGTAAATCACAGCACTTAGTCACATGTTTTAGTGGTTTCTTTTATGATTAATTTGATAAAGTGTAGTAGATCCAAGTCTAATGCAAAAAGTAACTTTAAATTGGGCCTTGAATATCTAAGAAAGGTAAAATGGCTTTTTAAAATTCAGACATAATTGAAAAATGCCCAATTTCCATTTGCCTAGAGAAATAAATAAGCCAGGCCGGCGCCGTGGCTCAATAGACTAATCCTCCACCTAGTGGCGCCGGCACACCGGGTTCTAGTCCCAGTCGGGGCGCCGGATTCTGTCCCGGTTGCCCCTCTTCAAGGCCAGCTCTCTGCTGTGGCCCGGGAGTGCAGAGGAGGATGGCCCAGGTGCTTGGGCCCTGCACCCCATGGGAGACCAGGAGAAGCATCTGGCTCCTGCCTTCAGATCAGCGCCGTGCGCCAGCCGTGGCGGCCATTGGAGGGTGAACCAATGGCAAAAGGAAGACCTTTCTCTCTGTCTCTTTCTCTCGCTATCCACTCTGCCTGTCAAAAAAAAAAAAAAAAAGAAAAGAAAAGAAATAAATAAGCCAAACAAAACCCCATTACAATGGATAATTTGAAAAACATGGAATATGGTATAAGCGTGGAAAAGAGGAAAAACAGAGGCAGTCATATTTAAAATTCATTTTATTGTTTCATCAAAATTTTCCTTTTTCCTGTCAAAGTATTACACATTGTATACAAAACAGTATAAATATCCCTGATTTTCTTCAAATTCCATATATAAAAGTAGTACCTTTTGTTAAAAATAGTTACAACATATGGAATGAGAAAATAGATAGACTATGTCCTTTGAAGAATTTTAAATCGACACTCTTGAAATGGAATAAATAAATTTGCAACAAGATGACGTTTGTGAATTTTGTTCACAAAATCTGTCATTTCTACATAAATAATTGAGACATAACACTGCAAAGCCTTCACAGTAAAGATAAAGTGACTTGGAAGAGCACTTGATGGCAACATCCTCAGCTTATGTCTCTATGTGGGGCTGGTGAGTGTGCGTGTGTGGGAGAGGGCAGGCAGCGTGTGCCAGGGCAAGCAATGTCATCCTGAGCGGCCCAGCTCTCACAGGTGCCCAATCCTTCTGTAGGAATCTGCATGTACTGCGCGCTGCTCCGGTGGCAAGGCCTAGAGAAAGAAGGCAAGTGGTACACTTCACCCTGAGGTCGAGATCGGTTTTGGGGGAGTCTAAACGCACACATGTATAATGCAAACGAGGGTTAAACGGACACTACAGAGGCAAGCAAAGCAACACAAAGGCAGAGGAAACCACATCACCGCACACACACAGACCACGTGCAGACTCTAAGAATATTCCGTATGCCTAAAACGAGCATCAGCTGAAACAGCTCGAGACAGGTGAGCCTGTTGTGGCTGCCATAATTAACCGCCCTGTCGTCTGGCTGGAGGACTTTACCCCTGATGTCCTTGGAGTACAGGTCATTGTTTCTAAACATCAGCGAGTGGGTCGGCAAGAGCACGCTCTGGACATCGCACGTATGGGAGAGCAACAAGCAGACTGAGCCCAGCTATGCGCCTGAGAAGGCCCGTGACGCACTGAGGTCACGGTTCTGAGGTGGTGGTTCGAGCCCTTGACAAGGAGTCGCAGAACCCTTTTAACTGCCCACCACCGTCACACTTTGAATTCAAGACGTTCAAGTTAATCCTGGGCAGGGGGTTGAAGCGGTATGTAAAAAGCTTCCAAAAACAAGGATGTTAAAGCAAATAAAAATACTTTAAAAAAGTTTTGTTAGAACAGGTGACAGAAGTACAGGACATCATGACACAGCAGATATGCTAGAAGGAGAGGCACAGGAAATTGCTCCTATGTACGATCCCGGTGCTTATGGGACTGTGCAGAGGTGCTTGCAAGGGATTAAGGAAGAGTGAGAAATTCCTTTCCCAATATTAACTGACAGGCGAGGTATTGGAAAACAAGTGATTGGAACCAGAGAATTAACGTCGAATTCTCCCAAGAAACACTTCTCTGTCTTCATTCCTGATTCTGAATGAATTAAGAAATGTCTGGAAAAGGACAATTAGGAGTGAAGCCGTAGAGAGGAGGAGTAACTATTTGAAAACCTAGGTACTACACAGAGTGTCTCGGGTAGTGAGTAATGCTAGTTCCCAGGGAATAGGAAGAGGATTCTAAGTTTGAAAACCTGCGCTCTACAGACTGTATCTGTTAGTGGCTAATGCTAATTCCAAGGGAAGAGGAAGAAGGTTCTTTGTAAGTTTTTTTCAAACGAGGTAATTTTTAACAATTAAATGAACTGAAATGCAGCAGTGACCACACATTCTACTTTTTGTTACAAATCCCCTGGAATTTGGCAGGCTGCACCCCTCAGGTAGGGCAAGACTCGAGCTGCTTTGTGAGCAGAGCATACCCCAGGACTGCACTGGGTTGTGGAACATTCTTGGCAGCAAAGAGTGTGAGGCCAACTGAGCCCCATGCTCCAGTGATCCTGATACTTGACCCTCTGCTAGAAATGTGCCAAGGACACCCCGCACCCTTCATCACCCAGCTTAGAAGCTAAGAGCTCGCATCAGCACTGCCAACCAATGCCAACGGAGCACCGCCATTCAGTGCACCTGTAAAGGCGGGGAAGGCTGAACTCGGAGGTGAGGTTCAGAAGCCTCAGCCCCGCCCTGGAACTGGTCTGATTTTCCAACACACAGGGAAAACTGATGAGACAGGTGACCCAAGTTGAGCATGGCAGGAGCCTCCCGCTGAGGCTGGCCGTACCTGTGGCGTGCTGGTTTCCGAGGTCCTGTTGAGCTCCTCCTGCAGGCACGGGTTTGTCCTTTCGGCCTGCAGCAGCTGCTGTTGAAGCTGCAGCAGGTGCTCCCGGGGCACCATCGGACAGGCTTGCTGCTGGAGCAGCTGCAGATCCCAGGCGTGAGGGGCGGGGCTAGGCGTCACAGTGGACCTCGGGGGCTGCATCTGGAGGGCAAGGGCAAGGGCAAGGGCGGGTCAGTGGCAGTGCCTTCAGGCCAGGGCTAGCCTGAAGGCGGCAAGCCTGGGAAACCAAACCTATGGACGACCAGGAAATGGGACAGCATGTGAGCCTCGACAGGACACACAGGAAAGAAGCGTTCTGCCAGGGGGCGCCACCGTTACAGAATAAGCAAACTTGTTCACTTCAAACTGAGCGGGGCACTCTCACAGCATCACAGCACGAGGTACCGATGCAGAGGACAACGTCTGACTTCTGTCTCCTTTTTTTCTTACAACATGGAAATTTCACTGCCAATGCTGAATCAAGAGGGAGTCGGGAGAAGGAGGTACTTCAGTAACTTACCATTCGCTATGCTTCTTACAGGCAAATGTTAGTGACTATCTCTTTTCCAACCCAAAGATAGCTTATTATTATTATTATTATTTTAAAGAATCTCGTGTTAAAAAAGATCTTTATGTCTCTTCATTTTTCAGCATGTGGTCATACCCTCGAATAAATAGCATAGTAAGACAGGCGATTCCTGGGCACGAGCTAATACCCTGCCCTCTGAGAACTGCAGTAGGTGAAGTCCTTGTTGGAGGAGAAGTCCTTGTTGGAGGCAGTGAGGAAGTGGTATGTGTATCAACGTGCCAGTCGGTGGGGGAGAGCCCGAGGCGGCTCACCCAGGGCTTTCTGGCCAGGGAAGCCTGCTGTCTCCCATTTGTCAGCACAGCTGACAGACACGGGGCTCAAACAGAAGGCATGCAGCAGACAAGACCAAGTATGCACTCAACAAGAAGCACCCCCAGGCATGTGAGAAAGGGGGAGGGGACCTCTAGGGTGCAGTTACAATGAAACATGACTGTGAGACTTCAGAGCCACTATCCGTTTCCAAACAGGTCAACCTCTGAGCTGAGCCGTGCCCCATTTTGAAATATTTCTAAGTTGGAGATGATTCAGAAAAGCTACCCTTTCATTTTCCTCATTAAAGAATGTGGAGAATTATAACCCCAGGATTTTATAGCAGTGGGATTATTTTCCTCAGCTATAAATAATGAGGAAAACCTTGATACACAGGTAAATATTCCACAACTAAAGCACAATGAAAATGAATACTGGCTCTTAAAGAACTGGTGGACAACAGAAATGATTACATGGACAAGGAGTGGAATGAGATGTCCCCATGCTGTGAAACTCGGGGAAAGAGAATGTTCTACCTTCACACACTATCTCGGGCAGAGAACTGCACCCTTCTCTGCTACCTCCAACCACTGAGTTCTAGGTACAGGTTAGCCACAGACAAAAACAAGAGAAAATTACACGAGTTAGAAAAAGAGGAGGCAAAGTTGTGTTACAAAAAGAGAAAAAACAGTACCAGTTTATTATTAACATGCATAAGAGCCTACGGAGGACCAACACTGACCTATCTCTATGTATCTTCACCTACTGTAATTTAAGGGGATTGTGAGCCTACTTGCCTTTACCAGTGCCCACTATAATTACTCACGAGAGTCCAGGACCAGTATGGAATTGATCTCTTGTTACATCCCTTGCCCCTTGGAGATGCAGAATAGGAAGTGTAAAATGTTTGTTGTTCAGGTGTCTCAACTGTGGACTTGGCCACTGATCTAGACTATAAATTCCCCCCTCGGGCCGGCGCCGCGGCTCACTAGGCTAATCCTCCGCCTAGCGGCGCCAGCACACCGGGTTCTAGTCCCGGTTGGGGCGCCGGATTCTGTCCCGGTTGCCCCTCTTCCAGGCCAGCTCTCTGCTGTGGCCAGGGAGTGCAGTGGAGGATGGCCCAGGTGCTTGGGCCCTGCACCCCATGGGAGACCAGGAAAAGCACTGGCTCCTGGCTCCTGCCATCGGATCAGCGCGGTGCGCCGGCCGCAGCGCGCCGGCCGCGGCGGCCATTGGAGGGTGAACCAATGGCAAAGGAAGACCTTTCTCTCTGTCTCTCTCTCTCACTGTCCACTCTGCCTGTCAAAAAATTAAAAAAAAAAAATAAATAAAAATAAAAAAAATAAAATTCCCCCCTCGTCCCTCTTTGGAGAGAGAGTGTGACAGATAGCAAACTCCTATCTGCTGGTTCACTTTTCAAATTCCCATGAAGGAGTCAGAGTTCAACCCAGGTCTCCTACAATGGTGGAAAGGACCCAACTCATTAAGCCATTACTTGTTGCCTCCCAGGGTGTGCACTGCTGAGGAGCTGAAGGCAAGAGCTAGAGCCTGGGAGGCAGCACCTTAAACTCTAGGCTGAACACCCGCTCCCTGTATCCCTTCTTTTTTATGTTCAAAATGAATTGTTGACTAAACACTGCTTTGCATAGCTGAAAAAGCCCTCGTGTGGGAGTCGAATCCCAGCGTCCTCCTTCCATGTCCTGGTCTACTGACTGCGCTCCCCACACCCGGGTAGGACAGGTGTTGCACTGTCTCAGTGGAGACAGGGAAAGATTCCTTCCACATACATCAGATGAGAATCACAGAGAAAGTGCTGCTCAACCAGCCTGGCCCCAAGGATTCTAAGGGAGGAACATCTTCCTGCTTGCCCACCACCTCTTACCCCAAACAGGTGAGAATTCTACCAGAAATACACCCATTCTTCAGGTGAGTTGAGGCAGAAAAGACTGAAAAACCACTGTCGTGTCCAAAAGTGGCATATGCTATGCTATCACAATATGAATACAAACTCAATTGGTAGTGCTGGTGGGGAATGACTAAGGCCTAACGGAGTTTCTATCTGGAGTGATAAAAAGGTTTCAGCAGTCGTGATAATGGTTGCATACCATTGTGAATGTCATTAATGCCATGGAATTGCATATGTGAAAGTGGGTAAAGTGGCAAATTTTAATGTATATATTGACTATATTTTACCACATAATGTAACATATTAAAAACCATTAAATGGTATATATTTCTTACGGGTAAACTATATAGTACGTGAATTACCTCAATGCAACTTAACATTCCAGTCTGTCAGACATCTGTCAGGTTAACAGGTCAGTCTTTTTTCCTCGTGGGAGTTGGACTAGAATAGCATGAGATGTTCTTTTCAGTGGTCAAATGGAAAATTCATGTGTTTTCCTTATTCAGCTCCAGTGCCAAGAACACGAATTTTCCCACTTATTAGCAAATATTTATCACCCAGTCAGGGGCAAATGGTGGCCAATCCTGTCAATGGGGCTAGGAGAGGCAGCTTCCATGCACGGGAGGCGCAGATGGAGAAAAACTTGGGTGCAGAGCGGTTGTGTTGCCCTGTTACTCTGCACTTTATCATTAAATGTGATGGGCTGAGCCTCGTATATCTCACTTGTTAGAGGATACAATCATTACATCCAGAAAAAACCATCTACATACAAGCTCAGCCCACTGTTCAAGGCTTTGAATACATTCATTATGTTGTCAGGAAAAAAAATGGTTTGGAATTAGCTATTTATAGTTTCACCAATCCTCCACTGTGGGTCAATCAGAGAACATCAAATCGACAGAAATCTTAGTGGTTATTTAAATATTGATGCAGTATGGTTAACCATATTTCACATTTAAAAAGCAAACACTAATTTTTCAAGTTTCCTTTGCAATTGTTCAGCTTCATAAGAGAAAATATTTAAATATCTGCCTTCAGAGAATTCCAGCTTTAAAAACATGCAAACACGTTGAACTTTTGAAGAGCACAATGACAATTTTTATGCATTCTTCCCTAGGCAGATTGCATTAATTCATCAAGTGTTAGGTTAACTGACATTTTCATTTACCCAAAGCAAAGCATGTCAGTTAAATTTTTACAGAATAAAGAGAATTTGTACGTAAGCTGTTATATTTCCTCTTAATTGTACTGAGGATTCAGGAAGTCATCAAGTAGACTGGAACCCAAGCAGTGTTCGGGCTGACAAGTTTTACAAATCATTTTCAAATTTATCAAATGTGCATCTGTCAAGGGAGTGGTGAGTACAAATGTACTAATGAAAAATGGCAGCACTTGAAAATATGACTTCTAAATGTAACTGCTTTCAAATTCCCTGCACAGATCTTCTGTTATTAGAGAACAATCGTAAGAGAGGTCAGGAAACTGATAAAAACAAAGTGATGGCCTCAGAGCTTTGGGCCTCTAGGTCAGGATCAGAGTCCCCACTCCCTGAACTGGCTGAGGCACAGGCCTCTGCATTTTAGGTCAGTATTACTCCTCCCTGTGCAAAGCAATATGGGTTCCTTTGACTGTGTAATTAAGCAAAAATGCCTATTAAATGTGGTCCAAAGAACTCCACTGGGCACAGCACTTAGATTTTCACAACAGGAATTCAATTCCATGTTTAGTCTCCCAATAAATGGCTCATTCATGGATTAAAATATTCTTCATAGTTTCAGGCCATTTGCTTAAAAAAATGTACCTCCATCAGCTGCTCATCCAGTTTCACTTGTTTCTTTTTCAGGCCCTCATTTTCCAAGTGAATCGTTTCTAATTCTTGTTCAAGGGAATTCATCTGACTGACCTGTGAGAAAACACAAAAAATCTGCTTAAACACCCAAGTTGCTCTCCTTAATTTTGACCAATTTGTCCTGGTCATAAATCTCAACTCATGGAGGAAAGCCAGGGTAATTCAGCAATGGAAAACAACAAACAATGCAATTCAATGCCTGGCTTCCATTTAAGTAATCTCATTTTAATCACCCCTTCTGACATAAGACAGATTCCTTAAGGCAGCTGGTGTTGAAACTTTGATGTCACAGACTATAAAAAAAATCTTATCTATAGTACACAACACACACCCACATTAAAAAAAAATCAAGAGTTCATGAAAAATGAGTATTATGAAAAAACCATGCATCGATTTTTAAAACACCATTTGCATTCAAGTATCTTGTAATGACATTTTCCATGACCTTTAACTTTCGTGAAATAACATATCCTTGTCTAAGCCATGTTCTCCGTTGTCCTCTAGTGGTTTCCACTAAATTGATTTCAGGATCTTCAGTTGGGACCACACTGTCACGAGGCCAAGTTAAAGGTTTAAAACAAAGTACATACAACCTCATTCACATAACTCTTTCTCTGTTTTCAGGATGAGACTGGAAGATTTTAGGATTATCCAACTTCGGAATTTGCTGAGCCGGAGGACCCGGAGCTTCCAAATTTTGTCAAGTAGAAAATAGACGATGCTACTCTACAACGCTGAATTTTTCTTTTTAATCAAAAAGAGCTGAGAAGAGCAGGGAGAATTGTTGAACTGAAATGTCATCTTTCCAGGGCCAAGGTTATTTTAAAATCTAGCACCAGCCTTTTCCCTTCGTGATCAGCCAAAGAAACTCATCGCTTTCTGAAAAGTTTTCTTGAATGCATCTGAAAATAAATGGCATTTCAATTGCACAGCCAAACCAGGCTTAGTGCAGCAAATGATCACAGCTTTTACAAACTAAAAAGTTTTTCTTGAGTATTTTGTGAGAAATACCGCTTGAGTCTTCTTTTTCCAAAAGGCTTGGGACTACAAGTATTTCAGATTCCAGATGTTTTTGGATTGGGTAACATTTACATATACATAATGAGATATCTCAAGAATGGACACCCCAACCTAAAGACAGGATTCATGTGTGTGTGTGTGTGTGTGTGTGTGTGTGTATAATAGTAATCTTAGTTTTAGTACATGTTATGGTTTGAACAGGACTTGACTGCCGGAAGTTTTATAGTAACAGTCAAAGGACTGATGTTAATGGTTGATGGTTAATGGTTAATGGTTGGCGATGTGACCCCATTACTGTGTCTGAAGGCAGGGCCCCAGGGGAAGTGACAGGATAGGATTCAGTCGCTAGGGCAGAGTCCTGTGATGGAATCTTGATGGCTTCAGGAGGAGAGACCACACTGGAGGGTGGATGAAGAGTGTGGCATGTCTCTGTCTGCTCTTGCTGGCCATGTGACCATCCCTCTGCCATCCTCTTGTCTCCCCACATGCCTGAACCACTGGGCCCCCTGACTTTGGATTGTGAATCTGCAAACAGCAAAGCAAACCAAACCCCCTTCCTCCCTCGGCTGCTCCTCTTGGGTATTATAAGTGATAAAAAGCTGACCACCAGAGTGTGCCTGCACTTTGACTGTAACTCCCCCTCCTGTGAGGTCAGGTGTGGAATTTTCCACTTGTGGTGTCATCTCGGCATTCGAGAAGCACTTCCATATTTTTGAATTGGGCAAGCTCAACTTGTTCATTCTTCCCAGATTGGTAAACATATCTTTAAAAGAACAAAGAAGGTAATAGAGAAAACTCATGAGTTTCAGTTTAAAGAAGAAAAGGAACAACAGTAACTCCCAGAATAACACTGGTCCAGGGATCTAACTTCATGGGACCAAGTACAAGAAATCATGCTAGGTAGTGCTACGGAGGTCTGACCAGGCGGCCCCCAGGAGCCCCACCTCCTGGTGGTGTTTGTACCTGTGCATTGTCTCCTCCCACACTACAGAGGGGAAGTGTTGTGAAGAGAATAAAGCAGAAATGATAGTATGTGACCTCCATGATTAGGTTATGAAAAGCACGATGGGGGTTGGCCTGGTGGCACAGTGGGTTAAACCACTACTTGGGATGCCCACATTCCATATGGAAGTGCTGGTTCGCATTTTATTCTGACCCAACTTCCTGATCATGCACATTGTAGGAGATGGCAGCTGACAGCTCGAATGCTTGGGCCCCTGCTCCCCAGCATGGGAGACCCAGGTGGCATTCCTGGCTCCCGGCTTTGTCCTGGCCCAGCCCTGACTGTTGTAGGCATTCGAGGAGTGAATCAGTAGATGGAAGCACTCTTTTATTCTGACTTTGAAGTAGATGAAATTAAACAAAATAGACATTTTTAAAAAGATACTATGGTACCCATCTTGGTCTTTGGGTTTCACTGTCTGCCTGGCATCACTGCCTTGCGGGGAAGCAGGAGCCCTCGCCCACCAGAGGGCCCAGGTGGTGATGCAACTGAGGTCTTAGGCAATCAGCCCATAAGAAACAGAAGCCTCCGGCTAACAGTCAGGGGAGAGAGCCTGGAAAGCAGAGCTCCAGCCGCCTGGAAGCCCTCAGGTGACTGTGGCCCTGCTGACCTCCACACTGCAACCTCATGGCAGCTCCGGCTGTGTCTGCTCAGCCAAGCTGCTCAGCTCCCACCTCTTCGCCACGTGAGACAGTAAAGGTCTGTTGGCATTTGTTGCACAGCAACATGTAACACAGACTGCCTTCAGATGGTTCTAACAGTCAAGCTCTCTAAGAGGGTTCTTTAAAAATTTGTGGGAAAATGGAATTTCAAAAATTTGAGTCAATTTTTTTAAGATTTATGTATTTATTTGAAGGCAGAGTTACAGAGAGGCAGAGAGAGAGAGAGAGAGGTCTTCCATCCACTGGTTCACTCCCCAGATGGCTGCAATGGCCGGAACTGGGTTGATCCAAAGCCAGGAGCAGCTGGGACTCGAACTGGCTGCCCATATGGGATGCTGGCACTGCGGGTGGTGGACCAACCTACTGTGCCACAGTGCTAGCCCCCAAAATAAATTTTAAATTGAAATTTCCACCAACTTTAAGAAGCACCCTCATTTTTTTTTTTTGCTAACTTATAAAAGCATGCAATACAAAGATGATTCACTGTTGTATTTTATAAAATCTTAAGTTATACCTTTTTCAATCATTAATCAAAACTATGATACTGCTGAGACACGAAGAGAGAAACTATAAAGAGATACTCGGATGAACCAAAATATGCCCTTGTGACCATTTCCTTAGAAATGGGAAGAAACTGCAACTTAGAAGCACAGTACACACACACACATATACACACACACAGACACACATACATATATACACTCAGACACACACACATAGACACACACACACACACCTATGGCACATGCGCAGAAACTCACCTTCCTGGTGGGAGGGCACCGTTCTGTGTGGCACTGCTCACTCTCTCGCTTTAAGCTCAACTTTTCTTGCTCTGTGAGTCGCACAGGGCCTGACAGGTTCAGATGTTTCTGGTGCTTCGGGGGAAGAAGCTTGGATTCACCCTGATGGACCTAAGAAGAGCAGCAGTGAGAGGAACAGCACGCGCAGTCAGCCAGCCAGGAAGAACAGCCAGCAGGCGCAGGGAAGGCTCCAGCAGCACTTGGGTTCTGGGTGTGAGCAAGACTTTGCCAGCCCAGCCTGCCCATTCTGCAAGCCTACTTTTGGGAATTGACAAAGGTCCTTTCTAGATCAATCCAGTTGGGTCTACAAAGCTATCGCCGAGTCTCCAGGAGTCAAAAGAGCGTGTGTGGTGTGGCTGCCCGTGAGACGGACGCAGAAGGCCCACACACTATAACTGAGCGTGACTCTTGGGAGTCACTGGACAGTGCAGAGCTAAAACAGCCCTCATGAGGACCGGGTTCCATGAGGACAGGGGCCACGCAGCTTCTGCAGCAGCAGAGTTTCTAGCACAAGGAGGTGTTCTAGAGGACAAGCTTGAGAAAGTTCTTCCCGGAGGTGTTAGAACATGGGTTAATTATCTAACTGGGTAACTTGGTAGCAGAGGTTAAGAATTCATCAGTCCATCAGCTGGTAGTTGGAAAAGATGACATCAAAGGGCCAGTGCTGTGGCCCAGCGGGTTAAAACCCCAGTCTGCAGCACCGGATTGCATCCTGGCTGCTCCTCTTCTGATCCAGCTCTCTGCTGTGGCCTGAGAAAGCAGTAGAAGATGGCCCAAGTCCTTGGGCCCCTGCACCCGCATGGGAGACCCTGAAGAAGCTCCTGGCTCCTGGTTTTGGATCAGCTCAGCTCTGTCTGTTGTGGTCATTTAGGGAGTGAACCAGCAGATGGAAGACCTCTCTCTCTGGCTCTCTAACTCTTTCAAATAAATAAATAATTCTTTAAAAACAAAAAGATCATTCAAATCTTGACATTAAAACGGGCATCTGGAGTGGGGGTTTAGCCTAGGAGTTAGGATGCCTGCCGCCCACACGGGAATCCCTGAGTTGGCTATCTGGCCCCAGCTTCCTGTTAATGCAAACCCTGGCAATCAAAGGTAACTAAACAAGTCATCGGGCTCCCGGATTGAGTTCCTAAGCTCCCAGCTTTGGAGAAGGCATTTGGGTTGTGAAGCATGAGAAAGGCACTCTTGTCTCTCTCTCTGCCTCTGAAAAAAAATTTTACAAAAGAGGCCAGCATTGTAGTGCAGCAGTGAACCCACCACTTGGGACACAGGTGTCCCATGGCAGACTGGCTACCTTGCTTCTGATCCAGCTTCCTGCTAATGTGTCTGGGAAGGCAGCAGAAGATGGCCTGAGTGCTGTGGCCCCTGCCACCCATGTGGGAGACCAGGACAGAGCTCCTGGCTCCTGCCTGGCCCAGGTCTAACTGTAATGGTCATTTGAGGAATGAACCAGCAAGTGAAAACTCCCTCTCAATCCATAAATAAATACATAAATCCTGGTAAAAGCAGTTCAGTAAAAAATTGACAAAAAAGGGGGACACCTTTTTCTCTTATAAGCAGATATTAAGACCCACAAGATATGAGCACCGCATTGCCAGCTTTATACTACTTGTCTTGGCAGCTAGCCTATTTGAGGAATATATGGTTCACAAAATTTCCATAAGTCTACATTTTGGATATGAGGATTAAAATCACAGTTACATTTTAATATACACAGCTTATACAAAAGGAAAAATATTTTATAAACACATCAGGATAAAATCACATGTACGTAAATGATCAACTATGCATTCTGAAAGTAAGTCTGCCATAGCAGGATACCAAAAGGCACAGCCCTGAGCCACTTCAATCCCATCAGACATCCATTTTCATCTCCAACGCGTCAGTTTCAACCATGCACCACGTGTGCCACTTTTCAACATACCTTCTCCCGGGAGTGTGTGAGCTCGGATTTGGTCTTCTGCACCGTGGTCTCGAGCCTCTCGTTCTGTTGCCAAAGCAGCTGCTGTTCCGGGTTCACCAGATGATCTAACTTGTCCCAAGACAGCCTTTGCTGCTGGTTCTGGAATCCTGATGGACGGGTGGCTCCATCTGGGGCCCGGTGCTTAAGACAGAATTGCAGAGTTAATCCTTAGAAACAGGTGGACGGGGGAACTTGTGTTTTGAAACATGCATCTCACTTAATGTAATGACAACAATTCTTAATCAGTACCTTTCAGTCTGCTCATGGGAGTAGGTGTATACAAGTATAGCTATAAACAAAACAGTATTCCGGAAGCTTGAGTTGTAGAAAGTGGGGAATTCTTTGGCCTCGGGTGGAAGGACCCGGTCAAGTCCAAAGGCAAGTATGGCTGTAGGGCAAGTCCTGGTTCCATGGGACCCAGGTACATAGAGGGTGGAGGCTCCCAAGCGGCTTTGTTCTGAAGAAGTCATCTTTAGGAAACAAAGGAATTCAAAGCGTTGCCAACTTGGAAGGCTTCCACATCTGCAGTCGGAGCCTCTTTTAGAATCTAAAGCACATATTGTGCATGTAATTGAGGCCTGAATTCAGGAATACACTTTAAGCTACCAAAGTGGTTTTTTTTTGGATCTTAAAAATAATCTAAGAAATAAAAGTAACATGACAGGATAAGCCTCCTTTCAAGTCAAACATGGGGGAAAAAAAGAAGAACAGGCACAATATCCTGGTGAGAAAAAATGTCAACCCAAAAGTAATTTTTAAAATGGAAACTTTTTTTTTTTTTAAAAAGGTATCACTGTGAAATAACTGTATTAGTACCTACTTTTTATTATAGGGCAAAAATCCTAGCATCTACCCCAAGGATATCTGTAGCACTGTTCTTAATTGTACATAAACGAAAAAGCTTTGTGAAAGGTTAAGATGAGACACTCCTTCTGTAACACCAGCATAAGGCGTCCACCGGTTAACACTTGAGCCAGCTCTCCCTGGGCTTTGCGATGTCTTAACAACCCGTTCTGTAATGGGAAATTCAGTACTGGTGTTTCAGGCCACAGTTTTCCTTTTCAGCAGAAGCCTTACTTTTGTGCAGCCTGTGTTGGGTGTGTGTGTATGTGTGTGTGTGTGTGTGTGGTGTGTGTGTGTGTGTGTGTTCCTAGATGAATTTCTTGCAATGGTTTTCTCCTCTATCATTTAATTAAGGCAATGTTTTAACATTATGAATACTGAACAGCCCAGCCACACTCTTCCGGTTTGCTTGATATAAAAAATGACCTTTTGGTATCACTGGAGTTCCATTTATATGAAGTTTAGACACACGCGTCCCTAACCTATGGTGGCAGTGTGTGTGGGGAGGTCGCTTGGGGTTGTCAACTGGAGGGGCTGAGGCAGTGTTGCATTTTTTGATCCAGGTGTTAGATACACAAATGTACACATGACAATGTGTAAACCACGAGTCTCATACATACTTACACATACACGTGTAGAAAAATCCCTTCTCCCTCAGTGGAAACAGCCATTACCTTGTCACCAGCATTCTGCAGCTGCTTTCGTAAAGACATCACTTCTTGTTTTAGCGCCTCCTTTTCCTGCTGTGTCACTCGGAGGTCAGATTTCACCCGCGACATGTGCAGGTTTACACTTTGCAGTGTATCTTCTAGATTCTGCACCTGCATCGCGAGAACAACCACACACTGCTGCACAGGGCCTTGGGGGCTCAGTGCTAGAACATCTAGGGACGAATGAGCAAGCGCTCCCTGCATGTTTGCTATCCCCAGCTGTGTGTCCAGGAGCTCAGTGGAAACTCAGAATATTACACATATGTCGATGGAACGTGAAGTTATATTTAGGACAATGATGATGTGTGCCCAGTCACGTGCTCAATCGCCTAGGAGATTACCAAATGATGTGTGAGAATCAATGTGTGCCACATGGCATTATAAAAGAGGATTTCCCTGAATTTTGTAGAAATTGTATCACAGCCTGTGATGTTGGTTTGTGAAGGACTTCTTGGTTGAAAATAACATCGCTGCTATGTGCTGCACAACGACGTTTCAGTCAACAATGGAGCACATAGATGATACAGGTCCTAACAATGACGTAGCCTGGTGATGTCACAGCCGTGTTGGGGTGTGTGTGTCATGTTTGCACAATGACAAAGCTGCCTAATGATGTATTTCCCAGAATGCATTTCTGGTGTGAAATGATGCATGATTGCATAGAGTAGAATCCTACTCTATGCTAATCTCTCATGTAAATTTCAATTAAAAACACTAAAATTGGGGGCTGGCGCTGTGACATAGAAGGTTAAGCCTCCACCTGCAGTGTCTGCATCCCATTTGGGTGCCAATTAAGACCCAGCTGCTAAGCCGGCGCCGTGGCTCACTAGGCTAATCCTCTGCCTTGTGGTGTCGGCACACCAGGTTCTAGTCCCGGTCGGGGCGCTGGATTCTGTCCCGGTTGCCCCTCTTCCAGGCCAGCTCTCTGCTGTGGCCAGGGAGTGCAGTGGAGGATGGCCAAGTGCTTGGGCCCTGCACCCCATGGGAGACCAGGATAAGTACCTGGCTCCTGCCATCGGATCAGCGTGGTGCGCTGGCCGCAGCGGCCATTGGAGGGTGAACCAATGGCAAAGGAAGACCTCTCTCTGTCTCTCTCTCTCACTGTCCACTCTGCCTGTCAAAAAAAAAAAAAAAAAAAAAAAAAAAAGAAAGAAAGAAAGACCCAGCTGCTCCACTTCCAATCCAGCTCCCTGCGAATGTGCCTGGGAAAGCAGTAGAGGATGGCATAAATCCTTGGGCCTCTGCCACCTACATGGGAGATCCAGAAGAAGCTCCAGGCTCCTGACTTCTGATTGACCCATTTGCAGCCATTGCAGCCATTTGGGGAGTGAACCAGTGTATGGAAAATCTCACTCTTTCCTTTTATCTCTGTATCTCTGCCTTTCAAATAAATAAATCTTAAAAACATAAATTTATAACAGGAATATTGATAGAGATTTTAATTACAGTAGGGTGTGAACCTACTTTAGAAATCCCATTTTTAAAAAGATTTCTTTATTTGAAAGGCAGAGTTACAGAGGTAGAAAGAAGAGATCTTCCATCTGCTGGTTCACTCCACAAATGGCTGCAATGGCTGGAGCTGTGCTGATCCGAAGCCAGGAGCCTGGAGCTTCTTCCCAGTCTCCCCCATGGATGCAGAAGCCCAGGGTCTTGGGCCATCTTCCATTGCTTTCCCAGGCCACAGCAGAGAGCTGGATCAGAAGCGGAGCAGCTGGGACTTGAACCGGCACCCATATGGGATGACAGCACTGCAGGCGGTGGCTTTACCCGCTACACCACAGCGCCTACCACATAAATCCTCTTTGTAAAGTAGCAACGAGCAGTTATTTTTCACACCATTCTCAAGCCTTCCTAAGTACTAATCAGAATTAATGAGCTTTGAGGGAAGCAGTGCTTACATTATCACACTGTAAATGTGTCTCATTAGGTTACATGAATCACGCTGAACCCTCTCGGGTCCCTCTCACCTGGAACATTTTTTCAGTGGGATTTGTTAGAAAAAGAAGGGAAATTCTAACTGTGATGATGGAACAAGAGCGGTCCCCATACCTTTTCCTGGGAAGCCACCAGCTGGGACGTTAAGCTCTCATTCTGGTGCTCCCACGACTTCTGTTCCTGCTTCATTGCAGCGATTCTGTGCTCCAACAGCCTGGATTTGGCCAACTGTTTCAGCAAAACAAAGGAGTTAGCAGGGTGAACCTGCAGAGACCCGGCTCCCCGTGGAGGCTGCACTCCCGCTGCAGTGCACACGCGGGACTGGAGCACGGCAAAGGCACAAGCGTTTTCCTGATTCCCTCTTCCGCCTCGAACTGTGGCAGGGGCTTAGCATCTTTTTGTGACTTTTCACTTCTCACTGCTGGTATTTGGAGGCTGGGAGATGGTGGCCTGGCAGGCAGTGAGAGATCTCAGGAGTGCAGCACAACAGGCAAACACAGAATGCCCAGGAAGGTGGGGGGAAGGGGGGCAGTGTTTGGGGATCTGCTAGGGAAAATACAACAGAAAACAAGAATCTATGAAATTCCAGAATATAACCAATATATTCCTATATAAGAACAGCAACATAGGTAAGTATTAAGTAGCATGATATATTAGGATGGGGCCAAGTGGATATTTAATAAAATTACTAAACAATGACTGTGGACTCCGGTCACAATCATGGGTGGAGATCCAGGGTCACACAGGCCAGCCGAATGCTGCTGCAGGGGCTTCTGGAATAATCGGGCCAACACGGGACGCCCTCGGGACCCCGTCTGTGACAGACGCTCGCGATGTGCTAGCACCAAGAGGGAGGCGCCGTCTCGTTGCCCCACTACCTTTTCTGCACAGCTATTTAACTCTTCACTCAGAGCTGCTTTCTCTTCCAGTAGTTGCTCGTTGTAGCTTAGCACACTAGAAAGTCTCTGCTGGAAGTCCGAGAGATCGGGGCATCTGGGCAGCTGCAAGAGACAAACACACGCCCTCCCATCACCTCCATGGCTGCGTTGCTTGGCTCAGCATCTCTCTCTGTCGACACTTCAGACGAGGTGCAAACTAGAATCCGCTTTGATAAAAGGTTCCCTTAGGCTTCCCTGCACTCCTCGGCTGTCTGCCGAACTGTGTGCTCGGACTCACCCAGCGGGACGCTGTGAAATAACGATCCCAGCTTTCCATCGCACCTTCAGGGTAAAATCACATACTGCCACGCCGTCATCCACTTAAGCTGCACACATGCAGTGTATGACAGGTTCTTCAGGTTTTAAGTACAAAAATATTTACTTGATAATCCTCAAGCCTGTAAAATTGGCATGCGCCCTTAGAGGGCGTGCGCACAGCGGCCAGTTTGGAGATAAAGCCATCCGATTTTTCTGCTCGTTCCAGGTGCCCTTCCTCGTGGAAGATGCCGAGTGGCCCTGGCAGCAGTGCACTGCTGGTGTGGACTCGGCGGCCCCCCGTCTCCATTTGCTGTCATCAAGGCTGACGTGTCCCTTCCCAGCACCGCTGCTGGGTCGTTCTTGGCCGTGGGGGCCGCCCTGTACACGGTAGGATGTTTCACAGCGTCTCTCACTTGACCCACCAGATGCCAGTGACGTCAGCCCCCAAGGTGTAAAAGCCAAAAATGTCCCCAGGGACCGCGAAGTGTGCGGGGTGGGCGAGCCTCTGTCACTCCCACCTTGTGGAGAGGCACGGCTTGCTTCCTTGCCCCCTAGCCCTTCCCCACAGTTACACGGTACTACCTCGCCTCCGTCTCACTTGATTTTCACACGTTCCATCTTTATTATGATTTTACGGCCACTTTTCTATTTACTACCTGAAATTCTTTTACACTGAGCTTTAGGAATGACATAACAAAATAGACTCTGAGGGTTTCCACTGGCAAGAAAACACAGCATAGCTTCCAGCTCTGAGCAAGCCCAAGGGCTCAGGGAAATGCGCTGGACTAAGAGAGAGCCTTCTCCCTTACCCACGACCTGGCTGCTCAGCCCCCAGACTCCCACGAAAGCCAGGCAGCGCTGTGGGTGTCTCCACGCTGGCGTGTGGCTTCTGCTGCTGTGATCCGCGTTTCTGTTTGGTGCAACACAAATGCACACAAACATCCTTTGGGAACTACGAATCCCGGCATCACAGAGTGGCACAGGCTGTCTGGGTGGTCTAGGCTGTGGGACAGCGGTGACAGGTGACTCAACTGCTCCAGAGCTTTCTGCTGCTGATGTAACAGCCCCCTCCCCGGGGCTGAGGGGCTCACTGGTTTTCCATCCCACTCCTTGCGCCAGCGCCACTGTAAAAATGTGCCATCCCAGAGTGCTGCACGAGGCCCTCCTCCTGGTGTTCTTCCTCCCAACTCTGCTCCTTTCCTTCTGTCTCCTAGCTTAGTACACGTTTCCCAGGCTACAGATTTGGGACACTTTGTTACCATCTTAGAGCCTGAACAGCAGACAGACTTTCAAAAGGTAAAGGGGGAAAAAAAACTCCAGATGCCTGGGTTACTTGGGATGAATTTGCTAACAAGATCCTGGGAATACTTAAGACAGCAGAGAAAGGCTCTGGGGGTTGTAACTTCGGACAAGTTTATACAGAACTGACAGCTTCTCCACTGATGGCACAACACGTACACCTGAAGTATTTGACTTGTAAAGGTTCTCACAGGGCGCTAGGTAGGAAGCTGGGTAACAGCGGGCATTATGAAACAAAACAGCTGTGAGTCTGAGAATCCCAGTAGGAGAGCCAGACTTCCCAGTGTTCATTAGAGAAGGACACAAACAGGACAGCAGGTGCTACAGATCCGGTGCAGATTCAGTGTGTGTGTGTTCAGGGAAGGAGACCTCTGTGCTTATAGGCTGAACAGACACAAGGAGGAGGATTTTAAATCCAAGGGTATCATCATATTAATCCAATCTAATCTAAATGCATCAATACAACAGAACTGAATTCTCCGCAAGTTAGGACTGTTCCAATTGAAAGATCCTTGCCTATATTGAATCAATGAAGAATAAAATACGACAATGCTTAGGACCTAATTTTTAAGGTACATCGTCTCTGAACTTAAAATTAAGCTTCTGTTTGAAACAGGCTTTGGAAAGCCTAGTCCATAAGAGAGGCTGCCTCCCTGGCAACGCTCTAGAATTTAGTCCTTTGCCCAAGATCAAGTCCATACTTGCTACGAGGAGAAGGCAGCCCAGCCTCATCTGTGTCATACCACCGCGAACAGGGCTGTGGGTCATGGGAGGCAGGAGGTCACACTCCTTCAGACAAACGGGGTGCTTTAGCACCTGGCTGGGAGAAAGCAGCAGAGCAAGTTTCTCCAATCATAAAGGTCGGGATCCGTGTCTAGGAGTAGTTTTAGTTAGAACTCAGACACACCTAAGTAGCACAGCACACGCAGGATGAGTCCACGCAGCCCTTACAAATAGACTCACACTCAACTCTACTCAGCAACAAGCCAGTGGACAGGACTCAAAGCCAAGGGCACCTGGGTGCTAGAAGCCCCAGACCGTCAGTTCCACATCGTTCTAGAGCCACCGTGCCATGGGGCAGCACGTGACCTCACCTGTTTCATTTTTTCCAGTTCCTCTTTGAGAAGGAGATTCTCCTGCTCCATAATATGGGTCTGCAGTTTAACTTCAGAAAGCTCGGCTTCCAGAGAAGACACCAAAGTGGAGGACTGAGAGGGCAAGAAAATCCAATAGTACATCGTCACTTAGGCTGCGGGCAATTTACTACGCGCGTAACAGACGACACGACAGAAATAACAGTGCAAAATCAACAACACGTTTTATGACCAGTTCTCATACGCAGTGGAGCCAATCAAAGCTATTTTAAAAAAGACTTTCCACTTAAAAGGCACGAGTATGATTTCTCAGTTTTTATACGGTTTTCCACTATACTGTTACCACCCTTCTCTTAGGGTAGCTATTTTGAGATTAAGCAAATCCTGTTTCTCCTCAAAATTCTGCTTACTTATTTTAGTATCTATCAATGGAGTTTTAAAAATAATTTTTAAAAATGTTCATTTGAAAGATAGAGGTCTTCCACCCACTGGTTCACTCTCCCCAATGTCTCCAACAGCCAGGGCTGGACCAGCTGAAGCCAGAGGCCCCAAACTCAATCTGGGTCTTCCGCATACGTGGCAGGGGCCCAAGTACTTGACTCATGACCTTCTGCCTCCCAGGATGCATGTTAGCAGGAAGCTGGAATCCAGAATGGAGTCAGGACTTAAATCCAGGCATTAGGCTACAGGATTGTGGGCATCTCAACCGCTCTGTCCAACACGTGCCCCTGCAATTTGTTTTACTTAACACCGTGTCCTAGAAATTGGTTCATATAAATCAAAATCTCTCCTTGTTCTTAATCTCTGCACAGTAACTCCTCATGGTGTACATGTACCTGCTACATTTACTCCACTGCTCCTTGTATGGGCACATTTTGCAATTACAAACAACACTGCTATCAGGAGCCCTGTGCACAGGGATTTTCGTATCGTTGCAGGTGTGCCTTTAGGGATATTCCTAGAAGTACGACTGCGGGGCCTTTGTAGGGAGCTATGTCATTATGTTAGGCACTGCCAAATATACCTTGGCAAAGACAGCATCAGCGGACATCCCCGCCAGCCAGGTATCAAAGTGTCTGTTTTCCCGCAGCGTTGCCATAAAATAGACTATCCTACTTTTAAATCGTTGCTGGCTTCACAGGTGAGAAATTATTTATTAGCACGGTTTTACTTTGCATCTCTCTGATTATGAGTGATTTTTCAACATTTTTTCGCAGGCCTGAAGGCCATTTTGATCTTTTTTAATAAACTGCTTGTTCATGTGTGTCTCCCCTTTATGCCTGCAGATTTTCTCCTGTGACTCCATTTTGCAGAGTTCTGTACTAGCCCTTCCCTAGTTCCATGTGTTGTAAATAGTCGCTCCTAGTCAGTTGTCCTGTGACACTTTTTATGGTATTTATTGCCAGGTCAGATTTTTTTTTATAATCTATTTCCTTTATTGCCTCTGACTTTTGGGTCATAATTATAGTCCTTTGTTCACCAGAGTGAAAGACAAATACAGCCATGTTTTTTTCTAGTACTTGTCTAGTTTCACTTTTTATATTTATACTCCTAATCCAATTGGAGTTTATCCTTGCACACGGCATGAAATGTGAACCTAATTTTATCTAATTTCCAAATGCCTGCCCAGTTACCCAGGCACCAGCGACTTGAGGAGTCACCTTTGCTAAATACTAAGTTTCCATTTGTATTTGGGTTGAATTCTACACTTTCTATTTCCCTTACCAATTTGTCTATTCATTTGCCATGCTGTCTTGATTACTAAGGCTTTGTGAACACATAGTTTAACACAAATATTTCTCCTATTTCTTGATATTTCCTCCAAAAAAATCTGTAGGGGAGCTGATGCCGTACCTGCACTTTACAGCGTTCCAGTTCTTCTCTGAGAGTGGAGTTTTCTTGCTCCCAGTCCTTGAATATACCGTCTGCTGGCTCCTTTTCCTTTTGGCATAGGATTTCTGCCAGACGTTGATTAAGTTCTTGCATTTCGTCCTGATTTTGAGAGTTCTTTTGGCTAAGTTCTGTATTTTCCAAATCCAACTGTTGGTTTTTGGTTTTTAACTCTGAAATCTAATTAAAATCCAGATAAGTTTTAAAAACTTTTTACTCTACTTCTGCTGAAAAACAGATTTAGAGAGTAATTGTTCTCTCTCTTCATAAACTTTTAAAATTAGAGAAATAAATAAAGGAAATAAAATGTGCTCATTATTACCATTTAATCAGTTGAAACGTGAATGAACAAGTGAGATACAGGCTAATCTCCCTCCACAGGGACCCATTCTGCATAGCTAGGAGCAAATCCCTCCACATCACTCCCCATGCAGACACAAAAGCTAGAGACAAAGATTCTTTACTTCTTTTTAGTTTAAAGAAAAAAAAAAAAGGATCATTTCATGTTTTGACAGCCTGCTTTTTCACTTACACTATCTCAAACTTATCTTCCAAGTCAGTGCATGCAAAAACTGCCACACACTGTATTTTTTAGTGACTACGAGATAGTCTCCATAATGAGACATCCCACAATGCATCACTCCATTCCAACACTGACAGAGCTACAGTTTTATCACTTCCTTTAATTGCAAGGAAACAAAATGATCTTTCAGAAAATCTGTTTAAATATGGTAGCATTTTTTATTTAGGATTACTATTTATTAGAAGTAGGGTTGCTGAGTTAGAAGATAAATATATGTATGCATATGGAAACTTTGCAAAGTTCATGGAAAATGGGAGCAAAGGATAAGTTTACTTTGGTGTAAAAATTTTAAAAAGATTTATGTATTTATTGGAAAGGCAGAGTTAGAGAGAGAGAGAGAGAGAGAGAGAGATCTTCCATTCTCTGGTTCACTCCCCAAATGGCCACAACACCCAGGGCGTGCTAGCAGGGAGCTGGCTTGGAAGTGGAGCAGCTGGGGCCAGTGTTGCAGCACAGCCTATGATGCTGGCATCCCATATATATGGGTGCTGGTTTGTGTCCTGGCTACTCCACTTTTTATCCAGGTCCCTGCTACGGATACTGGGAAAGCAGCAGCCGATGGCCCAACTGCTTAGGCCCCTGCCACAGGGATGAAGCTCCTGGCTTGTGGCTTTGATCTTGATCAGCCCTGGCCATTGTGGCCACTTGGGGAGTAGACTAGCGGATAGAAGAGACCTCTCTCCCTCTCTTTCTCTGTCTCTCCTTCTCTCTAACTCTTTCAAATAAATTGATCTTTGGGGGAAAAAAAAAAGCTGGGATTGGAACAAGTGTCCATATGGGATGCCTGTATTACAGGCAGCAGCTCAAGCTGCCAAGCCACAATGCCAGCCCCACAAAAATTTTTTCAAAAGACTCGAAGAGTTTTTTCATAATAAGCATTTTCCATGAACTTATTTTTTTTTAAAAAAATGTATATATTTGATAGCCTGAAAGAGAGTGAAGGAGGGGAGAAAGGAGAGCGAGAGAGAAAATGCTCCTATCTGATGGTTCACTCTCCAAATGCCAGCAGTGGCTGGGGTTGGGCAGAGGCCAAAGCAGGGAGGCAGGAACTCAGCACATGTCTTCCTCACGGATGCCAAGAACCCATTACTGCCCTCCGGGGCTTCATTAGCAGGAAGCTGGAGTCAGGAGCCAGAGCCGGCAATCAGACCCAGGTACTCCATTGTGGGACACAGGCATCTTACCCAATTAGCCTCAACACCCGTCCCAGCCACAGATTCTCTGAAGGCCTCTCACATGCATGGGTTTCAAAACCTTGTGACCAAAATAAACTTCTCTTTTAATTCCATTTTCTATGAAAATTTTGTTATTTTACTTAGATGTTCATTAACTAACAATAAGATTTCTTCCATGTAGAATAATGGGAGATTGAATTTTGTAACTACAGTACTTCAAGTGGATTTAGGTATCTATTACTGTCATATATAGCTTTCAAAAAAAGTGGCATTATGGATTTTTAATGATTTGCATAAACAAATCATGCTGCTGGTTGGGAGAGCAATATCTTTCTTGCCTTTTTAATTTTGATTTTCAAATAATACAGAAAAGTACACAGAGCTCAGTGAGCACATGGAGATTTAACAATTTTTATCATTTTGCCCTATTTTCTTCCCCTGTAAATATTATTATACTCATACACACATACTATTGTCCTTGAAAGCAGGAATATTAACATCATATAACATGAGATTCACGGCAAATTATCATGAAGTGGGGGAAGGAAGGGTATATTATTATGTAAGCAGTACAGTTCATTGAAGACAATATTTATAAATATACCAAATAATATAGCATCCACACATTTTTATATGATATATTAAATTCCACATGAGAGAAAACACGCCAAGTTTTTTTTTCTGTGTCTGGCTTATTTCATGTAGTATAATGATCACTAGTTCCATCCATTTTGCTGCAAATGTCAGGATTCTGTCCCTATTTATGGCTGAGTAATATTCCCTTATGTATATATACCATGTTTTCTTCATCCAGTCTTCAACTGTTGGACAAGCTAGGTTGATTCCCTACCTTTGCTGTTGTCAGACTGTAATCAATATTTCACACACTTTTTGAAGTACCCACATATGTTACTCTTTTAACAGATCTCCCAACAATGTCTTCCCCACCGTGGCACCGCTTACAATTTTACCTACAATGCACGAGGACACTGATGTCCTCATCCACTTTTTAATACTAGATGGTAGCAGTCTTTGATTTTTGCTCTATCAGTTGGTGGAAACTCATTTAATTTACATTCCCTAATAACTAATGAGACTACTCACCTGTTTACATGTTATTTTCTTTTTTTCCTGTGACTTAGCCATTCATATATATATATATATATTTTTTTTTTTTTTTGGACAGGCAGAGTGGACAGTGAGAGAGAGAGACAGAGAGAAAGGTCTTCCTTTACTGTTGGTTCACCCCCAATGGCCGCCGCGGCCGGCACACCGTGCTGATCTGAAGGCAGGAGCCAGGTGCTTCTCCTGGTCTCCCATGGGGTGCAGGGCCCAAGCACTTGGGCCATCCTCCACTGCACTCCCGGGCCACAGCAGAGAGCTGGCCTGGAAGGGGGCAACCGGGACAGAATCCGGTGCCCTGACTGGGACTAGAACCTGGTATGCCTGCAGCGCAGGCAGAGGATTAGCCTAGTGAGCCGCGGCGCTGGCCAGCCATTCATATTGACTGCCTGTTTTTCAGCTGGGTTTCACGAAAGTGCAAAATATATTCCGGATCTATTTTAAGTGCTGGGAATGCACTTTTCTTAGCAAATCCTTAGGCTTTGATTGTTTCGGATGAGCTCTTAAATGGCCTTCCCTTTCTCAGCTAGAGACGGACTGTTGCCCACCCCAGCGACCCGCGTGACTCATGATTCTGAGAGAAGGTGTGCTGAGTAACTGGCATGAAAATCCGTCCTGAGCTTTGGACTTGCAGTTATGGTGCCGAAATGAAGGCACATTAATTGAAAATACACAAAGGGCAGAGGTGGTATGTTATGAGTGTGGTTTTAGGGGTGTCACCTCCTATCCTCATTGATTATAAAACTTGTGTTACACACTTAGCATCTAGAAATAATATACATGTCATCTCACAAAACACAGGAACCTACTTTAGAGTTGGAATTAAGTGAGTGTCCATTTGCAAACTAAGAATGTAGGTATATGTTCTGCCAGTAGCACATGCTATAAATTTTTACATTTCAAATAAATTTCAGAATGAAGAAATACTGGGAAATATTAAGCATTTCCTTACTTGCTTCTTTAAATTTTCAACCATCTTCTGAATTGCAGCTTTTTCCTGTTTCACAGTTTCTAGCTTTTGCCTAAAGAAACAATAAAAATGTAATTTAAGAGTTAAGCTCTAAAAGTTGAAGTAAAATAATTTTTAGTCCTTGTAAAAATGTCCTAAGGAAATTTAAATAGACCATGCCTTACCACATTTCTTCCTGAGATGCATTTAATTTCCCTAACTTCAGGTTAGAAATGCTATCTTCTTCACTTAAAGTAGTAATTTCGTTTCTCAAAATAGAATTTTCCTCTTGAAGGTTTTCAGATTCATATCTGAAGTAGAGAGATTAAAAAAAATGTTTTAACAAGGCAGTCATCTGTCATCTTTGGAAAATATTTTCTAGTGACTTCCAGTAAGACCAGGATTCCATGCCAGTTAGAAAGGGAAGCCGAAGTTCGTAGTCTCTTAGTACTTGGAAATCAAGTTATGACACACTGTGGGACGTAAGAGCGAGACTGAGCGTCCACTCTGGCTGCTGCTTTTCTCACTGGTAGCCACTGAGCAAAGGACTTGGTGTTGAGCAATGACCTTCATTCGCTCAGTCTCAAGTCCTCTCTGCTCGGAACGGACATCACTCGGCGTACCTTCTGCCGTGGTCACTTTCAGGTACCCACAGCCACACTCGGGTTTACTCTGTGGCTTTCCTCCTCTCTCTCCATTCTGATCGTCAGAGCTAAAAATGGTCTGAGGGGTGAGGAGGAAAAACTCCATTCAGAATAAATGACTTTGTTTCCTGTCATTAAGATACTTTAGACATGATGTAATATTTTCTAAGGCTTTTTTTTTTTCTTTTGGAAAAACCCAATTTGTGGGAAGGCTCATGCCACCCTATTTTATAAAGTTCAAATGAGCAGTGCTTTGAATTAGTTCCACTTCTGTCTTGCCTTTTCAAGCAGATTTATTGCAAACTGGTAGCTCCTGGATCAAATGATATGTTCTCAGAGCAATGTTCAGTGCGTACTCAGAGTGACGGAAGTGCAAAGCTGCAAGCCACAAGACATTTTTCCTGTATTAGTAAAAGGACAGAGTTCTTGTCGACCAAGTGGGTTAATGCACACAGAGGCATCTGCGCTCATACGTCGTGTTTTAACGTTTAGCAAAGACAGACAAAAGCGCCTATCCATTCCGAGGCTAGAACAGGGTTAAAGACACACACACGGGGGGGCCGCCCGGGGTTAAGCAGCGAACTCTTGCCGGGGGCTGTGGGGACTTGTAACGGCAGTTACTCGGCACACAGAGCAAGGGAAGGCCTCCTAGGCGAGGTCGCTCTACTCGTTAGTAGGACACGGAAGCGGGAGGACATCTACCGCGCTGCTGTCTTCCGGAGGCCTAGCGGGTTAGTTTCTCTAGGGACAGCGCGCAGCGCCTGCAGCCGCCGGGAGGCGCCCAGCTGCGTACGTTACCTCAGGAGTTCAACTTTGTGCTGCATCTCAGTGCACGCCGCGTGCAGCTCGTGCATCACGGCCTTCAGCTCCTCCTGCTCCTCCTCCTGCTCGCCCGCACAAGGCCCGTCTTTTTGCTTGACCAGAGTGGCCACTCGCTCCCTCAACCTTCTCGTCAGCTCCTGCAGCTTCTTCTTCTCCAGGGCCAACTCCGCTATGGTGGCCTGGCGCCGCAAGCGCTCCTCTTGCAAGCTCAGGCGAGCGGTGTTTTCCTCCGGCGGGGCCGGACCCTGTGCTCTGGGCTGTTCTGGACGCACCTGAGCGTTGACTCTGGGGCCTCGGCCAAGGTCATGTGTTCTGACTCTTCCCAAGAGCTGTGCTGTCTCCTGCTCAGGGAACTGCCTGGCTGGTTCACAGTCTTCCGTACCCTGGCAGACGCCTGTGACCTTGGGCACGCGCTCTGCCAGGGCCTCTTCCTCAGGGGCCGCTCCCAAGTTGTCCCCACAGGTGTCCCAGCAGGAGAAGCAGTCGCAGACGGCTCTTTCCTGCAGCGTCTCAATCTCCCCCTGCAGCCTCGCGACCAGCACATTCAGCTCCTCGTTTTCTGCTCTCACCTCGTCGTAGCTCCTGTCCAGGCTCAGCCCCGTCTCGGTCACCTCGCCCGCCCTGCCGAGCTCCTCCTGCAGCCGGAACAGCTCGGCGCTGAGCGCCTGGTTGCCCTCCAGAGCCTCCTCGTAGCGCGTCTCCAGGGCGCGCAGCTCCTCCCGCAGGCAGTCGTTCTCGCGGCTGGCGTCCTCGTACAGCGCCTTGTACCTGGGCGGAGCCTCGGGGAGCCTCTCGAGCATCCTCAGCTTCTTTCTCAGCACCGAGACATGGCAGAGGAGGTGCTGCTTCTTCTCGGAGGCGCGATCGCAATCTGCGCGCAGCACCGCCAGCTGCTCCCGGAGCTCCCCGATGCGCACCTTCAGCTCCCAGGATTCCGTCCTGGTCCCTTCACTGTTTTCCAGCTCAGAAAAACTCTCCAGGGACGTTTCCGACTCCCCGACTTGGATCTCCTGCCTCTGGACAGAGCTCGTCCCAGAGCTTTCCTGGTCCCGGGCCCTGTCACCTGGTGAGTCACCGGGGAGGCGCCGCGTGGTTACACGGTCTCCTCGCTGCATCTGGTTTTGGGGTGCCAGTGACTCCGCTTGGTCCACACAGTCTCCAAAAAACTCAGTGGCTGCCTCATCTAAGCAAGAAGACGCTACTGACCCTGGCTCTAAGGTTTTCAGCCTCTGCTGCAACCTCGAAATTTCTGTCGCCATCTTCACGTTTTCCTTCACGGCTCGCTCGTGAGCTCTCTGCAGGCTCAGGAGGACATCTCCGTTTTCCTCCAGCAGCTGCTGGCCCTGCTGGAGCAGGGACGTGGTTCCGCTTCCTTCCTCCGCCAGGCAGCCGCCCGGCGGCCCGGAGAGAGACGGTGCCGCCTGCTGCAGGTCCCCGATCTGCTTCTGGAGCCTGGAGATTTCCGCGCTCATCTCAGCCTTGTCGCGATCGGCCTGCTCGCAGGTCACTCTGTGCACGCTCTCCAGAGCCAGCAGCTTGGACATCAAGTCCTGCCTCTCGCACGCAGGCCCCCTTTCCAGCTTTTCCGGGCGCTGGCTGCCCAGCGGCTCGGCGGCCCCTGCCTGGCGCGGCACCTGCTCGCCACCCCTCACTTCTCTGCAGGGATCCCTCTCCAGCTCCAGGATCTGGTGGCGCTGGCGCTCGGACACCTTCCTGAGCTCATCCAGGTCCCGGAGGAGCCGCTCTCTCTCGACAGCCACGCTATCCAGATGTTCCTTGTAGGTTTTCTCTAGCATCTCCCTCTCCTGGGTCAGGGCCAGAGAAGTGGCTTTCTCTCGCTGCAGAGTCTCCTGCAGCCGCTCGCGGGCTTCTGCGCACTCCTGCGAGAGCTCGTCCTTCTCAAACTGCCACTGGGACCTCTCCTCCCGCTGCTGAGCCAGGAGGTCTTGCAGCTCCTGGCGGTAGCGGCCCTCCAGGCTCTGCAAGGCGTCTTCACAACTCTGCGTGACTTCCTGGCGCTCGGCCTGAAACCGGGCTTCTAGCTCAGACGTTCTTCTAGTACACTCTGTTTCCAATTTTTCCCTAAATGTGGTCAACATACAGCATTACTGGTGCTGCCACCAATGCCAGAGGCAAACAAAAAACATTTTTTCCTGTGCATACCGGGGGTTCCCAAGCAAGGAATGCTTCCAAAAACGGTCTGCACTTACTCCTCTGTGACTCGCGTGTACTGGGGTGCCGTCTTACTTCTCAGCGCTGAGACTGGCAACCATGGTTCCATGTAAAACTTACCTCTCTCTGGAGTGAGGGGGAAATTGATGCAACCAAATAACTGGGCATACTCCTGGGTGCATGTGTTCACGCATTTTAAACCAAAGACCTAAACTGGTATTTCACATTGAAGAGTCACATGCCTAGGACCCTAAAGTCTAACTTGGGAAATGGAGACCACGCCCTCATTTTAATGAAGCAGCACGGAGGGATGGTTGTTCCGCACACTATACAGGTGTGCATGGAACAGCTTCACTCTGCTTTTGCCTCTTATTTAATAAAGGGGCAGTAAGTTTGTCAGGGTGTGAGGCTCCACAGCGCCCCGGTGAGCCGGGGATCTCATGGGAGGGACGTGAACTTGAAGCACTGCGCCCTCACTCGGGGAGGAACTCCCACTGACCACAGTGTGCAGCTCTGGGGAAGCTCACAAAGCGACCGGACAGAACTAGGAAGGAAGCACATTTCAGGTCATTGTAGCCTCAGCTGGAGCCCGAGACGGCACCAAGAAGCAAATTCTCAGCTTTCTGAAGACAAAAACAAAAACCAGTTCCAGTAATGCCGAGGGAGGCTTCCGGCACAATGGTAGAAAGCTTGTCAATGCCTCTACTCAATCCCAGGGATGCTAGGCCTTCCGCTGCCTTCCAAGTCCCCTCTGCTGACCGGAACCTCAGGACGCCCCGCTTCCCCTCCCCTCCTTACCTTCCCTCCTGAAGCTCCCGCTGGTGCCGTTCCGAGAGCTCTTTCCTTAGCTCTGCTTTCTCCAGCGCATGCTTCTCCCCCAGGCTTCTCAGCTGCTCCTGGTGAAGCTGCTCCAGGCCCTGGGTCAGGCCTCTCACTTTCTCTTCTGTCCAGAGCCCCTCCCTCTCCCGGCGAAAGCTCTCCTCGGCTTCCTCCAGCTTCGCCCTGAGCGCCTGCTCCTGCTCCAGCCGCAGCCTCTCCTGCAGGTGCACCTGCTGCTCCTCCAGCTGCGCTCGCAGTTGGCGCTTCTCCTCCTCGTGCCTGCGGGTGGCCTCCCGCTGCGCATCCGTCAGCACCTCAGCCCGCCCCTGAAGTTCTGCCACTTCCCGTTCAAGGTCACTTATTTGTTTCGCCAAGGTGTGCGCCTCGTGCTCGTGCTCCTGCCTCAGGGCCTCTTGCTCCTTGGCACGGGCGGCCCTGCTTTCCTGCAGCTGCTGTTCATAGTGCAGCACCTGCAGCCAGAGAGCAAAGTCACCACCAGGATGGTCACCGCGTGGCCCTGGGAAGGCTCTGAAACAGGGGCTGCAAGGGCACTTTTCCCCTGTGACGTGCCTCGGCCTCCCCACTTTGTTTCCAAGCAATGCAATTCAAAAACACTTCAGGTAGGGTACGGAAGTAAGGTATCATTTGCTTTTCGTTTCTAACTTGGTTGAGTGTTACTAGTTTCTGAACAACCCTATTAAGAACTGAGCCAACTCGTCATCCCAGACAGCCTTTGTCTTCCCATGCATCCTTCCCCACTGCAATTTTAGGGCCTCAAAGTAGCCAATTCAATTCAAATATTTATTCACTACCTCTCAGGTACACCACAGACTACAGTTACCATTGTAATGCATAGTCCCCACCATCAAGGAGAAACCAATCTGGACATGCATAAGACAACAGTAAGTACACTACAGGGCAAAATGTAAAATATAAAAGCTATAGAAAATATATTGGGGCTGGCACTGTGGTGTAGTAGGCTAAGCCTTCACCTATGGCGCTGGCATCTCATGTGGGCACTAGTCCTTGTCCCAGCTGCTCTACTTCTGATACAGCTCTCTGCTTATGGCCTCAGAAAGCACTGTTAATTGGCCCAAGTGCTTGGGGCCATGAACCCACATAGGAGACCCAGAAGAAGCTCCTGGCTTCAGATTGGCTCAGTTCTGGCTGTTGTAGCCATTTGGGGAATGAACCAGTGGAAGGAAGATCACACTCTCTGTCTCTCTCTCTCTCTTTGTCTATAACTGTACCTCTGAGATAAATAAATTACATATCTATCTATCTATCTATCTATCTATCTATCTATCTATCTATCTATCTATCTCAACTTCAATTCTAAGGAGAGAACAGCCACATTTGGCTGGGGGAAATTCAGAAAGTTTCATGCAAGAGGCAGCACTGGATGTCAACTCTGAAGGTAAGGAGACTTTCAAGAGGCAGAGGGAAACAGTAATAGCATAAGCACAAGAGGACAGAGTCTGCTGGACAAGGGTGCACTACCTGGTGTGGTTGAGAGACAGGTAACTCTAAGGAATGATCACAGACTGGAAATGGAAGGTAAAGGCACATGGTGCAGGGTTTGGAAGCCAGTGTTCAGAACCTGTAGCTAATGCAGAAGGCATTCAAAGGGGCCTTTGAAGATGTTTAAGACATGTTGTTAATGAGTTGGAAATAACAATGGACTTCAAGTTCCCTGCTTTCCAGGGCTGAAGACCTTGTGAAGAAACTCTGTCCCAGGAGGGAAAGGCCTTGTCGTTAGCCTGTAGAACTGTCCAGAGGCTGTGGGCCCCAAAATAAAAAATGAGGAAGGCTCTGCACACAAAGGCTTGTCACAGTGTGAAGAAATTGGAGCAGTGGGTTGGTAGGAAGGGACTTACTTTATCTTCCAGCTCCAGTCTCAGGCGACACAAGTCCCTGTGATGTTGTTCTTTCATCTGTTCAATGACCAGCTCTGCCTCAATGCTCATATTCAACGGACGGCATTCTTCAGAGCCCAGCCCTGAAAACACATGGGACCATTGATCCTGCTGCAGGTTCAGGAGAGCCCTCTAGTTTATCTTACTTAAGGAAGAATCCTCAGCCTGAATTGCCACACATGTGACCAACTGGGAACCAGCAAAAGCCAAGAGAATTCTTCTCTCAAGCATCAGGGCAAACAAGAAGACAGGAAGGTGAACAGATTGCTCCATGTCCAGACAGTGAAAACAAACCTTAGTAGAATCCATCTTTGTGAACAGTAGGTGGGGACAGCTGTGGAAAGTGTTGCCTAGGGGTGACCGACTCTTCATGGAAATGCTGCCCCATGAGTAGCTTGGTCAAATCAACCAACTTTCTTAGCCATCTGAGAAATACTGAGTGACAAATTAGCAGAGGGGCAATGTGACAGGGGAATGAATGGCCAGCCAATTGGCTGCTATGCCTTGAGGACTTCACGTCATGGGTCAAGTTATCCAACCCATCACTCAACATTACAGGAGACTAGATATTATCACATGAACTTCCTGGAGTGTGGTGGAGTCTCCTCTTAAATTATCAAATAAAATAAGACAAAAAAAAGCTGGGAGGGGGCATAGGTTAGGAACATGGATAAATCTAATCTTGTAGGAGGAGGGATGATTCTCAATTCATCCATTTGGGTTTACCTCTGCATTGCCCATGAACATGAGAAAAATGGTAAAGCCTACGTTGGGGGCTGAGCTAGCACACAGATAAACAGAGTATGCCTAACACTCGTGGGATAGGGAGACCCAAAATACCTTTCTATGTGGGGAGTCACAGGCATATGAGAGAAAGGGATTCTTCTTGGATAGCTCGGATTGACATCACATGCTATGGCATGTCCCCAACTGGGAAGTAACACATAGAGTATTGGCCACCTTAATATGGTGCAACACCACACGCCCACAAGCAGCAACCTCAACACTTGCTTGTCTATGGAATAGCCCAGAGAAGTTGCTGACACCCGTCACAGAGCCCGATGACCTCCATCCTTGCTCACAGTGAGCCAAGAATCAGAGCAGGGATCTCTAGGCTTCTCTCTCCCCTCCCCAATCTCTATTATACAGTAAGTAGGGGAGAGGAGGAATAGATGGCCTGAGAACTGGACTCTGTCCCCAGCAGCACTCAGAAAAGCTGCCGACAACAGAAGAGATGACTGATTCCTTCCTGAAGTTCATTCTCAGGGCTCCCAACGAGAGGCAGGATATGGGAAGGGCGGGAGAGGGCTGATGGTCAGTGTGGGTGGCTCGTAACCAACTTGGCTTTCCAACATGGCCACTCCAAATCTTCCCCAAACACCAACCCTTCTTTATCTTATTTGTATTGTCTTGCAGAGGCAATACAGGCATTTAGGAGAGACAGCCAAAGCAACCCAGCCAGGGACCATGTGGTCTGTGGCTGGCCCGCTCACCAGAGCCATCTTCACACCAGTCAGGCACTCTTGCAGGAAGGCAGGGGTCAGTGACAGCCCAGGGTCTGAATTCTAACTCTGAAGACCACAGATTTACAGCCAGGTTTTTGTTTGTCTTAAATAAATAAAGCAAATACCCCTGTGGTTTGAATTTTCCATTCCTTCCCTGATGCATATCAAATTCACATGGAAATACGCTCATAAAGACTTCAAAGACAAATGAACAACCAGACCACAAAAGAAATAGCTCAAGCAGAGTCATGCCAACATTTTTTTTTTTTTTGCTCCTTTCGGGTTGCCAAAGATTCGTACTTTGCCGTGTAACCATGGTTCTAACAACAAAGGTCAAAGGCAGAGACTGAGAAGACAGTCTCCGAACGTGTTTACCGTGGTCGGGCTCAGTGCCACTGCCACTGCCATCCAGTTCCTCTGCCAGCGAACTCTTCACGGGCGCCCTGAGTGCCCTGCCTTGGGCGCGATACTCTTCCAGCTCAGACTGCAGTTCGTCCACTTGGTCTTGTAAAACCTGGGGTTTACAAGCCAGCACCCAAGGACCAGCAACAAAAGACAAAAAATAGATAAATTGGACATCTTCAACATCCAGACTTCTGCGCTTCAAAAGACACCATCAAGAAAGGTAACCCCGAAACTGGGAGGAATGTTCTGCAAATATTACAAGTAGATCTGATAAAAGACCTGTAACTAGAACGTTCAAAGACTATTATAACTTAATATTAAAAAGACAAAGAACTCAATACATGGGCAAAGGGCTGGTGTTATGGCACAGCGGGTTAAGCCATTGCCTGTGAAGCCAGCATCCCATATGGGTGCCAGTTTGAGTCCCGGCTGCTCTACTTCCAATCCAGCTCCCTGCTAACAAGCCTGGGAAAACAGCAGAAGATGGCCCAAGTCCTTGGGCCCCTGTCACCCATGGATCAAGTTCTAGGATCCTAGCTTTGGCCTGGCTCAGCCCTGGCTATTGTGGACATCTGTGGAGTAAACCCATAGATGGAAGATCTCTGTCTCTGTCTCTCCCTCTCTAACTCTGTCTTTCAAATAAATAACTCTTAAAAAAAAAAATAGGCAAAGGATCTGAATAGATTTTTCCAAAGATACACAATAATTATTAAGTCTATAAAAAGATAATTGGCATCATTAGCTATCAAGGAAATACAGTTCAAAACCACAATGAGATACTATTTCACTGGGAAGACGTGAATTAAAGAGGCAGAGTAACAGCTGTTGATGATTATGTGCAGAACTGACAATGGTGGAACCACCTTGGAAAACTTTGCCAGTTCTTCAAAAATTTACACATACCCACAATTCCATGCATAGGCATATGTCCAAGGGAGATGAAAAACTTCCATACCAATGTTTACAGCAATATGCAACGTAGCTCCTACATCCCAGATGTCCATTACTTGATGAAACAATATGTGAAATATCTGTACAATGGAGCCATTAAGAGGGAACAAGGTACTGATTTGTGACACAAACATGGATAAGCCATGGAAAACTCCGCTAAGTGAAGGAAGCTGATTGCACAGGATCACAAGTGGTTCCACTCATAGGAAATGAAAAGAACAATTGGGGCCCACGCTGTGGCGCAATGGGTTAACGCCCTGGCCTGAAGCACCAGCATCCCATATGGGTGCTGGTTCAAGACCTGGCTGCTTCACTTCTGATCCAGCTCTCTGCTATGGCCTGGGAAGGCAGTAGAGGACGGCCCAAGTCCTTGGTCCCCTGCACCTATGTGGGAGACCCGGAAGAAGCTCCTGACTCCTGGCTTTGGATTGGCACAGCCCCAGCCATTGCAACCAATTGGGGAGTGGACCATCGGATGGAAGACCTCTCCCTCTTTCCTTCTGCCTCTCCTCTCTGTGTGTAACTCTGACTTTCAAATAAATAAATAAATCTTTAAAAAAAAAAAAAAGAAGAAGAAGCCAGTCTATGGGAAGTGTAGTAGTACGGGTGGGTGTTCGGAACAGTGGTTAAAACACCACTTAAGACAGCCACATTCCATGCTGGAGTGCCAGATTCAAGTCCCAGCTCTAGCTTCCTACTAATGTGCAAATGAAGAGCAGCAGACGACGGCCCAAGTACTGGTGTCCCTGCCACTCACGTGGAAGACCTGGATGGAGTTTCCTGACTCCTGGCTTCAGCTGGGCCTAGTCTAGGCTACGGCAGGCATATGGGGAGTGAACCAGCAGGTGGGAAATAACTCACTCACTCTCTGCCTTTTAAATAAATACAAAAAATAAATAAATAAAGACAAATTGGATTAATAAGGCTGTAGAGCATGGGAGTGGAGTAGGGGTTTCTTTGGGGGATGATGAAAATGTTCTAAAATTGAGTATGCATGATGAGCATACAACTCTGTGAATATACTAAGACACTGAGTTGTACACTTTAAATGGGTGAAATATATGGTATAAAAAGCTGTTTTAAGCACTCTGGCCTCAGAATCAGCCCTTAAGGCATTAGGATCTGGCTAAAGAGCCCATGAGAGTTTTTCAGGCATGGAAAGCCAAGACACTGTGGCAAAAAATGAACTACATGAAAGATCTCTGTGAGTGAGATTCCAGTGGAAAGAAGGGGCCATCAAAGAAGGAGGTACCTTTATCTGAAGGGAGGAGAGAACTTCCACTTTGATTACTGCTTGGTCTAAATAATGTTGGAGTTTGTGGACTCAAGAGGCTTCCATAGCCTTGGCAGCTCATGACAAGAGCCTTGGGTGATCACTGATATCATAAATAAGAGTGTCAATTGTTAAATCAACAACAGGAGTCTCTGTGCACTTGCTTCCCATGTAGGACCTCTGTCCTTAATGAGTTGTACTATGAGAATTAATGGTAAAACTTGTCTTCAAACAGTATTTTATATGTTGGGTATCAGTGTGGTTGCAAACTGTTGAAATCTTTACTTAATATAGAGTTGATCATCTGTACATAAAGATAATTAAGAATTAATCATAATGAAGAATGGGATGGGAGAGGGAGTAGGTGGTGGGACGGTGGGTATGGGGGGAAGAACTGCTATAATCCAAAAGTTGTGCTTATGAAATTCATATTTATTAAATAAAAGCTTTCTATAAAATAAATTTTTTTTTTAAAAAAGCTGTTTTAAAAAAAGAAGTGGACAGATTGGGGAATTCTGGAGGTAGAGCTAAAAGGTTTTGCTGATGAATTAAGTTAGAACCAAGAGTTAAAATGTAATTTAAAGCAGGGAAAGGTCAGTCACTTTTCTCAAACGAGCAGGTAGAAAGCAGAGGCCAGAGAACGTCAGAAGCTGGTCACTGCCTGCCCACCTGTGCACAGTCACAGTTTTTTTTTTTTTTTAAGCAGTTAGACCTCAGTTGTACTGACCTTACTAAAATACAAGTGTTTTTGGTTTAAGAAAATTAAGAATCCCAATTACTAAGCTTAGGGGAGTTCATGTTTTTGGTAATCAAAGATTCCTGTCGGGGCCAGTGCCGTGGCTCACTTGGTTAATCCTCCACCTGCAGGCCGGCATCCCATATGGGCATTGGGTTCTAGTCCCGGCTGCTCCTCTTCCAGTCCAGCTCTCTGCTGTGGCCCGGGAAGGCAGTGGAGGATGGCCCAGGTGCTCGGGCCCTGCACCTGCATGGGAGACCAGGAGGAAGCACCTGGCTCCTGGCTTCGGATCGGTGCAGCGCTGGCCGTGGTGGCCATTTGGGGAGTGAACCAATGGAAGGAAGACCTCTCTCTCTGTCTTTCTGTCTATAACGCTGTCAAATAAATTAAAAAAAAAATCAAAAATAAAAAAGATTCCTGTTATTTATGAGAATGTTTATGTCTGTCCTGGTAGGAACTGCAGATGGCTGTACCAGCTAAAGACATGAGTAGTTTCTGCATCTTTTGCATTTTCTAAATAAAGGAATATATTCAGAAAAAGAAAAAAAAGAGTCCACAGGGGCCAGTATTGTGGTGCAGCGTGTGAAGCAGTTTAAGCTGCTGCCTGCTGCCTGTGACACTGTCATCCCATATGGGCGTGGGCTGCTCCACTTCCGAGCCAGCTCCCTGCTAATGTGCCTGGGAAAGCAGCAGGAGGTGGCCCAAGTACATGGGCCCTTGCCACCCATGTGGGACACCTGGATGGAGTCCCAGGCTCTTGGCTTCAGCCTGGCCCAGCCCTGGCCATGGCGGCCATTTGAGGAGTGACTCAGCAGATGGAAGATGTCTCTGTCTCCCCCTCTCTGAATGTAACACTGCCTTTCAAATAAGTAAATAAATAAATCTCTAGGAAAAAAAAAAGGCACAGAAAAACTAAATCCCATCTGACTAGTTCTGCAGTGGTTAGTCAGGGAAGGCTAATTCTGGAACAAGCACATCAACATGAAAACATATTCCCCACTAGGAATCAAACCGTGTTTCCCTCTGAGCACCAGCAGTTTTCAGTCCTAGCTATAGGAGATGGGCACGCAGTGAGTTCAAGGTGCTGGGTGGTAATAGCGGCAGCCAACGTTTCTGTGCGTGCTTGTTACTTGCCTGGTTGGCTTCTAAGCACACCATGCACACATCCACTCAAGAAATCTTCACCCCCATGCCGCATGGTGGGCATTCGTGTTTCTGCCATCCTCCAGATGTGGACTTGAAGCCCCCCCCCCACCCCCCTGACTGCCCTGCTCATGGTTACACCGCTGGGAAACAGCGAGGCAGGGACTGGAACCCGGCACCCCCCCATGCACTCACTCCCCCCCGGCCACTTACCCTGTACTGCTGCTCATACTCATTCTTCATCTGGGTCAGCCTCTCCTCCTGCAGGAAGAACTCGGCACTGCTGGGGTCGAGGTCCCCGAACTGGGAGGGGGAAAGGTCAAAGCTGTCATTTTCTCGAGTGCCCTTCTGTGACCTAACACACTCAAAGCCCCAGCTTCTGGCAGCCAACCCGTCTCTCGAGTATGAAAGGAATGTGGTAGCTGGGAGACACACCACCAGCTGGATGCTGGAGAGAACATTCTAGAGGGATGAGCCCAACCAAGGCAGAGATCATAGTGCCCGGCCGTGGCTCCCCCATCCCCAAACTGCTAAATGACATCCCTGCCGAAATCATAGCTCTCTATAACCACCCACGTACGTTCCTAACAAAAATGTTCTGGGCGTTGCTTTCTGCTCTTGCGCTATCGGGAAAGCAGACTTCAACGGATTTACCTTTTCGGCCAACACATTTTCCAAATTTCGCTGGAGTTTGTTGGTCAGATTCTCGTACTCCGCCAACTTCTCTGCATTTTCCAGCAGCTCTTTTTCCAGACGGCTGTTTTCCTGAAGAGGTTTGGGGAAATGGGATGTGGCACGGAGTTAGAAAGAAGCCAACTGCAGTCCCATCGTATGTGAAGCTCAAATCAGTGCTCTGGCTTAAGACAATGCCTGCCTCTGTGTCAAAATTCAGTTACAAAAGACTAGAGGAGACAAAAGTAGATGTGAAAGACTCGCCATCTATCTCCTAACCCAGAGTCAGAACCAAGAGTTTTTGTTTTTATGATCCTGTAGAACTGTGCTGCCCGCCATGACCGCTGGGGGGCAGGCTTTGAGCCTGGCAGTAGAGATGCTGTGAGACCCGTCTCCTATCAGAGCGCCAGGCTTCAGGCTCAGCTCTGCTCCTGGCTCCAGCTTCCTGTTAATGCAGACCCTCGGAGGCAGTGGACAATGCCGTAGGTGGTTGGGTCCCTGCCAGCCACGGAGGAGACTTGGATTGAGTTCCTGGCCCTAGGCTATTGAAGTAATTTGCGATGAGAACTATTTATGTCTCCCTCTCTCTCCGGGTGACTCTCAAAAAAGAAAAAAACAGGGGCTGGCGCTGCGGTGCAGTGGGTAAAGCCACCACTTGCAGTGCTGGCACTGGTTTGAGTCCCAGCTACTGTACTTCCGATCTTGCTTTCTGCTGTGGCCTGGGAGAGGAGTGGAAGATGGCCCGAGTGCTTGGGCCCCTGAACCTGTGTGGGAGACCCAAAGGAGGCTCCTGGCTTTGGATCATTGAAGCTCTGGCCATTGCCGCCATCTGGAGAGTGAACCAACAGATGGAAGACCTCTCTCTCTCTCTCTGCCTCTGCTTCTGCTTCTCTGTGGCTCTGCCATTCAAATGAATGGATAAATCTTAAAAAAATAAATAAATGTCTTTCAATTAATAAATCTTTAAAAATATATAAAACAAAACAACAGTATTGCATGATAGCCACTAGCAGCCACATGTAGATACAGAACACTTGAAATACATCTAGTACAGGAGTCTTCAAGAAATTTATGGAAAATGAGTCTTATCAGAAAATTATGCATGGGTTTCAAAATTTTGGAACCAAAATTATGTTCTATTTCAGTTTCTCCAAAAACTTTTTGAAATGCCCTCATATAAACCGGGATGAGCTGTAGGTATAAATTACCATATTTTGAATAGTACAAAAATACAAAATAGCTCAGTAATATTTTGTGTATACTGATTACATGCCAAATGACAATGTCTTGGAGATACTAGATGAGTTAAAAATAATTTTGCCTGTTTCTTTTTACCTTTTCTCAGAGCTATTTACAAGTTTGAAATTCCACATGTAGCTTGCATTGTATTTCCTTGGACAACACTGCAATAGAATACTCAATGATGTGAAAGTATAAAAATATACTGTAAAATGAAAGAAAACTGGTTACAAAATACTTTGTTCAGCTGCCAGTAGAAATCAGAAAAGCTACAAAAAGTAGAATAAAATCAATTTTAACATACTGATATTCTAGTGTATTTTATAAACTAATTCTGGTTAAGGATATAAAAGCTATGCATCTAAGCTGCTCATGATCTGTGCATGGTTAAATTCTTATATAAAATATCAACCAAAACCCTCATAAAGTCTTTTTCTTCTTCATTTAAAAGGGCCTGAGGGGCTGGCATAACGCCTCGTGGTTCAGATGCTGGTTAGATTGCAAGCATCGTGTATCAGAGAGACCAAGTTTGGTTCCTGGCTCTGTTCCCAATGCTACTTTCTTACTAACGTGGACCCTGGGAGGCAGCAGATGATGGCTCGAGTGCCTGGGTCTCTGCCACCCATGTGCAAGACCCGGACTGACTTCCTGGCTCCAGGTCTGGCCATTGCAGGCATTTGGAGAGTGATCTAGCAGATGGTAGCGTTCTCTCTCCTTCCCTCTCTCTCTTTTTCTCCCTTTCAAAAAGAAATAAAAACTGGACCTGCATATACAATAGTTTTGAGAAAGATTTCCACCCACATTTGTTGAAGAAAAAAAATCCATATACAAGCCATTTGATATTTTCCCCTCCAGTGTTAAAGGCTGATTGGCAGAACATTATTTTCAAAGATTATCTTGCCAAAAGGATATAGAGCCAGTACATTCTTTAATATATTCTAGTTCACACCCTCACATAGCAATATGGAGCACAGAAGAATGTATTTGAAGCATTATTTTTCAAATGCCAACTTCTCCTAAGATGCCAATTCTATAACTTTAATTGTTCAAAATACATCTCAGCTCAGATGCTAGGGCACTAAGATGCCATTGCTGTGTATCAGGCGTGGTGCTGGGGCTCGGACAAATCAGAGAGCGGTGCTGAGCACAGGGAGAGAAGTGGATGCGGACACAGCTGCCTAGGCTGTGCCAGGAAACGCACCATCCCCTGGCGACAAAGAATTGACTGAGACACGGATGCAGCTGTCACTGGGCCTGCAGGCTGGGGACAGCTGGGAAGGGGTCAAAGGGTTTGGCCCTGAGGAAGTAAGAGAGCTGGTGGAGGTGCAGTGGGGGCATGGGCATGGGGCTGGCAGCTGCCAGCAGGAGCTGGGCGAGAAAGGCACAGGTGGGGGCAATGAGCCCCCTTTCTGCGGCCTGGACTGCTCACGGGTGGCCGTACTTTTATAAAGTGCACCAGCCTCACCAAAATGGGTCCCTAGGAAGGTCGCTGTGACAGCAGGGAGGGGACACACCGCAGAGGCACTGGAGAGCATCAGCGCGACTCTGAGATGGACAAACGGACCACAGGTGAGGGACACTGAGAACGCCAGCTCCTGGGATTTCAGCACATGGTGATCACGGGGCTCAGCAAGAAAATTCGGAGAGGAGGCAGTTGGCTGGTGAGGGAGTGATAATTAGCTCTATTTTTGATGTGTGATGTTCCAGGAAGCTTTCCTAAGAGCAGCCGTGGCACACGTTTCATTTGTACTCACGGTTTTGCACAATGCACCGGATGAGATGAGCCCCACACCAACGCCCAGGGTGGACGTGGGTGTTAGCGTTACCACGGCACCCACGTGTGCATTCGGAAACAGGGGTGGGTGACTTGGTCCAGGCTTCCCAGCACGTGGGGGAACCCAGACTGCAACCAGGCCAGCTGACCCCAGGCCCCTGCACCAGCTTTTCTGGTGAGGGAATCTGGAAAACAGAGGGACCACTTCCTCCACGGAGGCCCAGGAGGAGAGGGAGGGTGCAGAGAGAAACAGCCTCCGTGTGGCAGGAGGTGAGCCACCCGCTGGGTAAGGACCAGCAGGGAATGAGGAAGGGATCTGAGGGAGAAGGATGGGCTTGGAAGAGAGGCTGTGGGCACGAGGGTGTCAACAAGCACCACACAGCCCTGACGACCCCAAGCAACGGCAGGGTGTGACAAGGACAAGATCACCACTCGTCAGTGCTGTCAGCACACCAGAAGCCTGGGTGTGCTTGCAATCCAGAGGCCAGCAGGGCAGACACACAGCAAGGCAAGCTGGGACTGATCCCTGCGCACACCTGTCCCCTGGCAGGCGGGACAGTTCCACGGGGCGTCTCCAGCAGGGATGCAGACCCCAGCACCGACAAGATCATTACCTTCAAAGAGAGCGCGAGGCGGTCCCGGAGGTAGTTCTCTTCTGTTTTCGCCTTTTCGATTTCCTGCTCAAGTTCTCCACGCTGCTTGCCCACCTGCTGCAGGATCTGCTCCCTCTCTCTTTGCAGTTCATTCTTTAGAGTGGTTATGCGCTCCTTGTACTCTTCATCCAGTTTCCTGCGAGGAGGGAAAGTCGAGAAGCTACCATCAAATCCCTCCCTGGTCCCTCCAAGCAGCTGCCAAAGATGGAAGCTTAGTCAGAGAGGCAGACGCCCTCCTGCAAATACCTAGGGTGTCCTGCTTTCTCTTAGGCTTGGCCACAGCTAAACCACCAGAGCTAGCGGCGGCCAAGCAGGCACAGCGCCCCCTGCCTTTGCGGCCCTGTAGCTGCAGGCGCCCCCGCGCGAGCCAGGGCGGTGGGAAGGGGAGGAGGAGTCGCCCTAGGGGTCGCACCTGAGGTTGTACTCATTCCGCCTCTCGATGGCCGCGTGGTGATCGTCCACCTCCGAGGCCATGAGGGACTTGAGCTTCTCAGCCTTGTCCAGGTCTGATCGCAGCTTCTCTTTCTCTCGGACCACCTGATCCACTCGTTCTCTGGAATCAGAAACAAACGGAGTTAACGGGAAACGGTTTCTAGGCAGCAGAGGGATCTGAAAAAGCTCTCCTCTGGCTTGCTTCAGTGTGAGGCCAAAACCAAGACAACCCAAACTCTCCCCAACAAAGGGGCCTTCCACAGCCTGCGCGCCAGTCTAAGCTCCGCCTCCCTTTCCTACTGTGGTAGGAAGATCTGTTCCTAGTTCAGTGAGAGAAGATTAGCCACAGGTGCACCCAGAATGGAAGAACAGAACAGGGGACTTTGCTGAGAGCATCTGATGGACTCGATGGGCAAGCAGGCAAAGGGATGGGGCAGGCAAACCTGCTCAACTCACAACAAGTGCCGGATCTCAGCCTTGAAGCTGGCCAGAGCCGCCTGGTGGACGCCGTTCTTGGTGACCAAAAGTTCATTTTCAAGAGCCAGTGTCAGTTCTGTCAGGTTGACGTTTCCATCAAGGCTGAAATCCAAGGCCTAAAAATCAGAACAGAAGTTCAAGAAAAAATGACAAGTTCTATCCTCCGAAAGCAGAGAACGTGAAGGTCATACAAACTCAGGGGACTAAGTACAATCTAGATTGGGATGGGTGCATTTCTTTAGTGACTGCTTAAGAATAATCTTTAGGGGCCATGCCATGGCATAGTGGGTAAAGTTGCTGCCTGCATTGCCGGCATCCCTTATGGCCACAGGTTCAAGCCCTGGCTGCTCCACTTCAATCCAGCTCTCTGCTACAGCCTGGGAAAGCAGTGGAAGATGGCCCAAGTCCTTGGGCCCCAGCACCCTCATGGGAGACCCAGAAGAAGCTCTTGGCTCCTGGCTTTGGATTGGCACAGCTCTGGCCGTTGCGGCCAACTAGGGAGTGAACCAGCAGATGGAAGACCTCTCTCTCTCTCTCTCTCTCTCTCTCTGTAACTTTGACTTTCAAGTAAATAAATAAATCTTTAAAGAAAAAAAGAACAATCTTCACTCTAGAATTTAATGAAGTTCTCTTTAAGCAGAGTATATATAATATGGCTATCAGTTATTTCCATGTAATAAAACAATGTCCAGTACTGTCACTCAAAACGATGGTATAATTCTAGTCTGTTCCAAGTAGAGATAGTTAAGAACATTTCTCACATCAATAATTTTGGGGTTACAAATAGGGCAAGTAATTAGCCACAGATGACTCACTCAAGGTAGGAAAAGTCACTTACCTGCTGATCTCTGAGATCTTGTGAACAGAAGAATCAAGAAGTAAAATCAAGTCAGATCACAGAGTCCCGGAAAGAACTGGAGACTTTCAACCCTCCCCCAGCCTGCCACTCTCCTCCCGTTTGGGGGCCAGACCTTCAGGATCTCCTGGCTGTTCTCGATGCCCTCCTCCTGCCAGGCGTCCAGGATTCTCTCCACAGAGGCCTGGCCCATGCCGTCATCCAGGCTGGAGAAGACCCGGAAGCCAACGGTGCCCGTCTTGCTGGAGGGGGTGGTGGTGCGCCGGCCGCTCTCATCAAAGGACTACAAGAGGAAAAGGGACCGCAGCAAGCTGAGCCCGGCTCTGAGCATCTCGACAAGCTGCCGGGCGAGCCCGGGCGTGGCCAGTGCTGACCAGGACGAGCACGACTGCCGGCCACTGCTAGTGAGCAAGGGCACGCGGCCGCTGTGCGCTCTGCTCCGGGCCAGGCAGGCTCACGGAGCTCCTCAGGGGGTGCTGTGACTTAGACAACATGTGCTTCTACTGAGGGCTTCTTCAGGCCCAGAGCTGACACCAACAGGCCTGTGTAGTGGCCTAGGCTCATTTAGGATCATTCCTCAGCCCACACTCCCCTTCCTGATAGTTGAGTCTGTCTGACTCTTTACGCATCACACGGCACGTCACCTCCCTGGCAATGATCCAAACAGGTTCGCCTTTCACAGCCGCCTTCTGGCATTTTTACCTGCATGGAGAGGTGCCTTTTCAGCTGTCTGTACGGAGTCGATGCGGAGGGCGTAAGGGACTTCCCGTGTTTAAACAAACCGTAGAAAAAGTCTTCCACACTCATGGTGCCTTCAGGGTCAAGGTTATGGAATGCTTCCTCGAGCGTCTAGAAAAGAGCAACCACGCATTTTACGCAGAATAACACAAAGCACACTCCTGGCCAACAGAAGTCAGCACCGGTGTGGCGCCCACAAGTCCATACGCTCGGCTACTACGTCCCTTTACTCTCACTTGACTGAGTTTACTGTCTCTTGCCACCTCAGACCAACGACGTGAACGTCCATTTGCAGCATCTTCCTTATCTTATGCAATTTAGTCATTGCTTTCTCTTACACTTCAACAGATGTCTTAAATTTTGCTACCTATTATTATAAATTAAAAAAGTAACTTTGAGCCGGCGCCGTGGCTCAATAGGCTAATCCTCCACCTTGCGGCGCCGGCAAACCGGGTTCTAGTCCCGGTTGGGGCGCCGGATTCTGTCCCGGTTGCCCCTCTTCCAGGCCAGCTCTCTGCTATGGCCAGGGAGTGCAGTGGAGGATGGCCCAGGTGCTTGGGCCCTGCACCCCATGGGAGACCAGGAAAAGCACCTGGCTCCTGGCTCCTGCCAGGATCAGCGCGGTGCGCCGGCTGCAGCGGCGGCCATTGGAGGGTGAACCAGCGGCAAAGGAAGACCTTTCTCTCTCTGTCTCTCTCTCTCACTGTCCACTCTGCCTGTCAAAAAAAAAAAAAAAAAAAAAAAAAAAAAGTAACTTTAAAATATCAAGATTTAGCTTCCCAGTGTCAACAATAGAAACATTCATTATTTTTTTTAAAGATTTATTTATTTATTTGAAAGTCAGAGTTACACAGAGAGAGGCAGAGAGAGAGAGAGAAAGGTCTTCCATCCACTGGTTCACTCCCCAATTAGCTGCAATGGCCAGAACTGTGCTGATCCAAAGCCAAGGACCAGGAGTTTCTGGGTCTCCCATTCGGGTACAGAGGCCCAAGGACTTGGGCCATCTTCTACTGCTTTCCCAGGCCACAGCAGAGAGCTGGATTGGAAGTGGAGCAGCCAGGTCTTGAACTGGAGCCCATATGGGATGCCGGCACTGCAGGCAGCAGCTTTACCTGCCATGCCACAGCGCCAGCCCCTCATTATTCTTTTATACTGCAGTGCCCCTAGGTGATACATGGCATCCACACAGTTTTTTTTTTTTTTTTTTTTTTTTTTTTTTTTTTTTTTACAGGCAGAGTGGACAGAGAGACAGATAGAAAGGTCTTCCTTTTTCCGTTGTTCACCCCACAATGGCCACTGGGGCTGGCACACCGCGCTGATCTGAAGCCAGGAGCCAGGTGCTTCTCCTGGTCTCCCATGCAGGTGCAGGGCCCAAGGACTTGGGCCATCCTCCACTGCACTCTCGGGCCACAGCAGAGAGCTAGACTAGAAGAGGGGCAACCGGGACAGAATTCGGCACCCCGAAACAGGACTAGAACCCGGTGTGCCGGTGCTGCAGGCGGAGGATTAGCCTATTGAGCTGTGGCGCCGGCCCCTTATTCTTCTTTTATACTGTGATGCCACCAGGTGATAAGTGGCATCTATGCAGTTTTGAAACCTGTGGGCTGACACAGCAGAGCGACGTGGTTTCAGACAGATGGCAAAGACTGAAGAGTTCGGGTCTTAAGCCCCTAACTAGGGCCTCAGGACACCACAGGGTGTGTCTGGGTTTTGTTCCAATGCTTTGGCTCAAGAGAAACAGACTGGATGAGGAGGCTTTTGTGTGCAACTGGTGGGCTCCAGGAGCTGTAGCCAAGGGGGCTTAGACAGCTGTCCTGCACCCTCTGCCCACAATCTAGCAGTTGTCATTACAGAACAGGGCACAGGGAGACTGAACACAGTCCCACCCAGAGGCTGGCCTGAGACAGTCTGTTCCCCAGCCCCACAGAGGAATAGGAAGGGGGACGGAGCACAGTGAGTCGCTGAAGCTACCAGCAGAAAGGGACAGCAAACCCGCACCCTGGCAGGCGGAGCCTCCGTATCTCAGGGGTGAACATGTCTGTCCGTGAACGGGCCTCCCCTGCACGGAGCAGAAATCACCTGGCATCTCTTGAATGCAGACTCTGCTCTGCTCAGTCTGGGCTGGGCCTCTGAGTCTGTGTGTCTTTCTTTCTTTTTAAATATTTATTTATTTATTTGAATGGCAGAGTTACAGGCAGAGGCAGGGAGAGAGATGTCTTCTATCCACTGGTTCACTCCCTAAATGGACACAATGGCCAGAGATGAGCTGATCTGAAGCCAGAAGCCAGGAGCTTCCTCCATCTCCTGTGTGGGTAGAGGAGCCCAAGGACTCAGCCCATCCTCTGCTGCCTTCCCAGGCACATCAGCAGAGAGCTAGATCGGAAGTGGAGCAGCCAGGACTTGAACCAGCACTCACATGGGATGCCGACACTGCAGGCAGCGGCTTTACCTTTTTTTTTTTTTTTTTTAAGATTAATTTTATTTGAAAGGCAGAGAGAATGAATAAATGAGAGACAGAGAAAAATATTTTCCATCTATTGGTCCCCAAAAGACCACAATACCCAGGGCTGTGCCAGGCTGAAGCCAGAAGCCAGAAACTCCACCCGGGTCTCCCAAGCACTTGGGCCATCTTCCACTGTTTTCCCAGGCCATAGCAGAGAGCTGGATCGGAAGAGGAGTAGCCGGGACTAGAACCTGTGCCTATATGGGATGCTGGCACTACAGGCCAGGGCTTTAACTCGCTGTACCACAGCTCCGGCCCCAGGTACTATTCTTTTTTTTTTTTTTTTTTACAGGCAGAGTGGACACAGAGAGAGAGAGAGACAGAGAGAAAGGTCTTCCTTTTGCCGTTGGTTCACCCTTCAATGGCCACTGTGGCCGGCGTACCGCGGCCGGCACACTGCGCTGATCCGAAGGCAGGAGCCAGGTGCTTCTCCTGGTCTCCCATGGGGTGCAGGGCCCAAGCACTTGGGCCACAGCAGAGAGCTGGCCTGGAAGAGGGGCAACTGGGACAGAATCCGATGCCCCGACCTGGACTAGAACCTGGTGAGCCGCCGCCGCAAGGCGGAGGATTAGCCTATTGAGCCGTGGTGCTGGCCTCAGGTACTATTCTTTTAAAACTTATTTATTTTATTCATTTGAAAGGCATAGTGGGGCTGGCATTGTGGCACAGTGGGCTAAGTCACAGCCTGTGATGCCAGCATCCTATATGAGCACCAGTTTGAGTCCTGGATGCTCCATGTCCAATCCCTGCTGATGCTCCTTGGAAAGAAACAAATGATGGTCTGAGAGCTTGGGTACTGGCCACCCATGTGAAAGACCCGGATGGAGTTCCAGGCTCCTGGCTTCAGCCTGGTCTAGTCCCAGCAATTATAGACATTTGAGGAGTGAACCAGTGGCTGGAATACCCCTTTCTGTCTCTTCTTCTCTCTTTGTAACTCTGCCTTTGAAATAAACAAATCTTTTTTTTTTTTTTTGACTGTGACTTTTTTAAAATTTTTTAAATTTTTTAACTTTTATTTAATGAATATAAATTTCCAAAGTACAGCTTATGGATTACAATGGCTCCCCCCGTCCCCGGAAATAAACAAATCTTTAAAAATAAAGTAAAAGAGTGAACGAGAGAGAGAGAGAGGAGAGAGGAGAGAGAGAGAGGAGAGAGAGAGGAGAGAGAGAGGAGAGAGAGAGGAGAGAGAGAGAGGAGAGAGAGAGGAGAGAGAGAGAGAGGAGAATCTCCCATCTTCTGGTTCACTTCCCAAATGTCTGCAATAGCCAGGGCTGGGCTAGGCCAAAGTCAGGAGCCAGGAACTCAGTCTGGGTCCCCCATGTCAGGACCAGGGGTCCAACTACTTGAGTCATCACCTGCTGTCCTTCACAGTGCACCTGCACCCTCCCAGGATGTGTTTCAGCTGCAAGATGGGATCAGGGCAGAGCTGGGAACTCGAACCCCAGCACTCTGGCTTGGAATCTGGGCGTCCCAGATGGTGTCTTAACTGCTCTACCCAGCACTGGTTTCATCCTTCATAGAAACCCTTGAGGCATTTCTTTTATCTCTGTTTTCCACTTCACACTGACAAGGAAACAGCAGTCTCCATTTTCTCTCTTTCTCTTTTTTTTTATGTCAGAGTTACAGAGAAAGAGGAGAGACACAGAGAGAGATCCTCCATCTGCTGGTTCACTCCCCAAATGTCCGCAAATGCAAGAGCTGGGCCAGACTGAAGCCAGGCGCTTCATTCAGGTCTCACAAGTGGGTGGCAGGAGCCCAAGAACCTGGGCCATCTTCCCCTGCTTTCCCAGGTGCATGAGCTGGGAGCTGGATCAGAAGTGGAGCAGTCGGGATTCGAACCTGTGCCCACACAGGCATTGCAGGCTGTGGCTTAACCTGCCATGCCACACACTGACTCTAATTTTTGCTTTGTTAACGCTGCCTCTGTAGTTAAGAAATTTCCAGAGCATGGAAATCATCGGGAGAACCAAGAATTCCTAACAGAGACTCTTGCGATCAAATCAACAGAGAGGTATGCATAGCACAAAATTCTTGCGTTTTTGTGCCTCCTCCTTATCATCCACAGGAACGCGGTCATCAAGGTCATCCAATCGGAAGCTGCACTGGAAACCAGGTGCAGTGATGGGAATTAAGAAGGCTGACTCTGGCACTAACCACAGATCCACACTGCTCAACCTTATGACCTCGGCCAAATCAGTACACAGCTGATTGCCTGACACCCTTCACCTGGAGCAGTCAAAGCGGTGGGGCAGGTGAGGGCTGCAGTTACGACAGATGGCAGAGTGGCCTAGGGGTGCATAGAAGGATGTGAATTCAGCAGAGGGCAGCCAGGCGGAATGCAGGTGAAATGGACAGCAAGGACACCCCTGTGCTCTGAGCAGGAGCTGCAGCTGGAACTGTGCGGACACCTGATTCCCCACAAACCCCTCACCAGCTCTTTGGATGGCAGGTTTCCTGTGGCACTAGAATAGGGATCGCAAACCCAAACAGCCCAAGGAACCCAGAAGGTGATGCAAATGAACAAGGCAGGAAGGGTTTAAGACTTCAGAAAGCAGCAAGAGCTGTGGAATGGAACCCGAGGTTATGCCCTCTCTGAAGGAGCCAGCTGCGTCTCACTGCCCACGGAATACAGCCTCATCTTGGGAGTTTTGCAAACCTCTCCTGATTTAAAAAAAAAAGTAGCAGAAAATTCATTTTCTAATAAAGATTTGAGGGGCTGGCGCTGTGGCTTAGTAGGCTGAGCCTCCACCTGTGGTGCCAGCATCCCATATGGGTGCTGGTTCATCCTGCGTGCTCATCTTCCAATCCAGCTCTCTGCTATGGCCTGGGAAAGCAGTGGAAGATGGCCCAAGTGCTTGGACCCTTGCACCCACGTGGGAGACCAGGAAGAAGCTCCTGGCTTCGGATCAGCTCAGCTCTGGCCATTGCAGCCATTTGGGGAGTGAACCAACAGATGGAAGAACTTTCTCTCTCTCCCTCTCTCCACTTGTAATTACCTTTCAAATAAAAAAGATTTATTTCAGCCAAGAGCTAGAGCTTCTTTCGGGTCTCCCATGTGTGTAGCAGGGGCCCAAGCACTTGGGCCATCTTCTACAGCTTTCCCAGGGCTATTAGCAGGGAGCTGGATCGGAAGTGGAGCAGCTGGGACTGGAGTTGGCTCTGTGATATAGGACGTGGGCAGTGCAAGAACAGCTTAACCTGCTGCACCACACCACTGGTCCCAGAAGATACAGTTGTTCAATAAGCACAGGGAAGCCAAATGAAAGAGGCTTTGGGCCAGATCTGGCATCCAGAGGGCCAGTTTGCCATCCCCACCCTGACACTCCCAGCCCTGGCAGTGAGACGGTGACTGGAGTGTCCCTTACCGAAGTGGGCAGCAGTGACCACACTTCCTGGGTACGCGAGACAGGGCAGTGACGGAATCTCACGTTGCTCTCAGCTGTCACGTGTAGGACTCTGAGCTGCATGTTAAGGAGATCATCTCCAACACTCAGCCTCTCTGAGGTTTAAAGCTAACTGGAGACAGTGCTGGAGAGAGGGCAAGAACGCCCTCTAGGAGGAAAGGCACTAAGGAGAAGCTACGCTCAGTAGGCGACCCCCACCCCCCCCCCCAGCCGCAGACCTGGGTTTCGGAGACCCCTGCTATAGAAGATCATGCAGCTGCTTGCAAGTTCATTCCAAGAATTGTTTCTAGATAAATAATCCAAGTTCGTGCAATATTTCTTGGCAACAAAGCAACCCGAGGTTCTGCACACTGCACTGGTTTACAATTTAGGAGGAGATTTTATGAGTCCACCAACAAATCAACTCCCTCTGAGCTGTTACACAGGTGGTCAAGGGGCGTGCAGCGGCCGCATACATGAGTGAGAAGGAAAAACCCTTTTCTGCAAGCCGGGCTCCTCAGAAGCTTTTGATGAGAAATCTCCTTCTTGTTTAGGAAGCCAATACCACTTATCCTCTGGAGCAAGCAGTCAGCACGTGGCATTACAATCAAAGACTCCCAAGGCTACCACGGTGGCCCTCACCTCTAATTCTCTCTAATCCTCCTTTTCAGCCCTGTGCAAGACGCATCTTGGAGTGATTTATCTTCCTGTGTTTCACAGCTACTCATGGGCCCGGTCCTGCAGGTTCCCTCTGTTTTTTAGAGAGTATCACGCTTGGAGCTGTACAAATTAAGAGTCTGCTGGCCGCACCTTCCAAACTCTTATTTATACGTTCAGAGCAACCACTGACACTTTCCCATCTCCCTGTGACCAGAGATGGTGACGGTGACGGCTCCTGGCTGCTCGACCAAGGCTTCCTCACGCCAAGACACGAAAGCCGTGCAACCCTCCCTTGACAACTCCGTTTTCTGATAAATGCTCGTGTCTGCTGAAGGACCCGAGGATGCCATCACAAGCTTCCTAAGAACCCAGGCTTATCGGCCTGGTGTTCAAAATATTCCACCAACAAAAATCTACTGAACAACCTGCCGATGTCTCCGTCCGGAGTGTTCCCCAGTCTTCTCGGTGAGTGACACCTCTCCTGATGTATGTGGCATTGTGGCTGCAGTGAGCTGGCGCCCGGTGGCTGCCTGTGGTCCTGTGCTCCGTCAGCAGTGCTGGGCACGTGGCACGGGCTCCAGATGTGTCAACCACTGTGGTCCCCCCCCCCCCACCAACATACACAAATCCTCAAGTAGGACTTCCTAGGAAAGAAGCCAATGGAGTCTGGCGAGCTGCAGAAGCCACCAGAGAGCAGACGCTCGCGAGGGGCCAGCTACGCCTCTCTCAGCAGCGCGACTCCTGAGTGGAGGCACACAGCCAGGCTTACCTGCGCGTCCACATCCTGCAGGCCGTACTGCTGGCAAATGGAGACCAGCTTCTTCCGGTTCAGGTGACCATCACGGGTGATGCCCAAATCCTCGCACACTTCTTGAAGTTTCTCTTCTATCCAGTCGGGGGGAGGGGCAGTCCCGCTCGGCGAGGCATTCAAATCGTCTGGGTTCCAAAACCTTAACTGGCCTGAAATGACAGCCGGTAAACTGTGCTGTCTCCAAAGGAATCAGAGAGACAGATCGCCTATTCCCAATGGGAAAAAAAATGTGGCTTTGAAAATAAACACCCACGACCGAATCCATTTTGATACACGCCTGAAGGGCTGATGCAATGGAACCCCCTGTCCTTAGGCTGCTGCCAGATCAGACAGGCAGGGAGGGCTGTGTCTCCTGGCAGTTGCGGCTGTGTGAGGAACACCATTTCTAGGGCTCCACTGCACGGGGCTCGCGTCTGCCTTTATCCCAGCTGAGACCGTCACCAGCTGACCCTGTTGGTGACTATGAGGCTGCCTGAGAGCCATTCCAAAGTGCTTTATAAACCCTTCTTCAACTACTGTTACCTGTCTCCATGTTCTGGTCCAAGTACAAAAGTAGCTATTACTGGACAGAAAAAGAATTTTATATTTCAAGATTTTTACTCTGAGCCTGCCTCTAAATCTGCACATGTGACTATCTGGACCTACAGAAACCAAACAGACCAACGTGAAAGAAGGAATGGTTTGCCAGGTGCAAGGTCCTGATGGCCGATATATTCAAGGTAAGTTCAATTTGGAGACTTAAGGATCCGATGGGCTTGTTTAAGAAGCCAGACTCCTTAGGTGTGTTTATTACAAGGCCCTACTGGGCTGTCGTGCACTCACATATTAGGGATTCTGTGATGACATCACTTAAACGTGAGATAATCACTGGCTCAATGCCCGTGCCTGGAAGAACCCTGGAGGGAGGAGAGGAGCTTAGGGCTATCCTACTGCTTTTGGACAGAAAGCAGCTCTTACTGCGCATGCGCTGTCATCACACCGCAGTCCCGCTGAGTCAGCTGAGCCACAGTGCCCTCTGGTGGCCAGAGGATCAACACGTCCTGATGCTTAATAACACTGGCTTGGTACTTGGCAAAGGATTTTAACACACTTAGGACTGCTAGCAAATTAATAGTCTGTCTCAAAGAGTCATTAGCCCGCAAGTAGATCCTACATCCTAGGTGCCATCTCTTGCAGGTGTTAAACGCGAGGATTTTAAGGCTATGAGCTATCGGCTGGGGATATACTTGTGTTGTTGTCTCCCGTGGAAGAGACCCAGGAAGGTGAGGTCTGGAGAGTACCCTATGAACAACAGCCACCCCTTCCCTCCCGGCAGGTTCCGACACCCGCTGGGCTCTTACCTTCAGCTTCATACTCCTCACTGCCTTGCGGCTTCCAGCGCTGAGGAAGGCAAGAGACAAAGAGTGAGCTGCAGAACTCAGAAAGCAACTGGAGCCCCTCCTACCGGGAGGCACTCTCCAGCTCTCAACGCTTCAACTGGGGGAGTCTCACGCTTTCGGGACCGCCCAGTGCTTTCCTCTGAGTAGGGTCTCTTCCCTGAAGTGGCCAAGTAAAGGGGACCGGCGGGCATCTGCGGTGTCACATACAGATCCGCCCCTCTCATCTGTAAAGTGACCTACCGCAAGTACTCGAAGGAGAAGCAGTTGCTTAGGATGCTATGAGGAGCCTACACGGGACCCTCCGGACTTGGGAGATCAGGGCAATCTTCCTGGAAGAAGCAATGCCTGCAGTGCGACCTAAAGCTGAGCTGCGGAGGAGGAAGGCAAGAGAAGGGAGCGCTTCTCCACCTGCCGAGCGACGAAGTCAGCAGCCCGCCGCCGCACTTGCACCAGAGCGAGGAAGAGAGAGGCAGCCCAGGTCACGGCAGCTAGGAAGCTTCGTGAAATCAAGACACGTGACACCGGTGAGTGACAGCACGCATGGTGAAGTTTATCTGAATTAGAGCATCTTGCTCCCTTGCGCTACGTTACGACTGGGTCTTCTCCAAGGTCACAGAGGGTGGTTGGTGTATTATGCTAAACTACCCAACTCAGGGCATAGTCAGGACCGAAACGCGGCCCCTACTCTGTGGTGTGGCCGGCACTGGGCTGCTTCCAGCTGATGGCCACGGAGGGGGGCACCCATTCCGGCCGGGAGGGTCTAGCACCCTCAAATGCAACCCTTGGAGGAAAGGTGAGTGCCCCTTTAAAAACCGGGCTGCTGTCTCCACCATTCTGAGGGTGAAGCTGCCACTGGTAACACAGCCAGCTCCTCTCCCACGATTCCATGGCTCCCAGCCTGACTTGGAGCCCAGAGACAGCACCAGCCCAGGAAGTCTGGCACATTCAGCCATGTGAAAGTGAAAGCCCAGACTGACGATGCGAAGATGGATTTTTTTTTTTTAAAGTTTTATTTATTTGAAAGGCCTAGTTACAGAGAGGGAGAGAGAGAGAGATGGGTCTTCCATCCCCTGGTTCACTACCCAAAAATGGTTGCAATGGCCAGAGCTGGGCCGGTCCTAAGCCATGAGTCAGGAGCCTCTTCCTGGTCTCCCACGTGGGTGCAGGGGCCCAGGGTCTTGGGCCATCCTCTGCTGCTTTTCCAGGTACATCAGCAGGGAGCTGGATTGGGAGTGAAGTGGCCAGGACTCGCATTGGTGCCTGTATGGGATGCTGGTGTCACAGATGTGGCTTCACTCCTACGCCACAACACCAGCCCCAGAGAGAGATAATTCTTGCCAGAGAGAAGACACTAGAAGGCTCTAACAAAGCATGTAAGTTCCCTCCAGCTCCTTCTGATGACAACTGAATAGGAAGATACTTCAAAAGTTCACGCAAAAGCTGAGTTAAATTTAAAGCAAAGTCTGGGTGGGCTTGCGGCCTTTCGGTTAGAATGCCACCTGAGATGCCCACACCCTACATGACAGTGCTCGAGCCCGGGTCCCAGCTCCGCTGTGGAATCCAGCTTCCTGCTAACGTGCACTCTGGGAGGCGGCAGGTGATGGCTTGGGTGTACTGGGCCCCACCACCCATGTAGGAAACTTGGACTGGTTCCCAGCTCCTGGCCCCGTCTCAGCCATTGCAGGCACTGGGGAGTGAACCAGCTGATGGGATCTCTCTCTCCCTCTCTCTGCCTCCCAGATAAACATTCACTTGAAAGATGATTTTATTTTGGTACAAAAAATTTTTTTTGAAATCCCAGCAGTTTTCCCACAATGCACATTTTCCATGAACTTCAGAAGAGTCCATGCATGTGGTCTTGATGAAAACGGAACCGGAGCACAGCATGGGTTTTGCTTCTGATGACTCATCTCAGCCCCCGTTCCCGCACAAAGACGCATCTCCAGACGGGGAGTGTGAGGCACAGAGGGACAGGAAGACGGAAACACCTGCCAGCCAACAAAGCATCACTTCAGAAGCATCCCGCAGTCCTGACTGTGTGGTCCCCAGCACGAATTCTTCATCCCACAGAACCAAATGATCCAAATGCACACCCTACTCTGGCATTCGGAACTGTGAAAAGTCATTATTCAGCAAATAAATTGGAAACAGCCTGGAATGAAATCCATTAAATCCACCTACAACAAACAAATGCGGTTTTGTGGTCCAATAACTCTTGGTCAAGATCGAGACCCAGCACATCACAAGCAGGGGATGGTTTCCACCACCAGTACCCAATGGAAGAAATGGTAGGAGCCTGGGTTTCCACCCAACCCAAACCAAGAAGAGAACCCCAGCTGGGACACACAGGAGCAAAAATGCAGCTCACATATCTTCAAAAAATCCCTAAAGCTACATCTGTTGTCTTACTGTATGCAATTTATTTCATACATTTGGTAATTTACTAAATTCATTTTTAAAAAATATTTATTTATTGGGACCGGTACTGTGGCACAGAGGGTTAATGCCCTGGCCTGAAGCACCGGCATCCCATATGTGCGCCAGTTCAAGACCCGGCTGCTCCACTTCTGATCCAGCTCTCTGCAATGGGCTGGGAAAGCAGAACAAGATGACCCAAGTCCTTGGGCCCCTGCACCCATGTGGGAGACCTGGAGGAAGCTCCTGGCTCCTGGCTTCAGATCTGCACAGCTCCGGCCATTGCAGCCAACTGGGGAGTGAAACAATGGATGGAAGACCTCTCTCTCTCTCTCTCTGCCTCTCTTCCCACTATGTAACTCTAACTTTCAAATAAATAAATAAATCTTTAAAAAATTATTTACTTACTTGAAAAGCAGAGTTGCATAGAGAAAGGGAGAAGGGGCACGGGAGAGACAGAGAGAGAGATCGATCGATCGATCTTTCATCTTCTGGTTCATTCCCCAATTGGCTTCCATAGTCAGAACTGTGCCAGGCCAAAGCCAGCAGCTTGGAATTCCATCCAGGTCTCCCACGTGGCTGGAGGGGCCCAAGCCCTTGAGCCACCTGCTGCTGCTTTCCCAGGATTTGAACCAGCATTCATACAGGATGCCAGTCTCACAGGCAGCAGCTTCACCTGCTGTGCCGCAATGCCAACTACCCTCGACTCATTTGGAAAAGCCATGAGTTTGAGAACCAAGAAGCTCCAAAATACTGTTTCCAACACCCATGAGTCTCGGGTTCTGGGGCCTCTTCCTCATTCTTTCCAGGACAGTTCTCCCTAGCTGCCTTCTTTCTCTAACGCTCACCCCTCACTCACTCGGGATCCAGTGTTGACCTGTAGCACAGGTTTGGCAGCCAGACCTCCTGGGGCTGGATTCTGACGTGGCCAAGTTTCTTGATCTCTTTTGCCTCAGTTTCTCCAGCTATACAATGGGAGTAAGCAGTACATATTTCATAGCATCAGGGTTCAAGTGCTTAGAGTTGTGCTTGGCATATAGAAGGCCTGCACAACTGTGTCATTTTTCTTGGACAATTGTTTTTGTAACACATACTAAATTTATATTTGTACAATTTTTTCATCACCGTGTCTTTCAAACTCAAAGCATAAATGTGGGTAGGCCTGAGGAGCCATCCCTTGTTCACTTAAGTTTGTAAGAAAAAATGCCCAAGACTGCAGCAGAGATGCTAAGAACACTAATGATTTATATAAAAGGCAGTGCAATTGCCGGCGCCACGGCTCACTAGGCTAATCCTCCGCCTAGCGGCGCCGGCACACCGGGTTCTAGTCCCGGTCCGGGCGCCGGATTCTGTCCCGGTTGCCCCTCTTCCAGGCCAGCTCTCTGCTGTGGCCAGGGAGTGCAGTGGAGGATGGCCCAGGTGCTTGGGCCCTGCACCCCATGGGAGACCAGGAAAAGCACCTGGCTCCTGGCTCCTGCCATCGGATCAGCGCGGTGCGCCGGCCGCAGCGCGCCGGCCGCGGCGGCCATTGGAGGGTGAACCAATGGCAAAGGAAGACCTTTCTCTCTGTCTCTCTCTCTCACTGTCCACTCTGCCTGTCAAAAAAAAAAAAAAAAAAAAAAAAAAAAAAAAAAAAAGGCAGTGCAATTAAACATGGGACCAGGGTTGGCGCTGTGGTGCAGTAGGTTAAGTCTCCGCCTGCAGTGCTGGTATCCCATATAGGCATCAGTTTAAGCCTTGACTGCTCCACTTCTAATCCAACTCTGTTAATGGACTGGGAAAGCAGTGGCAGATGGTTCAAGTCCTTGGGCTGCTATACCCACGTTGGAGACCCCGAAGAAGCTCCTGGCTTTGGATCAGCCCAGCTCTGGCTATTGCAGCCATTTGAGGAGTGAACCAGCAGATGGAAGACCTTTCTCTCTTTCTCTCTAACTCTACTTCTCAAATAAATAAATAAATCTTTAAAAGAATATATGTATGGGGGACCAACGAAGTAAGGGTAAACTAACACCAAGTACTCTCAGTGCTCTTGTTAAATTAGCCAGAGATTTAACTCCTCTGGCCAGTGAGACTGACTTAAAATAGGGCTGTTTCCATGTTTTTGTGTAAAAAGATCCTATTATTTTTAGTAAAGGAAATGGCTTCATGAAACAAAAGCAAACAAAGTCTTTATGCTTGTTGACTCAGTAATTTCACTTGACATCTGAAGGCAAGAAAAACTAAGCAGGAAGAAATCATATGTATAAATATGCAAATCATAGCACTTTTTAAACAATGAAGTATTAGAAACAGCTCAAATATTGAACAACAGGGCATAAAGTATTATGATTCACCCTAATGTAGTCATTAAAAGTATAATTAAAAAACCACAGAGAAACATTGGAAAACATCTCAGGAAACATTAAGTGAGAGACCATAATGAAAATGCTGTCTTCACAATGATTACCACTGGCAAAAATATTTACTCAATCAGACAAAGGCTGGAAGGAAACAGAGATCATGAAACAGACATTTTGGCTGAGACACGTGGGAGACGAGCTTCCTGTCAGGAATGTAGCTTATGCAAGGGGAACAGGCACAGCCTACGCGGTTCCTTTTGCCCACCTGTCCTCCATTCTCAGAAAGTTAACGCTGGCCTGGGCGGGGGCACGCGGAGGGAGAGGAGTGAGACCCATTGTGCACCACATTCCTCAACAGAGGCCCAGGAGTGGGCTGGGTACAGCCTGGGTAGGTGAGTTCTTCCGATGCCAACGCCTGCTCAGCTGAGTGGCAACCCCTGGAGATGCTAACTTGGGTCCTGGCCTGGGGACGGAGACCACCCCCAAGAGGAGTTCTAGTACAGTCTGACCCTACAGCGCCAGGCACAGCATAGCTTTCTAAGGCTCAGCCAGTGCCTCGCACAAACTCTTAAAGCAGGTGGGGGTGGGAGGGTGGCAGAGCAGGGGAGCACCCAGGCGTGGTCTGAAGCTTGGAGGCCCAATGATAGCCCCGGCACTGCGCCCACGACCCTTCAGAGGAAACACAGGGCCAGCTAGGACCACCCTGCCAGGAACAGACGTGCATGCTAACAGCCGCATTCTCATTCCAAGCCCACCCCAGACATCAGCGGGGGTCTCCATCAAGGGTCCCTTCCTTTCAGCAGACTGGGGAGGGAAGCCCTTCCTCCACATTTGTTATTAAATTCCAATTTCGGGGTGCGGGTGAGAAGATTTAATTCATTCACAGCTCATTTATTTTCATTCTCACTGCCTGGAGCCAGTCAGTCCACTTAAAAAAGCAGGGGGAGGGGGCGGGAGGCGGGTTAGGAGGATGGCGGCTCAGATCCCGGGCTCACTGTGGAACAGGGCCGTTCACTCGCGGCCGAAGCTGGCCGGTGGCCTCTATACAGACCCGCCAGGTGCACTGCAAGGAATGGACTCCAGACAATCTTTGGAGAAAAAGGCAGGGAGGACTGGATGCGGTAGAGTTTTAATTTCTGCCCTGGAAATCTTACGTAGCTTCTCACTGGGGGAAAACAAGTCGGAATGCACTGTAGTCATTCTGTAGGGCTTGGGCTGCTCCCCACTCCGAGTTGGGACCCCTGAACCCCAAGGATGCAAAGGCGGGACGCAGCCTCCCATCTGTCTGCCTCGGCCCAGGGTGCCAACCGGAAGTCACTGACCGGAGGGAGCGACATAGCTGGCCCAAGGTTCTAATCACCGGGCACAAAGAAGCCATCTTCTTCTGCAGTAGATAAAACTCGGAGGCCAGGACCGAGCGGAGGGGTCTGTGTAGGCGAATTCCAGGTCCAGGCAGCGAAATTCCAGGACTGGGGCAGAAGGTGACTGCCACTTGCCTGTAACTTCCCCAGATCAGCTGTAGCCCACCTGCCCAGCGTCACTGACCAATCAAAGGAGGGTCACGAGCACCACTGACCAATCAGGAACTTGGACACAGCTGAACAGCCCCTCCCAGCCCCAGTGTCAATCTGTAAGAACCCTCACCCCTAACCCCTTGAGGAGCCCAGGGACAAAGCAAAAGCTGTCCAGCGCTTGCAACAAACACCTGCTTTCTTCCAGCATCCCGATGCCATTGGTCACTATTCTGCATGCCGGGCGAGCGGACCCAGGGTTAGGGTTCTACAGCAACCCCTCCAAGGAGTTTGGGGGTCATTTGGCAACAACTCTGGAGAGAGAATAAAATCACGGAGTGGATAAGCGTTTGGCCCAGAGGCTGCCTGGGTGAAATCTGGCTCTGCTACTTTCTGTGACTCCTCGGCACTGTTTTTTTTTTTTTTTTTTTTTTTTTAAATAAAGACATTTAATTATTCAACAGGAAGAGTTAGAGACGCAGAGGCAGAGATCTTCCATCCGCTAGCTCACTCCCTAATTGGCAGCAATGGCCAGATGGGCCGATCCGAAGCCAGGAGCTTCTTCCTGGTCTCCCATGCAGGTGCAGGGGCCCAAGGACTTGGGCCATCTTCCACTGCTTTCCCAGGCCACAGCAGAGAGCTGGATTGGAAGTGGAGCAGCCGGGACTCGAGCAGGCATCCATATGGGATGCGGGCACTGCAGGCACTATGCACAGCGCCGGCCCCACCCTCAGCACTTTCACCTGCCAGGTGGGGATGACCCTCCAAGCCACCTGACAGTACCAGAAGCACACACTGGGCACTCAGGAAAGCTCAGCGCTCACCTTCATCACTTCAGCCAGAACCAGGTCGGGGCTAGGGGTTTGGACTCCTGGACCTTCAGCTCCCTGACTTACTGGCTGTGTGACCTTGGGGAAGTGACTTAAGCTCTCTCTGCAAGACAACAGCTGCTCTGAGGATGTGTTTCGGATCTGGGACGCCCTCAGAACAGTGCCTGCGAGAACCGAAGGGCCAGGCATTTGCTAAATAAATAAATGTAAGAAATACTCTTCCTACCACGTGGATGCCCAAGGCCAGGCCCAGGGCAGGACGAAGAGCAGCACTGAGCCTGGTGATGTTTCAGATGAAACCCACAAAAGACTCTTGAAAATCGACAGCTCCGACGTGGGAGCTGGCTTGACTTAATCATGGCACCAGGTATTCACGGACCAGCACGTCACGCTGTATACCGCCAACAAGGGCTTCTTATTCACCAGCTATGCCTGAAAGCTGGGGAAATCGCCCCAGATGCAGCTCTCAGCTTGGGGATTGCGATGAAGCATTTGACTTGGATTCCACTTGGGAGCAGGGCTGGCCCTGAGGCCACGCCCCTGCAGACAGTGCCCCCTGGTGGCCACAGATGGCAGGGGCTGCCCTGTGTCTGCTGGTTACCATGCCAAGTGCTCTGGCCCTCAGCCCCGGTGACAGTAGTAGCAGGCGACAGGGTCAGAGGTTGCCTGGCCCCAAAGTGGCCGCTACAGAAGGAGTCTCGCCCCACACCCCCGCCGCCTCCCCCGCATACCTCCAGATGGACAAAGGGAGCGCACAGCTGCCCTGTGGCCCGGGCATCTCCGCGTCACGCAGGCCATTGTGCCGCCGCTTCCTGGACTGTGCTACAGCTGGACAAGGGTGTCCTGCACACATCGGCGGGGCAGGCGGCACCCATTCCAGGAATGCTTTCTCTGTAGAGACACCTGCTCAGCTGCACTGTGGAGCAGATGGCTGGAGACTCTCAGAGTCCCGGCTTCCAGCCCCAACCAGGCCAGCATCTGCAGCCTAAGGCCCCCAACCCCCGCACTGCCCCTGGGCCACAATAGCCTGGCCCCTGCCCCCACCAGCCATCTGCTGCGATGTGGACCTCTGTGCCCGCAGAGTGCACGGCTAATTAAAACGATTACGGGGGCACACACGGGGCTGTTCTCTCCCAGCACAGGTTGCTGGGCCAACCTCCGCAGCCTTGGAGCCCAAAGCAGATTCTTTTTTTCTTTTTAAAGGGGAAAGCCTCGGAAGCCCAGAGGAGTGCAGCAGCTCCCAACAAACTGAACCACAGTGTCCGATGTACCAGGACAGCACACGGAACTAAACGCAGCAAATGTCAGAGGACCCAGGGTGAGGACACTGCCTGTGAGCCTAACCCCAGGACTTGGTGAACTGCACTTGGAATCCTCCAGATCTACGAAGCCGGAGCTCTGAGCCAGGCACTAGAGGTGAAGCGTGCCTAGGTGGGCTGCCTGTGGTCTCTGCAGGGATGCGCTTGCCACACGGCCGCCCCTGAAGGTACAAGTGACGGGGCCAGCCTGACCGCTCACCTCCCAACCTCTCTGTTCTGAACTCAGGGACAAGCCAGTCAGCTGCAGGGCCAGCCAGGACTAGAATGCAAATCGGTGCCTTCGTCTTTAAAAGCAATTAAAAGCTACAAGTGCCTGCCGGGGATAACAGGAATTATTGCATGGTTTAAAATGCACAGGCATTTAGATGCGTCTGGCTTCCTTGCCAACAAGTTTCTGTGCCGCTAGCATGAAGCACTGTGAATTTAGCATCGCAGCCTTAACCCTCTTCTCATCCTGAGGTTGGGGACTGGTGTTGGTTCCCTGGATTTTAACATCCTTAAAGAAAAGAGTTAACAACAACCAACCTCTCCTGTCATCAGAGTGGAACTGCTATGTGGAAAATATTCCATGGCACAGCTGGAAAATGTTACTATCATCATGAATCACCTTGTTCATTTGTGGGCTGCTGTCTCTTTTAGTTTCTAGTTAGAAAATGCCTAATAGCAATTGTGGGTCTGGAAGGAGGGAGGGGCAGGGCAGAGTCCAAGACCCCTCCCTCCCGGGCCAGGGCAGGAAGATACAGCGGAGGGACACCCAATTCCGGGCAGCTGTGTTGGGACAGAGCCATCTGATTAGCTTTGAAGGGACTTCTTTCCATCACTTTCAAGTCAGCCACACGCTCGTCCCGAGTGAGCGTTTCATCTTTTGGAATAGCCAGATGATCTGATAAGACTCAAGAAATACAAAGGCAAAGACTGGAATGCCATTATTTAAAAAAAAAAAAAAATTATCATGGTGATGTGGAATCATTTGTGAAAAAGGCATTGCGAATAAAACCGCTTTGTCAAAGACTAGAGCAGAAAAGGTAACAGGAACGATGGGAAGGCAGGTGCACCCCGACTACCAAAGTCTCGGGGCAGGCCTGCCCCCATCTTCTAGATGCTTGCTCTGAATTCAGTGTTGACTCTATGTAACAGACAGGAATAATTCATCAACTTTAACTGCCAAGTTATGCATATATGATAATCAGCAGAAGTGGAAAAGAAGTCAGCTTCACACTTTCTGAACTTTGAGCACTGTGGGTAGTAAAATCAGTTCTTTTTTTCTTTCTTTATTTGCTTTTAGCTGTTAAACAACTTGCCCTGTTCCCACACCCACACAAAGGCTGGCCCTGCCCTTCCATCCTTGGGCCCAGGCAGCAATCAGCTTTAACTTTTCCCTCAGCTTCTCACTGAAACTGCAAGGTGCAAGCCACCGGTTTTGGCTTACGTGCCTATTGTCTACGGTTAGGGAGATCATTGTTCAAATCCCCTTGTTTTTGATAAGAATCTCACTAGACGGGCTTTATTCCCTGTGGAGGAAGCCAGTTAACAAGCTGTCTCCTGTTCCCAACCAGGCCAGAAAGCACAGCGCCTGCCCCAGTTGTATTCATTGCACAACCTTCCTCCCAGGTCTGCCTAAGAGAGAACAGAGTTGACAATCCGTTTGGTTTTGCTGTTCCCCCTCGCGCCCACCCTCAGAAGAAACGCAAGCATACAACTGAAGTGAACTCAGGAGCTACTGCATAGGAAAGGGGAAAAAAGTTTACTCTTCAAACTTAAAGCCGCATTTCTACTTCTACATGGACTCGGGCAAAAACAGCCGCAACCAAAAGCTTCCCATCAACCACACCTTAGGCTGGAATCAACACCGTGTCCTTTGTTAGTGTGGATGCATTTAGGAGACAACATCCAACTGGACTGGCTCCAGTGGGAATGATGGCATGAAAAAAACAGAAACATGGCCACTTGCTGACACGAGAGGTCGGACTGCCCCGGACTCCATCTGCCAGATACACACAGCAGGCTGGAAGGGACAGGCACATGGCCGCCCGGCGGTGGATGGAGCTGACCCCCGGGCACCAGTTCATGCTGCTCCAGCTTTTCCATGTGACATCCGGAAACACACATTTAGTGCTGACACAAATGAGCAAGGCTACAGGCGTCTTTCCCTCCTGAGTGGCTGCCTCGCCCTGCAGACCTGGCTTCCCAGGGGGACGCACCGAGTGGTTAGATTCGATAGGTTCTTTTGCAACAGGAAGAGGCTACATCGATAAAAGCCCTAGCGGTGAGGGGACAGGATGGAGGCTAGTCGGACACTAACGTGTACGAGGTGAAATGCAAGTCAAACATGATCAGAACCAACCAGATTGGTCCTCGTGGACGCCATCCAGGGGACACAGCCAAGGCGTTGCAATGGTTGCTACAGCTGCAGTGACAACTGTGTAGGCTCCCAGCCACGGCACTGCGTCCCGGAGGTGCGGGGCCAACAGTCACCAGATGCGCTCCAAGTCGCTCGTGACTAATGAAGCCTGCAGCTTCACACGGGACTTACATTAAATATAAATTTAGTGGCTTCAAAGCCGTCTCTGTGACAGCCAGGCTGTCACTCGCCTGCATGGCTGGGTGTTTTCCTGAGTGGGCGACAAAGGGTGGAGTTGTAGATTTACTGCCGAGAACGGTCACCATGCACAGCAACCTAGCTCTCCTTCTGCTATGGGAGAAGGCACTCCAAATAAGGGAGCAGAAAAAAATCTACAAACCCAGGAGCTCTCATCCCCTCCTACTGCGGAAGAAGCCCAGAGGGAAAGAGGAGGCGCTGTTGTTACCTTTGTGAGCAACCTGGGGGCAGCTCTGAGAGTGCTTCCAGTGCATGGCCCACCCCCCACAGGGCCTCAGGTCAAGTTAAATTAGGACTGGATTCAACCAAGAGCTAAAATCAGTCTCCTATTTGGTAGCAATAACCAATATTTGGTAGAAATAACCAAACTTCTTCCCCTTCATTTAACTTTTTTTTTTTTTTTTTTTTTTTTTTTTAGGATTTATTTATTTATTTGAAAGGCAGAGTTACAGAGAGAGATTGATTTTCCATCCGCTGGTTCACTCCCCAAATGGCCACAATGGCTGAAGCTGGGCCAGGCCGAAGCCAGGAGCTTCTTCCCTGTCTCCCATGTGGGTGCAGGCGCTAAAAGCACTTGGGCCTCCTCCACTGCTTTCCTGGGCACATTAGCCAGGAGCTAGATCAGAAGTGGAGCAGCTGGGATTTGCACCGTTGTCTATAAGGCATGCTGGCACTGCAGGTGGCGGCTTTACCGGTTATGTCACAGTGCCAGCCCCTCTGACAACAGATTTAGCTTCCGACAACAAATTCAATTCCTCTACTTCCTTTATTGCTTTAGGAAAAATCAGGTGTATCTCAAAGCAAGAGAAACTGTAAGCCAACAGTCTCACATTCCGGTAAGCAAGGATCCAGGAGTGGAAGGAAACCACAACCAAAACTGAGGAGGCTGCCTGGCCCAAGTACTCCCACACACTATTCAGCTTGGGAGCCAGCCAGTCCCACGCCCTCCTTCCACACTGCCTGGTGGCCCAGTGATTGGTCCCCAGTGGCTGAGGCTGGTACTGCCACCGGCCGGCAGAGAGGAATGCTACTGTGATGAGATGGTAGGCAGCAAGAGTGACGATGCATGGACAAAGCTGACCAGCACATCGTGCCCACCAGGGAGGGCAGCAAGGAACCCAGACACTTGCTGCGCGAAGCTGAGATTAGCTCTTTTAACCACGAAGAGCCATTAAAAACGGGATACGTGGAGCAGGCGTCTGGCCTAGTGTTTAAGAGGCTTGTGTACACATCAGAATAACTGGGTCCAATTCCTGACTCCAGCTCCTGACTCCAGCTTCTTGCTTAATGCAGACGCTGGGAGGCAGCAGTGATGGTTCAAGTAACTGGGCCCCCGCACCCTGGAGATGTGGATTGAATTCCCGACCCCAGGCTTCAGCCTCTGCCCAGCCCTGGCCATTGCAGGCATTTGAGGAATGGATCCACGGATGGAAGCCGGCTCTTCATTTCTCTAAGAAAAAAAAAATCACAGGGCTGGCACTGTAGCATAGCAGCTACAGTGCCGGCATCCCATACAGGCACCAGTTCAAGACCCAGCTGCTCCGCTTCTGATCCAGATCCCTGTTAATGTGCCTGGGAAAGCAGTGGAAAATGGCCCAAGTGTTTGGGCCCCTGCACCCATGTGGGAGACCTGGATTAAGCTCCTGGCTCCTGGCTTCGGCATGGCCCAGCTCCAGCCATTGCGGCCATTTGGGGAGTGAAGCAGTGGATGGACGATCTCTTTCTCTCCCTTTCCCCTTACATAATCCCTCCCCCTGAAACTCTGAATTTCAAATAAATAAATAAATAAAAATCACAAATGAAGCTGTTAATTTTTTTAGAGATATGTTGATTTACAAATTGACAGACAGGCTAAACTCAATTTCTGGAACATTTATTTTTAGGTAAATAAGCAGCTGGATGAGCTTTGGTTTGAGTCTACTTTCAGCAATAAAAGAGGCCAGGGATTATAAAAAGATGCTATCCGGTACCCCTGTAGCTCTCTGGCCTGGGGTGTGACAGACTGTCACAGGCAAGTCCCCACTGAGAACAGAGATCCAGAGGAACAGCCGTGTGTCGGCCTCCGTCAGCAGTGAACACGGCAGGGTCAGTACCCAGCAGCCTCTGCAGGATCTGAGAGAAGCTGGGCGCGTGGGGTGAAACGGCCCTGCGAGCTCTGTGCTTTCACCGAGACACAGCTGCGAGTCCTGGCCCACGCCCAGGCCCCAGCTCTTATCTTTACTCATACGTGAAACCAATCGATGGATAAGATGCAACAGGATCTAAGCAATACATGGCTAGCAACAAGGTCAGCTCTGCCTGAGAACTCTCTGGATACTGCTGTAAACTACCAGATGAAAAAATAAGCACTCACTGAATTTCTTAGCAAGATAACAACACCTTGAGTATTGAAAACAGTGAGGGCAAAATGAGATGTTAGACTTACAAGTGTCTCCCAGATAACAAAACTTACGTCCTTCAAGGCTTGGGACATTTTAGCCAGTTTTTTTTTTTTTTTTTTTTTTTTGTCAAGAAGTCACGTAAGGACGTAAGAACAGACTCAACGTAATACAAGACCCTGCTGACATCAACGCAGACATGAAGAGGCCTGTGCTTACAGAAGCAGACAAATGTGAAGACAGAAAACTGCTGTGCACGGACGTGTGTTCCCGGACAAAGGTTCTCCTCTAAACTGTCAAGGGGACCTGGCGCGGTGGGGGCAGAGGCCACTCAAGCGATGGTCCCTGGGACGGGAAGGAGCTGCTGGCCCAGGCTCACCCGCCCTGGGGCTGGGATGCTGCGGGCTGCATTTTCCTTCTCCTTCCTCGCAGCTTTTTCTGTCTTCAGCCTCACTTCTCACCCACGCTGCTCCTAGCCCATCCACTCCTGTGGCTGCTCTCTCTCCCCACCAAGTCCCTCACATTTCTACCACTATTCCTTCACCTCTGGTGTGAGGACAAACATTACTTGTTTTTTTGTTTCTTTTTAAAAACATGGTGCAAACTTCGGATCCGCAGATGGGTCACGTGTCCTTGTCAATTTCAGCACTTACTGCCCGTTTCATTTCTGCTCAATACCCAGGCTACCTCTACTTACCTTTGGCTTTGTGAGTGCTTTGGAAGGCTTAGGACACATGATGCCTAACTGCGGGGGACATCATGGGGAGCAGGCTTCCTGCAGACTTCAGTAGTGGAACTCCCGATGTTAGCAATGCGCAGGCCCCCCCCAACACAGCCCCCCCACTCAGCCGACAGTGTACAGACCGCTTTCAGAGAGCTGAGGTGCCTTGTCTCTTTGCTACTTGATATTCATATCTGAAATATCTGCAGGCCCCGTCTGGGCTGGGATTTGCAAGAAATATTTAGAGCTTGCTCAGCATGGTGTTTTCCATCACATTCTATAATTGGGATGCTGGGAAATGAGCCGTAAAGAAAGAATAAAGAAAAATGCTACTGCTTCCCCCTTAGTTGGGAGATTATGGCAAACGCGCAGAATGACAAGAAGGGAGCTCGAGGAGGTAGGTGGGTCTCCACACGCAGGATGGCAGGACGGGCTCAGTACCCCAGCACCGGGCAGACACCGGGAGCAACCGCTGAGCACCGGCAAAGCGCCCCTGCTCCTATCCTGAGGCAAGAACCAGTGTGAGAGCTGGCAGTCTCGGCACAAAAGAGAAGACGCAGGGGCTCAGGATGTCTCAACACACTGCTTTTAGCCCATGCACGTCGTGGACGCCATTTCACAGGGGAAGGGGAGGTCCAACAACAGAAAGAGGAGGCCAGTATGTCCAAAAGTAAGCAGTGCCACCAGCCAGGAGACGGCGAGGGGCCAAGGTCCCCGGCAGCCCAGGTGCAGGTGCACGTGCACATTAGCTACTTACCTCGCTGCTGTCCTCGGCGGGCAGGTGCGGAGGCGGGACTTCCTCATCCAGCGGCTCAATCACTGTCACCTCTGCAAACTCCTCCCCGGACTCCTGAAACTCGGGCAAGGACCTCCGTCCATAGCGCTTGCCACCTCGAACATACTTGGGCTGCGCTTCGAGGGGGCAGTCTGGACAAGGAGACAAGAGTTGAGGCCACATGACACGAGAGTCTCAGCCCCGAGCGTCTCGGCCCCGAGCTGACACACACAGCCGTCGCGCCCGGCCTCTTATACCAGCCTCAAAATAAACCCCCACCGCTTGCCACTTGCGGTGGCCGTGGGCGTGTACGAGCCATCAGGTCACACGCAGAGCACGGCTTCTAATTCGGGGTGATTTATGGCACCCTGAATGGATATCTGCATAGGGTGGGACACGTGCACCCACCGCAGCGAGCGATTTGACTTCAAAGCACATAACAGATCAGGAAAAGGTGAGGAGTTGTATTAGTTCTTCTGTTAATTAAGCTGGTGTTTCGAAAGCAGGTGGAAGGGGAGATAGAGAGAGTTGCTATATTCACAGACTGATTCCTCCCAGGAAACCTTGGAAAATGGTAAGAAAACCAACACCGGATCCGCAGTGGGAAGTTGGTACCCACACCAATTAGTCTGAAAAGCCCTCCCTCGACTCGGAAACTCCTTCATTAAGCTCACCACTCTGATCTACCCGACAAGCAGGGCACCCGACACCACAGACTCTTAGCAACGCTGACATGGAACTGGGCATCGGGACCTCGTTATAAAATTCAGAGTCGTGGAAGAACACAGCAAGTGTGAAACCGCATCGAGAAAAAATGGGATGTTTGCCTTCATGAGCTTCTGTGTTGTCCAAAATAAAAAGGAACATGCACTGAGGGAGAGCCATCTCAGGTTCAAGGTTCCCCATCACCTTCACCCCCAGCCTGCACCACAGCCATGGCCACCACCACTGAGGCCAGTACCATCACCTCTGCCACCCTATCACTTCTAAACCCTCCGATACAACAGACAGCTTTAAAGCAATAAAACAAATACTTCACTGTACTCAAATGTCATCTTAGACACTGATTTTTTTTTAGCGCCTTGCCCAGTAATAGCAGAATATAACATTCCACTAACATACAAAAGACCGGCACTACTTTGCTGTCTGTTGTGTTATCCACAGACACACATGGTCTCCCTGGGGAAGGCAGAATGTGCTCTGAGCATGATGGTCTCAGCAGGTGCATCTCAACTCAGACACGTAGATTCTGAGATCAGTTCTGTGCACGTAACATCAAATGACAGTGGCTGACTAGACAAGAACTAAAAGACAACCCTGCCTGAATCTCCCTGGAAACCACCATGCTGGGGCTTTCCTGGGAGGATGGGTGCTCCTGTGTGACCATCCTCCTCCCCCGATGCCCTTCCCCAGGCCCAGGCTCAGATTTCAAACCCTCACAAGTGTGGCCAGAAGCACTCTGAAAATGCTCAGCACAGCTCAGAATGAGGCATTTATGCAAGCGTTATCACTGCTTAGCGATATTTATATCCAGGACTTGAAAAAGTCACAGCCACATCATTTCAGGAGGTCAAGCGATTCTCCGACAGGAAGTGCTGAGGCATACAGCATCCACACTGAAAACCACACGCAGAGGGGAAGGTACCCTTCATCAGCAGAGAACATGTCAGCTTGCAAGTGCTCAGGGGTGGCCCGGACACCCGAGCTCCTGTTGGTAGCTGATACCCACAGATGCTGATCGGGTAAGAGGCAAGGCAGAGTCATCCTTAATGGATTACAGTTCTCACTTTTAGTGGCGCACCACAGATACACTGTTGAGTGACCAGGCGGGTTTGGAGAGGACCAAAAGGAAAACATACAACCTTGGGAGATGGAGCATGGGATTTTCCCAGTGGGAGAGCAAAGTCACTTTCTGTGCAGGGAAACGATCAAGGAGCCCTGGTGGCAGAACGGGCTTTTTCAGAGGGAAACAAGCATGAGAAAACAACTCTCCCAGAAAATCCACCGTGATCTCTGCCCAGACCCTCCTGGGCACGACAGCGCTCCCCAGCTATTCACTCCCTACCCCATGCAGTGGAGGGCGCAGCACAGCTGGGACAGCTCCTTTTGAAGCAATGGAAGGCAGCAGAGACTGTGAACACTTGGAGGACACTGCAGAGTCTGGTTTAGGAACTGACCTGCTGATGTTTGCATTGTCAGCAACTTCAAACACTTTAATGTATTGAATTACACTGTATTATCATAATAATTGATTTTAATCAAATGTTAATCCTACATGGAATGCACTTAGGAGAGGTCTTCAAAAGATTGATGGAAAATATGTATTATGAAAAAGCTGGGAATGAATTGCAAATATTTGTTGCATCAACATAGATTCATTTTGGTGAGAGGCAAGTGGGAGAGGGAGCTAGAGAATGAGCCAGTGAGTTCCCATCCACTGGTTCACTTCCCATTTGCTCGCAATGGCCCTGGCTGCTACCAAAGCCAGAAGCAGGGACTCAATCCAGGTCCCCCACATGGGGGGGATCCCCAGGCCATCACCACTGCCTTCCAGGCTCTGCATTAGTAGGCTACTGGAGTTGGAACGAGAACCCAAGGTCCCCAGGATGGGATTCGGACATCCTAATCGGCATCTTAACTGCTGGGCTGAACGCCTTTTTTTTTTTTTTTTTTTTAAGATTTATTTATTTATTTGAAAGTCAGAGTTACACAGAGAGAGAAGCAGAGGCACAGGGGGGTGGGTCTCCCATTGCTGGTTCACTCCCCAATTGGCCACAACGGCCAGAGCTGCGCCAGTCTGAAGCCAGGATCTTCCTCCAGGTCTCCTGCATGGGTGCAGGGGTCCAAGAACTTGGGCCATCTTCCAGTGCTTTCCTGGGTCATAGCAGAGAGATAGATTGGAAGTGGAGCATCCAGGACTCAAACTAGTGCCCCTATGGGATGCCAACACTGCAGGCGGCAGCTTTACCCGCTATGCCACAGCACTGGCTCCATAAACTTATTTCTTAATTCAATTTATCCAAGAATGTTTTGAAGTGCCCTCATATGTGACAAAGTCAATTTCTAGAGAACCCTATTAAGCCACATAATCTTTCAGAATAAAGACATTAGCACGCACAGAGGAAAAATGGATTACCCAGGCTTCCTCATCCCCAAGTTCCCCCAGCCGTGCCTGTGACCCACAGAGGCGGCGGCTTGTCACAGCACTGAGAACACTCACCTCTTAGAATGACACCGGCACACACCCTCTCCTGTGCAGACCACAGCACAGACCACACAAGATGAGTGCGGCAAAGGCAGGGAGGTGCAGTGGTTAGTCACGGAGCAGTCACCGCTGCGGGAGGTTGCAAAGTGTGAGCAGGCTCCAGGGCTTTAGAAGCCCCCAGCAGCAGTCAATCCCCCAAGCAGGAGGGCACTGCTCAACTCAAAGGAGGGCTCATTCGGTGCCTGCTACACCCAGAACTGCAGCTCTGGGCAAAGTCTGCTGCTTCATGAAAGCATCCAACAGATGGGACTCACATGTTTCCAGGGTTTCATTTTGTTTGGTTTCTTAAGAATGGAGAGGTGACAGGTATTTGGTGCAGTGGTTACGAGGCTGTCTGGGATGACTCCGCATCCCATATCAAAGCACCAGGGTTCAGTTCTTGGCTCTGCCTCCTGACGCCAGCTTCCTGCCAATGCAAACTTTGGGAGGTAGTGGTGGCAACGGCTCACACATTAGGGTCAATGCCACCCAAATGGCAGATCAGGGTTGTGTTCCTAGAGACCGGCTTCAGCCCAGCCCAGGGCCAGCCAGTGGGGGCATCTGGGAAGTGAACCAGAGCATGGGCGCTCTCTCTACTTGTCTGTCTCTATATATCTCTGCTTCTCAAACTTTTTTTTATAAAAGAAAGGAAATTATTTGTGTCACATGTCTTTCTTTAGCCTAAATAAAACCAGCTGCTCCAGTCCTGGGCTCCATGCTGGTGAAACTAAGCACTCAGAATGGCAGTACTGGCAGCATGGCAGTTCCCTGGAAGGATACTCCCGAGTCCTCCTGGGTTGCCAAGCTTCTCAGCCATTGCCCCTTCTTCCCTATTTTCTATTTCTCCTGCTTGGCAGCACTGCATAAACATCAGCATGAGCTCTGAAGGGAAGTACAGGAGACCAGCCTGCCTTGAGCAGTCGCAGCCCCTCTCCAGAGAGCTGATTATGACGCACCAGGAGTAGGGTTGGCGGTGAGGCAGCCCTGGCTGACCTAGTTTACACGATCAGGGTTTTATTCCATGAACCCAACACCTGGTTATGAGCAGCAGACAAGACAGAAACTGATTGGGGCGTAGTGGGTAAAGACGCTGCCTGCAGTGCCAGCATCCTATATGGGCGCCAGTTCGAGTCCTGGCTGCTCCACTTCCGATCCTGCTCTCTGCTATGGCCCGGGAAAGCAGCAGAAGATGGCCCAAGTCCTTGGGCCCCTGCACCCTTGTGGGAGATCAGGAGGAAGCTCCTGGCTCCTGGCTTCGGATCTGCGCAGCTCTGGCCTTTGTGGCCAACTGGGGAGTGAACCAGTGAATGGAAGACCTCTTTCTCTCTCTATCTCTGCCTCTCTGTAAGTCTGCCTTTCAAATAAATAAATAAATCTTAAAAAGAAAAAAAGAGAGCTAGAGAGAAAGAAACTGTCCCCTTAGGATTGCTGAAGTCACATAGAAGTGACTGACAGGCTCCACGTAGCACGCAGAGGAACACATTCAGGACATCCCAGATCCCATTTCTTCCTGCCTTGGAAATTAAAGCTTTGATGCGCAGGCACCACATTCTATGTTTAAAGGGTTTATTTATTTGAAAGGCAGTGTGAGTGAGAGTGTGAAAGAGAGAGAAGGACAGGGGGAGGGAAGGAGGGAAAGAGAGAAGGAGAGAGAGAAGGAGAGAGAATCAATCTTCCATCCACTGGTTCACTCCCCAGATGGCTACAACAGCCTGGAGTGGTCCAGGTAGAAGCCAGGAATCCCCAACTCCATCCAGGTCTCCCACATGGATGGCAGGGACCCAAGCACTTGAGCCATCTTCTGCTGCTTTCCAAAGACACATTACCAGGAAGCTGGATTGGAAGCAGAGCAGCCAGGACTCCAACCAGTGCTCACATATGCGATGCCGGCATTGCCAGCAGTAGCTTAACCCACTGTGCCTCAACAGTGGCCTCAAGGACATTACATTCTTTACTCCACATCTCGTCTGTCCCAAGAAGAAAAACTACACAGCTGTGCTAATATTCACCTTGTAAACCAGGATGAACCACCGTGCATGGGCCTGACTTTGCTCCTGCACTTACAACAAAAAGAAAACTGAAATACGTCAGGGAGAATGACTACTCCGGGCAGACAGGCTGGGGACAGCCGGGGGGAGAGGCAGTACCCGCCCGCCCCGATTCCTCTCCCACTCCCCACCCGGCAGCAGTGTGGACGGTGGAACTGGAGCTTCCCCAGTGCTAGCCGAAGCAGCACAGCGCGTGCTTTCCCAAAAACCGCCCAGAGCCAGTGTGCGCTGCAGGTGGCCACTGACGCGCTAAGCTCTCCCAAACCCATGGCGTGGCTAGCCAAAGGCAGAGCAGTGAGGACCTGGCAAAGCTGAAATAGTCACCCAAGAGCCTCAACATCTTCATTCAATCAACTGCTTGCTTTGCAAAAATGCAAGCTGGGATGTGGAGCGAAGTGGCAACTACATTGTGCACACGGAAAGTTTAAGGTTTTCAAGGATGCCCTCCAGGTTCGTTCGATATCTCTCTCTCTCTCTCTCTCTCTCTCTCTCATCTATCTGAGAGGTAGAGTTATGGAGTGGGGAGGGGGCAGCAAGAAAGATCTTCCATCCGCTGGTTCACTCTTCAAATGGCCACAATGGCCAGAGCTGAGCCAATCAGAAGCCAGGAGCCAAAGCTTCTTCCTGGGTCTCCCACATGGGCGCAGGGACCCAGCAAGCACTCAGGCCATCTTCTGCTGCTTTCCCAGGCCATAGCAGAAGGTGGATCCAGAGAGGAGCAGCTGGGACAGGAACCAGAGTCCTTATGGGATGCTGGCATTGCAGGGGGAGTCTTAACCTACTAAGTCACAGCACTGGCCCCCATGGTCATGTTTTTCTAAGAGCATTTCACATGTTAGAATTATCCACCCAGCTAGACTTTAACACCCTCCAAGGAAGCAAGGATTCATGGGAAGAGCCTAGGCTTTGGAATCAAATGACCGTGGACCTGGATACTCGGTTCATTATCAAGGTTACAAGTACTTAACCTCACAGAGGCTTAATTTTCTTATATGGAGGGAAGAAAATCAACAGGAGCTCCGTGGCTCATGGTCACCACCCCATCTAGCAGCTCCTGTCCTGGGAGCTCCAACCACACTCTGGTCCTTCCACACAGACTCCTGTGGAACCAGCAGCAGTCCAAAGCCATCAGGCCGGGGCAAGGCATCCGATGCCGGGCACCTTGGGGAACAGTCAGGAGAGCCTCATGGTCTTCTCACCTCTCAGCAGTTTCCTCAATCTCATTTTTCACAGGTAGGACTGGTGGCAGGTGCATGACATCATCCAGTCTGTCATCTGAGAAACTGGAGCTGCCCTGATCTTATTCTCACACTTGTCCCAGTTGCCTCATTAGCTTCCTTTAAAGGGGCACACCTGTTCTAAGCGTCCCTCCTGAAAACCATCATCCCCATGCCCCCTGTTGGCAAACCTTCTTAACCACCCAGTGGAGATGAACTAAAGTGTAAGACACAACTCCCAAATAAACTGCTGCATTATCACAATTCTCACCAGCCCTATTTTTTATTAAATTTTAAACAGCATATTTCTTGCACATATATATATATATTTAAAGAATGCCTTTTTATCCTTTGGACAATTAGCCTAAGTGTTCTTCAGCACAGTTAAATAGCTCTGACTGATAGACTGCTTACACAGATACATTATAATCTGCCTACTGATACACTATCAATTTTTTTCACTTGTGTTACATGAGGGTACTTTCAAAAGTTCATGAACAAATGAAATGAAAAGATAAAACTATTTTGGTATGAAGATATTTTGTCCAGGGCCGGCGCTGTGGCTCATCGGTTAAAGCCCCAGACTGCAGTGCCGGCATCCCATATGGGCACCAGTTCGAGTCCTGGCTGCCCGACTCTGATCCTGGGGAAGTAGTAAAGATGGCCAAAGTCCTTGGGCCCCTGCACCCGATTGGGAGGCCTGGAAGAAATTCCTGGCCCCTGGCTGCTAATCAGCTCAGCTCTGGCCATTGCTGTCATCTGGGGAGTGAACCAGCAGATGGAAGACCTTTCTCTCTGTCTTTCAAATAAATAAAATAAATCTTAAAAAAAAAAAAAAAGAAAAAGAAATTTTGCCCACGCACAGGCTTTTCATAACATGCATCTTTCATGAACTTCTTGAAAACCCCTTACGTGCACGGATTTCCAAGTTTTGAGAGCATTTATTGTGAATATACATTCAGCCACTGTCGTAAGTGACTGCGCACATCTGTGCCTCTCCATGAGTTACACAGCATCAACTCATAGCATGGCACTGATCAGCCACGTGTAGTATCACAGTCCGCAGTGTCTGTCATCTTACGTAGTTCCAGAAAGGTTCTGTCATTTTTTATGACCACCGGTAGCTGTGGGTGTTTTCAACTTCCTGATAAACACACCTCTGTTGTTACTGGTGGCGGTGGGAGTGTTTTTGGTTTTTGTCTTCACCATTAGCATCTCATCAACACCGAGGGAACAGGCACTTAACCAAAGAGAGGACAGCAGCAGTCTCTTGGGCCACCTGTGACTCACAGCTCTGTAAGACAGGGCCCTTAGGCAGGGCTCAGGCTCTGGCCCCAAGTCTCCACTGTGGATGCACAAACAAACTGCAAGCAGTGCAAACTGGGACCTAGCCCGGTGCTGGCCCACAGGACCCGCTTCCATGCACCTTTACTGAGTGAATGAAAACACGTGTGTTAATTATATCCCGGCTTCTTCCAGATAAAGGGAAAATAATTACAATGCAGGAAGTTTCTGGAAAAGGTCTGTTAAAAAAATATCATCTACAGGAAAACAATGCCTAGTTCTATTTTCCCAGTGAGTTGGCTTCCCCAAACCTGAGTTTCTCTTCCTGCAATAAACAAAGGAAAGACATTTTCCATGAGCCACATCAGGGCTTCCCGCATTAACTAGCATCGACTACAGAACAGAAATCTAATGCAAGATGCATCAAAGAGAAAAAAAATCTCAGGAGGGCAGCCCCAGTCCATGCATTCACGTAGCTCAGAGCTCACACCTACATTTCCATTACAAAAATCCTATAAGCCAAAGCCATCACAAGTGGAATAAATAGCTAATAATTAAGTTGTTGCCTGTCTTATTCCAGAAAAATAATTGAGAAATTAAATTGCACACATAGATAGGAGGGCTGTGCCCCTGGCAATGTTAATCAGCTTGGAACTGACCAAAGATGCCCTGTGTTTTCATTTTTTTTTTTTTTTGGCCCATATCTGGATTTCAGTATTTTTTACCATGTTTTATTGTGTTGTTGTTATTGCCTTTTAAGGGAAAAATTCCAAGCTTAGAGAATCACAAATATGAGCATTAAAGAGATACTGAAAAGAATCCAGGCTGTATCCTCTAGTTTTAAAAGAAACAGTGCGTCAGAGAGGTGAAAAATGGCAGGGCCCAAGACTGCAAATCGTGACTCCATCTCACTTCCTCCAAACCCCACTTGAACTTCACTTTGGGATTGTTCATAAGCAGCTGCCTTTCTCCGAACGCAGGAGACACGCTGGGCACCTGCCAGCAGGAAGACGCCCTCGAGGGTGTCCATTTATGGTGGACAAAAATCTTACAAAAACACAAAGGGGCTTTCTTCATGGCTTAGCATCAGGGGTAGGGAGCGTCCGGCCCACAGAATCATTCAGTCTGGCCCTGCCAACGCAACCACAGATGGGACTCAAAATTCCATAAATTTGTAGCAGGCTAAATTTTAAGTTGCTAATTGTGTATGGCCTGCAAATGTTAGAAATACCCAAGGGGCTGGCATGGTGGCCTAGCGGGTTAACATCCCATATGGGCCCTGGTTCAAGTCCTGGATGCTCCACTTCCAATCCAACTCCCTGCTGATGTGCCTGGGAAAGCAGCAGAAGATGGCCCAGGTACTTGTCCTATACCCATGTGGGAGACTGGAAGACATCAACTCTGGGAGCTGAATGGATTTTACGTATTTTCCAGCACAACCACTTTTACATGGGAGGTGACCACAACCACAGAGGGGGTGACATACAAGGTCTCCCCAACACACAGGCAGAGGTAGTATTCGCTAACTCCTAGCCCAAGACTCTTCATGTCACATCATGCTGACTTTCTACATTAAAGTCTGGTTTAGCACACCTGTCCAGCTTACAAACAAGCAAAAATCCCTTTTAGGGGCCCGAGTTGTGACCAGAGGGTTAAGGCACTGCTTGCAACACCAGTGTCCCATAGAAGAGTACCAGTTCTTCTGCCAACCCAGCGTCCGGCTATTGCACCTGAGAAGGCAGCAGTAGATGGCCCATGTGCGTGGGCCCCTACAGCCATGTGAGACACCCGGATGGAATTCCAGGTTCATGGCTTCAGCATGGTCCAGCCCTGGCTTTTGTGTCCATTTGGGGAGTGAACCGATGGATGGAAAACCTCTTTTTTTTTTTTTTTTTTTGACAGGCAGAGTGGACAGTGAGAGAGAGAGACAGAGAGAAAGGTCTTCCTTTTGCCGTTGGTTCACCCTCCAATGGCCGCTGTGGCCGGCGCACCGCGCTGATCCGATGGCAGGAGCCAGGTGCTTCTCCTGGTCTCCCATGCGGGTGCAGGGCCCAAGCACTTGGGCCATCCTCCACTGCACTCCCGGGTCACAGCAGAGAGCTGGCCTGGAAGAGGGGCAACCGGGACAGAATCCGGTGCCCCGACCGGGACTAGAACCCTGTGTGCTGGCGCCGCAAGGCGGAGGATTAGCCTAGTGAGCTGCGGTGCCAGATGAAAACCTCTCTTTCTGTCTCCTCCTTCTCTGTTGCTCTACCTTTCAAATACATCCACAGTTACATGCATACATGTTCTATAACAGTCTCGGGTAGTATAGAATATCGGTCCCTGGCACTTCTGTTTCTAAGGAAGTGCCTTAGGATCTTTTTGCTTCTCAAGTCTCCTTCAGATAGTTGGAGAGGAATCTTTTCCTATGAGTTAACTAAGTCCACCAATTCCAAAAGGCAAAACAGGAATAGTACAGACCTCGCCCCGAAGCTTCAAGCAGAAGCTAGCACGGAGGCCCCCGGGCACCTTCATCACTACCGATCAGGTGTGAATCACTCCCAGTGCCTCTGGCTGCCTCTGTGGGCCAGCCTGCATGGACTCAGGCTGCCTCAGCCACTTCGAGGCTACAATCCTTTGCCAGGAGCCCTGGAGCATTACAGGAGCTCCCTGGGTGACACACTGTTAGCCTCCTCCACCGCCATCATCCTGAAACTCAAATTCAGCCATGAACCTCTTGAGGCCTCAACTGCTCACTGAGAGAACGGTCGCATTCCCCCCAGCCCTAAAAAGCCATGGTCTGTGATGGAAGGGTAACTGTTTTCTTCAAAGAAGAGGGGCCCTCAGATGGCCTCAGGGATCTGCTGCCTCTGAGTCCCGTCCCTTCTCCTGCCTTCTCCCCAGCCGCGTGAGGGGCTGCAGCCACGTCTCAGAGTGGGTGGAAGAACGGGTGGGTGGAAAGGATCGTAGGAGCCCCACAAGCAGCTGGAGGAGCCAGGGAGACGCTGACTAAGCATGGCCGCTGAGGAACCACGCGGGGAACGTGGGAGGAAGAGCTGACCCGCTGCGTCTCCTGGGAGATGACACATCACCCACAAGATCCATCCCAGATCCTGGCAGGACAGACGCCAGGGGAGTCACACGAACGCCACACAGAATAGCAGTGATCGGTACTCTTGCTGCTGCCACTCTGAGACAGGGACTCTCTGCAACCCACGCGAGGCAGAAAGCACACAGCAAAGCTGAGACAATCCCTGCTGGGTGCCCTCCTGGAACCTTGACCACACAGGAGCGAGGTCTGTGCCCACACAGGAGCGAGGCACACACATCACGCAGATCCAGCTTTGCAAACTTGACTTCCTGGCTACCGCCAAGCCCAGCCAACCACCCTGCTGTCTGGATCCCTGCACCACACAGCTCTAAGGGGCACCCAGTGATGAGCACACATCTGCGTGTTTATTAGGACAAGTTTCTGGCAGGTGACGGCACAGGGTTTGAAGAAATGGCAACCATGCATGTGTGTGGGCGGGCTGCCCATTCCAACACCACATAAAAGCCCATGATCACTGAATTCCTGTGTGTATGAGGATACTTCAAGAAGTTTCTGGAAAATGGAATTCAAAGATAAGTTTATTTTGATGCCAAAAAAAAATTTTTTTTGAGATCTGCGCATGGATTCAAAGGTTCACGAAAAATCCCGTTATGAAAAAGCTATGCAAAGGGTTTAAACACTGAGTGAACCAAAATAAACTTATCTTTGAACTCCATTCTCTCCAAGAGCTTTCTGAGGTGCCCTCACAGTACCTCTATGTTTCTATTAAGGAAAGTGTACACCAGCGGTGATGTCACCATAGCTCTATTCAGAGTCCCCAGATTGTGCCTAATTATTACCAGATGACAGGCAATCTTAAAGAACCATAAATCCCAGTAACATAGGTCATCCCATAGGTAACTGAAGTCCATGTTCTGGCAGTGGCCACCTACAAAGATTCTGTTATTAGTCAAGAAAATCTCCAAAAGGCAAGTGACCTGCCTCCAGGCCCCCACAGGCTTCCAGCACGTTCTGGCCAGCCCCCGCATTGACAATAAGCTTCCCGGAGGTGGCCACCCTTAGGCAAAAGTGAGAGGCTCAATCCAGAACCCACAGCATTACTAGAAAGAAAGCGTTCATAGACAGGACGCTAATCCGGAACATTCTAGAAGGATAAGCATGCATTCCCATTGGCGCTCCATCTCAGAGGTCACAGTGAAGGACTCCCTGCAGCAACAAAACGTGAACACCTCTCCTCAGAGCCAAACTGAGCTGTATTTGGAAAAAAAAAAATCATCTCCTTTTTAAAGTCAGGTTCACTGCGGAGTCATTTACATTGAGTAAATTTCACAACATTCGTGCACGATTCTGTGGGTTAGAAAAGTTCCATCATTTAACTGTATCACACATCAGATTTGAAAGTTCCATCAAACCCCAAGTCCCCCAGTGTCCCTTTAGAGTCAACGTCTAGTTCCAGCTCATGGTGACCACGGAGCTGTTGAAACCAGATTGCACCACCATTCCAGTTTCTACCCTGTGTAGACTTCCCCTTAGCTACCTGCCACATTTCATTCATCCAACACACATACACACACACAGAGAGCTTTGAACACGGTGACATTTGACTATGTTTTAAAAACCAAGAAATACAAAGTTCTTTTCTTTCCCAACATTCACTGAACACTGAGCATTCCCAGGGCTCCTTGAGACACTTGGAGATGTACAAATGAACCACACAGTCCTGCAGGAACCATCCCCAGAGAGCGCAGACAGGTAAGCAATCCTAATACCGGGAGCTGATATTCACACTAGGACTAAATAAAATCAACTCCCGCCCGGCCACCCTCCTCCTCTCAGGGAAGATGTCCCCCAAAGCCTCTCCTGCCACACGCGCAGCCAACAAGGACAAAGGCAGTCACCAGCTCCGCTGCCACCCCGACACGGCGCCTTGCAACAAACCCAGTGATTTTTTTTTTCCCATAATGTGCTGCTGGAGTAAAGACGTCTCATTCGAGTGTCCAACAGCTGCAAGGCTTTTAGGATGCTATCGAGAGAGAAGGCACTGAAAATAACAGCTGACTCCGAGAGAGGCAGATGCCCCAAATCCCCCCTGCACATGCTTCAGGGTCCCCACATTCTTCCCTGGACAACTCTTAATGGAGGATGTGGAGCAGAGGAAAAAAAGAGGTGGCCTTACCTGGTTCTTGGAAGTGTTCTTCATTTGACAGAGTTCTAGACAAGATCAGTATCAATGCTTCTTTAAATTGATCAAAATGCACCTTAAAAAAAAAAAAAAAGCCAACAAGATTACCTTTAAAATCACTTCCACAGCCCTGAGAATACAAATCTATCTACAGGTTAGCAGATCTGTTCTGTTTGTTTGCTCCTGTCCCGATGAACTGGAAGCGAGTCATGACCCACTTCGGCTGCCTTGCATCTCTCAAAAGCACAGGAGGTAAAGCGGGATGAGCACTTCCAACACACAGGGCCGAGACACCAACACCGACAGGGGTGGTGATTCCAGTCCCCAAGCGAAAGCAATAGGGCAAAACCCTCCTTGCAAGTTCAGGAAAAGATATGTTTTGAACTCTGAGCTCCTTTTATTTGTGAACAAGACCAGATGAGAAAGCTGTCAAATTGGATATTGGGGAGAAGTTCCCGAGTAAGTGATGCATTGTCACGGAGCCCCAGAGACCCTCTCATTTCCTACATAACCAAGCAGGCTGTCTTTTGGGGTGACTGACACACGGTCTTGCCTGGGGCAGGCATATTTTCTTCATCTCCCAAGACCTTTGTGACTGGATAAACAAGCAGCAATCAATAGCAAACACAAAGGGCTGTCACTATGGTGCAGTAGGTTAATCCTCTGCCTGTGGCATTGGCATCCCATATGGCTGCCGGTTCAAGACCTGGCTTCTCCACTTCCCATCCAGCTCTCTGCTATGGCCTGGGAAAGCAGAAGATAGCCGAAGTCCTTGGGCCCCTGCACCCACGTGGGAGACCTGGAAGAAGCTCCTGGCTGGCTTCCAATTGGCTCATTTCTAGCTGTCGCAGCCATCTGGGGAGTGAACCAGTGATGGAAGACCTCTCTATCTCTGCCTCTCAAATACATAAATAAATCTTAAAAAAAAAAAAAAAATAGCAAACACAAAGGATTAAAGAATCTGAGAAAGCACTTTCCTGAATTCCTAAAAATACAATCACCACGAAGGAAATGAACAAGAACTCAAGTGTTACTTAGGTAAATACTCATCCAAACTGGGGGTATCATTATGGTTAAAAAGGTGAACCAGTTTTTTTTTCTGAGATTTATTTGAAAGGCAGGGTTTAGAGAGAGAGGAGGAGACAGAGATCTTTCATCCACAGGTTCACTCCCCAAATGGCCGCAACACCAGGCTGGGCCAGGACAAAGCCAGGAGCTTCTTCTGGGTCTCCCACATCAGTACAGGCCCAAGGACCTGGTCCATCTTCCACTACCTTCCCAGGCCATCAGCAGAGAGCTGGATTGGAAGTGGAGCAGCCAGGACTTGAACCACCACCCATATGGGATACCGGCACTGCAGGTGGAGGCTTTACCCACTGTACCACAGTGCTGGGCCCTTAGGTCTTCCACTGCTTTCCCAGGTGCACAGCAGCAGGGACTGGGATCAGTGCTCAGAAGGGATGCCGGTGTCACAGGCGGCACCACAACACCACCACTGCACCACAACACCAGCCCATTAACAGTTTCTGGCCAAACATATTCTTCTACAACCTAAATTTATATGACCTTTCCCTGGGAGAGGAGAGAGAGATGCTACTTTTTACCATTATAATTCCAGTTGGATCAAGAGGCACCTATCCATACAGGACCCCAGATGGAAACGCAGAGTTGACAGATTTGTGCCTTGTGCTACTACAGCTGTCTCTGGATGTTACAGACAACATATTACCTAGGTTTAATTATAGGTGACAGACACAAAGCACTTTCAGGGGCCCTTGATGTGGTGCGATGGGTTAAGCCACAGCCTGCAGCTCAGCATCCCATACGGGTGCCAGTTCGAGTCACGGCTGCTCTACTTCTGATCCAGCTCTCTGCCAGCAGTCTGGGAAAGCAGTGGAAGATGGCCCCTGCCATGCACATGGGAGATGTGGATGAAGCTCCTGGCTCTTGGCTTTGGCCTGGCCCATCCCTGGCTGTTGTGGTAGTTTGGGGAGTGAAACAGCAGATGGAAGATCGATCGATCGATCGATCTCTCTCTCTCTCTCTCTCTCTCTCTCTCTATATATATATATATATCTGTCTCCATGATTCTCCTTCTCTAACTCTGCCTTTCAAATAAATAAATGAATAAGTAAATCTTTAAAAAAAATTTAAAAATTTAAAATTAGGAAAGGCAGCAAACCTTATTGATCATCAAAACAAAGGAGGGGAAAAAAAATCACACAACGTCTCATCTGTGCCAATTAAAGGAGAAAAACCCACTTCAATTTACACATCCTAAAGCCGAATTTGCTTGCTTATGTTGATTTCTCCACCACCTTTGTTTTGTTGGATTGAAATTACCCTCCAAAATCATATTCCATTCAAATTGTATGGACTTTTTAATTTTATACACAACTTGATGACTGGATCTACATAAACATTGCAAAATAATCTCCACATTTAAGCTAATTAATAGATCCATCACCTCACAGTTATTTTTAAAAAATTATTTGTTGATTGTTTTTGGTTATGAGAACACTTGGCCAGTTTCAAGTCAGACTGTATGGACTTTAAGGACCAATGTCAGCCAAGCAGACGTCCGTGGGGTGGGGGTGGGGGGCACCTGCTGAAAACCTGGGGCATAATCCCTGCAAGGGTTAACACACGGCAGAAACATGAACAATGCTAATTAGGTCTCACAGTTGACAGCACATTACAGGCGGGAGGGCCAGGGCCTGCCTCCGTGGGCCTGAGTTGGAGATGGGCTCAGGGCCTGTGTACCCCAGTCCCCGTGGGCCAGGCCATCCTCCCCAGCAGCCAATCAACCCACAATCATTACACGCCCAGGCACTCGCCCAACCTGGCCTGCTGGACAGGCGTCTCTAGCAATGGCCCTCCTTTCCAGGGCAGGCAGCAGAAGGGAGCAAGGACATCTCAGGCTCTGGAGCAGGTGGATCCAGATTCTAATTCTGCCTCCACTGCCCACTTCCTATCGTGAACGGGCTCCGTTACTAAGCCTCTTTAGTTCACGCATCTGTGAACATGAGGATATCCAGGAAAGGATATTTATGATTCATTCCACAAATATTTATCAAGCAGCTGTCACATGCCAGCACTGCCCTCGGCTCTGGGGACAAGGCGGTGACCAAGGGGGACAAAACTCCAGCCGCACAGAGCACAGACTCTCAGAAGTGTCACCGGGAGTCAGGGAGGCACACTGCTGGCAGCAGGACAGTAATTTAGGCTAATGATAATCCTACTGCGCTCATGGCAGTTAGGGAGGGAGGTAAAAAGAGCATCACGAACCAAGTATACAGAATATAGCAGGATGCATGAGGGTACTCCAGAAGGTGGATGGAAAATGGAATTCAAAGATGAGGTGCTTTTTTTTTTTTTTAAGGTTTATTTATTTATTTGAGAGGCAGAGTTACAGAGAGAGGGAGAGACAGAGAGAGAAAAAGAGAGGTCTTCTACCCACTGGTTCACTCCCCAAATGGCTGCAATAGCCAGAGCTGGGCCGATCCAAAGCCAGGAGTCAGGAGCTTCTTCTGGATCTCCCACGTGGTGCAGGAGCCCCAGCACTTGGGCCATCTTCCACTGCTTTCCCAGACCATATCAGAGAGATGGATCAGAAGAGGAGCAGCCAGGACACCAACTGGAGCCCATATTGGATGCCAGCACCATGGGTGGAGACTTAGCCTACCACACCACAGCACCAGCTTGGAAGATGAGTTTATTCTGATATAAAATAAATAAATAAATAAAAAGAGAAAAAAAATCTAGAAATCCATGCCTAGGTGGGGTCTTCAACATGTTTCATGGAAAACATATTTTGAAAAAAGTCTGTATGGATTTCAAGCTTTTGAATTCTATTTTCCACAAGCTGTTTGGAGAACTCTTGTAGTGGGCACCCTGCAAGTGTGGTTAACACTCCAAAGTGTACTAACGGGGTGTATCTGCTCCCCTCACTCCCACAGGGAAATGAGGCCATACTTTAGAGCCAGGCAATTGGCCTTGGGGGAGAGAGACAGCAGAGGAGGAGGGTGGAGGTGGCAAGGGTCAGGGCCCCACCTGCCCCCACCCCACTCACCAGGGATCTGTAGAGCTGCCCAGCTCCAGAGAGGTGGATTCAGCTCTCTGTGGAGGGACCGCAGTGGTGCTAAACTTCTCTCCCTCAGGGTATTCCTGGAGGGGACGTGAGCGAAACCCAAGCCCCCCCTGGTTACAGGGAGAAGGGAACAGAGAAAGACTCCAATTTCAGAAGCACTTGTCCTGAGAACCCCAAGTCCCTTATTCTTGACTCTGCACGTCTCCTGCCTGTGAGTCTTCTAAAGGTGGAAGTTTTCTCAGAGGCAACTGTGAAGAACCCTTGTGAATCTGGTCCCAGTAGAGCTCAATTCAGCAAGAATGGGCAGCGACAGTCTCCCGCGGTCCATCTCCCTCAACGTTGCTCCCGTGGACATACGACAAAGACAGCTATAATCCAGAATTAATTGTAATCAACTTCCAAGGCTGTAGAAGAGGCCTAAGTATCCCTCGAATATGGGATAGCGAACACAGAAACTTTTGAGACTGTATAAGCCTCAACCACATGGAAACTTGTTTATCTCACAGCTTCTACTGTAGTCTCCCAGATAATCCACAAACAAGTGCATCAAAATCGGAGACAGGCATCACGAGTCCCAGTCACTCTTTTCATAGGAAATGCTACAGGATCAACGTGGGGTCTGCCTACTCTTCCTCTTCCAGATCTATCACCAACTTCATTTTTCTGCTCCCCAACCCACTGCAGATCAGAAGCAGCAGATAAAAGACAAGGACAGCCCAAGGTAAGTACCAGAAGCAATTGAGGACAAACTGAGACTGAGGAAATACATCACCATCCTCCTCCAACCAAAACTAAAATAAAAGGTTTTTTATGCTTTAATAAACTACTTCTTTAAAAGCTGACAGGTGCACTCAAAAATCTAGTAGGTTGGAGTTATTCAGTGTTGGGCAAAGATCCCTAAATGTCACCAAATGAATTCTGAGGGTATCACTCCTATAGAAGAACAAATGAGGGACCAAGATCTAGAACAACACAATGTTTAACATACTCTTGGATAGGGTGAAACTTTAAAAACAATATTTGAGTTCCCAAAGGGCAATGTGTTTTGTCTGTTGCTACCTGGGGTAAACGACTACACAGATGGGGATATTATTGTCAGCTCATTCTCCCCTGGACATTTTGTCATTCAAATCTCATGACATCCATGGGAGACAGTCAAGTCAGGGATCCCATCTTGAAATCGAGGAGAGAGGCTTAGAGGAAGGCATGTGGCTTGCACGAGGCTGCAGGTATTGGAAGTGATGGAGTTAGTGGGAGAATCAGGCCTTCCAACTGGATTCTTCAAGCCTAGCAACCCTGCCCGACCCGAATGGCTTCACTCTCCAGGGACACGCCCTGCTGCTGCTGAGACAACCCCTGGACTGCACAGAAGCCGACAGATGGAAAGCACACAGCAGTGTCAGGCAGCATCAGGGGATGCAAGATCGGGAAGACAAAGAACTTTGCCTTTAAGGAGTTTGTCAGCTCTAGGCTAGATTCTAGAAAGCAGGGGGGTGGAATGGGGAAGGGAAGAAAGCACACTGGGAAATGCCTTGAGAGAGGCAAAACAAGGCAGGAGGGTCCTTGGGTGGATAGGCATATCCTTCTTGGCCAGGAGGGCAAGAAACAGGGACAGTTTGATGACACCTCTTCAATAAATGCACAGGCAGAACAAAAGGTTTCCGAGTGTGCTTATCAGGTAGTAAACCAGTCTCATTTCAGAAAAAGGGTTCTAGAGAAGATGAACCATGAGTATTAACTTGGAGGTTCATAATCCATAATCAAAAAATAAAGAAAAATTAAAATTCAGGGTAAGCACTATGGCATAGCAGGTTAAGCCACTTTCTGCAGCGCTGGCATCCTATATGGGCACTGGTTCCAGTACCAGCTGCTCCACTTCCAATCCAGCTCCCTGCTGTTGTGCCTGGGAAAGCAGCAGAAGATGGCCCAAGTCTTTGGGTCCCTGCAACCATGTAGGAGACCTGGAAGAAGCTCCTGGCTCCAGATCAGCCCAATTTGGGTCATTTGGCCATTTGGGGAGTGAACCAGTCAATGAAATCTCAATCTCAATCTCAATCTCAATCTCTCTAACTCTGCCTTTCAAATAAATAAAAATAAATCTTAAACAATCCAAAAATCCAGATACAACTCAGCAGCTGATCCCGAAGGGCATTCTTCCCTTTTGTTGAGACCCTGGGTGCAGGAACCAAGCTCAACCTCCCTCAGACTCCTTGCAAGACAGAGAAGCTATACAGCTTGTGAACAGATGAAGAGGAAAGCTTCCAGCGGCTTCTACGAGCCCCCTACTCCCTGCTCCCCACCAGCTGCAAGCCCCCTGCCTCTCACCAGCAGCAGCAGATTCCTTCTTCAGCCGGATGAAAACCCAGCCCTCCGCGCACCCCGGGCACAATTTCTTCACAAGAACAGACTGTCACCACCTCTGCTTCAATAAAGCAGCCTGCCTCTGCTGAGGTCAGTCTCCAGCTCTTTTTCCATCTTTCTTTTCTGGGGGTACGGAAGGCCAGAACCCCTAACTATTCCATACCTAACATATCCAAACCAACAGAACATTAAGCCTTAAACTAATCTCTAGTTTCCTTCTTGCAAAGGCCATAGACACTGGGCCTTGGATGGAAATAGCAGCCAATGCCACATCTTTCAAGGAGAGGCCTCACCAGCGGAGGCAGGTGATGGCTCATTTCCATTAGTGCTCATGAATACTGATGTGGCAGGAGAGCCCCCAGGGCCCCACGCAGACTCCCCCTCCCTTGTCAGAACCTCCTCTAGCGTGAACAATCGGGCATCCGTGGGGTGACCACGCTCAGTAAGTACAATTATTCAGTACCATTCTTCTCCTCCAAGGGAGCTCTACTATTGTATTCTGTTAAAATTTAGAAATCTTACCAAATATGCAATGCAATCAGACCTCACCAAGTAACAGGCCCAGCCGGGTGTAGCCTCCTCATTTGAATAAGAATGCATCCATTCATCCTAAGAGCATCCCTGGATCCGGTGTGGCACAAAGGGCAGTTCCCAGCAATGGGAAAATGACATGACTGACTAAAAACACACATGACATTTAAACTCAATTACCAGGAAGACGAGTCAGGTTTGATATTTTTTGTCAGGTGTCATGATGGCTGAATAGAAGTTCACCTCACTTTGCCTCTCAACATTTCATGTCAGCACTTTTTTAAGACACATGATTTGCCTTTCCGAGAGAGTTGAAGCATCATATAAGGAACAAATGCTCTTTCAAACCACAGAAAATCTGCCACAGGAACCGGAATGCAGACACTAACGGTGCCTCAAATCACCTCTCACAGACCTGGCCATCAAACGAGGGGACGTGCAGTGTTCAAACGGCACTAAAAGGAGAGAACACAGAGACCTATGGGCCTGCCATTAAATTCAGGAGGTTTGCAATTATTAATACTTAGGGAAGCTGAGAAAAGAAAAACACGACACATTAGCTAAAATGGGTATAGGAACTCACGGGAAGGTCAAGGCACAGGAAAACCATGTTGACAGCACTGTGCAAGGAGAGATGACACAGGCCAACAAAGGCACGTGGTGTCTGAATGAAATGAACAACCAAGAAATATTTTCAAAAAGCGTTTGGGTTACTGTAGCTTAGCAGCCATATTTAATGTAGATAATACACAGCGAGGTGCAGGCCACTTTTAGAGTTTATTTTTTATGTATTTGAAAGGCAGAGAAAGAGAGAGATGGAGAGACAGAGACACCTCCCATCTGCTGGTTCACTCCTCAAATGCCAGCATAGAGGGCCAGAGCTGGGCTAGGCTGAAGCCAGGAGCCAGGAAGTCCATATGGGCCTCCCATTTGGGTAGCAGGGACCCAAGCACATGAACTATCACCCGCTGTTTCCCCAGGATCCTATTAGCAGGAAGCTGGATTAGAAGTGGAGTGGCTGGGACTCAAAACAGGCAATCTGATACAGAATGAGGGCATCGCAAGTGGCGGCTTAACTCACAGCACCACATCTGCCCAAGCGAGGCTGTTTTAAAAGGTAGATATTTTTAGGGGCCAGCACTGAGGCACAGCAGGTAAAGCCATAGCCTGAGATGCTGGTATCACATATGGATGCCAGTTCATGTCCTGGCTGCTCCACGTCCCATCCAGCTCCCTGCTAATGCACCTGGGAAAGCAGCAGAGGATGGCCCTGACTGGGCCTCTGCCACCCAAGTGGGAGACCCAGATGAAGCTCCCGGCTCCTGGCTTTGGCCCTGCCTGTTACAGCCTTCTGGGGAGTAAACCAGCAGTTGGAAGATCTAATTATTTCCAAATAAATAAATAATTTTTAAAAAGCTTTATCTATTTATTTGAAAGGCAGAGTTACAGAGAGGCAGAGGCAGAGGCAGAGAGAGAGAGAGAGAGGTCTTCCATCCTCTGGTTTACTCCCCAGATGGTCACAACGGCCAGAGCTGTGCCAATCCAAAGCCAGGAGGCAAACATCTGTGATGGCCACTGCAAAAAGTCCCCTTTGTGTGGGTAAGGAGCAAGTCACAAAAACCAAACCAGTGAACCAAACCGATGAGCATGCCTGACCATATCTTGTCCGCACAGGAGCCAGGTGCTACTGAAATAATGGAGGTGGAAGACAGGCCATTTAGCTCTGTCTCCTCCTTGCCGCTCCGAGACCAAGGTCTTCCCCAAAGCTCTCCCCCTGCCCTCGCTTCCTGTTACACTGAACACCTCTGAGCGACTCAAGGATTTCCAGGACACAAAAGCCCAGTTAATTCTGGAAGGAGTTTGACAGCAAAGACTCAATACAGAACAGAACCAAGCCTAGCAACTTCCTGCACGGAGGGTCTGCTTTCTATAATGGGGAACCACAGACCTGCAAGAGTTCAAAACAACCCCTGGAAACGAAGAGAATGATCATTCACCTGGAGGCACAAGACCGACACAGGAATAAAGATAAAATGAAATAAAATAAGCCTAACCATTTCAGGTTAGATCACGGTGGTTAAGCAGCAGGATAAAGCAAAGGGTAGGACATGGAGAGATGTGATAAAATATTTCCACCATTACCCATGATAGGGTCAAGCGGCCTCAGATCAATAAAATGCGGGCAAAGCACAGTCATGGGGTCTTTATAAATAGACACTGCGTGGTGACCAAGCATAATCCTGCACGCAGAGAGGAAGCCCGGGGAATGACAACCAGAAAGCACTTCTCTATTTGGGATTTACTCTTCCAATGATTACAACGTATACGGTGGAAAGAAACTTTGAAGGGCTTTCAGTGAGTTGGAGACAAACAAGCAAATCCAACACAGGAAACTAAGGGAAAGCTGAGGAAAAATAAGTATTTGTACAGCTATCAAATTTTAACAGGAATATTTCCAAGTACCTTTGGTGATGGAAGTCCTGATACCCCTGGGATTCTATGGAAGCCGACAGTGAGCTCTGCTCTCAGCTGACTTGTGCTCATCCTTAACAATGCTGGACACCACAGTATCTCTGCATCCAAATTCATACTCAAGAGTTTAGCAACAGGGCCAATAATGTGGGGCAGTGGGTTAAGCTACCACCTGCAACGCTGGATCCCAAACTGGAGCACCGGTTCAACTCCTGGTTGCTCCACTTCTGATCCAGCTCCCTGCTAATGCACCTGGGAAAACAGCAAAAGATGGCCCAAATATCTGGACCCCTGCCATACATGTGTGAGACCTGGATGCAGTTCCTGGCTCCTGGCCTTGATCTGGGCCAGCCCTGACCATCATGGGCATTTGGGGAGTGAGCTAGCCATTGGAAGATACTTCTGTCTTTCCCTCTCTTTCTCTGTAACTCTGCCTTTCAAATAAATAAAAATAAATATTTATAAAAAAGAATTTAGCAACAAAACTCTTCAGCTATTTTGTTTCAAAGTTTGAGCATATTGCTTAAGAAAGGAAAATTCATTTAAATGATGTAACTAAACAGATATACAGCTGATGACTATAACTAAAGGATTCAATAAAACCAAGGCAAACTATCTTCCTTATGTCTTGATTTCTAACAGAAGAGATATAGAAAAACATGTAGGAATGCTTCATGTAAAAGATAGAAGGAATAGGAGGTATCTGCAATTGTTATCTATTGCTTGGGTAAAAATCTGATTCAAGAAAACTGATGCCCTTTCCAGATTTGTGTAGTATTTGCTACCTAGACTAGTCACCTGCCAGGTCACTACCCACTAGACTAAGTTCTTTGGTTCTTTTTAAAAATATTTATCTATCTGAAAGGTAGATTTAAAGAGAGAAAGGGGGGCAGGTAGAAAGGATAAGGGGAGAGAGAGATCGATCTTCCACCTGCTGACTTGCTTGCTAAAACCAGGAACCAGGAACTCCATCCTGGTCTTCCTTGTGGCTGGCACAGGCCCAAGCACTCGGACCTTCCTCTCTGCTTTCCCGGGGGCATTAGCAGGGAGTTGGATCAGAAATGGAGTAGCCTGGACTCAAACCAGCACTCATACAGTATCCAGACATCTGACCAGGTTAGCCCAAGTTCTTCAGTGTCTTATGGAGCTGGTGTTGGAGCTTCATGCAACTCACAGATTATTTATTTGAAAGAGTGACAGAGTGAAAGGGAGAGACTAAGAGAAGAGACTGACAGGTGTTTAATGATGACAAAGGCATGGGTGCAGCTCTTCAGATAAACGAGTCACAACACGAGGAACCCTTTCCTTCAAATCGGGCACCTTCAAGCTTCACACATTTTCAACACTTGCATAAAACCATCCTGCTCAGGGGAACGCAGCTTCCAGGTGTAAAGCCAGACAAATGATTGGAAACGTGATTCTGGGGGAAATGGCCTATCAGGAAAATGCATGAAAATGACATATGGTTTCAAGTTACCTTCCTCGACAATCATTAAAAGAATTAGACTTAAAGAAAAATCAAATGATTCAAGGTAGATGGTCAAATTAAAAAGTAAATAGATACTATTCATATTCTTGGTTAAGGAAAAATATTTTCTGTCTTTTTTTTTTTTTTTTTTTTGGACAGGCAGAGTGGACAGTGAGAGAGACAGGGAGAAAGGTCTTCCTTTGCCGTTGGTTCACCCTCCAATGGCCGCCGCGGCCGCCGTGTTGCGGCCAGCGCACCACGCTGATCCGATGGCAGGAGCCAGGTACTTATCCTGGTTTCCCATGGGGTGCAGGGCCCAAGCACTTGGGCCATCCTCCACTGTACTCCCTGGCCACAGCAGAGAGCTGGTCTGGAAGAGGGGCAACTGGGACAGAATCCGGTGCCCCGACCAGGACTAGAACCCGGTGTGGCGGCGCCACAAAGTGGAGGATTAGCCTAGTGAGCCGCAGCGCCAGCGTTCTTTTTTATTTTTTTTTTAAAGATTCATTTATTTACTTGAAAGGTAGAATTATAGAGAGGCAGAGGTAGAGAGACAGAGAGAAAGGTCTTCCACCTGATGGTTCACTTCCCAGTTGGCTACAGTGGCCGGAGCCGCGTGGATCTGAAGCCAGGAGCCAGGAACTTCCTCCAGGTCTCCCATGCGGGTGCAAGGGTCCAAGGACTTGGACCATCTTCCACTGCTTCCCCAGGCCATAGCAGAGAGTTGGATCAGAAGTGGAGCAGCCTGGACTCGAACTAGCATCCATATGGGATGTCGGCACTGCAGGTGGTGCCTTTACCTGCTACACAACAGTACTGGCCCCTTAACTCTCTTTCAACAAAGAAAGATGAAAGCAGCCTCAATTTCAATAAAGGTAAAATTTCCAAGTTTTATTTTTTAAAAAATTATACTTTATGTGTTTGTACAAAATTAATGCCATAAGCATCCAGAAAATTGATGGTACTAATGCATCTGAAAGCCAATTTAATGGAAAACTGCAGTTTATGGTAAACGTACATCTAACTGAGAGGCACCCATACCCCAGGACTACTGGGATGCCAGACACGCAGGCCACACCTAACACATAGCTGTTGAATAAATTAACATATAAATCTCTTCAGGTTGTTATGATGCCCTTTCTTCCTGCTTTATTATTATTATTAAACCAAGCTGCTCACTCTTACAAGTTTCCCCATAAATACTTCTATACAGAAGAAAGATGACTGGCATAGAAAATAATTTATAATTCAATTTAGCATTCCTGCTCAATTTATCAGGAAGGAACTAGCATTTGGACGGTCCCAGTGAATTCTATGGCTTTTTTTTTTCCTTATAATTTAAAATTATAGACCACCGAGAGTACCTTCACAGCAGATGGCCAAGTTTATGTGATCACCTGAGAACAACTCCATTCCAGCAAACATGCAGATGTAGCAGTAGTGCATGAATTCACACCAAACCCGCTATCCAGACAATCACCAGGCACCTCCCACATGAAATCAATAAGCTTAAATCTATTTAACGTTTATCCCTGGCTCACTAAGTAAATATCATGCTATACACCACTCAGGTATTCATTACTTGAGCAAACAGCAAACACAAAAACCAGGCTGACAGTGTCCAGTCATTAACAAACCAATCAATGACCGGTCCCTTGTTGTAGTCAAAGGAAGGCAAAGATGTGCAACAGCTGGAAAGATGACACCTGCTGCCAGGGTGCGACCTGGTCAGGGCAAAGGACTCTGTATTTCTGCTGATTCTAAGACCTGAAGTTGGACAAGTATTACATCTTCTCAGGTTTTAGCAAGCATTCAGACAGATCCATCTCTTGGTATATTATTCCTTCAGCACAAAAAGTCCTTGGATCCTGAAGCCCCACAACACATGGGCGTGCACTACATGATGGAGAGCAAATGGTTTCAGCTTTCAAAGCTCCTGGTGCTACTACCTTGAAAGCAAGACTGGCAGCATTTTATAGGGACCCCATGCATTCCCAAGCAGCTCACCTCCCACAGAGCAGCCAAGAAAAGTCCCAGCTTTTGCAAAGAACTGTCTTTTTCTCTAGGTGTGAGCCCCATTTAACACTCCATTTGTGGTGCCACGCCCCGGAGGACACAGGAGGATCACAACTCCTGTCTCGGGTTATAGGAAGACAACACATCAAATTAGATCTGAGGCTGCTAATGGATCTCGTCAGCCAGGGGACAGCCAATACCCACCGAAGAAGAGGAAGTTCAGTCACCATGAGAAAGTCAGCTTCACGCCTGCTTCCCCAGTGTTCAACACGTGACAGAAACCACCGTCCACAAAGTGCCAGCGAAACGAGAGCGACAGAGCTCAAAGCACCACCTGTGTTCCCTCTTATCTCTTCTAAAAGCCAACAGCAAGAGACTCAACCAAGCCAAACACGCGATGTTATTAATTAAAATTATGAGGATTAAAAGGCAATTGCAGGGCCAGCACTGTGGCGCAATAGGTTAATCCTGTATGGGTGCCAGTTCAAGTCCTGGCAGCTCCACTTCTGATCCAGCTCTCTGCTATGGCTTGGGGAAGCAGTAGAAAATGGCCCAAGTGCTTGGGCTCCTGCACCCGCATGGGAGACCTGGAGGAAGCCCCCGGCTCCTGGCTTTGGATTGGCACAGCTCTGGCTGATGCAGCCATTTAGGGAGTAAACCAGAGGATGGAAGACCTCTCTCTCTGTCTCTCCCTCTCATTGTCTGTGTAACTCTACCTCTCAAACAATTAAAAAAAAAAAAAAAGGCAAATGCAGGTCATAACAGAGCAAATGTCCTTCCCACTATCAGCAAGAGAAAAAAAATCCCTTCCATCTGTGACTTGATCTGTGGCAGAGTGTGACAATTCGTTGTCAAACGTGGAAGCTAACATTGGCACACACACACACAGCCCTGCGGGGAGCAAGGCGTGCTGAGTTTTAAATGAACCTGCACCGTATTTACCTCCTCTTCTGTCTCATTTCCTGGGTGGAAGGTTTAATTAATACTTCACCCAGAACCAATGCACACAAAACAGCTTTATTGAGAGTCAAAGTCACAACAGAAACCCGCTCTTCTCGGAACGCTAGGTTCAGGCTTCTTTTTTCTTAGCATGTTTTCTTCTCTTCAATGAAAATCTCACCCCCTCCTTTCCATTCCAATGATGAAAATGGCACACTAAGAACCAGGAAAAAAACAGAAAAACCTCCTCCTGTTACCTCTTTAAGATACTCAGATGCCACCCCCGTTTGAGCACAAATGAGAGCAGGTCCCTTCACCTGTCACTCATGCCCAGCACGGTTCTCTTTTGATTAGATCATGGCCAGCCAGGCACCCCAATAACAGAAAGCGCACCCCGCCTCCCCCAACCTGAGTTCTCCCCAACAGCTTACCCTGCCCAAGAGGTTGTCCTGCAGCAGCGTCTCCTGGAGCACCGGGCCCACCTCCTCCAAGCTCAGCACGTGGCAAAGGTCGGTGAGCTCCTCCTGGCCCAGGGACCCGGTGCCGGTCGTGTCAAAACTGTCAAACAGCTCCTTGAGTCGGGCCTCATGCTGGTCCTGCTCCACCTCATCCATCCCATAGCCCACAGAGCTCACCTGTGTGCAAGAAGGAGACAGGGACAGGGTGAGGCAGCCCCCGTGCACACTCACCGCACTGCCTGGCCCCTGTGTGTGTCGCTGCCTGTGACACACACCCCAGCAAGCCCACAGGTCCCTTCAGGCCCCAGCCTGGGCCAGCAGGGCTCCCACAAGGGCTCCCATCAGGAGAAGATTCATGAGGTTGGGGTTACCAGAGTCAGGGGGTCACGTAGGCAGAAAGTCACCCTCCTCTCCTGCTCAGCCCTCAGGTGGATGGCCAGTCTGCCAGACTCCAGGCTGACGGTTGGTCTCTCTCGATGGGCTCCTCTGACCCAGAACTTGAAGGTCAAAGACCACTTGTGACAACCAGAATGTTCGAGCGAACGTTCCCTGGAAGTCAGCAAGCTTGGGAGCACCTGTCTGGATGTTGCAGGCTGTGATGGGCCGAGATGATGGCTCCACTTGGTTCCGCCTGCGTGCCCCGATATCAGGGAGACTCAGCGAGAGGCACTGCAGAAACACAGCTCTTGCAAAGCCAGCTCCTTGTTTACCTGAGGCTGAATGCTGCTTTTGACAAGAGTCCCTCACAAAGCAACTCAATTAACTCTGTGGGTGCAATTACCCAAGGTGTGACAGGAAGAGTATTCCCTGAAGGGTGCCTTAGTCCCAGGGAGCATTAGGTCATGCTCAGTTGCCTAGAGAAATGAGAAAACACTTCTCCAACCTTTCAGGTGGTGAGGTTTGAAAGAGTCCCAAACCAAATGCTGCAGAATGGCAGGCAACCTGCACCACACAGCGTCCCACCCCTTCATGCCCGGCAGGGCCGCCTTCCATCTCTCTGACCCTCTCTGACCCTGGGCTTTCCATAAAAGACTGAAGGCATCAAAAACTCTTGGTGATTTTTGCCAGTGATATGCATCATCAAATTCCAGATACCGGGTACCGAAATCTGTTGTATTCCTTGCAGAATAATTCATCCATAATGTGTTGAATAGCCCCATGCAAGCTTGAAACCCGCACACAAGAAGGTCCCTTTACCATGATGCAATGGCTGCCAAACACCATCTATGTAGGCCCTTGAGACAGTGACGTGAGCCACCTGCAGCGAGCCTCTCATCTCTGGTCCTGGGATGACGGAAACAACACCTTGAACTGAACCAAGCTCTGGGTCAGAAAATGCTCTATTCCAGAGGCAGTGGCGCACAGAACAGAGTATTGCCATGTGGGAAACATGTCTGCAGGGAAGTGGACCACGGCCAGAGCTGGAAACAGCAGCGCTCGCCATCAGCGGGCAGCGTTCTCCATCAGCGGGCAGCACTGCTCAGCATCCCACTTCCGTCTTTCCAGACACAACAAGCCAAACAGAGCCACCACCTTCCCAAGGGCTTTACAGCGTTCAGTGGACTTAGGGGATGAACCCAAACAGCTCCGCCAGGCAGCTCCAAGTGTACTGGGGTTGCTTTTAAAGGGACACAGCACAGGTGCGGTCCAGGCCCCTTGTCTGGGACAGGCATCTTTCTCTCCTAATTATCAGGGTTTCCACTGCTAAGGTGCTCTTGGTCCTGGCAGCCTTCCTGAGGTTGGTCTGTTGGGTTAACTAATCACTATGTAAATATTTTCAAAATAAGTAGAGAGTGCTATGTAAACATCACCACATCAGAAAAGAGGCACCAAGGTGTTAAGTCAGGCTGTGAGGCTTAGGAATTTAGACAAGGCCAAGGGCTGGCTAATGAGACTCACCTAGGGTCTGCCCATTGTCAACCAAAACCTGCTGAGAATCCCCAGGGTGCTCTGGGATTTCCAGGGTTGCCATAGCTCTCAGCCTCACTCCATAAAAGCCACACTATTCTGCTATTGCCTACATTTGCATCCACAACTGTTCATCAGAAAGTTCTCAGACAATGAAGAGGTAAATTTGCTGAAATCCAGGTAGAAAGTTCTTAGACAAACAGAACTAAGAGATCAATTTATTGAAATTCATGCTTAGCTTTTTTTTTTAACATGCCTTTTCCAAAAACTCTTTGAAGTGCCCTAGCATGTGTTAAAAAAAAAAAAAAAAAAAAAAAAGGATGACTTCTAACACTGCTCCTTTATAAAAATTAAAACTAAGGGGTGGGGATTTGTGCCTCTAAACCAATGAAAGCAGCAGTGAAACAATGGACCCAGAGGTCCGATCTCATGGGCTGTTTTGAATTTGATCAGCAGTCACCCCAGGCTCTTCAGAAGGTCACTGCATTTTCATGAAATCAAACCTCTTTGATTTGATAGCAGCTTTCTTTTCTAAAAATCTCTTTTATTTCATAGGCCTCTTCCCCCAAGGCACCGTGCTAAGGAAAACATTCTGACCAAGGCAGGGAGTGGGAGGGTGGGCAGAAGAGGTTGGGAAGAAAGCCCCACTCTTGAGGAACGTAAGCTCACTCTGCAAACATCCAGAAGATGTTACACATAGTGGCAAGTTGTCAGGACTCACCTGGCACAGACGCATTTTGCTGGCTGATACAATTCTCCAAACTTTCATCAGTAATTTCATGTGCAAGAATTTGTTCCTCCCCACTCGGAAGAAATGCCTTTCAGGGTGAGGTGCATACCTTCAATTTCTTTTCTACTCTCCCCCCCCCCCCCCAATGCACAGGGACTCAGGAAACGTCATGGACTCAGTCTAGGCATATTCCTTGAGAGGAAACTCACCTTGCTGGAGAAATGAGTGAATGAAACTTCTGAAATACCTGTTTCTTCTCCACGCACCTCTCCCCTCCCTCCAGCCAGCCCTCATTCAAATGCAGACATAACTAAGCAAAAGCAGAGTGCTAATAGTGACTGCCAAACTGTACTATGTGGAGCCATCTGAAGTTTAATTTAACGGGTTCATAATTAAGCCAATGGATTCACGAATCTCAGCCGCATTTGTTGTTGTGGTGGTGGTGGTGGTTATGGGATGAAACTGCAGGGGAATCTGTGCTAACATGCTTTCTCAAGTCCCTTCATGAGGACAACAGCACCCACGTAGAAGGGCTGTTGTGAGGGCTGAAGATGGCAGGCATGGGAGAGTGGCTAATCAGAGAAAGCTACTATGGAAGGGGAACTGAGAAAATCCTGCTGACTTACAAAGGAAGTATAAACTTAGAAAGGGTAACTTAAGTCAATCATAGACTTACCTTCAAGACAGCAAAGCATGAGATTGGGCAGGGGATGAATTATGTAGACAAACAGCCCTGTATTAGTAAATGACAATGGCAACAGGCAATACTCCATGCTGCCTTGCTCTTAAAGGCATATCATTGGGGCTGGTATTGCGCTGCAAAGGATTAAGCTGCTGCCTGTGACACCAGTGTTCCATATAGGTACCATTTCCAGTCCTGATTGTTCCACTTCTGACCCAGCTTCCTGCTAACATGCCTGGGGAAGCAGCAGAAGATGGTCCAAGTGCTTGGACCCCTGCCACACATATGGGAGACCTGCATGGAGTTTCAGTCTCCTGGCTTCAGCCTGGCAAAGCCCTAGTCATTGCAGCCATTCAGGCAGTGAACAGGTGGATGGAAGATAGCTCTCTCTCACTTACCCTCTCTGTAACGCTGCCTTTTATATAAATAAATGAACTTTTTTTTTTTTAAAAAAAGGCAATTCATTAATCATTAATGTTAAATAATGTTAAATAAAACCTTTTGGCTAAAATGCAGTTAGGAATTTAGAAGGAACTTTCACATTTTATTATTTTTAACTTCTGAGCATTTCCTGAGTCTGGCCTGTGCTAAGTGCTTTATGTACATCACCTCATGTAATCCTTCAGATTCTGTGAACAGTAATTACCATATTCCCAGTTAGATGTTTTAACCGGGGCTTAGGAAAAATCAGGCAGTGCCCAAGGACATAGCACTAACATGGGGGAGAGGTGAGATTTGAACAAGTGAATCTGAATTATATTCTACCTCACTCCTACACATGCACACAGACCATATGAATGGGACCACAGAAAAGACCCCACCAGCAAACTTATAACCACTTTTATAGGTTAGCTCGCCAAACAGTACAGAATACCATGCCCGCTAACTTTTCAAGTTAGAAAGGAGAGGTGGGGGCCAGCACTGTGGCATAGCAGGTAAAGCTGACGCCTGCAGTGCCAACATCCCATACGGGCGCTGGTTTGAGTCCTGGCTGCTTCACTTCCGATCCAGCTCTCTGCTATGGCCTGGGAAAGCAGTAGAAGGTGGCCCAAGTCCTTGGGCCCCTGCACCCATGTGGGAGACTTGGAGGAAGCTCCTGGCTCCTGGCTCCGGATCAGCAGAGCTCTGGCCATTGTAGCCAACTGGGGAGTGAACCAGCAGATGGAAAACCCCTCACTCACACTCTTTCTGCCTCTCCTTCTCTCTCTGTGTAACTCTTTCAAATAAATAAATAAATCTTAAAAAAAAAAAAAAAAAAGGAGAGGTGGACTCCTTTCTTCCTACCTCCCTTGACCTACTGAGTGACTGATGATGGCCTACAAAGGATACACAGATAGAATAAATATTGTTTTTTTTCTAAAGCAGCTTTTTGACTTAGGGCACAGAAGTAGTGAAATTTTATATAAAATTGATCAGACAGCATCCCATATCCTTCGTAATGAGCATAGCCTAGGAATTGACAATTGCTAACTTGCCCACAACAGATACTGAAGTCTCACCTGTAGGATACAATGCTTTCCACAAAGCCCAAGTAGACCCCATTAACAGCAGGAGGAAGAAGGCTGGGTTTTGAGTGACAAAACCTCCTTCCAATTCCAAAGAACAATTCCAGTTTTATGAAGCCTGCCATAAACCTGGGCCTCTTTTTGCCATTTACCTTCCCCATCCAATTGTCTCAAGTCCTTAGGAGTCCTCTGGAATAAAAAAACCCAGTGTGTGCCATGGTCTGGAATTCTAACTAGGGATGGTCAAAAGAGACAGATGCACACAGCCATTAATCAAAACATTTATCCCCAATCACCACCCATAATGACTATGATTCTGAGCATTTTCCTTCCAAATAACTCAAAACAAGGCTGCCAAAACACTGCCACACACCCTGACAGGAAGCCCAGTGCAGATCTGTGTCCAGTGCCCCCCTGGGCCACCCTAGCTCAAGATCTCACAGCGCCAACAGAGACTGCAGCTGGGACAATGAAGTCACCAATCAAAGGGAGCTCATGAACTTTCTAGCATCCAAGGTTCAAGGAAGGAGCTTGTAAGAACAGCACCCTGGCCAGAGGGGGACGTCTGTTCTGGGCTGGAGACAGTGAAAGGGGCCAAAGTCTGGCAAGTGAAAGCCAAATGATAAATAAGCACAAGGCCAGATTCCCCTGGCCTAGGCCTTTTATTTCCCCTCCAGATGGCCCAGCAGCTGAACAGCTCTGCGGAATTTCTGGAAGCCCCTCTCTCGGCTCGGCCGCCCTGCTTGCTGGGCATGAGAATAGATGTGTTAGGGCTTGTGTTCAGACAGAGCTGTTGGGGGCTCACTGAGCAGGCAGTGACCACCACGCAGCTAATTTAGTTACTTTGGAACTGAAGGGATGCACACAGAGCGTACTTTGGCAAAACCTTTCATTCATGCTGTCACCTTCCTCATTTGGCAAGCCAGGGCCTAATAATGCCAACGATCACATTACACTGTTTCTTCTGTCTTTGCTGCAAACACTTTAATCTGCTGTAAGGGTTTCCAGGCTGACCATCTTGGACCCAGTTCTGTATACAAGGAAATAGTGTCAAGAAAAAAATTCAAGTTTAGCCAAAGCTCGACAGTACAAGAGTTTGCACCCCATCTGCGTGTTTACAAGGGAGCTAACTTCTGCCCGATGCTACTGCCGCCCGGCAGCACACCAGGTACCATCCAGTGCGGCCTCTCTCCATTCCTGGCTGGGTACCAGAAGCATGGCAGTATCGCTGGTGTAAAAACTGACCACAAAAGCCTCAGTGCTAATGCACAGGGAAAAGGTCAAGTTACACAAATTTAAAATAAAATAGCAACCTTCGCTAGTGCACTATAGAATTTAAGTTAACTAAGGGTACCCTTTAGCATTTACTCTAAAATGCAAGCAAACAAGCCTTAGTATTTTATATCCTGAAGGATGCCGTCTTCCCAGGCTTTTGTTAAACCTAACAGCAGGTGGATTACCCAATCAAGTAGTTAACTCAGGGTAGCTGGAGGAAAAATCATTAGCCTAGCCGAATGTGGACTCAATAACCTGTAATCAACTAAGGGAAATTACAAAAGCAGAAATCAGAGCTCTGTGATACTGTTTTCTAAAATAGAAGGCTTGTAACAACTTTCGCTTCTTGAGCCCTATTTATTCAAATTAACTTAGGATGCCTGAAGCTGGGCTCACAGTTCCAGGTGTAAGTGAAGAGCTATGTTCGCTCACATTTATAAACATTGTTTCCCCAACTTCGGTTTTAAAGCAAACATCAGTGCTTAGATGGTCTGTAATGTTATCCAATCAAAAGCTTGAATAAATGGCTAATTGCTGGTACAAGCTACAACAAAGCAGCATCCTAATTTCAAAGTTGTTCACTTGCAGAATGTTATAATCTTTTAACAATTCTGTTTTATTTGTTAATAGGATAAAAATATCTTTTTTTGCAAGCTTCAGTGAGTCTTCCCATAAGGCCCTGTGGAACAGATGCAAACTAAATAGCCAGAATTCAAGCTGCATTATTTATTGGCTTACAAATGAATTGGAAGCTACAAAAATAAGCCTCCTCAAATGGCTTTAGGCTAATGAATGTCTCTCAAACACTCTAGCTAAACCTACCAGCCCTGTATCCACGTAAGACTGATAAAATGCATTTTCATTATCAACATAAACTGGAAGCATCAAGACTGGTGAAACATTAGTTTAGAAAGTCATTTGCAGTGACATTTAAAACATGCTATTTCAACATCTGACCCATAATATTGGCTGCTAAATTAAGATCACCTGTTAAGAATTCATTGGCGCCCTATTCTCCGTGTGTGTGACAGCATCTTTTGATACTCAGGGTCATTACATATAAAAAATGGAAAAAAAAAAAAAAGGAACAAGAAAAAAGAAACGCAGGTCGTTCTGAACAAGTGCCTATAAACACAACCGATTCCTGACATTTCAATGCCAAGGCCACGCTGAGGGCGGCTTTCTCTCTGCCGCCCCCCAACCTCACCCCCACCCCAAGCCCGTCTCTGTGCTGCTGTCCGACCCGTTTGCTTTCTCTACCCTGCAGTTTAGCGGGCTTCCGCCGCAGAAACGCTGAGAGCACAGGTGAGATTCTACACACGAGCTACCCCCGCCATTCGCATCACCTCCGGGAGGACAATGCCATGGGCGGAGGAGACCCCAGACTCCATTCTCAGCCGGCCTGTGCTGTGCCTGTCTCTGCAGCCTGGCCATTTTCACAGCTCCCTTCAACTCTAGAGCAAGGATCAACCCCATAACCCGGGTCACTCGCCAAGCTAATACGCTCATCATTAGAGAACCTTTAGCTAAAGGGGAAGGGGGAGAGAAGAGGAGGAGGAGGAAGCCAATCCCTTGGCGCTGGAAAAGCCTCAGATGTCACAGTACCTGCAGGGACCCTGCTGGCCGCTGCCGGGTACCCAGGGGCTCGGCTCCCGCGCCCCCACGGACTTGGCTGGGAGTCCCAGCAATGTGTGCCGACTTAACGCAGTCAGGAGCCGGGCGGGACGGCCCAGCCCGCAGCCTCCTGAACCCCGGGGGCTCTGGCTCCGTTGGGCGAAGCGAGCGCAAGACGTCACCGTATCCCACCCGCCTGGACTCACCGCCCCCGGGCGGGACAAGCCCCCACTTTACTTCCACCTGAACCCCGGGTTGTCAGGCGGAGGCTGGGAAGTCGCCTCTTTCTGTCTCGCTCTCTTTCAATTTCACAGGAAGAGCTGTAAAGCGGCGGCGACTACCCGCGCAGCTATCCCCTTGCGGGGCCCACCCGGGGACCCCAGCAGCTTCCGCTCCCGAAGCTGCACACTCCCAGCCCGCAAGTGTGGCGGCCGGGGCTTTCCGTGTTCTCGCACACCCCCCACCCCACCCCCGCCCCGGCCCCCGGCATGACGCTGGCAAAGTCGCATTCGCGCTCCCCCTCCACCCTCCGACGGTGCAAGCGGACACCCAGGGTTCCCTCGGCGGCGGCTCCTGCGCCGGGCTGCCCCGGGGGCGCACGCCTCCGCGACTGCCACCCTCCGAGCTCCTGGGCATCCAGGTTTGCCCCGTGCACGCCCTCCCACCCCGCCAACCACGGCAGCTTCAGACCGGGGATGCCGGCGGGGCCCGGGGCGACGCTACGGGGGCAGCCGGGGGAGGCGCGAATGCCCCCCGCGTCCCTGGCAACCTGCGCGGCCACCCCGGCGTGCTCACGCCGGCCGCAGCCTACCTTCCGCGGGCCTCCGGCGGCGCCGGGCGCTGTGCAGAGCCGGGGAGGACGCTTTGTTAGGGCCCGGGACGCGGGACAATACTTAGCAGCCTGCGCCGCGGCTCCGGGCGCGCGTCCTTCAAAAGGACGCGCATCGAGACCGGCGCGGGCGTCGTTTCTACATGTAACGGGCAGCGCTCACAAAAGCGCGGCTCCCGGGGCCTCCGGCAGCCCCCGCCAGACCCGTCCCCGCCCAGCCTGGTCCCCGGAGCTCCCCGGTCCCTGTGCGCGGCCACCCCCGGCGCAAGAGGCCTCCGCGCTCCCCAGGCCGCGGCCCGGGGCCCCGGGGTGGGCGCCCAGCTTACCGCGTCCCGGGGCTTAGGCGCCCGGCGCCGCTGCGGGGACCATGGCCGCGGGCGCACTGGGGCTTGGCGGCGGCGGCTGCAGCGGCGGGACGGCCGCGCCCAGCGCGCTCGGCTCCCGGCTCCGCCGCGGGCACCCCGAGCTCTGCACGCCGGGGAGGAAGCGCTGGGCCCGCGCGGGGAGGAGGAGGAGGAGGAGGAGTCAGGGCGACGCCGGCCGGGGCGCGGCTCCTCCTCCGCGGCTCGCGCGGCTCCAGCGGCCGAGGGAGGAGCGGGAGGCGCCGCCCGGGCCCTCCCGGATGCTTCGCCCCCCTCCGAGCCCCCGCCTCCGACAGCTGAACTTGGAGACGCCCGGGCTCGGGCTGCGGGTAGAGGAGGCGTGCGCCCCCGAGGTCGCCGCGGGACGAGGCGGGCTCGTCCCCCAAACCCCAACCCCGCCTGTCTGCCTGTGCTGGCAGAGGCTCCCGCACGTACCCCGCATCCCTGATCTCCCACCTTCCTCATCCCCGCCGACGCGGGGCATACCTCGTCTCCGCCGGCGGGACCTTGAGATGGGAGGGGGGGCTTTTTACGGTCCCTGGATTTCCTGGAAGGGTCCTGGAGGCGGGACCTGGATTTCCTGGAGGGTCTAGCCCCGAGCCCTGGAGAGCGCGCGAGCCTCCCACCGGGTCTAGCCGGGCCGCCGCACCTGCCCGCGGCGCAGCCTCCGGGGGGTCTGTGGCTCACGGGCCAGCGGTATCTCAGTGTGGACCGCCTCCGCCTGCCGCTACTCCACTCGCTCCCCCAACGTCCCAGCATTCTCGCTCCCCCTTCCCTCCGCCCCTGCGCCCAGCGCCATCAAAGCGGGTCCCGAGCGCCGGGCGGGCGGCGCGGCGGCAGGGGTCCGCGGGTCACGCTCTCGGGCCTCCGGAGCTGCGGGGTTAAGCGTGAGGCCCGTGCAGAAGGGTTCGCGAGCTTTATCACAGCCCGCGAGTCCGTTATTTTCGCAGGAGACCGGAGAAAGCCCCGCTGCGGCTGCAGGGCCCGGCCTCGGACCCAGCATGGAAACCTGGGTTTAGGGAAATCCGGGGTGCTGGAGGCAGAAGCGAGCTGACCTCACCCTCACACCCCCACATCGCCCTGCGGAGGCAGCCCTGGGATAAAGCTGCGTCTCCCGGAAGTCAACGAGCTTGCTCTGGGTCACACAGCAAGGACGTGCTTGGCAGAACTGGGGTTCAAAAGCAGCTCACGTTCATGGCAAAATTGAACGGACTGAAATACACACTCACGGGAATGAAAGGATGTGAACCCGGGGGTGGGGGTGGTGGAATAAGGCCGGCGGATCGTAGCCCTGCCAGGTTCCTGTTCGCGACGCCCTGGTACAGTTATGCAAACTGCTACCACTGGGGAGAACTGGGTGAAGTGTCTCGTCGATGTCACTGCTTTGTTTCTTATACCTTGATGTGGATCTACAGTTGTCTCAAATTTACAAAAAAAAAATTTTTTTTTTAAGCAGATCAGTCCTATTTTAAAAAACTCAACCTCTCTTCTCTCAATAGAGTGTGCCAGGAGAGTTAAGACGACAGCTTCAGGCTGCTCTCGCCTTTTTGGGGAAAAAAAAAAAGTCTTATTTGACCTGGTTCACTCCCTAACAGCCTGCAGCAGCTGGAGCTGGGCCACATTGAAGCCAGACGCTCAGAACTTGGGTGCTTGGGTGCCAGGGACCCAAGCACTTGAGCCAGCACCTGCTGCCTCCCAGAGGAAGCTGGACTGGAAATGGAGGAGCCAGGACTAGAACCCAGGCACTGACATGGGATATGGTGTGCCAAGCAGCATCTTAATCACTAAACTCTCTCTCTCTCTGTGTCATTCTGCCTTTGAAATAAATAAAGGAATTTTAAAACAACAACTTTGGTCTTTGTCCCTGAGGAATTGATCATTTTCCCTTGGGGAAGCAAAACTGCACGGGTGAGAGACTAAGGGCACCTGTGAGGTGGCAGCAGATTGTAATCAGACCCTCCAGTTTGGGCACTGACACATTGCATAGCTCAGCCCGGAAAAGAGCAGTGGTTTCCCAAACACAGGGCTTCCATCAGGCAAGAACAGCCATTGCCTTTTGCATCTGATTCAGAATCTCCTTCCTGGCCTGCCAGTGTGTGCGCCCTCACATCTGCAGCCGAGCCCTGCTCCCTCCTCTCTGCTCTGAGCTGCCTGCTGCTGCTCTTCCTGCCCACATGCTTGGTCCTGAGGTCTGTTTGGAGCCTGGCCCATGCCCACCAGTTGGGGCGCAGTGGGGAAGTCAATGCTGCAGCCTTGTCTTCTGGCTCTCAAGGGCTGCGCATGTAGGCACCCTCCATGGAGAAGATAGGTCGTATGTATCGCATGTGTGTGCCTGTGAGGGGTGATTTTCTTTTTTGGAATTGTCCTTTCTCACGTGGCTGGAATCTGGAAATGGTCTCCTGTTCTACAGGTTACAAGGCCAAAGGACCACGACAGCTTCATTCAAAGGAGAAGGAAATGCAATCTTCATTTAGGAAACACTGGTGTTCCTTCCCCTAAAACACTTAGCCAACACGACATGAAATCTTTACTTTTTTTTTTTTTTTTACATCTCTGAGGGGAAAGTGATGCAATATTTCTGCTCTAAGCAAGATGACACTGAATTTTCTAGAATTCACTGTACACAGAGAAAAGGGGATACACAAGCATAGATCTTAAAAATAATTCCACCCAAAAGAAATACAATGGGAGCTATATGGTTTGTGTAATTCAACATTTTCTGGTAGCCACATGTCAAAAGGTAAAAACAAACATATAAAATTGCTTTTTATATTCAACCGAACTTACCTCCAAAATCCTATAATTTCAACATGTACTATTAGCAATAATGACATATTTTATGTTTCTGTACTAAGTCTTCAAAATCTGGTGGATGTGTTTTTAAATTTTTACTTATTTTCACTTTATTAGAAAGGCAGAAAGAGAGAGAAGAGATCTTACATCTGTTGGTTACTCTGCAAATGCCTGCAACCATCAGGGTTGGGTCAGACCACAGCCAGGAACCTGGAACTCAGTGTGGGTCTCCCATGTGGGTGACAGACACCCAAGTAGTTTAGTTATCATCTACTGCCTCTCTGGGTGCACATTAGCAGGAAGCTGGATCACAGGCAGAGTAGCTGAGACTTGAGCCAAGCACTAAGGTATGGGATGTGGGCATCCCAAGAGGTGGCTTAATCCCTGCCCCAAACATTTACCCCTAACCACCACCTTAATCACTGGGCTAAACACTCACTTCTCCGTGAACTTGGTGAAGCATCTTGATATCCTGATCTCTTCCACCCTAGCATTCGGCCCCTGAGTGGGTCTAGGGCTGGCACTGCCTAAACAGCTGCTCCAGAATGAAGCACAGTGTTGACAATCGTTTTTTAAAATCACACAGTATAACCTCTTTAGTCCTTCAAATATATTTGACAGGCAGAGTGGACAGTGAGAGAGAGAGACAGAGACAAAGGTCTTCCTTTGCCATTGGTTCACTCCAATGGCCGCCGCGGCCGGCGAGCTGTGGCTGGCACATCACGCTGATCCGAAGCCAGGAGCCAGGTGCTTCTCCTGGTCTCCCATGGGGTGCAGGGCCCAAGCACTTGGCCATCCTCCACTGCACTCTCTGGCCACAGCAGAGAGCTGGCCTGGAAGAGGGGCAACCGGGACAGAATCCGGTGCCCCGACCGGGACTAGAACCTGGTGAGCCAGCGCCGCAAGGCGGAGGATTAGCCTGTTGAGCCGCGGCACCGGCCTTCAAATATATTTTTAAAAATAAAATTTCAGGGGTTGGCATTGTAGCATAACAGGTTAAGCCACCACCTGCAACACAGGCATCCCATATGGGGACCAGCTGGAGTGCTGGCTGCTCCACTTCTGATCCAGCTCCCTGTGATCACGCCTGGGAAAGTAGCAGAAGATGGTCCAAGTGCTTGGGCCCCTGCACGCGCGTAGAAGATCCAGATGAGGCTCCTGGCTTCTGGCTTCAGCCTGGCCCAGCCCTGGGCATTGTGGCTATTTGGGGAGTGAACCAGCAGATGAAAGATGGATCTCTGTCTTTCCTCTCTCTCTGTAATTTTACCTTTGAAATAAATATTTTAAAAAATTTTTCAGAAGAAAATGGCACAATGTATACTATCTTAAGACAGAAATGACAGCCCAGGGGCTGGCACTTGGAGAAGTGGGTAGAGTTGACATCTGCAGTGCTGGCATCCCCTATGGGCACTGGTTAGAGTCCCTGCTGCTCCAAATCCAAACCAGCTCCCTGCTCATGGCCTAGGAAAGCAGCAGAAGGTGGCCAAAGTGTGTGGGCTCCTGCATCCATGTGGGAGACCCAGAGGAAGCTCCAGGCTCTTGGTTTTGGCCTGGCCCAGCACAAGCCGTTGTGGCTATTTGGCAAGTGAACCAGAGGATGAAAGATCTCTCTCTCTCTCTTTCTCTCTCTGTAGCTCTGCCCTTCAGATAAATAAATAGATCTTTGCAAAAAATATTATAAAAGATGGCCCATTAGGTCATTCTGTTTAGCTATGTCAGTGCCTGCAGGGGACCCAGCAGAGAGGGCTGGGAGCAGAAGGCAGTGGCTGCTGTGCCCTGCTTGTCCTCCAGGGCCAGTGACTGTGCGGTGCCTCACCTCCCTCCCTTCCCCGGCCCTCCCATGTCAGCTCCTGCCAGGATGCTGAGGACTTGTGTCATTTTCCACAATTAATCTCAAAGGCCTTGAAATAACTGGGTGACCTTTTTTCTTCTGCTCTGCACACTTTTCAGTGCCTTATGTTCTGAATCAAGCCAAGGCTAAAATGCAGGAAAAGCGGCCATTTCAAAAGCGGAAAATGAGACCAATGGGAACAGAGCCTCTGCAGGCATTGGGGAGTAAAGAGAGATGAGGGCATCTTGGCACCAGGATTTATACAAAAGAAATTAGAGACAGCACATCAGAAAGTGACATCAAGAGGTTTGATTTGCATCTTGTTTTCATTTGGTTAAAGCTCTCTAAGGTTGTAATTTAGATCTCTTTGCCCCAAAATGCTGCGGTCAAAGTGATGATAACATTTATGGCGATCAGCTGTGTCAGTCATTTTTCAGCCTGCATGAAATTCTGTCTTAGAAGGTGAAGGTCTGCAGCTAACACAGAGATGTCCAAACATTCAGACTTTAACAAAATGTATTGTATCTAATTCTTGATTGTCGAGGTTTCCTCTCTCCATACCATGCAGCTCTATCTCTGGGTTCTCGAAGTGCAAACAAGACAGAAGAAAACAATGTCAGCAGAGGTGCAAAGTAGTGCCTAACTATATGTATCTGGCCACAGATCAAAAAGAACAGGACAGTGTGTGTGTGTGCATGTACATGTGTGCACATGTGTGTCTGAGTGTATGAAGATAGGTAGGTGTTCTGGATAGTCTCTGCTTGTCCCTACAAAACCTCTCTGTGCCCTTCTCTATGCCTTAAGAGGCCAATCTATATTGATAGGGTCCTTGAGCCCTGGCCTCTCATAAGTTCTGATGATGGGGTCATTGGCAAAAGACTGGAACATGGGGCCGGTGCTGTGGTGCAGTGGGTTAATGCCCTGGCCCAAAGCACCGACATCCCATATGGGCATCGGTTCTAGTCCCAGCTTCTCCTCTTCCAATCCAGCTATCTGCTATGGCCTGGGAAAGCAGTAGAAGATGGCCCAAGTCCTTAGGCCCCTGCACCCATGAGGGAGGCCCAGAAGAAGCTCCTGGCTCCTGGCTTTGGATGGGCACAGCTCCGGCTGTTGTGGCCATCTGGAGAATGAACCATTGGACGGAAGACTTCTCTCTCTGCCTCTCCTCTCTGTGTAACTCTGACTTTCAAATAAATAAATAAATCTTGAAAAAAAGAGAGACTGGAACATGAATCTGGGATGTTTAGTTACCTGCTCAGTCCCAGTAGGGTCTTGTAGGCTGCCCACAATCTTCATGGCTCCTCTCACACAGCCCTCTCCACCCACCAACAGCTCCCAAAGCCCTGTCCACCTCTTGCCATAAGGCCTAGAGTTGGTATGGCACTACCACCTGCTACCAGGCTCCAGGCAGGCACTACCCTTGCTTCTCTGCATCCAGCCCACACACTTGCAAATCATCTCTATATTATTAATTTTTCTGCAAATGCTGAATTTTTCTTTTGGGCCCTTGACTGATGAAGGGGACGCCATCCAATCCCTACCCCAGAGGATTTGCCCTTTCCTCCATTCCTGTGACACTCCATGATTTTGCCATTGTCTGGAATCACCTTGGTCAGCTTCCCAGAGCAGATCCTGAGATGAGGATTTGTATGCAAGAGTTTTAGCAAAGAAACTTGGACTGGGTGTGTTGGTGGCCAGGAGCAAGACAGTGAGAGAAAGAGGGAAGAAGTCAAGCAAGGGTGTCATTTTAGATGAAGTCCCAGCCCCAGTCTTGGCCTCCTGTTAAGCAGAGCTCTGGCAAACCCATGGTTTGCCCTGGTTGAGTCAGGATCCTGGGCTCCCACACTGCGGCACCAGGTCTGTGAGCACGTGGGGCTGCAGTGCATCCCAGGCACTTCCAGCAACCCAAAGGGTCCAAGGTCAATCCTCTTAAGACAGAAGAAGAGGCAATCTTAAGAAAGCACAGCACATTGAATCTGGAGCGTGGGCACTCAGAACCAGGGAGAGGGATCCAAGGGCATCCGGACAGAGCACCATTAATTAACAGGTCACACCCATCCCCTGTAATTGGGAAGTATTTAGGGGAGGGGAGGCACACTGGTTATTCATTGGCTTAACAATGGAGCTCCCAGTGGAGAAGAAGGAACGTTTAGGATGCTAAGGGGACACACCCTGTGAAAAAACACTGCATTCATCAAATCCTGTTTCTTTTCAGCAGCCTCTGTCAATAGCTTCAGCGGTAAAAATCAAATCAGGCTCTGCAGGCTTCTTAAAAAGCAAAGCTCCTCTGTGGGCATCTGAACTCCTCGGGGCAGGGAGTAGTCCCAAGGGAGGTGTGCATGTGGTTGGTGGCAATGGTGAGTGGCTGGTGGTGGGGCAGGGTCTGGGGGGAGTCCATCCACACTTGCCATTTTCCTCTGAAGCTTGTGATGCTTGGAGATTTGTCATAGGAGCTTTTCTCATCTGCAGTTCACACGCTTTTCTGCAGGAATGTAGCTGAAGTCGCAATCACCATCTGGCAGCTCATATTGAACCAGGTTCTTTGTGTGCCAAGAACTTTTTCTTTTGGCAATGAGGTTGACTGTGATCTTTCAAAAACGTTTCTCGTGTTGGCATTCTTGACTGAACAGAGCGCGCAGCCTGTCATGGAATTCAGGAGATGTGCTGAGCAAGTCGTTGCCCTGGGAAGAGAAGTGCGAGGTGAAAAGTTGAACCTCAGCTTTTGAACCTCCACAAGTCCCATCTTGTGTGATGCAGCTAAAGCCAGTCATTCTGAAAATAATCTGAAAATGAGGAACAGACAAACAAGAAATTTTGGGGTATTTGGACTCACAAAGTTCTAGTTCAAGATTAGACCAAACAGGGGTTGGCACTGTGTTGAAGTGGGTTAAGCCTCCACCTGCAGTGCTGGCATCCCATATAGGGACCGGAAGAAGTCCCAGCTGCTCCACTTCCCATCCAGCTCCCTGCTAATGCGCTATGAAAGCAGCAGAGGATGGCCCAAGTGGTTGGGCCTCTGCACCCATGTGGGAGACCCAGAAGAAGCTCCTGGCTTCTGATTTTGGCCTGGCCCAGACTTGACTGTTGTGGCCATCTGGGTAGTGAATCAGTGGATGGAAGATATTCTCTCTCTCTCTCTCCCTCTCTCTCCCTCTCTCTCCCTCTCCCCCCCCCCACCTTCTGTCTCTTTCTCCCTCTGTCTCTGTAGGTCTGCCCATAAAAAATTAAAAAAAAAAAATCAGCTCTCTGGATAGGAATTAGAACAGCAAAATCAACAACAGAAAACCTGGGTACTCTTTACAGATAAGAGCTCTTAAAATACACTTATGACAAATTAACAGTTTCAGTTTCACTACAATTTTACCTTGCTGATTAAAACCAGAGCAAGCTGCCAGTTGAGACACACTTCCCATATCAGAGAACCTAGGATCCCATTCAGTGCTGGCTCCTGACTCCAGTTTGTTGCTAATGCAAACCCTGGGAGGCAGTGGTGATGGCTCAAATAGTTGGATTCTTGCTCCCCAGATGGGAGTTCTGGATGGGTTCCAGGCTCCTGGCTTTGGCCTGGCCCAGGTTTAGCTGCTACAGGCATCTGGGGAGTGAACAAAGGACGGAAGCTCTTTCTCTCTCATACAAACAAAAAACCAGAAAGTCTTAGACTGGGACATCCAATGATTAGATCTAAATTTGCGTGGAGCAACCTCTGAAAACAGAGTCTGATGACAAAGGGGGTGCAAGCAATAAGAAAGAGAGCTGTTAGTGTTCACAGCCTGGGGTACCTGTCTAATACAATAATAACCTCTCTAGGAGGGATGCTGGAGTAACAGTTCCATCAACTCACAGCAGCCACTTCCCCGCCCTTCATTATTGCTGGTCATTTGCTTATGGCTTTACAGAGATGTTGTTTAAATCTAATTAATAGGCAGGTGCTAGAATTGGCATCTCTGCCTTGTGTGGACTTCTCAAACAGCACACAAGGAGAAGAAATAGTACTTGTCTACATTCTTAAAAAATGTATCACACTGAAGAAAATGCTACTTGACACAAGACACATTGTTTCAAAAAAAAAAAAAAAAAAAAAGCTGGGTGGATTCTAGGGCAGCACAGGGCCTTACTACTGGGTAACAATGTTACATTTCTGTTGGGGAACCCTAAAGAGAGCAAGTCTAGCATTTCCTCCTACCCTGCAGAAAATGTACACCCTAGAAACAAAATTGCCTATGGAAATAATGGTGGAAGAGGAGGGTTTACTTTTGTTAATTCAATTTTTCCTTTCTTCTTCCCTCCTGTCCTTCCTTCCTCCTTCTCTCGCTCCTTCCTTTCCTCCCTTCTTCCCTCTTCTACTTTGTGGAATATTTGTGCCAGCAACTGTCCTAGGTGCTAGAGATATCAAAACGAACAAGGGAAAACCCCATGATCTCTAACTTCCCTTGGAATCTCACATTAGTCTGCCATAGCTGATTCCAGACACTGCATGTATGTAAAAGATTCTATCACTCATTCTTTGTCTCTGTTCTCTCCCCACTTTCAACTGTACATGAAAGTGTGTTAGGTTCACCCATTTGTTGGGCAAATGTGCCAGACATAATCAGCTGAGCTGCTTGCATTGTGTCATCTCTTCCACTTATGAGTCACATGCATTTGGTCAAGTGACTTCTAACTTTTTTGTCCTTCTAGCTCTTCACCCATAAAACACAAATAACAGGGGCGCGTTGCTGTGCAGCAGTGAACCTCCCACTTGGAAAGCTCGCATCCCACATCAAAGTACCTGGGCTCAGGTTCTGCCTCTGCTTCCTGCTAATACACATCCTGGGAGTCAGCAGAAGGTGGCTCAAGTGCTTGGTACTTGGGTCGCTACCACCCCTGTGGGAGACCTGGTGGGAGTTTCTGGCTCCTAGCTTTGGATTGGCCCAGCCCTGGCTGTTGTAGTCACTTGAGGAGTAAACAAGAAATGAAAGGTTGAGTGCCCTCTCCTCTCTCTCTCTCTGGATGTGTGTCACTCTGTCTTTCAAATAAGTAAAAATAGACATTTAAAAAATAACACATGCTTGGGGCCAGTGCTGTGGCACAGTGGGTAAAGCCGCTGCCTGCGGTGACGGCATCCCATATGAGCACTGGTTCGAGTCCTGGCTGCTCCTCTTCTGATCTAGCTCTCTGCTATGGTCTGGGAAAGTCCTTGGGCTCCTGTACCTGTGTGGGAGATCTGGAAGAAGCTCCAGGCTCCTGGCTTCAGATCAGCGCAGCTCCAGCCACTGTGGCCAATTGGAGAGTGAACCAGCAGATGGAAGACCTCTCTCTCTCTGCCTCTCCTTCTCCCTCTGTGTAACTCTTTCAAATAAATAAATAAATAAATCTTAAAACACACACACACACACACACACAAATGCCTTAAAGGATGCTGTGAATTTTACAAGAGTTCATTCACTGAGAACTTAAAATGGCCTCTTATACACAGTGACTGATTAACCCATTTCAGACCGTGCTGATTTTCTCACTCACAGAAACAAAAAGATGCAACAGCCTACAATTTAAAGGAGCCCTCAGTCCTGTAGGTGGAGACACAGAAGCACACAGATAAAGGCACTAAAAAGTGAAATGGTGAGGAATGTTTAGGATATCCTGGGTGTGTGGGGAGGGGATAACCAAGGAGGGCGGGGTGGACTTTTCTGGTCCTCTTTTGGAGGGATGTAATATCAGCCCAAAGCAGTCTCCTATTTCCCTGACGCCTAAAGAAAGTGATGCTTCCCTATTAAATGCCTGTCCTGCCTGTTTTATTTGCCCTTGGTTGTTCCAGCGTGAGAAATTATCCAAGTATAAATGATGGCTTTAGGAGGCATTGCCACAGGCCTTCTTCATTCACATTCTGAACAAAGGACTTTACCATAATCGGTGAAACGAAGTGAAATTTTCCTGATTGCCTATGTTCAGAGCTGTATCTACTACAGAACCAGAGTTGCTTTTACACAGAGGAAACAAGCCTTTTCTCACCCCAGAAGGGGGTCTTATTCTTTTTGGCAGTGACTGACTAAGTCATGGACATATCATTTAATCCTGGCCCATGAGACTCAAAGGAAAGTAGGTTGGGGTTGGAGAAATATTTTTCTTAATCATGTGTAACTAATGGGAGGAAGCACCACAGTCTTCTCTGGATGTTATTGGTCTGTTTGTGATACCTGGCACTGCTGCAGCCATTTTGTGACCATGAAGGGAGACAGCGCCCATATCCAAAGGAAGGTAACACAGAAAGATGGCAATAAAGTCTGGTTCTACTGTAACTGTCAGGAGCAGAGCCATCCTGTCTCACCCATGATGGATTTGAGGCATGGACAAGACACCAACATTACCAATTTAAACTGCTAAAATCTGCTGTTAGCACAGCCAGCCAGTCTAGAAGTTGCAGAGACTAAAAGCAACCAAAGGCTGGCGCAGCGGCTCACTAGGCTAATCCTCCGCCTTGCTGCACCGGCACACCAGGTTCTAGTCCCAGTCGGGGCAGAGGAGGGTGAACCAACGGCAAAGGAAGATCCTTCTCTCTGTCTCTCTCTCTCTCTCACTGTCCACTCTGCCTGTCAAAAAAAAAAAAAAAAAAAAAAAAAAAAAAAAAAGGCAACCAAAAGGCAAGAGCTTGGGATGCAGGATTTCAACTTGAGCTGCTGGGGAACCAGAGGGAGGAGTTCACAGAGGTGTGGGAAAGTTCATGGGAAATGTGTATAATGAAGGTACTGTGTGTGGACTTCAATTTTTTTGGATTAAAAAAACTTTTCAATTCCAGTTTCTCATGAACTTTTGGAAACCCCCTTGTCTATGTCCAGGATGAAGGCAGTTGGCAAGGGCAGAGTCTTGTCTGCCCACTGCACACACCGCCTGGGACCAGGAGTGTAATCCTAACAGTGTCTGCAAATGCTCTCCTTTCAATGCATTATTCAGAGGAAATTAATCACAACTTATTAAATGTCTCCGTCGGTTCTGACACTCACCTCAGCACCCCGCCCCCCCCCAAGCTTTTGTTTGTTTGCTGTCGGAGTGACCCTGCTGTGCACTCTCCTGGAAACCCACTCCGCGGATCCCTGCCAAGGGGATTTCGGGTACGGCTCAGGGACCACATAGCTGAGGCACTGTTGCACAGATATGGAATGAGGATGACTTAGAGGTGGTTGGGATAGGGGATGATGATGGTGATGGTGGTTAAAACTCAGCACTTGCCAACGGCGCCGCCGCTCACTAGGCTAATCCTCCGCCTTGTGGCGCCAGCACACCGGGTTCTAGTCCGGGTTCTAGTCCCGGTCGGGGCGCCGGATTCTGTCCCGGTTGCCCCTCTTCCAGGCCAGCCCTCTACTGTGGCCCAGGAGTACAGTGGAGGATGGCCCAAGTCCTTGGGCCCTGCACCCCATGGGAGACTAGGAGAAGCACCTGGCTCCTGGCTTCGGATCAGCACGGTGCGCTGGCCGCAGCGCACCGGCTGTGGCGGCCATTGGAGGGTGAACCAATGGCAAAGGAAGACCTTTCTCTCTGTCTCTCTCTCTCACTGTCCACTCTGCCTGTCAAAAATAAAAATAATAAAAAAGAAAAAAAAGAAAAAGAAAAAAACTCAGCACTTGCTCTCTATTCCATGTCACAGGAAACACTTTAGGTCCAGTAACTCACTTAAACTGCACCTTGTGAGCAGTTCTTACTATTATTATTATTATTATTGTTCATCTTCTTTACAGATAAAAAACAGAGGCATAGAGAGATGAAGTTGCTCATCAAAGGTCATACAGCTAAAACCTGATGACACTCAGAGTCCACTCCAGGCAATCTGGCTCCAGCTTTCTGCTCCAGCTGTGGTGCTTAACAGGTGTGCAGTGGGCAGTGTTGTTGGGCAGCAGGGCTCAGAAGCTAGGAGCCCAGTCGAGTCCCACCTGACTTAAATCCTAGCTGGATGTTGCCTCACAATTTGCAAACCATGTCTGCATACGGGTCTCCCGGGTGGCACCGCTGATGGTTCTGTGCTCTGGGAATTGTGATGAGTAAAGCCCCTGAGGCACGGAACACCCCAGGGCTGACCTGGGCCCTCCAGCCACATGCCAGATGTCACCAGGGCTGCAGAAGCATTCCGGACAGCCCCTCGAGGTGCAGACGTCTTGGGCACGTGATGCGGCAGGCACAATTATGACATGAATCTCCCTCGGAGTCTGTAGGGTGCAGATGGTCAGGCCTGGGGAAGGCTCACAGGAGAGCTGCTGCAGGGCCTGCAGACACGAGGTGCCCAGGAACCAGCGGCCGGGGAAGCTGATTGGTCCAAGCAAGGCTGCAGAGGGCAAGGTGCATCCTTTGGACTCACACATCGGGTGTGCAGATGTGTGTGTAAGGAAGGAAAGGAAGACGAGGGGCTTGGATCTGAAATTGTTTCAGAGACACTTTGGAAATATAGTTCAGGAGAGATAATATTTGGGAAAAGTGAAATTATCCACCACAAAGTCTATCCTGTAGGCTTCAATCTGCATACCATTCACCACCTCCACGGTGGCTACTGCCAGCACCAACTTAAGGCCACCTTGGTCTCTTCTGGGCTCATTTGTCAGTCTCTTTAGCTATCCTCCTCTTTCCTTCCTTTTATTTGAAAAAAAAAAAATGGATTCATTATTTAGAGAGAGACAGGTGGACAGAGCTCTCTCATCCACTGGTTCACTCCCCAGTTGTCTACAGTCTTGGGGCAGGGCTAGTCTAAAGCCAGGAGCCAGGAGCTCCATCCAGGTCTCCCCCATGGGTGGCAGGGCCCCACCCACTCAAGCCCATTTATCTGCTGCCTCCCAGGGTGTGCATTAGCAGGAAGCATGAGTCAGGAGTGGAGCTTGGGATGTGGGCATCTCTAAGTGTTAGGCAAATGCCTGTCCTCCCTCTGATTGTTTAGTACACAATCTAGCCCTGCCTAACTCTGGAATCTTACCTCTCTCACTCTATTCCCTACTCCCTTCCCCTCCTCTCTAGTCCTACGGACTGTGGCCCCCACCTCTTTGTAGGGTTCCTTCTTCTCCTCTGGTCTTGAACCTCATGTCACCTTTGCCAGTGGTCTGACCACCTGGTCTCTTGTCCAGTGCGCCCACACCCTGCCATTCTCTCTCAGCCCATATGGATGCCACCAGTAGATTTCATCTTCTCCATGGCACTCATCACTGTCTGAAATTGCCCTATTTGCTCAGTGGCCTGTTGATGAGCTCAGCTCAGTTGCCAGTCTCCCGTGGGAGACAGAGTGGGCTTGGTCTGCCTGCTGTATGACTGTTCCCGGCATCTAGATCAGTGCCCAGGGCACAGAGGCTCCGTAAATTAAGAAATAAGTAATTTACATTTGATTTCTCTCAGTAATACATTTCAAGCAATGTATTTATAGGCCCCAGTGGAAAAAAGAAAAAGGAGAAAAAATAACTTTCTTTACATTTAATTGAATATTGACATGTTCATTGGATGGTGGCAGTGGAGTAGCAATATTTGAACATGATTTTGTGAGGCCAATCTATCCCCAGAAAATAGGACATTACATATGGCTTAGAATAAATTAGTTTTATGTAGAAAATTAAAAACTCAGGAGCCACGATTGACAGGTTCCTATTTTTAAGTATTGTGAAAATATAAAATTAAATATTATGAAAATATAAAATACATGCTAGAATATTTCTGTACTAAAGAGCCTACACTATTGATGACACAGAATAAGATATTAAAATATAGCTAACCATATTTATCAATTTCTTTGAAAAATGTATGGTATCAAATGTTTACTTGGAGTGCAGTAGTATATTAACATCATACCTGGGTATTAATTGCATTTGCTGATTTGTTTAATGTCTGGATTCAGTTCGACACGTTTGTGTTTAAAGATTCTTGATGGGGCATCCTCTGAGATGTAACACTTTTCTAGTCCATATGACTAAATTTGGTCATCCTGGCTGGCTGGGTGAAGAGCCCCTGTCTGAGAAGTAAATATTAATTCTGGCTGGGTTTGAAATAAGAGCCCTTGGGGCACCTCTTCTGCTTTCCATTTATAGACACCCCTGTTAGATGCTTTAACACTTGGGTGGAAGTGTTTTCGAAGGAGCCTGTGAAGATTTGGAAGAGATTTTATTTTTAAATACCCCAGATTGCATCCTCTGCATTTGGTTGGTTTTGTTACAAGGCTCCATCTGTCGTGGAGATAGGAAAACTAGGGAGGGGAAAGCTGCAAAGGGAAGAATTATTTCCCTGCTTTCAGAAAATGTCTGAAAAGGACTTCCCAGGCAGGATCCAGTGCATTCCTTCACTTCTAACTCCCCAAACACTAGCCAGGTGCCTGGCACGCTGCCCAATCTGTCGCACCCGCCGCCGCAGAAGAGTCTGCCTTCCAAAGCACAGAAGGTGGAAATGCTCACTGCCTGCTTAGCAAGTTTGCAGGGCAGAGGACTTTGATGTGGCTTCTCCTCTACAATGCTTCTGGAAGCTTCTTATCACTTAGGTGAATTTAATGACACACACAAATGGTTTCTTTTGTAGCGAATTTCCTTAAAGGAGAAGGCAATCTATTTACTTGATGGCTACAGTTGGTCTGGGATCATTTCTCTCCCTATCCCCTGCTATACTTGACAGTGAAAGAAGGTGAAATCATACTCCCCATGGCACAGTACATCCAGTTTCAAGCTCTTGTTACCTTTTTTTTGGGAAAAAAAAAAAAAAAGCCAGTGGACAATAGCTAGGCAAGGCTTAGTGGCTCTGAAAATCAGCTGTTTATATTGGTAATGGGAATGCTTCACAGATTGGGTGTCTGGGAGCGCAAAGTGCTTTTCCCCATCATTGCTTAATGTTTACTTAGGGATTTATTGAGAATCTCGTAGCCCTACATCATGAAATTCTAGAGACAAAAAGATCTCTTATGATATGCATGCCACCAAGTAGAACACAGACCTTCAGGGTTATTGCAAAGGGACTTCATCCTAGAGCTATAAAGTAGCACATCTTCTGTGTGTGTTTAAATGGAAGCGATTCTTTGAGCTGAATCAAAGCGATGACAAACAAAACTCACAGCTTCCAACTTTTTGAATCTACCAAAGTGAGGTAACGCTACTGTTCTGGTTTGTTAATTTTGGGCAGCTCATTAGTTTAGAATTGTGATAAAGTGGTTTCAATCAAAAGTGGATTGTTGCAAGAGGTGATAGTTGAGTAGGCGGTGTACACAGCTGGCTTCACGGGCTGCAGGTTTCCAGCAGACATGCACACCCTGCAGTGCCCATCCCACATAATATCAAGTTTTCTCGTGCCCTGGGACTCACCCAGAGCTGCAGTTGCTGCTGCCAGATATCCTATCCTGTTACAAGACCTTCGTGTCACCTAGACCCGTTTCACCTCTGAAATCGCCTTTGAGACTCCACTCTGTCCTCGAGCTCCCACCCTTCCCTTCCCTTCTCCTTGCCTTTCCTCCTACCATGCTTCAGTCTTCCCAAGGCATCTGCCCCTCAGTTTTGCCATCAAACAGCCCTTGTGTTCTCGGCTTTAAGGACTCTCTCATCAGACACCCCTTGGACTTGTTCAACCAGCTCTCGATGTGGGATCCGCCCACCCACGTGCTTTTGACGGCTCTTTCTACTATCGCATCAGTTGGGCACTAACATGAATTTTTAATTTCAGACCTCATCTGGACACCCAAGACCATCTGAGGTTGTTTGACCATTCCTATTTGCTTCCATGAACAAGTTGCCAGCTCTGAGACGTGTGGTGCTATGAATCATCAATACTCAGAAACCAACTAACTACAGTCTTCAAAATATATTTAAAGTTCATCTCCCAGGGCAGGCGTTTGGCAAGCATTTAAGATGCTGTTTGGAAAACCTTCGTCTCATTGCAATGCCATGGTTCAAGTCCCAGCAGCACTCCTGTCTCCAGGTTCCTGCTAATGTACACCCAAGGAGGCTGCAGATGATAGCTCAAATAGTTGGTTCCCTGCCACCTATGGGGGAGACCTGGATTGAGTTTCCAGTTCCTGCCTCTGGCCTGGTCCACCTCTGGCTGTTGCAGATATTTGCAGAATGAATTAGTGATGAGAGATCCCTCTTAGTACATGCATGCTCTCTGTCCTTCACATAAAATACATACACACATCATACATACATACAAGAAAAAGTTCATTTTTCTCTTAGATTTCATGTGGGCCAATCTTTTTTTTTTTTTTTTTTTTTTTTTTTTTGACAGGCAGAGTGGACAGTGAGAGAGAGAGACAGAGAGAAAGGTCTTCCTTTTGCCGTTGGTTCACCCTCCAATGGCCGCTGCGGCCGGCGCGCTGCGGCCGGCGCACTGCACTGATCCGATGGCAGGAGCCAGGAGCCAGGTGCTTTTCCTGGTCTCCCATGGGGTGCAGGGCCCAAGCACCTGGGCCATCATGTGGGCCAATCTTTTGCACATGTGTTTATACATGTTTCCTCCCTCTCTGTTTTTTTTTTTTTTTTTTTTTTTTTTTTTTGCAGTTTTCCGAAGAGATTACTTCCTAAGAGGGGATTGAAAGAGTTTAATATAATCACAAAAGATTCACTACACACTTACTACGTGCCGACATAGAGACTCTGACCTCACAGAGTTTACAGGTTAGTAACAGGGGACAGAAGCAGGCAAATTAGCTGATGACATGCAGCTGGCCTCTGCAACCTTAGGTTCTGTATCTCAGTTTGTACCATGCACAGGTCATGAGCTATGCAGTTGGGCCTGTCCTGCACAGGTACAGATTTTTTTTTTCCTGTCATTATTTCTGAACAGAACAGTGTAATAATACTTACATAGCACTTACACTGTGTTAGGTATTATAAGTCACCTAGAGATGATGTAAAGTGTGCAGGAGAATGTGTAGGTTATATGCACAGTTTATACTTGTTTCTAAATGGGACTGCAGCATTTGACTGACTCTGGTAGCCCCTGGGGATTCTAGATCCTCCCCCCCCCCCCCACCGGGCCTGCAGAGTCCTCGAGAGGGGGAAGAGGCTGCAGGGCCCCTGCAGAGAATGTACTCGGTGCACGCCTGAGCCAGAGGCCTGGGCTCAAGTCCCAGCTCTGGCACTATTACATCTGTGACCCTGGATGAGTTTGCTAAGCTCCCCTATCTGTAAACTCAGGGTAAGCAGAGCAGAAGACCATGGAGTGTGGCATAGTTGATTTTGCATTGCTCTAACACAACACCTGACTCTGGGTAATAAATAAGGAAATGTGCTGATTTGGCTCATGATTCTCCGGGTTGGAAAGCACTAACAGCATGGTGCTGGCCTTGGTGAGGGCCCCTGGCTGCATCACAGCCTGCTGAAGCTGAAAGGGAAGGGCCACATGTGGGCAAGGAAGCAAGAGGTCCAGAGCCCCCACTCCCCATTCCTGTCCTCTATGAAATTCTCTCATTACTTGGTGAGTGCCACTCTTAGGATCACTGGTTGCTATTCTCAGCCTGTCTTTTATACTACCATGTCTGTTTAAGTGTTTACAGGAAGTGATAGGAATGAACCAAGGCCTTCACCAACCAGGCAATCAATCAAGTGCTGCTACAGGGATATACTCGGCTCTCCACCCAGGAGACAGTGGATTGAGACATCACCCCATGACCGCAGGGAGTACCTTGTCACCCCAAGTCTGCAGGAAGTAGCTCTAAAGACAAATCGTCATCCCTCTACCCCTCCTTGACTTTCAGGACTAATGTAATTGCATACAATTCTTGCTTTATAAAAAACAAAAGGGGGGATGCTAGTAAAATGGCGCAGTCTTATCTATGGCACAATCTACACCTTGGACACCATCCTAGGCTCTAGCCCCCACTGCCATTGCTGGAAGCCAGATGACCACACGGCCCAACCACCAATGTCAGCTCCACCCCCATCCTAATGGGTTTCGCTGCTCCTGCTTCCCTGCCCGCCCCGGCAAAGGTTTAACAGGACCTGTTCCTGAACACGTGGCTTGCTCTTGCTCTCTCTCTCTCTCTCTCTTTCTCTTTCTCAATCTCTCACTCCCTCTCTCTCTTGATCTCTCTCTTATGCTCTCTTTTCCTTCTTTGCCCCTTCCCACTGGTCTGACAAGTTTCCCCACCAATAAACCCTTTCCCTTACTCCAGTGTTTGGTGTGTTTTGTGGTGGTTTTACACCAAGTACTTGGGTCCTTGCCACTCACATGGGCAACCTAGATGAAACTCCTGGCTTCAACCTGGCCCAGTCCTGGGCATTGTGGCCATATGGAGAGTGGGCCAGCATATGGAAAACTCTGTCTCTCCTCTCTCTGTAACGCTTTCAAAAAAAACCTAAAAAAACAAAAACAAAAACTTTTTTTTTTTTTAAAGAGAGGCTGGGGAGGGGCCAGACTCAGTTTCCTCCCAGGAACTAACCTGGTCCTTGGAGAACCACATTAATGTCTCCTGAGAGTGGCACCCCCATGACCCAATCATTATCTGCTAAGCCCCACCTCTTAAACATTCATGCCTTCTCAATACTATGATGTCAGGGAGCAAGCTTTCAGCACAAGAACCTTTGGGAGACACAGACAACCTCCATCCAGGCCACAGCAGGGAGGGTTAACTAGCACGTTTTATACAGCACATGTCTCTGGCAGCTGTTATGTAATTGTCAACTCTTTTTTATAATCTTTTAAAATTTTATTTGTTATTGAAATGCAGACAGAGGCTACAAACAAAAAGAGATCTTCCATTTGCTGGCCCTCTTCCAAACACCTGCAACAGCCAGGACTGGGCCAGGCCAAAGCCAGGAATCCAGAACTCAATCCAAGTTTCCTACATGGGTGGCAGGGACCCCAGTACACGAGCCATCATCTGCTGCCTCCCAGGCTGTGCATTGGCAGGAAGCCAGAATCAGGGGCAAAGCTGGGACTTGAACCCAGGCACTCTGATGGGCAATGTAGGTGTCCCAGATGCAGTGTTAACTGCTGTACCAAATGCCTGCCCCAAACTCTTCTATTTCTTTTTAAATAAAAAAAAATATTTTCATGAAACACACACACACATACACAAACACACACAGATCCTTCATCTTCTGTTTCACTCCCCAAACACCTATGATAGCAGGGCTGGGCCAGGTCAAAGCCAAGAGCCTGAAATTCAGTCTGGGTTTCCCATATGGGTGGTGGGGACTCAAGTACTTAAGCCATGTCTGCTGCCTCCCAGGGCGTTGCATGAGACGGAAGCAGAGAGGGAGGGAAGGAGCTGGGACTTGCACTAGGCCCTCTGGCGGGGGCTACAGTTGCCCAGAGCAGTGTCCTAAATGCTCCTGCATTTTCAACAGTGGTGTTATCATGGCCCCCACATCCGTAGCCCAGGCCTTAGAAGCAGAGGTGGATTCACCCAGAAGGTAAGGCCCCTCCCCTGACTGGCACCTTCCTGAGAGGCCCTAGCAGTGTGCTTTGGCCAAGCTGGCAAAAGCGAGAGATTTTCATGGCAGAGGCGTAAGGTGCCATGGGTTTTCTTACATTAGCAGGCACTGAGGTGCCCGGAGGCACTGTGGATGTGGGTGAGAGGAAGCTGAGGTGGGGCGCACTTGGTCTGGGCTTACCTGGGGAACAGCTCCGCTCGTTCACTTCCATGCGAAGACACTGGAGGAAGGCGCTGGTCTGCAAACCAGGCAGGGAGCCCTTCCCAGAAGTCCGCCCTGATCCTGGACTTCACAGCTTCTGGAACTGTGAGAAAGGAACATCTGTTGTTGAAGCCACCCAGTCTATGGTATTTTGTCACTGTGGCCTGTGCTAAGACATGCGTTCTACATTTTTCCTCTTCTCATGGGAATCACAGGAGACAGAATTCCACCGCCTGTGTGACAGAACCTTAGAGAGTGCTACAAGCCACAGGGAGATCTGTGTAGAAAACTGCAAGCTCAAGGCATCCCAGCGATCAGCATGAAAATGCAAATGCCCAGCAAGTACACTAGAAGGAAGAGTGAGTTGCCCTTCTCCTCGTTAGGAAATATCACAACATATGGGCATTTAGGGAGATCAGCGTACATAGCCAACAATGCAGGAAGAAGGGCAGAACTACTGAAATGTGTCCATTGATTAATATGAGTCTAAACCACATTGCTGTCAGAATTTCTTAAGACTTGTGGTATTCGTACGCTTTTTAAAAATGGATCATTTGTGTGACTGCTTTCATCATTCTCAATAAATATCCACCTTGCCCCTAATTTTGGTTTGGTAAGTTCTGTGGTCTTTTTCTTACTCTGGTCCTCCCCCCCTGCACACATGCCGGGTCCCCCAAGCCCGTGCCCTGCCCTGCCTCCCAGCCTGGAACAATCTGAAACGGAGGCTGCTGGCTGTGTTCCTTCTCGTCTGGACTCACCATCCTGGTCAGTTCCACCTGAGGTCTCTCATCAAAGAGAAGCAGACAGGTGTCTGCTTGTGCCCGCCCCTCCGTGGCCTCCCCACCGGCTTCCCTGTCACTCCACAGCCATGGCCCCAGACACCTGCCTGCATTTTGCGGCCTCCACTCCCCACTGACCTCTTTTCAACAGCTTAATAATCTCTCCACCACCCCTGTCTGTATGGAAGGGTGGCCCATACTCTTCAGCTTGTACTTTCTCACTTCCAATCAATTTAATCAATTCACCCATTTTACTGGGATGTTTTCTCATAGCTTTAGTGCACTGTTCCCTAGAGTGGCCCTTGGCTGACCATGGCCTTGCCTGTGACCTCATCAAACTCGGCCTCTGCACTGCACCTGACAACGTTGACATCACCCTTCTCTGAGCCCCTCCCTCCACTTTCCCCCACTCCTACCATGCCCGTTTGCCTGGTTCTTCTCCCATCTCCTTCCCCTCCCCACACCGGCTGACTGTGGTGTCTTCTGCCACCCCCTCTCCAACTCTATGGGACACTCGTGCCCCCATTCCAGCCCTTCCTGGTTCTCAGGTTCTTGCTGGAGGTCCTGGCTCATTAATGTAGCTGTGGCCGAGGTGAGCTCTCTGTGCCCGCGGTGGCTCCTGAGCGCTGCAGTGCTGTGGCCAACTTGCCCAGGGCAGCTGGGATTCAGCCCTTATTCTCTCTGTGCCTCTCCTTCCTCCGTGTTCGCTGTGGCACCATCGTTCATGCTGTCACTCAGCAGGTGTTCCCGCGGGACACCTCGTTTTCCTCCTTCCCTTCACTCCTCGCCCCCAAGTCATTAACAAGTGCAATTTATTCCATCTTTAAGGGAGGTGATCCAAATGTTTAATTTTATATCATTATAATTTTTGTCAGGCCAATGAAGACTCTTGGTATTTTTTTTTTTTTTTCAGAGGCAGAGAGATCGAGAGCTCCCGTCCATGGATTCACTCTCCAAGTGCCCACCACGGCCAGAGCTGCTCGAGGCTGAGGTCAAGAGCCAGGAGTGCAATCCAGGCCTCCCACATGGATGGATGGCAGGAACCCAATCATGGAGCCATCACAGCTGCCTCCGAGGGGCTGCAGTGGCAGGAAGCTGGAGCCAGGAGCTGGAGCCAGGAATCAAACCCAGGCACTGGGATGCGGGACGTGTCTCAGCCGGTGTCTCAATTGCTGGGCGGGATGCCCAGCCCCCTGCTGAAGACAGCAAGGCTTCTTAAAGTGAGACTTTTGAGGGCTGCTGGGGTTCAAATACGGCCAGAGGGTCCCCGAGGCTTCATCGCTCGAAACCCCAGAGAGTGGAAACTTCATCGCTGTGGAGTTCAGAGCGAGGCCTCTGGGAGGTGTGCAGGACTGGGTGAGGTCATTGTGGTGGGCCCCATGATTGACTGAATCCTAGTGGCTTCATGAGAAGAGAGGGAACAGACACAAACCAGGGTACTTGCAAAAGTTCAGGGAAAATAGAATTCCATGATGTTTACTTGGGTGCTAGAAGGTTTGAAATTCATGCATAGGTTTTCATAACACATATTTTTAAGTTAATTCATCAGAAAGGCAGAATGAGGGACTGGCCCTGTGGCATAACTAGCAAAGCTGCTGCCTGCAGTGCCGGCGTCACATATCCTGGCTGCTCCACTTCCAATCCAGCTCCCTGCTAATGCACCTGGGAAAGCAGCGGAGGATGGCTCCAGGCCTTGGGCCCCGGCACCAACAAGGGAGACCTAGAAGAAGCTCCTGGCTTCTGGCTTTGGCCTGGCCAACCCTGGGCCATTGCAGCCATTTGGGGAGTAAACCAGTGGATGGAAGATATATCTCTCTCTCTGCCTCTCTGCCTTTCAAATAAATAAATAAATCTTAAGAAAAGAGAGAGAAAGAGAGAGAGAGAGAGAGAGAGAGAGAGAGAGAGAGAGAGAGAAATGTCTTCCATCAACTTATTCAGTTCCTGAATGCCTGCAATTGCCAGGGCAGAGCCAGGCTGGAGTCAGGAGCCAGGAGCTCCATCCAGGTCTCCCACATGGGTGGCAGGAGCCCAAGTCCTTGGGCTACCCTCTGCTGCCTTCCCAGCTGCAACAGCAAGAATCTGGATCAGAAGTAGAGGATCTGAGGCTCAAAGCAGCACTCTGATATGGGATGTGGCTAGCCCAAGCAGTAACTTTACTCCCTGCACCACTATGCCTGTCCCACAATACACATCTTTCATGAGTTTTTGAAGCTTCCTTGAATGCATAATTTCAAAAAATTTAGTACCAGATAAACTTATCTTTTATTTTTCCATGAACTTTTTGAAGTCGCCTCATATAGACACATGTGCGCCTGTCCCTTGTCACGTGATGCTGCAGGCCACCCCAGGTCTCGGCTAGCACCACAGGTGACCCTCAACATTGTGCCTGCTGCACCGTCAGCCAAGACAAACATCTTTTCTTTATAAAGCCGCCTGCCTTGGGTATCTCATTATAAGCATGAGAAGCAGACTAATACAAATGTATACAGTAAATACAAAGGATTACAAAGGAAACCATAGTTCTATAATACAGGTTTCAAAACTATAAAAGTGTTGATGTGTTAATATATGCAAAAAGACATGAAGGTGGAATAAAATCAGTACTCAGATCCAGTGTCAGGTCTAATTGCCATCACTCTGAAGTAGCGAGAAACACAAGGGATACTGGGAGACACCTGCAGCAGCTTAAGTGTGATGCCAAAATAAAATGTGACGCATCAGTTACTTCTGCTGGTAACAGACTCATAGGTATTGCTAGTGCTACCACAGCAATTTTTTTTCAGTATTAAGTGAAAAATATGTAAGCCTCAGAGGGAGGACAGAGGAGTAAAGATAAAGTGCTTTTTTTGGAACCAGCACTGTGGCAGAGTGGGTTAAAGCCCTGGCCTGAGGCGCAGGCATCCCATATAGGTGCTGGTTCAAGTCCTGGCTGCTCCACTTCCGATCCAACTCTCTGCTATGGCCTGAGAAAGCAGTAGAAGTTGGCCCAACTCCTTGGGCCCTGCACCCACATGGAAGACCTGGAAGAAGCTGGCTGCTGACTTCAGATCAGCTCAGCTCTGGATGTTGTGGCCATTTGGGGGAGTGCACCGGCGGATGGAAGACCTTTCTCTGTGTATGTCTCTACCTTTCTCTGTAACTCTTTCAAACAAATAAAAATCAATCTTTTTTTTTTTTTTTTTTTAAAGACACAGTGCTTTTCCCATACACGTGTGCAGACACCATGCGCTCCCAGCAGGTGGAGAACACCTGCCTCATCCTCACCTCTGGCACGGGTCTCCCTTTATCCACTCCTCCTTCCCTGGCCTAATTAGCTCTTAGCACCTCCTGAAATCCCACAGGCACCTGAATTGACTTCTCCCCTGCCTTCCTTGGAAGCCTGCTGTCCTTCTAGGATTCCTGGTGCACCTGGGAACAGCCTCCCCACCTGTCACCCCAGCCATGGGCCCAGCTCAGACAAAGGACCTGTCCATGTGCCCACTCCAGCTTCTCTCCACCGCCTGCTTTCCCCACTTGTTTCTCTGTGACAGCGGCCTCACTGCGCTCCTAGCCCGGCCCCAGCAATCCTGCCTCTTTTAAAGGCACAGATCTGTCTAGAACCCAAATCTCATCAGGACATGCCTTTGTTGCCAACCCTATTGCTGTCTGCAGTACAAAACTCCCGGCCACTGTGTACAATGGGGCTTTCTGCTCGCTTTCCAGTGCTGCTCCTGCACCTGTGCCTGGCCACCCTCCCCTGCTTGCATTGCCAAATGGTAGGATGGATGGTCTAGGGGTTAGAAGTGGTGGGGAGGGTTGAGAGACAGAGGGCTTCTGTTCAGATCCTGGCTCCCCGACTCACTCACTCCCACTCCCTGCCCCTCGGCCTTGGTGACTCAGCCTCTCTGGGCTTCAGGGGTCTCAGCTTGCAAATAAAATGGGAGCAGCAAGGGCACTTCCCTCCAGTACCAGAATTCCGCAGCAGGAGATGTTCAGGGCTGAGCCATGATGTGCAGAAAAGCTGCAGGGTGGGGGTGGGGGTGGGGGTGGGGGTAGGCAGGGATCCTTTTTTGTTTCTTCCTGGGGAACAGACAGGAAGGGCACGTGAGTCTTTTAAGATCCAAGTTTCCCCTCTCGCTGAGAACCTTCTGTGGGCTGGGCTGGGCTGGGCTGATCACACAGCGCCCCCCCCCCCCGCCCCCGCCACTGGCTCTTCTCTCACTGGGTCCTGCACCAGGACATGCGGTCCTCTGGGCGGGGACTGTGGCTCCCTCCTTTGTAACCTAGGAGCTGCCTAGGGCCAAGCACCGACAGGTGTTCAGCAAGTGCTTCTCTGTCACTCCCCTGGGCTGCTGTAACAAAACACCACAGCCTGGTGGTTACAGCCCGCGGAAATGCACTTCTCACAGTCGTAGAGGCTGGGGCACTCACGATGAAGGTGTGGGTAGGCAGGGTGTCTGCTGAGAGCCGCGTGTCTCGGAGCTGATGCCCTCTCTTGGAGGGCAAACAGGCTTCCCGTCAGGCTGGTCTTTGAGGGGGCGCTGACCCCACTCAGGAGACAGCTAATCAGCCCAAGGCTCCTGCCTCCTAAGAGCTCGCCTTGGGGTTAGGATTTCAGTGTACAAGTTTGGGGAGGACACAAACACGCAGACCACTACAGGGGCTCAGTGGAAAGAGCAAGCAGGAGCTCCCAGGACAAAAGCAGTAATAAGAAGCCGCCTTATTACTCCCCATGAGTGTTTGGGAAGCGTGTGCTTATCTTAGAGTTCTCGCGATTTCTCTGAGCCCTCCAGCCTGTGCGGCGTCTCTCCTGGCCAGCTCTTAGGCCTGATAGAAGCCTGAATTCACCGAGGGGAGAAGTCGTGTGTGGCCATGGGAAGGAAGCCGGCAGCCTGAGGCTCAGGACAAGGGCACCCAGGGACACCAGCGCCATCTCACACTCTTCCGCGAAGGGGATGACAACAGAAGCAGGGGGTTGAGAGCATTTTGGGAAACGGAAGCCAAGCCCACCTGCCCTGCTGGGCTCTGGCTGGGTGCCCCACAATGACCACGCACCTCCTGGGCGGAGCTTTCTTTTCTACAGCACCCAGTAACTCACGTCCTGGGCACAGTCAACAGCACCAAGAGTAGGAAGCAAAACCGCCTTGCCCCCCATGCCTGCACCCCGCAGGCCGCCTGTCTCAGGGCCCTGGCTTCACCCAGGCTGACGTTCAAATAGCAGAAATGCGAAAAGAAGCCCAGCTTCGCAGCGTGCGGTTGGATGCAAGCCCTGCAGTAAACACGTCTCTTACAGAGAAAGAAAGAAATTACACAAACTGTAGTACCCGCGAGGGCTGGCGGCTGTGGAATCCAGTGGGGGCTCCGAGCTTCCCCATTCGCCCTGCTGCAGGTGGGCCCCGCAGGACAGCCGCCACTGCACCCCCCACCCCCGCCCCGCATCAGAAGCCCGCCTGCCACAGCGCCCACCGATGCCCAGGGAGTTGCCCACAGACAGCCCTCGGAGCGTGGACCTCCACTCGGACAGGTCGGTGAATTGGTCCAATTCCTCTTCGGATTACAAAAAAAGAAATTCAGCAAAAGAAAAAGATAAAGCAGGGGATTTAGGAAGCAAGGCACCAAGCCTGGGAAAGAGACTCGCCCTAATCTTTGATGTCAAAGGTTTTGAGGCTTTTCAACAGAGCCATCCCTTAGCCCGGTGTCCAGATTCAAACTTTCCGGCAGGAAGACGTCACCGGGTGTGTGCGGCTTCCCGGCTCACTGCTGCCCCCGCGTGTCCTTTCTAGATATTACAACACAGAGCTCGCCCTCAATTTTGAGCCTGGCAATCGCTGAGTACAGGGCGACAGCTGGCTACCATGACAACGGGTCTGGAATTAAAGCCATGCTTTAGCTTGCTAGTGAGACCTGCAGAACCCACGTGAATATTAAGCAACGCTTTGATTTCAGGAGACATCATTACATTGCCTTTTTTTTTTTTTTTTTTTTTGCAATTTGGTGGGTTTTTGCAGAAGGGATAAGTTTAATCCTGGAGGGAGTGATTGTGATTATATTAGTGATGTAAGTCCCACTAACATTCATCCTTCCTGCAAAGTCATATGATTTATTCATTGATCTGCATCATATTTATTCTACAGCACTCAATAAAAATCCTGTATTAGGCTGATTGAAAGTGCAGAGAGTCTGCAGTATGAGATAATTCTTGACAAACAGTTGAGACAGAAATTCATCAAAGCATAACTTCCATGGGCTCACCCGGTTCCTTTGTCTTTAGGGTACAGATTGGCTTTCCATTTTTGTGTGAAACTAGTTGCTACTGTAGTTTCTATTAAAATCCAATTCTTCCTTGTTTCTTACTCATCCACATAGCTCATCTGCTTCTAGCTTCATAGCAACTGGGAGCCACACAGAATATTATGCTGTCCTAGACAGAAAGGACACAATGTCCTCTTCAACACAACCTGTACGAGGGTAACGGCTGCCTCTTCCCAGGACTCATCCAGGCTCCTCCAGCACTGCACTGACACTCTCCCAAGTCACCTGCTAAAGTCTATGTGCTTCTCTGTGGATCGTATTGGTCTATTGCTGTTCAATCCAGAAATAGCTGGGGGGGGGGGGATGTGGAGAGAGCTCCGGCTTTAGCTCCAACAAGGCAATCAAACAGCTCTGCTTGAGGTCAGAGTCCATGTGACCTTGGGGGGGAGGGTTCATGTTTTCTTAGACTCAACCCCATGTCAGCTCTCAAGCAAGGCAGTGAAGGGCATGGTCTCAATGGGCCGCCAAGATTGTATTCGCATCCAGAGAGCAGGGAGGAGCTAAGGACGTACCTTCAGGGGCATGTCACTTCCTTTACATGACACGGCCATGGTTATCCTAGAGAGACCTTGGGGAGTGGTCTGTACTGGAGGCGGTTGTACATGCCCCTGAAATCTGATAATTTGTGGCTAGAAAAGGAGGGGAATGGAGATTGAGGGTCATTTTTAGTAAACCTGGGGGTGATGTCGATGGAGCTGATCTGTGGACCACACTTCGAGCAGCATGGGGCATGGCCCTCTCTGACTTTGCCTCCTCTCTCACCCTCAGTGCCTGTGACTACCAAGCCATGCTAGGTCCTCCCCAGGAGTCTTGACCTTGCTGTTCTCTTTAGTGGGAACTCCACTCTCAAGTCTCATGAGAAGATCTCAGGGGAGGATGCTTAAGATGCCCACATGGCATAGCAGAATGCCTGGCTGAGGCTCGGATCGCTGCCTTTGGCTCCTGACTCACTCTTCCTGATAATGCGGAACCTAGGAGCCAGCAGTGATGGCTCAAGTAACTGGAATTCTGTCACCCGTATAGGAGACATGGATCACATTCCCAGCTCCCAGTTTTGACCCTAGCCCAGCCCTGGCCACCATGGGCATTTGAAGAGTGAACTGGTGGATGGAAGCTCTCTTTATCTCCCTTAAATAAATACCTGCTAAAAAATAGTTTCACTGCTTTCTGATTTAGTTTTGATACTTATCTGAAAAATTTTTTTTTGACAGGCAGAGTTAGACAGTGAGAGAGTGAGAGTAAGAGTGAGAGTGAGAGAGAGAGAGAGAGAGAGGTCTTCCTTTTTCCATTGGTTCACCTCCCAAATGGCTGCTACGGCCAGCACGTTGTGGCCAGCACACTACGCTGATCAGAAGTCAGGAGCCAGGTGCGTCCTCCTGGTCTCCCATGCAGGTGCGGGGCCCAAGGACCTGGGCCATCCTCCACTGCACTCCCGGACCACAGCAGAGAGCTGGACTGGAAGAGGAGCAACCGGGACAGAATCCGGTGCCCCAACTGGGACTAGAACCCAGGATGCCAGCGCTGCAGGCAGAGGATTAGCCTGGTGAGCCGTGGCACCAGCCTAAATTTGTAGTGTTTATTCATTTTCTCAAAGAAATTTTTTTCTCTTTGCTTCTCTTCTCTAGGTTTTCGCATCACACAAGCAGAGCAGTTGTCTGTCTCTTCTCTAGGTTTTTGCATCACACAAGCAGAGAAGTTGTCTGTCTCCTAAGAAGCACTTAGGAGAGTACTGAGCACATGCAGTCCATAGACATTTGTGGCACAAAGGAAGAGTAACTAGAATGTGCATGAGCTCAGGGCTGCCCTACATCTCCGCTCTCCCACTATGGGGGAACGCACACAGCTGGCTTCTGATACCTGTGTCTTGAGTGAGCTGAGAGAAGGGTCACCTGCCTAATTTTTGGCTGGGTAAGAGGCAGGATAGGGTGAAATCCCTCCTTCATGCAGGGCATGGTGTCTGTGCTAGGTGTGGAAATTGACTGTGGGTGGGAGAGCTGGAAACAGAGCAGTGGAGCCTCAAATAGGCCTGCACAGTCCACCTCCCAGCACCTCTACTGGCCCTGGTTCCTTCTTCCCCACCACCCCGCAGCTGTGGATTTTATAGATGTGAGCCAGAAAATGCCAGAGGCACCTTTGGCAAGTGATAAGGCGTCTGCAAGAACTTCAGGGGAACTGCATATTATGAAAAACCTATGCATGGATTTCAAATTGTTCACATCCCAAAATAAATTTATCTTTTATTTTAAAAATTTTTATTCATTTATGTATTTAAGAGGGAGGGAGGGAGAGAGAGAGAGAGAGAGTCCCGTTTGTTGGTTCACTCCTCAAATGCCTACAACTGCCAGGATTAGGCTGGGCTGAAACCTGGAGCCAAAACTCAGTCCTGGCCTCCCAGATGGCCGGAAGGGGCTCAGCCACCTTCTGCCTCCCAGGATCCGCACAAGCAGGAAGCTGGCGTCAGGAGCTGGAGCCAGGCATTTCAATGTGGGAAGCCAGAGTCTCCACTGCTAGGCCAACTACCCAAACCTAAACTCATCCTTTCATTCATTTTCTGTGAATGTTTTTGAGGTTCCTTTTGATGTGGTGGGGAGATCGGAGTTTTGTCGTACTCAACTGGGTCCTGTAGAGATTCAAGTGTTTAAATTACTCCTTCATTTTGCAAAGTATTTATTGAATGCCTGCGTGGTGCATTCAATACAATGCACAGTTCCCAGGCAAGGTGCAGAGGGGACCCACATAGGCTGTACGCGTGAGAGTCTTCTCTCAACTTGACAAAGCGATGCCAGGCATGGAAGGGATTCCTGATTTGGATACTTGTGCTATAGGGTGATGGGATCACCCGGGAAATACTACAGAAATCCCTCCAGTGCCCACTTCACAATGCTGCCCAACACTCACCTCCCTCCAATGAGCTGCACTTTGCTAAGCAGTTTGTGATGTCTGGGTTCCGAGTGCTCTGCTGGGAGTTCCTGTTCTATCCACTGTGACGCTTCCTGGGCTGGAGAGGGAACAGCAGCTGCCATCCCCACCCCGACACGGTGTCCTTTGTCTCTCACTGTAGGGTTGGGAGGCAGTCTGCCGCCACACCAGCGTTTAACTCCCTTTGGAAGGCAGCAAAGAAGACAGAGGCGGCACAGACTCCTGGGGACATCCGTGTATGTCTCAGTATTTCTCAGTAATTAAACGTCCGTGTTAGTCTTTAAACCCTAAATCAAGCTGATGACTGTCTATTTAAATGAGTACATGCAAATATGATGCCTAGGAGCCTGGCAAAGACAGTATCAAATGCGTCCATTAATAAATAACGTGCATTCGGAGGCTGAAGCCTTTTTGAACTTCAGAGCAGAGCTCTCCTGTCTTATGATCTCATTTCACCCTACATATTATTATTTTACAACTCTGCCTCTGGGGGCAGCTTGTTCCAGGCAGACAGGCTCAGGCCGAGGGAAGATAATGAAGACCCGCCTCGGGCTACCGGGCATCCATTGCCCCAGCAGCCAGCAGCCGCCTCCCTTGGGGTCTCTGCCCGCTTGCTGGAAATCTGAAGACAGAGATGAAAACAGACAGTAATGTCCAGCTGTGTGGAGAGCACGCGTACAGCAGCACGAGCAGGGAAGAGATGAAAAGGGGCTACCTTCAGCACCATCGGTGGAGGCTCCAGAAATGACGAGGGCTAGATTCCCTCCCACCGATGTCCGTGCAAAGCCCGGAGTCCACAAACTGCCTCTCTCGGACTCGGAAGCCAGTTCCTGTTTACTTCGTTGACATCCGTGACTTTTCCCCCATGTTCCCTCCTCATTTCTTCAAGTATTGGCTTCCGTTTTCAGGAAGCTATTTTTACACCTGCTCACCGAACCTTTGCTCCTTTCCTGCTTAGCTTCCTCTGGGGTTCAAAACCCCACGGTCTTATTCACCCTAAGGCTGGCCTGTGTGGACTGTGGGAGTGCCTCGACTCTGGCTTTATTAAAGGGAGGGTTCAAAAAATATTAATAACTCGAGGAGAAGTCAAGAAAAAAAAAGCATGCTGGGTAGGGAGACTCCTCCTGCCTCCCGCCTCTACGGTGCTAAGATCGCCTGCAGGATTTCCACCTCCCAAAAATGCAGGCTGTGTCACCGTCCCTGGAGCAGCCAGCCACTGGACGGTCGCTCCACAGCTGTCTTCCTGGATGTCTGTATCTTCAGATATGACATGAGTGCGCACCGTGGGCGGCGCTCAGTCCTCCCTCCCTGTTTACTCAAGCAGCAGAGGTAATTAGTGCCGACCCAGCCTGTGGCTGACTACCTTCATCCTGCTGTGGTCCAGGACGAGCGGTGTCCACTTCTCAGCGGGCCCTGCCACCTCCCGGTCCTCGCCCTGGCCCCTGGGATGCTGCATCATGGGTGCTCTCTGATCCTTAGTCTCACCTCCTTGCTCTGTTGACGAAGTACATCCAAACCTGTGTCTGCCATTCAGTCACTACTGAATGAATGTGGCTTATGGCTTCTCATGGGGGCTGTTTGGGTCTCAGCTTCCTGAGAAAATGAGAGCCAACGACTGCTTCTGTGTCTTCCAGTTGTAACTTTTCTGGGGCTCTTTGGTTACCCGATGGAGAAGATCTGCCACTGGCAGGGCTGCCTGTGAGCACAAGGAATCCTCCTGCTTGCCTGAGCTCCTCGGCCCACAGAGATGTGCCTTCCAAGCCTGCAGGAATATGGCCTCCCTGTGCTACATGCTTATTTAGTCATTGGTGGCACCTTGCAGGTCGCAACATAACTTTTCCTAGGGGTAGGTCCTGTCCTTGCAACTAGAATGTTGATATTCAAAGCCAGACACAATACAAAAAGTGTTCAGTCAATATTGGTCAAATAAGGACCGCAGCAAGGCATAGTCATATTTCTGTCTAGAGGGGATGCTGAGCTTAAGGAAAACAAGAATCAATACAGACATCAGGACTATGGTTCAGGAACCTTGGCTATGTTGATGCTGTGTGTCAAGACCTGGAATCCTGCGAGCAGAACAGATTTGTAGGATGGAGGGGGAATGGACCTAGGGAAATGCTACATTCTAGAATTCCTTCTTGGCTATTCTTGAAGAACATTAATGAGAAATGCAACCCTGGCCAAAGGAACATGCTTGACATTCCTGAATGGTTGAACTTGGTTTTGGAAATCTTGGTCCAAGATTTCCTTGGAAGGACCCTGGGGAGCAACTCCCTTTTAAGGAATGCTGGAAAAATTTGGAAAGGAGCATCCAGGGAGTAGGGGGAGCTGTAACCCTGGTTTTGATCCCCCCTCAACCCTTCCACAGATACCAGGAACTGAGTCCCATCTCTTATCAGGGAACAGCAAGGGGCCTCATGGGCCGCACTTGGGCATGTGAAGAGTTCTTTCCAAGGAAGAAGGAATCCAAGCCCTCCCAGTTTCTACTCAAAGGGACCCCATCACTTGCTGTTCTCAGAGAAGCACCCCTTTAGTTAAAAGAAAGGCTCTCACCTCCAAGCTCTCAACACTAACCCAACATCTACTCTTGCAACCATAAGAAATCATCTTAAAGTAGATCTGATACAGGGAAAGACATCACAAAACCTTCACGTAAAAACAAACGATGTGAGTGAGGTAGCTGCTGCACTCATTCCCATTATCTGAGCCTACGGGAAAAGGCAAGGTGGTGGCTTCCTCGGTGCTCACTGAGGCTGGTGAGATTGTACAATGATGTGGCCACCTGGAAAAGCAGTGTGGGAGTTCCTCAGAAGCTCACCATACCCAGCAACCTCATTCAAGACAAATGAGACCATATCCGTGTCAGAACTTGTATGCCACATTAACATCAGCATGATTTACATCAATGAAAAGGCAAAAACAACCCCAATACCCATCAACCAATGAATGGATACATAAAACACTGCCTACCCTTGCAACGGAATATTACTCAGCCACAAAAATGAATGAAGTATTGATTCACACATGGATGAACTGTGCAACTAAGCTCAGTGAAAGGAGCCAGAGACAAAAGACCACGTATGATGATGCGATTCCATTGACACGAAATGGGCCAGAAAAGAGACTGGTGGTTGCCTAGCACAGGGGGAGGGGAGAATGCTGAGCAACTACTAACGGGAGTGGGTTTTCCTTTCAGGGTGATGAAAATGCTCTGAAATTAAACATCGGTGACGATGCTCAATTCTGTGAGTACACTAAAATCGCTGATTTGTACACTTGAAAATGCGAATTCTACGGTATGTGAATTCTGTCCTAACAAAGCTGTATTTAAGAAGAAAGGGAATGGAAGGGGGATGGATACCTTCTCGGCATGATAAAGCATGCTCCAACAGGCAACGAGCAATGCAGTTTGCTAGCTCTTCCCTCCTGACCTGAGGCATCACCAGCAGGTGGCCTCCACAGCCCTGTGCAAGCTACAGGATAGTTGGTCTTATCCCCCTTTCCTTCTCCTCAAGGGTAAAATTAATCTGTCTCCAGTAGAGATTTCTATCAGTTTCCAGTGTATTTGCACGAGGAGTTTTGTTTTAATATCTGTACAACATGACATAGGACATGCCTATATGGTTTATCTGTATGGTTAGTTTTTTAAAATAGCCACCTTCAAATTATTTATTTTAATTTATTTGAAAGGCAGAGAGAGAGAGAGAGAGAGAGAGAGAGTTTCTGTCTGCTAGTTCACTCTCCAAATGCCCGCAGCAGCTAGAGCAGGGCCAGGCCAGAGTCAGGAGCCCAGCACTCAGCCTGGCTCTCCCATGTGGGAAGTACTTAATCTATTACTTGCCTCCCAGGGTGCACATTAGCAGGAAGCTGGAGTTGGAAGCAGAGGCAGGGCGTGAACCTGGGCTCTCTGATATGGGACGTGGTATCCCAAACAGCATCCTAATCCCTGCAGCAAATGTCCACCCTCACCCGTACATTTCTTAGGTGGGAAAGTCAAGTTCATTGAGGTATAACTTATATTCCGTCAACTTCATTCTTGAAAGGTTTCCAGTTCCGAATGTCGGTGAATGCTGGGTCATACAAACTCCGCCATCGCCTTTTCACGCCACTTGCACACACCGCTTGGTAGCCTCTCCCTCTCCCTCTCCCAGCCCCTGCTGCCCCCAGATCTGATGCCTGTCCCTAAGGCACTTTTTCCTTCCCAGTCTGCATCCTCACCATTCATTCTGAGATGAATCTGTCTCCCAAGCGGGATCTGGTTTGTATTCCCACAGCACACAGGTGGCGCTTGCCAGCTTCCCGGTGTCAGGGAACAGGTGCAGAACAGATGAACGAATGTTTGGCTTTTAGTTCTGCCAAGTCACATCAGGGATGGTGCATTCTGACTTCTAGGCTGTGCCATCTGAAGAGGAGCTTCTTACAGTGGGACAAGTCTCCCCCTACAGGTTTACACGTAAGTCAGCACACAGGCTGGAACTGCGCAACTTCTGAGTTTTTGAGGACCTTTCAGACATCTCCCTAGACAGCAGGTGTGGGCCCACAACTTTGCTCAACAGGCAGCTGGACCTCTCTCTTTTCTGCCTGAACAGACGGGAAGAGACTCTGTCTGCAACCCGGGTTCCTCCGCGGCTGCTTTTGTCCCCTCCCTCCTCTGATGCACCTCTCAGATCCCTCCGACTTCTCAAGGCATGGCCCGGAGTCTCATCCTGAGCTGCTCAGAACAAGTTCTGTGAGATTCCAGACAATCTGCACAAACAGCTCCAGGTGTGCAATCAGCCATCTGCTTGCACCTTTCTCATCGAACAGGGTGTGGCCCTGGGAAAACCCAGCTGCACCCCTGCCTGATGATCCGGCTGCAGGTGGGCTTTTGCAGGTCCTTACTTATGTCATCCTCCTCCTCCATGGATGTGAATCAGGAAACAGACATTCCCAGTTGCCTGGGGCCAGTGCACAAAAATCTCCTTGACCTGCCAAGGCTATGAAAGGGTCTAGGCCTCGCAGAGAAATGCCCTTCCCTAAAAAGTGAGGGCCTTTTCCTCCAAGCTATCCCAAGCAGATGGGTCCCCATGCATGTCCTGGGGGTGGCAGGCCCCTGCTGTGCCCTCTGCCCAACTGGCCAAGTCCAAAGAGGTCTGGCATCACTGAACACCCCCACCCCCGCAACCTGGAATGCAGCACCTTGCCTCCAAGGCCAGGCCTGGATGCTGGCATCCAACTGCACCTGTCTCTTTCTGCTCCATCCTCTCACCCGGGCTGAAAGGCTTTCCTGCAGCGGCTCTGGGAGACACACAGTTCCTGCTCTAGGAGACAAATGTACAAGGTCAACTTGTACCAGGTGGGAAGTCCTGGGTATAACAGTGGGCTTTGTTACGCAGTGCCAAGTAAGCAAAAACACCAATAAGATTCTACATGTGGCTGCAGGGAGTCATTGGGCAGTTTGTAACTGTGGACAGAAGGACTATTAACCCAGGGATCCAGAGAAATCCTCACTATGGCAATGAGTGCATGGTACATGTTTGCATGGCTGCAAGCCTCTGAAAAAGAGAAAAAAGGGGGAGTCAGCACTGTGGCATCATGGGTCAAGTCTCTGCCTGCAATGTGGTATCCCATTGTGTGAGTCCTGGCTCCTCCACTTCCCATCCAGCTCCCTGCTAATGTGCCTGGGAGAGCTGCAGAAGATGGCCCAAGTGCTTGGGGCCCTGCATCCATGTGGCAGGTGGGGATCGAGCTCCTGGCTCTCCGTGGGACAAGCTCCAGGGGTTGAGATCACTGGGGGAGTGAAACTGTGGAGGGAAGAACTCTGTCTCTCTCTCTGTCTCGATTTCAAATAAATAAATAAATAAGGAGAGAGAGAGAAAGAGAGAAAGAGGGAGGGAGGGAGGGAGAGGGAGGGAGGGGGAGGGAGAGAGAGGGAGAGAGAGAGAAGGAAGAAAAAGCAGGGTGGAAGTAGAGAAAAGCTTATTTAATTCCATGTAAAGATCTACAGCTGCACCTTTTAGTTTTAGTAGCATCACCATGGAAGATAAGTTGAACTTCTTCCTGCAGGCCTGTGTTCACGCGTGCAGAGCGTGCTCACGCGGCTGCATGGTAGAAGCAATTTTAAGAGGGCTCTGAATAGTGATAAGACATGACCCAGCTCCGTGTGTGCACCGACGCCTACTGGAAACCCATTTAAAGGGAGAGCAGCGCTCAGCTAGAGATCAGACACTGGAGTCGCTGCTGCACGTGTGCGTGCGCGGAGGCGCTGTGAGCAGCGCGCACCCCAGGCTGACGCGCAGCCCCCGGGTCGCTGCACCTGTGGCACCAGCCGTGCTGCGGAGGAGGAGGGCGGGTTCGGGCGGGCACTGCAGGGGCGGGGAGGGTGCGGACCGCAGCTCCCGGGGCCGGCCGAGGCGGCGCCAGACCCGGACACGGTGCAGGATGGAAGCGCAGGACTGCGAGGCGGCCGCCACGCCGGAGCCCCCCTGCCGCGGCTTGGTGGCCGAGTGGTGGGACATGGTGGGGCGGAGCGTGCGGTGAGTACTCGCACCCGCGCCCCTGTACCGCGGTGGGGCTGCTCGGGCAGGGGCGAGGGTGGGGGGAGGCTCCGAGGGTGCGGACCCCTGCGCGGAGCCTGAGCCCAGGATCTGTGGCCGCCAGAGCCCTGCCATCCTCGCCGCTGTTTGGGACACTCCTATGCGCAGCCTCAATCCTGGGCCGGCGAGACCCCCGGGTCTGACTTTTCAGGACCTTGAAACCTCGCAGGGGAAGGGGGACGACCTGAAACAGATTTTCCAAAGATGGCTCAGGATCCGTGCCAGTCTCTTTGCTGACCATTTCACAGATTTCCAGGACAGATTGGAATATTGCTCACAGAGTGACAACAGCGCCACGCTGTAATCTCAGATGGAATTCCTCTTACGTCAAGGGCCCTGGGCTGGGGCGAGAGCTGCCTGGGGTGTATTTAAAGAGCCACCCCCACAGTGCCAAAGATAGATAGCTCCTTGAAACAGTCACCTGGCATTACCTCTGCGCGAGTTCTTACCTTGCAAATCTTAGTCACCCATTACCTGCCTTGTTGGCATGGAAACCAGGCGTTGGGTGCAGACCCTAGGCTAGGCAGCCTCTTTAGTTGGTGTGTGTGGAGGGTATTGGCACTTCTGTTTGCGCTTCTTCTTTTTCACTCCTCTGGTTGGATTTCTCCTGGTTACAGAATAGCCAAGAATCAGATGTCGCTCTGGGCCACCCACTGGGAGGGGGCAAGCAGGGGTCTTGTCTCCTGTTCCTCCTGTTGGTTAGTGCAGAGGACAGCTCCAGGCTGGTCCAGCCTGCAGGCCCCATGCAGTGCCCCTGTGTGCGTGGCACCTGCAGATGGTCAGGGTTATACTGGCCAAACTCCCCTCCTGAAACGTGCAGTCCTCTCGCTCTCATTTTCTCTGGTTTTCTGGCTGTTTCACGTTTGCTTGATAGTAAAGAGCATTTGTCAGGCAGAGGATTAAAGCAGCGACTCCCGCTCTTAGAGAACAAGCTAAGTTTTTGGAGTGCGAGATGGGGGTGGGGCCTCTGTTACCTGCCTTACTCATCAGTAGGAAATCAACCTGGAGACATGTTCTGAAAGAATGAAACGTTAGTGCACATCTGCCCCCTGAGCGGATGACTGGTCTATTAAGGCTGAGCTGAGGCCGAAACACAGACCTGGTTCCCGCACCTGGAACCGGCTTTGTTGCTCGGAGCCCGGACAGTTCGGATCAGCGCATGTGTGCAGAGAGCTTGCTGCGTGCCTGGCCCTGCTCACGGCCCTGGGTCCATTGCGATGTACTCCAAGGCTCAAGAACATCTCATTGTAGGATGTGTTCCAAGATTCCTTCTTCACTCCTTTGGGGAATCTACCCAAAATGCTGTCCACTTGCTGCTTACCGAGGGTGTGTGGGCCCAGGTCTCTGCTCCAGACTGGTTTCTTTAAATTAGAAAAATGGATGGGCCCCTGCACCCACGTGGGAGACCAGGAGGAAGCACCTGGCTCCTGGCTTTTGGATTGGCCATTGCGGCCATTTGGGGAGTGATCCAATGGGAGGAAGATCTCTCTCTCTCTCTCTCACTGTCTGTAACTCTACTTTTCAGATAAATATATAAAATCTTTAAAAAAAAAAAAAAAAGAAAGATGGAAAAGGTGATCAGGAAAGAGGCTGGGGGAACCGAAGGGCTACTGTCCTCTTCCTATGTCACATTTCTGGACAGTGCCTGCAAGACCCCCACCAGTGGATGCACAATGTCTTGTATTCTTTCCACAGTGCTGGTTGTGGCACTGCAGCCAACACTGACCAAATGACCCGATGCCCAGGAAGGACAGGAGTACCTCTTGGCATTTTGGAACAGTGATATTTTTTTTGACAGGCAGAGTTAGACAGTGAGAAAGAGAGAAGGACAGAGAGAAAGGTCTTCCTTTTCCATTGGTTCACCCCCCAAATGGCTGCTATGGCTGGTGCGCTATGGCCGGCGCACTGCGCCAATCCAAAGCCAGGAGCCAGATGTTTCCTCCTGGTCTCCCATGCGGGTGCAGGGCCCAAGCACTTGGGCCATCCTCCACTGCCTTCCCGGGCCACAGCAGAGAGCTGGACTGGAAGAGGGGCAACTGGGACAGAATCCAGCGCCCCAACCTGTACTAGAACCGGGGGTGCTGGCACCGCAGGTGGAGGATTAGCCAAGGGAGCCGTGGCGCCGGCCAAATAGTGATCTTGAAAATACGGTTAGATTGGGCTTCCTAAAGCTGCTTGGCAGATACCTCTGAGCTGGAATGGTTCTGCAGCGGCTCAGGCTCTGCCAGTTGTCACCAGTGAGACTCATCCAGGCCATGCTGATCAAAGGGTGGGCGACAGAGCACCCAGGACCCAAGGCACCCTCTGGCGTGGCTGGCTGCTAGCTGGCGGGAGCTCAAAGTGTGACCTGCGCTCCAATGATGTCTGTGAGCTGCTGGTGACTTCTCATCTCCTTCTGATCTTAGGGAAGTCACGCTGACAGCCCCCTGGTTAAGAGAAGCGCCCTGCATTATGGATGCTCAGAGGAGTCTGCTCGCTCTGCCCTCTTCCCACAGCCCTGCTCCCCGCAGAAGCGCCCCGAGCGCTCTGAGAGAAGGGCCTGGGTGAATTATTCCTTAACAACCGGTGCATATTCCTTCTACTGCCTCTGTCCCAGGCGGACCTTCAAAGAATAACTTAGCGGGAGCCCACCTTGCCCGCCTTCACAAGCTGCCCCAGCAGAGATCACAGGCAGTCTGCGGGGACACGGTGGGGGCTGCCAGGGAAACGTCTCCATCTCCAACGACCTGCTCAGTTCTGCCCATGGGGCCTTTGTCCAGAGCTCTCGGTGGCTTCTCTGGGATTTGCTTTCTTATTTCTAAAATCAGAACCCTGTCCTCTCTTTGCTGCCACCCTTATGGAGCTATTTTAGACAATGAGGCCACCATGATCCTGCCTTTCTTGTGGATTTGTGAACCAGCAGCTTCCCGAGATTGAGGATCTGAAGAGCTGTACTTGAACCTTGGCTCACATCTCTTTCCTGCTTCTTGCAGAATTGCCGGGAACCCACCGTCTTCTCCCTTCCTGCCTCTCCTCACACACAGAAGTGCCTTCGCTTTCTCAGTCATTAACACTTGGGGGAGAGTTCATTTTGTAGGGGTCACCCGTTGAAGTCTTTGCTCCCAGAGGGCTCCTGAGAATACAGGAGCCGGTGGGGGTGGGGGTGGGGAGAAGAGGGAGAAGGCTCCCCCCAGAGGAAGCAAGGGTGCAGAATGGGAGCTGGGGATCCTAAATCCAGATTCCCTAAGAGCACAGATTTTTTTTTTTCCCTAGAGGCCAGCCTTGATCATGGGCTTTGTTTTTGCTTACCTGGGTGGCAAGCAGATGCACCAGGACTGGGTAGCTCCTTGGCGACCATCACAGGATGCTGGGGCAGACAGACCTGGGGCTCTGCATTCATGGGCTTGTGAGCTTGGAAAGGTTGCTTAACTTTCCAGACTCCTCACTGCAAAGCAAAGATGACAATAGTTGTCTTCCAGAAATGCCTCTGATCTATCAGAAAAGTCAAGGCGAGGTTGGAGGTGGGGGTGGGGGCAGTGACAGTTTATCACAAATGCTTTCTAGCCCCTACAACCTTGGTCTAACACGGACCACACACAGTAGGGAAAGGCACTTACCTGAGGGATTAGAAGGACACAAACTGGAAGCAAAAGACACTGACCTCCTCTTTTGACCCTCCTGAGGGATGTGGCTTGAGATAGAGGTGGCACGAGTGACCCCTCAATGCACAAACCATCACTTGTCTGCTGTTAACACCCACCTTAGATGCTTTGCTTCACTGGAAACAACAGAATGAGCAACACACACGTGGCCCCATGCCACTCCCTGCTTGGGCCCTGACCCTGGTGTAGCCATTCCAGGTCTCCTCTCTCCCTCCCTCCCCTCTGTGCGCCTCCTCCCCTCCAGGATTGTCACCTCTTCTCTGACTCATTTCTTCCTAAGGCTGGGTCACAAGGGAGGCATCTAATGATGACTTGCTCCCTGCTTTAGATGACTGGTAATAAGAGCCAACACCCACGGGGCTGAATTGTGATATCATTAGAAATGTGGCAACTGTAAGCTCTCTGCGTCCTGTGACCTGCTGACGCCGGGGTCCAGCCTTGGCCGTGCGTGGGGCTACATGAAGGGAACATGCCCGGCTTGTTCCCTGGCACAGCCGTCGTCATATCAAGCCCTGGGTTTTTCAGCGACTGGTGGGGGGCTCAGCCTTGCTGCTTTCTTCATCTGTTTCCTCCTTGGTGCCCAGCTCTGTCCAGCACTACAGACTGTCAATCATATACTGTTGTGTAAAGAATTGGCTTAATTGCCAAGTTTAACTGGGATGCCCAGTGTGCATCCCTGAAATTTAACTTGGACTTCAAGAGAAAAAAAAGGAGACAAAATTCAGACATATGTTGACAATTTTGTTTGTTTCCCAATATCTTTCAGATCTTTCCCACATTCCTGTTCAACACTTGGAAGAAAAATTGCTGCTCTGTACAACAGCTTTACTAGTAAACCATTAAAAGAACACATTTTCCCTCCTCTGATGGAAATGCTAATTTATTTTAATTTTTGTAAGTATTTCTCTTCCATGAATTTACTTACAAATAAAGAACATACAGCCCTGGAAGCTGTGACATGACGATACAGACCTGTCAGTTATAACATTGTGGCTATGCTGAAATGGTCTGAAACATATTCAGTATTGACTTTGGGGTCTGGCATGGGTCTTTGCAAACTGTTGGGGATAGAGAGAGGGGCCTGGTCTCAAAGGTGAGGTTTATGTGAACACTGAACTGCTAATTGCATTCTCTGCTTGGCCCACCCCCTTCTTCTCTTTTTTGAAACAAAGAGTGACAGGAGAGAAACTGATTTTCCATCTGCTAGTTCACCGCCCAAAGGGCCACAATGGCCAGAGTTGGACCAGGCTGAAGCCTGGCTCTCCATCCGGGTCTCCTATGTGGTGGAGGGGAACAAACACTGGGGCCATCTTCTGCTGCTTTTCCCAGGCACATAAGCAGGGAGCTGGATTGGCAGTGGAGCAGCTGGGGCTCAGACTAGTACTCTGACAAGGAAATCTGGCCTTGAAGGCCATGGCTTAACCCGTGGTACCACAATGCTGGCCCCATCGCTTCCTGTTCTTACCTGGGTTAAGTGAGTGAAAGAGACAAAGAGGAAAATGTGTTTTTCCCATTTTTTTTTCTATTGAACCAGGTGTTGGTCCAACAGAGTCTTTCTAGCCCTTCCCAGCATGCCTGCTGCTGTCCATCCTGCACATGTCTGGGCTTATGATTATTAGGTGTGACTTCAGTTGTAAAATACTTGTTGTCATTTTCTTCTAAGCCCTCTTAATTTTTTAAGGAAATGGTCGCCTTTGTTTTTAGCTTGAGACAAGGATAAAGGTGGAACAAACTCTCACTGTATTATAGGCTACCACACTGCTGATATTTTTCAATCATGCTTGAGGTTTTTTTTTTTTTTTTTTTTTTTTCCCCACTCTTCTGCATGCTGGCCCTGGTTGATAAAAGAAACTGCTGAATTAGGAGTTTAGTGTAGTAGCTTGTAACTTGGAAACATGTTATGCTAAAAAGGCTCATTTCTTTTCTTTTTTTTTTTCCTGGTTGTTATTAAAAGACAGAAATGGACAAAAACCAGAAGCAAGAATGATGACATCGACCTCCTGTCCCCCTTGTCTCTTTGACCCTCCTGAGAGCTGTGGCTTAAGATAGAGGTGGCATGAGTGACCTCTCAATGTGGCTGGTACTGATAACGGTTTCTCCTTTCCAGACAAAGCCCCATTTCTCGTGGATTTAAAGAATCCAGAAGCAAAGATCCCCCACACGGTGAACTTTTACATCAGCTCTGAGCCCGGGGTGATTCTGGGAGTGTGGTGAGTGCAGTAGGCGACACGGGATGGCTGGGGGGGAGGGTTTTCCTGTTAGAAGGGCACAGGGATTGGTGCTGTGTCACCTGCCTTCCTTTACTCGGAAGTGTGGCCTGCTTGGCTCCTGACTTCTCAGACATCAGCCTTTGTTTCTGGCCCCGCCCACTCCAGCCACACCCTCCCAGAATGTGCTCTGTTCCCAACACTTCCTTCTCTGCTCCCTGGCTTCCCTGGTCCTGGGTCACAGCTGCCTGCCCACCTCTGGGGTCTCACCTGAACCTGCACTTTCAGCAAGCTATTCTCACTATCCCCCCCCCCCCCCCCCCCGTTTTAGGTGTGTGCTCCCAGGGCCACCGGAGCGTGGTCAATGTCTGCCTTTGGTGGCAGGTTTTCATTCTTGGCACACGGATTGGGTCACAGAGGGCATGCAGTGACTTTGTCCAATAGGCAGTCTCATCTATTTTGTTTGTTTGTTTTTTGTTTTGGCTCTACTAATCACAAATTTTCTTTTTTTGTGGTTCTACTAATTAATTATATTTGTGTGTGTGTGTGTGTGTGTGTGTGTGTGTGTGTGTTTCTACTACATGCTCCTGACTACCAAGCCTCCAGTGTCCCATTTCTCTTTCATCTCCCTGAGTTTAAAACTCTGATCATAGAATGCTCAGGGACCAGTATGGCTGCATGCACTTTCTTCCTCATCTGCCAGCTATAGTCGAGCTAACAGTTGGAATTTGAAAACCATCTTGCTCTTTTCTCTCCTGTTTGGTCTTTGGTTGGGAGTCAGTGGATCCCAGCAGCAGCAGTGCGTCTAGTGGGCAGTGCCCCCCCAATCTCAGTACAGAGGCCTGTGAGGATGGCAGACTTCCTGCCCATCAGTGTTGAGAGGACTGCTGGTTTGTTGCCTCTTGTCTGGTCTTTCAAGTCCCCGTAACTTGTCATAGGAGAGCCTCTGCATTTTCAGGGTTTCTTCCTTGGTTTAAGAGGACAGGGAAACTGAAGCTCCCAATACTGTTTGAAATAACAAGGTCACGTGGTTTATTGCACTGCAGAAGCTTTGTTTCAAGGTGAGGTTTTTTCTCCCACAGAAACTAGGTTCTCCATAAATTCTTTCCAACTTACCTCTTTAACCAAAGCAATTGCACAACTACTACCTTTTGCTTGCTTTTACCCATTTGTTTTCTGTCTTTTTAATGGGTTGCACCTTAGAACTGCAGCCTGGGAAGGTTAGTAGATGCAGAAATGAGGCCTCACAACAGGACATGGTTAAAGGCACTTTCTTCTGTGCTTGGCATGGAGGGGTAGGAGAGGGGCAGCTATGATCATAAGATATTTTGTGGCATTTGATTTTTCTTTTTACCATGAGCACACATTACTCAGATAAAATTCATAAATATATGAAGGTATTTCAGACATTCATGGGAAATGCAATTAAAAGGTAACTTCACTTTGGTGACAAAAATTTTTTGAAATCCACACATAAGAGGTATCTGCAAAAGGTTCATGGAAATGGGCTGGGAGTTTGGCTCAGGCATTAATACACCATGCAGGATGCCTGCAGCCACCATCAGAGTGCCTGGTTCAAGTCCCGCGTCCATTTCTGATTCCAGCTTCCTGCTAATGCGCAGCCCGGGAGTCATCAGATGATGGTTCAAGGACTTGGGCTGCTGCCTTTGGCTTGGCCCAGCTCCAGCTGCTGGGGGCATTTGGGGGATTTTATGGACTTTCTTTCTCTGCCTTTCCAATAAAATATTTAAAAAACTTACAAACTGAAAAAAAGCTCACAGAAAATGCGTATTATGAAAAAACAACACATGGATTTCAAAATCTTTTTACACCCTAATAAGCTTATCTTTTCATTTTTCCAGAGAATTCCTGACTCTGTGCTTGTTTGTCCAAAACCCCTCCTTTCTCTGCAGGCACACAGTGCCCAGCTGCCGGGAGGGCGACGCCAGGGGGAAGGATCGGGGCTGGTACGAAGCGGCGTTGCAGGATGGGAACCCAATCATTGTCTATCTTCATGGCAGTGCACAACACAGGTCGGTGTCTCCGCTCAGGTTTGTTTTTTTGAGAGTGAATGCATGAAGCCCCACAGGGGACACTAAAGGCATTGCTGAAACCTCCTCTCTGCATGCCTTCGTGTATTTAGGTAGTTCCGGCAGCAGGCTTCCCTTTAAAAAAAAAATTCTATATGTAGGATAATGTGGGCCCTTCCCTGAGAAGGAGAAAAGAGTAACTCTTCCCAAATGCAGATGCTGATCTCAAGAGGACAGGGTCTTCTTTATTCCCAAGGAGTGTTGAAAGGATGAGCTGGACCTGTGGCAGCTGGGAGGCGCAGAGTGAAATCTCTCGTCTCTCTCTCTCTCTCTCGTCCAGCCCTAATCAGAATGGAGATTATGAGGCAGGGGAGTCTCTTGCATGCCTGCCTGATGACAACTGTTCACAGCAGACGCTGCAAGAGCCACTGCCCCTTACAGAAAAAATGCTCCTGCCAGGACATCTGCCCACGAACTGTGTGTTCAGCCTCTGGAGGGTGCCACGCTGGTTATGGGTCCTCCTAGCTCAGATTACTCTTCCTTCCTTCCTTTCCTCTCTTTCTCTCTCTTTTTCTTTCTCTCCCTCTCTCTTTCTTTCTCTCTCTCTTTCTTTAAAAGCTTTATTTATTTATTTGAAAGTCAGAGTTACACACACAGAGAGAGAGAGAGAGAGAGAGAGAGAGAGAGAGATCTTCCATCCGATGGTTCACTCCCCAATTGGCTGCAATGGTCGGAACTGCGCCCATCCAAAGCCAGGAGCCAGAGCTTCTTCCAGGTCTCCCACATGGGTGCAGGGGCTCAAGGACTTGGGCCATCTTCTACTGCTTTCCCAGGCCATAGCAGAGAGCTGGATCAGAAGTAGACCAGCTGGGACTTGAATTGACGCCCATATGGGATGCCAGCGCTTCAGGCCAGGGTGTTAACCTGCTATACCACAGCACCGGCCCCAGATTACTGTTTCCAAAACAAAAGTAAACTTCATGTTTTGCCCTTAATGACTTCCCTTTGCCTCAACCTCTTTGAACATGCTCTTAGTTTACTGGCTACATGCACCAAGGTACTTAAAAAATTCATGGAAAATGGAATTCAAAGACAAGTTTAGGGGCAGGCATTTGACACAGCGGTTAAGACACCAAGTGGGTTGCCTGCATCCCCTGTCAGGGTGTCTGCATTTGAGGCCTTGCTCTGCTTCCAATTCCGGCTTCCTGCTAATGTGGTCCGCTGGAGGCAGCAGCCATGGCTCAGGCAGTTGGGTCTGGGCCACTCCTATATGAGACCAGGATTGAGTCCCGAGTTCCTGGCTGCAGCCTGGTCCAGCTCTGGCTGTTGTGGGCATTTGGGAAGTGACCCAGGGGATGGAATCTCTTTTTTTGCTGCCTTTCAAATAAATAAAAATGAACAATCAATAAAGAGATGTTTATTTTTGTGCAAAAAATTGAAATCCATGCAGTTTTTCATAATATGCATTTTCCATGAAATCTTAAGACTCCTCCTCTTCCTATTTCAATGCTCTGCTCTTCCCAAATCAATAAATCTGTGAACCAAAGTTATGACTCCCTACAAGGGATCCCCTGGAATACTGACCACAGGTCCTCTGGCCCCTCTGACTATTCGCGTCTGAGGTATTCACACTTCAGCCCTCTCTCTGTGGTCTGACCTTGCTCTCCAGAAGCCAGGCTCTCCTCTCGTGTGCTGTCAGAGCCTTCAGCAGGCCTGGGTGCTTCCTCAGAGTGTGGGGGCAGGGATGGGAGATGGGGGTGGCATTTTCTGCAAGCTCACAGACCCCTCTCCATTCCTGGGGGACACTGCAAACCAGATGACAAGCTCTGGAGTGTGTCTCTTGGCCAGTGCCCATTTGTCTCTCTTCCCTGCCAGGTGGTGGCTTTCTCAAGACCCTGCCTCTTCTCAAGGGGGCTTCCTGGAGATGTGCACTTTAGGATCAGGATTGTGGAGATCTCCTGGGAAATCCAACAGTTTCTGACACTCCCACCGTGTTCTCACTGTGTGAACTTGGGCATGGTGTTAGGCTCTGCTTACAGAAAGACCCTGGGGGCCCACCCAGCCATATCTGTCCCCAGTGAGCCCAGATTTCCTGGCTCTGGGCTTAGCCACAGCCTCCTCTTCTCTTCTGCCATGAAGTCAGTCTCAAATTGCTGTCAGCTGCACTTAGGTGTAATTGTGAGTGGACAGGGCACCTTGCAGGCCCATCAGAAGCAGTGGTTCTAAACTTGGGTCTATGAAAGCCCCCAGAGGGTCCACAAACCCCCTCCTCAAAATTATATTTAAAATTTGAAGTGTGGGGGCCAGAGTTGTGGCATAGTGGGTTAAGCCGTCACCTGTAACACCAGCATCCCATATCAGAGTGTTGGTTAGAGTCCTGGATGCTCCGCTTTGAATCCAGCTCCATGCTGACATAGGTGGGAAAGCAGCAGAGGATGGCCCAAGTGCTTGGGCCCCTGCCACCCATGTGAGAGTGCCAGATGGAGTCCTGGACTCCTGACTTTGGCTGGATCCAGCCTTGGCTGCTGTAGCTATTTGGAGAGTCAACCAGGGATGGAAGAACTCTCTCTCTCTTCTTCACTCTGCCACTTGTGTCACTCTGCCTTTCAAATAAATAAAAATAAACCTTTAAAAACATTGAAGTGTAGGTTCATGTGTTGGTAATGGATCCATTGCTTTCATCATATGTTCAAAGGGATCTATGACCTACTGAAGTTTAGGAAACTTGGCTGTAAGATAAAATTCAAATGGCTTGGCTGGCGCTGCAGCTCAATAGGCTAATAATCCTCCACCTAGCGGCGCCAGCACACCAGGTTCTAGTCCCGGTCGGGGCGCCAGATTCTTTCCCGGTTGCCCCTCTTCCAGGCCAGCTCTCTGCTGTGGCCCAGGAAGGCAGTGGAGGATGGCCCAAGTGCTTGGGCCCTGCACCCCATGGGAGACCAGGAGAAGCACCTGGCTCCTGGCTTTGGATCAGCGCAGTGCGCTGGCCGCAGCATGCCAGCCATGTCGGCCATTGGAGGGTGAACCAACGACAAAAGGAAGACCTTTCTCTTGTCTCTCTCTCTGTCCACTCTACCTGTCAAAAAAAAAAAATTCAAATGGCTTTTCAAAATTCTCTGCCAGGACTGGCATTGTGGCACAGTGGGTAAAGATTCCAGCTGCAAAGCCAGCATCCCATATGGGTGCCGGTTTGAGTCTGGCTGCTCTACTTCCGATCCAGCTCCCTGCTAATGTGCTTGGGAAAGCAGCGGGAGATGACCCAAGTACTTAAGTACTTGGGCCCCTGCACCCATGTGGGAGACCTGGATGAAACCAGGCCCCCAACTTCAATCTAGCCCAGCCCTGGCCATCATGGCCATTTGGGGAATGAACCAGCAGAGGGAAGATTTCCCTGTCTCTCCCTCTCTCTCTCTCTGGTATTCTGCCTTTCAAGTAAATAAGACAAATCGTGAAAGAAAAAGAGAATTATCTGCCTTGTGAATCATCTTTGACTTTCCCTTATTAATACAGTTCCTATAAGTAGACAATATGATCCTTTTGGTGACAGAAATGTCCTTTGTTCCTCCCGGGCTCTGAGTCTCTCTCCTTCACTTCCTGTGCCACAGAAATACAGAGGGCACAGGTGCGGGCCCTCTTACTTTAGTGCAACTTGACGAGGTCACCCCTTGTCCCGAGAAACCACTTTCTAGAACTTCTTTTCCTTTAGCTTCTGAACGCATCCTTGGAAATTAATTTTGCTGCATAGAAGTGAAAGGAGATGGACTCTGATGAGTTCATCAAATACTGATGCTGAGTAGCACTGAGAAATCTGGGCAGCCACGACTGATTGAGAGGCAGTGCTACATCGGGGAGCCACCTGTCATTCTCTCGGACACATCCAAGCTGGTTCCAGCATTCAAAAACATTTCCGAGTCTCCTGGCTATTTATTTCTCTCACTTCAGAAAGACAGGTGTGGGATCTGATGCCAGCAGCAGGAAGATGATTTTTACTGGATTTGTCATCGTAATTCCTAATTCTTTCCCAACCCAATCTCTTTTACAGGGCAGCTTCTCACAGAGTCAGGCTGGCAAAGGTATGTCTGCAAGAGGCTCAGAGCACTGATTTGCGAAGCCCTGGGCAGGTTACGGCCAAGGCTGCAGCCCCAAGATCTTCTTCAAGTCCTGAGTCTGGTTCTCTCGTGAGGAGCCTGGGGCACGAGTCAGGATGGGCTGCTGTTTCAGGGACCCACGGTCCCACAAGTGGATGTTTCTTCCTGTGCCACCTATGGGGGAGACTGAACAGATGTGGACACATCTGGGTCCCCAAGTTTCATGAATTTACAAGGGGACTTCAAAAAGTTCATAGAAATATGGAATGCAAAGGTATGTTTATTGTAGTTCAGAAAAACTTTGAGATTTGTCTGTGGTCTTTTCATCATATGCATTTTCCATGAATATTTTGAAGACTCCTTGTAAATACAATTTCAAAATGTTCTGCACCCAAATAAGCTGTTTTTTTTTAAGATTTAATTTTTTTTAAAAGATTTATTTATATTTATTTGAAAGACCGAGTTACAGAGAGAGGTAGAGACAGAGAGAGAGGTCTTCCATCTGCTGGTTCACTCCCCAGATGCCCACAACGGCCAGAGCTGCACCGATCCGAAGCCAGGAGCCAGGAACTTCCTCTGGGTCTCCTATGTGGGTGCAGGGGCCCAAGCACTTGGGCCATCTTCTACTGCTATCCCAGGCTATAGCAGAGAGCTGGATTGGAAGAGGAGCAGCCGGAACTAGAACCGGCACCCATATGGGATGCTGGCGCCTCAGGTCAGGGCTTTAACTTGCTGCGCCACAGCGCCAGCCACTAAGCTGATCTTTTCATTTCATTTCCATGATCTTTGGGAAGCTTTCTCGTATCATCTCCATTTGCCAGGAGGAAGTGAAGACTTTTATTTATCTTTTTGGAGAGCTGGGGGTGGACTGAAAGAGTTCAAATGGGCGCCTAGGCAAATCTATAGCGGTCCAAATGTCTGCTCCTGAAAGTTGTTCGCTCCCTGGCTTCTGCCCCCAGCGAGGTCTCCATCCTCTCTGGGCTGGCCCTGTAAGAAGTGCTTAAGGAAGTCCTGCACCAGAAGCACAGATAACCACCATCACAAAAATACAGGGGGACGTGGACCTCAGCATGACTGCAGATATGCAAAGGAGAAAGCAGAGTAATCGGAGAATTCCCATTTTATCATTTTTCTTGGATTTGATTTTCTGAGTATTCAAAGATTTTCTTCACCTGTATTAATTATGACTCAAGCTCCATGATTTTTCTTTCTAATATTCGTTGGGTTTTGATATCAAAGTTATATTGGTCTCTTTGCATGAGTTAGAAAGCATTCACTCCCTTTCTGTTTTCAAGGACATATTACTGGCTATGATTTCTTTTTAAATGTTTAGCAGAACTCACCAGTTTCATTGTTTTCTCTGGGGGAAGGTTTTGAAAATTAGTTTCTTAGATATATAAAATGCTATTACAATATTTTTTCTTTCCATGCTAGTTTTCTGAATCTGTGTTTTTGGAGTAGTATGCACATGTCACCTAAGTTGCCAAAATTGCTGGCACAATATTGTTTTACATCCTTAAGAAAAATAAAAGAACTAACCTACAATCCAGCAATCCCACTCCTGGGCTTGTATCCACAGGTATGAAATCAGTCTGTGAGAGACACTTGTGCCTCATGATTACTGCCCCCGAGTACTCAGGAAAGCCAAGCTAAGGCCCCACCCTAAGTGTTTATTGACAGATAAATGGATAAAGAAAATCTAAACACAAAGGAATACCATGTAGCCTTTAAAAAAGTGAAAGTTGCATCATTCGCAACAATATGGATGAACCTAGAGGATATTAAGTTACAGAAGGAAAACTGCTACATGGTCTCACTCAGGTGGACTCTCAAAAAGTCAGTCTCATCTCAAAGAAGCCGAGTGTGGAACCATGATGATCAGAGGCACGGGTGGTAGTGCAGGGAGAACGGGCAGAGGTCAGTGGGCGGGTAGATGTTATAGTCAGATACCTGGCATCCTATTGCAGAGAAGGAGGACTGTAGTCATAACAATGTATTGGATATTTCAAAATAATTAGCAGAGGATTGGTAGTGTTCTTACCACAATGAAATGATAAATGTTTGAAGTGGTGGATATTCTAAATACTCCAGTTTGATCATTATGCAATGATACAAGATCAAAAATCCAACTGGGGGCCAGCATTGTGGCATAGCAGGTAAAGCTGCTGCCTGTGATGCTGGCACCCCATATGTGTCTTAATTTATGTTCCAGCTGCTCCACTTCCAATCCAGCTCCCTGATAGTGGCCTGGGAAAAGCAGTGGAAAATGGCCTAAGTTTTGGGCCTCTGCCACCCATCTGAGAGACCAAGAAGAAGCTCGAGGCTTGTGGCCATTTGGGGAGTGAACAAGTGGATGGAAGCTCGCTCTCTCTCTGTCCCTCTGTCTCTCTGTCTATCTTTAACTCTGACTTCCAAATAAATAAATACATCTTTAAAAAACCAAATTGTACTCTATAAATATGTATAATTACATGTCAATCAAAAAGTAAAAATTTGGGGAAGGTATTTGGCACTTGATTAAGACATTGCCTGGGACACCTGCATCCCATATAGAACCCAGGTCTGAGTCCTGACTCCACTTCTGATCTCAGCTTCCTGCCCCTGCACACTGGGGAGGCAGCAGGAGATGGCTCATGTAATTAGGTCTCTAATATGCACGTGGAAGACTCAGATCGGGTTCCCATTTCCAGGCTCAGCCCTGGCTGTTACAAGCATTTGGGGAGTGACCCAGGGGGTTGAAGTGCTCTCTCTCTTTCTCTTTGCCTCTTTCTCTCATCTCTCACTCTCTCTGCCTTTCAAATTTAAAAAAAAAAAAATGACAAATTTAAAACAGAATGCCAAGGTATAAAAACATTTACTATGTGATCAGGAAATTGAATACACCACCTCATCTTTTCAGAGTTACTCCTGTTACACATTTTCCAGAAACATATACACAGTTTGCATGTGTGTCACCTGGCCGTGGTCACATGGCCAGTGAGTGGCAGAGCCAAGGGAGCAACCTGGGCTGCTGACCCTCCGAGTCCCAGACAGTCTGCTCTCAAGCTTGGAGTCAAACACCAAACTTCCCAGCTACCCCTTCTCCCCACTTGTTAAGTCGCCACAGCTAGGGACGGGGCTGTGTTGGAGGCGCCTCTGTGGTGCAGGTCTCCTAACTCAGGTGCTAACTGCTCCTTCCTTATGCAGGTGCTCAGTGACGGTGGCTTTCACGTCTTGTCTGTTGACTACAGAGGTACGTGCTAAGAAAACTGCATGGATTTGTTTTCTGTAATTGGCTGGAGGCTATGGAAGACCCCTTTCTTTGGAGATAGTGGTAATGCATTGGCATTTTCTTGCTGCCAGGGTTTGGAGACTCTACAGGGAAGCCCACAGAGGAGGGACTGACTGTGGATGCCATCTGTGTCTACGAGTGGACCAAGGCAAGAAGTGGCATGACCCCCGTGTGTCTCTGGGGCCACTCGCTGGGTACAGGGTGAGTGAGCCATGAAGGTGGGTTCTTCAGGGGAGGGTCCTTGGGGCTGGAGTGTGTATCAAAGGCAGCAGCCAGCAGTGGGAGGAGCACTGGGCTGGGAGACAGTCACTCTTCTCCGGCCCCTCTCGCACTCCGGAAGTGTCCAGAAAGCTTGCCATGTCGGTGTCACTTTCAAGTCTGTAGTTACCTGTGACACTGAAGTCTGTGCTGAAACACTCCTTGAGAGTTTTAAAGGAAAGGGAGCTTAATGGATGTTCTGTGGAACCTCTTGAAATCCGGTGCATAATTTTGCGTGTATATGCATTTTCTACCCAGAGCGCCCAGAGCTTTTACCCAATGCACGTTCTGCATGTTCCATGCTGCACTGCTTACCTGACTGTTTCAGTTCTTGCTTCACATCTATGCCAATCTTCATTGCTTTACAGAGTTGCCACAAATGCTGCAAAAGTATTAGAAGAGAAAGGTAATACAAAATCCTTCAATGGTATCCTCTTTTGGCTTCAGTGGGAAAATATAAACAGTGTGTACACTGGTACCCAAAGCATCCCAACTGGACAGAGAGAGGTCTTCCATTTGCTGGTTCACTCCCCAAATGGCTGCTACAGTCAGGGCTGGGATGGTCCAAAGCCAGGAGCCAGGAGCTTCTTCTGGGTCTCCCATGTAGGTGCAGGTGCACTTGGGCTGTCCTCTGGTGCTTTCCAAAGATCACTGGCAGGAGTAGGAAGTGGAGCAGCCCGTACTTGGAACAGCACCTGTATGGGATGCTGGAATTGCAGGCAGCGGCTTTATCTGCTAAGCTACCATGCCAGTTCCTGTATATCATATTGATATCAATGTTTCTCAAAATGATCTGACAACTGCCTGTATCAGAATCTACTGGGGCAATAGTTAAAAATGTAGGTCCTCTGGATCCCAGCTGGTTTCATGAATGAGACTCTGTGATTTGGGCCAGATAATTTTTTTAGATAAAAAAATTAGAATTCACTCCATATACAGAGATGGTAGAAAAATATAAAAGTTCATTACACCAGTGCCATAGAATTTTATAATTCCAAAGCCAGTTATCTGCTGGGCTTTGTGTTGGGGGTGTAGCTGTATTTTCGTATGTGTGGTTACTTTGGACTGTGCAGTGCATCTGACACATGGCGGCATGATCTTCTTTTACAAATAACTCGCTTTTCTTCCGGCAGGCAGTTACGGCAGAGACAGCTCACCTTAATCCAATCAGAGACTGACTTGCTCTGTAGCTGGGCTTCGGTCTCTATGAGGCAGGTGTGCTTCTGGCTCACCAGTACCCCTAGTGTGAAGTCCTTCGAGGCTGTGACCAAAAGCCGCTCGTGTACCAGGGTCCTCCCTTGTCCGACCTTGAACTCTTATTTCTGTCCTTTAGATTCTGTGAGAAAGTTCCAAGTCTCACCGAGGTCTACTCCTCTCTGCCATCACCATTGCTTTCAGGGCTTCCAGTGCTTGGGAGGGAGGGGCAGATCGAACTCTGAGCTTTGTCTCTTAGCTCTGCAATTCTGGATCGGTAGCCCCCACATGCCTCCAAACATAGCCATATATGCATGCATGTCTCATACATGTACATGTATGGACCGAGCTGTGCTCTGCTACATCCTTTTTTTTTTTTTTTTTAAAGATTTATTTATTTTACTTGAAAGGGTTACACAGAGAGAAAAGAAGAGGCAGAGAGGGAGGTCTTCCATCTGTTGGTTCTCTCCCCAATTGGCTGCAATGGCTGGAGTTGTGCCGATCCAAAGCCAGGAGCCAGGAGCTTCTTCCGGGTCTCCCACATGCGTGCAGGGGCCCAAGGATTTGGGCCATCCTCTACTGCTTTTCCAGGCCACACCAGAGAGCTGGATTGGAAGAGGAACAGCCGGGACCTGAACTGGCACCCATATGGGATGCCGGCACTGCAGGCAGCAACTTTACCCTCTATGCCACAGTGCTGCCCCCACTCTGCTACATCCTTAACAAAGGTCTTTAGACCCTTCCTTCCTCCTGTATTCTTTTGTTTAGCTTATCCAAGCCATGAAAATCTGGCTGTGTTCTTAGATGAAGGTAGTAGTTTTGGGGGTGGGTGTTCTGCACAGCAGTTAAGCTGCTGCTTGCGATGCGCACATCCCATACTGGAGAGCCTGGGTTTGAGTCCCAGGCTCTGATTCCAATTCCAGCTTCCTGCCAATGCACACTCTTGAAGGCAATAGGTGATGGCTCAAATATTCAGGTCCCTGCTACCCACATGGACCTAGATGGAGTTCCTGGCTCCTAGCTCCAGGCTGGCCCAGCCCCAGCAGCTGTCTGCATTTAGAAACCAAACTAGCAGATGGAAGATGTCTCTGTCTCTCCCTTTGTCTCTCTCTCTCTCTCTCTCAGCCTTTCAAATAAAATAACTTTTTTAAAAAAAGAAAAACAAGGTGGTAATGTTTTCAACCATTATATGTATAAGAAGCTTGTTAACAAGGCACATTCTCAGCCTCACCCCGAAGATTCAGAGTCACCTGTATGGTGTGGGGCCCTGGAATTTACATGGTTTATAAACTTCATGAATGATGTTCATTCAGATAACACATGTGCAAAACCTAAAGGACCCCTTGTTTAAGGAAGAAGATTTTGACTAAGGAAGTTACTGATTTTTAAAAATGTTATTATTTTTAAGGATGCCCAGTTGATGCCATTGTCTTGGAAGCTCCATTTACCAACATGTGGGTTGCATGCATCAATTATCCCTTGTTAATGGTGAGTTTCTGATTCATTGTTGCAAGACATCAAAGTATACACTACTTCCCCACATGTTCTGTTATTAATTACCTTCTTTTTCTCAACTAGTTCTATATGTTCCTAACTCATTCTAACCTGAGACAGTGCAATAACCTGTTACAATTAAAGAGAAGATACTATGGCTTTGGATTTGGTAGTTCTATGATTTTCTTCTAACAGAATAGGTAACTTACTATGGGTGAAAGCTTTATCTACTTATTTTTAAAATTTTATTTGAAAGGCAGAGTTACAGGGTGGGAGATGGGGGAGGGGGAAGAGAGAGAAATCCTCCATCCACTGGTTCACTGCCCAAATGGCTGCAACTGCCAGGGCTGGCTATGCCAAAGTCAGAACCTGCAGCTCCATCCTGGTCTCCCATGTGGGTGCAGGGACCCAGGGACTTGGGCCATTTTCTACTGCCTTTCCAGATGCACTAGCAGGGAGCTGGATCTGAAGTGGACCAGTTGGGACTCCAGCTGGCACTCACAGGGGATGCTGGCGTCCTAGCTTCACATGCACCACAATGCTGGCCCCGAAAGCCTTTTTTCTAAAAAAATATTTTTTTTCCAAAGCAACTTTACTACTTTATTCTTCTACCCAGTATGTGAGTTTGGTTGCTTCATATGCTTGTTTTCCTACTGATAGGTCATAGTAGTTTTAATTTGTGCTTCCCTGATGACTAATGAGGTGAGGCAATTTTGCTTGAGTATCATCACTTATGAGGTATTATTTCATGGCTTTTGCCCATTTTTCCATTGAATTTAAATTTTTTTTTTAGAAATTCTTAATAGATGCTGGACGTGAGTCATTAAAAATTTTTGGTATTGTAAATACATCCTATTATTTGGATTTGTATTTTTACTCTCAAAATGATTTATCATACTGCAAGGTGCTCCTAAATTTGAGGCAGACCAGTTTACCAGCATTCTTGTTTATGTTAGTTCTGTCAACTTTTTGTTGTAGATTTTCTGAGGTTCCATTATTAGGAGGTATATGCCTAATAATTTAATGATGTAGCTTTTATATCTTCCAGGTGGGGATTTATCCTTTTTTCATTATGAAATTTCTTCCCTTTGTGAATAGTGGTTCTGGAATGAAAGTCAGCATTGCCCAACATTAGCCAATCTTCTAGATGTCTGTGTGGTTTATCTTTTTCTACTCCTTGAGTCTCATCTTTTTTGAATTCTTACATCTAATGCATATATCTAATAAAAACCAGATGGTAGAGTTTTGATTGCTTTTCCAGGATGGGAGACTTGGGCTAATAACTGCAGTAATTGCTCTGTTTATATTTAACCTACTTTCTTCTTTTCCATCCATGTCATCTGTGTTCTCTCACTTTACCCTTCTGCTCTCTGACTCGGCAGCCTTGTCCCATGGAGGACAGCGCCGAGGGGTGGGCTAACCCCTCTGCTCTTCCCTTCTTTTTGGAAGGAGTTCTCTCAAGACATCGCTGCATGGGCAGGTGTCTGATGAGTTCAAAAGAGTTTAAAAAAATTTTCCCCCAGTGTTTCTAGTTATCTTGGGCACAAGGCTTAATCTCTAACTATCCTTCTATTATAAGAGTTTGGAATTTAATAATTAATACATACAGGTGCTCCTCAAGTTACTATTGGTTATATCCTACTGCAAGTTGAAAACACCCCAAATCAAACTCTAGTACAAGGAGAAGTTTCAAAAAGTTCAGAGAAAATGTGTATTATGAACAAACATGTATGGGTTTCATTGTTTCTGTTCCAAAGCAGACTTACTGTTTAATTCCATTTTCCATGAACTTCTCTAAAGCACCCTGGTACACCTAGCCTGGTACACCCATCTGAGCCACACAGCACACACAGGGATGGGAGACTTTTTTCAGCCAAGTGCCATTTGGATATTTATAACATCACTCGTGAGCCATACAAAATTATCAACTTAAAAATCAGCCTGCTGTAGATTAAACTGAATTCCGAGCCCTGCCTGCAGCTGCCTTGGCAGGGCCAGAGCAAAGGGCTTCGTGGGCTCACACTGGTCATTCCCCACCCCTGTGTGTACAGCATTAGTGGTTTCCCCTTATGACTCCACAAGGCTGAGAGCCACAGCTGGCTGCCACCACCCCGCCGAACAAGACAGTACTGTGCTAAGTATCTCCAGCCCAGGAAAACACGACATTCACAATTTGAAGTACTTACAGTTTCCACTGTATGTGCATGGCTTTTGCACCATTGTAAAGCTGAAATTCTCTGCACATCATTGGGAACCTGCTGTAGTTCAAGGCCTTCTCCAGTCTGGAAGTGTCATAGTCCTGGAGTGTGGCATGGTCTTTGGGAAAAATGGCTCTGGCGTCTTACTTTCTGCGTTTGATTTCCAGGGCTGGCACATAGCAGCTGTGTCACCTGTTACTAATTGCTTTTAGTGCTTCTACTGCCTCATCTAGAAAGTGGAGTAATTGCAGTCTATTTGAGATTGCTGTGATAGCTAAATTAATGAAAAGCACCCACAGCAGTGCCTGGCCTGCAGGAAGCACTCAGTGCAGTTCAGCTGTTTTTCTCTGGGATGCAACTCTGATCATTAAGGTTGCATGAGGCCGGCGCTGCAGCTCACTAGGCTAATCCTCCGCCTTGCGGCGCTGGCACACTGGGTTCTAGTCCCGGTCGGAGCGCCGGATTCTGTCCCGGTTGCCCCTCTTCCAGGCCAGCTCTCTGCTATGGCCCGGGAGTGCAGTGGAGGATGGCCCAAGTGCTTGGGCCCTGCACCCCATGGGAGACCAGGAGAAGCACCTGGCTTCTGCCTTCAGATCAGCGCGGTGTGCTGGCCGCAGCACGCAGGCTGTGGTGGCCATTGGAGGGTGAACCAACGGCAAAAAGGAAGACCTTTCTCTCTGTCTCTCTCTCTCACTGTCCACTCTGCCTGTCAAAAAATTAAAAAAAAAAAAAGGTTGCATGAGAGACTGTGAGGCTGGGAGCAGTAAGGATGTAGTAAAAGGCTGGGGTCCCAAGCTAAAGGCATCTTCTGCTTGTTTGGAGACATGGAAAGTAAGTGGGAGACATAAAGCATCATCAGAGGTTTTCCCAGGGCATCTTGGGAAGAACTTGGTTACTCAGAACAGGAAGGCAGCCTGATATAGTGGGAAAAGAACCCGGGCTGGGAAACAAGACAGATTTGGGGTGCAACCCAGCCTCTGCCACCAGCCCTGTAGGACCCTGGTAAGTGGTTTCCCTTCTCTGAATGACCCCATGTTTTGCACTGGCGTTGACAATGGCTGGTGCCTGGTGTTGTGCAGGTGGAATTAAGATAACGTGGGACCCAGTAGGTACTCACACACAGTACTTGCTCCTATTGCCCTCTCTCTGTGTTATGAAACACAAGGGAGGGGTTGGGGAGGACCTAGGACCATCCTTTCAGGGCTGAGCTCAGGCATGCACGCAGGTGTTGTATGTGATAGAAACTGCGCGAGGGGCAATTTCAAGTTTCCGTAAAGGTCCACCACCCTCGCTGTCCTCTAAGGAGTCTGGCATCACTGAGTTCGCTTAGAGATGGGGCAACCGAGGCTTAGAGGCTTGCGCGATTGGCACCTCCCTCCGTGCTGGGTCTCCTAAGCTCAGGCACACAGCCTGGGCAGCAGCGGCTTGGCCGCGAAAGCCCGGCCAGGTGGGGATGAGCGCCCGTGAAGCTGGGAGTTGTTGTCTTGAGCAGATGGCTGGGGCCTTCCCAAAGCAGCAGCAGAGTTCCTACAGCTGGTACTTGGAGTTGGTATCTGGTGGTGTTCCAGGAGAGAGAGGAAGGCAGGAGCCCGCGGCCGTGCGCTGGCCCCGGTGGTGGGGGATGGCGTGACTCTGGAGAGAGCGTGGAGTGACGAGTGGGCTGATTTGCCTCCGCGCGCTTTTTCACGATTTCACACGGTCGCCACCGCGGGCCTCTCGGTGACGTGTCCTCAGAGGAGTTGTTATGACAGGTGTGGGGAAATCAAAGTCGAGAAAAAGAGAAAAGCAACCAAGACACGTGGCCCTTGGCGTAGGAGAGGAAGGAGGAGAAAGAAGGAGGAGAGGCCGTGTGGGGACCATGTGACCGCGGTCGAAGGCGTGTCCTCCAGGGGGACGGGCGAGGTCCCCGAAGCCAGCCCAGCCCGAGGGAAGCGGAAGGAGGCAGTAGCGGGGCCAGCCCACCTGGCTTGCCTGCAGTTTCTTCCCAAACTCCCTGCAAGGTCGTGAATGCCTTTTTAAAGCCAGAAAAAAGTTTTCAAAATCTTCATTATGTTTGGAGAGCCCCCATGTCCCAGTTCTTTGTATGTCTACGGTTCACAGAGGGAAGCTGTAACAAATGACATGATGACTATAGGGCAAGTTTCAATGCTTTTTCTTTGTAAAAAATTAAGCAGAAGTTGGTATTGATGGGCCTCAGCAGACCCATTCTGTGCCATTCCCTTCCCTTGGCAAAGACCCATCTTCTGGCCTGTACCTCCTTCACTCCTCTGTGCATGGAAGTCCACCGCAAAGTCCTGTAATGCTTTGCTGCTCTTTGCAAACTTTATTAAATCTGAAATGTAATTAATAGGATGTTTTTAGGGTGTATGAACTCAATTATTGATTGCAAAATATTGGGAAGGTGGACTTAGCCTTCTATATACTGCAATTTTCCATGGAAGAAGAAATTCAGAATGTTTTGAATGATAATTGCTAAATTTTGAGACCTATGGTCATTGTTAAAACCTAAAATGTTTTCTAAAACACTATAATACTAAAATCATATTTAAAAGTGTATAATGTTCAAGCCCTCTAAAACTAATTCTCCATGCATTGCATACTTTAGCCAGAAATTTTGTCTAATCAGAATAGTCTATCCCTCAACTCAACTAGTCAGTCATGTTCATGGCAGAAGCAATGTTTAGATTTTGTTGAACACTGCTCTCTTTTGAGTACTTTTATTTATATTATTATTATTATTTTGACAGGCAGAGTGGACAGAGAGAGAGACAAAGAGAAAGGTCTTCCTTTGCCATTGGTTCACCCTCCAATGGCCGCCGCGGCTGGCACACTGTGCTGATCTGATGGCAGGAGCCAGGTACTTATCCTGGTCTCCCATGGGGTGCGGGGCCCAAGCACTTGGGCCATCCTCCACTGCACTTCCTGGCCACAGCAGAGAGCTGGCCTGGAAGAGGGGCAACCGGGACTAGAACCCAGTGTGCCGGCGCCGCAAGGAGGAGGGTTAGCCTAGTGAACCACAGCGCCGGCTATATTATTATTTATATTTAAACATTTATTTGCAAGGCCATTTGAATTTTTTTTAAAAGGACAGGATATATAAACAACATCTTTACAGTTGTTTTCTGTGAAGGTAGGCTACGTATGACTTATTTCCCCTTCATTCCTTTTTTTCCCCAAATTCTCTATGATAACATAAATTACTATTTAAAATCATAAAAGTTGTATTTAGATTTATTATATTTCTATGCTACGCTGGTTCATAGTGGTTGACTATATCTAATGGCATAGCTATGGGGCAAGTATTAGTCACCGTTTTCTTTCTACAAACTAGATCTGCCGGAAGTTTCCACGATGTTCACGTGCACTCATGGATGCCATGAAGAGAGACAGAATAGTCTTCCCCAGTGATGAAAAGTAAGTCAGCGCTGACAAGGTGACATCACGTAGAGGGGCCTGGCCGACCAGCCTGGGGTTGACTGGGAGACGAGCAATCTGAATACCGTTCTCATCTTTCTTAGAATATCGTTCCATCACTCTTACATGGGTCCTCGGGTCTGGAAGAGGCTATCTATGAATTTCTGTTACTTGCTGTTTTCTTCATTTGTAATCCAGGGACTTCCACAGTTCAGTGCTCTCTGAAGTCCCACGGGCAGCTGTGTGTCTAGGGCCTGTCGGGACCTTGGGAAGGTCCTCCAGGGCCTGGTTTAACACGCCTGGGGGACCCCTCACTTCTAGGCGTTATTCCCTGTGGAACAAACACTCATCCCCTCCTGCGGCTATCCTGACAGTGAACGTGGAAAATTTAAGAATGCTTTCAAATGGGCAGTTGTTGTCAGTATGCTGCCTTCACCACACTTGAGGGAATCCTGTGTGCTCAGGAGTCACTGTGGCAGGGATGCATGTTGGAATTTGGGAAGGCCAGGGAGGGATGGCTTGAGAAAGTTCTGGAGTGGGAGACAAGACATTCTACCTCCTGCAGCCGCTCTGAATTACCAGGCTGGGAGGTTGACCAGGAAGCCGATCAAACCTGCTCCCTGCACATCCCTCATGCACATGTGGGGGGGGGGGGAGGAAGGGAAATGCATTGCTGCAAAGAGGCCACTTTGGTTCTGTGGCAGTTTCTGTTGTGTTGAATGATTTATAGTCTGTTCATTAAAATGTTCCAGTATTACGAAACAACGTAGAATAAAGAAGATGCGGTTTTTGTAACACGGTACGGATTCCGTGTCTCAGTGTTTCTTCCCCAAAATCACATAGAAGGACATTTCATTAAACTGTGTGAGCACCTGGAAGCCAAGGGCGCCTTGCCTGGGGAATCAAAAGGTTCCCACGGAAGCTATTATGCTTCGCAAGGAAGCCAGGCGACCTCTGGCGTTGGGGGCAAGCCCGCCGCGACACGGTGCGGGATTCCGGAACTGAAGGCTCTCCTTCCACCTGTCCCCAGTGTCAAGTTCCTGTCCTCCCCGCTGCTCATCCTACACGGAGAGGACGACAGGACGGTGCCTCTGGAGTGTGGGAAGAAGGTAAACGGAGAGCCCGGCACCACCCCCACAGCGGGCCGTGCTCGCTTCGCTGTCGGCCACTCAGCGGCACTGGGGTCTGACGTTCCAGGCGTCCCCAGGGCCCTGACTCAGCACCCTGCCTGGCTTACACAGCAAGCCACCGTGTCCTTGGCTAGTCAGCTCAAAGGCCCGTGTGTGCCAGGGCCCGGTTCCTCCATGGGGTCGCGGGCTGTTGTGGGAACCTCCAGGCAGGCGGTGTCTGTTACAGCAGTTCTAAAATCAGAGCGGCCCCTGGCCTGGTGGTTGGAACGCGCACGCCCCCTGCCGGATGCCTGGCTCGACTCCCGACTCCAGCCTCCTGCTATGCGGGCTCTGCGAGCTGCAGCTGATGGCTCAGTAGCTGGGTTCCTGCTTCTCTTCTGGGTGACCTGGGTTGAGTTTCCGGCTCCCAGCTCGGCAGAGGCCCTGATGCTCTGAGCATCCGAGGAGCGAACCAGTGAGTGGGAGCTCTGTCTGTCTCTGTCGCTTTTCTGAAATGTCAAAGGAACGCGGTGGATGTGGGGCTTTGCTGTCTGCACATCTCTGCGGGAGTGGGGTCCACAGTAACCTCTTGTGCCTCCGCAGGGCGCTGCTGGTGAGGAGGGCGAGGTTAATCCGTGTTCCCTTCCAGGGAGAAAACCCTTGGCTTTGACTCGCCAGCCTCTGAGAACCTGTCTTCCTGTCTCGTGCAGCTCTATGAAATCGCACACACAGCATACCGGAACAAAGAGAGGGTCAAGATGGTTATCTTTCCTCCCGGCTTCCACCACAACCTCCTTTGTAAAAGCCCCCTCCTGATAATGACCGTGAGGTAAGAGTGGCTGTGCTGAATGTCAGTATCCTCTCCTCCAGGTTTACTGAGCCCTGGAGGTGGGGAAAGGGTGCGAGCTGACCTTGGTGCCTTCTCTGCAGGGATTTCCTGAGCAAGCAGTGGGCCTGAGGGCTGGAACCGGCAGGAAGACTTGGTCCCAGCGCCACCTGTGATGTGCGTTATTTTCGTGCAAGGCCATTTGGATGAGCTGAAGCCATCTGCCATTTCAATAAGGCAGGCGTGGGTGCTGGGTGGATGGGATGTCCTCACTTAGCTCTGCTGTGTGAAGTGTGCAAAACGTCCGAGTGGGGAATAAGAACTTGGTAGAATGTGGATGTCATCTGTGTAGTGATCCAAGATCCCGGGGATGCTATGCATAAGGTGGAAGCCGTGGCTGGAATGTCCGTGTCTGTCCCAGAATTCCTGTGTTGAAGCCCAACCGGCAGTGTGATGGTCTTAGGAGCCGAGCCTTTTGGGGTGGGTGTTAGGTCACAGGGCTGAGCGCACATGGGTGGGGCTGGTGCCCTTACAAGACAGGCCTAAGTCAGTCCCTTACCTCTTCCACTGTGTGAGGACACAGGAGAAGGCGCCATCTGTGAATCAGGATGTAGCCCCTACGACACTCGGAATCTGCCAGCGCCTTGCTCTTGGACATCACAACCTCCAAAAATCGTACTGTCGGGTTAGGACATTTCCCTACCTCGGCCTGAATGGATTAAGACAGTGATCCCAGCTTTGGACTTAGATAGCAGTGGGAGAAAGGTGTTCTGATGTAGCTAAAGGATTTGTATTTGAGCTTAGTTCATGTAAAGGGTCTTAAAACGTCCCAAGTAAGTGTCTAGTTTTCTGATTAGTTTTGAGGGAAGTCCTAGGGGGCTACTGATTTGCTCTAAAATAATGGTTTGTCACTCACATGGCCCCTGGAAATTGATACTTTATTATCAGCCCTATTATCCTTTTCTTCCTCTTCCCTTAACTAGATCATTAGCTAACAAAAGAAAACGAAATCAGTGAATGTTGTAAAAATCTTCACATTCAGTTAAGAAGCTGTGTTTCCTAGAGACAGTTTCCAAGTCAATTCCCATTAGCTGCGTTCAGGCCACTGCTAGGTTCACTGGCTAAGGAAATCTTGAGATCTGAAGGCTCCATGTCCCAGATGTCCCTGGCGTACTCCTTAATGGTGCGGTCGCTGGAGAATTTCCCCGAGGCAGCGATGTTTCGGAGTACCATGGTGTTCCAGGCCTTTGGGTTCTGTAAACAGCAAATACAAGACAGACATCAAACCACACCCAAGCACCAAGCGCCTTTCGCAGGGAGGTGGGAAGGAACCAGGAAGCTGCAGCGAGTTATGGGCACACTGGCTCCACAGCCGAGAGCTTAGGTGGGAAAGACTGCTTCTCTCATCCTCAGAATATACTTCTCTTGGGAATGAAAGAAAGGACTGTCCATTAAACGAGAAGGCACGGGTGTGAATTCTCCAGGTATTCACTGCTGCAGTGATTCCAGTGTTGTGACAGCTCAGCCATGTTTCCCATGCTTCAGTCGGAGTGAAGGTACCTGCCTATACACCAGGGATGGGGGCATCCAGCCGCAGCTGTATAAGGACCATGGAATCATTTGGTCTGGCCCTGCAAGGCAGCAGTAGGTGGGGCTTGAAGTATGGTGGGCTACTGTTCAGCTGACAAATTTGAATGGCTCATCAATATCCAAATGGCCCTTGGCAGAAAAGCAGGTTGCCCACCCTTGCTCCATGGGGAAGGAGGAAACCAACATTCATTGTGGGCTGGGTACCATGTCAAGAGACTGAACCTGTGGCTCACAAGGTGGGAAAAGCGCTGCTCTGCCCCGAGTTACAATGCAGGCAGACAGGCAGCGAGAGCTCCGCCGACTGCTCAGCTTTGCTCGTGCTTCCTCAAGTACCTGTCCTGGTACGTTCACACTAGGTCTCAGAGTCTCCACTGCGGTTTCAAAACAGGGGCACTGAGGGCTTTATCCTTAAAAGAAATGATCATCTCAAAATCTCATAACTTTATGTAAAAGAATATAAGAAACTTTTATAGTCTTATGATTTTTGTAAAGGACTTTAAAAGTTTATTGGGAACAATCAGGACATTATCCAAAGCCATTAGGAAAGCATTTAAGAGAATGACTAAAATTACCATCATTCTTTAAGGTTTTGCAAAACAGTCTTGAAATTAGTTCATTCAGATTTGGAAACTTAGTATAATGAGAAGAGAATAAAAGTTTCCTCTCCTCATGTTCTGTAACTGGTTAAGTGGAGAATGCATGAAGTTCCCAGCCGTGTGGGTCACGTTTATGAAGCCTCAACAATACACTTACTGTGCAGAGCAAAGACTGCAGTGTGCATCAGTGAGTGGGAAAACGTGATGCCACACTGGGCTTCAGGATGGGCTTCCTCAGATCTGGGCCCTAATCTCACAGAGGACACCCCCTGCACTAAGCTGACACTGCCAGCCTTCCTTCCCTAGTGCACAGTTCCCTTCCCTGGTCTGGTTTTCTTTCTTGACATTGTCTATATTTCTTGCTATTCTTTTTCCTCTGTCTCTGTGGCTGCTCTCTCCAGTGTTCAGAAAACAGGCAGTGAGCCATTTATTAACTGCCATGAACTTGAACTTACTGTGATCCATGTGCTGTTAAGGGACTGCGTATGAGTCTACCGGAAGTGTTGTAGTCAGCACAGGTTTTTAAAATGAGATTTATTTATTTTATTTGAAAGGCAGAATGAGAGAGAGAGAGAGAAAGAGAGAAAGAGAGAAAGAGAGAGAGAAAGAGAGAGAAAGAGAGAAATAGAGAAAGAGAAAGAGAAAGAGAGAGAAAAAGAGAGAAAGAGAGAAAGAAAGAGAGAAAGAAAGAGAAAGAGAAAGAAAGAGAGAAAGAGAAAGAGAGAAAGAGAAAGAGAGAGAGAATGAATATCTACTCTCCACTGGTGGACTCCTCAAATGGCCAAAACATTTGGGACTGGGCCAGGCTGAAGTCAGGAGCCTGGAACTCCATCTAGGTCTCCTATGTGGATGGCAGGGACCAAAGCACCAGGGCCATCTTCTGCTGCCTTCCCAGGTGCATTAGTAGGGAGCTGGATCAGAAGGGGAGTGCACCTGATACTTGAACTGGTGCTCTGTTATGGGGTATCGGTGTTGCAAGCAGTGGCTTAGCCTGCTGCTCCACAGTGCCACCCCCAGCATAGGTCTTTAATGATCCTATTTTAAACCCCCAATGGGACATTGGGATGACTCTAAGAACCACCCTGTCTGGGCCGGTGCTATGGGGCAGTAGGTTAAGCTTCTGCCTGTAGTGGCAGCACCACATATGGGCTTCTGCCTGTGGTGGCAGCACCACATATGGATTTGTGTCCCAGCTACTCCTCTTTTGATCCAGCTCTCTGCTATGGCCTGGGAAAGCAATGGAGGACAGCCCAGTGCTTGTGCCCCTGCACCTGCATGGGAGACCCAGAAGAGGCTCCTGGATCCTGGTTTCGGATCAGCACAGCTCCTGCGGTTACTACCATTTGGGGAGTGAACCAGTGGATGGAAGACCTCTCTCTCTGTCTCTCCCTCTCTCTGTAACTTTGTATCTAATAAGTAAATAAAACTTTAAACAACAATAACAACAAAGAACCACCCTGTCACAGGAAAGAAATAGAAAGAAATGTTAGTGAGCTCGTGGAGTCTAACTTCCTCCTGAATCTGTTGCTTTGGCATAGCTGAAATTCACTAAAAGCCTCTGCCCACAGAGCCGACCAGCCTGTGCGCGTGTTTACCAGACCCACGTAGACGGCTATTTGATGGAGGTGCGTATGTGCATGTGAAGGCTGACTCACGTGGATCTAGACTGCTGTTTTTCTGGTAACCTACCTTCCTTCCTTCCTTCCTTCCTTCCTTCCTTCCCTCCTTCCTTTCTCTCTCTCTCTCTTTCTCTCTCTCTCTCTTTCTTTCTTTCTAAGATTTATTTATTTACTTGAAAGTCAGAGTTACACAGAGAGAGGATAGGCAGAGAAAGAGAAAGAGAGAGAGAGAAAGAGGGAGAGAGGTCTTCCATCTACTGGTTCACTCCCCAGTTGGCTGCAATGGCCAGAGCTGTGCCAATCTGAAGCCAGGAGCCAGGAGCTTCCTCCAGGTCACCCACACAGGTGCAGAGACCCATGGACTTGGGCCATCCTCTACTGCTTCCCCAGGCCAAAGTAGAGAGCTAGATTGGAAGTGGAGCAGCCAGGACTCGAATTGGCGCCCTTATGGGATGTTGGCACTGTAGGTGGCAGCTTTACCCACTATACCACAGTGCCAGTCCCTGTTCTTTCTTTTTTAAAAACTCAAATATGAAACCTGTCCTCTTATGTATGTTTATTTCTATTCATACAGACCCTACTCCATGAGTTGTCCAGGAGAGGTACTTATTCTTGCAAATTTCGAAGAGTAAAGGGTCAGCCCTTATGCTAATAAACTAAGGCCCAGCCTTGGTCATCTTGGGTTTTTGGGTACAGGGGATGAGCATGCCCAGTGCTGGGTCAGATCCTTGGTGGGGTGGGCAGTGGGGGGGGGGTTGGCATCTGTACTGTGAGAGAGCCCTGCCTTGGAGAGTCTGGTGTGCACCCAGCACTACGCAGGCTGCTTTGAGGGGAGGGACCTTGATTTTGCTCAAGCTGTGGTCTCGGTGGCTGACACGGAGAGATCCCCAGTGCCTCTCTGAGGCTGGAGGTCCGTCCTTTCCTGGTCAGGCCTGCTATCTGGCAGGTGCCCAATAAATACTAAATTATTTGTGATTGTTTTGCTTGAATATCAAACAATTTACAACTGCTACTGAAATCTCACATCCTTACCTCTGCCCGAATGGGGAAGATCAAATTTTGATTACAAGAGCCTGAACAATTTCCTCACTTTTATTTAAAATAATTGGTTAGTGGGTCCCTGCTATTTAGAGTTAATAAAAAGAAATAAAAAATCTTATCAAGTTCCTTTATAAATCTCAGCAACTTACTCACCATGTACAGCTCGCTGACTTTTTCTTGGCACTTGACATATGCTTCATAGTCTGCAAAGACTTTAAACCTGTTGTGTATGGTTTATGATTGGGGGGAAAGACCAAAAGGGTTAATGAATAGACACATGCTAAGATTCCATTTAAAGTTCCCTTCTACACAGTGTCAGGCATGACTGATAAAATTCATCTTTCTCATGACAAGAATTTGACCCAACCTCAAGGTTTTCAGGGTTCTTCCTCCAGGTAGGAATGTCTGGAGGTTGGGTGTATCAGTGGGAGGAAGCACGTGCTGGGTTTGTGGGTCTTATTCTGAAACCTTGCTAGCATCCTTGACAGAGGCGGCTCTTTTTTTTCCCCCCCAAGCCTAGGTTGGCTGATGAGATCCTGGATCTATGCTCATCACATGATGAGATGTAGTTGGTTTAAAATATCCTCGTCCCCTTTTCATGGCTCGGGTAGCATCTGCTTCGAGAACGTACCTGTCGTGGTGAAACAGCATGTTCACGAGGTCTTTGAAGAGGTCCGGCTGCTTAGGGGAGAAGAAGCCATTGTCGATTTGGTCAATGACCAGCTTCAGTTCCGGAAGGGCCTCGTAATACTCTTTGGCCTCATACCTGCAGGGTGGGGGTGGGTGGGGGACGGGAGAGCAGCACTGTCCGTGAGAGCAGAGATACACGGCACACTGCGTCACTGTGAAAAGTGCATTCGTGGAAGGCCTTAAAGATTTCAGCAGGGGATACACTTCTGGATTCACAGGGGTTTTATCCTCCCTAAGTTGGATTTGTTCCTCATAACACAAGACACCGAGAAGGGCAGAGAATGACTATTTTAGGCCCAGAGTAATAGTCCAGTCCAGAGGAACACAGCAAGACCCGCTGTGAAGCAGACTGAATGGCTCTGAAGAAGCGTTGCACCAAGGGGACTGGTGGCTTTTGTCCTCACAGGCTTATTTATTTGAAAGGCAGAGCTACAGAGAGAGAGAGAGGGAGAGATGGGGAGAGGGAGATGTGCACCTGTTGGTTCACTCCCCCAGATGACTGCAGCGGCTGAGGCTGGGCCAGGACAAAGCCAGGAGCCTGGACCTCCGCCTGGGTCTCTTGCATGACTGGCGCACCTTAGCAGGGAGCTGGGGAGAAGTGGAGGCGCCAGGACTTGCCCTGGGGCTCTGACAGGGGATGTGGGAGTTGTAGGCGGTGGCTTTGTCTGCTGTGCCACAGCACCATCCCCTGCAGGTTCTTGGGATTTGTTGTCACCGAGTGGGACTTCATTCTAACAGTCAGGAAATACACTCAACACCTTCCAAATTTGGCGATCCCCGTAGCTCCTCTGGTCAGTGCTCTTTATTTCTTGCCTGAACTCCGGTTAATAAACCAATCTAGTTCTTGAGTGAAAACAAATGTCCCTCAGTGCCTCCCTACACCTGTATCTATGGTTGGCCATCTGTGGGCTCATGTTTTGAGATCTTAAAGGAGCATGAGATAGTAGTCTTCAGAGTAGACACGCACTTCCAACTGGGTTATCTTTTGGTCAAAAATGGCAGTCATTGAGAACTGAGTACTCACTGAGGCCAGCGCTGCAGTGGCTGATAACAATATCAACCTGCCCATGTACCTGGGCCTCAGCTCGCTCTGTTTGCTGGGTCTGTGGCTAGGAGGCTCCCCTGACTCCTCCTGTAATACTTTGTGCTGCCCCATCTCACGTGGCCCCCGGCTCAGCGGGATGGAATCCGTGTGGGCGTGAGGCCCTCCGAGATCGCACTCCCCCCAGCCCCCAAGTCGCCTGCTCAACAAGGAGGAGCTCTCTCACCCTTTCTTGTCCAAAGCAGCCACATCCTCCACCCTCATGCCAAAGATGAATAGGTTCTCTTCCCCAGCTTCCTCTGCCATTTCCACGTTGGCTCCGTCCATGGTCCCGATGGTCAAGGCCCCGTTCAGCATGAACTTCATATTTCCTGTTCCAGAGGCTTCGGTGCCTGCAGTGGATATCTGCTCTGACAGATCTGTGGCTGGAATGACTGCAAGGAAGGCACATTGACATCAGTCATTCTGTCCCTCTAGGTATTATTTTTCTCAATTAAATGAATTTATTTGAGAGGCTGAGAAACAGAGACAGACAGAGTTCCCATCTGCTGGTTCACGCCCCAGATGCCTGCAATGGCCAGAGCTGAGCTGGGGCCAAAGCCAGGTAACTCAATCCAGACCTCCTATGTGGGTGGCTGGAACCCATTTATCTGAGCCATCACCACTGCTTCTCAGGGTCTGCATTAGCAGGGAGCTAGAGTCAGGAGTTGGAGCAAGGACTTGAACTCAGGCACTCCATATGGGATATGGGAGTTAACTGGAATCTGGACCACGGGTCAAGTGCCTGCCCTTAGGTCTTTTTGTGTCATATCTGAGCATTTATCTAGCTGGCCTGTTTTGATAAAATACACCTGCACACCAAGATACACATTCAAGTGACAGAGATGTGCTATACAACTCCATGCTTACACTGCTCTTTCTTGGTCTATAAACTTTTTAAAGGGCATTTTTGGATTCTGTGATTATAAATGTTGACTCTACATTTCTCTTCCCCTTTCTTTTTTCCAATTTTTGCTAATTTTATTTTTATTTCCCTTACTCCATAAGATATATTGCACCATCTTTCTTCCTTCCTTCCTTCCTTTCTTCCTTCCTTCCTTTCTGTCTTTCTTTCTTTGACAGGCAGAGTGGACAGTGAGAGAGAGAGACAGAGAGAAAGGTCTTCCTTTGCCGTTGGTTCACCCTCCAATGGCCGCCACGGCCGGCGCGCTGCGGCCGGTGCACCGTGCTGATCCGATGGCAGGAGCCAGGTACTTATCCTGGTCTCCCATGGGGTGCAGGGCCCAAGCACCTGGGCCATCCTCCACTGCACTCCCTGGCCACAGCAGAGAGCTGGCCTGGAAGAGGAGCAACCGGGACAGAATCCGGTGCCCCGACCGGGACTAGAACCCGGTGTGCTGGCGCCGCAAGGCGGAGGATTAGCCTAGTGAGCCGCGGCGCTGGCCGCACCATCTTTCTTGATCTATTAGATTCAGAGCATCTTCCAACTCCTCTTTCGAAACCTGACAAGATAGGATCCCTCCTTGTCTCAGCTCCCACGGACTTTTCACAGCAGAGAAGCCTTGCGAGTGAGGTCTGCCTGGGGCTGCACAGCAAGCCTCTCCCTTTCAGCCCAATTAGAGCAGCCTGAATCCTGCCCCCAGCCCACCTTAGACGCAAAGGTCAAGACCAAGTCTCTGCTTGACTCTTGAGAGTTTGCATTCCTAGGAACCCGGCTTTTTTTTCTCTTTATACAGACAGTTCTTAAACAGTAACACAGGAGACCCAGAAACACCAAGGAAAGGAAAGTCCCCTGTCTGTCTTTTCAGTTTGGGAAGCAGGTGAAGTAGGCGAAGCTGGCATTTGCATGTGGATGGTGTTTGCCAGCATGTGATGCAACCAAGGGTTCCAGCCTAGGGAAAGGCACCAGGGCTGCTTGCCTGCCCGGCTGCCCAAGTGAAAACCTGCCTGAGACACATCTCAGCCTCCTGATGCCTGCCCTCGTTCCCTGATGCTAAGTGCATGGCCCTGCCTCCCCTGCAGTAACCAGGGGACTGGCTGGGGACTTGGGAATTGGCATTCTCTTGCACAGCAGGGCCAGGCATTGGAGACTCCTCCCAGCGCACACTTTGTATAGAGCACCACCGATACTAGGTCGACACCTCAGGGCAGCCCGCCCCAGCACCCAGTTCTCCCTAACTAGAAGGAAAGTGCACTTGCAAATGTAATCCTGCCACAGGGACTCTGGCAACCTCAGTCCCTTTGTCACTTGGGTCATCTGAAAAATCTCTTGCCTTTGGCCCTTATTCTGCCCAAGAATGATGCCTTCTAAGTCACTAACTCCCTGAGGTTGCCACCGCACACAGCGGTGCACACAGCTTCTAGAATTTTCCCTGGCACCTGCATGCTTCCCAGAGAGGGCCATACCTTTTTCTGCGAGAGACACTCTGTAGTTCTCCAAGAAGATGACTTTCAACTTGCTTCCAACCACGGGGTCATTGTTCACCACGTGTGCCACTGACGTAATCAGCTTTATGATCATTTTGGCCATGTGATATCCGGGAGCAGCCTTGGGGAGGATGTCAACAAAGACAGAAGGCGACCACGATGAATTGGCGACACAGCAAGAGATCAGAGCCCTGCTGTTCCTGTTGAACAGAACCAACTTACTTTGCCACCGATTATGACCGTCCTTGGCACGAACAACTTCTTAGGGTCTTTCTTAATGCCTGAAAAAAATGGAGAAGTGGAAGGAACAGAAGACCGCCAGTGGCCGGTGTGCGGACACCTATGCCTGGGTGGCCGCTTCACCTCGGGTACAGGCGGACTCACGGTTGTACATGGTGATCACGTGCAGGCAGTTCAAGAGCTGCCGCTTGTACTCGTGGATCCTCTTCACGTGTACGTCAAACATGGAGGAGGGGTTGATCTTGACTTTGTACTCCTTTTCCAGGAACTGGGAGAACTTCAGCTTGTTCTCCTGTTGAGACAGTGCACGGTGCCAGAGGCCCACTGGCTCAGAGGCTCTGGGTGCTGGGTTCTGAGACAACTGGAGCGTAAACCCTCAGAGTGCCGCCGAGGGGGACCTCACCGGAAGCCTCACCTGCTTCACGTTGGCGATTTCCCGCAGGAAGACATCGTCGCCCAGGAAGCTGTGCAGCCTGGTCAGCTGGCTCAGGTCTCTCACGTAGTCTTCCCCGATTTTCTTTCCATGTCAAGGAAGAGGTGACTTTGACTCAGGGATGCTTACCAGCTCCAAAGCAGCAGTTTCTGTCGCTATCTGGTGAGTGGCTCTCACTCACCTCCAACAGTACAAGGGTATTTCAAAAAGTTCGTGGGAAATTGAGTTTAAAAAGCTAGGAATGGGCACTTGGTGTAGTGGTTAAGATGTCCATGTCCAGAGCTGGTGTTGTGGTGCAGTGGGTTGAGCTGTTGCCTGTGACACTGGCATCCCTACGGGTGCCAGTTCTAGTCCTGGCTGCTCCACTTCCAATCCAGCTCCCTGCTAATGTGCCTGGGAAAGCAGCAGAAGATGGCCCAAGTGCTTGGGCCCCTGCCACCGACATATGAGCTCTGCATTGAGTTCCAGGTTCACAGCTTTTTTTTTTTTTTTTTTTTTTAAGATTTATTTATTTTATTTGAAAGGCAGAGTTATGGGGGTGGTGGAGGAAGAGAGAAAGATCTAGAGATCATCCATCTGCTGGCTTGCTCCCCAAATGACCGGGATGGCTGGGGCTGGGCCAGGCCAAAACTGGGCGCCAAGAGCTTCTTCTGGATCTTCCATGTGGGTGGCAGGGGCCCAAATATTTGGGCTATCTTTCACTGATTTCCCAGGCCATTAGCAGGGAGCTGGATCAGAAATGGAGCAGCCAGGACTTGAAGGGGCACCTTCTTGGGATGCTGGTGTCACAGGTGGTGGCTTAACTCACTATGCCACAACACCGGCTCCTGGGTTCCCAGCTTTGAGTCCTGGCTGGAGCCATTGTGGGCATTTGGGGAGTATATCAGTGGATGGGAAGATCTGTTTCTCTTTCTCTCTCTCTGTGCCTTTCAAATTAATACAAATTTTTTGAAAAGGTTAGTTTCCTTTTGTGCAAAAAACTGGAATCATGCCCAAATTTTCATAATATGCATTTTATGTAAACCTTTTGAAGATCTCTCATATGCATGGATTTCAAAATTTATGCAATCAAAGTAAACTTATCTTTTAATTCCATTTGTCTATGAACTTTGTGAAGTTCCCTTGGATAGTTCATATATCATATAGTACACGGAACAGTCTGACTTACAGAAGAGGTTAGGAATTCTATGTCGGAAGAACACTTTTGCTAGTCTCTTATGTGTAGTTTCATGAAATTCAAGTGTGAAAAACCAAAATCTACTTAAAAGGGTGACCAAGAACTAAGAGTTTATTCATTACTCATATGTGTGCTGTAAATGCTATTAGCCAAGACCAGCTGCAAAATTTGCAGGGCTGCTTGTTGAAAAGTGAAGAATTTCAGCTGGGAAGTAAACCCAGCATGGTGCCCTACACCACTGCCCAAGCCCACAGGGGTGAGGCCAGCGTGGCTGCAGATGGGACTCGGAATTATAAGCGCACTCCCATCCCTCTAACCTTGCAGCGGTGCCTCCCTCGCACTGTCTCCCGGCGCTTCCCAGTTACCTCCGCTATGAGCTCTGCCAGCCCCGGGTTGCAGAGTAAGAGCCAGCGCCTCGGAGTGATCCCATTGGTTTTATTCTGGAACTTGTCTGGTTCTAGCTCACTGAAATCCTTGAATCTGGAAATGGAAGAGACACGTCATTACACCTGGCTGAAACAGCAGGATCTTTCATGCTGGATAAAGTGCAGAGTTGCATTCAGGGAGCCAAATGCAGGCTTAGAGAGAGGAAGTCAGGTGGAAGAAAGGGGTGCCAGCTGCTGTGGCTGTGACTCTAAACAGAAACTCACTTGCAGGTCCAAACAATTACAGGAGGGGCTGGCATTCGGGCGCAGCCGGTCAAGCTGCCTTTTGTGTCACCGGCATCCCATATCGGGAGCCAATTCAAATCTTGGCTGCTCTGCTTTGGATCCAGCTTCCTGCTGATGCTGCCAGGGCAAGCAGCGGATGATGGCCAAAATATCTGGGTCCCTGCGTGACCCAGTCTCTGGTATTGTGAGCATTTAGGGACTGAACCAGCAGACAACTGATCTCTCCCTCTCTCCCTCTCTCTCTCCCTCTCTCCCTCTGTCTCTGTCACTCTGCTTTTGAAATCAATCAATAAAAAAGTCTTTAAAAATAATTACAAGAAAAATTCCAAATTTGCTCACCTCTATCTGACTTCCTGGCACCAATATACCAGATTTTTCAGCATACCAGGGTTTTTTTTTCGGAGGTCTGAAGTCTAGAATTACATGGTTCAGAGAGTAAGGAATTTTCCTACTTAACAAAAGGACACTTGTGTCTACAACATTAAAAAGATTATATGAGAGGCAAAGAGCTAGAGAGCGACAGCACCCATGTGCTGGTCAGTCTTCAAATGCCCTCAAAAGCCGGTACTGGCCAGGCTGAAGCCAGGAGCCAGGAATTCAACCCAGGTCTCCCATGTGGGCGGTGCAGGCACAACCACTTGAGCCATCACCTGTTGCATCCTCGGATACGCATCAGCAGGACGCTGGGGTGGAGAGCAGAGCCAGAACTAGAGTGGAGACACTCGGAATTGGGATGCAGGGGTCCCAACCGGCACGGCAGCTGCTGGGACGCATGGCTGCCCCTGCACAGACCACTGTAACAGGGCCTTTCCTGCTCCTCCCATGCGTCCCTGCGCACAGCAGCAGCGAGCCCACCAGCAGGGCAGTGGCGGACGCACTGCCGCAGGCCTCGAGGCTCACACTTGCGTCTTGATGATGTCCGAGTGGATTTTAGCCACGCCGTTCACGGCGTGGGAGCCCACGATGCAGAGGTGGGCCATGTTGATCCTCTTGCCTCCTTCCTCTTCGATCAGAGACATCCTCCTCAGGCGCTCAACATCTCTAGGGAACAAGGCCACGATTCTCTAGCCAAAGGAAGAGGAAGACCTTGCTGGTCACTAGGTTGGAAGCAATATTGGGGTTATTCTTTCCCCAGGCAGAGGGGATCGAAAGCTTGGCCGTGTCGCAGGGAGGGGTTGCAATAGCCCTAGGAAGACGCCCTTCCTGCATTTTAGCCCCATTAGGAAGGTGCCCTTAGTGGAGCCCCCTCCCACTTGAGTATGTTCGATACATCCCTGATGGAAAGACGTTGGGCCTGGAGCTTGGTGAAGGGGGACCCTGTAGCCACCCTTCGCATGCAAAGACCTCATTCTCCTAAGAGCTATGGCTCTCTCAAAACAACTTACGTCTAAGTGCTTCTGGTTTATCTCGTAGATAATCTGCAGGTGTCGCGGGAGCAGCTTCTCCACCAGCTCCACGGGCCAGCGCTCCAGCGCTTCCGGGAGCACCGTGTGGTTGGTGTAGGCGAACGTCTTCCGGGTGATGTCCCAGGCCTGCGGGGGGAGAGGGCTCCGCTGCTTTCCCCTGCAGCCGCAGCTGGGCACCCCACCCAGGGCTGGGCCCGTCCTCAGCCTGGCCTGTCTGTGACAGTCAGACACCCCCGGGCATGAGGCTCTGAATGGTGCAGATAACAGGAGCGTGTGTGGGAGGAGGAAAAACAGCTGTCTGATAGAGATCGAGAAAGCATTCTGATAAATCTTCTATCCTTACATGTCTTGTATTGATTACCTGCAGGTTTAGGACTAAAAACTGATATAATACTCTCAGCAAAGTGTGCTTACAGCGTTGACTTACAAAGCCATGCCGACACTGTTAATGAGCTGTCTTTTGAGGATAGAGAGTTTAATTTCAAATCCTTTTACACACACAAACAGTACACATAAGCTCAGCACAGCTGCTGATCTGTTTCCCCCCATGAATATATTCAGTTACTTTTAAGTCTCACTTCCTGGAAGGTGCTAAGGAAGGAGAAATGGCAACACCAGGGCAAAATAGACCTTTAGTTGTTGTGAGTGAGCAACAGTGACTTATTTTAAAAAAATCAAAAAAGGAGCTTTGTGCACAATCTTTCAAGCACAGATATTCTGGTTCCTTAGCAGAAAAAGAAGTCAAACGATCGAGACCTTGGCCCAGGGCAGCTTTTCAATATCCACAAAAATCCTCATGAGCTCGGGGATGGCGAGTGCAGGGTGGGTGTCGTTCAGCTGGATGGCCACCTGGTGGGAGGGACAGCAGTGTGCAGGTGAGTGGTGGCCAGGGTCAGGCCTTATGCACTCGCCCATGCCCGGGGAGGTGCCCGACAAGATGACCCGCAGCTACAAAACACGCAAGGCTCCCTGTGCCTTCTCCGAGGCTGTTCGTGCTGGGCGAGAGGAGGAAGTCCGGCGGTGGTGGGAATCGTGCGCCCTCCCCGTGCCCCACCTACGTCCACAGGCTGAACACTTGCCTGCTCCGGGAAGGCGTCAAACACAGCTCCCGCACTGCTGGAGGAGCCGAACTTGGAGGCTTTGAAGCGTCGGATGACGTCCTGCAAAGTGGCAGCCACCACGAAGTACTCCTGCTTCAACCTGAGCTCCTTCCCTTCAAAAAACTTCAAACCAGGGAGACGCCGTGAACGTGGCTCACGGGCAGGGCGGGTCAAAAGGGGACCCACGTCTCCTTCCCGGGAAAGCCCACTGGACTGGGGGGTGAAAGACGGCAGCCCGAGGGCCAAAGCCAGAGCTAGTGGTCTTTTCTAAACTTCATTACCATGACAGCAAGGGGATTCTTAATTTTTTATTCAAAGGCCAGAGAGATAGAGACAGACATTGAGTTTCCACCTGCTGGTTCCCTCTCCAGATGCCTACAATGGCCAGGACAGGGTCAAAGGCCAAAGCCAGAAGCTGGTAACTCAATCCAGGTATCCCACATGGGTGGCTGGACCCACGACCTTCAGCCATCACCACTGCATTCCAGGGCCTGCACTGGCAGGAACCTGGAACTAGGAACTGTGGCTGGGAATCAAACCCAGGTACTCCAATACAGGACTTGGGCATCTTAGCAGGTGTCTTAAGCACTAAAGGCTTGCTTTGGAGTCTGGAAATAAAATGATTAGTAAAACACAGTCTTTGACCTTGAGAAGTTCAAAGCAAGTGGGGGAGAAGGAAAAGTACAAGCCAAGCCTTAAATACAGCAAGACGAGTTTTAAGAATAATTGCATTCAGGTGGATGTGTGCTACTTTGGAGACTTGGGTAGTGAGGTGATTTATTATATGAGTCTTGAAGATGACCGTGAATTTGTCAGATGGCCACAGAATGTTCCCTGCAGGCAGAGAATGCCTGCGCAGGGAAAGAGCTGGGGAAGAAGAGGGTGGATGGTGCTGCATGGTGTGGGCTGCAGTGACGGGGCAAGGCCAGGGAGATGACTCAGGGGACTGCTGACCACGCCAGTGAAGAACTGGGCGACATTGCTAAGATCCTGTCCTCCTCTTACGGGTGATCAGAAGCCCTCCAAGGTTTCTAGGGAGGGAGCATGAACCATAGAGATGGCAGGTGCGAAGCTCCCAGAAGACAGTAATGATGCCTGGGCGAGGGCCAGGTTAAGGAGAGGGAGTGAATTTCTCCTGGAAATCACATCACAAAAATGATTTATCTACTTGTCCTTTAAAAAACAAAAAGCTCAGATGGGCACGGTGGAGCAGTCATGTGGGACACCTGCATCCCAGACAGGAGTAAGTGCCAGTCTGAGTCCCTGTTCCTTCCAACTTCCTGCTAATGCTTTCTGAGAGTCAGCTCAAGTGCTTGGGCACCTGCCACCTATGTGGGAGACCTGGACGGAGTTCCTGGTGGCTCCTGGCTTTGACAGGGTATTTGGAGAGTGAGCCAGCAGATTGAAGATCTCTGTCTCTCTCTCTTACTCTGCCTTTTAAATAGATGAAAATAAATAAACATATTTTAAAAATTAGGATAATCACCCATAGAAAAATTGAGAGATGTAAGCAGGAGGTAGCTGGAATGGGTACGTTTGTTCACGGATCTGCTCCAGGGTCTATGACCCCACACAGCCTAGAGGCCAAGGTGGGAAGAGCCCAGTTGGCAGGGAAAGAGGCGGGCAGGATCTCTGCAGGGACTTGCAGGGTTTCTGCCTGGTGGGAAGGAGTGCTTCCCTAGTACTCGTCGCTTCCGTTCCAGGGAGCTTTGGTTCTGCAGAGCTGCCCCACTTGCAGTCAGGTCACTAACCATGGGCAAAACGCCCATTTCGGTTCCATGAGTTATACAAGTCTGTTCCCTATTTGGCTGGGAGGGGGACTCTAACAACCCAGGAGGAGACGTGGGGTTATTCTGCATGCGAAGAGAACCTCTCAATAGGAAGTGAGGGTTGGACAGGGCTACTGAGTAGATGCTGTGGAATAGTGGAATAGTGGCTTATATCTCAACCAAGGAAGCAAGCCCCCCACTCACATTATCGTTGGGATAGAGGACACGGGAGATGTTCTCCGCCAGGTTTCGGTCCAGCACAGCCTGGATGTAGTCTCCAACGTTAACTGCAGGGAAGGTCAGAAGAATAAGAAAGAGAGGAGCCAGCTGCTGCTGGGGGAAGCCCCTGGACCTTCCCTCGTGTCTTTCTGCATGCCCTGTGAGATTCCCAGCATTCCTAAAAGTCCGAAAGGATTTCAACAAAGCTTCATGTGAGAGTCGATGGGGCTCCAGAGGGAAGGTAAGCCTTAAAAAGAGCCTCCCTACTTGCTCCATCAAATGGCTGCTCCATCACTGAAGAGTTCACATCAGAAACCCAAGGCTGTTGCTCAAGTTCAATGTGGATCTAACTAGAGAACACGAAGATGCAACGCATGCACAAAGAAACCAGAGCCCAGGCTGTACTCACAGTCTCTGAGGTTAAAGTCGTTGGGCGCCCGAGCAGACCACAGGCGCATGGTGTTGACGGTGTTGTTCATATAACCAGGCACCGGGGTGTCATAAGGCAGGGCCAGGACCACCTGTGGGGTCAGACACAGCAGTTGGTCATTGTTCTCCAAGTGTGATGACATCGGCTGAACGACAGGCTGGGAGAGTGACATGGAAGTCTGTCCCTAGCTCCATCACCAACTCAAACTGTGTGAGGCATAAGCCAAGGAGAGGAACCCAGCACAAGAGGTGCTGCAAGAGGCCATGGGGTTCCTCCTCCGGCTGGGACACCCAGATGGCTCAAAACACCCAGTTTGATGGTCCTCTACAGCACGTCCATGTTGATGGCCCATGTGTCCCTTAGACACAGAGTAGTGGGATAGAACACTGTGGTACTAGTATCGGAAAAAGTCTACCTCTCATGTTTTAGCTCAAGCAACTGCTCTAATGATACAAACATACGGTGTGCAAAGAAAATGACAAATGGGGGTTGGCACTGTGGCACAGTGGGTTACATCCTCGATGGCTATGCTGGCAGCCTATTAACAGGTGCCAGCTGGTTGCTCCCTGCTAATGAGCCTGGGAAGGCAGTGGAAGACAGCCCCTGCCCATCATACGAGACCCCTGGATGGAGCTGCTGTGTCCTGGCTTCAGCCGGCTGTGGGTGGCCATTTGGGGAGTGAACCAGGAGACAGAAAATCCTCTCTCTTTTTCTCTCTCACTTTCTCTTTCTCCCCCTTTTCTGCCCCCATCCTGGGTGTTGTGGGCATCTGGGGAGTAAAATAGTAGATGGCGGACCACTTTCTCTCTCTCCCAGGTAAAATAAACAAATAAATTTTTTTAAAAAGACAATATAATTCATTGTCATAGTCAAGTTTTTGAAAATCTGTATATCTGAAGGGCAGGAAGACAGAGAGCATAGATATGGAGAGAGCACTCCCATTCATTCGTTTTCTCTGCAGCTTCCTGCAGTAGCCAGGGGCTGAAGCCAGGCTCAGTGCAGGTCTCCAATGTGGGTGACAGGAACCCACATTGAGTCATCACCACCACCTCCCAGGGTCTGCATCAGCAGGAAGCTGGAGTCTGGACCCAGAAGTGGGTCTGGAACCCAGGTACTGCAGTGAGGGAGATGGGCCCACTCCAGGTTTTGGCCAGTTTTAGGTAAAATGAAGCATTTGTTTATGGAGTATAATCCACAGAAACAAACAAATATAATATTATGATATTGAATGTCACTTCCAATTTTCATATATTAAAAACATCATTTACTTGGTTTTTACCATTTTAAGTTTTTTGTAAGATTTATTCATTTATTTATTTATCTATATCTAAAATGTAGAGTGACAGCAGAGAGAGGGAGGAGGAGGCAGTGGGGGGAGGAGAGAGAGAGAGGTAACTTTCATTGCTGGCTCACCCTCAAATGCCTAGAACAGCTGAGGCTTGGCAAGGCCGAAATCAGGAGCCAGGAATGCCATCCTGGTTGGAATCCAAGTATCTGGGCCATTAGTCATGTCCCCCTGGTGCGTTAGCAGGAATCTGGACTGGATTCTGGAACTCGAGTTGGCACTCCATTATGGGCTGTGTTGCCCTAACCTTCTCTACTACAGTGCCCATGCCTTCTTTAAGGTTTTAAAGAATGGTCAGTGATGACTACAGTGGCACTTGCAATGATGGGGCAGGGCAGTCCAACAGCTAATGGAGGGGATGTAACAATGAATGCAAAGCCAGCAAATTGTGAGCCAGCCCTGTAGCTTTGTGACGAGGTCACACCCAAGTCTAGGGGCAGGCTACACACGCAGCCCACTAGGAAGACTTGAGTTGACACCAGGGCTGGTACTCTAGAAACAGTTCGACACAGAATAGCAGGGTACAGTTTGCAAGACTGTGAATTCTTTTTCTGACTTCACAATGGATAATAACACAGGTAATCGTTTGGAAAAAAAAAAAACCACTTCTGCATTAAAACATTTATCCCCAAGAAGTAGATGTGTGTGTGTGAGTGTGTGTGTGTATGTGTGTGTATATGTGTGAGTGTGTGTACATGTGTGTATTTGAGTGTGCGTATGTGTGTATATGTGTGTGTGTGTGTGTGTAAGTAGCAGGAGGAGTGACATTCAGATTTTTTCAGTTTTGGCATCCATGGCTTTTTACAAAAGTGGAGAGCTAAGCATGCTGGGTGCTACAGAACCAATGAAGCACCAATACTTCTCACTGCAAAATGACCTAGTCAGTCACTTGACCTTAAGGAAGTCACTTCTCTCTTGGTCTCAGCTCCCTTGTCTCCAAAAATGAGTGGACTGCAGTAAAAGGAATAACAGATTTATTTACGAAAACATACCCAGTGACTCAACACACAACATACTCTACTCAATATCACATGCTCATTTGACAGATGATTGACATATTGAACGCACCCCCCGCTGGGCGGTCCTACGCGCATGCTCCTCACGAGGACGCTGGCATACCTGGGTGTCGACCCACTTGGTCCCGGTCTGGGTGTGCTCCACTTTTCCATAGAAGTGCACGGGCAGCATGAACTCAGGGCGGGCCTTCTCCCAGGGGTTTCCATGCCTGAGCCAATCATCTGCCTCTTCCACCTGCAGCGAGGATGTAACTCAGAAAGGAGGTGGTGGAAGCTGCGGACGCAGCCCTTCAGTTCCGTGACAAGAGCAGTGTTCACTGCAATGACACAGGAACACCGTCCTGGAAAGTGTGTGTGGGACCTGTCATCTCCATTCATCTCACCTAAACCAACCACACCAACAACTGCCAGCACTGCCCTAAATGTTTTATACGCAAAGGCTTTAGGTGTCATTGTACTCATTCCTCAGGCAACCCCATGGAGGCACTACAGGTTCCTCTTTTCTCAAGGTGAGGACACTAATTCTCAAGGTCACACAGATAAGTGGTAGAGCCTAGTTGTGTCGTTCCAGAACCTGTGTCTTAACATCTGTGAATCCCACTGTCCAGCTTGAGCTCAGGAGACGTCTCCCCACGGATGTTTGCAGTTGGATACTTAGACCTGATGGGTCTTACACCAAGGTTTCAGACAAGATTCTTGTGCCTGGAATACACAGCATCTCAGGCAAGAAATGCTGCTCACAGAACACTCCTTTTAAAAAGTCAGGGGCCGGCGCTGTGGCATAGCGGGTAAAGCTACCACCTGCAGTGCTGGCATCCCATATGGGCACCGGTTTGAGTCCTGGCTGCTCCACTACCAATCCAGCTCTCTGCTATGCCCTGGGAAAGTAGCTGGCCCAAGTCCTTGAGCCACTGAACCCATGTGGGAGACCCCGTGGAAGCTCCTGGCTTTGGACCAGTGCAGCTCTGGCCATTGCAGCCATCTGGGGGAGTGAACCAGCAGATGGAAATCTTTCTCTCTCTCTCTCTCTGCCTCTGCCTCTCTGTAACTCTGCCTTTCTATTTTTTAAAATTTTTTTGAAGGTGACAGGAGCATTCTAGTGAGGGGGCCACCTGTGTGTGAAGCCGCTCTGACCCGGAGAGGAGCAGCTGAGGAGCAGGTGAAGGCACTCGGCTGCAGTAGGTTGTGTGAGGCTTCCTTTTCATTTTTTTTTTGACAGGCAGAGTTAGACAGTGAGAGAGAGAGTCAGAGAGAAAGGTCTTCCTTCCGTTGGTTCACCCCCCAAATGGCTGCTATGGTTGGAGCTACGCCGATCTGAAGCCAGGAGTCAGGTGCTTCCTCCTGGTCTCCCATGGGGTGCAGGGCCCAAGCACTTGGGCCATCCTCCACTGCACTCCCGGACCACAGCAGAAAGCTGGACTGGAAAAGGGGCAACTGGGACAGAACCTGGCGCCCCAACTGGGACTAGAACCCAGTGTGCCGGCGCTGCAGGTGGAGGATTAGCCTAGTGAGCTGTGACTGAGGCCTATAACTCTGCCTTTCAAAAAAATAAATAAATAAACAAATAAATAAATTTTTTTAAAAAAAGTTGATGTCAGGGTAAGCACAGGTCACTAGTCCATTGTTTGCCTTAATCATTACATAATTGTGATTTAACAATGAGCTATAAATTACAGTTCATTTCAAAAATTACATATACTAAGGGGAGAGGAATTTAACTTCTGATAATTTCAACATTTTCCAAGGTGTTGATGTTAATTTACAATAAAATATTTATTGTTTAGATATTCATTTATTTTTATTTGAAAGGTAGAGTAGTAGAGAAAGGGAGCGAGAAGAAGACAGAGAGAGAGAGAGAGAGAGAGAGAGAGAGAGAGAGATCTTCCATCCACTGGTTCATTCCCAGATGCCAGAACAGCCAGGCCTGGTCCAGGCTGAAGCCAGGAGCCAGGAACTCCATCCTGGCCTCCGACACAGGTGACAAGGGGCTGATTCACGTGAGGCATCTTCTGCTGGCACATTAGCAGGGAGCTGGGCAAAAACAGAGCAGCTGGGACTCAAACTGGCGCTCCAACAGGGATGCTGGCACTGCACGCGGCAACTTAGCTCACTGTGCCACGATGCTGGTCACCCCCTCCCCCCAACGAAATATTTCTTATAATAAGTTTTAAAACTACACTTTCTATCAAGGTATCCTGGACATCATAGGAATTTTGGTTGGTCACAGACAAGCACACCAAAACAAAAACAAGAATAACAAAAAGCACTCAGGAGAATCTTCTTTAAAGTACATATATGGCACAGGTGTCACGGCATTGTGGGTTCAGCTGCCACTTGGGACATTCATATCCCACATCAGGGTCCTGCCTCCACTTCCCATGCAGCTTCCTGCTACTGTGCACCCTGGGAGGTTCCTGTCACATGTGGGCAACCCAGATGGAGTTCCTGGATCCTGGCTTTGGCATGGCCCAGCCCCGGCTTTTGTGGGCATTTGGGGGATTGAACCAGCAGATAGAAGGTCTCTTTCTGTCTCTTTCAAATAATAAGCTAAAAAAAAAAATCTCACCTTATAAAAAAAGTGAAAATATTATTAATGACCCCTTTATAAATATTGCATCTATATTAAAAAGTGGAATTGAATTCTGGCAAAAAAAAAAAAAAAAAAAAAAGCTAAAGCACCCTTGTCAATGAGTTGTCCCAAAATACTGCTAGTTTACCTATTTGATTCCTCACCCTGGCCTCTTGGAAAACTCAGGTTTATGTTAGAAGGTTTTGTCTAAAAGTTATGGCAGGGGCACCTCATGATCACCTAAGCGTAAGTTTGATGCCTGCTACAGGCACGCTGCAATGAGAGAAAAATAAACACAGCTACTGTTCTAGAGATAGAATACAAACATCGATGTCAACAGCCAGGCCGGCCAATGCATACGCATTCACTCATTCAAACATCAATCATTGCATCAAGAGCCAGGAAGCTGCCCACTGAGGTTGGCTCCAGCACCACAGGAGATGAGAAGGGGACTCCCAGAAACATTCGTTGGCAGAAGAGCTGGGGTTGAGAGCGGAGCTGGGGGCAGGAGGAGCTCCCCGACTGGGAGGAAGCCTAGGAAAGGCTGCAGGGGTCTTGAGTGCACCCGCAAATTCCAGCCTGTTGAGGGCAGACCCTCAGGAGGCCTGGGGGAGGGGTCTCAATGTTCCACTCTTTTTTTTTTTTTTTGTAAGATTTGTTTATTTGAAAGGCAGTGTTACACAGAGAAGGAGGGACACACACACACACACACACACACACGTCCATCTTTTATCCACTGGTTCACCTCTCAAATGGTTGCAACAACTGGAGCTGGGCCAGGCTGAGGCCAGGAGCCTGGAACTCCATCCGGGTCTCCCATATGGACTGCTTTCCCAGGTGCATTAGCAGGGAGCTGCCTGGGGAAGTGGAGCAGCCAGGACTCAAACCAGCTGTCATATGGGATGCTGATGCCCCACAAGGCCAGCCCCTTGGGGTGGCGTTCTAGCAAGTTCCTGGGACTCCCTGATGCTGGGCGTCCCCACACTGCACAGAGCAGCCAGGAGCCACAAGTCATACCAGTAAGCAAGCCTGCTATTTACAATTTGGAAATGAGCTTCTGCCTCCCAAGTCATAAGGAAAACGAGAAATACGATTCTAAGAAGGAAGCAGTCGAAGTCTGCCCGCTGAAGAGAGGTGCACTACTGTGTCAATAGCTGGCAGCCTTACAGCTCCTAACGGCCGGCTCGGCGCGCACTGGCCGCTGGGAACACTTCTACCTGTGCCAGGGGAGGAGCCTTGGCCTGTTTGCGTCATTTCAGCGCTGGGGGCTGTTGCAAAACACAGCTGAAGGCGTCACACGAAACAGGAGGAGGCGGAGAAGTCATGGTGGGTGTTCCTCTCAGAATCACGGGCAGCGGGGAAGGGAGACAGACCTATTTTCTGCAGAGAAAGGTAGCCAGAACACACACTCCACCTCCAGGCAGCTTGCCAGGCTCATGGACTGGGATGGGCTCGGGGGCTCCCTCTGCTGGGCCACTCCCGGACTCACAGGGAGGTCAGAGGTGGCATCTGCACTTTGGAAGATGCGCTCTGCTCTTAAGTGGCAGGGGACCAGTCAGCTGAAGACTCTTATTGCCATCAACTTTTCCCTTGCCGAGTGATGGCGGGTTTTCATTTTATGGGGTTCACAAGTTCTGTAGGAAACCTTATTTGCTTACTCTTTTTTGAGTATCTGGCTGCTTTGCTACAGAATCAGTGAATGTCTCTCTGTTTTGCAAGGCTTGTTTTAAAGTCAGATTGAAAAGAAAGAAAGAAAAAAAAAAAAAAAAAAAAAAAAAAAAGGCCGGCGCCGCGGCTCACTAGGCTAATCCTCCGCCTGCGGCGCCGGCACACCGGGTTCTAGTCCCGGTCGGGCGCCGGATTCTGTCCCGGTTGCCCCTCTTCCAGGCCAGCTCTCTGCTGTGGCCAGGGAGTGCAGTGGAGGATGGCCCAAGTGCTTGGGCCCTGCACCCGCATGGGAGACCAGGAGGAAGCACCTGGCTCCTGGCTTCAGATCAGCGCAGCGCACTGGCCATAGCGGCCATTGGGGGGGGGGGGGGGTTGAACCAAAGAAAGGAGACCTTTCTCTCTCTCTCTCTCTCTCTCTCTCTCTCTCACTAACTCTGCCTGTCCAAAAATAAATAAATAAATAAATAAATAAAGTCAGATTGGAAGGCAAGCACAGTTAGTTGTTCCTCAGTATCCATGGCAACTGGCTCTAGAATCCCAATTCAGGTACCAAAACCTATGGATGCTCCTTTATTCAAAACAGTATAGTCTTTGCATATAGCCTATAGATCTCCTCTCATATATTTTAAATCATTTCTAGCCTATCTCAGATATTCAATACGATGTAAATGCAGTGCGACCGCTGATACACTGTACTGCTGAGCCCCCGCACCCCAGAGGCTACTTAGGGCTGACCCCAAGCAAAGGTGGCTCCCTGGAGTGGGGATGCCAGCAGGGAGCTACCGGGTGTGTGTGTGTGTGTTACTCAATGCAATGGGTCTCCGAGCCAGCAGGGGGCAGAGGTCAGCTCGGAGGACTCCGCAGTAGCTCAATACTAGGAAATGCTTTTCCTCTCCATCGTGGGGCACAGAGCACGTGAAGCGCTGCTGACAAGCCTCCGCAGAGTCCACAAAGGCTGCTTTCTGATGATACAAATAGCTGAAAATGTTTCTGGGGCATGCCAAGAGTTCAGCAGTACCACAAGCAGCTAGCAAGGTTAACACGAGCTGTATGGCTGGCTCTGAACCATGGGATAGGCTTGGCCCATTAGAGAGGGGAGAGGGGAGACGGGGAGGGGGGGAAGGGAGGGGGGGAGAAGAAGAGGGGAGATGGGGAGGGGAGGGGGAGGGGAAGGGGGAGGGGAGAGGGAGAGGGAGGGAGAGGGATGGGGCGGGAAGGGGGGGGGGTTGGGCAGACCTCATTTGATTCAAGCCCAGGACACACTCCGTGGGCGTCTTTCCACCCAGACCTGTGGAGCGACTGCTAAGCATTCAGGTGAGGTTGTGGCAGTGGCCTCGTCCCCTCCTGCTCGCCGGGGCCAGCTCTTCTCTCTGAGGACTATGACCGACAAGGTGTCAGTGACCCCCCGTTAGATTTCATGCTAAGTCTAGATTTGTAGCAATTTTAGCAAAATTCTCCCTAGAAGGGTTCACAACCAGCACTCTACGGCTGCCAAGCTTCCTTGAAGAGACTCAAAAGTTCTAAGTCCATCACCATCCCCAAATCTGCCCAGTTTGGGGAATTTGTGGCAGCCTCCTCCATGCCTGCCCCTGGATGGGCAGCGGCACCTGTGAGGGTCATGGCCGTGCTCCGAAGAGGCTGCTCCCTCCTGCCAGGTGCCTTGTGGTTTTGATGGAAGTGGTTTCTTCTCAGGGTATGATCCATTTTATGCTCTCTCTTTACCATCCAACAGAGCGACATGTCCTTCCGCTTCTATCTCAAGTGCTCTCTAAAGACAGATGCTGGCTAAGGAGGCTGGCTTTCGAACACCTCCCAGCAGCAAAACCTACCTGGCCTTTCTTTTTAACCTTGGAAATTCATATTTCTGTTGTCGGAGAGAAAAGGAGTTTCCTGGATTAAAGACCATATAACAGGAACAGAGTGAGGTGTGATTAATTAAGAGTGACCTTTCATAAAATTAGGGGGGGAAGATGTACTTGAGAAAAAAAGTGGGGAAGTTGATTTCTGAGTTTCTTTTAAATCTTTCATACAATAGTAGTTAAAAGATAAGAAGTAGGGGCTGGCGCTGTGAGGCAGTGGGTTAAAGCCAAGGCCACATATGGTTAAAGCCAGCATCACATATGGGTGTCGGTTCCTGTCCCAGCTGCTCTTCTTCCAATCCAGCTCCCCGCTAATGTGCCTGAGAAAGCAGTGGAGGATGGCTCAAGTGCTTGGGTCCCTGCACCCATGTGGGAGACCTGGAAGAAGCTCCTGGCTCCTGGCTCTGGATCAGTTCAGCTCCAGCTGGTGCGGCCATTTGGGGAGTGAACCAGCAAATGGATGATCTCTCTCTTTGCCTCTCCCTCTCTCTATATATAACTCTTTCAAATAAATGAATAAATAAATATTTTTTTAAAAAAGCAGTGAAATCCTTCAGCATGCTGAGATGTGAGCAGCACCACACACCAGGCCCCCAGAGACTGAGAAAGGGGCCCTCAGGTTGCCGGGCAGCTTGGCTCAACATGGTGGCCTTCCTGGCAGAACTGCTAGGCCAGGCTCCCAGCGTGGAACTGGATGATGTCAGCTGGGAGGAGAACCAACTCTTTCCTTTCTCTGATTAGAAACACACATTTCTTATGTAATAGGAGGCATTGGGAGAGCAAATGCAGGACAGTAATTCCATCTCTGAGACGATGACTATTAAAGATATGATGTATATTTTTCCTAGTAATTTCTCTTTATGCTCTTGGCTGCCTCTGGATCATTAAGGATATCCTACTTTTAAAAATTAACATCAACAAGTTCCCAGTTCCCTAAAACTAACTAAACAGGTAATAGCAATGACTATATTCATATGTCATTGTAGAATACTGGGCTTTCTCAGCTTGTCTTCCTTAAGGAAAATCAACAGTGCTATTGAGCACCCATTTGGGGGCTGTATATTTTAGGTATTTTCACAAGAATTCTGCAAAGCTGGTGTCTCCATTTCCGGATGAGAAAGCTACGGCCCAGAGTGGTTAGGAAACCATGTGCTATGTTGAAATGAGGTCTCAAGGAGGAAATAGGGCCCAAGCTTTGCTTCTGCACCCAGCTACCTCCTGATTGTTGTTTCTTTAGGGATGGGCGAGACACACACAGCACTGGTCCATAGCAAAATGTAAGTTTTCCTAATCATATGTTCCTGGGATTATCCATCTGAGCCTTTTTTAGTCTGTCATCATGCCAAATCTTTTAGATCCCCCCTTCCTTGGCCCCGAGGGTGTCCAAATCCTGGAGGATGGGATAGAGGTGGTGGAGGGGGCGAGACACCACTCTTGTTCTCAATGGGCCAAAGCCCCCCCCCCCCCCAGATCCAGCCACACACCCCCACCCTGTCCCTGAGTGCTCCTCTGTTGGAGTCAGTCTTGGAAAGGAACGGGGAGCTTGAGAGCTCTAGCTTTCTGCAAGTCACACCCATAACTGTTGTCAGTAATGTGTACACAGACAAAAATAAGGAGACAGAAATCCTACACCACACCAGCACCAGGCCGAAGTGTCCATACTAGAGCTACCTACAGACTCCAAACGACAAGAAAACCAAACACTTAAGAAGGTGATTTGGCCAGAGAAAAGTGAAAGTAGAGGCATTTGTATGGATTTGTGCAGATTTCTATGTAGCACTACAACTCTAAACATAAACGTATGCCAGATTTATTGGATAGGACTGTTAACAAGATTTCCTGATTTCTTCTTGTAACACAACCAGGACGCTGAGCTTATTTCTGGTAGGACAGGCTTGTTGAGGAGGGCAGGGCTGCAAGCGCAGAGAACAGTGAATTGTGCACACGGAAATCCGGGGACCCAGACCCAGAGCTGCCAGCAGGGTGATCTGGGTAACTTTGCTTCTTAGGAGTCCCAGTTTCCTCACCTACACAACATCGGCATGCTTTAGGGGTATTAGAGGCTGATCGTGCATCCAAGGATGTCCTCCTCCAGTTTTCATGTTGCAGAGAACAGGAGGTCACACACTGCCTGGGCAACACCCAGTGGAGAGCCCCCTGGGAGGCTGGAGTGTGAGGTACCTTGCGTGTGGTGGTGAATGACACCAGCAGACACCGCTCAAAGGGAACTGTCATTGCAAGACAGGAAGACTGGCGGTGTCCACCGACCATCAACCAAATGCAACCGAAATGTGAACAGCTCCATGTTAAAGGCCCCCCCATTATTCATCACCCAGAGTGCTCTGACGAGAAGTGCTTCAAACACACAACTGAGAAAGACGCTCACACACCTGCCACCCATCTCGGATCTTCTGGTTAAAGATGCCGTACTCATATCGGATGCCGTACCCGTAGGCTGCGAGCCCCAGCGTGGCCATGGAGTCCAAGAAGCAGGCTACCTCAGCAGGGCACAGACAAAAGACAGAGCCATTATGCTTAGTTAAAATTGCAAGTTTTCCCCTAAAAAATATGGCAGCCATGAAGCAGCTTTCTACGAGAAGCTACATCTACCTTAAAGCACTGAGACCATTGAACAACAGGCATTGATTTTTAAATAGTATCTTTTCTAATTATAATAAAAGTTAGTGAATCTAAAAATGCACAAAGAATAAACTAAATATCAATGATGTCATCACCTAGAAGTAACCTCTGTGTTCACATTGGTAAATGGTCTGAGAACAGATTAAGGAAGCTGACCACGTTAGCTACGTCAAGTAGTGTCAGCCATGTGGTCTTTGCTTTGTTTTTAAAAACTGAGGATTGAAAAAAAATCATTTGTTTATTTTCATTTTAGTTGAATGGTAGAGAGAGAGTGGGAGAGACAGAAGAAGAGAGATCTTCCATCTGCTGGCTCATTCCCCAAATGCCTGCCACAGCCAGGGCTGGGCCAGCATGCGTATGCATCAGCAGGAAGCTGGATTGCAATCAGAGGAGCTGGGACACAGGCACTCCTAAATGGGATGTGGCCATCCCAATGGCGGCTTCACCTCTGTGCCAGACACCCACTCCCACACTGCCCTCTGGAGGGAAGCTGTCTCCAGGGCCCCTGCATGAAAAGGCAGCCCCTCCAGGGCAGGCATCCCATACAGGCCCAGGTTTGATTCCCGGCTGCTCTGCTTCCCATCCAGCTCCCTACTAGTGCGCCCAGGAAGGCAGCAGAGCATGGCCCAAGTAGCTGAGCCCCCGGCACCTACATAGGAGGCCTGGGTGGAGCTCCAGGCTCCTGACTTCATCCTGACCCAGACCCAGCTGTTGTGGCCATTTGGGGTGAAAACCAGCAGATGGAAGACTGATCTCTCTCTCCCTCCAACTCTTCCAAATAAATAAATAAACAATCTTTAGAAAATGAAAAGGCAGCCCCAGGAAACTGAGGCTCACATGTGCATCCTTCCCTCATGGCTGAACCATGTTCTCTAGGTTTTCCGTTACTTAATGAAAGGCTGATTCAGGACAGGCACCCACAGGCTGGGCGGGGATCCATCGTGGTGGGGTACCAACCGAGGGGTGATGCTAATCATTGTAATCGCAGGAGAAATACACAGAGAACAAGGATGTGCACCCTAGGAATTAACATGGAAGAGTGGTGAGAGCTGGAGAGAACACAGCAAGGTGACAAGTGCGCGTCACGGTACAGCCCTTAAGCAGATCCACAAGTGGAAGTTGCCAAGGTCTCCAAGCCGTGCTACCTCCTCCAGCACCAGCTCTCCCCGAGCTGTGGTCCTCTGGGTTTGCCCTTGACCTCAGGTCTAGGGACAACCATTCCAGATTCCCTAAAAAATCCTGGCTGTGCACCACACTGGCCCTGTAGGCCTTCCTGGAGCCCCATGGGATGACTGCTCACTTGGGGATCGGTTACGCCAGAAGGTGGCAAGCGTACCATAGGCAGTGTTTTTGTGTTCCGTTTTGTTTTATTACTAGTGGCTGTGTTAAAGCACACTGTGACCAGTGTAGTAAGGGTTAAATGATATGGATCAGATGCAAATGGCTTTCCATAACTTGGAAGTGTGTGCAAAATTCATAGATTTCTGAATCAGTTCAGAGAGAAAAAAACATAGAGGCCAGTGCTGTGACACAATGGGTAAAGTTGCCACTTGCAGCGCTGGCATCCTATATGGGCACTGGTTCAAGTCCTGGCTGCTCCTTTTCCAATCCAGCTCCCTGCTAATGTGCCTAGGAAAGCAGTAGAAGATGGCCCAAGTCCTTGGAACCCTGCACCAACATGGGAGACTTGGAGACCTGGAGGAAGCTCCTGACTCCTGGCTTAGAACCAGCCTAGCTCTGGCCATTGGTGCCATGTGGGGAGTGAATCAGTGGATGGAAGAGCTCTCTCTCTCTTGTTTCTTCCTCTCTCTCTCTCTCTCTCTCTCTCTCTCTCTCCCCCTCCCTCTCCCTCTTCCTCTCTCTCTAAGTCTGCTTTCAAATAAATAAATATAATTTTTAAAAGATTTATTTATTTATTTGAAAGAGTTGCAGAGAGAGAGAAGGAGAAGCAGAGAGAGAGAGAGAGAGAGAGAAAGGTCTTCCATCTACTGGTTCTCTCCCCAGATGGCCACAGTGGCTGGACCTGGGCTGGTTCTAAGCCAGGAGTCAGGAGCTTTCTCCAGGTCTCCCACGTGGGTGCAGGGGCCCAAGGACTTGGACCATCTTCTGCTGTTTTCCCAGGTGCGTTAGCAGGGAGCTGGATTGGAAGAGGAGTGGCCAGGACTTGAACTGGCGCTGATTCGAAGCGAAGAGCTAGGAGCTTCTTCTAGGTCTCCCATGTGAGTGCAGGGGCCCAGGCACTTGGGCCTTCTTCCACTACTTTCTAAAGCCATAGCAGAGAGCAAGATCAGAAGTGGAGCAGCTGGGTCTTGAACCGGTGCCCATATGGGATGCTGGCGCTGCAGGCAGTGACTTTACCCACTATGCCACAGCGATGGCCCCAATAAATATACTTTTTTAAAAAAGAGAAAAAGGCATTTACTTTTCAGGGATTATAATCTGACACATGTATAGTAACAACTTTTCATTATTTAAATTTAATAAGGAATATACTAATATATCTTACTTAAAAATGTAAAATGTTACAGACAAAAAAATTAAAATGTTTACATTCCTTTTAACTGCCACCTCCAATCCTGCACTTCTAGAGAGAGCCACTGCTTGGTATTTAAAATTCTGGACCTTTTCTTCTCCGTGTCTCTATATATACATACTTTGAGACAAATATTTAATTTTTAAAAAAACACAAATGGTATCACACTATATACAACTTTATTTTCTCTGAACCTATAGATCTACTCAGGGAAGTACATATAGATTCATTTTATTCTCTGAAAATTGGGTTATAGTTAATATTTTGTATCTACAAACTGCATTATAATATTTTTTTCACCACATTTCTCCTGGTACACATTGCTGAATATTTCTCTAGGGTAAATATCAAGGTATAGAATGACATGATTACAGGGTTGTATATTTCTAAATAAATGGAGCTGGTATTATATTCTTAATGTTTTCCTATTTATTTGTTAAATAATCATTCCCTGGATAAAGCAAAGAACTTAAATTGCATTCACACACACGATATTAATTAACCAAACTATACCAATAATACTAACATATCACTGCCAGCTAGTGAACCAGATAGCAAGCTACCAAGTGCATAAGGCAAGACTTACAACTTAGTTCATGCCACACAAACATGTGAGTTGGGCAGTGTGAACACACAAGTGAAGTAGAGGGGCCACTCTGGAAACTACAGCTCACAGGAGGATCTGGTGAACTCTGGGGTCTTAAGCAATGTCTCTTCTGTTCAAGTTCCCTTCCATTACAGACAAAACTGTTTTTAATCGACCAAATCACAATGCAAACTCAACACGAACGCACACACAATCATACCTGGCTCTTCTTCCGGGACCCCTGTCTTGCTCTTCTATGCGTGAACACAAGAGGCATCTGGGAAGGCATCCACTGGCCAGACGACCTAACACACTGATGATGTCACTTACCAGCCAGCCTTCCGAGACCGCCATTGCCAAGTCCAGCGTCTTCTTCAATTTCTTCCAGCTCTTCCATGTCCAAGCCAAGCTGGCAATGAAAGGAAAACAGTAACAGAAGCAGACACGGATGTGGGCCATTTGGTTAGCTGGGCTAAGCAGTTTAGTGTTAGCTCCCTGCCAGCTCCTCTGACATCAGATGCCCACTGCACATGCTGGCGACTGCTTCTGTTTCTGCTCCTGCTCACGACGGTGCAGCTGCAGAACGGAGAAGTGTGTGGGCTTGGAACTGTCCACCATTGACTATCACCTCCTTGCTGAACAAGCTTGGGGAGGCTACTAAGACTCTGTATGCCTTGCTGCTATTATAAAAAAAATGTGGAGGGTAACAGTACCTACCTCACTTATGACGGCGAATTAAATGTGATTCTACAGACAAAGCATCAGAACTATTCCAGGACAGAGATTCCTTAAGAAATGCTAGCTATTACCATTTAAAATTAATCTTCATGCTGTTGGGTTAAAACCTTAGACATAGTCCAGTATGCAGCTAATGGTACTTGGGCTAAGGGCTTTAAAAAATGACCCACAGGTATGAGGTCAGCCTTTTCAAGATGGACTAAAGTTCACTGTGTCATGATAGCATATTTACCCTGCAGGGTCAGAAGCTGTTAACCCCCAGTTAGCAGTCATGACCTATGAGACCTGGGGTCTCACAGCCACCAGGGAAACCTCAGTCCTGCAGTCCAAAATCCCCTACTGCACTCTGGGGAGGGTACAACGAGGCTGTGAGAGGCCAAGGAGCATCTGCGAACTTGGAGATGGAAAGGACTGGTTGCCAGCAAGATCGCTCCTTTATGATGTAGGGAACCCCACAGCCAGAATCCACCAGCACAGGTAGGGGTGGGGAGTGGGGAGGTGGGAGGGACCATCCGGCCCACACACCATAGGAGGACTGCAGAATCATTTTGTCTGGCCCTGTCAAGGCAACCACAGGCAGGATGCAAAATTCAATAAAGCTGGAGCAGGCTAATTTTTTTTTTGACAGGCAGAGTGGGCAGTGAGTGAGAGAGAGAGAGAGACAGAGAGAAAGGTCTTCCTTTGCCGTTGGTTCACCCCCCCCCCCCAATGGCTGCTGCAGCTGGTGCGCTGCAGCTGGTGCACCGCGCTGATCCGATGGCAGGAGCCGGGTGCTTATCCTGGTCTCCCATGCAGGTGCAGGGCCCAAGCACTTGGGCCATCCTCCACTGCACTCCCGGGCCACAGCAGAGAGCTGGACTGGAAGAGGGGCAACCGGGACAGAATCCGGCGCCCGACTGGGACTAGAACCCGGTGTGCTGGTGCTGCAGGCGGAGGATTAGCCTACTGAGTTGCGGCGCCGGCCAAAATTTTTAAGTTGATAATTGTATATGGCTCTGCAAAAGATGTTGTAAATATCCAAATGGCCCTGGGCAGAAAAAAGAGGTCCCCACCTCTGTCCCAGCACCACAATGGACACCTAGCAGAGTTCTGCAGCCTTGGAGATCACTCCGATTGCACAGTTCACCACGAGAGAGCGATGGTCAGGTGAATTCAATGACCTGCCCGATGTTGACCAGATGAGAATCCAGCCCAGCCCTGGCTAAAGCAAGGTCTCTTGTGAAATGACTGTGTTCTTACTGAAAGCCATGCAATCTCTATTTATACAAAATGGAGAAGGAATGTACACATTTGAAAACAAGCCTAGGATGTGACTACCTTCGAAGCCCACGCTCCGGCTGCTTGGTTGTACAAGTCTCGATGACTAAATCTTACAAGTTCAAACAGCGGCTTTGCTTCTGTTCACTGCTGAAGAGGCTTTTGGATTTCCTCCCAGGTGACTGGAGTTTACTGGGGTCCCTGTGCAAGCCAACTGCTAGTGCAAACACTGCAGATTTTTAAATTCTAAAAACGCCATCTGCTTTAAGTCATAAACTTTGAGCAAGCAAGCAGACACAGAGCCCTTCCTCCCACCTGGTGATGTGCTATGCCAGGGGAGGTGTCTGATTCTCAGCAGGTATTAGGAGACCCAAGAAAAGGGAAGTGCTTGGGAGCTGCAATGGGTCTTCTTCAGGAAATATGCAACACACACACAGGACGCCAGCCCCTGGGGGCGCCCAGCTGGCCACAGAGCGGACAGTCTTGTGTGAAGGGAAAGACAGTGCAGACAGCTTGTCCTTGCAAAGGCAAATTCTTCCTTGCCACAGCACCTCCAAAAAAAGGTTAAGGACTATTTGCTTCTGCTACGGAGACGCCGGAAGCTCAGAGCAGAAACAGCAGAGTGTATTCCCAGAAACAAACGAGCACTTTAGGCTTTCGATCTCAGGCACCTCCTGTAAGGCGGAGTGCGTTTCCACCTCATGAAGCGACAGAGACGTGTGACAAGGTGATTGTCAACGCTGACCATGTGCACAGACCGCCTTGATACATGAGTAACTGTCAAACCTCGATCATCTCTTAAACACCAGACAGTGGCCCAAAGTGAACCTTGTGATTCTGGTGGCACACCCCAAAGTGCTCGTGGACTTTAAAAGCCTGTTCAGGGGTTGGCGCTGCAGGCAGCTGGTTAAAGCCCTGGCCTGAAGCACTGGCATCCCATATGAGCGCCGGTTCTAGTCCTGGCTGCTCCTCTTCCAATCCAGCTCTCTGCTATGGCCTGGGAAAGCAGTAAAAGATGGCCCAAGTCCTTGGGCCCCTGCACCCATGTGGGAGACCTGGAAGAAGCTCCTGGCTCCTGGCTTCGGTTAGGCGCAGCTCCAGCTGTTGAAGCCATCTGAGGAGTGAACCAGCGGATGGAAGACCTCTCTGTCTCTACCTCTCTCTGTAACTGTCTTTCAAATAAAAATCTTTTTTTAAAAAAAGGCCTGTTCAGATCCTGATTTCTAGGATGGAATCTGTAATTTGTTGGAAACTGCTATCAAAGACTTCAATTATAAGATAAAATTCTCATGAGTCATAATCAGTTCACTAACTTCTCTTTTTGGTCGAATCTTCAATGGCGGGTATCCATACAGTGATGGGTATTTCTAATCGTTTGTCGTAGCCTTGTCTGTAGACGGCAATTTTTCACTTTTCTTCCATGCTCCATGTGTCCAAGGTTCCTAAAGTGAATTGGCAGCTTAAAAGGAGAGGGTGAGAGGACTGTGGGGACAACTACCTGGTAGATGGCCTCGTCACAGGCATTCTGCAGGCCGAGGTTGATCATGGTGTTCTGCAATGTTCGGCCCATGTAAAACTCCAGGGAGAGGTAATAAACCCTCTGAAATAAAGGAACGAGAGGTCAGGTTTCCCCTGGGGGCAGTCTCAGCTGGCAGCATCCACATCCAAGGCGGTAGGTGGGCAGTGCGGCGCAGCATGTGGCACTGCTGAGCTGGAGTCCTGGCTCTCCCGCTTCCAGGCCAGGTTCCTGTTAACGCGCCTGGGAGGCAGTGGTGCTGGCCCAAGTGCTTGCATTTCTGCCACTCACATGGGCGACCGGGATGGAGTTCTGTTCTCCTGGCTTCAGCCTGGCCCAGTCCTGGCTGTTATAGGCATTTGGGGAGCGTACCAGCAGACAGAAACTATCTTTCTCTTCGGCTCTCTCTCTCTCTGTTTCCCTTTCCCTATCACTTGGCCTTACAAACAAACAAACAAATAGTCTTAAAAAAAAAAAAAAAACTCTCAAGGTCCTGTCAGGCCACCAATAGGAACCAACCAAGCAAGACAAGCAAGATTACTGTAACACAGAGTGGGAGAAACTCCTACAGATGTTAGCACAGAGTAAAAGCACTATTAGCATCTGGTTTTCAGGAAACCATTTTATATGCTATTTTTGGCAAAAGACTTCAGTATATTTTTAGTCTCAATGAGGAAAAAAAAGGAAACTCACCCAACTAACTGCATTCAATAGCTTGTGGATTCTCCCCCTTCTATTAGGCTCAGGAAGTCAGACTGCCATAGCTTTTGAATCATTCATAAAATATTTCTAGGTGCTTCTATAAGGGTGAGGGTCAGGTGCAGTGGCTGGGACCACATCACATCCTCCAAGAAACAGGAGGATTCACTCCCTTCTACTCTATGGCTAGAAAATATTGCACTGCGACTGATGAATAGAAGTAAATTTACAATTAATTTTAGAATTGAAATTATTCTAGACAGGCTACGAGGGGAGATAGTTCCTTCTAAGAAAGCCCACCTACGTGTGTTAGTGGTTGTGCCTGATGAAAGCAGAAACGTCTCTGTTGACTTGGAAACTGTTTGTGTTTGACCTGGTAAAAGCCAGGTACATTTTATCAGCGTTAAAATCGAGAGGAGCAAAGATCAGACTTGCCTAAAACTTTTTTATCTGGATACAAGCAGAGTTGACTCACAAGATCAGTGAGTAACTTCACCCCCTTTGACAATATCTCCTCTCTGTATCTGTGCCCCTTTTTCTTCTCTGCCACACACAAAACAACCGGAGTCCGCAGGTGCACCGACATCAAACCTTCTCAAATTTTAGGGACTCCCTCATTTCCATAAGAACCTAAGACAAAGAGATTTGGCCAACCTGAAAACGTCAAAAGTGTATGCTTTTTGTAATATTTGCCATATTGGTTACATACATAAAGGATACTTTATAATGTTTGTGGAAAAAAGAGAATAAAAAATAAGCTTATTTTGGTGCAAAAATGTTTGACATTTATGCACCTTTTTTTTTTTTTGCATTTTCCTTGAACTTCTGCAAGACCCCTCAGAGACGGACAACACGGTAGTATTTGAAAGTGTCAGTTTAGGAATGCTGTTCTTCCCCACCATCATCTGATGGAAGAACTGCATTCCGTCTTCACAGGGAGACAGTCACCAGTCACGCACAGTGCGGCATGCAACCCTGCTTTCCGTTTCCTGCAAGCTGCCTCCCTGTGCTCCCTTCTGCAGTTAGGGCCTCCCCAGCCAAGCAGATGCCTTTGTGAGACTGGGAAAAGCCAGCTTTCCTGGCGCAGACAGAAGGCAAACGGGGGCAGGGCTCCACGGACACCACAGCTGGGAATCAGGTACACGAAGACACTGCCATCGCAGGAAACAGTATCTCCGCCACAAGCACCCGCTTGCGTAACGGCACAGTTTTCTCATCCTTCCTTGTTTCTACTTCCACTGGCTCTAGAATACAAGCATGATGTTTTGCCTTTTTAATGAACTACGGAGAGGTTATTTATAACTATAACGTCTGTCTAACACCTGACATTGTGAGGGCATCATCCGGGAAAAATGGCTGAATCTGTATTCCATGTCTTTGCTTCTCTTTTAGTGATTCCAAATTAGCATGGACTTCAGACATTTTAAGTCAAAAAGTAAATGAGAGAGCGCCTCCTTAAGTGATACTCTTTATGAGTACAGGGACTTAAGGTGACTTTCTATTTTCTCATAAATATATTTTGGGGGAGGAAGAACTCATACTTGGGAACACACAAGACCTTGAGAGAGAGAACTCTCAGTTAATGACCTCCAAAAGTTTATTGCGATGCCTAGTACTAAAGTATTTGAGCGTCTCCAATATGCCTTATACATTACATACATGTGTTATTATGACAGATATTTTATGTTTATTATTCAAAATGTTAACTTTTTCAAAAGGCTTGTAGAGGAAAAACTGAGGCAGAAACGATAACTAACGATTCTAAATTATGCCTTATTTTACTCCCAGTATTAATCAGAGGACCTGGGAGGATCTGGGGAGGTGTATGCAAGAGGTGGCAAGAATAAAACTGAGATGGGCAGGACAGGGGCCACTTGCAGGGAGCCATACGGTGGGAGGGGGCACTCACTGCAAGTGAGGGGTACAGTGCAGACAGCCCAGACGTGGGGACTGGTTCTGCAGGGGAGCACGGAGGCCCAGGGGGTGATGGGAAGGGAGGGTCTCCTGGATAGGAAGGTTTATGCCCACAGAAGGAAAGACTACGAGGCACAGCTGGGCACAGGGCGAGGATCCCTGTAGGAAGCTTAAGTGCACTCCAATGCACAGAATGAGATTACCAACTCACATGCCCTCTGGGGCCAGCAAAAACCAGAAATGCGTCATGGAGGTTACAGAAAGGAAGCTTCCTGGGCTGAGGACTGGAGTGTGGTAAGCCCTGCCTGAAGGCATGGAAAATGAAATGGCAGAGAGGTGTCTGGCTCGCTGAATACAATGTGTCTGCTGGTCACAGCTGGCTCCTGCTGCAGGCTCTACCTGGGAGCTAGGTAACCACTTAGCATCGCTGCAGGGGGCCAGGCTGGCAGGAAGTGAGGATGGAGGGCAGTGGGGATTTGAAGGCAAACTTCAGAAACCCACAGGAATATGGCAATCCACTGAATGGGGCACACAGAAGGAAGTCAAACTGAGAACCGTTTTGCGTCTGAGTGACTGTCATGAAAGTTAGGCACACAGAAGACAAGGCGAAAGGGGAAGAACAATGACTTGAGGTTTTAACAATGTTTGTTTCTTTATTTGAAGGCTGAAAGGGAGGAGAGAGAGAGAGAGAGAGGACACTATCTCTTCCATCTGCCGGTTCACTACCCTAATGCCTGCAACAGCCAAGGCTGGGCCAGACTGAAGCCAGCAGCCAGGAACTACACGTGGGCCTCCTACAGGGGTGGCAGGACAGCAAATACCAGGACCACCATTTGTTGCCTCCTGGGGTGCACATTAGCAGGACGCTGGATGGGAAAGAGAGGCGGGACTTGATCCCCCACAATCTGCTGTGCCACAGTGCCCCTCCCCTACTTGAGTTCTTCACGTGTTGAGGAAACATCAGAAGACTTAGGTGTGTTCCCTGAGCACTTGGCCATGCAGGAATGGAGTGTGAAAAAGAGCTCCGGCTGGAAGTGCACCATGGGGACCATGTACACAGTTCCCAGACACTGGGGGTCGGGTGGGCTGGGAGGGAGGCATGGACGCATGGGCTGGCTGTACCATGCTTTCTGAGGGCAGGAAGCACCAGGACAGAGTCTATCTTTCCTCCTTCCACTCGGCCTCCCACCTGCCCGGTCCAGGTTTCTCAAGCTCGCCACAGGTGGACGTGGGCCCCGCGTCGCCCTTCCCCGCCAGCCCTCGTCTCCATCCCCGGGCTCCCTAGACGGCCCAGGAACCCCCCTGTACTCCCCCAGGAGTCCGCTCAGGGCTTCGGAACAGGGTCGGGCAGGGCCCACGCCCCCTCTCCGCCCCACACTTAGGCAGCCCTCAGGAGAAGCCTGGGTGTCGCCTGCTCCCCCAGCTGCGATCGGGGGTGCTCGCGGAGCGCGGGGCGGCCCTACCTTGGGGCACTTGTCGTAGTAGTGCTGCTGCGTGCGGATCCAGCGGCCCACCAGGTGGTCTCGCACGGTGTGGGCCAGCGCGAAGAAGTAATCGCGGGGCGTGGCCACGTTGCGGTCCTTGACCAGCGTGAAATGCAGGTGCCGGTTGAAGCCCTTCTTGAGCTCGGCCACGTTCTCCACGCCCACGATGCCGCGGATGCTGATCTGCCGCCGCCTCTCCTGGTCGCTCAGCGGCTTGGCCATGGCTGCGGCCCGGGCAGACGCGACGGCGCGGGACGGGAACCGGCCAGCCGCGCTCGCGGCCGCTTTAGAGGCGCACCCAGGGCTCGGACCCGCCTCCCCGGCACCGCCCCCGTCTCCGCCCCGGGCCGGGCGCGGGATCTGCGGGCTCCGGGAGGGCGGCTTCGGGCCCGCCTGCTCCCTGCGCTGGGTGTGCGGAGGCCCGCGTGGGACAGCGAGGGGCGCAGACGCGGGCCCCCTGAAGGCTGCGTGCGGTGCAGCGGCCGCGGCCGCCTCCCGCCCGCCCCCGAGGGTCAGCGCGCACCGACTGGGGCTGCCCCACCCCCTGGCCTGGCCTTGGCGTCGCCCCTTCTTGGAGCCTTGGACGCCAACGTGTCGTCCGCTCCCCCCCCCCCCCCCCCCCGCCAGGACTGTTTGGGTTTCTGGATCCCTGGCCGCAAGCCCGCCGGGTCCAAAGCGCCGTGCGGCTGCTCCGCAGGGCTGGGATCCTGGCCACCAGGGAGGCGCGAGCTGGGGATTTTACCCCAGGCCCTAGGTGTGAATGAAGTTTTAACCAAAGGCGGTGCGGGGAGGAAGTAGAGGTCTCTGTGTGTGCCAAGCGAAGGCGGTACTCCTGTGCCGGCTGCCTGTTTGGTCCCCAGGGCCACTGACCCCTGCGCCTGCACCTCCCGCTTCCGTGGGGTCTGTGTGTATGTGCACCTGGGCCTGTTAGTGTGTGTGTGTGTGTGTGTGTATACTCCTTGACCTGTTAGTGTGTGTGTGTGTGTGTGTGTGTGTACTCCTTGGCCTGTTAGGGTGTGTGTGTGTGTGTACTCCTTGGCCTGTTACAGCATATGTGTGTGTGTGCAACTGGGCCTGTTGTGTGTGTGTACTCCTTGGCCTGCTAGGGTGTGTGTGTGTGTATACCTTGGCAAAGGCAAACACACTGCCTGCTAGATTGTCAGAGGTTTTTAAAGCAAAGCTGGATATTTTGAGTTGATGCCTAGGTAGGGGGCGGGATTATTCGATCCAGACCAAATGAAAACGTTCGAATCGCCCAGGGCTGGCACGATTTCCAGATCCTTGTCCTGCCAGCCGGGTGGCGCCTGAGGCAATACCTGCACTACCCAGTGACCTGCGCTGGCTCGCATCTACAGCAGAGTGAAGCTGAGGGCTTGATGGGAGGGGAGCAGAAGTGCCCTACATTAGGAGGCGGAGTGGAGCCCCATCCAATGATGTCATTTCAACCATCAGTGAGGCCTGTGAGGGGAAAAGCCCGGGTGGGCAGAAAGAGAAGGTCCTTTGACAGCTTGCATAATAAAATGTGTGTTTCTTCATCTGCTTTGGACCCCCCCCCCCCCCAGGATGGAGTCCTTCACGCCTCGGTGTGAAATAGTTGGATCCGCTCTACCAGCTGCATGGGACACAGGGTGGAGAGGGGGACAGGACGGGAGGGTGAGAGGCTCAGAGGAGCTTAGTCCCAAGGAGACTCTGAGCAGCAGAAGGCAGGAGGAAGCCAGGCCGCTTGGATGGCTGGGGAATTAGGGCGGACACAGAACAAGGGAGACACTGAGTGCCAAGAATTAGTGCTGCTTAGGACGTTTCAGACAGGGGGATCCTGGGGGCCTGCTGACGAGGGTGGAGGACGCTCTTGTCGGAAACCCAGGGTGCTGAGCTAATGCCTGTGCTGGTGTCTTGGTCCGGGACCCAGGCAGACAGCTTGCACTTCTGAGCTGGACATCTCTGTAATGGGAAATACAGAACCAGAGAATGGGGGCCAGGCCCTTGAACCCCACGTGAAGAGGAACCCAATCTTCCGGGGTGGTTTAGGGGTTCTCCACACTCAGTCTTAAAGGACAACCTAGCTCTTGGCCAGTTACTCCCTTCTTACTTCTCTTTCAGTCTTTCAGAAAAGTCTTCAGTATGACTGTGAATTAGTTCCTCTATATTCTTCAACAGAACCTGGGCCCGGTGTTAGCATCCAACGGGAATTTACAACATTGTGTCCTCTTCTGTGAGCGATACTTTCCCGGTTTATGTCCTGATGGAGTCTCTGCTTTTAAAATGTGAGTATTTGGCGCCGTGATTAAGGTGCTGCTTAGAATCCCTGCGCCCCATGTTGGCGAGGCCGGGTCTGAGTGCCAGCTCTGCTCCTGATTCCAGCCTCCTGTTAGTGTCACCCTGCTCAGCAGCAGGTGAAGGCTAAAGTGCTTGGACTCCTGCCACCCCTAGGGGGAACTCAGATGGGGTTTCCAGCTCTTGGCTTCAGCCTGGCCCAGTCCTGGTTGTTGCAGGCATTTTGGGGAGTGAACCAGTGGCTGGGAGAACTGTCTCTCTCTACGTTTCAGATAAAAATAATGAAAATTTAAATTTGGGGTAAAGTGCATTTGTTTAAAGAAAAGCCATAGTGTGGGTGGTCCATGGGTGTGGCAAAGAACTGTAGCACAGCTTGCAACTGAAGCTGTAGAAACAAGGAATGGGATGGTCTCGCTGGTTCCTTCGTGGTCAGAGAGGTGCTAATTCTGTGCCGGTCTGGGACACTGAGCTTTTGAGATGTTAACACTACTTTTTTCTGGGCCAGTGCTGTGGCATAGTGGGTAAAGTGGCTGCCTGCAGTGCTGGCATCCCATATAGGCAATGGTTAGAGTCCTGGCTGCTCCAATTCTGTTCCAGCTTCCTGCTAATGCGCCTTGGAAAGCAGTAGAAGATGGCCCAAGTCCTTGGGCCCCTGTACCCACATGGGAGACCCAGAAGAAGCTCCTGGCTCTTGGCTTTGGGCTGACCCAGCTCTGGCTGTTGCAGCCATTTGGGGAGTGAACCAGTGAATGGAGGATCTTTCTATCTGCCCCCCCCCCTCCATAACTCTGCCTTTCAAATAATAAATAAATAAATATTTAAAAATACTGACTTTTCTTTAGTGTCTTCCTAAGTAGAAATGCCAGATACTTTGGGGCCTGGAGAAAGCACCAGATTTCAGTTGTTCCCATGTTCACATTGGCATTGCCAGTGACGACCTGTGTTGTTGCAGTTGATTTCTCCACAATGTTGCAGTGGATTCATTTCTGAGAGGAGGAGCGTGGTGGAGGCAAGAGGCGTGGAGTCACCACAAAGACCCCGGGAGTTGGGTGAAAGTGGGCTTGAGGCAAGCAGCCCGCAGACTCGTTTATTTCAGTTAGTACAACAGCTTATATAGTCAAGACCAGCCAATCCGGTCAAGGGGCAGTCTATGCCCCAACCAATCACAGCCTGTTGCCAGGCAGTTTCCAAAGCCATCCAATCACAGCCTGTTGCCAGGCAGGCTCTTGTTGCCAGGCAGTTTCTGAAACCATCCAATCACGGCCTGCAGTCAGTCATGCTCTGTTGTCATATTGTTTCCTCTTGTCATGTGGTTTCTGAAGCCATCCAATCACTGCCTGTTGCCAGGCAGTTTCTGTTGTCAGCGGCCATCTTGGCATGACCTTTTCACCTCAGTGGCCATCTTGGCATGAACTTTTCACGTCATTAATGTGGTAATTAATGAGGTGAAAAGGTCATATCAAGATGGCCACTGACAACAGAAACTGCCTGGCAACAGGCTGTGATTGGATGGCTTTGGAAACTGCCTGGCAACAGGCTGTGATTGGTTGGGGCATAGACCGCCCCTTGACCGGATTGGCTGGTCTTGACTATATAAGCTGTTGTACTACTGAAACAAACGAGTCTGCGGGCTGCTTGCCTCAAGCCCACTTTCACCCAACTCCCGGGGTCTGTGTGGTGACTCTGCGCCTCTTGCCCCTACCACGCTCCTCCTCTCAGAAATGAATCCACTGCAACATTGTGGAGAAATCAACTGCAACACTGTGTGATCCTGGCTTCTCCTCCGCTGCTCCTTGTGGTTACTGTAAGAAGCCAGCATTTGTGAGTAGCTGGACAAACTGTCCAGGCCTCACTGGACATAAGAACTGGCCCATGTTGGGAAACCATGGGCATGCATGGGAGACAACCATGAGCATGCATGTAAGTTTGGGTCTTCAAGAACCTAAGGCAGGATTCAACAGGCAAAGGATTGGACAGGGAGAGGGAGCCAGGTGAGCCTGGGACAGCCCCGCACTGTGATACAAGGCTGAGCCAGAGAGAGGCCACCTCCCAGGCTGTGTTCTAGTCCCAGGCCACTGGTCCTGGAGGGAGTCCGCTCCCAGAGGTACGTGAGGGCTCTGATAAATCCCTTTAGGGAGCAAAGCCATCTGCTCCCTGGCTCACTTTCGCTCCCTGCAGCTGGTGGTCTGCCTGTTCCATTCTGGTGACCACCAAGAGAAGGTGTTCAAGTGTTCAATGAAGACAGGTGAGTAGCCACTGCGTCTCACAGAAGGGCGTGTTGCTGTGGCCTGCCACTTTCGGATCCACCAAAACCACAATCAGCATTAGCCAAGGGCGCCGGCTGGGCTCTTCCTGTGGGTTTCCTCAGTTTGTCCTCTCACCAGCCCTGCGAGGCAAGTGGTATTTTTCTTCCCATTTTACAGACAAGGAAACTGAGGCTTGGGGAAGTGAAGGAGCTCACTCAAGATCACTTCCCAAGGAAGTTGTGGCGAAGGTTTTCAAATGCTTGAACGTGCTTTTCTTTGCCTTGAAATAGGATTTGGGATCTGTACTGTAATGTAAATTTTGACGGTATCTCAGCAAGGCTACTTAGTGGGTGTGGCCTTTTGAGCTACTTCTCATCTCTTCTGAACTCAGCGAAATGCCATAGTTCTACAGTGGCCCCGTAAACAGGTCCCTTGTACCCTGGATTGGATGGCACGAAGGAGCTTAGTGCCCAGGGAGTGAATTTCAGGTACACATCTCTGGATGCACCTGTCCACCCAGGTTGCTCCCTGGAGCCTGCTGTTCCAAGTGTTTAGAACGATGGCCTAGAGCCTGGGTTCATTATCCTACGGGGTGCCCCTGGCATCCACAGACAGTGCAGCTGACCTCCCTGCTGTCTCTGAAGTCAGCCGTGGCCCTGGCTTGTTACCTGGGCATGTCTGGCTTGTCCTGGAGTAGGCGGGTGTCCCTCCCACCTCCCGGCCCTGTCACATTCGGTCTGCTCGTGACTGCAGCAGGGAGGCGTGTTAGCCGTGGTCTAGCAGGAGTTTCTGAGAAGCCAGCTGCAGGTCTCCCTCTGTCCCTCAGATCCTCGTGTCTACACGGAAAATGTTGACAGTGGGTGAGCGCTCAGAGCTTCGAGTCCAACTTCTGCAAACTAAGGGTAATCTCCATCTTTCTCTCTCTAAAGTGACTAAGCTCTAGGAAGATGCCCGTGTGGAAGTGTGAGGAAGTATCAGAAGCCTTAATAAGATGGAAACTTCAGGGCTGGCGTTGTGGCACAGCGGCCTGTGATGCCAGTGTCCTCCCATGTGGGTGCCAGTTCGAGTCCCGGCTCCACCTCCGATCCATCTGCCTGCTAACGGGCCTGGGAAATCAGTAGAAGATGGCCCAAGTGCTTGGGCCCCTGCACCCATGTGGGAGACCCAGAAAGAAGCTCCTGACTCATGGCTCCTGGCTTTGGATTGGCCCAGCTCTGGCCATTGTGGCCACTGTGGGGGTGAACCAGTGGATGGAGGATCTTCTCCCCTACCCGTGTGGCTCTACTTTTCAAATAAATAAATAAATCTTAAAAAAAATCCATGAGCTATTAACCTAAGTCTTTGGGGACTAAACCTTTAATACAGGGCCTTTGGGGGCCACTCAAACTACTATTGAAACCATAGTAGCACTTGGACACACACAGGAGAATACTTAAAAAAGTTTATGGAAAATGGAAATGGAAGAATGTATATATTTAATTTACTGCCCATCTGAGCTTATACACTATTCATATTTGTTACTGCCTGCTATTATTACTCATGCAATAAGACCGAGGTATCAGAAAGGGCTTTCAACCTTGTACAGGAATGAGTGCGATGAATTTGGGGAAATTTTGCAAGGAGCTATGAGCAGCTCTTGACTGAGGAAGTGAGAAGTGTACTAAGATAGGATTTCATCAGATGATCATGATGCAACCTGCAAAAGGGTCAGCCTCCTTGCTACCTTGTCTGAAGGCCTTTGTCAAAGCAAACTCTCCATAAGCACACACAAGACCTGCCCTTTGTACGTGATCGATTCACGGCAGGCACTCGGCATACAGAACATATAGGCCCCCCTACAAATATTACTGGCTTTGGAATTTTGTTCCCTTGATGGGGTAAACCTAAGGCATCACATCCCCAGGTTCTCAAATGCCAGATACTTTAACTTCTCAGAGTTGTTCAATTGTCCTCAAAGTTTGAACCATGAAGTACTCAGAGACTGAAGGGTGACGTTTGGTAGCTTGAAACATACACAAATGTGGAGGGAAAATTGCTTCTTTTTCATTTAACATTTTCAAGAATGGAGCCTGGGAATTGGGATAATGTATGAAAAGCTGATTTCTTATGCAAATGATGAGCTTCTATTGGTATTTCTTATGGTCTTAGATTATAGTTTATTGAGCATAGTTTTATATGATGTAATCTTGCTCTGATTTTCAAATTCAATGTTGCTGATATATCAGGAAAACATTTGTTAAATACCCAATGTGAGTCCAGTATTGTGCAGGGCAGTTGGGAAACATCAGTGAAGCAAATCAGCTGAAGGGTGGGGAGGGCCTTTGGTCTCCTAGCAACCCTCCCTCTCTTCCTGCTTCCTTCTCCTTGTACACTCAGGTATGAGGGAACTTCAGAAAGTTCACGCAGAAGAGAAACACAAGCTAAGTTTACTTTGGTGCAAACATTTTTGAATTCCATGCATTTGAGAGAGTCTTTAAAAAGTTCACAGAACACATATTATGAAAAAAAGTTATGCATGGATTTCAGATTCTTTTTGCATGACAACCAACTTATCTGTGGCCAGTGTCCTGGCCTAGTGGGTTAAGCCACTGCTTGCCATGCCAGCATCCCATCCGGGAGCACCAGTTTGAGTCTTGGTTGCTCTACTTCCAATAAAGCTTCCTGCTAATATGCCTGAACGCAAGAAATGATGGCTCAAGTGTCTGGACCCCTGCCACCTATGTGGGACACCTGGATGGAATTGTAGGCTCCTGGTTTTGGCCTGGTCCAATCCAGGCCATTGTGGCCATTTAGAGGGTAAATCAGTAGATGGAAGATCTCTCTCTCTCCCTCTCTCTCTCTCTCTCTCTCTCTCATCTCTGTCTCTGTCTCTCCTTCTCTCTCTGTCACTTTGCCTTTCAAATAAAAATCTTAAAAACCTTGCTAACTAATTTATGTTCATTAAATTAAAAAAAAACCTTGCTAACTTATCTTTAAAATTCCATTTTCCATGAACGTTTTGAAGCACTTTACAAGTCCATATACTTACGCGGGAGTCATTTTGTAGCCTGACTTGGGTTTCACAGCCCTGACTACAGGACTGCTCTATCTATGGTCATGATCCAAGTGGGAGGAGGATCTGAATTTCTAGTGAATTCAAAACATCAACAAAACCATCCTTAACGAGCATCCACTGTATACAAGGCTCTGTGCTCACACCAATGGTACAAGAAGGCAGCCCATGGGCTCTGCCTACCAAGGACTTCTCAGCCAGGCTGAGGCACCAGCTCACATGAAAACACAAGGCAGACAATCAGACCCTGTGAAAGGCAAAACCCAGCAGCCCAGACCCAAAGCTAGAGCTCAAAGAGAACAGACGTTTCTCCGGGGCCCCGGAAGTTCTGTTCTGTTCTCCACCCTCACGACCGAGAATTCCTCAGTCCTTGTATCCAAATACACTTCAAGGAGAGGATGAAAAGACCACGTTTCACCCCACTGGGATTTTTCATGAAACATGGTTTCATTCATTGAGGAAGATTCAGTGTGTGAGCTGCAGGGACACACTTTCACCAGCAGGGGGCGCACTTTATATTTGAACGTGACTTCACTGGCCAGCGACTGAGCTGAGCAGGATGTGACCACAATTTTCATCAGGGCCTTTTCTCTTTGTTCCAGATCTTTATGCTCCAAAACACCCTGAAAAAAAAAAAAAGGCCCATACTCCGAAGAAGGTAAATAAAAATTGAGTATTTTCATCACTCTAGCCAGAGCCTAAAGTAGATGGCGCGTCCTCACTTTCAAAATCTTAGATGGAAATCTATTGAAATGGAATGAAATAATTTATTCTGATACGGAGCACAGGAAAATATTTTTAAATTAAAAAAGTTAAAAGCATGGGATTTCAACGCCTTCATGCCAGATTTAGGAAACGCTCAAAACCGGATGCACTATTTGGGTTCCCCAGGGACCACTGGGGTTCCCAGGGCTGGAGAAGCAGAGACCTAGGCTGGGACCCAGCACAGGGCTTCCCGGCTGCCTGGGCACCTCTGCAGCTGCTGAGACAGGCCCGAGTGAAGTCACCTTGTTCAGGGCAGAGGGAGCACCTGTGGAACACGGCAGGTTGCATCCGTGTTGGATTCAGACATGACAGCTGGGGTGAGTGGCTGTGACCGGCCAAGTGACTTCCTGGTGAGCACACACCCCGCGGGCAGATGGAACCTGGTGATTGGTTGCACCCAGGAAGGCGTCTCCAACTGTCAGAGGGGAGTGGACCTCTGATTGGGGCATCCTGGCAGGTTCTTGATTCTGTTCCCTGGCCCAACTGCCAAGAAGCTTGTGTCCCTTGGGGACATGGAGGGCCATCGGGAAGCACTGGAAGAAGTTTCTCTCTGAGCTTTGTAAGATGCAGCCAGACCTGAAAGGCGCTGTTGTACTTTGCAGCAGGTGCAGGGGAACCATTCTCCCTGTGTCCCCTGCACGGCTCTGAGGAAGACCTGGATGAACCCTGGCACTCAGCAGTCACGGCACGACTAGCAGGACTGGGAGCACGTGGAGCCTCCGTTTGGGGACTCCCAGAAATCTAGGCCATGGAATGCCCAGGTGGGAGGTTTGGAAAGGCAAGAAAGCGCAAGAACTGGCGACCATGTGTGTGGGAGCCAAAGAAATGTCCTCTGACTCAGCCGCATGAGTGGAGAAAAAGGCAGGCAAAAAGCATGCATGTCACACGTCACGCAAGTTATACACGGTGATCTATGCCATATGTCATACACATATGGTTCTCGGAGTTGTCAAACATGTCCTAGAGAACTGTAATAATTCTTCTCTCATCCAAAAGTTCCATCTGGGGGAGGGGGCATCATACAAAAGTTCATGGAGAATGGAATTAAGGTCAGTTTGAGGGGCAGGCGTCTGGCCCAGCAGTTAAAACGCTGGTTAGGAATCCTGCGTTCCACGCTGAGGACCAGGTTCCATGCCAGGCTCTGACCCCGCCGTCCTGCTCAGGCAGACCTGGGAAACAGCAGGGATGGCTCAGGCAGCCGGGTCCTGGCCACCCACACGGGAGGCCCACATGAATTCTCAGCTCCTGGCTTGTCTGGCCCAGTCCTGGCCATTGCCCATTTGGGGAGTGAATCAGCGGATGAGAGATTGCTCTCTGTTTCTCTTTGTCTTGAATAAATTTTAAAAATTAAAATTACAAAAAGATGAATTTATCTTAGTGCAAAAGAAAAAAAAATCTTTAAAATCTAATTGTACCAGAGGTCTTCAAAAACTTTATGAAAAACGGATATTATGAAAAACTATGTATGGACTACAAAACCTTTGTGCACCAAAATAAGCTTACCTTTTCATTCCTTTTCCAGATAACTTTCTGAAGTACCTTCTTGTTTTTATAGCAGTAAAATGCATAGAGAGGTGCGTAAATCTTATTTTTTTATTATTTGAAAGGGGAGGAGAGAGAGAGAGAGAGGAAGAAAGAAAGAAAGGAAGAAAGAGAAAGAGAGAGAGAGAGAGAATGGTTTTCCATCTGCAGTTTGTTATATCTTAATGTTAGCCGTCGCAAAGCACACTGGACACCGGAGTAAGGGAAAGGGTTTATTGGGGAACACCCTACAGACCGGAGTGAAGGGGCGGCAAAGGAAAAAGAGAGAAAGAGAGTATAAGAGAGAAACAGAGAGGAGAGGAGCTAGCAAGGAGAGAAGATAGAGCAGAGAGGAGGAGAGAGGAGAGCAGAGCCAAGAGACCAGAGGAGGAGGCTAGAGAGAGGAACCGGGAGAGAGCAGGAGAGAAGGGCCAAGAGAGCACGTGTTCTGGAACAGGCCCTTTTAAAACTTTGCCTGAGGGCGGGCAGGGAAGCAGGAGCAGCAAATCCCATTAGGATGGGGGTGGAGCCTGGCTCAGGTAGCTGGGCCATGCGGCCACCTGGCTATAACTGCGCCAGTTTCCTAACACTGTTTCATTCCACAAATGGCCACAAAGGCCAGGGCTGGTCCAGGTTGAAACCAGGAGCCTGGAACTCCAATCAGGTTTGCCACATGGATGGCAAGAGCCCAAGTACTTGGGCCATCTTCTGCTGCCTTCCCAGGTGCATTAGCAGGGAGCCTAGTGGGAAGTGGAGTGGCAGAGACTTGAGTCAGCTCTTGGATACTGGATGCCAGTGCTGCAAGCAGTGGCTTAACCTGCTGCACCACAACACTGGTTCCAGGTGTGTAAGTCTTAAGTTTGTGTGCTGTGCTAAGCAATTGTTTGCAAATGAGTCACTCACATACCTCCAGCTGGACTGAGCTCCAGCCCAGAATGAGAAGCTCAGAGGCCCCTCCAGGCCGCCTTCCCAGTCGCTCTCCCTCCTAAGGGTAACCTGCGCTCTGATTGCCGATGCCGCAAAGACTTTGGCCCGTTTACCACTTAGGGAAGTCCTGCGTTAGGTCTCTGCGTCTGACTTCATTTACTTGGCATTAGGTCTGTGTCTGTGAGTTTCATTTCTGAGCTGGTCAAACTTCACCTGCTTTCATCATTATGCAGTATTCCCTTATACGAACATAGCACACTTTTTTTTTTAATATTATTTATTTTTATTTGAAATTCAGTTACACAGAGAGAGGAGAGGCAGAGAGAGACAGAGAGAAAGAGAAAATGAGAGAGAGAGAGAGAGGTCTTCCATCTGATGGTTCACTCCCAAATTGGCTGGAGAGAGAGAGAAAGAGAGAGAGAGAGAGAGGGAGAGAGGTCTTCCATCTGATGGTTCCCTCCCAAACTGGCCACAATGGCTGGAGCTACGCCGACCTGAAGCCAGGAGCCAGGAGCTTCTTCCGAGTCTCCCACATGGGTGCAGGAGCCCAAGGACTTGAGCCATCTTCTACTGCCTTCCCATGCCACAGCAGAGAGCTGGATCGGAAGTGGAGCAGCTGGGTCTCGAACCAGCGCCCATATGGGATGCCGGCGCTTCAGGCTGGGGCTTTAACCCACTGTGCCACAGTGCTGGCCCCCATAGCACACTTTTTAGTACCCATTTTACTGTGAATGGAATTTGAGTTGCATCCAGTTTGGGGTTATTAAGAACAAAGCCTCCATGAACATCTTTAAAAATGTTTCTCCTACTCACATGCTCCTATTTCTGTTGGGAGTGTAATTGCTAGGCCTGATATACCTACATTTTAACAGACATTTTTCTTCCTGTATGTGGAACATGTGGTTGGGAGTTGTGGTTCAAGTGTGTTCCTCTGCTAGAAGACTGGCTGGCTCCTGGCATGGTGGAGCTGAGGCAGTGGGGTTTTTAAGTGGCAGGACCAAGTGCAAGGCAGTTAGGTCACCTTCAGAAGGGACTAATGTAGTTCTTGTGGGACCTCAGTCAGTTCCTGTGAGTTGTTATGAGAAAGACAATGCTGGGCCAGTGCTATAGCATAGTGAGCTAAACTTCTGCCTGTGGTGTCGGCATCCCATGTGGATGCTGGTTCAAGTCCCAGCTGCTCCTCAACTGATCCAGCTCTCTGTTTATAGCCTGGGAAAGCAGGGAAGGATGGCCCAAGTGCTTGGGCCCCTGCACCCATGTGGGAGACCTGGAAGAAGCTCCTGGCTCCTGGCCTCTGTCTGGCCCAGCTCTGGCCATTGTGGCCATTAAATAAATCTTAAAAAAAAAAAAAGAGGGCAAGCTTGGTCTCCAAATCCTGCTCGCTTCGTATTTTACCACCTGACTACTCTCACTCTCTCGCTTGTGCTCTCCCCACTATCTTGTTTTTTCTTAATAAAAAGCTTTTATTTAATAAATATAAATTTTATAAGTATAACTTTTGGATTATGATGGTTCTTCTCCCCATACCTGCCCTCCTACCTCCAAACTATCCCACCTCCTACTCCCTCTCCCATCCCATTCTTCATTAAGATTCCTTTTTAATTATCTTTATATACAGAAGATCAACTCTATTCTAAGTAAAGATTATAACAGCTTGCACCCACACAGACACACAAAGTATGAAGTACTGTTTGAAGACTAATTTTACCATTAATTTTTATAGTACACACATTAAAGAGTAAGGTCCTACATGGGGAGTAAGTGCACAGTGACTCCTGTTGTTGATTTAACAATTGACACACTTATTTATGAAATCAGTGATCACCCGAGGCTCTTGTCATGAGCTGCCAAGACTATGGAAGCCTCTTTAGTCCACAAACTATGAAATTATTTAGACAAGGCCATAGTCAAAGTGGAAGTTCTCTCCTCCCTTCAGAGAAAGGGACCTCCTTCTTTGATGACCCCGGCTTTCCACCGGGATCTCACTCACAGGATCTTTCACATAGGTTAGTTTTTGCCACAGTGTCTTGGTTTTCCATGCCTGAAATGCTCTCATGGGCTTTTTAGCCAGGTCCAAATGCCTTGAGGGCTGATTCTGAGGCCAGGGTGCTGTTTAGGGCATTTGTCATTCTATGAGTTTGCTGTGTGTCCTGCTTCCCATGTTGGATCGTTCTTTCTTTTTTAATTCTATCAGTTATTATTAGCAGACACTTGGTCTTATTTATGTGATCCCTTTGCACTTAATCCTGTCTTTATGATCAGTTATGAACTTAAACTGGTCATTTTAACTAGTAAGATGGCATTAGTACCTGCCAACTTGATGGGATTTGGAGTCCCATGGCACATTTCTAGCTCTACCATTCGGGGTAAGTCTGAGGGAGCATGTGCCAAACTGTACATCTCCTCCCTCTCCTATTCCCACTCCTATTTTTAACAGGGATCAATTTTCAGTTAACTTTACTCACCTAAGAATAATTCTGTGTTAAGTAAAGAGTTCAACCAATGGTATTAAGTAGAAAAAGAAAATACTAAAAAGAATTAAATAGTAAGCCATTCCTTGACAATCAGGACAAGGGCTGATCAAGTCATTGCTTCTCATAGTGTCAGTTTCACTTCTACGGGTTTCCTTTTAGGTGCTCAGTTAGTTGTCACAGATCAGGGAGAACATATGATATTTGTCCCTTTGGGACTGGCTTATTTCACTTAGCATTATGTTTTCCAGATTCCTCCATTTTGTTGCAAATGACTGGATTTCATTTTTTTTTTTACCACTGTGTAGTATTCCATAGAGTACATATCCCATAATTACTTTATCCAGTCTTCCTGATGGGTATTTAGGTTGATTTCATGTCTTAGCTATTGTGAATTGAGCTGCAATAAACATTGAGGTGCAAATAGCTCTTTTATTTGCCAATTTAATTTCTCTTGGGTAAATACTGAGGAGTGGGATGGCTGGGTCATAGGGTAGGGCTATATTCAGATTTCTGAGGAATCTCCAAACTGTCTTCCATAGTGGCTTTACCAATTTGCATTCCCACCAACAGTGGATTAGTGTGCCTTTCCCCCCACATCCTCACCAGCATCTGTTGTTTGTTGTTTTATGTATGAAAGCCATTCTAACTGGGGTGAGGTGAAACCTCATTGTGGTTTTGATTTGCATTTCCCTGATGGCTAGTGAGCCTGAACATTTTTTCATGTGTTTGTTTCATCCACCATCTTGTGAGGCAGCTACCAGGCCCACCAGAGGCTAACCCAGGGAGGCTGCCTGCTCCCAGGCCTCCAGCCTCCAAGTCTGTGAACTGAATAAACCATTTCTCTTTACAAAGGACTCCGTGCTTCAGGCAGTCTGTTAAAGCCACCAAAAATGGACTCTGATATTTGAGTACAGACACACATTCTTCTGAAGTAAAGGAGTAGAAGCAATGAACAAAATGTAGTTGGCTGGGAGGCTGGGGACAAGGAACTGGCATTGCTTAGAGTAGCTGGGCACTGACACTGGGATGCTTATCAGTACTGGCTCCTCACTAGTTCACTAGTTCCCACACGTGGAAGCAATGTACTGTATTGCATTGCTCAAGTCAAGTTAACATTCTTGTGGGACAGTCTTCCACTGCTGCCTAGAATAGATCTGGGACACCCCTTCCTGCAAGCTAACTTTTAATATTAACCCTAGCAAGTGATGCTTTTAATTTTTTCAAATCCTATTTCTGTCTCAGTGCAGATAGCTAGACATCGCTGGCAGAACTCACAGTCTATAGCACTGACCGCATTTGAGAGTGGGAAACCCCAGTGGGTCTTCCAATTTTATTTTTAGTTAATACGTTGAAAACTCTGGTTTAAGCACTGACTAGTGTGTTCCATGAATCTGAGCTATGAAGACTGGAAGGAAGGGAACAGTGCAACGTTTGAGTCCCAGGAGACAAGCTCCTGGTGACATGGGCCTTATCCAGACTGTCATTGGCCAGAACTATCACTGGGGACAAAGTAATCCAGTGGATCTTGGCCCAGCCCTTCAGATTCTGCATCTCCTCAACAGGAGTGTCACTTAGATGATGTGTTGGAAACCAAAAATTCTTTTTACTTATTTTCTAATGATAAAACAGAGCATCATTATTATTATTCTAGAAAAATTGGAAAGCATCTAAAATTAGTGATGACATGTAGTCACATCATCCTGTCTTAATATTTTGGGATACTTTCTTTCTTGTATTACTCATTTTTTGGGATACTTTCTTTGTTCAACCCATTTTTGAGAACTTTTTGTGCGCTGATGGCAAAACTACATGGAAAGAGAAATCCTGCAGCCCTTCAGAGAGGCTCCAACCCTCGGGCTTAAACAACAGAACCTACAGGGACTCCAGACGCAGTAGTGGGGCTGGTGCTAGGGAGAGAGATCTCTGGGTGACTGTGTACAACTGTCCTTGGACAGCTGGCTTGCACAGGCTCGCCGATGAGGCGCACTCCCTAGTTGCTAAGGTTGGTTTTCTGTGCCTAGATTGTTTGCACAAACACCTGCGGCCCTTCTGGGAGCCTGGAATTTGGTATGTGCTGGGCAGAGGGCTCCTATCTGGCCAACCCTCCATAACATCCTTAGGCATAAGATCTGACGAATTTCCCTAGCGGCCGGTACTTCGCACGTGGCGCCACGGGCTGCGGGAGGGCACTGGGGCCAGAGGGCTCCAGCACCACGTGCCCGGCTTCCTCCTGACTTTGCCCCACGCCCATTTTCCAGGCTGATTTCACTTTCTATCCTCCAACTATGACAAACTGTGACTACAAATGTGACTATGGTGGAGTCCTGAGTCCTGGCTAATCCCCAAGCATGAGGGTGGTCTTGGGGTTCCCGGGACACAAAGACCACAGGGAAACAAAGTTATGAGATGAGTCACCACCTCTGCTTTCACGAGGACCCTTAGCATGAGCTGGCAGTGCCATTCTTTCAGTCTGGAGCCCCTCCAGTGGGAAGCTCTGTGATTGGAGGTATTGGCAGAATGATGGAATGTCCCAGGTAGCTTCTAGCCACCAGGGAGCTGGGACAACCTTACTGGAGGAAGAGCTACCTGTTCAGGCCACATCTTCCTCTGCTCTGAGCCACTGAATTGCAGAACAATCCCACTGGTTTGTGGGAAAAATCACAACTGCTAACACAGTGCAGTACCCCCCAGCACAAGCATGGCTGCGCGTCTGAGGAAAACCAACACCATGGCAAGCAGGCCATGAATAGGCAGGACAGAACCAAGGGGAGAAAGAGTCGCTGCATGAAGCAAAGGAAAGCTTAAAAAGAATTGCTACTCTGTGATGAAATCGAGCTTTTTTTTTTTTTTTTTTTTTTTTTTTTTTTTTTTTTTTAATTTAGAGCTGTCCTTACTGACAGCACTACCTGTTTACAGGTTAGAAGAAATCTTGGGAGAATCGTGCTGCTTTGGTGATGGCTTATTCACAATCAACCTTGTCCATCTTGCTTTACTGTCTACTGATGTTTGGACACGGTTTGAGTGGGTTAAAGGCTTGTGTGCTGGGAGTGCAGACCTCAAAGTAATGGTCTCAAGAGAGGTGGACCTTTTATTTTAATTTTTAAATTTTTTAAAGAGATGCATTTATTTATTTGAAAGGCAGAGCTACAGAGAGGCAGAGGCAGAGAGAAAGAGAGAGAGAGAGAGAGAGAGAGAGAGAGAGGCAGAGACAGAGAGAGAGGTCTTCCATTCACTGGTTCACTCCCCAAATAGCTGCAATGGCCGGAGCTGAGCTGATCCAAAGCCAGGGGCCAGGAGCTTCTTCTGGGTCTCCCATGTGGGTGCAGGGGCCCAAGGACTTGGACCATCTTCCATTGCCCTCCCAGGCTCATTAGCAGGGAGCTGGATTGGAAGTGGAGTAGCCAGGACTAGAAGCAGTGCTCACACGGGATGCTGGTGTTGTAGGTGGCAGCTTAACCCCTGGTTCCGTAATGCCGTGCCCAGGCTGACAGGATTTCTAATGCTGCTGAAACTCTGAGTATTTTCTAAGGTTTTTATGGATTTCCTAGTGGGGAATTACAAGAAACTGTGTTAGGGGTTGCTACTGGGGGCAACATAACTCAGGCACTGAGGAGTGGGAGGTTTGATCAAAGAGGAAAACGGAGGAGAGGCTGGGGTGAACATGGCTGTGGCGGCACAGGGTAAGTTGTAGCTTCTGGAAGCTTTCTGCACTTGGATGTTGAATTCCTGGTGGGAAGCGGTGCACATATAAAGGAAAATGAGAGAGTGCCTAGGAGGCACCTTGCTTACCTTGGAATTCTGCCCAGGGCTGGCCTTGTTTGCATCCCCCAACACACGAGGGGAAGCAGAGCCCAGGAGCAGCACCTCCATACATCACCTCGGTGACCCGGAGGCCGGAGCCAGGCTGCAGGCACATCAGTTCTCCACTGGGATTTCGCCAAGTCCTAGACATACACCATTTCAACCTATTCTGGAGAATTCAAAAGCACCTACTTCCCCCTTCTCCCAGCTGCTGTCTTCTCTATGCTGCCTCCTGCCATTCTAGTGAACAGATACAGCCAAGGAGCCTTGGTCAATATCAAGTGTGAACGGTGTGCGTGCACTGGCAGCTGTAGCGGGTTTGTTCACGTATCCATGAACTTGTTTACAGGGGAAAAAAGGGCACATGAAATAAGTGAGGACGTACCCAAAGAACTCACAGTCATGCACATCACTATCGTGTACAACTCAAAACTTGCCAATTCTTAAAATCTGTTTTTTGAATATCCACAAAACACACAAAGTTTTAAGACTGGAGGTTTAATTTGTTATTCCAGGCCAGTGCTGTGGTGTAGCAGGTTAAGCCAAACCTGCAGTGCCAGCATCCCATCTGGGCACCGGTTCGACTCCCGGCTGCTCTACTTCTGATCCGGCTCCCTGCTAATGCACCTGAGAAAGCAGAAGAAGACGGCCCAAGTCCCTGGGCCCCTATGCCCACATGGGAGATCCTGAAGAAGCTCCTGGCTTCTGACTTCGGCCTGGCATGGCCCTAGCAATTGTGCCCAATTGGGGAGTGAACCAGCATATGGAAGATCTCTCTCTCTCTGCCCCTCCTCTCAAATAAATAAACAAACAAATAAATAAATATTTTTCAAAATTGTCACTCCAGATCCCGAGTGGAAGCACTTTGCATGGAAAGGAGGAAGAGCAGTGAACAGCCCACTGGGGGATGAGTGTGTTGGGACCTCTGTGCCATCCGGAGGGCAGAAGGGCGCGGTTTAAGAGTGAAGAAACCAGACCCGACATGAGAAGGGCTCAGATCTCAGCTGTGTCGCCAACTGTGTGACCCTGGACAAATACACAACCTTTATTTGCTAAAGCTTCCTCATTTTACAAATGGGGGTGGGGAGGGAGGAATAGGAATGCCAGTTTCAGGTGGCTGGACAGATTCAATGAGGCAAAAGGCACAAAGTGCTTACAGCAGCTCCTGGCACACGGGTTGATACCTAAGGGAGCAGTAGCAAGTATTATTGTCAGTACCTGGCCTAGGAAGCTTTAGCGTGAACTATACCCAAGGAACGTAACAGTAAATCTCTTAAAGTTATTCAAGGTCAAAACCCTTTGTGAGCCATTTTCCCCTTCCATGTCCTTATTGTGAATGTAATAATAGCAATGCATATTGAATCCTATGCTGACCATCTCCACTGCAGGGATAAACAGGAGTTTAATCAAGAAGAACCCCAGGGAGGCACTGTATTAGGAACTCCACGTTCTCATACTTAATTCTCACGACCATGTTACCTAGGTTTTATTACCTCCAGCTTATGACAAACTAAAGCTACTGAGGTTCCTTACGTGTCTACGTACCTCTCTAGTCAGTGGTTGTTGTCCAGGGCTGGGAACCGAGTTTTTGTCCCCCCAGGATCGGTGCTGAGATAGATTTTCAGATCAGTAAGACTCAAGGAAAGAAACTGGTCTTGTTTATTTAAAACCAGCTGTGTGGACCTGTATGTCCTGAGAACAATTTCCCAGCTCTGCTTCAAGAAGCTTCGAGGTAGAGCTTTCTGTATTCATCTCTTGGAAATGACACATCAAGTAAATTGGCCTTGCCTCAGCTTCTGCTGAGTGTGGAAGCTCTGTTGCCTTGTGAGCCCAATCGGTTGTCAGCATTATGTCAGAGACATAGAGTGAATCCTGGAAAGAATTTCCGTCCTCGCTGTGTATTCTCTGCAGATTGCAAATGCCTCCTTGCTTCCCGCCCTTTTTCAAGCGTTTCCTTTGTAAGGAAGAAAACATCACAGAACTGAAAGGCACAGATGGCAGCCGCACGTGCTCATTCGCAGCGGAGCGAAGACGGAACCTGTCCCTGACTTTGCCGGAAGCCTCCCGAGGCTGCCTGCGGTAACTGCGATGCGGGAGGAAGCCCAGCACTCAGGGTGGGGAAGGGCCCCGACCGCTTTGCTGCCTAGCATCCACCCCGCTTTCCTGCAAACAGCCCTCGGATTGGGTTCAGTGGCTGGGGCCGTTTGGATATTTCTAACATCACTCACAGGCCATATAAAATTAACAGCTTAAACATTAACCTGCTCTAGAGTCATTGGATTTCCAGCATTGTCTGCAATCGCCTTGGCGGGGCCTCAGGCGGCCACCTGGCCGGACACTCCCCACCTCCGAATGGCCACCGACACCAGCTCGCGCAGACACAGCACGCGAGCAGCTGCGCATGCGCCGAGGCACCGTCACAGGCGCTATGAAGCTGGGTGCTGGCAGAGAGGCCGGCCAGGTCACACCTGGGCCTACAGCGCAGAGCCGCTAACTGGTAAAGCCCGAAGGCCTCCAGCCCCACGCTGAGGCTCGCAGACCGAGCCTCGTAGCTCCAGGCAGAGACCGCTGCTAGGGTCGGGCTCATTGTGGTCACCCCGAAACTTTGTTGGGACTTGGTGCTGTAGAACCCAAGTGTCACCAGCTTGGGGCCAGTCTGGGTGGCCTGAGGGGCTGCCTTTGTCACCCTCCTCCAACCGTGGGCAGACCGCAAGGGACCATGGGACTGCTGTGCCTTGGTCAGTGCTGTGCGTGCTGGGCGGATCCCGACACAAGTGCCCGTGGACAGAGGCCCTGGGCTTGCCCGGGCTGTCAGGCAGAGACCCGCGCCCTGGTGGAGGGGGCTTGGTGGGCTTGGCTTACCCCTGGCATCTTGCGGGCCTGGTGTGCAGCCCCAAGATCTTACAGGGCACGGCGACAGTGAAACAGATGTGACCGTCCTAGGGCCTGCCCAAGTACTGAGGGGCTGCCTCTGTCACCCCTCCTACAACCTTGGGAGTCATAGGAATGCTGTAGGATTCCGTGCCAGGCTGACAAAACCCAGCATGGAGCAGATCCCGTGGGTCCCAGGCCAGTGCCTGCAGACAGAGCCCATGGAGCTGCCTCAGTTCCCAGAAGAGTTCTGTGGTCCTGGCTGAGCAGCCTTAGCCGGGAGGCAACATCACCGGTGGATGACAGGTGCAGCAGGCAGCAGTGAGCCTGCCTCAAAATGCATGACAGAGCTAAATGTTGAGACCTGAACCATTAAAACTGTTGGGTGAAAACATAGGGGAAGTCCTTCAGGACATTAGAATGGGCAAGGATTTTTCTAGATCAGACCTGAAAAATACAGGAAGTAAAAGCAAAAATAGACAAATCTGATGGCACCACACTAAAGAGCAAAGGAAACAATCAACAAAGACACAGCCCACAGAACTGGAGAAAGCATTTGGAAACTACACGCCTGACAAAGGGTTAATCTGCAGAATATATAAGGAACTCAATAGCAAACAAATAATCCAATTTTTAAAACGGGCCACAGGTCTAAATGGATATTTCTCAAAGGAAGACATAGATATGTATATATATATGACCAACAGTACATTTAAAAAATGCTCAACATTGGTAACCATCAGGGAAATGCACATCAAAACTCCAGGAAGATTGGCTTTTCTCAAAGACAAAAGCTCAGTATTGGTGAGGATGTGGAGAAAGGGGAGTGCCTGCACACTGTTGGTGGGAATGGCAGCTCGTGTAGCCATGTGGAAAATGGTACGGAGGTTCCTCAGACTGGAATTCGATCTACCACATGATGCAGCAATACTACCACTGGGTCTACATCCAAAGGACATGAAGTGAAATTATCTTCAGCCATAAAAGACAGATGGAATCTTGTCACTTGTAACAGAATGGTGAAACTGGAGGTTACCATGTTAAGTAAAACAAGGCAGGCGCATAAAGACAATGTCCCATGATTTCACTCATACGTGGAGTCTAAGAGGTAGGTGATCTCATAGATGTTAGTGATAGAATGGTGGGTACCAGAGCCGCGGGACGGAAGCAGGGAGGGACAGTTGGGCAAAGGCTGATTGACAGTATTAGGTTGTAGCCAGATAGGAGTAAGAAGTTCCGGGCTCCACTGCACAGTGCTGCAACTACAGATAGTGTTAATCCAAAGTACATTTCTCTTTCAGAAAAAAAAAAAAAAAACAAAACAAAACACAACACTTAGATGATAGGACAAGAAAAAGATTTGGCCTTCACTTCCACCTTTTTCCCCTTTTCTCATGGGGTGGGTATATATTTCTGTTGGGGTAATTTCTGTTCAATAAAATGTTGATTTCTGAAACATTAGGACTTAATGCAACTTATGTTTACTAGCTGTCAATGCAAACAACACAACGAAAATCACAGACTGAGGAAATGGTACCCTCCACCTTATTATTTTTCCAAAGGTGCACCCAATAACAACTCCCAGAAGACATGACACCCACTCATTTGTTACATCTGGGCTCTCGGTTCTGGAAGCATGTGGGAGTCACCTGTAGAACTTTTAAAATTCCAGATTCTCAGGCCGCACCCCAGACCAATTAAGTTAGTAACCTGCCACCAGTATTTTTGAAATTCCCTTGACAATCTCAGTGTGTCGTGGAGGTCGAGGACTCCACTCTACCAGTAGCTGGTGAGTTTCTTTTACATATGGTAGAACATGCATCTTAGCTGGAGAGATGCTAAAGAGTAGAAAAACTCAAAACCCAAACACAGCCTTGCATTACCTAAGAAAACGGGATTGCTGTTACTGACAGTCTCGCCCCAGGAGGGTTCGGAATGTGAAACATCTCCTCCTGAGTCCCAGCAGTTCTGCAGAACTGAGGTTTTCAGTGGTCTAGTGTCTGAAAGTTCTACCACGCCCCAGTGATGATTAAGTTTCCTTTAGTTTCTAGGCAGGAAGCTTAAATATGAACCCGGATGTATGAGACTCCTGAAGGGAAAAAAAGGGAGAGACCAAAATGAAAAGCATCATGCGAAATGCATGTGACTCCTCTTGTTGCTGAGTGTGCTCCGGTGTCCCTGTGTCTTGGAAACTTTAGCTCCCTTTGGGGCCTTGATTTCCCTGCCCCCATACCCCTAGAGCTAGCTCAGTGCATTGCTCCATTGGGATCCTCTACCCCCATCACCAAGGCAGAGAGCAGATGTTCACATGTCTTAACATCAGGGAAAAGTGTCCCCTCGGCTGGGGTCCTGGGCAGCCAACTTACCCACAGCGTTTGCCTTACGGGTGGTGACTGCACAATGCCGTTTTAATTCTTGGTCTCAGTTGGAACCTTGACGACGCGGAATTTGATAGCAGCATGTGGTCTTGGCTGGACCTCAGGAGATTTTAAGACTTACTGATTTCTTTCTAGGAGGATATTTGTGATTCTACTGCTGGCATCCAGGTCGCAGTGTATCACTGTACCTACACCAGGTTTGTGCATTCTGCAAAGCCTGTCGATGCAGCCAAACGCCAGCCATGAAACTGACCTCTTGAGAAGCTGCAATTAACTTCCACCTGCTCGTCATTTTTCGGCCTACCCACCAGCTAAGGCTGGAGACTTATTTCTTCTCATCTACAGCCACGCTGCCCACCAGGCAATTAGGGAAACAGATTGAGATTATGTGTGAAAATCAGCATTACAGTAGGAACAATTAGGATCCTCATTTACTGAAGATGACTTGCTCATCAGAAACTAATTAACTATTACGTTGAAAACACACTCAAGAAACAGAGCAGAAGAGTTCATATTTAATACCTCCTTCTTTCCTTAAAAGCGGTTTGTTAAATGGCAGCTTAATAATAAATCAATAGATCTTTGATTCTAGAGGTAGGTTCAGACAGGAAAAAGATGGGTTCAGTTAATTAAAGAAGAGAGCAGATGGCGAGGACAACAAAGGAGAACCTCAAATGTAAGAGAAGCTGGAGAGGGGTTCTAGGGAACGGAGAAGCCTCTGGCATGAAATACAGCGACCTAACCCTCCTTGCGAAAGACCAGATAAATATCTGCATTCTGTGCTGGTTTATTAATGTTTAATATCTTCTGCTTAACACCTTAACACCTGGGAGGTGGGGTGGTTAAGCTGATTAAGAATACAGTTTTGGGGTCGGCACTGTGGCTCACTTGGTTAATCCTCTGCCTTGCAGTGCCGACATCCCATATGGGTGCCTGGTTCTAGTCCCAGTTGCTCCTCTTCCAGGCCAGCTCTCTGCTGCGGCCCGGGAGTGCAGTGGAGGATGGCCCAAGTGCTTGGGCCCTGCACCCCATGGGAGACCAGGAGGAAGCACCTGGCTCCTGGCTTCGGATCGGAGCAGCTCCAGCTGTAGCAGCCATTTGCGGGGTGAACCAACGGAAGGAAGACCTTTCTCTCTGTCTCTCTCTCTCACTGTCTATAACTCTACCTGTCAAATAAAAAAAAAAGAATATAGTTTTACTGCTCAGTTCACTAATTCTTAGTTATTTTTCACCACTTGAAAACCGTCTTCATTTTCTCCCTTGTGATTTTCTTTTCCACGTGTATTAAAATGGCAACATTTGAGTCATCCTGTAGTTGATCTCAGCGGTACTATTATCATTTTGCGTATCGTTGTTTTGACATGATTTGGATGTTAAGCTTATCAATGTGCTGCTTTTTCTCAGACTTAACTGTGCCCATATTCTTCTATTAATATTTGTAGAAGAACTGGACAAACATTTGTCAGACTCCAAAGGAACACGCCCGAGAAGATGACAGGAAGAATCAGTAACCACACTCATTCAGGATCTTGTTGGTCATTCGCAGATTGCCACAGATTAATAACACTAAACTTGGCAGCACTTGTTCTACGCCAGGCACTGGTTTTAGTGTTTTATGTTGCATTACCTGATTTCTTCCTCAAAGCAATCTCATTACAATCTCCTGTTGAGAAATGTGCACACTATGAATTTTCACCACGTGCCCCCGGATACGCAGTGAACACACCTTGAATCTGGACGAGAACTGGGGATGTCAGTGCCGGATGCTATGCGGGAAGTTACTCTTTCTATTCTCAGGATCATCTGACAGTGCAGAGTTCAGAGGCTACTTAATAGTTACACTTAATGTGTCTTTCATTTGTATAGAACAAAACACGTTTACATGCCTTATCGTACTTTATAACCCTTTTTGCTGTGTAGTATAAATACATATTGAACATATGTTTCTTATTAGAGACTTTTATCCAGGATTGGGAACCACTGGTTTATTATGCATGCATCAAAGTGGTTTATTTTGCTTGACGTCCACACAGTGTAAGATGCTGGCTTCTAAGTTGTTAACAGATAGTTAAACTATAACATTCCGCCTTGCTTCTTTATTTATTTATTTATTTATTTATTTATTTATTTTTTTGACAGGCGGAGTGGACAGTGAGAGAGAGAGACAGAGAGAAAGGTCTTCCTTTGCCGTTGGTTCACCCTCCAATGGCCGCCACGGCTGGCGCGCTGCTGCTGGCGCACCGCGCTGATCCGACGGCAGGAGCCAGGTACTTATCCTGGTCTCCCATAGGGTGCAGGGCCCAAGCACCTGGGCCATCCTCCACTGCACTCCCTGGCCACAGCAGAGAGCTGGCCTGGAAGAGGGGCAACCGGGACAGAATCTGGCCCCCCGACCGGGACTAGAACCCGGTGTGCTGGCGCCGCAAGGCGGAGGATTAGCCTAGTGAGCCGCGGCGCCGGCCCTGCCTTGCTTCTTAATGAAACTATAATTCATTATCTTTGTTAGTTACTAGAGAATCTTAGGGTAAAAATGGCAAGAGCACCAAGCAAAATATCAATCCTTTAGGATTTCGTGGGGCATGTTTATTTGTAGCCAATGGGAGCAGGCAGAGGTGTGATCGCAGAGTGTGTGGAGGAGCTGGTCTGAATCGCTTCCTGGATGATGGCCAGCTTTCCTGCTCTCTCTGCTCTCAGTCCCGAGGAAAGGGGAGGGGGAGTCCACTCTAGGACCGCAGTAGTCAAGTCCACCACAGGAGGAGGAAGCAAATGAGAGCCCATGGGGAGCAGGGAGGAACATGGGATCAGATCAGATCCTGAGTCTGCCTTTGGTGGGTTTCTGTTGCTTTAATTAAACATCCATAGACAGGGTGATTGATAAAGAGTTGAGGTTTATTTAGTCACAATACCGGAGACTAGGCAGTCCAAGAATACAGGGCTAGCGTCTGGTTAGGGCCTTCTCGCTGCATCTTGACATGATGAAGGGCATGCAACTGGGAGACAAAGCAAGTGTGCCAGCAGGGGCTCCCTTATTGTAAAGTCACTGATGCCACCATGGGTCCCTACCCTCCTGGCCTCATAGCATCCTAATTATCTCCCAAAGGCCCACCTCTAAATACCATTAACATAGGAATTAGGGATTTCATTTTCTAAAACAGAACCCTTTGGGAGACATTTAAACCACACACATTTTTTAAAAAAGATTTATTTATTTGAAAGGCAGAGTTACAGAGAGAGAGGAGAGAGAGAGAGAGAGAGAGAGAGAGAGAGAGAGGTCTTCCATCCACTGGTTCACTCGCCAAATGGCTACAATGACTGGGGCTGAGCAAAGCCAGAGCCAGGAGCCAAGAGCCAGGTGCCAGGAGTGTCTTCCTGGTCTCCCACATGGGTAGCAGGAGCCCAAAGACCTGGGCCATCTTCTGCTGCTTTTCCCAGGCAATTAGCATGGAGTTGGATTGAAGTGGAGCAGCCAGGACTTGAACTGGCGCCCACATGGGATGCCTGAACTGCAGCCGGTGGCTTTACCTGCTATGCCACAGAGCTGGCCCCCACATCTATTCTTTCTCCCCTCCCCTGCACTCCTGCTTTGGGCTTTGTCTCAGAGGACAAGGGCTGAAGAATCACTGGGACAGTCTGGGGATAGAGTAGCAGACCAGCAGGTGCAGTTTGAAGGAGGCCGGACTCAGGGTCTTGTCCAGCCCCGAAGTCACCAGGTTATAGCACATCCTGGCAAAGAGCAGGCACAAGACAGGGCTCCTGGTGTTCCCCAGGCTCTGTGCTTCCTGTTTAGGAGATCCTCTGAATGTTGTTGTAATGGAACTTTTCTCTCTTTTTTTCATATTGAAATATAGTTCACATGCCATATATTCCATTCCCTTAAACATCTCAGAGGTTTTGCTATATTCACAAGATTATGCAACCATTGCCTTTACCTAATTCTGTGATATCTATTCTGCAATGGGAATTTGATAAAGTTTTGGTCCCTCCCCCGCCCCCTTCCTTAGAGGAGTGCCTCACATGCTTGTACAAATGAATAGTTCTGTAGCTTTTCTTAGCCCAGCTGTGGCAGCATGGAGAAGCAATTAATGCATGGAAGAGTCCAGAACGATGTTTGTGCATTTAATCAGGTCTCCAGTACTCAGGACTCCACATTCTGTGTTTATCCCAATGCCTGGTTCTTCAAATAAATCCATGAGTTAGGGAGCCCCCATGGCATGGGACCCTGGCTTCCGTCAGCACCAGTTTTGGCAGACATACCTGGCACCTATATTTGAGGAACACATGCAGGTGTCTTTTGCATGTTCATGAAAATTATAAGGTGTGACCCAAGCACTTCTTTGTTTAATTATTATAATTCCTTGATTCATAATTAGAAATTCCAATTCAGTGGCAAGCTGCCCTATCTTACGAGTGAGTTGAAGAGATGGGCCAAAGATTAATGCACCCATTAGAAGCAGAAGCAAAAGCATCTCATTTCCGGGAAATAGGACCATTCCTTGCAAATCACGTAAACACTCCTATGTGAAGAGGCCAAGGATCCCGACTTCCACTAACCTTATCGCAATGGGAAGAGCAAAAAATGTGTCACGTGGCCCACTAGGCAGTGAATAGAGAGAACAAAACTGGAAGGAGACAGATGGGTCAAATAGAGGGAAAAGAAAAAAAATCTCCTAGTAGCAGGAGAGGCAGGAAGAATGGGCAAAAATCAGGATGGACAATCACCAAAAGCAGTTCCCAACTGCACCCAGTCCTCTCTGGAGGATTGCAACCTGGGTCACATTTTTTTTTTTTTTTGACAGGCAGAGTGGACAGTGAGAGAGAGAGACAGAGAGAAAGGTCTTCCTTTGCTGTTGGTTCACCCTCCAATGGCCGCTGCAGCCGGTGCGCTGTGGCTGGCGCACCGTGCTGATCTGAAGGCAGGAGCCAGGTGCTTCTCCTGGTCTCCCATGCGGGTGCAGGGCCCAAGGACTTGGGCCATCCTCCACTGCCTTCCCGGGCCACAGCAGAGAGCTGGCCTGGAAGAGGAGCAACCAGGACAGAATCCAGTGCCCCGACCGGGACTAGAACCCGGTGTACCGGCGCTGCAAGGCAGAGGATTAGCCTATTGAGCTGTGGCGCCGGCCTGAGTCATATTCTTTTAATAATAAAAGTAGTTCCTTTGAAAAGCAATGTAAGGGGAATCAATAATGTTGTAATGATTTGAAAACATTGTACTATTTAGTACTATTTAGTACAAAGAAATGCTAAAGGAGCCAGGTTTGAAAAAGTCAGTGCTACTCTACTAGGTAGCACAAATTTGTGGTCATTTTCAGAAGCAGGTTTACTGAAGTATGTCCCCAGATCTTAGAGGAAGACTCCCCAGCTCCCCAAGCATCTCAGCTGTGGCCGCTGCACAACTACTTAGGATTCAGTAAGATCAGGAGACAGTGCTACGTGCCAATGGGTGGAAGGGCACCTACTCTTGAGCTCTGGGGGACTTCCTGGCTATACACTGTCCCTGCAGCGTTGTTCTGGTGAGGGTGAACTGTCACCACTAGTGGGCAAAGGCTAAGAAATTCAAAAGAGACATTTTGTTCTCTCATAAAAATCATTTATTGGCACACCAGAAAGGATGACTTTTTTTCTAGTACAGTAGCATTGTGCGTCTCTAGCCGTGATTCCGTGTAAGCTACATGTTACAAGTCACTGGAGACCTAATTACCAGGAGGATTTTAGTAAAGTACAAGGGTAACTATGAGGCCACAGCGGCCCAGCCATCGAGTAAATCAAATAGCAACGAGTGTTGTCCCGCAACAGAGTTGTAGCCAAGGAAAACCAAGATGGACATTAACAGGATAGCACCCATTCAATAAATTAGGTACAGTTAACTAGAAAATCATTATAACCTATAGAAATCATCAAAATAAAGGAAGCACAGAAGTAAACCATTAGCTATTTACATATATTACTTTCCCCAAAAACTTTAATTTGTTAGCTTTTCCATCCTATCCCTTTCCTTCTATTTGTTATTATTATTTGTTTTCATGGTGAACATTTTAGCTCACTGGAAACTATTTGGATAGCTAATCAGAACTTCTTTCCAGAGCCTACTTTTCCTAACACGTGACTGATGTCAGACAAGGAATCAGAAGGGCCACTTGGCTAAGTCCATGTCTGGAAGTGAGAAGCACTGTGACTACATTGCGCTGCTGTTCTGCTCTCCGTCATGGGGCTGACACGCAAGCTGATGTTTTCCCAGCATTGTTCGCACTACTCCGGGAAGTAAGGTTGTAAGTAGCAGCAGAATGCATGAGCTTCCTGTGACAGGCACAGAGAGTGTTACATGGGGATGGCGTGTGTATCCTGAGAGTGTGACAGTGCCCACTCCACCCAGGACCCCCGGTTCCTGAGAACGGGGCCTGTGCCCTCGGGTCACTAGTTTCCTTTATGCCATCCACTTTTAAGGCTTAGCATAGTTGTAGCATCAACACATACGAATGCTGACACCGTTTCTGCCAGAGAAAGGCCCTGTGATGAATGGTAGCAGGTACCACGATTAAAGACAACACAGTGGAAAAGGCCTTGAGTTGGTCCGTTTCTGGTGCTACAGCCAGAATACGTGGATTTTTACCATTGTTCTAGGGAACATGAAAACTCTCGCCAAGCAGCTTCTTTGACCTTTGTCTATTTCCTGTCTGCTACAAACGCAAATTTATAATCATTTTAGTTTTGCTTCATTCTCCCACTAGACTATAAGCTCCAGGAGGCAGGAAGCGCACCTGTTCACCCAGCTCTGTGTCTCCACAGTGTTGAATTAAAACACAGTGCCTGGTCCATAGTATGTTCTCCGTTAAAAATTTGTAAAGGAGTCCCAAATCATCAAGTCCCCTGGCTTGCCGATTTCGTAGCAAGGCCTGCCCCAATGATGGGGCCATCTTAATGATCCTAGCGTGATTTAAACCTGTGTGGCTGAACCTTTGTGCTTCAGTGGGTGGTGAAAGTTCTCAGCGCTAGGCTCACTCTGCCCACCTCCCAATAATGAGAGCTGACGCTGCATGGGAGGGAACAGGGCAGTCCAGGGAGTGAGCTGCAAGCTCCAAATTCAGCTCTTTCTTCCCTACCTCCCCCTACCACCTCTTTCCCAACAGAAAGCTCAAGAAAATAGTTATTGGGAGAACATTCTCCGGGCAGTGCCAGTTCAATAAGTCACCAATAACATGATCGGACGAGAAGCAAAATAGAACTCACCTACAGAGAAACTTAAATTAAATCAAAGCAAAACCTGGGGGTGGCGAAGTGGCGTGGCGGGCTGTCTGGGTCCGTGGTTGGTTAGAATCTCTGGATATGGAAGCGAACACAGGCATGGCAGTGGTGGGGAGACGTGGAGGGGTAAGGGCAGAGCTGTGGGTGTGAAGACCGTGGAGGACCAGCTGTCTTCCCCCGCCTCTCCTTCTCCCGCCTGCTCGCTGTACCTCTCTGTGCGGCTGGCTGAGCGCCTCGCCCTGGCTCTCGCAGGCGGAGGTGAGACGGGCAGCTGGCGCCTCCACGCACATCCTTAGGCTATTGACGCTCTGCTGGAGTAGAAGTCGGGGACCTGCAGCCCGGTGTGAAGCGTGACCTGGGGAACGAGACTGTGAGTGCCGCGAGGCCCCACGGGAACCCCCACCCCAGTACACGGTGCACAGTGGGTGTGCCTCTAACCCAACATGCGATCTGTTTGCTTCCCTTTAGCATCTGTTTCAGTGGGCATCGAAGAGAACCGCAGCAGAAATCGGCCTGGCCACCGTGGTGGGCCCTCAACTCCTGGTGGTGTTTGATAAAATGAGGGTACTTTGAAAAGTTCATGGAAAAATGGAACTGAAAGGTTTATGTTGGCACAAAAAATTCTGAAATCGTATTTTTTCAGTGAGCATTTTCCATGCACTCTTTGAAGACCTTGCCCGTCCATGACCGTGGTTCTCAGCCACGCACCTCTTTTATAAGCTGCGGGGAGACTGTGCTCCTTATGAATGTCAACAGGGCGCTGAACCCGCCTGAAGCCACGCTGGCCAGCCGCACCGCAGGAGCCTCTACAGGACCCATGGCAGAGACAGTCCCTTCCTCATTAAGGGACCCCGGTTATTCCAGCCAGGGCAAGCCCCTCTTCCTGAGGTTGGACAGGTGACTGTCAGCTATGAAGAAACATAGATTTGTTTATTTATTTATTTTTTTTGACAGGCAGAGTTAGACAGTGAGAGAGAGAGAGAGAGAGAGAGAGAGACAGAGAGAAAGGTCTTCCTTCCATTGGTTCACCCCGCAAATGGCTGCTACGGCCGATGCGCTGCGCTGATCCGAAGCCAGGAGCCAGGTGCTTCCTCCTGGTCTCTCATGCGGGTGCAGGGCCCAAGTACTTGGGCCATCCTCCACTGCACTCCCAGGCCATAGCAGAGAGCTGGCCTGGAAGAGGAGCAACCGGGACAGAATCCAGCGCCCCGACTGGGACTAGAACCCGGTGTGCCGGCGCTGCAGGCGGAGGATTAGCCTAGTGAGCCGTGGCGCCGGCTGAAACATAGGTTTATTAACACGGGGTACTCCAAAGGTCTGTGGAAAACTGAATTAAGTTTATGTTGGTGCAAAAAATGTGGAACTTCGTACAAAGTGTTTCCATAATGTGCATTTTTATGAACCTTCTGAAGACCCCTTGCATGCATGGATTTCAGATTTCTTGTACCAAAATAAACTTATCTTTTAATTCAATTTTCTATGAATTCTCTGAAGTACTCTTGTACTGTTTGGCCAACTCCTGTTCCATCTCAAGCCTCAGTGAGTAGCTGCGTGGGCAAGGCTGTTAACCATGTCATGCAGTACAGGTGGAAGACATCTTCCCTGAAATGCCTGGGACTAAAAAGCCTTAACAGAATTTGGGAGATTTCTAGATTCTGGAAGACTTGCACCCACTTTACTTGTTGCGCGTCTCTGATCCCAGAGTCTGAAATCCAAAATGCTCCAGGACCTGAAACTTTCTAAGTATCCTCAGGTTTTAGGGAGCAGGGACTTAGCTTATTGGTGAAGAAGCCTACATCCAAACTGGAGAGCCTGAGTTTAAGTTCCAGCTCTGGTTCCCAGTTCCAGCTTCCTACCAGTGAAGACCCTGGGAGGCAACTGGGATGGCACAAGTAACTGAATCCCTGCCACTCACATGGCAGACCTGGGTTTTGTTCTTGGCTCCTGGCATCAGCCCTTGACCTGGCCCCAGCCCATGATGCTGTGGGAATCTGGGGACTGAACTAGCAAACGGGAGCTCTCTCTCTCTCTCAGTCTGTCCATCTGTCTTTCCGTCTCTCAGATAAATAAATAAAACTTTAAAAATCTTCTGGGGGAGGGCACTGGCGCAGTGGTTAAGCCACTGCTTGGGATGCCTGTATCCCATATCAGCACCCCAACTTTACTTCAGATCCGGCACCCTGCTATTGTGCACACTGGGAGGCAGCAGAGGATGGCTCAAGGACGTGGGTCTCTACCACCCATGTGGGAGACCTGGATGGAGTTCCAGCTTCGCCTGGCCCAGCCTAGGCTGTTGCAGGTATTTAGGGAGTAAGCCAGCGGATGGAAGATCTCTTACTTTCTCTCTCCATGGCTCTGCCTTTCAAATAAAAATAAACAAATAAACTTAAAAGAAAAAACCCTTCTGGGATTTGGAGGATTTCAGATGTTGAATTTTCAGACTGGGGATGCTCACCCTGTCTTTCCTTGTCAGTGCCTTTGTCTATAGATACTCAGAACATTCTGGACATCCCTAAGGCGCATCCAGTATGACATTCTTTGGAAAGAAACAGCTAAAAAACTTGGAGAGCTCTGAACGAGGTCTTCCTGCATTTCTCTTCTAGGGAAATTGATGGTTTTATTTCTTACCATGTGAAGGCTGAACTTGGAGAGATTAGATTTCAGCCTCTCGGAAAGAGGCTGAAGACAGAAGGCAGGGCTCAGTGAGTTAGACAATAGTGAGTTTCTAAAAATCACCTGCAGTCACTTGATTCTCATGCCCTGTCCTCAGGCAGCCATTGGTTGGATGAGGTTGATGGCTGCTAATGGGAGGTTCAGCTCAGGAGGGTGAAATCCTCCATCCTGAGTCCTGATGGTGGCTGGCTGGGCTCTGAGCCCTCTCATTCCACTCGCAGCGCACTGGCCTCTCTGCCCTTCCCTGCCTCTGGGAGGCCTCAGGCCCTTTGCACTGGCTGCTCCCTCTGCCCGGAAGGCTCTGCACAGCTCGTTCCCCGCTGCCCAAGCTCGGTTCACCTGTGCCTGCAGGAAGGCCTACCTGTACCGGCCCTCCTGTATCAGACTCCAGGTGCCTTCCACAGCCCAGCACTCTCTCGATTCCTTTGCTCATCCTGGGTCTTCTCTCCACTGTACTCTTCTCTTTCTGACACACTGTATAACTAATGCTATCATTACGCTTACAAGTCTTCACCTGTCTCTTGTAACCACAGTGAGAGCTAATGATTTTTATCCCTCCCCCGCACTGATATGTTAAAGGCACTCTATATGTATTTGTTTGATGAATGAATGAATCAGAGGAACTTGTTTCATATCTACAGTAAATCATAAGTAACTGTCTTAAGGCAGGAACTAGGTTTTCTTTTTATATTTGACAGATAGAGTTAGACAGTGAGAGAGAGAGAGAGAGACAGAGAGAAAGGTCTTCCATCCGCTGGTTCACCCCCAAATGGTTGCAATGGCTGCAGCTATGCCGATCCGAAGCCAGGAGCCAGGTGCTTCCTCCTGGTCTCCCGTGCACTTGGGCCATCCTCTACTGCCTTCCTGGGCCACAGCAGAGAGCTGGACTGGAAGAGGAGCAACCGGGACTAGAACCTGGCGCCCATATGGGATGCTGGCGCCGCAGGCCGAGGATTAACCGAATGAGCCACGGTGCCGGCCCTCAGGAACTGGGTTTTCTACTCTCATGGCACCTGACTAAGCTGGACAAGAGCACAGAGAAGAGGCTCAGATTTTCTGATCTTGAAACTGACAACTTCCAGCTACATCTTCACCTCTTGTTGCGTTTGTTTTCATGCTAGTTGGTTAAAGTCTTCTCACTCTTGGAGGTGAAGCTAAAACTTGGAGGGATGATCATTAGCCACCAGGAAGACTTCCACTTTCCCACGTGCTGTTAACTACACCGTGGTCAAGTATGAGGGTACTGCGCAATGTTCATGGAAAAAACGGGAATTAAAAGATAAGTACAATTTGGTGCCAAAAAATTTGAGATCATGCATAGTTTTTTCATAATGTGCATTTTCCATCAACGTTGTGATGACATGTCTGGATTTCAAAGTTTTGGGCACCAAAATAAATTTGTCTTTGAATTCCACTTTCCCATGTCCTTTGTGAAGTCCCCCGTATAAAGAAGGGGCTCAGGCCGACGTGGAGTCACATCGGTTGTGCACGTCGGGCCCCTCTCCCCTGTCCTCCGAGCCACAGCCTCGGCCTTACGCTCTCAGCTTTTCTCTGGGGTCTGCCCCGGCTGCCCACCAGCAGCCTCGGATGCTGCGGCGGCGGGAGCAGCGTCGGCTTCCGGGGGCGAGGTGCTTACCTGCACGTTCCTGTTGAGGCTGACGGCAGGGAAGAAGAGGCCCTCCACGTTCTCGAACGCAATGGGACCTTGCTGTTCATCGTTGATAAAAAACGTCAACGTTTTTCTGTTTAAGTCGAGGAGGACCCCGACGGTGGCCCCTTTTCCAATCCCTCCCTCGGTTCTGTGGGAAAAGAAAATGAGTAGGTTTCATTCTAGAAGCTCCTCTTTTCTTCTTTTTTAAAATAGTTAATTAAACCAGTGCTTTTCAGCCTGTTTCAAATTACTGCCCCTACCACCCCCCCAGGCTTTTTAAACATTGTTTTCTCCTAATGATCCCGCCGCACAGTGTTTTAATACCACACGCTTGTGTATGTGCTGACTGTGTCTGTGATTCATGTAGATATAAAAAGGTTGCACAGTTTTGTCCTCATCCCACCCATTGTCCCTCCCTCGGGGGAGAGAGCTGCCCCTGACGAGAAGGCATGAGCTGCTCTGCGTCGCTGCGACTGAATTCGTTCACACAGCGCCACTGCCACTGGGCCCAGCAGCAGAAAACACAGGCTTCCAGCTCTCAGCGCTCTCACTGTAGCTATGAAGCGTCGTTAAATATAAAACAACTTAATCTGAACGTCAAAATGAAGAAGCTCTTAGGTTGAACCTACAGCATATGCATAAAAATTGGATTTGGGGTTTTATGCTACCCATGAAATGGAAAATTCATTCCAGAAAGATGCTAATTTTTAGCATGTTGAATTTCAACTAAGAAGTTAGAGGTTGTCCTTAAAGTGACAACACTGCAGAAGGGGATTCTTCCCAGCGAGGGGAGGTAATTACATGACAGGAAATGTAGTGGTGTTAAGGAACCTGCATTTCACTGATCTCACAAAACTCTGTCTTGTGCTTCAGTTGATGGACTCGCAAAATACTATTAAACATGGACGATCAGTTTTGTGTTTGTTCCTTCTCTAACAATACTGAACTTCCTCCTCATCTCAGCAGAGCACAGGAATTTCAGAATTGCCATTCATTTCCTCTTGCGTGCAGAATATTGGCTGTTCACAGCCACTGAAGGACAGGTTTACAAATAGCATCTTGTCATTCCCAGGTTTAACAGTGACAGCACAAGTGACATGCAGTTAGCAAGCAAGCAGACGTGTTCGGCCTTAAGAACGTGTTTCTCTGCTTCGTGTGCTGGTAGTGTTACTTATCCACTCCTTTCCTCCAAAGGAAAGAGGCAAAAAGGGAAAATGTAAGCATGGGGTATTGGTGATGTAAAGGAATCCTGTGTCAGAGAGTTCCCCAAAATGTCAACCACTGAAGACAGCCGCGTCTCTACTCCCTTAGTTGGAAGAGTGCATGGGGCCAGCGCTGGGGTGCAGATTAATCTTCCGCCTCTGGTGCTGGCATCCCATATGAACCCCGGTTTGAGTCCTGGCTGCTCCTCTCCTGATCCAGCTCTCTGCTATGGCCTGGGAAAGCAGTGGAAGATGGCCCAAGTGCTTGGGCCCCTGCACCCAAGTGAGAGACCCAGAGGAAGCTCCTGGCTCCTTCCAGTCGGCACAGCTCTGGGCTGTTGGGGCCATTTGGGGAGTGAACCAGTGGATGGAAGACCTCTCTGTCTCTCCCTCTTTCTGTCTGTAACTCTACCACTCAAATACAAAGCTGGATTCCCCCCACCCCCGACCCCGCCACTGCAGCAACACCAATGAGAACGTATCCTGGGGGATAAACAAAAGACATTCTCTGCTTAGGAAATCTGTGAAAAGAACACAACTTAATGAAAACAGAAGACCAGGGGGAAAATGGAAAGTATGTATTAAATTATAATTTCTATATTTTGGCGCCAGAAGGAAACCTTAAGGAAACTACTGTATTCTCTTAGTCTCAGCAAACTGGATGTCTTCTTTCATACATTGAGAGGATTCTCCGAGTACAAAGCTATCCTGATCGGCATCCCTAAGCCTTGGTTTAAGGAGCAGCTTCTGTTCTGAGTAGAAGTGTTGTTAACTAGCGTAACAAGCATGGTCGCTATGTTTTCAGGTGTCTCCAGTAGGAGACATCTTCACACATCTCATTTCATCTCTAGAACATTTCTGTGTGGGAAAATATTATTATCCCAGTTTGGTGGCTTTGTTAACTGAGGTTCGGAAACATGAGGCGACTTGTCCCCCAAGCACTTTTCTGACGCGCTGCAGGTGTAGGTTTCAGAATCTTGGGTGGTTTACGATGGCTATGCCTGGGTACTCTGAGTTTCAGGCCACAGGTGGGGTTCAGCAATGCAGAAAATAAGCCACCAGTACAGACTCCACTAAGAGCAGTGCATCGCCTGTGCTTCTTAATGAAGCCCAGCCCCTGCTGCACTTCCTTAATGTTGCCCTTGTAAGAAGGCTTTGAACTTGGGCTCGCTCTCCTGACCGGAAGCCAACGTGAAGAAGGCTTGGTTTGGGGGCTGCAGGGTACCTGTTTGTGTGCGAGTTGCTGTGCATGAACCAGCTCCGGTTATTGTCCACATACATTGCCCAGGCTTTGTCGTCCTTTCCTAACATCACATCCTTCGTCACGTCGATGCGAGCCACGCCAAAGGCAGGATCAGGGTGGTTGTCATAGCGGTCTACCGTGAGCTCCCAGTAGTGCACGCCCTTGGAGAAGCCGGTCTTCCCCAGCACCACCCGGTCATCGTAGCTGCTGCAGGTCACCGTCAGGTTGTCATTGGAGAAGATGATGTCTGAGTGCGCCGAGCCAGGGTCAAAAGCGAACCAGGCCACTGGGAAGAACAGAGAGGAACTGGGTTACTAAGGTGCACCCGGCAAGCTGAGCATCAGAACACACTCCTGGGCGGGTGAGGTGCACTGTGTTGCGTTTTCATGCTGCCATGCGGGGGCGGGGACGTGCCTGGGGCCGGAGAGGCCGTGAGTGAGCAGACAGGGGCACGTCCTGGGAGCTGGTACTCTCTGCCCCAGAAGCAGGCAGAGGACACACGACCGATTCAGCAGGGGTTACCTGGCTTAGACTGCACTCCCCACCAGCTGATCCGGGAGTGAAGTGGCATCGGTTTTGGAAGGTGTAAGTTCCTTCGCCTGGTGACCGGCAGAACAGTGCACCAGAGGCATAAAGGGAGAGGGGATGCACTAAGCCTGTGTGACCCCTGAGGCAGGGAGGCTAGGATCTAGAGCCCTGGATGGAGGGGGGATAAAACACACGGAGTGAAGGCAGGAAATATCCCTTCGGCAGAAGTGCTGGAATCTACTCACTTTGACAGTTACCTTGGCTCTAAGGAAAGCTCATGGGCTGTGAGGCTATCTGCAACGTCAACTGATTTTCATGAGCGACTGTGACTTGGGTGCAGGACACTTTGCTTCCTCCATACTGAACATACAGACTGTGTGTTACTCCTAAAACTAACCGCACAATGTTTTGCCAGAGCCGAAGCCTTTGTGGATAGTAGGTGCAGACAGAATGATGTCTTCCTACAAGTTGTTATGCCCCAAATTCTAAAAGCTGCCTACAAATAACACCGTCTGGCGAGACAGAGTTCCTGATTTATTACACCTGTGAGCCACCTCGCATGCACTCCGGTCTTTGCTATTCACAACAGAGTAAGCTGATTCCATACCTGCCAACAGCTTTTTAATGTCAACTGTGGGCGTCCCAAGTGAAAGGCATGGGGGAGAGAAACAGGAAGCAAAAGTGACATCGATAAGAAAGCATGCCTCTTTTGATAGACGACTACCCAAAAAGAGCTCAGTCTACAATACGGCACACACTGCAACAGTCGGTCTGACTCGTATCGTTATCTGCATTAGGGCTCATAAAGAGGGCTTTAGGTTGACTTATAAAAACTGGGGGTGGGGGTAGGGAGTGGGGAGAGGTAAGTTTGGGCTATAACATTAAAAAATACAGGCATCTTTCCCATTTCCTCCAAGAATTTGAGAAACTGATAACGGAGTTAGAATGACAATTAGACAATTTTATTGATGTAAGATAAGCTGCTGCCATTTATTTTGAAAAGGAAATTGTGAGCACACCAATCACACAAGTAGAAGTAACAATTACAATAGGGATACTTGCCTAATTGAGAGTAAGGTGCAGACTGTGTCTCAAAATTGCATCCTATAAAGAGATACTACACATCAAAGCTATGAAACAACCGATGATAGAAATTATCTGTATACACTTAGAAAGCACCAGGTGACTATAGTCACTAAGGCCTGATTCATGAAAAAACATTGCCCTTTTTACGTCAACTTACTTGGCTGGATATTAATGCTTTTCTGCTCTTTAAAAAGTTCATCTTCTTACCATTTAATAAGTCCTCCTCCAATTGATTCTAAACTCTGCAGCTTAAATTTTCATCATCTTCCAAGTTCAATGTTTTCCACTAATTCTTCTGCATTAAGAAAACTGACTGTTTTAAAAATGAGAAAAATTTACCCCATTGAAGTGCGAAAGTTCCTGGATCCCTGATGAAACACTGCTGTGGACCACCATTTCCTGCCTCTCTAACTGTGGCTGAGCTGAATGGGCTTTCTCAGGATTTGGGCCCCCGTTAAATTACAGACACCTTTTCCATTTCTCCTACTACGTCAATCCTCCCCTGAAGGGGCTGAGGGATGGTGGCAGTGGGTGTGGGCTCAGAGATCGTTGGGATCACCTTGTAACTTTTTCCACTGCGCCCTTCCCTAACATTTGGGTCCCCTACCCCAAGAGAAGCTGCCTTGGGATGGAGGAGGATGATCTCATCTTAAAATGCTTAACCATGAATAATGCATAATTTCCAAGCATGTGTTGGGGACTGATCTAGAAAACGTGGTTTTGATGAGCAGCAGAGAAAAAATCATTTCATTTTTTTTTGTTTTAGTAAGGCCCTATGTGCTAATTTCTAAAACAATTGAAGAATAATGCATTGACTTAAAAGAAATTCACAAGTTTTAAAAAGAAACGTACTACAAAAGAGGACTAATGACCAAATTAAAATAAAATTTAAAGATTATGGCTTTAGTTTTTGGTCAGTTAATTTTACCCTGTGATGATTTCACTTTCAAAAAAAAATCATTTTCTTCTGACTCATAATGATTTTTATGTTTAGGGTCTCTCCACTGTGACTTCCATTCCTGCTCATGGGTAGAGCATGACGAGTATGGAGCATTCAGAGTTGTAAAACTGAATCTCACAGCCATCTTTGGAAATAAATTTGTAGAATCTGAATAGGGCTTTAACAATTTTTAAATGAATCATGCCTTGTGCAAGTTTTTTCACAAGTATTCTGAATTTTTTATACTACTTTAAACCCACCATCATACATGTAAGATTCAACAGTACAACTATAACATTGCATTAAATACAACCATCAAAAATCTCCAAACCCACATTTCATGTTATTCTGAAGACAATATACATTACAAAGACCATACAATATTGCAGTACATTAGACACAGTGAAAGGTGTTCCAGAACAAAGCATGTTGGAAGCCAGTAGTGCACAGAAAAACAATAGGAAACGGAAAAGCACAAAGGAAAACATCATTTTCAAGAGAGCTTGAAGTCCCTGCATCCTTTTTGCACTGTCATGCTGTGGCCTTCTTCATTCCAGGATGTGGGATGAGCCAAAAGAATAAAATAAAAAGCAAAAGAAACCTTTGGAAATGTGAAATGTGCATCACGTGTATCCATGATTACAATATAGTCCTGAAGAGATCAAATGAGTCTGCATCCTGGGTATTTTAAGATTCTGCTTGCTAGACGGCATTCACCGCCCCTGCAGTCAGCTAGAAGCCCGGTCTCACCGGCTCGACTGTGGGAGACTTTGCAGGGGCCGGACTTTTTAATTACTCAGATCTTTGGGCACTGGGCATTGGGAGTTAAGGGTTTCTAATGAAGCCAGGACCGGTCCCTCCTCTTTGTTAGGAAAACCATCAGCTGTGAGCTCCTCCCAGGGAGCACAGGCTTTTGCATAAAATGCTTTTACTTTCTGCTCACTGGGTTGCTTGCTTTGTAAGATGAATTCTGCAGCTGGTGTTTTTTTTTTTTTATTTTATTATTATTATTTTGTCAGTAAAGATCTCTTGAGTCTATGTTTAATCAGACCACTCCAGGCTGGATGCACTGATCCAGTCTCCAGCCACAGCTGGTTTCCTGGATACAGAAGGGCTGCAACCCTGCGCAGTACTGCCACGGCCTCCACCCAGCCAGCCCGGTGCCGTGCTAGGCCACTGCGCGTGATGACAGAGCAGGGTATCTACGGTGGGACCAGCTTGTGCAAAAAGAACTGCTTCACTCATCACTTTCCAATGCCATTATACAACGACCACAGCCTCACAGGTGGTCCTCACGCCACACAAACGAGAATGCCACAAAACGCCATAGTCCAAGGGCTCCTCCTCCCGGAAGCAGGCCACAGACACAGAGACTAGCTCATCCCCCTCACCCGCACATGAACAGCGAGAACGAAACAGGTAATTCAGAGGTGCCCCCAAGGCTCAGAGCTGCAGAGAAAGGGCTGAGAGCTCAGCTCACCGGGTGCATTGAGAGACTGTAAAGAGGAATGCAAACTCTGCTGGTGGGGTGAGGATCGGAAACCAAAGTAGGCTCTCCCCGGGAAGCTGGCTTGTAGATTAAGGGTGGAGGAGAAAGGACTCATTCTACGGAGCGGCAATCTTTCCGAAGGCACTGGAAAAGGGAGGGTCTGTTCTTCTGAATCTGTGTCTAAATGCAAGATCAATGCAAACTAGAGATCAGAAATGTGCTTCCTGCCCACGCACGCTTCCCCAAGACCTGCCTGGCCCATGCACTCACACAGTCTCCTCTGTCCCTCGGGGCACCACATGCAGGCACTCAGAAACCCCCTGGGCCTGGGGGCCGGGAGGGACCCAAGGGAGCGTTTTCATTTCCCTCCACTTTTCAGTGGCAGGAAAAGTATTTTTCGGAGGTTTCCTTTTAACGAAGTCAAGTATTTATTTTTTAGAGCCGAATTTAGAAACTCAGGAGCTTAGTTTTATTCGTTGATGACCAATAGGAGATGAACACTTACTGCTTCAGCGACCTTGGAAGTCACTGCCTGGGTACCAACGGCCTCTTAAAGGGCTGTTTAGCAGATGGTGATTTCTGCAAATTGTTTGCTGTTCCCTAGTTCCCCCTTTCTCTCTGTGTTTATATATAATATATATGCACATATATATTATAGATACACACACACACACACATATACACAGAGTGGAAGAGGACTCATGGGAGTGCCTAAGGAAGAGGGGGCTGGACAGGTGGTGAGGAAAAGAGCTTTTCCTTTGCTTTTGAATTATAATCAGATACCACTTGACTATTTTTGGTTCTCTGTGAGCAGTGCTGAGCTGCACTGGTGGCAGAGTCTTTTTTTTTTTTTTTTCCAGGTAATCTGATCTGGCATGAAGGTCATTATATCAGAGTAAGGATTTCTGAATTATTGGATCTGGGCTTCTGAATTAGTTTCTTTAAGTTATTAAAGTCACTCTTTTTGGGCTAGTATTGTGGTATAGCAGATAAAGCCACTGCCTGTGGTATTGGCATCCTATATGGATGCCATTTCATTTCTTGTCCTGGCTGCTGCACTTCCTATCCAGCTCCCTGCTAATGGCCTGGGAAAAGCGGCGAAGGATGGACCAAGTGTTTGGGCCACGCCACCCATGTGGGAGACCTGGATGAAGACCTGGCTCCTGGCTTTGGCCTGGCCAGCCCTGGTCATTGCGACCATTTCGGGAGTGAACCAGTAGATGGATGATCTCTCTCTATAATTCAGATAATACGTCTTTTTGTTTTTTTAAATCACTCTTTTCTGTTTTTGTAAATCAATAGCTGGTTCCATGGGGTCGTATGGTCTGGTTAGAGATGGATCTTTGCCAATTGGAGCCTCTTTATAATTCAGTTCAACAGTAATCATTTAGGAAATACAGATGGTATGAAGGCAATACTCCATGTCCCATCCCAATAAGGAACTTTCTTCTCATGAAAAATAACGTTGTTTGGATGCAGAGGGCATTTCTGGGACTATTTTTCTGGTTTGAGTCTGTTCGTGTCTCTGCTTTGTCACACACGTCTCCTGGCAGAATGCTACACTGCGCGTATTTAACCTAAAATAACTGCAATGTGTGCACAGCATGATCCTATTTAAAGAGCTCAGAAGGGCACTGGCAAGTTTTCATACTGCCAAGAGTCAGCCTCATTTTCAATTCTAAACTCACAATATTAAGTTAGCTTTAGACTTAATCCTTGGAAGAAGATTTTTTATTTTTAAACTATATGCCAGACCTCAGAGAAAAAGAATTAGTATTTGTGAAGTTAAAGCTTTGTGTTCCCAGTTAGAATACATTCAAGTTTTCTCCTACTTAAACTTCATATGATTTGGATAACTTGACATGTATGATCATTTCTTTTGTTTGGATGACAGAAATTTTAAAGAAATACATTATAACCCTCATAGGAAATAATGCCTTTTAGTTTAATGGACAGATCTGAAGTATAACGCAGCACTGTCAGACCAACACAGACTTCTGTTAGGAAATGTGCTTTTCACCACCTGTGAACCATCCGTTCATTATCTTGAAAATATCTGTTGCTTTAAAAATTAAGGGAAGAGACATACACGGTAAGATTCATTTTGGAATACATGGAATCCCCGAGCAATCACCTGAAAACCCGTGGAGAGATAGATGCACATCTCTCCATCATGAGGCATACTCACCGTTGCTAGTCTCAGCATCAGGAAGAACTTAGAGTTGGCGATGGAACCACTTAGTGGGTGGGGCTGAGAGCAGCTATGAGTATTCATGGGATTAAAAACTTGACACTGAAATGGTATTGTCTTCCTATCGTTTATGTGGATCCATTATTTACTGAAGACCCATTTTTCCTTTATTCCTCTCAGTCTTTAACTATGCTCTTTACCCAAGCACAATTAAGACCCATGCTATCAACCATTCCATCTTCATTTTTGAGTTTTCCCCACCTATGGCTTCCCATTTCCCCACCATCTGGACTCTTACCACATTCTCTAAACAGGTCCTGAAAAAAGAAAAAAAACAATCCTACCTTGCCATGAGACCTTTCAAATGAATTAAGAGAGAGAAAGAGAGAGGGAGAGAAAGAGAAAGCAAGAAAAAAAAAAAAAGACTTTCCACTTAATCCCAATCAAAGGAATCAATTCTCCCTCCATCCCCTTCCCCATGGCACACAGGGCAAACATTTGGGCAGCTGCTATAGGTCATCTGTGCCCCTCTGTCTTATGTCAGATGGCCGGAGTCTTGGAGGAAGACACTTATCTCAACAGCATCTGAGAGGCAATCTTCAAGCTTCCCCTCTAAGTCCCCTGGGATGAGGAGCTCATTGCCTCCAGACAGCAACCCTACTTCATGGTTATTGTTTATATGAGGGTACTGCAAGGAGTTCATGGAAAACTGGAATTAAAACATAAGTTTATTTGAGTTCAAAAAAATGTAGCCTTCTTTTCGGCCTCCCTTCTCTTGCCTGCTCCTGTTCTTTGTCTTCATGGGCAGTTCTCTGGCCCTGTCATGGTTAGTTTCTCTCCTCATGGAGTTGCCCACCCTCATGCCTGAATATATTCTCACTCTCTCACTTTAAAGAAGTTCTCTCACTTATATACCTTAAAGAATTGAAATACATGCAGTTGTTTCATAATAGACATTTTCCAAGAGCTTTTTGAAGATCCCTTGTAGTGTTGAATACACCTCTCAGAGCTCTACTCGCCAGCTGTAGTACTGCTATCTGCAGCTGCATGGAACACATCATTAATATTTGAGGCCAGTCACCAGTCCTCTTTAAAAGTATCCTGGGTGAGGGGGGCCGCTAAAGTCCATTTCAACCATTTCTCTACGTATGATTTTCGATCTCTCACTCTCCTGATCATTCCCCTCTACATATGTTCAAAGGCATAAACCAAACACAATATGAAAATACTGAGCAGAGTATCACCATGTTCTTGTTTATCCAAATGATACTTATCTCACTTTGAACTTATGTGAACTGTCCTAGTGTGTTTCTATGTTATACACATGGGGTACAAGTAGGATGTGTACCCTACTTCTTTACTTCCCTTACAAAACACAAACTACTGAGTTATGGGAGAGGCTTCTCAGGCTATAATATTGTGTTAGTCAGCACAATGATGAGTAAGGCTTTCACGAAGGTATGTTTCAGATTAGGGTTAACATCCAAGACGATCATTACTAACTTTTAACATAGAGATCACTACAGAAAGATCAGTAGCTCCTAATGAGATTTTTTTTTCATATCTGATCATGTGTCATTATATGCGGTGATTCTATCTGGATGAAGAACTGCACTGAGTGAAAGCAACCTGTCACTGGCTAACTGTGGTGGCTCCACCCGTTAACTATGGGGACTGTGTTCATAATGAGAACGGACCAAGACAAGCCTTCCATCAGCTCTTGTCCATGACCATCATTTCCTCTATTTCCTGGACTTCCTTCTCTTCCCATGTAGGACTGGCTGGATTCTGGGGTAAAGGCCTACATTAGGGTAGAAGCCTCTGCTTGAAAGAGGACATCAGGAATTACCAAGCAAAGATCAGTGGGAGGACAAACATGTATTAATTACTACTTTTGGGTTCAAGAAGAACAAAGAATATTTGAGTGGTGCACTCCTGTTTGGCTCACGGCATATTTCCTTTATTTGTTCCTTAGTGACTATTGTTGAACACCTAGAATGTGCCATTGTATTAAAATTGAGCAGTTGGGAAGCATGAAATTGGAAGGAGAGCTGACAGTAAGAAAAATAGTAATTTAGAGAAAATCTGTGTCATATATGAGTATTATTGATTGTGTTTTTTTTTACTCCTGGAGGTGGCATTTCTTGACCAACTCCAACATGTACAGAACACTAAAGGTTTATATGATGTTGTAGAAATTTTGAAAATGTAAAGTACAGTTGTTGAGTTGCTATTTTTGGAATTCAAAGAGGAAAGGCAAACAGTGCCCTTAAGACAATCCAGCCTCCTTTACGTCCTGTCAGAAGTCTTGATTGTCCACCTGTCTGGCAGTGAACAGTTCCACAAATTAGCCAGCCCTTGAGTTCTGGTCCAAAGAGATGGCTGTATTTTAGATCAGGGTAAAGCAAATATGTGACTAAGAACTGCACATGCCATGTTACAGATGAGTTTCAGTTCTATTACAAACCAGCTATAATTTGCTTTTGTTGGGAAGATATTAAGAGAGACAAAGAAATGAATGAAGAAGGAGGCTGAGCTTTCTTGAATGATCTAATAAGCAGCCAAAGTCATAATCATGTCCAACTGGTACATAATTTATAACAAAAGGTGGTATTTTAAGCTTTCTTAAGTGTGGCATTAATTGCAGTTGCCGAGTGGGAAACAAATCTGTTTTGAAAACCTCCTTTTAAAAGAAGGAGACAGTTCTTGCCATCCATAAGATGACTGCATGCTTCCTCACCAAATTCCCCATTCCAAATTAGAATACCATGGCATTATTTTAAGGAATGATCATCAGAAGAACCAAAAAAAAACCCCCTGCATTTTAATTAAATACAGAAGAGTCCAAAGGACTGAACTGCTCCTGGGAATGTCAACCGCCAAGCACTAGATTTCTGGATCCAATTCAGTCCTATGGAAAAATCCAGTAAATTCCCTGGAATATCAGTCAAAATTAAAAGCAACAAAATATCTCTCTCTACTAGATGCTGACACTCATCATTATATCCTTGTCCTTGGATTTTATAAACTAACCAGATTTGGTCAAGATATATGATTTACCTATCTGAGGATTTTGTTCTATAAATTCATATTCTTCTAACTAAATTTATTTTTGGAGAAACCTGGATGCTCTGAGACAGGGAAAGCAAAGTAGAGGCCTCGAAAAAAAACATCTTCAGTGGTCCATATGCTTTTTCTTACATGTTCCTTTATCAGCTCTTTAGTGTGGGTGTTGAATATCCAGTATCATAGATAGGACCTAAGATACACTAGATCCTTGAAGGAGGTAAGAGGTAGCGAACGCCTTTTTGTGGCATTTCTGAAATAGCTGACAGCTTCCAACAGTAATTTTGAAGAGAGAAGCCACAACGGTACTAATGGCAAATAACTTAAGGAGGTCATCTGCTCTAATTTCCTGGAGAGACAAGACAACTAAAGTTTAGGGAGTGGAAAGGACACATCAAACTCACACTGCCAGCTGTGGTGGGATGGGGTAGAGACCCTGGGGGATCAGTTCCCGGTGGACAGTGGTTTGGGGGTGACAAAACTATTGTTGCTCCTTTGTGATCTGGAAATGTACAAGAAATAGAGTTGATACACAGGCCGTGGAGTTTATTCTAGTGGCCTCAGGGGTGTTCAAGATTTGTATAGATGGCCTGATACCATCTGCAAATCCTGAATTACACTGGGATGATGAATCTTTTCTTCCCTGAATAGAGAATTCAGTCTTCTGTGGTAACACATCATCATTCCCCTGTAGAATTTCAGCCATGTGGAGGCAGGTGGGCTGGGTGTTCCCTGCTGTGTTTTGGACAGATCCTTATCTCACATAAGGTTCCACCTTCCCTTCTGTGGGCATCTCAGAACCTCAGAGATTAAAGTGCAGCGCTTATATTGGGCCAAAATCATCATAAACTGTCTTCAGAGATTCTGAGTAGGTGCATCAGAGGCTAGTTGGCATTCACAGAGGGAAGCATAAGTCTGTGTACTGCTTGCATCATTAAATACTTTCTGGATCATTTCCTTTGAAGTGTGGGAGAAGGAGCTATCATACTGGAAGGGGCAATGAGATGCTGGCAGTCTAACTGGGGGAAAGGAGAGACATTTTAATCTTTATAAATAGCACCATCAAGGTCCACTTTTCAGAAAGCAAGTTCCAAGACATGATGTCAAGAACACCAATCCATTGACTGTCGTCAGATGAAACATTCCTGAGAACTGTTGGGTGGGTGGCTATTGTGAACGTTCAGCTAAGCCTGTGGGAGCGCGCCCTAGTCTTCAATGCCCTGGGCATATATACACTCACAGGGCTGGAGTGTGCAGGCATCTCTGAAGCCTGATTCTAGATCACTGATTGTCTTCTTCCCACTTTTCCTCCCCACTGAGAATTGGAGAGCTGGAAAGCTTCTGTGAGACCAGAGCTCTTTGGTTTCAACATGAGCAGGGCTCTGAGCCCCAGATCTCATTCTGCTAGTAGTGTTCAAGGGCCTTAGAGATGTGGCTCTGACATTATCTTTCCTGTCTGGGCAGTGACTCTCAACTGCCAGCCCACAGCATCCACTGGTACTAATTATGGAGGAGCCCTGTGCCAGGGAGCCAGCCGCTCAGCAGGGCTTTGGGGGGAGCAGGCCTTAGCACAGAGACATGTAAATGGGCAAAGGACCTCAGGAAAAGCTGGGATCTTAGGCTGGAAATGACAATCACTTGACCTCCCCCTGAGAGCAGGAATGTTGTGACACTTCACTAGCAATTAGGTTGTAGTTCTGGCCAGGGTTTCTGGATGAGCACAAGAGGCAGCTGCACAGTGTGGCTGCATCTGACAGTATGCTTTCAAGCACCTAGCAGACAGACTTGCGATAGCATTCCTTCTCTTTCTTCATTTTGGCTAAGTGCAAATAGCAATTTCCTAGCATAAGCAGCAGAGTGCACTGTGATGGGTGTTGCATGTTGAAAAGTCCTGGATGTTATGTGTTACTTAACGCTCGGAAGCTCAGACTGCCCACAGCAATAATAACTCCCTCAGAGGGTGTGGCAGACAGGATAATGACCCAGCCAAAAATGTCCACATCCTAATCCCTAGAACCTGTGGATACATCACCTCCCAGGCAAAGGAGACTTTGGAAGTGTGATTAGATTATGGACCTGGAGATGGGGGCATGCTCCTGGGATATCCAGTTGAGTCCAGGGTAGTCACAAGCATCCTTGTAGAAGAAAGGCAGGAGGGTCAGAGTCAGAAAGCCATCGGAAGACATTGTAAGACAGAGAGAGGGGCCATGAGCCAAAGAATGCAAGTGCCTGTTAGACGCTGGAAAAGCCAAGAAAAGAAATTTCCACCTAGCGGCTGCTGAAGGAACCCCAGGCCAGTGCAACCATTGAGGACTCTGACTGCGCTGGTGGTCATTTGTCCCAGCAGCAGTAGGACAATGATGCATCGGGTAAATCTGAAATGCTGCAGTACTAGAGCAGGGGAGAGGGTCACACAGGGCAGCGCCTGCTGTGTGTACTCTGTATTCTTTAAACTGTCAGGGTGGGCAGAAAAACATCCCACCCTCTTTTTCTGTAGGCACTTAAGATGAACCATGGAATGGAGGGTTTTCATATGATGTCACCACTGGGTTTCAGCATCCTTAAACTATTTGTTGGCTGTTATGTTACTGTCAGTTTTCATGGACCCTTTTGGTGGACAATGAAGAAAGTTCTTACTTGTGTGCCATAAAAATGAGGAAGGTTTACTACAATACTTTGTTTGGGCTGATTTCATATTGGGGTTCCATAATGTCTTCTGAGATTCGCCTGATCCTCCCACAGCAAGAGTTCCAGGGCATGTGCTGAATTAAATGTTTTGGGTGGCAATCATTCCCCAATGGATTATATACGTTCTGACTGCCTTCCTCTGAATAAGTGCCATAGAATGCTCTCTTTTGGTTTTGTGGGGTCTTTTCTCATTGCTTCCAGTTACCTCCCTTGGTTAATGCTACCAACAGCCTCGGCTCACGTCTCTCACAACCTCTCTTCCTTCTCCTCCGGGGAAGCTATCTATCAGTTATGCTCCGTGCAACTGCGCATAACCGAGTGAGACCCAGGGTGCTGCTCTGAGGCTGGGACAGGGCTTCCGTGCCTGTGCTTGGTGTCTTATACTTTTATTTTTGTGCCAACCCAGAGGCCACTGTTCTTACTTCCAGGTTGCAAGGTGGCAATCTAGACTGCAGGGTGGGACCATAGTTTTTAGGGAATCTGAGGAAGGCACAGTGAAGCTTAGGAAAGAAGAGGAGCAAAGCCCCCTAAATTCTTGCATCCTGTGCTTCTTGCATCCTGTGATCCCAGGGCCCAAGCCAGTACCTGATGTAACAGAGGTGCTCAGCTAACGCATTTGAGTCACTAAAATTTCTTTTCACCATCAGCTTACGGCAGGATGTTGAAGTTTCTGCCTTGCATTCAGCTTTTGGCTTTCAGACAGTTATTCCCCCTGTTTTCTTTGGGAACTATCCCCCCTCCACCCAGGTCAAGTTCATTTCCCCTGCAGTATGTTGTAACTTGTTTCATGCAACTATCAGACGTAAAAAAAAATCAGAATAGTACTTCTATGAAAAAGTAAATTAAAACAACTCTATTAGCAACATTTTTCTTTTTAGAAGAGCCTACTTGATAGTTGAAATTAAACTAAATGATAGAGTTAAGGTGATGCGATAAAATGGAATGGCTCATTCATTCCTGGGGTAAAAATCTACCTGGAAACCAATCTGGAACACTGATCAAGGGTCTTAAAAACATTCGTCTGCTTTAGCTCAGCAAGAATCTGCCCAAGGGAAATAACCCTTTTACACACATAGCTGTGCTAAAGAGTAGAGACTGCAAGTCTCCAAGCCCTACTCCCCCCGGAGGCCTGGTGAGTGGAGGCTGCACCTCTGCTGTGCACATTGTCTGCAGCCATTGTCCCAGCCCTGTGAGGGTCCAAGGGGTACAGGCCCTCAGTGAGGTGAGACCCAGGAATATTACCTTTTTTATATTGCCTGTTCTCTCCAGATTTTTTTTTTAAAGAGGCACAATCTGCTTAAGGGGGAACTAGGGAAATATAAACAGAAAATTTCATCTCCTGTTGTCAGCCTTGCTGATTTTTTTTTTTTTTTGGTAGGAGTGTAGTCTGTCACACAGAATGAGCCTCAGAACTCTATGTATTGAGAGGCCTTCTTACAGGATGTTTGCAACAGATACTATTCTGCAGATGGTTTCAAAGACTGAGCACAGCCATGAATGGCCATTCAATGAATTATTTTAAAGATACATACAGCTATGACTCTGTGAGTCTCTTTTAAGTCTTTAAAATTCTTAACTACCTTCAGTGATATTTATCTCTAAGTCAGGGTAATTTTGCAACAGGCCTGTGTGCGTGACGCCCACAGATACAGCTGCAGGAACTTCATGCTCAAGGAACTAACCAGCTTGAACTCACATAATAACACATTTTCCTTTTCTCTTCTAATGACACAGCCTTTCTCATTTCCGTTAGATTACATTGCTTTTCATTATTTTCTTGATCAAGTCTACAAAAAAATTGTATATTCCTGGGGATCCTCTTCCCTTTTTCACAGTGCTCATTGCTATTTGTAAGTAGGGAACTGTTGGCTCCAGGTCTGTCTATCTTCTCAGCTGTGAGCTCCGTGACAGCAGGGCTGTGTCTCTTCTCTGTACTCACAGGACAGTATAGAGTAGGTACTTATCCAGCCCTGTCCAATAGACAGAGAGAGAGAGAGAGACAGAGAGATATATCTGTTTTTGAAAAAAAAAAAATCAGAGTTCATACTGTAGATATGTGATGTCGCTCACATAATGGCAATCTTAGGTTGGCAGGAGGTTTTGAGACCATTCCAAAAGAATGTACATGATGAGTGATTTAAACTCAGACAACATGCTTATAATAACAAGTTAGACTTGCCATTGCATGCGAAATTGTACTCTTCTGTGATACATTTTGTCTTGCGCTTTAGAAAGCAGTTAACTCACTAAGAAGAACATGAAAGATTCCATTATAGTAGAAAGCCAGAATGAGCCACCCCACCAACCCCCGAGACCAGCAAAGAACAAGCATCTCTAGAGCAAACCTTTCCAAGAACTGTAGGAAACAAGATTAATAAAATAGAAGCACAGTGAATATATAAAGATTCTGTGAATAGCTTTTTTCTCACTGAGTTCTACAAAACAAAAAGGGATATAATTATTTAATTTTATAGGTTTTTTTCTATCATTACAGAGTAATAAAATCTTTTCAAAAATAAATTATTAGCTATATATTTTTTCTTGCTTTCTAAATCTTGTCTCACTGTTTGGATGAGTTAGAGTGAGGGAGAAACAAATAGAACAAACCAAGGTTATGGAGAAAGTATGTATGTGAACTTTATTTCATCATGAGAAAATCATTTCTGTGCAGTAACAGAGAATACTGATATCTACATGATGATAGAGTTTTCTTTGTATTGAATACATACCTTATATTTGTACACAATATATAAAATTCATGGAAGAAATTAATTTCTACAGTACAGTTTCTTTGTTGGAAGAGAACTTGTTCCATTAGTTTCATTTAGAAAATGACCCCCAATTCTGTGACTGTGGTACCAAGGATCGCAGTTCCAATCCTGCAATTTATTAAATTAAACACCATAATCTTATGAACATGAAAAGAAACCGAGAGACTACATCCTAAGCACTCAGGCTGCTATGCTACTAAGTGATCTTAGCTAATAGCACGATTCTCACGATGTATTATGGATGGAAATTGTCTTCCTGTGGGTCTGATGACACAATATTAGCAACATGGCTGCAGATTCCTCTCTGCTCTGCGGGCATGCACTTCACTCCTCAATCAAACCTGTACACACACAGGAAACGAGGCCATCGCCATCAAGTACCTTCCGCACGGCACCTAGGAAAACCTCACAGAGGGCTTTAGCATTTAGCACGGCGTTTTGGGGAAAGAGACAACAGCTCTCAAAAGATAGGTCACCCCAGAGAACAGGTGCCCAAATGATTATCCAGGGGAAGTCTGGCTACCGTGCTACCATGATCCAAATGGGTGGGCATTTTCTCTTTAGCAAATGCTTGACTTGGAATAGCATCACTCATAGAGCAACAACCGCTCCCCAAAGCATCGTCTTCACGGCCAGGGGTATTTTGCCCCTGCCATGGTATTTGAAATTGTGCTTGTTTTTAACCATGTGAACCATTTTTAGGGGTGACTGGCATATGCTGAGGTTTGTGGGAAGCATAAAAAGACACCATCCCAGTTCTTTTAGCTAACATCTTGAACTTGAACAAAATCACCATAATTAGTTCTGCAGAAGGAAGTTATACAGAATGCCAGTGGGGGTGTGATTTCTATGATTAAAATGACACCCTCAAGGTCTCAAAATGCTTTGGCACCAGCATAAACGTCTCTTCACGGGTTTAATTTCCTCGGTGCCATTGCTCTTAAAGTGAAAATGTTAAAAGCCTCAGAGGTTATACTTGGCCATCAAATTCAGCATCTCATCTGTGATGGGATCACTTATCTCTGAAGGCCAAAGCTTGTACAGTGTAGCCAAGGAGCAGAAGTTCTCGGAGATTAACCTTGCACAGTGGCCCTAGGCAGCCTCACTGAGACTAGAGGGACTGGCATAGGTGAAAATGGCGAGGTAATGAGTTGCTGGTTTCTTCCTGTTGGTGCCAATGGCCTCGGCTTTGGGGAGGAAATGGATGCAGTCCGAGCTGGTTGGGCCAAGAGTGGCTGACGGGACCTCTCGGATCAGCTCCAGCACCCTTCACCCATTTGCAACACATTCAGTCACACAAATCCACAGCTGCCAGGATCCTAGGTCCCACCCCCCTCAGGAACAAGCTCTTGCTACAGAGCCATTTAGAATCGTCTGGGCAGAACTGGCAAGCGATGTGTATCGGTGGAGAATGGGAGCCTGCTCTAGGGCCTAGATACATTCGTCTGAGACACCAGGACACATTCAGGCCTTCACTGTTCAGCTTCTTCAACTGCAGCTTATTTAGAATGTTACCCAAGGAAGCCGCCGGCCCGAGCCATTGCAACTGCCGATGTGGAAGCTTTGGTTGGGTCACATCCACATCCCACGGGCTCTCTAAAGGCAGGAGAGGAACAGCAGCTCTGTGCCAGAGTGCAGAGCAAGTCATGGAAACACTTGAGGAATGCGGGCACTGCTGGGGTTACCTCCGGGCTTGCCAGCCATTCTAGATGCCACGCAGTTCTCGCTCTGAGGGGCACTGCTGAAGGGCCTTACCCTCGGACGTCTGCAGGACCAGGGTCTTGCTGTACGGGCTGACTCCTGTTTTGTTGAAGGCCTTGACTCGAGCGTTGTATGTGCTGTTGAAGTGAAGGCCATCCACGGTGCACATTGTCTCCTTTCCCACATACACTTCCTGAGGGCCAAGAAAGGAACAGAACCCGCTTAAAATAAACTCTGATGAGAGCCAGGGTCAGGGTCAACAGCTCTGGCATTAGCCTGATCAGGGTTGAGTCCTGTGAGACACTGGGCTATTTGATTTTCCTTTCCTGTTATGCAAAATGGGGGCACCTTCCGAGTTTGGTATGAGCATTATTTAAACTTAAATGCATACAGCCTGGTACTTGGTATTTAGCATGGTCCTTGCAGCTTTAATGAACGGAAGTTATTAGCAGACGGGGCTTAAAAAATTAAAATTAGGTACTTATAGTTAGGACTAGGCTTATGAATAGTAACTTGGTATTTGAAAAGGATATTACACCTACGGGTGCTCTTTATCCATTGTTATGGTTTTTAAAAAACATGTTCAAAAACATGAAAACACGAGGGTGGTCTCTGTGTGTTTTGGCAGCTCCGCAGATAACTCTGGGCACTGCCACAAAGGTTACACTCAGAGCCACAGGGTGCAGGTTTCCATCACAGTGCAGAGGGAAGGGGGAGAAAACAGGGAAGGGAGGGAGAATGACATTTCAACGGCTTAAAATAAATCTGAGCAGAATGCATCTTCAGCATAGGTTAGGCATTTGCTTCCCTCTTTAGCTGTACACTTTGCAAAATTTATGCTGATGTAATGACTGGAAGTGATTTGCATTCAAAGCACAGCCTTAAAGGGACAACTGTCTGGTGGGGTACTAATAAAACTGGAGGCCTGGGTCGCCCAGCCGTTCCTTCCTAATTTCCGACGTAACACAGGTTTGAATATCGCGCCCTCTCACTCAGAGCTTCTCAAAATTTAGGTGCGTATGAATCACCTGAGGATCAACATTTGCTTTCCAATCCTGTAGGTTTCTGGGGTGGAGTTTGAGATTTTACATTTTTAACAAGTTCCGGGTAGGGGAAGACTATTCTTTGAATGGTCCAGCAAGGAACAACCTGAAGGCTCAGGCTAGGAGCATAGAGGGGTGGTTGCACTTTTTCATGGTAGCCTGTGGACTAAGAGGAAGGGATCCAGATGACTGGGAAGAATCGATGGGATGCAGGGACTTCTTTAGTGTTAATTGGTGCTCCGGGAGGAAGAAGTAGGCAGATGGTGCTAAGACTCTGAGTCTGATATCTAAATAAGGACAACCAGGATGTAGAAAAGGCAGGATTAGGTTTTAAAAGAAAATTATGGGTTTATTTTAAGGCATGTAGGGTTGAAGGCAGTTTCAGGACATTTCTAGGTCAGACTCTTAGAGGAGAAATATGATTGAGAGAGCTGGACTAGAGAGTGGGCAGTGCAAAGGGGGCGAGAAGTGGGAGGGGAAGGGATGGGAACCACGCCCCAGCTGACGCCTAGGACACGCACGTAGGTAGCGGTTGGGAAGAAAACGCTGGGACAAAATAAGGGAATTTATTTATTTAGTGACTTAGGAAAGCCAGGAGAATGAGTTTTCTAGCCTAAAATAATAATAATAATAATAATAATAATAATAATGGAAAAAGAAAGGCCCTGAAATGAAATGAGCTGAAAAGGCAAAGTCAGGGATGAGAAACAGACGGACAGGAGTTTACACACATACACACACACACACACACAGCACAAGAGACACCAGTTGAAATGGAACCTGAGATCTGTGTCTTGCAGAGGGAGGACCTTGATTTCGTCAGCCAGTAAATCAACACCTATGTCAATAAGGCCTCCCCATCCAGAAAGGGAGCCTATGTCCTGGAGGAGAGCTGCAAACTTGGCCCCAGTCCTCAGGCACTTACAGCTACTGGAAGACCAAAGCCACGGTCAGGAAAAGGAGCCGACAGGCTTTTCTCTGGAGGACTAGTGGTGGGGGTGGCCACTGACGGCCGGAAGAAAGCCTGGTCCTCATGGGCTGGGGTCTGCTCTTGGACAGGGGCCCCATCTTCTGCAGTGCAGGGAGTGGCCTCACTACAAAGAAAAGCCACTCCTCTGCCTGGAAGTCTCAGGCATCAGAGTGTGCAGGGGAGAAAACTCAGGCAAGGGCCAGCGCTGCGGCTCCATAGGCTAATCCTCCACCTGCGGCGCCGGCACACCGGGTTCTAGTCCCGGTCGGGGCGCCAGATTCTGTCCCGGTTGCCCCTCTTCCAGGCCAGCTCTCTGCTGTGGCCAGGGAGTGCAGTGGAGGATGGCCCAAGAACTTGGGCCCTGCACCTCATGGGAGACCAGGAGAAGTACCTGGCTCCTGCCATGGGATCAGCGCGGTGCGCCAGCTGCAGCGCGCCGGCTGCCGTCGGTGGCCATTGGAGGGTAAACCAACGGCAAAGGAAGACCTTTCTCTCTGTCTCTCTCACTGTCCACTCTGCCTGTCAAAAAAAAAAAAAAAAAAAAAAAAAAAAAAAAAACTCAGGCAAGAGTGGGGTGGTGCAGATAGAAAGCAAGGTGGGAGGAGAGGGTGGGTGAGAAGGAGGTAGTGTGGATGAGAGAACAGCAGACACACAGGGACAGGCAGTCATGCACACAGATCATAAACTGGTAAGCATACCCATATGATTGCTACCAGGCCCCCCCCCCCCCCAAAAGGTAAGAGCAGGCCAGTCACCCAGCAAAGTGCAGGGACCAGTCTAGCCCAGAGCAAAGTGCAGGGACCAGTCTAGCCCAGAGCAAAGTGCAGGGACCAGTCTAGCCCAGAGTCTGCAGTGCTGCTCCTACTGCTGTTAAGAAGAGTAGGACACTTCAGACACCTCTGATGGCACAAGAGAAAGCAGGCCCTCAGCTGAAGGGCAGGCAGGGTCCACCAGGATACCCATCCCAAGGATAGTGGGGAAGCCAGGCTCCAGGGCACATCCTCTGGCTTGACAAAGAGCAGGTTCTTGACTCACCCGGAACTGACCACCACTGCCGTCATCCAGTTCCAGAATGTATCCTTCTGCGGGCACCGTGGACAGGGGCGGCTGTTTCCAGGACAGTGTAGCACTGTTGTTGTGGGTGCAACATTCCTCCAGCTGTAGGATGGGGGTTGCTGGGACTGGAGAGGAAGCTAAACAGAAATTAGTGTAACCCTGGCTTCTGCTGTTTTCAAATAGGTCAGCGTGCTGGAATGACAAACATCCCCCTGGTGAGTGTGTAGTTAGAAGCAGCCAGTCGGGGTGCATGGGAGAGTTGAATGGGATCCTTCCAAGAGTCTCCGTAAGTGGGACTGGTTCCTCAACTTCCCGCCTTAGTTGTGGCACGTGGAAAGGAGAGAAGCTACCCCAGTGGCAATGTTTGCATGGGGGCTGGATTTCCCATACATTCCACTAAAGCCGATTCAACTGAAAACATGGATGAAGCCATGTTAATAATTTTATCATGAATTTTGGGATGGAAATCTCAAGTTTATAAACTGGGACTTACTTTCTAGGAAACAGCTCTTTTTTTTTTTTTTTTTAAACAATTGATTCTACTGCAGATTTTGTGATAAGTGACATACACCATGATCTCTCAGTTTCAAAAGTTCTGAGGAACCTGCCATCAGTCTCTCAAGGTGGCTGTACCTTGAACTAGTGCTAGTTCAAGTGCACTCTTTCTTCAGGTATCGAACACCCAACTGTGAGTGTGGGAGCAGACTGAGGTGCAACAGGAGACTAACTTATCCTCATGGCCGTGTGACAATCTATCATGGCACTGCTGGACTCAGTAGCCCTTCTGCATATGCTATGCTAAGAGCCTTTTCTATTATTAGAACTGCAGAGCAGTGGGTCCACAGACTCACAGGTGTAGAAATATTATTCAACAAGGGGCACTGCAAGTTAATCCTCCACTTGTGATGCCAGCATCCCATGGGGGCACCGTTTCAAGTCCCAGCTGCTCTGCTTCCAGTCCAGATCCCTGCTGATGTGCCTGGGAGAGCAACAGATGGCCCAAGTGCTTGGGTCCCTGCACCCATGTGGGAGACCCAGTTGAAGTTCCTGGCCCAGCCCTAGTCACTGTGGCCATCTGGGGAGTAAACCAGTGGATGGAAGATCTCTCTGTCTCTCCTTCTCTCTCTGTAACTCTGCCTTTCTTTCTTTTTTAAAAATTCATTTATTTATTTGAAAGGCAGAGTTACAGAAAGGCAGAGGCAGAGAGAGAGAGAGAGTGAGAGAGAGAGAGAGAGGTCTTCTATCTGCTGGTTAATTCCCCAAATGGGCCATCAGAAGCCAGGAGCCATGAGCTTCCTCCAGGTCTCTCATGCAGATGCAGGGGTCCAAGGACTTGGGCCATCTTCCACTGCTTGCCCAGGCCATAGCAGGAAGTTGTATAAGAAGTAGAGCAGCCGGGACTTGAACCAGTGCCCATATGGGATGCTAGCACTGCAGGCGGTGGCTTCACCCACTATGCCACAGTGCCGGCCCCAACTCTGCCTTTCAAACAAATAAGTATTTTTTTTTTAAACAAGAAATGTTATTCAACAAATAATTCCAGTTACCAACATATGAACTCAATGTGTGTTGCTGGGAACATCATTTTTACCAAATGCTCATTTTTTTCTAATATCAAAACATTTATTTATTATTATTTTTTAGCAGTTTAATAACAGAACAGCTTTATCAAAAGAACACTTTAATAAAAATAATCCCACATCCAGGGACATTTTCATGAACAAATGTTAATTGTGGGACACCTGGCATGCTGTTCTAAAATTGGACTCTCTGTGTCATGCATGCATTGAATTAAATCTACTCCTTCTCAGTTACCCCAACCAAGAAGATGTTTAATTAAACAGCAGTTTAGGAAGCAGGTTCTATGGTAGAAACTTGGGGAAACAAAAGCAGTGACTGTAACATAAGAGATGTGAAGGTGGAGCAGGCTAATTATCTTATACTTAAGAAAAAAACTGATATACTACAATACCATTTTGTCTGAACTATGGAATCACACATAATTAAATCAAAATCAGTGACTCCCAGCAGACTCATAGAATGGCAATCACTTTAAATAGCACTTTGACCTCAGAATCAGCCCTTAAGGCATTCTGGGCTGAAAGCCCAGAGAGCATTTCAGACATGAAAAGCCAAGACACTGTGGCAAAAAAATATCCTACATAAAGGATTTCTGTGAGCGAGACCCCAGTGGAAAGAAGTGGCCATCAAGGAAGGATGTACTTTTCTCTGAAGGGAGGAGAGAACTTCCACTTTGCTCATGGCCTTTTCTAAATACTGATGAAGAGTGTGAATTCAAGACTTCCATAGCCTTGGCAGCTCATGTCAAGAGCCTCGGGTGATCACTGATGTCATATATGAGTGTTAATTGTTAAATTAACAACATGAGTTACTGTGCACTTATTTCCCTTGCAGGACCTCTGTCCTCAATGAATTGTATGAGAATTAACTATAAAACTCGTTCTCATTTTTTTTGTGTGTGTATATGTATGTGTACAGATTATTGAAATCTTTACTTAGTATAGAGTTGGTTTTCTATATATAAAGTTAATTGAAAATGAATCTTAATGGAGAATGGGACTGGGAATGGGAGAAGGAGGAGGGGGTGGGATGGGAGTGGGAGCGGGGTTGGGGGGGGTATGGTGGGAAGAATCACTATATTCCTAAAGTTGTACTTATGAAATCTGTACTCATTAAATAAAAGGTTTCTTTGGGGGAAAAATCAGTGACCCCAAATTGGATGCAATCAGTTTAGGAAAAGAATCAGGTTTCAAGTTTGAATGACACAGGTTTGGGTGGCCTTTTAGGGAGAACTATGGGTACTACAGCCTCTGAGGTCCCACAACATCTGGACTTGGAGGAAAGAAGATGAATTCACTGTCTTGTTCAATAAACAGGACTGGCTGGGAAGAGGCAAGACAGGAAATAACACCTTCTACTGATTCTCGTGAACAGCTACACACAAACAGGTGGCACTCAGAGTTCCTACTGGAGGGGTATCTTTAAGTCTATAATGATTAAGGTCTTAATTTGTTATTTGAAATTTGTTTTATTTGTTTATTTTTTATTTTTGACAGGCAAAGTGGACAGTGAGAGAGAGAGACAGAGTGAAAGGTCTTCCTTTTGCCGTTGGTTCACCCTCTAATGGCCGCTGCGGCCGGCGCACCGTGCTGATCCGAAGGCAGGAGCCAGGTGCTTCTCCTGGTCTCCCATGGGGTGCAGGGCCCAAGCACTTGGGCCATCCTCCACTGCACTTCCAGGCCACAGCAGAGAGCTGGCCTGGAAGAGGGGCAACCGGGACAGAATCTGGCTCCCCAACCGGGACTAGAACCCAGTGTGCCTGCACCGCAAGGTGGAGGATTAGCCTATTGAGTTACAGCGCCAGCCTTGTTTTATTTATTAAAAGACTGCATTTAAAATCTTTACTGTGAAACTAAAATATAACAAGCTTAAGTAAGCCGTTTTCCCAAGGGCTTCCAGAGACATGTGTGATTCTCCCTGGGACAGCTATTCTAAACAGTCCTTCTCAGCGCATACCACAAAACAATTCCTTTGACTCTTGCTTCATTACCTCCCTATAAATCTCTTGTTTTCCCTTTGTCCACATTTCAGGTAAGTCTACATTTTATCAGTTATAAAAGCACAGAATGAGAACATAAGGTGGTTTCAAACTGAATCATACAAATGTTTTCAGTATTGTAATAAGAAACTCAAATTTCCCGTGTAGGCACAGCTATAATTACATGATTAACTGAGATATATTATATCATGTGTAATTAAAGTGCTAGAACTTCATTTATAAATGCTCAGAGGATAAACTGTAGAAGACCAAAAGGATGGGAAAAAAAATCTAATCTCTCACTGATCTTCATATATAATATTTTCCCAGATTTAAAAAAATAAGCAAGTGAACAAAAAAGTGGAGAGGAGACTGAGAAAGAAAGAACCAACCCTGGGACATCTGCATGTATCTTAACCTATTTCTCAATGTGCTGAGCACTATTCCTTCCCTATTTATCCCAAAATAATGTATACAAAAGGCAAACGTGACAAAAGTATAGCCTCAATAGCAAAGGATCATGTTATTAATTTAGAAGAATAGATTTTACAGTGGGTGTTACCCCATTTCACTTTATTAAGTATTAAAAAAGTGACCTACAAGAAATCCAAAGTATTTTCAAATGAAGCTGTCTTTTATGGCCTCGAAAAGGGTGGAAGTCTGAGAAAGATCATGTTATTTTACTGAAACTCCTTTCTTTGGCACTTCCATAGCTTTCTTGATCTTTATGCTTTCATGATCATTTTAGGACATCTTTGGTTTTTCCTTAAGAACTAGTTTGTCCTGACCTACCTGGTCAGAAATCTAGCACTCAGCATTCTTTAGCCAGTAAAATCAACTTTAGGCTAAAAATTCTCCCTTTAGATACAAAAGGGTAGCTATTCTTACTGACTTCCTTGAAGAGGTCTGGCACAGGTGTGCTTCAAAGTGAGGTTCTATAACAATGACTTTCAAACACTGTTTCCAAATGTCTTCCCCTTTTACACTTGATCTTAGCAAAGAGGCCAAGAAGCCACGTCTATCTTTCTTAAGGCTGCTTTGGTTCAAATTATATCTCATATTTCTTTTTTTTTTTTTTTTTTTTTTGACAGGCAGAGTGGACAGTGAGAGAGAGAGACAGAGAGAAAGGTCTTCCTTTTGCTGTTGGTTCACCCTCTAATGGCCGCCGCGGTCGGTGCGCTGCGGCCGGCGCATCGCGCTGATCCGAAGGCAGGAGCCAGGTACTTCTCCTGGTCTCCCATGGGGTGCAGGGTCCAAGCACTTGGGCCATCCTCCACTGCACTTCCAGGCCACAGCAGAGAGCTGGCCTGGAAGAGGGGCAACCGGGATAGAATCTGGCGCCCGGACTGGGACTAGAACCCGGTGTGCCGGCGCCGCAAGGCGGAGCATTAGGCTAGTGAGCCGTCACGCCGGCTCTCATATTTCTATTTCATTTTATTTTCTCCAATCCTTCACCACCATCCCAAATTCCTCTGTGAAAGTAAACAGAGTGTGGCAAGCACAAGTGAAAAATAATGGAAGCTGGCCTCCCAGCCTGCACAGAGCACACTAAACCTAAGTGATGCTTCTCTGAGCACTGGATGAACACCAGACAGTGTGGTGAGAGCCTTCTGAGCTACCATCAATGCCACAAGGTAGGTGCTGTTATTATTTCTGTTTTGTAGATGAGGAAACTGAACCATGGAACATTTTCCTGGCTAGGAAGTGGCAAAGCTGGGATTTAGACAAGGAGCCTGGATCCAGAGGTGTGTACTTAGAACTGCAATAAATACATTATAATTTTGAAAATTCTTGGAAAATGGAAATGAAAAACGAGTTTATTTGGGTGCAAAAAATTTGAAATCCATGCAAAGCTTTTCAGGATGCACATTTTCCAGGAAACTTAAAGATACATTGTATATATGATTTCAAAATTTGGGGGAAGGGAAGGTAGGCATTTAGACTAGTGTTTAAGATGCCTGCATCCCACATCAGAATATTTGGGTTTGATATCTGGCTCTGGCTCCTGACTCCAGTTACCTGCTAATGGAGACCCTAAGAGGCAGCAATAATGGCTCAAGTGGTTGGGTTCCAGGCACCCAATGTGGGAGACCTGGATTGAGTTCCCAGCTCTTGGGGAATGAATTAGCAGATAGGAGTTCTCTCTCTCAAATAAATAAATATTAATATATCAGGGCTGGCGCTGTGGCGCAGTGGGTTAATCCTCCGCCTGCAGCTCCAGCATCCCATATGGGCACTCCTCTTCCAATCCAGCTCTCTGTTATGGTCTGGGAAGGCAGTGGAGAATGGCCCAAGTGCTTGGGCCCCTGCACCCACATGGGAGAGTGGGAAGAAGCACCTGGTTCTTGGCTTTGGATTGGCGCAGCTCCGGCTGTTGCAGCCATCTGAGGAGTGAACCAATGGAAGGAAGACCTTTCTCTCTGTCTCTCCCTCTCACTGTCTGTAACTCTACATCTCAAATTAAAAAAAATCATTAAAATATATATACATTTTCTTGGCTGGTGCCGCAGCTCAATAGGCTAATCCTCTGCCTGCAGCGCTGGCACCCCAGGTTCTAGTCCCAGTCGGGGCGCTGGATTCTGTCCTGGTTGCTCCTCTTCCAGTCCAGCTCTCTGCTGTGGCCCGGGAGGGCAGTGGAGGATGGCCCTAGTGCTTGGGCCCTGCACCCACGTGGAAGACCAGGAGGAAGCACTTGGCTCCTGGCTTCGGATTGGTGCAGTGCGCTGGCCATAGCAGCCATTTGGGGAGTGAACCAATGGAAGGAAGACCTTTCTGTCTCTCTCTCTCTCTAACTCTGCCTGTCAAAAAAAAAAAAAAATATATATATATATATATACATACACACATATATATACTGCACCAAAACAAATTTTAAAAAAAGATTTACATATTTATTTAAAAGGCAAAGTTACAGAGAGAGTGAGAGAAGGAAGAAGGAGGCACACACACACACACACACAGAGAAAGAGAGAGAGAGAGAGAATCTTCCATCCACTGATTCCTCCCCAAATGGTTGTGATGTCTGGGGCTGGGCCAGGCCGAAGCCAGGAGCCAGGTGCTTCTTCCAGGTTACCTACATGGGTGCAGGGGCCCAACAACTTGGGCCATCTTCCGCTTGTTTCCCAGGTGCATTAGCAGGAAGCTGGATCGGAAGTGGAGCAGCTGGGACTCAGAATGGCGCCCATATGGGATGCTGGCACTGTGGATGCTGGCTTAACTTGCAGTGCCACAGCACCTGCCCCCCAAACAACTTTCAAAACTATTTTTCATGAACTTCTTGAAGTACTCTCATATTATTTCTCCAGTCTGGTACTTAGTAATAGTGTCTAGCAGCAAAGGCTTCATGCCTAGTGCCAAAAGTTTCTGTTTCTTAAAATTACCAAGAATTACAGGTAGAAATTAATGTGACATTTCACCTTCAGAAATGATGGCTGGGAGTGCAATTTTACTGCAGTGTCTTCTCTGAGTTCACTTGTAGACTGACCTTCCTCTTTAAAGTAGGTGAACAATTCACTTAGCATCTGGGGAAAGTCTGGACATTACAGGCACTGCAAGTTGGTCTAGCAAGCTGTCCCTGGTGCAGGCTTACGGATAAAGATGAGTGCATGTGTGAAGGACATGCATTTTAGGCCCCCAGAAATAGAGCAGGAACAGATGACATGAAGCACACGAGGGCTCACCTCAACCTTGTCAACCCTCTGATGGCCCTCACTGATTTATAGCAGAGTTTGTTCAGGTCATATTGTCATTGGCGATGACACTGCTGCACACTCAGGGCTCTTACATTCATCATGAGTTAATAAAGACAATTGAGTGCTTAGGTGAGTAGAGGCACTTACAGGGATTAACAGCCATTCTTGAAGTACTGGGTTGCTGTTCTGACCTGGTTCAGAATAACCACACCGGCATTTCATTACAGCACCATGACTTGTGCTCTTGGGATACTCTGTGTATTTAGACAACTCTGGGGTAATAGTTTTCTGGAAGGGGGCACATATCTGAAATATGTTCTTAACCAAGCAGCAGAGCCCTTGGCAGACTAGGAAAAGACTCTCAAAATCTCATTCCCATGACCTGAGAAAGAGTTGATAATACCAACTTAGAAGTATGGGGAAAAAATGTTTCTATCAGTCTCCAATGAAAACAGAAGGTAAACTTAATATATTGTTTTCTATAAAAGACAAGTCTGAAAGATCAAACACCAGTCCAAATAATCTGGAAAGAGAGTAAGATGGCTTTCTAATCAACAGAACACATGTCATTATGATTTAGGGGTTCTTGAACAAAGAAGGCATCAGAGCTCCCCAGAGAGATGACAATAGCTCGCAGAGGGGAGGGGATGTGGAACCAGAAAGACCAGACCACTTAAATCCTTAGCTAATAAGAGAGTAACTTTAGGCATTGCCTTCTCACTGCCTGAATGGAATTGTGAATACCAACTGCAGACCTTTGGGACAACAACAAAACGGCATCTGGGATGAGATTTCAAAACTAGAGAGATGGCATGCTAAAATTTTGAGTCAAAGCAATAAACAGATATGAGGGCATTTCAATATGTCTCTGGAAAAATGGAATTAAAAGACAATATATAATTTTATGCAAAAAATGTTAAAATCTATGCATAGATTTTTAATCATACACATTTTCTATGGACTTTTTAAAGACCTCACACGCATGGATTTCAGATTTTTTTGCATGAAAATAAACTTACCTTTTACCCATTGCATCATAATTTTTAAGTACCCTACTATTTTAGTTATCACGTTGAAACATAACTTCCAATGCATTTTTAAGTATCCTTGAAAATAACTTTCTACTGCCATTTTACTTCCATTCACATGGCATACTTAGAAAACCCAAGTAAGTGTACACATCGTTAGTTTCACAGTGGTCAGATTGCTTTAACACCACTCCAAAAGCTCCTTAATTTTGGACATTTATACATGGATTTTTATGGTACAGTCTCGAGGTCTTTCTATAGACAAATTGTGAGAGTGCCGTTTACGACACTGACCTGCTTTTACAAAATGACCAGAGGAAGAGTCTACTAGGAAGAGCTGTATCCGTTATGTTAACAGATATTACAGGAGCCAGCGGAAGTGTCAGCTACAGCCAATCGGGTTCTATTGCATCATGACCTTTCACATTTCTTTCCATCACAAGCAGCTGACACATAAACATTCAGATTCCAAAGAGGAATGGGCTCTCGCTGAATTAATTAAACTTAATGAGTACAAAGCAGAGCATATAAATTAACTTGGCAGAGTGATAATAATCAGAATTAAATTAAATTAAGATGAAGTGTTAAAAAGAAAAGGAAGATGAGATCATTCAGTCTCATACCAAATGGCCTGTTATATTAACTTCAGGAATGATTGTTCTGGATAATGGTCTGTTCTGGATGAATTTTGCTGTGTTCTGGCCATCAGAGGACTTGACGCTGTCCGCTGTATGCACAGGCTTGGCAAAGCTGTACACATGGGCCTGTCCGTCCTTACTTCCGGGTGCATCCTGATATTCTGTGATGCAGAGCACACGGAGCTCTGGGGAACTGTTCACCCCAACACAATGGTTACCATCCTGCCAACCAGTGTGGACTCCACTGTGGGTAGACAGGACTCAGAAGGGCAATGAATGGAGGAGGACAGGGTGCTGGCAGCTGATGAAATAATTTTTAAATCCTTTCACCCTCCAACTGTCCCCTCCCCTTCCTCCCCAGCTAATTGGGTTGGCTCATCTCCTCCTCTTCTTCCAAAACGCTGAAGACGGGTCTTCTGTGACATATTGCCTCCTCTAAGCTGCCTGTGACATAACCTTTCAATGATTTTATCTGACAGAACTGGCACAGGGAGGCTGCTGGAGGGGCCTGGGCTACAAGGGATAGGTTTACTTCCCACTTTACCATTTGGTCTTCAGGGAAATAGAATAAACAGAAAGAAGGAATTCCTAAACACACACACACACACACACAATCAGGTTTATATGTTTAAGAGAGGAATTCAGTTATTCCTAGAAGAAGGTGCTAAGGAAAGAGCAAGCTTTACAGCGTAACTTGGAAATTGTAGGAGTGGGTTCTGCAGCCATCCGCCCTAGCATCGAAACCTATCCCAGGCACTCGCTGTGTCAGCTTCGCCAGGCAACCCAGGTTCCTATGCCTCAGTCTCCTGAGCTCACTGGTGGAGTTGTGAGACAAAAACGAGTTAAGACACGAAAAACTCTTAGAATGCCTGGCCCATTTAGCACTCAATAAATGCTCCGTGTTTTTGTAACCATAACAAAGCACTTTCACTTATAATCTATATACTTTCCCCCAAATGGATTAAGGTATCTTCTGAAAGCAATGCAAAGGAGAGAGAAAACTGAAAATAAATGAGCAAAAATATATTACAAGGATGAGAGAAGGATATTCACCAACTACAGGGATAGGTTTAACCGTGACCTAATAGCCCTAAAACTGACTGATTATAAGATTCCCGTTGTCTGGAGAAAAAAAAAAAGCAGCAGGTGAACTTTTAAAAAAACACTGAAGTTCTAAGTGTCATTTATCACCTGGGTACTTAAAGTGGGAACTGCTAAGAGCAAATCAGTATCTTCAGTTCTGAAAATGACCAGAGAATGACACAAACTCAGAGAACAGATTAGTAATGGCCAAGGACAAGGGACAATGGAGGTGGGGGTATGACTGTATAGGGGCGGCACAGGGCGGATCCTTGTGGCACTGGCACAGTTCTAGGGCTTGACTGCCATTGTGATTGTATGAGTCCATATCTGTCACAGAATTCCATGGAACCAGACACACACACACACACACACACACACACAACCAGTGCTGGCTTCTTAGTTTTCCAACTTCTTGTGAAGGTATATTTCAAAACAAAAAGTCAAAAAAAGATTAAAAATATTCTACAAGTGGATATTACTTACATTGCCATAAAAAAGTCTTGTTGCATGGTTGGCTTGAGGTTTTACTTTTCTTTGAAAGAACCATTTTCCTTAAAATAATACTTTTCCTCCCCTTTAATCCCCCTCCTGCTCCCAAAGGCTCCATCACTTGATCATATAAACTGGCTTTAAAGTTCATTTTAAGTTTTTCGTTTTTGCTTCCAGGCCTGCGCTTTCCTGCTGTTCTTAGCAGGTGGGCTGTGATCATCTCAAATTCCCACTGATCCATGCTTAACCATTTGCTCACTATTTCTATCCAGGCGAGAGCAGTCCTTTCATTTCTGGCCTCTCTAGATTTCTGTCAACACTTCTGGGTTACTTTCTGTAACAAGATTTTATTTACGTGCAGTGATCTTCTCTCCCTGCCTCTTTTCAGGTCAACTATTCCCTGATGCTGAGCATGTGAAACCTCTCAAAGAGGCAAGCATGCAACTTATCTGACTGGCTCAGAGGTGGGCCACACTGCCACAAGGAGACGTTTTCATTACCTGATAGGACAGGAGCCACTCCAGGCTTTTGTGACATTAGCCTGAGGGACACTGAACCTGCCTCAGGTGCCAGTACCCACTGGGGATGCTGTGGCCTGCCCGGGGAATGCGAGCACGTACCTTTCACCTGCACGAAGTCCAGCTGGTGAATGGACTGCAGCAGAGGGCTGTTGTCCAGACTCAAGTCGAAGTCGGTGGTCATCCTGGGAGTGAGTGTGCCCTTCCCCCACTGGTCCTCAGTCAGGTGCACTCTCCTTATGAGGGCGTCAGAGATCTAATCACATCAAAGACCACAGCCTAAGAAACAGAACACCACACTCCAAACACGAGGTGCTTCTTGACCCTCTGGGGTGTCACCACCAAAGCGCCTTGGGGCCCAGACCCTCCCTGCTGCAGTGCAGTTGATGAGAGGGGGTTGGCTAGGACGGGGGTGATCCAGCCTTAGCAAGCAAACACGCGTGTCTCTCTGAGTCAGGAGGAGCTATAAATAGCAGGTGCTCACTGGTCTAACAGACAAACCTGGATGTGTGATTATGCTCTTTATCACTAAAAGCCAACAACTTTAAAGAATGATACATTGGTGACCAATTAACCTTATTAGAATCAACAGCTTCCGATTTTAGCTGTGCGTATCTCATCAAGACTTGCAAATGCTTTATAAAACAGTTTAGACAGACTGTGTATAGAATGTCTTACATTTTCAGTGCATAATCTTCATGTGATTATCACTTTCTTGTTTGGTATACAACTCTTTCTTATATTCAGTCTCCCTCTGTCATTCTTAGCTAGTTTAGCAGTGTGGGGAGCAACTGGGAGCAACTCGGACCAGACTAAGTTACTGGAATTAAGACTTATTCTATGCATCTGCTCTCCCACAATATGGCGCTGGGAGAGGAGAAAACAGCTTCTACGCAGCTGCCTCTTGCCAACTTGAGTGATGACCTCCAGGAGCTGATCCTGCTCCTGATTGGAGGAGAGCAGTGTACTCGGTGTGTGGGCAGCCGAGTTGGGATTGGCGGAAGAGGACTATATAGGAAGAGAGAGACAACATGCACAAGGAACATCTAAGAGGAACACCTGAGGAACACCTGTGCAGCCCCTGAGAGAGCCGGCCGGCGGTGTGCCGCTCCCCTGCGGAAGTGGGGAAAGTGGCAGGGGGAACCGCCCTTCCACGGAGGTGGAAGGGACAGTAGCCAACCCGGGAAGAACCAGCAGCAAACCCGGGGAGGGCCGAGCAGACAAAAGAACAGTGCAGGGTCCTGTGTCGTTCCTCCACGAAGAGGGGGAGCGACATAATGGTGCCGTGACTCGGATAGGAAGCCTAGGAAGGGTTTAGTGTCGTTCCTCCACGAAGAGGGGGAACGACAAGCAGAATTTGAGTTGGAAGATATCTACAAGGTGCCTTATCATTGGGATCAAAATTAAACAAAATTCAGCTTATGTCACTGCATTTCTCTAAAACGACACTGAAGAACAAAAAACCTCCACTATACCCACTAGATCACTGACTTGCTGGTCAGTAGGAGGTATCAAGAAAACATAAGCCTTGCATAACTGGGCATTTCCAGCAGATGAAACTGCCCGAGGGATATTAATGGAGAAAAACTCAATTCTTAGGCAAGGCATTAACTTTGGAAGAGCTTACAAGAAATTACGTTTTTATGATCAAACACAAGAACATAACCAACACAGCCCATGCACTTTTCAGTTTTGGAATATATGTTTGGAGACACTTCCAGAAAGACAGTGGGGTTTATCTAGCTGGTACCCACCCACTGTGGGGTGAGGAAGGCTGTATGGGGGATCCATACCCAGCCAGGAACATCGGAAGGCCTTCCCAGGATGTAGGAAACTCAGCATGGGACATTTGGAACCTACGGCAGAAACAAGTTAACACTCACCTGCAAAAAGCCACTAGGGTCGTTTTCCTTAATCACCTCCAAGCAGTACTCCATGAGACCCGTGGTCTGGCGCAGTTTCACAGTGCAGTGAGAGATCTGATCTCGAACCACCTAGGATGGATGAGGAGACAACGGTTCAAGGTGGCAGAGGGCAGCAGAGAAACAAACTGGGGCTTTGGAAAACTTCTTCACACCAAGATCCGAGGGCTCCATGGAATGGAACTAAATGAGGAGATGATTTTGTGGGCAGTGTCTGCTATGGACCTGGCTTTGGGAAACAGACAAAAGAGAAGGATTAGAGAAACTGGAAACAGGGTCCATTAGAAGGAAGGCTGGAACCCTGTGCATCTGGTGACCCTGGCACGTTCACATACACCTTCCCCGCTCCCCTGGGAAGCTGACCTTCCTGAGACCTGCTCTGCAGGTGAGGTCAGGGGTAGTCTGTAAGGAGCCAGAGCCCCCTTCTCCTACCCTCTACCTGCCCTTTATAGCACAGACGTCACCTCTCTTTCTTTCTTTAGATTTATTTTATTTATTTGAAAGACAGAGTTACAGAGAGAGACAGAGAGAGAGACAGAGAGAAAGAGAGAGAGGTCTTCTGTCCGCTGGTTCACTCCTCAGATGGCCGCAATGGCCGGAGCTGCGCCGATCCGAAGCCAGGACCCAGGTGCTTCTTCCGGGTCTCCCATGCAAGTGCAGGGGCCCAAGGACTTGGGCCATCTTCTACTGCTTTCCCAGGCCATAGCAGAGAGCTGGATCAGAAGAGGAGCAGCCGGGACTAGAACTGGCGCCCATATAAGATGCCGGTGCTTCAGGCCAGGGCTTTAATCCGCTGTGCCACAGCGCTGGCCCCACAGACATCACCTTTCAAGCCCAGTGCCTTTCCCTTCCTGCCCCTCCCCACAGTCCCAGGGACATCTGTTCTGATTCTCTTTCCTTCAGTGGGTGGTGGAGTTTGTGAGAGAAGAGATAATGACAATAAGGAAGTTGGAGACAGAAGATGGCTATGGAATTAAGTTTTAAGAATAACCCACTTAGACTCACGGTCTCATTTTGGAAAACGGTTTCAAAGGCTGTCCTATTTGCCAAGCTGTGAGTCAGCTTTAACCTAAATAGGCATGCAGTTACTGCCTCTGGGAAGTTGTCTTTGCCCAGTGACAAATGCGTGACATTCCCTGAAAAGTGTCCTCCAAGGATGCTCAGCTTCTGTGTCCTCCACTCAGTGACCTGAATCCTGAATGGTTTCTGAAGCACAGAACTGAACAAGGATTTTCCAGGAATCTTGATTTTTATACAACTTTACAAAAACCTCAAAAACATCCAGTATTTTGGGTTCTATGCATGATAACTAAAAACAATTTTATTAATTATTAAAGCACATTTGCTTGCTGCTTCTTTTCATTTTTGATTATAAATTTATTTTTCACTAAGGTTGTCATATCCACTTTCCAAAACAATTGGGAAATACGTGAAAAAAAAAGAAGTAATTTCATCATCTTCACATAAAGTCTTAAAGCACTTTGATATTCCCTGTTTTTTTTTCTGAACCAGACTTATTTATTATTCCAATTATAGCCTATGACAATCCCTTCTCCTCCCCCACACACATTTAATCCCATATCTTAGTAATTCTCCATGCTGCCACCATTAGTAAATGTTACTGCCTACATAGACATCCCACTGAGTAGATCTTGACAATTTATTTAATCATTTGTGTTTCTCTATTATTGTACATTTAACGTCCTCCTAATTTTTGACAACTCATTCACTTATTACTTCTGGGTTATTTCCCTGCTAACTTTTTGTCATGGTAAAATACACATAAAGCAGCATTTTCAAAATTAACCACTTCCAAGTGTCCAGTTTTGTTCGATAACTCCGCAGTGCGGCCATTACCACTGTCCATCTCCACCACGTTCTTCATCTTCCCAGACTGAAACTCTGTACCGAACTAAATAATAACTCCCATTCTCCCCCTCACTCCAGCTCCTGGCCATCACTCTTCTCCTTTTTGTCTCAATGAGTTTGATTATGCTAGGAACCTCATATAGGTGAACTCACACAGTATGTGTTCTTTTGTGGCTGGTTTATTTCAGTGAGTACAATGTCTTCCAGGTCTATCCATGTTACGGCATGTGTCCAAACTGCCCATGTATGGATAACCCACATTTTGTTATCCATTCATCCACTAGTAGGAGCTTGGGGTGCCTACTCCTCCTGGCTACTGTGGATAAAGCTATTGTGAACATGGAGGCACATGTATTTGTGTGAGCCGCTGCTTTCACTCCTTGGGCTTCACACTCAGAGGTGGAACTTTCTGATCATACAGTAATTCGAGGTTTAGTTTTGTAAGGAACTGAGAAGTTGTTTTCTACAGCAGCTGTACCATTTTAAATTCCCACCAGCAACGCACAGGGGTTCAAATTCCTCCACAGCCTCATTTTCTTTTTTTAAATTTTTGACAGGCAGAGTGGACAGTGAGAGAGAGAGACAGAGAGAAAGGTCTTCCTTTTCTTTTAGTTCATCCCCCAATGGCCGCTGCGGCCAGCACGCTGTGGCCGGTGCATCGCACTGATCTGAAGCCAGGAGCCAGGTGCTTCTCCTGGTCTCCCATGGGGTGCAGGGCCCAAGCACTTGGGCCATCCTCCACTGCACTCCCGGGCCACAGCAGAGAGCTGGACTGGAAGAGGGGCAACCGGGACAGAATCCGGCGCCCCAACCAGGACTAGAACCTGGTGTGCCGGCGCCGCAAGGTGGAAGGTTAGCCTATTGAGCTGTGGCGCCGGCTGCTCCACAGCCTCATTAATGCTTATTATTTTCTGTTGGAATATAATAGTGATCCTACTGGGTATGAGGTGGGGTCTTACTGTGGTTTAGATTTGTGTTTCCCCAATGCCTAGTGAGGTTGAGCATCTTCTCATGTGTTTATTGGCCATGTGCATGTCTTTGGAGAGATGCCTATTCAAGTCTTTCTTTATTTTCCATTTGCTTCTTGTTGTTGAGTTGTAGGAGTTCTTTATATATTCTAGAAATCAATCCCTTTTCAGATACATGATTTGTAAGCATTTCACCTACTAAGTAAGATACTTTTCACTCCTTTGATGTGTCCCCTGAGGAACAAATATCTTTACCCTTTTAAAAAATATTTATTTATTGATCTTGAAAGTTAGAGTTACAGAGACTGGCGGGGTGGGGGTCAGGGGATGTTCCATCTGCTGGTTTACTTCCCAGATGGCTGGAATGGCCTGTGCCCGGCCAGGCTGAAGCCAGGAACTTCATCTTCTGTTGCTTTTCTCAAGCTATTAGCAGGGAGCTGGATCAGAACTGGAGCAGCCAGGACTGAACCAGCACCCGCTTATGCCTGCTCCTCTACAATGCTGGCCCCACAGATACCTTTACTTTTGATGAAGTCCAACTTAACTATTTCTATTTTGGTTACTATGCTTTGGCTGTCAGATTCAGGAATCATTGTCAAATCCAATATCCTGCAACCTTCTTCCTATGTTATCTAGAAGTTTTATAGCTTTAGGTCTCACATTTAGCTCTTGGATCCATTTTCATTTTCGTATATGGTGTCTCTTAAGTGTCTAACTCACTCCCCCCCCCCCCCTTTTTGGCATGCAGATACCCTGTTTCCCTGATACTGTTGAAAAGACCGTCCTCTCTGCACTGAAGAGTTCAGGCACCTTTGTGGAACATCATTTGACCGTGATTGCAAGAGTGTATTTCTGGACTCTATTCTATTCCAGTGTTCTGTATGTCTATCTTTGTGCCAGGATCACACTGTTTTGATTATCATAGCTTTGTAGTAAGTTTTGAAACCAGGAAGCACTGAGAATTCTAACCTTGTTCCCTCCTCTTCCTCTTTCCTTCCTTCCTCTGATTAATTTATTTGAAAGGCAGGGTGCCAGACAGAGTGAGAGAGACCGAAAGATCTTCCATCCACTAGCTCACTCCTCTGCCAGGGCAGGGTCAGGCTGAAGCCAAGAGCCTGGAACATTATCTGCGTCTCCTATGAGGGTGGCAGGGCCCAAGCACTTGGGCCATCCTTTGTTGCTTTCCAAGGCAGGGAGCTAGATCAGAAATGGAGCAGATGAGACTTGAACCAGCACTCCAATATGGGATTCCAGTGTCGCAGGCAGTGGCTTAACCCACTGCATCACAACATCACAAGAATATTTTGGCTATTTGTATCTCCTAACGTTCTGACAGCTGATTTGTTATTGCTTTTTAACTTTTAATAAAAATTACAAGGAAAAACAGAATGAAGAATTTAAAATCTTTTTATTGCAATTGGTGAAAGAAATCAACTTTGATGGGAAAATTATTTTTGTGATTTTTTTGGGGGGGTGGAATTTAGAATTCACTGTATGATCTCTTTTTTCCTGCTTTCCATTTTTTAAAAAATATTTATTTATTTATTTGAAAGGCAGAGTTACAGAGAGGCAGAGGATGAGGCAGAGGCAGAGGCAGAGAGAGAGAGAGAGAGAGAGGTCTTCCATCCGCTGGTTCACTCCCCAGTTGGCCCCAACGGACGGAGCTGTGCTGATCTAAAGCCAGGAGCCAGTTCTTCCAGGTCTCCCACGTGGGTGTAGGGGCCAAGGACTTGGGCCATCTTCTACTGCTTTCCCAAGCCACAGCAGAGAGCTGAATTGGAAGTGGAACAGCCAGGACTCGAATTGCCCGCCCATATGGGATGCTGGCACTGCAGGCGGCAGCTTTACCTGCTACGCCACAGTGCCAGCCCTCCAGTATGTTTTTGACAACCACCACCACCACCACCACCATCTGTTAGTCTGGGTTCAAGGAATGAAAATTACTGCATTTTCTAATAAACATGTAGGCTAGGATTCTGCTTTTTGGGTCGTGGTGGGGTGCTACAGAAGGAAAACACTTAAAAATTCAAGACAGGAGACCCAGGTGGAAGGCGCCCTCTGCTGCACTAGGCTTACCTAAGCTGTTCCCAGGGGATGCATGGAGGCTGCTGGGTAGCAGAAACCTCAGCAGTCAGCATTTCATTATCCCCATAGCATCTACCCTTTGACCACTGGTACTAAAAGTCCGCGTAACAAGCACAGACCAGAGATTAAAAGGGTAATGCACAGAGACTCTGCTGTTGAGGCAAAAATAAATTGAGTTGTTGAATTTACTGACCAGGGCATTCAGGTCAGTAATCATTTTAGGACATAAAGGTATGAACACAAATACACTACCTGGTCCCTATGAAACTCACTGTCTGCTTCTGTACGATTCCTTTTCTAGTAAGGTTTACTCGGTGCTGCTGGAGGGGCAGTGCAATGATTGCTAGGGCTCTCTGCCTGTTCTGGAGAAGTGGAAGTGTTGCAGTGCCAAAGAATCCACGAGCTTTGGCAGGTGTCTCCCACGGCTCCTGTATTCCACGGCTCACGTTTCTCAGGAGCACTCAACATCCCTGAGTTCCAGGCTCCCGACACTCAGCGTTGCTGCCACCGAGATGGTCTGCCTTTTAACATTTCACTCATTGCACAATGGCCACAACCTGTGATAAAATCACTGCTAAAAATTAACCTACTGGGTCCCCAGAGTACATTTAGTTGACTTCAAGTTTCTGAACAAGTTTAACAAGATTTCCTGCACTGTGGAGATGAGCCAGATAATTAGAGTATAAAGATTTTGGGGTAGGCTGTGTCGAACAGCAGAGTAAGCCAAAGGTTGGGAGGCCAGCAACTCATATTGGAGTGCTAGTTTGAGTTCTGGCTGCTCCACTTCCATTCCAGCTCTTTGCTAATGCATGTAGGAAAGCAATGGATGATGGTACAGTCTTTGAGTCCCTGACATCCATGTGAGAGACCTGGATGAAGTTCCTGGCTCCTGGCTTCAGCCTGTCTCAGCCCTGGCTGTTGCAGTCATCTGGGGAGTCAATCAGTGGATAGAAGATCCCCCTTCCACCACCCACCCCACCCCACTCCACCATGCCTTTCAAGAGAATAAATAAATACTGTTTTTAAAAAGGTTCATAAAGGGGTCAGCGCTGTGGCACAGGGGGTTAAAGCCCTTGCCTGAAGTGCTGGCATCCCATATGGGTGCCGGTTCTAGTCCTGGCTGCTCCTCTTCTGATCCAGCTCTCTGCTATGGCCTGGGATAGAAGATGGTCCAAGTCCTTGGGCCTCTGCACCCGTTGGGGCCAACTAGAGAGTGAACCAGCGGATGGAAGACCTTTCTCTGTGTCTCTACCTCTCTCTGTAACTCTGTCTTTCAAATAAATAAAATAAATCTTAAAAAAAGAGGATTGTAAAGATTTTTTTCTCTAGTTGGGTATGTTTTATCAACTCTCTTACTTGCTAGTTTCTTCAACCTGTGTTATTCATACCACTTTTTAATATCATTTTATTTTTTTAAAGATTTATTTATTTGAAAGAGTTACACAGGGAGAGGGAGGAAGGGTGGGGGTGGGGGTGGAAGAGAAAGAGAGAGAGAGAGAGAGAGAGACAGAGACAGAAAGATCTTCCACCTCCTGATTCACCCACCATGTGACTGCAATGGCCAGGGCCAGGCCAGCCTGAAGCCAGGAGCCAGGTGCTTTATCTGGGTCTCTCACTTGGTGCAGGGCCCAAGCACTTGAGCCATCTTTCACTGCTTTCCCAAGCCATCAGCATGGAGTAGATCAGAAGTGGAGCAGTTAGAACATGAACCATTGCCCGTGTGGGATGTTGATATCTCAGGTGGTGGCTTTATCCTCTGCGGCCACAATGCTGGCCCCTATTACCATTTATGTTTACATTTTTTCTATGTAAACAGTTCCTAGGATGTCAGGCCCCGTCACTGTTGAGTTACACATTTTTGTGCTTTGGCACTGATGCCCCAGGGAACCCCTTGACACCATATGTGCAAGTGGCTGGATTCGAGCTCCTTTTCTCAGGAACTGTGTGAGTTGCAGGAAAGATACAAACAGGGACTGTGAGAACAATGAACTTGCTTTCATTTGCACAAAAGACTACACCAGCTCTCATGGGGCTATGAATTAATTTGCAGTCCAAAGTTTCAAGGGCTTTCAAAACTGTATCTGAAGAGCTACCATCTGTTCTGGATGACAAGTGCCTATCAATCATTCGAACAGTTTTATTTTGTTAAGTGGCAAATTTATAAAAGTCACTTCTTGGGTCAAGACATGACAATGACATCTGCTTTGAGAGTCTGAGAGTGGACTACATTGTCCCTTTGTTTTCTCAGACCTCTCAACAGCCTAGAGCACCCATGGGAGAGCTTATGTAATCAATCCCAGTGGAGACTTTGCTGTCTGTTCACAACTCCACTCCGATTGCTACCAAGCCAATCTCTCTCCTCCAGTCAGCCACCAAGACACAACAAGCAGTGAGACCTGAAGCTAACTAAGGAGAATTTCAGTATTTCACCCAACTGTGACCTTGACACCTATCCCACTATGTCTGGAAACACATGACACATTGATGTTTTGAGTAAAATCATGTGTGAGTTCAAGGTATAGTGCTTTAGTTGTTATACTCATTTGGTACAATACGGAATTCTCTCTCTCTCTTTTTTTTTTTTTTGTTCCCTAGAGTAGAACATGTCTACTGTATCATTTGATTCACAGAAACTTAGTGGCAGTTACATTAAAGAAAAGCATTTTTAGGTTTCTCATGTGTCACTTTTCTCCCACATGGTTTCAAGCACGACTTTTCCCCATTCTCTTGATTCCATCCTCTGTACTGTTATTAACTTACCCACATAGACAACGACACATTTCAAGAATAAGTCTGAGGCTTTGAGTTAGGAAGAAAGAAGGAATGAAAGGAAGGAAGGAAGGAAGGAAGAAAGAGGGAGGAAGGGAAATATACTCTTAGGATTCTATCTATGAATTACATTGAATCTGTTTTCTTTGTATTAGTATCACATTAATATAAGAATTGATGAGGATTGTGTTGTAGTAATTACACACTTGCTGTGGCCCTGAGAATTGAATGTATTAAAAATGTGTCAAAAAATAAAAAACAGATATGCTAAGAAAATCATTCAGGTCTATTACATAAATAAAACACACACCTGTTTTAAGTAAGGCTACATGTTTTAAAAGCCAACCTATGAACTTTATATTCCAGAAGTGTGAGTTTCATCAATAGCCTTATCATGAAACATTGAGTGGAATATGAGAAGTTGAAGGAAGAAATACAGGCCATTGGGAGAGATAAGCATTTGGTATAGTTACACCCACTCAGGAAAACATGGTTCTCTGTAGGATGTGTGAATTATTCTATCATCTTCAAAGCACAAGTTAGGTGCTTCCAAAGTATCGCCCAAATGTGGGTTTAGGCATAGAGTATTAAAAAAGCTCACTGGCATTGCCAAAGTGAATATGTGATGCCCAAGAGTCCATCCCTTAGCCTAGGGGGAGCCTGCGTGTGGCTTTCTGGTGACTTCTCTTGGTCTCATAAGAATTCTCTGTGATTTTTGTTACTGTACCATGGGAAGCAGAGGATCACAGAATTTGCCAAATGATGCCCTGAAAGGACTTTCTCACTAACGATGGGCTTTCTCAAATGCAAGCGTGGTTAGATTACGAGGGTTGGTTCCTGAGTGCTGAGGGTGGTTGGAGGTATCCAGTTTCTGCATGTGCCTCATTTTCTCAGTGTTTTCATTGCAGTTTTATTGGGATTGACTGATTATTGGTTTGAATTTGTTACTTTTTCTTTCTAGTAATGACTGTAGCCAGTCAAATCTTATCTAATTATTCTGAAATTCTGAGTGTGTGCTGTCTCTTTCTCTCTTCCCTTAGCCCTCGCCTTCTCCCCACTCTCAGTCTGTCTCTCTCTATATATGTATATATATATATGTATATATATATATCAAAGGATTATTAATCTATACTGAAACAATAGCAAAAAGCTGAATGAAGCAGTTTCACAAGCAATAATATTCACAATTAGACTTTGTACTCTTAAGGCTAGGGCCATAGAATTAACTTTTTTTTTTGCAAACATAATGGGATTATAAAAGGTAATATCTGGTAAAAAATGACATTTAATCTGAAAATTACAATAATGATTCTAACAAAATGCAGCAGTACACTAGGCCTCCAGGTCACTAAGTTACTAAAGTAACTACAAGGGGCACCCGGAGGCCGTCGGTGAAAACGCTCGCTCTATGACGCTTGGCCACAATCCCTCAGCATCCTTGCAGACTCAGTCTGTTGGTGCCTTGACTTTACCAACCACCCATGGACATGAGAGATTAGGCTCCTTTCCAAAATTGTCTGGAACAACTAAAACATGTTTGCTTTTGAACTGTTTCTTTATTTTTATCTCTTTGGGGAGCTTGGAGTCGAAAAGTAACCAAAAAGATGTGTCACCTTGCATCGATCAATGTATCCATTCGTTCTATAATACTGGAGAGAGAACACATTTGAGATGATTTCAGAATTACTTCAAGTTCTGAATGTTGCATAAACAAAAACAATGCTTGCTTCCAGCTTATTAAAAAAAAGTGACATATGTAAGTTTGCTGAAATGAATGACACATTTTAATTTGAGTGCAGACACAAAGTGCCTGTGAGGATCACGGAGAGTGAGGATGCTTTAGGGCCTTGCTCAGCTAAGGAAGACCGAGAAAGATGCTAACATGCTGCACAGACAGCACGGGAAACCTGGGCGCTGGCGTAGTCCGCCCATTGCTAGGATTGCTACTCAAGCAGATACTATTTCTTGGAAGCTCAAAAACAGTTTTCCCTCCAGTAGCTTTCCAACATTTGCTTGAGTTCATCACATCCTGAAAATACATATTTGGCTCCCGGCATTTTTTCAAACCAAAGAGGAGTAATAACTGTAATTTACATTTCAACAGTGTTCTTAAAATATGACCACATCTGTATATGCCTCGAAGTCTTTTTGCCTATTTTTTTTTTTTTTAGCTTTTAAAAATAGTTCATTAAACTTTGTTAACTATTTTATGGAATGATGGATTATAAACTCAGGCCAGTAGAGAATTCCCCTAGTCCAGACATGAAAACACCAGGGCTTGGGCTGACTCGGCACCACGAATTGTGGTCCTGAGACTTCTTCAGCAACTCCAATAGAACCATATTTCTCCTCATTCTCTCTCCATGATGACAGCCACGATGGCTCATATTTCCTGGGTGCTGTGCTAGGTGCTTTACTCTGCCCAGCCAGGTGAGCACTGCCTTCACCTGTATTTTACACACAGAGGAAAATACATGGAGGCACAGGCTGTCCCGTGGCTGAGACGGAGGAGGTGGTAGGGGGTATCCTCTAGCCCAGGTCTCTGCTACAGGGAATCTGGGCTCTTCCCTGCAGAGCTCCATCCCGCCTCAGAACCAGAACTGCTACATCTGTTGGAGCCGTCAGTGCTTTCAGAGGCGGACATGAGCAGAGTATAAAGGCTGTGTCCATGCTCCCTTGCTTTCCTGCACTCTGGGCCTTCTGGAAGGCTCAGAGACAGAGCGTTGCCAGAAACACACACACATACAACTCCGTCTTTGTCAGCACAAAGCAGGCCCCCTGAGAACCCGGCCAAAGGGAAGCGGAAGAGCACAAGATTATCCCCGCCGCCCGGGGAGGGATGGGTTAGCCAACAGAGAGAGAAAGGCGTACTGTGCTTGGGAAGTGGTGTCTATAAAAGGCTGGTCTTTTCTCACAATGCTGAGCAGCGACAAAAGTGACAGGAAAGGGAAAAGGCAGAGAGAGGACAGAGATGGAGGGGTTGGTGAGGCTGGGATCAGCCGCCTTAGTGGCAGTGGCAGGTTTTAGACGTGGTGACACAGATACAATCAGCCGAGGACAGCAGAGCGACAAATCGCTGGAGACAGAAGACAGAACAGCTTTGCTGCCGTGGGGGACGACCGGCCACCTGGCTCTGGTTTCTGCAGCTCTTTGAGGCGTGGGGTGGAGAACCCCAGCTGGGGCCGGGTGGAATGAGGGCAGGCAGCTGCCTTGCTCTGCAGTCCCCAAGTACATCCGTGTATCTGGCTGGGGCAGCCCACCCAGGATAGAGGGGAAGAGGACACAGTCGTGAGACGGGGAGTCCCAGCGATATATTAATGCTGCCCACTTCCCCACCACCACCACCCCCAGCACAGCCCACAGCTGGCTGTCACAGTCGCAGCCTGCAGAGGCCACACTAAGCAGGAGGATAGCAGGGACTGGGACATTTGTACTGGTCCTGGAGCACCTGTCTTGGTCTGGGTTTCATTACTGTAACCAAATATCAGAGGCAGGCTCCTTTGTTAATGAAAAAAAAAAAACAAAAAACAAAAAACAAAGAGGCTTATTTTGGCTTCTGGTTCTGGAGGAACAAGTTCTAGGGGCCTCATCTGGTGATGGCCATGCTGCTGGCAGAGCTTCGAGGCTGTGGAGGGTAAGAGACAGGAAGGGCACAAGTCTCCCTCGCTCTGTTTATAAAGTCATCAGGAGTCAGTCCTGGTGCCAGAACGACCTTATCCAACCCTAACCCTAAAAGCCCCACCTTGGAGCACTGTAGTCAGGTTCAGGTTCTACCCTTTTGGTTCCTCACTATGGGAACAGAATTTCAACACGAAGCCTTGGGGACACTCAGACTACATCCCAACCACAGCAATGCTCTAACGCCACTCTCCGCTTGGGTACATGGTGCTTGCCCAGCCTTGGATCCCCTCTTCTACCCAGCTGGCTGTCCTCACATATCTCCCACACAGAAAACCTGGAGCTGCCACCAGTCGCCATGTGGTGCATCACACACTGCTCATGTCTGTTGAAAGGTGCTGGGGAAGCATTTTTTAAAAAGAGATTCTCTCTTGAAAAAAAGTTAAAATTTTATGGGTGGGTACCTGAATAGACGGTCTACTGTTTAGCAGGGCTGGGGAGGGGGGGGCGGATCCCTAGCTGTCCAGCTTCTTTCCCAGAGACATCTACAGTTTACCTTTACACAGTTATGTATGAGTCAAACAGTATTTTGATGATTGCTCTAACAGTCAAAATCTGGGGTTCTGAAGGGAGCTAAAGTGCAGGTCTCTGGTGCTAACCTTGGCGTCATGTTAGAGTGTGCAGCAGGACACCTGTCAGTCCTTGGGGCTAATGGAAGCAGCAAGCTCATGGTGCACTCTGTGTTCATCCCTGCCTTCTTCCCTGACAGCTTTGCCCAGTCCTGCAGAAAAGAAAGTCAGCAGTTTAAGGGGGAGAGGGGGGGTGGGCCTAGTGGTTAAGACACTGGTTGGGACGCCTGCAGCTCATATTGGAAAGCCTGGGTTTGGAGTCTCGGCTCTGCTCCTGACGCCAGCTTCCTGATAATGCACACCGTAGAAGGTGGCAGTTGATGGCTCAAGCAGCTGGGCTCTACTGCCTATAAGGAAGACTCAGGATTAAACTCCCGGCTCCTGGCTTCAGCCTGGGCCAGGCCTGGCCACAGTGGACATTTGGGGAGTGAACCAGTGGAGGGAACTGAGGATGTTCTTTCTCCTCCTGTCTCTCAAATTAAAACAAACAAATAAAAAAACTAAAATTTAAAATTTTCAACTATTGAGTGTCCATGGCCATCAACACACACCTCTCATAGTTTGGGCTACTTTGGGCCTAGTTCTTCTATGAGGTGCTGTGACTCTTTAGCTGTAAGTAATATATTGTCCTCCTTACAACCTGTGAGAGGTGGCATTGGTTACCTCTTTCCTAGAAGCTTGCCTGCCTTCTACCTCTGTGGGCATCATTTGTGGGCAATGATAACAGGTGTGTGTGAGTTATGGCTGACGGATGGAAATGCCTTCTCTCCGAGGGTACTTCTACCAGTCAAAGGCAATAGTGTGCTGTGCCTTGGACTCTGGGCTCCAAAGCTAGGCTATCATGGCTCAAATTTTGGTTCCTTGGACCAGTTCTGAGTGCCATGGTGCTGTAGCTTCCTCACTTCCAGTACAGAAATAATAGTGATAATGACACCATAGAACTGTTGTAGGCAGTAACAGAGAAGATCCCCACAACACGATCTGTATGACATTCCTTCATAGAAAGTGTTCTCAAAGTGTAGCTATTGCCATTATTTTAGAAAAAGATTTATTTATTTATTTGAAAGGCAGAATCACAGAGAGAGAGGAAGAGAAAGAGAGAGAAAGAGATCTTCCATCCATTGGTTCTGCTAGTTCACTCCCCAAATGGTTGCAACAAAGAGGGCTGGCCCAGGCCGAAGCCAGGAGCCAGGAGCCAGGAGCCAGAAGCCAGGAGCCGGGAGCCGGGAGCCGGGAGCCATAGATGCAGAGGCCACCCTCTTGGGCACATTAGCAGGGAGCTGGGTCGAAAGCAGAGCAGCCTGGACTCAAAGTGGAGCTCACATGGAATGCCAGCAGTGCAAGCGGCGGCTTTACCTGCTATGCCACAGTGCCGGCCCTGTCATTATGAAAGCCAGGACTGGGTCACCAAGGATGCTCATTCAGTATTGCAGATTGGGTGACTAGAGAACCATATTTCTGATTTTAATCCAGATAAGAAACAGTGATTCTAGAAAAAAATTTTTTTCACCCAGACCTAACTTAACTTGGATGAAAACGCTTATGGAACAGAACCCTTTTCCAGATGGTTGCAAAGTAAATCTGTAAGATGGATATCCACACGGCAAAACTTTCAGAACTCTTTGGGTAAAAAAGTATCCGTAAGACTGCCCCCACGTCTTCCCCCACATTTCAGGAGTTACCACATATGCTGCCATGAATCATAGCTCAGTATCTCTTTGGGGAATTCAAAAACAAATAACCTGATCACAGCTTTAGGAGACAGGGGCCTGGAAAACGATGAACTAAAAGAAAGCCACGTAGGTAAAAGTCCCCATCACTGGGCACTTTATGGACTATGCATGACACAAGCTACAGAGGGAGCCACCCTCGGAGAGTCCCAGGCCTTATTATTAGCTTTAGCTCCAGCTCGAAGGTTCCATAAGGCTGGGCTCGAGTTCATTCTAAGATCCAGCTGGGAGGGTCTGTTGGTCAGGCCCTCCATCGGGAAACATCAACAGCCACCCTGGAAGGAGCCGTTAGCACTGCCAGCCTTTGTTTCCTGCCAGACCAACAGGTTACGGTCCCTTGAACATTGCAGCCCTGGGGTGCTTTTCTTTCCTTCCTCATGGTTAGAGTCCAGCTTCAAGACACGCAGTTGTCTGTATTAAACAATCTGCTGCACCTCTCCTTGATAAAATCGTGCTGTTGCTGTCAGGAACACACTGGGACACAGCCCCGACCCCGGCTGGAGGTTCAGGCCCGCCCGGTCCCCTTCTGCCTGCCTCATTTCCACCGTCCCCTCTTCTCCATGGTAATTCACAAAGGCGGGGAAGAAAGGTTTATGTCCCTACCACACGCTTGCCCTGGCGCTGGGACAGGAGGGAGCAGATGTGTGGGTCTGAATGTGTTTTGAAGAGCTGCAGGTGGGGAGCAGAGGAGGGATACGCAGAGGGGGAAGCTACAGCTGGGGTTCTGTTTATCTTGGGAGTGAGCTCTGAAGCTTCTCTGGGCAAACGCTTCTCTCACGCTGCCTGGATGCTGTCTTCACAGCAGAGCTAAGTGAGACTCAGGGGCCTACGACGAAGGGGTGCTCTGCTGCTCGGAGCTCGGCATTGCCAGTTTGCCTACCACAGGTCTTGCCTGTAGGCACTATGTAGGTACTAAGCCAACTCAAAGGATGTCAGCCACCAAGCTTTACCCCCTGACATTTGTAAGCTGTGTTCCTTTGTTTCTTCATTCTTGAAACTCCTCCTTGGTTCACCTACAGGAACCTCACTCTTTAGACATGGGGCCTTCTCTTGATCTCTAGGGACTAGCGCCTACTGCTAACCTGACACTGTGCTGTCACTTGTCATCAGCTCTCTGGAGGCTGTCCCTACTCACTGTCGCCTACTACTGAAGCAGCTGGATGCTGACTGCCTGACCTCAACACACAGCCCCAGGCCAACACTGCACACTCCCCTCTCCCCACCGTCCGCCCACTGTGAGTCACCCTGAGGCTTGTGCGGGCAGGCCTCAGCTGACTGCCCACTGCTGGACTCCCTTCTGCCTGGCTCTTCCCATTTGCCTACCCACATCTTCTCACATCTTCTTGCCCTGCTCTCACAGGGTAACAAATGGGACATCACGTGTCTCCAGGGAAACCAGTCCTGCCAATCGGGCCCCAGACTGGTATTCAGTCAATTCCACTGTGTGGTGACAAAAGTCTATCCAGCTGTCCAATATTAAGGTTCCCTTCAGAAGCTAAGACAAAGCTTGTTTGTTTAGATTCTAAAGATTCCATTTCCTTACTCACAAACACATTTCTGACTCTTTGTGGCCACCCCATCTAAAATTTCAACCCCCACCTCAAGGCTCATCATCCCCCTTTCCTGTCTTCTTTTGCTTATTTAGCAACGTTTGCTAACACTGCACGTCTGGCTTAATTCTCGTGCTTACTGTGTCTCTCTCCTGACAGAATAGAAGCCCCACAAAGGCAGCGATTTTGATTTGTTTATTTTTCCTGCACCCAGAGCAGTTTTACTCAACTGACATTGGCTAGGTAAACATGTAGACATGAAGTAGTGAACGGAGGGCTGTGCCTTCTCCCATCTGGCCAGGCCACCGGCCACCCAAGGCTGCGGGCATCCAGCCCTTTCTTCCGTCGTGACCGCTGGCTCCTCGGTCCCTGCTGTCTGCAGGGCGGGCCCAGTGCTCACCTTCAGCTTGTGTTCGTGCTCCTTGTTGACGCGGGCCAGCAGCTGCGCCTTCCTTCTGTTGAGGGCATCGATGAGGGCGTCACACTGGGCCACCAGGCAGGCCTCGAACTCCACACTGTTCTCCTGCGTGAGAGAGGGCATTTCTCAGCTGCAGGGCACGGGGCCCCCCGGCTACCAGGGGAGCAGGAGCCTCCCTGTCCATGCATGGCACAGAGACCCCTGCTGAGGGGAATGAACAAGAACTCTGTGTGTTCATAAAACACAACTGGGCGAGCTTCGCTCTAGAGTGGCAGAGTTTTTGTTTGAAATTTAGATGGAAAATGACAAATATTTATCATCTAAGTCTTTTTTTTTTAATCAAAAGGAAGCCATCTACACGGTCTGGAAGATGTTAAGCTCAATGAAGCCTTGGTTTGTGGCGCTAGACAGGCTCCGCCACACCTAGTGGCACGTGGCAGTCAGCAAGCACCGGGAAGGAAGGGGCATGGCAGTTCCGAACAACCAGAGTTTGTGCCAGTACGGTGAGCATGCTCTGAAAACCATTCACGGACCCACAGCTTGCGGGAGGAAAGGTGCCTATACTAACTCAGCGCTAGCATCCCCAGAATGTCTAAATTAAATGCTGGGCATGAAATTTTTATTTCTAAAAATCTGAAAAAATTTTAAATCTGTACATGCCATAGATATTTCTTTCAACCAATTCTCTCACTGAATTACCAGCATTTATAAAGACTCCTTTCAACAACTTATCCATGCAATTTTGATAATTAAACCATAATCTGAAAAAAGAATGTGAATTTTTAAAAAAGCAAGCAAGCAAGCAAGCTAAATACTGATCTGTACACCAGTAGTGTTTGGAAAAGAGCACCCAGCTAAGGAAACTGTAAACTTTTGGGGGCTGGCAAGGAAGGAGAAATTAATCTATCATATTTCAATGTACTCCCCAAACCATAAAGAACTGTGTCTCTTTATAGAAGAACCTACTGGCAGGTATTTCCACCCCGAAACTGTATTCAAGAACAAGGTCTTTGAATAAGGAGTGCATTAGCAATTGTTTGAGCAATGGAGTCTATAAATGCTACCTTTTGGCTTTCATGGCAACTGCTTTTGAGTTCTCAGAGGAGGCCCTTGGAAAACATCCTGTAAGAGCTCTCTATGCCCCATGCAGGGTAATACTAGGGGGTTGGGAGTGTGTGTATGTGAATTTTCTCCTTGAAGGTTTCCACTGATTTTGAATAGAAAGAAAGCTTTGCTCTGATGAAGAGGTAAGGCAGAGGGAAGCCTGGGGCTGCACATTTTGTGCCAGTAAAAGCAAAGAAAGGCCTGATTGATAAACTCCACCGCTTTGCAAAACAGAAGGAAGTATATAAAAGTGTTAGGTTGTCAGGGAATTAGAAGTTCTAACATGGGCATGCATGCCCAAAAAAGGCAAAGTTGGTGAGTAATGCTTTAATGCCTGGACTACATTTAAAGGTCCACTTGTGCCCTGACATGGGCTACATATTAACCCAGAAAGCCCATCTATGGAGGCCAGACTAAGGTTATTTCTGTGAAGCAAATCTCAAAACCCAAGAAGAGCAGGCTGGGCACAGGGTCATTATTTTAGCATCTCATGCTGTTTATGGCTTTTCTCCCTCAACCACAGTGGAGAATTTATGGGCTCACAAATGTGGCTGACCTGCTGGTCACTGTGTCCAGATAAAGTGACCTGAAATTATAGTCACTAGGGGGCCATGGCTGGAAAACATCCAAATATTATCTTGGGACAAGAAGAATGGAACAAAAGAAGAAAGGAAAGCAGGAAAGAGGGAGAGGAAGAAAGAAAAAAAAAACAGGAACAATTACAGTTCTATAATATGTACTCATTACAAAGTGATTTGGGAACCCACAGAGTTCTTAAAGCAGGATAAAAACCCCAAATTCCCAAAGAAATGGGCCTCTTTTTAAGCACTGTAGAAGAGAATTAGGAACTCAGTGCAGAAGGCAGGAACAACTCAGAAAAACGGGCTGTGTGTCTGGCCTGTTGTCAAAGCTCCCCACTGCCAGGAGGGGTGTGTTTGGAGCGGATCCACGTGCGTCTGCACGAATGAGAGGTCTTTAGCACGCTCATGGAAAATGCCTGGACTTCAACATTATGCACACATTTCAAAACTTTCTGTACCAAAATAAACTTACCTTTTTAATTCTGTGTTTCCATGGACTTTTTGAAGTACCCTCACAAGGCAATAGACAGAGTAGTAAGAAACTGGAACTTCCCCACAGCAAATAATAATATAAGAGAAGAGAGGGTCTCCTCTCCCCCGCCCCGCCCCCACCAACAGTGCCACGTGGCCCCCGGGGCTGCTTTCCGTCTCAGGGGGTGCCCATACCTGGATCTGCTGCACCATGTTACGGAGCTGCACCAGGAACTCCTTGGCTTCTTTGGCCCTGTCTGACAGCCCGTTCAGCGCCTGGGAGAGCTGGCTCTGCAAAGACAGAGAGGCAAGCCATGGGGCTGTCATCACACAGAGCAGCAACAAGGTCCTAGACTTGTTTTCAGAGCAAAAGTTCCCCAGACCCGAGAGTTGTCAAGCTGCTCAGACTCCTCCTATGTGAGGCTGTGCCACTGAGCCGACATTCGGGTGGGTGGATTCTGATATGAATGGCGTCACGGAGCCTGCTGTGGGTTCCGGAGTACTTTCTTCATTGAAGCTGCGAGAACTCCTGGCCATGGCAGACAGAGGTCTTTCTCGCTGTTATCTCTACCTAGAATTTCCTCATCTCATAATTACTTAATTAACCAACAGTTTATTTAATGCCTATTAATTGCTAAGGATAAAAAAAGCAGAACCAAACAGTGAGCCAGGTGGTCTGGTTATTGCCAACATTACTTAGCACCCTAAGGGCACCTGGTTTGTGGGTGGGACAGAAAGAATGAAGAATGTCCAGTAGGGGACTGAGGGAGGAGGGGTAGCTACTGGCGTGACATTCTAAGGCTGCTCAGGTGTAAGGACGAAGACAATGGGCAGGGTGACACCCCCCTCCACCCCACCATGTCCTCGTTCTTCTCCCAAGTACAGCCGGGCTGCGCCAGCTCCTCTCCTCATGAGCCTCCTCACCAAGAAGGCTTGCTCCTTCTGACTTTCCACTCCACGTGTCTGGATAAGTGCGTGCTTTCTTGGCATCTCTGTTGGGGTGGCCATGGCACACACTGTTGGCCAAAGGGGTCCACGTGGGAACCTGCTGGGGCTGGCAGGCCCTGGGAAAGCACTTGTTTTTGTGCTGACATGGGACTGTGTGGCTGGTGCAGCCTCTGCCTCTCCCCTTTGAGTCCTGACTTTATGATGGATGTGATGTCTCCTGATCCTCCTCAAGTGGGAAGAGAAGGAGCCTGGGTTCCAGTGACATCTCTGAGCAGCTGAGCCAACACCTGCTCCCTCTTGCTACTTGGCTTCCTGTTCTGTGTGTAAAGTTAACACCTGTGCTAAAGCTTGCCATTGCATGCAGCCATGCCCACTTCAGTGGATGTGAAATTCCTTCTCCTAGCAGGCTGGGCACATCTTCCACCCCTCGTGTACAAGAATGCTGCCCTCTCACACAGCGCCTTTGAAAACTACAGCCTTTCCCCTCCTTGCCAACTCAGCGCCTTGTCCACCCTTTCCCTTCAGTAAAAGGACAGAATGTTAAAATTATATCTCTTGGTCCTGGAAATTTGTTTTTCTTTTACATTTGCCTTATTAAATTCAAAGTTGGGCACTGACTCTCTTTAAAAATATGCATGCCAAATGCCTGGTGGGAGCGATGTGGGATTGTGGGAAGAACACAGGCTTTGGAAGGGTTCAGATTCTGCCTCTTTCCCTTACTAAGTGTAACCTTGAGAAAGCTCCTCTGCTGAGTGACTCTAATGGGAAAAAAAGGGGGAATGATAATAATAATTTGTAGTCAGGTTATTGTGAGGGCTGAATGCATTAATGAGTGTGAAAGCTTATGCTAGTAAAAGGTAGTGGCTGAGGGAACTATTTTGAATTCACAAATGCTGCCAGTCACTGGCTGTTCAATTTTTTATACATTGTGTTGCCTCCTGCATAAAAGGAGAAGGATAATGGTGCTGTTGTGGGCAGTACATGAGATCCCGGATCTAATGCCCAGAGCCCCACGGGGGCATAGCGTAGGATGCAAGTTTAATATGTTTTTTGCTTTCTTCTTACACAAACACCTGCTGGCTGGAGGGATGGCTGGCTGGAGCAGGACCTATTGGAAAACATTCTTGGTCACTTGTACTCTGATCTATGTACTCAGACCTGGGAGGCCTGATGCACCCAACTGAGTAAGAGAAAGCACACACGAGCCTTCAGGGGCAAAGAGCCACTCAATTCTTTATTGCCAGGTCCCTACCACCCCATCATTTGGGGCAAAAGTTTCTCCCCAAGGATTATTTCCAGAAGCTCAGGGGATCAGGAGGGAAACAGGGTCTCATTTGGAGCAGGCAATAAAACAACAGACATGTTTTAAAGGAAAAATGTTTTCTCATTTACTTTAGAACTCTTATCGATTTTTTTCTGAATGAGTAAAAGTTTACCAGGATACCACAGCTTTCCTCCCCCTTTAATTATAATCCACGCCTTGGTAACCACTCTTGGGGGTTTGGATACAGAAGCCAAATTCGTTTGGCTACAAAGAAGTGAATCTAGCTATTTGATTGCTCCCATCCCAACCTTATACTTAATTGTGTCTGTATAATATAAGCCATATCTGACACTCATTAAGATGTGCTGATCAGATACTACTATATACATGGGAAAACAATGATTTAGTGGAAGACAAAAGTGCTGGCTTCATCCACTCATAGGATTTTAAATGGCAATGCAAATAAGTGAACCATAAAAACTCAATTTATTTCTAAATTTCTCTGTTTTGAAGCATGTTCAGCTCAACCGCCTTCTACTTGGCTAACAATTGTAATGGTGTTTGATAAACAACTGCACTACAAGATATAGATCCAGAAACCTTTCCCCTGAGCTCTGCTCACTTGTAGAAACTGAGCAGGAGACAATGAAAAATCACCAGGACTTATTTATCAGTAGAAATTACTCTCATTCTAAGGATTTATGTGTTCCTTGCTTTTATAGGATAGTCTTCTGATCACAATTATAAACTACATCTGATGTACAAGGCCACTGCTTTTGATTGGTTTTGTTTTCCAGAAGCATTTAAATTCCGGCTCTGTGCTAACAGATGCTCTGTATTCAGGACCACGGAGCAGCCCTGAAAACGGATGACCAGAACACTGAAGATCAACTGTGCAGTGTGTTTTCATTACAACATCTTTGGCTGTACATGCAGCTGTTAAAGAGAAAAAGGTATGGTTCTAAAAGCTGTTTATGCCTAAGCAATGGCATTCAGGTTTCTCAGATTTTTTTTTTTTTAAAAGTCACTGTCATGACCTGAAAGTGAATGAGACTAGAAATTGATGCAGCGGCAGAAGCACTGACAGATTTCCAGTCAAGTTGTTCTCGAATCAGAGCATGCTCAGAACAGTCCTGACCTCCCAGAAGGATGCCAAGTTGTTCAAGCTTGAAGGAGAGAAACAAAGAACTCCCCCTCTCCTGCCCTTGTTGCACTTCAACTTCCACCCTGGGCCCAGTTCCTGTTGTCTCCCAAAGGAGTGATGCCACCAGAGATCAGGAACTCAACACGGGGGCAAACACGGAGGACGCTTCAGGACCCATTTCTTCGGCTCAGCAAATGACTGACAGAGTATACTCTGTCCTGACCCACTCCCCTCTTAATTACACGGCAGCCCAAGCTGCTGGGCATGCTCAGAGAGAAGACCGTGCCTCCTTCCCTTTCCCAGCTGCAAACGTGATTCGCCTGTCTCCCTCTCGGCTCACTAAGGAGACTGGGTGAAGCCTCCTGGCTGTCAACGATGCCGAGTTACAGGCATGGGATAGGTCAAAAAGGATCAGCCAAAGAGTTGGTACAAACCAGATGAGGGGACAAAACCAACAGTAGGTGGATGGCCCAGAAAACGGCCGTGCTGCCTCTAGAGCTCCATCTGGTGCCTGGTGTGCACATCCCTGGATCTGCAAGTCAAAGCCCACATCACCTCCTTCCCAGGGTCCATGGTGAGCACAAAACACCGCAGGAAAGAGGACACAAATGTAGCAGGGTTCTGAAGGCAGGCACCCCAGGAGATGAACAATCTTCCTGAACAAACACTGATTTTTGAGCCTTACTACGTTACTGACACCATACGATCAAAAAGTTAAAGTCGGGAATTCTGAGTTACAATGCATTGGATTCTCTTATGAGTCAGGAATATGACAGGGGCTCTAGATGTTTACCCTATTCGATCCGAATGCTTACTCTGACATTTTGCAGAGCCTCGGGAAGGGTCTACATGGGTGGAGGTTTTACTGCTCACATACTAGGCCAATGCCAAGGTCGTGCTCCATGCTCAGGACTCCCAAAGAAAGGAACAAACACAATCGCAGTGAAAACCAGGGCAGGTGAGCAGAGGAGGGGATTATGATTGGTTATGATGGGAGCTGACTATGCTCAACAGGTAACATGTAAACCAAAAGATGATTAGTTGCCCTATGAAGTGTTCAATTTCTTGTTTTCTGCGTAAAGATTTTGTGTGGGAATTTGGAAAAGACCCCTGTCATGGAGAGGGTTCTCATAGCAGAGCAGAAACAGCTGTGAAGAACAGCCGCATCCTGGTTTTAAAACCTGCTGGCCTGAAGTCTTGGGCAGAGATTGGGCTTAGTGGAGAAAGAGGTAAAGGAATGAGGACCCACTGAGTGACCAGACTCGGGGAACATCAAGCTAAGCTGCCCACGGGGCCTGATTCTCCTGCTAGCTGAAATGTCTATTCTTCCTGCCTGCAACTTTCCTGTCCCCATGAATGGATTTCTCTGATTTCTCTGGTGGAGGAAGATTCCGGATCTTCACCCCGACCCTCCCAGGCCCCTGCAATGGGACGGGGAGGAATCCTACTTGGAGATGCCAGCCTCTCTCTAATCCAGCAGCAGGGCTGTGCAGTGAATAGGCTGTGATCCATAAACCAAGAAATTTGGCCTGGGAACTGAGGCACACCATGTAGGGACAAGGCGTGCATGTGTGAGTGTGTGTGAGTACATGAGATTGTGTGTGCAAATGTGAGCATGCAAGATTGTGAGCATAGGTTTATAAGTATGTGTGTGACTGTGTATGTGTGTGATACCTCCTCAGTGGAAGAGGGGTGAGGCCAGTGTCCAAGGGGCCTTACTTGTAGGGATTCGGCCCATCAAACCACTGCTTACTGCCAACTGGTTGTGACAAAGATCCCCTCTTTGGCCAAATCCTAGCCAGGCTCCTCTGAGAGCTTCCTGACTATACCTCAACACTGACCACTAACACGCCTTTGAACAGCTCAAGGCTTTATCCCTAGGATACTCCAGCCCCCTTAATGAGTTGATCTGACAAAACTCAATGCTGCCTAAAGAATTTACTATTTGTTTTCCAGCCTCTGTGCATGAGGCCGGCGCCGCGGCTCAATAGGCTAATCCTCTGCCTGCAGCACCGGCACACCAGGTTCTAGTCCCGGTTGGGGCGCCGGATTCTGTCCCGGTTGCCCCTCTTCCAGGCCAGCTCTCTGCTGTGGCCTGGGAGGGCAGTGGAGGATGGCCCAAATGCTTGGGCCCTACACCCGCATGGGAGACCAGGAGAAGCACCTGGCTCCTGGCTTCGGATCAGTGTGATGCGCCAGCTGCAGCAGCCATTGGAGGGTGAACAAACGGCAAAAGGAAGACCTTTGTCTCTCTCACTGTCCACTCTGCCTGTCAAAAAAAAAAAAAAAAAGAAATATACATGCATGAAATACTAAAACACTGTCTAACCACATGTCCCTGTTTGGGGTTTGGTCAAGTATAATTATTTGAACAATAGGGTAGGTTGTAGTGTCATTCACAACTCTTTGCTTCCTTCCACTTTTTTGGGTCATATGCCTTGTAGAGCCTCATGATGATGCAGCCATGAGTCCCTGTCCCATTGTCATTCTAAAAAGATTCTGTGACTTTTCTTTTTCTTTTTTAAAAAGATTTATTCATTTTATTTGAAAGGCAGAGTTAGAGAGAGAGAGAGAGAGAGAGAGAAAGACAAAGACACAGAGAGAGATCTTCCATCTCCTGGTTTACCCCTTTGCAGCTTGCAAAGATGAGGACTGGGCCAGACCAAAACCAGGAGCCAGGAGCTCCTTCCAGGTCTCCCATGTGAGTGCAGGGGCCCAAGCACTTGGGCCATTTTCCACTTCTTTCCCAGGGGCATTAGCTAGCAGCCGGACGGGAAGAGCGGTAGCCAGGAATTGAACCGGTACCCATATGGGATACTGGTGTTGCAAGCAGCAGCTTAGCCGACTATGCCACAATGCTGGCCCTGTGATTTTTCTTTTGTTCTTCTTCTTTGTCATATTGATCATGGTGTGCTGATAAACCAGCTCAAAAAACAAACAAACAAATAAACAAAAAACAAAAACCACACACATTTTGATTTGTAGTGTTTGACAATTTTTATCGTATACACACACCATTTATTTTAGACTACCAAAATGACATTACTGTACATGGAGATGAGAAGATATAGGTGGGCTCTTCTGAGATGTGGGTTGTAGAAGCCAGCTCATCCTGCCATATCCCAGTAGTGACCACGGGCCTCAGCAAGAGAAGAAAGGGCGAACAGAACCTAAGTCAGTCTCCATGATAGGCTATGAAGGAGAAACAAACTTTTCATAGATAAGCCACTCAGATGTCGGACGTTATTTGTTACTGCTGCAGAAATGACTAATATAGAGAGAAATTACAACTTTTCCCTTGTGGTTTGTTAATTTAACCAGTATCTATAGACTAAGACCCAGTGACACAGTGATTCACACCAGGAAAATGACAATAAAGAAAGTAGACAGGATCTTCACTTGAGGAACCACCACTGCTCTGAAATGATGACCATCATTCTTTTTTTTTTTATTTCAAAGATTTATTTGAAAGGTAGAGTTACAGAGAGGGAAGGAGGGAGGTTGGGAGATAGCTTCCACCTGCTGGCTCACTCCCCAGATAGCCACAGTTGAAGCCTGGAGCCTGGAACTCCATCCAAGTCTCCCACGTGGGTAGCATTTGGGCCATCTTCTGCTGCTTTCCCAGGTACATCAGAGTGAACTGGATTGAAACTGGAACAGTTGGGACTCGAACTGGTGTTCATATGGCATGTACGCTGGCTTAACCTGCTGCACCACAACACCAGCCCCCTACTCATGCCCCCTTAAAATTTCTCTCCCTCAGCCTCTCTAATGAAGCCAAAGTCTAGGACAGTCTAACAACCAGCTCCAGAAATGCAGTCTCTAGGCCTCTCAAGGAAAACAAGTACTTCTTTCCCAGCCAGCCAACCAGCTCCGCCACCATGGAGCTCCCGTGAGATCCTGCAGGGCCTGGCCACCAAGTTGCCCATCCTCCTGCGCCTCGAGGCGAGGCTGACACTGGAGATGCACACAGTCATGGCAGGATGTTCCCCAGTGAGACCGGAAGGACACTCTTCACCGCAGGGCATAATGAACAGACACTGTTGCCTCACCCGATGGTCAGAGTGTCTTGCGGGGGAAACTGGTTGGCCAAGCCTTTGGCTTTCACTCAAGAGTACTGGGAGTGCTGGAAGAACTCACACAGCAGCTGTTGTGACCACCGAGGGCCTGGAGCGTTAATAAAACGGCAGGGGACCCGGGCTGTGAGGTCACCAGCACTCTGCCCAAGGCTGTGGCGGAGAGAATGCCTTTGCCTGGATATTCTCAAGCCTTGTACGTGTGTTGCCAGGCAGTTACCAAGTATTTACGACTGAGGGTCACAAATATGCCTTCCTCGGGCTAAGCCTTTGTACAAATATTGGATTTCACATCCTGGAGAGAGACTGCAGGATGGGTCCCCTTTTCACACACGCTTTCTCTTGTTTTGGCAGGCCCTAACCGTAGTCTCTTCCCAGACAGCTTTTTTTCTCCCAGTTCCTCTGGCTGCTCTCACACACACGCTGGACCACCGTGTGCATCTAGGTGGCAGAGCGTTTTTCTTTGTCTTACACTCCTGGGAACAGTATTGGGATAAGCAAAAGAGACTGGAGATCCATGGGTTTCCTTTGCTTAGAGAATTTTAGTTTTCCAGGCCAGTGTTTGGGGCAGCAGTTAGGATGCCGGGTCCCCTATTAGAATGCCTGGGCTCGAGTCCTAGCTCTGCTCCAAATTCCAGCTTTCTGCTAACACTCACCCAGAGAGGCAGCAAGTGATGGCTCACACACTTGGGTTCCTGAAGGGAGACTGGATTGAGTTCTGAGTTCCTGGCTTCGGCCTGGCCCAGTACTGGCTGTTGTGGGCACTTTAGAAGTGAATCACTGGAGGCGAGATCTTGGTTCCAGTCTCTGTTCCTCTCTTTGACTTCTTTCTTTGAACAACTTCTCAGACATAGGGATAGATTAGATTTAAGGCTTTTCAGAGCAAGTAGTTATTTTTCAGAATACTAAACGTTTGTTTTCTTCTGGATACCAGAGTGGTGCTCTCCAACTTCACTTGTCTGTTTATGTCTTCCATGAAATCTCAGCTTACTCAAACTTTTTCTCTATCCCAGGAAAGCTACACTTTCCCCCCACAGGCCTGGGAACATTAGGAATGACTGAGAAGTGTTAATCCCAATATCCAAATTATGATATTGCAGCAGAGATTAGCACAGCTTCCTGAGGGGGAAAAACGATGTACAAATGGGGAAACCACTCCACACCCACTGGGTTATTTGGAGAACCGAAGGAGATGTGGAGCACTTGGAGACACACCTACATTGCTAGTAGGAATCAAATGGGAGGACTTGGAAAAGGAGCACTAGAAATAAAGTCAAACACACACCTCCCCTGCATGACAGCTGACGCCCACAGAAGACTTGGATACAATGCTCACAGCAGCTTCATGTATAGAAGCTGCAAGCCGCAAACAGCCCAAGTTGTACATAGTCATGCAACGGAATACTGTTCAGCCACAAACCAGGCAAGCCAATGATACATGAAAAACAATGTATTTTAAAACATCACATTGAGCAATAAAGTGAACACTAGAAAAGTACGTACTGTATTTTCAGGAAGTTCAACATCAGATCTATGATGATTGAAGTCGGGGGAGGGAGAGGGTGTCATGAGGGAACTTTCTGATATATGGAAATTTTCTGTCTTCACACACACACACACAAAGTAAAAGTTTATTTAAATACAGATTTGTATATTTTATTGTAGCTATATTGTTTTTTAAAATATAATATACGTTTTTTAAAAATAGAATTTTGTGGGGGTAAATACCAGTTGTCCTTGGACAATTTGTTTATTAAGACCTATGGTATGTTGGGAAAAAATAAGCATTTGTTCCCACAGTGTTATTTTTTAAACTAGATCTCTGATTTTAAATAGTTATCCATAAAACTCTCAGGGTTGCGTACAACTAGAAATATTTCATTCAGGGACAGGGATTTTGCATTGTGGTTGAGATGTCCATGTCCCACTCTGAATATCTAGATTTGATTCCCAGTTCTTGGCTCCTGATTCCAGCTTCCTGCTAAAAGCAGACCCAGGGGAAGTGGTGACGGCTCAAGTAATCGGGCTCCTGCCACCCACAGGGGAGGCCTGGATTGCGCTCCTGGCTCTCTGCTCAGCCCAGCCCAGGAGATGGGAGCTGCTTCTCTTTCCCTCTCCCCACTCCCACCTTTCTCCTCTGGCTCTCACCTTCCCAAATAAAACATACATACAGCAGTTAAAAATGCTTCCCTCAACTTCTAAATTCTTGGTATTAGGAGCCCTCCACGCAGAGGCTCGTTCTGCCTTTGATGAAGACATTCCCTAGCCCTTAAGCCCTTTCCCTGACTATGGAGTTGGCTTTTCTTCTGTTGCACGCACCCTGAAATCCAGTCACATGGTCAATGCTGCGTCTGGCTGTGTGCCCTCCCACAGTGCCACTATGTTCTTATCAGGTTATTTATGCCCAGTTTGAAAGGCGGAAATTCCTTAGAGGAAGCAGGAATAACTGGAGCGGTGGAGTAGGAACTGGATGACACACATCACCTCTGTCCATGCCTTCACCCACCCTGAGAGTATCTCATCCTTTAGGGAGGCACAAATACCATGAGGCTTGTCACACACATAAGCCTTAGCTGGTCACCTCATGATGCCATGCATTTGTAAGAAGGGGCTGGCGTTGTGAGATAGCAGGTAAAGTTGTTGCCTGCGACACTGGCACCCCATAGGGGCACTAGTTTGTGTCTCAGCTGCTCTATTTCTGATCCAGCTTCCTCTAATGGCCTGGGAAGAGCAGTGGGAGGACGGCCCCAGTATTTGGACCCTGCCACCCACATGGGAGACCCTGAAGAAGCTGCTGGCAGCCATCTGGAGAGGGAACAGGTGGATGGGAGATCTCTCTCTCTCTGTAGTTTATTCTTTTCTTTTTTAAAGTAAGCTGTTGTGTAAGCCCAGGGCTTTTTTTAAAAAAAAGATTTTTATTTATTTATTTGAGAGGTAGAATTATAGACAGTCAGAGGAAGAGACAGAAAGAAATACCTTCCTTCTGTTGGTTCACTCCCCAATTGGCCACAACAGCCAGAGCTGCACTGATCTGAAGCCAGGAGACAGGTGCTTCTTCCAGGTCTTCCACATGGGTGTAGAGGCCCAAGAGCTTGGGCCATCTTCTCCAGCTTTCCCAGGCCATAGCAGAGAGATGGATGGGAAGAGGAGCAGCCGGGACTATTACAGGTGCCCATATGGGATGCCAGCGCCCCAGATGGAGGATTAACCTACTGTGCCATGGCCATGGCCCGTAACTTTTTCAAATAAATCAATCTTGTTAAAAAAAAATCTGTGAGACACTCTGGCCTCAGAAGCAGCCCTTAAGGCATTCGGATCTGGCTAAAGAGCCCATGAGAGTATTTAGGCATGGAAAGTCAAGACACTCTGGCATAAAAAAAAAAAAAGGACCTAAATGAAAGATCTCTGCGAGTGAGATCCCAGTGGAAAGAATGGGTCATCAAAGAAGGAGGTAACTTTCTCTGAAGGGAAGAGAGAACTTCCACTTTGACTATGACCTTGTCTAAATAAGATCGGAGTTGGTGAACTCAAAAGGCTTCCATAGCCTTGGCAACTCATGACAAGAGCCTAGGGTGATTACTGATGCCATAAACAAGAGTGTCAATTTGTTAAGTCAACAACAGGAGTCACTGTGCACTTACTCCTTACGTAGGATCTCTGTCCTTAATGTGTTGTTCAATGTGAATTAATGCTATAACTAGTACTCAAACAGTATTTTACACTTTATGTTTCTATGTGGGTGAAAACTGTTGAAATCTTTACTTAATATATGCTAAATTGATCTTCTATATGTAAAGATAATTGAAAATGAACCTTGATGCAAATGGAATGGGAGAAGGAGCAGGAGATGGGAGGGTTGCAGGTGGGAGGGAAGTTGTGGGGGGGGAGTCATTGTAATCCACAAGCTCTACTTTGGAAATTTAGATTTATTAAATAAAAGTTAAAAAAAACTTACAGAATACAGCAAAAAAAAATCTGTGAGAAGCAGAACTTACGTATTCAGATGCGGTTGGTTCCTTTACTTTGACTATGAGTTTGAGAGACATCTAATCCTTTCACATTGGTGATAAACCACAACTTCCTTCTGATAACGCTAACACTGCAACTGTAAAATCTAACTATAAGGAAATTAAACTATCCTTAAGGTGACTCTCCTGAGAAATCCAACATGGGAAGCAGGCCACACAGCAGACTCATAGAATGGCAGATGTCCTAAACAGCACTCTGGCCTCAGAGTCAGCCCTTAGGGCATTAGGATCTTGCTAAAAAGCTAATTAGAGTATTTCAGGCATGGAAAGCCAAGACACTGTGGCAAAAAAGACCTACATGAAAGATCTCTGTGAGTGAGATCCCGGCAGAAAGAAGGAGGTACCTTTCTCTGAAGGGAGGAGAGAACTTCCACTTTGCTTATGGCCCTGTCTAAATAATGTCGGAGTCTGTGGACTCAAGAGGCTTCCATAGCCTTGGCAGCTCATGACAAGAGCCTCGGGTGATCACTGACATCACAAATAAGAGTGGCAACTGTTAAATCAACAACAGGAGTCACTGTGCATTTACTCCTCATGTAAGACCTCTATCCTTAATGAGTTGTACTGTGAGAATTAACAGTAAAACTAGTCTTCAAACAGCACTTTATATTTTGTGAGTCTGTGTGGGTGCAAACTGTTGAAATCTTTACTTAATATAGAGTTGATCTTCTGTATATAAAGATAATTAAAAATGAATCTTAATGAAGAATGAGATGGGAGAGGGAATTGGAGGTGGTACGGGAGGGTAGGTATGGGGGGGGGAAGAACTGCTATAATCCAAAAGCTGTACCTATGAAATTTACAATTTATTAAATAAAAGCTTTGAAAAAAGAAAACAGTATAGTAATAAAAATATTTCAATAGAAAAAAAGATAACTCTCCTACTCACTACCATTGCTTCAATTATTCTGAACACAATCTTACTATCATAATTGATTAACTTCACTGGCGAAAGAGGAGCTCTGAGATATCTTAAATAGCTTCCGCCGTAGAGTCAGGCTTCCCCTTTCAGTACTGAAAGGTTTGTTAGAATGCAGTGTTCACAGGTCAATTTCTATCCACAATAGAGTTAATAGTGACCACCAATATCATTCAGAAAAAATGGATTTGAGCCACGTCTGACTTCTTTTCACCTTTTCCTCAGCATCTTCACCAATTCATTTCCACGCAAGTGAACCGCAGTGCCAGCCTAGTGAAAATAGGAATGGTTTCCATGACAACAGTGCTCTCTCTGCTAGTCAGAATCTAAGATCTGATTCCCACAGAAATAAATCTTGCCATGGGAATTGGTTGGTTTTGTAAATGACTAAATGAGGGGGCCACCATTTCCGAAGGAGTGGCTGTGATAAGCATGCACAAAGCAAGGGCAGGTTATGTGAGGTGACTGCTGTGCCTGCTGCTCACATCACACGCCCGACGCGCATGGCAACGGCTGCTCCTCATCTGCCAAGCGTGGGCTGCACCGCCTGGCCCGCGCCTCACCTGCAGTGATGCCCGAATCCAAGATCTGAAGGCATCTGATAGCAAATGACAAGCGTTCCCCCCCAACTGCCTTTCCTCTTAGATCTAGCAACTAGGAGAGGGTCTCAAAAAATTCGTGGAAAAATGCGTATTATGAAGAAACTAAGTATGGATTTCAAAGTCTTTTTGCACCAAAAGAAGCTTATCATTTAATTCTAGATTTCCACAAACTGTTTAAAAAAGGCTTATTTATTTATTTGAAAGGCAGACTTACATAGAGAAAGCGAGAGACAGAGACAGAGATCTTCTACCCACTGGTTCACTCCCCAAATGGCCACAACAGAAGGCAAGAGCTTCATCTGGGTGTCCCATGTGGGTGTCAGGGGCCCACGTATTTGGGTCACCTCTTACTTTCCCAGCTGTATGAAGCAGAGAATAGATCAAATGTGGAGCAGCCGGGACGTACACTGGCATCCACATGGGATGCTAATACTGCAGCTTAATCTGTTATGCCACAACACTGACCCTATAAAGTACCCTGGTATCAGCTTCTTGAAAAAGGTGACATTCTTAGAACAGTTTTTTTTCCTCTTAAATGTATTTTTTAGGTTTAATTAATTTTTTGAGAAACTTAATTAACTTTGAAGAAGAACCCAAGAATGATATGTCTTTTGCGAGCACTTAGACATGATATAGCTTATGAGACAAAAGAGTATGAAGTAAAATGAAGAAAATCTTTGACAACAAGTTCTATTAACTCTCACAGTCCAGCTCTTGGAGGACAGAGGTCCTGCATGGGAGGCTAGTGCACAGTGACTGCTGTAGAACAGCTCTTGAGCTTCTAGTAAGGCATGTATTCATTTTGTTATTACCCGTTTGTGATATGACTAAGTGTTGCTATTACATAAGAGCCTTCTTTTCTCACTAGCATTTCTCCTTCTTAATAATCAGTCTTATTTAAAAAAATAAAGAAACATTTTCAGGTATATTTTTCTTCATTTAAAAAACAGCCATAGTGGTAAGAGTTTCAAGTAATATCTTATAAAATGTATTCCCAATAACATTTATGCAAATGATAATGGCTAATTTCTACTTGTAAAGGAAAAAAAGCCATCACTCTAGCAGTATACTAGTAATAAACTGAATTCCATGCAGCTCTGTGCCCGAATCTGCTGAGCTGGCGTTCCTCTGAACAGTGGGACTCGCGGCTGCAGCAGGGAGGCACGGTGCAGAGAGGTGGGAACTGAAATGAGTACACAGCTTTGACTAAGGATACAAACATCTCAGGCTGTGCTCAAAACTCTCCACAGAGTGCGAACCCAGCACAGTGGTGCATTACGCTAAGTAAACATTTTTTAAAAAGATTTATTTATTTTCTTGAAAGCACAGTGACAGAGAGAGAGAGGAAAATAAAGAGAGAGATAGCTTCCACTTCTGGTTTACTCCCCCAAAACCTGTGACAGCCAGAGCTGTGCCAGGTTGAAGCCAGGAGCCAGGAACGCCATCTGGGTCTCCCATATGGGTGACAGGAACTCAAGTACCTCAGCCATCTTCTGCTGCCTCCAAGGCACATCAGCAGGAAGTTGGATTGGAAGTGGAGTAGCTGGGTCTTGAATCAGGCTTAACCCACTGAGACATTAAAATCCACTGCAAGTGTGTGACAGAAATCCTTCAACACCCAGTCCATCCTTGTCCCTACCCAGGGAATCAACGACGGCCAAGCACAGTAAAATCTACAGCTCTGCCCTATGCATTTTCCTTGTCCCCTTAGCCCATCCCCTCAGGCCAACGGTCCCCTACTTCCCCTCTCAGAGCTTAGGAAGGATCTGAGACCCATTATCCTTTCACTCAAATTCAATCACATTAATTTTTTATCTAAACCAAAGATTTCCCTTTTAAATCTTTTATTTCTAGTTGTCAAATGAAAGATTTTTGTCTCAGTTAAAAGAATTTTCAGTAATGTGGAGAAGAGTGGGAACAACTCTGGCAAAGACAGGACCTTGAAATCACATTAATTTTGTCCTGCTGGCTACAAAGGCAAACCTGAAATTATCTGTTTAGGATGAAGTTTTTCTCCTCCCGTCCCTCCCATGTCGGGGGCGGATGGTCCTCCTCCTCAGGTGGGAGCAGCCCTCTGAGGTCACAGGAGGCCGAGTCCTAATGGCCATTGGGAATGGAGCTTCTCCCTGGCTCAAGAAGCTACCTGTTCCAGTACAGACTCAACCTGTGGGCAGTTCCTCTTATTCCAGACCTGTCTTCAACCTTCTCTGGGTAAACATAGGACTGGCCTCCTCGTCTGCTTCCCTTAACCTCAGCTGATCTCTGTTCCAGGAACACACACACACACACACACACATGCACACACACATGGCAGGGGGACGGGACTAAGTGTGTCATGCTGATGGATCACATACACGGAGCTTGTGGCCACCTCACGGTGCTCCAGTGAGTTCCTGATCTTCTGCACCCTGGAAGTGTATGAGCAGGAGGTCCGGCCCTGTTGCTGAACTCCAGGGAGCTGGCACTGCAGGGCTACCCAACACACGGCACTGCTCACTGGCTGCTGAAGGCCTGCAGCTTTGGGAGTCCTTCCTGTACTTAGAGACCACCAAGATGGCCTTCTGTCCCTGGACCACAGTGGAGGGGGTCATCCAGCTGGTGCATTGGCCAGGCAAGTGTGACTGATCCATTGCAGCTACCCTCACCCATCAGCCCAAGGATTAGGCTCCCAAAGACATGCCGTGCATGCGGGGCCTACAACAGTACCTGCTCACTGCAGTGCCCTGAAGTGAGCTGGTCAAGGGCAGGGCGTGGCTGGGGCCATGATGGAGATCCAGACAGTCACTGACATTAGCTTGTTTGGGAGCCAGTTGGCCTCACCAAGTCCACGCTGGGGTTCAAGCCCAGTGTGCAAGGACTGCACAGGCTGGCTGTTCAGCCACGTGGACACTGTGAGACAGTGAAGGAGCAACTCCTGGAAGTCCCTCTGCAGCAGCACATCAAAGAGGCCACAACACTGCCATCGGGCCACCCCATGTTCCTAATAGGTCCGCGGGGGAGGTGCCACCCAGAGCCAAGCCTAGCCTGGCCTGATTCTTGGAGGTGGGTTTCAGGGTGAGGAGGCCAGGTTATAGGTGAGCTGCTTACCAAAGGGGACGTAGATGGGCAGCCTGGAATGTTATAGGGCAGGTGAAAAGCTTGGGCCAGTGCCCTCCCCATGTATCCCCCAAGCCACCTGTAGGAAAATTGCACCTACCACTGTGTTCAAGGATCCCAATGAGATAAAAGAGGTGGCCTACCTCAAGCACCCTGTAGGTATCACTGGGCAGAGCCCATGAGGGGTGCATCACACTGGTGTAGTCACCCATGAATTTATGGGTGCTGTGACACTCCTTGAGTGAGCCAACAACAACTGCAGGGTATAACATGTAACCTGCTAAATTCAGCAGTCACACCAGCTCCTAAAGCACTAAAAGCCAAGTGGGAAGACCCCACGGCTCATAACATGGAAGGGTAATGAAGTTTTACACTTTAAAAAAATTTTTTTTAGTTTAACACAGTGTTTTTATTTAATACTATATTTTACGAATCCACAATACAAAGCTGGCGTTATGGTACAGTGGGCTAAGCCAGCGCCTACAACACTGGCATACTATGCGGGTGGCATGCCCACTGCTCCACTTCTCATCAAGCTCCCTGCTAATGTGCCTGGGAAAGCAGCAGCAGATGGCCCAAATGTTTTGGCTCCTGCAACAACGTGGGAGACCTGGATGAAGTTCCAGGCTCCCGTCTCCAGCCTGGCCCAGCCCAGGCCATTGCAACCACTGGGGAGTGAACCAGTGGATAGAAGATCTGTTTTCCTCTTTCCACATAACTCCGCCTTTCAAATAAATAAGTACATCTATTTTTTAAAAAAGAATCTATAAATAAAGGGGAGAGTGATCCAACATGGGAAGTGAGATACTCAGCAGACTCATAGAATGGCAGATGTCCTAAATAGCACTCTGGCCTCAGAATCAGCCCTAAAGGCATTCGGATCTGGCTGAAAAGCCCATGAGAGTATTTCAGGCATGGAAAGCCAAGACACTCTGGCAAAAGATCTCTGTGAGTGAGATCCCAGTGGAAAGAACAGGTCTTCAAAGAAGGAGGTACCTTTCTCTGAAGGGAGGAGAGAACCTCCACTTTGACTATGACCTTGTCTAAACAAGATAAGAGTCGGAGAACTCAGAGGGCTTCCATAGCCTTGGAAACTCATGACTAGAGCATAGGGAGATTACTGATGCCATAGACAGGAGTGTCAATTGGTAAAGTCAACAACAGGAGTCACTGTGCACTTACTCCTCATGTAGGATCTCTGTCCTTAATGTGCTGTACATTGAGATTTAATGCTATAACGAGTACTCAAACAATATATTTCACTTTGTGTTTCTATGGGGGTGCAAACTGTTGAAATCTTTACTTAATGCATACTAAACTGATCTTCTGTAAAAAAAAAAAAAAAGAAATTATCAATTCCCAACTTGACTCTCACTGGGATTAAACATGACAAGAGGTCTGATCTGATTTCATCATCATTTAAAAAAATCATCTATTATTTTTCACTTTATGTTTCTGTGTGGGAGCAAACTGTTGAAATACTTACTTAATATATACTAAGCTGATCTTCTGTATATTAAGATAATCGAAAATGAATCTTGATGTGAATGGAAGGGGAGAGGGAGTGGGAAAGGGGAGGGTTGTGGGTGGGAGGGACGGTATGGGGGGGGAAGCCATTGTAACCCATGAGTCGTACTTTGGAAATTTATATTCATTAAATAAAAGGTAAAAAAAAAAGAATCTATAACACTTTGGTTTAAGTGACTTCATGTCCCCTTTTGTAATGGCTTTTCTCTCAAGGTCTTTCTGTTTTGCAATGCCTTTTCCTGTTGAAGCCTCGCTGCTGTTCGCTCCCTTGAGAAGGTACTGTGGTTTCTCTGGCTACATGTGGCAGCTAGGCCAGTGTGACTTCTGGGTCTGGATTTAAGGGTGTGTTGAGTGGCCGGTGTTGTGGTTGTAGCCTAATGGGTTAAGCAGCTGCCTGCAATGCCAGCATTCCATATGGGTGCCGGTTCAAGTCCCAGCTGCTCCGCTTCCAATCCAACTCCAAGCTACTATACCTGGGAAATCAGCAGAAGATGGCCCAAGTCCTTAGGCCCCTGCAACTCATTGTGGGAGACCTGGAAGGAGCTCTTGGCTCCTGACTTCTGTCTGGCCCAGCCCTGGCCATTGTGATCATTTGGGGAGTGAAGCAGCAAATATTAAGAACTCCTTCTCCCTCTCCCTCTCCCCCCTCTCCCTCTCCCCCCTCTCCCTCTGCCCCCTCTCCCTCTCCCCTCTTTCCCTCTTTTCCCTCCCCCTCCCCTCCCTCTCTTTCCTCTCTCTCTCTCCTCCCTTTCCTTATCCCTCTCCCTCCTCCCCCTCCCCCTCCCCTCCCTCCTCCCCCTCTCCCTCCTTTCCCTCTCTTTCTGTAACCTTTCCTTTCAAATAAATAAAATAAATCTTTAAAAAAAAGTGTGTGTGTGTGGGGGCGGGGGGCGGGGGGTGTTAGGCCAGATTTCTGTGATGACACACAGAGCCCTGGCTGTGGCTGTCCCAGGCACGAATTAAACAGGAATGCATCAGTAAACAAACAACTGAAAATCAAATTGAAATGCAGACCCAAATCCATTGAGATACCACTTCACACCCACTGTAATACACCTACTGGAATAACTATAAGAACAAAAGGCAGATAATAACAAGTGCTGGAGAAACCAGAACCCTGTGTAACTTTTTGAGGAACTGTCAAAGGTGTTTTCCAAAGCAGCTGCACCATTTTCAAGCCCATCAGCAACGTATAAGGGTTCTCATTTCTCCAGCACTGATGTATGAGGTACTTCACAAAGTTCATGGAGAACGTGTGGCACAGTGGATTAGGCTGCCACAGGAGGTATCTGCACCCCACAGCTGAGTGCCAGTTTGAGTTCTGGCTGCTCTGCTTCCAACTCAGCTTCCTAAGAATGCATATTGGGAGGGAACAGATGACAGCTCACTGGGGTCCTGCCACCGCCAGGAGAGACTTTGATGGAGTTTCGGCCTCCTGGCTTTAGCCTGGCCAAACCCTGGCTATTGTAGGCATTTGAGGAGTAAACCAAGTGGGGTGTGTCTGTCTGTCTGTCTGTCTCTGTTCCTCTGATTTCAAATAGACGAACATAAACCTAGAAACTTTTTTTTAAAGTTTATGGAAAAAAGAAGTTAAAAGATAATTTCATTTTGGTGCAAGTAATTTTGAAACACACGTATAGTTCTTTCAGAGTACATTTCTTCCATGGACTTTTTGAAGACTCCCCATAGGCCGCAATGTGGAAGAACCTTGAAATCACGCTAAGCCAAAGAAGCCAGAGGGGAAAGGTCACATATGAGTCCTGTGTGATTATAACCGTACAAAGTCTGCAGAATGACGCAAGCGAGCATAGACGTAAATTAGTACTTGCTAGGGGATGGAGAGGAGAAGCAAACAAAGAGTGACTGCTAATAGATGTAGGATTTTTTTGGAGGAGGATAAAAATATTCTGGAATTTAATAGTTATAATGGATGCACAACTCTGAATATCCCAAACCCACAGGAATGTACTTTAAAAAGGTAAATTTTGCCGGCGCCGCGGCTCACTAGGCTAATCCTCTGCCTTGCAGCACCGGCACACCGGGTTCTAGTCCCAGTCGGGGCGCCGGATTCTGTCCCGGTTGCCCCTCTTCCAGGCCAGCTCTCTGCTGTGGCCAGGGAGTGCAGTGGAGGATGGCCCAAGTGCTTGGGCCCTGCACCCCATGGGAGACCAGGAGAAGTACCTGGCTCCTGCCATCGGAGCAGCGCGGTGCTCCGGCTGCGGCGGCCATTGGAGGGTGAACCAACGGCAAAAGGAAGACCTTTCTCTCTGTCTCTCTCTCTCACTGTCCACTCTGCCTGTCAAAAAAAAAAAAAAAAAAAAAAAAAAAGGTAAATGTGGGGAGCAACCCGGACTGGACTAAGTTACTGGAATTAAGACTTATTCTATGCATCTGCTCTCCCACAATATGGCGCTGGGAGAGGAGAAAACAGCTTCTACGCAGCTGCCTCCAGTTCAACCAATAAACTGTAAGACTTGCTCCTGATTGGAGGAGAGCAGCGTACTCGACGTGTGGGCAGCCGAGTTAGGATTGGCGGAGGAGGACTATAAAGGAGGAGAGAGACGGCATGCACCAGGAACATCTAAGGGGAACACCTGAGGAACACCTGTGCAGCCCCCGAGAGAGCCGGCCGGCGGTGTGCCGCTCCCCTGCGGAAGTGGGGAAAGTGGCCAGGGGGAACCGCCCTTCCACGGAGGTGGAAGGGTCGGTAGCCAACCCGGGAAGAACCAGCAGCAAACCCGGGGAGGGCCGAGCAGACAAAAGAACAGCGCAGGGTCCTGTGTCGTTCCTCCACGAAGACGGGGAGCGACAGTAAATTTTTCAGAATGTGAGTTACATCTCAACAAAGAAATTATACAAAGCCAACCTCAACATCTTTTTAAAAATGAAAGAGAGCTTCGGCCATATAAAACCTAAATAAATTCTGTAACTTAGACAAGTCCATTTTTAGTAAGCTGGCAGAAATCATGAAGCCTCTAACAATTATTAAATACAGGGCTGTGTTCACTTAGAAGGAAAGCAGTGATCCCCAGCAGCCAGCAGAAGTTCACAGGAAATAATTACTATTACACCAACTTCATAGCACAAGTTTAAAACGGCACTGAAATAAATCTAACATGATATCCTTATGAATAAGAAAAAAAACTTAGCAACATTTGTTGGGTAGATCACCACTTTTTAAATAACAAAGAGATTTCTGAAGGAATAAGGCAGTGTTCTGACATTAGTCCTGCTGGATTTGACATTTTTATTTCAGTGGAATGCAGAGGGTTTAAAGTTAAAGATGATACATAAATTCACAGGTACTTAAGCTAGATGACGGATTTAGGATCCAAAGAGATTCTGATTGGAGCAGTGGTCTGGACTGAACCGGAGTATGTGCTTTGCCCTTGATAAAATCTAAACAAAAATCTGCATAAGTATGATTCGATAAGGGATGATTTTGCGGAAACATGTAAAAGGACTGAGGGACTTCATACAGCAGGTTCAACGGGGGTCCAGAGTAACCTGGTTGCCGAGAAGATTAGGTTGCATCGATGGAGACCTAGTGCCATGATTCAAATTCCTCCAGAGGCTGCTAACCGCCTTCTTAGCATCCATCCATCCCTTCTTTCTTCCTAACAGACTCCTATATTGGAGCAGGAGCATGCCTTTGTAAAACCTATCCTGACCCTTCCTTACAGCGACGGTGAGCCACCGAGATGCAGCTAACGTTTCTGAGAGGGCTTTAAAGGGAACTGAGTCAGATGGGAAGTGTGGCATTGTGCTCCTCCTTCCCTTCATCCTTTCCCCCGTCTGGGGCATGGCCTCAATGACTGCAACTCTCGCAGCTATTTGGACCCATAAGGCAGCTTAGAGGGTGGAAGCTACCTGCCAAGGATGGCAGAGAGGCAGAAAAATAGCAGGAACTTAGGTCTCCGGTGGCAGCTTTACCACCACGAGCTGACAATCTCTGTGTTTATAGTATGTGAGTGATAAATAAATCTTTATTTTATTTAAGCCAACCTTGTTTCCTGTTAAATGCCAAATTTGATCCAGGCTTATAGAAGCAGCCAGGAAACAACAACAACAAAATGAGTGCGAAGGCCAAGGTGAACAGTTGCTACTCCCAGAACTCCCTATTATCTCTACCAAGCGAGAAGGTCCCATTAGTAATACTTTTTGTTTTATTTAAGGAAGAAAAATTCAAGTTCTCTCCTATTAGCATACTGTTATAGCTCTTAGATATCTTTGCTGCTGAGGCTTGTGTTGAACTGCAAAATCTCTTTGTCTAAGAGGGCAGCTGCTCCTCAAGTTCTGTTGATTGTCATCGTGTGGAAAGAGCTTAAAGCCACACTGGAAAAGAGGAAATGTGACATTATTGTCATTATTGTGGCATTATCTCAAAGACTTTCACGGAAAGTGACAGGGCAGATCTAGTAACGTGCATGTTTATCAGAATTGGCCTTGGGGCCAGCGCCGTGGCGCACTAGGTTAATCCTCCACCTGCAGCACCATATGGGCGCCGGGTTCTAGTCCCGGTTGCTCCTCCTCCAGTCCAGCTCTGCTGTGGCTCAGGAAGGCAGTGGAGGATGGCCCAAGTGCTTGGGCCCCGGCACCCGCATGGGAGACCAGGAGGAAGCACCTGGCTCCTGGCTTCGGATCGGCGCATTGCGCTGGCCGTAGTGGCCATTTGGGGGTGAACCAACTGAAGGAAGACCTTTCTCTGTCTCCCGCTCTGTCTGTAACTCTACCTGTCAAATAAATGAATAAAAATCTTTAAAAAAATAAATAAATTAGTAAATGGCCTGGATCAGACCCTGCTAGTGAGCTTGACTGTAACAAACGGGGGAATTTTGGCCGGCACCACAGCTCACTAGGCTAATCCTCCGCCTGTGGCGCTGGTACCCTTGGTTCTAGTCCTGGTTGGGGCGTCGGATTCTGTCCCGGTTGCTCCTCTTCCAGTCCAGCTCTCTGCTGTGGCCCAGGAAGGCAGTGGAGGATGGCCCAAGTGTTGGGTCCTGAACCCGCATGGGAGACCAGGAGGAAGCGCCTGGCTCCTGGCTTTAGACAGGCGCAGCACCGGCCGTAGCAGCCATTTGGGGGGTGAACCAATGGAAGGAAGACCTTTCTCTCCGTCTCTCTCTCACTGTCTAACTCTGCCTGTCAAAAACAAAACAAAACAAAACACACACACACACACACACAAAACAGGGGAGCTTTTAATATGGAAGTCATATGTTCTGGTTTGCCAGTTACAAAAAATATTCCCACCTCCAGAAGACTGCAGGGAACACTCCTTGTCCCTGAAACTTTAGAATCTTTTCTCTTCTCTTCCACCTGCACTCTCTTTAATCCTGTCTCTCTGGTTCTCTTTAGCTCCCTTACTCCCATGTTGCTCCCTTCCTTTTCCTGCAATTATTCTTCATTCCCTCCCTCCTTGGCTGTTTCAAGGACCCTCAGAGAACCCGTGACTCTCTTAACCAAAACTAGCACTGTGGAGAAAGGACTGCAGGAAGAATTTGGGGTGGGTGGAGGGACAGCAGGCAGGTCCTGCTTCGCAGGCCTCTGCTATCCACTGAGGATGGGAACAGAAGATTTTCACACAAAGCACCAGGAAGAAACACATTCATGGAACTTGCAAGCGTGGGTGTAATTAGCTAAGGGGTATAATGCAAATAGCTAAATCATCCTCAACTGTGATTGTTAGCTACAAATGTGGGCTTCCCAAAGAAAAGGACAGAATAATCAAACCACCCATACTTAAGATCTTTTATGTGACAGCCACAATGATCCAGCTACTGAACATCATTAATATTCCTATCTGCCTTGACATTAAATGAATTCTTTCAACATAAATTCTCCCCAAATCACTAACAGGATACTTCAGAAAGTTCACGGAAAATGGAATTAACAACTATTTATTGTGGTGCAAAAATTTTGAAATCCATGGGTAGTTTTAACATGTGTTTTCCACAAACTTTTTGAATACCCCATGTATGGTTCAAAAGAAAAAAAAAAAAAAAGAACCTATAAGTGTTACAAAGCCAACTACCAATTCTCAAGAACTTGAAGAGACCCTTGAAAAATAATAAAGAGCCACGGCCTGTGGCCTGTGAAGCTAATTAGGAACTATTTTTCCATAACAGTACCTCTTCAAAACCTTTTTAACCACATATTGTGTATATGTTGGAATTCAATTGGATTATCAGCACCCCAGCCCTTAGTCATTTATTTCCGGCTGTTGTTGCTATTAGTGTTTCATTTACATTTAATCCCTACACATTTGATTTTGCCTGAGAAGGAGACAGATTCTGACTGCCTGCAGAAGCACTGGTATGTGTGACATATCATCTCTTGGATGATATGAGTCCTGATTTTTTTTTTAAAGATTTATTTATTTATTCAAAAGTCAGAGTTACACAGATTGAGGAAGAGATGGGGTGGGGTGGGGGATCATCCATCTGCTGGTTCACTCCCCAAATGGCTGCAACAGCTGGGACTGGTCCAGGCTTAAGCCAGGAGTCAGGAGCTTCCTCTGGATCTCCCACATGCGTGCAGGGCCTAAGCACTTGGGCCATCCTCTACTGCTTGCCCAGGCACATTAAAAGGGAGCCATATTGGAAGTAGAGCAGCTGGGTCTTGAACCAGTGCCCGTGTGGGTGCTGGCGTTGCAGTAGCAGCTTTACTTGCTATGCCACAACATCCTGATTCCTGACTTTTGAAGTAGGAATGTTTACATAGTTTCTATTACATATAGAATCTTGGCACAGAGGTTGCCAAGATTCTATAACGTTCATTGCAGCTGCTGTCACAATGAACTCGGACTCCACTCCTTAAGCCAACTCCTCTTCAGACACCATTTCCAACTCCAGATACCGACATTGCTGCCCATGTGGGCCCCAAACCTCATATAAATAAGCTCATGGAAAGAAATGGTCATTTTACTATCTGTGGAATTAAAATAAAAACCCTCAGAATCTAAAAGAATTTTGGGGGTGGGCTTTTGGCCTGTCAGCTAAGCCACCAGTTGAGGTGTCCATATGCTGTATCAGAGCCCAAGTTCAAGTCCCAGCTCCATCTCCCAATTCCAGCTTCCTGCTAACGTGCACCATGGGAGGCAGCAGGTGATGGCTCAAGTAGTTGGATCCCTCCCACCCACGTAGGAGACCCAGACTGAGTTCTGAGCTCCCAGCTTCGCCTGGCCCAGCTGCAACTGTTGTGTCTGGGGAGTGAGCGAGCAGATGGGAGCTCTGTGTGTCCATCTGCCCCTTGGTTGCTCTATCTCTCTGCCTCTCAAATATAAATAAATATTTTTAAAAAGTAAAAAAAAAAAATTGTGAATTGCCTTGTACAGAACATTTTCATTTCACAGTAATGAAATTCTTTGTTAATAATAAAACATGAGCTTTATCTTGTGTTCTCTCACAGTGTGAAGGTACTTTAAAAAGTTCATGGATGGGGCCGGCGCTGTGGTACAGCCGGTTAAAATCTTGGACTGAAGTGCCGACATCCCAAATGGGTGCTGGTTCTAGTCCCAGCTGCTCCTCTTCTGATTCAGCTCTCTACTATGGCCTGGAAAGGCAGTGGAGGATGGCCTAAGTCCTTGGGCCCCTGCACCCATGTGGGAGACCTGGACAAAGCTCCTGGCTCCTGGCTCCTGGCTTCAGATCAGCGCAGCTCCTGCCATTGCGGCCATCTGGGGAATGAACCAGTGGAAGGCAGATCTCTCTCTGTCTCTCCCTCTCACTGTCTGTAACTCTACCTCTCAAATAAAATAAATAAAAAATCTTTTAAAAAAAAGTTATTTGTTGATTTGAGAGTGAGAGAGAAAGTGAGAGAGGGAAATCAACTTTAAAGTTGATTACCTTAAAATTTACTAATTCAAGTCCAGAGACTGTCACAGAATCAGTCTTTCTCTATAATCACTTTGATATAATTCTGAGAGCATGATTTATGGCTCAAACAGAAGAGAAAGTACTGGTTCTTATTTATGTGAATTTTATATTCAATTGGCATATTACTTTGACGTTATTGATAGTCATTTCATTAAATTTAAAAGCTATCAACTGTAAGATGCGCCCTTATTTTATGTTCCAATAGGAAAGAAAAACATTGCTAATAGAGCTATGAAACAATATTTTCTTATCATAATGGTTGTAGACACATCCTGATTGCAAAGATGATAAAATGTGGGGGAAAACTGTGTGATAGGTTGAATAATGGGTCCCCAAACACATCCACATCCTAGTCCCTACAGTCCATGAATATGTTAATTTATATGGCAAAAGGGAATTAAGGATGCAGATGAAATTAAGGTGGTTTATCAGCATGTGTTTTTTTTTTTTTTTTTATCCTGGATTGATTGACATTCTCACAATGGAATCATAAGGATCCCTGTAAACAGAAGAGGGAGGCAGGGAGAGTTGGGGTGAGATAGGACTATGGAAAAACTGTCAGACACAAGTGAGCTGGTTGTGAAGATGCAGGAAGGGGCTATGCCCAGGGATGCAGGTGGCTTCAAGAAGCAGGGACAGGCAGAGAAATGGATCTGCTCCTAGAACCTCCAGAAAGGAAACAGCTCTGCTGATGCCTGGGTTTTAGCACAGCAAGACTCACAAGGGACTTTTCACCTACAGACCTGTAAAAGGTAATACACTGATGCTTGTTCAGTACACTAAGTTTGTGTAATTCGTGCTGGTAGAGATAACTGTATATTTTATAATCCAATAATGCCATACAACTTGCACAATTTTAAAGTTATTTATATTTTACTACATATATAAGTTCATGAGCTTTATTGAACTGCAATTCATAAACATTTCATACCACTCTGAAAAACTCAAGAATTCACTCATGTGCCATGGGGAAAGCCTTCAAGAGGATACATAAATTCAGATAAGTATGTCCAAAATTTAATTTCACTACTCAACACCTAACTCACATCTATAATGTTTAGTTCATCACTATTTATTACAGATGTAGGAAAGATATTATGCCTGTGGGTTGATAGTCTTTGATCTAGATAAGAAGTCAGAATATTCCAGAAGTTTTAAAATCTCCCTAACAGACCAGAAATTAGTTATCATCAGTGATTATTTTGTTTGGAAACCAAAAATATTAATTGTTATTTATCTGCTTTTCAGTTTAAAAATAACAAATTCATCCTGTTATCCTTGGGTCCAGCACAACAGACATTATTTTGATACAAATGTCTGGTTTGCAACTGTACTATTAAATCCAAAGCTGAATTTCTAAAAACAAAACAAAATAAGTAAGCTTATGATGAAATAATCCACAGTGCCACATATGTTATACTCAAGGTCCTGGATCTCATAATATCATCTATGAAACCTGACATTCAACAAACGAGTCCAGCATTTTTCTGTGCAGTTTGGAAATGTCACTTGGTGTGTGCACAGTGAGCTGTCCTTCAGAGGGACCACTCTGAATACAAAGTAAAAGACCCAAGCAGTTGGTTCACATCAACATCACAGCAAATAATCTAAGTAAAAACTATTATTTTGTTATTCTTATGCCATTATCATTCTTCTCAGTTTCATAATTCCAGGGTATTAATCACTACTTTTGATTTTTTCTTTGCTTCTTTTATCATTGCTATCTTATCATACATAATCCAATCCAAAGGTCAGTGTTTTCAGCTGCTGGTATTAAGAAGCAAGAATTTTTTAAGGTGAAATAGCGATTTACTGCCTTGTTTTGCACCTGTTAATACTGATCAGGCTTTGCTAAGCTTCTGCCCATCAGATAAAAGAAGGAATGAATGAACCCATCTCCCGTTTGTTAGCAAAATCATTCTGAAGCCTCCTTATTGGCTCTTCAGGTAGCCAGCACAGGGCCTCGGACACACAACGTCTCCCTGGCCATTAATGCTGTGTGCCGAGCCTTCCAATTTATATTTTCATCACCTCACAACTGGTTTGGTAGAAGCTGCTGCCCATATTCCCAATAGGAAGCAAATCACTCGAGTGACCATGACAGCCAATAGCTGAGTAGTGCACTGTGCTATGGACATGTTTATTAGGCGTGCTGCTCTTTTTCTACAGCAATGAAGTATGGTTTTTGACATATAAAATAATCCAAAGTAACTTACAGATATTCCCTTCATTGTCTTCAAGAAGGTTACAGTGGAAGTAATATTGCTTCCTCTTATAGATGAAAGGATTTGTTTTCTGGAAATCACCATAATTAGCATTATTAAAATTTGAGTTTCCTATTTTTCACAGTAATGTTCTGTTGGCTAAAATAAAACACACTAAATTTAAAATACTCCTTTGTTATCTTAAATTTTTATCTTTAAAATAAGCTTATCAACTATCTATGACTTGATTCACTCAAAATGATACATATAGGCAGAAAGAGCAGGATACAACAGAAATTTCAGAAGGCATGAAAATCACTTTTTATCTTCTACTATTTTTCTTGTGAAATAAAAATCTGTTTTTTTTTAACCTGAATCTATTCATCTCTCCCCCCCCCCCCCCCCAGTAATGTAACCTACTGGCTAGAAAAACAGGCTAACCTTATAAAAGCCAGATGTCTTAGCATTTTCTGATACTAACACATTTATACAAGACACAGGAGGTCAATGGAAAAGAGCCCTGCAGAGCCGCACTGTTTAGCTTCTAAAGATCAATTAAAAATAATTTACTCAGGAAAGAAATTTAGTCCCTGATTCCAAGTTAATTTGCTCTGATTTTAAATTAAATTCTAACAACGTTTGTTTATCTTTAAGTCTACTACTGCTTGAAAGTAGTGCTTCTATAAGCAAATGACAGCAAGAAGCAACAGCTGATGGCCCATGAGTAAAGATACCAAAAAACAAATGAAAACCTGAAGACAACTCCAGTGGTACTCTGGGGGCCTGGACTCACAGGAGTCAGCGTCTATAGGAGGCGTGTGGACACCCCTGCATTGCAGCATGTCATAGGTAGGTACTGGAACTCGGGAAAGACCAAAGCCCAGCCCGACATTACTACTCATTATGTAAGTACCCCTGAGCCAGTCACTCAGGGCTGGCACCCTGGGCCCACAGAACGGGAGGACTTCCATTGCCGGGCCAGTATCAAGGTCACTGGGTGGGAAAACGAGGAAAATGAGGTGGTGTATGTATCTGTTACTGATTCAGTTCCAAATGAATTCTCTTAACCCAGAATCAACGCTGCACTTCCTTTGCCTCTCTTCAGCGGGGTGTGGCCCCAGAATGAACCTCTGGCCTCTGGGATGTGAGGGGGACGCTATGTGCATCCTCCAAGATCTGCCTTCCCCTTGCCTTTTCCCACTGTGGCAGTAAGACCGCAGGTGTGGCGGGTGGTGAGTCACCACCCTGAGCTACGCGGTTGGTGGATGGTACAAGACCAAAGGCTTCCAGCCCCTGCAGACAGCTCCAACAGGAGACCGACCAACAGCTGACTTTCACACGAAAGACATTCATTTCTGTTTTGCTTAGGCCCCTTCCATTCAGCTACAGATGTTATGTCCCCATCAGACTGATTCCAAATGACGAACATCCTGAAGATTACAGATGGGATTTGTTGAAGAATAAGAACAGTATTGCTGACGCTGGCATTGTGGCACAGCAGCCTGTTAAGCTGCAGCCTGTGAAGACAGTATCTTATATTGGAACAGCAGTTCAAGTCCCAGCTGCTCCACTTCCAATCCAGCTCCCTGCTAATGTGCCTGGGAAGGCAGCAGAAGACAGCCAGAGTGCTTGTGTGCCCCTGCCACCTACATGGAGACCTGGATGGAAATCCAGGCTCCTGGCTTTGGTCTGGCCCAGCCATCTGGGGAGTGAACCAGTGGACAGAAGCTCTTTGTCCTGCTCTGTCTCTCCTTCTCCCTCTGCAACTTTGCTTTTCAAATAAAACAAATATTTTATAAAAGAACAATGCTGGGCCGACACTGTGGTGTAATGAGTAAAACCACTGCCTGCAGTGCCAGCATCCCATACAGGCGCTGGTTCAAGTCCTAGCTGCTCCACTTCCGATCCAGCTCTTTGCTATGGCCTGGGACAGCAGCAGAAGATGGCCCAAGTGCTTGGGCCACTGCACCCACATGAGAGACCTGGAAGAAGCTCCTGGCTCCAGGCTTCAGATCGGCCCAGCTCTGGCCACTGCGGCTATTTGGGGAGTGAACCAGCAGATGGAAGATCTCTCTCTCTCTCTCTCTGCTTCTCTGTAACTCTCTGCCTCTCAAATAAATAAACAAATCTTTTTTTTTTTTTTTTGAAAAAAAGAGCAGTGCTAATTCCCAAATTTCAAAGGTTATTTTCTTAGCTTTCCACATCTGAGTAAGAATTCTCACGTGCTATTCTGCATTTATCTTCAGAGACTGTAGTAGAAAGTAGGGAGTGTGGGGCCCTTGGGCTGACAGCACAGTTCTCTGAGTTGTTGGGGTTAGAATCTGTCTGGAAGGGAGGAACTGATAAAATGGAGGCTTAGTGGGCTAGACTGTGACCAGCCCCAATACCAGTACGACCTCCTCCTGCAACAGTCCTGGAAAATCAGCTCTCTGCTCTAAGAAGGGAAGCAGTGCAGTGCAGAAGATTTGAGAGCAGAGGAAGCAGAGATTTTCCACTTCCCCTAACAGCACTCCCACAACTTGCTTCATGTTACTATGGTTACCACATGACTTCTGAATTAGTGTTTATAGAAACAGCACTTGTGGAAGCCAGTAAGTACAGCATTTACCCAGGTACTTTCATTAATAATAGGAAAAACAGGCCATCTGCTAAAAATACACATATTGGGGGTGGGCAATTGCCAGCAAAAGCGCCCATGTGCCATATGGACACACCTGAGTTCATACAGGAGCCACACCCGACTCCAGTTCCTGATTCCACTTTCTTGCCAATGCAGACTCGGAAGGTAGCAGGTAATGGCAAGCATTTGATTTCCTGGCACCACATGAGACCTCTAGATTCAGTTCAGGGATCTTGCCTTAATCCATTTCCAGTCCTAGCTGTTGCCAGCATCTGGGGAGTGAACCAATGAAGGAAGCTCATATATATATATATATATATATATATATATATATAAAATAAATGCTTAAGAAAATAAAATATTTTAAGAATTAAAAATAATGCAGGGGTGCATATTGTGGCACAGTGGGTTAAGCAGCTACTTAGGACACTCACATCCCAAATCAGAGGGCTGTGTTCTGGTCCCAGCTACTCTGTGCTTTCCACCCAAGTTCCTGCTACTGCTCCTAGAAAGCAACAGATGATGACCCAAGTACTTGAGTTCCTGCCACCACATGGGAGAGCTCAATGGAGTTCCTGGCTCCTGGCTTAGCCCTGATTGATGTGGGCATCTGGGAGATGAATGAGTGGATGGAAGGTCTCCCTCACTGTCTCTCCCTCTCTCTCCATCACTCTAGCTTTCAAATAAATAAATGTTGTCGTAAAAGTACAAATGGCAGTGTAGTCTTTCAACATTTACTCCCCTCCTCCCATTCACCAATATTCAATTTGGAGGCATGGAATTTGAAGCCTAATGAAGTGAATTAAAAAAAAAATACCTCCCTATTCCTCTACTAGGAATATTTTATCATCATTAAAGATTCTTTACAGCATTGATTATTAATAAGGCCCTAAAGGCAGGTTCTACATGGTATATTCAGTGGAAAATATGGAGTAAATTCTGTAAAAGTGTTTTATCCTAATTTTAAGGTTGCTGTAGGTATTTCATTCCAAAAGTAGACTTTCACCAAACTGGAATACACAGATGAATCACATCCCTCCTGGAGAACTTCAGCATTCGTAGTAGGCTTTCTAGCTTTCTGTATCTTTCACAATCAAACTGTACTTGACTTCTAGGACAGTATTTCAGAACAGCACTTTCATCATATTATTCACCTGCCAAGAATATAAATATTCTTCTTTTGTGTTTAATCAATTCTCGTTCCCTTAGCCTCACCTTCAAAGTCTTACAACAGCCCATTCTCCTGTTACTATCTAGTCAGTCCCCTATAAAAATCTACTTATTTTCATTTTTTCAAACGAAAAGGTAGAGAAACAGAAGACAGTCACATAGAGAAAGATCTTCCATCTGCTGCTTCACTCTCCAAATACCTGCAACACCCAGGGCTGGGCCAGGCCACAGCCAGGAGCCTGAAACCCAGTCTGGGCCTCTCATGTCGGGGGCAGAGCCCCAGCTACTGGAGCCATCAGCACGGCCTCTCAGGGTGCACATTAACAAGACGCTGGACAGTTCTCTGTTCAAGTCATTTGCCATTTTATTGCAAGAATATATTTATGGAATGCTAAGTCCTTTGGTACAGGTCATGCTTATTCTTAATCTTATACCTCTCTTATACTTCTTTATCTGTAGAAAAATTTTAATTTTGACAAAATTAACTTATGTATTTTTTTCTTTTGTAGTTAGCACTTTCTGTGTACCAAGAAAATTTGCTTACTCTGAACTGAAATCATATTCTATGTTTTCTTTTAGAATTTTTATGGTTTTAACTTTAGGCCTACAATGTAATAACATTAAGGTTTGGGTGTGTATCAATGTAGGAGTTCACCTTTTATTTGTTTTCAATATTTATTTTTGCATAAAGTAACCACTTATTTTAGCATCAATTACCCTACATGGGGTTCTGTTACCTATTTGGGTGAAAAACTAAAAAGCTTCATCTCTTCAGACAGTTTTTCTGTTCCGTAACAGATGGTTAGTTTCAGTAGGTAATAAAACATTATAAGCTACGAGGTGAAATAAGAAATGAGATCCACAGTTGGAAAAAAAAAAATGTCAGATAATAGAAACAGAAATTGAGATCACCCAGATGTTGGAACTGGCAGCAAAAGGCTTCAACACAGCTATTAGAAACATGTTTAGTGACCTAACAATAAAGATGATCAAGTCTGAATATATGGGAAATTTCAATGAAAAATGGAAGTGCCAAAAAGAACTGCATTGAGCTACTAGAACAGAAAAATACAGTATCTGTAATAGTTATCAATTTAATAGGTTTAATAGTACAATGGAGTAGGCAGAATAAAGAATTCTGAAAAGAAATCAATAGCAATGACTCAATTGTAAGAAAAGAGAGGGAAGAAAGCTTAAAAATGAACAGAAGTTCAGTGGTCTACATGAAAATATCAAGCAGCTTAATTATACCTAACAACAAGAAATGAACAAGAACATGGAATGTATTCTTTGAAGATTTATTTATTTATTTGAAAGGTAGTTACATACAGAGAAGGAAAGACCAAGAGAATTAGATTTTCTATCTGCTGGTTCACTCCTCAAATAGCCACAACAGCCAGAACTGGGCCAGGACAAAGCCAAGAGCCAGGAGCTTCATTTGGGTGTCCCACATGGGTCCAGGGGTCCAAATAGTTGAATCATCTTCCACTGCTATCGCAGGTGCATTAGCATAGCGCTAGATCAGAAGTGGAGCAGCTGGGACTCTAACTGGCATATATATGGGATGCCAGTGTTGCACGGGGGGCTTAACCGGCTACTCTACAACACAGGCACTGGAAAAATATCTGATGAGATAGTAATAAAGATTGTTCCCAAATTTATTTTTATTTATTTATTTATTTTTTTTATTTATTTTTTTATTTTTTTGACAGGCAGAGTGGACAGTGAGAGGGAGAGATAGAGAGAAAGGTCTTCCTTTGCCGTTGGTTCACCCTCCAATGGCCGCCACGGCCGGCGCACTGCAGCCAGCGCACTGCGCTGATCCAATGGCAGGAGCCAGGTACTTATCCTGGTCTCCCATGGGGTGCAGGGCCCAAGCACTTGGGCCATCCTCCACTGCACTCCCGGGCCACAGCAGAGAGCTGGCCTGGAAGAGGGGCAACCGGGACAGAATCCGGCGCCCCGACCGGGACTAGAACCCGATCTGCCGGCGCCGCAAGGCGGAGGATTAGCCTAGTGTGCCACGGCGCCGGACCTCCCAAATTTATTTTTTAAACCTCCAAAATTATAAACCCAAGAAGTTCAATGAACTCTTGGCAGGGTAAATTTTTCAAAAAGCATCAAAACATCACATATTATCTAGGTACATGGTAGTCATATTCCTAAAATGAGAGATAAAGAGAATATCACTCAATTTTAAGCCAGAAAAAGACATAGATGGGAGAGATAACACAAGTAACAACTGACTTATCAGAACAATGAAGGAAAAATAACAGAACCAAATTCTTAAAGTGCTAAAAAAAGACCTTTTAAAAATACATCGTATATAGCTTTCAAAAATTAGAGCAAAATAGACATTTTTAGATAAGCAAAAGCTAAGAAAATTTGTCTTCAGTAGACTTACCCTAGAGGAAATGTTATAGAAACTTTTTACAGTGAAGCAAAATGGCGAAAGATTACAATTGGAATCTGCAGGAAGGAAGGAAGAGCAGGGAAGTAGGCATAAATACAAAATGTCTAAAATATATATACTTCCCCTCTTAGTTTATTTATTAATAGTCAAATCACTGTCAAAGATAAGTGGTACTTTACTGAGGGCTTACAACATATGGAGGTAGAATTAACATATATGACAATAAGAGCACAAAATTAAAGGTGAGAGGGCTGACCTCTTGCAAGGCTCTGAAATTTTATGTGAATGCTAACTCTAGATAGACTGTTCTCTGCTAAGGATACATTTTATAATTATAGTTTATGATCAATTAAGGATACATATTAAAATCCCTAGAGTAGCCACTAAAACATAATTCTTAGATATTAAGCCAACTTGTTAGTTAATCCTCATGGCCTTCTTTATATTACTGGAAACTATCAATTAATTCTCACAAAACCCTTGTGCATAGCATTTTTACCTCCATTTTGCAAATGACTAAAATGAGGATCAAAAAGGTTATGGAACTTCTTAAGAATTTTAACCTTGGTTTGCATATCTTGGATACTCTTCTGCTACCAAGGGTGGATTATGAGTTCAGAAAGTTAAGACAGATGGGAAGTGAAGTAGAATTAGAAGAGCAGAAATGGGGCCTTCATTATGGTGTGGCAGGTTAAGCTGCTGCCTGCAATGCCAGCAACCCATATGGGCACCGGTTCGCCTCCCAGCTGTTCCACTTCCTATCCAGCTCCCTGCTGATACACCTGGGAAAACAGTGGAAGATGGCCCAAGTGCTTGGGCACCTGCACCCATGTGGGAGACCTGGAAGAAGCTGCTGGCTCCTGGCTTTGGATGGGCCCAGCTCCAGCCAATGTGGCTATTTGGGGAGTGAACCAGTAGATAAAAGATTCTCTCTCTCTCTCTCTCTGTAACTCTGCCTGTCAAATAAACCTTTAAACAAGAAAAGGAAGAAGAGGAGAAGTGATGAAGGTTTAGCCTAGGTCACCTGGCTCTCTAGAGCACCAGTCTGTTCTTCTCCCAGGTGGTCTTTTCCAATGCACTCCTACAGAGGATTTGGGATGCATACCAATGATTTCTGTTAAAAGAAGCACTAATTAACATTTTGGAGTGAAGGCTGAGGTAGTATGAGGCTACCGACATGACTAAAATAGCTATTTGGTAGTGATGGCCTGATAGAATACAGAAGGAAGAGATTAGTGTGAGTATGAGGGATGCTGTTGGTGGAGAAGCACAATGGTTTCACTACCCGGGAGCACCTGCAGCATGTACTGTGCTGAGCACATATGTGGCATACCCTGTCACCCAGCATTGGCCCTCCTGGTGAGACCCCCGACAGAAATGCTTATGTCTGTGCACCAAAAGACAGCTACCATAATATTCAGAGCTGCACTAACTTGTAGAAGCCCAAACCAGAAACTAAAGGTCCACTAGTGGCAGAATGGGTAAATTGTGGAATATTCATAAAAAGGCATACTGTCCAACAAAGAGAATGACTGACCTAAAACTATGCAACAATGTGAATGAATTCAACAAACATAAAGTGGAGCAAAAGAAGCCACGCCTAAGAGTGCCTGCTATATGACTGCATTTAGTAAAGCACAAAACCAGGCAAAGTCTGACTGCTGTTGGAATATCAAGATACTGGTTATCCTTGGCAGGGGTGTCTAGTGGCCTGAAGAGGACTCCTTGGGGTTGAGGATACTCTTTCTTGAATTAATGCTAATGACATAGGTGTGATAGGCTTGTGAAAATTCCTGAGCTGCACATTCATGATTTCTGGACTAAAAATTTCTCTAATAATTTTCTCTCCCCCTCCCTCCCTCCCTCCTCCCCTCCCTTCCTTTCTTTTTTGCAGCTGCAGGCTTAAATAATTTCAGAAATAGTTTTAGAAAACTTACAACCTCACTGTTCCTCCTGTCTGACTAAGGACCTAGCAGCACTCAGTGGTGTGCCGGAGCTCTTCCCAACCGCAATGTCAGTGACCTCAGGTAGGAGATCACAGCTGCAAACCAGAGATTTCCAGCATAGCAACAACAACACAACAGCCATGAGAAAAAACATGAAAAACCTGAAACATCTGTGTTTTCTTGCATAAAAAAAAATCCACTAATCACTGGAAGCGGAAGAATCTGGCATCTAAAATGATGATACATTATTCCCCTTATAGGTTTAGCAACTGCAGCTCTTGGCCTGAGATAAGGAACTCCGGGCCAGGTTTTCTCCCAATTCAGTCCTCAGAATACTGTTGAAGGGGAGTGAGAAGGCATCAGCATTTTTACCTATTACTTCTCAGGTTAGGAGGTAAGCAGTCAAAAAGAGCCTTTTTATTCCTCTTGTCCCTGAGCTGCGCCCTTTCCCTTCCCTGGAAGGAAACGACTGGGAGGCAGGAATATTACAGATCAGCCAGTGGGTGGTTCCACTGGAAAAGGGAAGCCAGGCTCACAGCTGGCCAGCATGTGCCCTCCCTTCTCCATTTAGCAGCCTCTTGTCATTCTTTGCTGCACTGTTCTGCCTCCCTTCACAAGGGTCCAGCAGGGCCATGAATTCCCGTGGGGGGCACTTCCAAAAGCCAGGTAAAAGGAGAGGAATGGAGGATGCTGCAGGTACCTGGTCTGTCTCCCTTTGATTGTACAGTGTTGAAGCACCAACTGAGAAACTTCAAACAGGAGGAAATTTAAAGTGTCTCTGAACAAAGCCACAGCAGCAGGTAGCAGACAGCTCTATCCAGGAGAGCCTTGTCAGGAAACGATTCAGAGGAACATCAATAATTCCAGATCCCAATTAAATCTGCCACTAACTGGGACCTTAGCTGTCATCTCATGCTGAATTCTTCCATTATGTACAAGCTGGAGGTCCAGAGGAGTAAGTGGGTTGTCCAAGGTAGGACAAGATCTCAAACATGGCCTCAAGCACTGAGTCTCCTGTGTTCTCTTTCTGCTAATTTTATTATTTTAACTTGAAAGGCAGAAAGAGAGACAGAGGCAGAATTTACTAGTTCAGTTCCAAATGCCCACATCTGCTGGGGCTGGGTCATGCCAGAGCTCACAGTTCAGAACATAATTCATGCGTGCTTCCATGTGGGTGTCAGGAACCCACTCACTCGAGCCACCACTGCTTCCCAGCATCTACATTAGCAGGAAGCTGGAGTTGGGAGTCAGAACTAGGACTTGAACCCAGGTGCTCCGAAGCAGGACATGGACATCTTAACCGTGAGGTTAATCGTCTAACTTTTGCTTTCTGCACTCCCTCTGGCCACAGGCATTCTAAATTCCTTTATAGTTCTTCTTCTTTTTTTTTTTTTATGTACTTCTTTTTCTTGCTTATTGTTTTTACCAGGGTTGGGGGGGGGCTCTAAAAGCCTATTATTAACTTTTTGGTGTCCTGGATCTAGGTAATGTATACTTACAACATGCATTTACATTTGAAAAAAAATAGTCACCCAAGATCTCTTAATATTGAAATGTCTCTGGTTCATTCCACATCTGGGATTATTTATACAAAGTTTTAGGAGCACACATCCACTGGGGGTTGCATTCCGGCAGCACTCCTAGCAGCTTGCTGCCTGTCTGTCATTTTCCCACTTTTGTTACTTTCCTTGAGGTCACGGCCCGAATTCTTTGCAAACACCCAAAGGTGAGGAGCAGGAGTGAGGGATCTATGAAGCAGTCCCTGAGGAAGCAAAAGTGGGGACGGCTGCCTCTGGGGGAAGCAGATTTGAATCTCATTGATCTCGGCCAACTGCTGGCTAACTGAACTTCGACCTTCATTTAATGCAAAACCAACTGGATGCAAAAAAAAAAAAAAAATTGGTGTGGCCTCGAGAATTAAAAAAAAGTCCCATTAAATGTTTATTTGGTGGGCAAGGAGCTTTCACAGTCTGTTTTCTTTTTCTCACTACTGCATTCCCAACACTTAAAAGAGAGTCCTGGCGCACCAGCATAAAGAGTTGAACAATCTCTGGATCGGGCAAGTTATCATTTACGGAACACCTGCTGGTGCCAGGCCCTTTTTCAAACAATGTCATCGCTTCTGCCCCTCAGCTCTAGGAGGAGGTGTGCTTCCTGTTTCACAGATGAGGAAACTGAGGCACAGACAGACTAACTCATTTACCAAAGGCACTCAGGTAAATCGAGGAGGTGAGCACTGGCACTCCTCTTCAAGGATTGGTATGTTCCCAAGATCAGGAGTGACTCTAAGGGACTGACGCAACTTCCTGCTCGAGGTTTCATCTCCTGGATCCTTTCCTCTGGTCCTGCACTCTGTGTCCGGCTGCTTGGCTTTCCCTCATTCCCAGGGCAGGACCCACATGTGAAGGGGACCAGTGTGGATTGCTCTCCACACTCGTGCAGCCCTCTATGTGGAGATACACAATCATTACGAACACTTGGCTTTAATGCAGAAGGCTTTCATCAGCACCCTGTGGTTTAGGCACAAGTTACCAGCTCTGTGTAACAGATAACAATAGCTCACGTCACTTAGAACTTAGTCTGCCCAGGCTCTGTGCCAAGGGCTTTGTGTCGACTGTTCCTTTCATCCTCACAACAATCCTTGGAGGTAGGTCCAATAATTATCTCCATCTCACAGACGTGAACACTGGGAGCTCAAGTAACTAAGTTCACACACAGCCAAGTATCACGCACCCTCTACGCCAAGCTTCAATGTCCATATTCTCAATCCCTCTATTGTACTGTCGGAATAGTCTAAGACCCTAGAACAGAATCCAGTTTGCCTGACCCTGTTCTAACCAGCAAGCTGCCTGATACCACATGGTCTATCCCCACTATGGCTTTATCAGGAAAATGCCTCTTCGGCTGGGCTCCAGTGAGCTCGCCCTAATTCATTTTTTTTTTTTTTTTGACAGGCAGAGTGGACAGTGAGAGAGAGAGAGAGAGACAGAGAGGAAGGTTTTCCTTTGCCATTGGTTCACCCTCCAATGGCCGCCATGGCTGGCACACTGTGCTGATCCAATGGCAGGAGCCAGGTACTTATCCTGGTCTCCCATGGGGTGCAGGGCCCAAGCACTTGGGCCATCCTCCACTGCACTCCCTGGCCACAGCAGAGAGCTGGCCTGGAAGAGGGGCAACCAGGACAGAATCCGGCGCTCTGACGGGGACTAGAACCCGGTGTGCCAGCGCCGCAAGGTGGAGGATTAGCCTAGTGAGCCGCGGCGCCGGCCCTAATTCATCTTAGTACTTGCTGTATAAGGACTTAGCTACAGACCAGTTTTTTGGTTTTTTTTTTCAAAAATATTCACTTACTTGAAAGGCAGAGCAACAAAGAGGGAGGGGAAGAGAGAGAGAGAGAGATATCTTGTATCTACTGGTGCACTCCCCCAAATGGCTACAACAGCTGGGGCTGGGCTAGGCTGCAGCCAGGAACCAGAAACTTCATCCTGTGCTCCTACATGGTTGGCAGGGGCTCAAGTACTCAGGCCATCTTCCACTGCCTTCCCAGGCACACCCCAGGAAACTATGCAGCCAAGGACTGGAATGGGTGCTTTGATATAGATGCCGCTGGCACAAGTGGCGGCTTAACTCACTGTGCCACAATGCCAGTTGCAGGTTCTGCATTTCTGCCATGCTCATTCTATTTCCTGTTTCTCCTATTTTATTGTCTGTTAACCTGAATTTCTGCTGTGCTTCTCATATTCTCCCAGCTTATGTACACTGTCAGAATCCTTGTCCTCATTTGCTCAAAGTCAGGAAGGCACTGACTTGGCTACTGCACCCATGGTGTGCGTGACTGGCTGCTTTTAGGAGCTGGGAGAATGAGTTCCCATGTTTCCTACAGGTGACACAGTGGCCACGATAGTGTTTTAAGGTTTGAGGTAAGGTGACCATGAACTCTTGACCTTTTTAAGTCCTGGCCCTAAGACTCAGCTTCAACTTACACAAAGCATTTCTAACCCAGTTCTAGTTCGTGTTCCTGTTAAGCCAAAGAAAAATTGATGGTGGGAAAGACACTGATATGAAATCCTCACAGCACAGTTCACATAGCAAATCCTGTTCCAGCAACAGATGTCCCACGAGCTTAATTCCTATTTGCAAGAACCTGTTCTTCTCAGAGGCATCTGGGAATTAAAGTAGTCATATGCCATTTTCTGTGTAACCATTATCCATTCTTCCTTCTGAACATATAAAAGTGTTTTTGCTGGGCCATATGGGCACTGGTTCCTGCCAAGCTGCTCCACTTCTGATCCAGTTTCCTGCTGATGCATCTGGGAAAGCAGCAAAAGATGGCCCAAGTCCTTGGGCCCCTGCACCCATGTGAGAGACCCGGAATAAACTCCTGGCTTCAGACTGGCCCAGCTCTGGCCATTGTGGCCATCTGGGGAGTGAACCAGAGGATGGACGATCTCGTGCTCTGTCTCTGTCTCTATCTCTGCCTTTCTAATAAATAAATGTCTTTAAAAAACATTTGCATGTGTAATCAAACTAGAACTCTCTGTGTAAAATTCCCAAGAAAGCAGTCAAATACACCTGGAGCTCTGAACAGCCAGGAGTGTTATGCTACATTACCAGTACCCTGAATTTGAGTCCACAACAGTAATAGCCTCACTCAGTCTACACTGGGCCTTGAGGTGACTGTGGTGAGGATGGAGTCCGAAAACAGATCATCTAAATTCTTTAACAAGGCTGGGAGGGCTCCAGAGTGGCTGAATGGGAAAGAATGCAGTGAGGATAGTGTCCACTGATAAATGCAACTTCATCCCTGAAGAAAATCATGAGATATGAACAAATACTACATGAAATTGGTTTCCAAGTCCAGTATTTATGCATATTTTATACCAATGTTTTCAAATACACTAATTAAAGAATTTCTTTGAGTCTTCTGGATTTACAACAGCCAGGGTGTCCTAAACATAAACATAAACAAGTGGATAAAGAAAAGGTGAGATGCTCTATTCAGCCTTCAAGAAACAGATCATGTCATTTGCTGCAACATGGATGGTCATTATGTTAAGTGAAATAAGCCAGACACAGAAAGAAAAATATTATATGATTACACTTTTTTAGAATTCATAAAACACATAGATTGATAGAGAATAAAACAGTGGTTACTATGGCATGGAGGAGAAATGGAGAGGTGCAGGTCAAATGATTATCGGATGAACAAACATGGAGATGCAACATACATGTGAGGATTATAGACAATAAAATTGTATTACATTAGGGATTTTTGTCATATAAGTAGATATTTCCTGCTTTTGTCCCCACCACCAAAAAGGTAACTATGTGAGATGATAGGCATGCTACTCTGCTTCATTATGGCAATCATTTCACTATCATTATGTGACCCAAAATATAATGTAGTAAAATTTATTAAGAAAAATAAAATAAAAAGCATTACAGGTTAATTTTTGATGCCTGTTTCACAATAGTCTCTTGTACACAGCTTTAGAAAACTTAATAATTGATGATAACATCATAATATATGACTTATATCATGTAAATGGCAAGTTGATGACTCATTCTCATAAAAGTTAGTAAGACTTAAGGGAGAGAAACTACACCATAATTGACCTCTTTAGCTCTATTTAGAAAAAAGCAATTGGTGAGTTTTTGGCTAACCTCCAAATTCAGTAATAAACTTCTACTTATTAATTCATTCCCTCCATACAGATGAAATTTATAAGTTTACTCTTTATTTTCTGCCCTAAAAGTAAGCAGAATTCCCAGGTTCTACTAAATATGTCACATTTTATCTTAATGGAGGTTAAATGTTAATAAATACTGTGTTACATTTAATTAAATCATTTTATGGCATGTTTTCAAAGAAAAGAGTTATGTGAGGGCATTTTTATTCAACCCAGATGTATATGTTGTAATCTTATTTTAACATTACAGGTTACTAGCCAAGTACATTACAATAATCTATTGTTGGGATTGGTGCCAGCCCTAAAGATGCTGCCCACAAGGTATGATTTGAGAAGCTGCTGGCACTGGGACCTTCAGTGGGAATGAAGCCAGGGCTGGAAAAGCCAATAGCAGGCTGGAGACAGGGTTGCACAAGCCAAATGGGCTGGGCAGAGGCTCCCTAGAAGTTCCTGCTCAGGATCTGGACCAGACACACACTGCTCAGGGCAAGCTGTGGAGACGGCCAGGTGGAAGGCACATGCATTATAAGCAGAGCTGGGCTGGCAGACAGGTAAGCAGAAACCATAAAATTCTCAGGGGGCCACAAAAGAAGGAGAGGCCAGAAGTGGAGAGTCCTAGTCGTCAGCAAGATGCCAAGAAAGCTATCAAGTCTTGTGAAAGAATGGGGAGAGGAGCCCCAGGGGACTCCCTTTTGCTTCATTCCAGAATCTTTCTTCGTGCTTTTTGATAGGGCAGGAGCCAACAGACAGCCAATCCAAGCAGACAGCCAGGTGGCAATGCAGTGTTCCTTCTCTGAGGGAGCACAGTAAACTTCGTGCCTCCAAACACTTCCTTTGCCAGTCCCAGGTAGAAAACCCCACCATTAGATTGGTCTTTGGGGAAAAGGCACTATCTCAAAGGCTAAAAGGCAATATATACAAATAATATGCAGTTACAGTGAAAAAACATTTTTATATATCTATATAGTTAATTTATAGCCCCATATATATTTATATAAATATAGAGAGGGTTAATTTATAGCTTCTATTGAAACTTATATAAAATTTCCTGTTAGAGAAAACAAGGTTAAGATCAACTCTGATACCCTGTGATTATGTATACCTTGGGACATTGGCGAGACCCCCAAAAGAAAGGGTAGTTCAAACGCACCTCACTGAACATTCACACAGAGGAGCAACTGAAAATGCATACTTGGACATTCATAATATTTTATAGAAGTCTGAACATCCAAATGATTATGGTAATTTAATAAAGCATTCGATTTTTCTGACGTTAGAGAGGGTTAGGTCATCTCTAAGACCCAGTGTCCCCATTATATTAATTTGAAACCCAAAAGTAGAGGATGAGTCCATCATTCTGGTACTCTAAAGAGAGTTTTTTGAACAGCACAGTGATAACCCTCAAGTGCCAGAAAATGCAGCACCACTGGAACTCCAAGAGATCTGATGGAAGTGATTTCCATTACCAAGGGCAGGAGAAGTGGGACTTGTATAATTCAATTTTTTTTCTTTCTGCTTTTGGAGTTTTTCCATGTTTCCTATTTGTCGGAGCCAGTCCTCATGAAGCTTATCTAAGCTCCGGCCCAAAATTGGCTTATTAGTGGTTACTGAACAAGAAACTTGCAGTAGGTCCTGGGGCCTGGCATGACAAAGTTTCCCTCATTCTTAGCCCTGTTTCTGCTTCTCTCCTCCATTGAGTGTCTCTGAGAGGCAAGAGGTTCACATCTAGATCCAACCCCCCCTTTTTAGATTTATTTATCTATTTGCAAGGCAGAATTACAGAAAAACAGGAGTGACAGAGACAGAGAGAGGTCTTCCATCTGCTGGTTCACTCCCCAATGGCTGCAACATCCAGGACTGGCCATGACAAAGCCAGGAACCTAAAACTCCATCCACACCTCCCATGTGGGTACAGGGCCCTAAGCACTTGGGTCATCTTCTACTGCTTTACCACATGCATTAGCAGGGAACTGAATCAGAAGTGAAGCAGCCAGGACACAAACCAACATCCATGTGGGATGCTGGCATTGCAGGTAGCAGTGTAACCTGCTGCATCACAACACTGGCCCTGTCCCTTCCATTTTAAAAGTAAAAAAGTATCCAACATACATAAAGAACTCTCAACCAACAAGCCAACCCAATGAAAAAATAGACAAAGGATTTCTCTTTAAAAAGACAAAAAGTTGGGGCCAGAATATTTTCTTCTAGAATATTTTCTTCTTAGAGCATACTAAGTGATCACAGGTCACTAAAGAAAACTTTACCAAGATCCTTTCTAATTCTCAATTGCTTCTTTGATATTCTAGAACCTGAAGCTTTTCTACATTAAGTGAATCTTTATTTTCTATTGAAAATATTTTGGAATAAGTGTGGGTTTTAAGTATTTTATTTGAGACCCTTAGTTTTGAAATGCCTTGTATCAATACTCTGCACCAGTCTCTGGAGTTAAGATGCTTGCATTCTTTGGTTCCTATTTAAAGAAGAAGAGGAAAAGATCTACAAGTTATAAATTGGAGGGAGATGATGAATTCAGATCCAGGTATGCTGGGTGGGAGATAGCTTTGGTTTTTCCCTGAGGAGGTTCCAGCGAGCTTTAGATTTTGAGTTCAATGCAAAATGTGTGATCAACAGCTAAATCTGAGCTGAATTATACACACAATCACAATGGGGTATTTTGAAATACATTTTAACCAAAATAATATTTCGTGTGGTTCACAGGAAAGCATGTTGAGCTTAAGAATGAAACAGGCCTGGGTTCAAGACCCGTCTTTATCAATCTGTGCGATTTTAGGTTTTCATTCAACCCTGATATAATCATTGCAACCTCAAATGCTGTGTTAGTATCACACCAAATAATCAATGTGATGTCAACAAGAACTGAAGTTAATCTCAATACCAGAAACATTTGTTTTCTCTATTAGCTCAAAGTTTCTTTAAATTTGTGCGAAATATTTATGTACTGATTTGCTAATGAATACCAATAGTTTTAGTGATATATTTAATATTTACACGGCAGGAGTTTACTGTCAATTCAAACTTTTCCACATTTTTGTTTAATATGTAGTGACCAGATTAGCCAGAAATCCATGTCCTAGTTCAGGTACAAATGTGTCATTCTTTTTTTTTTATTTTTAAAAATATTTTTAACGTATTTTTTAAAATTTATTTGACAGGTAGAGTTAGTGAGAGAGAGAGAGACAGAAAAAGGTCTTCCTTACATTGGTTCACCCCCCCCAAAATGGCCGCCATGGCCAGAGCTATGCCAATCCGAAGCCAGGAGCCAGGTGCTTCCTCCTGGTCTCCCATGCGGGTGCAGAGCCCAAGCACTTGGGCCACAGCAGAGAGTTGGACTAGAAGAGGAGCAACTGGGACTAGAACCCAGTGCCCATATGGGATGCTGGTGCTGCAGGCAGAGGATTAGCCAAGTGAGCCACAGCACCGGCCCCCCAAATGTGTCATTCTGGGATGGATGGTTCAGTAATTAAAATGTTGTTTGGAATACCTGCAGTGCCTGGGTTCAAGTCCCATTTCTGCTCCAAATTCCAGCTTCCTGTTTTTGTGTACCCTGAGGGACAACAGGTGATGGGTCAGATAGTTGGGTACATGCCACCCATGTGGGAAACCCAGATGAGGTTCCTAGCTCCCAGCTTTGGCCTCGCCCAGCCCCAAAAGTTGCAAGCATTTGAGGAGTGAACCAGCAGATGGTAATCTCTCTCTCTCTCTCTTTCTCTCTCTCTCCCTCTCCTACTCTCTGCCTTTCAAATGAAATATATAAATAATTAACTTAAAATAAATAAATAAATGAGACAAGATTTTAAAAGGAAGGTAGTCACATTCTGTATACTTTTTTATTGAGCCTGAGGCTACCATGGAAATTTAGTAGTCATGAAAGTTTTTAGATTTCACATGTTTTGGTTCTCAAACTGGAAATATTTTTATTTAATATTGAACAATGTTTTAGATCCGGCCATGGCAGATTCACTTCCACAGTGGCAGAAGGTAGCACTTCTTCATACTGCATTGATTGCTTGCTGAAAGCTGTTTATCATCTTTCCTTGGTAAGTCCTGGCTGGATGATTGATGGTCAATAAACTCAATAGCAACTGCTTGTTAAAAGCATCATGGATTTATCTGGGCCATGTAAGATTTATTAGACTGGACAGAAGTCCAATTTTCCATTTGACTTTATGTGATGATTGCTCTTGGGAGAAGATTTTACAAGTGTGAGATAGAGGGTGGCACAGAATAAACAATATCATTTTATCAGTTTCATGAGTTTTTGTGTCTTGGTGATGGCAAAAATATCATCAGTAGTATGAGATAATAGACTAGATATATCTATAAACTCAACTTTTGGTTATTTGCACTGATTAAAAGAAACTAGAGCACAAACAATCAAAAATGTAGATAATATTAGAGAGTCCTTTCTATTTGGCTTTGGGTGAGTTGGCTTGAGTTGAGCCTGTGCATATTTAATCAGCCAAGATTTTGCTTCCTACAGAATCACAAAGCCTACCATGAACACCTGCATGAAGTAGAAACTGTTTATTCCCCCGTATTCACATTTACTCCTCATTGCAAACCGCCTTGTTCAGAGAATAGCTATGAGATACAGTGCATTAAGAACAGTGTTGCCCTGTCAGAACAACACGGAAGCATGAGTCAGTGATGAGCATTTGGTGTCAAACAATTACTTCTCACAATGCAGGCTGCAAAGAGAAGAATAAAGAGGAAGGCGAAGAAAATTCCCGATAAAGCGAACTTGATGCTATCAGGCTGGGAAGTCAGCTTCACATGAATAAACCAGCAGCAGATGAGACTCACGCAACTCTGTGCCCTGGCTGCTGATGTGAGGTACTTATTCCCACACCAAGGAACAGTGTTCAGCATTCTCTTCCCAAAGCTATTTCTTTCCGAAACAGTTTGTTCTTTGATTAGAGCTGTTCGTAAAAAATGTTCAGTTCTGATTCTGTGCAAGCGTCTTAGTCCGTTTTGTGCTGTTATGGTAGACTGAGTAATTTACAAAGAACAAAAATCTATTTGGCTCACAGCTGGGGAGGCTGGGAGGCTCAAGATTGAGGGGCTGCATCTGGGGAGAGCCTTCTGTTGCATCCTGATGTGGTGAAAGGCAAAATGTGGCAGGAGAGCCGGAGGAGAGGGGGTCGAACTCATCCTTTTATCAGGAACCCACTCCTTTGATAACGGACACCATGGATCATGGCACTGACCACACAAGAGGGCATAGCCCTCAGGGCCTAATCTTTCAAAAGTCTCATCTCTCCACACTGTTGAATTGGGGGTTTAGTATGTAATTAGTGAACTTTAGGAGACACATCCAAACCATAGCAGCAAGGCTTACGAAAAACAATCTTGTTTGGCAGTCCTTAATTCCGTTTCTAAATATCAGCATTTTCCAATTTACTTAACTTAAAAATATTTTACAGTCAAAGGTAGGTCAGGTATCTATTCTTGAACTGGAATATATATTTGAGGGAATCTTCAAAAAGTTCATGAAAAAATGTATATTGCGAGAAAAGTGTATATGCATTTCAAATGCTTTTTGCACCAAAATAAACATCTTTTAATTCCATTTTCCCACAAACTTTCTCAAGTCCCTGCAAATTTTCTTTTAACCACAAATGGTACAAGAAAAAAAAAAATAACATAGAGCTCATACATGCTTACTGGTTTAAACATGTTTTTTCATCTTCAAAAATGGCCTTGTAAATGTTTTAGATCTACAGAAACACTGAAGTACCACTTCTATTTGAAAAATCCACTTATTGGGGCCAGCGTTGTAGGTTGGGCCACAGCCTGTGACACCAGCAACCCATATGGGCATGAGTTTAAGTCCCGGCTGCACCACTTCTGATCCAGCTCCCTGCTAAAGTGCCTGGGGAAGCAGTGGAAGATAGTCCTAGCAGTTGGGTACTTGCACCTATGTGGGAGATCTGGAAGAAGCTCCTGGCTTGTGGCTTTGTCTCGGCCCAGTCCCACTGTTGTAGCCATTTGGGGAACCAGTGGTTGGAATATCTCTCTCTCCCTCTCTCTGTAACTCAGCCTTTCAAATAAATAAATAAATTTTTGAAATAAAAAATCTACTTATTCTTTCATGCTATTTTCAGTCTATAAATGTCAAGACACATGATTTTGTTAGAAGAGGGACAACTCCATGGCTCAGCTGATAGATCTCTACTGTCAACCTGTCACTCATCTCAGATGGGAGGCAGGATGCACCCCTCACAAGCTAAGCCCACCTGCTCACACCCATCATACAACTGATGATCTGGTCTCTGGAAGACTCAATGCATCTGCCTCTCCTCCTTGCCCCGTTTCTCTTTAAATTTGAGTAGTTAGGTCCCTTGCTACCCACCTTAGAGATATGCATTGATCGGCTTCACAGCCTTTTGGCTAAGATCAAGTGTCAAGATAAACATTGAGTTACCCTGGTTTTGGTCTGGCCCAGCCCCATTGTTGTGAGCATCTGGGCAGTGAATCAGCAAATGGTAGACCTCTCTCTCTCTCTTGTCTTTCAAATAAATAAACATTTTAGAAAATAATTAGAATCTTCAAACAAAAACATTTATATGTCATAATTCGCATGCTTTTTTAAAAAATCAGAACTTAGTTCAAAGTGTCAGAAAACCAGCAGACACTAGCTAAAGCAGAAATAAAGCACTCTCAGTGACATTACTACGAGTAAGAAATTAGCTGCTGCTATTGTAATCCACTGAGACTCACAGACTGTTTATTATTGCAGCATAACTTAATCCAAGCTGACTCACTGATTCTGAGGGTGAATTCTATGGTTTTCAGGCTCTATTTTCCTTTATCTCATTTCCCTGAAGTCCACTGAGATTAGTTAAGTGGGTTTCTTTTGCTTACCTCCAACAGTTCCTGCTGAGACTGATAAAAAAAAATTAATACTTTGTTCTTAACCCTCTATCACATAATGAGTTCTATCCTCCTCTATGCCCAAATTATATGCAGATTCACACTTTAACAAGTCCTCTAACTTGTTTAGGGAGCACAGTGAAATTTGTTGTAGTATTGCTAAGGATAATTCTTGACTGTGCATTATTTGCATTACTCAGTAACAGATGGCTATGATAATTTTCTCTAACTTTATGCAAACTGTGAACTGACCTGAAATTCCAATTAATAGTATCTTACCATGGTGTATGCAGGAAAAAAAATCCGAGCTATTTCAAAGTTACAACCTGCTTACTGGAGAATAACAGTCATGTAAGCCATCACTTTCTTTGTTAACGAATAACAAAATACCGTTGCTTAATATATAAACTTTTTCATCATTCTTATTCTTTGAACTTGATTTAACTGAGTATTATTTCTGGACCCATGAGAATGTGGCTCATTTTTTTAGGTCACTTTCAGGGCAGCTTTGGACCAGACCCCGTGCTCTGAAAGGAGCGAGCGAAGGACCCCAAGGTAGGGATGAGATTTGTAGGCAGTCATTGTTGCTGGGGGAAGACACTGACTTCTGTATTACACAAATAGCTTTCACTTGCACCAAACTGAAACTGGCAAGTTATAAACATTTGTTATTTTTTTCAAAATACTTTCACAAATACAGTTTTAACTCCTTTACATTTTTGTGGTTTGGAAATGAAGAGAGGTTATGAGATTTGCTTAAGAGTCTCCCAGTACGAGTGACAGCATCAGCATCAGCACCTTAGAACGCCAGTCATCTAGCTCTTTCCATTATGCTACAGGAGATAAATAATTCCCTCTCTGTCACATTCTCCTGAAGACATGTAAGGATGTTTGCGTTGCACACTGAGTGATCTGATTGTACTACAAGTAACTTAAAACAAACTCAAAAACCATGAATATATGAGATCTGTTATATACAGAAACACTGCTCTCTTCTGTTTGTTATGTTTACTGCTCTGTTAACTGAGTATTATTTCAGCAACATTATATGATACATTTTGCTACACAAATAGTCAATGACATGCTACCACACAAGTGAGCAGGTATTTTTTTTCCAGAATACTTTGTAAATGAAAACATGTCCACTGAAAATTTTATTTTAAAATACCGTTTCAATTGCAGATCTTCATGTTCAAAAAAACAAAGGTAAGAGAGAATGACATTTGGGACATGATTCACAATGAGTATTATTTAAGACAAGAAGCTCTTTGCTCCATGGCATAGACACAAAAGAATGATTACAAACATATTAGTGATCCAGTGACACTAGCATACCAGGAACTCAAGGGTAATATTAATTTAGGAATGTGAACTGCTTAAAGTTACAAGTAATAATGACAGTTCCAACTGCCCATTTGGGACTGTCTAGAATCATATTTTGGTTGACATTCTTAAGTTGGATAAGGGAAAAAAATCATAATTTATCAGTAGCAAGTACTGATAAATTAAAACTGCTATCAGATAACTGACTTACAAGGCCACTTCACATGTCATTTTTCATGGATTTTGAAGGCCACAAATACCTAAAAAAATTGTAATTTAGTCCACTGAGAATTAGTAAATGTCAACTAAATGTTTTAAAACTATTTAGGAATAAATTTCATCCGTTTTAGGAAAATACTTAATCATAGGGTTTTCTTTATGAGTAGAAATGACTAATATGGTAGAATATTAATGAAAACTTTCAGATCTAGTAATAACCTGTGTTGATAACTAATTGCCCGAGTTTGGGGAGAACTACTTAGTAGTTTACTCTCCTATGTTTTGAAGGGTACAGAAATTCTGGCCTGATCTTTTGTGGTGATACAGATGTCATTAACTTCTTAATTCAAACAGACTAAGTGAGAAAATAGAAAGCTAACACATAACTACCTGTTAAAGAAAGAAGGTGGGGGAGTACTGTTTGTTGTTCCTCTAACAGATGACAAGTGAAAGTTAAAATTTGTCACCCTTTTTGGCTTATTCTTTCTTGGCAGTTTAATAATCCTGATTCTGGCAGAACAAAAATCATACCTACTTAGTATTTTGGAAAACATGTGCAAAATCTGAGAATAAATGGTCTTCCAGCCAACTTACTGCACGTCTCCAGGGTTTCCACATGACTCTGTTTAGCAGACACCCAGAGTTTAAACCAGCCAGCACCAACATGTCTATTCCCAAATCGCATCACTGGTAAAACAAATGATTTGAGACTTCAGATCTCTGTGGGCCTGGCAGAGATGTAAACGATCCTTTGGGTTAGCAGAGAGGTTCTTCATAGGAAAACAAGGCTGTGGATTGACCATCCTGATTTGCGAGTAACCCTGAGTTCTTTTTCCAGCTAGAGTGACTAATTTCTTAGCTAGTCTGTAGGGCAATTCAACACAGACTAAAGTCAGCAGTTTACGAGTGAAAACACAATGTGAAGAAAAGATTGGCTGTGAAATAAAGTCCCGAAAAATTCCAAAACAAAATGTCATTTTAGAAAATTGAAACTGAACCGTGAAAAGAGCAGGGGCATGTGCCTCGTGGGACTCAAATCTGGTGCTAACTTAAATCTCCATTAGTGTTAAAATGTTCTAAATGGTTGCATGTGAGAACACAAATGACTGTAAACACAGGTCACACTCGATTGGGATAAGGAGTCGAGAAAACCTCCACTGAATGCTGAAAATGATACTATTTTACTTTCTCCTAGCTATAAATAAAACACCAATGGTCTAGCCTTAACCCCAAGGTTATTCAGTCGAAGGCTAGATTCTTGTCTTCGAGGAATGCCAGGAAGCCTGGAGCGGAGCCATCTGCACCACCTGACATCTGCACACCTTCTTCACTGCCCTGGCTCATCCTTGGGGCTGCAACTCAGTGACAAAAAGAAAACCTCACAGTCACCCTGAACCCCCGCACTGCCTGCCACACCCCTAAGTGGGTTATTCAAACAGTCAAATGTATGTGCATCCCAAGATTGGGTTCCTTTCTCCTAAGCAGTGTAGGCACAATACTGCAAAGATCTCTTTCATGGTGAAGTTTATGTTCATGTGTGTTTGTGTGTGTGAGGGGGAGGTGGGGAAAAACAGATAAATAACACTGTAACTAAAATACATAGCACACCCAGGGAGCAACAGGTGCCACTGAGAGAGAGAGCAGGGGGGTCAAGAGTATCTGAGGAGGGTGGCAACAAGTGCAGACAAGAGGGTTCTCTGCAAAGGTGACAGCTGAACCAATATCTAAGGGAGGCAAGTGAATGAGGCATTGGGATCTAGAGTATTGGGAAGAGCCTCAGGCTGAGGAAACAGCAGGTGCAAAGGTACTGGGGTGGTGTTGATGGAGAAACAGAGACCGGCACCGTGGCAGGGGTGGAAGGAGTTGGGTGAGAGGCAATGAGGTCTGGCGGACCTCAGAAGAACAGGCCATGGGGGTCCAGCAGACCACTTCGAGGAAGCCCTGGGGAGGGCTGTGAGCAGAGGGGGGGGCCTGACTTAACAAGCTGGTGCAGGCACTTTTCCTGCAAAGCTGTGGCGGAGGCTCCATCTCAACAGCCCTGAAGGATGAACTTGGTAACAGGTGTCCCGAGCTTGGCACTCACAACTGAGAGAGAAGGGCTGAATCCGGCAGAAATGAGTGTCTGGGTGGGTCAGGGCAGGCTGTCACCCTGGGAGATGCATCGGCCTGGCTTTCAGGCTGGGTGGGCTCTGGGTCCCCCCGCAGGGAGGGTCAGGACCCGAGCCTGCTCCCCGTGTTGCCACGGCGACTGCAAAGTTCCCCCCCACCCCCGCCTCTTGAGTGTGAGCCCCCTACGCCATCTCAGCCCCCTGCGACGCGTCCTCTCGGGTGGCAGGGCCAAGCCAGGCCCAGCGCGGGCTCATCAGTATTCCACCAGAGGCGTCTCCCGGCCCCTGCTGGGCCTCACCGCGCCCGCCGAAGCATCAGCGTCGCCCTCCGCGGTGCGCGGGGCTCCACCGCACTCCCGCCCGGAGGCTCGCAGCTGGCCCTGTCCTCAAACGCACCCGGCAGTCCCGGGCACCCACGCGGCTCTGCCCCGGCACTCGGGCTTTCTTCCTCGGCGGCGGCCGCCACAGGCTGCAGACCCGGCGCACAGACAGTGCGCTTCGGGAGATCCTCTCTAAGGCATCTTCGCGGAAACTCTGGCGGGGGTGGGGGGTATGGGAGGGTTACTGGGGGGAATACTCCTCTGTGCGCCGTTTAAGGTCCCCGTGCACCTCCTGCAATGCACCAGCCGGGGGAGGCAGACATCGCAGGCACCTGCACTGCGCCCCCACTGGGATGCGCTGTGCATGAATTAGGGGGACCCGTCTGGCGCAGAGCCCGAGGGTCGCAGGCGCGGGGAGTCTGGGCTGGGGTTTCTTAGGACTCACCTTGTGCAGCTTCCACATGGCCCCCAGAGCCTTGACTTCGTGGCTGGAGTGTTTGCCCTCCTCCAGGCACTGGTAGCACACGGGCATCTTGCACTGCACGCAGTACATGCTGTGGTTCTCCAGCTCGTGGTCCGTGCAGGTGGACACCTTGCGCGGGCTCAGCCGCCGGCTCACGCGGCCCTGGGCCGGGGGCACCAGGCGGTGCTTGGCGAGGGGCCCCCGGGGTGGGTGACAGCGCAGGCGGCAGGGGTCGCAGTAGAAGACGTCGCACTGTTCACACATGACGGTGGCCTCCTTGGGCGCCTTCTCGCAGAGCTGGCACTTGAGGGCCGCGGCTTTGCTCTGCTGGTAGCGGTCGATGACTCCTTCCAGGACGCGGTTCTTGGGGAAGCCGCGGAGCCCCCGGTCATCCAGGATGAGGCTGCGGTGGCACTGGGGGCAGGTGATGCAGGAGTTGCGGGGCACTGGGGCCAGGGCCGGTGACAGGTGGGTGGCCGGCGGCGGCATGGCTGGAGGAAACACACGGACGCCGTTAGGGGACTTCTGGCAAGGGGTAGTGGGGGCGCTGGCGAAACCCCCGTAGGAGCCGTAGCCGCTGTCCGCCTCGCTGTACAGGCTCATCTTGTCCAGGTCCAGGTAGTCGTAGTCGGAGACCCCGGAGCCCGAGGCCCGGCGGCTCTGGGGGGACTCCGACTCCGGGGTTTGCACCAAGATGTTGCGGGCGCACGCCTGACATATATTGTGCGAGCAAGGCAGGATGATGGGCTCCCGGTAGAAAGAGCCGCACACCGGGCATTTTAACTCTTCTTCCATTTCTTCCATGGGGACCAAGCTGAGAGCGAGGCAGCGGCGGCTGCAACGGGTACCCGAGCTGGCAAGGCGGCCCAAGGGCCTGTGGCGTCCAGCACCTTGGCCAGCGGCAGCGGCGGCGACGGCGGCAGAGCTGGCGCCTTCCCGCTTCGCCTGGGCGCCGACTCCCCGCGACGCGCTCGGTCTGTGAGCAGCAGAGCAACCGCGCCGCGCGCCTGCCTCGGGCCGCCCCCTCCCGCCCTCCAAGTCCCGCCCCGCCAGCGAGCCGCGTCCCATTGGACGGCGGGCGAGAGAACGAGGCTCTCATTGGCTACACGCTCCGCCCGTCTCCGCGCCGCCGCAGGCCACAGGGGGTTTGGTGGAGGAGCCTAAGAACGAGCGAGGGGAGTCTCGGCTCCCAGCTGCAGGGTCCCAGGTGGGGGCCGGCGTGCGGAGGCTCGGGGCCCGGGAAGGAGGAATGAAGCGCGGGTGACTCATCCCTCGCCCCGCTTCCTTCCGACCTCCGGTGCAGTCACCCGGGAGCAGGGGGCGTGAGAAACCCCTCCGCACTGCGAGGCTGGCGCTTGTCAACAGCGGCGTGCGTTGGGCCGCCAGCCCGGCCCCGCCTCGGGCGAGGGCCGCAGGGCTGGCAGCCTGGAGCCGGGCCTGGATTCCCGCGCGGCGGGCGGGCTGCTTTCCCTCAGGAAGCCGCGGCGGCCTGGGAGCGCCCTCCTTGCCCCCAGCCCCTGCCGGAGTCTGAGGCGCCCGAGTGGGAACCCTCAGCGCGTCCTCTCTGAGAGGGACGATAATAGGGGTTTCCTGTGCCGCCAGGAGACTAAAGTAGGCAAAGGACGCCAAGGCTCCGCACCTGGCCACACCTGCACCTCGCGCTTCCGGTTCGGGCTTGGCTGAACGGCCTCTCTCGAAGCCGCCATGGCGCGGTCCGGCCTGGTCGCCTCCCATGCCTGGCTGAGCTTTCCCAAGGCGGAGGCCGGAGTGGTTGGTCTCGGCGCCTTTGGGTCCGGTGACTAGCCCTGTGAGAGATTCTCTGGGACGGGGAGCCTAGGGGCTTCGCTCTGAACAGGGCGGCTCCATGCCACGTGCCCTGAGCCTCTGCACAGCCGCCGGTCCCGGGGCCTTGCTGATCGTCCAGGGAGGGCCGTGCTGGTGATGGTGGGTGTGGATGTGGGCTGTGGTTCGCACCTTAGTCCTAATGGATGAGGTTGAAAAGCTCAGGGGAAATGGGTTTGTGGAAAAAAACAAACAAAAAACCTGCATGGATTTCAGGATGTTTTGCATCAAAATAAATTTTACTTCTGTTTTTCCCCGAATTTTTTGAAATACTCATCTCCATCCTCTCCCCAGACATAACTGGTCCTTCCTCTTGGAGGCAGAACTGTTGATGGGATGATGGCTCAAAATAAATAAATGAATGTGAAAAAAAGAAAAGGAAAATCTTTGAGTGAATGGACATTCTGAGATAGTAACTTAGAGGGAATGGTACATGGCTGACTTTTGTTGAGTGATTCATGAAGTGAATGACAAAGACACTTGTCAAGTTTTACAAAAGCTCCCAGTTTCCTATATTCCAGAAAATAACCTGATTATATGCAGCTACATTTATGATTTAAAACCACTTTACTGGCCACAAAAAAGTGGACTGTGTATAGTCCTTTCCTAGGAGAAATAATCCAATAAACTAGGTGGCCTTTCCAGTACCTTTTCCAACTGCAGTGTGAGACCATTTTGTAGAGGAAAAAGTCTATACCATCCTTTAAAGCCATTTAAATCATAAGTGCTGTGTGATTTATTTTAACCTGGCTTCTAACAAGTGGAGACCAGAACATCCACAGGTGGAATATTCTGTTTGCAGGTGTACAATTTCTCTGGGTGTGTTTGAATGTTATCCCTTCCTGCAGGATGCATCTAATTTATGGGTCTCAAAAGAATTGCTTGTGTCAATTAGCTAATTATTGGGAAACTGTTAGAAGTGCCAGTACCTCTCATCAGTTTCAAGCCTTTGTGTGCATTTGGCCACAAGTCACAGTAACCTTGGACCAGCAAGATGAGCAGCTGTTATTCTTTTTATGAGTTTGAACTTTGTATATCACAGTGTGGGAAGACATCTGCTTATTAGCAGGAAGCTTACATCTAGCTAAAAGTAAAGGGAATGTCTTATAGTTGATGTAGAGCTGGCCTCACACAGTGCCTCCCTACAGTACAGCTGTAGTCAGTATACACAGATTTGATCTAGTAAATAGCATCTTAATTTGACTTCATTGTTGGAGCTATTTGGTGAGGAGTTAATAAGCCAGTTGTAGTAGAGCTCTTAAAATGACTGTCATTTGAGAGTCACCCTGTTCAGGTAGTAGTCTTACATGTTGTAGTTCAGTCCTTGTGATAACAGGAAGAGGTAGATACAATTATCTCCATTTTACAGGTGAGGAAGCTGAGGATAAGCAAAGACATTTAAGTACTCAAGGTCAAGTATTAGCGAGGCTGGAATTTGAACTCAGGTATGTAAATATGTTCATTCATTCAACAAATACTGAATTCTACTCTTTCATGCTCTATATGATGAATGCCTAATATTTTTAGATAACTTTTATGATATTCTTTTTAACTTCCCGGACAGTTGATTAGTCTTCTTGAATTCATTCCTCTAACATTTTTGTGTAGGCCTTCGAAGATTTTCCCCTAATGTTGCACTATGTGGCCGCAATGTGTTTTAAAGCCCCCCCCCCACCCCCAGTGAGTTGTGTTTAGAGGGGAATCAAATAGCAATGTATTCCATGGGGCAATATCTTCTGTCTTCCAGCTGGTGATCAGTCTGTGCCCTGAAGCACAAGGATGCGGACCTGAACTTAGACCATTCTGGAGTGACTGCAGATGTTCTCATTGTACCAAGTGCCTGATTGTCCTGAGAGTGACCGTTCACCCACATAGCGTTCTTCAGTGAAGAGCTGAGCAGCTTCAAAATGCACTAGTAGGTCTACTACTTTTTGAAAAAGATAAATGTTTTCCAATGAGACATTCAGCTCCTTTTCTAATTGTTTTTAACTCCAGTGCTTGATTTTTAACACAACAATGTCTTGAGACTAAAGAGTGAGCACAGAGAAGAAAAGATTCTCCCTTATTCTCCCTCCATGTTTGTTCCTAGTTATCTCTTCTTAGTTGTAGTAGGGAAAAAAATCAGTGAAAGAAGTTGATGATGGGCTGACATTTTAAGATTTTATGATACAACATACACATATACACATACATATACTTAGTGATTAAAAGTGGTGCTCAATATAGTTGGTAAAAATTGTATCATTTGAAAAGTGATGGGCGTGATATTTCTATTTTCAGAAGAAATTCTGAAGAAATTTTTTTCATGAGGCAATTCATCCCAATGATATTTCAATTTATACTTAAAATATTTTGTGCTTTCAGTAACATAAATTTATTGTTGTTAATGTTCTTTGGTATTTTACATTATGTTATTATTATAATGGACTAAGAGCATTTTACCTAGTTAGTACTACTGAGAAGATGACTTTACTCAAACCCTGCAGTATTTTTAACTATAAGTAACAGGTTACTAATACTTTGGGAAGGGTAGACAGGAGAATCCGAGGAAATGGTGGTTTAATGAATCTGATGTTCAGGTTAGTGAGCTGGAGCATAAATTTGGGAAACCTAATTTCTGAATAATAGGAACCACAGAAAGAGGAGAAGTCAAAGATGAAGGAAAAACCACAGTTGAAAAAATAATTTCTGAATCAAAGAAAGAAGGGAAATTGTAGATGGAAAAGATTTTACAGTTATAAATAACATGGATGAAAAAAGACCGAGGTATAAACAGACACAATTCTTGAACTCCAAAGAGAAAATGAAAATCTTACAAGCTCTTATTATAATTATAAATTAAAAGAGGGGAAATAATTTGGTCTGGTGATTGAGCTGCCAGTTGGGATCCTATGTTCCATAATGGAGCGGCCACACCCACCTCCCAACATCTCTGTAGCAGAGATCAAGTTCCCTGACATGTCAATTTGGGGGAATACATTAAAGTCATAGCATATCTCAAGTATTTTATAACCAGCCAAGTGATTACTTGCTTCTCAGGTTGAAGAAAGATATTCACAAAAATTCAGAGAATGTAACAACTACATACTCCAATTTAAGAAGAGTACTTGAGAAAGGATTTTAAACTGAATAAGTGACTCTTGATAGAGTTCTCAGGATATGACTAAAGTTTGAAGCCCTGAAATTCGGGAGAAAGAAGAAATGGGAAAGTAAAGATAAGAAATAAGGTTTTAATTGGAGGAGTTACTTGGTGTCTTTTTTACTTTCTTATATAATTTTAAGTGGATGCATGTATTATGAGGCTTGGGAAAGGAAATATATGTGTTAATATAATGGAAGTACAATAGAACTTTTAAGTTAACCAATATTGGAAACTATGTGAAACTCTATAACAACAAATTATAAAACCTAGAGGAAATGGATACTTTCCTCACAAAATGTAAATTAACGAACTAACTACTCAAAGTAGAAAGATTGAATAATACACCAACCTGTATAACAGAGATTTTAAAGGCAATTTCAGATTCCTTATTAAAAAGGATAGAATGATTACATAGAAGAATTCTAGTTAACTTTGTAAGAACAAGTTATTGAGGGGCTGGCACTGTGGCGTAGTGAGTAAAGCTGCCGCCTACAGAGCTGGCATCCCATATGGGCTCTGGTTTGAGTCCTGGCTGCTCTGCTTCTCATCCAGCTCTCTGATGTGGCCTGGGAAATCAGTAGAAGATGGCCCAAGACCTTGGGCCTCTGCACCCATGTGGGAGACCTGGAAGAAGCTCCTGGCTCCTGGCTTTGGATAGGCACAGCTCCAGCCATTGTGGCCAATTGGAGAGTGAATCAGCAGATGGAAGACCTCTCTCTTTGTCTCTCCTTCTCTTTCTGTGTAACTCTGACTTTCAAATAAATAGATAAATATTAAAAAAGAACAAGTTATTTAAATGTTATTGAAATAATTTAAATTAAAAATATAGACTGTTCCATAGCCCACTTTATGAGAGCTTCATAATTTTAATAACAAAATATGATTACATAGCAATAAAAACATAATAAATAAAAAGTATAGACCAAAGCTAAGTATTAGATTCAAAAGTGTTAAAAAAATTTAAGGATTGTATTAAGAGATTTATGAACTATAGCCAAATAGGGATTTTTCTTTGAATGCTAGTGTGTTTCAGTATCAGGAGCACCATGAACACAATTTATTACATGAAAAATTTAAAAAGCAGAATTACCTTTTTTGGCTATACAGGAATACTCTCCTTCCAAAAATGACTAAAAAGCAGTATTAACTGTGAGAAGCAACACTTGTCAGACACTGAATAATAATAGGCAGTGTAGTGCTATAACTAATACCTGAAGTCGAAGTCGTGAGCCCAAAATTCACTCAGGCTTTGTGCCAGAAAAGTTTTCACATTTTGACCCACAGAAGAGGAACCCAAACCATCTCCCTGAGTTGAGCAGATAGATTGAATTTTGGAATGGTCAAGGAAGCTAGAATTTTCAGAGGAAAGAGATAAGCAGAGCCAGAGTTTCAGATTTGTGCTTAGTAGTGTGTTTGTGTCTTTGAACACAAAGTATGACTTAGTGTGGACCTCCACCAGGTTGGGCAATAACTGGAATGCTAATGCAAGCAACTCTTAGGCCATCCAATAACCAGGAATCATTGATATCTCTTTAGCCAGAATGAAGAGAACTCAATATACAAAAAGCAATTGTTTGGGCCCGGTGCTGTGGTGTAGCAGGTAAAGCTGCCACCTACTGTGTTTGCATCTCATATGGGCACCGGTTTGAGTCCTGGCTGCTCCGCTTTCAACCCAGCTTTCTGGTATGGCCTGAGAAAGCAGTAGAAGATGTCTCAATTCCTTGGGACCTGCACCCATGTGGGGGACACGGAAGAAACTCCTGACTCGTGGCTTTAGATCAGCAAAGCTCTGGTCATTGAAGTCATCTGGGGAGTGAACCAGCGGATGCAAGACCTCTCTTTCTCTCTCTCTGCCTCTGCCTCTCTGTAACTCTGCCTTTCAAATAAATAAATAAATAAATATTTGTTTTTAAAAAAGGAATTGTATTTATTTATACTAGCTGCCCACAATTGACAATTGATACCAACAGTGTAGCCTTTACAGTAGTATCAAGAGATGAAGTTGAATTAACAAAATATGTGCAAAAATTGTACACTGAAAACTGAAAACATTCCAGAGAGAAATTAAAGATTGCTTCAATAAATGGAGATATGTGCCAGGTTCACTGTTTGGTAGACTCAATATGATTAAAATAGCAGTTTCCCCCAAACTGGTAAATAGATTCAATGCAATTCCAATAAAAATTTCAGAAGCTTTTTTTTTTTTTGGTGGAAATTGACAAACTGATTCTAAAATCTGCTTGAAAGTACAAAGAAGGTAGAACAGCCCAAACTACTTTGAGAAAGATCATACTTGAAAGATTTACACTATCAGATTTTAAGAGTAACTATAAAGCTACAGTATTCAAAGATACTGTGTTAGTGGCTTAAGGGGTAGACATGTAGCTCAATGAAACAGAATAGGATCTAGAAATACACATCTATGGTCACTTAATTGTAGGTAAAAATTTTAAGTAACTTATACAGGAAACATTAAAATTAAAAATATACCTACTTGCCAACTTACTCATTACATTCCTAGTAAGTTGTTATAAAAAGCATCAACATATAAGAATACCTGTAGAAATATGTTCATATTGTCCTCACCTAGAGATAAAACAAACTCCACTGATGGTGTCATGGTTGAATAAATGATATTATATCCATCCTATGGAATATGTCGAGGCTTTTTTAAAAAGAAAGAATTTGTTAGCATTTTAATTATATAGATGTCCATTAAGAGAAAAATAAGACACGTTGGAGTAAAAGTAGGATAATTTTTGTTTAGTTTGTGACATTGCCCCTCCTGAAAACACCTCTGTGTGCACATGTTTGCTGACTATATGAACACATAGAAATTTATTAAAGCATGCACACCACACTGTAAACCATGGTTATCTGGAAAGGTCGAAGATAAATTTTAGGTAGAGATTGAGGTATGTGTGTGTGTATGGGGGCAGGGAATAGAAGCCATTAAAAATGCACCAATTCTACTTTTCCAGCATACTGGATATCCTAAGAATATACTAAGTTTGTGAGTAGGCAAGTATTTTATAGGCAGACACACATATGTTCACACACACACATACATATGTGTGTATCTCTTTTAAAAGAATAAGATCTAGATCTATAGATAATGACATCTACATATATGGTTATCCTAATATTCTGTCAAAAAAAGGTTGAAGGCAAATGAATTTATTGTGATTCTCTTTTTTGAAAATTCAAGAAAGTAACCCATCCAACCCTAGGAATAAATGTATTCATTTGAATTTGTGTGAATGAACCAGGAAGAAGTGGGTATCAGAGTACTATGTCATTAGCATTGATTCTGATTCGGGATTGGGGAAGAAATAACAAGGAAAATTATAGGTTTTATCTTTAACGTCTTTATTCTTAGGTTACTCCACTTTTTCTAACAACTGTGTATCATAATTTGAAAAACACCTAATAGAAAATTCTAGAAACAAATTTGAACTAATTTCTGACGGAGCACAAGCACTTTTACTTTGGGATTTCCATTCTCCTATCTCCCTTCATTGTTGGATACTGAAATTTTGAAGCATTTCTCATGTTGCTAATCTTATATTTTGGAAATAATTTACATGTGCTACTATAGTGTTACTCTGACTTACTAGAATCATAACTACTTTTTCCCCAATAAAGTCCAAGTGCCATTCTTTCTTATAGTTTTCTCTGGAGCTGTCTTCTTGGTGAATTTCTCTATATTCTGTAAGTTCTCAAATACTTTTCCCTTTATTGTAAGACAAGGTTAATTTTCCAAAAAGTAAATTTACTGGCAGAATTCTTTTTCATTAGCTGTTCAGTAAGTCTTGCCCAGGCTCTTCTATAATATATGCCTCAAAGTCAGCAGTCATTCACATCACAGTTTCTTCTAAATTTGGCTGTTACTGTTTGTAGTGATGCTCTAAGACACTAAGTATAGGAATGCTTCTCTTAGGATTTTGAAATTGGAAAGCTGAAAGATTATGTTAGTTGGAGGGTTAGGCAAAAGATGCACGAGAGACTAAAATAGCCAATGTGATTGTATGGATGCCAAAGTTTTAAGGAACATGTTTGGTGTTGTAAACATCACCAAGGCTTAGAAATATCTAGTCATTTTTCTTTCCTGGGTATGTGAGAGACTATACATCCCAACCCTTTGTTATCCCTTTGTTATTAGGCAAGATCTCTGGACCATTTCTGACCAATGAGATATATGTGGAAGAGTGTGTGTTACTTCCAAATTCATTCTGTAGAGCCCCAGCACAATGTTATAGAGAATGTGTTGAGATTTCTTTGAATCACAGATCAAAGCTGATTGAATCAGTCTTCACACGGAAGGTAGTTATTATAATTCTTGAGTCACTGCCTGAAGAACAGTGGAGGAGAAATTAACTTCTGTTGTGTTAAGCTAGAGATGTGGGGGTTGTGTGTTACTTTCACCCAGCATAGCCTACCTTGAGTAATACAGCAGTGAAGAGAGATAAATGGAAGAAACAGGTAGAGACAAATCATGAATCTGGCTCTTGAAAAAGATAAAGTAGCTCCATTGGATCTTAATTGCCGCCGAATGGTTTGTTAGTTTTAGTCCCCATTAGGCTTGGCATTACTTTGGTTTCTCTACTTTGTACCCATGAACTTCTTCGTGTCTTTACAGCAAACTTGACTTTTCTTGGTTATCTTGTTTGTCCTTTTCCTTGCCATCAAAAATCAAAAATTAAATTATTCCAGTTAGTCATATTTTAATCAGTTACCGATTTAGATTTCCAGAGTAGCAGATGTTGTTGGTTTCCAGTCCATTTTTCTTCTTCACCTACCTCTTCATGCTGAAGGGCACTTGGTGAAAAATGCTGACTCTTTGAGGGATTTTGCTAACTGGGAGAGCAAGTTCAGCCCATGACCTGGGGAAGTCAGAAGTTTTAGGGAATTAATGCCTCTGGAAGTAACACAATCAATGATGCTGGACAGATGAGGGTTTTGGTAAAAAAATATCCAGTGTCTGTGTCTCTTGGTTTGATAACGTTCCTTCTGTTGGCTACCATCTCACCTTTTCTTGCTTCCTTAATGGCATTTGTTACCCTCTCCCCCAAATCAAATATTTGTGCCACTCATGTCTCAAGATATGATTCTTGGAGAAATCCAAAACAAGATGATCACTGATGGCTTGTTGTAACTAGGAAGATCTTGAAGATAAGCTTTATTTCATGGAGTTGTCATTTTTCCCTCCATGTTTAGTGAAGTTCTTTCCATTCTGCCCTTTATGTTATCTTTACCTATTTTGATCTCATGTGGCCATGAGTATTCTTTTAACCCATCTTTCAGACAGTGTTGATTTCTCCTTTTTTCCTCTTATCTCGTAGGATCCTAAATGCTCATTTGCAATTTGATCCTTGCCATTCTGTTCACACTGTTCCAACTCACATATGCATATGGCTAAGTGGAAATAGCCAGTCACACTGTTCAAACTCATACATACATATGGCCATGTGCAAATAGCCAATCAGAAAAGGCTGCATGTTGAATGATTACAACTATATGACATTCTGACCACAAATCTACATTTAGTAGGAAATAATACAGTAATTCAGAGCATAGGTTCTGGTGTCAGACAGACCTGGGTTGTAATTTTAGCCCTGCCCCTATGAGTTGTGAAGCCCTGGGGAAATTTGTTGACTTCCTTAAGCCTCAATTTATCCTTCTCTAAGATGGAGATAAACATATGGTTTCAATTTCTAGACTTGCAAGAACAAGGGGGAATTATGCATATAAAGTTAGTCTAGATAAAGTTGTGTCAATGTTATAGATCTTATTTTTAAAACTTTTATTTATTTTTGTATTGCTTTTTAATCTTTATATTGTTTATATTTATTCTAAAGTTTATTATTTCATTCCTTCTACTAATAACTTTGGATTTAGTTTACTCTTCTCTGTCTAGATACTTGAGGCATAACATTAAATTTTTCACTTGAGATCTTTTTTTTTTTTTTTTGAATAATTGTTTTACTTATTTGAAAGGCAGAGTTAAAAACAGAGGAGAGAGATCTTCCATCTGCTGTTTCACTCCCCAAATGGTCACAATGACCAAAGCTAGGTCAAACCGAATCCAGAGCAAGGAGCTTCTTTTGGTCAGTTGGGCCATCCTCTGTTGCTTTCCCAGGTGTATAAGCAGGGAGCTGAATCAGAAGTGGAGGAGCCAGGACTTGAACCTGTGCCCATATAGGATGCTGGCACTGTGGATAGCAGCTTAACCTGCTGTGTATGCCACAGTGCTGGATCCTTTTTTCCTTTTTTTTTTTTTTTTTGGACAGGCAGAGTTAGAGAGAGAGAGGCAGAGAGAAAGGTCTTCCTTCTGTTGGTTCACCCCCTAAATGGCCTCCACAACCAGCGCGCTGAGCTGATCCAAAGCCAGGAGCCAGGTGCTTCCTCCTGGTCTTCCATGTGGGTGCAGGGCCCAAGCACTTGGGCCATCCTCCACTGCCTTCCCGGGCCACAGCAGAGAGCTAGACTGGAAAAGGAGTAACCAGGACAGAATCCGGCACCCCGACCGGGACTAGAATCCAGGATACTGGTGCCGCAGCCGGAGGATTAGCCTAGTGAGCTGTAGCACCGGCTCTTTTTTCCTTTTTAAAGTAGAATTTTTGTGCTGAAAACTTTCCACATAGTATGGCTTTACTGCATCCAGTAAGTTTTAGTGTACTGTGTTTTTTTCACTTTGATTTGTCTCAAATTCTTTTCTAATTTTTTTTGTGATTTCTTCCTTGATTCATCAGTTGTTCAAGAGCACACTGTTTAATTTCAACATGTTTTTGGATTTTCTAGTCTTCTTTTTTGCTATTATATCTAATTTTATTCCATTGTAGTTTGAAAAGATAGTTGCTATTATTTCAGTCTTCTTAAATTTGTTGAAACTTGTTTTGTGACTTGACATGTGATGTTTTTATGGAAAATATTTTGTGTGTGCTGAAAAGAATGTGTATTCTGCTCTTGTTGGGTAGATAATTCTGTACTTGTAAGCATGTATTTGGTCTGAAATGTCCTTATTGATTTTCTGTCTGGATATTCTACCCATTATTGATAATGGGGTATTTGATGGCTCCTACTATTATTGTATTGCTGTCTATTTGTCCCTTCAGATCCTGAATGTTTACTTTATATATTGTTGTATCTTCCTAATAAATTGATCTTTATTTATTATAAAACTCCTTCTTTGTCTGTTGTAAGTTTTTTATTTAAAATCTATTTTATGTGAAATGAGAGGCAGCCCATTTGCTCTTGTTTATATTCATATAGAATATATATTTTCATACCTTCATTATTAGCCTAAATGTGTCCTTAAGTCTAAAGCAAGACCTTGCAGACAGCATGTAGTTGAGTCTTGTATCCATTTAGCCACTCTGTCCTTAAAAAAAAAGTTTTAAATTTTTTTGAGAAGCAGAGACTAAGAGGAACAGACAGATAAAACTCCCTTCTGCCAGCTCACTCCCCAGATGTCTGCAATAGCCAGAGTCCCAATCTAGGAGCTCATAACTCAAAATCCAGGTCTCTCACATGGGCAACAGGACCCCAACTACTTGAGCCTTCCAAGCTCTGCATTAGGACGATGGATCAAGAGCCAGAGCTGGGGCTTGAACCCAGGCACTCCAAAGTGGGATGTGATGTTAAGTAGGTTAAATGCCTGCTCCCTCTTTGTATCTTTTGATGGAGGAGTTTAATTCATTTACTTTTCAAGTAATTATTAAAGAGAAAAAGCTTGTTGATGTCATTTTGTTCATTGTTCTCTGCTATAGTGGTTCTTTTTATCCTTTTGATGTATTCCTTTGTGTTTCATTGATAATTTTGTTAGTGTTATGTTTTGATTATTTTATCTTTTATGTGTACTATATAGGTGTTTTTTGTGGTTCCCATGAGGCTTAGATAAAAGTCTTACAGTTACAACACATTTTTAAAATTTTTCCAAGTCAATAATTCAAAACGACCTACTATTGAGCCCCTATAGTGAAGTTTTCAATTCAGTTATAATATTGGTTAGCTCTATGCTGCCACTTCATTCTTTTTTATAGTTTCTATTTCTTCACTGATATTTTAGCTTTGTTCATGCCTTGTTTTTCTGAATTAATTTAGTTTTGTATCTGTGTTCTGTTTAAACTCATTGACGTACTTTAATACGGATCTTCTAAGTTTTTGTCAGGAAATTTATAGATCTGTTTTTCTGTTGTCACTCTCTGCAGATTAATTTTGTTCCTTTATTTAAGTCATGTTTCCTTGTTTCTTCCAATGGCTTATGATTTTTTTTTTTTTGCACATTTTAAAAATACAGCTACTTCTCCTAGGCTTTATTAGGCAGTTTTGTATGGGTAGAGACATTCACCAATCAGCTCAGATCAAAATTCTGATGTCCTCTCCATCCTGTCCTAGGGTGTGTCTTCTCTGGACTTATGCATAATTTTCCTATCCTAGAGGCTTGCTGTAGTCTTTTTTCAGACGATCGCAGTATCCTGCTCCCTCTGGCATTTACTTTTTTTTTTTTTTTAAAGATTTATTTATTTTACTTGAAAGTCAGAGTTACAGAGAGGCAGAGGCAGAGAGAGAGAGAGAAAAGTCTTCCATCCACTGGTCCACTCCCCAGATGGCTTCAACAGCTGGAGCTGAGCTGATCCGAAGCCAGGACTCAGGAGCCAGGAGCTGCTTTCAGGTTTCCCACATGGGTGCTGGGGCCCAAATACCTGGACCATCTTCCACTGCTTTCCCAGGCGACAGCAGAGAGCTGGATCAGAAGCGGAGCAGCCAAGACTCGAACTGGCATCCATATGGAGTAGTGCTGGCTCCACCTGCTACTCCATAGTGCTGGCCATTGGCATCTAATTTTTGCACTGCTGGTTCTTGGTGATACAATGAACTGCTCAACTCCTGATCTCTGTGGTCCCCAGGCATACACAGTATGCTGCTTTTTCAAGAATGAGCCAGCCAACGGGAGACAGAATCAGCTGGAACCTTAGGTACACACTGCACTCTTCTCCTTCAAGCCAAGAATTGGACATTTTCTCCTTACGGCATCAAGATGTGCTGGCTTCTGTCTATGGTGCTGCAACAAACCACTGAGCTCCCTTCTGCTCTCAGTGTCCCCCAGGTGTCCATGGTCTATCTGTTCCACGTGGTCCAAGTCAGGCAGGACAAAACCTAGTCCTTCAGCAGTTATGCCAAAGCTGGAGCATTGTATGTGTTCCACTCTTGTCTTCTCTTTCTCTTGGATGAAGGGCAATTGCATGTACGAGGCAATGAATGGCTTTCCTTCATTTCAGTGCAGCCGTTCCCAGCTTTGAGTTCACAACAGGCACTATGACTTCTCAACTAGCTTTTGGAGTTCTCGTGGAATCATTTTGGTCCATATGGTGTTGTTAAGTTGGTATCTTTGTGAGGGAGGCTGAACTGGAGCCTCCTATTCCACCATCTTGCAGATGCCACTCTTATCTTTCCATTTTAAAACAGAATTGAGTTTATTTACCTCAAATAATGTAATTTTCTCTTTTAATCTGAAAAAAACCTTCCTGAGGATCCCACAATGAGTGTAACAGAGGACCTGTGTATACAAAATATTCAAATTCATTATCTACTCTGTTACAACCCTGAGGAATAATCAAGGCATGCTTCTTAGTTTCTACTGCAGAAACAGGACTGAAAAATGATGTGACTTCTCCAAGATTACATAGTGATGAGTCAGGACCCTAAGCCAGGACTTCTGACTTGTAGCCCAGCTTTCTTTTTGCTACTGTACCTTGAGCTACCAGAAAAGCAAATGCAAAATTATCTTTTTTTTTTTTTTAAAAAAAAGATTTATTTATTTGCTTGGAAGTCAGAGCTATAGAGACAGAGGGAGGGACAGAGAGAGAAAGATCTTCTATCTGCTGGTTCACTTACCACATGGCCACAACAGCCAGGAGCTTCATGTGGATCTCCCACGCGGGCAGCAGGAGCCAACCGCTCAGGCCACTAGCAGGGAGCTGGATCAGAAGCGGAGCAGCTGAGAATGGCAGTGTCACAGGCAGCAGCTCTACCTACCGTGCCACAATGCTGACCCCTTCAAATTGTCATTTTATGTTTTAAAATATTTGTGAAAGAACAAGATAAGGGAATTTGTAAAGATCTTGGAGTTCAATGTAAAGAGCTGAATGAGCTGGTTCTTTCAACTTGACTGTTCTAACACAGACATGTCAGTTCTAAAACTAGATTTCTTGGGATTGTATGAGCTGTATGACTTTGGGTAGCTCCTGTACCTTGTGGAGCCCAAGTTTCCAAGTCTTAAGAATTCCTACCTGGTTCCATGGGTCCCTTGAAGCTCTGCCAATCCCCAACTTTAGCACACACTGGGAAGGATGAGGAGAAGGAGGAAAGGGGAGGGCATCTGCTCTGCAGTCTCTGGGGAAAAGCATTGGAGGTTATTCCCCACCCCTGCCTGATGACATTGAGAATGAGCACGGGAGTCCCCGTAGTACTTGAAGCATCTGAACATGTTCTTGTAATCCATGAAAGGTCAGAACCACTTGCAAAGTGACATCTAAACAGAATAAAACAAAGTTCAAGTTCATTCACAGGGAGGAAAATTGCCAATGTAGGACTGTAGAATTACCAACCAATTTTATTATTTATTTCTGTTCTTTGCTATACATTTTAATTCACTTTTTTCAAGAAGAAAATACCTATCGATGTCATAACATGAAACATAAAAGTTGAATAGACTAAAACATTAGTTGGATAATTTAAGCAGAGAGTATTTAATAACACTTTTGGTGTGATTCCTAATTTTCTACCCACACTTTCAATATTCAGTCTAATTGGGCTCTCACATTGCTGGTGAGTAAGTGACTTTAGAGAAACTGTTTCTCAGAGGTTACCTAGCAAGCCCAGAGTCACACAGACAGCACCGGGGAATGCAGGCCCTCCACAGGGGCAGCCAAACCAACTTTGTAATACAGAATATTCTTTCATCATAGTTTTTAGAAGTAACATTCTCCTGGATAACATTGCTTCACTGCAACAATTTTTATAGGGTAATTACAGAGTGAAACGACATGCCAACTTTTATGAGATGTCTAATATTTCTTTTGTTTCATATTTCTTTTCTATTTTTTAAAGATTTATTTACTTATTTATTTGAAAAGTAAAGTTACCAAGAGGGAGAAGGAGAAGCAGAGATAGAGATCTTCTATCCCCTGGTTCACTCCCCAAATGGCCACAGTGACCAGGACTGAGCTAGGGCAGGCCAAAGCCAGGAGCCAGGAGCCAGGAGCTTCATCAGGGTCTCCCACGTGGGTGCAAGGGCCCAAGGACTTGGGCCATCTTCTGTTGCTTTCCCATGTGCATTAGCAGGGAGCTGGACCAGAAGTAGAGCAGCCAACTCAAACTGGCACCCATCTGGTATGGGAGCATTGCAGGCAGTGGCTTTTCCCACTACACCACAATGCTGGCCCTCATGCTTCTTTTCCTTGGTTCTACTAATGGACACTATATTAGAATGCCTTTATATAGATTTTTGGAGAGTTTCATCTCATTGCTGGTTTTTGAGTGCTACTTTTTCTGATTTTTTCATTGTACTTCTGATGAGATCCTGAATGGGAAAGATCACTTGTCTTGCCCCTAAATTTACAATTTAAATCCCATTGAATTGCTTGGCATCATCTCTTAATTAATTAGCTATTAAATTATTTTATAACACATCACAAATTAGGATGTGCATTTGATTCTTCACCATGACCTCCAATTCTGATGGAATAATTCCTTGCAGTGTAGGTGATAATTATTTAAGGGTCAATGAAAATCCTCTCCACATCCTACAGATTCAAATGAACTGTGACACAGGTCTTTCTGATTTTGAAAATACTTGGTTCTCTAAAATGGCAGTTCAAAAAATATGAATGCAGATAATTGTGGGATTAATTTTAAAGAACAACATAATTCAATTAAGGTACTTGTTGCTCACATTATTGATTATAAGATCCTTGAGGAAATGGCCTCTGCTCCTCCAGAGTTACAGTTTGATTACAGAAGTTAAGAAAAAAGCCACTCCTGAGCAGAGTTTAAAACCGTGAGTGCCAGGAAGAAAACAGTTCACGTGGGTGACCCTAGGAAGCCTTCGTGTATAGAATGAGATGAGGGAAGAATGTTAGTGGATCACATAAGTAGAGAAGTGGAGTTTGGGGCTTTGGGAGATGTGACTAGTAATGAACGTGAAGTCAGTCCTGGGTTATGATGTTGATTGGATAAGATATGAGAACATATGGATGGAAGGAGCCGCTGGACTTTTTCCAAGAGGGCAGAAACTTGTCCATGGGCCTTAGCCTCCTCTGAAAGACTCAGAACAACATCTCTTTTGGTGCAGAAGGCAGTGAGCAGGACTCCAGTATCCACGCAGATTACCGAAATACTCCAGTCTTCTCACTTCGAGTTCCCCCATTTCAGAGCATACTAATGAAGACCTGGCAGATCTACGTATCAGCCTGCCTCTAGCCCCATGAGCATGAGCATAAATTCCATGAGGATTTGATTTTTTCCATTGCTATATTCCCACCATCTAGACCAGATATTTTGTAAGTATTTTTGAGTGAAATAATGAATCTTACAAGAAAATGTGAGGTAAAGTACCTGAAACCTTACCTTTCACAGCCCAGGTTTTGAAAAACATGACTTTCTTCTTATCTCAGATCAAGACTGCGCTTCTCTGCTTGTTTCAGCAATTAGTTTTCAGTTTTAATGATCACAGTCTGGCTTTTTAAAAAATATGTGATTGAGGGAGTGGGCTCTTATCCTAGTGGTTAAGATGCTTGTGTCCCACATTGGAATAACTGTCTTTCTCTTTCTGTCTCTGCTTCTTAAGTAAAAAAGGAATAAAAAATATGTGCTTCTTGCTTTACCATATGTAAGCCCAAGCACACTGTGAAAAATGTGACTTCATGTGGATTGGGAAAACAAGTCAGTGCTGACGTTGATGTGTTGTCAGCTCCAGCTGAAGCCTGCCCTAAGTGACATGGAGACAGACGAGGAATGCACAGTGGGATGAATCAGTGGCTCTCTTCTGTGTCTGTCTAGCAACATAGGTGGAGTCACCTGTTTTCAATGACTGGATCGACCAGTTCAGTTTTACAAAGTTTATAAAAGGACAGTTGAACTACACTTTGTCCATAGATGCAATTCAAGTTGGATGTGAGTCACAGAAGAGCTATCTGCCTTTGTTCAATATAGGTAAAATTCCTTTAGTGAGAGTTCCACTATATTTTATTAAAATTCAGACCAGTAAAATGTGTGCCAAGAACTGTGATAGATGTGAGGGATACAAAGCTTAATGAGAGACTTCCTTTTGTTTTCAATTCAGAATAAGATTTTCAAGTGACAAAGAAGATATTGTGAGGCTTTGGTCTTGTGTAGGTTTTGTGGCTCTCAGAATAGCTCAGATATACCGTCAAAACTGGCTACTCTTAGGCTTATAACTGAATAGGTCCCTGAGCAGTGGAGGTTGGCTTCATCTCTACTAAAAATACAATCAACAACCACCATACTTTAGTTGGCCCACCCAACCTCTGGCCCCGAGAAAGGGGAAGGTGTTTCCTGACACTCATTGCCAGATCCACCTCCGTTCCTGTTCAGAGATGATTGGCAGGGGGCCGTCCTTTCCTATCCCTGGTGACAGACGGAGGAAACGTCCTTTCTCTTAAGCAGAGAATGCACATCAGTCAGAGCTTCTGGTCAGGTGGTGACAGTACAGATAGTTGATAGTCTCTTTCTAAAGTCTGGCTTATTCCATTTTTAATAAGTGCTAGACTAAGCATACTTTCCAAGAAATAAATATGCTATACATACAGCCTGGGGCTAAAGTTACTTTAAAATTTTCTTCTACTAAAGACAGACAAAGACCCAAAATATAATGGAGTAGAACCACTGGAAGTACATGTGTGTGCCTTCTGGTTAATGCTGATCTGAAGTTTTTTACTCAACAATTGAGTGAGAATTTGCTCAGGCAGTTTTCACTAAACAAAGAAATCTGCCCCATTGATGTTACCACCACCAAAGACAAAAACTGTTTCCATTGTAAATGACACTTTCTTGGGACAGGCATTTGCCACAGCAGTTAAAACACCTCTTGGGACACTCACATCCCATATGAAAGTGCCTAGGTTTGCGTCTTGGCTCTGTTTCTGATATTCTAGCTCCCTGCTGATGTGCACCCTGGCATGGCAGCAGTGATAGCTCAAGTGCTTGGGTCCCTGCCACCCATGTGGGAGACCCAGATGGAGCTCTTGGCTCCTGGTTTTTGCCTAGGGCAGCATGGGAGGGGCAGTAAATCAACAGATATATTTCTATCTCTCTTTCAAATAAAAAATGAAAATAAACAAAAATTTTAAAAATTATTAAATGGTACTTCCCCCCCGTTCAGACCTCCCTGTCACCTGCAGTAGGGCCTGATAGACTTTGTACTCTGTGTGTTTCTTACTGTGCAGACCTGAGTTACATTTAGCTATCTTGTTTTTGTTTTAGTTCACCAATAAGTGTCTACGAAAGGCAGAGGGTCCGAGAGAAAGAAAGAAAGGGGTGAGAGAGAGAGAACATGAGAAAGGACTCCTATGCACTGATTCCTCCCCAAACATCCACAATGGCAAGGGCTGGGCTGAGGCCAAGGTCAGGAGCCAGGAATCCAATCCAGGTCTCCCATAGGAGTTCTCCCAGGGACCTAATCACTTTATCCACGTTCTGCATCAGTAGAAAGCTGAGGTCAGGCAGTGGAGGGTCATATTAAACCCAGGCACTCTGATTGGAACACAGGTGCCTCAACCTGCAGACTAAATTCTTGTCCCTATTTGTTGCTTTTAATCTCTGCTTACACCTCTCCTTTAATGCTTTTTTAGTATTCTTCAGGAATCCGTCATTAAGCTGGTTGTAATTGTATGCTCTGGTACGTTCCTTTGCATGTACAATACAAAGATCTGCTTGTGAGGACATGTGGAGATTTTATCAGGCCATGTAAGAGACATCCCAGAACATTCATGGAAGCTGTCACATCTAGGAGTAGTAATCCAAATTCCTCTGTGACCCACTCAGAAAAAAATATTTAGAGGATTATAACATTATTGGCTTTTGTCTTCTTTCATCAGTATAGACAAAAAGAATGTGAAAACTAGAAGCATACGGATTGATAAAATTGATTGATGATGAATTACAATGTAATAGAAGAAGAGAGTCAAACCATGCCCAGAATCAGTGATGTTGAGAATCTCTGTGTCAAAGACTCTGGGTGTCTTGCAGGCCAAGTTCACTGTGACTAGCTGAGGAGGCTAGGGAGTGGGGTCACCTGGGGGTCAGGAAAGCTGCTTGACAGAGGAAATCAAGTGTGGTTCTGTCCTCCACTCCCAGGGTTTACTGTGAGACGTAAATGTTGCAAGGATAAGGAGGGAAAAACCAATTAATTTGTTGTTAGTTAAGAACAGTGGAAAATAGATACATCTTTACTGGGTTCAGCAATTTAGTGATGAAAAATACACAGGAGGAGACTTCAAAATGTTTGTGGAAAATGGAATTAAAAGGCAAGTTTATTTGATGCAAAAAAAAATGAAATTCATGCATAGTTTCTTCATAGCATACATTTTCCATTAATCCTTTGAAGTTTTCTCCTGTGCAGTAAAGGCTCCGGGACACCATTTGTGAAAGCCACGAGCAGCCTTCACTCTCCTCTGCAGGGCAATGGGAGGTGTGAGGCTAGCAGGACCTAGGGGAGCAGGCCCTCTCCGCTCTGGTGAAGATGTGGAGAAAAACGGTTTTCTGCAAGGTTCATGTAAATAGACCTTTCCTTTCCTGTCTTTCTTTTCTTTTTTTTTTAAGGGAAAAGGTTTATTGGGGGAAACCCGAGAGACCAGAGGGAAGGGGGCAAAGAAGGAAAAGAAAAGAGGGATCAAGAGACAGAGGGGTCAAGAGACGGAGAGAGAGAGAAAAGAGAGCCAGTTCAGGAACAGGTCCACTTAAAACTTTGCCCGGGGGTGGGGGGGGGAAGTAGGAGCAGCAAATCCCATTAGGATGGGGGTGGGCCTGACACCGGTGGTTGGGTCTTGTAGCCACCTGGCTTCCAGCAATGGTGGCAGGGGCTAGAGCCTAGGATGGTGTCAGGGTGTAGATTGTGCCATAGATAAGACTACGCCATTTTACTAACATCCCCTCCTTTTGTTTTTTATAAAGCAAGAGTTGTATGGGATTACATTAGTCCCAAAAGTCCAGGAAGAGTAGAGGGATGATGATCTGTCTTTAGAGCTACTTCCTGCTGACATGGGGTGACAAGGTACTCTCTGCTGGCATGGAACAATGTCTCAAGCTGCTGTCTCCTGGTGGAGAGCCGAGTATATCCCTGTAGCTGCATTTGGTTGACTGCCTGGTTGGTGAAGGCCTTGTTCGTTCCATTATCACCTCCTGTAAACACTTAAACAGATGTGGTCGTATAAAAGACAGGGTGGGAATGATCCTAAGAGTGGCATTAACCAAGAAATGAGAGGATTTCATAGAGGAGAGGAAATGAGGGGGATCTCTGGACCTTTGTAAAGACTGATGGATGTGGTTTAAAGCTGATCCCAACCAAGACCGGGAGAAAGGACACTCATCTTTTGCGGGTAGAGGGGTTTGTCTGTGGAGAAAATCCTGAACAATCACACAACATTAAGTGAGGAAGAGGACCATCAGTACATGCAGGTCGGGAGTAGAGCCACTGATGTTAGATAGAGGCTATGATTACAAGGGAATGAGGCCCCATTTGGGCTAGATAGGGTCTAGAACAAATGATGGAGTCATAATTGGAGGACCTAAGAAAGGTGCTATCTAAGCCACTAATAAGTTCTCCGATTGAGTGGCAAATAGAAACGGACAGAAGGGGCTTGATAATGATCTGGTGGGCTTTAAGGCCTTGTCAGTTATGAGGCCGAGACCTATCTATCTCTGCACATGGGGTACATCCTAAGGGAGATGTGAACCACCTTGGGGAAGGCACCCTGTTGACTTCCATTACCTAGCTGGTCTGGGAGGAGAGCTGGCCAGGTAAAGGCAGGTGGCAGCTTCTGCCTGCAGTGTTACTGACCCTACTTGGCCGTATCCTCAGCAGCCGTGGTCACTTTGGAAGCTGGGCCAAGTGAAGGGCTTTTCAGCTTAAAGCCAGCAAGATCTGTGGCTCTGACCTGGGCATCCTTTAACTCCAGGGCAGTTCCATTTCTGGTGATCCAACTCTTGGCTGACAGAGCTGCCAGGGCTCTTCATAAGCTGACTTCTGAGGTCCTGGCTTTCTACATGGAAAGCCACTGCAGTGGACTGGCCTCTTTGAGGGCAGATCACTGTACAGTGCAGTCTTTAATAGGCCTGTCACCTGTCTTTACATTGCTGGTTTTTGTTAAAGCAGAACAGAGGATGCAAGTCAAGGAGGGTGCTCAAGTCCCATCTCTAATCTTTGGTGGCCTAAACTAGAAGTCTGTAGTTACAGGCATGTTCTGATAGTGGTTTATTTTTGAGGTAGACAATGCCCTTGAGGAAAGCTACGTCCTCACTCACTTGAGAACTTTCTCACCCTTTGTTTGGCCTGAAAGCCTATTTACTGTGCTAATGGGAAAGTAAATCTAGCTGTGAAATTATAATTTCTCATTTTGCCTATGCTATAACAGAAAATGTTAACCATCCCTTTTATAAGGTCTGAAAATCAAATTGTACCTCCTAGAGTCCTTCATTCAGTATAGTCAGTTTCCCACCTTGAAGAGAATAGAGAAGCAAGTGGAAAAAGTTGGGCTTAGAATAGGGAAATGAGGGAGCAAGTCCCAGATCGCTTACTGACAATAGCAATATCAAATGAAAACTTAGCAAGCAATTTCAACCATTAGATAACAACTTAAGAAAACATTTACCAGAAGGTCCAATACTTTCTATGAATTTTAAGAGATGGAAACATCTCTTAAATATCTAACATGGTGTAGCTTGTTTAACCAGCAAATTCAAGCACAAGTATATAAAACATTTTTAGTTTCTTTCTAATAAATTTAAAACATCTAATACAGAGATTCAGGTCACATGAATCAAAATGTATCTTTGATTAATTTAGCAGTTTAAATTTATGAGCAATATTTTATCTATAGGCCAATTAAAACAAAGTTCTTAATAAATTTCCCATGTAGACATACAATATATATACACAATAACATAACATATAAGATAGAACAACAAAGCAGTTTCAGTAATAGCTTCTTAAACTCTTTAACTGTTTTTTAAATTAGCAATTGATTTGAATTATGTTCTGCTCTTAGTAACCTGAATTAACCATACTTTCTTTTAGTTGGAACCTGTAGTGCATTATTGGCTTCGTTTGTTACACAGCCATCCCAAAGTACTGAATACAATAGAAGTAGCTATCAGAACCTATAGGAGGACAGTTAAATACAGAACCAAAAATGTTTTAGTTTTATGAGCAGCAAATATGATATATAAAACTCTGGATGACAAAAGACTTCAAATAGCCATGTTTAAAATTATAAACTTAGGGGCCGGCGCCACGGCTCACTTGGTTAATCCTCTGCCTGCGGTGCCGGCATCCCATATGGGCCCGGGTTCTAGGCAGCTGCCAGACAGTTCCCAAAGGTGACTGTGGGCCAGCGGCTGATGCACCAAAGACAAGAAGTCCAGTAGGGTAGAGGTCAAAAGACCTAATTTTCCTGTCTGGCTTGCTCAAGATAAAACAAAAGGGCCATCGGAAGGGCAGGATACCTAATTTTTTGCCTGTAATCGGGGAGCTTAGGATGGGATTACCACTCCCTTGCTATTCTTATGGGAAAACTGGAACAGCACAGAGCCAGACTGGAAGAGAAGCAACCGGGACTAGAACCTTGTGCCCAGATGGGATGCCTGTATTGCAGGTCGAGGATTAACCAAGTGAGCCACGGCGCCGGCCCCATCAGAGCTGGTTCTAAGATAAAGTCAGAATTACTGGATGGGAGAGGGAGCTACAGTGAGACGAAACATTGAAAAGTCAGAGCCGCGAACATAGAAGGCAGAGGTTTCGGCTCATGCCCTTAACCTCTAGTGGAAACTTTGTAGGTCAATATGACCTGGGATGGAGAACAGGAAGTACACATAGAAGGTTTAGATCGAAGATAGAAAAAGCTTGAACATATGGGATCTCTTCCATTTTTCCTATCACTCACAGAAGTGATAAAGCTATCAGGGTCGGCGTTTGAGGTCTGGGGCCATTTGAATGGGACCATATTATTTAGAAGGTAAACGAGAGGAGAATTGGAACGCGGGAAGAAAGAAGCTCCCATGGCGACCTGTAGAGTCGGATTGGCAGTATCGGTAAATAGATCTTTTCAGCAGAGAATTTCACTTCAGTTCAAGGGAAATTCTTGTTTACATTCTGCTTGAAAAGAGCTTATAAACTATAGAAGACATCTAGAAAAACATCAAAACTTTGTCCACTTTTCTTTTATTAGGCTACTTCTCCAAAGATTTGGTTGTGCATTCATTTTGGATCAATTCTAGATTTTGGAAGATGTTGAATTACCAGGCTGTGGGGAGCAAACCGGACTAGACTGAGTTACTGGAATTAAGACTTATTCTATGCATCTGCTCTCCCACAATATGGCGATGGGAGAGAAGTAAACAGCTTCCGCACAGCTGCCTCCAGTTCAACCAATAAACTGTAGGACTTGCTCCTGATTGGAGGAGAGCAGCGTACTCGGCGTGTGGGCAGCCAAGTTGGGATTGGCGGAGGAGGACTATAAAGGAGGAGAGAGACGGCATGCACCAGGGAACATCTAAGGGGAACATCTAGCTGAAGGAACACCTGTGCAGCCCCCGAGAAGAGCCGGCCGGCGGTGTGCCGCTCCCCTGCGGAAGTGGGGAATGTGGCCAGGGGGAACTGCCCTTCCACGGAGGTGGAAGGGATAGTAGCCAACCCGGGAAGAACCAGCAGCAAACCCGGGGAGGGCCGAGCAGACGAAAGAACAGCGCAGGGTCCTGTGTTGCTCCTCCACGAAGAGGGGGAGCGACATGATGGTGCCGTGACTCGGATAGGAAACCTAGCACGGATAGCAAACTTAGGAGGGAAGAAACGGGAAGAACTGGGAAAATATCGGAGAGAGAAACTAGCAAACAGCCTAGGGAAAATATCGGAGAGAGAGACTAGCAAACAGCCTAGGGAAAAGCCGGACGAAAAGGGTGCTGGAAGAAGCTATTGAAAGCCTAGGCATAGACTCAGATACGGACTACGGGGGGAAGCTGGGAGAAATCTCTAAGGTCGAAAGCGAAAGTGAAAGCTAGAACAAACAGACTCGGATACGGACTGTGGGGAGAGGCCAGGAGAAATGAGGGAGGAATATTGTTGGAGGAAAGTTTGGGGAAACATACCGGGTAGAGAAAAATGTTAGGGAAATTGAAGCCGTGGGGGGCAGGCCAAGGCGGACACGAAAGCCACTTTGGGATTCTCAAGTTAGCCCGGGAATAGGGGGCGAAAAGTTGAAACCAGAAGCTGAAACGTAAGCCAGATTGGGATCCGTCTGATTAGCCCGGGGAGCAAAGGACGGGAAGCCAAATCGTGGGGCGGAGACGTATGCTGGGTTGAATTCGCCAGGCTAGCCCGGGGAACTTAGATTGAATGCTAGTGGCGGACACGTAAGCTACGCTGTGTGACTCCCGTGGAGGCCGCCGCGTGCAGAGAGAGCACGGGGCGTGAATAGATAGGGAACGGGGCTGGTGCGAGGCCGTGGTGCAGACGCGAAGGGCGTGGAGACCGCGGAGCGCGCGAAGCCAAGCCGCGCAAAGCCGGGAAGCTGCGCAAATGAGAGAGGCGCGGGCTGAAGCGGCTCAGAGCCGGAAAGCTGCCGAGAAGCAGCCTCGGGGCAGGTGCAGCCGGGAAGCTGCAGGGATAAGAGAAACAGAAGTTTAGAAGTAAAGTGAGAGAAATAGGAATGCTGGAAGATGGAAGTAGAATGGGAGAAATAGGAATGCCCGGACATAGAGAAATAGAGAAATAGAAAGGCCTCCCCACAACATGGCAATTAGAAAGCTTGGATTCGGTCTGCCCGATAAGTGAGGCGATGAGCACCTGCGGCGGCTAGCAGCTTATGCGCCGCAGGTCACCGAAGACAGGCATGAATTAACATCAGTAAGGCCTCCCCACAATACAATTAGGAGGCTTGGATTCGGTCTGCCTGATTAAGGCGGTAAGCACCAGCAAGCAGCTCGACCAGAGTATGAGCTGCAGGTCACCGAAGATAGGCACGAACCAACACTAATAAGTCTCCCCCACAATACGGCAATGAGAAAGCTTGGATTCGGTCTGCCTGATTAAGGCGGTAAGCGCCAGCAGGCGGCTCGACCAAAGTGTGAGCTGCAGGTCACCGAACACAGGCACGCATCAGCGCCTAAAAACCTCCTCACAAAATGGCGAAGAGAGGACCCGGATTCGGTTTGCCTGATTGATAGGACTTGTAAGAGCCTGTGGCAACTCTAGCAAGTAGAGCAGAGTGTGTGCCGCGGGACACCGAAGACAGGCACGTATCAACGCCAAAAAATAAAAAGAAAGGGGGATCTGTGGGGAGCAAACCGGACTAGACTGAGTTACTGGAATTAAGACTTATTCTATGCATCTGCTCTCCCACAATATGGCGATGGGAGAGAAGTAAACAGCTTCCGCACAGCTGCCTCCAGTTCAACCAATAAACTGTAGGACTTGCTCCTGATTGGAGGAGAGCAGCGTACTCGGCGTGTGGGCAGCCGAGTTGGGATTGGCGGAGGAGGACTATAAAGGAGGAGAGAGACGGCATGCACCAGGGAACATCTAAGGGGAACATCTAGCTGAAGGAACACCTGTGCAGCCCCCGAGAAGAGCCGGCCGGCGGTGTGCCGCTCCCCTGCGGAAGTGGGGAATGTGGCCAGGGGGAACTGCCCTTCCACGGAGGTGGAAGGGATAGTAGCCAACCCGGGAAGAACCAGCAGCAAACCCGGGGAGGGCCGAGCAGACGAAAGAACAGCGCAGGGTCCTGTGTTGCTCCTCCACGAAGAGGGGGAGCGACATAATGGTGCCGTGACTCGGATATGAAGCCTAGGCAGGGTTCAGTGTCGTTCCTCCACGAAGAGGGGGCGCGACACCAGGCTACTGATCTCCTTTCTTTTTTTTCTTTCTTTTTTTTTTTTTTTCTTTTTGACAGGCAGAGTGGACAGTGAGAGAGACAGAGACAGAGAGGAAGTTCTTCCTTTGCCATTGGTTCACCCTCCAATGGCACGCTGCGGCCGGCACATCGCACTGATCCGAAGCCAGGAGCCAGGTGCTTCTCCTGGTCTCCCATGCGGGTGCAGGGCCCAAGTACTTGGGCCATCCTCCACTGTACTCCTGGGCCATAGCAGAGAGCTGGCCTGGAAGAGGGGCAACCGGGAGAGAATCTGGTGCCCCGACCGGGACTAGAACCTGGTGTGCCGACGCCACAGGTGGAGGATTAGCCTAGTGAGCCGCAGCGCCGGCCCTGATCTCCTTTCAACAGTCATGCTCTGGGAGCTTCTGGAGCCTGATGTGAGAAAGGGATCCAACTGTCCCCTCCCACCAGCCTCTCTGCTCCATATGTCTTGATTCTGTTGCACAATGCTCTCAGCTGTGTTGTACAGGGAAATAGGTAAGAGGCGGAGCTCTGAAGAAGGGGAGGTGTCCTCGACTTTGGGTACCAGAGCAGGAGGGAGAGAGCCTGACAAAAGGGACATGGGGCATGGAACAGAATGCATAGCTGCAGAATGGGCAACACCGTAGACTCAAGATTAATGAATGGCACCGTCTGGTGCCAGGGTTTGGATAGAAGACAAGGTTGAGGCAGGTCATTGTTGCTGAGAAGTAGTAGCCAGGCGTAGACTGTGCACATCTGGGAAGTGACACAAAAGGAAGGTGGTGCCTAGTTTTAAATTTCAATGTTATGTGCCTAGTGGGTTCAAACTGAGCTTTATATCCATTTATTGATAAAATCATAGGAAAAGACTAAAACATTCAGTGGATCCAGCACCCAGAGGCTAAAAGTAGTTCTGCTACTGCTTCCTGGGAGGAAGCAAGGCAATGCAGCATACAGTTGCTTCTTTGTCTCGATGGATTCTGAATCCATGGAGAAGCTGTGATCAAAAATAATTTAAAAGAAAATATTGTGCCTTTGTGCCTGTAATGAACAGGTACATATTTTGTCTTCTCATTATTCCCTAAACAATACACTATGTCGCTCCCCCTCTTCATGGAGGAACGACACTAAACCCTGCCTAGGCTTCATATCCGAGTCACGGCACCATTATGTCGCTCCCCGTCTTCGTGGAGGAACGACACAGGACCCTGCGTTGTTCTTCTGTCTGCTCGGCCCTCCCCGGGTTTGCTGCTGGTTCTTCCCGGGTGGCTACTGTCCCTTCCACCTCCATGGAAGGGCGGTTCCCCCTGCCACTTTCTCCACTTCTGCGGGGGAGCGGCACACCGCCGGCCGGCTCTCTCGGGGGCTGCACAGGTGTTCCTTCAGATAGATGTTCCCCTTAGATGTTCCTGGTGCATGTTGTCTCTCTCCTCCTTTATAGTCCTCTTCCACCAATCCCAACTCTGCTACCCACACGCCGAGTACGCTGCTCTCCTCCAATCAGGAGTAGGTCCTACAGTTTATTGGTTGAACTGGAGGCAGCTGTGTAGAAGCTGTTTCTCCCTTCTCAGCGCCATATTGTGGGAGAGCAGATGCATAGAATAAGTCTTAATTCCAGTAACTTAGTCTAGTCCGAGTTGCTCCCCACAACACTACAGTGTTATTTATATTATATTAGTGTTAAAAGTAATCTAGAGGTGATTTAAAGTGTATAGAACTATGTGCACAGGTTAAAAAAAAGTACTATGCCATCTTATATAAGGGGCTACAGAATTCTTGTACTTTTGCATCCATGGGGGTCCTGGGACCAATCCCTCAAGAATATTGTGTTCATATTGACTGTGTAGACTGCTTTGTGGGTAATTAGCTTTGAGTGATCTGTTTCACAATGTTTTTGTAAAACTGTGAGTTAGGAAAAATGGTGCAGTTTTAGTGATATCTTCCTTTCATATGTTGAAGTTCTTGGTTGCCAGAGCAACCATTTACAGTAAAAATCATTCAGTGTTGAAATTCAGAATGTTTATTTGAAATCCAAAGTGACTGCCCTAAAATGATAATTTTAGACAACTATTCTCCAAGTTGGCATTTACCTCAGGAACGATGTTTATGTGGCTATCCTAGTAAATTAGTTAGAAACAAGATGCTTCCTTATTAGAATTAATGATTTAATAAGCTGTTTGTTTAACCACAGTCACTCGTGGTTTTTTTTTTTTTTTTTAATTTTTTATTTATTTTTTATTTATTTTTAACTTTTATATAATGAATATAAATTTCCAAAGTACGATTTATGGATTACAATGGCTTACCCCCCATACCGTCCCTCCCACCCACAACCCTCCCCTTTCCCACTCCCTCTCCCCTTCCATTCACATCAAGATTCATTTTCGATTATCTTAATATACAGAAGATCAGCTTAGTATACATTAAGTAAGGCTTTCAACAGTTTGCTCCCACACAGAAACATAAAGTGAAAAATAATAGATGATTTTTTTTAATGATGATGAAATCAGATCAGACCTATTGTCATGTTTAATCCCAGTGAGAGTCAAGTTGGGAGTTGATAGTTTCTTTTCTTTTCTTTTTTTTTTTTTTTTTTTTTTTTACAGAGGATCAGTTTAGTATGCATTAAGTAAAGATTTCAACAGTTTGCACCCCCATAGAAACACAAAGTGAAATATATTATTTGAGTACTCATTATAGCATTAAATCTCAATGCACAGCACATTAAGGACAGAGATCCTACATGAGGAGTAAGTGCACAGTGACTCCTGTTGTTGACTTTACCAATTGACACTCCTGTCTATGGCATCAGTAATCTCCCTATGCTCCAGTCATGAGTTTCCAAGGCTATGGAAGCCCCTTGAGTTCTCCGACTCTTATCTTGTTTAGACAAGGTCATAGTCAGAGTGGAGGTTCTCTCCTCCCTTCAGAGAAAGGAACCACTCGTGGTTTTATGAGTTTAAAATCTATTTAATTTCTTGATACAAATAATAGCCATTTCCACACCATCTGTTGTAAAATGGACTATGCTTCTATTCCCCACAATTCTTGTCTATGTTTTGGAGACCAAAGCCACGTCTGTAGCTTCTGATGACATCTGCATGGGAATCAAGGCCCCTTAGGAGTGAGAAGCCACCCATGCATTGTGATCTGTTAATAAACATTTGGGGGTGGGTGGGCATTTGGTACAATGGTTAAATTGCTACTTGGGATTCCAGCATCCCATATTGGAGTGCCTGGGTTTGAGACCTTTCCAATTATAGCTTCCTACTAAGGCACACCCTAGGAGGCAGCAGTGATGGCTGAAGTTCTTGAGTCCCCGCCACCCACAGGGGAGCTCCAGATTGAATTCAGGACTCCTGGCATTGGAGAGTGATCCAGTGATTGAAAGATCTCTGTCTGTATAAAGTCCTGCCTTTCAAATAAATAAATAAATAATAAAAATGAAAGAGTTACACAGAGAGGCAGAGAGAGAGAGAGAGGGGTCTTCCATCTGCTGGTTCACTCGCCAGATGGCCACAACAGCCAGAGCTGAGCTGATCCAAAGCCAGAAGCTTCTTCCAGGTCTCCCACATGTGTGCAGGGGCCCAAGGATTTGGGCCACCTTTTACTGCTTTCCCAGGCCACAGCAGAGAGCTGAATTGGAAGTGGAGCACCCAGGACTTGAATCAGCACCCATATGGGATCCCAGCACAGCAGGCGGTGGCTTTACCCGCTATGCCACAGCAGTGGCCCCAAATAATTTTTTTTTTAAAGAGAAATGTGTAAAGATAAGTGATGGTGCAGAGATACTGATTTCAATCATGTATCCAGATAATATCCCGATAGGATGGTAATTGTAGTGATGATAACAGACTTTATAGAGGGCGAGGTGCCTGGTGCCGGGCAGATGCTGTGCTAACCAGTAACTCCCAGGACTGCCCCACGGGGTCAGCACTTTGGGAGTGTCATCCTCACTGACAGCTGGGGAAACTGCAGCTCTGCCAGCTGACTGAGGCTCCAGTTACCAAAGGAAGAGTTGAGATTCTAACAGAACCTTAGATTCATTTTCTAGGGCATCCATACAAAAATCCCATATGCTGGGTGCCTGGGGGGCTTCGACAATAGAAGTATATGTTCGCACAGTCTTGGAGACCAGAAGTCCAAGATCAAGGCAACAGCAGGTTGGTTTCTTCTGAGGACCCTCTCATCAGTTCACAGACGGCAGTCTTCTTGCTGTCTTCACAGGGTTTCCCTCGGCCTGTGTCCCAATCCTCTTCTTATAAGGACGCCAGTCATGTTGGATTAGGGCTCGCCACAATGAACTCACTGAACCTCAGTTATCTCTTTAGATATCTTCTCTCCAAATACAGCCACGATCTCAGGACCTGAACATAGGCATCTTGGGGGCAGGGAGGCACAATTCAGTCCCAAAGTCCTTCAACCCTCAGGTATATGTATGGCCTATAAGAGGAAACATCAAGGTAGCTCGACCTTTCCACTCAGGTATGAATTAGCTTTTCCCCAACTAATTTCCTGCAGAAATATTTTGATGATGAAACTAATGGAGAAATTTGAGGGCTCTGCATCCATAGGGAAGGATGAAAAGCCACCAAAAGTGGGAGCAGGGCAGGGGACCCAGGGATGCTGAAGACATCTCTTTATTTGCTGCTTTTCGTAGGACCAAACTTCTGGAAGTAAATTAAACACAAGTGCATTTTCCATTTTTGCTTCTATATTTTGTCTTTCTAATTTGTTCTTATTTTTTGTTCTGAAAGCATCATTGCTATCCAGCCAAGCTGGTAGGCCCCTCAGCAACTGGAGAAGCTCCCTAATTAAAATCATTGTCACTTCTAAAACAGAACAATAGGGGTGGGCATTTGGCCTAGTAGTTAAGACACCACATGAGATGCCCCTACCCCAGATTGGAGTTCTTAGGTTTGAGTCCTGGCTTTTCTTCTGATTCCAGCTTCCTGCTAACTAACAAGTATCCTGGGAGGTAGTGGTTAATGGCTCAAGTACTTGGATCCATTTCACCCATGTGGAAAACCTGGATTGAGTTCCAGATAGCTGGCTTCAGGCTGGCCCAGTTCCAGTGGATGTATGATACCTTTCTCTCTCCCTCTCTCTCTCTCACTCTCTCTTTCTCTCTTCCTATGAAAATAAATAAATTAATTAAAAAACTGTAGACTTCAGTGGCTTTTCATTCTTCCCTTATGGATGCAGAGCCCTCAATTTAATTAAATAAATTAATTAAAAAATTGTAGATGAAATGCAGAAATTGTTAGAATGTTTATCTCCTTTTTTTTAAGTGGACACAGAATGTTTAATAAGAATTCACAGGATACCAAGCAACATCAGGGATAAGTTTTTCTGGTGAATTCCCATTATAACTGCTTCATTGAAAGAAGCGATCATGTGGCCTGGCACTGAAGATGCCTGTGTCCCCGTCAGAGTTCCTGGGTTCAGTGCCCACCTTTGGCTTCTGATTCCAATTCACGCTAATGCAGCCCCTAGCAGGCAGTGGTGATGGCTCAGTTGTATCCCTGACACCTGTGTGGGAGGCCTGCATTGAGTTCCTGACTCCTGGCTTTGGCCTACCTCATCCCCAGCAATTGTGGGCATTTGGGGAGTGAACCAACAGACGGAAGCTCTCTGTCAACAAAAACAGGCAAGCAAAACAGAATAGTGCCTACAACCTGCCTTCCAACGGTCCTTATTCTGCAATCTCTTGAGGGCAAAATCCAATACAGATCCTCCATCCTTATCACTCAAGAGCTAGGTTCTCCCATTCCTCCTATGCCAGGGAGTTTTTCCATGACAGGTACTGCTAAATTGGCCACTGATCCAGAGGCAAAATGAACTACTAATTTACTTTGGTCTCTGGGCTTGTTAATACTGCTGCTTGACAGCCTGTTAAGATGCATATGAGCAGAAAGGCTTAATGGACTTCAGCTGGCATGCCAGCACCACATGATTGATTGGTTGTGATTGTCTAATCAAGGGAAGCATGGAGAAGGTTGTGAGACTGGAAAAAAAAAAAAAGAAGAAGAAGAAGAAGAAGATGAAGAAGAAGGGACACCATAGTCTGAGGTCCACTGTGGGAGAGGAAGTCGTGGCACAATTGTAAATGATCTTTTCATGAGGGCTACTATCTGTTGTGAGCTTGAATTTTGCTAGGCACTGGGTTACGGCGGGTTGATGAGTTATCTCACTGAACCTGCCCAACAGTACAGGATAGGTGCTATGCTTAACATCCCCACAGGAAGGACAAAGAAACTTGGACACAGTGGGCTTAAATAGCAAGCCCAAGGTCACCTAGTCAGTAAGAGGCAAAATAGGGATTTGAACCCTGGCAGTCATGATAGAGATTCTTTGAAACAACTCAGTCAGGGTGTGGGATAAGGACTTGAGCTGAGGTGGCCACAAGTAAGGCTGTAGCACTCCAACCACCAGGAAACTGCAGGATACCACCAAGGCCCAGCAGGTGCCACTGCCTCACACATACTCTCAGTACAGCCCATGATACTTAATGAGCGCTCCATCTGTGCGAAACATCTGAGGATGCAGTGGTGAGTACACTGGAGTTCCCTCAGGTTGAGGAAGGCAGAAAATAAACACATGAACAAAGGACACAATGTTAGGTCCAGATAAGTGATGTAGAGATGCTTAAAGAGGGTTCCTGGGTAGGACTGAGTGGGGGGATGATGACATCTCTGGAGAGACACTTAAGAGATGGGAAGGAAGCAGCTGCAGGAAAGCCTGGGGACAAGCGTCCCAGAAAGGGGACAGTGAATACAAAACCCCTGATGGCTAAGAACCTCATGATAGCTGAGGGAAAAAGCTCCATCTTGTTCTTTTTTTTTTTTTTTTTTTTTTTTTTTTTTTTTTTTTTGACAGGCAGAGTGGACAGTGAGAGAGAGAGACAGAGAGAGAAAGGTCTTCCTTTGCCGTTGGTTCACCCTCCAATGGCCGCCGCTGCAGCCGGCGCACCGCGCTGATCCTGGCAGGAGCCAGGAGCCAGGTGCTTTTCCTGGTCTCCCATGGGGTGCAGGGCCCAAGCACCTGGGCCATCCTCCACTGCACTCCCTGGCCATAGCAGAGAGCTGGCCTGGAAGAGGGGCAACCGGGACAGAATCCGGCGCCCCAACCGGGACTAGAACCCGGTGTGCCGGCGCCGCAAGGTGGAGGATTAGCCTATTGAGCCACGGCGCCGGCTCCATCTTGTTCTTTTTCAAGACTGAAGACATGGGTGCCGGTGCTGTGGCGTAGTAGGCTAAGCCTCTGCTTGCAATGCTGGCCTCCCATATGGGTGCCGATTCAAGTCATGGCTGCTCCTCTTCCCATCCAGCTCTCTGCTTATAGCTTGGGGAAGCAGCGGAGGATGGTCCAAGTGCTCAGGCTCTGCATCCATGTGGGAGACCTGAAAGAAGCTCCTGCTTCTGATTGGCCCAGCTCCAGCCATTGCGGCCATTTGGGGAATGAACCAGTGTATGGAAGACCTCTCTCTCTCTCTCTCTCCCTCTCTGTCTGTAACTCTACCTCTCAAATAAATAAATAAATAAATAAATTTTAAAAGAAAATAAAGACTAAAGACATGGTGAAGCTTCAGTGACTGTCTGGGGTTCAGCTCCCCTGCCCAAAACCACGTGGTACAGCAGACAGAGGCTAGCAATTGGAGCTGTCCTTTCTCCCCTCCACCTGCGGAACGTCCCTATGTTGATTAATCTGTGCTGGGACACGCATTCCTAGACTTTCAGCTTCGTGCACTACTGCAGCAAGTTGCCAAGAGAACAGAACTTACAGAATGTCTTGGAGAAAGAGTCTGTTGATAATATGCTGTCACACTGTGAACCAACTAGCATCAGAGAGAAAATATGTTCCTGAAGACAACTTAAGGAGTTCATCTTCATAGAAACTATGTTGGAAAGCAAGAAAAGGAGGAGTCGTTTTTTCCCTAGTCTTGAGACATTAATTGTGTTTCCCATTAAGTGGATGCACCTGGACCTAATCACGTGATCTAAGCTGGGGCAGGGCTGCAGAGGGGAGGGCACCTCAGCTTGCAGGATTCGGTGACCTAGTAAGGCTCCCCCACCCCAGTCTTTTCCAACATTGAGGCTGACTTACATTAGTATAATGTTGTATTATTTGCTATTATTATATTTAAATTATTTGTGGTTATTGAAGTTATTATTTATGATTAATCATTAGTTTATTGGTTTAAATTCAAAGAAGCACATGCATTTCAGAATTCTTGTAAATAGGCTGACTATTGGCTTAAAGACTGAATTAACCTTTGCAAAATGGCTTAAAATCCTCCTCCAGAGATCAAACCTTTATCATTGCTGTCCCTCATGCCCATGCTTATTCAAGAAGCATTTACCAAGCCCCAACTAAGTACCCAGTGTAAGGCAAAGAGTGCAGATTGGTAACTCCTCACAGGGCACCAAACGTAAGGTGAAGGGGTGCAGAACAGAGAGAGATAGAATGTGAACTCACAGCCAGACCAAATTTATTCAGAGAAAAATAAGTTTGCAGAGGTTGACCAACTGCCAGCATGTTCACAGACCAAAAGAACACATGGCAGAGGGCCCAGACCCCAGCAGGCTAGGCCTTTTTATATCTTAGGTGGGCTAGGCGTGGGGGGCAGTAGAAAGAAATGAGCTTCTCCATACTGGTTCTTCAAGTTTGGCCCATTGGCTTCCAAACCTGGGGAGGAAGGTAGGGGGTGAGATGGGGAACAAACAGGGTGTGAGACTGAACTGGTCTCTTGAAAGTAGGCAGGGACAACAAGAACCTAAAATGGCTAAGGCTTATGTCCTTGTTCCATCACCCAGGAAGTGCCAGATTCCGAGAGATAAAGTTACAAGGAGAGAAATGCTCCTCTACCCTTAGGAAGCAAGTACTTGGCTGGTGCTAAGGAGCTGAAAGAGCGAAAGAGCAAATCTAGAGCAATTCAGTAAGAAATGACAGTCACAGAGATCGAATAGAGCTTTGTAGATCATCTTCACATACCTTTCCTGTTTCAGGGCCACATTGGTCTTGATGGTGTCATCCCCATTTCCTGGTGAGGAAACAGAGGCCTTAAGAGGTTATATGCTGAAGACAACTAGTAATGGGCACAGACAAAACACTGTAGCCGTTCAGAGCATGGGCTCTGAAAGCAGTTTAATTTCAGATTCAGCTTGGGCAAATTCCTTACCCCCTGTAGGCCTCAGTTTCCCTGTTTGTAAGAATGATAGTGACATTCAGTTCCTCCAGGTGTTGAATTAAATGTGAAATGTGTTGCAGGTGCTTTAGCAAAAAGCTAGTAGCACAGTGTGCCATCACTTCTTGTTAGGAGGAAGTGGCTGAGCTGAGATTAGATCAGGATTCCAGTACAAAGCCCTGTGTGCCATGTGGACTCTGGTGTCTCCGCTGAGGTTAAAAACACAGCTCACTAACTTACAGCATGGACCATGGGCACGTTACTTCACAGCTCTGTGTCTGTTTCCTCATTTGGAAAATGGGGATAACATCAGCTACCTCCAAGGCCACTGTAAAGAAAAAATTATTTATTATACAGACAGCTCTAAGGATGGTGCTTGGTACCAGTAAGTTCCCTAAAGGAATTCACCATAAAAGATGAAAGATGGAGGTGGGGTGTGTTTACTGAGCGAGCAGCACTTGTCACTTACATCGGGAGGGAACAAACGGCAACAGGAACTGAGGGGGCACCTACTGCAGATCACCCACCTTGCAAGGTTGGGGGTGGCTTCGTGGCTGGATTTGCAAGCCTGCCTCCACCTCCTCTCCTGCGCCTGTCAAAACTGCAGGGGCTGCTGAACAACACACGAAAAATCTGATTTGCAATAAACTCATTTTTTTTTTTCAAAATACATCCGTCCACACTGGAAGGTGGCAAAATACGTTGAGAATTCACAGTCCCGGGTAGAGGGGATGACCTTGTCAGCTTGTCCTGTCAACAGGCATCCATGTCTGAGCGTTGTCATCATCACAGAGCTGCTTACTCTCTGCCAGGCTTGACTGTTGCTCTCTCAAGTGGGAACTGCAAGATTCTCTAACAGGAGAAGAAAGCTTTACCGAGCCCCAGCTGTTGGGAAAAGCCGTAGCCCTTGACTGTGTCAACTGGAAGTTTTTGTCTCTGTGTGCTCTTAGATGCCTTTTGCTTCAGGTCCCCAAGGTCCCTTTCCCCTCAGCCCCTCTGCGGCACTTGTCATTCCCTTCCTCTTCTTCCAGGGCCCTGCGCTTTAATGGAGCAGGAATTGGGTCAGCTTTGTTTGCTGCTCTGTAAGCACCTGTTCCATGAAGCTCACATTTACTGTAGGATTATCAGATGTTTACGTACCTGGCTTCGGTGAGTCCTCACACAACCCCCAAGGATTTTCACTCAGAGCTGCCTGATGACAGAGCCAGGAATTTAAACCTTAACTCTTTCTGTGAGCATGTGCAGAGGGCCTGCCTCTCCTCTTTGTTTTTTGTCATACGAGACCATAGTTTAATTGTATTACATTTTGGGCAGCTCGACAGGGTGAAATACAAGCAGGTTGTAGAATGAGTAAAAAAGATGAGAAAACAATTCTAGATGCAGAATTAAATTAGATGAATCTTGGTGGACAATGAACAGCATTCAAATCAACTTTATTAAAATTTGGGTAAGAAGTGGGTGGATCACTGATTTTGGAGTCAAATCATGGGTTACTAAATACTGATCCCACATGTGACCTCGGGCAAGTTATTTAATCTTTGTAAATTCCTTAATTTCCTCAACTATAAAACAGGATTGATAAAACCTAAACCACAGAGTGGACGTGAGGACTAAACAAACTAACATGTAAAGCTCTTGGTTCATCCTTAGTATTTACTTAGTTGATATTCTCTTTGAATCATACCTCTCTTCAACAGATATGGAATACGGCATTTTTCAACAACTGAAAGATCCACAACATGAATGTAATTTTGTTATAAAAGAAACAACAATCTCTTTCATTTTCTGCCAAGATACATCAGAAAAACTATTTGAAAAAACAAAGGAGACCAGTGAGGCAGAATATGCATTTTTAGTAGTGGCATTCTGCCATTGGGTAAGGTGATTTTTGGAAGGCATTACAGCCTTTTTAGAGTAATTTTTTGGGGGAACCATTGGCAAATAAAAAGAAATTGAGAGGAATTAATAGAATTTCCAGCTTTCAAGAAGAAGCTCCCTTGGTATATGAGGTAGTGCAAGGAGAAGTGAGTGCATGTTTTGAATACAGTAATAACCTTGGTAGATTCAGGTTGAACTTAGAGAAAGCAGATGCAACATAGCTCATTTTGTTCTAGAGGGTTCCAGTTTCCTGTCCAGTCAGTGGTGCTCACTGTTAAAATCAGCCATCTTGGAAAAGAGATGATGCATATGTGGGCATATTTTTGTTGTGTTGCCAGATATGAAAAGGTCATACTGGAATGGGTGTTTTCCTAGTGGTTTAGATGTGGATTAAGACATCTGTGTCCCATGTCAGAGTGCCTGGGTTCCATGCCCAACTCCAGCTCCTGACTCCAGCTTCCTGCTAATGCAGACCTTCTGAAATGTCATGATGACACACGTGGGAGATGTGCATTGAATTTGTGGCTCCCAGCTTCAGCCTGAGCCAGTCCCAGCCATTGAAAACATTTGGGGAATGAACCAGTGGATAGGAATTTCTCTTTTTTCCTCTCAAATAAATTTTTAAAAAATGTTTTTAAAGGTCATGCCCATAAAATATGACATGATATTATTGCTTTATCCACAGATTGGCTTTGGGAATAGTGATTCTGAAAAGAGCTTTCTTAAAGTTGTTTAATTATAGGCAGAAATATTAATGAAAATGGTAGATAATTTTCTGGTGAAAACAGATCCAGATGTCAAAACAAAGATGCATTTAATGTAGACTCAAGAACTATTTTTCTTTCATTAGAGGTACTGTTGAGCACTTCCTCTTGGCAACCTCTGCCATGTAGATTTTAGTAATAACATATGGAGAAATTATCAAGTTCCATCCGTTAGGTAAATGTGATTTATCTTTTTCATTTTTTAACCAAATGGCTTGATGGTTTTCACAAAGAAAGATGTTTTACTTGAGTTAAATGACTAATGGTACAATTTGTTTTACATCACCACAAAAAGAAGAGCAATTGACTTGAGAGTTTGTTTGGAAAGGATTTTCGAAGAACCATCCATCTTCTGAGAAGGGGGCACACGCTGCATGAATCAAAGCCCTAATCAGTCCTCCTTTGTTTTGGAAAATCAAAGAGTGTTTAAAACAATTTAAAAAACCAAAATGTAGAGAAAGGTAGTTTCTAGAAAAGGCATTGAGCAGGTATATTTATAAGTTAGGCATTTACAATATTAATATTAGCATTTTTTCCCTTTCCTATAGGCTTTTAAAATGTAAAAGTGAAACCAGTAAATTTATTAGCTTTATGCCATATTGTAAAAATGCCTGTAGTTTTGTTTGAAAAATAAAAGTAAATGCATATTCAGGCATTTTCATCTAGATCCAAAGAGCCCCTGCGCTTTCCTGAAAAATTCTTTTACCACAAGTAATTATGGTTGGTACAATTCTCTGTTCTGTATTTGAAACCAGTTCAGTGTTAACTAAGATCCTGAGCAGCTGATAAACCTGGGGTACAATGGGAGGGCAAAAACCTCCAACACTGATGGCTCAGGAAACCCTCCCAGATTGTTTTTCTCTGCCTTCCTCACAATCGCTGGCCCTGGATGGCCAGGCCATAGAAACCAATGTAGCCTGACTCCAAAAATACCCAAAAATCCCACCCTCTAGAATCTTGAAACCAGTCATTTCAAAAAATAGGTACTGCTTGGACCCTTTGTTCTTCAAAGGGATACCTATATGTCTCTATCTGTGCATTTGATTCTCTATTGTAAATAATGGAGATAGCTAAAAAAAAAAAAAAGACCAAAAGAAACAACTAATTTTTTTAGATTTATATTATTTAATTGAAGTATAGAGTTACAGAGAGAGAGGTAGAGACGCAGAGAGAGAGAGAGAGAGAGAGGTCTTCCATCTGCTGTTTCACTCCCCAAATGGCTGCCAATGGCAGGAGCTGAACCCATCTGAAGCTAGGAGCCAGAAGCTTATTCCATGTCTCCCATGTGCAAGGACCCAAGCACATGGGTCATCCTCCACTGATTTCCTAGGCACATTAGTGGGGAGTTGGATTGGAAGTGGAGCAGCTGGGACTTGTACCAATGTTCACATGGGATGCCAGTGCTGCAGGCTGGGGCTTTAAACTGCTGTGCTACAGTGCTGCCCCCAACTAAATTCTTTAAAAAAGCATATTCACATTTATAAAAGCTATGCTAAACGCCAGCGCCGCGGCTCACTAGGCTAATCCTCCGCCTTGCGGCGCCGGTACACCGGGTTCTAGTCCCGGTCAGGGCGCCGGATTCTGTCCTGGTTGCCTCTCTTCCAGACCAGCTCTCTGCTGTGGCCAGGGAGTGCAGTGGACCATGGTCCAGGTGCTTGGGCCCTGTACCCCATGGGAGACCAGGAGAAGCACCTGGCTCCTGCCATCGGATCAGCGCGGTGCGCCGGCTGCAGCGGCGGCCATTGGAGGGTGAACCAACGGCAAAAGGAAGACCTTTCTCTCTGTCTCTCTCTCTCACTGTCCACTCTGCCTGTCAAAAAAAAAAAAAAAAAAAAAAAAAAAAAAAAAAAAAAAAAGCTATGCTAAACTACCATGAGAACAGTAGATTATCCTAAACTTAATGGTAGATTCTATTTTTTTTTTTTTTATTTTTTTTTTTTTTATTTTTATTTTTTTTTTTTTTGACAGGCAGAGTGGACAGTGAGAGAGAGAGACAGAGAGAAAGATCTTCCTTTTGCCGTTGGTTCACCCTCCAATGGCCGCCGCGGCTGGCGCGCTGCGGCCGGCGCACCGCGCTGATCCGATGGCAGGAGCCAGGAGCCAGGTGCTTTTCCTGGTCTCCCATGGGGTGCAGGGCCCAAGCACCTGGGCCATCCTCCACTGCACTCCCTGGCCACAGCAGAGGGCTGGGTAGATTCTATTTTTAAAGAGAGTGGGTATCAATTAATAAGTACAAGTAGTTTAGAAATATATTCATGTTTCTGAAAAAGATAAGTTGGAAGGTATAGTTAAATCAGTTAGCTATTGCTGTGTAACAAACTACTATAAAATTCAGTGGTTAGAACAACTGCTTGTGTTCTTCCCTGGTTCTGCTGGGCAGGGCTTTGATCTTGGATGAGGCTGACTCACTGGCATGACAGTTTGTTGGCAGTTTGCTGATCTATGACAGCTGCGGCTGCCATTACTGGTTCCCATTCAGGGAACCTGAAGGAGGCATAAATAGACTAACTTCAAGGCTGCATGTGTGTGTGTGTGTGAGAGAGAGAGAGAGATGCTCCACTCCTCAGATGGACACAACAGCTAGGGCTGGGACAGGCCAACGCCAGGAGCCTAGAACTCTTTCCATGTCTCCCACATCGGTGGCAGGGACTCAAACACTTGGGCCATCTTCTGCTGCTTTCCCAGTCATATTAGCAGGGAGCTGATCAGGAGTGGAAGTGCCAGGCCTCACACCAGAACTCAAATTGGATGTGGTTGTCACAGGTAGTAGCTTAACCCAATGCATCGCAATGCCAGCCCCAAGTTTGATACTTTCTAATTGGCCAAAACATGCCAAGTGGCCAATAAGAAATTAGATGAGAACTAAATGACAAAGAGCATGCATAAGTGGAGTAGTTAACTGGGAAATGTAAGGCACTCAATCTACCAGTGCTGGGTAGCAAAAGTGAGTAAAAATTAATGCAGTGCAGAATACCTTAGCATTAACTAAAAAATTAATCATGATGATATGAAATATTCAAGGGTGGGTGTTTGGCACAGCAGTTAAGATGCTGTTTGGAACACCCACATCCCATATTGGATTGCCCCGATTCCAGTCCTGGCTTTACTTCCAATTACAGCTTCCTGCTAACGCACACCCTAGGAAGCAGCAGGTGATAACTCAAGTACTTAGGTCTCTGCAATCTACGTGGGAAACCCAGATGGATTTTCAAGCTTTGGCCTGGTCTACCCCTGGCTGCTCTGGGATTTAAGGAAAGAAGCAGTGGGTAGATGATCTCTCTCTGTCTCTCTGCCCTTCAAATAATTTTTTAATGAAATAGATATGAAATACTCTAAGAAGGTTTCCTGCAGGAGAATGAAACGAATCAGATGGGAGAAAGATATATTGTGTGAATCAGTCATGTTTCATTTACTTGATCATTTACGGAAGCAATTCCTAATTGATGGACATGTATGTTTTTGCTCTGTCATTGGCAATGAATTCCTTGATAGATGTACTCTTGGGATATGGCACCACAGAATGTCGGTGCCCAGGCATGATCAGTGGTAGACTCCCTACCTTATTACTGCGACCTCTTATATTCAAATCTCCTGCCCTTGTGTGTGAATGTGGTCTGCGACCTACTGCAATCCAATGGAACACAGGAAAGGGGATGGATTGTAGCCCCGGTGATTGTGTTCCATGACATTAAGTAGCTTTCTCTGTTGTAGACTCTTGCTCATTCTCTCTTGCTGGTGTTATATAAGGTAGTCTTAAAAAACTTCATAGAAATGCATAATATGAAAATTTACACATGCATTTCAAATTTAGGGTACCAAATAAATTCACCTTTTAATTCCATTTCCCATAAATTTTTAAAAAAGGGCTTATAAATTTATTCAGAAGGCAGAGTTACAGACAGGCAGAGAGGGGGCGGGGTTCCATTCCTCCGGTTCACTCCCCAATGGGCTGCAACAGCCTGAGCTGCGCTGATCTGAAGCCAGGAGCCAGGAGCTTCTTCCAGTTCTCTTACATGGGTGCAGGGGCCCAAGGACTTGGGCCATCTTCTACTGCTTTCCCAGATCATAGCAGAGAACTGGATCAGAAGTGGAGCATCCAGGACTTGGCACCCATATGGGATGCCGGCACTGCAGGTGGCAGCTTTACCTGCTACGCCACAGCACCAGCCCCCATGGATGTTTTGAAGTATCTGCTCCAACCCAAGTGGTTGTATTGTGAGCTGCCTCAGGAGCGGGCCAAGTGACCTGCTGCAGCTGAGAACACTCTCTAGCAGACATGGCAAGAAACAGAAACCCTCAGTTCGATGCATGCAAAAAGATGAATTCTGCCCACAGCCTGAGTGAGACTGGAGGCAAATTTCCCCCTAGTCAAGACTCTAGATGAGAACACAGTTCAGTTCACATACAGACTACAGCCCCGTGGGAGACCCAGTGCAGAGTACCCAGCTAAGGCTACCTGGAATCATGGCCCATGGAAGCTGTGACATGATAAAGATGTGGGTGTAATTCACAAATCATATAATTTGCTCACTTAAAATGCACCCTTCAATGATATTAGTATAGTCATGGAGTTTAAAACCATCACCACAATCAATATTAGAATACCTCATCTCCCCAAAAATTCCACTCAAAATGCCTGACCTGATTTCAACATTTTTTGCACCAAAATAAATTTATCTTTTTATTCCATTTTTCCACAAAATTTAAAAAAAATTTTCCTTGTCATTATTTATTTGAGAGCGAGAGACAGAGCGAGAGCAAGAGAGAGAGCGAGAGAAAGTGCACAAGCTTCTATCTGCTGGTTCATTCCCCAAATACTCTCAAGTGTTGGGACTGAACCCAAAACCAGGGGCTGAGAACTCATTATTCTGGGCTACTGTGTGGAGGGCAGGGATCCAACTACTTGAACCCTCACCACTGTTTCCCAGGATCTGCTTCAGCAGGAAGCTAGAGTTGAGAATCTAACCCAGACATTCCAATATGGAATGTGGGAATCTTAACCACTAGGCTGAACAGCCACCCAACCACAGACTTTTACAAGTACGATCATGCTAGTTAGGGTTCTCCAGAGAAACAGAACCAACAGGATACACACACACTCACATTCATAAAGAACTGGCTCATATGATAATGGAGACCAAGAAGTCCTACATCCTGCCATCTGCAAGCTGGGGCCCAAGTTTGGCATTGTCCAGTGTAAACCCAAAGGCCTTAGAATCAGGGGAGCTGATGGTACCAACCCCGGTCCCAGGGCAGAAGATTGTCGGCTGCAGCTCAAGCAGTGACATAGAAAACAAAAGGAGGAGGATGAGTACCCCCTTCCTCCTCCTTTTGTTCTCTTCAGACCCTTAACAGAGTGGATGATCCCACCCACATGGAGGAGGGTAGTCTATTTCACTGGGTCCACTGATTCACATGCAAACCCCATCCAAAAACACCCTCAAAATACATCCAGAAACCACGGATAATCTGGGCAACCCAGGGTCAACTCAAGCTGACTCATGAAATAGGCTATCATAGAAGCACACATGCACAGAGATAGCCCTTTGTTGCTTTTGCTAAAGGACACTTAGACTCAAGGAGCATTCCTTTAAGAATAATACAAGCAATACTACTAAAACTATAAGAATCCAATCAATTTTGCTATTAGATCAATCACTTTGCAGCTAGAGACTGGGAAAAGTTGCTTTATCACCAGACCTCAGTCCACTGGGCTAAATATGAGCAGTGACTGGCTTGCTCCTGCATTTCTTGCTCAGGCTGGGAGGAAGGGGCCAAGGCCTTTTTGTTGCAGACTAAAACTGAAGACTGGGCCAGAGAACTCATCCAACCTACATTTCCATGTTTTCACGAGAGCATCATAATTAAACTGATAGAAGGACTCGGAAAAGAAACTGAATCCATCCTCATCTGGTGTGAGTTGAACATAGACAGCGTGTGGTTGTGATAGAAATGCTCCAGACCGACCTGCTTCTGGAAACCTTGCAGGCCTACCACTGTTGCCATGGCAACTGCTGGAGCCTTTGATTGTCTTGGCCCTTCCGCCAGTACTTGACCACCGAAGTGTGACTTCTGCAGCTTATGAGTATCCTGAGAGGAATCGTGTCCTCCCTCTACTGCTTGGAGGAAAGCTCCTATTTTGGGTCTGATGCCTTTTGTCTGTGGATGATGCTCAGATGGGCTGGGTTGCTCTGCTCAGGCAGGCTGCTTATGTAGCTTAGGGGTGTGAAGGGGCCTGGTGTGATTCCTACAGTGGAGAGACAGAGCCCTGGGGGATTAGGAAAGAACTGAATGAAATGCAACTCTTGCAGAAGCACTGGGGTAGGCTCTCAAAGGATGGTTTCATTACAATGTTTCAGACATAACCAACTACCAAGACAGAAATATCAGGGAACAAGATAAAAAATGCTGTTTTCAATTTCCAATTACATTCCTGATTGCCTAGGTTCATGGATTAAATACAAGAGAAACTAAATAGTATTTTTAAACAGTCTTTTTAGGCTTTATTTTTAAAAAGAGTTTGTTTACTTGAGAGGCAGAGTTACAGACAAAGAGAGGAAGAGACAGAGGGAAAGGCCTTCCATCCACTGGTTAACTTCCCAAATGGCTGCGAAGGCCGGAACTGGGTTGATCCTAAGCCAGGACTCAGGAGCTTCTTCTGGGTCTCCCATGTGGGTACAGGGGCCCAAGTACTTGGGCCATTTTCCACTGCTTTCGTAGGCCATGAGCAGAGAGCTGTATCAGAAAAGGAGCAGGCTGGGACACAAACCAGCACCCATATAGGATGCCGGCACTGCAGGCAGAGGCTCAGCCTACTGTGCCACAGTGCCAGCCCCTTAGGCTTTATTTTAATTCAGACATTTTTCATGTCATTGAACTATGTGATTCTGACAGTAAACTCTTTTTTAAAGTTTTACTCATTTTATTTATTTGAAAGGCAGAGACACATAGATGGGAGATCTTCCATCTGCTTTTCACTCTTCAAATGCTTGTAACGGCCAGTGCTGAGCCAGGCCAAAGTCAGGGCCTGAAACTTAATCCATGTCTTCCACATGGGTGGCAGGAATCCAAGTACTTTGACCATCACTTACTACCTCCCAGGGTAGGCATTAGCTAGAAGCTGAAATCAGAAGTAGAGGCAAGGCTCAAATCCAAGGACTCTGATATGGGATGTGCGTATCCCAAGGAATATCTCAGCTACCATGCCAATGCTAACGACTATTATCATGAACTTTTCTTTACAAAGAGAAATCATTTTGTGAGAAATTGGGAATAAATCCTTATATTTAAAATGGCTCCTTCCTTCCTATTTTAATTAGTCACATTATTAAAATTCACAGGAGTGTGTAAAAGGCACTGGGTCTAGGATCAGTCAGATCTTATTGTGCAGAGAACCAATTTGTTTTCTGGATAATAAGGGTTTAGGAATTTCTAATTTATGGCCACTATCACTTGGCTGTGTTTCATAATTTTGCATTGATTGATTGTATTAATGGATAGGAATTAAATCACTGTTAGCAAACTCCAGTAGAAAATTGATAACATCACTGTCTTACCTACTTTGTCAGAGAAGAGAAATGAAGATGAATTGAGTTTATTCTTTCCTTCCTAGAGGAATTTGGCTAGAGTAATTATTCACTGCCTAAAAATTGGCTGTAAAACATGGGAGAACACTGAAAAAGGGGCTGGAAGGGATGATTAAAGAATGTATCTACATACTGAGAGGTCCAAAGATGGTGGTATATTAACAGGCCATCCAAGTCACGTGGGGCAAAATAGATAGTTAAAAAGGAGAGAAGATAAATTCTGGAGACAGAGCTGTGGGAAATTCTCAATGGGAACCCCAGGAGAGCAATAGGGACTGGGCAGGTCCATCCTGAAAGAGCAAATAAAAAAGGGAAGCAGTGGAGGTTCAGACTAGGGAGGTTGGTGCCAGCTCCCAGAGGACCAGGTGACATGGGAAATGACAGGTCCACGGAGCTGCAAATAGCAGTGGGAGGGAAAGCTTGGCAAACTGCTTTTGAAGTTCCATGTGGAAAAAGCAGAAGGTATAGAGGAACAGAGAGGTTGGGGACCCCCCTGACCCTTCTTTCCCCACCCAGACCTGCACCTGGCTGGGAGAAGCCATTTAGTTTGTTTACATTTTTGAATGTGAGCAGGGGATTGTCACCTTTGCCTCACACACACAAACCCATGAATTACGGGGGCCACCTCACCACACCCCTCACCCAGGAACCAGGACCACAACATTTCAGAAGAATTCCTTCTCCACCATGCAAGCTGTACAACAAGGAGAAGCCCTAAATATCAAAAACTTGAGTCTGCTTCATTCACCATTGAGAAGCAAGCCAGGCTACAGCAGGTGGGGCATCGTGCTTCCACTTGCAGCACAGAGACATAGCTGCTCATAACAGAGGGAAAACTCACCACAAGAAAATCTCCACAGGTTAGAGGTGCACTTCATTAAGCAGGGCGATCTAACCCTGAGCACACCAGAGACTAACACCAGGGCATCCCGCAACTGTGAGGAAAAGGGCAGGTCACACCAACAGAAATGAACAGGGTCGCTACACTGCCCTATGGGAGCCTGACATTGGATACCCCTTCCACCTGAGAGTACTGAACAGAGCACCCAGGCCACATCCAGCACACACCACTTGGAACTCACTAAAAGTATAGATGTCCCACTAAATCATACAGACACAAATAAAAGAGAAAAGCAACCAGACAAAAAATATATATACAAATACTGAAACACAAAGGAAAAATCCTAAATAAGAATAAGGAAGACACTATGAGGCCCCCTCCCCCAAAAAAAGAACACTACAACTTTTCAATAATAGAAGGTGAAGATGAAAAGATCAAGGATATGCCAGAAATGGAACTCAAAAAATTGTCAGATACTTAGAAGAAATCAGAAGCAAATTCATGATCTAAATGAAAAGTGCTCCCAAGAAATTGAGATATTAAAGAGAAGTCAGAATGAAATGCTAGAAATGAAGAATTCAATAGATCAAATAACAATGCAGTGGAAAGCCTTAATAAGAGAATATGTGAGACAGAAGAAAGAATATCAGAATTAGAAGACCAAATAAAAAACACGAACGACCCAAAATATGGATCCTAGGAGTTCCTGAAGGCATGAAAAGAGAGAAAGAATTAGAAGGCCTTTTTAATGAAATAATAACAGAAAACTTCCCTAATCTGGAGAAGTAAAGAGACATCCAAGTAAAGGTGTGGGGAGCAACTCGGACTAGACTAAGTTACTGGAATTAAGACTTATTCTATGCATCTGCTCTCCCACAATATGGCGCTGGGAGAGGAGTAAACAGCTTCTGCGCAGCTGCCTCCAGTTCAACCAATAACCTGCAGGAGCTGATCCTGCTCCTGATTGGAGGAGAGCAGCGTACTCGGCGTGTGGGTAGCAGAGTTGGGATTGGTGGAAGAGGACTATAAAGGAGGAGAGAGACAACATGCACCAGGAACACCTGAGGAACACCTGAGCTGCCCCCGAGAGAGCCGGCCGGCGGTGTGCCGCTCCCCCGCGGAAGTGGGGAAAGTGGCAGGGGGAGCCACCCTTCCATGGAGGTGGAAGGACGGCAGTCAACCCAGGAAGAACCAGCAGCAAACCCGGGAAGGGCCGAGCAGACAAAAGAACAGCACAGGGTCCTGTGTCGTTCCTCCGTGAAGAGGGGGAGCGACATAAAGGAAGTACACAGAACTTGCAACAGACACGACCAGAAAAGATCTTCACCATGACACACTATAGTAAAATTCCCCACAGTAAAACAATCAGAAAATATCTTAAAATGTACATCAGAAAAATGCCAACCCAATTAGAATCACTGCAGACATCTCATCAGAAACTCTATAGGCAAGGAAAGAATGGCAAGATGTATTCCAAGTCCTAAGAGAAAAAAAACTATCAACCCAGCATACTATACCCTGCAAAGCACTCATTTATGAATGAAGGAAAAATAAAGACCTTCCATAATAAACAGTAGTTGAAAGAACTTGTCACCACCCATCTCGCCCTACAAAAGATGCTCAAGGATGTGCTACACACAGAAACAGAGACATCACTACTAAAGAAAATGAATGCACAAAATGATCCAGTAAAAGGTAATCCATTTCGGCTGAAATGCCCATGAGAGTATTTCAGGCATGGAAAGCCAAGACACTCTGGGGGAAAAAAAAAAAACCTAAATGAAAGATCTCCACTAGTGAGATCCCAGTGGAAAGAATGGGTCATCAAAGAAGGAGGTACCTTTCTCTGAAGGGAGGAGAGAACTTCCACTTTGACCATGGCCTTGTCTAAATATGATCAGAGTCAGTGAACTCAGGGGGCTTCCATAGCCTTGGCAGCTCATGACAAGAGCCTAGGGTGATTACTGATGCCATAAACAAGAGTGTCAATTTGTTAAGTCAACAATAGGAGTCACTTTGCACTTACTCCTCATGTAGGATCTTTGTCCTTAGTGTGCTGTATATTGAGATTTAATGCTATAACTAGTACTCACACAGTATTTTTCACTTTATGTTTCTGTGTGGGAGCAAACTGTTGAAATCTTTACTTAATGTATGCTAAACTGATCTTCTGTATATAAAGAGAATAGAAAATGAATCATGATGTGAATGGAAGGGGAGAGGGAGTGGATAAGGGGAGGGTTGCGGGTGGGAGGGATGTTATGGGGGGGAAGCCATTGTAATCCATATTCTGTACTTTGGAAATTTATATTCATTAAATAAAAGTTAAAAAAAGAAGTTTAAAAAAAAAGGTAATCCAAAGTAAAAAAATTAGGACTACTAATGGAATATGGCAAGTCACAGTCAGTGCTTAACAATAGTCGTCCTGAATGTAAATGGTCTCAACTCTCCAGTTAAAAGACACAGACTGGGCCAACGCCGTGGCTCACTAGGCTAATCCTCCGCCTGCAGTGACAGCACCCTGGGTTCTAGTCCCGGTTGGGGTGCCGGTTCTGTCCCAGTTGCTCCTCTTCCAATCCAGCTCTCTGCTGTGGCCCTGGAAGGCAGTGGAGGATGGCCCAAGTGCTTGGGCCCTGCACCCACACAGGAGACCAGGAGGAAGCACCTGGATCCTGGCTTCAGATGGGTGCAGTGCGCCAGCTGTTGCAGCCATTTTGGGGGTGAACCAGCAGAAGGAAGATCTTTCTCTCTGTCTCTCTCTCTCTCACTGTCTAACTCTGCCTGTCAAAAAAAGAAAAAGAAAAAGAAAAAAAGACACAGACTGGCTGAATGGATAAAAAAGAAAACCCATCTATTTGCTGCCTTCAAGAAACACATCTTACCAACAAAGATGCATGCAGAGTGAAAGTGAAAGGATGAAAAAAGATAATCCATGCTAATAGAAAACAAAAAAGAGCTGGTGCACCATCCTAATATCAGACAAAATAGACTTCAACACAAAAACTATTAAAAAAGAAAAGGACACTATATAATGATTAAAGAATCAATTCAAAAGGGAGATGTGACTATTATAAATGTATATGCACCTAATTACAGGCTACCTGGCTATCTAAAAGAAATGTTGATGAATTTAAAGGGAGAAATAGATTCAAATACAATATATATATATTTTTTGACAGGCAGAGTGGATAGTGAGAGAGAGAGAGACAGAGAGAAAGGTCTTTCTTTGCCATTGGTTCACCCTCCAATGGCCGCCGCGGCCGGCGCGCTGCGGCCGGCGCACCGTGCTGATCCAATGGCAGGAGCCAGGTACTTCTCCTGGTCTCCCATGGGGTGCAGGCCCAAGTACTTGGGCCATCCTCCGCTGCACTCCCGGGCCACAGCAGAGAGCTGGCCTGGAAGAGGGGCAACCGGGACAGAATCCGGCGCCCCGACCGGGACTAGAACCCGGTGTGCTGGCGCCGCAAGGCGGAGGATTAGCCTAGTGAGCCGCGGCGCTGGCCTCCAATACAATATTAATGGGGGACTTCAATACCTCACTTTCAGCAATAGACAGATAAACCAGACAGAAAATCAACAAGGAAACAACAGAATTAATCAATACTATAGAGCAAATGGACTTAACATATCTACAGAACCTTCTACCCTACAGCCACAGGACACACATTTTTCTCATCAGAGTATGGAACTTTCTGTAGAATTGACAACATGTTGAGCCATAAGGCAAGTCTCAGCCAATTCACAAAAAATCGAAATCTTCCCATGCATATTCTCAGACCACAATGCAATGAAGCTGGAAATCAGCAACTCAGGATTCTCTGGAATGTATGCGAACATATGTAAACTGAACAACAGTCTCTTGAATGAACAGTGGGTAATAGAAGAAATCAAAAGAGGAATAAAAACATTTCTGCAAACAAATGAAATGACAATGCAACCTCTCAAAACTTATGAGGTATGCAAAAACAGTGTTAAGAGGAAAATTTATAGCAATTGGTGCCTGCATCAAGAAACTAGAAAGGCACTAAATGAATGAGCTATGAATGCATTTCAAGGATCTAGAAAAGCAACAGCAAACGAAACCCAAAACTAGTAGGAGAAATGAAATAATTAAAATTAGAGAAGAAAGCAACAAAATTAGAATAAAAAAATACAAAAGATCAGCAAAATGTAGAGCTGGTTTTTTTTTGAAAAAATAAACAAAATTGACACACCTTTGGCCCAACTAATAAAAAAAAAGAGAGAAGACCCAAATCAATAAAATTAGAGATGAAAAATGAAATGTAACAACAGAGACCACAGAAATAAGAAGAAGTAACAGAAATTACTACAGACTCAGAAACCTGGTAGGAAGAATCACTCTATTCCTAAAGTTGCACTTATGAAATTTTTACTCATTAAATAAAGATTTCTTTGGGAAAAAAATATATATATTTAAGTTTTACTTATGTTCCAACATGCTGGAGGTTCAAAGACAGAGCTCGTGGTTTCATATTGCCTTTAGGTCATGTCACCTCCACTGGTGATTCTGCTTGTTTGTGTTCTCTCAGCCTCTCTGGGGCATTTGTCTCAGATGCCATAATACAAATGAATCCTTTAATCAGACTAGCTGAGGTTGCCACCTAGAAGCACAGATATTCCCGCCACAGGGAGACGCTCAGAGTGGAGCAACCCTGAGTCCCTGTTCCCAGCCCAGACTTCACCTGTTAACACAATGGGCCTTCCCTCATGCCTGTGGCAGTGAAGGCTAACGCCCATCAGAGCAGTTGCTATCATTGGCAGTTTATCGAACCCTGCAAAATCACCAACCCTGTTCCCCTATGGACTGAAATTTTTGTTGCTGCTGCTGTTCAGTAAGCCTTTACTGAAGACTTCTTTTTTTAAAGATTTATTTATTTATTTGAAAGAGTTACACAGAGCCGAGAGGCAGAGAGAGAGAGAGAGAGAGAGAGAGAGAGATGGTGTCTTCCATCCGATGGTTCACTCTCCAATTGGCCACAATGGCCAAAGCTGCACCAATCTGAAGCCAGGAACCAGGAGCTTCTTCTGGGTCTCCCACGTGGTGCAGGGGCCCAAGGACTTGGTCCATCTTCTACTGCTTTCCCAGGCCATAGCAGAGAGCTGGATAGGAAGTGGAGCAGCTGGATTTCGAATTGGTGTCCATATGGGATGCTGGCACTTCAGGCCAGGGCATTAACCTGCTGTGCCACAGCACTGGCCTCTGAAGACTTCTTGTTATATTCTGTATTTGAATGGAAACTCTCTGTTTTGAAATTAAAATTCAACTTCACACTTTTCTAAAAATGTTCACTTACATGGAGAAGATATGTATAGATACTTACGTGTATGTAGCAGGAAGAAAGAATAATTGCTATTTTGAGGCTTCATGGAGAAATTAAGTGGGTACAGGGAAAAGAGAAGGACAAGAGGTCTCTTTAGAGAGAATGGAGAGAGACATCAGGCATGGCTGGTGCAGGAGTCTCACTTGATGTGACTGTAGCCACCTCGGTTGTAGCCTCCATCTTGCTCATTAGGTGACACTGGCATTCATCCCCAAACCTGTGAGGTAGACAAAGTCATTAAGGTACTTTCCCAAACATTTCCAATGTATATACAATGTATATACACATGATTTGTTACTATTTCTTCAGTAGATCCAAGTACATTCCAGTTAGCAGCTGGCCACCTTTTTCTAGTTTATCATGTAAAACCCTCTTGTTGCCTGAATTTGTGCGGACCCTCTGTCCTCCCACCACCCAAGAGGCTCTTCCTGTGGCAGAGACCCCTCCCCTAAGGTAGAAAAAAAATATAAAGCAAAAATAATACGGATTTCCAGCAGAGGCTTTCTGAAAAATATTGCAATGCAACCAGGTCTACCGAAGCAATTCTAATACACGTCGGTGTAACTTTGTGTAATGGGTGTGTAAGCAGTGCTTTAGCTCTACACTATCCAGTCAAGATACTTATAATCAAATACATTCTAGGAAACTTAAAGTTGTTTGTGCCAGGGTATGTGAGACAACGCCCTGCTTGGTACAGGGTCCACTATTTGGAGGCGGATTCCTCTGGGCCTGCTGGCATAAAATAAAACTAAGCTGTTTTCCTATGAAGAGCCTTGGTGTCCCACCTCTCTGTCCGAGTATCCCACTGCATTCTGCCTGTACATCCCTAAGAAGTTCCTCTCTGTGTAAACCTGGATTTGTTCATCTCTTTCTTTGGTTTCTTGGCCCCTTCCTCTTTTGGTAGCTGCTTTTTTGTATACTGGGTTGTTCCGGAACAGCTGGTGATGTTAGAAATAGTGAAGATTGAGATATATATATATACTCATCCACATTGTTCAAAATAAAAAATTGAAATCTTCCTCCTACCCCTGCCCCAATTCAATCACATTGTCTCTCCAGTCTTCCTTGCCTCATGAACAAGTATTTTTCTTTTCCCAGGAAAAGCATAACTTGTATCTATGTGTATACAGGGAATATGAATAAATGTACTTATATTATTTGTTCATTCAATAAATTACCAGCTGTTCCAGGCACAAAAGAGACAAAGGTTCCTGCCCCTTCCCCACCAAAACAAAAGATTGCATTCTAGTTGGGACAGACAGTCAGAAATGTAATAAATTTGAAGACCATTTTCTGTTACTTCAGCAGAGCTACGGAAGCAGTAGAAACAGGAAACAGGATGGAGAGATGAGGCACTGTTTTTGTTATGGCCCAAGAAGGCCTCATTGAGAAGGCAATAGTTGAGCGATGACTTGAGCTGGGAAATAATCACAGAGAGAAAAGAGTTCAACTCCACTCATAATGAGGAAAATGGTTTCTACCTGTGTTTCTCATGTGGCAAGTGGCATTTCAATTATCCGAGGGAGCCCTACACACAAAGTAGATGCAAGTGTTCCTCTCCATCCGCCGTCAGGAGAGCAATCTCTCTTGGAATCTCACCAGTGACAGCAAGAGGACTTCTACATGCTACCTGGCTAATATCTAACTTTCTTCCTCTAGGAAGAAACCAGGCTACCGCAGCTCTCCTGCAGGGACCTTGTTGATGAGGCAAAGGTAAACAGGGGCCAGAGCAGGTGTCCCTGTGCCTTTGCCTCCAGCTGCTGCACGCGCCCCTAATTCCTCTCATTTATGGAGTATTTGCTCCCTACCACACACGCTACTAAGGCACACACATGCAACATCATGTGCTCCTTACAAGAGCGTTGTCTTATTGTGGGACAGGCCTTATTATTCTATTTTGCTAAATTAAAATTTGTCTGTGTTATGGGGCAAGAATTTGGCGTGGCACTATTTTGCTCTTTGGGATGCCAGCATCCCATATCAGAGAACCTGCTTTGAATCCCAGCTACTCCTTTTCCAATCCAGCTTCCCAACTGATGTACAACCATGGAGGCAGCACATGATGATGGCTCAAGTACTGGGCCCCCTGCCACCCACGTCGGAGGACCTGTCCCAGCCCTAACTACTCCCAGCATTTGGGGAGTGAACCAGAAAATGGAAGATTTCTGTCTCTCTTCTTCTGTTTTTCGAGTAGCATGTAAATAAATAATAATTTTTTAAAAGTTTATAAATTTAGGGGCTGGTGCTGTGGCATAGCAGGTTAAGCCACCCTCTGCAGCACCAGCATCTAATATGGGCACTAGTTCAAGTCCTGGCTGTTCGACTTCTGATCCAGCTTCCTGCTAATGTGCCTGGGCAAGCAGTGGAAGATGGCCCAAGTACTTGGGGCCCTGCACCCATGTGGGAGACCCAGAGGAAGCTCCTGGCTTCGGTCTGGCCCAGCCCTAGCCTTTGCAGCCATTTGGGGAGAGAACCAGCAAATGGAAGATTCTTTCTTTCTCTCTCTCTCTCTCTCTCTGTAATTCTGCCTTTCTATCATTAAAAATGAATTATTCCCTTTGTATTGTTGTCACTGAAATGTTAACCTTGGAAATATTTAACTTTGTGGAAATTAAAGATCTGAGAATTTTCTCAGTCAGGATCTTTTTTTAATCAGTGATTTATTATTCAAATACACACACAATTTCAAAAAGATTGTTTTGAGAGATCTACTCATTTGTCATTGCACATCCATTATTGATTTTAAAATGCTTCAACAACTGTGATGCCAATACAAAAACGATGTGGAGGACAGAGATAGAAAAAAAACTCTGACGTTCTGGTGTGCTTTTAAAGCTGTTTAGAAGCAGTGTTCAGAAATATTCCATAAGCAGGCGTCAGCTTACAGTCTGCATTTTGTAGCAATCTCCAATCTGACAACCCAAGACACCTCGCTGCAGGAGCAAAACACATGTCTTAAGCACAGAGCTACTTGGCACTTGCTGGAAATTCTTGTAGGCTGCTGAATGGTTTTATCCTGGAGTTCAGGAAACAAATAAGTGGCTGCAAAAGCACACCCATCCTGTCTGCTTTATGCTGTCATCCCTGTCCGTGCAGTCAGTGGTTCAGAGTCCAGGAAAACTTTCCTTCCCACTGGAAAAGGATCCTTGCACAGAGCAGGTTCTCCACAAACGCTTTTTGAGTGAGTGAATGAACAAGGTGCCGATGTCTGATGCTGCGGTGTGACGAGGGTGAGAGTCTGGGGTGTTTCAGAGCTGTAACCTGAGTCAGCTCTGCAACACCCATGCCAGACAGAACTTTCCAGAGTTCGTCTTTCCTCATGTTGCTTCCGGCAGAAATCCTCTGCCGTTCTCCCAGACACAGCGGGACTCCTGAATGCCACCGTGGGGAGGCCTCCACCAAGTGTGATTGTGTAGGAAGTGTTTGTAACATCTTCTTTCCCAATCATCTTGCTTTTTGGCAGATGACACAATTAAGGTGCAATATGTGGGTGGACATTTTCTAAATTATAAAATAAAGGAGGCTAGTGGGAGAGTGCAGAGGCAATGACATTAACGAAATATCAGAATCAGAGAATCAGAAAAGGCAAAAATTCCCTCACAAGAGCTATGAAGTGTGATACTAATAGAAAGAATAAAGCAACCCCAACATACATCCAGTTCTCTGCAGGAAGAGGAGAGGAGCCAGGACAAAGATCTTTTTTTTTTTAACTGAAACATTCATTGTATGTGCTCTTCCACTAACTTAATCTCCCCTTTTCAGGGTATTTACACACATACACACATGCACACACAACTACATTCCAAAGTATAATGCTGTTTCAGGCATGGAAAGCCAAGACACTGTGGCAAAAACACATTCTACATGAAGGATCTCTGTGAGTGAGACCCCAGCAGAAAGAAGTGGCCATCAAAGAAGGATATACTTTTCTCTAAAGGGAGGAGAGAACTTCCACTTTGCTTGTGGCCTTGTCCAAATACTGACAGAGTTTGTGGACTCAAAAGGCTTCCATAGCCTAGGCAGCTCATGTCAAGAGCCTCAGGTGGTTACTGACATCATACATAAGAGTGTTAATTGTTAAATTAACAACAGGAGTCACTGTACACTAACTCCCCATGCAGGACCTCTGTCCTCAATGAGTTGTATTATGAGAGTTAACTGTAAAACAAGTTCTCAGGTTTTTTTGGTATGTGTGTGTGTGTGCAATTTTTTGAAATCTTTACTTAGTATAGAGTTGGTCTTCTGTGTATAAAGTTAATTGAAAATTAATCTTAATGGAGAATGGGACTGGCAAGGGGAGAGAGAGGAGGAGGAGGAGGGATGGGAGGGCAGGTATGGTGGGAAGAAAAGCTATATTCCTAAAACTTGGGGAAATTTGTATTTCTTAAAAAATAAATTAAAAAAATAAAATAAAATAAGCATAATGCTGTAAGATAATGTGATTTATCAAACAAGACCAGTGCATGAAATATCTTCTATATATAAACTTAAAATGGGATAAGCCCTATCTGTGAGATGCCAGATGGTGACATTGGGTAGATCAATCCCAAGTCACTTCACCATGGGAAAGGACCACTGTGAATTTAGCAGAGGGTTTTAATCCTCAACCTTGAAGGCTGGTACTTAGTTTGATCAGCACACCAAGAAGGGACCCATCTGCTAAGGGCTGACCGGATAGATAGACTGATGAATACAATCATATTGCCAGTTTCTTACTGTGCTGTGGCACATAAAACCATCACATAGGCAGCAGTCTACACATCGGCATGACTAGCACATTCTCTCCCAGTTGAAGACCAACAGCGGAAGTCAGGCTAGAAACAGATTGTATGATGAGTGTGGATTCAGGATCCAGGAAGTGAGGGTGGATGGTTAGTAGAAGAGATCAGGACTGGGGTGGCCAAGGTGGATGCTTCCAGGGGCCAGGCAGGTGAGTTGAGTGAAGGCTCTATGTGGGGACCACAGAAGGCATTCTACAGGGGACAGATTGCACTAGTTAGGATTGTTGTCGCACCGGAATGTGTATTTTTTTTAAGGTAACAAATGGAGAAACTTATGTAAACTTTTTCACTTAGGAAACACTTTCTTTTGTTTTTAAGATTTATTTATTTGAAAGTCAGAGTTACGCAGAGAGAGAAGGAGAGGCAGAGAAAGAGAGAGGTTTTCCATATGCTGGTTCACTTCCCAGATGGGTGCAATGGCCAGAGCTGTGCTGATCCAAAGCCAGGAGCCAGGAGCTTCTTCCGAGTTTCCCATACAAGTGTAGGGGCCCAAGGACTTGGGCTATCTTCCACTGCTTTCCCAGGCAATAGCAGAGCGCTGGATTGGAAGCCAGGGCTCGAACTGGTGCCCACGTGGGTTGCCGGCACTGCAGGTGATGACTTTACCCACTACGCCACAGTGCTGGCCCCAAGAAACACTTTCAATTCATTTGAATACACAAAGAAAACCTACAGGAGCTATACAAATCCATCTGTGAGGCAGAGCTCCAAATTGTGACCTTGGCACTGAGTTTCTACAGCCTGGTGCACCTGACTCATGGGAGGAATGGTCTTGCTCTGAGACTAGCGCAACTCACAACCTTTGGCTGAGGCTCCTGTCAGTATTAAACAATGTAGAAATGCACACTGACAACACTCATTTTCCTAAATTTTCATGCTTCTATAAGGGACATACATCACCACCACCACCACCCCCATACACATATATCCTCACACGCCTTTGTTTGAACATGTTTCTGCTATCATAATACAAGAGTACTTCAAAAGGTTTGTGGAGAAATGGAATTGAAAGATAAGAGTATTTTAGTGTAAAAAATTTGAAATCATTGCATACAAGGGGTCTTCAAAAAGTTCTTGGAAAATGTCTATTATTAAAAACCTATGCATGGGCCAGCGCCGCGGCTCACTAGGCTAATCCTCCACCTTGCAGCGCCGGCACACCGGGTTCTAGTCCCGGTTGGCGCGCCAGATTCTGTCCCGGTTGCCCCTCTTCCAGGCCAGCTCTCTGCTGTGTCCAGGGAGTGTAGTGGAGGATGGCCCAAGTGCTTGGGCCCTGTACCCCATGGGAGACCAGGATAAGTACCTGGCTCCTGCCATCGGATCAGCGCGGTGCGCCGGCTGCAGCGCGCCGGCTGCGGCGGCCATTGGAGGGTGAACCAACGGTAAAAGGAAGACCTTTCTCTCTGTCTCTCTCTCTCACTGTCCACTCTGCCTGTCAAACAAACAAACAAACAAAAAAAAACCTATGCATGGATTTTAAAACTTTTTTACACCAAAATAAACTTACCTCTAAATTCTACTTCCCATGAACCTCATATTCATTCTTGTGGAGCCCAGTGTAGCTGATGCAACAGCTGTTTCCTCTCTCAGCATATTTGCATTCTCAGATCTGGTCATTATTTTTGGATTGTATGACTTAAATCTTTATTTGCCTTCCTTTCCAGTTCCAGAAGGACAAATTACTTTGCTTCCATATACTGACATCATTGACTTGTAAAACATAAGCCAATTTGTCAAAATTCTGATTTCTTTTTTTTTAGTTCTGTCCCTTTGACCTGGGATAAATGATTTTTCCCACCAAAAAAATTGGATCTCCAGGTGTTTTGTTTAAAATAGAAGACATCAGATGGGCCATCTTTAGCATAGCTGCACTATGATTTTTTAAAGATAGGGTAATATTTGAAAACTCCTTAGGAAGAAGTGAACTGCAGAAGTGATTATTAATGCTTTTTTGTCTCATCACAGCTGGCTTGTTAGATGTTATTTTTAAAAGCAGCAGCATGGTCATAAAAACATTTTCTTCTCAATTTGCCACACCAGTAGACATATGGTGCTGATGCCAGCAAGAAATACAGGCAGTGAGGCCTTGAACAAACATTATCATGTTTTACTTAGGATTCTAACTTGAGATTGGGAAGCTGCTCAAAAAATGTGCGAGACTTGTAGAAACAAATTTGAGGTCCACCTTTTAGATTTTGCAGCTATGCAGAATGGAATGGAAGGTTATGGCCTACCAGGTGCACCAAGCTGGGCTTCAGGCCCCAGCCCATACCCACTTGGAGCCAGTGGTGGTATCCCATCCTCAGGCACAGCCCTCCCAAGAGAATTGAGAATGTGTTTAGTTTTGCCAGTGGGATCTGAAAGAAGCACTGGGACATTTGCAATCCAGGGGCATTGTCTCTGAAAGAGTGAACCTGGTCTCTGTAAGGGAAATTTTCCAAGCAGTTGACTGAGGAAGATGGAAATGACTTGAGCAATCTGTGTACAGCACTTAACAGGCTCATGTCAATTGTGTCAATAAAAGAAATTATTTACTTAGGGAGACTTTCCAATATGCACAAAAATAGCCCGGGTAGTATGAAGATAATTTTAAAAGTTCATGGAAAATGGGAATTAAAGGACAGGTTTATTTTGGCACAACTATTGCAAAATCTATGCATACTAGGGGTCCTCAAAAACGTCATAAAAATGTATATCATGAAGACACTAAGCATATTTCAATTTTTTTTTGCACCAGAATCAACTGATATTTTAACTTCATTTTTCCATGAGCTTTTTGAAGTACCCTCAGATAATGAGCCCCAGATTCACCAGATTTGCTAATTATCACCATATGGTCAATTTGTTCCATTTATGCTCTACTTGCTTTTTCTGCCCTCGTTTTAAGAATATTTATTTATTTGTCTATTTGTTTATATTTGAAAGGTAGAGTGACAAGGAGAGAGAGATCTTCCATCCCTTGGTTCACTCATCCAATGCCCACAATAGCCAAAACTAAACCAGGAGCCAGGAACTCCATCTGGGTGACACATATGGGTGACAGGGTCCCAAGTACTTGAGTCATCATGTGTTGTCTCCCAGGAAGTATTAGAAGGGAGCTGAATCAAAAGTGGAGTAACCAGGACTTGAACTGGGCACTCCGGTATGGGATGTGGGTGTCCCAAGCAGCAGCCCAACCCACTGCCCTCACATTAAAGTAACTCTCAGACATTATTTAAAAGTATTTCAGTATGTACCTTTAGAAAAATTATTATTTTTTCTCTAAAATATGCAATACCTTTATTATACTACACTTGAAGTTGAATAACTTTAGCATCATCAGAGATAAAGTTAGTGTTCTGATTTTCCTGATTAGTTTATAAATGTCTTTTTTTTTTTTTTTTTCCTCTACAACTGCTTTGCTCAAATCAGGGTCCCAAGTCCTCACATTTCATTTAGTTGTATAACCAAAGTAATTATCTCTTTTTTAAAAAATGTTCAATTATTAAGATGAAAAGAAAACCAGAAAACCATACAAAACAAATGTTTGGCTATAAATTTAAAAAAAGTGAGCACCTTTTTTGACTCCCCAAGTCAAAAATAAAACTTTGGGACTAGCATTGTGATGCAGCAGGTTAAGCTGCCACTTGGAATACCAGCATCCCGTATCAGAGCAACAGTTCAAGTCCTAACTGCTGTACTTCCCATTCAGCTCCCAGATAATGCACCTTGGGAGGCAACAGATGATGGCCACGGTACTTGGTTCCCTGCTACCCACTTGGGAGACCCAGATGGAGTTCCAGGGTCCTGGCTTTGGCCTGGCTCAGACCTGACTGTTGTAGCCATTTGAGGAGAGAACCAGCAGATAGAATATCTCTCCTTCTCCCTCTCCCCCTCTCTGTTGCTCTGCCTTTCAAATAAACAAATCTTTTTTATTTTTTTTATTTTTTTTATTTTTGACAGGCAGAGTGGACAGTGAGAGAGAGAGACAGAGAGAGAAAGGTCTTCCTTTGCCGTTGGTTCACCCTCCAATGGCCGCCGCTGCAGCCGGCGCACCGCGCTGATCCGATGGCAGGAGCCAGGATCCAGGTGCTTTTCCTGGTCTCCCATGGGGTGCAGGGCCCAAGCACCTGGGCCATCCTCCACTGCACTCCCTGGCCATAGCAGAGAGCTGGCCTGGAAGAGGGGCAACCGGGACAGAATCCGGTGCCCCAACCGGGACTAGAACCCGGTGTGCCGGCGCTGCAAGGTGGAGGATTAGCCTATTGAGCCACGGCGCCGGCCTTCAAATAAACAAATCTTTAAAATAAGTAAATAAATAAACGTTTGACTTCTACATGAGAAGCCCCTTCTACAGGCCCTACCCCAGTGCTGAATACTTTCTTCTTTCACTTACTTTCATAGTGATTGCTGCTCTGCAAATACTTGTATCATTCAGTTGTGCATCCCTGGATGTCATAGTTTAGCCTGGTCCATTGGGGGTGGGGGGGAGCTAATCTTTTAAGGTTTGATGTAATCATCTCCTTATTTTCTTGATATTTTATTCTTGGACTTGTAGAGTTTCTCACAGTATGAATTTGCTGATTGCACACTCACGGTGCAATTCTACATGTACCTCTGTCTTCTGGTATGATAATTAGAAGCTGGATCCAGAAACTGGAATAGTCTCAGGTTTAATTTCCTCAACTAAACTGCAGGAGTTGTTGTTCAATGCTAAAAGGGGAATAACTGGTTGTTGTCCTTGGTGTGATATTAGCAGCTATTAATGACTACTAACTATTTCTGGTTTACTTGGTTAAAAATACAAGAATTCTCATTTTAATAAACTGCCATTCATTTGCAAATTGAAATGCTGTTATATAGAGATCATTCCAGGTATGGTTAATTAGGAAGACAGTATTGATCCTTGATTCTCTGACTTTACTTAAGCCATTTTTCAGGTTATTGAATTGAGGAAACTGGCATTATGGCATAGCAGACTAAGCCACTGCCTGCAATGCTGGCATCCCATTTGGATGCTGGTTCAAGTCCTAGGTGCTCCACTTCAATCCAGCTCCCTGATAATGCACCTGGAAAGAGAAGCAGAATGTGGCCCAAGTGTTTGGATCCCTGGCACCCATGTGGGGGACCCAGTTGAATCTCTTGGCTCTTGGCTGCAGCCTGGCTCTGCCCTGGATATTGTAGCCATCTGGGGAGTGAACCAGTGGATGCAAGATCTCTCTGTCTCTTTCACTCTAAAATTCTGACGTTTGAATAAATAAATCTTTAAATAAAAAGATAGTGACTTGATTCCCTATTACATTCCTAAGATGACTGATTCCTTCATGTAACTTTCTTTTTTTTTTTTTTTCTTGACAGGAGAGAGAAAGAGAGAGAGAGAGAGAGAGAGAGAGAGAGAGATGTCTTCCTTTTTCCATTGGTTCACCCCCCCAAGTGGCCGCTATGGCCGGTGCGCTGTGGCCAGCGCGCTGTGCTGATCCGAAGCCAGGAACCAGGTGCTTCCTCCTGGTCTCCCATGCAGGTGTAGGGCCCGAGGGCCTGGGCCATCCTCCACTGCCTTCCCGGGCCAAGGCAGAGAGCTGGACTGGAAGAGGAGCAACCAGGAGAGAATCCGGCACCCCAACCGGGACTAGAACCCGGAGTGCCAGCACTGCAGGCAGAAGATTAGCCTAGTGAGCCACAGTGCAGGCCAATCCTTCATGTAACTTTCACAATTAGCTCATACATTTAGCTTATCTGACTAATTTCAGTCAATAGGAATTATTGTTAGCATTACTGAAACTCCAATTATCACATCTTTGTCCAGTGGGAGCTTCTCCCAGTTGGGTTCTAGGTTTTTTGATGTGATCCTGGAAGTCTATGCAAACATCTTTGCTATTTGGTAGACAAGATATCCCAGGCTTGCCTTGCTTTTTCTGCCACAAATCAGGTATCAGCCACTTCTTCCAGAAGCTCTGGTTCCTTTTAGAGAGAAATACAAAGGCTCTTCAAAAAGTTCATGGAAATATGCATATTATGAAAAAATTATGCATGGCTTTCAATATTTTTGCACCAAAATAAATTTATATTAACTTGCTGTAACATATCTGAATAAGATCTGATTTGAGACATTAAGGGCAAAACATCAGTTTGAAAAAAGCCTCTATCAGAACAACATGAATTCTGCTAAAATTAAAAAGCAAACCTAGTGAAATTATTAATGCTTTATAAAAAGGCCGTGAAATAAAACTACCCTCCAAATCCATAGTTTATAAACTTGCTTTAAGAAGAGATGAGATAATATTGAAGATGGACCCCATAGCAGCAATGAGACACCCACATTAATTAGTGGGAAAAATTAATGTTGTTCACACCTAGTTGAAGGGGACTTACAATTAACAACAGAAACAATAGCCAGTATCATAGCCATCTCAGTTGGCTCAACTTACACAATTCTGGCTGAAAAATGATGGTGGGAGCAATTGTTCTGCTCAATGGGTGCCTAAACTATTGCATTTGCATCAGCTTCAGACCAAAGCAGAGCTTTCTATGGAAATTTTAAACCTGTGGGATCAGGATTCTGAAGCACTTCTTTAAAAAAAAAAAATAAGAAGGAGAGGAGAAGGAGAAGACCTTTCTCAGAAGAGTGGCTGTAAAGTTTATAGGCTTCCCAGTGCATGGCTGCCATCTGGTCACTGGGGGCAAACATCTAGCAGGCAGGGTGTGAACAGTGGTGCTCCTGCTGTGCCTGATGACCCTAGAAATGGTAGACCCTCCGGATGGATACTGAAATCAGTCAGGCAACAAGGCCTTCACTGCCCATGGTGGGTGTGGTGGTGAGAATTTCTGGCCAATGGAATCATCATCATAAATGCTAAGAATCTCCTGAGTGGAGGAAGGAGGTGAGGGTTAACTAAAAGCAACCATTGACTTCTTGGTCCTTCTGGTACTGGCGGGTGAGTATGGGGATCATGGAGCTGGCTGACTTTTGTTATCTACTGTAGAAATCTTAAAGTAAGGGAGGCTTGGTGTCCTAACTGTCAATTGAGGGCACACTCCGAAACCAAAAGTGTATGCAGGACAGCATTCAAGAGGTGCTTATCTCCTACTGATGAGGGGCAGATGTGCTATGAAGGAGACTGCTCATCTTTGACAGGTGTCCTTGGTCACATCCAAGAGCTTACACAGAAGCGGTAGGATCAAATGGCATGTTTGGTGCACATGCCCAAGAATGCCGAAGCTTCTGTTGCCATGGGTGGAAAGAAGTATTGCACTCCACCTGGCTAGAGAAAAGGAGTCCTTGTTTGTCAGCAGATGAAAAAGAGGCCTCCTATGTGACACTATGCTTGTCCTTCCTTCATGAACACCAGGTTAATGGTTAGGATTAGCTCTGAGCATAGCCCAAGGCATTCCTGCTGTAGGAGCAGACTGCTTCTTTTCCTAATCTGTACTGGCAGGAACCTGAGAACATGCGTGGGCGTGGATCCTCAGGGTGTTGGACAGAGGAAAGTAGAACACTGTCTGGGGAAGTGGTTTTGACCCAAGATCACCTTCTCATGGCTCAGGATTTAACTTCCTGGCAAGGACACTTAATAGACCACAGGTCAGGTCCTTGGATGCTTGGACATGGTAATAACTTACAGTAAATGAGACAAAAATGCCGTCATTATCTGGCAAAGTTTGTTACGAATGGTCAGAGGGCATCCTAGAATTGTTTTACAACATGACACCAGGGAACATAACCAATAGCTTCCCTTCACTAAGACAATAAGGAGTGCATTAGTAAGGGAGGCATTGGCATCCCTGAAAAGTTGATGGGGGCTCTCCTCTGTAGGCCATATGGACCATGTCCCCTGCCCACGTGATAAAGCACAAACCTCAGGACATCACACTGGAACCAGTCAGCGGACTGTGACTGTGCACGCCAGTGTCTTGCCTCAAGTTGGCACCAGGGTGCCTTTTGACCATTTGCCTTTGAACTTTCTCCAAAGGCTGCTCATCCTGCATGTATGAGATGCGGAAGTGTGGCAAGGTTACTACCTTAGGAAACATTGATGGTTACTTGCACATGTCAACTTGACGAGGAGATGTCAAGCATTGTTCTTATCTGTGTCTGTGAGGAGATTTCCAGAAGGGATTAGCATTTGTATCAAACTGAATAATAAAATCTGCCCTCACCCAGCTGGCTAGCTTTCATTCATCCCATTGAGGGTCCTGATAGAACAACAACAACAAAAGAGTTAGGGAGACTCTGGCTGTCCTGCCCTTGCAGCTCCTGGTACTCAGGCCTTCAGATCTGGACCGGATGACTCCACTAGCTTCCCTGAACTGCAGTTTGCAACCAGCAGATCTTAGGACTTCTCAGATTCCATCATTGTGTGGGCCAAATCCACAATATCTTCTTCTTGTGTCTATGCATATATCCACCTCTCCCATTGGTTCTGTTTCTCTGGAGGACCCTGACTGAAACAGGCAAACATTAGTGACCAAGGCACAGAAGGTGGTAAGTTTCTCTGTCCCTCCGCCCTTCAGTGAAATATTCTGAGGCCCATTCTCCACTGTTCCTGTAACAGTCTGAGAGGAGATGGCCAGAGCCAAAAACGTTCCTCTGTTTTGTCATTGCACTTGCTCTTTTTTTTTTTTTTTTTTTTTTTGACAGGCAGAGTGGACAGTGAGAGAGAGAGACAGAGAGAAAAGTCTTCCTTTGCCATTGGTTCACCCTCCAATGGCCACCGTGGCCGGCGCACTGTGGCCAGCGTACTGCGCTGATCCGAAGGCAGGAGCCAGGTACTTATCCTGGTCTCCCATGGGGTGCAGGGCCCAAGCACTTGGGCCATCCTCCACTGCACTCCTTGGCCACAGCAGAGAGCTGGCCTGGAAGAGGGGCAACCAGGACAGAATCCGGCGCCCCGACCGGGACTAGAACCCGGTGTGCCGGTGCCGCAGGCAGAGGATTAGCCTACTGAGCCGCGGCGCCGGCCTTCACTTGTTCTTTCTCTCTCCTGTATCCTGGGCCCCTCTCCTGGAGAACCAAACCCTGATCCCTGTCAAGGTTTCACTTTCAGGACAGCCCAGCCTAAGGCTCTTCGGAGTTAGAATTGCACATTTCTAAAATTTATGTCTATATGGTATGATCTGCTGGGTGTGGGTCTGTCTATCAAAGTATCCTCATTCAGAAAACATCTCCCCCTCAGCATTAACTCATTAATGTTTGCATTCTCTATGGTGGACTCTCACCACCCCCAAATCACTTTAGAGGGGAGGCACTGGATCTCCTGGATTTCCCCAAGGTCTTCGTGGAGTGTCTGGTGGCAAAGCCAGGTAGAGCTCACAATATGTGTGAACAAAGAGTCAATTCCACCATTTCCCATAAATGAAATTGTTATTGAAAGCAATAAGGGGACCTAATTAGAAGTCTTGTACAACTGACAGGAATTGCAGTTTCTTGTGTATGCATTTTGGCAAATTCAAGTATGCAGCCTTAATTCTCCATGCTAAGTCCCATTAGATGTTTGCACTCATTGCTAAGACCTGCCTTTCCTAAACGCTTGTCCTTCTTGTCTATTCTGTAGCTGACTTATTTTCCTTGTGTAAAGCATCAGACAGCTCCATTCCCATCTGTATCAGTTAGGAATCTTCAGATCTCAGATCCTGAAATGTTCTCTCTGGCAGACCCCAAGCCATTCTACCTCATTTGCAAAGCTTCTGGAATCCTACTCTTCCCTCATCCACTTCTCTGTTCTTCAAGGAGCAGGATAATGCACCTCCAGCTCCAGCCTCTGCAAGTTCAGGATTCCTCAAAGCCCTCATTTTCCAGTCTCCCTTGGCAGGCACCGAGGTCAGGCTGGGAGTTTGGATGCCTCTTTGCCCTTTATGTCTCTTCTCAAACTGTCTTGGCTCTTCAGTTGGCAATTCCTCCTCATCAAAATAACATCTTTGTAATTCAGTTTCCTGGCCCAAGGACACACACGGAGAAACACTTAATACAATCTTTGTTTTAGAACGAAGAGTGAGATGTCGGTAAATACAAGGAATACAAAAAATAAGTTTAATGTGAGATTTGAATACTCAACAATTGAACAATCTTCTGCTTTGGGTTAATAGTCAAGGCTCCATGAACAGGTTTATATGGCTATAATATACTTCATAATACTTAGAAGCCAAGAGCAATCTAGAAACACACAGACAATAAGTTATATGAGATGGAGAGCTGCACAATCAACCATATTCCAATAAAATATTGAGAGTTCTTCAGGGCTTAAAGCATAGTAATATCCTAGATCCATTACCAATGGTATTCCTTGTGTCTAGGGAGCCCCAAAGGGTATAAGAAAAATGATTGCATTGGATAGGAGCAAGGTCCTCCTAGAGAATCAAAGAATATTAAATCTTGGTGGGACAACAGGGATTCTTTGCTTTAGCCTCTGAGTGTGTAGTTATGGCCACTGCCGTAAAGAGACTTGCTTAGTGTACCTGAGGTAGTTAGTTACAGCGACTCTTCCCATTCCTAGGCCTGTGACCTTCTAACATGCTATGTGGGTGGGGGAAGGAGGTTGTTTACTCTTCTCAAGCCACAGATTTATCATGAAGCCGGAAAGGACTTCTGCACCAGGACCCAGGGACCAAGTCCAGAATGTGGAGTAAAGTCTGTGGACAATAGTCTATTCATCACAGGCTGTTAATAATAGTGAGAAGCTTAGAAATTATCTAAATATAGACTATACATGAATAGCTAAGAAAATAATGGGTTAATTATACAATGGAATACTGTGTAGCCATCCAAAGTATGCTACAGAAATGTTTTAAACCTTCAGTTTTTTTTTAGCAGTAGGTTAAAAAACAGGATACTAAGTTCCTATATGTAGCAGTATCTCAACTGTGTATTTAGATGTATACACATAGAAAAAAAACTTTGAAAAACATACCAAAATGGTAACTGTAATTATCATGCATCTTGCTGGAACTAGGTGGTGATTTTTGTTTTTCCTTTCTTAAGTAGCCTTTGCATTGTTACCATAATGATTATCTAACAGGGAAAATAAGTGAAATAACCTAAAACATATTGGTAAAAGTAATCAAACACTATGAATTTTACATGAGTAAGTTCTCATTGACTCTGCATCAGTCTTTGGATAGGAATAGGTTCATTAAAAACAAGCCAAATATTTAATTATAGCAACATGTTATGTTGAATTTTTGACATATAAAGTACCAAAGGATAAAACTCTGAAAGCGTTGACTAATTCTACACTTAATTTGTGACCCTGACAAGGAAGCTATTTTTTTTTTTTTTTTGACAGGTAGAGTCAGACAGAGAGAGACAGACAGAGGGAAAGGTCTTCCTTTTCCGTTGGTTCACCCCTAAAATGGCCACTATGGCCAGCATGCTGCGGCTGGCATGGTTCGCCGATCCGAAGCCAGGAGCCAGGTGCTTCCTCCTGGTCTCCCATGCAGGTGCAGGGCCCAAGGGCCTGGGCCATCCTCCACTGCCTTCCCGGGCCACAGCAGAGAGCTGGACTGGAAGAGGAGCAACCTGGACAGAATCCGGCGCTCCAACCGGGACTAGAACCCAGGCTGCCGGCGCCACAGGCAGAGGATTAGCCTAGTGAGCCACAGCGCAGGCCAACAAGGAAGCTATTATTAAGCTTTTTTTTTTTTTTTAACTTTAGGTCTACTATTATTTTTCCCATTTCCCAAAATTCATTCATAAACTATGGATCATCTTGATTTTGTTCTGTATGATGTCATAAACGGCCATGGTCACTGTGTTAGTTTGACTTTTCTGAGAAGCAAGGGCCAGGATTACATACACAGGGATCTATTGGAGAAATGTTGTTGAAGGCTAACGGGAAGAGAGCAACCCTAGGGAAAGAGTCTTCAGGGCTAAACCAAGGTCTGACCCATGGGGGAACCAGGTCATGGGCAGTCCTTGACTGAAGAACTGTCTCAGTCCATTCTTGCTGCCGTAACAGAACACTGGAGATGGGGTAACATAAAAGGAACAGAAATCTCTTTATTTCTGGAGGCTGGGAGGTGCAAGATCAAGGTGCTGGCCTCGGTGTCTAGCAGAAGGCCTGCAAGCTGGGTCCTCAGCAGGAACAAGGGCACAAAGGGATGCAGACTGTCCTCACCCCACCGAAGAGCAGAAGAGAGGGGCCCTCTCCCACACCTGAACCCTGAGAACCCTGAACCACTCATGAAGGAGGGGTCTCCTGGCCCAGTCACCTCCAGACGCCCTACCTTCCAGTGCTGTCTCTTTGGTGAATTGGTTTCAGCATGGATTTCAAACCATAGCGAAGGCAATTGTGTCTCACAGAAGCAGACCTGCGTTCTTGTCTTCATTGTGCTCAGTCACTGGCTGAGAGCATCCATGGTGATTACTGTAGAAATGCTGGTGGTGCGTTCAGGGAGCAGCCACTGGGATCTCAGTCCATGATGATAGCCAAGTGGCCCAAGTTCAAGGTCAGCAAGTTGTAAGCTGCACAATAAAAGAAGATGGATAGATGGATGAGTTCCTAGGTCACTGAAACACAGAATGAGTGACCTTGACATTTCTTGTAGTTCACTGTTCTATGTAGCTGTGCAAAGAGGTGCTGCCTGAAGCAACTTGGAGCAAAGCTTATTTGAATTTGTAGGATGCAAACGCATCATTTTTTGTTTGCCTTGCAGAAACAGAAATAGTTACTGTGTGTATTTAACTTCTCAAGATGAACTTTGGCTGGGGACAGGTAACTCATCTATTCTGATGTACTTCAGTTTTGCTTTTGCTAATTCTCTATTTCAGGTAAATATAATGAAGATAATAATACATTGTAAATGAGACTCCAGTTGAGAGCATTTCACACTATTTCCTCTGGAAGTATTGGCTCAGCAGAGACTATAATTACTGGAAAGCAAAAATGTAAAGCTGCCATGCAAACTGAAGGGCTCTTACTCTTTCTCGGAGGCATTTAATCAATTCAGCAAAGCAATCAGCAAAACCAGTTGATTATTGTTACACATTCCAAATTGCCTAATGACTAACTGGGCTTCCTCAGATTTCATTGGCTAGATGTTGGGCTGCTGTGATAACATAAACCAGCATGCCCAAATGACTCTTCAGGTGGCAAAATTACAGAGAATGATCTCAAGCCAATATTAATGAGTAAGACTCCATCTCCTCTCAATAACTCTGTTTGTAAGATTTATTTACTTAAAAGGCAGAGTTCCAGAGAGAGAGAGACAGACAGACAGACAGACTCTTCTATCAGCTGGTGTATTCCCCAAATGTCCTTAAAAGCCAGGACTGGGTCAGGCTGAAGCCAAGATCTAAGAACTCCATGCAGGTCTACCACATGGTTGGCAAGGATCCAAGGACTTGAGCCATTATCTACTGCCTGCCATGCTCATTAACAGGTAGCTGGATGAGAAGTGGAGAAGGAGGGCCTTGATTACAGGCACTCTGATAGGGGATGCAGGAGTCCCAAGTGGTGGTGTAACCCATTGCACCACAATACCTGCTCCTTCTCTCAATTATTTGACATTTGAAGCAAAAACATGTGGGGAGCAACTCGGACTAGACTAAGTTACTGGAATTAAGACTTATTCTATGCATCTGCTCTCCCACAATATGGCGCTGAGAAGGGAGTAACAACTTCTACGCAGCTGCCTCTCGCCAACTTGATTGACTGAGCTGCAGGAGCTGATCTTGCTCCTGATTGGAGGAGAGCAGCGTACTCAGCGTGTGGGTAGCAGAGTTGGGATTGGTGGAAGAGGACTATAAAGGAGGAGAGAGACAACATGCACCAGGGAACATCTAAGAGGAACACCTGTGCAGCCCCCGAGAGAGCCGGCCGGCGGTGTGCCGCTCCCCCGCGGAAGTGGGGAAAGTGGCAGGGGGAACCGCCCTTCCACGGAGGTGGAAGGGACGGTAGCCAACCCGGGAAGAACCAGCAGCAAACCCGGGAAGGGCCGAGCAGACAAAAGAACAGCGCAGGGTCCTGTGTCGTTCCTCCATGAAGACGGGGAGCGACAAAACATGATGAAACTGTGAGATGATTAAAACAACTCAGAAAGTTGGATAATGTAATATGTGCTTATTGATTTTAAAAATTACCTTGCGGTGCACTACGACTTTGAATCTTGTCTCTGGCATCCTGTGAGTCAGGATGCCTTTGTGTTTCCAGGGCAGAGCAGACCCAGGCTCCTGGTACAGGCTCCATAACTACTTCTTAGTTTGTGCTGTTACTCTAGCAAGAGGAGAAATCAGACCATTTCCACCTGTGCTTGTTACCAGGGTATGGTTCCTAGACAAGGCAACATCAACATTTTCCCTGGAATGTGTTACAATGTTAGTCATCTGGCCAACTGAATTGAACACTTTGGAGGTGTGATCCATAGTCTATGATCCAGCGATCCATCCAGGGAATTCTGATGCCTGCTGGGAAGAAGTATGGCTCACACCATTTCCTGTAGTACGTTCTTGAGAAAGGAAGTTGGCAGCATATTAACAAACATTATGCAGGGAAGGGGTTCCTTGCCTCAGTAAGTTTGGGAAATTCTGGGCTTAAAAAAGTTAAGCAGGGGCCCACGCTGTAGCTTAGCGGGTAAAGCCACTGCCTGCAGTGCCGGCATCTTATATGGGCGCCAATTTGAGTCCTGGCTGCTCCACTTCCGATCTAGCCCTCTGCTATGGTGTGGGAAAACAGTAGAAGATGGACCAAGTCCTTGGGCCCCAGCACTGGCCTGGGAGACCTGGAAGAAGTGCCAGGCTTCTGGCTTTGGGTTGGTGCAGCTCCAGCCACTGTGGCCATTTGGGGAATGAACCTGTGGATGGAAGGCCTCTCTCTCTCTCTGTGTCTCTGCCTCTCTGTAACTTTACCTTTCAAATAAATAAATAAATATTGAAAAAGAAAGAGAAGCAGAGCAATGGACCATATGTCTTCATAAAACTCCCCCGTGGCTCACCTGCAACTGTCATTGTGCACAAGCCCCAAGTGAATGCCCCACCAACAACACATCACATGCTTTTTCTCCTAATTTTCCACCATCTTGTTCCTTCAGTGAGAGACAGAGTTTCTTCATTCTACCTAGTCTGACTGATGAGGAAAACAGTGTGCTTTGATGCCCCATCCCCTGCCCTGCAAGGCAGTCACAGTAATTAATGGGCACTGTGTTAACCCACGTCTGAGTGGTTCAGTCTGAAATAATTACCCCTTTGGGATAACATTCAATTCAGTCCACATGCACATTTGGAGAAGAGACATTTTTCTTCCAAGACACAGTCTTGCTAAAGACATCCACCTCCTGCTACTGAACGGAATGAAAACCTCTCAGGCTGGGGCATCTGTATTGGTATCACTCCAGTGGTTTGGGAGTTATCAACTTTACATCTATCTGCATGCAAAACCTAACAGGGCCCTGCCCACAGAAGAGTTTGCAGGGTCCACTCACACACGCAGGCAGTGGCTGGGAACCTCTGGATGACAGTTTGTCAGTTGGGGCAATTTAAAATCTTACTGTACCTCCCTCAGCAGAAGAAACCATGGACAGCTTAAATATAATGGGTTTACCACTGATGTAGAGGCTACTGAGACTTCAATGACAAAGTCCAAATTGCCTTGGCACTTAAGAAAAAAATATTAATGTACTTCAATGCTGTAAAATTTTAGTTTATGCTTCATTGTTGGTTCAATGCCGTATGACTAAGAACAATAAGACAAGCCTACAGACAAAGGGATTATTTCAACAGCTTCATAAACAGCAATGGATTTCTAGTGGGTCAAGATATATCCCCTGGGGCTGGCGCTGCGGCAGTGCCAAGATCCCATATGGGTGCCAGTTCGACTCCCGGCTGCTCCACTTCTGATCCTGCTCTCTGCTATGGCCTGGGATAGCAGTAGAAGATGGCCCAAGTTCTTAGGTCCCTGCACCCGTGTGGAACACCCAGAAGAAGCTCCTGGCTCCTGGCTTTGGATTGGCACAGCTCCAGCCATTGTGGCCATCTGGAGAGTGAACCAGCGAATGGAAGACCTCTCTCTCTCTCTCTCTCTCTCTCTCTCTCTCTTTCTCTCTTTCGCTTGCTCTCGCTCTCTGTCTCTGCTTCTCTGTAACTCTGCCTTTCTAGTAAATAAATCAATATTTTAAAAAATATCCCCGCAGAAGGAGCTACAAATCTCTAGTGGTTATATAGGGAAGAAGCCTTCCAAAGCCCAGATCTTACTGAAGGCTGATACAACTTGGGTGAGAGTGAACTTGGAGAATAAATAACTCAAGCATGACTTCAGATGTAACTCTCCTAAAGGAGAACCTTACATTATGCCAAGTCTCTTGCACCCAGTGGTAGCAAGAATGATTCTGCTCGGAAGGATAAAGGGCATTAATTTAAGTGTTGTTGGCATGGTGAACAATAGATGACGTTTCTTCCTTTTATATCCCATAATAAGTGCATGTCATCACAGCCTCTCCTTTAATTCTTCTGACTCAAATGCACGCATTGTTAAAAACTTATTAAAATGCATTGAATCAGGGCACTGCACACAACAGAAATAGAGATGGATTTTGACGCCAAGCCAAATAATTTTGGCTTTTCTTCCCAATGTGCATGTAAACAAAGTGTCAGACACCCGTACATGCGAATGGAAAATTATTCATAAAGTGGGATGATGACTGGAGTTCTGAGAACAGTTACCATTGCAGGGACGTAATTCACTGACACATGTTGGCTGGGGAGGGCTGTTCCCTCATTCAGTGCCATGTCACATTAGCAAACATTTCATTTCATGTTGTCCACCATTTAACACAAAACTCAGAGGCAAATTACCATAATTAAAGCCCGGATCTTTCAAAGTAAAAATACTAAGCTTCACACATGTTCTGCTGCTTCCTTCTCGATGAAAAAAGGAGGGGACGGTGTAGGAAAATTGTCCTGAGCATTTGGAAGCCAGCTCTTAGGACACAGTCACCAATGAAGCAGTCAAATCCTTTCAATAAGCATTGGGGAGCACCAAAAACTGAATAGGATTCGGAAGAACCCAGAGACAAGGACAACACAGATGCCTAGTGGATGCTACAGTCTGGATATTAGTTTGGGTACCCACCAGAAGCCCACGTGTCAAAGGTTTGGTCTCCAGGGTCTTATGCTAATGGCTAATGGATTGATGTTAATGGTTAATAAAGTAAGGGCAGAAGCTTCATCCAATTAAGTATTTGAGGTGAGGCCAGTCAGAAGCGATTAGGTTGGATTAGATGACTGGGCTGTAGCCCCCATGTTGGAATCCTGAGGATTTCATAGGAGACAACATAGACAGACAATGCCGATGCTCGCTATCTCTGCTTCCTGGCTTGCCATGTGTTGCTTCCTCTGCACACACTCCTGCATGGCTATGCTCTGAGCCAAACCACTGTCTTGAACTGTGAACCTCCTAAGCCCTGAGTCAAAACAGACTTCCTGCTTTCATAAGTAGCTTACTGTAGGTATTTAGTTATAGTGATGAAAAATTGGTTAAGACACTGGATTTTAAATGTGCTAATACATGCTAGCCATTTTGTTTTTATTGATGAGGGCTTTTAGTTTCTAATCTTACCACATCAGAAAACCAGAGACTGCTTGATTCCAAACCTTCTCCTCTTTTAGTCACAGGTTTTGAAAATGGGTCCATAGCCTCCAAGTTTGTCTACATATTCCAGGCTCTCTTCTCAGCCAGGTGAGACTTATGAGAAATTTCTGACTTCAGGGACACAGGCAGAAACCACGGGCTCATCTCCCTGGTTGTGTGCCCAAAGAGATGGGCCTGCAGTGCACTTCTCCTTCCTCTTTCCTACCGACAGAAATGAGGATGGAGGTGTGGATACAGGAGGTGTGGGTACAGCAAGGGCAATACTTCAGTGACCAGGAACAGTGAAAGAGAATCCTGGCTAGAAGGACCGTGGAAGGTCACAGGAGCCTTGACTTGCACATGGAGAGTTAAAAGCACAAATCTCTTCATAAAGGCATAGTGTTTACATGATCTGCTATAGAAATTGAATGGATATGCTAATAAATACAGGCATGTTTATTTTAAATGAATGATTTAAGATGTTTAGTTTTCTACAACAGTTGGTAGATGATGGTTTAAGGCCAAATCTGGCCTATGGCTTGTTTTTGTACCCAAGTTTTATTGAAACACAGCCATAATCACTCATGAACTCTCTCTGGTTGTTTCTCCATTCTAACATCAGAGTTGAGGAGTTACCCCAACTGGATGGCCGACCGAGCCTACATTGCTGACATTGGGCCCATAGTAGTTAAAAGTGCCCCTGCTGGGCAGGGAAAGAAGATGAAAAGCTGATTTCTCCAGTAAAAGTCAGAAAAGAGAAAAACAATAGCACATGAGGAAATAATGAAAAATGGAGAATTCGAAATTAAGTCAGAAATATGACTAAATGTATTGGTGGTTAAAATAAATGTGAGTGGGCTAAATTCCTCCACTAAATGTGTTAACATTCATCAGATAAGACAATGAGTTAAGTCTGGAGTTGTTAGGAAATTGGGGCATTTGGATAAAGAATAAGAGGACTTCAGAGGAACAAAAACAGAAGGGATTTGGTGTGGGTAGAATTTTCCCAGGAAAGGAAGAATTTTACTTTCAGGCAATTCTGTGTGCAAATTTCCAGGTAGCTATTAGTTGATGAAGAGAATCAGTAATCTCATACCCTCTTAGAATTAGAGTCTCCTTTCAGGTTCCAAATTGTAATAGAGTAGTACCCATGAAATCCTGGCCAGAGTGAAGTTTTCTGAGATGTTACAGGCTATTCTTTGAATATTGTTTTATTATCAGCTTGTTCAATGTATAGGTCCTAAGTGTCATCCATATGTAAGCTACTGTGTTAGGTACTATGGGTTCTAAGAGAGAATAAATGTTCCTCTGCCTTTGATGAATTTATGTCTAATGAAGAGAAAAATTTCAAAGATAAACTACCCTCCTTCTCTCATGACTCCCTCTGAGGCATAAATAGACTTATAGGCAAATATGCACAATAGTGTATTAACTGCTGGTCATCAGATTTGGTCCTACCTTGTTATGTTATTCACACTGGAGTGGATCCTAGAAATCATGGGCCCATTTCTGCTGCTAGAATCAGATGCCAGAGGCTGTAGAGCCTTTGGGCCCCTGAACTTACACTGGTACCCCATTCCCTAGCCCTAGTTCTCGAGCCTCAGACTGTGACTGAATTAGATCCTTGAGTTTCCTGGTGCTGCAGCTGGTCAGATTGTGAGACTTTGGTTCTCCATTATTGTGTGAGCCAATTCCCATAAGTTAATAAATAAATGCTTCAATAGCTTCTCTTGGTTCTGTTTCTCTGGATAACCCTAATATGGGCCCCATAAGCTGATATTCATTGCTACTTGTTCCTGTCAAAATCTAGCTTTTTTTAATGTCATATTCCCATGGAACCCCTTCCTTACTAGTCTACTTAGGTAGGTTGATTTAGTGTGTTTATGGCTGTTAAATGTTTTCAGGAATTATACTGACTTCACTGTGTTTTATTTTGTATTTTTCAAAAGTCAATGATACATAGTCAAGTGGACAATAATTTTCACCTTTTCCTAAATAACTGTTGAAAAAATAGCTCATTCTTTCTGTTTCAAACAGAAAATTCTTTAAAGGGTTTCTTTAAAGAATTTAGTAGTGGGGCTGGCACCGTGGCTCAGTTGGTTAATCCTCCACCTGTGGCACCAGCATCCCATATGGGCTCCGGGTTCTAGTCCTGGTGGCTTCTTTTCCAGTCTAGCTCTCTGCTGTGGCCTGGGAAGGCAGTGGAGGATGGCCCAAGTACTTGGGCCCCTGCACCTGCATGGGAGACCAGGAGGAAGCACCTGGCTCCTGGCTTCAGATTGGCGCAGCACTCGAGCCATGGCGGCCATTTGGGAGGTGAACCAACGGAAGGAAGACCTTTCTCTCTGTCTCTCTCTCTCACTGTCTAACTCTACCTGTCAAATAAAAAAAAAAAGAATTTAGTAGCATGCATTTGATCTAATGGTCATGACTCCAATGAAGATGTTCATGTCAGGCGTGGATGTTGTAGCACAGCAGGTTAGGCCTCTGTTGGGACACCTGCATCCCACAGCACAGTGCCTCGTTCAAGTTCCAGATACTCTACATTTTCATCCCAGTTTCCTATGGCAATACCCAGGAGGCAGCAGACATTGGCTGGGATGTGTGGATTCCTGCCACCCAGGTGGGAGACCTGGATGGAGTTTCTAGCTCTTGGATTCAAGCTGGCCTTGTCCTGCCTGTTGTAGGCATTCAGGGTAGGCAAACCTGCAAATGAGATACCTTTCATTCTCTCTGTCTCTCCCTCTCTCTCTGTTATCTTGAATTTCAAATAAATTAAAAAACAAAACAAAACAGAGTGCTCATGTCTCACACCAGCATACCTGGGATCAATACTTGACCCTGGGTCCTGACTCAGCTTCCTGCTAAGGCAGAATCTAGGAGGCAGCAGTGATGGCTCAAGTAATTGGGTCCATGTCCCCATGTGGGAGACCTGGATTGTGTTCCTGTCTCCAAGCTGCAGTCCTGGCCCAGCCCAGGCTGCTGTGGGCATTTGGGGAATAAATGAGCAGATGGAAGTTCTGTCTGTCTGTCTCTCTTTCTACCTCTCAAATAAATAAGGAAATTTAAAAATAATAATAATTTAGTACCAGAAAAACATCTCTTTGCTGACAAACTGGTGTCTTTTTTTTAACAAGTAATTATGATATAATTAATTGTAAAAAAAAATTATTTGAGTTCAGGAAAGTTGGAACTCTATTAATGTTTAAGCACGGTAATGAGGTTAGTCTAGGTTTGGGGCACATTTGTTCCTTTCTGTGGTCCTTTAACTAATGGTCTTAGGGTAAAGACCCTTTTTGATTGTGGACTGCCTCATGTTTTCTGAGAAGCAAGCACAATATAAAATGTAAATCTGATTATAAACTGTACTTCTCCCAGAAAAGCATATTTGCCATTTCCCAGAATGATATAGACACAAAAGAGTCAACCCGAGGCAGAGGTTATGATGGTAACAAGGATATACTATGACCTCGGTTAGGGGTGGTGTTTGGGACTACTGGTCTTTGGTTGTCTCCCAAATTGCACTGTCTAGGAGGCTGCTCTCCCAGGCTCCACCTTAGGCTGAGCCCAGGGAGACATCACGTGAGTTAACTGTCAGGTCGTGAATTTGAGAAACACCTCATTGGAGCTGGGTCAGTTGATTTGAAAGAGCTCCTTGAGAAAGTGTCAGAAGCATGTCAGTTTACCATCCAGTCTAACTCAGAAGGTTATGCAGAAAGACCCCACAAGGGGGGGCGGTGTGTGTGTGCTCAAATGGAACTTATCAACAAAGCCCTCTGATATAAATATTCAAACCTAGTTCTCATTGGTCTAAATGCTATTTTTGTGTCTGGGACTATGCCCTATGGGGAAGAAGAAAAACAAGGCAAGTAGGGCATGGCTATGCACACCTGGGATTTTTGTAACAGTTCCAGTTCTAAGCTCTGTTCCTTCTTTTCACCTTCCCCCAGCCTAGTTCCCATCTAGTTCCCTCTTAACCTAGAAGGAAGCCTTGGATCTCCTTTTCATCATGTGAAATGTCCTCTTTTGGAATTTCATTCTGCACAGCTGGACAAGCAAGGGGGCGATGCAGGTTGCCACAGAAACTGCTGTTGGTGCTGGGATTCTTCATGCTTTGCTCCTAAAAATAAGATGTGAGATGTACCCAGGGTGTGATTAGCTCTGCACAGAAGGGGGTTTCTAAAAGGAGAGCCAAGCCTCCCGCCCCCACAGGAACGGGGGTGTGCTTCATAGCTAGAGGACAGGACAGAAATCCAGGAGCAGATGCTTCCCTCCAAAGGTGCAGGGAAAGACGAATGGGAACAGTGGCTTTTGAAGAAGAAAACTGTCTGCAGTTAGGCATAATTCATGGAGATTCGGGGATGAGATGTCCTGAAATTACCCAGGAAGTCAATGGAATTCTCCTCAACCTGCAGAAGGGCCAAAGGAAACTGAGCAAGGAGATGGGATTAGATGAGTGTAGTCCAGAGTCCGGTCCAGCTCAGGCTGCCAGCCCAGCCACCTCTGCCAGCTGGTCCCCTGCTCAGCCTGCCCATGTTACCCAGTAACATTCACTTCCCTAGGAAACATCCGACAACTAGAATTTGCTCTGTAAACGTTGTTGGAATGTGCCTTTCTGTAACTTCCATTCTTTCGCCCTCGTTTACCTTCTGGAACAATTAAGAAAAGTCCATTTTCTGATTATTTCTTGGACTTAATCTGATAATTCCTCACATAAAACCAAAATGGAGAGATGAGCCCATGTATCTACTTTGGACACGTCGGTTTCGCTGATGTCATTGTCAGGGTAAAATGAGACATAATTAAAGCTGTATCATTTCATGGTTCTATATAGGAAATTCTTACGTGTTTTCCAAGAAGGGCCATGTGTGTGATTCAACATCTTCTATATACCAGGCACTGTGCCAAATACATACATCCCTTTGTTTGATTTAGCCACACGAGGCAAGAACCTTTCTTATCCCCATTCAACAGAGGAAATTCAATTCAGTCTGAATGGCAGCATCCTCATAAGCGTAGACCTCAGATTTGGGGGTGGGGGGTGGGGTTGAACTTGAACACCAATTCCTCTACTTGCTAAATCTGGGATCTCAAAAAGTTACATAACTCCTTTGAACTTTGGGTTTCTCATCTCTAAAAATTGAGAAGCTAAAATGTCATGAGTTATTAGAAGGAAAGCAAATTATATGCTCAAAATGTCAAATGTATACTAGTGGCTGCTCAATGAACCCTAGGTTTCTTCTCTTCCCTTACAGACCTACAGGTCCCCACAGAGCTCTCAATCAGAAGTCACCTTAGATCCATAAGCAGCCAAGCCTGGACAAGCTACCTGTATGGCTATTAAAGAATCAAGCTGAGCAATTAAACCATTGAATGAACAAATCTCTTTGTAGGTGGGATATGGTTGAAATGATGTGAGCAGCTAAAATAGGAGAATTGACATAGGATGAAACAGACTTTGTGCTTGGGCTAAAGTTCTCTGCTGAGACCACCACCCATCCTTCTACCTGTGCCAGTCTTCAGTATTGCTTACCTGTTGTTGACATCCCTAGAGTTAGCCAGGCAGTCCCTGTGCTCAGAGCCTGTTGGTCCTTTTGCCCTCGCTTCTTTCCTACCCAGCTGGACCCTGGTGAGGCTTAGACTCTTTTTTCTCATGGCTCTGACTCTGGGTGGACAAGACAACCACTTCTGGTTCCCCTGCCAGTTCATTTCCCGCATTTGGAAGATCTTAAGGGAAACCAAGGTTGGTGGGGACGCCCACTGACTGCCAAGGAAATCTAATGACTGTAAAGTCTCAGAAAATGATAAGATTGGTTAGGACCTCATTCTTATATAAGTGGGAAACTTGTACAAAGGAATAGATATACAAATAACCAAGTGCTTGATCTCTTGGGGTTTCAATGTCTTCCTTTGAAAAGAATTATAGCCCTGAGACCAGCTAACAGGTGCTTGCTTCACGCCAGGTGCTGTTCTAAGTGGTAGACTAAATGTGTGTATATAAAGAGAATCGAAAATGAATCTTGATGTGAATGGAAGGGGAGAGGGAGTGGGGAAGGGGAGGGTTGCGGGTGGGAGGGACATTATGGGGGGGGAAGCCATTGTAATCCATAAGCTGTACTTTGGAAATTTATATTCATTAAATAAAAGTTAAAAAATAAAAAAAGTGTGGACTTAATTCTTATAAGAACCCATAATATTTAGGGTAAAAACCAAAGCTGCTGTGACAAAGACCTCCAGAGCTGCAGAAGCTTAAAAAGTAAGGGCATGGCTTTCTCCTGTGGGACAGTCTGCTTCAGAGACATCCGTGACCCCAGGAGCAGGGAGAGTCTGCCTCCTCAACATTCAGCTTTGCCCTTGGCAGGCGTCACCCACAATCACCATTTCAAACCCCTGGAGAACAGGGCAGAAAGCAGAGGTCCAGGATAAGGAATGTTGTTTTAACCAAGTGGAGCAGAGGTGGCTCTTGTCACTTCTACTCTTGCTCCGATGCTTAACATTTAGTCGCGTGGCTGTGTCTAGTGAGTTCTAAGGGAGGTTGAAAAACACAGCAGAGAAAGGCAATCAAGTATCCCCACTACGAGTCCCTGTGGGATAGTTGAATTATTTTCCCCATTTTACAGATAAGGAGACTGAGGCACACAGAGGTTATCTGACTTGTCCAATGGAACACAGTTCACAATGGCCTAGCTAGGATCTGAACCCCAGGCAGTCTGTCTCCAAAAGCCTTGTTCTTATCTACGATACGCTTCTGCCCTGCTAGAGCCAACAAGATATGGTGGCCATTTACCTGTTTATTTTTTTTTTAATCTCTGCCATACTGTAAGCTTCCTGAGGATGTTATCCAGTTCATCTTCACACTTCTTACCTGTAGCTTTTCATATACAAGATGTGCAAGGTTGGGCACTGTGGCACAGTGGAGTAAGCCAATGTTTGGGACGTTCACAGCCCTAGTGCCTGGTTTGGGTCCCGGCTCCTCTGTTTCCAATCCAGCTTCCTGGCAATGTGCTTGAGAGACAGCAGGTGATGGCTCAAGTGCTTGAGTCCCTCCCACCCACGTGGGAGACCTGGATGGAATTCAGACTCCTCGTTTTGGCCTGGTCCAGCCCCAGCTGTTGTGGGCATTTGGGGAGTGAACCAGTGGATAGAAGATCGATCTCTCTCTTCCCCTCTTTCTCTCAAATAAATAAATAAATCTTAAATATATCATATATATATTAAAGATGTGCCCATAAGCTTTCTGAGTTGCAGGAGATAGAAATTCATCCTTATTAGTCTAAGCAGGAAATAGAAATTCATCAAACGATAAGGGTAGTGCGATTCTCTTCAGGAGGAGCAGAGAATCAGTTTGGCAGGTGAGACGGCTGGGAGCAGCGCACAGATATTCCCAGAGGGTGGCTCCTCTGGCTTCCACCTGCAAATGGGCGGTAGTTTGTAGCTTGTCTTAGCGTGGCTGCCTCCGAAGTGCGTGTCTCCACAGTCACCTGCCCTAGCATGGAGCAGTGAAGTGCCAGCACAGGCGGCTCACCTGTTTCAGACCTGAGGGGTCACAAGAGGGTGTCTGATTGGGTCAGACTTGGTCACTTTCTGGGGAAGGGTTTCTGGCCTCTGTCAAGGGAAAGTCAAGATGCAGAAGACGGAGAGTCTCCCCATCTAGAAGGGGTGTGCTGAGTCATTGGCAGCTGGAAATGTCTTAGTCCCCTCTGCAATGAGGGACTAATGAGCATATCCTTTTCCTCCTCTTTTTATTTTTTAAAAAAGATTTATTTTGTTTGTTTGAGAGGCAGAATTACAGAGAGATAGGGAGAGAAAAAGGTCTTCCATCCACTGGTTCAGTTCCCAAATGGCCACAGTAGTTGGGACTGGACCCATCCAAAGCCAGGAGCCAGAAGCTTCTTCCAGGTCTCCCACCTGGGTGCAGGGGCCAAGCACTTGGGCCATTTTCCACTGCTTTCCTAGGCACATGAGCAGGGAGCTGGATCGCAAGTGGAGGAGCTGGAATTAGAGCTGGTGCCCACATGGGATGCGGGCTCTGCCTAAGCTGCTCTGCCCTCCTCCTCTTTTTCTAAACCCTTTCCTTTTTGCCTAAGAAACTGGATATTGAAATACCAAGATTAACTTTCCTGTAACTACTTGGGAGGGCATTTTTAGAGTTCAAATAAACCCTCAGAACTTTCCAATTCTAGAGCAGTTCTTAGGCAGTGATTTAGTAGGACACAGGCAAAGATCACCTACCCACTTCGCTGCTTTCCAAAGTAATTAGTGACTTTAATTATGCCATAGTCCCTAAATGGACTTCAGGCCCCACCGTGTATGCCTCACTTTTGTTTTCTTTCACTTTTCATTTTTTTCTGTAGGCCCATAATAGTCAAGTTTCATTTTTTCTTGTCAGTGGATATATTCTCAATTCATCTAAAGAGAAAATATAAATGAATGAGGAACACTGAATCAGGGTAATACACACAAGTTTGTAAAACTTCATAAAGTTCTTTGAGAAAAAGTGATTAAAAAAAGCTAATGATTATTATCACAATCGAATATTATCCAAGTACATAATAAAATGAGACTTATGAACTGAATGCATTCTAACAATCCATTCTGTTGGCCAGAAATTTGGAGATAACAAGAGACTTGTAGAAATTTGACTGCTTCCATTGGGGTTTGCCAAGGCAGACAAGGGTTCAAGTGCAGGTGGTTTCTTTGAGAGGTGAAAGGATCATTGTGAAGAGGGAGGAAATGAGACAAAGCAGAGAAGGCAGCTAATATAGGGTATGTTATCAGGAGCTTAATCTTGGGGGGCCCCTGGGAGCTGCTTAGACTCATCCCTCAGAGTTGTCCCACCCAGGGACTGGTGTAGTGGGACAGTGGATTCCGCCTTCCACACCTGTCACCCATGTAAGAGACCCAGATGAAGCTTGCTCCAGTGCCCGACGGCCAGCGCTGCCCAGCTGGGTGGTGTGTGTGTGGGGGGGGGGGGGGTTGGTTTGATTCACACTTGTTTCTACTGTGGTGCAGACACACAGCCCCTCAGTCTGACATGAGGCTTTGTAAACGAGTCCTCCTTACGTAGGTTCAGTTCAGTGATGCTGGGCAGTTCCTGCCGTTGCTCATTTGCATGATTCAGTGTGAATCTGAGAAAATGAAGTGAGCACATCAATGTGTAGGTCACAGATGTTATTTAGGATGAGGCTAAGTGAGTCATAACAAATTCAATGGAAAATTTCTAATAGTAACTTAATGATGTGGGTGACATACAAAGGGCAGAAAGGAAAACCAGAGCAAAAATAAATAAATAGGGCAAAATTGAAAAAAAGAGAGAGAGAGAGAGAGAGAGAGACCCGATGGAGTTCTGGCTCTTGGCTTAGGCCTGGCCCAGCTGTGTCCGTTATGACCACTTGGGGAATGAACTAGCAACGGAAGATCTCCCAGTCCCCTCAACCCCTCTTTCCTCTCCATCTCCTTCACTCTGCCTTTCAAATAAATAAATCTTAAAAAAAAAAAAAAAAAAAAAGACAAAGTTGTCCCAGCTAGGAGTGAGGGAGCACTAGAGGGCTGAGTGCTGTGTGCGTGAATTTTCCGATGAGCGAACGTCACACAGTGGGCTCTAGGTAGACATGGTGATGCTGGCCATTGGAGATTGTGCTACAGTAAAACTGGAGAGGCAGGGGCTGGGGAGAGGGCACGAGAATGTCACTGGCTAGGGTTTCTTAACTGTTCCAACCTCACAACACCTGACTTACGTGAGATGTTGACCTAGTCCTGAGTCTCTCTATCTGCTAAGAGAAATATTGGGGTCAGGTGTTCTATGGTCTTCGGTTTCATCATTCATCAAAACTCCCTGGCCAGAGATACATGTTGCTCTGCTGTTAAGATCACAATACAGTGGAATGCTGAATGCTTCTGTTATGTAGGAAAATGAAATTCTAGGATGACTTGTGATACGTGGTATTAAGAGATCTGATTTTTTTTTTTTTAAGGCAGAGTGGACAGTGAGAGAGAGAGACAGAGAGAAAGGTCTTCCTTTTGCCATTGGTTCACCCTCCAATGGCCGCCACGGCCGGCGCACTGCGCTGATCCGATGGCAGGAGCCAGGTGCTTCTCCTGGTCTCCCATGGGGTGCAGGGCCCAAGGACTTGGGCCATCCTCCACTGCCCTCCCGGGCCATAGCAGAGAGTTGGCCTGGAAGAGGGGCAACAGGGACAGAATCCGGCGCCCCTACCAGGGCTAGAACCCAGTGTGCCGGCGCCGCAGGCGGAGGATTAGCCTATTGAGCTGCGGCGCTGGCAGAGATCTGATTTCTTGACAGGAGTTTTTGGATGTCATTATGATTCTATGCCAACACATTTTATTAGTCTGTATCTTGGCTGTTGTGGGTACAGCTGCAGTGAAAATGGTGGAGCAGGACTCTTTGCTATGATGATTTCATATCTTTTGGAATCATACACAAAGCTAAATACAAAAACCATCTTTTCAGAAATCTTCATACCGTTTTCCAGAGTGACTGTACTAATTTACATGGCCACCACCAACAGCATATGAGAGTTCCCCTTTCTCTACATCCTCGCCAGCATTTGCTCCTCTCCATCCCTTTGACAACAGCCATGCTCACAAAAGCGAGGTTTGCGCGTACCTGATGACTAGTGACAGTGAGCATGTGTTTGTATTCTTGGCTACTGAACGGTGAAGAGTAGAGGCTGGGACGGGTACAGAGAGACAGAGGGAGTTTGGATAATGGGTGCTGAATCAGACTTAGATTGAAGGAGTAAGTTCCTGGTGTTACACAGCACAGCTCACAATAACCTCATAAATATTTTAAGAACAAATGAAACTGCACGCGTCCAATCATGAAGTAATGTCAAAGAAGAGGACGTGTTGCTCACCCTGTTCTGGTTGGTACACACTGTAAACCTGTACTGAACTATCACACTGTAGCTTGTAAACATGTACGATTATTGTGAATTTATTTTTCTTAAATAATTTTTTAAGTTCCTGGGAAATGGAATTGAAAGGTAAGTTTATTTTGTTACAAAAAAATTTTTGAAGTTCATGCATAGTTTTTTCCAAATATCTGGTTTCTGGGAGTCCTGAAGATCTGTTCTGTTTGTCGGCTGATTGCTTTTAATTACCTGCCGACAATAGAGCAGGACCAGCTAATTTCTTGGGAACAGTGTCCACCTTGAATTCTTTCATAGGGCAGAATATGGGCAATTGGAGGAATGCCGGAAAATGTGAATGGCTGTGTGTGGGGAAACAGTAGGGGAGATTCAGTGATGAATCTCAGAGTAGGGACAAGTGGGCCAAGGTAGTACATAACGGAAGACATCTATGCCTGAAATAATTGGGGGAAGAGGGAAAGTGTCAGTCTTCTTAGCGACAGGGGTTTCTTTCAACTCTGGTTTTCGTTCAGATTCCCCCTTGGTTTCCTGTCGCCTGAGATCTTCTTAGAGCAGTTTGGTATATCCCTTTCAAAAATATCACCAATAATGATTCAGGTAGCTACTTAACTCTACAATCTTAATTTTCTCTGTGTTAAGACACAGAGAAGAAAGAAGGCATATTTATCTAGAAAAGATTTTAAGTCTGTGACTTTTCTAATTTCTACTACAGATATTACAGCGTATAATTATTGGTTATCTGCACTTCATTATGCACCCATTCCTTTCATACTTCATGCTGTATTAGGAAGCAGTCCCTTAACAAATGAATGGACTACATGAATAGAAAATAGATTGCAGTAATTTAGGTCTGAGGAATTCAAGATATTCTTGCCTATGGGAAAAAAGTGACTTTTTTTTTTCTTTTTGAATCTGTTGGAAAACAGTCTGGGAAATCCATTGTTCTGTTCATTCCAGAAGCCAATTGAACTAGGAAAAAAAAAGTGGTACAACAGCATCTAAATGCTTTATGCTTAGAATGTCTCTCTTTTATTTAAAGATTTATTTATTTACTTGAAAGGCAGAGTTACACAGACAGATAAGGAGAGGCAGAGAGAGAGAAGTTTTCCATCTGCTGGTTCATTCCCCAGATGGCTGCAATGGCTGGAGCTGCGCCGATCTGAAGCCAGGAGCCTAGAGCTTCTTCCAGGTCTCCCATGCAGGTGCAGGGGAGTTTGGTCCCCAAGGAAGGTCTTAAATCTCCAAGGCTCCCTGTCAGGAATCCAATACCTGCTGTAGTTAATAACTTCTGGCTGTTTTTCTTGGATGATTTCCTTAACAATAAATACCACACTATCTCAGAAGGAAGGCCCAGTAAAAATGGCAAGCAGCTGAATGTGGAACTTGGCAACTCACACATAAATTATCGCAGGTGTAAGCAAGCTTAATAAAGCTTTTCAAATCTCAATTTCAAGTGGCCGATAGATCTCCACAGACCCTGTCAACACATCTGCAGTTTAGATATTATCTTCCTTGATCATAACTTAAGGAATTTTAAGGGCTGGCACTGTGGTATAGCTGGTAAAGCCACCGCCTGCAGTGCTGGCGTCCCATATGGGCACCAGTTCAATCCCGGCTGCTCCACTTCTGATCCAGCTCTCTGCTGTGGCCTGGGAAAGCAGTAGAAGATGGTCCAGGTCCTTGGGCCCCTGTACCCACGTGGGAGACCTGGAAGAAGCTCCTGGCTCCTGGCTTCAGATCAGCTCTACTCTGGCCGTTGTAGTCATTTGGGGAGTGAACCAGCAGAATGGAAGACCTCTCTCTCTGGCTCTACTTCTCTCTGTAACTCTGTCTTTCAAGTAAATAAAATAAATCTTTTAAAAAATGAATTCTAAGAAAAAGCTTTTTAAAGCGTGCAGCATAATCTACTGAATATAGCATGTGAAGTCTCTTGTCTTCCCATTAATGAAGTTACTGCTCTTTGACATAAATAATTTTAATCAACTGTTCTAATTTTAGGGGCAGGGGTCTGAGAAGCCCAGAGCCCAGCCATTGCTCCTGTCTGGGAGGAGCCACAGCACAGGCAGGTCAAGAGGAAAGGCAGGGGTAAGCAGGCACAAAGCATCTGAGGCCAGTTGGGATGTCCCATGTTGTTAAGGGCTGAGTCCCACAAGATTGCTCACATTTCAGATGCCAAAGCTGAGGCCTCTGGAATCTCTGGCCAACTGCCTTCAAGTTCAAGGTTCCCCCAGCCCCCTTCTGGGGAGGGATTAATTCACTAGGGCAGCTCAGAGAACTCAGAAAAATAGCTTTCTTATGTGTACCAGTTTATCGTGAAGAACATTGCGAGACTACAGCCCAACAGCCACACACGCAAAGCAAGGTGCGAGGCAAGGGATGCAGAGCTAAGTCCCTGTGGGCATACCATGCTCCAGGCACCTCCACAGACGTTCTCTGGACCTGTAGCTTGGGGATAGTTTCTGAAGGATTCATCGCATTGGCATGATCATTTATCAACTCAGTCTCCAGTCCCTTGACCTTCTTAGTGGAAGTAGGGTGAGGATGAGAGTTCCAAACTTCCAATCAGGCTTTGTGTTTTTTGGTCTTCAGGCCTATGCAGGAGCCCACCAAAGATCCATTCACTAGAACCAAATATGTTCTTATTTCCCAGGAGATTCTAAGGGGTTAGGAGCTCTGGATCAAGAACCAGAGACAAGAAGCAAATATTAGAACAACAACAAATATATATATATATTTATGAGAGCTGGATATATATATATCATATGTCTGATATATATATATCAGAGAGCTATATATATATATATATATATATATATCCCTAGCACCCCTGTCACTCAGGAAATAACAAGGATTCTGGGAATTCTGTGGCAGAAATCAGCAGCGGAGACCAAAGAGACATTTTTGTTATTTCACAACCCAGTACACAAACATTCCCTATGTTAAATGTCTGATGCAGTATCATCCACACACACACACACACACACACATTTCTCTTGTGGGACCTCAGGAGTTATTGCTATTGGATGACATTCCTTGATCTTGTGATTCATCTTCTGGATTAATTAACTAATTAAAATGCCCATGTTCTTAAAGATCACTCCCGATACCCCAAGTTTTCTAAACCTGAAGATTCTCAGGGCTGGAGAGACCTCCTGTAGGCAGATGATTTTTCTTTGAGCTCTGTATTGTTTGGTTTTAAGTGCATTGAACACATAGAAAGAGGAAATGGTTTTCAGTTCCGGCCTCTTGTGCCCACAATTTGTTTATGTTGGAAAAAGAGACGTGACTGACTTAGTTAGGGCCAAAGACCACAGAACCTGAACTGGGGGCTCGTCCTTCGGTGATTTCACCTTTCCATCTCAGGCGCATGCTTCTGCCTCTGCTGGTCTGGATTTCTCGCCTGCCTTTTAATATTCTCTGTTTACAGCTGGCTCATTGATTGCCTCCCATTTGTTTCCCAGGAGGCATGTTTTCTTCAAAAGTACCTCATAAATCACTTTTCACCCATTCTCCCATTCAGGCAAGACGCGTTCTTCTCTGAGGAACGATGTCATGGCACAATTTGTTCTAAACCCAAATGATACAAAATTGGCTGTGAGGCTCCTGCTTTTGTTAAAGAAGCCCCATTTGAACACAGCTCAAATCGCTGTCCCCCTTGGTAAGCTGCAGAAAACATCTTACGCTTGAATGTCGTGATTGTTTTTGGAACTACTTTTATTTTGTTATCTTAATGATCCCTGCATTTCACCAGGGGGCACCAGAATTACTTCACAGAGGAACAGCTAACAAATCCTGCAACAATCTTTCATTTCCCATGAATGGCAATCATCTCGATTATGGTTATCATCATAGGTTGATTCTGAAAGAGGAGGCCGGTCTGAATTGCTGGCAAACTGAAGCGCTTTGCAAAAGAGGAGTGATTCTTTATTTCAGGCATTTGGATTTTAATTCTCTTGGGGGATCACTGATGTGCCGGTATTTGTCCCATAGACTTTATGTAGCTGGGGCCCCTGCCCTCCTATCCAGGTTCAAGATGGGCAATTCCCATGGGCAGGTTCTGTAGCCTTCTTCCTTTTTTTTTTTTTAATTTATTTATTTGAAAGGCAGAATTACAGAGAGGCAGAGGCAGAGAGAGAGAGAGAGAGAGAGAGAGAGGTCTTCCATATGCTGGTTCACTCCCCAGACCCAAAGCCAGGAGCCAAGAGCCTCCTCCCAGTCTCCCACACAGGTGAAGGGGCCCAGGGAGTTGGGCCATCCTCCACTGCTCTTCCAGATCAGAGCCGAGAGCTGGATCAGAAAAAGAGCAGCCAGGACTCGAACTGGTGCCCATATGGGATGCCAGCACTGCAGGTGCCACAGCGCCAGCCCCCTTCTTCCTTTTTTCTCTTCTCTTCCAACTACTGTGGCCTGAAGGCCCCAGCTGATTCTGTCTTGAGGCTCAGACTGACCGGATGGGAGCCCAGAGAGCATTTCAATAAGTGAGCAAAATACTCCTCCCCACGTGCCTGGACTCCTGGGTTCTGGTTCCAGCTCTGGGCCCTTTGTGAAAGCAAGAAGGAAAGCCCTAAGTGATAACTTGAGATTTGAGATGGACCTGACAGCCAACATTCACAAATAAACCAACCAAGGGACCTGTGACTCTGGTCTCAGGGATTCTGAGCACATTGTTAAAATTCATCTGCATCCACTCGGGCTTCACATAAAGATGGCTGGGTAATGACGTAAGATCACAATAGAGCTGAAAATTTCCTATTGCCTCAGGATACCATAGCTATCCTCATGCTGTAGTGCAACATGCTGGTTGTGCTTAGAGTGATGCTGGTGCAAACCTGCACACACAATTGTGTACAGTGCATAACACTTGATAATGACATTGATGACTATGTATTACGTATTTCCTATTCTCTTTTACCCTTACAAAAAGAAGTTTACTGTAAAACAGTCTGTCGTGTTGCACTGGCAGTGGCCCTGTTCATCACGTTTCACCACACCTCCTGGCTGCACAGCAGGCTGGCCTGAATGACTGACTATACCATCCAGGTTTCGTTGATACACTGAAGGACGGTCCCACAATGATGAAGCCACTTACCCAAGCATTCCTCAGAATAGATCCCCATCATTAAGCAATGTGTGACTATAATTCCTAGGAGAACTGGGGAGATAGGGAAAAAAAAAGACAGAAAACCAGCTTCCATTTGCTCGTAAGACCTTCTTGGAGAAGAGATATTCTCGTAGCACTGAAGACTGTCGCTTTCTTGTGGGTCCAGTGGCTCCTGCTGTTCAGTTCGTATTTCTCTGCCTGTTTGCTGTTTCAATAGTAGGTTTCCTTTGGAAAGGAAAGTGCTAATCGCATAGGACATTTTCCCCCAGTGGTTGTAAAGTTTCCAGAGTTTCTGTCAGTTGCATTTCAAGAGGAAGAGCACTCCTAGTAATTCACCAGCCTGAGACATGTAAGTAGACAGATCACTCAGTTAACGCATAACAGACTTCAAAACGTCTACAATGGCTGCAAATGGCGCAAATGGCTCTACACCTGCTCCCTGGGAAAAAAAATAGGAAGAACTACTAGGAGATGGAGCAGCACTGAAAGGAAGTCCAGACTAAGAGATGCACTTTGGATATGTACTGTACTGGTGAAGTAGTGTATGGAATTCCAGCAATGCTATAAAAAAATTCTGGGTTAGCACAGAATTCTGGGTTGCTAAGGAGGTAGCCTGATCTTCGGGAGATGTGCTTTTGGCTAGAAGGTTGTTTTATTCCATTCTATTTTGTAGAGGAGATCTACATTTTGAAAGGGTAGTGTCACTGACTTTTCATATTATAAGAGAAGATGGCAGGCTTTATAGCTTTGCTCAGAAGAAAGTGAATGGGAAGCATAAACTCCCAAAGGTGGTGCCCTTTAAGCCTCACATTAGGCCACAATAAGCAGAACAAACAACGCACTGATCTGTCATTTTAGTTTCAGCTCCATGCCACACTGGGCACCGTTTCCTGTAATACAGTATTAATGTATCCCATGTGATATAACCCATGGCACCCTGGTGTGGCAGAGTCAGCTGCTCCCAGCAAGTTCTCATAACCTGTCAGGCTGCCCGCCCACAACCCCTGTTCTTCAGAGAGCTCCCAAGCCAGGCCGCTCCTCCAAACTTACACTTTTTTGCCAACTCTTTGTGGAAGTCATTCTGTTATTTTTTTTACACACACAAAAATTTTCTATTTCAGAACCCTATTGGGAATCAAGAAGGCAGAGATAGAAGGGCATGCTTTAGGGCCCACAGAAGTAAGTAAATGGAAGTAAATCTAAGTATATAGAAAGAGAGACGTGTGTGGCCTGCAGGCAGATGAAACCAGGAGGCAGGTCCTCTTACCTGCTCTCCCCAGAGCTGCGCAAGGCTCGCTGTTTGTGGCTGGGATGGCACCAGCGGCTGTGTTAGACAATTAAATCAGCCTGCAGAAGGCCTCTCGTGAGCCATGTGCCGAACCATTTTTAACCTAAAAAGCAACCACATTGTCCAAGAGTGTGGGCTAATGCCATTTCGTAGCTTATTTCAGATGACTTGGGCAGTAAAGTCTTAAGATACAAGTGTTTAATCGATTTTTAAAAGACACTTCCAAGGGACTAGGACATTTAAAAGAAAGTTCCTGCCTTGGAACTGCACACCTGTAACTCCAGTTATGTGAAGGAACCACTCTGAGTACTTAATGAGTTATCTTTCACTGTGTGAACAAAAGAGCTGATTACGGGTCCCTGCTCTATCTGATCACAAAGAGCACTAGGGAGATCCATGGGGATTGTGGTGCAAGTCGTATGCAGAACAGTCCCTTGGGGGATGGTGCTGTGGCTTAGCCAGTAAAGCTCTGCCTGTGATGCCAGCATCCTATATGGGTGCCAGTGCGAGTCCCAGCTGCTCCACTCCTGATCCAGTTCCTGTTAATGGGCTGGGAAACACAGCAGAAGATGGCCCAAGTGTTTAGGCCACTGCCATCCATGTGGGAGACCCAGATGAAGCTCCTGGCTCCTGATTTTGGCCTGGTCGTTGCAGCCATCTGGGGACTGATCTCTTGATCTCTCCCTCTCCTCTGGAACTCTAACATTCAATTAAATAAATAAATCTTTATATTAAAAAAAATTCCCTTGGATGGTTCTCTTTAAATTTCAGGGTCTATAAATGACTTTGTTTACTAAAAATATAAATACTGTAGCTTTACTATAGCTGTACTCAACTGCAACTCAAGATTCAGGTGCCACTGTTTGTTAAAATTAGGGCAAAATGGTAACCTATAATTTAAATAGAACACTGACAAGACCTGGTAAAAGTAAATCTTTGAGTTCTCCAGTAAAAGGCAAATTAAAGGAAACTGAATTAGGACACAGGACAGAGGCCTTTGTAGTTGTGAAATGAACCACACAGGTCATTAGATGGATGAATAGGATGAGTATCTGATTCTCAAGGCTGCAGTCACTAACTGAGAAAGCTCTTGAACACACCTGGGAAGTGGAGGGAGGCAGGCGCAGGGGTAGAGCTTCCAGAAGTGGGGGCAGACAAAAGCCTTCCTCCAGGCATCAGATTTGCAAGCTTCTTGGCAAAATAGTCTACTGCTGTTTCCTGCTTCTTACAGTTATTTAATCTCATGCATGTCCTAGAACATTCTCTGAAACCTCTTCAGTGAATCTTGGGAGTGGTCTGTGGAGAGCATCAGTGCTGGAAAGCAATGATTTCTAGCTGCAGCTTTGACTTTCTGGGAAAACTGAGCACAAGAGCATCAGAACAGAAGGAAGCAGAAGCAAGAATCTGCCACTGGGTGGCCTGTATCGCTGCTGCAGCATGGTCCCTGCCAGCCCTCAGGGGAGTCAGTAGAGCAGGGTCCTTTAAGGGCAACCCTGCGGCAGGCTCATTGCCTGGTGCTGGGGAAGCAGTGCCAGAGCAGGTGGATGTGCACGGACTCAGATCTGGTGTGGGCAGGCTTAACATCGAGTCAGGAGAAGCTTAGGAGGAAGAGAGGGGAGTTAGAACGACTTCCACTTACTGGCAGATCTCCCCATACCTATTGCATCATATTTGGTGGTGTAGGAAGGGAAAGAAGAGAAGGAAAATTGAAGGAGAAAGGGAGGAAAGATATGAAAAATGAAATAAACACACAGTGCCAGCCAGCCATGCTATTTTGCTTAAACACACACACTTAACATATTTACAGGTTAATATAGAAATATCTATATATTCTGTATTACATATTCCTATAACATGTGTATTTAGCATAGAAAGTTTAGCAACCAGCTCACAAACAGAAAAAAGAAAACCCGATTTGTAGTGTTTGCTGATTTCCATGGCCAATTTCAAGTTACTAACTTGATGTCACTGAACATTGCAGCTGGGCAGAGAGACCCACAATATTAGCCCAGTACCATTATATGCCATTTCTCTACATTTCTGTCTATAACAGACAGAAATAACCTCGAAAGCAAGTATTAAGGGGCAGCCATTTGTCCTAAAGGTTTAGATTCCATTTAAGATGCCTGCATTCCATATAGAAGCATTGGAAACTCAATCCAGGTTTCTCTTGAGGGTGGCAGGGATCCAGCAACTTGAGCCGTCACCTGCTGCTTCCCAGGCGCACATCTGCATGAAGCTGGAATCGGGAGTGGAGCTGGGACCTGAACCCAGTCACTCCGACATAGGATGCGACTGTGCTAGCAGTGTCTTAGGTACAGTCAAATGCCCGTCTCTGAGTGACTCATAGTTCTAAATGAGAAAGATCCAATATTTGGAAGGAAAAAAGTAATTATTCAAGCAGAGTTTGCTATGAAAGTGAGCCAAATATTACTGGCCATAAACCTTACTAATGCTACATTGACAAACAATAGATTACTCTCTGTCATGCCTTTTAGTGATTTTATTTTATGTGTATATTTTGAAACAATTATAATTGCTATTCTAAAATTCAGAACAGAATAAAAACATCCTTCAGAATGTTAAATAAGTTAGGATAGAATATTAACATCAAACTTGATATTACATATGAGATTTTCATTATAATTTCACATTTTTAATGATCTGTAACTTTGCTATGACATTTTGTGATGAACTAATGAATAATGCCACACTCCTAAATGAGTATTTCAGTGAATTGATTTTATATGTATAATCTATGGTCCTGAGCTGCATATATATGAGATTCAAGCAAGTAAAAAAATCCATATTCATTTTTTGACAAAAATGGAAATCATTTCAAAAATTATGTGAAGTGAGTAAATGTATAAAAATATTAATTGCTTGGAAGTCGATGCATTTAGATTAATGCATTTACAAAGATTGTGCCTCCTGTGGTCTCCATGGTAACAACAATAAAATAAGGTAACAGAAGATATTTTTCTTAATCTTCATAAAAGGGGTTAAAGCCCTTATTCTCATTTAAGCCATCAAGTGAAATTGACATTCAGTCAACTTCAAACATTCAGAAGGTGATAAATGCAGTAGAGCATAATTTTCAACAACCAAACAACCCAATTACCAAATCAGTGCTAGGATAATATCCTTTACAACATATAGATAAAAACAAAATTAATATACTTCCGTTATCACTAAACCATGTTGTAAGATATTTGCTTAGTGAACCTTTATAACCTCATTTTCTTGTTCAGTTTTTCCTGGAGCCAGTTCTACAAATGAGTGTTGCCTGCATTGATCATGAATTCACTCACTGCCAGAGGTGGAGCCCAGGTCACGCTAATGGCAGTAGAAAATGGAGTTCAGAGTGGAGGTGAAAGGATGGTGGCTGAGCTTTCATTGTAGGATTTGGGCAGTGACCTCAGCAAAGTCTGCACCTGCTTTGGCTACTGCGTGCCCATAAAGCTTTGGCCCTACAGCTTCCCAGAGCACATCACATTTATTACCTGGTAGTAAAAGACCTCATGCCAATAGTCCCCATGGTTTTGCTTTCTGCAGTTTTATCTACCTGTGGCCAACTGTGGTCTAAAACATCCAAGGGAAAGTTCCACAAATAAACACTGTATAAATACTACATCATACAGCATTGAGTACCATGATGAAAGCTCATTCCCAGGACCAGCCTGAACCTCGCTCAGTGTATCCACGCTGCATACACTACCTGCCCATTGGTCACTTAGTAGCTCTCACAGTTAGGACTCACTGTTGTGGTATCACAGTGCTGGTGTTCAAGTAACTCCTATTTTACTTAATAATGGGTGCAAAATGCAATAGTGATGCTGGCAATTTGCATATGCTTGAGAGAAGCTTTAAAGCACTTTCTTTAAGTGAAAAGGTGAAAGTTCTTGACTTAATAAGGAAAGGCAAGGCCGGTGCTGTGGCATAGCTGGTAAAGCCGCCACCTACAGTGCTGGCATCCCATGTGGACACTGATTCGAGACCCGGCTGCTCCACTTGCAATCCAGCTCTCTGCTATGGCCTGGGAAAGCAGTAGAAGATGGCCCAAGCCCTGGGGCTCCTGCATCCTAATGGGAGACCCTGAAGAAGCTCCTGGCTTCAAATCGGTGCAGCTCCAGCTATTTCAGCCAATTGGGGAGTGAACCAGCAGATTGAAGACCTCTCTCTCTCTCTCTCTCTCTCTCTCTCTCTCTCTGCCTCTCCTTCTCTCTGTGTGTAACTCTGACTTTAAAGTAAATAAATACAACTTTAAAAAAAAAAGGAAAGGCAAAAAAATCACACGCTGAGATTGCTAAATTCTACAGTAAGAATAACTCTTCCATTTGTGAAATTGTGAAGAAGTGCGAGCTTTGTCACACCTCAAACTGCAAAGTTATGAGCACGTGTGTGACAAGTGCTCAGTTAAGATGGAAAGTGTATTAAGTTTATGTATGCATGAATATGTGTAGTCAAAAGCATAGTAAATACAGGAAAAAATATAGTAAATACCGGGTTGAGTGTTATGATTTCAAGCATTCAGTGGGGCATCTCAGACTGAACCCCACAGGACTGCAGGACAGTTTATCCCAAAAGCTCAAAGTTTAGGTGTAGTAGCAGGAGATGGATTACTTCTGCTTGAGCCATGAAAGACTTACCGGAAGTGACTTCTTCCAGAACTGCTACCATGGGCTTGGCACAGACTGCCTCACACTCAGCGAAACCATTTCCTGTGTGACTTAGCTCCTGGCCTTCTTTGCATTTAGCTGAGTTACAGCTGATGAAAAATCAATCAATAAAATGACAGTAAATAGCCTTAAATCCCGATGTGCACCTGTAGTGTACTTCTTAGTAAAATTCATAGGCAGTGTGAGAGCCATTTTTTTCTCTGAAATTCTTAAGATACTGGATTCTTTAAGCTTTTCCTTGTTGTTGTTCTGTTTGTAGACAATTTACTATTTATATAAACTTGCAACATGTATAGCCATACTAGACATTTGCGCTTGACCAACATAGATTTGAACATTTAAAAGGAAACCAAGTTTATTTCTGAAGTTGCATTTCGCCTATTGTAATTTGAAAATCTCGATAATGAAAAACAAAAAAGCATGAGCATGTAGTTTAACTAATAATACAAATAAGTTGATGGTGTTTAACGTGTAACAAACTGTCAACATCCAGTGATTTACCAACTGCTATTGTAAATAGTCAGTTTTTCTCCTGTTTCTTTTAGTTCAAAGGATAGTTTTAAAGATTTACAAAGTTGGGGTGGGTGTTTGACCTAATGGTTGCGATGCCACTGTGGATGCCCATATTCCAGAGGGAAGTGCCTGGGTTCAAGTCCCTGCTCCACGCCTTCTGATGTGCACCCCGGGAAGCACAGTGATGCCTCAAGTATTTGGGTTCCTTGTACCCCTTGTACCCCTGAGTTCCCAACTCCCAGCTTCAGACTTAGCTTTTGTGGGCATTTATGGAGTGAATCCAGAGAGTGGGAGTTCTCTGTCCATCTGTCTCTCAAATAAGTAAAATTAAAAACTCTCTCTCTCTTTCTCCACACACACACACACACACACACACACACACGTAAAAAGTTGATATTTCTTGAAAGCGTCTTCTAAGCTGTATAGTATAGAGTATGCTATTTCACCTTTGGATGCAGTAGAGGAGGGAGCAAGAGCAGAGGTTTGGCAGACTGCCTTTCTGTCCTGCCCAGCCCTGCTACAGTCCTGACACTTCTCAGATGAAAAAGGGGGAAGAGGGGACTTGGAAATGGCAGTGCACAAGCCTGGCCGCAAACTCTGCCTCTCTTTGAATATTCAGCAAAGCCCCACCCAGACACCACCCTCTAAGCCTCCCAACAGCACTAAGGACAGCCTCCAAATCTTCAGAGCAGCTCGTTCTCTCTCAAGTTTCTTTACACTTAGTCCTTGAGCGTGCATTTTTGCTTGAACTAAATCTGCTTTCATGTTCATTTTATCGATGTTTTCCTTGAATTGTTTATTATTTGGAAATAAGAACCTGGACCAAACATAGCCTGTGGCCACTCAAAACACTTTCACCTTAGGCAATCTGGGGACAATTTCATAACAACATGTAATAAGACATGAGATTTAAACTTTTTCCTTTTAGCCAGCACTCCCACCTCAGATCAGGAACATGAAAATTTGGAGGCACTGTTTTGTTTTTAAATATTTATTTATTTGTTTTTATTTATTTGAAATGCAGAGAGAGAGATGGAGAGAGAGAAAGAGAGAGAGGTGGCCACTGCTTCACTCTCCAAACACCTGCAACAGCTGGAGCTGTGCCTGGCTAACGCCAGGAGGAGCCGGAAACTCCATCCAGCTCTCCCATGTGGGTGGCAGGGACCCAAGTACTGGGGTCATCTTCTGCCACCTCTCAAAATTCGAGTGAGCTTGACTGGACGTGTAGGGTAATCAAGGCTGGAACCAGGCTCTCTTATACAAATGCAGGCATCTCAACTGGCAGCTTACTGCACTGCGCCACAAAGAGAAACTCTGTGTTAATTTAAATAATGTGTGTGTAGGTACGAGATAACACGTTCGCACACACTCCTCGCTTTTTTTCCAAAGAGGAAAAGCAGAAAGGAAACACAAGTATAAAGACACTCAGTAAACCGTTACTAATGAGCAGAGCGGCCAGCTCTAGGAAATCTCCCCTGAGTAATGTGTTCCTACGAAATTCCCACGAGATCACTGTGCTGCCTCACGTTGTAAAGCAGTCACACGGGGCCACAAAGCTCAGCATTAACCAGTACTGCCTGCCGAATCTCTTGCTTTTCCCGGCCTAAGCCAGTTAGTAAGTGTTGTTTAGGAGATAAAGAGAGACGTCGTTTGTTATCATGAATGCCTTCTGCAAGCTCAAGGCTTCCGAATACAGTGTAGTTGTCTGAAGATGGGCACATTTGACTTAGAAAAATAAGGTTTTCACCAGCTCTGTCCTTTGGTTTCATTTTATTCTCCCAAGTGTACATTGACACCATTGTAACATTTTCCTTGCCAATTATACTGTTGGAGACTTAATATCTTGGGCTAGAAACTGGGGTATGGGAACAGTTAGCTTTCATTGATGAATTCTTTCTTCCAAGCACGTAGGGAAAGGAGGTTCTGAAGGAATGAGTTAAAATAATGATCAGGAAAAAAAAAATAGAGACAAGGGGCCATTGTAGCGCAGTGGGCAAAGCTGCCGCCTGTAATGCCCACAGCCCTTATTGGAGCGCCAGTTCTAGTCCCAGCTGCTCTGCTTCCAATTCAGCTCCCGGCTAGTGCACCTGGGAAAGCAACAGGAGATGCTCCGAGTGTCTGGGACCCTGCCACCCATGTGGAAGACCTGGATGGAGATCTAGGCTCCTGGCTTTGTCCTGCCCTGCACTGGCTGTTTTGGACATTTGAGGAGTGAACCAGCAGATGGAAGATCTCTCTCTCTTTCAAAAGGAGTGGGGGAGGGGGAGTCATCTTGGTGTTTAATAAACTCATTTCATACAGACTTAAAAGATTAAGCTCATTGATATTAGCATGACACTGAAAATATGAGAATATACCTAAAGCCAAAACACACTTTAAGTGTATCACAAAATGGTTCCACTTTCAAAAAAGAAAAGAAAAAAAGAAAGAATGATTCTCCCTGCTGTGAGTGTGGAATGAGGCTGTGAGCCACCCAGGTGCTGATGTCCAACCGACCTGGTTCGAATCCAGCCCCTGGCACTTACTCGTGACCTATGCACCTTGCTGGGCCCCTTCAAGACTCAGCCCCCTCCTCTGCAAAGTGGGAATTGACAGTGCTTGCCCCACCTGGCTGCTGTGAGGATAAACAGCTCCTGTGCACCCCCTCTTAGTCTGCTCCCTGGGACACAATAAGCATTAAATCAATGTTTGTGGTTTGCTTATTAGTGTTGCTGTTGCTATCGTTATCATTACAATACAACCAAGGGGGCAAATTTGTGATGGTAGAAAACTGAGAAATAAAATCTATGAAATCTATAATGTAATTAAAACATTTGTTTTATCCTAAAACCTGCTTCCTACTGGATTTTTGTGTCTCTTTGTAATCAAAGGAATCATCCTCTGCCACCTAGTGGCTCCATGTGACCAAGTCAAGAAATACAGAACAAGATACCAAAACCCAGAACCCAAACTCATACTAAATATATAGATATATCTATTTTTATTCATTTGCAAGGTAGAGAGACTGACAGAGCCCCTAGCCAGTGGTTCATTCAGGTCTCCTACATGGGTGACTGACAGGAACCCAACCACAGGAGCCCTCACTCCTGCCTCCCTGGGTCTGCATTAGCTGGAAGCTGGGGTCAGGAGCCACAGGCAGAAACTGAACCCAAGGACTCCAATGTGGGATATAGGTATCCATACCACTTGGCAAGCCACTTTCCCCCATATTCTTCTTTTTTTAAGATTTGTTTTATTTATTTGAAAGGCAGAGTTCTTGGGTGTGTGTGTGTGTGAGAAGGAGAAGGGGAGAGAGAGAGAGAGAGAGAGGCAAGTAAGTCTTCCATCTGCTGCTTGACTCCCCAAATAGCTGCAACAGCCAGGGATGGGACAGGCCAAAGTCAGGAGCCAGGAGCTTCTTCTGGGTCTCCCTCGTTGGTGCAGGGACCCAGGTGCTTGGGCCATCTTTCACTGTTTTCCCAGGAGCATTAGCAGAGAGCTGGATCAGAAGTGGAGCAGCCAGGACTCAAACCAGTGCTCGTATGGGATGTCAGTACTGCAGGCAGCAGATTTACCTGCTACGCCAAAGCGCCAGTCCCTCCACATTATTCTTTAATTCCATTTTTCATAAACTTTTTGAAGCCTCGTCTTGTATAGATATGAGAGATTTATTATAAGGCATTGCCTTGCATGATTATGGAGGCTGGTGGATCCCAAGTCTGCAGGGTGAGCTGGCAAGCTGCAGACCCAGGAGGACTGACAATATCTGTCTGAATTGACAACTAAGAATCCGGAAACCCAACTCAGGAAGAGCTTATGCTTCAGTCTAAGCCCAAGGGCAGGAGAAAAGTCAGTGTTCCACTGGGAAGGCCCTGGAGCAGGAAGAATTCTTCCCAACTTTTTGTTCAATTCCAGCCTTCAGCTGCTTAGACGAGGCTCACCCACAGTGGGGAGGGCAATCTGCTTCTTGCCGTCTCCTGAGTTCTGTGTGGGACCCATTCAAAAGCCCCCTCCCAGAGACAGTGAGAATGATGGAGCAGATGTCTGCGCACCTCATGTTCTAGTCACAGGGACTCCAGCTCAACCTTCACAGTACAGGACGTGTAATCTTAAATTCTGGAATCTAAAAATTGCTCCACGTGTTTGGGCTGCAGGATTTATGGTCAGGGGAGTGGCTAGAAAGGTAGCTATGAGTCAGATTCCCGGAGGCCTTGAATGTGAAGGATCCGGTCTGGTCTGTAACTTGTGGAATACTGGTGGTCATCATAGGTCTCTTCAAAGGAAATCAGATGATGAAAATAGAAAATGTTAGTAAGGACAAAAGCTACCATAGATTAAACATCTCCTATGTGCCACAATATTTATTTATTTGGAAGGTAGAGTTACAGACAGAGAGAGGGAGAGACAGAGAGAGAGGTTTTCCATCTGTTGGTTCACTCCCCAAATGGCTGTAAAGGCCAGGGCTGAGCTGATCCAAAACCAGGAGCCAGGAGTTTCTGCTGGGTCTCCCACGTGGGTGCAGAGGCCCTAGCAGTTTGGCCATAACAGAGAGCTGGATCGGAAGTGGAGCAGCCAGGACTGAAACCAGCACCCACATGCTTAGCCCACTATGCCACAGTGCCGGCCCCTTTGCCACAATATTTTTGTTTCCGAATATTGTATCAGTTCTTACAAAAGCCTTTGAGACTTTGCTTTGTTTTAGCTTATTTTACCTGTTAAGAAACTGAGGCTCAGAGAAGGTAAGTAACTTTCTTGAGGTCACACAGCTAATAAGAAAGGGAAAGTTCAAGGATGAGCTTTCCAGAGCAGACAGCCATTCCAGGAAATCAGTAGGCTTTCCTGCTATGGTCACATTTGTTTAGGAAAATAAATAATGTTCTGTTGTTTCAATTGACTTTTTGAGAACTCGGGAACATACCTTAGGAGGTGAGGCTTACCTCTTAAAGTGGATTTGTCGGCCGTTGTGCATGGTAGGTGTGCAGATTCTCGCTTCCTGATTCAGCGCTTTCTGCCAGCCTGTCTCCAGAAACGGAGAATGGGAGGCATGAAGTCAAGCATCCTTAGGGGGAGCTGTGCTTCTTCAGCTAGTTGCTCATGATTGCACGAGCAGGCAACTTCTGGACAAGTCTACGAGGCATTCTGGGCTACCCTATCACAATAAACAACGCGTGTTGAGTATACCTTACACATATGAGCTCATGGAAAGTTCACAGGAAGCCAAGCCCGGAGCCCAGAGAGATGGCACCGTTTGCCCAAGGCTGAAGGCTGTTCCCAGGGGAGGCAGGGTTCAAAGTCACAAGCCCTGACCTCAGGAGCCCATTCTTTAACACATTGCCATGCGGTCGCCCTGAGCTGCAGCGCCTTGCAGTGAAGACGTGGTCCACTCGATTCAGTTTTGCAGGGCCGTCCTCTAGGATGGTCGTGGAGACATGGGCAGCCTGGGAGCAGCATGCAGGGAACAGAGACTTCCAGGGCCACTGCTGGGCTCTGTGGCTTCCAGCCAAGAGTGATGGGGACTCACGGGAGGTGCCTTGGCCACCGTCCCTACCCAGGCAGGTCCCCTGCAGGGCTGCCTCTACCAGGAGGAAAGCATGGCTTTTCCTAATAACTCACATGCAGGTGCCGTGGAGGCAAGCAGAGGGAACCAGGAGGTGTAGAGGAAACCACTCACCTTACGTGGAAAACTCCAGAGCTGGAGCATCGTAAAGCACAATCCTTGGCTTCAGGGTTTAGCCTGAAAGAAACCACTCAAGACTCTTGAAAGTCAAGTCTTCAGGGGTTGGCGCTGTGGCGCAGCGGGTTAAAGCCCTGGTCTGCAGCTCGAGTCCCAGCTACTCCACTTCCAATCCAGCTCTCTGCTATGGCCTGGGAAAGCAGTGGAAGATGGCCCACGTCCTTAGGCCACTGCATCCATGTGGGAGACCTGAAGAAGCTCCTGGCTCCTGGCTTTGGATTGGCACAGCTCCAGCCACTGCAGCCATTTGGGGAGTGAACCAGTGGATGGAAGACCTCTCTCTCTCTCTCTCTCTCTGCCTCTGCCTCTGCCCCTGCCTCTCTGTAACTCTGCCTTTCAAATAAATAAATAAATCTTTAAAAAAAGAAAGAAAGAAAGAAAAAGAGTCAAGTCTTCAATGGATTTTAAAATGATCATTTTCTAATCCATGCTTTTCCTTAAGGATCTTATTTCATGAGTTTTGAAAAGGAAAGACTGTCAACAACAGGAGTCACTGTGCACTTACTCCTCATGTAGGATCTCTGTCCTTAATGTGCTGTACATTGTGATTTAATGCTATAACTAGTACTCAAACAGTATTTTTCACTTTGTGTTTCTATGTGGGTGCAAACTGTTGAAATCTTTACTTAATGTATGCTAAACTGATCTGTATATAAAGAGAATTGAAAATGATTCTTTATGTGAATGGAAGGGAAGAGGGAGCAGGAAAGGGGAGGGTTGCGGGTGGGAGGGAAGTTATGCGGGGGAAGCCATTGTAATCCATAAGCTGTACTTTGGAAATTTATATTCATTAAATAAAAGTTAAAAAAAGAAAGAAGAGGAAAGACTGTCTGAATAAATACTCAACTGATCTGAAAATACAAGTAGTCATAGCAGGAGTGGAGGTAGCAGCTAGTTTAGAAGATCATTTCTAATATACGAATTATATGGGCACCCCTGAATTAAAAAAACAAAACCATAGCAAACCACGACTATTTATTAAGACCGTCATTTCTATATAACACTGCACATTTTCTGTGTACATCTGAAAGATGTGCTAATGGTCACAATGTTGACTTTTTTAAAAAGACAGAAAGCCAAACGGCAGAATAATGAAGCTTGTCAAATCAAAGAAGCAGCTGGGGACGTCTAGCCTACCAGCATCACTTCTGCCCAAGACAGTTTTTTCTAAACTCTGGAGCTCACCTTATCCTAATCCCTTGTCATATCTATCAGACACCAGATCCCTGACTATGTTTTTCATTTGAGGCAGATACCACTCTAAAATCTATACTGAAAGAGTTTTCTCACTGGTGTTTTCATAAATAAGACAAGAGGCTAAAGTGATCAAACCCTTATTGTGCAATGTGAACTTCTTAAACTCTATTAAACTTTTAACTCACACACACACACACACACACACACGTGGCAGTTGATATATTTTATATATCCCTTTTCCCTGTGTGTTTGCCAGAATGTGATTTATATTGGACTCTTTCAGAGGTGAGTGTGTGGTACTTCAGTGAACAACTCATTTGTCCACAGCAAAGCCTACTTGTTTGGTAGGAAAAGACCAATTTGCAGGCAGTGCCACGTGAGAAAAACAGTCACTTATAGGACACAAATCCACAGGTTTGTGACTTGTCAGAGAATTTCCAACTACAGCTACCTGCTTACAGCTTTGCTTTTGAAAGTCTCACTACCACTCTAAGTCTGACTGTACTTTGTAAACAAGAAACAAATCTGAAAACTGAAAAGTACCATACACACGTGAGACATGAGGTAGTCAGGGAGGACAATAAAGTTTAAGTCAACCAGGATTTATTGAACTCTCAGGATGCTTTGGATCAGCTAATGGGCTGAGTGACTTCTACCTGTTATTTAATCTTTAAATGACTCTATGTAGAACCAACTGTAAGCCAGGGATACTTCTCTCTTTCTCTCTCTCTCTCTCTCTCTTAAAAGATTATTTATTTATTTATTTATTTGAAAAGGAGAGAGAGAGAAAGAGAGATCTTCCATCTATTGATTCACTCCCTAAGTGACTGCAACAGCTAGAGCTGGGACAGACCAAAGCCAGGAGCTAGGAACTCCATGTGGGACAGGAACCAGGCACTATAATAAAAGATGAGGCATTCCCAAGGGATAGATTAACCTTTTGTGTCACAGTGCCCATTCCCAGGCACACTCCTAAGTCACCAATGTTGCAGGAGTCTGTGGATCTTACAATTCTATTTTTTTCTCTGCCAGGTTCACGTCTCCTATTCAGGAAAGATTAGGAGCACAGACAAGGAAGCCTGTGTAAAGCAGGAGTTTACTCAAGAAAAACAAAGGAAACAAGAGTAAAGGAGAAGAAAACAAAACTCAACAGCACTAACAGGGATCCCTAAAGAAAGCAAAAGTGAAAGAGAAGACTCCCAACAGCAATGGGAGGGCTCCCTGGAGGAGGCAGCCATGTAGAAGGCTGACTGTCTAGGGTTTTACAGGCTGTCAAAAGGCCCTTCCCATGTTGGTCTGGGAAAGGGACGGTTTTCATTGGTTAACTGACTGATGGTCCCCACTGGGATCCAACAGAAAACACATGAAACTCCCCCAAGACTCAGAATTCACATTACCCAGGTCAGTTACAATAGCACAGAAAGACCTGGATTACAAGGACTAGCACACGACACCAGCACATCCGCTTTCCCCAGAGAAGCTGGTGACCTGAATTTTCTAAGCCCTGAAGAGTGGAGGGGCCCTCTTGTCCATGTCCACAGAGCCAGGAGTCTATATGTCTGTCTCTCTGTCTGTCTATCACTAAGGTTATGGTGGTGAATGACACAACTCTCATGGAACTGACACCACCAAGGATAGCCACAATAATCAAAGTCATCAAACGGATACATAATACAATGCCAAGTAGTCATATATGCTGTGAATAAAAGACACAACGAAGGATAAAGGAAAGTAAGAACCCAGAGAAAGTCTCCACATAGGTAACAGTCATGTAGCGATCTGAATACAGTGGGCCACTGTGAATAGAGGGAAAAACATTCCAGGCAGAGGGAACAGCAAGTTTCTGAAGCAAGAGAGTTTAGAGTGTTTAAATAATAACAAAGAGACCAATAGTCGGGGAAGAGTGAGGGAGATAGTGAGAAGGAACCAGGTCAGGGCAGCAGTCAGTTGTCAGATCAGTGTATTAGTCAGCTTTCCATTAATACAGCAAAATACTTAAGACAAGCTCCTTATGAAGGAAAGAGGTTTATTCTGGCTTATGGTTTTGGAGGTTCACAGTCCAAGATTGGGTGGCCCCATTGGTTCAGCATCTGCTAACAGTGGTGTTGCTGGCACAGCCCTGAGACAGCACAGAGCATCACGTGGCATGACAGAGCACATATGACTGTGTTTCTCTTTAGGAAGCCACCTGACTGGGTCATGGGGCCCCACTCTAACAACCTCATCCAAGCTAGCCACTTCCCAAGGACCCAGCCTCTAAACACAATAACTGGATCAAGTTTCCACTCTCTGAGGACTATGAACACAATACCTTGGGCTCCAAGCCTTTACTACATGGGCCCTTGAGAGCTACCCAAACTGATATCCAAACCTCAGCCATCAGGTTCCGGTACACCAGTAAATCTCCAACTCTGATGGGAAGCTACTAGAGGATTTTGAGCTGCAAAAGAACATGGTGGGACAGAACGTACCATTGCGCATGTGCTAACTCATTTTCTTATTATAGCAAACTTGTGAGATGAGGCCAACCTTTCCACATAGCAGATTAGGAAATGGAAGACAGAGTAGGTAGTGCAATCAAAATTGGAACACTGGTCTGTGTGATTCCAGAAGCAGGCTCTCAGCCACCAGACCTAAACCACCATGACCATCAGAACGGAGTTGCTGCGTGTGGTAGCCAGTGTACCCTTGTCTGTACCTACCATACTCCTGTGTGGTTCTCCCTGGCAATGAGCAGGGCTGACAACTTTAAGACCAATAGGATACTGGAAGAGACTAATGGAGGGCTGCTGCAGAGGCCAGGTCGTAAGGGACAGTGTGCTTCTGTCCTGTTTCCTTGGATGGAAACCAGTCATGAAGAAGACCTCGTGCATTCTGGGAGAAGCCCACGGGGAAGGGAGTCTCTCACCACCAGCTCATCATATGGAAGCCATGTTGGGAGCAGATCCTCCAGCACTGGTAGCGCTTTCGGAAAGCATCACAACACTCTGAGCCAGAACCACCAGGAATTAAGCCACTCCCAATGTACAGAAATGGAGAGAGAAGGTTTATTGTTGCTTCAGGTTACTAAGTCTCAGGCTAAGGTGAGGCAGCAGTAGCCAACTAATACACTAGGCTTTTCTGAAAACAGATGCCCCTCAGCCTATTGGGTCCTAGTGTTATATGGGACAGAAATACTAGAAACCTAAAGCACCTCTTCTGGGGCTATATCTGAGGGCAATGAAATCCAGCTGCCGCAGAGACACCTGCACCGCTGTGTTTATTGCAGCAGTATTCACAGTGGCCAGGAAATGGAAGCAACCTACGCGTCCAGCCACTGAGCAGTGGATAAAAAAACGTGGACGCATATGCAATGGAATATTACTCAGCCATAAGGATGAAATCCTGTCTTTTGTAACAACATGGATGGAACGGTTAAGTGAGGTAAGCCAGGCACAGACAGATGAATATCACATGATCCCATGGATATGTGGTGTCTTAAAAAATTGATGCGCTTGTGGAAGTTAACAATGTAATTGCGGTTATCAGAGGTTGGGGAGGCTGAGTGGGGAGCGACTGGCTGGGAAAGCTAGACTGATGGGTACTAGGATGTAGGTAGACAGCAGTGAGAAGTTCTTGGGCTCTGGTGACAGCCGGTGAAGATAGATAATTTAATTTATGATATATTTCTCTATGTAAAGAAAAAAAACTAGAAGATGGGATTTTTTTAATGTTTTTACTATAAAGAAATGTTAAATGCTTGAAAGGACAAATATATTTACCCTGATTGGACATTGTACAATGTTTACATATATAAAGAAACATCACGTAGTATCTATAAATTCATACAATTTTTATACATCTGTTAAATTTTATTTAAAAAAATTTTTAAAGCAAAAAGACCCTAGCTTAGTGAGAATATAGACAACAGCTATAAACAATAATGAATGGAAAAATGACTATTTCACCATCAACAGAAAATTTTAAAGTAATCACAGAAACTATGTCTGTTAAATTTTAAAACACCTAACTTTGGCCTTTAATTTTTTCAAACAAGTTGTTATTGTCTATAATTATTGAGATCCAAAGTGACAATTACAAGCAAGTGTGGTATTAACTGGAAGCCTAAAATTTGATATTTATCTATTATAATTGACATAATATGTAAATGTAAATTATTATGCAATATTGGTTTTCTTTAGCTTCCAACAGTCACAGGTAGGAAAGACTGCTTACTGCCAGGCATGCTCAGATAACCATCTCAGTTCTGGTCTAGCTCAAGCAATTCTTGTCATCCTGGTTCTGCATCATTTACAGAACCCTTCTGAGCACTGGGCCATCTGTGTAGGAAGAGCTACCACTTGTCTCAGAGATTTTTTTTTTTTTTTAACAGGCAGAGTGGACAGTGAGAGAGAGAGAGAGACAGAGAGAAAGGTCTTCCTTTGCCGTTGGTTCACCCTCCAATGGCCGCCGTGGCTGGCGCACCACGCTGATCCGAAGGCAGGAGCCAGGTGCTTTTCCTGGTCTCACATGGGGTGCAGGGCCCAAGCACTTGGGCCATCCTCCACTGCACTCCCTGGCCACAGCAGAGAGCTGGCCTGGAAGAGGGGCAACCGGGACAGAATCCGGCGCCCGGACCGGGACTAGAACCCGGTGTGCCGGCGCTGCAAGGTGGAGGATTAGCCTAGTGAGCCACGGTGCTGGCCTTGTCTCAGAGATCTTAATGATAGGTGCACACACTTCTTTCTGCTTCTGAAATTTGCCAGACTCCAGAATTTAAGTCTATTGTCTATAGCTTTAGCTTTCATTGTGCTTAATTCTCCTTTTGATTAGTTAACCTTCACATACTGAAACCTTTGTTTATTAATTTTAATTTAGAGTTTCACATGATAAGACCCCTTTGAACACTTAGATTTTTCTCTAACTAGATTTAAATATTTTATCCATGAATAAGAACTGTATAAAATATTTAATAAGCTTCTTTAAAGTTAAGTTTTAAAGCCAACCTCATAAATTTAGAATGACTCTCACTTTTGCTTTTCTGCATTGAGATGGGAGAGCAGAATAATTAATCTTTCTAATCTTGGCCTTAGGAGCTGGGAGGTAGTCTGCAGAGCTGTGTCCTCTCTCGATGACACATGGCCCCATGTTTCTCCAGCTGTGTTTTGTTTCTAATTTTAGTGCTAGTTTCCTGCTGTCACTAACTAGGCAATGTCTAAAGATTATCTTGCAAACTCCAATTTAGAAAACCTTTTGATTGTATTAGAGATACTACATTTTAATACGCTGTCTATGAGATGACATTGTTCCTCTATTTCATCAGTAATTGTGAACATACCTACAATTCTTTTCACAAACATGCTGGAAAAAGTCCAACTTGCTAGTTCATCCCTTAAAACAAAGCACCTGGAGTGAGGGTGTGTGAACATATTTCTGATTGTTAAAGCATAGTGTCAGGTCAGTGATTGAGTCTAATGATTAAGATGCTGGTTATGAATTGCATCCTATTGGAGTGCCTGGGTTTCACTCTCAGGTCCTGATTCCAGCCTTCTACTAATGTACACCGTGGGTAGCAGCTGGCAAAGGGTCCGGGAGTTAGTTGGGTGCTTGCCACCTGTGTGGGAGACTTGGACTGAGTTTCTGGCTTCTGGCTTTGGCCTGGCCCAGCGCTAGTTGTTGAGGGCATTTGTAGGGTAAACCAGGGGATGGGAAATCTCTACTCCTCTGAATAAAATCTTTCAAAAATGAGGATAGATGATTCAATCTTATTTAGAGAAGTGAGGGGGATACAAGCTCAGTTAGAAAACTCTCGCCGGCGCTACGGCTCACTAGGCTAATCCTCCGCCTTGTGGCGCCGGCACACCGGGTTCTAGTCCCGGTCGGGGCGCCGGATTCTGTCCCTGTTGCTCCTCTTCCAGGCCAGCTCTCTGCTGTGGCCCGGGAGGGCAGTGGAGGATGGCCCAAGTGCTTGGGCCCTGCACCCCATGGGAGACCAGGAGAAGCACCTGGCTCCTGCCATCAGATCAGCGCGGTGCACTGGCCGCAGCGCGGCGGCCATTGGAGGGTAAACCCACGGCAAAAAGGAAGACCTTTCTCTCTGTCTCTCTCTCTCACTGTTCACTCTGCCTGTCAAAAGAAAAAAAAAAAAAGAAAAGAAAACTCTCATACTCAAGGCAAAAGCTGTTAGAACCTGGGACTAGGATGTTGGCTGTGGAGATGGAAATTGGTGGCCAGACTCAGGATACGTTTTGGAGTTTTTAGGTCTTGCTGATGGAGTACTGGGGGAGGGGGTGAAAGGAGAAAACAATAAAGAATCAGCATGTATGGGGCCAGCGCTGTGGCTTAGCAGGTTAAGCCACTGCCTGCGATGCTGATGCCTCCCGGCTGCTATCCAATCCAGCTCCCTGCTGAATTGCCTGGGAAAGCAGTGGAAGATGGCCCAAAGTGCTTGGGCCCCTGCACCCACGTGAAGACCAGGAGGAAGCTCTGGGCTCCTGGCTTCAGCCTGCCCCAGCAACAGCCTTTTCATCCATTTGGGGAGTGAATGAGCAGATGGAAGATCTCTCTTCTTTCTCTAACCCTGCCTTTCCAATAAATAAAAAACAAATTAAAAAAAAAGAATCAATACATAAATTTTTGGCTGGAGCAACCAGGTAGACCTGAGGGGTCTTTACTGAGATAGAAGACTAGCACAGGGAGAATAGAGAATTCTCACTTTTTTTTTTCCCGCGGTGTGTGTGTGGGGTGTTGGTCTTGTGATATTTGAGCTGCTTATTAAATATGCAAAAGCTAACAAGCAAGGAGTTCAATATACAACGTCTGTAGTTCCCAGATGACAGGCGTATGGAAGGCTTTTAAAGCCAGGATGAGGTTATCTGGCGTGAGTCCACATGAGTAAAGGGGACCACAGAAGCAGTAGCACATCCGGAAGCATCATGCCAGTATCTGGCAGGCAGTACTGGAGGGCAAGGTGAAGAAGTCTGAGAAGCAGCAGCTAGTGAGGAAAGCAAAAAACAGAGCACCACCCCCCAACCCTCAAAAGGCAAAACAATAAAGCAGCAATGCTGCAGGCGATCTAGCTAGAATGCAGATTCCTGGGCACCATCCACTGGAGGGTGGTATGTGGTCCAACTGGAATTTACTGTTTGCATTTGGCCGACGTGGGCACTGCACAGGGAACAAGCCTGTGTCTTCTGCCGTCTTGAAGTTCTAATCTACCATCTCTATTCCAAGTTTCTTATTTGAATTCAGGGGTACACCTCAAAGTGCATAAAGCGTACTGATCTTAAAATGTACAAATATTTTTCTCCCTGTGGCCATGCCCGTGTTGTCAGGAAACTGGCACAGTTTTATCTATGGTGCGATCTACACCCGGATTTACATCCTAGGCCCCGTTCCTGGTTCCCGCTGCCATTGCTGGAAGCCAGGTGTCCACTTGGCCCAACCGCTGGTGTCAAGCCCCACCCCCATCCTAATGGGATTCGCTGCTCCTGCTTCCCTGCCCGCCCTCAGGCAAAGTTTTAAAAGAGCCTGTTCCTGAACACGTGCTCTCCTGGCTTCTCTCTTCTCTGCTGCTCACCATAGCTTCCTCTTCTTCTCTTTCACTCCCCTCACCCCTCTCCTCTTTCTCTCTTACTCTCTTTTTCCTTCTTCGCCCCTTCCCTCCAGTCTGCTGGGTTTCCCCAATAAACCCTTTCCCTTACTCCGGTGTTTGGTGTGCTTTGTGACGGCCTAACAGAAATATATAACATGTGTAACCCCTGTTCCCACCAAGGTAGCAAATACAAAGATCACCAGGTAAGGGGCCCTCTGCACTTTCCCAGTCCACAATCACCCAGGGGTGAACCAATATTCCGACTCCTATCTACATCCATCAGCTGCACAACCAAAAATTTCCAAAAACAAATGAAAACTCTGAAGAGTATTTAACTGGAAACTGATTTCGTGTTAACCCACCAGTTGGCTAGAGTAACCTTTTAGCGCCAAAATCCTGGAGGCGATTTTTTAAAACCCGTCTTCGGCGAAGCCCCGCCCCTCCCCCAGGCCACGCCCCCTTCGGGCTCTCGTCCTCGCCCCAAGATTGGGGCACTCCAGTAGGTGGGTGGAGGCCGCTTTCAGTCATGCGCACTATGGGTCGGCGCGAGCCCAGGGCGCCGTCATGCGCATTCGGATCGCGCGCCCCGCCGCGCCGTAGTGCGCAGGCGCAGACCGGCGAGGGCGGAAGTGAGAGCCACTGCGGGGAGGTGGGGGCCGCCGCGCTGTCGGTGAGGTGGGCGAGCGTCCGACATGGCGCCCCCCGGGAGTCCCGTGCTTCCTCTGACAGTCTTCGTGCTGTTGCTTTGGGGGGCTCCCTGCACTTACGGGCGGAGGAGCGACGTGCGCGTCATCACCGACGAGAACTGGAGAGAGTTGCTGGAAGGAGAGTGGATGATAGAATTGTGAGTTCGGGGCTGCGGTCCCGGGTCCCCTGACCCGCCGCACCGGCCGGGGTCCTGCAGCCGAGCCTGGACCGCGGCTTGGCGCCCGCGCCCCTCAGAGGGGGCCTGGATTCCCCGGAATCGCGGCCGCCACTGTCCCCGACCCCCCAAACTCCTGGAATCCGCCACCGGCTTGGTGCCACCCCCCCCTGCTCGGCGCTTACCTGGGAACGTGAAGTTCCCGCTGCAGCACCCTGGAGTGCCTTCCAGCGCCGTGGTGCGCCCGAGGGCTTCGACATTCCGCGCAGCGTTTCTTGGTGGCTTGGAGGATGGGGTGGGGACGGCTGGCGGGCGGCGGTCCTGCCGGGTTCCCGCGCGTGGTTTGTTTGAGAACGGTCCTGCGCAGGCTTCCAGACTTGGCTCACGGAAGAATGCCGAGCGATAGTTCGCGTTGGGAGCGTTGGGATTTGAGGTTGTGTTTAATTAAGCGTGGTGTTTTTGTTTTAAACACTGCAAATGCTGAGTAAAACTCCTGCTGGGTTATTCTTAAGTCTCCGTTTCCCCTTTTTGCCCCTTGTTTTTCACTCCACTCTCGTTTTTCCTTTCAGTGGTTTTTGCAGTGTAGAGAGTGCCTTAAGTTGCAACTCCTAGGCCTTTGTTACTGCCTTGAAATAAAGTTACTACATTAGGGTGATTATTGTACATTTTCAGGGGTGCTAGGTTGTTACCTGTTCTAACAAAATCATGTGTTTGTGAGGGATTCCATTTGAATGTCTGTTCTGCAGCGATAGGAAATAACCGCCCTTGCTTTACATGCTTAGTTGGCGGTGTTGATGACGTTATCAATACACCTGTGGATACTAGTGAACAAACCCTTACTGCATAACTGTGCTGCACACTGACAAGCACCTGTGCAGATCTTAGTAATGCTCGCCACGTTCTCTATGACAGGTGTTACTTCCTACATTTTTTAGCTGCCTAAATACTTTAGTTAGCCTGTCCAGATGCTGCTCCGGGAGCTTCATATGGGCCTCCAGAGGAGACATGGAGAGTAGGGTTACTGGAACACCCCCTTGTTTAACACCGGTCAAGCGAGTGAGTGCCTGTATCATGGGCGTACCCAGGGTTACCAGTTTGGATGTCGGTGGAAATGGAGACCCCAAAAGAGACCCCAAAAAGCCAAATGAGTAACTCCTTGAGGTAGTTAAAAGGGGAGAAACTCCTCAAACTTCATAAGGGTAAGACAGGAGAAATGATTATGGGATGCATGTGGTCTACAACTTCAAAGTTCAGTTCAGGCACCATTGAAGCCAGAGGGAAAGGAAATACAGCCAGTGACAGCTCTGTTTTGTCATAGTGTTATGGGCAACATATTAAGCAATAGTGATTAAGAATTTGTATGCAAGGATCATTAAATGAGTATATTTTAAGTCACTTGGTCAAACTCTATAAACGCAGCAGTCAGAAGAAGTATTAATGGGAACAAAACTTACAAAAACACTGAATATTATCTAAGCCCAAATTAGTGCATCTGTCAGAAATGATAGTATTGTGGTTTTCTATTTTTCCTTTGCTAGAAATTCTGACAGTAGGCCTTTAAAAAACACAAAGAAACAAAATGAACTTTAAAAAGAAAGAATGTAATAGTCCAGATAGTCTTCACTTAGTTGCAAGTGAATCATCTTCTGTAGCTTCATTTCTGATTAGAAACTGTGTTGTAAGGTTATTTTGTTGCAACACAGTTTATTGTTTAATACTAGTTTGTTCAGCAAATCTGTCAAAATGTGAAGAACAGAAGCTGTATTTGTGTGTAACAGCGATAAGCTTTATTCTTCTTGGTTCCATGGAAAAGGTGTATGGTGGGGGCAAATTCCGAGACTTTATACAGTGAAGTGGAAAAACAAAGTCCTGGGGGAAATCAGGGCCTGAGAAGACAATAGCAGAGCAGTAATTAAATTGCTCATGTGTTTGGCCATAAAATTTTTTTTCTATGGGAAGGGGTTTACCTAACTGGGCCAAAAGAATTCCAGTTTGGCCTTAGTTTTGGGTGTGGGTTAGATTTGAAATAATACTTCTGCAGAGAAATGCAGATCTCTGGCTTCTTTTAAAAATGTATAGCCTGCCAGGGTGGGCTGGCATCGTTTCCAGCAGTCTTGCTGAGTGATGGTTGTGGCCTTAAGATGGAGTGAGGGCTTCCTTCTTCACCACAGCCTAAAGGCACTTCCTGTTTTTCCAACACTTTGCATTTGTGACTTTGCAATGTAAAATCATTAGAATTGGTGAACACCAAATTTGACTTTGAGCTTCTAGTGGCTGCATTTCGGTAGAAAAATCCAAAGGCTATTAAAAACCTGATTTACCTATGAAAAAGTACTTGAGTCCTGGAACTTATTCTTGGAATTACTTTTATGTAGTCAGCATCATTAACTCATGCTTCTTGATTTCTAGATTCTTTGACCCACATTTAGAACTCTTTTGTTTGAAATTAACCATTTTGCTTTCTTCAGTGTTTTTACTATTAAATATGCTTCACAAGTTACACATTTTAAAGGTTTCATTACAGGATGAATGATCATTAGCTTGTGTAACTTTTTTTTAAAAAAATTACATTCCCTAGTTATGCTCCATGGTGTCCTGCTTGTCAGAATCTTCAACCAGAATGGGAAAGTTTTGCTGAATGGGGAGAAGATCTTGAAGTGAATGTTGGAAAAGTAGATGTCACGGAGCAGACAGGTACTGAAAATGTGTGGCTTTGTTTGTTGGCACATTGGGTTGATACATTCATCATATTTTCTGCATTACGTGGTTTTAACTCCACCCTTCATTAGATTTAAGACATAATGGTCTGCAGCTAGCTGAGCCCGCTAACCTGCTTCCCTGGGGGCTCAGTTTGCAGTGGCTGTGAAAAGCAGCTCCTTTTTGGTGCGTGGTACACCGGGGTACCTTGGAGGTATCACCCACTCCCCATTCTGGCCCACATAGCTGTCTCTGGTCTTTGGTTTGTATCACAAGCCCTAGACTAGCATGTAAGATCCCTTTGAGAAATCCTAGAAGACTGTATTGAGGTGGACAATAACCGGGGCATCATTTGCATGCATACCAAGTTTGAGAGTACTGAGAGTGGCTGAGTTTCTTTTTAGAGTGCAGGTCACTTTCCCTGAACAGGGAAGACCATCTCTGAAATTGAGTTCCACAATTACTACCCGTAATTTGAGGGTTTGGCCTCTTAATTGCAAAGCCCTCTGTTAGGTCAGTCCTGACTTGGCTCCCTGCACAAGTGGCCAGTACTGCGTTAATGATGTTCCTTTCTCAGGTAGCCACATCTTACCTGTTTTTGGTGGTCCCAGTAAACTTAACTTCTTAGCTACCCCATCCCAAATGATAGTAGCAGGTAATATTTCTTGAGCATATTCTCATTACAGTACTCTCACATTTTTAGCATTTATTATTTAATTCCTGCACGACTCTGTGAGATATATAATGTTCTCATTTTATAAGTAAGAAACCTGAAGGACACAAGGTTAAATCTTAGTTCACAGTGCTTGACACGTGGTTTGTAATTGTTGGCTGCTGTCGTTATTGCCTGTTTTATGAAATGTTCGCAGTCCTTTCTGTTTGGTTTTTTATATTTATTTATTTATTTATTTATTTATTGGCAGGCAGAGTGGACACTGAGAGAGAGACAGAGAGAAAGGTCTTCCTTTGCCGTTGGTTCACCCTCCAATGGCCAGCGTGGCCGGCACATCACGCTGATCCTAAGGCAGGAGCCAGGTGCTTCTCCTGGTCTCCCATGGGGTGCAGGGGCCAAGTACTTGGGCCATCCTCCACTGCACTCCCTGGCCACAGCAGAGAGCTGGCCTGGAAGAGGGGCAACTGGGACAGAATCCGGCGCCCCGACCGGGACTAGAACCCGGTGTGCCTGTGCCGCAAGGCGGAGGATTAGCCTGGTGAGCCGCAGCGCCGGCCAGACCTTTCTATTTCTAACAACACCTTAAACTGCCTTTGATTCTTGAATTTAAAGTGCAATTTCATTTGACTTTAGACCCTTCTAAGATCTTAATATAGTCAGACTTCCGTATCCAGGGGTTCTGCATCTGAGGATAGGTTCAGCCAACCAAGTGTGGACAGTATTTGGGGGTTGAAGGGGGCCAGGAATAACATCTATACTGAACATGTACAGACTTTTGTCTTGGTCAGGATTCTCTAAACAGTGCAGTATAACAACTATTTTCATAACATTGACATTGTATCAGGCATTGTAAGTATCATAAAGATGATTTACGGTGTATGGGAGGATATGTGTGGGTCATATGCAGAACTGTGAGTTTTACTTAAGGGACTTGAACATCCTCAGATATCAAGTTGTGCTGTCTACGATTCATCACTAGTAGTCTTTATAACAGCAGTTGTGTTTATATTCATGAATGTTTTCAATATTCTTCCTCACATTTTAGTTGAAATAATAGTCAGCAGTGTTATGTTTCCACTAATGGCTTTAAGAAAATAGTTCATGTTTTTCATTGCTTATTACAAAATTCAACTATTTTATGTACAATTGTAATATTTCATACTAGTATTTAAATGATTAAAAATCAACCTTTAAGTAGTAATTGGCCCATATAAAACCTATTTGTTCTTCACTGTTTGCAGGACTGAGTGGACGGTTTATCATAACTGCCCTTCCTACTATTTATCAGTGAGTATTTGAAGATTTTCTGTTATGGAGAAGGAAGCATTAGTGTAACCAGAATAATAGGGCTCTGGCTTGAATCATGTTTGAGGAGCTGAAGTAATCTTATTATATTTGGCAGATATTTCACAGGCTTTGCTTTGTTCCCACTGTTGCCCTGGAAGCTTTTAAATAGACGGATGATAAATGAAATAGTCCACATTCTCAGAGGCGAAGTGGTTTGGGAAGGTGGTATTCACAGGAACTGGCGTGGTCTTGATTTATCATAGTCAGTGGTTATGAGCCCTTAGTAGTAGTGATTGCTGTAAAAAGCTGGGCTAAGGAGAAAGCACTATTAGGTGAGTGATTCCTGGGGAAAGTAGGGTTTAAATGAAACTTTGAAAGTTTTTTTTTTAAAGATTTATTTATTTACTTGAAAAGCAGAGTTACTGAGAGGCAGAGGGAGAGAACTCTTTGATCTGGTGGTTCATGCCTCAGATGGGCACAGTGGCAGAGCTGGGCCAGTCTGAAGCCAGGAGCCAAGAGCTTCTTCCAGGTGTCCCATATGGGTGCAGGGGCCCAAGGACTTGGCCATCTTCTACTGCCGGCCCCTATAGTAGTACCTTTAATATGTTCATTACAGATCAGACTTCAAATTGATTTTCTGAGATTTATCTATATATTGTGTTTAGTAGTTTTATTTGAAAAGCACAATAAAAATCTTAAGGTTTATGAGTTTTTAAAAATATAGTCTTATTAAATTTGATGCTGAGTTGTCATGAATAGGTAATTATTATCATTTGTTTACTTATTCATTGCTAATGCTTTTGAATATTAGGATTGACTGTAAAATAAGTAGTAGAAATAGCAAAAACAAAATTTACTACTCCATGCTGGTTAATGATTTAATTCTGACCCTCTTTAGTTGTAAAGATGGTGAATTTAGGCGCTATCAGGGGCCAAGGAGCAAGAAGGACTTCATAAACTTCATAAGTGAGAAAGAGTGGAAGAGCATTGAGCCTGTTTCATCCTGGTTTGGTCCTGGTTCTGTTCTGTAAGTAGGAGGGACTTTTTTCTTACCTATTTTAGAATTAATTGGAGCGGATGATTATGTCAGTGAAACATTCATACTCAGTTTTTCTTGTGCTTTTAAGGTACACTCGGGTTTTTTTGGGTGTTTGATATGACCCTAGCAGTCAGCTATGTATATATATGCTTGTTAACACAAAAGGAAGCTAGAAGGAAGCATTCTCTAGAATTCAGTTGAATAGCTTTTCAGGAATTTATTTGCTTTGTAGCTTTGGTCATAATTATCATCAGACACCTAAATATTAATCCCCTGAAGAGCATGAGTAATATAATGGGTAAAGTGTGATAATCAGAAAGGAAAAAGCTCATTTACCTATTCTAGTTACCTTTAGAGTTAAATTCTTGATGTAAGGTATTGAATTTTGTTTGGTTGATTATTCCACTTGTCTGACAACTTCTGTGAATAGTGTGGATGAACGATGATCCTAATGGTATCACTGACCATTGAAATTTGTGGATGCTTGATGGTAGGTAGATTTCTCCTTAGCAGTTTACTGTAGAGTGGTAAAGATGGGAAATGGCAAGCATGTGTCCGGCTCTGCTGTGGGGGCACAAGACCCCTCACTCATTTGAGAGACCTCTGGGAATAATGATGTTAGGCGTGTTCACTGTGGACTCATCCCTGTTTGGCTAAGCTGTCTCTTATTGTCCCTTCAACCACAGTTGCCCTTGGAACATTTGGAGTAGGAACCCCTGCTATATAATGGAAATATGCTGTGGACTCTGTGTGGGAGAAGTAGTTTAGCATCTTTTCCTTTCATATCCCTGTTTCTGACAAAACTTTTGAATTGTGTTTCAGCTGTCAGAACTTACCCATTGAACCACTGTGGCGACTCAGTTAAAGGAACCTGTTACTCTGGATATAAATTACTTGGTACAGAATATAGGAGGGCCATGTTTCAGTTCTCTGTTCCTATTCCCACTTAACCTTTTAAATAATGGAAGGTGCCTTTCTATGCTGATCTTAAAATGTAACTGATTTTTGATCTTTGCTATCTCATCTCGTAATTGAACCTTTTACTCTTCTTCGGTTCAAGAAGATAGTTGCTTTTAAATCTCTGTTGAATCCTCAGGGTGTGAGTGTGTGCCTTTTTTATTGGCAGTTTGACTCATTCCTCAGCACATTTACCTATCCTAGGGATTGGCACTTGGGTCAGGCCATCCTTTGGCTAGTTGGCAACCCTACCGGCGCTTTTTGCTAGAGAGAAAACCGATGGGATCCCACAGGCCGTTACTGTTTTTGTAGTGTGCCTTTTTTTTTAACTGCTCTTTTAAACCTGAATTATTTTTATTCATGACAGCATTTATTTCCTATGTAACTGGCATATCATAATATGCCAAACTAACACTATTGTAAATTTTCGTTAATTTTAGTACAAGGGTAATTCTTGGGTAGAAAGAATCAATTCAGTGTGTTCCCAGGCTTCCTTTTCTACTCAGTCTTTGGAGGTTTTTAAGAGTGAATAAGAATTGCCATTTCCAACTGATTTCATAGGGTTTGTAACCTGTTACTCTGCATTCAGAAATAATTACTTGGACGATTACTCTCAAAACAGTAGGAAAGGAAAGAGAAATATCAAGTATTTTATTTATGAGGATTTCAGATTGTGATAACAATTCAGAAACTTAATTTTAATGAATCTGCTTTATCACAGGTGTGAAATAAGTGATGTGTCACTACTTAATTAACATTATCCAAAAATTCTGTCTTTTGGGGAAAATTACATGGTAAAGAATAGAATATATTAATGTGGACAATTTGTGTGTTTAAATCAGTTTTTCATTCATTTCTTATTTTTTATTTTAGGATGAGTAGTATGTCAGCACTCTTCCAGCTATCTATGTATATCAGGGTATGGACTAAAATATTATTTCCATCTTGAGCATTTTTAATACCAACTTTTAAAAAATACAGATTTTCAGTTTTTTTTTCTTTTGGTTTTAGACTTGTCATAACTATTTTATTGAAGACCTTGGATTGCCGGTTTGGGGATCATATACAGTTTTTGCTTTAGCAACTCTGCTTTCAGGACTGTTGTTAGGACTTGTAAGTACTTCATTTTCAGAATACTAGGGAGAAAAATATTTTAAAATACAATAATATAGTTGCTGTATCATATATTTTTACATGTATTTTTGCAGTGCATGATATTTTTAGCTGATTGCCTTTGTCCTTCAAAACGACGCAGACCACAGCCCTACCCTTCAAGTAAGCATATTTTAAGTATTTCAAAATTTTATTTGAAAGGTAATGGCACAGACACACCAATAGAGAGAGATCATCCATCTGCTGTACTGTCCAAATCCTTATGACAATTAAGCTTGGGGCAAGTGGAAGCCAGGGACCCAGAACTCCATCTAGAGCTCCCATTTAGATGACAGGGACCCAGATACTTGAACCATCATCTGCTGGTTCCCAGGGTGTGCATTAGCAGAAAGGTGGAACTAGAAGTGTCTTGATTCTAGGTACTCTGATAATAGAATACGGATGTCCCAAGTGGCATCTTAATCCTGTGCCTAATACCTGCCCCTAAATATATTCTAAAAGAGGTTTTCCAAAAAAAAATTTCTTTTTTTCATATTTACTTTCTTTAGTAAAAGAGATGGAGTGATACGGATCTTCCATCCACTTGTGTACTCCCAAGTGCCAGCAACAGCCAGGGCTAAGCCATGCCAAAACCAGGATTCTTTAACTCAATCTGGGTTACCTCCATGGGAGACAGGGACCCAAGTACTTGAGCTTTCACCTGTGCTGCCCAGGGTGCACATTAGCAGGCAGCTGGAATTGGAAGTGGAGATAGGACTTGAACCCATTCACTTTGATATATATGGGTGTGAGCATCCCAGGTGGCATCTTAACCTGCCCCTAATTCAGATTTTAACATGATACTGCTGCTTCTATAACAGACCACTTTTTTTTTTTTCCAGGATTAGTGTTTGGCTTCCTTAAGTTTTGAATTGAAAGGGATAGAAACCCAACTCTATCTATTCTGAGACAAAATGAGAATTTCTTGGTTCTTATAGCAAGGAAGAGTGAGGGCAGAGTTGACTGGATCTTTGGGGCTTAAATATTGTTGTTAAGATGCTCTGTGTTCCTGAATTGCTCAGTTCTCCTTACATTTCTCTTTTCCCTTTTTAAAATATTTATTTATTTATTTGAAAGGCAGAGTTAGAGAGATCTTCCACCTACTGGTTCACTCCCCAAATGACTGCAACAACTGGAGCTGGGCCAGGCTTAAGTCAGGAGCCAGGAGCTTCTCCTGGGTCTCTCACGTGTATGCAGGGGCTCAAGTCTTCGGGCCATCCTTTGTTGCTCTTTCAGGTGCATCAGCAGGAAGCTGGACCAGAAGTGGAGCAGCTGGAACTTGAACTGGCTGCCCATATCGGATGCTGGCACTAAAGGCATTGGCCTTACCTGCTACGCCACAATGCTGGCCCCCTGGTTATATTTTTCTAAGGTTGGCTCTTATAGTCAGCATAGATAGTTATAAAAAGGCATAACTCATAATCCAAGAGTTAGAAGGAAATCCATTTTCCTCCTAAACCTATCTATCTTTTGTAGAAATATATTTTGTAGAAATTTTTGTAGAAATCCCACTTATGTAAGGGCTCACTTTGAGGACAAGTACTGTAAACAAGCATTATCAGCCTCCACAAGAATGGCGTTTTGGGCTGGATAATTCTTTTTTTTTTTTTTTTTTTTTTTTAAAGGCAGAGTTAGTGAGAGAGAGAGAGAGAAAGGTCTTCCTTCCGTTGGTTCACCCCCCAAATGGCTGCTCCAGACGGCGCGCTGTGCCAGTCCGAAGCCAGGAGCCAGGTGCTTCCTCCTGGTGTCCCATGGGGGTGCAGGGCCCAAGCACTTGGGCCATCCTCCACTGCCTTCCTGGGCCACAGCAGAGAGCTGGACTGGAACAGGAGCAACCGGGACAGAATCTGGCGCCCCAACCGGGACTAGAACCCAGGGTGCCAGCGCCACAGGCAGAGGATTAGCCTAGTGAGCTGCGGCACCGGCCAGGGCTAGATAATTCTTAATAGTGTTCATATAGGATGTTCAGCAGTATTCCTCCCAAGATGTGCCAGCCAAAAATAAACTGTAGACATTGCTCAGTTGTTGTTGTTGGGAGACCCAAACATTTTGGGTGGAGATTCACCTCTGTGAACTGTGGTACTTGCCAAAACCACATGGGCTATGGCATAGGCAGGGACTGCTAACCCAACCAAATGAGGGATTGTCCTCTATGGTAAATGCTTTCTGTAATTTTTTCTGTCTTACCTCCATCCCCTGACCACTCTCCTTCAGATTTGCCAGATTAGGGGCAGTCTGCGATCACTGAAAAGAGAAAAGCTCTTTAGCCCAATCCTGTCTGCTGTGTCTCAGTAAAATGACAGGCTGTAAGCTTAAGTCACTAACTCCTGAACCTGTAAGAAAACAGAACAGGTATGGGTGTGTACCTAGTTCAGTATTGCTTGAGCTGAGCACTTGAGATTTGTACATTTTGGGGCAGGTGTTTGGCAAGTAGTTAGGATGCCAACTGGAGCACCCGCATCCTAGCTTGGAGTGCCTGGGTTCCAGGCCCAGTCGGACTTCCTGCTCATGTGCATGCAATGAGGCAGCAAGTGATGATGGCTCAAGTACTTGAGTCTGTCACCCATGTGAGAGACCAGGATTGAGTTCTGGGCTGCTGAGTTTGGCTTGGCCCTGACCTGGCTGTTGTGAGTGATTGGGGGGTGAATTAGCAGATGGGGGACCTGTGTCTCACTGCCCTTCAAATTAAGTAAATAATAAGGTTTGTGCATGTTATTGTTACTAATTAACTTTTAAAAAATAGTTTAACACTTCATCAGAAACACTCTTCAGTGAAACTGGCAAAATTTTAGAATTTCCTTCTGAAAATCCAAATATAAATAAATGCCAAAGCAATTTATGGACATGTGATTCACTATTGTATATTCATTTTACTGTAAAAAAAATCTAATATATCAACAAAAACACGTTCATGGTCTCTTTTTTTTTTTTTTTTTTTTTTTTTTAAGAGAAATCGTTGCCAGAATTTTCTCAACCTTTGAAAAAAGTGGAAGAAGAACAAGAAGCTGATGAGGAAGATGTTTCAGAAGAGGAAGCCAAAAATGGAGGGGGAGCAAAGAAAGACTTTGTACAGGCAGATGCCCTAAGACAGCGTGCGGTGGGCCCCTCGCAGGCCGCAGATCAGTCCTAGTTCATTTTTATACCTCTCTCAGTACTACGATTTCGGCAGAAACAGAAGATGGATCATTTCTTTTGGTTTGAAGTGAACTGTGACTTGCTTGTATAATGCAGGGTCCAGTCTAGTTTGTCATTAATTGAGCAGTCTTCAGAAAATAAAAGCACTAGTTATAAAAGCTTGAAGTATGATTTAAGGACAGTATGGTGGTTTCAACAGCTTTTACATTTTGAAAAAAATCTAGTGCCAAGCAATAAGATTTGTGTGTTTATTTTATAGTTACCTGTTTGAAGTCTGAGTTGAAAAATTATGTTTCTCAAGTATTACATTATGGGGTATTTAAGATCCTTACTTTAGAGAAAAAAAGATTTCTCACTTGATATAATTTTTCTCAGTTTCACTGTGTGAAAAAAAAGAACATATTTCCCATAAATGGGAACTTTGCCCGTTGTCTCAAGAAATGTGTATTTCAGTAACAGTTCTAGTCTTTTTAGAGACATGATCCAAAATCTCATATTTTTAGATTATGCAACTAATAATAACTACTTTAATTACAGTTTTCTACACATGGTAATAGAGGAAATGCTACTACTGATCAAGGAGGTTTTTCTAAGTCCCTGATAACTTTCTCAGTTCTCACAAAGGTTGATGGCTGCTTTTGTTCCCTCTGTGTGTGTTTTATTTTCTTGGTTGCCAAGGGTCACCTTTTTCAAATTGATTGATGTGAACACTATCACTGTTGTATTTACTGTGGGTAAATAATTCTTTTCTGTTGTTTCAAACTGAAATTTACTGAGGGAGCCATCAAGTTGAATTGTTGATAATTTTGGCCACTTTTTTCACTTCTATGTCACTCTTGATGAAAGCGTCTGTTTTAATTTTTCTTTTCTGTTTTATAGTTATGGAAGGTGAACATTCCTGATTTTTATTTGATGTGGGAAAGCCTTGGTGTTTTACATTTTAAAAATTCACTGCAGCTTAATTTGATATAAAATAAAGTTTGCATTCTACTCAGGAAAAAGCATCTTTTAGTACATGTTTTCAGTAAAAGTTTGCCCTTGTGTACAGATAAGTCCTAATGGGTTTTATAGTCAATGTATGCTTAGTGTGTTAAAGTTACAACTTTCTTTGTGTTTTTAAAAAGACAGACTTATTCTGCTGGAAATACTACATGACACTTCACATGTAGCAGTCAGTGTGTTGGAATGTGTCATTTATTTTCATTCCTTCATGAGTGAGGACACACACGTTGCACTATGGAGTAAGAGGAGTGTGATAGACTGTCAGCTGCAAGAAGGGGGAAGCAAACCAGAAACACTCTGAATCACCTGACCATTACGTAATGAATGATTTCTGTCATGTTCCCTTTTTTCTAGACCCTCTTGCTGCTGAATTCATTAAACTTACTGTGTTGTAAAGCACAAGTTTCTTCAGAGGTCTGTTCTTTAGAATACTAAATATTTACCACTGAGGAGTTTGAATTGCACACAATTGCAATGCCTTAGAAAAACATTGTAAGCATGAATTAAACTTTTCTAAGTACTTCAATGATAATGAAGACCCATACAGTTTCTTGTCACATACTTGAAAGTATGCTTGGTTGCCTTGTATTTAATTATGTTCAGATAAATAGTGTGTATCACTGTGTGGTAGTACTTCAAAATGTTCATAGAATATGGAACTAAAAGATACATTTATTATTGTGAAAATTTTTTGAAATCTTGCCTACAAGGGTTCTTCAAAAAATGCATGGAAAATGCATGTGATGGGAAAATTATACCTGGATTGCAAAACTTCTGCACCAAAATAATCTTAACTTACAGTTCCATTTTTCTATGAACTTTCTGAACCTTGTGTGTGTACTTAATGTGTGTAATTGAAAGGTTGGAATCTTCTGTTACAGTGATGGAGGAAATAATGCTGTTATCAAGCATTCTTTTTTCTGGTAGTGTTACATAGGACATTTTCAGGGCTCTAATTAGAAAATACTTGATGTTGCATAAAATATAGATCTCTTAGTTCTGAAAGATTGTTATTGGAGACATCCAAGTAAGTTTTCTGTTGACGCCATCTACATTTACAAATGGTTCAGGAATAAGATGCAGTGAGCTAAACCCTGGAGAATTCTTGCTCATTCACCCTGTGTAACTGTTAAGTTCCACCACTGAATTTCTTAAAAATCTGGTATGTAGCAGTAAATGCAATGTTCTACCGCATATTGTGTGAATACTTAATGATTTATTAGCAAGACTGCAAAAAATTTTAATGAAGACTTTTGTGTTTGTCTAACAGGTACAACACATTGTTGTATCTACTGGTAGATTTGACAGGTGTTTCTTAGAATTCATTTAGTTCTTAAAACTACTCTAAGATAGTTAAATATCTCTGAGGTGAACAGGCTAGGAGCTAAGGTGGACTCTTGAATCCTATTCAGATTCCCAGTCTTGCCACTTTTCATCAGTGTAAGTACTGAAGATTCAGCCATCTCTATTTTGGTCTTGAAATTCCACTCTTATCAGAATATAGCAAGGAATGCTATTTAGAAGCCATAAATAGTATTTGCAGACTTGTGATTTGGTTACTATATGAAGTTGTTAAAGTAAATGATGCTTTTGAAAGCAGTTTTCTCCAGCTAGTTGTGTCCTTACTCAACCAAGTACATCAAAGATCCACTAAGTCCAGGGTCTGGATGTAGTTATAATGAGATTAACATTTTTGGATGAATTTTAACTTCAGGGTTAGCTAGGACATTCTAATTCATCCCCATAATTTTAAGTTAGAGTTCTTAAATAAATTGCTTTTGTTTTAGGTCTTTTTATTAGTAGATTATTGTTGTGACTTGGAATTTGAGTGAGTGGTCTTACTGAGTGGTAGTATTCTCAAAGTAGTTTTTTGAGTTGAGCATTCTTATAGATGTTGGTACTGTATACGCAATATGTTGGTGCTGCATGTCTGCCAGTTTTTGTTTGGAACTTTTAAATGAGAATGATAATAAATTTGAATTAGAAATTTTGTAGTCCAGTTTGATAATACAGTTACACACTTAAATGGGTCTAAAATATTCTCTGTTTAAAAATAATTTTTATTCATTGATTACAACTCGTGACAGCAGCATTTTCAGTATTAATGAAATCAGCTTGTATCTGCTTTTTACCCACTTAGCTATGTGTGATGTTACTTTTAGGCCTGTTTTCATAGAAAATATGAGAAATGAAAAAGTAAATTGCTCAAGTAGAGGCTTGATTTATCTAAGACTAAGTTTAAATATAAGGGGAGGCATTGTGGTCCAGTGGGTTAGTCTGCCACTTGAGATGCCTGTATCCCATATAGGAATGGGGTTTGAGTTCTGGCACCTCCACTTGCCAGCAACTTGCTGCTAGTGCATTCTGGGAGGCAGCAGATGACAGCCCAAATATTTGAGTTGTTGCCACCCACGTGGGAGACTTGGATCAAGTTCCTGAATCCAGGATTCTGTCTTGCCCAGCTCTAGCTGTTGGGGGCATTTGGGGATGAACCAATGGATGGAAGATTCTCTCCCCCCCCCCCCCCCGCTTCTCTTTCTCTCTCAGCCTTGCAAATGAATAAAGAAACAAACAGTTTGAAGAATAACTTAGGCAATGTAAATCATTTTAGAATCTTCCTAGCTCCAATGCTTTTAATAAAGTATGTGGAAGACCTGGAAGAAGCTCCTGGACTCTGGCTCCAGTCTGGCTCACCCTCTGTCACTGCATCCTTTTGGGAAGTGAACCAGCACATGGAGGATCGATCTCTCTCTCTCTCTAACTCTGCCTTTTTTTATTATTACTATTTAGTAAATATAAAATTTTTTTTTTAATTATTATTATTTTTTTATTTTTTTATTTTTGACAGGCAGAGTGGACAGTGAGAGAGAGAGACAGAGAGAGAAAGGTCTTCCTTTTGCCGTTGGTTCACCCTCCAATGGCCGCCGCTGCAGCCGGCGCACCGTGCTGATCCGATGGCAGGAGCCAGGATCCAGGTGCTTTTTTCCTGGTCTCCCATGGGGTGCAGGGCCCAAGCACCTGGGCCATCCTCCACTGCACTCCCTGGCCATAGCAGAGAGCTGGCCTGGAAGAGGGGCAACCGGGACAGAATCCGGCGCCCCGACCGGGACTAGAACCCGGTGTGCCGGCGCCGCAAGGTGGAGGATTAGCCTATTGAGCCACGGCGCCGGCTTTAGTAAATATAAAATTTTCAAAGTACAGTTTATGGGTTACAATGACTCCCCCCCCCCCAATTTCCCTCCCACTCACACCTCCCCATCTCCTGCTCCCTCTCCCATTCCACTCACATCAAGATTCATTTTCAATTATCTTTATATACAGAAGATCGATTTAGTATTTATTAAGTAAAGATTTCATCAGTTTGCACCCACACAGAAACACAAAGTGTAAAATATGTTTCAGTACTAGTTATAGCATTACTTCACATTGGACAACACATTAAGGACAGATCCCACATGAGAAGTAAGTACACTGTGACTCCTGTTGTTGACTTAACAATTTGACACTCTTGTTTATGGTGTCAGTAATCTCCCTAGGCTCTTGTTATGAGTTGCCAAGGCTATTAAAGCCTTTTTAGTTCACCGACTTCGATCTTATTCCAACAGGGTCATAGTCAAAGTGGAAGTTCTCTCCTCCCTTCAGAGAAAGGTACAGCCTTCTTTGATGGCCCCGTTCTTTCCACTGGGATCTCACAGAGATCTTTCATTTAGGTGTGGTTTTTTTTTTTTTTTTTTTTTTTTTTTTTTTTTTTTCCCCCAGAGTGTCTTGGCTTTCCATGCCTAAAATACTCTCATGGGCTCTTCAGCCATATCTGAATGCCTTGAGGGGTGATTCTGAGGCCAGAGTGCTGTTTAGGACATCTGCCATTCTATGAGTCTGCTGTGTATCCCGCTTACCATGATGGATCGTTCTCTCCCTTTTGATTCTATCAGTTAGTATTAGCAGACACTAGTCTTGTTAGTGTGATCCCTTTGACTCTTAGACCTATCAGTGTGATCAACTGTGAACTGAAATTGATCACTTGGACAAGTGGGATGGCATTGGTACATGCCACCTTGATGGGATTGTATTGGAATCCCCTGGCACATTTCTAACTCCACCATTTGGGGCAAGTCTGATTGAGCATGTTCCAAATTGTACATCTCCTTCCTCTCTTATTCCCACTCTTATATTTAACAGGGATCACTTTCCAGTTAAAATTTAAACACCTAACCTAAGAATAAGTGTGTGTTAATTACAGAGTTCAACCAATAGTACTAGAACAAAAAAATACTAAAATGGATAAAGTAATACATTGTACATCAATAGGACAAGAGCTGATCAAGTCTCTGTTTCTCATAGTGCCCATTTCACTTCAACAGGTTTCCCCTTTAGTGCTCAGTTGTCGCCGATCAGGGAGAACATATGATATTTGTCCCTTTGGGACTGGCTCAATTCACTCAGCATAATGTTTTCCAGATTCCTCCATCTTGTTGCAAATGACCGGATTTCATTGTTTTTGACTGCTGAATAGTATTCTATAGAGTACATGTCCCATGATTTCTTTATCCAGTCTACTGTTGATGGGCATTTGGGTTGGTTCCAGGTCTCAGCTATTGTGAGTTGAGCTGCAATAAACATTAAGGTGCAGACAGCTTTTTTGTTTGCCAATTTCATTTCCTTTGGGTAAATTCCAAGGAGTGGTATGGCTGGGTTGAATGGTAGGGTTATATTCAGGTTTCTGAGGAATCTCCAGACTGACTTCCATAGTGGCTTGACCAGTTTGCATTCCCACCAACAGTGGGTTAGTGTCCCTTTTCCCCCACATCCTCTCCAGCATCTATTATTGGTAGATTTCTGAATGTGAGCCATTCTAACTGGGGTGAGGTGAAACCTCATTGTGGTTTTGATTTGCATTTCCCTGATTGCTAGTGATCTTGAACATTTTTTCATGTTTCTGTTGGCCATTTGGATTTCCTCTTTTGAAAAATGTCTATTGAGGTCCTTGGCCCATCTCTTAAGTGGGTTGTTTGTTTTGATCTTGTGGAGTTTCTTGATTTCTTTGTAGATTCTGGTTATCAACCCTTTATCTGTTGCATAGTTTGCAAATATTTTTTCCCATTCTGTCAGTTTCCTTTTCACTTTCCTGACTGTTTCCTTTGAAGTACAGAAACTTTGATGCAATCCCAATAGTTAATTTTGGCATTGACTGCCTGTGCTTCTGGGGTCTTTTCTAAGAAGTCTTTGCCAGTACCTATATCTTGCAGGGTTTCTCCAATGCTCTCTAATAATTTGATGGTGTTGGGTCGTAGATTTAGGTCTTTAATCCATGTTGAGTTAATTTTTGTGTAAGGTGAAAGGTAGGGGTCTTGCTTCATGGTTCTGCACATGGAAATCCAATTTTCCCAGCACCATTTATTAAATAGACTGTCCTTACTCCAGGGATTGGTTTTGGATCCTTGATCAAATATAAGTTGGCTGTAGATGTTTGGATTGATTTCTCGTGTTTCAATTCTGTTCCATTGATCTATCCATCTGTTTCTGTACCAGTACCATGCTGTTTTGATAACAACTTCCCTGTAGTATGTCCTGAAATCTGGTATTATGATGCCTCCGGCTTTGTTTTTGTTGTACAAGATTGCTTTAGCTATTCGAGGTCTCCTGTGTCTCCATATGAATTTCAGCATCATTTTTTCTAGATCTGAGAAGAAGGTCTTCGATATCTTGATTGGTATTGCATTGAATCTATAAATTGCTTTTGGGAGAATGGACATTTTGATGATATTGATTCTTCGAATCCATGAGCATGGAAGGTTTTTCCATTTTTTGGTATCCTCTTCTATTTCTTTAAGGTTTTGTAATTTTCATCGTAGAGATCTTTAACGTCCTTGGTTAAGTTTATTCCAAGGTATTTGATTGTGTTTGTAGCTATTGTGAATGGGATTGATCTTAGAAGTTCTTCCTCAGCCATGGCATTGTCTGTGTATACAAAGGCTGTTGATTTTTGTGCATTGATTTTATATCCTGCTACTCTGCCAAACTCTTCTATGAGTTCCAATAGTCTCTTAGTAGAGTTCTTTGGATCCCCTAAATAAAGAATCATATCATCTACAAAGAGGGATAGTTTGAGTTCTTCCTTCCCAATTTGTATCCCTTTAATTTCTTTTTCTTGCCTAATAGCTCTGGCTAAAACTTACAGAACTATATTGAATAGCAGTGGTGAGAGTAGGCATCCTTGTCTGGTACCAGATCTCAGTGGAAATGCTTCCAACTTTTCCCCATTCAATAGGATGTTGGCCGTGGGTTTTTCATAAATTGTTTTGATTGTATTGAGGAATGTTTCTTCCATACCCAGTTTGCTTAGCATTTTCATCATGAAAGGATGTTGTATTTTATCAAATGCTTTCTCTGCATCTATTGAGATAATCATATGGTTTTTCTTCTGCAGTCTGTTAATGTGGTGTATCACATTGTTTTGCGAACATTGAACTATCCCCTGCATACCAGGGATAAATCCCACGTGGTCTGGGTGGATGATCTTTCTGATGTGTTGTTGCATTCTATTGGCCAGAATTTTATTGAGGATTTTTGCATCTATGTTCATCAGGGATATTGGTCTATAATTCTCTTTCAATGCTGCATCTTTTTCCGGCTCAGGAATTAAGGTGATGCTGGCTTCATAGAAAGAATTTGGGAGGATTCCATCTTTTTCAATTGTTCCGAATAGTTTGAGAAGAATTGGAGTTAGTTCTTCTTTAAATGTCTGGTAGAATTCAGCAGTGAATCCATCTGGTCCTGGGCTTTTCTTTGTTGGGAGGGCCTTTATTACTGTTTCAATTTCTGACTCAGTTATGGGTCTCTTTAGGTTTTCTATGTCTTCCTGGTTCAATTTAGGTAGGTTGCATGTGTCCAGGAATCTCCATTTCTGATAGGTTTCCCTGTTTGCTGGCATACAAGTCCTTGTAGTAATTTCTGATGATTCTTTTTATTTCTGTGGTGTCTGTTGTTACGTTTCCTTTTTCATCTCTGATTTTATTGATTTGGGTCTTTTCTCTTCTTTTTTTAGTTAGTTGGGCCAATGGGGTGTCAATTTTGTTTATTTTTTCAAAAAACCAGCTCCTCGTTTGGCTGATTTTTTGTAATGTTTTTCTTGATTCAATCTTGTTGATTTCTTCTCTGATTTTAATTATTTCTCTTCTCCTACTAGATTTGGGTCTGGTTTTCTGCAGATTTTCTAGATCCTTGAGATGAATTGAAAACTGATTTATTTGGTGCCTTTCCAATTTCTTGATGTAGGCACCTATTGATATAAACTTTCCTCTTAACACTGCTTTTGCTGTATCCCATAAGTTTTGGTATGTTGTGCTGTTATCTTTGTTTACTTCCAGAAAATTTTTGATTTCTCTTTTGATTTCTTCTATGACCCATTGTTCATTCAGGAGCATGTTGTTCAATCTCCATGTGTTTGCATATGCTCTAGGGATTCCTGAGTTGCTAATTTCCAACTTCATTCCTTTATGGTCTGAGAAGCTGCATCGTATTATTCTAATTCTCTTGAATTTGCTGAGACTTGCTTTATGGCCTAGTATGTGGTCAATCCTAGAGAAGATCCCATGTACTGCTGAAAATAATGCAAATGCTTTATGTGTAGGATGAAAAGTTCTGTAGATATCTGTTATATCCATTTGGGCTATAGTGTCGTTTAAATCTACTGTCTCCTTGTTGATCTTCTGTGCTGTTGATCTGTCTATTTCTGAGAGTGGAGTATTGAAGTCCCCCAGTACTATTGTATTGGAGTCTAGGTCTCCCTTTAAGTCCCATAACAAATCTTTTAAATAAACCAGTGCCCTGTAATTAGGTGCATATACATTGATAATCGTTATATCTTCCTGTTGAATTGATCCCTTAATCATTATATAGTGCCCCTTTTTGTCTCTCCTAACAGTTTTTGTATTAGAGTTAATGTCCGATATTAAGATGGCTACGCCTGCTCTTTTTTCATTTCTGTTGGCATGGTATATCTTTTTCCAGCCTTTCACTTTCAGTCTGTATGGATCTTTGTTGGAAAGATGTGTTTCTTGTAAGCAGCAAGTAGATGGGTTTTGTTCCTTAACACAATCATCCAGTCTGTGTCTTTTAAGTGGACAGTTCAGGCCATTAACATTCAATGTGACTATTGATAAGTAGTAACTTTGCCCTGCCATTTGCCAAAGATATTTTCTAATATATGCTTCGAACTTCCTGTGATCTTTTGCTGTGAGGTTTCCTTCCTTTATCTTCTTTCATATTGATGACCGTGTTTCTGTGTGTAACACATCTTTAAACATCTTTTGCAGGGCTGGACGAGTGGTGACAAATTCTTTCAATTTCTGTTTGCTATGAAAAGTCTTTATTTCACCTTCATTTACAAATGAGAGTTTTGCAGGATATAATATTCTGGGCTCGCAGTTTTTCTTTCTTAGTACCTGGGCTATGTCTTGCCATTCCCTTCTAGCTTGTAGGGTTTCTGATGAGAAGTCTGCTATGAGTCTGATTGGAGATCCTCTGAGAGTAATCTGAAATTTCTCTCTTGCACATTTTAGAATCTTTTCTTTATGTTTCACTGTGGAGAGTTTGATTACAACGTGTCGTGGTGAGGATCTCTCTTGGTTATGTTTACTAGGGGTTCTATGAGCTTCCTGTACTAGGATGTCTCTGTCCTTCTCCAAACCCGGGAAGTTCTCTGCAAGTATCTCACTAAAAAGGCCTTCTAATCCTTTCTCTCTCTCCATGCCTTCAGGAACTCCTAGAACCCGAATGTTGGGTTTTTTAATAGTATCCTGTAGATTCCCAACAATATTTTTTAGATTTCTAATTTCCTCTTCTTTTCTTTGGTTTGACTGTATACTTTCCTGTGCTCGGTCTTCTAAGTCTGATATTCTCTCTGTTTCACTGACTCTGTTTTTAAGGCTCTTTAATGTGTTTGTCATTTGATCTGTTGAGTTCTTCATTTCATTTTGATTTCTCTTTACTATCACACCTTCCTGTTCTACTAGTTTCTGCGTTTCATTTTGATTCCTCCTTAAGATTTCATTTTCTCGAAGGAGGTTTTCTATCCTGTCCAGTAAGGAATTCCGTAGCTCAAACATTTGTTTTTGAAAACTTCTAATTGTTCTTATAAATTTTTTGAAATCCGTATCTTGCATTTCTTCCATCTCATCATCTTCATAATCTTGGCTTGGGGTGTCTTGTTCATTTGGGGGCATCATAATGTCTTCGTTGATCTTGTTCCCTTGGTTTCTGTGTTTGTTGCTTGGCATTGTAGAGATATTCTTTGGATTTTTCTTCCCTTGCTGTGGTGTTTTTTCTTGTTATATTATGACTGTATTAAGTGGACTCTCTGCTTTTGATGGAGCCTTAGAGGCTTGAGATGGGTGTGGCCTGAGAGCTCTGTTTGGTTCCTCAGGGTTAAGGGTGTGCCAAAGGTGACACTCCCAGGTTAGGCATGGTAAATCTCTCTCTCTCTTTCTTTTTTTGATTCAAAAGGGAAGTAATTCCACACAGCTGAACGGAATTGGAGGTAGTTAGCAGGCGAATGATATACCCACAGGAGCCAGCAATCAGAAGCTCTTTTCCAAGGACCACACAAAGAATCTGTTCTGCCCTCAGTGTGGGCTCAAATTCTCCTGCAGTCTCCCACTGGGTTGGCAACGTTACCGAATTGTAGCGTCTCTGGAGAGTACTCACGTGAACTCTGTGAGTTCTCTCCCCCACTGTCTTTTTTCACAGTCTCAGTTCATTTGCACCACACATTCACTAGGTCCTAATCTCCTGTTATTTCACCCCACCCCACCCAGAGTCAGGTTTTTCTGCTTGGCTGAGGGCGGGTGCAGACCTGAGGTCGCCCCACTTATGACGTATGTCCAAAATGGTGCCTGCTCTTTGTCTTGCTTGTCTTTGAGAGGTGAGCAGAGAGAGAGAAACTCGTGTCCGTATGGGTCACTTTTTTGTTTTCCTCTCTTATAGATAGCCTGGTGAACTTTTCCCCACGGGGTTTCAAGCCTCGTTCCCTCTAGTCTCCTCCTTCCGCTTGCCCGCCGGAGTCTCAAGCTATTGAGGTTTGGCTCACCTTGCGTTCCAGCGCTAGTGTGTTGATTCTGCCGCTGGTGTCCCAAATGTGGGCTCCCATGGTCTCCACGCAGGTCCACTGTGAATCACTAGTTCTGGAAGAGTTTCCTCTGCTGTTTCTTCCCCTACTCTTTCTTGAACCTGCAGTATCTCCACTTTTATTAAACTGTCTCTCCCCAGAATATCAGTGAGCTCCCTTCCTATTCTGCCATCTTCTCCATTTCATTCCTCTCACTACTTGTTCTAACTCTGCCTTTCAAATAAATAAATAAATTTTTTAAAGTTGATGGGAAAATGGAATTAAAAGTTTCTTTTGATACAAGATTTTTTGAAATACTTATGAGGAGTGTAAAATGTTCATGGAAAATGTGTATTGTGAAAAAATTTACTGGATTTCAAAATATTTTGCAACAAGATAAATTTTATCTTTTAATTCCATTATATATATCTTGGTTGAGAATTTTAATACAGATAACTGTATGTTACGTGTCTACCCCAATTCATGTTCCTAAAACTATAGCAAGTCATGTGTTCCAGCAACATACCTCACATTCTAAGTCAGCTTTAATCCTTTCTGTCCCACAACCGATTTTTCACAAACCTTAGTAAGTTTTACCATTCTTTGGCAGTAAATCACATTTTGTCTTGTAGTATTTCTCTTAGGTTTGTTACACCATAAGGCTGAGTGACACTGAGCAAGTGACTGTATATGTCTGGTCCTCAAAGTACAAAATGACTTCTGAGGTTTCTTTTCTACCTTGAACAAGATAACCATTTTATTCATACACTGTCTGCAAAACCTAATTCCTTGAAGCCTGAGGCTCTTTAGAGACAAACTCTATTCTTTGTGGGGGAGACTTAGCACTGATTTTCACTTTTGTAAAACAAGTCTCTAGGTACCAACTAATGTCCTCATTTTTTTTTAAGATTTATTTATTTTTTTTGAAAGAGTTACGCAGAGAGTGAGAGAAAAGTCTTCCTTCCGCTGGTTCACTCCCCAGATGGGTGCTGAGCTGATCTGAAGCCAGGAGCCAGGAGCTTCTGGGTCTCTCACACAGGTGCAGGGGCCCAAGCAACTTGGGTCATCTTTCACTGCTTTCCCAGGCTATAGCAGAGAGCTGGATCAGAAGAAGAGCAGCCGGCACTGTAGGTGGTAGCTTTACCCTGTATGCCACAGCGCCAGCCTCATGTCATTCTTCTGAGGTGAGCAGAAAGGAAAAATGCTGTAGCCATTGCCCTTATAGTCAGTACTTTGATTGTATCACTACTAACACTGTCCCATTCTTCACAGCAGAGACCAGGATTTAATTCCATGATCTCTGTGTTCATGTACTTCTGAGGGAGCCGACTCTGTTTTTGTTTATCACTGGGGGCTATAAGGATGCATGCTGATCCATGCCATTGAATGGCCCGGTTAATGGGCTTGTGATCTGATTGGCCCCAGTGAGATGCTGGGCATCACTTAAAAATGGGTATCAGAGAAGAGAGAATTCTATTTCTTCTGGAGTTCAGCATTGAATTTTGTGGACAACCCAGTCAGAGGATTAAGCCAGCAAACAGGAGTGCAGAGAATCCCAGAAAAGCAAAGTCAAAGTCTGGCGTAGTACGTTTGTGCTACCTCTAGACATCTTTTTCTGAGGTAGTTTTCCATACTACCTGTTTTGAGTAAGGATTTGAGTTCCTTGAAATCTAAAGCATGAGTGTTGCTGTCTACTTCTCTGGAGTTTGTGAACCATGGTGTGATTTAGCTGAACCTAACTCACTTCCATGTTTGTTGCATTATCTGAGTTGCCCCTCCTTCAGGCTGTGGGTTACTTCTCTCTCTGTGGTGTTCCAACTCAGGAAAAAAATTTGTATGTGTGGTCGAAACTAATTCATGAACCAAATCAGACATTTCCTGCAAACATGCTGGGTAATAAATGAGTCTAGTTTGCCTTTTCAGGAACTTCTTTTTGCTCATAGTTTGTTACACTAATGTGTTCTGTAAGCATTAGAGACAGCCCTGGAAGCTGAAAGTAGTGTGTGTTGACGTCAGTCTTTGAGCCTAGAAGAGGCTTGTTTGGCTGGTTTAAGTCTCTTTGTATTTAGAGCAAATTTCTTATCATTTTAAACAGTAGCTTGAGTCTTCTGAAAAGAGGAGCAGTGGAAGTTTGGAGGTGGTGAGAAGGAATTATTTTGCCATTTTGTCTCTGGAGAGGAGGGAGGAAAGGCTGAGGTATGTTTATGGTTTGGCATTTTTCTTAGTCTGATGTTTATTAATGTGGATTCTAGTTGAATAAACATTGCTTAATAGCCTGTAACTTGTGTAACATTAATTATTTTTAAGGGATTATTTTTGCATACTTGTCAACGTGATTGCTTTTTTGGATATGATTTTCTGCTCCTTGTGTGTGTGCACTGTCACCTTAGTGGTGGAGAAGCCAAATGGCTAGGTAAGAGTTTAGTGATACAGTGCGTGTAAAACTAGTTATGCCCAGTGTTTATATGTGAGGTCATGTTGTGAAATAGCTTCAGCTTTCTGGTTGATTTTTTTTTTTAATTTATTATTTGACAGATTGAGTGAGTGAGAAAGAGAGACAGAAAGGTCTTCCTTACATTGGTTCACTCCCCAAATGGCTGTTACGGCCGGAGTTACGCTAATCCGAAGCAAGGAGCCAGGTGCTTCCTCCTGGTCTCCCATGTGGGTGCAGGGCCCAAGCACTTGGGCCATCCTCCACTGCACTCCCGGGCCACAGCAGAGAGCTGGACTGGAAGAGGAGCAACCGGGATTAGAACCCGGCACCCATACGGGATGCCAGGGCAGCAGGTGCAGGATTAACCAAATGAGCCACGGCGCCAGCCCCTCTGGTTGATTTTTAATCAAAGGGTATATAAACTGCATAAAATGATGTCTTAATGTCTCCCTTGGGTATGAGCTTGGAGAGAAATGATGAACACACAAAGGGGACCATGTGCTGCATTTTCCATTCATCTTTAGGGATGTCCTTTAATCTGAGATTAGCCTACTTCATATTTTTGAAGTGGAAATTGGTAGTAGCTGTTTAAAAAATGACCTAGTGAATTTAAAAATTGACAATCTTGTATCTAAAATGTGGGGAATTTTACCAGACATAAAATGGTGAAGTTTGGGAACCATTCACATGGTGGGAGGTGAACAATTTCTTTTTCTTTTTTTTAAAGATTTATTTATTTATTTGAAAGACCTACACAGAGAGAGAGAGAGAGAGGCAGAGAGAGAGGTGCTCCACGTGCTGGTTCACTTCCCAACTGGCCGCAACGGCCGGAGTTGTGCCCATCCAAAGCCAGGAGCTTCCTCCCAGTCTCCCACGTCGGGGCAGGGCCCAAGGACTTGGTGCCACCTCCACTGCTTTCCCAGGCCCCCTAGCAGAGAGCTGGATCGGAAGTGGAGCAGCAGAGACTGAAACTGGTGCCCATATGGGATGCCGGCACTGTGGGCAGCGGCTTCACCCGCTACGCCACAGTGCCAGCCCGGATGAACAATTTCCTAACTGCCTCGTGGAAGGCAGAAGCTGAGGATTCCAGGCTCCTCACAGTCAATTGATTTCTTTCTGTTTCACATGTTATTTAGTCACCACACTGTTATACAGCTGTGTAGTTAAATAGAACAAATTTTTTAGCAAAACCAGCTATGGATTTAAGAGGTCTGTCAGGTGAAAGTTTGCGTTTCTCTATCATTCAATCCTTTAGTAATCTCATTCTTCATGACTGTATTGAGATAGAATCGTTAAGGTGTGTGATTATCTTTGAATTTTAGTTAATATCAGTGACACTTCCCCATACAGGAAGATCTGATTGAATCTGATACTTGGTACTAAGAGGTAGAAAGAAGTTGGGTATACACAAGTTCTAAAGTTCTGTAGCTTTTTTTTCCTACAGAAACTTCAGTACAAAATATGTAGCAACAAAGAGAAGTGTCCCAAGTCCATATCAGCATTGTGGCGCAGTGGCAACCTAATGAACTTCTGCTGGAAGTTTTTTCCTTCAACTTTATCACTGATTGTCAGACCACCAAAGAAAGCCCCATTTGACCTAGTTATCCAACTTTGCTGGAAAAACAACTTTCAATAGACTCTTTTCTATTTAATTTCACTAATAACACTCACTTTCATGGATTTACCTTATCTTTAAATTTAGGCATTTTAAAAACACTATTCGTGTGTATGAGTTTTTCCAGGGCTTTCATGATGTATCTCATCTGAATCTAACAACAACGCGAATAAGTGGTTCAGAAGGGCAGATGATTTTTCTTACCATCATTATTTTGCGAGATGACTGCTTGAGGTAACAGCACAAGTAAGTGGTAGAATTAAGACTTAAACCTAGGCCGGCGCCGCGGCTCACTAGGCTAATCCTCCGCCTAGCGGCGCCGGGGCGCCAGATTCTGTCCCGGTTGCCCCTCTTCCAGGCCAGCTCTCTGCTGTGGCCAGGGAGTGCAGTGGAGGATGGCCCAAGTGCTTGGGCCCTGCACCCCATGGGAGACAAGGAAAAACACCTGGCTCCTGGCTCCTGCCATCGGATCAGCACGGTGCGCCGGCTGCAGCGGGCCGGCCTAGGCGGCCATTGGAGGGTGAACCAACAGCAAAGGAAGACCTTTCTCTCTGTCTCTCTCTCTCTCACTGTCCACTCTGCCTGTGAAAAAAAAAAAAAAAAAAAAAAAGACTTAAACCTAGCACTGTTGAATTTGGCAGAGTTGAGTGTTTCTCAAATTATCTTTCATGAAACATTAATTCCACAGGTATTAAGGAAGAAGTTCTTCATAGTTAAATGAGTTTGGGAAAACATGTCTATAGTATGACCCAGGTGAATGTTTGCAGTATGGACGTGTTCCTCAAGCAGCAAGATCACCTTTGCTCAACCTGATAGCTCCCAAACATATTTGAATATTGACCCTCTTTTAAATGTGGCACCCTCTAAACATTTCCAGAGATAAGTGTTTCCTTACAGTACATCTTGTGGAGAATGTTAGTATACTTATATACCCTGCTACCCTCATCTTGCATGGGACTCTTTTTTTTTTTTTAAGTTTTTTTTATTAGAAAGACAGCATGTTGGAGGTGAGGTGGGGAGGAGAGAAGATAGGGAATGATAGATCTTCCATCTGCTGGTTCACTTCACAAATAATTGTAACAGCTCGGGTTGGGCCAGGCTGAAGCTAGGATCTAGAAACTCCATCTGAGTCTGGCTTGTGGGTGGCTGGATCCCAGGCACGTTAGCAAGAACCTGGATTGGAAGCAGAGGTCGGGCTTCAGGTGCTGCACCACACCCCTGCCCCTGTATGGGGCTTCTTTCTATGATATTTTGTAATTTAAGGTTCTAACTGTTGAATGCTAGCTTCCTGAAAATATGTTGAAATAATTCTACCGACCAAGCAAAGCTGCATTTATTGCTGGTATGATTGGGGTGAACACTACACAGATAGAATCTTGGTAGCATCTTAGAGGGAAAGCAAAAGCAGGATATTTGGATTCTTTTGATTAGCAGGCTTGTTTATGACTGGACAAATTTGAGGTTAGGGTTTTTAAGTGGATTTTAAAAAGTGAACAGCATGCAGTGCTATCCTTTGTACACTGAAGAGAGTTTATGAGGGGGCTTCATCTTATAATTTCATTTTCCTTGAACATTTTGAAGCTCCCTGGTATACTTTAAGCATAAGTTCAATATTTTATTCACATAAATGAGGAAGCTCTTGAAGAGAACAATAAAGTTATTTTAACCTGAGCTTCCCGGGCATGTTTCCTAGGGTATTAATGCTTTGTGAATGAAGACAGCTAAATAGTAAAATTTGTTCATGTTGACAAGGTGTGTAGATACTGATGGTTTCAGATCTCAGTATCCCCCCGGGATCTCATATGAAGTAGATATTTGGTCTGTGTTCTCTGACACAGATTTCCTAAAACCCTAGTAATTGCCTTAATGAATGAAAGGAAAATCTTTTGTTGGACTATTTGGCCTTATTCCAGTTTCTTGGTCCAAGAGTGGGATTTCTGGAGTGAGTGATAAGGTGGTTTTTATGTGCTAATGAGATGAGGAGTGGCTGAAGGCTCTTGGCTAGCTTTGGGTTGGGGCTCCAAGATCTAACCAACTGATGAGCAGATTTGAACTTTAGCCCTGTCCAATCTCACAAGACAATAAAGGAGCTAGAAATTGAGTTATTTCACCAGTGCCAACTATTTAGTCAATCAGATCTATGTAATGGAACCTCCATTAAATTCTAACAAGGATTTGGAGAGTTGGTTTGTCCAAACGTGGAGGTGGTGTGGTCAAAGAGGACATGGACACTCCCTCCTTCCCCCCTGCCTTGCCCCTTGCATCCCCTCTGTTCAGCTGTCCTCAAGTTACATCCTTTATAAGAAATCAGTGATTGTAATTAGACAGTTTTCCTCAGTTCTGTGAGTTCTAGCAAATTGTCAGACCTGAGGAGGAGTTCTAGGGAACCCTCGATTTGTACCTGTGGGAAGTACAAGAGGCCTGGATTTACAATTGATATTTGAAGTGTGGGAGAGTGGGATGGCCTGTCTTGGGGGCTGAGTCCTTATTTCTGGGGTCTGCACTATCTCTGTGTCCAGATTAAATTGTAGGACACCTACTTGATGCTCATAGGGAATCGGAGAATTCCCTGGTGTGGAAAACTCCGATATCTGGTGCCAAGAGCACCATGAATACAGTTTTTTCTTTTTACTTTGTTACTGTCATTCTTTAGCTTGAGCTGAAGGAGTCACTGCTGGGCATGAGGTCATTGCAACTCTTCAGGACTGTCTATGGAATCACCATCTTACTCCTGTTTCCCAGATGGTTGCTTCAACAGCTGTAAGTGTTAGCTTTTTCTGCTCTTTTTATTGGATGACCCGTTGTTGGATAGCGTGATAGGACAGTAGTTGGACAGCACAACTTGAAACTTGTGTTGACCCTTTGAACCCCTGAAACAGACAAATACTAAGTGAAGGATTATGTTCGAGAGCTTGTAATCCTCTAAACCATGAGCCAGGAAGGTCCAAACTGATCCAGGAGCTCAGATTTCATCGGCAGTGTGATGAGCGTACCTCACCAGATCTGAGATTATTACCAAATAACTCCATTATGTGCTTTTGTTTTTGTTAGTCTACGGATGTCTTCCGTGATATTAAAGATGTGGGCGAGGTCTGCAGGCGTATAAGCACGTGATGTCCTCCCAGAACAGCGCGTGCTGCTTCTGAAGACACTAGCGTCATAACTAACGGGCTCTGTCTCAGTACCCCGAACCTCTTGGCAAGGAGAGGGGTTCTAGCCCCTGTGGCATTGCCCAGCTCTTCTGCTCTTTGAACTATAGTATGCAAGGGGGCTCCTTACCTCTCGGCCGCTCATAAAGTGAGATGAAGAGGCTTGGAGAGAGAAGGCGGCTGTCCTGGGGCCAGCACTGTGGCATAGTGGGCTAAGCTGCCGCCTGCGGTGCTCACATCCCATAAGGGTGCTGGTTCGAGTCCTGGCTGCTCCATTTCTGATCCAGCTCTCCACTATGGCCCGGGAAAGCAATTGAAGATGGCCCTTGGGCCCCTGCACCTGTATGGGAGACCCAGAAGAAACACCTTGCTACTGGCTTTGGATCAGCCCAGTTCTGGCCATTGTGGCTATCTGGGGAGTGAACCAGCGGATGGAAGACCTCTCTCTCTGTCTCTCTCTCTCTCACTCTACCTCTCAAAAAAAAAAAAAAAAAAAGCCATCCTGTGGTTACTCCTCCAGTTCCAAATCAGTGCCCACTTTTTCTGCTTTTGTTAAATTAGCTAATCTCTTTTTCCAAGATGGGGGTCAATGAATGAACCAGAAGTTGATACCAGGGATTTTCCTGAAGGCAGGTAACAAACTGTCCAGTTTGCAGGTAGTGGCTTTTTTGTTAGAAATCCAATCATCAGCGGCTACCTAGTCATCTAGTGTGGGTCAAAGTACCCTATAGGAGTTGTCAAGTACTTTTGCTATGTTGTGATGTTGGGTGGAGGGAACATTTATAAAGAGTGGTCTGGCTTCAGGCAATGAAATGTATAGTGTCAAGATCATTAATTAGCTAGCCTTAAAATTATCTTTCAAACTGGATAAAATGAGACAAGCCTCCAAATGCACACCATCTGCTCCCTTGTTCTCTTCCATGCTCTTAGTTACCAGAGCTAACGCCCACCACAGATCCCGAGCATGGGTGGAGAGAGGAGCCTCCTTTTCTAGCTGTGATAGGAGATTGTGCGTTTCTGGCTACCTTTGTGTTGCATGCCACTTAACAAGTCACCTGATACCACGCCGGAGTCCAGTTACCCAGTAGATGACCTGATCTCGTTACAAGGGAATGAATTGACAGTAGCTAAAACCGTGCATGGTCCCCAGACTTGGTGTGAGTGTGTGCTTTTGTCAGTTCACGAGGGAGTTGTCTCTTCCAGGAGACTAAGTCTTTTGGTTTTCTTTTCTTTTCTTTCTTTCTTTCTTTCTTTTTTTTTTTTTTTTTTTTTTTTTGACAGAGTGGACAGTGAGAGAGAGAGAAAGGTCTTCCTTTTTTTTATTTTTATTTTTATTTATTTATTTATTGATAGGCAGAGTGGATAGTGAGAGAGAGAGACAGAGAGAAAGGTCTTCCTTTGCCGTTGGTTCACCTTCCAATGGCTGCCACAGCTGGCGCGCTGCGGCTGGTGCACCGTGCTGATCCAAAGGCAGGAGCCAGGTGCTTTTCCTAGTCTCCCATGGGGTGCAGGGCCCAAGCACCTGGGCCATCCTCCACTGCACTCCCTGGCCATAGCAGAGAGCTGGCCTGGAAGAGGGACAACCGGGACAGAATCCGGTGCCCCGACTGGGACTAGAACCCGGTGTGCCGGCGCCGCTAGGTGGAGGATTAGCCTATTGAGCCGCGGCGCCGGCCATTGGTTTTCAATTGTACATAGTTTGCTTAGGAGGATTTTGAGGGAAGGTTGCTTCTGTTTGTGTTAATACTACATGTAGTGCATGTGCTCCTTGCAATATATGGTCCTGTTTGCTGGTAGCGTATGCAGCCTAGCACCAGAAGTATTATTCCTAGATGTGTGGGCAGGCCTGATACTGGGAAGGTAAGAGTTAGTCAAGAAGTCATTAAAGCCAGTGAGAATATCTTAGATCATAAGAATTTTTTTGAGTCTCTGAGATCTTTGTTAAATTGTTTTAGAGTTTCATTTATTATTCTTTTCCTGGATATTGGGGGCAACACAAATATAAATAATCTGTGAAAGTGACAGTGCTTTTCAAAAGTACCAGAAAAAAATTGGTTTTACTAGAGAGAGAGTTTTGAATTACTCATGTTGGGAACATGACATCAGGAGATATTTCTGGGGTGGGTATTGTGGTGTTCTGTGTTAAGTCTCCACTTGGGTTGCCCATATCCCATATTTTTTTTTTTTATCTTTTATTTAATGAATATAAATTTCCAAAGTACGACTCATGGATTACAATGGCTTCCCCACCCATACCGTCCCTCCCACCAACAACCCTCCCCTTTCCCACTCCCTCTCCCCTTCCATTCACATCAAGATTCATTTTCGATTATCTTAATATACAGAAGATCAGCTTAGTATACCTTAAGTAAGTATTTCAACAGTTTGCTCCCACACAGAAACATAAAGTGAAAAATAATAGATGATTTTTTTTAAATGATGATGAAATCAGATCAGACCTATTGTCATGTTTAATCCCAGTGAGAGTCAAGTTGGGAATTGAAAATTTCTTTCTTTTTTTTTTTTTTTTACAGAAGATCAGTTTAGTGTACATTAAGTAAAGATTTCAGTCGTTTGCACCCCCATAGAAACACAAAGTGAAATATACTGTTTGAGTACTCGTTATAGCATTAAGCCTCAGTGTACAGCATGTTAAGGACCGAGATCCTACATGAGGAGTAAGTGCACAGTGACTCCTGTTGTTGACTTTACCAATTGACACTCCTGTTTATGGCATCAGTAATCTCCCTATGCACCAGTTATGAGTTTCCAAGGCTATGGAAGCCCCTTGAGTTCTCCGACTCTTATCTTGTTTAGACACGGTCATAGTCAAAGTGGAGGTTCTCTCCTCCCTTCGGAGAAAGGTACCTCCTTCTTTGAAGACCTGTTCTTTCCACTGGGATCTCACTCACAGAGATCTTTTTGCCAGAGTGTCTTGGCTTTCCATGCCTGAAATACTCTCATGGGCTTTTCAGCCAGATCCGAGTGCCTTTAGGGCTGATTCTGAGGCCAGAGTGCTATTTAGGACATCCGCCATTCTATGAGTCTGCTGAGTATCTCACTTCCCATGTTGGCCATATCCCATATTGAAGTGTTTGGGATCAAGTCCCAACTGTGCTTCCAATCCAGCTTTCTGCTAATTTGCATCCTGGGAGACAGCAGGTACTTGGGTGCCTGCCACCCATGTGGGAGACCTGGACGGAGTTCCTGGCTCCTCACTTCAGCCTAGCTCAACCCTGGCTATTTCAGGCATTTGAAGAGTAAAGCAGTATTCTCTCTTCTGCTTCAAAGAGGGAGGTGCCTTTCTCTGAAGGGAGGAGAGAACCTCCACTTTGACTATGACCGTGTCTAAACAAGATAAGAGTCGGAGAACTCAAGGGGCTTCTATAGCCTTGGAAACTCATAACTGGTGCATAGGGAGATTACTGATGCCATAAACAGGAGTGTCAATTTGTAAAGTCAACAACAGGAGTCACTGTGCACTTACTCCTCATGTAGGATCTCGGTCCTTAACGTGCTGTACACTGAGGCTTAATGCTATAACGAGTACTCAAACAGTATATTTCACTTTGTGTTTCTATGGGGGTGCAAACGACTGAAATCTTTACTTAATGTACACTAAACTGATCTTCTGTAAAAAAAAAAAAAAAAAAAAAAGAAATTATCAATTCCCAACTTGACTCTCACTGGGATTAAACATGACAATAGGTCTGATCTGATTTCATCATCATTTAAAAAAAATCATCTATTATTTTTCACTTTATGTTTCTGTGTGGGAGCAAACTGTTGAAATACTTACTTAAGGTATACTAAGCTGATCTTCTGTATATTAAGATAATCGAAAATGAATCTTGATGTGAATGGAAGGGGAGAGGGAGTGGGAAAGGGGAGGGTTGTGGGTGGGAGGGACGGTATGGGGGGGGAAGCCATTGTAATCCATAAGTCGTACTTTGGAAATTTATATTCATTAAATAAAAGATAAAAAAAAAAGAGTAAAGCAGTAGATGAAAGATCGCCCTGCTGCTCTGCCTTTCAAATAAAATTTTTTAAATTTATATATTTATTTATTTATTTTTGACCGGCAGAGTTAGACAGTGGTTCACCCCCCAAATGGCTGCTACGACCAGCGCGCTGTGCCGATCCGAAGCCAGGAGCCAGGTGCTTCTTCCTGGTCTCCCATGTGGGTGCAGGGCCCAAGCACTTGGGCCATCCTTCCCTGCCTTCCTGGGCCACAGCAGAAAGCTGGACTGCAAGAGGAGCAACCGGGAAAGAACCGGTGCCCCAACCAGGACTAGAACCCAGGGTGCTGGTGCCACAGGCAAAGGATTAGCCTAGTGAGCCACGGCGCTGGCCTCAAATAAATTTTAAAAAATAATTTAAAAAAAGAATAAAAACTAAGAAAACATACGTAAGAAAAATTCTTAATTTTGCTGTAGAGCCATCACTCCCTGGTAAAGGAAAGCTTTGTTCTGCCCTGAAAATAAGCAATGACCAGGACCTATTAAGAACCCGCTGCAAGGAGTGCTTTACATGGGGTTCACTTGGAGGTACACAAAGATGGCTGGGGTTTGGGGCTGTTGTCCATGTTCAGGGTGTACAGTGGACTAGTGACGTGGAACGTGACTGATGACACCATCGCCAACTTTGGTAGTTTTCCCACCAATGTTCATTCAATACCTTGGCCAGCTTTTCCTTTCTGTATCAGGTAATTTTGTATAAAACTTTTACAACATCCCGTGCTGAGGATGCCGGAGTTTATCCTCATGAGTTTGCATTCAGATTTCCCCCTTTTCTGACTCTGGATCTAATTGGTGGTGTTGTCTTTTTGAACTTCTCCAACGGTGATCTCTTGGAGTTGCATGGGTGCTAGGATCTTAGAACAGGATCCCTGAGTCACAGAGTGATCAGCCAGGTCGTTTGTTGAGTGTTTGTGTTAACAGTAGCCAATACCATAGGAAGTGTTAGAGCACTTGAATGTCCTTTAATTTGCTGAATGATCTTAATTGGATTTCCTGCTGAGGTCACCAACACTTACTGTAGTCAAAGTATTCTAAGAATCATAGGCTACCCCACAAGCATGTCTGCCCTAAGTCTGTGGATCACAGTCTCTGCTAAGTGCCGTGAGTTCTGATAGCTAGACTAGTGTGGCTTCATCTCAAAGTTAGGTGATACGTGTCGCAGTGCATCCCTCCATCTCAGTCTTAAGATTTAACCCATCAGCAAACAAGTTTCAATTTGGACTTTCTAGTTAACTGTTTGGGATACAGATCATTTATGAGCAGAGGTTAAACAGTCATGAGTTTCTCCTCCTCCAGGTAATGGAAGAAGAATAGCATTTAAAGCATTACTGCCCTGAATGGAAATGTATGAAAAGAATAAGTGGTAGGCTTTCGTAGATGTAAGCCCCCTTGGGAGGAATGTATGTTTCCTGTAGACAGCAAAGACTGTACAGCATGAACACCATTCAGTTGAAATGCACCCTTAAAACCAGTCCTGCAGGACAGGTACTGTTGCCAGAGCTATTGCCTACGAAGTCAGAAGGTTTTGCTACTAGTAAAGGAGATTGTAGTGGTCTGTAGTGATTTCCACAAAGTTGAGTTACAACCTGAACGTGTCTAGATCTTTCTTGGATGAATAGGCACAAGGATTTATGATAATTAAATTCCAGAATGAGACATTGATGATTTCAATTTGCTATTACAGCCATGACTATAGAATGAAGATAGCTATGATCCAGTGACACTTTATCTGTAAAACAGGTGGCTGGACATGGGCCTAGGATGACAAGTATTTTCTTTTACCAAAGAATTTAATTCTAACATTTACTGTGATTGCTAATACATTTGCAGTTACTTCTACTACCTTGTGTTTTGTGAGTTTCCTGCTTTTTCTCTATGTATTTTCTCCCTTTTGGTTTACTGGAGAAATCTGTTCTTTCATTAAAAAAGTTTTTTAAAGATTTCTTTTGTTTATTTGAAAGGCAGAGTTACAGAGAGAGATCTTCCATCTTCCAGTTGCTGGCTGACTCACCAAATGGCCACAATGGCCAGGGCTGGGCCAAGCTGAAGCCAGGAGCCTGGAAGTTCATCCAGGTCTCCTATTTGGGTATCTGGGACCCAAGAACTTGGGCCATCTTCTGCTGCTTTCCTAGGTGCATTAATGGGGAGCTGGCTGGGAAGTGGAGCAGCCAGGGCTTGAACTGGTGCCTATATGGGATGCCAGAATTTCAAGTGGCAACTTAACTTGCTGCGCCACAACACTGGCCCCTAAAACTTATTTTTAGTCACATTTTCCTCTTCTATTAAAAATGACACTATTGTATTTCAGTTATCTGTACAGTTATCTGTACTCTAGTTAATGATGTGGAAATGTGAGAAATGTAGCATTAGGTGATTTCATTGTTGTGTGACATCACTGTGTACTTACCTACTACACACTTGGGCTATTTAGTGTAACTTATTGCTATCTGTGCTATAAACCTGTATGTAGCATGTTACTACACTGAATACTATTGGGAATTGTAATGTATTGGTAAATGTTTGTGTATCTAAACATAAAAAAGTACAGCAAAAATGCAGTATAAAAGATAAGGGGCTGACTCTGTGGCTTAGTGGGTACAGCCACCACCTGTGATGTCAGCATGGACATCGATTGATATCCCAGCTGCTTAACTTTCGATCCAGTTCTCTGTTAATGGCCTTGGAAAAGCTGTATAAATGGCCCAAGTGCTTGGGTCACTGCCACCCATGTGAGAGACCAGGAAGAAGCTCCTGGCTCTTGGCACTGGCCTGGCCTAACCCTAGCCATTCTAGCCATCTGGGGAGTACACCAGTGGATGGAAGATCTTTCTCTCTCTCCCTTTCTCTCTGTGATGCTGAGCTTTTTTTTTTTTAAATTAATTAATTAATTAATTTTAATGAGTTATACAGAGAGAGAGAGAGAGAGAGGTCTTCCATCCGCTGATTCTCTCTCCAATTGGCGACAATGGCTGGCACTGCGCTAATCCAAAGCCAGGAACTTCTTCCAGGTCTCCCACGAGGATGCAGGGGCCCAAGGGCTTGGGCCATCTTCTACTGCTTTCCCAGGCCATAGCAGAGAGCTGGATCAGAAGTAGAGCAGCTAGGATTCGAACCAGTGCCCATATGGGATGCTGGCATTGCAGGCGGCGGGTTTACCACTACGTCATAGTGCCGGCCCCTGTAACTCTGAGCTTTAAGTACATAAAATTTTTTTAAAAAGTGGTATACTTTTATAGGTGCTCAGCTTGGGAGTTGCTGTGGGTGAGTGAGTGGTGAGTAAATGTGAAGGTTGAATACACTAGTGCTCATTCAGCAGACTTTATATGGCATGCTGGTGCTGCCGTGCCACAGTGCTGGCCCCAAGCACCGTATGCTTCAACCATACTAAGTTTGTAAAGTTTTTGTTTTCAGCACGCTAGCCCTACATGGTTTCAACTTTTTTACTTTTTAAACTTTTAAATTTTCTTAATTTTGTGACTCTTAATAATATCTTTTTTTTGAAAGATTTTATTTATTTAATTTAACACATAGGGTTCCAGACAGTGAGAGGGAGAGACAGAGAGACAGGTATTCCATCTGTTGGTTCACTCCCCAATTGGCTGCAATGGCCGGAGCTGGGCCAATCCAAAGCCAGGAGCCAAGAGCTTCCTCCCAGTCTCCCATGCAGGTGCAGGTCCCCAAAGACTTGGACCATCTTCTACTGCTTTCCCAGGCCATAGCAGAGAGCTGGATCAGAAGAGGAGCAGCCGGGACTAGAACCGGCACCCATATGGGATGCTGGCACTACAGGCGGGGGATTAACCTACTGCACCACAGTGCCAGCCCCAATAACATGTATCTTTTTTCTTTTTTTTTTTTAAGATTTATTTATTTTACTTGAAAGTCAGTTACACAGAGAGAGGAGAGGCAGAGAGAGAGGTCTTCCATCCAATGGTTCACTCCCCAATTGGCCGCAATGGCTGGAGCTGCGCCGATCCGAAGCCAGGAGCCAGGAACCTCCTCCGGGTCTCCCATGTGGGAGCAGGGGCCCAAGGACTTGGGCCATCTTCTACTGCTTTCCCAGGCCATGGCAGAGAGCTGAGCAGGAAGTGGAGCAGCTGGGTCTCGAACCAGCACCCATATGGGATGCCGGCGCTTCAGGCCAAGGCGTTAACCCACTGTACCACAGCGCTGACCCCCAATAACATGTATCTTAAAACACAACCACATTGTCTAGCTGTACAGAAAACATTTTATTTCTGTGTTGTCTTAGTCTGTAAGCATTTTCCTGGTTTTGTTTTAATTAAATTTTTTAAAAGATTCTGTTTATTTATTTGAGAAGTAGAATTACATACAGAGAGAGGGAGAGACTGAGAGAAATGTCTTCCATCCACTGGTTCATTCCCCAGATAGCCACAGTGGCCAGAGATGGGCCGATCAGAACCCAGGAGCTTCCTCCAGGTCAGGAGCAGCTGGGACACGAAATGGTGCCTATGTGGGATATCAGCGCTGCAGATGGAGGCTTAGCCTACTATGCCACAGCGCTGGACCCTGAATTTTCTTTTTTCTTTTGACTTTTTGTTAGAAACTAAGATGGAAGGGAGGCCTTGTGGCTCAGCAGGTTAAGCCACCACTTTGAATGCTGGCATTTGTGTTGGAGTGCTAGTTTGAGACATAGCACTTCCACTTCTGATACAGCTCCCTGCTAACATACCTGAGAAGGCAATGAAAGTTGGCCCAAGTGCTTGGGACCCTGCACCCACATGGGAGACCCTGGTGGAGTTCTGTCTCCTGCTTTTGACCTAGCCGAGATCTAGCTGTTATAGCCATTTGGGAAGTGAACCAGGGAATGGAAGGTGAATCAGTCAATTCCCCCAACCCCAGACACAAACCCATCACTCTGTCTTTCAAATAAAAAACAAAATCCACAAAATTAAAACACAAACACACATTAGCTTCCGCCTACAGGGTTGGGATCAGAAATATTGCCATCTTCTTTCGCGTCTTGTCCTACTAGAACGTCTTCAGAACGAGCTTGTGGAGCTGAGGTCTGTGATAACAGCGCCTTCTTCCGGAACACGTCCTGAAGGACCTGCCTGAGCCTCTTCCTGAAATAGATCCTCTTCCTGTGAAATAGATCCACAGAGGGTTGCTGGTTTGGTTTTGTTTGACAATAGATTTGCTTGTAAGCACATAATGTGGCATTCTTCTTGGTTGGTAAAATCTTTCAGTGCTGGGACCCTAAGAGAGCACGCGCGCGCGCGCGCCTGAGACATCGAGACATCTTCCCATCTGCTGGTTCACGCCCCAGATGGCTGCAACAGCCAGCACCGGGCCGTGCCAAAGCCAGGAACTTCATCCAGGTCTCCAAGGTGGGTGGCAGGGGCCCAAGCACTTGCGCCATCTTCTGCTGCTTTTCCTAGGCCATTAGCAGGGAGCTGGATCAGTAGTGGAGCAGCCAGGACACAAACTGGTACCCATTTGGGATGCTAGTGTTGCAGTTGTGGCTTTACTGGCTATGCCACAACACGGGCCCCCAGACCCCTGTTTTTAAACCTTTTAAGCTGAATGTTGGAATCTACAAAAGCTGCTTGAACGCTTCACTGAGGATTTTCTTGGGCATCTGATTGTTCAATAGTTTCCTTTTCTCTTGCTTTTTCAGTTATGTGTTCCCTAGACAGTAGGAATTTTTTTTAGCTCCATTGTAGTCTTATGGGACCATAGTTGTGTATATAGTCAGTTGTTGATCAAAATATTATGTGACACATGACTGTATTGCTATTATTCTGATCTTATGCAGTTCATATTTGTGGGGAGCAGCTCGGACTAGACTAAGTTACTGGAATTAAGACTTATTCTATGCATCTGCTCTCCTACAATATGGCGCTGGGAGAGGAGAAAACAGCTTCTACCCAGCTGCCTCCAGTTCAACCAATAAACTGTAGGACTTGCTCCTGATTGGAGGAGAGCAGCGTACTCGGCGTGTGGGCAGCCGAGTTGGGATTGGCGGAGGAGGACTATAAAGGAGGAGAGAGACGGCATGCACCAGGAACATCTAAGGGGAACATCTAGCTGAAGGAACACCCGTGCAGCCCCCGAGAAGAGCCGGCCGGCGGTGTGCCGCTCCCCTGCGGAAGTGGGGAATGTGGCCAGGGGGAACTGCCCTTCCACGGAGGTGGAAGGGATAGTAGCCAACCCGGGAAGAACCAGCAGCAAACCCGGGGAGGGCCGAGCAGACGAAAGAACAGCGCAGGGTCCTGTGTCGTTCCTCCACGAAGAGGGGGAGCGACAATATTAGTTTAGGTTTTTCTACCTATTTTCCATTGGTTTTGCTTACCACTGGTTCTTGCATCATGGGCCTTCTTTTTGGGATCATTTTACTTCCTCCTGGAGCAGATCTGCTGAAGTTTAGAAGTCGGCCATTAAACTCATTTCTTTATTGACAGTCTTTTTTCCACTGGCTGCTGTTAGGATCTGCTTCTTGTTCTGCATTGTCTAGAGGTAAATCTTTTTATTTAAGCTTTTTTAGGATTTATCAGTTCTATGAATCTGAGGATTTTTGCCTTTCACCAGTTTTGGAAAGTTTTCAGCTGGTAGGTATATGATTATTTTTTAAAAAAAAGTATTTTTTTTATTTGGAAAGCTGAATGACTTAGAGAGAGGGAGAGAGAAAAAGATACTCTGTTTGCTGGTTCACTCCCCAGATGGTTGTCACAGCTGGGATTGGACCAGGTTGAAGCCTTGAGCCAGCAGCTCCATTCAGGTCTCCCAGGAGGGTAGCTGGGACCAAAGTATTGAGCCATCCTCCACTGCTTTCCCCGGTACATTAGCTGGGAGCTGGATTGGAAGGAGAGCAGCCCGGACTTGAGCGGCACTCTGATCTGGAATGCTGCTGTTGCAGGTGGCAGCTGAACCGGCAGCGCCACACCCCAGCCCCCATGTCTTCGTATTGTCTCGTCTCGGTATCCTCTATGATCTCCTTCTGGTGCTCTGCTTAGAGCTTGTTGAGCGCTCTCCCTTATATTTTCCTTCTCTTTCTTCTTTCCTTCATTCTGAATAATTTCTTCAGATTTATTAATTCTTTCTTCAACCATGCCTAATCTTTTTATCGAGTTTCTAAATATGATAATGTATTTTAAATTTTTGGATACTCTACTTAGGATATCTACCTGTTTTACTTAGTATAATTTACACTTATGTTTACCAAATAAAATGACATTATTTCTGTATTTAGTCACAAACACATTTGAGTCATGTATTTGAGTTTGATATGGTTGTGTTGAGTGTCAGTCGTTTTGATTTGTTTCCTCTTGTGTGTGAAGGTTTTTGACCTTAAATTCATATTCTCTGTGTTAATTATTGGAGGCCTGACTTGAAGATGTGTTCTTTCAGGGCTTGCATTTATTTCCATGAGTTTCTTGGGGGGGTGTTTTAAATTCTGAGCTTGAGGTTTTCATACCCCCAGTAGCAGGAATTTTGTGTGCAGACCCAGCTTTTGAATGGCCGTCTCCAGAGGAATTTTTTTCCCTTCTCCCAGAGCTGAAGTGAGATAGGCGCATTTTCCAGTTACGTCTTTCTCTGAAGATGCTTTGCTGGTTCTCATCCCTGAGGGAGCTGCAGGTGGGACTGCTCTGACTTCACACTCCTGGTCCTGGACATTTTCTCCAGGTTCTTTCCTAACAAACTTTAGACCCGCCTACCAGGGACCAGCAGAAGCCCCGGTTAGCTACTTCACTGGATTCAAGCTGTAGCTTCATTTTGGCCTTGGAGGGGTTTCTCAAATGGCCAGCCATAGATTTTAAGAAACTTAAAAACCCTGGGGAGAGGCGGGCACCTGGCCTCGTGGTTCAGATGCCACCCCAGGTTCCTGCATCCCTCGTCAGGGTCCCTGGCTTGGTTCTTGACTCTGACTCGCAGTTCTCTGTTCCCAGTCATTGACTGTAGACAACAGTCTCACTGACCTAGGGTTCATTCGTTCGATATTTCTTTTGCACAAATGAATACATGAGTTCATGTGTATGTGAGCATGTATCTGAATTAAAGAATATGTGTTTATATCCCGTTCTACATGAAACGTAGCATGCTATAGATACTCTTTTGCAGTTTGCATTTTACATTTAGTGTGTCCTGGGAATCGCTCCGAATAATTCGTAGAGACTTCCTTCATTCTTGTTTGTAGCTGCTCGGTGTTCTGCTGAGTGGCTGAATCGTAGTGCTTCTGTGTGGGCATTCAGCATCCAGCAACTGCCAACATTCTGCAGTTACACAACGGAGAACCTTGCGCATGGTAATTCTGTGGTATTTGCCTTTGGAGATTTATCTTCAAAGTGGATTCTCAGAAGTAGGATTGCTGGGGCAAAAGCAAAGCGCATCTCTGAGTTTGTCAGATTTCCCTCTACAAACCTTGAACCTATCTTCATTCCCACCAGCTGTGTTCGAGAGCACTTCTCTACAGCCTTGCTGTAGATAAGAAATGCTATCTCTGCGTTCATTTCATTTACATTTTTCTAGCTATAACTTTTTTCATATATTTAAAGGCCATCTTTTATACTTTTGGGTGAGCTGTTCTTATCAGGTTTTTGGTCCTTTCTCCCTTGATATTCAGGAGCTCTTTGCATATTAAAGGTATGTGTATTGCAGATGTTTTCCCCCAGTTTGCCAGTTATTTGCATTTTTTGCCATGCATATTTTATTTTTATGTGATCCAGTTATTAATATTTTGTTGCCTCTGTGTGTTAAGACTTCTTCTCTACGCTGACATTGAAGAGAAATTTGCTCCCGTTCTCTGTTAGTACTCAGATAGTTTCATTTTTTACACTCAGACCTCTGATATCTGGAGTTGATTCTTTTGAATGGCATGAATATGGGTTGCATTGTGTCTTTTTCCAAATGGTGGTCCACTTGTCTTAGAAGTCCACCTCGCCCCCAATGATTTGAGATGCCACTTTTATCAGAAACGAAATGACTGGAATCACCTTTAAAGCTGCCTGAGTCTTGCGGCGACCTCTTCAGAGCATGCGGGAAGTGCCAGAGGAATTTCTGCTCTCCATCCACGGCCCGGTCCGCCGCGCAAAGAACGGTTCTGGGTTGGTGTCTGTCCTTCCGAAAGAATGATTATTGCAGCAGGAATCCTCGAAACTGGAGGCATTCACCTTCTGGCTCTGTATTTATAAGACGCTGATACCCAAGTAGAAGCCGCAGCTATGAAACATCGCTGCTTCCATCCAAATGTTCTCAGAGTCCGTTCTGTTGTACAGTCCTGAGGCTGGAAGGAAGCTTTCGACAATGAGTCCCCGCACTGCCTCGGAACCGCCTGTGGAACCGGTGGGGCATGGCCTCGGGGGCCCCAGCTTCCGCAGGCTTTGTTGTCTGTGGCTCCTGGCTGTGTTCCCATAACCCAACTGCTGGATCTGTGGAGATGAATTATAATATTGTGATCACTGCCAGAGCAGATTCATTGGAATTATGAGGCAATTTAACGTTCCTGTGCACCTACATCATTGTTACTTGGCAACAACACTATTCTCTTTTTAAAATTCAGGAAACCTGAAACAAAAGTCTAGACACTGGTGTTCTGGAATGACTTCACCCTGATGTGAGGAGGAACACCATCCTAAAAACACCCTCCCGTTCCCAGAATAAACATCAGTCGCTTGGAACAATAGGCTGATGTGGGCCAGTGCAGTCTCTTGCTTTTCCCCATTGTATAAGAGAAGCCGTAAGTGCCCAATGTCTGGCTTTGCTTACAAAGCACCTCTTGGGATTCTAATTCCAGAGTGTGTGGACGGTGTCTGTGGAGTTTTAATGTTTTGCCTTTATTTTGTTTCTGTATTTAAATAATGACATCTTGTAGTGGTAAAGAAAGATACAGTGATTTTTTTTTTCCTTTTACAGGTTGCTATTCAGGACATCAACCTCTAGAGGGAGCAAGAGGGTTATAACTGGGAGTAATCGTAATTCCTGCAAAAGCCCTCAAATCATCTCTCCTTTTCCTCTCCAGGCCAATGGGAAATTTGTTTCAGCAGGTGGGGCTATTTCCTTGAAAATATTCTTGGAAATGGTGTTAGCCCCATCCATTAAGGGAGAGAGGTTTATGAGTTCTTTTCTCCTTACTCCTACTCCACAACAAAATGTTAGGGTGCATAACCAAAAACTAAAGTGTAGGTCATTTTTCATCATTAGAGGGCCTGCTCTCCAGGTGGGCTGAACAACTGGCGCATTGCAGTGTCCTTTGTTGATGGCAGAGTCAAAGCTTTGAGAGAAGGCTTTGTCTCTCGCTGGTCTCCTGCTTTGCTGGGAGTCTTCTCATCATGACTGGTCCCACATAAGTACTTACAACATTCCTTGGACTCAAAGCCTGTGCAGTAATGATAACCTCATTCCAACATGCGCATTTTTCTCTCTCCTCTGTGGCGGTTGCTCAATTCAATACAAGCTTGTGGTGCCTGAGTTTGGATCTTGAAAGTTGTGCTAGAGCCTGCCTGGAGATAGTGTTGGGGTTATTCCTCCTTTGCCTTCTGGGGGTAGACCCTCAGACAGGTTCAAGCCTGGTGCCCTCTGTGGATGGACTTTGGGTACCACCTGTGTGGTGACTGCTGTTTTTAGGCTGCATCTCTGACCTCTCTTTGGAGTGCCTAGTTAATGTTGCCACATGAGTGTCCGACTGGCATTTCAAATGTCCAAGTTCAACCCAGAATTCCCCTCTCACCTACCCCCCCCACACACACACACACACTGCCCCTACAATCCATTTCTTCTCCAGGATTCTCCATTCTAGTGAAAAGGACTACTGTCTGCTTCCCGCCACTGAACCCATCAGGCAATTCTATTAGTTTTTCCTCCAGAACGTGTGTCTCCTGAACTTGCTTGGGTGTCTTTTTCACTCTTACTCTCTGTCCACTTCCATCAGCTAGCAAGCTGTGGTTGTCTCTCACCCAGCGGGGGAAATGATGGCCATGGTCTGGAAAGATCTGTGCTTTGCCTTTTTTCCACCGAGTGTATCTGCCTCCGAGAGAGGATAAAAGAATGCAGACTGGAAGAAAGAGTTGAGATTTGGCTTCTGATATTCAAAAATGGGATTTGCAAAAAGAGTGGCTTTGAAAGCTAGGGTTTTTAGAAAGAGAAAGAGTTTTATGAATGTTTTTAGTTCCCACTTACTTAGGCTGGGCACATAGAATATAAATCTCTCCCATAACAGGTAGGGTGTTTATTGTGTTGCTCTTAATGCCCTGTGATAAGGCTGGAGGTGAGCACATGAGGGCCGTGATAATGAAGGTTGCCTTCCAGCTTGGCTAGGATTTTTGGAGAAGAGAGCCAGGCAGGAGGGAGATGGTCAGTTAGGTATTCTGAGCTTCCTCTGGCTGCAGCCTACTGAGAGGAAAGTCTGTGGAACACCAGGAGGAAGACAGAGGGCCAAAGGGCTCCTTGCTGGCTCCCATTTGGGACACGGGGAAGCAGTCAGCTGGAAGCTCCCTAAAGGACCTTCTTGGCCAATCTGGATGGTGACCCCCGAAACAGATTCTGAGCTGTGCGCAGAGTGGCGGGCCTTTCTCTGTTCTCCTGAGGCATGACTTCAGAGTTGGGAACCAGCAGAGCTGACGTGGCATGGCGTGGCGTGGCGTGTCTGTTGAGATAGGAGACACAGAGGCACTCAAATGGAGCACGGCCAAGTGGTTACACGGCTGGGGCCTCTGCCATTGCGTCTAATGACAAGGGTGTCAAGGGACATTCCCTGGGGCTCGGAGGACCCAGAGGAGCCCGCATGGTTTGGAGGCGCTAGCACAGCGGTCCTCATTGTTCCTGGAATAAGCCACGTCTTCCTGGTCTCAAGCCTCCGCGCTTGCGTAGACCCTCTGTCGGCTTGTACTGAATTGCATCAGTAGTTACTCTTGCCTCCTGGTAGGAACTGGCCAATAAGGAAACTAGCAGATCAAGAGAGTGGGGTGGGGGAGGGAGGTATTCAGACTGCTTGCTGGCACTGCTCCCTGCTGGCGGTCACCTGGGGCTGGCTGCCTCCCTTCACTAAGGGCTGCGGCCCCTCCCACGACCTTCTCCATCTTTCCATAACTGCTCCTCCCCTTGTGCTGCAGGCCACACCTGCGGCTGCCCTGGGTGTGAGCTTTTGCACATAACCCCTTTGGAGTGCCGGCTTTTCCTGCCAGACTTCAGCTGTCACGTTGTGCCCTGCAGGCTCCTCTCGGATGCCCTGCACGCTGGTTCCCTCTTGTGGGAGTCTCAGCCCAGACATCTCCTCCTCTGGGAGGCCTCCCCTGACTACCCACATCCTACCTCCTGCCCTTCGCTTTTAATTTTATTTAAAATGTCCCCCCCACCCCCACTTCCTGATAAGAACATATAACATATAAGAACATATAACTTTCCCTTTAAAGGAAAGTTTTACGTGTGCAGTCCGGCGTTGTTTACAGTTGGGAGCAGATGTGTAGAAGGTACTCGCCTTGCGTAACTGTAGCTTCATCCCTATTGGAACGGCAACTCCCCACTTCCTCTTCACCCCAGCCCTGACACCCACCATTCTACACCCCACCTCCATGCGTTGGACCCTTCCAGAGACTTCGTAAACAGTGGGGGAATCGTGCCGTGTTTGTCCCTCTGTGGCTCTGCCCTTTACTCCTTGTAACAACATATTTTTAATTCCTTGCATTACAACTATGACAGTCTGACACCGGCTTTGTTGTTTTTACGGGTCTTATCCAACTGGCCTGTGAGCCAAGGAGGGAGGGAGCCTTGGCTGCTTCACCCTCTGCTGTGTCCCCAGCCCCTGGGAACGGGCTTGTGTGGAGCTGGCAGACAATACGCATGCTTGGAAGGAGTGAACGAAGATATGATTCTTCTCAAGGCAGGTGTCTGCGGGTGGGGGTGGCAGATCAGGACGCTGTCATTTCCTTGTACCCCAATAGCGTGGAGATACTGTTTGTTAGCCAAGTCCACTACGGGTGCTCCGGAAGTAGGAAAGGAGACACATTTTGTGTTGTTGCAGCTTGAGCCCTTGCAATGCAAATGTGAGTATCCATTCCATCCCTCTCTGTCTCCTTCACCTGTTTCTAAGTGCACCCAGTCTCCATGGGAGTGCAAGCTGCTTTGTGTTTCTTTTAAGTCCTGAGACCCTGGGGTTGGGGACAGTCTGAAAGAATATCACAAAACTGTTCTTGGTGGGGGCCGGCACTGTGGCTCACTTGGTTAATCCACCGCCTGCTCAGCGGCATCCCATATGGGTGCGGGGTTCTAGTCCCGGCTGTTCCTCTTCCAGTCCAGCTCTCTGCTGTGGCCGAGAGTGCAGTGGAGGATGGCCCAAGTGCTTGGGCCCCTGCACCCACATGGGAGACCAGGAGGAAGCACTTGGCTCCTGGCTTCAGATTGGCGCAGCGTGCCAGCCGTGGTGGCCATTTGGGGGGTGAACCAACAGAAGGAAGACCTTTCTCCCTGTCTCTCTCACTGTCTAACTCTATCTGTTAAAAAAAAAAAAAAAAGAATGTTCTTGGTGAACCGTGATGCAATGCTTGGGCTGCATAAAAATAGCAAGACAGGTGCCTAGCAAAGCAGTTCCCAACATTAACTCCTCGGCTGAGTCACCTGCAGCATGTTCACAGCTCTCTGGGCTGCATCCCAGGCCCACTGAGTCATCACCTCCAGGGGCTGAGTTCAGGATTCCACACTTTCTCAAAGTCCTGTACTTGTGTCCAGGGCACAGCCAGGATGAGAGCCACTGGATTGGCATAAAGAGGTGGGGCTCTTCTTAGTTCCATAAATTCAGGGAGCTAATTAGGTCATTTAAATTTCCCAAACCATTAACACAGGGCTGATGCGCACACACATTTCATGTTTGAATCAATAGCTGTTTCCTTAAATGTCTTTGGAAGTATTTTTGAGTATCAATTGGGGTCTTAAAAATTTGGCATTTGAAGGCTAGTATTGTGTTAGTCTATACACAAGGAATTGAAATGCAGCCACACCGGCATTGCTATCACTGTCTCTCTCCCTTTAAGCCTTATCCAGCTGTCCACTGCATAAAGCTCCTGTTACTTTAAAAATGAGGCTGCCTTCAGGATCCTACAGGCAGTTCTCTTTACTTCTTCTTTTTTTTTTTTTTTAATTTTTTGACAGGCAGAGTGGACAGTGAGAGAGAGAGACAGAGAGAGAAAGGTCTTCCTTTTGCCGTTGGTTCACCCTCCAATGGCCGCCGCTGCAGCCGGCGCACCGCGCTGATCCAATGGCAGGAGCCAGGATCCAGGTGCTTTTCCTGGTCTCCCATGGGGTGCAGGGCCCAAGCACCTGGGCCATCCTCCACTGCACTCCCTGGCCATAGCAGAGAGCTGGCCTGGAAGAGGGGCAACCGGGACAGAATCCGGCGCCCCGACCGGGACTAGAACCCGGTGTGCCGGCGCCGCAAGGTGGAGGATTAGCCTATTGAGCCACGGCGCCGGCCTTTTACTTCTTCTTGTTCCTCTCAATACTGCTATACCTCGTTTCCATCTAGGCCAACCCCATCGATGGGTTCAGCCTTGCTGGGTCGGCCCTGCTTCAGAACCCTTCTCCAGCTCATTTCTTTTCTATTTGTTGCTTAGAAAATCTGTGAGCCATGCCCATGCATTCAGCACCATCTAGTCCTTGTGTGCACATTCAAGCTGTCCAGATTTACACTCACAGAACAGCTAGGATTCTATTGTATTATGCCATAAACACAGATTTATTTGTTTATTTGAAAGGCAAAGTTACAGAGAAAGGGGGAAAGACAGAGAGAATCTTCCATCTGCTGGTTCACTCTCCGAATGGCCACAATGGCCAGAGCTGGGCCAAGCTAAAGCCAGGGGTCTGGGACTCCATCCAAGTCTCTCACATGGGTGGCAGAGGCCCAAGCATTCAGGTCACCTCCTGCTGCTTTCTCGGGCACATTAGCAGGGAGCTGGTTTGGAAGCAGAGCAGCTGGGACTTGAACCGATGCGCACACGAGATGCCAGCATTGCAGGCAGCTGCACCACAATGCTGGCCTCACCATAACTATTTTTTAAGATCAACTATATCGAGGTATTATTTCACATATCATAAACTGGACCCATTTAGGTCCAGGCGCTTGTATGAGTAGTTGAGCTTTTGCAAGTGCATGCACTTTTCACCACTACCAGAGAGTTCCCTTCATAACCTGTTGTGTTTCTGGGGGAAAAAATTAAACAAATAGTAACCTCTAAAAAAACAGTGCCCTACTGTGGGCCACCTCCCCTTCCATTCCAGCCCCAGGCAGCCCTGCCACTGCAGGAATTTCCCACAAATAACATTGTACACAGCTATGATTTGTGTCTCGTTTCCTTTAATCAATGTGTCTTAAGAAGGAAATCTTTTTCATTTTGGTCTACCTTTTTTTCTTATGTAATCTTTCCATTACCATTGCCACCTCGCTCCCCTAAACCTGATAACTGTGGTAGATGTACTTTCATCTCTTCTATCAATATTCATACACACACTCAGATGTATATATGTGTATTTATGTATATGATATGTCTTAGATACTATGATTATCCTTGCAGGACACAGAATAAGACAGCAAAGGGAGAGTCCGCGACAAAGCTAGATGGGTGTTCCTGTGTCACAGATGGGGAAGCTGCGAAACAGCAAAGCCCACCTAACTACACAGCTCTCCTGACCCCAACTCCCATCTCCCAGTGCCCTCCGAGAGCGTTTTTAGCTCCGTGAATTTTGGAGGGTCTAAGGGCAAGGGAATTTGATGATGTCAGTGAGGGTGACTGTACGGCTTGGTGGAGAATGCTGTGGGTGAGGTGACAGTGACAGTGGTGTTTGGCACAGCTGTCAAGATACCACTTGGGACATCCCCATCCCATATCAGAGTGCCAGGGTTTGAGTCCTGGCTCTGCTCCCAATTCCAGCTTTTGGCTCACATGTGTCCCTGGGAGGCAGCAGGTGATGGCTCAAGTACTTGGGTCCCTGCCACCCAAATGGGAGACCCAGATTGAGTTCCAGGCTCTTGGCTTTGGCTTGGCCCAGCCCTGGCTGTTGTAAGCATTAGGAGAGTGAGCCAGTTGATAGGAGATCTCTATCTCTCTCTTTCTCTGACTTTGAAATAACTTAAATAAATGAAACATTTAAAAAATAATACAGAACATTCAGACCCAGGGCGAGCTGAAGGCAACAGACAGCAGAAGGCACCCTTGTCCCTCAATGCATTCGCCCATGTCCTCTCCCCTCCTTGCAGTCCTGGGAGGTGTGGGTTATTATCTTTCCTGTTTGGGAGGAGGAGCCTGAACCCACAGCAGTTTCTCCACAATTTCCGGGAGAAGTGGGTGACAGGCTTTGGAGCCACTCTTCACATCACAGGTATTTGTGAAACTCAGTTACAAGGATTTTAGTGGCATTCCAGACTTTCAGAAAATTTGACCAAGATCACCAGTTTTTCATGTTTCAAACAGAAGAGAATTCCCTTCATGCCAAGTTGTTGCTAAACCCTGGAGTGTGAATTGATGCATATATTCACTTGGAGGGATTTCAGCCGTTGTTGGCATTGTCCTAAGTGGGGAAATGGAGCAGTAAAGGTACAGATAAGGTCTGTTTTCATTGTGTGAATGTCACGTGTGTGGGCCTCTGGCTCTGGTTTGGCTTGACCTGGCTGTGGCAGTGTCAGATCAGCAGGTGGAAGGAGAGAGGGTCGGGGCCTTATCCCCCATCCCGACTGTTCCCACCTGACTTGCCTTGGTGTAGGCAGACGGCCCCCACTCCTGTCAGGCAGCTCCTGTCCCACAGCTCCGGGCCAGATGGCCCTGGCCAGGTTTTTGTACCATCATTTCTTCCTCTTGCTCCCTTTTTAAAAATTACGTTATTTTTTAAATTTGGAGTTAATATGTAATCCTTGTACATTTTTATGGGGTACAGTGCAATATTTTAAGACATATGCACATCACTAGTGGAGAAGAGCAGGCAAGTTAACATTTATATTTTGTTATCTTTCTGCTGCTTTTGGAACTACCAGCTTCTCTCTTCCACTTCTTTATGCAGAACATAATTACTGTGAACCCCAGTCACCTCACCCTGCTGCCCAACACCAGAACCCTTGACCTTCACCCAACTGCATTTTGGTACCATGATGCATCCTCATCATGCCCCTTCCCCACCCTCCCCACCTCTCATAATCATTATTTTAAATTCAGGTGGAAATATATGTGCATGAGAAAATCATGCACTATTTGTCTTTCTGCGTCTGGCTTATTTTATGTAACGCAATGATTTCTAGTTTCATCCATTTTGCTGCAAATGTCAGAATTTCATCCTTTTTCATGGCTGAATGATATTCCACTGCGTCTGTACACACATTTTCCTTACCCTTGCGTCTGCTGGTGGACATCTGGCTTGACTCCGTGTCTTGGCTGTTGTGAACAGCGCTGCAGTGAACGCGGGAGTGGAGGGTTCTCTTCCGTGTGCTGGTTCCCTTTTCTTCTGCTTCCAGCTGTTTCCAGTTACTGATTGTTTTACCTTTCTCTTAGCCCTGGCTGTTGTTAAGCCAAGGTTGCTCAGCTCCTACTCACTCTTCTGTGCCTTGGGTGTTGGTACCAGGGCTGGGACTTTGCCCGTGACACCCTCTCTGTCAGCAGCTCCCTGTCACAAGTGCCCTCCATGGTGCTACCAGGAGCCTGCAAGGCCGGGGCACAAAAGGGATCAGTTCCTCCTTTTGCCTACTCTTCCTATGGTGCCCCCTGGGCAGCGGTGCAGCCTGGCCCAGCATACCCAGAACCATCCTCAAGGCACTGCCCCCAAGCACCTGTGGCAGTCGGGCAGTGCCTCTCCGGCATCTCTTCCTCCCAGACCTGTTCCCTCTCCAGCTGCTGGGGCTAACTTTCCTTTGTCCCCAGTCCAGGGGTTTTTCTGGGTTACTTTTCACATACTCAGATCTCGGACCCTTCCTTCCTTTTTCATTATAGTAAAAACCACACAATATAAAATGTACCATTTTGGCCGGCACCGTGGCACACTAGACTAATCCTCCGCCTGCGGCGCCGGCACACCGGGTTCTAGTCCTGGTCTGGGCGCTGGATTCTGTCCCAGTTGCCTCTCTTCCAGGCCAGCTCTCTGCTGTGGCCAGGGAGTGCAGTGGAGGATGGCCCAAGTCCTTGGGCCCTGCACCCACATGGGAGACCAGGAGAAGCACCTGGCTCCTCACTTCGGATCGGTGCAGCGCGCCGGCCATAACGGCCATTTGAGGGGTGAACCAACAGAAGGAAGACCTTTCTCTCTGTCTTTGTCTCTCACTGTCTAACTCTGCCTGTCAAAAAAAAATTTTAAAAAATAAAATGTACCATCTGAACCATTTCTAAGTGAACCATTCAGGAGGGTTAAATATAGTCACGTGGTTGTGCAAACAATCTCCAGAGCTTTTTTCACCTTGTCAGACTGAAGTCTGGGGCCTGCACTGTGGCGTAGTGGGTAAAGCTGTTGCCTGCAGTGCCAGCATCCCATATGGGCACCCACTGCTCCACTTCCAATCCAGCTCCCTGCTATGGCCTGGGAAAGTAGTAGAAGATGACCCAAGTGCTTGGGCCCCTGCACCCACGTGGGAGATGAGGAAGAAGCTCTTGGCCCTTGGCTTTGGATCGGCCCAGCTCTGGCCATTGCGGCCATGTTGAGAGTGAACCAGTGGATGGAAGACACTCCCCACCCACCTCTGCCTCTCTGTAACTCTGCCTTCCAAAGAAATAAATTAAAAAAAAAAATAAAGAAGAAAAACTGAAAGTTTGCACCCATTCAATACCTCCCCGTTTCCCACCATACACCCCATTCCTGGTAACCACCTTTCTTTTTGTTTCTGTGACTCTGACATGAGAATCTTCATTGAAGATCTCCAACACTTTTGAATTACTTATTTAAATTCAATCTGCTTGGGCCAGCGCCGCGGCTCAATAGGCTAATCCTCCGCCTAGCGGCGCCGGCACACCGGGTTCTAGTCCCGGTCGGGGCGCCGGATTCTGTCCCGGTTGCCCCTCTTCCAGGCCAGCCCTCTGCTGTGGCCAGGGAGTGCAGTGGAGGATGGCCCAGGTGCTTGGGCCCTGCACCCCATGGGAGACCAGGAAAAGCACCTGGCTCCTGGCTCCTGCCATCGGATCAGCGTGGTGCGCCGGCCGCAGCGCACGGGCCGCGGCGGCCATTGGAGGGTGAACCAACGGCAAAGGAAGACCTTTCTCTCTGTCTCTCTCTCTCACTGTCCACTCTGCCTGTCAAAAAAAAAATAAAAAATAAAAAAAAAAAATTCAATCTGCTTATTAAAATAACTGGTATGGTTTCTGTTTTCCTTATTGGAATCTGACCAATAGTCTGTACTTTCAATAATTCTCAACTTTTTGTGCCATCGGATTGCTGTTGAAGCACTGACTATTTTTATTACTAGTCCTGGCTTCAGAATGTCCGAGCCCTCCTTTCCCAGGAGGAAGCCTGACAAACGAGGCTGCAGGGGGTCTTGCCCGAGGACACGGGGTATAGGGTGGGCAAGGCCGTGGAGGAGGGTCATGGCACACTGGTGAGTGCGCTGGCTGCCTGAGTCTTCTGGAGAATTCTCGCCACCAGCCTCAAACACCGTGTCTTAATCAAGAAAATCTGAACTGCAAGGGCAGGATGGTGGCCCCTCCTGAATGTTTGGCCGGCCTGGGTTCTTTGTGCTTAGGTGGGACTAGCCTCCAGGAAGGATCCTCTGTGTGGCTTTCGTGGCCAGATGTTGTGGGATGCAAACACGCGCTCCTCCTGTCATGTCCAGAAGCTGTGGAAGTCCCTAATAAGCCATCTGCAGAATCGTGCATGTGTGCGTGGGAGTCTAGAACAATTTTTGGGCACCTTTCAATGCCACCTGGTTCACAAGATAAAATGTCCCCTCCCTGCCTCTTCCTTCCTCCTCCCCCAACTCAGAAGAGTTCCTGATATGAGTCACCGAGGCCAGGACCATGACTTTCATCCTTGAATCCTTGATCGCACCCTGTCCAATGGGCTTTGGGCACAGGTTTTTTTGTTTGTTTGTTTGTTTTTCCCCCCAGTGGGTATTTACTGAACTGAAGCTGTCTAAGCAGGCTTCAGCTTCGGGGAGTGCACAATAAATCCTTTCCTTTGCGAAGGTTGGCTGGTGATGGGAGACCCCTTGGGCATCTTGGTGGCAGCTACTTCTGGGTGTGGGATGGCTCTTCCTGCAGGAGTCTTGAAGTCAGACAAGATGAGACATGAATCTGGGAGGCTGCGTGCTGGTCTTGGTTTCCTCAACACTCCCCCCTCCCTCAGTTTTGTCATCTGCAAAATACAAGGGCATTTCAAAAAGTTGCTGGAAAATGGGATTAAAAGATAAGTTGATTCTGGTACAAAAAAAAAAAAAAAAAAAAAAAAAAAAAAAAAAAAACTGTGAAATGCCTGCATCTCTGGGTTCTTCAAAAAGTTCATGGAAATGCATATCTTGAAAAACTGTACATGGTTTTAAAAATGTTTCACATCAAAATAAGCTTGTCTTTTAATTCCACTTTGTCAAAGTGCCCTTGCAGGTTCTTCTTTTATACTACTCCATGAAATTGTCTTGGGGAATCCTGATAAAAATGAGAGGAAGGCATTTTATCATAAACTCAGTCATGGTAGATGAAACGTGAGCTGGCCACTTGCTTCCTCTTCCAGGTTGTTAGAGGAGGAAAACAGACAAATTGGGGAGGAAGAAAGATGCATGGGTATTGTCATTGAGACCATAAAGAGGTAACATGGCATAGTGTAGGTGAGTGGAAAAGATGGCTTCGAGTCACTCACTTTTCTTTTTAAGGCTTTACTTATTTATCTGAAAGGGTTACAGAGAGAGAGGGAGAATTAGAGACAAAGATCTTCTGTCCACTAGTTCACTCTTCAGGTGGCTGTCAGGGTTGGGACAGGCCAAACCCAAGAGCCAGGAGCTACGTCCCGGTCTCCCACATGGGTGGCAGGGAGTCAAGTACTTGAGCCATCTGCTGCTGCTTTTCCCAGGCTGTGAGCAGGGAGCTGGATCGAACTGGGGTCACAGACAGTGGCTTAAACCATGATGCCACAATGCCGGTCCCGAATCATTCACTTTTCAAAAAAAAAAAATGTTTATTTTACTTTAGCTCCTCACTTGAAGACAGTGATAGAAATGAGTCCTAGCAATACAGGATGTGACAGAACTGGTGATTTTACTGGTGTCCTCTCAGTTGGAATTATTTCCTCTTCATTTCAGTCAAGGCCACTGATCTGCTGAGGGCATTAAGACAGAGGGACAGGAGAGGAGGTGGGAACTGCATTGAACTGATTCTGGAACACACGTTCTGCACAGCACAATGCCTCTGGTGATCTGCTGATGACGTTGGCCACTGGAGATGCACTTGTTAATAATGTCAAAACTTAGTCCTAGTGGCTCATGCTGTCTTCGCTGAAGCGCATTGTTAGCACTAGAGATGGTGAGTGCCATTGCCATTCAAAAGTTCCTCACAAAGAATATGCTATGTTTTGACATTGAAATGAAAAATTGCTGGGTGTGCAAAAAGATGCAGAAAAAAAGCCACAGGACTTCTCATTTGACCTTTATTTTTTTTAAAAGATTATTTATTTATTTATTTATTTGAAAGGCAGAGTTACAGAGAGGCAGAGGCAGAGGGGCGGGGAGGGGGCCTTCCCTCTGCTGGTTCACTCCCCAGATCGCCGCAATGGCTGGAGCTATGCCAACCCGAAGCCAGGATCCTGGAGCCTCTTCCGGGTCTCTGACACAGGTGCAGGGCCCAAGCACTTGAGCCGCTTTCCCAGGTCATAGCAGAGAGCTGGATCGTACATGGAGCAGCCAGGACTGTAACTGGCACCATATGGTATGCCAGCATTCTTTTGCAGCACATGGGATAAAGTTTGCCTTAGACCCAACGGACAGTGGCCCAAATGCAAGCCGATGGCACTCAGGGGAGCATTCGCATTTTTCCAGGAAAGGAAGACAAACCCAGTGCCCCGTTGCTGGGGGACCTCCACTTTGGAGAGCAGTACAGGCGCTGTGACAATGGCCCTCTCTGTGCCTGTGGTTGCTGCTTGCCCAAATGAGTGGAGTGACCAGAGACAGAATGAGTGTCAAGACTATAGAGGATGAGCCGGCGCCGTGGCTCACTAGGCTAATCCTCCGCCTTGCGCCGCCGGCACACCGGGTTCTAGTCCCGGTCAGGGCGCCGGATTCTGTCCTGGTTGCCCCTCTTCCAGGCCAGCTCTCTGCTGTGGCCAGGGAGTGCAGTGGACCATGGTCCAGGTGCTTGGGCCCTGTACCCCATGGGAGACCAGGAGAAGCACCTGGCTCCTGCCATCGGATCAGCGCGGTGTGCCGGCCGCAGCGGCCATTGGAGGGTGAACCAACGGCAAAGGAAGACCTTTCTCTCTGTCTCTCTCTCTCACTGTCCACTCTGCCTGTCAAAAAAAAAAAAAAAAAAAAAGACTATGGAGGAGGAAAAACCAGTTCTTTTAGTTATGTATGTAACCTTGAGATGGACAAAGGATTGGGGGCGGGAATCAGGTGCACAGTTCTTTATTTAAGGTCAGAATTTTCGGTGCCAGAGCTGTGCCCTAGAGAGTAAAGCCTCTGCCTGAACCGCTGGCATCCTGCTGTTGCACCTGGGAAAGCAGCTGGTGATGGTTCAAGTGCTCTGGGCCCTGCACTCATGTGGGAGACCCAGAAGAAGTTCTTGGCTCCTGGCTTCAGCCTGGCCCAGCCGGGTTGTTGTAGCCTTGGGGAATAAACCAGTGGATGGAAGATCTCTCTCTGTAACTCTGCTTTTCAAATAAATAAATAAATCTGAAAAAAAGTCAGAATTTTCAGTTTGGGTGCTTCTTATGAAAAATAGCAGAAGATAAATCTTTTATAAGAGGACTTCAGAAAGTTCCTGGAAAATGCAAATTAAAGGATGTTTATTTTGGTGCAAAAATTTTTTGAAATTCATGCATGGATTTTTCATAAGAAGCATTTCCATGAACTTTTTGAAGGTCCCTGGCATGCTTGGATTTCAAACTGTATTTTCCACCAAAAAGGAACTTCTCTTTTCATTGCATTTCCATGAACTTTTTGAAGTACTTTGTATATATATTTTTAAAAGTTTAAGTTTCAGTTTTCCCAAACAAATATGTTTTAAATTTGGCTAATAAATATTTAATATGTCTCTAAGATTATACCTTTAAATTTACAAAGCATGACTTTTTCATGAGTATATTAAATTTTATATAGTCGATTATTAATGGCCCTAAAATAGCAAAGTTACTTCAGTTTAATAAAAATACCACATATCTATATTTCTGCCACAATTCTGTTAAGCAGAATATGAAAGGAAGAATCTATACAAACTTGCTTCCTTGTCCATCCCACCCCATCCCCACCTAGGCAAGGACAAACAATTCCAGGCATCTCAGGTCTGTAATTCTCCGTCTTGTGTTGGTTGTTGAGTCTGGGACTTGTGGGCAGAGTTCCAAGGGTGAGCTACAGGTGTCCCTGAAATAACATGAAAAATCTTGGGTCGCGTGTGCTTTTTGGGAGAGGGATTCTGGTGGTCACAGATGAAGAGCAAGTGTCCACGCTGTACAGAAGTAAAGGGCCCATGCACCTCTGGAGAGCATTCTGTGTGCCTGGGCCTTCAGCCCCCGCCCAGCCATGGGCACCGTGGGTGAGTTTTTTGCCCTAGCAAGGGGCTGGGGCTAGACCCAGGGACAATGACAGGGAGACTCATGAGTGACACGACACCGGGGAACAGCTTTATTATTCTGTCTGGGTTTCGGGATTTGGCTGCTGTTCCTCAAAATAAACAAAGAAAAGCCACTGCATTCTTGTGCCATCCAGGTTTCATCTGGCGCTTTGAACTTTGTTTCCAAGTGACAAGAACCAGGTCCCAGTCCTTCAGTTTGCCTCTCTCTCTGGCAGAGCCTGAGATACTGTGCCGGTGATAAGGATGTAATGGCGGCCGGCTGCAGGCCGTGGTCCAGGCCACCTGCCATTGAGGGGGGAGTTGACTGTTACACTCTGATCTGAAAATGCAGAAAGGCCAGGTTGGAGGGATTCTTATCTAGTTCGTGGAATTCCTGGCCTCACAGTTCTGGCCAGTCCCAAGTTGATGCCCAGCCTTTGAAGAATCGAGGGTGTCTCAGAGGTTAGCAAACATCAGGGTGTGCTGGGGAGCCTGCTCCAAACACAGACTCCTTGAATCATGCCCAGACATTCTGAGTCAGTGGGTCTGGGCGGAGTCCTGGGCTTGGCTTTTTGCAACCAGCATCTCCAGGTGCATCTGAGAGAGGGCCTGCAGAGGGTTTTGGTGTTCCTCATGTGAGAGCCTGGACGAAGAGGAGCACTTCTGGGCCCTCAGATCTCTGTCTCTGATGTAGTCATTCTGTTGGATCTGGGGTCTCCTTTTCCGCGGGCAGCTCTGGGCCTAACTCTGCTTCCCCAGAGATATGATACAGAGGCCAGGATGACCTGGGAACCCCTGCCATGGTGTCCTCCGTGTCAGCAGCTCCTGGTGGCCCTGCCACCTCCAGCATTTCTCCCTAGGCCAGGGCATGCATCCCCTGAATGGCCTCCGAGTGAGGGGTGCAGCATCTGAGCTAAATCCACAGCAAAGAATTGTGTGCTAGGGGCTATGATCTGCAAGCCCCTGGCTGTGCACTGAAGCCCGCGAGAATGTCCACAGCACGGTGGAGCAGAAGAGCACTAACCTGAGAGTCCTGGGTGATTGAGTTACTCCTTTACTCACTCAACAAATACCTTGATGCTGACCCTGTACCAAGCAATGAGATTTGAGAGTAAGCAAGACATTAATGAAAGGTTCTATAGTTCCTACATGAGAATGGGTTGGGACTGCCATTCGGTTATATGAGACAAAGAGTAGCATAGAGACTTGTCTTGAAGGTGGTTGTTTTCTTTGGGGTGGACAGGAAGAAAGAGCTGATGGGGACTGTGTTGGGTGGGCAAGGATGCTTCCCTTCCCCACAACACAACACCAAGCCACAAATCGGTATCTAATCCATTTAGTGAATCTGTCGATCTGTTAGTAACAGCTGTAAGTGCTTAGAGGTAGGAGAAAAAGCCTAGTCTGCAGCAGGACATGAGGCAAAGATTCCTTAAACAAGAATCGTTTCAAGGGAGACCAGAAGAAGTAAGAATGGGGATGGGATAAGGGTGTGCTGGGGCCTGGCTGGGATGGCAGACCTGGAGACACTCAGGAGCAGGGTGGGATCCTGCTTATGGGGCACTGACCTGTCTGTTTCTTCCCACTTGGTTGTCTATGTTCTTGTGTTTGCTCATTTTCTCATCTGCAAAATCAGGAACAGAGCCAGCCTGCTGTCAGGACTAAAAGTTGCTATGTACTAGTTCTGGGGATCAATTTCTGTTCACAATTGATCATAGTGATAGGACTAAGAGCAAAGGGAGCACATAAACAAGACTAGTGTCTGCAAATACTAACTGATAGAATAAAAAAGGGAGAGAACGATCCAACATGGGAAGCGAGGTACACAGCAGACCCATAGAATGGCAGATGTCCTAAACAGCACTCTGGCCTCAGAATCAGCCCTTAAGGCATGTGGATCTGGCTGAAAAGCCCATGAGAGTATTTCAGGCATGGAAAGCCAAGACACTCAGGCAAAAAAAAAAACAAAAAACAAAACAAAACAAAAAAACAACAAAACCCTAAATGAAAGATCTCTGCGAGTGAGATCCCAGTGGAAAGAACAGGTCATCAAAGAAGGAGGTACCTTTCTCTGAAGGGAGGAGAGAACTTCCACTTTGACTACGACCTTGTCTAAATATGATCAGAGTTGGTGAACTCAAAAGGCTTCCATAGCCTTGGCAACTCATGACAAGAGCTTAGGGTGATTACTGATGCCATAAACAAGAGTGTCAATTTGTTAAGTCAACAACAGGAGTCACTGTGTACTTACTCCTCATGTGGGATCTCTGTCCTTAATGTGCTGTACATTGTGATTTAATGCTATAACTAGTACTCAAACAGTATTGTTCACTTTGTGTTTCTATGTGGGTGCAAACTGTTGAAATCTTTACTTAATGTATGCTGAACTGATCTTCTGTATATTAAGAGAATTGAAAATGAATCTTGATGTGAATGGAAGGGAGAGGGAGCAGGAGAGGGGAGGGTTGCAGGTGGGAGGGAAGTTATGGGGGGGGGGAGCCATTGTAATCCATAAGCTGTACTTTGGAAATTTATATTCATTAAATAAAAGTTAAAAAAATAAAAGTTGCTTTGTAAACATAGCATGGCACAAACAAAATTTCCATAAGCATCATTATCAGTGACTGGCAACTCACATTGTCCTCAAAGTGGTGGGATGGTTTGGGCAGGAGCCCACACGAGGACTTCATGAGCGCTTCCAGAAGCTTCGTGTACAGGGAAAGGAGGCAGGGCCGTCCCGTTCCTCTGACCCTCCATTTCTACCTGTTGCAGTCTCTCCGGGCTCAGGTGGAGATGTATTTCCTCCCGTGGGCCATTGGCTTCTGGAAAGGGTCAGCCCTTCTGGTTTCTGGATGTGCCTTCACTTTGTTTTTTTCTTTCTTTTTTTTTTTTTTTAAGATTTTTATTTATTTATTTGACAGGCAGAGTTACAGAAGGTAAGAGAGAGAGAGAGAGACAGAGAGAAAGGTCTTCCATCCGCTGGTTCACTCCCCAAGTGGCCCCAATGGGCGGATCTGCACCAATCCAAAGCCAGGAGCCAGGTGCTTCCTCCCGGACTCCCATGCAGGTGCAGGGGCCTAATCACCTGGGCCATCCCCCACTGCCCTCCCAGTGCCTTCACTTCCAGCTCTTGCGATCTCTCTGATTTGAGTTTTAAGCCATTTATTATTTTTTTAAATGTATGTTTGGGAACAGCAACTTTTGATTAGACAAACATGCATTTTTTTCTAACTCAGTAAATCCATATTAATAGAATTCGTGGACATTGACAAATCAACATGACATTTGGCTGTAGCATCACGGGACAGGAATTGTACCTAACATTTTTAAATTCTACGTATTGAATTTTGCCTGATTCACAGACAGCCAGTAGAGGTTCTTTGATGAAGACCTGTCTTCTTTTTACCCTCTCCTCTCTTCATTGTCTCCATTTTAGGAGTTGAGTAGGGGTGGGCGCTGTCGTGCAGAGGGTTACGCCTCCACTTGTGATGCCGGCATCCCATATCTGAAAGCCTGGTTCTAGTCCTGGCTGCTCTGTACTTCCCATTCAGCTTCCTACTAATAGGCCTGGGAAGCAACAGACAATGGTCCCAGTGCTTGGACCCCTGCTACCCACGTAGGAGACACGGATGGCGTTCTTGGCTCCTGGCTTTAACCTGGCCAGACCTGGCTTTCATGGCCGTTTCCGGGGAGTGAATCAGAGACGGAAGTTACCGCCCCCTCCAGTAATCCTTAGGATCTTTCTGCTTCTCTCGTCAGATGAGCGGCTTAAGCAAAGACCATACAGTGACCTACAGAATGACTTGGAATTCGTGATTCATGAAAGTGTTCCAGGCCTCAACAGATGCGCGCTTCCTGCTGTCTGGCTCTGATGTACAGCCTGTCTTCAGGAGATTATAAGTCATTGGGAAGAGAGGATCAGTGGAGAACTTTTTTTTTTTTAAAGATGTATTTATTTATTTGAAGGCAGAGTTACAGAGAGAGAGAGAGAGCGAGTGAGAGAGCGTGAGTGCATCATCCAGTGGTGTGCTCCCCAAATGGCTACATCAGAAGCAGGAGCCAGGAACTTCAGCCAGGTCTCCCACCCAGGTGCAGGGGCCCAAGGATTTGAACTGTCTGCTGCTTTCCCAGGCTATTAGCAGAGAGCTGGATGGGAAATGGAGCAACCCGGACTCGAACTGGTGCCCATATGGGATGCCAGCACCACAGGCAGCAGCTTAACCTGCTATGCCTCCAGGACTTTTCTTATTCAACCCTCATAACAACCCTGGAAAGCTGATGACTCTCATCTCGCAAATGAGGAACCCGAGACTCAGGGGTCCAGCAAGGTCATATCACTTTCTTAAGGTCATACAGTTGGTAGATGACGAGGTTTAGATTTGAGCTTAGGTCTCTGACTTCAAGTGCACGCCCTTCCCTTTCACCATGCTGACTCGTGCGCAGCCCACATGGGAGAGAGACCACAAGGATGAACACCAGACAGCTCCCAACTGAGGGCTGAGCTGCTCGTGGCGAACCTGGCTGTGCCCACTGGTCTCAACTCTTCTCATCCTTTTCTTTGTCTCCCAGGGGACGACCTTGTGCTTGGGCTGTGGCCAATGGGAACCACCTGCAGGAGAACACGAAGGTAGGGACAGCTGCTTACCTGCCTTCCCCATTGGAAGCAGCTGTGTGTCTCTCCTTGCGGCCCCAGCCCAGGTGGCGTCTCCTACAGCGCTCTCTGATTTCTGGTAACTGTTCCCTCCCCATGTCGCTTCAGGCTTGGTGATAGCTGCTTCTGCTGTTGCTAGTCCCCAAGTGCCTTCCCATCCCTTTCGGGCTCCTCCGTCCAGCCCAGCCCACTCCTCTGTCAAAGATCTGTTGGGTTGCTTTTGAGGTGCTACCTGTTTCCTTAGAACACAACTCACCGACTCGTTCCCTACACCTGTGCAGGTGGTGGGTGTGGCTGAAACTTAGGAGGCGGAGCTTGGGGAGGAGTTAGGGCTTCAGCTGGCCTTGACCTGAGAGGACGTGCCCAGAGAGCGTCAGCAAAGGCAAATGTCACAGGGCCCTGGAGATGTGCCTGCATTTGGGGACCAGTGACAAAATACGTTGCTGGGGTGTAAGCTGGTAAGACTGGGTCTCAGGAATAGTGGTGCTGGTGTTAAGTGTGCAAGGTAGTGCTGTTCTCAGTGCTCTGCTTGAACTACCTCATCCCATCCCCAATAGCTCTGCGGTTATTCATTTATTTATTTTTAAATTATTTTTATTATTATTTTTTGACAGGCAGAGTTAGACAGTGAGAGAGAGAGAGAGAGAGAGAGAGAAAGGTCTTCCTTCCGTTGGTTCACCCCCTAAATGGTCGCTACAGCTGGCGCACTGCACCGATCCGATGGCAGGAGCCAGGTGCTTCTCCTGGTCTCCCACGGGGTGCAGGGCCCAAGCACTTAGGCCATTCTCCACTGCACTCCCAGGCCACAGCAGAGAGCTGGACTGGAAGAGGAACAACCAGGACAGAATCCGGCGCCCCGACCGGGACTAGAACCCGGTGTGCCGGCGGCGCAAGGCAGAGGATTAGCCTAGTGAGCCGCGGCGCCGGCCTATTTATTTTTATTGAAAAGTTTTTATTTATTTGAAAGGCAGAGATATGTTCCATTTGCTGATCCACTGCCTAAATGGCCCTAACAGCTAGTTCTAGGGCAGGCCTAAGCCAGGAGCCAAAACTCTGTCCTGGTCTCCCACATGGGTGACGGGGACCCCAGTACTCGGGCCATCCTCCACTGCCTTCCCTGGCACATGACATGAAGTTGGATGCGAAGGGGAGCAGCCGAGACTGAAGCTGGCGCTCTGATAGTGGATTCCGGCAGTAGCTTCACCTGCTGTAGCAGCACGCCAGCCCCACTAACCATGCTGTTAAAAAGGAGCAGGAAACCGAGGCACAGAGAGAGGACTAGTCCCGGACCTCCTCGCTTCTAAGTGGCCAGGGTTTGGCCTTTTGTGGTCTGGCCCCAGACCTGCCCCTTGGCCCATAGTTCTGTGGGGAAGACCAGACTTCCAGAAGCCAGTGACTGCATGAAGCCGGGGTGGACTCTGGAGAAAGTGGCGTTGAAGGCAGAGTGCCTGGGCGTGCCGGACAGAGGTGCGCCAGGAAGAGCGAGGGAACCTGCGGCCCTCAGGGGCCTGCTGCTCCCGGGTTCAGTGGGGATGATGGCGGAGGACCTTTCTTCCCTTCAGGTGCCCCACCGTGGATTTTGTGTTCATTCATCCCAGTGGCAGGATGCAGGGAAGGAGCTGTGTCCCGGTGACTGATCCTGCCCGGTCTGGGCGGGTGGGGGCGGGATCTGAGACCCGGCATAGTAGCCCTGTCTGCGCTGTGTTCTCCTTTATGTGCGTAGCTATGTGAAATTTTAAATTGTACATTAGGCGCAATAAGAGGAACAATAAGAAGTCATAATAAACTAGAAGAGTCGTAATAGTTTGCAAGGTACTTCAATAAGTTTGTGGGAAAGTGTGATTAAAATATAAGTTGATTTTGTTGCAGAAATTTGAAATCCATGCATGTGAACAGTATTTAAAAAGTTCATGGAAAATGGATACAATAAAAAATGTTCATAGGTTTCAAAGTTTTTTGCACCAGAACTTTTTAATTCCATTTTTTCCCCACAAAGCTTTTGGAGTATCCTTGTACTGTAATACAAGTTATTGAAAAACTATGAATTATTTATTTCAGGAATTTTCCATGTAATATTTTGGAACTGCGGGTAACTAAAACCATAGAAAGAGAAACCTAGGATTGGGGAGGGGGCTACTGTAATTGGCTTTGTTTTTCATTGCTCAGAGATGAATTTCCTTAGCCACCAAGATAGCACTCGTTGCCTAGTTCTGTTCTCTTGCGGTGTGGAAATGTGGATTTAATTGTTGTGTGGACAGCTGTGGGAGTGACACCTCCCTGCTGCAGCCGGGTGCTGCGGGTGCGTTCCCACCGCGGAGACCAGTCCACGGAGGGGTGCACAGGTGTTAGTGCACTTTGCTCCCTCTTTTTACCCTGCCTTCCTCCACTGGTAAGTCACTATGCAGCGATGCTCAGGATGCTGGAAGGTGGTCTCCCTCCTCCATTTTTCCTCTCTTCCTGCCTCTTCCCCTTCTTTCCAGTTTCTTGGGAAAAGTGTCGAACACACACCAAAGTCAAGAGATAGTAAAATGCACCTTCGTCGTTTTACCAAAATTTAACAGTGCTCACCAGCTTGCCATGTTTGGTTTGTCTGTTTTTACTTTTACTAAAGTATTTTATTCTAAAACTTTTTTATTTGAAAGGCAGAGAGACAGAGACAGAGAGAAAGGTTCCATCTGCTGGTTCACTCCCCAAATGGCTACAACAGCAGGGACTGGACCAGGCCAAAGCTAGAACTCAATCCAGGTCTCCCACGTGCGTGCAGGGACCTAAATACTTGAGTCATCCTCTGCAGCCACCCAGGGTGCATGTTAGTGGGAAGCTGAACCAGAACTTGAACCTGGAGGAGGCTAGAATCCAGGCAGTCCCAGGTAGCATTTTAAACAAAGTGTCAAATGCCCCACCCTTGCTAAAGTGTTTTAAAGCAATCTCAAGTGCAAATTTTACTCCAAATGCTTTAGTATGCATTTCTAAAAGACAACATTTTCTAAATATAATGCCATCCATGTATCTTACCATAATTCATCAATAGCGAGTGATACCCGGACCATATTCAAATATATCCAACGACCAGTTGTTTGGTTTCAGTAAAGATCTCAATGTGGTGAGGAGTTCCAGAGAGAGAAAGCAGCTGTCCAGGCCCTGTTCACAGCTCTTGGCTTTCAGGAATTCTCTTTGCCATGTGCACGCAGTGACTCAGCCTTGCCGGTACTGTGCACCCTGACATTTGTGTGTGTGGTTTTTTTTTTTTTAAAGATTTATTTATTTATTTGAAAGTCAGGGTTACAGAGAGAGAGAGAGAGATCTTCCATCCACTAGTTCACTCCCCAATTGGCTGCAATGGCCGGAGCTGCGCCGATCCGAAGCCAGGAGCCAGGAGCTTCTTCTGGGTTTCCCACGTGGGTGCAGGGGCCCAAGGGCTTGGGCCATCCTTAACTGCTTTCCCAGGCCACAGCATAGAGCTGGATCGGACGTGTAGCAGCTGGGACTAGAACTGGTGCCCATATGGGATGCTGGCGCTTCAGGCCGGGGCATTAACCCATTGCGCCATAGTGCTGGCCCCAACATTTGTGGTTTTGACCATCTGGAAACAACCCCTAGTGTCCATGGCCTTTAGCAGTGCCTGCTGAGGCACAAGTGGGCCGTAGGCCCTTGTGAGACTGTGTCTGGCAGGGGTCAGTGCCCCCAGAGGTGGACCCAACGGAGCTCACGGGTACTCCGTTGTTCTCTCTGCGTGTTCTGCCCTATTTTGGGTTGCACAGACTGGGTCCAGTTAAAAATACATAGAATCCTATTTAGGATTATGGACTTTTTTTTTTTTTTTTAAATGTTGCCAAGTAGGTGTCAAAAAAATCTATCCCATCAGCACTGTGTTCTAAGAGAAAGGGCAATTTCATCCCTGGAGAGTGGGCGTGGCATTTTTTCAGAACACAGGGGCTTTCCTGGGAAATGACAGCTGGCTGCCTCCTGTTGACCTGGGTGTGTCCCCTGCTTCCGGTTTTCTCGCTTGACCATGGACCTGTGAGCCCTCTGTCATCTCACGACCCAGAATAGCTTGGGCAGTAAACTTGTCAGGCGGTAAGAACGCCACACTCTTTACAAACGCGGCCCCTAGTGGGAGGTGCAGCTTTCAGTAAACGATGCGGAGGAAGTTCACGTGTGATGTGGACATGGGCACAGAGACACCATTTTTCTGAATTCTGCGTGGGAGCGGGCACAGAGGTTTCCATGTTCTTGAGCCCGGCTGGGGTTAGACTTTGTGGTGTCAAGGATTCTTTGTTTTCTTAAGCTCCTGAGACTTCTACTCCAACTTCCTCTTGGCTCCCAGCACCTCTGATCTTTCTCACATCTCCCAAGACCACATTCCCATCATTGTCTGGGACCCTCCTCCCACCCTCCCTTGTAGGAAACCCCAGCCATGGCACACAGCCCTGGGCCTTCCTTCCAGCCCAGCCAGTGCCAGAGAGATGGCGCTCTCACTTCTCTCTCTCCTAACTCTTCACTGCCGAGCTTCAGAAAACGTCCGCGGCCGCCATTCAGCAGCTCAGGTGACGGCTCAGATGGGAACCCTCTCTCCGCTTCCCCAGGCTGGCTCCTCCTCTCTCTTCCCCACTGTGTGGAATGGGGACATTGCTCAAGCCAGGCACAGGGAGTTGTCTGGACACATCCATCACCCTCATAGTCATGCCACTACCTATCCCTGAAGTGTGTACTTGCAAATACTTTTCCCAGTCTTGACTTCCTGCCACGGCTACTGCCACCATTCTGGTCCAGGGGTAATCCCCCATCTCTCCTCTAAGCCCTACCTAACCCTTCTTCACACAATAGGAAGAAGGCCTTTCTTAAGAGGCGATGGAAATCTGTTTTTTCTTAAAATGGAAACTGGCATCATGTCACACCCCCTGTGCGAAACCCTGAGGGCATTTGGGAAATGAAAGAAAAATCCATAACAGGGCTTGCACAGCCCATGTGCTCAATCCAGCGCTAACCTGCTCTGACACTACTTTACCACTTGCTGTCCTTGAGGGGCACACCCTGGCCTTTGATTTTCTTGAACAGAAAGCCCTTTCCTGCCTCAGGGTAGGGCACAGTGGTATTTCTTCTACCCACAAGGCCTTTCTCCGCCCCCTCTCCCTGCTCCCCTTCCAGACTGTGAGCCCCCTGAGGACAGATTTGTATCCGTTCTGCTCACTAATGGGAAGCCAGCATCCTGCTCAGCCCCTGGCAGAGTCAGTCTTCGGAAAATGTTGAATGAGTGAATGATATTCCAACAAAGACTAAACTCCCTCCATTATTATAAAAGGACTGGAATATAGTGGCATATATATATATATATATATGCCACAATTTTGCTGGATCAGCCAATTTGACATTGGGTATTCAGGCCAATATTTACTTTATAGTTACAGTACTCGAAATGACCCTTGCTGTGAAAAGAGTAAATCGTATTTTAAGTGGGTGCTAACATAGGCTTCATTTTATCTGCATTTCTCAAATTGCCAAGGTTCCTGTAAAACTCCTGGAAAAAGTTACCCTTCTGTACTGAATCCGTCCGTTTCGGAGCACAGAGACCTATAATACATCTATTTGGAAAACGTAAGTGCCTTATTAGTGTTGGCTCTTGAAAAGGTGAAAATCAAATGGTCTTGTAACTTAAGCCCACATTTTTATTACTGTTTTAAAAGAGAAGAGTCAACAGCTTCATAAAGCTATTTTCCTATAATACTTGTCAGTAAATTACATAATTTGAAGTTTTGTTTCACAGAAATGAGTTGTTTTCTGAGGACCATGAGCCACTGATTGGGTTTACACATGACTAATTCTATCTTTAAAGCACGTTAATTTATGTGAAAGGGATAGGAGGAGAGGAAACAAGAGGGGGTGAGTATCTCCCATCTGCTATTTTTTAAAAGATTTATTTATTTATTTGAAAGTCAGAGTTACACAGAGAGGGGGTGGTCTTCCACCTGCTGGTTCACTCCCCAATTGACCACAATGGCCGGAGCTGTGCTGATCCGAAGCCGGGAGCCAGGAGCTTCCTCCAGGCCTCCCACACGGGTACAGGGGTCCAAGGAGTTGGACCATCTTCTACTGCTTTCCCAGGCCACATAAGAGAGCTGGACAGGAAGTAGAACAGAGCAACTGGGTCTTGAACCAGCGCCCATACGGGATGCCAGCACTTCAGGCTAGGGTGTTAACCCACTGTCCACAGCACCGGCCCCGACCCATCTGCTGCTTTACTCCCCAGATGCCTGCACCAGCTGGGACTGAGATGGGCTGAGGCTGGGTCCAGGAACTTAATCTGCCTCCCACGAGGGTGGTAGGAGCCCAGTCACTTGAGCCAGCACTGCTGCCTCCCAGATCAGCGGGAAGCTGCACTCAGGAACCAGGGCCAATACATGAACCCAGGTACTCTGATACGGAATGTGGTGTCTGACCCACTAGCCTGAGTGCCCGCTTCTGAATTCTCTTTTAATCCATTGTTTTAGCAACACACCTCTCTCTCAATCTGGACTTTGGGGTTTAGGTTTTTTCTGTATGCCAATTTGGTCCTTTTTATTTTGTGGGTAGGGTTTATCTCCTCACCTATATTTTCCTCAGTGTAACAATCAGGGTAGGCAAAGTCATATAGTAATAATAGAGCATCCAAAAATCTCAGGAGCTTTATCTCCCCCTCCGCCTGCAGTCTAACAGGGGTCTGCAGTGGGAAAGGTAACCCAGGTTAATGAAGGTTTCAGCCTGATCAGAACAACAGTGATGAGGAAACCTGACCAGCCAGTGGGTAACACCTGTCATTCCACCGATGTGTCATTGGCTAATGCAAACCGTGCGGCTGTGTCTAACTTCAGATGGGTTAGTTAAGAGCAACTGCTGTGTTTCTGGAAGGAGGAGAATCAGGAACACTGGATACCCTGTGCTGATGGTCCACACTGGGCTCTGCCCAGTTCCGGCTCTCAGCAGGATTTCTGAAATACTTGCTTCGCTGATGTAGGCTAAATGCAAGAGGGAAGGCAATTGCTGGATGGAAAGACAGAAACGTTGCTATGGTGTGTCTGTACTCTGCTCCTGGTTTCAACTTCTCTTCTAAAGTCTGGAAGGGAAATCCCTAGAGCATATTTCAGAACAAATGACCCATGTGAGTGCCTGCCTTTCTGTAGCAGATAGCTATGTGCTGATGAATCATCTGGTTTTCTAGGCTGACCCAGCCAACATTTCTGCCAGTGGCTTGAATGACTACAGATGCTGACGCACAAAAAATGTTTGCAGGACACCCTAACCTGCAACTGAATTTATTGGCTTAAGTAATTTGGGTGATAGAATTATGACCCAGAGCTGCACCATGTGCTGGAATAATGAGCTCCTGCTGAAGGAACAACGTGTGGTGTTATGTCTAAAGACCAGTTGCACAAGTCCAGGATGGTATGATAAAAACTCTCCATGTTGACCCGCCTTGCACTGACTTCCAGCAGTGGGATGTGGTGATCAAATGAGCTAAAGGAATACCAGCTTGTCCCTGTCGGAGTATGACACCTAGGGCAGGGGAGGGGCTCCAAGATGGCTCAGAACCATTCATAGATGCTTGAGCTCGGTCTGGGATGGCATCATCTGGGGGACAAGGGTGCATGAGCCAGAGAGAAACATGGAGTTATCAATGGTGTAAGAATGGTGAATGAGCAGATGAAGGAGCTGGGTCAACCTAACCTTGAGAACAGAGCCTGGAGTGGGGGATCTAGAATAGGTGGGCAGTCTTCAAAGCACTACCAGTAGGAGAGGGAATCAACTTTTGCTTTGCTATAGCACACAGGACAAGGGATGCTGATTTTACTCAGGTTGAGGGATAGCAGGCTAAAAATTAAGTCTCTTGTAGATTATATCCTATTTTTATGTGATCAATTATCCCAGTCATCTCAAGACTCAGATTTTTCTGAAACATGAGATTTTTTAGCACTAAAACCAGAAAAATCCCAGGCAAACCTGAGCAAATCGGTCCTCCGACCTAATAAGACTTTCTTCCATTGCTTTCAGTCTCTTCTACCTCAGAGAGTCTATGATTTATAAGGAAGATATGCTGATTATCTCACAAAAATTTCAGGCAAAGCAAATGATTTTTTAAGATTAATTAATTTATTTGAAAGAGTTATACAGAGAAGGAGAGGCAGAGAGAGAGAGAGAGATCTTTGATCCGTGGGTTTGCTCCCCAGTTGGCCGCAACGGCTGGAGCTGTGCTGATCCGAAGCCCGGAGCCAGGAGCTTTCTCCGTGTCTTCCCATGTGGATGCAGGGGCCCAAGGACTGCTTTCCCAGGCCATAGGAGAGAGCTTGATTGGAAGTGGAACAGCTGGGTCTCGAACAGGCATCCATATGGGATGCCAGCACTGCAAGCAGCGGCTTTACCCCCATGCCACAGTATCAGCCACAACAAGTGATTCTTATCCAGCATTTTTGGTCATCATCCCATGCTGATTAAATCATGAGGGACTTGCAGGCCACTTTTTGTGATTGTTGCATACTTGGGTTTAAGACTTAATCACTGCTGGCAGTTTCCTACCTTACAATTTTATTTTTTTTGACAGGCAGAGTGGACAGTGAGAGAGACAGACAGAAAGGTCTTCCTTTGCTGTTGGTTCACCCTCCAATGGCCACTCCAGATGGTGCACTGCGGCCGGTGCACTGCACTGATCCGAAGCCCGTAGCCAGGTGCTTCCACCTGGTCTCCCATGGGGTGCAGGGCCCAAGCACTTGGGCCATCCTCCACTGCACTCCCGGGCCATAGTAGAGAGGCAGCCTGGAAGAGGGGCAACCAGGACAGAATCCGGCACCCAGACTGGGACTAGAACCCGGTGTGCTGGCGCCGCAGGCGGAGGATTAGCCTAGTGAGCCATGGCGCTGGCTCCTGCCTTACAATTGTATCATGTAATCAGGGAACGTTACCCTGCAAGTGCAGTCACTCAGTACATAGATGATCACTTTGGGAAGAAAAGCTACATCTTTTTAAAGGAAGCACAAAGCATAGTTATTGGTGTGAACTGCTGGTATTCTCAGATAAAGCACTAAGGATGTGAACAGTTGTATAAACAGGTCAGTAGTTCCATCATGGTGAAATTTCACTGGGATTATGTGCAATGAAAGAGCTGCTTGCCTTCAACATATCCTTATACCTTATAGAAGCTGTGTTCCTTTCTTCTAGTTGTTTATTGTGGTTGTGATTCTGGAGTACATTTTTTTTAAAAGATTTATTTATTTATTTTAAAGTCAGAATTACACAGAGAGAAGGAGAGGCAGAGAGAGAGAGAGAGAGACAGACAGACAGACACGTCTTCCATCCACTGGTTCACTTCCCAGATGGCTGCAACAGCTGGAGCTATGCCGATGCAAAGCCAGGATCCAGGAGCTGCTTCCAGGTCTCCCACACAGGTGCAGGGGCCCAAGGACTTGGTCCATCTTCCACTGCTTTCCCAGGCCATAGCAGAGAGTGGGATTGGAAATGGAACAGCTGGGACTTGAACTGGTGCCCGTATGGGATGCCAGCACTGCAGGCAGCGGCTTTACCCGCTACACCACAGCGCCGGCCCCTTGAGTACATTTTTTAAGGCAAACTTTAGCTTTGCAAGTCTGTTCATTCTTTGGGGATCAGTGTTTGTGAAGTTAGGAACAAGGCCTTCACAAGGAGGCTTTGTAGTTTTCTACAAAACCTGCCCATTCTAACTCTCCAGTTACATAACACTGAGGTCTGCCAGCTTCCTTAAGCCTCTCCCTTCAACCACACTGGATAAAGCCAAGCAAATGGAGTCCTTTGGGAAGAGAAGCTGGTGCATGGGCTCTGTTTTTTGTCAGTTGATGTCTTAAGGTAGAGAAGGAATGCCTCAGGTTTCTGGCTTTGCATCCAATCCAAACACTAGAAATACAGGGACAAGCACATCATGGGAGCCTCTTGATGTGGAGTCCGAGTAGTGACAATGACAAAAGCTCCAAGTGACCAAGAGGCATGGGAGAACAGGTTTGCATTCAGACCCTCTCCAACACATCCCCTCCTCCTGAGTAACTGGACATCGTGCCTTTTGGGAGTTTTTCTTTGGACGACACATCTGACTGTTCTCTTTGCTCTTGAATAGAAATCAAACTCTGCTCTTGGGTTTGAGCTGTTGTAGTCTTCATGAGAAATAATGCCCATCATGGTGGGTAGGATCTTGGGATTCTATTCCTTCAACTGTCATCTATACAAGGCAGGTTAACAGTGCTGTTCTTCACCTCCCGGTTAGGTCGTTCTGTGTAGTCTGAGTGTGGTAGCCTCTGAAACTCTAGTTGGGAACCTAATCTGAGTGATGCGGTATAGAAGGGCAGTGACACATCCACCAGGAGGCCTTATGGAGAAGAGAAGCATTTGGTACTAGGATTTGCAACCCCTTCCTGGTCTCATCAATCTGCTAAATGCTCACAAATAACATTTTGGAATGTCAACTTAGCACAGCATTCTCTACTTACCTTGTACTGCCTTCTACACTGATTTAAGATTTATTTATTTATTTATTTGAGAAGTAGAGTTACATAGAGAAAGGACACACACTCACTCACTCACTCACTCACCAGAGAAAGAGAGAGACAGACAATCTTCCATCTGCTGGTTCACTTACCCAATAGCCACAATGGCCTTGATTGGGCTAAGACAAAGCTAGGGGCCTGGAATTTTGTCAAGGTCTCCCATGCAGGTGCAGGGATCTAAGCTCTTGGGCCATCTTCCAGTGCTTTCCCAGGCCATAGCAGAGAACTGGATGGGAAGTGGAACTACTGAGACTTGAACCAGGGCCCATTTGGGATGCTAGCATTGCAGGTAGCAGTGTATTCTGCTTTGCTACAGCAGGAGACACTTTCATTTATTTTTTTAAAAGAATTTCTATTTATTTGAGAGGCAGAGTTACAGATAAAGAGAGGGAGAGACAGAGAAAGGTCTTCCACCCACTGGTTCACTCCTCAAATGGCCTCAGTGCCTGGAGCCAGGCTGATTGGAAGCCAGGAGCCAGGAGCTTCTTCCAGGTCTCCCGCGAGGGTGCAGGGGCCCAAGGACTTGGGCCATCTTCCACTGCTTTCCCAGGCCATAGCAGAGAGCTGGATCAGAAGAGGAGTGGCCAGGGCATGAATCAGCGCCCATATGGGATGCTGGTGCCTCGGGGGTGGGGGGACAGTCTATTGCCATAGCTCCAGCCCCCTTTCTTTGATTTTTAAAAGAAGTTGAGACTGAGTATTTTCAATGACCATCGAAGTTTTGACCCAGAATCTCCCTGGATTGTTTATGAACCAACTGAGTGGCAAGTTTTGGAAGTCTGTTGTTCATTTTCAGAAACATACTCATGGAAAGCAAGCACATGTGCTCCTCGGTGGCAACCAGCTTTACGTGGCTTGGCAATATTCCAGCGGTGCTGACGGCTCCTGGGGACGCGCCTGCCCTTGATCACGTCGTACATGCGAAGGCCTCAGGTGGAATCCCCGGCCGCCCTCCGCGCACAAGCACTGCAGGCGGCTGCTGACTTCTCGCCTGCTACTCAGGTTTTCCTCTGTCAGCCCTTTTCTCACACCATTCATGTCGAAGCAAACAGCGTACGTCTTCACCGTGTCCCAGAGAGGAGCCGAAGACGACACTGCTTGTAGGCTGGACACCTGCCCTCGAGAGAGAAGTTGGAGAAGACTGAGAACTCCTTTGCTGTGCTTGCAGGAGCGCGGAACTCGGGATTGTTGGGTCTGAGTGTTCCGGCCCGGGAGAGTGGTGTGCCTGCAGGATCCCTGCAGCGCCCGCAGCACCGGAGAGACGGTGGGCGGACGCCCTCGGGGCCTTGTCTAGGTGGCCCGTCCCTGTCCCCGTCCTGCTGCTCTCACTATGCTGCCCTGCACTGGACACAATGCGATCTCAGATTCACGGTGTCAACCCTTTTCAAAGACTTGTGTCCTGAGTTCAGGAAAATGCTACAAGATGTGGAGAGTTACTGAGTGTATTGATACCATGCATCAGAAAGTCTCCCTCACAGAGAGGCAGGGCATCACTGGGCTCTGACATCTGTGCTTCCTCCAAGTGCTTTCCGTATTTGCTGGGTTCTCCTTTAGGTGCCCCATCAGTGGGACACTCACTGCTGGTCGCCTACATGCCATCCTTCCTGTCCCCTCTAGCCTGCGAGCTATGGTCCCAGATGTTGAATGTTCCCCAAAAGCCCACGTGTTAAAGGCTTGGTCCCCAGAGTGGTGCTGCTGGGAAGTGGCTCACCTTTGGGGGTGGAACCTTGGGTTTTGGGGGGTGTACCCTTAGGAGTTCTCATGAGAAGGTTGTTAGAAAAGCCTGAGTGTGTTCCTACTTTGTTTTTGCTTTCTGGCTCACCATGTTCTCCTTGTACCTGCACACCACCTGCTGCCTGCCATGGGGCCTTGGCCAGCCTGTGTGATCTTGTCTGGACTTCCAGCCTGCAAAGCTGTTAGGTAAATCTCCCTTTCCTTCCTAAATGGCTTCTTGCACGTCTTCTGTTGTAGTAATGAAAAACAGGCTGATCCGTGTCCTGCTCTCAAACTGCACAGTCCTCTTATGAATGGTTGAAGCGTTCATATTTGCTTCACAGTGGTATCAAGGCAAAGTTATCCACAGGCCACACGCAGCCAAACTGGTTTTTCTTTTATTCCATTTGTTTTTGAAAACCTTTATAAAATAATAACATTGCTGATAAGAATAATAACAAAATTAATACAGTTATGAATTTAAAATGCTGGGAAAGACAATCAAATTACTGTTTGATTTGTAAGTATTTTTCTCACGGTAGCCATCAGTTGTCTGAAATAAACAGCCAACAGCAGCACGCCTGTGTCCTGGAAGTGTTGCAGCCCTGCCTACGTAATGCCTGGGCAGTCGAAGACAGTGCTTGCTGCACCTGACCTTTTCATCGATCCCACAAAACCACTGCAGGGGCTGCTTCTCTCTTGGGCTCTGTGATTTAAAGTACAGAATGAAATCCAGTCCTGAGACAGCACAGCCTGGATGTTGCCATTAAAAAAAAAAAAAAAAAGATTCTTACACAAAGATACACTTGCTATCTCCTTTGTATTTTTAATTAGATACAAACACATTGCACAAACAATAGATTGGTGTAAGCCTGCCTCTCTGGTTCAGAAGCAGTGTATGTGTGTGTTAACACAAGCAGAAAATTCGATATTGGAGGTAGATCAGTTGTTCACTAAAATTGTTTAGAAGACAACGAGCTGGGATGATTCCATAATAGAAAGCCAAACCAGTGGGATGTGATTTTCTTTTTTAATATATCCTATGATGGTTTATTAACTGGCATCTGGACCTTGTTGTTGCTATTATACCCCCATGATTAGATCATTAAGGGGACTAATTGGCATACTCTGTATGTTTGTGGATTATAAATTTAGCCCTGGAAATCTTTCTCTTTAAAGAAATTGTGTTTGGTTCTGCAAAAGGGTTTCTTTGTTTTTGCTTTTCTTTTTAACCAGGAAGCATTTAGTTTTTGAAATGATAGGCAGGAAGAGGGAGGAGATTCCTGTCTTTAAGAGACTTAATATTTAGTGAAAGAATCTAAAACCCATGGTTCGTGGTAGCCGACCTGTTTCTCTATGGGTTTGTTTATAGACTAGACATGTAAAGATGAGATTATTAAATACAGGCTTTTAACACCTCCCAGTGAAATATTTCTCCTTCTGCCAGTAATAAAGCATACGGGGCTGAAAGATGGGTAAACATGTTGTTAGGTGTAGGTCATACGAAAAGTTAGGTTAGAATACTCCTTGGTGTACTCCCACCCACCCGCCCATACACACACGCATGCACACGCACGCATACATGCCCTACACAGGAAAAATTATCCTGAATCTAAGAGAACCATGGTTGATATTTTGGTATTTGTCTTCTAATACTATTTAATGTTTGTAATGTAGGTGTATGCACACAGATTAGCTTCCCATTGCTATAATGAAATAGCTGCACCCATTTATTTTACAAAGAGAAAAACTTCATTTAGCTCACAGTTTTGGAGGTCTGAGTCCAAGATTGGGTGACCCCGTTGGTTTGGCCTCTGCTGAGGATGGTGGGCACCAATGGCGGGTCACATGATGAACCAGGACACACAGGGAGAGTCTAGGCCCAAACTCAGGCTTTCATCAGAAGCTTCTCACGAGAACTACCTTCCAGGCCCACCCCCCCCCGACCTGCCAGGCCCCATCTCCTAACAGTGTGATCTGGGTCAGTCTCTGCTCTCGGTACCATTCATTTATGACTTTGGGGTTGAAAGTCCTGCTTGAATTTGGGGACCAAATCACATTCAGATCACAGCACACCTATACACACCTATATGTATTTCACTAAAATAGGCTCATACTATCTATGTCTTTGAAGTCATGGATATAGTATGCATGCTCATTTTATCATATAGTGCATATTTTCTTATGATAGTAGTTATTCTTCTGTAGCCTGATTTCAGTTACAGAATTTTCCATCACATAAATATGTAACAGCATTTTTTCCGACACAATTCTTGATCTATATTCTTCCCAGGGGTATTTAAAAATTCATTAGTTTATCAGTTTATCCTGTCTAAATGTTTGTTTATTCTCGCAAGGTTATTTAGTTTCTGTGGTTCAAGTATGGCAACTTTTAGCAGGGGTACTCTGAGGAATCATAAAATTCTTTTATTCATTCATTGTTTGATAAATATTAATTAAGTCCCAACTTTGTAGTTGGTGCTGTGTCTGTAATTCTGAAGAATTTCTGCAATATATAGCAAGAATCCAAAAAATGTGTATGACCTTTGTTTCAGTTTTTGTGCCTTGAGAAATTTCTTACAAAGAAATCACCAGAGATGCACAGACAAATGGATGTACTCAGAGGTTCCTTGCAGCCTGAGGAGCCGAAGAATGGACGTGACCTAAATTTTCAAGAGTGAGGAAATAGTTGAAATAGTTGTGGCCCATCCATAGATGGAATGCTTTTCAGCCACTAAAAGTACTATTCTCAGAGATTGTTTAAAGTTGTGGGACTTGCTTAGAATAGAATGTTAAGTGAAAAAAAAAAAAAAAACCACAAGGCTTAAAAATTATGCAGACAATATGTGCTCACAATTTTGTACAAAACAAGACAAAATCTATTCATAGAAAACACCAAATTATGATTTGTTTTTTCTCATGGTTGAATTCCTGCTAATTTTTATTGTGTGTGTGTGTGTGTCTTGTACACATCTGGGGAAGATATGTATTATTTTTGTGATTAAAAATGTTTGAGCAATCAAAAATGCTCACAATGGTTAATTTCCAAAAGATGACACACACTTTATTGGAACCGCTCGCTGCATGATTTTGGTGAGATGAAATGCTTCCAAAATTGACTGAGGTCTCACCTTTATGGCCATGCCGAGAAAGCTTTCGTAGCATCTTTGATGAAGGGATGCATCCCCAGGGACTGGGGAGAGGCTTCCCCAACATGCCCTACACACTTTTTCTTCAAGATCCAGCCCAAAGGGTAGCTCTCCTGGCCCCACAAATCCAGAGCCACTATAATCAGTTGTCACTCTGTGTGGCCTGTTTCTTTTCCTTCCCCGATTGTCCTAGGACCAAGCATGGTAGTTGGTTTACAGATCTCAGTAAAATGTGGAATACATGAATGCAAAATCGAATGACTCATCAAATGCCAGAGTTGCTGAGTCACCCCCAGAAACCTCTGCAGCCAAGCAAACCGCAGCTGTGAAGTGGAACTTGATGCGATGGCAGCCTGGCTTGGGAGAGGAGCCCTGCAAGTCAGGCTACTGGTGGACTGACTATGCCATCGCAGCCCGGGCGCGTGTTTCTCACCTGCTCTCCCCTCTGCTGGCTCTTGCAATGCGTCTCCCAGCCTTAGGTTTTGAAGTGAGAGCTGCTAGGCTGCCTTGCTGTGCATCGGCTCCCTGCCTTATTTGGTCCTGAGCTCTGTGGGGAGGTGGTTTCCTTCTGCACACAAAACTCTCTTTTTGGGCTGGGCGGAGGGAGGCTGTTGGGTGCCTGTGACCTCAAGAGCCTGCTGAGTAAGGACAGAACAGTCATGGGCAGAGAGGCTGTTGTCCCTTAAGTGGTAGCAGGGGAAGGTGCCTGTCTGGGCCAGAAGTGGGGGCTTTGCTGCAGAAACGTAGCCCTGGGAGGGCTCTGGCTGTCCCTCTTGTCGTGTGAAGCAAACTTCAGTCCCTGAGCCGATGGCTGGAGCACAGAGCTCTTTCTGTTCCCTTCAAATTCCATTGCTGTGCGGTTGGTCTGACTGGCTAATGAATGCAGGTCACGTGCTGGTTCCTGGTGCCACGCCCAAGATTCCTGCTGGGACTCGGGGAAGCTGTGCTGCTCTGGATGGAGAGTGTCAAGTGTATGTGCCAGAGAGAGAGAAAGACGGAGGGTGAGCATTGGCTTTCCCATTCTGATGGGATCTCCTCCAAATATTTGGAGAGAGGGGGTGGAGGTAGACAAAGTGAAAAGGCTGATTCTACCTCCCAAGGAGTTCTGTTCCTGCCGCTGCCCCCTGCAGCCCCGGGGCACTATGTGGCTCACCCTGGCTGAGGTCAAGGTCGCCAGGATCCATCAGCTTTAATTTCTGAAGCAGGCCTGCCCACCCTGCCTGGGTAAACCCCAGCTTCTGTTTTGTTTCCAGATAAGACCACCTTTTCCAAGGGGGATTCTGAAAGACTCTTCCATTGATAGTCAGTGTTAAAAAGGATTGTCAATGAGTGATTCCCATTGTCCAGGCACAGAGCTGGAGGGGTTGCCTGTGTTATATGGAGGCTCCTCCATGGAGGACAGCAGAAAGTGCATGCTTATGGCTGGGCAAAGCCAAGCTGACACAGTAGATCTGGATGCATCTGTGCTCAGTGCAGGGCCTAAAGCCCTGCCCCGGGACAGTCACCCCACGCCCAGCAGAAGGTGAGCCTCAGCGTCAAGAACTTACTCTCTGAGTTAGTATAAATTTACAATAATGTTTTACTTTTGAAGATTTATTTATTTGAAATGCGAAGTTACACACACACACACACACACACACAGAAGTCTCTCAGCCATTGGTTCACTCTCCAAATGGCTGCAAAGGCTGGGGCTGGGCCAGGCCGAAGCCAAGAGCTTCTTCCAGGTCTCTCACATGGGTGCAGGGGCCCAAGCACTTGGGCCATCTTCTACTGCCTTCCCAGGTGCATTAGCAGGGAGCTGGATCTGAAGAGCAGCAGCAGGGACTCACTGGTGCCCATATGGGATGCCCAGATGGTGCTGCAGGTGGTGGCTTTACCTGCTACGTCACAATGCCATTCCCTACAATGAATTTTGAAAATATAGTTGGGTAAGATATTTTTGTTACTCTGCTTTTTCATGTTTTGGAATCAGCCTGAAGATGCTTTTGTTGTTCTTATGAATGGGATAAGAGTTCAACAGATTGTTTTATATTGATCTTTGAGGAATTATTCTGAAGCACCTTGTTTAGTTCTGAAAGATGGTAATTGTTCTAGGATTTTCTGTGGATATAACAAGATTGGCTGAAACTCAGAAGATTGTTTTTCCTAATTCTTTTTTTTTAATATTTTATTTACTTATTTGAGAGGCAGAATTACAGACAAAGGGAGAGAGAGAGAGAGAGAGAGAGAGAGAGAGGTCTTCTCTCTGCTGGTTCACTCCCCAGATGGCCGCAATGGCCGGAGCTGCACCAATCCGAAGCCAGGAGCTTTTTCCAGTCTCCCACGCAGGTGCAGGGGTCCAAGCACCTGGGCCATCTTCTACTGCTTTCCCAGGCCATAGCAGAGAGCTGGATTGGAAGAGGAGCAGCTGGGACTAGAACTGGAACCCATATGGGATGCTGGCGCTGCAGGCGGAGGATTAACCAACTGTGCCATGGCATTTCATTTTCTTTGTTGCCTTATTTTTACTTGATATAATCTCCAGCATGGTATTGAGTAGAAATTATAACAGGAATATCCATTTATTTTCCTGAATTTTGTGGAAAATTGAATTTCACCATAATCTGTTTACTTTTTTTTAAGATTTATTTATTTATTTGAAAGTCAGAGTTAGAGAGAGAGAGAGAGAGAGAGAGAGAGAAAGGTCTTCCATCCACTGGTTCACTCCCCAATTGGCTGCAATGGCCAGAGCTGCGCTGATCTGAAGCCCGGAGCCAGGAGCTTCTTCCAGGTCTCCCATGTGGGTACAGGGTCCCAAAGACTTGGGCCATCTTCTACTGCTTTCCTAGGCCATTGCAGAGAGCTGGATCAGAACAGGAGCAGATGGGTCTCGAACCGGTGCCCATATGGGATGCTGCCACTTCAGGCCAGGGCATTAACCCGCTGCACCACAGCGCCGGCCCCAATCTGTTTACTTTTTTTTTTTTTTTTTTTTTTTTGACCGGTAGACAGTGAGAGAGAGAGACAGAGAGAAAGGTCTTCCTTCCCTTGGTTCACCCCCCAAATGGCTGCTATGGCTGGCACGCTGCACTTATCTGAAGCCAGGAGCCAAGTGCTTCCTCCTGGTCTCCCATACGGGTGCAGGGCCCAAGCACTTGGGCCATCCTCCACTGCCTTCCTGGGCCACAGCAGAGAGCTGGACTGGAAGAGGAGCAACCGGGACAGAATCCAGTGCCCCAACCGGAACTAGAACCCTGGGTGCTGGTGCCACAGGCGGAGGATTAGCCAAGTGAGCCAGGGCGCCAGCGGCTCATTATCAGATGCAGGAAGTCCCTCCCTACACCTGATTTTCTGTGTGCTTCCTTATTCCTAAAATTACAAATGGCTTTGAATTTGACTAAATACTAAAAATTGCGTCGACAGATGGCTACTACTTCAGCTAGACTTTCTTTGCTGTGTTCATTTGGTGTTTGTTCTTCCTGAGCAGATTCCTCGGACCCTCAGTGCCCCAGTTTTCTCCTTTCAGATCCAGTTAACGATCATGCTTTTACCACATGGGCTTTTTTTTTTTTTTTTTTTTTGACATTAAATGAAATAATCCAAGCACAGCTCTCAGGTCAGGTCCCAGTGCCTCGCTGAATACTACGTGAAGCTCACCTGCAGCTCTGCCTCTGATTATTGTATCATTATTTTTCAGCCTCGTCTTGCTCACTTTTGACATCAGGTTATAATTGTACCTAATGGAAGATTGAGTGCATTCTCTGTTATTTACTGCTATACTTCCTATAAACTTAGGATTTCAATATTTATTGCAGCTTTGGTTACTTGTTAATAAAAATCATCTTGCCTTGGGAATTTATATGTATACTTTTTTCTTTTATAAAATTAGAGATTTATTCAGATTTTTATTCAGAAGTGTCACTTCAGATTGATTCAGATTCTTCTTATCGCGATGTTGGTAAAACTTACTTCAAAATCATAAATTTGGCTGCGACAACTTGGGTTCCTAGCATGCCCTTGGCGTGTTTTTGAGTCTCTAGCTCACCATGGTCATTTCTTTTCTTCTCTCATCACTGTTGAATTCGTACCGTCTGTTTTTCTTAACCAGTCTTAACAGAAAGTCAGTTATATGATTCTCCATTTCTGGAAAAGAACTGTCTCATTATTCCTGTCTATTGATTTTTCTCCCGGTGCTTGTCATGTCCTGGGGCCCGGCCTTCCCTCCCTGCCTGTTTCTTGCACACAGGTAGCTGTTTATCCAGGACCACACTTGCGCCTTTTAATGCTGCTTTAGGTACGTGCTGTAAGTTTTGACATGTTGTGCTATTCATTTCCACTATGAGTTCTTGGCTAACTCCTAAGTGACTTGCAAATGGTGTTGCTCTGTGTCCCCGGTTTCTGCCTGGGCTCCTGAATCCCCTGTGCTTTCCTGAGTCGTGGGGGCAGCGGGAGCATCTTTTGCCCTAAGGAAGTCGCTCTTGAGAGTCCGCACAGAGCTCCCGGGCCCCAGATAGCCTTGGGGTGGAGGCCAGGCCTTCACCGGCCCAGCCCGCAGCCCCAGGAGGAAGAAGGAGCAGGAGACGGCGTTCATACGTGACCATGCCTTCGGTATGGGACCTTCATAAAGACGCCAGAGCGTGACACTTGAGAGCCTGTGGGAGGACAGCTCTGCGCAGTCCCACTGGCCAGGCGCCTGTGCTCGGTCAGGCTCAGCCTGCTCCTCCCTCCGTAGCCGCTCACCTGAGCCCTTTACAGTAAACCGTAACTGCACTGCATTGTGGGATTCTCACTTGGCATCAGAGTTGGAGAATGGATTGTTGGCGTGGAAAACCCCACACGTTCAGTGTCAGAATTGGCTGGGGTCAGAGGAAAAGGCACCTCTTACCTGGCAGGTGTACTTGTGCCGTTGTTCGAAAATTAGGTTTTTCTGCTTCATCTTGGAGATTCAGGCTTTGCAATGTCTTTAGGATCAATACTCATCATTATGATTACATATATATTTTGAAGATTTATTTATTTGAGAGGCAGAGTTATAGACAGAGGGAGAGGGAGAGGGAGAGGGAGTCTTCCATTCTCTGGTTCACTCCCCAAATGGCTGCAACTGCCAGAGCTGGGCCAATCCAGGAGGTTATTCAGGGTGCAGGGGCCCAAGCACTTGGGCCATCCTCCACTGCTTTCCCAGGCCGTTAGCAGGGAGCCGGATTGGAAATGGAGCAGCCAGGACTTGAACCAGTGCTTGTATGGGGCAGCCTAATCCACTGCGCCACAACATCAGCTCTGTCATTATCATTATTTAACTCTTCTATGTCTTAACCAATTTTTGTCTTAGATAATGTATACTCAAATCTATTTTTACAATTTTTGCATAATTTTGTACTTTGTTGCTTCATATATATATATATATTTTGACTGGCAGAGTATAGACAGAGAGAGAGAGAGACAGAGAGAAAGGTCTTCCTTTTTCTGTTGGTTCACCCCCCCCCCCCCCCCCCGCAAGTGGCTGCTACAGCTGGCACGCTGTGGCTGGTGCACTGCGCTGATCCGAAGCCAGGAGCCAGGTGCACGGGTGCAGGGCCCAAGGACCTGGGCCATCCTCACTGCATTCCTGGGCCCCAGCAGAGAGCTGGCCTGGAAGAGAGGCAACTGGGACAGAATCTGGTGCCCCAACTGGGACTAGAACCCGGTGTGCCAGCGCCGCAGGCGGAGGATTAGCCTAGTGAGCCGCGGCGCCAGCCGCTCCATGTATTTTGAGGCCATATTGTTCATACATCAGATTCAGGCTTATTCTGCCTTCCTAGAAAGATGTTCTCTTCTCATTTAGTACAATTTAATTTTAATAATTCTATTTACCTTAAATTTCATTTTATCTGACTTTTCTACTAGTTTTCTTGTATTTACTATTTGCCTGGTATCTTTTTTTCATCTGCATATTATAAATATCATAGTAAAAATTTAAGATTTCTGATCTGAGTGTATAAGTAATGTTTCAGTTTCTGTATGTTGATTGCTGACACATTTGGGCTTATTTTTTTGCATCTAAGTTTGGGGCAGTTTGTGTGCATGTGTTCTCGTGTGTCATACTTGGATTTCCTTTTGCTCTTGTTCATTTTCCTTCATTTTTTCTAGTTGGACTGTTATATTTTAAAATTTCTATTAGTGATAATCTTTAAATGTTTATCATTAATACTTGACAAAGTTTAACGTTAATGATTTCCAAGTTGAGGACTCCAGCTTCCTGCCCCCAGCTTTATTGAGACATAGTTGACAAATAAAAATTATGTTTGAAACCAGCTCCGCCTGCGGCGCCAGCACCCGGGGTTCTAGTCCCAGTTGGGGTGCCGGTTGTGTCCCGGTTGCTCCTCTTCCAGACCAGCTCTCTGCTGTGGCCTGGGAGTGCAGTGGAGGATGGCCCAGGTGCTTGGGCCCTGCACCCGCATGGGAGACCAGGAGAAGCACCTGGTTCCTGGCTTCGGATGGGCGCAGTGCCGTAGCAGCCGTTTGGAGGGTGAACCAATGGAAGGAAGACCTTTCTCTGTTTCTGTCTCTCACTGTCTAACTCTGCCTGTCAAAAAAAAAAAAAAAAAAAGCAAAAACAAACAAACAAAAAAAATTTGTGTTTGAGATAAACAATGATGATTTGATACATGTATTCATTGTGAAGTCCTTACTGTAATCAACTTAATTAACAAACCCATCACCTCACATGATTACTGTAATCAACCTAATTAACATACCTATCAGCTCACATGGTTATTTGTTTTCCTATGGAAAGAACACTCAAGATTTATGCTCTTAGCAAGTTTTAGGGGTATAATACTGTAGAATTTAAATTTTTTTAACTTACTATTTTCAGTTTATTTGAAAAGTGGAAAGTTGGGATGTGGCCAACAAAGAAAGAGAAAGAGAAGGCGCTCATCCACTGATTCATTCCCCGGATGCCCAGAGTGGCCAGGGCTGGGCCAGGGCTGGATCTGGGAACTGCATCACCACTGAGGTCCCACGTGGGTGGCAGGAACCCGATTCCTTGAGCCATCACTGTGGCCTCCTGAGGTCTGCAATGGCAGGTAGCAGGAAGCAGGAAATAAAAATTTCCAATTTTATTTTTAAAAAACATTTATTTATTTTTATCAAAGGCAGAGTTAGAGAGAGAGAGAAAGAGGTCCTTCATCCCTTGTTTCACTCCCCAGTTGGCTGCAAGGGCTGGGGCTGGGCCAGGCTGAAACCAGGAGCCAAGTCTCCCCATGGCTACAGGGCTCCAAGCACTTGGACTGTCTTTCTCTGCTTTCTGAGGTGAATGGAAAGTAGAGCAGCCGGGACTTGAACTGGGGGCCCATATGGGACACCAGCACTGTAGGCAGAGGCTTAACCTGCCGTGCCACAATGCCAGTCACAAGAATTTCCACGTTTTAACACAGCTCTCTGGGTGAGTGTTTGGTCAGCAATTAAGATGCTACTTGTGCCACCTGCATCCCATGTCTAAGTGCCTGGTTGGAGTCCCAGTCACTCTGCCTTCGATGCAGCTATTTGCTGCTGTTACACCCTAGGAGGTAGCAGATGATGGTTCAAGTGTCTGGGCCCCTACCACCCACTGGGAAACTCAGGCTGAGTTTTTCTCTGGTTTTGGCCTGGCCCAGCCCTTACTGTTGTGGGAATTTGGGGGTGAATCAGCAGATAGAAGACCTCTTTATCTGTCTCTCCGCCTTTCAAATGAAGTGACCATCAACAAATAAAAAAATACTTCTTAAAAAGCATGTCTTGTAAAAAAAAAAATAAGCTCAACGCTTCTTCCATTTCCATGTTATTGATGATTAATGTTTTCTTCTGACTTGTTCTAACTTCCCCACTAGTTATTATTATTAATATTATTATGCTTTGTGTGCAGTCGATTTTATTTTGCTTCTAACTGCTTTGTTCTAGAACACATTTCCTTTTTCATGAGGCCTGTGTTAGTATTTCCGAGGCGTGTGTCCTGGTCACTGTGGAGTCTGGGTTGAGTGGGGTGCAGGAGTCTGGCTCACAGGGGTTTCCTCGTGATGGTGTGGAGAATACTGGCCTGTTGTCCCGTGCGACCCCATGGTGCTGACGGGAAACCTGCTGCCATGTAGCTGCCATTTCCTTCTAGGTGATTTGCTCTTCTCTATGCTGGCTTGAGAGATTTTTGATATTCTGTATTTTTACCACAATGTGACTATTTTTATTTTCCTCTTTAGCATGTGGGTAGTTTTCGGCATTCATCTGGAAAACTCTCAGCTATTGTCTTTTCCAATGTCCCCTCGCCCTCGCCGTCTCTTCTCTCTCTTTCTGGACCCACACGCTGCAGAATTCGTAGCTTTGAGCTGATTCCTCGTGTCTCATCCTCCCGTATCTCTTTACTACCTTCTGCATAATCTCTTTTTTTTTTTTAAATTATTATCTGACAGGTAGAGTCATAGACAGAGAGAGAAAGAGAGAGGTGTCTTCCTTCCATCAGTTCACTCCCCAAATGGCCACCATGGCCAGAGCTGCACCAATCTGAAGCCAGGAGCCAGGTGTTGCCTCCTGGTATCCCATGCAGGTGCAGGGCCCAAGCACCTGGGCCATCCTCCACTGCACTCCCAGGCCACAGCAGAGAGCTGGACTGGAAGAGACTAGAACCCAGCACCCATAGGGGATGCCGGAGCTGCAGTTGGAGAATTAACCAAGTGAGCCATGGCGCAGGCCCCTGCATAATCTCTTTAGACTAGCTTCCATTCACCTGATACTCTCTTCAGTTCTGTGTAATCTGCCATATGTTTTGAGCTTCTAATTTTAAATGCTTTATTTTTCATTCAAAGTATTTTATTTTTAAAAATAAATCTGTCATTTTTCATACTTTAAAGTTTATGTTTTTAATTAAACTATTAATATTTAAAACATTCTGATGTTTTAGTCTGTTTGCATTCTGTTCGCTCATTCTTGGAAGGATAATTCACCGTGCATTACATCTGCTGATGGTCCCTCCTGGAACATCAAGTTTATTGGTTCCTGTTGCAGATTGTAGGACTTTTTTTTGAGATCCTCAGCAGGGTTTTTTGGTTTTCTTTTTTTTTTTTTTTTTTTTTCCACCCTGAAGCATTTCTGTGGGTCCAGCTGGCTTAAGTGTCCTTACAAGGAATAGGCGAAACATGGTTTCAGGAAAGCTAAATAGTTCTTGCCATGGGGACACAGCTACAGCAGAGAGGACAGAGTTAGCAGTTACCTGAGACACAGATTGCAGGTGAGAGAGGACAAAAGGGACAGAGCTAGACCCTGGCTAAGGCGAGAAGCTGGAAGGTGAGGAGTCCAGGTGTGACTTTATAAAAAGTTTCAAGCAGGAGATAAAACCATGGTGAAAAATGTGTCTAAGGGGCCGGCGCTGTGGCATAGTGGGCTAAGCCTCGACCTGTGCTGTCTGCATCCCATATGAGAGCTGGTTCCTATCCTGGCTGTTCCACTCCCAATCCAGCTCCCTGCTAATGGCCTGGGAAGGCAGTGGAGGATGGCCCAAGTGCTTGGGGCCCTGCACCCAGTGGGAGACCTGGAAGAAGCTCCTGGCTCCTGGCTTCGGATCGGTGCAGCTCCAGCAGTTGCAGCCATTTGGGGAGTGAACCAGCAGATCAAAGACCTTTCTCTCTGTCTCTCCGTCTGTCTGTAGCTCTACCTCACAAATAAATAAAATATTTTTTTAACAAAAGTGTTGATATTTTGAGTCAAGAATTTGTGAAAGCTCCCAGAAATGACCTGCACTTGTCGGGGAGAATGACGAGGGGGGCTTGTCTTTCAAGAACAGGCTGTGGGACAGAAGGCATGGAGGAGCACAGTGCTGTCGGAAGCAGTGCAGGGCAGCAGGCAAAGGAGTGAAGACCAGCCAGGGCCCGGGGGCGGGGTCTGTGGGCTCTGGGGATTTGTCCCACGCTGCTTGGCAGAGTGGCCTGCGGGGAGAGCAGCAGAGCCCCAGATGTGCGGGTTCACAGTGCAGCCGCCAGCAGCAGGTTGGGAGTGAGCAGTCCTGAGGTTCTGGGAAAATCCAGGGCTGGGGTAGGGGGCAAATGAAGCCAGAGGACCCTGGTGAGCGAGGAGACAAGAGGGATGAAAGTGGAGGAGGGGACAGAGTTCGCAAAAATGAGAGAGCCGATGGTGACAAGTGAAGCGCACCTGGGTCAGGAGGAGGAATTATCTAGATGAAGATCCACAGGGATGGACTCGTGGTTCTCAGTGCCGAGCACACTGGCAGTGATTTGTGGATCATTTGCTTCTGAAATAGTTGCCAGAGCTGCACCTATCCAAAGCCAGAAGCCAGGAGCTTCTTCTGGGTCTCCCACGCAGGTGCAAGGGCCCAAGGAGTTGGGCCATCTTCCACTGTTTGCCCAGGCCATAGCAGAGAGCTGGATCATAAGTGGAGCAGCCAGGACTTGAATCACAACCCATATGGGATCCTGGCACCACAGGTGGAGGCTTAACCTACCGCGCCACAGCGCCAGCCCCCTATATCGTTTTTAAAAGTATATTTTGGGGCTGGTGCTGTGGTGTAGCAGGTAAAACCACTGCCTGCAGTGCTGGCATCTCATATGGGTGTGAGTTTAAGTCCCGGCTGCACCATTTCCAATCCAACTCTCTGCTGTGGCCTGGGAAAGCAGTAGAAGATGGCCCAAGTCCTTGGCCCCCTATACCTATGTGGGAGACCCGGAAGAAGCTCCTGGCTCCTGGCTTTGGATCGGCGCAGCTCCTGCCATTGCGACCATGTGGGGAGTGAACCAGCAGATGGAAGACCTCTCTCTCTCTACCTCTCTTTCTCTCTCTGTAAGTCTTTCAAATAAATAAATAAATGTTTTTTAAAAAGTATATTTTAGGGTTGACGTTTGGCACTGCAATTAAGTGCCACTTGGACATCCACATCCCATGTCAGAGAGCCTGGTTTGAGTCCTGGCTTCTCTACTTCCCACCCTGTTTCCAGTGACTATGCACCTTTGGACACAGCATATGATGGCTCAAGTGCTTGGTTCCCTGCCACTCTCACAGGAGACGGGGCAGAGTTCAGGGTGCCTGGCTTCTGCTAGCCTGGCTCTGGCTATTATAGGTGTCTGGGGGAGTGAATCAGCAGGTGGAAGGTCTGTGTTTTTCTGACTCTCTGCCTTTCAAATAAAATGAAATGAATAGAAATCTTAATTAGTATTAAATAAATATTCCCTTTGTTGGGCTCAGCCGTTTAGGAAACCTCCAGGGATTGTGTGTAGAATCTTGCTACTCCGAAGCTACAGGAGGGTCTCTCATGGCCCGTGTTTCAATGTTCCTTGAAGCTTTTGTTTTCTGTTCCTTCCGGTGCTTGCCCGTCACTCCTGGAACCTGGGCGTCGTGGTCGTGCGGTCTTGGCTCGGGACGCGCAGCAGATAAGACGGCCACTTCCAGAGAGCAGCCACCCTCGCCTTGGCCGTGGCTGAGACTTTTCCCTGGTGAGCTGAGTGCGCCTCTGTGGCTGCCGTTGGCTGGTTCTCCGCCGTGGGCACTGCCGCTAGCCCTGCTGCGGCTTGGCCCTTCTTGCTGCCAACCGTGTTTGCGTCTGCTCTCTCGCTCCCTGAGACGTGTTGGCTGGCTTGGTGCTTGCCCAAGGTGCAGTGGGCTCTCTGGGCCTCCATTCCTTCTAGAAGGGAGCAGAACTTCATCGCTGAGTCATCACTAGTGTGGCAGAGGAAGTCGGAGCAGCTCTTAACCTTGTCCTGTTCCTCTGTGGCTCCCCCTATGCCTCCCAGAACTCTGAGAAGAAGTCTTCAGGGAGGAGGCTCATGGGAAAAGTTGATGTATAGGGGCTAAGAAGTCAGGGTGGGCCCTGCTCGCTTCCACTCTGATCTTGCTGCCCCCCCACCAGCAGGGAGGGGGTCCGTTCACTGCGCGGTGTTATTGAGACTCGCTTCGTGTCCTCACAGCGGGATCAGTGCAGGACGTGCGATGATAGGATCGCATTAGTGCTCAAACAGCCTGCGTCTGCGACGGGCCTCCTCAGAAAGCTGGGTAAGGGGGAACGGATGTAGAAAGAAAAGCCAGGCAGCGAGAGGCGGAGGGGAGAACGGCGGGGAAAGCCCAGCAGAGGGGCAGTCCAGCCTCGGTGACATCCCAGCTCTGTGCGCCTCCTGGCTCGGCCCCGGGTTTTCCATCCCTGCTGTTGTTTCCAAGTCATAAGTCAGCAGGCAGATTGGAAGGGCCTGATGACTGTGCTGCGCTGTGAGCCAAAGGGCGAGCCTCTGGCTGCAGGAGGCCTTGTGGGCGCTGGGCAGCGGGACGTGAGCTGTGCAGCAGGGAGGGACAGTGGGCAGGGTGGCCACTACCTGCAGAGTTCAGCTTTCTCTCCCTCTCTCTCTGATTTTTAATAAGAACCTGGGGTTTTGGCCTGTAGAGGGATAGCCCAATGACTCACTCCCGCTTGGCTGGGATGGGAAATTGCTAAGGTTTTGTTCTCTTATGATTCCAAGTATATAGATTGCAGTAATAATAGATCTTTTTTATTCCCTTTTTAATTTGCTTAAAAAAATAAAAACTTCACAGTCAACAAAACCTTCCCTGTTCTGCCCCAGGTGGGTCAAGTCCTTTTTTTCTTATTTGACCCCACAGTACCCCTCGGACCCATCTAGGCACTTCTCAGATGGGAAAGCTGTGTCTTGCCCCAGATCCTCTTCTCACAACAGGTTGTCCCCAAATTCAGGACCAGTCCCCACTCACTGCTTTCTGTTTTGAGCTTGGTCGTGGCTTCTCTTTTGGGCATGTTCTATCTCTTGCTGTGAGCATTTTTGATTGCTCCAGGTCCTAGCTTGTGGCCTTCCATGGTTTTATTTAAGTTTTACAACAGTGTGAAGCAGGTACGGTCACTTTCTAGAGGAATCCAAGGAGGTTCCAAAGAGTTAAATAAGTTAACCCAAAATCATGCTGTTGGCCAAGGTAGGGTTTGAACCCAGGACCGTCCTACCCCAATGCCTGGCCAGTCTGGAGTCCATGGCCCTGTCACCCCTAAGTTTTCTGGGAATTTTGGTGTCTGTGTACTTTTTTGAGGATAGGGGTCATGGCCGATGTCAGCTTGTCAAAGGGCTGTAGCCCCACAAACCTAAGAACACTGTACTCAACCTAATCAGAGTTGGTAGATCAGTTTGGTTGCAAATGAAGCCCAGCTCAAACTGACCGTTTGTCCGGGTCCACATACAGATGAACCAGCATCCCTGCCCCTGCTCTGTGACACTCTTGCTCTCGCCCTCTTCCAGGGGTGGCTTTGTCCCCAGACTTCCCTCAGTGACAGCAAACTGCCTGCTACAGTTCCACAGCCAATGTCTGCTCACCACGTGTCAACAGAAGAACATTTCTCTTCTTTCCACTATCCAGGGAAACTCATGGGCTTTCTCCTGATGGGACCAACCAAGACCTTATGTCCCTGTCCCATGCAGTCCTTGGGGCGGGGGAGGCCACACTCAGATTGGCTGCAGCCTGTCCTCATTTCCCACTCGTGGAGCCATCGCGGTCTGACAGAGAGTGAGATGACACTGAGTGACCTGGGCTCCTTAGGGCTCATTCCTGGAACTGGGAGAAGGGTCCTCTTCACTCCGACAACATGGCTGTGTCCCAATGCTCAGGAGAGAGATGACGGGGAGACGTGCAACAATACCCAACAGAATTAGTGTTCTTCTCTTGCTATCTCAAAGGGGATCTTAGAACAAACTCCCTAACTTAATGGGGTGAGGTGAAAGCAAACGCAGCTTCTAGTACGAATTTTTTTGGCACTTCATTGTTCTCTTTGATTTGGGGAGATTACTGTGCTGCCATTCCGCCTTCTCCAATCAGAGTCCATCTAGTGAGGCAGGATGCCCCTACGGACTAAGCCACATCCTGGAGATGCTGTCTAATTAGAACTGCTGCTTCTGAGAGGCACTTGGCTGGCCTGAGTTCCAGACTGTGTTGGTATATTTTCCTCTTGGTTAAGACTGTGCAGGCTCAGACTCCACGGGTGGGTGGGGTGGAGGAAGAGCGTTTGGAGATGAGAACGCGAAGGAAGGCTGAAGTCTTTTTATGAGAAACGAAGCAGAGTGATGACTGCATGTGTCTGAAAATATAATTATCCTCCTTTGTTTGCCTGATAGAGTTTTGATAGATAGAATCTTGACAGCTCTGTTATGAAATGTTAAAATGTAATTTAGGTGAAAAAAATCTTAATTATCTTAAATTATAGTCTGAAGGCAGCTTCTAGGCTTTGATCCTTTTATCGTGTGGGACACAGCAGGGGCTGCAGGTGCAGCTAACCCAGCTGCTATGTTTGTATAAAGAAATGAAAAAAAGGTTCACTGGCCTGCTGGACACCCTCGGGGGAGGGGATGGATGTGTGCAGAGGGAAACCAGCGGGACTCACCTCCTGCCTGGGAGTGGATGACGCGCTTACACTGGGGCATTGTGGGTAGCCCCGTTCCTTAGAGAAGGAAAGCCAGCACCTGAGCGCAGCACTCAGGCACCGAAGGACCTGGCTTGACCTCGCGTCCCAGGCTCAGGGGCCTGGCTGACGAGGGGAGGGCAGGATGGGCTCCCTCGCGATTGCCAGGCAGCCCAGATGTGCTGAGGTCTCTGAGCTTCTGGTTCTTTGGTTTACTATGGAAGGGAAGAAGCTACACAGCCCTTTCTGTTGGGGTTGATAGGCTCCCCTGTCCTCTGTGCACCCCCAGGTACCTCCTTCCCCTTCCTCTCTCCCCTCCTTATATTCTATTACGTGCACTCTGCAGAACCTCTCTGGCCCTCTCCCGTTCCCATGCGGGAGACGACTGTTCACCAGGGACACAGGTTATGTGTCTTCCTCATGACCCCCTGGACCTAACGGAGTTAAGTGCTAGACATAACTTTGCTACAGTGAGTGCTCACAGCATTTTTCATCATCATCTGTTTGACTTTCTTAGAAAATGTCACTTAGAAGAAATGAAACACTGAAGTGAGTCAGCGGGAGTGGGGGTCGGCCGAGGTGAGATGTGGCTTTGTTGGGTGGGCGCTGGAGTTGGATCTCTGCGTTCACGTGCTGGCTAACCGATGACCTTGGCCGGTGCTCATTCTGTGCTTCAGTTTCCTCTGTAAACTGGGGAGGACAGTAGGATCCTCTTCAAAGGATTGAGAAGAAAAAATGAGATGAAGAATTAAAATACATGTCGTGAGCGCTTCAGTAACATGAACTATTATCGTTCCCCGACAGATTACTTCCACTGTGCTGTATACTCATGAAATTTCTGATTTTTCCATGAAATGAAAACCGAGCAAGAGCAGTAACGTCCTTTTCTTTCTCCTCACTTGGTGTGAGGTGGAGACCAAGATACGGACCACAGGCTGTTCCCCTCCGACAACCTGAGCACTGGGCAGGGGGTGCTGGGGGATGTGTGTGTGGCCATTGGGCCCCACTGCTGCCTCTGTCACAGGTCACCTGCCAGCCTCAGAAACATGGGCACTTTTGCCCTGAGGACTCAATTCTACATCCATTTATTTTTCTAGAAGATAAACTCAGACATCAGCATGGAGTTAGCAGCTGGCGAGAACCCCATTCTACACAAGCATCTCATTTGACTCTCACAGGAATCCCCCAAGTCGTTCCCGTTGTCATCTCTACCTCATAGAACAGGAAACGGACTCGTGGAGCTGCCAGGAAAACACCCACAGGACCAGCACTGTGGTAAAGCAGATTAAGCCGCTGCCTGCAACACCAGCATCCCATATGGGCACGGGTTCATATCCCAGCTGTTCCACTTCCGACCCAGTGCCCTGCTTATGCACCCGGGAAAGCAGCAGGGGACGACTCAAGTGTGTGGGCCCTTGCACCCATGTGGGAGACCTGGATAAATCTCCTGGCACCTGGCTTTGTTCTGGCATACCTCTGGCTGTTGCAGCTGTTTGGGGAGTGAACCAATGGATGGACGATTGATATCTCTCTCTCACTTTCTCTGTAATTCTGTGTTTCAAATAAGTAAAATAAAGCTTAAAAAGAAAAAAACCCCACCAGGTGCATCCGTTACAAAGGGGTGGAGACTGAACTGAACCTAGGTGCTCTCATTCTGGACCTGGGCTTCACCGCTGCCCAGTGGCCTCCTCCCCTCATGACATCTGTGCCCCCCAAAGTGCATTGGGACCATGAGCTCAAGGAACCAGCCAGGCCATCCCTGCCATACAGGCGCTTCTCTGTTCCAACCCTTTAAAACAAATGAACAAAGATTTATTTATTTATTTACTTGAAAGGCAGAGTTACAGAGAGGCAGAGGCAGAGACAGAGAGAGAGAGAGAGAGAAGTGAGATATCTTCCATCCTCTGGTTCACTCCTCAAATGGCTGCAATCGCCAGGGCTGGCCAGGCTGAAGCCAGGAGCCAGGAGCTTCCTCTGGGTCTCCCACGTGGGTACAGGGGCCTCAGCACTTGGGCCATCTTTTACTACTTTCCCAGGCCATTAGCAAGGAGCCGGGTTGGAAGTAGAGCCACTGGGACTCGAACCAGTGCCCATATGGGATGCTGGCATATGGGCAGCATCCTGCTCAACCACAATGCTGGCCCCTGGCCTCTGTTGAATAGTGCATTTTTCAACCTTCATTCCTGCCTGTGGCTATCATTTTGCAGGAGGAATCATAATTGTAAAAGAGGCTTAGCAAAGTTGAATGGATTCAGAAGTGTGACCGGTGTTAAGCTTGGGGTGAGATGAAAGAGAAGTCAAGGCACTCAAGCTAACAGACTTGTTGCAATGCCCTTGCTTAAGGCCTGCAAGATTCCAGCGTGAAGGCTGGAGGAAAAGACCCTGCTGCAAAAAGGGGCAGGCATGTACTTCCTCTCTCCACCAGATGGGGCGCTCTTGCTCCTGGACTTCCCAGAGCCCTTGCCCATACTGCCGTCCTGCCGTGGCTCAAAGATGCCGGCCTTACCTGCAAGAAAGCCAGGACCAGTCTTTGAATAAACACATTGCACATGCGTACTTGGAACCCCTGGGTGGAATCAGGCTTGGGAGTGGGGCTGAAAAAGGAAGAATTTCATTTTTCCACGTAGTGCTTGTCTCGCAGCAAATCCCAGTGGTGTTCGAGGTCTCCCTTGTGCCTGGGCAAGTTCATGGACGTGCCGTTGCTTCCCTTAGGGGACGACTCCAGGGAATATTTCTCTGATTTGCTTCAAGTTCTTCCTGCAGGAGAGATTCTGAATGATGCTTACAGGATCGCTTACGCGAGGTTTTGTCTCTGGAGTCTGGTGCTCTGCTATCTGTTTTGGAGCAATTGTAGGTTTTTTTTTTTTTTTTTAACAGCTTTTTTCTTCTGAACAATTGTTTATCCTATGGAGTTCCCACGTGCAGGCAGGATGGGTGTTAATAAGGCTGCAAAAGTTATTGTGGAAAACCACTTGGCCCCAGGCTGTCGTTTCCAACATGCTAAGACACAGAGAAGAATGCCAGCCTGGGTGCTGGCGAGATGACCTGCCAGGCTCTGCCCTGCCTGGGGGAAGGGCTGTTTCCTTCCTTCCCTTCCTTCCTCAGGGCCACAAGTCTGAGAGCTGAGTGAGATGTCAGCCGCAAGAGGCGGATTCTGTGTAATGCTTCATATGCAGTCTTGAAGACTAGAAGCCTTTAGCATAATCAGACATGTAAGTAGTCTCGTGACCCAACAAGGAAAACCAGGAGCCCAAGAAAGACTGGAACAAGATGTGACAAGCCTCCTATAAATTACTTGTAACTCCATTCTGATTCACAGTAAGGGTCAGCGTAGCCTCCCAGCCCTAGGCTGCAGCGGGTTAAGGGAGAGTACTTGGGTGTGTTTGTTTGTTTTGCCTCCTACTAGGACGAGGACAAGCCAAATGGAGGCCTTCGTGAGGGAGATCCCTGCAGATAAAATGATTCTTCAAGGCCAAATGGTCTTTTGGCTGAAGGGCCCAGAGATTTGGTAACCAGCGTTGGACCGTAACCAAGGAAGAGGCCGGGAAAAAGTTGAGGCGTTGGCTGCCTGGGAAGACTGTTCTGGGAGTGACGGTCCGTTCCCTTCTCTGTCTTGGCCTCACTCATTGTAGATTGTTCCGGGAAATGAGGTTGTGACAGTCCTGCTTTCCCCTCAGAATAGGGTTGGTGGCCACCTACTTCAAAACGACCTACCCCTTAGTGAAATGCACCTCCCAGGTCTTCCCCAGGCCCAGTAAATCAGAACAGCAGTGGTGTAGCTGGGGAATCTTCTAGAAAATACTCCCTGGGACTTTTTGTATTCAACAGATTGAAAACCACCTTGGAAGCCCAACAGGTGGATTCTTGCTTGGACTCTGGTACAGTCTAAACTTTCTTTTGATTCTGTTGGAGAAGGCTCCAGACTGGACCTATGGAGGCAAGAATTTGACGCCCTGGAATTCAAGAGTTCAAATAATGAATTAACTGGTGGTTACTGCACACTTTTGTCTGCACAGCAATGCCAGTTGTGCCTGTTGACAGGCACTCAAGCTGAGTGGCAGTTTCTCACCCTCATAGAACTTTTGCTCTACGAAACCCTGAGAAGTAACATACAATTAAGGGCTGGATTCCCTGGTGTGAATGTCAGCTGTTAGGTGGAAACTGAGGCCTGGCATGGTCAGAGGAATCTTTCTGGCAGACATGGGCAGTAGGCTGGATTGTGAGCACCTGGTAGACCTGGGACCTCATGGAAGAGAGGAGGATGTTCTTGGCAAGGTTAAGGGGAGTAGAAGGGCTGGAATTCTGATGAGACAAGGAGTTATTGGAGCCACCGGGGCTGTTGTGTAGCAGGTACAATGCTTTTCCTTAGTTCTTGCAGGGCCAGGAGAATTATCACTTCCGTGAGTGACTGAAGCTGAGTGGAGAGAATGATGACCAGTCAGACACAAGTGGATCCGAGCATAGTTTCTATGATGGGCCAGAGTGGGCAGGCAGTTCTGGGGCTGCCAGCCCCTGGATGACAAGGGCCAGGGGCTCCAAAGCAGTCCAAGGTGGCTGGAGCCACATACAGAGTTGAGTCAAGGTCATGGGCTGTGGGCTGTCCCGTGGAGGGGGCCAGGACAGGAGGCCAAAACAGACATTGAAGCTAGCAAGAAAGGGAAGACTTGGCACTGTAGAGTCTGTGGAATCAGTCAGATTATCCATGGTAAACGAGGCTCATGGGATATGTTCTTTGGAAATTTCAACAAAAAGTCATTGCCAGACCTTAAAGGGCCAACTGCCCACTGCAAGGACTAGCACTGCAGCAGGCACAGTCAGGCTTGACTCTCATCTTCCTCCCTGTGGCACACTAGCAGGTCCCATCCTCCATCTGCCCAGTGCTGAGTGTAAAAGGGCGCTAGCCTGGGTGTGCATCGTGACTTCCGCAAAGTTGCGGTGCTCCACTTCCTCGTGATGCCCACCAGTCTGCAAAGGAGGAAATCCATGTCAGGGAGGGGAGGAGGTTCAAGTAATGGAAAGGAGTTCTAGAGCATAGCTCAGGATGGCAGGGAGCGTTTGTCCCTGGTGCCACCTCCCATTGTTTCATGGTGATTGGTTGCCTGAGGTTCTGGGTCTAGTCTGGGTTCTGCCAAGAAAGAAAGTATTGATTGATTAGTGACAGGTGGTAGGCACGAGTGAGTGATGGCACCCCTACCACTTGTTGGCCATGTCTGAGTCATTCTGACCTCCTATGTAAGGAGGCCCAAAGTGTGTGACCCTTGGTCCCAGGTCTAAGGCGGAGATCTATCCAGCACTGGGTCTCAGGTCTCCTGACCCCTGATCTGCTGTTTTGCCTTTGGATTACATGGTTTTCCTAGCCTCCTGCTCAGCATGGGTCTGTCACACTGACTTCATTTTCCCAGCCCCACCCTTGGCTGCTCTTAGACTTTGCATTAAGAACTTGGCCACAGAACTGGTTTGCACAATGGCTAAGCTTGTTTTGCATGTGATCAGGACTCTTGGGGATGAATTCTAGGAAGAGAAATTGCAGATTGATTCAGGATTCCCAAGTGCTGGAAAATGCAATTAGGCAGGGGACTAGCAGAGAGAGAAGTGGCAGGGGACTAATGAGGAAATGAGATAAACAAGGGAAGGTTCCGGATGGGGTGGTGAGAGTGTCACTACTTTTGCAGAATGGAAGATGCAGACCCTGAGGTTGGAGCTGTGAGCTGCTCACAGTGGTGGGTGGGCTACCCTGGGGAGGAGGACGCCTACTGAGCGGTGCTGGGAAGGGGATCATGGGACCACAGGGACACAAGGGCAATGGGGCTGCTCAAAGCCTGGCTCGGCTGGCCCAAGTGGCACGCAACCAGTGTGAGCCCCGAAAGCCAGCTGCGCTGTCAGCTTGTCGCCCTCACGGTCACCCTGGGGGTGGCCGTTAACCCAGTCAACCCAGAAATTGGAAGCAAGTTGAGTCTCAGAATGGTTAATGAACTCATCCAGGTCGGCAAGTGGTGGCTCACCTTACAGCTTTCAAATTCTATTCCTCTTCCCCGGTGTGACAATATCCCCTTAAGCAACCTGCTGTTTAAGAGAAGCTAGTCGGTTTTCTCTCTCTGCTTACTGTACTGTTCTCTGATAGAAAACAGTGAGGTTCCAGCATAGGGAATGTTACCCAAGCTCCCTTCCTCATGCCTCAAGCAGCGACCAGCTCTGTGAGCTCTCTCTCCTTGTGGTGCACACGAGGTGGATTCCAGAATCAACTTGATGATACAAGAGAATGTTTGGAACTTTGCGCCTGTCACTTCTGTGATCAAACCTCCCCTCCTCTCTCGCCTGCTTTTTGCCAAATGAACCAGTGGTAACCTATTGGGAAAAATGTGCAGCCCGCTGAGTCCAGCCTGTCCTCAATTGCTCCGGTGTTCTGAAGCATGAAATGTTGTTATTTGAATCTGTTCGAAGAGGTTTCTAGCCCGTACTCAGGCAGGGCCTCAGGGTAAGCAGAGCTCAGCTCGGCTGCTGGCTGGGCCAGGCTAATCACAGGGTACCATGGCTCCTTTTACTACCAGCTTCAGGAATGAAACCTACACTTCTGGAGCCTGGCTGGAAACCACAGAGGCTTTCTGGTGCCAGGCAGGAGCTGTGCCCTCGGGGGCCATCTGCAGAGGTGGCGTGGCCACTCGCGGGCATTCCAACCAAGCCGACTGGTTTAAGCTACCTTTGGCTGCTGGCCAGGAAGCCAGAGTGCACAGGAGGCTGGGGAAGAGTGACCCCTGCAGCCTCTCTTGTGCCCGCAGCTCTCCCCCCATCTAATTTAATTTAGTCAGTGTCACAGCCACCGCGGGGGCTGTGGAGGGCCCAGCAGTCTCCTTGGACACCTGGGAAGCCCAGGACAGGGCCCTGTCAAGTGCCCGGCCCCAGGTTGCATTGTATCCCTGGTGTTTTAAAATGAAAACCCAGCTTCTTCATTTCTATGGAAGTGACTACTTAAGTGAATAAAAACAATCAGATGACTGTTTTAATTACCTCCCTCCTTTCTGGGGAGAGATCATTATAACACAAATGAAAAAAAAAAAAAAGAAATCTTAATACTTTCCTGCTTTCTTTTTTTTTTTATGAGAACAGAGCCAAATGATGCTAACCTAAAACACTTAACTATGCCCTGGCATTTCAATAGTTCCTACTGTCTTGCTTTAAAGACTTTTGCAAGTGCTATATATTTTCACTTTTAAAACACTGAATCCAAAAGTCTTTGCTATTCTGACTTTTAAAAACATTACATGCACATTTACTGAAAAAGAAATAGAATACTAAATGGCTCATAATAGAAAACTTCGAAATTACTTCAAAAGTAGAAAACAAATTTCATCCTAAAGTAAAAATTCAAAAATAACTATTTACATTCTTGTACTTCTTCAGTCTTTTTTTCTAGGCCTACATATGTTTCTTTAAACAAAATTAGAATTTTGCAGTATGTAGTTTTGATGGCCTAATTTTGTTTCACTGAACATTATGTCATTCTGTATCTGTAATAGTAAGATAAAAGTGCATTATTATATTGAATTGACAAAATTGAATATATATGATATAGAGTGTGATGTTTTGCTATCTGTGATATTGTGAAACAATTTGAGTTAATTTACATATTCATCACGTTACATCCTTGTGTTTTAGTAAGGAGAACGTTTAGAATCCGCTCTATCAGTAACTTTCAAGCACACAGCAGGTTATGGGTAACCACAGTCACCGTGTGGTATGACAGATCTCTGGAACTGAGTCCTGTCTGACCAAAACTCGGTGCACTTGGACTTGCGTCTCCCCACTTCCCCTTGGCCCACACAACCATCTTGCTCTCAGCTTCAACCGAGTTCAACAACTCTGATTGTTTTGAGCACTCTGTCTGAAAAGGCACCTTCCTTCCTCCCCCTTAGTGCGCAGGACAGCTTCTCTTCCAAGTCAGCCTCCTTATTTCTCCTACAGTTTCTCACTGTGCACCTGCTCTCTCTCCCTCTCTCCCTCTCTCCCTCTCTCCCTCTCTCTTCTCTCCTACTCCATTCTCCCCCTCTCTCATTGTTTTAATCATTAGCTGGAGTTTTAGTTCCAAGTCTCAATAAGGATCTTTAAGGAATCCTCATTTTCGGAACTATAACAAAATGGTTGCATGGCCAAATCAACAGAAATTTATTTTCCCACAGGTCTTGAGATTGAAAGTCTGAGGTCAAGGTGCCAGCTTGCAGACGGTCACCATCTGGCGGTGTCCTCAGGTGGCAGATGGAGAGAACCAAAAACTCAACTACCCTGGGATCTCTTCCGATAAAGGCACTAATCCTTATCTTGGGAACCCCATTGTCATGCCCTCCTCTAAACTGAATTATCTCCCAAAGTCTCTGTCACCCAGTACCCCCACACTGGGGATGTCGACCTGTGGATTCGCAATTCCATCCTTAGCCCTGACTGTCCCTTAACTAGTTGTGTTTCTCAAGAGTTTACCCTTGGTTCTCCCCTCTTCATAGGCTCCATTTTCCCATGGCTTCAGAAACCCTCCATGTGTTAATGATTCTTAATTCTATACTGTATATATATGTACACACACAGAAAAAACTTTACATGCTTTTCTACATGTAAAAGTCATTTTATCTTTTTACCAAGTTTTTGTATAGCTTCATTGTTATATTTCATGCCTAGTGTTAAAGATTCTAACTTATTTCACTATTTCCTTATTACTGAGTGCTTAGATTATTCCTGAATTGAGGACATTATATATAATACTGCAACATATATTTTCAAATGGATTTTTTTGTTGTTCATGTTAATATTTTCTCTTTAGGGTAAGTTATCAAGAGTCAAAAACTCTCAAAATGTCCAAGAGATTAAATATTTTATGGTGTTTGATATACAGTTCCCTCATTTGAATTATATGGACCAAAAGGGCATTCAAACAATTTAAAAGATGTTTTTCTTACACATGCAGATTTTTAAAAAATATATACTTATTTATTGGAAAGGCAGAGAGAGAGAGCAAGAGAGATATCTTCCATCGACTGGATAACTCTCTAAATGACCACAAGGACTGGGGCTGAGCCCGGCTAAAGCCAGGAACCAGAAGCTTCATCTAGGGTCTCCCACGTGGGTAGCAGGCAGCTGGATCTGAAGTGGAGAAGCTGGGACTTGAACCAATGCCCATAAGGGATGTTGATGTCGCAGGCCGTAGCTTAACATGCTGCATCAAAATGCCAGTCCCACACCCAACTTTTTAAGAAAAGTGGGCCCTCAACTTTTTGCTGATACTACAATCATTGATTATTTCACTCTCGTGTTTTCTTAGGAGGTAGAGCCTCCCATTAACCGGCGACCAGCTCTGGACCTGCACTAGGCTCAGAAGCTGAAAGCAACTCTGCATATGGTTGGGGTGTGAAGGAAGCAATCGTAACTGGAAACTTGGGAGAGATTGTGCTCATCAAATCCCTCCCTACCCAGTGGTGCAAAATGGCCCAATCCAAGCCTCTGTTGAGAAGGATATATAAGTATGAGATGATCAAAGAGAAGGCCAACCGCTCGGCTTATAGCTGTTGTGTTGTCTGGAGCTGTAGTGAGCAAATGACGCTGGTTATTTATGAATCTGGCTGCATGCTGCACATCCACGCGTACCTCTGCTGCTCACGGATAATGCCTCCTTTTGCTGGGAGTTTCCTTGCTTCTTCCCAATCCAATTTTATGTTTGTTAATAATTTGTGCAGGGGCAGAGGTTGGCATAGCTGTTAAGATGCCACTTGGGATGCCCGTATCCCATGTTGGAGTCCCTGGGTTCAAGTCCAGCTCCACTCTGATTCCAGCTACTTGTTAATGTAAGCCCTGGGAGGTAGCAGGTGATGGTTCAAGTACTCAGGTCCCTGTCACTCATGTGCAAGACCTGGATTGAGTTCTGGGCTCTTGGCTTCTGCCTGCCCCAGTCTTGGTTGTTGTGGGTGTTTGAGGAGTAAATCAGTGGATGGAAGAGCTCCCATCATCTGTTTCTCTGTCTCTGTCTTTCAAATAAAATGGAAATTAGTAAAGAAAAGTGGTGCCCATATCCTAAAGGACTTGATTAGCAGGGCCAGATTGATAACTGCTTTCTAGAAGTGACTTCACCCTTGACCATCCCACCAGCAGCAGCAGGCTCACTGCACCTTCATCAGTTTTGGGGGTTATCAGAAAAGCTTTGGGAGAGGCGTTCGGTTCGCCATGGTACCATTATAAAATTGTACTCAGTGTTGATTTGATTGTCATTAGAAAACTTCAGTGCTCGGATGATCCTTACTTACTTTTAAACCAAGTTCACCAATAGAGTGTGAAAAATGGCCTTTACCTCTGAGTGATGATAATATTTTTCATTTACTGAGAGTTGCTCTAACATTAACCTCAAATTATTCACCAGGGAAATCAGATTTACTGTAGGCACAGAAACCGTAGGCTTAGGGATTTGAGGAACTGGATTGTAAACTGGAACCTTTCATTTCTTTTCTGTTGCCGGATTTACATGTTGTGGTGGCCGACTTGCATGCTTTGATGTTCATATGTAGTGCTGATCCCTTTAGCCATCGGTGAAATAAACGAAACAGGAACACGACAGTAGCACCTATAGGAGACAGGATTTTAAGAAGGACCACAGAGAATTATACCCTTCGGCACTGGGGGAGCTTGTGTGTTGCTTTTAGCAAATAGAATAAGGCAACAGGTAAAAGACAGTCGCCTCCTGGTGAAGACTCCATTGTAGCAGACTGGAGAGAGATTCTCCTCCTGGCCTTGAGACAGCCCTGTGGCATGGGGGACCCCTGGCCAGGAGCCAGCAAGAAAGCCAGGACTTCAGTCCAAAAGTGCAACTGAAATCTGGGGAAACGGTGTACCTAAGAAAGAGGACCCCAAACTCAAGAAAAGAATGTAGATGGGCCAACCTTTGGACTGCAGCCTGTGCGGCCTGGGCAGAGCAGAGAAGGCGTGCCTCGGCTCCTGATCACAGAACCTGTGAGATAATAAATGGACGCCATTTGTAGCCACTAAGTTGGCGGCCATCTGTGATACAGTGACAGAAATTTAATACAGTCACCTCCTCAGAGTGGAAGGTGAGACGTTGGGTTCAAATCCTCGCTCTGCTACTTATTAGCTGTACAGCCATGACCAGTTACTTAGATTCTCTGAGTCTTTACCTTCACTGTAAAATAAGAATAAAAATACCCCCTACTCCAGTGTGATACGGATGGGATGAAGCGATGTGGGCCCGTCACTGAGGAGGGTACCTCACACATAAAAATTATCAGTAAATGTTCTACATTATTGCTGCAGATTGGATATTTTTAGTTCCATAATTGTAAACATTTTTGATTTTTTTCCTCTATGTACCCTATGTTGTGAATATTTTTGTCTGTCACATTAACCAACTGAAAAAAAAGTAGGTAGTCAAAACTAAATACTGCAAAATATTAACTTTGTTTCAAGAAATGTGTGCAGGCCTAGAAAAAAAGACTGGAGAAGTACAAGAATGTACATAGTTATTTCTGAATTTTTGCTTTAGGGAGAAACAGAGAAAGAGAGAGAGAGTGCTTTCATCCCCTAGTTCATGGCCCCAATGGCTGCAACAGCCAGGTCTGGGCCAGGCCAAAGCCAGAAGTCACAAAATCCATGTGGGTTCTCAGGCACATTAGCAGGGAGCTGGATTGGAAGTGGAGCAGCTCTGATATGGGATGCAGGCATTGTTAGCGATGGCTTGTTTTAAAATTCAGGCATATGTTTATCTGATTGTCTCCCATGGTAACATTCCATTTAGGAAAAGGAAAAGTTCTGCTTTGTGGGTCAGACATTTTCATTTCAGCATCTTATTTATTATTCTTCTTGCAAAGAAGCAAGCAAAAAGGAAGGGTGTTGGTATAGTAATTACATTTCCCACCGCGGGGCAACACCTGTGTCACTTTTCTTAGTAGCATCAGAACAGATTTAGCGTGAAACCCCTGTGGGAGAGCAAATGCAAGAGGTGGTTATGTGGCTTAGAACACACATGTTGGGCACAGCGGAAAGGAGGCCACACTGGCCCACGGGGTAGGGAGATACACATCTAGAGAAAATGATGTTTGAGACGTCTTTCAAGATACCACCCCAGTGCAATCCACAAACATAATTATAGCATTCCCGCTTGTTTTGCAGGTACGTCATCCTTCTGTCCTGTCCAGAGAACACTCATCTCTTTGATAGGATAATTCTCATTTACTCACAGTGTGGCTGCGATTCCCACCCATAAACCTGCATAATTAGAGACCCAAGGAGAGCCACATTCCAGGCCGCAGTCTCCCAGGAACTCTCATCCGCCTCCTGCTTCCCTGAACCCCAATTCGTGTCTTCTCCCTTTCCGCATTCTGCTCAGGCCCCTGGCACTCCCGCTCAAGACGGCACTCTTTCTAGAACTTTCTTGAGACCCACACTTCCATCTAAATGCTTTGTGGCTTGAGTTCTGGTAAACAATGAAAGGCATGTGTGGACTTGTGGGCACAGTGAGGCTTTGCCTTTGTGATTTTTCTCAGTGGGAAGCCTGGGGAGACTGGCTCAGGTCCAAGCTCAGGATCTCCCTTTGTTCCGAAGATAGTGATGATCACAGAGCCAGTTACTGGCCTCCCCGCGGGCACTCAGAGGCAGCCAGCCTGATGCGCTCATGGTCCTTTTGCCTTTCATTTGAAAACAACATGTAGGGGCAGCAGAGGCTTGGTCAAGATAACTTTCAAAGGAGAATTTTTGAATTTAATGATGTTTAATAATAATATAGTTAGTTCATTTGCCTGCCGTATTGCAGTGTGCGTGCTACTTTCACATGTGTCATGTAGTACATGAAACATTGGGCCCATGCTCATGACTGCACAAGTATGAAAGCAAATGTTTCTCGGATTTCCACTGAACGTGTGGCGGGGGGTGAGTCTTGGGTGTAGTGGTTAAGTTTTCACTTGGAACGCCCACATCCTGGAATGGAGTGCCTGGGTTCGAGCCTGGCTCTGCTCCTGTTCCGGCTAATGTGAGCCCAAGGGGGACAGGCAGCAGGTGATGACCTAAGTAGTTGAGTCCCTGTCACCCACATGAGAAACTTGATTGAGTTCCTGCCTCCTGACTTCAGCCTGGCCTAGCTCCAATTGTTCCAAGCATTTGGGAGTTGAACCAGTAGATGGGAGATACCTTTCTCTCTCTCCTAAATCAATTAGATAAATAAATTTTGAAAATGAGAAAGTATGACAGGGACTGATTATTTGCCTTTAGCTCAATTACGAGTGCCATCTTACTCTCAAGCTTTTCAGCATAGACTAAGTCCTGTCTTAATCTGGGGGCCCTGCAAAGCCCCCTGTCCTTCCTGAAGCTGTCACTGGGGCTCATGGCCACAGCCCTGGGAGTTTGCTTTGTAAGGAGGAGCCTCGTTACTCCTGTGTGCAGGTCATTCTTTACTGTGGATTTGTACCTGGCAGGCTGTCAGAGTGAGAGCCAAGTGCAGGTGGGCTGGCTAAGGGACACGGCTTCCTCTTCGTTTCTGCCACAACTTGCATCGCACACCGACCCCCAGGACTGTTGGAGGAAGTCTTGGTATGTGGAAAATACAGAGAGACTTCGCAAAGTGCTGAGGACAAGCAAAGATTTTTCTGAACTAACAGATGAGAAGGAGGATAAAAAATATTGAAAGGGAAGCTGGATCGCTAAGTTGGAAGTGAGGATAGATGTGCTGTCATTTCCCCTGAAGTCTTCAAAATATGGCGATGTCCTTTATGCCTGAAGTCCCTGGTGGGCTATGCTGGCAAAAAAAGGCACAGAATGCATCATTTTGACCAAAAAATCCAAACCCTTTTATTGGATATGATGTACACAGAGAGAGGTATGTCGTGTGCAGGTATGAGTTGCGTGTGCATGTGTGGGCACGTTTTCTACTTCTATTTTCTGTAAATGCCTAGGAACGGTGACCATCGCAGATGTGGTCTGGAAATATCACTTCTCAGAAAGGAAACTAGAGGAATGTCTAGTTCTAGTTTTTGATTGGGAAATGTACAAGTTGTATCTGGAATATCCTTGTCAAACAGCAAGGCAGCTGTTGCAGACTGCCAGGGTCATGCCCAAAACACACAGAGGTCAACTCGTGAGCCTTCTATTGGTCAAAAGGGAAAACTAGAGCTTCAACAAATAGGACCATTGTAATCATTTGAAACCCATCAAATAAGTTGAGATCCGTGACTCTATACTGATACTGTAAACGGTGATCTCCGTCATAGCGTGATACAGAATAAATTAGTTTTTATGAAAGTTGGTTGATAAAGGGAACAAACCAAACATTTATCCTAATCTTCTAGATGGAGACATTGCTTAGCAACCGAACAGTAGATGAAGGAATGCATATCTTTATGAGTGTGTTCCAAGGGATGAATTAATAAATGGAAAAAATACGAAAGAAACAGAAGACCACCCTTTTGCAATGCTCACTGAATGAAGAGATCTTGGCATTGAGCAGCCACAGCTGCTCTCATCATAGAAAGGGAGACAAGCAGACTTTGCATGCCTCATGTGGAGGAACACGTCACCACCTCGCCTCTTGCCAGGCAACCCAACCTGAGGCTGACCTGTTCTCCGGATCCAGCCCCCATCTGCAGGAAATGAACCACATGTGGGACACGGTGAACTGCACTGTGAGTACACAGTCGGCGAGGCCAGATGGCAGGGAGTCTACAGGTTAAACTCCTAGATAAGTGGCAGGAAGAAGAGAGGTGGGATGGGGGAGCCTGTGGAATATGACACATCCAATGTACAAGAAGGTAGGGTTGCACTATAGTGTTTGGGAATACACACAGGTAATAAAACTGCAAAGAAACATGAAGATATGGTTCTTTTATTTGCTGATTTAATTGTACATATTTATGCAGTGCTATGTGATAATTTGATGTATGTATTCATTATGTGATGATAAAATCAAGTTAGTTGGCATTTTTATCCCTTAAACAATTTTTTTTTTTTTTGACAGGCAGAGTGCACAGTGAGAGAGAGAGACAGAGAGAAAGGTCTTCCTTTTGCCGTTGGTTCACCCTCCAATGGCCGCCGCGGCTGGTGCACCGCACTGATCCGAAGGCAGGAGCCAGGTGCTTCTCCTGGTCTCCCATGTGGTGCAGGGCCCAAGCACTTGGGCCATCCTCCACTGCACTCCCAGGCCATAGAAGAGAGCTGGACTGGAAGAGGGGCAACCGGGACAGAATCCAGCACCCCGACCGGGACTAGAACCTGGTGTGCCGGCGCCGCAAGGCGGAGGATTAGCCTATTGAGCCACAGTGCCGGCCTCCTTAAACAATTTTTTAAAAAGGCTATTATGAAAAGAGAAGAGAGAAGAGAGAAGAGAGAGAGAGAGAGTTTTAATTTTCTAGTTCACTCCCCAAGTGCACACCATGCCAAAACCAGGAGCCAGGGACTCCATCCAGGTCTCCCATGTGGCTGCTAAGAATGATTATTTTATTTTATTTTTTATTTTTTTATTTTTTATTTTATTTTTGACAGGCAGAGTGGACAGTGAGAGAGAGAGAGAGAGAGAGAGAGAAAGATCTTCCTTTGCTGTTGGTTCACCCTCCAATGGCCGCCGCGGCCAGCGTACTGAGGCCAGCGCACCGCGCTGATCCAAAGGCAGGAGCCAGGTGCTTCTCCTGGTCTCCCATGGGGTGCAGGGCCCAAGGACCTGGGCCATCCTCCACTGCACTCCCAGGCCACAGCAGAGAGCTGGCCTGGAAGAGGGGCAACCGGGACAGAATCCGGCACCCCGACCGGGACTAGAACCCGGTATGCCGGCGCCGCATACCTAGTGAGCCGTGGCGCTGGCCTATTTTATTTTATTTTTTTGAAAAGCAGAGTTACAGAGTGGCAGAGGAAGAGAGAAAGAAAGATCCTCTATCCACTGGTTCACTCCCCAAATGGCTGCAATAGCTGGAGCTGGGCCAGTTTGAATCCAGGAGCCAGGAGCTTCCTCCAGTTCTCCCATGTGGTTGCAAGGGCCCAAGTACTTGTGTCATCTTCCACAGCTTTCCCAGGTGCATTAACAGGGAGCTGTACTGGAAGTGGAGCAGCCAGGACACAATCCGGCGCCCATGTGGGATACTGGCACTATAGGCAGTGCTTTCCTCATTATGCCACTGTGCCAGCCCTAAGAATATGATTGCTTTAAAAGTGAGGGGGGCCGGCGCCGCGGCTCACTAGGCTAATCCTCCGCCTTGTGGCGCCGGCACACCGGGTTCTAGTCCTGGTCGGGGTGCCGGATTCTGTCCCGGTTGCCCCTCTTCTAGGCCAGCTCTCTGCTGTGGCCCAAGTGCTTGGGCCCTGCACCCCATGGGAGACCAGGAGAAGCACCTGGCTCCTGCCTTTGGATCAGCGCGGTGCGCCGGCCACAGCACACCAGCTGCAGCGGCCACTGTGGGGTGAACCAAAGGCAAAGGAAGACCTTTCTCTCTGTCTCTCTCTCACTGTCCACTCTGCCTGTCAAAAAAAAAAAAAAAAAAAAAAAGGTGGGGGGGAGTGGGGAGTGGAGAGTGGAGAGTTTTGCGAGGAGGAAGGTACATTGCTCGGGATGGGACCCAGCAAGGCACTGAGGCACTGCCAGGGTGCCTGGGGAAATTGTATTTTCTGACCCTGACATGGTTGTTAAAGTGTTTGCTTTACAACATCTCGTGAAACTGTTTTGCAGTCTGTCTTATTTTATAGTGGAAAGTTCTCAGAGAAGGATGAAGAGCAGCAGTTCTTAAGTTTACATTCTAGAAATGCCAAAGTGCCTCCACAGACCAAGTGCAGTTTGTGTCAAGGTGTGGCATAACGGGACTCCAAAGCCCATGAACTCTGGTGCCGCCCTTTCGGGTCTGCGTCTCAGCGTGGCCATTTACCAGCTGTGCAACCCTGGGCAAGTTACTCAGCTTCTCTGGGTCTCAACTGTGAAATGCATGATGTCATGGTTGGAGGTTTAAATCCGGTGGCGCACGCAATGCTGTAGGACACGGCCTGACATACAGCCAGGGCTCAGACACACACACTCTGCTATTGATTTGACTCCTTGCCTTTCTATCTCATTGGTTTTCCTGCTGCATTGTAGCACCCCCTCTTTCTTAGGTCCTGGGGGTGAGGGTAAGGAGAACAGATCCCCACCCGCTCACCCACTCTCATGGGCAGTATCTCCCTCGCCAAGTCCCCAGAGGAGGAATCTGATGAAGCAGGGGGAGGGAAGAGCCCGGTGGGCAGAAGCAGTCTGCTGGGTGCTGAGACAGGAGGAAAAGGGACTTTTGTCATTTGCTGGCGGATTCCTGGTGCCTAGAACAATGCCTGATGCAGAGGGCACTGGTGACGCATGTTGGCGGGAAGAACCCGCAGATCTTTATGCTCATTAGTCAGCCTGAAATGCCCAGGACAGGAAATGCGATGGTGTCAAAGATGGCACTGCATGGAATGACTGTAGGCTGACCATCAAGGTTTTCTGTTTATTTTGAAAGTTTTTATTTATTTTATTTGAGAGGCAGAGACACTGAAAGAACAATCGAGAGAGAGAGAGAGAGAGAGAGTGTGCGTGCACGCTCCTACGTTGGTTCTCTTCCCAAATACCCACAATGCCAAAAGCCATGAATTGGGAACTCAATCCACACCTCCCATATGAGTGTGGCACAAACCCAGCTGCTTGGGTTGTCACCTGCTGTCCCCCAGGGCGCAGGTCAGCAGGAAGCTGGAGGCAGCAACTGAACCCAGGTGCTACGATATGGATGGGAGACCCCCAAAGAATCTAAACTCTACACCCAGCATCCACCCTTTCTGTATATACATTTTTTAAAGATTTATTTATTTTACTTGAAAGTCACAGTTACACAGAGAGAGAGAGAGGAGAGGCAGAGAGAGAGAGAGAAAGGTCTTTCATCCGCTGGTTCACTCTCCAGTTGGTCTCAAAGGTCGGAGTTGCGCCAATCTGAAACCAGGAGCCAGGAGCTTCTTCTGGGTCTCCCACGAGGGTGCAGGGGCCCAAGCACTTGGGCCATCCTCTACTGCTTTCCCAGGCCATAGCAGGGAGCTGGATCAGAAGTGGAGCAGCTGGGACTCAAACCAGCACCCATATGGGATGCTGGCATTGCAGGCGGTGGCTTTACCTGCTACGCCACAGCGCTGCCCCCACCCTTTCTATATTTTTAAAAACGACTTCCTGCTGCAGAGATTTAAGCGTTCTCCAAGCACATTCATTTTAACATGAAGGATGCAGAGTGTTTTAATTTTCTTGTGCAATGAAAGTTTACCTGGTACCTTCTTCATGTGTAGCTTTGGGCTAAGGACCATGGTGGTGTCATGGATTCATTTTTTTTTTTAATCCAACACATGTCCATCGAGGACTACTACAAGTGTTGGGATGTAGCAGTGAGAAAAACAGGTGAAAATCCCTTCTCTCTTGGAACTTACACTGTAATGGAGAGAGGCCATAAAAATATACATAGGCAGTAAATCCTTAAATATTAGAGTGTGATAAGGTACTACCTAACAGGATTTTGAATAAGATGGCTAAGGAGACTCATTGAGCAAGTACTTGGAGAAGGATCAAGGGTTTACTATGTGTATATCTGGGGCAGGAGTTTTCTGAGCCCAGGGACTAGCCAGCACAGAGACCCTGAGGCACACAGGGTGGCCAGCGTGATCTCAGTGACATTGAAGGCAAGACCTTGAAGAGTAACTGTCCAGCTTTTGTCTGCCCCACAGGTCATTTGGGAACTTTGGCTTTGCACTGAGTGAGGCAGAAAGTCATTGGGTGGTCCAGAGTAGGGAGGGAGTGGGACTTGTGCCTAACAGGTCCGCTGGAGGTGCAGGGTTGAGAACAGATTGTAGGAGGGCAGGAGGAGGAGGCTCTCTTGGGAATGCAGACTGTCCTGGTAGCTCAGACTGGGGTGATCAGGGGAGGCGTGAGAAGTGGGTAGATTTAAAGGGACATTTGGCAGGATGTCCTGACACGTTGAAGTGAGATATAAGAGCAGGCGTGGAATTCCTGACTTTAAAGCTTTGGTGTTTTTAGTTTGGTTTCAGACTTTTAAAAAATTGTTGGTTTTTTTCATTTTTGTGTGAGCAACTAATTGAGTTGCTTTCAAGGTGGGAAAATTGTGGCTGGAGTCAATTTGTAGAAGAACCTCCAAGTCTGCCTTTTGGTCGTTGGCGTCTGACCCCCAGGTGGACACCAGTGGACCTCACTGTCTGGAGGTGGGGGCAGCATCTGGCCCGGAGGAGCCCTCGAGGGGCGCGGATGGAGAACAGGAAAAGGCCAAGGTTTGAGCTCCACGGGGCCCAGGGAGACTTGGGGACAAGCGGGAACCAGCGAAGCAGAGAGACGGGGATGACCTGGGGGCTGAAAGGGAAGTCAAAGGAGTGTGGTATCCTGGAAGCCAGAAGCCCATGGCGTGTTGAGGAAGGTGATGAAGAGGGCGAGTGGAATGTTCCAGAAGCTGCTGGTGGGTAGAGTTAGAAGACTGAGAGTAACCATTGGATTTAATAACATAGAGGCCATTTGTGATCCTGACAAGGGCAGGGTTATTAAAACCAGCTTGGACAGTTTTAAGAGAGAAAGAAGAGGAATCGGACATAGTATAAAGGAATAGGGAGTTGCTGGGAACTTTGTCAAAAATTTTTGTGTTTTTTTTTTTTTTTTTTTTTTTTGAGGGGGAAGTGATAAAGGCATTTGTGTGGGATGAGAATCCTCTGGTGGGGGAAGGGATTCCCAATCCCAAGAGAGAGAGGAGAGCTGCTGGAGCAGGTGGGAGGGGCTGTGGGCTCTGCAGGTGAGGGCTGGCGTGAGATGGGCACATGACGGGCAGCCTCCGTGTCAGATGTGGGGCTGCGCGGTGCGGTACCGGGGCCAGCAGGGCCAGCGGTGTGAGTCTGGGGCCTTTTCTGATGGCCGCGGTTTTCTCTGTGAAAGTGCTGGTGGGGGAGAAGACGTCAGAGGCCTGGGGGATGTGGGTGAGGAATTCCAGGGCCATCTGAGAGAGTGGCAGTCCCAGCCCAGGGGAGGAGGCAGAGTTGCGAGGCAGTGCTGAGCCTGCAGGTGCGGGCAAGGTCACTGGATCCAGCCAGGACCCAGTGAGAGAGAGATTCCATCTGCTAGTTCCCTTTCCAAATGGTTGTAATGCTGGGGCTGGGCCAGGCTGTAGCCAGAAGCTTAGAACTTCATCTGGGTCTCCCACGTGGGTGGCAGGGGCCCAAGCATTTGAGCTGTATTCCATTGCTTTCCCAGGCACTTTAGCAGGGAGCTAGATTGGAAGTGGAGCAGCCAGGATTGAAACCAGCACTGATATGGGATGCTGGCGTCATAGGTGGCAGCTTAACCTGCCATTCCACAGCATTGGCTCACAAAATAAAAAAATTAAAAAGAAAAAAACATTCCCATATCACTTCTTCTGTGGGCAGATAGATCACACTCCATTTCAAGGCTTGCTCTGTGTTCATGGCAGAAATCAGTCTGGGCTGGTGCCATTCTCGCACAGGAGTGGGGGCTGTGCCCAAGTTCCTCCCAGCAGGTGAGCCTCAGTGAATCCCTGAGCCCTGGTGTCCTGCAGAGTGGTCCGCAGACGGCAGCATTGGCATCATCTGGCTGCACGCTGGGGCTGGAGGACCTCTGTCACAGCCGAGAGCCACTGGATCAGCCTCTGTGTGTTCACCGCATTCTCAGGTGGCTGGTAGGCTTGTCAGAGTCCAGGAAGTCTTGTGACTTTCTTGTTATTAGCAAGAACAAAGCAGGTGCCTTGAAGGAGAAAAAAGCCAGTGTAAGCAACGGCCCTGGGAAAGATGGTGTGTTACTCAGCAACCTGCAAGTCCCAAGGTCAATGCAGTTTTTTTTTTTTTTTCTCCAACCCTGACAGTGTATGGGACTCATGTGAACTTCATTAAAAAAAATAAAGCAAAGTTCTAACTTGCATGACTCAAAAAACATTTCATTGTTTCTTTAGGGAGAAATAGATCAGAACAGACAAAGTTGATTATACAGAGCAAGGGAAAAAAACAACTCTGAACTTTTAACCTGTGGGAGTTGTCATTAGATCCCGAGAGGCACAGAACTCCAGAATTCAGAACACTCGTTTTCCATGTTGGCTGCACATATATTCGTGTCACCTGGGAGAGCTTTCCAAATAGTCAAAAATACCGATGCTGAGCCCAGCCCCAGATACTCTGAATTAAGTGGCCTGGGGTGACAGCCTGGCACTGTGTAGTTTTTAAAAACTCTCTCAGTGGCCGGCACCATGGCTCACTAGGCTAATCCTCCGCCTGTGGCGCCGGTACCCCAGGCTCTAGACCTGGTTGGGGCACCGGATTCTGTCCCGGTTGCTCCTTTTCCAGTCCAGCTCTCTGCTGTGGCCCGGGAAGGCAGTGGAGGATGGCCCAAGTGCTTGGGCCCTGCACCCTCATGGGAGACCAGGAAGAAGCACCTGGCTCCTGGCTTCAGATCAGCGCAGCGCAGGCCATGGCGGCCATTTGGGGGGTGAACCAAGGGAAGGAAGACCTTTCTCTCTGTCTCTCTCTCTCTCTAACTGCCTGTCAAAAAACAAACAAACAATAAAACCTCTCTCAGTGATTCTAACTGCAGCAAACGTTCAGACATTGGTTGTCCTAAATGCAAGGCACATCGCGATCCATGATTTAAAATCATCTAGTAGCCAAATTAAAAAGGAAGAACAAGCGAAAGCCATTTTAATAAGTGTATCTACCTAAGCAGATCTAACCATGCATACCAAGCATCCTCAGAAAGCTGGTAGGAAATGAGGATCATGACAAAATGATGCATGGGTTGCAATTTTTTTAAATTATGTATTTGAGGCAGAAAGAAAGATGGACAGAGAGAGAAACAGAGACAGTGAGCTCCCATCCGCTGGGTCTTTCCCCAAATAAAACAGTGGTGGCTGGGCCGGGCGGAAGCAGCGGCCTGGAGCTGGGAGCTCAGACCAGGGCTCCCATGTGGGAAGTAGGAGCCCAGTTGTCTGAGCCAGCCATCACCTCTGCCCTCCAAGGTCTGCGTTAGCAGGAGATCCGAGTCAGAAACAGGGAGCAATATCGAACCGAGGATCAATATGATAGGGACACGGACATCCTGAGTGGCTGTCTTAACTACCAGGCTAAATAAATGCCCAACCCTCAAAAATGGTGGCACCCACATGGATTTGTGTTTTAATTCCATTTTCCACGAACTCTTTGAAGTCCCTCCAGGTTACCACTTGGGCATGGAAGTAATATAAAAGAAGGATGTGAGCTCTTTAATGCTTTTCTTGTTGGGGCTGCAAGATACGTATTCTAAGTTCACAGCACATCTGCACTCGCACCAGAGACCTTCCATGGTGAGAGAGCCACACGTGGCTGTGGCTGTTGCAGCGGACGGTGCCGCTGCCGTCTCCACACAGCAGTGCCAGCCTGCGACAGATCCGGCTCTACCCTGGAAAACAAGATGATTGCCCGTTTAAAGTAGAAGAGATGGCTCCGAAGAAAATGAGGTGTAATTCAGTGTTATTTCCTGTTTACAAGCAGCCTCTTAAGGATCACTGTGGACGTTCAATGAAGAGGTAGGATTTGCAACGTGTGCCAGGTATCTTCCCAGAATGGAAATGCTGTCTGGAATTTAAGGGACACAGGCACCTTTCATGATGCTATATTAAGGCTCACAGATAAATACAGCGCTGAGTTTCCCAGTACCCTATGGTATGGATGAGCACTGAGCCTCTGATTTTGACCTAGGAAAATAGAACATAGTCATGGGCAAGTTTTTTCCACTCTCAGATTCAACTAGTTGGGAGTGCAGGCATCGTTGGGATTTCGGTGTGTGGAGAGCTGAGCCAGTGTTGGGGTCAGGGATGAGAGGAGGAGAGACTCCTGCAGCTTGGCTTTCCCCGTCCAATCTTCCTCCTCCCAGAAAAGAAGCGTCACTCACTGCCACTCTCCCAAGCCAGCTGTTGGGTAGAAGAAAGATCTTCCCAGTGTTAACATCAGATTCGTTTCCTAGGACCCAATTTTCACATTTTCTTTTTCCTAAAGAAATGAGGGAAATCACTGAGCTGATGGCGCGCGTTGCTCTGTACCTAGGCCATGCAGCTCCCCGGGGGCTGAGGCGAATGCACAGAGAATCTCAGTGATGGGTGCTGCTTTGCAGGGCTGTGGATTTATCGGGAGCGATGGAGGCACTGCCTTCTGGTGCCGAGTGAAGTGCTGGAGGCGTGGCGGGCAGTGGGTTCCTCTCCCTGCACCCCTGCAACCTTGTCAGCCCCCCCGGCTGCTCACGGTCATGTTTGGAATCCTTGGCACCTGTCACCAACTTGTCCTTGCCTCCTCCCCCATAGGTAGCGCCTCCCCAAAGCTGACCCTGATTTAAGAAAGCACTGGGTGGACAGCATGTATCTTTGGTCCACCAAGCCTCTCCACTTTGAGCCCTTCTCTTACCCTTACCACTTATGCTGCCTTCTTTCCTGAAGGCCCTGGACTGTTCGCTGTCACAAGCCCTTCTAAGCAAGCAGCGGTGAACTTAGTGACTCCAAGGAACGTCCTGTTTACGTCCAAGGGCAAGTGACAGACCTGTCATTCTCCCAGTGCTGTTGTGAAAAAGTAATAAAGCACCATCAGGCATCTGGTGGGGGTGGGGGATTATCTTAAATGTTGGGATGAAATTAGAATCCATGGAACCATGAGAGAACCTTGCCTAGACAATAGTGATGACTTAGTGCTGAGGGCATTATACTCTTGTTGGAGTTATGAACCTGCAATTATGATAGGCTGCCACCAGGGGGCACTTGCAAGCCTTTGTTGTGTGGCCCAACTATTAGGCTTACGGTATTCAGAGAACCAAGTGATTTTTACATTTTTGTTGTTGTTGTTGTTTGATTTTTTTTAGGATTTATTTTGTTTACTTGAAAGGCAGGGTGAGAGAGAGAGATACAGAGAAAGAGAGAGAGAGAGATACAGAGATACAGAGAGAGATTTTCCATCCACTGGTTCACTCCCCAAATGGCAACAATGACCAGGCTGGGCCGGACTGAATCCAGGAGCCAGGAACTTCTTGTGGGTTTCCCACGTGGATGAGGGGCCCAAGCACTCGGGCCATCTTCTGCTGCTTTCCCAGGCCATAGCAGAGAGCTGATCGGAAGTGGAGCAGCTGAGACTCAAACTGGCACCTGTAGGATGCCAGTGCTGCAGACAGCAGATTAACCTGCAGCACCACAGCACCAACCCCTTACTTCTTTAGAAATAAAGAATTTAAACAATATTACCCTAATTAGGTTTATGGATTATTCATCTGAGTAAGTTCTTAAATCAAGGGCTAGGAGATCATTTGCTACCTTCCTCACTGGCCCTGTTTTCATCATTTGGGGTCACTTCATTTATAATCCAAGACACAATACCTGTTCCTTCTCACTTACTCTGATTTCCTATTTGGGAACCATGCTCTTTATTAGGGCGAAGGAGAACTTCAAGACAGGATTTCCACAATTTCTGTAGCCCAACAGTAACTCATACCTTCTCTTTTCCTTTTCTATTGCTACATTAAATGGAAGGAGCTTCATTGTGTGTTAAATGTGGAGAATATTCTCCTTAATTGACTATGAAGAAGAACTGCATGAATCCTTGTTTTAAAAAATGCAGTAATTTTGGTTGTGAGAAGTTAGAAGGACTTCTTGGGCCAGATCACTTAGAAGTTGCTCATTAAGAAAAGACTGACACATTGGAGCTGGAGCTGTGGCTTAGTGGGTTAAGCTACGGCCCTCAGCACCAGCATCCCATATGGGTGCCAGCTTGAGTCCTGGTTGCTCCACTTCCAGTACAGCTCCCTGCTAATGTGCCTGGGAAAGTAGCAGAGGATGGCCCAGTGCTGGGCCCCTGCACCCATGTGAGAGACCTGGAAGAAGCTCCTGGCTCCTGGCTTCAGCCTGGCCCATCAGGGGTCATTGAGGCTGCTTGGGGAGTGTACCAATGGATGAAAGATATCTTCTCTCTCTCTTTTTTTTTTTTTTTTTTTTTTTTTTTTTTTTTTTTTTTTTTTTTTGACAGGCAGAGTGGACAGTGAGAGAGACAGAGAGAGAAAGGTCTTCCTTTGCCGTTGGTTCACCCTCCAATGGCCGCCGCTGCAGCCGGCGCACCGCGCTGATCCGATGGCAGGAGCCAGGATCCAGGTGCTTTTCCTGGTCTCCCATGGGGTGCAGGGCCCAAGCACCTGGGCCATCCTCCACTGCACTCCCTGGCCATAGCAGAGAGCTGGCCTGGAAGAGGGGCAACCGGGACAGAATCCGGCGCCCCAACCGGGACTAGAACCCGGTGTGCCGGCGCCGCAAGGTGGAGGATTAGCCTATTGAGCCACGGCGCCGGCCCTTCTCTCTCTCTTAAAAAAAGTCTGACACTAGTAGGACAAAATATGTGTGACTTACTCTGTGTGAAAGTACGCAGGTGGGGGTCATCCTGCCCACGAGCCATATAATGCAGGTGGAGTCATTTGGTCTGGCCCTGCGAAGGCATCCACAGGCAGGACATAAAGTCTAATAAACGTTCAGCATGCTAATTTTTAACTTGATTTTGTATGGCTTGTGAATGATGTTATAAATATCCAAGTGGCCTTTGGAAGACGACAAGACTCCCTGGCCATACTTTACAGTGTTCCCTTTGTTTAAAGATGAGGTATAAATCCTGTGGTCTAACGTGAGTTACTGCAGGCCATCCATAAGTGCATTAATTTAAATTCACGCTGACATGACAGTAACGGCATGTTAGGAAGAAGTCTTAGGGTTTCACTCAGGAGGTTGTGCTTAGTTTGGCAGGCCATAGAGAGCCACAGGTAAGGGGGTTTCACTCAGGGAAATGGGAAGTAGGAAAAAGATTCAAAAGCTTGCTGGAGACAACACCCACAGGCCCAGGCTGCAGAGCAGATGTGTAGACTCAGAAGGGAAGAGCAGTTAAGAAGGACTCGGATCTTGAGCAGGGCGAGATGAGAGTGGCCTGGGAGAAGACGGCTAGCGGTTGTTGGGGAGAAATGGACTAGACTTGAACTTGAACATGCAGCCTTGACGATGAGGTAGAGCCCCTCCACAAGTGTGCAGCGCCATTCTCGTGTGATAAAGTAATGACACTGATTAAACACGGGGCAAGTATGTCATGTGTGGTGTCCCACACAGGCTGACCTCTCATTGTCAAGGGCATGCTGAGGGCAGATGGGAACTCGGTGCTTGGCTTGGGTAGCAGATGGGGTTATGGGAGGAGCAGTGAGGAAGTAGCAGAGAGCAATGAGAGGCTGCTCCAAGGGGCGGAGCAGATGGGGGATGATGGGCTTTTGTTATTTATTTACTGATTATTATTTTTTTTAATATTTGAGAGATGGATAGAGAGCTCCCATTCACTGGTTCATTCTCCAAATGCCCTTAACAGCCATAGCTGGGCCAGTCTGAAGTTGAAGCTGAGAGCTGGGATCAAGACCTGCGTCTCTCATGTGGGTAGCCGGGACTCAGCCACTTGGGCAGAGTGTGCATTAGCAGGAAGCTGAGGTCAGAAGTGGAGCCAGGACTCGGATGCGGGCACTCGATGTGGGCCGTGGGTGTCCTGGCCTGCATGTTCTCTCCTAGGCCTTGTGCCTGCCTCTCATAATGAGTTTTGCTCTGGTGGACAAGAGCGTGCACTTCAAGTAGAATTTGACTGAGTTCAAAATCAGACTCTGCTATATAACTAGCTGGGTGACCTTGGACCACTTAACACCATGTCTGTGTGCTTGGATTTCCCCACGTGGGAAATGGGGATGTTAAAATGCTGTGCTCGGTGGCAGGCATTTGGTGTAGCAGTTAGGACGCCCTCGGAACACCTGCAGCCCCTATTGGAGGACCCAGTTGAGTCCCAGCTTCCTGCTGATGCGCACCCTACGAGGGCAGCAAATGATGGCTCAAATGCTTGGGTCCCTGCACCCACACGGGAGATTCAAACTGAGTTCTGGACTCCTGGTTTTGGTCTGGCTCAGATTTGGCTGCTGTGAGGACTTGAGGAGTGAACCAGTAGATGGAGGACCTCTCTCTGTCTCTCTGCCTTTCAAGTAAAATGAAAATGAAAGTCTGTTCATGGGTTTATGTGAGGATTAAGTGAGATTTTGCTTGAAAGTGCTGAAAAGAGGGCTGGAACCCAGCAGTCACCCCCAAATTGGTGAGTTATTAGTGGTAGTTAAGTCAGAGGACATTTCAAGGTCAATGGTACTAAGATTTTTTTAGAGTGCTGTGGGCAGGGGCAATGTCTGTCTTCAGGATGTTGAATTTCGGTGATAGTATTGATCAAGCAATAGCAATAGCCATAGGAAAATGACTCACGCTGACTTCTTCCAGAGTGGCCTTCTGGCTGAATTTCACTCTTCCTCATGCACTTGAACAAAGCCTGATTAAAAGGTAAAAGTGCGTAGGAGAGTGGGTGATTAATATTTTTAACACTAAGTAGTATATTTGCCTTGCTTTAGAAGAAAGGTCAATGGTACACTTGCCAAACAGTATTCTAATTATTGTGTCTGCCCTGAATATAATATAGTGCCTAATGGCGTTAGTGAGCACTTATAAACATGTTCTCAGTGCTCAGTGTGTAAAACACCCTGTACTTCTGTATTGTCCTGTCACGTTTTCCCTGGGCTCTGTGCCACGTGTCCACCAGTAATTTCATTACATTTCTTGCAGTTTTTTTTAAAAGATTTATTTGAAAGGCAGAGTCAGAGAAAGAGAGGGGGAGAAAGAGAGATCTTCCATTTGCTGTTTCATTCCCCACATGCCCACAATGACTGGGACTGGGCCAGGCTAAAGCCAGCACGCAGGACATCCTTTGGATTTCCCACTTGGATGGCAGGAGCACAGGTACTTGGCTCATCATCTGCTGTCTCCCAGGTAGTGAGCAGGAAGGTGGATCTGAAGTGGAGGGGGAACTTGATCCCAGGCAGTCCTACGTGAGATGCACGCATCCCAAACAGGGCTTAGCTGGCAGCGCCAGAAAGCCTGTGCCTGCAATCTCAATTCCATTTTCAATGAATTTTTATAAATACCCTCTTAGAGTAGCTCAAAGTACTCACAAAAAGCATTCCAACTTTTTTTTTAAAGATTTACTTATTTATTTGAAGGTCAGAGTTACACAGAGAGAGAAGGAGAGGCGGAGAGAGAGAGATAGAGAGAGAGAGAGAGAGAGAGAGAGAGAGAGAGTTTTCCATCTGATAGTTCACTCCCCAATTGGCCACAATGGCTGGAGCTATGCCGTTCCGAAGCCAGGAGCCAGGAGCCAGGAGCTTCTTCCGGGTCTCCCACATGGGTGCAGGGGCCCAAGGACTTGGGCCATCTTCTACTGCTTTCCCAGGCCACAGCAGAGAGCTGGATCAAAAGTGGAGCAGCTGGGACTTGAACTGGTGCCCATATGGGATGCTGACACTACAGGCAGTGGCTTTACCCGCTATGCCACAGTGCAGGCCCCAGAAGTGGGACCTTTTGAAGGCATTTGTCAAAACTAACCAGGTTTTGATAGGCTATTGAAAAATCTCAACGCATCTTTCCTTAGCATCTGGTACCTGCTGAATTGATTTCTTTCCTTTACACAGGAGCTTCCTTTGCTTACGTTTGAAAACAGAGGAAGAACAGAGAAAGGCTGGGAATTTGAAAACAGCTGGGGAATGGGTTACAAGTCCTAGTATTCGCTGCCTGCCGTCTCTGACACACCTGTATGTCCCTGTTGTCCTGATATACCCGCAGTAGACTGTTTATGGGGAGCAGAGAGAAGAGAGCAAGGAGAGAATTTATTGGCGGGTTGTGGCGCCATGCCCTGGAGTCCAGGGTGGAGGACGCTGCTGGGCCACAAACTGGGGACGGGCCCTGCAGGAGTGACTCCCTGTTCTCATCCCCGCCGCTGCTTCTCTCTCAGTGCTAATCTCCGCTGAAGGCCTTGGAATCATGGATCATCATATGCAGGGAAGGAATGGCCTGGCTGGGCCACTTGGGAGAGGAGGCTCCCGTGTGCCAGTGCAGTGTGGCTGTGCAGGGCGCAGCGTCAGCACAGACCATGGCCTTTCCTACTGCACTTACTTGGGCGATGAGTGAGTGGTAGAGAGCTCGAGACGCATTGCTGGCACCTGCGCGTTGGCTGCCGGTGGTTTGAGTCATGGCTTTGACATACATGAGAACACGGCAAAGCATCCATGTGGCCTGTGGAAATTAGAATGAAAAGGTAAATATTTTAGTATAAAAATTATAAAATCGATGCCTAGCTTTTGCATAGTACATATTTTTCATAAATTTTTGAAGACCCACGATATGCATAGAGTTCAAATTTTTTTGCACCAAAATGAATTTCCCTTTGTAATTCCATTTTCCATTTTTGAAGTACCCTTGTATGTAGAGTGAGTAAACTAAGCAAACATACAGCGTGATGTCAGCTACATGCTAGGAAGCAAAATAAAGGAGGCCGAAGAGACAAACAGTGACTGCCGAGATGGCCAGGGAGGGTCTCTTTGTTTGGGTAACCTCTGAGCAGACTCCCGGAGTGAGGGAGGGGCTAAGTCAGGAGGCTGTGGAGGGGAAGAGTTCTGGGCTGCTGGCAAGCCAAGTGCAAAGGCCCTGTGGCTCTCACCCGGGTGTGTTTGAGGAGCAACAAGGAGGAGGCCCCAGTGGCTGGATCCCAATGTCGAAGGGGGAGAGCGGTGGGAGAGGAATCACTGTGCCGGTGGAGACAAGGAGAGGGCGTGAGACAAGGAGGTCGGATCGTCACGAGGGGCTCTGTATGCTGTTGGCATAATGTTTACTTTATTCTGAGCATGATGGGATTTAATAACCAGAAGACAAACATCAAGCACGATGCCGTCTATATTCTTCTATTACCCTTTCTTCTCTTCATCACCGTGACCGAAATCCCTTACATGAAAGGAAAAGACACACACGTACCATCCGGCAGGAGCTATGGGAGACGGCACCCAGGAAGCAGCCAGACCGTGTGTGTGGGAGCCGCCATGGATAGGCCCATTCTGGATGGCATGGGTGTAGCTGTGGCTTTTAGGTTTAGAAGTATCACTGTCGGGACCACCCACTACCTTGGCGACTGGGTGAAGAAAGACCAGGAGCACCAGGTGGGAACAGCCCAGTGTGAGTCAGCGTGGCTCCGCTCCCACCCGTAGGCTCACAGTAAATGGGAAGCTCTTTGTGGGTGCAGAGAGGCCTGCCGGCACACGCCAGGCAGACGGACACGCAGGCGACACCCAAGACTTCCCGGTGTCAGAGCGTGGATTGGGTCTTCAGACATCATTCTCGTAAGATGCAAACAGGGATGAGGAAGCCAGGGGCCCTGTGTCGTCCTTGTGATGCCCCTATGGCAGGTGCACACGCCCGACTCCTGGCCACTTCGGGTTTCCGGCATTGAGAGCCACAAGCAGATTCCAGGAGCCGGGACCTGAGGAGGTGACTCACCAGTTCCGGACTCGGCAGCTGTAGGTTCCCACTCTGGCCTTGTCCCCGAGTGACTGGGTATACGTGCGCCAGTGTCTCCACTTCGCTCTCCCCTTTTACCACCTCAGGTGTTGCATCTCTAGCTCCACAACTCAGACTCGGTCACCACGCGTCCTGTTTAGCAAGCGCCCTGTCTTTCAGGCCTCAGCTTCCTCATTTACAATATAGGGGCCCCAGCGTGAGCCTGCTGTGGGGGAAGGGGGTGCCCAGCTTTAGAGAGCGCTGGAGAAACGCACCTGACGTCAGTATGCAACAAACAGGAGCCTGAGCCTCCTGGCCCAGCACTCGATGCCTCGAGCATTCCTTTTTACCTGTCGTTGGTGCCCAGTACTTGACCTGGAGCTGTAAAATACATGCAGTCCGCATCCGTGCTTCCGTGAAATGCCCTTCAAGTCTTCCTGTTCCCACAGTCCTGCCGAGCGCGGGCAGGGAGAAGCAACCAGGACTGATGAGGCACCTGTGGCAGACGGGGCACTTCACATCTATTGTGTCGCTGGAGCCCAGCGACATTTTAAAGTAAGTGTTATGATCTTCATCCAGCAAGTCAGAAAACAAAGCTCTAAAAGAGCAAGGTGTTTACCAACGGATAAAGGGGCAGAGACGGAGAGTCCTCAGGGGTGTGCTTGAATCCCAAACCTGAATTCCTTCCAGGACCCTGTGTGGTCTACACAGGTGCAGGGCTATTTGCAAAGACTCAGGCTTATGCGCAAAGGATCCCTCCCCATTCCCAAACCAAACAGCAAGGGGCTCCGACCCTTCTGAGCTGGTCTGCGAATCTCATCGGATTCTGTGAATAATGAACGCCTAGGAAAGGGGGCTGGTGCTGCTGTTGATGGTTGGGTGCAAATCTGTCCTTGGGGAACACAGACCAGTGATGCTTGTAGCCTGTTTTTAAAATCAGCACCTTCCCTTGGCTGTCTGCTCTAGAGTCCAGCCCGAACAGATGTCCTCATTTTCTGCCTGGACCCCTTCACGGGAAGCTGTCACCCTTTGTTCCTGCCTTGAATTTTCAATCTTCAGGCCTTAAATCCGACCACAGGCTTCTCCTTTACAGAACAAATGGCCCTCATTCCTTTGGATTTCTCAAAAGGACCATTTTCTTAGATTCTTCATAATTTTCAGAACTCTTTTTTTCTGAACATTTTTCAAACTTTCCACTCCTTGCCAGAGTCCCAGAGTCCAAAATTGAACACTGAATTCTAGTAGCGCTCTGAGAAAGTCTGCAACCAGATGTCTGCCCGCTGCTCCTATAGTCTTGTCTCCTTGCGTGTGTGCCCAGGGGCATGCTCTGTGTTGTACAGTGGCAGTAATATGCTGGGTCATTTTCCTCGCCGGGAACCCTTGCCAACTTTGAGACAAGCAGCAAATTCTGGGATGCCGGGACTTTGAACAGTGTCTGATGGAGCTGCTGCCCCCACGAATGTCATGGACAAATCCTGGCCACCGCCCTCTTCATTCCAAGAAGGAACCTACATAACCCTGAGTATTTTTCCCCACCAGTATCATAGAACTTACAGAGGACACCAAACAAATAGATCAACTAAATGTACCTTATTAGAATTCCTGGCCCAAGATTGCAAAATCCTAAGTTCAAAAACAACAGTTTACAAGCAGTTGGAAGAAGTAAGAAAATAAGCTAAGATAAAGACTTCATAATACAAATCGTGTCCGAATTTTGAAACTACCAAGATTTGGCCTCTATTTATAATTTCAGAGGGATTTAGAAGGGATTACTCAGAATAAAGAAAGAAGCAGCTTACTGCTTTTAAAAATACTCTCCTAGGTCTGTAGCCACAGGGAACCTGCTCGGAAGTTGATATTTGAAGATTCTGTTTCCGATTTGAATAACGATTTTGAGTTACCATCTCATGAAACCTGTTTTTCCATTCAGTTTGGGGATTAGATGTTTGGTTGCATCTTTGAGCTGTATTTTCTTTTCCTTGAGACTGTGTTTTCTAGTTTCATAGAGACAATGAAGACACAAATGTTTTGATTTACAGACATTTCTCCTTTACAAAATGGATCAAAACAAGCAGCCGAGACCGGCCACACATCCTCTCTCCCACACTGACACGTCCCAGTGTGGCCTGCAGGAGATGAGTCACCTCTCTGTAGCTGAGGGTTTTTTTGTAAAACCTACCTGCGCACCGTCCAACGTACACGCGCTTCTTCATCGGTGACTCCTCAAAGAGATTAGCGCCCCTGACGTCTCTGCCAGCTTCTTGCATTTGTCCCGTTATCTGAGATTCCAAGCCAGCCCTTCCAGGGTTCGTCATTCTCACATTCAATAGTCTCATTCCCGGTGCAAAGATAAAGCATCAGGCAAGGGAAACCTTGGACAGTCCAGTGCTAACGCTGCCGGCTCACCAAACCCCTTTCTTGTTTTCGTGTTTCTGACTTGCCTGACAAAGTCTTTGTTTCAGAACATGGGGCAGTTCCACTCCTTAGGATGCTCGTGGGTGTCTGTGTCTGCCAGCGGGCGGGGCCTGTCAGCTGTCCCGCAAGCATCCCCCCACCCTACCCCCTATGGGCACCTCTTGTCTTGCAGTTCCAGTATTGTTGTGCTGTTTGAGTGAGAACTTTTTTTTTTTTTCTGATAAACTTTTTTTTATATATAAAGAACTTTCATCTAATAAATATAAATTTTGAAAGTACAACTTTCGGACGATAGCTGTTCTTCCCTCCATAGCCACCCTCCCACCCTCAAACCATCCCACCTCCCACTCCCTCTCCCATCCCATGCTTCATTAAGATTCATTTTTAATTATCTTTATATACAGAAGATCAACTCTATACTATAAAGATTTCAACAGCTTGTACCCACACAGATACACAAAGTATAAAGTACTGTTTGAAGACTAGTTTTACCGTTAATTCTCATAGTACAACACATTAAGGACAGAGGTCCTACATGGGGAGCAAGTGCACAGTGGCTCCTGTTGTTGATTTAACAATTGACACTCTTATTTATGACATCAGTGATCACCCAAGGCTCTTGTCATGAGCTGCCAAGTCTATGAGGGTGCTTTAAAGAGTTCATGGAGAAATGAAAGTAAATGAGTCCATTTTGGTACAAAGCAATGAAACCCATGTGCAATTTTTCATAAATACATACTTTCATGAATTTTTTGATGTACCCCTGTATTTCCTTGGTTTTATTAACTCATAATTTTCTTTGCTCTCACAGGACTTTTTTTCACCCAATATGCCAAGTAAAAACAGGGAATATTGGTGTTAACTTTCTGGCTCATAATCAAATGTGGAGTGGGCGAATAATACCAATGAACACCAATCTCAAGTCTGTCTACCAGTGGGAATCATTATGGTCACACCCTGTGGTGAGTGGTTATTATGATGGCTCCTGGGGTTCACAGCCTTGTGCGGGCTTCCCTCACAATGACCTTGGGCTTGGCAGGAAACTCTCACTGGAACATTAGTGAGTGTGATTCGGGGGCTTTGTGATGGTGAGATAGTGACAGGCATTCTGTCAAAATTGTACTTTGGATATTGAGTTTTCCTGTGATACTGGATTTTCTTGTGAAACTGGACAGTGACAGCACTTAGGAGAGGAGACCATGTGCACTGTGTGCGAGCTGTGTTGTAAGCTGGGTCACTCCATAGGTTAGGTGTATCCTGTGGGTTTTCTACTTCTGACGCTTTGAACTTACAGTGGATTTATCATGGGGCAACCCTAGCATAAGTCAAAGGCCACCTGTGCTTGTTTGTGCCACAGCAGAGCAATCATCGGTCATTTCCCTCAGACAATTCCCAGCAAGATGTTTCCCTTCTTAATCTCCCAGAGCCCCATTTCTGTAAGAATAGGCACTTGGTCATCTTAGGCACCTTCTGCATTTACTCGTCCCTTGACCTTAGTCAAGTTGTTTAATATCACCAGGCCTCGGATGCTTAAATCTATGCAATGCAGCAAATAATGATAGCTACCTCCTGAGTTGCTGGGAAAGGCTCAGTACCGACTAGTATTAGCTAGTAATTGTCTCCTGCAAAGCTTCCCCCTTCCAGGCATTGACTGAACACCTTCTGACTTCCGCAAAGCAGGAAGATCACTTCACCTTCTACAGACGACCTGTTTCGGGTGTGTCCTGTCTGATTTTCTCCTGAGACACCTGGCTGCACATTTGAAATCCCACTTGCTCAGAAAACCTCTCTTTAATCTAAATAAATGCATTTTAAAGCCAATGTCATGGGGCTTTTCATTGGGAAGCATGCAAGTGAGCTGGAGAGGCAAGATTGTAAAGAGATGCTTGGCCACCACAAGAGATTACAGGATATGGCTAAGATTTGTGGCGGAACCTGAGTCCTGTCTGACCAGGGAGAGTTTTGGAGCATGTACCGTGTTTGAAGAAGACCATTCAGTAGAGAGAACTAAGGTCACTATTATTTGGTGACTTTTCAAAGACGTTCTGTGTCAGGATCTCTGTTGGAAAACAGCCAAGCTTATTTGCATGCACACAAGTCGGTGCATCCACAGAGCTGGACAAACACTGCGTCGCCTTTTCCTTCCCTGCCCGTCTCTTCCCTTCCTTCCCTTTATAAAAATTACAGTGAAGCATGCAGTGTGAAACGCAGCCCTCTAACACAGCTGTGTTATCGTCTGTAGGCACCATGCTGCAAGGGCCATGCTGCAGGGGCCATCTGTAGAGAAGTGGCCGTGCCACGTGACTCATCCTTTTTTTTTTTTTTTTTTTTTGACAGAGTGGACAGTGAGAGAGAGAGAGAGAGACAGAGAGAAAGGTCTTCCTTTGCTGTTGGTTCACCCCTCAACAGCAGCTCCGGCTGGCGCAGCGCGCCGATCCAAAGCCAGGAGCCAGGTGCTTCTCCTGCTCTCTGATGGGGGTGCGGGGCCCAAGGACCTGGGCCATCCTCCACTGCACTCCTTGGCCACAGCAGAGAGCTGGCCTGGAAGAGGGGCAACCAGGACAGAATCTGGTGCCCCGACCAGGACTAGAACCTGGTGTGCCGGTGCCTCAAGGCGGAGGATTAGCCTAGTGAGCCGCGGCGCCGGCCTGCATGACTCATCCTTAAACCACTGCATGTCAGCTCCCTTTTGCTCCTTGTCCTCAGTACGTGGCTGCTCCCAGCTCATCCTCTGCTTGTTTAGGCTGGGCTGATTTAGATGTCTCATGTTGGTAGAATCATGTTGGTGTGATTCGGAGGCTTTGTGATGGTGAGAAAGTAACAGGCATTCTGTAGAAACTGTATTTTGGATATTGAGTTTTCCTGGATAGTGCATTTTCTTATGAAACTGGACAGTGACTGCACTTAGGAGAAGAGACCATGCACTCTAGAGTGAGCTGTGTTGTAAGCTGGGTCACCCCATAGGTTAGGTGTGTCCTGTGGATTTTCTACTTCTGGCGTTTTGAACTTAACGGTGGATTTATCATGGGGTAACCGTATCATAAGTCAAAGGCCATCTGTGCTGTGTTGTGTATGTGCTCATGTTGGTTTTTTGCTTGTTTGTTTTTTGGTCTCTAAGTCACATCTTGTGTTAGTAAAATGGTCTCAAATTTTGGGTCCAGCATTGTGGCTCAGTGGGTTAAGCCGCTACTTGCGACACCAACATTCCATACTGCAGCGACACTTCAAGTCCTGGCTGCTCTGCTTCCAATCCAGCTTCCTATTAATACTCCTGGGAAGGCAAAAATGGTCCAAGTACTTAGGGCCCTGCTATTCAGGGGAGAGGACAAGGTGGAGTTCATGGCTCTTGGCTTCAGCTTGGCCCAGCTGTTGGAGACTCTCCTACTCCCTCTCCCCTACTGCGCTGCTTTTCATATGAATAAATAAATAAATTGATCATAAAAAAGTGTTCTCAAGATTTGTCCATGATAGGTGACAAGGTAAAGAAACTATAGTGTGTGTGTGTGTACATATATAAATACATGTGATAGAATACTAGTTGTCCCTAAAAAGGAAGGCAAGTCCAACATATGCTACAACATGGATGAACTTTGAAGACATTACGTTCAGCGAAATACACCAGGGACAAAAGGCCAAATATGGTACAGTTCTGCTTACACAAAAGATCTAAAGTAGCTTCCTTTATAAAGACAGAAACTAAACTGGTGGTTGTCACACTAGGTGGGCAGGGAGAGAGGGGAGTTATTTTTCAGTGGGTGCAGGGTTCATTCTGAGATGATAAAGTCTTAGAGATGGAGGGTGCTGCTGGTCACTCACCCTTGGGAATGAACTTCACTGCTTGTTAACTAAAAGTCACGAAGGGCCATTGTTTTAGACAAGACTCCTGCAGGAGCTCCCAACAGACCAGATTACAAATTCAAATGGAGTCACTCATGGTATGCTTCTATGTCACCAGGCTGAAGCTGTTTATCTGCCCTTTCAAGAAATGACAGAGAGAGAGCAGCTAGCTTCCATCGGGTGATGATGATCTTGCCTCTCCTTTAGGCCTTGCAAAAAAAAGTAACCTAAAGTAACCTGCTGTTAAATCATCAGTTACTTTTCTACTGCTTGTTCTCCCTGTCCCCTTGTTACTTTTCTGTTGCTTGTTCTCCCTGTCCCCGCCTTACAAGAAAAGTAACTGTGAAATGATGAGTCTGTTGATTATTCTTTGTTTCTGCTTTTTTCAATTCTTCTCTGTCTATCAAAGAAACCTCTGCTGCTCAGCCTGTCAGAACACTGATTCTACTTTATGGAGTGAACTGTTGTTGCCTGATTCTAGAGTCGCAAAATAAAGACAATGAAGATATTTACACTAAATTGTTAAAGTCTTGTCCTTTGGCATGCTGAGCTGTATACTTAATAATAGCAAACTGTGTGTGTAAATTACAACATGTTTTAATTTATTGATTGTTTTTAAAGATTTATTGTATTTATTTGAAAGGCAGAGTTATGGGGGATAGAGAGAGAGACAGACAGACAGACAGGCAGACAGACAATCTTCCATCCCCTACATTCCCAAATGGCCACAGCAGCCAGGGCTGAGCCGTACCAGAGCCAGGAGCTACTTCTGTGTCTCCCATCTGTGTGGTAGAGGCCTAAGCACTTGGGCCATCTTCTGATGCTTTCCCAGGCACATTAGCAGGGAGCTAGAGAGGAAGTGGAGAACTAGGGCTCAAACCGGCACCCATGTGGGATGTTGGCATTACAGGTGGAGGCTTTACCTGCTATGCCACAAAGCCAGCCCCAATTTACTGCAACTTTAAAAAATGCTTAAAGATAAAATAATTGTTTAGAAGGTCTGCCTTATTCTGTTTCTCACTGATTGGAAAAAAATCCTTGTTATAATTCTAGTGCCCAAGTTGTTTTTTTTTTTTTTTTAAGATTTATTTTATATATTTGAAAGGCAGAGTTACAGAGAGAGGTAGAGACAGAGAGAGAGAGGTCTTCCATCCACTGGTTCACCCCCCAGATGGCCTGCAATGGCCGGAGCCGTGCCGATCTGAAGCCAGGAACCAGGGGCTTCTTCTAGGTCTCCCATGTGGGTGCAGGGACCCAAGGACTTGAGCCATCTTCTACTGCTTTCCCAGGCCATAGCAGAGAGCTGGATGGGAAGTGGAGCAGCCGGGATATGAACCGGCGCCCATATGGGATGCCAGCGCTTCAGGCCAGGGCTTTAACCTGCTGCACCATAGTGCCGGCCCCCTAGTGCCCAAGTTTTATAATGTGTTCTTTTTCTGGTTAACACTCATGCCTATTTATTAATAGCTGACATAGCATGAACATTTACATGTATTATCTGATTTAATTCACATATGAAGCAAGGGATATTATCTGATACTGCTTTACAGGGGAGTGTAATGTTCTTGTGAGCCCACCTATTAAATTTGGCTTTCTTGAGCCTTCTTAAGACAGAAAGGACTGTGCTCGCTTGATTTCAAAGGAAGAAATGAAAGACACAGGTGTCTACTTCTAGACACCCATGAAGCTTTCGAATAAGTTGACTTTTTGTTATTTTTAAAAGATTACTTATTTATTTGAAAGGCAGAGTTATAGAGAGGCAGAGGCTGAGTCAAGGAGAGAGAGAGATCGAGATCGTCCATCTATTGGTTCACTCCCCAGATGGCCACAACGGCCGGGACTGGACTAATCTGAAGCCAGGATCCAGGAGCTTCTTCTGGCTCTCCCATGTGGGTGCAGAGACCCAAGGACTTGGGCCATCTGCTGCTGCCTTCTCAGGTGCATTCACAGGGAGCTGGATGGGAAGTGGAGCATCCAGGCCTGAACCAGCGCCCATATGGGATGCCGGCGCTGCAGGTTGTAGCTTTACCCAGTACACCACAGCACCAGCCTGCTAAATTGGCTTTAAGTACTGCTGTATTGTGTCTCAGTTCTTTCTTACAGATATCATGAGGGACTCCAAAAAAAACAAAGACCCCCCGCCCCCGCCCCAATGTTTCTCTGCACTGGAGTGGGGTTGAACACCTTACGTTTAATTCGGAATTGGAATCATGCTGAGAGCCGAGAGACAAGTAGGACACATGACTGAGAAGGTCACACACACACATGCACACACATGCACATATGCACACACATGCACACACTCACACGCACACACATACACATGCACACACACATGTAATTAGAAATCTGCATTCCCCTAGTTATTTGCACGGCGCATGCCCACTTGGTGGACTGAGCCTTGCTGTCCCCTGACCTTGATCTCCTTCAGACACATTGCCTCCAGGAGCGAGCCTAGTTTCAGTGCCAGAAAATAGCAGAGGCGGAATCTAAAATCCTCGTTTTGACCGGGGAGGCCTAAATAGCGCAAATCCTCCTCTTCCTTTACAGATTTGCTCAGAGCGCTCTGCCCGGTCAGCCGGGGCCCTGCGACATGCTGGCTCCCGGGACTAGAGAGATGTCCCGTTAGTAACATGGAACCTGAGCTCTGGAATCCAGAAAACCACTACATGCCTTCAGAAAACAGGTGGGCAAACAGGGATTCACGCCTCTGGAAAGTGAAGAAGTTTACCTATTTTTGGGATGGCTTATGTTAATACAAATTAAAATACACTCATTTTATCTGAGAAGCAGAGATACTGAGAGAGAGAAAGAGAGAGAGAGAGAGAGAGAGAGAGGCCATCCACTGGTTCATTCCCTAAATTCTCAGAATGGCTGGGACTAGGCTGGACCAGAGCAAAGATCCAGGAGCCAGGAACTCAACCCTGGTTTCTCGTGTAGGTGGCGGGAACCCAACTGAGCCATCACCGCTGCTTCCCAGGGTCCACATTAACAGGAGGCTGAAGTCAGGAACCAGAGCTGGTATGGAACCTGGGAGCTCCGGTGTGGGATCTGGTGTCTTAACCAAGTGTCGAAACCACGAGGTAAACCCCTCCTACCAGTGTTTCGCAGCATCACGCCATGTCTCGTTTGATGTGAAGAGCAGGCTCGATGATGGGCTCTTTCTGCCGTCTGAGCGTCTGTGATCTTCCCCCCAGGAAAGGCTCAGGTCTTGGTTGCCCCTGTGCCCAGCCTGTACCTAGCACTGTGTCTTGGCAGCAGGCAGACAGAGTGGCTCCCTGAACGAATGCCTGCTCTGTCTACAGCTGTGGCGGTTATCATGTAACAAATGTAACCGTTTTTGTCCTTAAGACTCTGAAGTTCTAGCGTTTGCAGAGAACCCACTCAGGGCAAATCTCTGGGTATCCCTTCAGAGTAACGTAAGGTCCAAACCATGCCTGCTCACCTACTCCCATAGGGTCCAGTGGAGAAGCGGAAATCTAGGTTTCTTGGACACACACAGGCGAGTTTGGAAGGGAGACTCCATTCAAAATCACTGGAGGAAGGAAGGACTGCTCCAGGGTTCTGAGTTCGTGCCTGAAGTTGTCCTTGGAAAATGTTCCTTTCATCAGCAGTGGAACCTAGGGGCTGGCGCTGTGGCGTAGTAGCTAAGCCTCCACTTGCCGTGCCAGCATCTCATATGAGCACTGGTTCTTGTCCCAGCTGCTCCTCTTCCGATCCTGCTCTCTGCTATGACCTGGGAAAGCAGTGGAATATGGCCCGAGTTCTTGGGCCCCTGCACCCTTGTGGGAGACCCGAAGGAAGCTCCTGACTCCTGGCATTGGATCAGCTCAGCTCCGGGCCACTGAGACCATTTGGGAAGTGAATCAGCAGATAGAAAATCTCCCTGTGTGTGTCTCTCCCTCTCTCTGTCTGTAACTATACCTCTCAAATAAATAAAATCTTAAAAAAAATAGTGGTCCCTCTTGCAAGGATGGACATTCGATAGAAGAAAAGATGACTGAAGAAACTTGCCCTCACGTCTGAAGTATGATTCCAAGGCTGGTCCCCAGCTGACATCTGTGGGAAGGAAAAGCAAGGCATCTTCTCCCAAGATCTTGGGAAATAGAAGGAACTCCCTGTCCCCTCCTGCTTTTGTGTGTGTCTGTCCCTCCCTTGTATGTGTCTGTCCCTCCCTTGGGTGGACGAGGACGCTTCCTCTCAGAGCTGGCTGATCAGTACAGGACTGGAGCTGAAATCCAGGGCGGGGGCCGTCCCGACTACCATGGTTTCTCTTCCCTCCCTGTCTGCCACTCAGTCCCCTTTCTCCAAGACAACTCGGTAATTCATGTTCAAGTGCCAGTAGCCCGTGTGTTAGTTTGCTAGGGCTGCCCTGGGTCCTGCAGACGGGGTGACTCAGATGAAGACGTTTCTCTTCTCGAAGCTTGGGAGACCAAGACCGAGGTGTGAGTGGAGTTGAGTTCTTGTGAGGCGTCTCCCGTTGGCTTCCAGCTGGCTGTCTTCTCCCCGCGTCGTGGCATGGCCCTCCCTCTCTGCATGGCTGTGCCCTCATATCCTCCTCTAGCAGGACACCGGTCATGTGGGATCAGGGTCCACCCAGTGACCTTGTCTTAATTAGAGACCCTTTCTGCACTCACCATCACATGCTGAGATCCTGCAGGTTAGGACTAAAGGGTCTGAATTGGGGGAGACAAGCTTCAGCCCATGACCATGATGGGCCCCTCCCATGGGTGCTTCTTAGGGATAAGAATGCTGAACTGCGAAGGGACCCCTTGGGTAAGTGCTTCAAGCACCAGACCAATGCAGTGGGTGCTCCACTGAAGGGGATGTAGGGGGGAGGGGGACACGTGACCTGTGGGCCAAGGCCACTCTCAGCTCATGTACATTGGTTCCCAGGTCGTGTTAAGGGGCTCAGGTTATGGGAAGAAATAACTCAGACAGGCAGTGCCTGTCCATAACCTGAACTGTCATCCTGTTTCTAATGATCATGTTTTCTGGAAGAATCTGTAACTTTTACATTTTCATGTAATTACCAACAGTTTTCAATTCCAGAGGTGACTCTGACACATTGTCAGGGTTGGTGTAAGATAGGGTTCCAGAACCATCTATTGTTAGTTTGGGGGCTCTCTGCTTGGTGTGCAAATAATTCTCTGTCTCCTGGTTGGCGTGAGGTAGTTGGCTCCTTCCCAGGAAGGCCCTTAAGCTCTGTTTACAAACCTTCTTTTTCATAACAAAGCAAGACACAGAGAGCCTCCAGCTGTCCTCTGGCTGCTTCCTGTAATTAAGTAAAAGCAAGGGCAGGACACAGGGACAGTGAATGCAAGTGGTTTCCAAGCACTTCCCACAGGGAACCCCCAGGGCCAGGAGCCCCTGGGGAATGGAGGAAGCAGCCCCGTGGGTTCAGAGGAGGGGGCCTCCTGGGTTTCTCCTCTCCTGGGAGGTGTGAGGGTTACACAGTGGCTCCATTGTTCAAAAGGGAGCGAGGTGCCAAACTCCTGTCCCAAGAAAGAGTTGAATCTTTTCACTTCCTGTGCCCTCCCTCCCCCTTCTCCACTCACCTTGGCATTTGAACTTGCTGTTCAGGTCAAGCAAGTCCGTGCGGATGGCATATTATTGTATCGAGCATGTCCAATCTGTGTCGAAGAGGTGTCTGTGTAGTGACAGAAAGTTGTCTCCCCTCGTTTGTACCACCCCCAATGCCCCGGCTTTCTCAGCTCTTGAAGAAGAGCTGGGTTGAGGTTATCACCTCTGATTTATATCATACATTCTGTAGGTTGGAAAAATATTCTAAATGAGAGTCCCATTCCTAGTATATAATCCCAACTCTTCTGCCAACCGTTGTGCCTCGGGTGAGCCGACCTGGCCCAAGCTGAGCGGCCTGCCTTCTGTAGAGCCGTCTCGGGCTCCCTCCCAGCTGTGTGTGTGTGTGTGTGTGTGTGTGTGTGTGTGTGTGTGTGTGATTCTCCTGAGACGGGGAGCACCAGTGAGCAGCTGACTCCGGAGCTCCGGGCTCTGTCAGTCCAACCAGGCTGCCGTGGCCTGTGGGAGGCGCTGCTGGGCTCATGCCTGCAGCCTCCTGCTGGCTCTGTCTCCTTCCCAGAGAGCCCTCTTTGGAACGAGTCTGGGCTTCACCCCGAGTGCTCGAAAAAGCAGGTCACAGCCTGAGCCGGAGGGCGGGCGCAGGGAGGGGAGGCCTCCTGCGTTTGTTTGTGATCCTCAGAACCTGCCCGCTGGACTCAGGAGAACTTGGGATCTGTAAGTGAACATTCTTGTCGGGCGGCCAAACAGGACAGAGCCAGAACCTTCTGCACTTGACTTTGCCAGAGGGCGACGCTCCCCTCTGAGGCTGGGGACGCCCAGGGCCTCGCTCTCGGCTCCCAGAAGGGGCAGGTGCAGCGCACGAAGCCACAGCAGAGCCTTCTTTGTTTGTCCATAGCGCTTGGGTACCTCGGCAAGCAAGGAATCCATCCAACCTTCGCCTCCTCCTCTCCTTTCCTTCTTCCTTTTCTGTTTGCCTCCTCCAGAAGAGCGTTTGTTTTTTTCTTCCCAAAGCTCTAACACAAATGTTTCTGGTTGTTTCTACATAAGTGAGTGAAACCACAGTGGCCAAGTTCCATACCTGTTTCTTGCAACCTCTTTTCTGTAGCGTGGTGGCCGCTAGCCCCTGACATCCCACTGGTCTTTGTTGGGTCATTCATCCCTGTTTAATGCCTCTTATTCAGATAAGCTGGGAAGACAGAGGTTTGCATATCCTATATGCTCCTGCGTGCACCAGAACCGTGTTCTGTGGCCGAGAAGTTTCTTCTGTGTACATAGTCACGGCTGTCCTGCTGCTTCATAAATACCAGCGAGTACTTGTTCACGGAGGTGGAAGGGATTTTTCAGATGATTCATAACCATCTGGCGAGATAGCAGGAAACGAGATGTTTGGCAGATTTCTTTCCTCTTCGTTTTGTCAGTGAATTCTTCGTGTTTTCCTGAAGATGTGAGCCATGTGCTCTGTGGCCTCTGACCTGCAAGAGGTACTGTTTATCGTGACAATCTGGGGGTGCGCCGCAGCTGCCTCGAGCTCCAGGCTCACGAGCCACCTCTATGCCGAGCTCAGTCTCTCTCTCTCTCTCTCTCTTTAAAGATTTTATTTATTGGGGCCAGCCGTGTGGCGCAGCAGGTTAATCCTCCACCTGCGGTGCCAGCTTCCCATAAGGGTGCCAGTTCTAGTCCTGGCTGCTCCTCTTCTGATCCAGCACTCTGCTGTGGCCTGGGAAAGCAGTAGAAGATGACCCAAGTGCTTGGGCCCCTGCACCCACTGGGAGACCAGGAACAGCCTCCTGGCTCCTGGCTTTGGATCGGCGCAGCTCCGGCCATTGCGTCCATCTGGGGTACGAACCAACGGATGGAAGACCGACCTCTCTGTCTCTCCCTCTCACTGTCTGTAATTCTGCCTCTCAAATCTTTTTTAAAAGATTTTATTTGAGTGTTAGAGTTACAGAGAGAGGGAGAAACATACAGAGAGAGATTTTCTATCTACTGGTTCACTCCCCAAATGGCCACAATGGCTGGAACTGTGACAATCTGAAGCCAGGAGCCAGGAGCTTCTTCTGGGTGCAGGGGCCCAAGGACTTGGGCCATCTTCTACTGCTTTCCCAGGCCACAGCAGAGAGCTGGATTGGAACTGCAGTAGCCAGGATTTGCACTGGTGCCGGTGTAGGATGCCAGCACCACAGGCGGAGGCGTTACCTGCTAAGCCACAGCGCCGGTCCCCTGAGCTCTGTCTTGGGGCACATCCAGGATAGGCACATCCAGGCCGGGCAGTGCTCAGACTCAGGGGCGAGTGTCCCTGCTCATCAAAGCACTTTCCCAGGTAGGCGTTCTGGCCTCCTGATCATTACCCTTCAGGTGAGTCAGAGTCTTGTATTTGCAGAGCTGAAGGCCGAGTTAGTCAGCCAGACGTGGTGACAAATTGGACACTAATAGGTACCTTGGCAAGCCACAGGGCCTTACTAATCAGCATGACGAGAGCCTGTTTTTCTTTTCCTTCTCTTTTTAAAGATTTATTTATCTGAAAGGCAGTTACGCATGCATACACACAGAGCAGGAGAGGGAGAGAGACAGAGAGAGAGATCAATCTTCCATTTGCTGGTTCACTCCCCAGGTGACTGCAACAGCTGGGGCTGGGACAGGCAGAGCCAGGAGCCAGAAACTCCATCCGGGTCTCCCAGGTGGGTACCAGGGCCCAAGCACTTGGGCCGTTCGCCACTGCTTTCCTATCCAGCAGGGCGCTGGATAGGAAGTGGAACAGCTGAGACTTAAACCTGCACTCACATGGGATGCCTGCATCGCAGCCTTTGACTTAACCCACTGCGCCACAATGCTGGCTCCCCTCTGCAGACCCAATTTTCAGTTACAGTTGTGCATAGGGACTCATCTGAGTCCCTGCGTTGGGGCTGAGTGTGAAGCCACATCATGGGAAGAGCCGAAGGGTTCATCCTTGGCCAGGTCGGTCCTGAAGCCCCTGGGTGTAGGTTGCCTCTTGTTATGGCTATATGGTGGGGGGGCCTGGGACCTGAACAGGGGAGATCAGGCTCACCTCTCCATCAGAGAGGTGCAGAGAAGGCTCTCAGAGGAGCCTAGAACACAGATCCCAGTGGGCTGCTCAGTGTGCTGGCATCGAACACACTTGCTCATGCCTGTATAAATCAGGAAGGAATCGGAGGCATAGGATGGAGTTCCCAGCAGTGGACAGAGTGAGCAATGGGCCCGGACACAGTTCAAGCTGCAAGGCCCTTTTCGGAGTGTGCCTGTGGCTTAGGCCCTCGGCGGGGAGGGATCAACAAGCCAGCCCAGGCGCTCTTCCCTCGGATCCTCGTGATCGTGCAGGTCAAACTCACAGCTTAAAGAAATTTGGAAATACTTGCCAAGTTTGAGTTGTGTGTGTATCAAGGATGATTGTGGGGGGAAAAAGCAGTTTTTATCAGTAATTTTTTTGCCTTTATTCAAAAGTTAGTAGCAGAAAAAGGAGGGGGGGCGGCACTGAGGCACAGTGGGTTAAAGCCCTAGCTTGAAGCGCAGGCATCCCATATAGATGCTGATTCTAGTCCCGGCTGCTCCTCTTCTGATCCAGTTCTCTGCTGTCGTCTGGGATAGCAGTGGAAGATGGCTGAAGTCCTTGGGCCCCTGCACCCATGTGGGAGACCCGGAAGAAGCTCCTGGCCTTGGATCGGTGCACCTCCAGCCATTGTGGCCATCTGGGGAGTGAACCAGCAGATGGAAGACCTCTCTCTCCCTCTCTCCCTCTCTCCCTCTCTCCCTCTCTCCCTCTCTCCCTCCCTCCCTCTCCCTCTCCCTCTCTGCCTCTCCTCTCTGTGTAACTCTGACTTTCAAATAAATAAATAAATCTTTTTTTTAAATGAATGATAGGTTTGCATCAATGAACAAGTTCTCAAAGAATATTCTTTGAGAATATTCTCATCTGTATAAGAAAAACATATTCAGGGCCAGCGCTGTGGCACAGTGCTACCTACAGCACTGGCATCCCCTGTGGATGCTGGTTTGAGTCCCAGCTGTTCCAATTCTGATCCAGCTCCCTGCTCATGGCCTGGGAAAGCAGCAGAATATGGCTCAAGTCTTTGGGCCCCTGCACCCATGTGAAAGACCCGGATGAAGCTTCTGCCTTTTGGCTTCAGCCTGGCATAGCCCTGGCTGTTGTAGCCATTTGGGGAGTGAACCAGCAGATGGAAGACTGTGTGTGTGTCTCCCTCTCTTTGTAACTTTATCTTCCAAATAAATAGATAAATATTTAAACAAAAAAAGAGAAATTATTTTGGTACAAAAACTTTATGAAACTCATGCTTTCATGTGTGTTTACCATGAAGTTTTTGAGGAACCTTCATGTGCAGAGATTTCAAACATTTTTGCACTAAAATAAATTTATCTTTGAAGATTTATATATTTGAAAGACAGAATTACACACACACACACACACACACACAGAAAGAGAGAAAGAGAGAGAGAGAATCTTCCATCCATTGGTTCACTCCCCAGATGGCTACAACAGCCAGAGTTGGGCCAGGCAGAAGCCAAGAGCCTGGAGCTTCTTCCAGGTTTCCCATGTGAGTGCAGTGGCTTTACCCACTATGCTACAGCACCGGCCTCAAACATTTATCTTTGAATTCCTTTTTTTCCATGAAGTTTTTGAACTACTCTCAAAAGAATGTCCACCAGAAACAATAGATCCTATAACCTTCTTACTGGTCTCTAGGGTGCCCTGATTCCAAACCCTTCTACCCACTGCTGCCAACAAGCGTGCCCCAAACCTGGGGTCTGCTCCATCCTTGGTTTAAAAGGAGTCAGTAGCTCCCCCGTGTCTACAGAGCACAGCCCAAGCTCCAGCAGTCCAATGCTCTGGTTCAGTTTCCCACACACTCACCTGTCCCCACCCTAAATAGGCACACCCTAGACTCCGAGCAGCTGGCACAGTGCTCCTGGCAAAGTCATTGTCCCCTGGGCCAGCCGATGCCATAGGCTGTCTTCTGCTGATGCCCCGCCCTAACTCTGCTCTTGAAATTTGACCCTCGCCTCCCTCTGGAGGCAGGAAACTCCCCCTCTGCCTTCCTCCAGTGTTACAGCAGGTCTTCCTTCTCCTTCATGGGAAACGACTTCCAAACGTTTGTGGAAAATGAAAAGATCAGTTTATTTTGGTGCAAAATGTTTTGGAAGTCCATGAATAGTTTTTTCATAATAGGTGTTTAATACGAACTTTCTAAAGTCTTCTTGCGTTAGTTCTGTCCCTCTCTCTGCATTTCCCACACTCATCTGCCAGGCGTCTTCATCCAGAGACTATTGGCAGTTCGTCGTTCATCCCTCACAGTCATTGGAAACTATGAGGTGGCTTCCAAAAGTTCATGGAATGAAATGTAAGTTTATTTTCATGCAAAAAATGTTTGAAATCCATGTAGAATTTTTTTTCACAATGTATATTTTCCAGGAAATATTTTTAACATTCTAATTTATTTATTTATTTGAGAGGGAAGGACAGAGGGAAGGAGGAGGAGGAGGAAGAGAGGAAGGGAAGAAGGGAGGGCAGGAGGGAGGGAGAGGGAGAGAGAGAGATTGATCGATCTCATCCACTCATTCACTCCCCAAATGCTTACAGCAGTGGTTATGGGCTGAGGCCAAAGCCACAAGCTGGGAACCCAACCCAGGCTTCCCATGTGGCTGGCAAGAACCCAACTACCCGAGTCGTCACTGCTGCCTCCCATGATCTGCACTGGCCAGAAGTTGGAGTCCAAAGTTAGAGGCAGACGTTGCACTCATGCGCCCAGCTATGGGATGCTGGCTTCTTAACTGGTGGCACTTTAACCACTAGGACAAATGCCTACTCCTTCCTGCCATGAATTTTTTTGCAAGACTCCTCAATTAGGCACTTGATAAATGTTAAATCTTCTACTTTGCCCTATTCTAGAAATTAGCCACCCTCTGAATGTTCTGAATCCATTAGTAGGTTCATGAAATGCCTAGTGAATCCTTACTAATCTAGATAAAATTTGAAATACTAGTCTGGGGTAGAAAAACAGCTGTTCACTAGAATATTAGTTCCAAACTCTAACTTGATTGCTTCTGAGGACCAGTAGGTACTGGAGTTAGGCTGTCAGATATTGTTCCTCCCTTAACTGATCCTGGTGAATGATTTGAAATGACTCAAAGTGATTATGTCCCAATAGCCTGAGCAGTGTCTCCCTTTGCTTCAGGTTTAGTCAAACTTGTGATACGTAAGTGCTACATAAGTGTGTATCCCAGAGTATTTCCCTACCTATGAGAGCTGTTTTCTTTGTATTTTTTATTCCAGTTATACTTATGTTATTGGTTGCCTCTCACCAAATAAACTTTAGCTTGGGCTTGACTTGAGTAGAAATGAGAAGTTTTCTTATATAAAGCAAAAATATAGGGGACTATGAAAATGGGGAACTGTGGATTTCTCTCTGTTAATGCTTCGGGTGTGCCAGCAATATTGGTTTAGTTACCGATTAGTGCTTGATCGCAGACTGTTAGAAACTTGAGTAGATTGAATAAAGGTTTGCAACATGGGAACGTGTTAATCTAATTTCAGAGAATAGTGGTATATCTAATAACTGCTGTACTTAGGACATGAAATAAAATGACAGTTTAGAATTATGGTATAAATGAAGAGTTGTATTACTTATAACTGTATTTATGGTATAATTGAAGAGTTCTATTACTATTTATCTTTTTTCCCCATGGTAACTAGTAAGCAGAGTTTAGTCATTTGCAGACACTAACATGTTTGTATGAAATACAAGATAGAGGCTTGTATGTTATAAGTGTTCATACACACATAATGGATGGAAACTGACGTTGAGTGAGTGCTTACTATGTGTTAGGCAATACTATTGCAATTTTATATATGTTAACTCATATATTCCTATGAGGTAATTTAATTCCTGTGAAATTTAGGAGGTTTTATAGAATTATCATTATTTATTTACTTGAGAGGCAGAGTTAGAGAAACATCTAAAGAGAGAGAGAGAGAGAGAGAGAGAATCTTTCATCCATTGGTTCACTGTCCAAATGGCTGTAAGAGTCGGAGCTGGGCCAGGACCCAGGAACCCCATCCAAGCACCCCTGAGACACCAGCATCCCATATGGGCCAGTTCCAGTCCCAGCTGCTCCACTTCACATCCAGTTCCCTGCTAAAATGCACCTGGGAAAGCAGTGGAGGATGGTCCAAATGCTTGGCCCCCTGCACCCACATGGGAGACCCAGAAGAAGTTCCTGGCTCCTGGCTTCAGCCTTGCCCTGCCCTGGCTGATGTAGCCATTTGAGCAACAAACCAACAGATGGAAGATTTCTCTCTCTATCTTTTCTTCTTTCTCTGTAACTCTGCCTTTGAAATAAACAAATCTTAAAAATATAAAAAAAAAAACAGCTTCAAGAAAAATGAGTAATGAATACTATGACTGTTGTTGAGAACTATGGCCAGGATGCTCCCGGGCCCATTCCTGGGAAATGAAAGTGGAAGGAGACACCAGAGCACAGCCTTCTTGCCATCTCCTGTCTGATTAGCCTGCTCTGTTACAGTTGTGTCCGTCTGTCCCCTCTGTAGATGGAGGTTCAGGTTTCTTTCCTTTTTTTATTTTTCTTCATTATTTGAGAGGTAGAGGGATAGGGAAAGAGGGAGAGAGAGCTTCTGTCTGTTTATTCACTGCCCAAATGTCCACAATGGCCTGGGGCTCAAGCTGGGACCAGAAACTCAGTCCAGGTCTCCCACATGGGTGACAGAGACTCCCTCTTCTTGAGCCATCAGCTGCAAACAGGAGATGGAGCCAAGCATTGAACCCAGGCGCTCTGATATGGGCATCTGGACTGGCGTACCTGTCCCCTGTTGCATACCGTCATGTGGTAGTCTGTAGCCAAGCCACAGATGCCCATAATGGTCACCCGAGGAATGGGTGTTTGGCCTGGTGGGTAAGACACCTCCTGGGATGCCCATATCCCATATTGGCGTACCCAGGTTCAAGTCCTGACGCTGGCTTCCAGTTCGAACTTCCTGCTAATACGCATCCTGGAAATAGCCAATGAGGGCTTACATAGTTAGGTCTCTGCCACACATACGAGATTGCTTTCTGGGCTCCAGGCATTAGCCTGGCCCAGCCCTGACTGTCTCAGGCATTTGAATCAAAGAACCGGTAGGTGATAGATTTCTCTGTCTCTCTGCCCTTCAAACAAATACATTAGTTAATTAATTATCACCTAGAGATAACTCCTTATAACCGTTTATAGTCTATCCTTCAAGTGTTTTTCTTATGTATAAATATAACACTTTTAAACAAAATCAGGAACATCTGTTGTATGTTCTATTACTGAGTTGTACAATAAATGTGCCACAGATGTATTTCTATTTCAGCATCTGTTTTTCTAGATCATCATTTTTAATAACTGACAAGTACTCTATCATATAAATATCCAGTTGGATCCTTTCATATTTAACCTCATCAGAATTCTTAACCACCATTATCTTAGATTAAATCTACATTGATTTACCAGTCCAGAGAAAAATTTATCATTACCTTTCCCCCTTACATCATATTATTGTTTGTGGCCATCTACCTCAACAGCCTTTGTTATTGTTTGTTGCAGTTCAACTTTATTTAGTCTAACACTTTCAATCTCATTTCCAGAGAAAGAAAAACCTCTCTTTTGTCACTTCATTGGTGTACATATGATTTAAATCAAATTACATAATTACAATAAAATACACGAGCAGCACGAGCTTCAGGAACAAACACACTGATTCTTGGTGAGTGTCCGGCTCAATTGGTGGGAGTGTCCGTGTGTGGGTGACGGAACAAGAACCTCCAGGCTGGGTGCACTCAGTGTGCTGGGGCGCCAGACAATAGGATTGTAGGAAAAAATGGGGAGCTGTGGTTTAGTCTTGAGGGCTATTTGGGATTTAAAGAGCAGTTCTACTATGTAGTAATTTATTTAATCAATTTACTATGTTGGACATCTAAATGTTTTTTTCCTCCTTCATTGTTAAAAGTAATGCAGCATTAAATATCTTTGCAGATAAATCTGCATGCTTTCTTAATTATCCCCAGAATTTGAGAGGCTGGGCACAACTACACACATTTGAAAGACTTTAAATACGCATTTTCAGATTGTTTTTCAGAAAGAGCCTCCTGGATTGGGGATTTTAAAACCCAATTTAAACTAATGAGAGACCTTTTAATCAGCAGGCTAATGAGGTTACCTGCTCCATTTTTCTGTGCGGGGCAGGAATTGAAGTCTGATCCTTTTATCCTAAAACAGTGACTTCATCTCTTCCTAGATACGGCAGGAAAATGTTTCTGTGACAATAGCAACCGTTCCCACGGATGGAATTTATTTTTCATCTAGTAATTGAATCCATTTGGTTTTAGGATGTGGCTAGGAAAAATGAGCCAAAAATGCGAGATTAAGGCAACTTGATTTTTGTGCTGTGTGTATGGTTCAGCTTTGGGCCTGGCCAGTCCAGTTTCCATGGTTTGGGAGTTTGTGTTGTAGCAACAAGTTCCTTGGGTGGCAGGCTGTGAAGTGCAAGGGCCTTCCGCGAGGAACATTTTGAACTATGAGAGGAAAAGCTCCCATCAGGTGGTGTCCTGAATGGATTCTCAGGAATGCCTGTCCGACCCCAAGCTCGAGCTAAAAGTGAAACAATCATCAATTTCTCTGAAGAGTTTTTCCGTTGTTTGGAACGTCCCAGTGCGAGTATTGAACTTGCTAATGTCAACAGGGTTTGAATGGGGAATGCTGGCACAGGTGCAAGGCTGGGGCTAGTGGGAGAGCAGGAAACCGGAGCGAATGTGAAGCGAGTGCTCCGCTCTGACCTCCTCTCCTCCGGGTATTTGGGGTGGGGAGGGGGTGCATGAGGAAGCCAGCCTTGTCCCTACCATGTGTGGGCATGGTGCGTGAGGTTTGAGAATGGATTTTAGCAAACGGGCTCTGGAGAGATAGCTGAGGGTGAAGCTGGAGCAGTTGGCCCAACAAGACCACTCATCCCTGGAGCCAAACAAACTGAGAGCCGAGGAACTGGGCCAAAATGAGGGAGTCTGAAGAACCAGGAAAGCCAGCAGGCCAGAGGGAAGAGGTCTGGGCAAGCCCGCAGGACTGCATGGCATTGGATTTGAGGGCTTTCCATTTACTCCTGGCAAATGTTTGTGGGCGTGAATTCTGTTCATTGAAAAAGGGTGGAGTGCATGGGCCAGTATGGCCTTGAAGAGATGTCTGCAAGTGGCAGGAGGAAGTTGGGGGTTTATCTGAACTCTACATTTTCAAAGAAAACAGGAAAGTCAAAGAGACTACCTCTATCTCTAGCCAGGCCTCCATGCCCAGGCCCCCCAGCTCGAGGGCAGGAAGGCCCCTGGAATCTCTCTCCAACCTCTTGCACAAATGCTTAGAAAGCTTGAAATTCCCCAGTGGAGATTTTCTGCTTGTGGGTAAGCATTTTGCAGAGTGGCTAGTCCGCCTGTGTCCCTTACACAGTGCCCGGGCCCGGTTCCCAGCTCTGACTCCTGACTCCAGCCTCCTGCTAATGCAGACCTGGGTGATAACTCAGTTACTGCATTCCCTGCCACCCGCATGGGAGACCTGGAAGGTGTATCTGGCTCCCGGCTTTGGCCTGGCCCAGCCTAAGCCCAACCCTGCCTGTTGTGGGCATTTGATAAGTGAAGAGCAAATGAGAGCTCTCTCTCTGTAACTCTCAAATAAATAATAAAATAAATGACTGTTTGGGAGAGTATATGATTTTTTAAGAAAATATTTATTGAGTTTTCAAAGTCAGAGTTACACAGAGAGAAGGAGAGGCAGAGAGAGAGAGAGAGAGATTGAGATCTTCCATGCGCTGGTTCACTCCCCGGTTGGCTGCAATGGCCAGAGCTGTGCCAATCTGAAGCCAGGAGCCAGGAACTTCCTCTGGATCTCCCATGAGGACTTGGAGCACCTTGTACTGCTTTCCCAGGCAGAGAGCTGGATCGGAAGTGGAGCAGCCAGGACTTGAACCAGCACCCATATGGGATGCCAGCACTGCGGGTAGCAGCTTTACCTGCCGTGCCACAGCACTGGCCCCAGAGTATATGATTTTTGAAAGTATTTTCAAAACAAAAGCAACAAAACAGATCTATAAAATATGTAGACATACAAGAAATAATGATACTAGCTACCCGGTTTAAGGAAAACGTTTATCATTCCCTTTGAAGTATCACGTGGGTTTTTCGTCCTTCAGAGAAAAACATTGGCCTGATTTTTGTATAAATCATTGCCTTGCTTTTCTTTGAAATTTTGCCTTTTATTTCTCTATTAAAATTGTTCCGTTTTACTTATATGGGAACTTTATAGAAATGGGATCAGACTGCATTCTGTAACTCTTGAAAGTCAATGGTATGTCTTAGGATTCATCCAGATTCTAGTGCGTATCTGGAATTCTCACCTCATTACTATATAAAACTAGATTGAGGGGCCGGCGCCATGGTCACTTGGTTAATCTTCTGCCTGTAGCACCAGCATCCCATATGGGTGCTGGGTTCTAATCCTAGTTGCTCCTCTTCCAGTCCAGCTCTTTGCTGTGGCCAGGGAGTGCAGTGGAGGATGGCCCAAGTGCTTGGGCCCTGCACCAGCGTGGGAGACCAGGAGAAGCACCTGGCTCCTGGCTTCGGATTGGCTCAGCGCCGGCAGTAGCAGCCATTTGGGGAGGGGATGTGAACCAACGGAAGGAAGACCTTTCTCTCTGTCTCTCTCATATTCTCTATAACTACCTGTCAAAAAAAAAAAAAAAAAGTTAAAAAAAAAAACTAGATTGAGTGACTGCCACAAATTTAAATTTTCGTTTATAATTGGTAGACTTTTGTATTGTTGCTAGAGTTGGCTATCACTGAGCAACGCTACTGTGAGTGCTTTGGTCTGGCATGTGTGTGCAGGAGTTGATCTTGGTTTATTCCTGGGAGAAAAGATACAAAATTACAGGGCTCATGAATCTTCAAGTTTATTAGAAAATGCTAAATTATTTTCCAAAGTGGCTGTACCCATTTAAAATTCCAGTGGCATATAAATGTTAAAATCATTAGATTCTTGTTATTTTCAGATTAAATTTTTTTTTTTTTTACTTTTCTGGCAGTCAGAGTTCTATTGCACTATAATTTTAATTTGCATTTTCTTCTAAAAATATTTATTTTTTATTTATTTGAAAGGTAGAGTTACAGAGAGAGGAAGAGAGACAGAGCGAGAGAGAAATCTTCCATGGGCTGGTTCACTCCCCAAATGGCTGCAATGGCTGGAGCTGGGCCAGATGAAGCCAGGAGACTGGAGCTTCTTCCAGGTGTCCCACATGAGTGCAGGGGCCCAAGGACTTAAGCTGCCTTCCACTGCTTTCCCAGCCGTTAGCAGGGAGCTGGATCAGAAATGGAGCAACCAGGTCTCCAACAGGAGCCCATGTGGAATGCCTGTGCTGCAGGTGGTGGCTTAGCCTGCTATGCCACGGCTCTGGCCCCTGCATTTCCCTAATACTAACAAAGTTGACATTTTCCTATTTATTGGTTTATTTTCTCTCTTGTAATATGTATGCTCAAGCTTTGATCATTTCTTTTTTGTATTTGTAGCCTTTGTATTCTGAATATCCAGTTTCGTCGGTTGTATTTGTTGCAAGTGTCTTCTCCTGGTTGTTGGCTGTCGTTCACTGTTTTATACTGTCCTTCGGCTCTCAGAAGTTCTGTATTTGATTATAGTTGATATTTACAAAGCTTCCCTTTATAGTTTTGGCTTTTAAATCTTACTTTAGAAATGTTTTGCTATATTCTGGTCTTAAATGATATTCTACTGTATGTTTTTTGTTTTCGAAAAACGTTCCTGTTTGTTTTCTCCCTTAAGTGTTCAATTTGTCTAGAGTTGACTTTTATGTAAATTGTTATGTGAAGATTCAATTTGATTTATTTTCCTTACAGATAAGGAACATGTTCTAGTACGGTTTTTAAAAAAGTCTGTCCTTTCTCTGCTGTTCTATAATGCTCTCTCTCTGCGTAAACCGTATTTGTGCTGTGTGTTCTGTTCTAGCCATAATTACACTCTGTTTTTTACTTGACATACTATTTAATAATTCTTGACATCTCCATAAGTGAATTCCGCTCTCTGCATCCCAGTTCCTCAAGATGATGCTATTTCCACATGTGTTGTAGACACAACCTGTCCAATTATATTCATACCCACACAAGGGAAATACTTTTTAAATCTTGAGATTTTATTTAATTTTATTTTTGAGAGAGAGAGAGAGAGAGAGAGAGAGAGACCCTTCAGCTACTGGTTCACTTACCATCTGGGGCTCAGGCCAGGAGCTGGGAACAAATTCCAGGTTTCCTGAGAGTAGCCGGAACCCAGCCATTTGAGCCATCACCACTGCCTTCAGGGTCTGCATTCCTTGACTTCAGTTCCAGGTATTGAACCCAAGTCCTGTGGGGTGAGATATGGGCATTTTAACCACTGGACCGAGCACCCATACCACCTTGGGGTTTCAGATTCCATTGCATTGGACTTACAGAGTTTAGGATCTTGGTATTCTTACAGTGCTTATTTGACTAATTCACATCAGAATCTGGCTCTATATTTATTTATCTTTTAAATAGTGTTTATCATTTTCTCTATAAAGGTCTTTCTTTTTTTGTTAGATATATTACTTTATATTTCTGATGCTGTCATGAATAGCAATTTAAAAATCTCATGTTAGGGGCTGACATTGTGGCATAGAGGATGACCCTGCCTGCGATGCCAGCATCCTATATGGGGCATGTTCAAGACCCTGTGGCTCCACTTCCAATCCAGCTCCCCACTAATGCACCTGGGAAAGCAGCAGAGTGACCCAAGTTCTTGGGCCCCTGCACCCACATGGGACATGTGGAAAAAGCTGTGGGCTCCTGGCTTTAGCTTGGCCCAGCTCTGACCATTGGCCATTTAGGGAGTTAACCAGTGCATGGAGATCTATCTCTGTCTCTCCTCTCTCTCTCTAACTCTGCCTTTTTTAAAACATTTATTTAGCAAGTCTAAATTTCCAAAGTACAGCTTATGGATTACAATGGCTTTCCCCCCCAATAACTTCCCTCCCACCTGTAATCCTCCCAACACCCACTCCCTCTCCCATTCCATTCACATCAAGATTCATTTTCAATTATCTTTATATACAGAAGATCAATTTAGTATATATTAAGTAAATATTTCAACAGTTTGCACCCACACAGAACATAAAGGGTGAAATACTGATTGAGTACAAGTTATAGCATTAATTCACATTGAACAACACATTAAGGACAGAGATCCTACATGAGGAGTAAGTGCACAGTGACTCCTGTTGTTGACTTAACAAATTGACACTATTGCTTATGACGTCAGTAATCTCCCTAGACTCTTGTCATGAGTTGCCAAGGCTATGAAAGCCTTTTGAGTTCACCGACTTCGGTCTTACTTGGACAAAGTCATAGTCAAAGTGGAGGTTCACTCCTCCCTTCTTTGATGGCCCGTTCTTTCCACTGGGATCTCACTCACAGAGGTCTTTCATTTACGTCTTTGTTTTTTTTCCAGAGTGTCTTGGCTTTCCATGCCTAAAATACTCTCATGGGCTCTTCAGCCAGATCCAAATGCCTTAAGGGCTGATTCTGAGGCCAGAGTGCTAGTTAGGACATCTGCCATTCTATTAGTCTGCTGTGTATCCTGCTTCCCATGATGGATCATTCTCTCCCTTTTTGATTCTATCAGTTAGTATTAGCAGACACTAGTCTTATCTGTGTGATCCCTTTGACTCTTAGACCTATCAGTGTGATCAATTGTGAACTGAAATTGATCACTTGGACTAGTGAGATGGCACTGGGACATGCCACCTTGATGAGATTGAATTGGAATCCCCTGGCACATTTCTAACTCCACATTTGGGGTGAGTCATCTAACTCTGCCTTTCAAATGAATTTTTAAAAAATATTTTAAAAATCCCTCTTTTTAAAACTCTTTTTGTTGGTATTAAGAGATGTATTTGATATTTATGTCCACAGTTTTATATCTAACAATGTATTACACATCACACTAATTCTGATGATTTTTTGAAGATTCTTGGGACTTTCCAAGCGGTTAATAATATTAACTTCAATTAACGTGAGTGTTGTTTTTCTAATGTTTTATATCTCCTTGCCCTGGCTCTATTCTCTGATAATGAGGTAAATGCATAATGTAACTTATCACATTGTATTCATTGATTTTTCAGTTTTAAATCAATTTAATAGTCTTAGGATAGACCAAGTTATTCTAACATACAATATTTCTACATGATTATATTTGATTTGCTCACATATTGTTTGGATGTTCACAAGTATGACTGATATGTGGTTTGCTTTTCTCATCCTGTCCTTGTCAGGATTGGGGAGCAAGGTAATTCTGGCTGCATTAAATGAATTGGAACATATTCCCTCTTTTCCAGTCTTATAGAATAGCTCGTATAATTGGAATTATTTCTCTCTTGAATATTTGGTAGAATTTTCTAGTGAAGCCATCTGAGCCTAGAATTTTATTTGTGGGAAGATTTAATTTCATTAATAGTTGTAGAATAAATTAATTCACCTACTTCTCCTTAAGTCCACTTTGGTAATATATATTTTCAGAGGAATTTGTCCATTTTTCTCATATCAATATTTATGGCTGGTTTTTATATTTAGTAAATATAAAATATTTATATATTTGTAAATCTCCATTTTGATTTCTTCTGTTAACCCAGGAGTAATTTAAAAGTATGTTTCTTAATTTCCAAACTTGAGGAAGTATTCTAATTATAATTTTATGGTTGATGTCAAACTTAATTGCCTTGTTAGACAACGTGAGATGTGCTTTATGGTTCACTTAACTCAATCAATTACCATAAATGCTTCATTTGTATTTTAACAGTATTTCAATGATTGTTTTTCTACTTTGTCCAAGTTGTAAAATGTGGGGCATAATGTTCACTGTTCATAGTATTTACTTATTGTACTTTCAACCAAAAGACTTTGGATGCTTTTAATATAATCTATATTTTAAGTTTTCTGGATTTTAAGATGTTCAATTTGTAAATCTTTTTTTTTTTTTTTTTTTTACAGGCAGAGTGGACAGTGAGAGAGAGAGAGAAAGGTCTTCCTTTGCCGTTGGTTCACCCTCCAATGGCCGCCATGGCCGGCGCGCTGCAGCCGGCGCACCGCACTGATCCCAAGGCAGAGCCAGGTGCCTCTCCCGGTCTCCCATGGGGTGCAGGGCCCAAGCACTTGGGCCATCCTCCACTGCACTCCCTGGCCAAAGGAGAGAGCTGGCCTGTAAGAGGGGCAACCAGGACAGAATCCGGCGCCCCGACCAGGACTAGAACCTGGTGTGCAGGTGCCGCTAGGCGGAGGATTAGCCTATTGAGCTGCGGCACTGGCCCAACTTGGAAACCTTTTAAAGCTTATTTGTATGGGAATTCTTTGGATACTTGAGTCTTTAGCAGGACTGGAACATTCTCAGCTAGTTCTTCTTTAATATTGTCCCCCCCACCCCCGGCATTATCTCTTCTCTCATCTTTGTCCTCAAGAGCACCATGTGGATTTATGCTAACACTGCCTTAGTCTATTTCCCACAGTGGTCGACTTCTGTTTTGAAGTTTCTTTGTATTTGTTTCCATGAGTTGTATTCTGGATAATTTCTTCAGATCTCTCTTCCAGCTTACTAATTCCCTTTTTAGTTCTGTCAGAGCAACTGTATTCAGATAGGCTGTTATTTCTATAGTCTCTTGCCTTTTACTCAAATTTCCATACTTTTATAACTTTTTCTCTGTAATCCTCCTGTTGTCTCTTATTACTGTTTTCAGGATTATCTTTTATTTCTATTGTGCATCCAATAATTTCAATATCTACATATTGTGCATATCTGACTTGAGTCCTTTATTTCCTGAATTGCTCTTTTGAACATATACTTATATATTTTAAAGACAGAGTGACAGAGATAGAGGGAGAGATGGAGTGTGTTGGGGGAGAGAGAGAGAGAGAGAGAGAATGAGAATCTGCCGATTCACACCCCCAAATGCCCACAATAGCAGGGCTGGAGCAGATAGAAGCCAGGAGCCAGGAGCTCCATCCCGGTCTCCCATGTGGGTGGCAAGGATTAGCTACTTGGTCCATCACCTTCTCCCTAGGTGCATTAACAGGGAACTGGGCTGGAAGTGCATAGTGGCCAGGACTGGAACCTGGCACTCCTACACGGGAGGTGATGTGGGCGTCCTCTGTGGCAGCTTAGCCCACTGTGCCACATGCCTGCCCCATTTCCTGGCTTTCTTTAATGGAAGCTTGTTTTCTGGCATTTTCGGAATTTTTAATATGGTCTCACATTTTGAAATCTTTAACGTCTTTTGTGCACATGAATAAAAAATGATTTCTAGAGAGGACTTTGCTGGCTTCTGCCAGGTTTCTGGGCCACAACCAACCCCCACAACCTTTAAATGACATGTTCACCTTGAGGATTTTTGGTTGCCTAGGTAGCATGAAGCCACAAGAAATCTGGTGGCGGTGAAGAATTCTCAAGGGAGGATTTTTCTCCCTGCCACCATCCTCACAGTTTGGGAGAGGCACTTTCCCTTACCTTTCATAAGGATGGAGGCAGGTGTATTTCTAATCCAAACCTTGACTAAGCCCTTGGAAGCTTTTATGGAGACCTCATGGGAGCCCTCCCACTCTCTGTGTGGGGGACTTTGTTCTTTGTCCCTGCGTCCTTTGTGGCATGAAAACAAATATTCATTCCACCTGGGTTGTAAATCTCTTAGCACGAATCCTGACCCACGGCCCTGTTCACTCTTCTGGCTTCTTGGTTTCAATTAGGTTTTGCACCCTCAGAAACTGTCTCTTTGGAAAGCTGTCAGTGGACTACACAGAGGCTAAAAAGCATTGCATTCAGGATTTGTGGTTGCTTGCAGAGGTAGATTTGCCCAGGGTCTCTAGTGCACCACATAATGCAAATTGGGTGTCAACCTCACTCCTTTAACTTGGCTTTGACCCTTGTTAAAATGCAGATGCCCACGCTTCAGATAGAGGGTGCAGCTGCCAAGGCATTCTTTGCACAGTGCGTCTTAAGACCACCTCCATACAAGTCTTGCTGGCTCGCCTGCTAAAATGTTCTTCTTGCATCACATCCCGGGCTTCCTGAAGATACATCTTTGGGTGAAAGGAAGACCGTTTATTAAGTGTTCCAATGGACAATGACTTCGTAAAGCTGCTCTCTGTATGCTTTTGTACATATTAGTTTCAGATTCTTTTCTGAAACAAATTTTCATAACAACAAGCTGGAATACCAGGTATTTAGAGGCATATGGCTAATAGTAGCATGGAAAAACGGCATCTTTTCCCTGTAAAGAGTCTGGCTTTCTCTGATTGCATTTTCCTGACCACTGGGGATGCTGCCTCCCATGTCACCTTTATCTGTAGGTGATTTACTCTCAAAGCCAGTTACTGAATTCTCATGTCAAAGGGTTTGTGCAGGAGGTTCAGTGTTCAGTCAGCCCCGTGGAGAAGACATGGACACTCAAAAAGATTTGTTTCTTTTTTTTAGAAAGACCTTTTCTAAGACTATGTTTAAGCATAACTGCAATTATTCTCTTAAGAAGGTGTTTTGAGATGGGTTTACTGGGTTGCAAAGTATGTGTGTTGTAAGACTCCCATCCCTTAATTGCTTTATTATCTTGGTTGTTGTCTTTAAGTCTATGCTCAAGGTTAGACATGTGTAGTTCAGAAAGATCTCAGAAGAAATTAAAGTGATCCCAACCCACCACCCAGAGAAAACCATGGTCAAATATATTCAGTATTATAGATCCTGACAGACTTTTTCTTATGCATAAACACTTGTTTTATTTTTCATAACAGGATTGTTTTGTGCATGCTCCTTCGTAATCTGATTGTTCATCAACTTACATAGTGGCTGTCTTTCTGTGTTTATAGATGTGAAATTTAGAAGACGGAAGGATGTTTTATTGGAACGTGTGACCTGTAGAGTCTGCACTGTGGGGGAGAGGACTTTTTCATTGTGGCTGAGGACAGAACACATTTCTGTACATGCTAAGAGCAATGGGCATCCTCAACATGAAGGTACAATATTTTAAATTAACTTTATTACTATACGATTTAAATACTCCATATTGCTTTTCTGGCTTCTGACCTGTCAGGAACTAAAAACTAATCTGCTAAATTCTTCACCACCAAAGTGCACCTATGGTCTCTTTTCCTTCCCTTCTGCTCAGCACTTTCCAGTCTGCCGTAATTCGTTTCCTTCAGTGTTTTCTGTTTAATGTCAATCGCCTTGATACCCTTCATGTGATGCTAACATAATGCCACCCTGCTTTCTTTTCTTGTGTGTATATTTTGATATGTCTTCAACCAGCTTTGTATTTTTCACTGTTCTGTGTTACATTGTTTTTTGTTCCAGTCTGTCTCCTAGTTATCGTATAAGGATTTTGTTGACATTTTCTTTGGCTATACCAGAAGTCTGTGGAATTAATAGGATGAGATCAGCCTCTGTTTTGCCACCTATAAGCAAATTGGTTTTGTTCCTGGGCCCAGAGTTTCCCTTATTGTTAGGTGTGGCTGTGTGACTTCCTTCTGGCTAGCAGAGTATGGTGAAAGTGAGGTAGTGTGCTCATGTCCCAGGCATAATCCCTTGGCTCTCGCTGGTCTGCATGCCAGTGCCCAGGGCAGCCTTGTAAGCCACACATGAAATGGTTGAGTTCCTTTGAGTCCAGTCTCTGATTAACTGCATGGAGCAGATGTCCTCTATTGCTGATTGGTCTACATCGGAGTGGGGAGCAAACCTGTTACGTGAAGGTGCTCAGCTGCTAATGCCACAGCAGCTCATGTGAATGAATGCAAGAAATGGGAGGGCAATTGGGTGCTATAGTAACACAAAGCTAAACTCTACTACACTTATTATTTGGGGAGTAGGCAGCCAGGAAACTGATATTAAAGGTTAGAGCGATGGAGACCTATGGTGAGCATTGGTAAAATGCTTGGGGAAAATGCATTTCCTTGGAACTGGTGCAAGTTGCTAGTGCTGCTCACAAATGCTTCCCCCCAGGAACATGGTAGGATGGTACTTTGATGCCCTTTTGAAATTAACCACGACCACATGATTGGCCTTGGCCAATGAGATGAGCGAAAAGGGTAGTGCCTCACTGGCAACCTATTTCCTTGATTGTGCACCAGAGCCATGGCTGCAGGAAGGAGCTGGGTGCTGCTTGCTCCAGGCCTGCCATGGCAGGGCTCCCTCTCCCATGCAGGGAACTCTCCCTGAAGCTGGTCTCTTTGTCCTCACGGGAACTGAGTTCCCAAGATGGCTCAGCTCCCCTCATTTCTGGCTGCTCCACCTCACCCTTTAAGGGACACCTCTCCCAGGGTTAAGGTCCTCTGTCCCAGACCCGTGTAGATACCTCTCCTCTGACCGTGAGCCTTCAGGAAGTTCTCTGGCCAGTTCTCGCCATCTCCCTGATTCTGCGCACACCACTTTTTCTTTTCCACCAGCAGTGGGGCCGCCTGCTTCACCCACTTCCTGTTTATCTAGCTTTGGCCCTGCTTGGTCATTCTTCCCGTCCCTGGAGGACTGGGGTGTTCCTCCAGGGGAAAATGCACTTAGCCCTGTCCTGGAGCTTGACATAGGAAGATTTACAGAATAAAATGGATAATCATTGGCCAGCACCGTGGCTCACTAGGCTAATCCTCCGCCTGTGGCGCCAGCACACCAGGTTCTAGTCCCAGTTGGGGCACCGGATTCTGTCCCGGTCGCTCCTCTTCCAATCCAGCTCTCTGCTGTGGCCAGGGAGTGCAGTGGAAGATGGCCCAAGTGCTTGGGCCCTGCACCCCATGGGAGACCAGGAGAAGCACCTGGCTCCTGGCTTCAGATCAGCGTGGTGCACTGGCTGCAGCGCGCCGGCCACAGCAGCCATTGAGGGGTGAACCAACGGCAAAGGAAGACCTTTCTCTCTCTGTCTCTCTCACTGTCCACTCTGCCTGTCAAAAAAAATTTAAAAAAATAAAAAAATGGATAATCATTGAGCACAGACTACTTCCAGCTAGTCACTTGTGAACCAGTGGGTGGAGGAGAGCGCTACACTAGCATCCTGCCTGTATCGCTAACTGCTATATCATACAATTTAGACAGTGGCCAAACTGGGCACTACTGGATTAGGTGGGAGCTGCAGGGTTCTGGGTTGTTACAAGGTGTGTAAGCCTTGGCGAAAGACTGAAGGAAGAGACCACTGCATTCTCTTTCTCATCTTGGGAGATGCGAAAGAACAATAGTTAAAGGCCAAGTGCAAGGTGAAAACCACTGACTGGCCTTGAGAAGAAATGTGGAAGTGGACAATAGTGGGTAGCAGAATGTAGCCTCAAATGCACCACCCGGGTCTGCCTGTGGATACAGACAAACCAAGCATTCAGTGGGGTTGCTTCTTGAGTTCCTATGAAAAATTACCAAGAACATAAATGAATGGAAAACGTGGCAAAAATCCAAGGCTGAAATTCACCTCCTTGACCGGCACTGCAGGAGTGGGGAGAACCTCAGGCTGCAGTGGCCTGGTGTGCACCCTGTGGGGGGGGGGTTAGCTGCAAGGGGAGGCACCCAGTGTTGTCAGCCTCCTGTGATACCTAATAGCTCCCCAGGAACGGCCTCCCTCAAGGCATGAGTGACTTGAACCATAGCTTCGCACCGCTGCCGTCTCAAACCGTGTCCCAAACAGAAGTTTTCCTTGTCAGCTGTTGCCCACGGAAGCGTCTGCGTGCATGGTGTGTCTCTGCTGGGAAAAGAAAGTGCTTCCAAGAGCAGAAAGAAATGTCTGGCGCCCTCCTGGGCGAACAGTAGGCCAGCAGTTCCTGGGAACACACGGTGCCCTTTGACCCAGCAGGACTAGCTAGCAGGAAATGGGGAATTTGGCTGGGGGTCCTCACCTTTAGGGCCACGTGTGTCCGCTTCAGCCTGGACAGTGTTGACCCCCCAGCCCCTTCCTCCTGGTTCCATCCTTTGAGCTTGCTGGCGCCAGGCGGTGCTGCCCACACTCTGGTGCCCTAGACGTGACCCTCGGTGAGCCGGATGCTGCTGTCCGAGCTCGCTCGCTCTCTCCCTGCTCTGGTGGTCCCCATCCTGGAACTCTTCCCCTGGACTCCATGCCTGGTTTCTGTGCAGTTGCGGGGTCTTCTGCGTTCGTGTATCCTGCATCCCGGCCCTCAGCAGTCCGTACAGATGCGCTGCGTGCCTCCACCGGGCGAGCCTCCCTGCTCCGCTCAGGGCCTCCCACAGCTGTCGCCAGCCAGTGCCCTGATCTCTTATGGGTGCCGCTGTCCAAAGTAGGCCCCAAACTCACCTGCCTGTTTCTGACGCCCTGCCCCATGCTGCCATTACCTGCTTTCGGGCGGGAGCTGCCTCTCCCTCCGTGGTGCCCTCCCCCCATCCTTCCTCCCCCAGCCACGTCCTATGCAGGGCTGTGACCTCCTCCTCCTGTCCAGCCTCCGCTGAGTTGGCCCCTGCGTGGGGGATCTTCCCCAGAGCTCCATCTCCAAGCAGCTCCCTCCTGTTTCCCGTCCTCTCTCCTGCTGCCCTGCGAATGTCCCGCGCAGTACTAGCCACCCCGTGGTGACGCTGGACCCTAGCTAGCCTCATCTCCTGACTAGGGCGTGAGCTCCATCGGGCAGGCACTAAGGCTGTTGTTGTTGGGCCTGAGTACTGAGTGCTGTGCTGGGTCCGTGGCAAGGAGCAGTGATGGTTGGCGATGGGATGAGTTTTCCTGCCACTCAGTTCCTGAATGCAATCACTTGGGCTTTCTGCCCTCTCTGGTTCATAAATCCAGTCTCAAGCCTAAGATAAGCCTTGCATAAAGCAGCCCTCATTTCTGGATTGTCACAAAAGCTTCCTAGCGAGGGTCCCATTTTGTCTTCCCCTCTGCTTTCCTTGTCACCATCACAGCTTGATGCCTTTTCTTGGTTACCATGACAGTTGCTTTTCTTTTAATTTTTTTTATTTATTTATTTTTTATTTTTTGACAGGCAGAGTGGATATTGAGAGAGAGACAGAGAGAAAGGTCTTCCTTTGCCATTGGTTCACCCTCCAATGGCCGCCGCGGCCGGCGCACTGCAGCCTGCGCACCACGCTGATCCGAAGGCAGGAGCCAGGTGCTTCTCCTGGTTTCCCATGGGGTGCAGGGCCCAAGGACTTGGGCCATCCTCCACTGCATTCCCGGGCCTTCGCAGAGAGCTGGCCTGGAAGAGGGGCAACCGGGACAGAATCCGGTGCCCTGACCGGGACTAGAACCCGCTGTGCCGGCGCCGCTAGGTGGAGGATTAGCCTATTGAGCCGCGGCGCCGGCCGACAGTGGCTTTTCAAGCTCCAGAACCTTCTGCTTGGATCTTAGTTTGGCATTGAAGATTGCTTTATCTTGTTTCCACCCAGTTCCCCTCCCACACCCCCGCCTGGTCACACTGAGACTCGGCCATGGGATCCGCACCCTCTGGACACCTCTGGCCTGTGTGTCCCTCACCATCCTCTGTGCAGCACCCCCTGTCCATCCACAAGGTCCCCTCCTGCCCCCTGGCTAGAATTAGCCCTGCTCTTAGAGTGCTCTGGTTTTCCCTCCAGTCTTTAATACTGTGGTTCCTTGTATCCAAGGGGCTTCACACAGCCCGTTGAAAATGCATATTACCTGTGAGTTCTGTTTTCCATGAATCTTCTCAAGCTGTCTTGTACGTGCTGTTTTCCTAAGTGAACTGCAGACTCTTCCCCTCCGAGGAATTTATACTTTTGGCACTTAGTGTCTAGAAAATCTGAATTCAGTAGTTCAATCTTAAAAAAATACTGAATTCAATCATGGGCCTTGGGACGCCTGCATCACTCATTGGAGTGCCTGGCTTCCAGTTCCAGCTCTGCTCCCAATTCCAGCTTCCTGCTAATGCGCACCCTGGGAGGCAGCAGGTGGTGCCGCAAGTAGGTGGGTCTCTGTGACTCATATGGGAGATGCAGGTGGGTTCTTGGCTCCTGGCTTCAGCCTGGCCCAGCCCTGGCTGTGTTGAGGGGCATTTGGGGGAATAAACCAGCAGATGGGTAATATTTCTTTCATAATTCATTTTTTTTGACAGGCAGAGTGGACAGTGAGAGAGACAGAGAGAAAGGTCTTCCTTTTGCCGTTGGTTTACCCTCCAATGGCCGCCGCGGCTGGCACACTGAGGCCGGTGCACCACGCTGATCTGAAGCCAGGAGCCAGGCGCCTCTCCCGGTCTCCCATGCGGGTGCAGGGCCCAAGCACTTGGGCCATCCTCCACTGCACTCCCTGGCCACAGCAGAGAGCTGGCCTGGAAGAGGGGTAACCGGGACAGAATCCGGCGCCCCGACTGGGACTAGAACCCGGTGTGCCGGCGCCGCAAGGCAGAGGATTAGCCTAATGAGCCGTGGTGCCGGCCCAGAATTCATTTTTAAAAAGAAATATATATATATTGACTGAAGAATGCACAAATGATATACAAAGGCACTTTGAAAATTGTGGAAAAATGGAATTGAAAAATAAGTTTCTTTAGATGCAAAAAGTGTTGAAATCCATGCAGAGTTTTTTTTTTTCACAGTGTGTGTTTCCCTGAAGGTTTTGAAGACCCCTAAGTTGACCTCCAGTGGGTCTAGCTACACTAAGTGGGACACAAGGATCCCAGGTGCTGGGAGTGCAGCGTTTAGGACCCAGTATCACGGTGCTCCTTTCAGGGAGGCTCCTGCATGAGGCGGGGGGACTTCTTCTTGGACCCCAGAGCTCTCCATTGCCTCCATCTTTGCACCCTGAACTGGCAGCGAGGACCCTGGCTTGGAGGCTGGTGTCGGGGTTGGAGTAGGTCTGACACCTAGCTTGATGGCTTCTCATTTTCCCCAATGTCTTCACTTAACAGTGACAGCGATTTTGACTGAGAGCAAAATGCTCACAAGAAAATTGGAAATGGATTGAAATTAGCCTCCTGGGAAATGTTAGCAATTTTCTTTCAATTTTCTTTTCTCCTCCTCAGACATTAGGGTCTAAGTCCTATTCAAATTACAAAACATGATTTTTTTTTTTTTGGTGGATGAGGAAAGTTAAAGTGATTGCTTGAAGGAGACCGGATTGGTCTAGTACTTTTCTCCATTGAGGTTCAGCAGTCTTTGTTAGCAGAACAAGTACTAGGGTGGGAAATAGGCTTCCCTCATGGGCTGATTCCACATGGGTAGAGAGGTTCCCTAGAGTAACTCCACAGGTCATGGTCATTCATCGTCTTGTATGCAAGTGGCAGGATCTATGTATGGCTACCCTGGGTACAGGAGGTGAGAGTGGGGCACATCTATTCTGTTATTTGGTCAACATGTGGTTGTTGGGACTTAACTACCTGCTGGCCACTCCCCTGATGCCTAGGGATATGGTTCCCAAGGAGAAAGGAATACTTGGCTTCATGAAACTCACAGGCATTTGAGGAAAGCAAAGAATTAAATTAGGAAAGTGTGAGGAGTCTTCCAGTAGGGAAGTGCATTGCACTTAGGGGATACAGGATTGAGAAGAATGGGGAAAAAACCCCCTAAAGCAGTACTATGACTGGGATCCCCATTTTACTCATGCAAAAACTGAAGCAGAAAATGAACTTGTCCTGGATCACACTTTGATGCAAATTGAAGGATTAGAATTTTCAGCCAAGGAGACTGGTGCTGTGGCGCAGCAGGTTAACGCCCTGGCCTGAAGCACTGCCATCCCATATGGGCGCAGATTCAAGACCCGGCTGCTCCACTTCCAATCCAGCTCTCTGCTATGGCCTGGGAAAGCAGTGGAAGATGGCCCAAGTCCTTGGGCCCCTGCACCCGTGTGGGAGACCCAGAGGAAGCTCCTGGCTCCTGGCTTCAGATCGACATAGCTCCGGTCATTGCGGCAATTGGGGAGTAAACCAGAGGATGGAAGACCTCTCTCTCTCTCCCTCTCTCTCTCTCTCAGCCTCTCCATTTCTCTTTGTAACTCTGACTTGAAAATAAATAAAATAAATCTTTAAAAAAAAAAAGAATTTTCAGCCAAGGCAGTCTTACTTCAAAGTTTCTGGTCTGTGCTATAATTGAGTTTTTCACTTTGTGTCACCTGTGAGCATAAACTGGATTTTAGTGGCATGCTGGTTAGCTGGTGCTGTCTTGTAAGTGGTGGTTCTACATTTGCAGGAATTTTTCATGTTTTTGATGTTAACAATGAGCTTGAAATTAGCCTCAGTGAGAATACAAGTTGAGCATCCCTAATCCAAAAATTCAAAATCTGAAATGCAAAACTTTTTGAGTGCTGACAGGCTACCAGTGGAAAATTCCACACCCAAACTCTCCTGACAGGTGCAGTCAAAACAGGCACACTAAAAATCATGTATAAAATTATCTCAACCTCTGTGCAGAAGCTGTGTATGAAACAAATACATTTCATGTTTAGACTTGAGTCCTATCCCCAAGATATCTTATTAAGTATGTACAAGTATTACAAAATTCGGAAAAAATCTGAAACACTCTGGTCCCAAGCCTTTCAGATAGGGACTGCTCATTCAGTCTCTCCCTGTACTATAGAGATTAGCATCCATGAGGAGTCAAACATTTTTCTTCCCCAAAGAATTTGTTTTTTTGTTGTTAAACATCTACCAGTACACACTGCATGCAACATTATTATCACATTCTTTAAAAACTCACAGTGTGTAGAAGGAATTCCACCAAGAAGTAAATCCAGCAGATCTGAATTCTTGGTGGCGTAGGAATGGTTGGGAGTGGTGGGGACTTATTCTGAAAGGGATTTGGGTTCATTAAGTCTGGTCTAAAAGAAGAATTTCACATCTTAAAAAAAAAGTAAAGTACACTGAGACCATGATTTAGGACACATTCAAACTTTCCAAGGTAAGTCTTTTCTTTCTTTTATAATAAAGGGGGCAGGCAAAGTCCCCAGGTCAAGGATTCCAACCCTGCACCGTGAGCAGCTCCACCTGGGGAACAAGCACAGAACGCCAGCCCCCAGGCTTCGTTGCATGCTGCACTAAATCAGGACCTAGTAAGGACTCGGTGACAGTGCCCAGTATGGCTCAGATTTGCTGTGGCAAATCTCCGCTGTCCTCCTCCACACGTGTGGACATGTGTATCTGGTGCAATCATCTCACTGTGCATGCTGTGTGTTGGGTATGTGGGGCAGACAACTGCACTCCATGGTTTACTGATTTTCAGGATGGACAGAATTGTACTTAGAGAGTCATATATCTGATTAGCCTCAGCTGGACCTGGGCATGATTTAGAAGAGATCTTGAATCTCCTATCTGAGCTGGTTGTGGTAATGAGATAGAACTCTTGGGGACTGTGGGAGGGGTAAGTGAGTTTTGCGTGTGAGAAGAATATAAGTAATATACATAATTAGTGGACTGTGATAGGTTCAAGATGGCCACAAATTCTTTACCGCCACTTCTACCAAGGGGTGGGATTTATTTCCCTTCCCTGAGGGTCTGGGCTGTCTGATGGTCTTGACTGGTAGAGAATGGCAGAAGCAACGCTGGGCCAGTAAGAGCTTAGTCTTTAAAAATAAAGGTAGCTTCTAGCAGTTTCTTGAGCCCCAAGCTAACAAGTCTGAAGTTTGCCATATCCAAAGATATTCCCTGAAACTGCATGGGAAGAGAGGGAGACCAGATGAATCAGACTCCCAGATGTTCCTATAAGAACACTAAGCATATGAGAGAAGCCATCTTGTGTCCTCCAAACCAGTGCAGCCACCAACTCAACACCAGTAAATAATGCCAACTTACACAACAGGGAGCAAGAGAGTCACTGGGTTAATCCTTGCTTAAACTCTTGCCCTTCAAAATGGAGAGACTGATAGAATGGTATTGTTTTCAATTGCTGAGTTTTGTTGTAGTCTGCGAACATAGCAGTAGGTTCTCCCAAACTCTCCTCCTGGTGATTTTAATATAGAGGCTGGCCATTCAGAAATTATGTCACCTGGTTAGCCATAAGAATTTTTTAACCCTAGTAGTTATAGACATATTACCCAACCATTTCTTTAATTTTCCCTCTAAATGCACTACTTGTGTGTGTGTGTGTGTGTGTGTGGGGTGAAGGCCAGCTCATGCATTTGGAAGAAAGGACTCATTTCTCCCATTTAACAATCAATAAAGTGTCAGGGACTTTAAAAGAGACCAAGTGCTGGACTAGGAATCAGGAAACCTAGACTTTGGTTGCTGGCTTGACATCACCACCCCTTGACCTTGGCAAGTCATACATCATCTCCCAGTCTTGTTTTTGACATTTCTACAGTGAAGAATTCTGCCTGCTTTGTCTGTATGCTCCCTTTCCTTTGTGGGACTTGGTGACAGTGTCAGGTGTGTTGAATAGTGAGTGTCAGTTGGGAAGGATTATTTTTACACAAAATATGCAGCTGATCAATCTTCTCTTGATCACCACTGACTGAGTCTGGATTCATACCCACCACCCAGGCTTGAAAAGCTTTGTGTCTACACCACTAGCTCCTCGGGCACTGAACTTCCTGAGAATGTGTGCCTGTTTTAAATGCACATAGCTCAAGAAGAAAGAAAAAAGAAGCAAAATAAGTTCAATATCCTTTCTTTCAATCCAGAAAATTCTATAGCGGCTTTGTGTTTAGGGTGATTATGCCAGGCAAAAGCTATTCCATGCCACGGGCTATTGAAGTAGAATGAGAGATAGAGTAATGACATTCATGCCATGAAAGTTTGGTTTTACAATTCAGTAACAAACCTCTCTGTGAGTCTTCAGAATTTATCCACCTCGACTTAGCAACAAGTTAAAAACAGAAAGAAAGCATTCTTTGTGTGGAGAGTGGAATATGCTCCATCCTGGATCTGTAAATATAGTCACTCACTTCCTGAAGCTCCAGTTAATCCCAATGACCTTTTCCAGGGTGCTTTTTTGGTCTGCATTAATAGAGAGGACCTAACCCACTGCTGTTAACAATGCCACATTGCAGCGTCTTGAAAGCTACAAAATGATTACTCCATGCAAATTGAAAATGATTTCTCAAATCCCTTATTTTTTCAAAATCCACACATAACCTTGTATTGAAGTTCATGTGTTCCTGAGACTTAAAAGTCAAAGTCAAACTCTATTTGCTGCAGAGAATCATCTGTTCCTTCCCCCCGTAAATCAGACCAAAAGAACTCCCCAGAAAGAGCATTGCTCTCATCTTTCCCTCAGAACAAAAGACAACAGGACAAACATGAACTGCGTGATGTTTGCTGCCCTTGGGTGGCATCTGCTAGAGTGTAGCACTGCCGTTTGTATTCAAGGGATCTTTTATTCCCAGCTGCGTGAGCCAAGCCACAGGGCTTGCAAGAATGCTTGGGATGCTTCCTGAGAATGTAGGACACAAAGAATCTGTGGGGTGGCTCTGAAATAGGAACCTCTAAAGAGAGAAGAGCTTAAAGGAACATTTATTTTGCTAGTACGATCAGTGCTACTAAGAAGATAGTGTGCATGTGTGTTTAGGAGGATATATATGTATGTGTGTGGCTTTAAATGTCTATTTTGTTGAAATAATTGAGGTTATTGTTTTCAACATATAACCCAGAAAAATGTCAGAGTGGCTTAATGGGCCCTGAGCCTTTGCACAGTGCTCGGCCAAGTCCAGTGAGAGGGTTACAGCATTAGAGAAGGATCCTGTGTTTTTCTTATTAATGGTTAAGCCATTGCCCTGATAAGAGATTTTCAAAGTTTGTAAACTAGTCACTCAGGTTGGAAATCCTTCCAAAGTAGACTCTGTCTCACTTAGTGTTGAGCAATTGTGTAATGCCCGCGGCTCTAACAGAAGTTGTTTTCCATGACACGTTCATGTTCATATGCTTCCAATGCGTTCAATTGCTCCTGGGGAAAAGTCACTTGTGATTCTTCTACCTGGTACAGAAAGTGAAACATTTTTGTTTGCATCAAGGTAAGGGAACCCATCACACAATTGGAAGGTCTTTGAGATGATTAACACTTGCATTGACAGCACCTCTTTTTTTTTTTTTTTAAGATTTTTATTATTTATCTATTTGACAGGCAGAGTTACAGACAGTGTGAGAGAGACAGAGAGAAAGGTCTTCCTTCCATTGGTTCACTCCCCAAGTGGCTGCTACAGCGCCGATCTGAAGCCAGGAGCCAGGTGCTTCCTCCTGTGCGAGTGCGGGGGCCCAAGCACTTGGGTCATCCTCCATTGCTTTCCCAGGCCACAGCAGAGAGCTGGACTGGAAGAGGAGCAACTGGGACTAGAACCAGCGCCCATATGGGATGCCAGCGCCGCAGGCGGAGGATTAACCTAGTGCGCCATGGCGCTGGCCCCAACAACGCCTCTTTCTTACCAAAGGTTGTAATGAAAAGTGAACGTTATTTTATAGCTCATGGTCCTTAACTGAAACATCCTGGGTTTAGGTGTTCAGAAATATAGCTGCTAATCCAAACAAGACCTTGGATTTTACCTGAAGTCAGCAAGACTCCCCTTAACCCCTTTTCCCTTTACTATCTTCTTTCCAGATTAAAGATAGATTTATGAGCTGTTCAGGTTAGAAGAGATCAATTTTCCTCAATCCCATGTAACTAACCGAGGTCACGTGCATGGAATGGCTTTTGGTGTTGGGCCAGAGCTCTTGGTGAGGTCCCCCCTTTTGAGAGGACAGATGACTTTGAAAGGCACCTAGTTTATGAATGTGCCCTGAGCTGTGTGACCTAGAAGGCTTACGGTGTCTTATGTCCTTCCCAGCCCTGGAGACTATAAGCAAATGAGATATTTACCAATTCAGTTTGCTGATGATGCTAAACAAGCATACAAACAAAACCCCCTCTTTTATTTTTGACTTAGAGAATCAAAAAGACAAGAAGTAGCAGCGTACGTTGAAACGGAATGCAGGTTGTTGAAATCGATCCAGTTTCCACTGATCCAGTGTTGAAAAGACAAAGTGGCACAAAGTGCCCCTGGGAAAGGTGTAGCCAGCTCCATGTCTGTCCTGACCACAAACACACGCATGACACCTAATGTGTGAGTCCCCAGGCAGAACTCGCGTGTTATAAGATTGAGGTTTTTTTTTTTTTTTTTTTTTTTTTTTTAACTCTGAAGAGCTGTTCAATGTGATTAATTCTACTGAAACTCAGCAAAATCCCCTTTTCCTTCTGTAAACAGAGAAGTAGAGAAATTGACAATGATCTGGAACACAAAATCATCTGTGGCAAGGTCATTCTCCTGCTTTGCCCTCCACTAAATGGTGAGTTGAATGACTTCTCCCCTTGTGACCCGTGGTGACTAAGGCCTGATGATACGGAGGCCCGTGTTAATTGTTAACTTCATGATTTCTACATCAAATGCAGGGCTTGCTCTGAGGCACTTGCAAACGCTGTAGTCATTGATACAAGAGACCTAAAAATAACCATAGCCTTGAAATTGGGATCACAGAGCCTAGTTAGAACCCCGGCCAGATTGGAGGATTAAGGTCACGAACAGCCTCAGGGAGGACTGGAAATTTGTCTGCCCAGTCTGCTGAGTGTATGGATAAGCCTGGAAAAGCATGCAAGTCTCAGCTCTTTGTGTGTAGAACTCAATATGAGGGCCGAGCCCACCCTGGGAACCAGATCTGAGAGTCTTAAGATGTGGCCTCTTGCTGGTTGTTGTGTTCATGAACATTCAATTCTGAACAAATGATATAAAATGGCCCTCAAATGTATGAATACTCATAATAAGAGAAAAACAATGATAACAACACTGAGATACCACTTCTTACCTATTGGATCAGCAAACATTTATAGAACATTCTGTTGATGAAGCTATAGTCGGTGGTCATTCATTTACAGTACTGATAGGAAACCACACAAATTCAGCCTTTCTAGAGTGATCTTTGGCAATAATTTGCAAATATGCAAATGCACTTATTGTTTGACCCAGTAATCTCATTCTAGAAATCTAGCCTAAAATGTACCTCTAAAGATAGGAAAGTCCCTATGTTCAAAGTTGTTCACTGAAGCACTTGTGAAATATTGGAAACAATCTAGATGCTCATACATTGAAGAAAAACTACAGCTATCGTTCACCCACACATGGAGTCCTACATATCTGTGAAAAAGGAGTGAGGAATGTCTCTATGAAATGACAAATAGTGACTTTCCAGGATATGTTGTTAGCAAATCACAAAGAATATTTATAGTATGCCCTTCATTTAAGAAAAAATGGTCTGGGGCTGGCACTGTGGTGTAGTGGGTTAACGCCCTGGCCTGAAGCGCTGGCATCCCATATGGGTGCCAGTTCTAGTCCTGGCTGCTCCTCTTCCGATCCAGCTCTCTGCTGTGGCCTGGGATGGCAGTAGAAGATGGCCCAAGTCCTTGGGCCCCTGCACCTGCGTGGGGGACCCAGAAGAAGCTCCTGGCTCCTGGCTTCAGATTGGCGTAGCTCTGGCCATTGCAGCCAATTGGAGAGTGAACCAGCAGATGGAAGACCTCTCTCTCTCTCTCTCCCCCTCTCCTCTCTCTGTGTAACTCTGACTTTCAAATAAATAAATAAATCTTTTAAAAAATGGTATATTAAGAGTATATACATATATCAGATCATTTGTGTATGAGTAAGCCAAAAAGAATAAATCACAAGACAATGAGATTGGTTACCTACAGAAGGTGGAAGAAACCAGAGTGGAAAGATAGGAGAATGAGAATAGAGCAGACTAGGATGGACATGATGTAAGCAGCAATTCCCTGAATACAGCTTATTGTGTAGCTCTGATTTGTAGAACTATAAGAATGTTCCAGATACCCCCACCCACAGTGACTAAATTCACCCAGGCTGTTGGGGGCACCAAAAATATAATACAATAGTAAGGAAAGAGCCAACTCAAGTGACAATGGATTTTGACTATAAAGGAGCACTGTAACACTAAGGATCACAGTACATAAATATTGCAAAGAGAATGGTGTACAAGTATAATCTACGTGGTAAATGTGTTTCTCATGGGGACATGGTCCAGTGATTCTGCAACTGTGCATATTTGATGTGTCTACCAGGATTGAGCAAATAGGTTAAAGCATTGTGATTAATGAGAGCCATATTTTTCAAGTAGAAGGAATGAGTTACAAATAAGGTAAGGGGAGGAAGCCGCAATGATCCCTGTGGTGTTGGAATAGCTCTCAGCATGAGCTCCTGCTTTTGTTATTTATACAGAAGAGAGGAAGAAGCAAATAGAAATATGTGTGTGCATGTGCCATGTGCACCCATGGACTTCCTTTACCAACTCTCATAAGCATTGAGCACACCTGGCACCTGTATCCTGGCTCCTAAATGCCATTCTCCAATGAAAGGAACCAGGGATCCTTAAAGAATTAGTTGACTCCAAAACTGAACCAGGGAAAATATAAGAATAGTTGGGGATGTTTTGTGTTGGAAAGTATGACCTTGCATATCTTGAAAAGATTGAAGAAATTGAAGGGGCTATATCTAGTGACATTTGGGACAACTTGAGCAACAGCAAATGGTAATTATGGATTATATACCATTGAATAAAATAATTACCTCTGAGTCCTAACTGATGTGAATAATTGAATGAATAATCAAAAGGGTTAGAAAGGATAACTTTTTCCTACAGTATAAATTCAAGTAATAAATTTAAAAGAAAAGCTGTGAGTAAAAATTACTTGGGCCAACAGTAATGGTTCAGTTAAGAACCATCACTTGCATTAAATTAATGGGTAAGTGTATAACAAGAAATAGAATTGTGTGCATAGCCTCTCCTAAAGATTACAAAGGGAAAAATAATGTTTTTATGGTAGAAAAACCTGGCAGACACCACCCCAACCACCACATCAGTTATCACAACAATGACACATGTGGGTCTTGTGTATCTCTTGACATGGGACAATGAGAAGGGCATAACATAACCTCCTGGTCTTCTTGCAAAAAAAAAAAAAAAATTGTGAGAGACCAGCAGATAAATCAAATTCAGGAACATTCTACAAAATAACTGTCTCACATGCTTCAAAAGTGTCAAGGTCACAGAAAACAAAGACTCAGGCTACCACCATTGAAAGTCTTTCTGGGACACATGACAACTCAGTGCAGTGCGAACTCCTGGACTGGATCCTGGACCAGAAAAAGAGACTTTAGTGGGAAACTGACAAAATTCAAGTATGGTTTACAGATGAGTTGCTAGCATTGACTCAGTGTTAATTCCTTGATTTCATAGTTGTGTTATAGTTATCTGAGAAATTATTAGGGAAACTAGGTAAAACATATCGGAGATCTCAGAACATTTATTGCAACTTTTCTCCAAGAAAAAATTATTTCAAAATAATAAATAAAAATAAGTAACTGGTAAGGAAGAACAAAGGGAGACACAAGCAGATATTTGCTTTTTTTGAAAACCCAAGTCTTGAATTTTCACAACCAGAAAAGGTACCAGTTACAGTCAGGTTTATTTTAACCAAAACCATATTCAAAACTATTTATACTAAGAAGATGCTTTTTAAAAATGACTCTAACCTATAGACTAGTTTTTCCTTGGCTTCCTGTGGTAGAAACACAGTTATAAATAAGTCATAAGGCAAAGAGACATTTTGTGCACCTGTCTCAAATTCTGGGCACATAAGTCTCTATGCTGTTCTCTAAGGAGATGACTTCAGTCCTATTCAGAGCCCATTCATTCTTCTGTCATACTCAGCACTGTCGAGGTGGGCTCTGGTTTTCTAGCTCATAACAGATGAGAACAAACAGCACTGCAAAGACCACTCTCAGGTAGGTCAGTGGTAAGCGCCCCCAGGCAGGTCAGGTGTGATGCTCTATACAGAGTTTGTGTATCTCCAAAGGTTCATGTGTTGGGCACTTGGTCCCCAGGGTGGAGCTAGTGTTGGGAAATGGTAGAACCTTTAAGAGGTGAGGCCTATGGAGGGTCCTTGGGTCAACTAGAGCAGGCCCTTGAAAGGGGTTGCGGGACCCCAGTCCTTGTCTGCTGCTAAGATGTGATAGCTTGTTCTCCTGCCACTGTCATCTACCATTCACCATGGGCACCTCACCGGAACTGAACCAACGCAGGTGCTGTGTCCTTGAACCTCCAAAGCTGTGAGCAAAACAAACAATCTTCTCTTTGTAAAGCCAGTGTCAGGTATTTCATTGTAGTAATGCAAAGCTGACTACTGCACTCGATCATAGGTTTTGTGAAATTTGTGAAGCTAAGCTATTTGAGCCGCAGTGGGTTCAGCCCGCTGTTGCTGCTCTCACAGGCCCTGCAGTGCACAAAGCCTCTGATCACATGGAATTGGAGAGGCTGCAGGCATTCCTGAGCTCCAGTCAAGTCCAGTAGGGTTTATTGGGATATATTTGTACGTCTTACAGTCACTTCTGTATTATGAAATCATTGCTAGTTTAACTGGAGTGGGAACATCTCCTATTGTCCAATCTGGTATCTAATTTTTGTATTTGTAATTTTTTTTTAAAGATCTCCTCCAAAACAACCATCGATTGTGCAAATTTCAGGTCCCTACAATTTTGAATCCACCCTTGACTTTTTTAAGGGAAGAGCTAGCTAGAAATGCTATAACAAGGAATTAGGCTGGAAAGTAATCCTCTTAATTAATGTAAACAAAAGATCAAACAGCAAAGTGCTCTGGGGCTATTTAGTGTGTGGATTAAGATCCAACAAACCTCAGTAGATCCTAAAGCCATCATTGTACTGAAGCATATGTGATAATTGATGTTAGTAGTCATGACCTCGAATCATGCAGAAAAGCTTACGCTGTTGAATGCACTCTGTTATAAATTCAAAGAGGTATATAGTTCACTTTAGGGTGATTTTAAAAGATGTTTCAAGTTGAATGTGGGTGCTTACCTATGTAAATCTTCCATGATCCCGAAAACATACCAAAGAATAATTAATTGTCCAAAGGTTTAGATGTCCTGGGTTTTCCTGTAATTTGTTTAGGTCATGCTGGAATGATGGGTTATGGTCCTTATTCCAAAAGGGAAGAATAATCAATCAATCAATTGACTGAACTGGACTTCCCTTGACCATAACCTGCACTGGTTTTCAGCACTTTTCTCCAAGAACAGAGACCAATGAGGTGAAGTCACTCATAGAAAGTGCTAGAGGGTTTTTGCTAAAGATGATTTGTGGAGGTTGAATGGTGTCAAACCTTGGTAATAGGTCATAGAGTCAAACAGGTGCCTTTGTACTTGTTCATCAAGAAAGAGAGCAAGAGAATTGTCATTATTGAGTGCTTACAAATGTGTCAAGAAGAACTGGGTAAAATACTGCTTCATATAAAACATATGTGTGCTTTAAGCAGCACAATAACTCAGCAAAGCAGGTTTTTTGAAAAGATTTATTTATTTATTTGAAAGACAGATTAATGCAGAGAGAGAGAAAGGAAGAGACAAAGTCTTCCACCTGCTGGCTCACTCCCCAGGTGGCTGCTATAGTCAAAGTTGGGCCTGGCCGAAGCCAGGAGCCAGGAACTCCATCCATGTCTCCCACATGGATGGCAGGGACCGACGTCCTTGTGCCATCCTCTACTGCCTTCCCAGGTGCCTCAGGAGGAAGCTGCATCAGAGACAGAGTAGTCGGGGCTTGACCTGACATTCTGATATGGATGCCGGGTTCACAAGTGGCAACTTGACCAGCTGCAATGATGACGGTGCTGGCCCAAAAGAAGGTGTTTTTTTCAGTTCCATTCTTCAGATGAGAAAATTAAGGTCCAGAAATTTTAAGTAATTTGTCCAAGGTCAGAGGCTTCTCAACATGGCGCTGTGAGCATTTTGGATTGTGTGATCCTTTGTTATGGGAACTGCCCTGTGCATATTACATGTTTATGGCATCTGGGGCCTTTACCCACTTGGTTCCAGTTGCGGGAATCCAAAATATCTCCAGGTATTGGCAGCTGTCCCTTGGGGAGGGGCTATTTTTGGTTGAGACCCTTGTGACCAGCAGGTCTGGGGTCACTGGTGCAAACCCAGTGTCAGGTCAGGGTCCCTAGTAACTGTGCTGCCTATCCCAGACATGCTTGTATGCTCAGTGTCGGGGGGCCTTACCCACAGCCCCAGAGCCGGCAGCAGGACACAGGGAGCCTCTGGGCCCTGTCCACATCCTCAGCACTTGTGTCAGGCAATGGCTGGGTCAGCCCCTCTGGAGCACACTGTGTGCCCTTGGAGGTCTGTAGTGGTTGGAGTGTGTTCTCACGCCCTCCCTCAGCGAGGTCCTCGTGGCACTGCATTTGGCGTCTTTCTCCCACTGCAGTTTGGAGTTGAGGTTGTCTCCTAGTTTCATGGAGGATGGTAGAGTGTTAAAGTTTTTCTGTTTTCCTTTTTTTTTTTTTTTTTTGACACGCAGAGTGGACAGTGAGAGAGAGAGAGACAGAGAGAAAGGTCTTCCTTTGCTGTTGGTTCACTCTCCAATGGCCGCCGCGGCTGGTGCGCTGCGGCTGGCGCACCGCGCTGATCCGATGGCAGGAGCCAGGTGCTTATCTTGGTCTCCCATGGGGTGCAGGGCCCAAGGACTTGGGCCATCCTCCACTGCACTCCCGGGCCACAGCAGAGAGCTGGCCTGGAAGAGGGGCAGCCGGGACAGAATCCGGCGCCCCAACCGGGACTAGAACCGGGTGTGCCAGCGCCGCAAGGTGGAGGATTAGCCTAGTGAGCCGCGGCGCCGGCTTCTCTTCTTCATTCTTAAATACCCTTCCTCTCCTCTTGCCTCCATTTTCTCTTCTCTGCTTCATAGGCTCGCTCACTCTCTCTCCAACACTTCTTCTTTCAAAGCCCTCTCAATGGTGTTAAATTCTGTACCTGGAGAAATAATTTTAGTAAGAGCCCAAGACAGCGTGAATTGCATTTGCCCTCCAGAGGGAAGGCTGACTTAAGAGACTGGCGTCCCGGACTGAATGGCCCTGCCAGCTTTTCTCTGTCTCCGGTTTCACTCTGGAAATGCCTAGAAAGTCTCTGCCTTTGTTTGCTTCTAGTTTTGCCATCTTCTAATTGTTAAATATTTTACTGCTCACCTCCACTTCCTCTCTAAATAATATCAACTCCCCAAGGCAGGAGCTGCACCATTGCCAAGGAAATATTTGCTGACATATTTAACAGGAACACTGTCCCTGGTCACCTAATTTCTGTGGTCAGTTCTTCATCCTCTCGGCAGCCTGCTTCAGGGTAAGTATGTGTCTTACCCCTTGGACGTAACCATGTGGGTATAAACACGTTGGAATATTATGTTCCTTCCTAGTAGAACAGCAAGAAAACCAACAAACTAATACGACATTTTGTCAAGAAACCACGGAGTGGGAAACAGGCAAGTTCAACAGCGTCCGGCCTTGTGCCCTGATGCTCTCTGAACTTGGATTCCTGGTGTAGCAATCAGTGCATGACCGCCTTCCCCATACCTAAGGAGGCTGTGAAGACAGCAGAATGGGAATCGCCCACAGGAATTCGACGTGAAGCCGTGCCCCTAGGCGCGCCACCCCCACGCCGTCCCCCACCCCCCAGCCCGCGTTCTAAGAAATAAAGCACGTCTGTTCTCTGCCTTTCACCCAGGCTTGCCCGATCTGATGTATCAAAGACATTCAAACGTTTGAGCTCTTCATTGTTTGACTTTGATCACAGCCAAGGCTCCCCAGGGAAACAGCAAATCCAAGGGGATGTCAGAAAGTTTGTGGGAAAATTCAGACGTCAGCTTATTTTGAACTTTTTCAAGTACACATACACTAGCAAAAAGAACTTGAGAAATTCCAAGATAGATAGGTTTCTTATTTCTGCTCCCAAATCTTTCTATTTCTATTCTCCGAGTGTCAAAATGGATGTGACTGAGCTGTGATATACCAAGAGATTAGGTTGAGTGTAACTCAACTGTAACACTCTCTCTCTCTCTCTCTTTTTCTCTCTCTAGCATATGGCAAGGTTTAAGGCTGTCAAAAATTGCAGATTCTTGCCTCCAAGTACAGATGAACAACAACCAAAAAAAAAAAAAAGCCTCAATCCATGGTTCATGAAGCCAAGAGCTGCTCTTCCACCACCTTATACCAGGCATGTAGGATCAGGCTGAAGTTCCAGGACCAGGAATTGGTTTTTCTCTGTGAGCTTCATGCCCTCTTGCTGAAAGCCTGCCTGGCCACAGCCTCTGGCCCCCATCTTCTAAGAGAAACCATACAAAATACCTCCTTCTCCAAGTCCCTTTGAAGCAGCCTCCCATCCTTAAAAAGTAAACAAGGAAGGGGTCCTGAGCATTGGCCAGGAATGCCAGAACTAGGCTTATCTCTGCCCAGAGAAGTTTCTAGCAAAGAGGGTTGCTTTTCTTGGAGAAAACTCTGTGTGTGTGTTTGGAGAATGAATTATGCCCTTCAAGTAGTATGTTTTTATCTCACAGAATGATTTTTTTTTTCTGTTAGGAGCTGGCAAGAGGCTTAAGGATAGTTTTGTGGCTGTAACTCCCTGACATTAGTTCCTAAGCTTCACATGTTGAAGACTGCGCAAGGCTGGGAAGCCAAGAGGTGCATGGACAGCGCCAAGAGTTCTTTGCAAAGTTGCCTTGATGGGAAACTGAGAATAGGAACCGGTTCAGTTTCCTCCGTCTTCTGTGGACAATCAGTAGCAGTTGGATTATTCACAGTATGTATGGTCAGTCATTTTTAGCAACGTGCCACCCCACACTAGAGAGGCAGGTAAAAGCTGGCAGAGGGCACAGGACTCTGTACTCAGCACTCGTCTTTGCTTGCTAAGTGCTTTGCAGGTTCATCTGTCCCGGGTGGTGACAGCACAGGTGAGGTGAAGAGCTGTCTTGGCCCTGGTAGGAGTCACTGAGCCCCACTTCCCTGGGGTTTTATTTGTCATGTCTCTAATCTGGGCTCCTACATGGCCTTAGCAAGTAACCCCTCTGCGTGCTTGAGAGCAGCTGGTTGTCAGTGCTGGTTCCTGGAGCACCCACATCCAGGTCCATTCCCATCTGGCCCAAGAGGAAGCAGCTCCTCCAAGGTGGTCCCTGTAAGTGCCTCCCCCCCCCGCCCCGGCTAATGCACTGTGTTTGAGAAATTATCTAGAAATATTAATGACCATTGAAATGCCTCTGGAGCCTGCAAATGGTTTGACTTTGACCAACTGTTGCCGTTTTTCACTTGTTTAATGGACTCAGGAAGAAACTGAGGATCTGTGGTTCTCAGCTGGACCGTCATAGTAGGGCTGTCCTCCCTCTTGAATGTTGGGGTTGCCTGTGCTGGGTTCTGGATTTCACATTTTCCCCATCTGTGGCATACCTAAATAAAGATGAGTTGATGGCCAGAAGCCATTCAATATGGCTATCTTTTTAAACTTATCTTCCACAAATAATTTAGTGAATGTCTGCCTCATATCCACAGTACCCTAGGCCCTGTAGGTATTGACAATGGCCAGCAAACAGTTGGCTTCAAGGTTCTTCAGAGAGGGGATTAACTAGAATGAAGTGGAGTATTCTGTAATTGGGGGGACTATGGTCATTCGGCCAAATCCTGACAGTATTCAGATGATTGAGGATTGTTCCCTTAAGGACAAGCCTGCGATGTTGGGAAGAAGATGAGAGTTGGAGAGAAGACCCATCGTGGGAAGCAGGCCCTGAGCCTCTGGCTCCTGACAGCATGAGCTCAGGGATGGGCATCGGCCACAGGTGATGCCTAAGAAAGTCCACGCTGACCGTGAGGAAGTAGGGGATGTTGGCTCCTCTGCTATTGTGCTGTACTCTGTCTGCCCCAACGTGAGTGAGCAGATTGTGCCCCACGTACTGCCACGTAGCAGGACAGTCAGGGAGGGCTGGCATCTCACAGCCTACACTCTGAGTGCCTTATGTAGAACTTGTTGGATGAGAGGTAGGGTTTTTTTTTTTTCTCATTTGGACTAAGGGACCCCTTAGGCAGCTGAAGTCCAGCCTCCCCACTCCCTAGAGGACCAGTCCTACTCATCTGTCAGGATCCAAGTCTAGTTGTATGCCATTCGTTCCCTTTCTCCCTCAGCAACACCACCATGCACAGTGAGATGCCCCTGCCTTAAGCTTTCTCGGAGCACCTCATTCATCTATGACAATGCTCATCACAGCCTAAGGAGTTTTATTGCTGCTTGGAGGGCCCATAGTGCCAGCTTGGCAGCTACATTCCACCTGCAGATGTTATTCTCCTCTTTTCCAGCTTCCAGTGTTGTGGAGACGCTGCACATTGCTACCCCTTTGTAGGTAAGGAGTCTTTTCTCTCTGGATGCTTTTAATATTATCACTCCATTTTGGGTGTTCAGATTCACTAGGATGGAACATTTGTAGATTTCCTTTCCTTTAATCTACTTGTTTTTTTTTTTTTAATTCCTGATGCTTAAGAAAGCCTAAATTATCATTTTTAAATATTATGACTCACAATTCCCTCTATCTACATCCAAATTTCTGATAAAATAAGTGATAGATACTCTTCCAAATGTCCTTAACCATACAAAAATATTTCCATTACTTTAGAGCTATGGGTTGCATTCTGGATAATTTATTTGCTTCTGCTTTCCAGTTTGGTACTCCCTCCTCAGGTGTACATGTGCCGAATTCCACACATTAGATCTGGAAGCCCCTTGAGGGGAGACACAACATGTATTTCATCTTGGTTTAGTGTCTCATACACAGCCAGGCATCAGTGTTCGTGGAAATGAATTGGCTGGCAAGACCAAGACGCCATTGTTCAACTGACCTTCCTGTGCAATCTAAGGTAGAGATACATGCTAAACTACAAATCAGTTACTGATGGCAAGAATAAAGGACTGTGGTGGCTCCGTGCTTACACTAGAGGCACGTAGCACTGCTTGGCTTGTTTGTCTCTGTCTATGGGTAAAGGGTAGGTTGGGCCAGGCAGAGCCATGGGACAGGTGAACCACAGCCAAGCCAAGGTATCTCTTTTTCAAATAAAATTGCCAAATATCAGTCAGCTTACGCAACAAACATTGGGGGCAGGAAATGCTATGCAATACAAGCTGTACACGGGAAACAGCCATCTTTTTTGAACAGGGTTGCCTGTTCCAGTTTGATGTGGGGATAAGCTTCACATTCTCTCTCACTTAGACATACACCAGGGAAGGATCCCATCAAGACGGAGGGGTCCAGTGAGTCTCCGGGAGCTTGTTCAGACTCGTAAGGTATCAGGCCAGGCACCAGGTAAGTGGGACGAGGGTGGACAAACAAGGCAAACAGTCTGCCTTTGGTTATCTGATGCCAGTGTTAATCACAGCAGCCTGTCTCTCAAGTCTCAAAAAAAAAAAAAAAAAAAAAAAAACCACCGTGCTGTCTTCCAGAGCAGATGTCTACTCAGTGGCTGGTGGCCACAGTCATGCCCAGACAGGGTCACAGTCCAGGAAAGACGTGCATGACCTCAGAGGGGGTTCCCGGAGTGATTTGGGGACGGAGGGAAGGGCTGATGGGAAGGCTGAGTCTCTCGCTGTGGCATTCGGCGTCTGGCAGTTAGCCATTCGTCAGTGGGAGGTTCCTGGGGAGAAACGCGACCATCAGTCTTGGGCAGCGCTGCAGAAAGAGCCCGCGGTGCCTGCTGCTGACTTTGAGATTCCAGTCGATGAGGAAAGAATCTCTCCCGACAATGAATTTTCCCCTCGCAGCTTATGTGATTAGCGGGCTAATCCGCGTCTTCTGCCGTCTGTCAGGGCAGCTATAGAACAGTTGCAGAGCCACAGAGAAAGAGCTGGCCCGCTATTCTAGAAGGTCAGCTGAAATAGACCCTGCAGTCCCTGAGCGCCCGTCCTGAGTCCAGCATGGCGGGGGTGTCTCTGAGCGCTCCCGAAGAAAATCATCCAGCCTCCCAGTTCCGGTCACTGGAGTGAACTGCATTAGGATTCCTTAGACGGTGTCAAGAAGCACATAGAACAAGCAGTATTGGAGAGAGCCCAGCACTGCAGGTTGCCTATCAGAGCCGCAAAGCTGGCTGAATTCAGTGCAAGTGAAACACACCCCCACAGCTGGGTGATTCTGTAGGGCCCCCGGGGAGTCCCCAGCTCCTGGGTCTGCGAGGCAGAGCAGATGGTGGCACCAGTAGGTCAAGTTCTGACTCCTCTGCCTTCAAATCTGCAGCTTGATCCCAGCCATGGATCTCGGCTCTTCCTGCTGACAGGGATCCCCATCTCGGCACAGGGTGAAAAATAAACTCCTTCTGAACCGTTCAGATTCATAAAGCTGTTAGCAGTTAAGATGCAAAACAGTTCTTGAGGTGTCTTTGTGCCCGTGGCTGTTGTCCGTTTTGTGTGAAAGCAGTCATACCTGTGGTGAAAATTCAATATGTTCACAAAATTGAATCACCTGTGCTAAGACCCGTGACTTACGGCATAGAGATGGGGTGGGAATTGAATGAGATGACTGATGAAAGTGTAGGTAGGAAGATGATAATGTCACTGACATCTTCCCTTGAACTCTGTAGGGGAAAGGTATCAAAGGAAATTTGAGACAAAGCTGAGTTCTAAAATTGAGCTGGAAGCTGCAGCATCATAACTTAGATATTAGCTAAACATCTGGACAGCAACAGAGCAGAATTATTTGGCCAGGGTGGGTTTCTTGCTCACTCTAAATATTCTAGGGCCACCATGTTGGTCTCTGACTGTTTCTGGTGGACCTCGTCTATTTGAAAGACAAGCTGGTGTGAGCGGGGCAAATCCAGCCAGCAGCCATGGTTTGCTTGGCCACATGATGGATTTTATATACTCGTGTTTCAAAATCAGGAGACCTTCCTGATATGGTCAGGGCCTGCGAGCTCCCCAAAATGAAACCAACAAAACTTCCTCCAACATCTCTTTGAGCAGAGCAGATGTGAGGAATTGTCCCTGGGGTTAGCTCCAGGGCCCAAGAGAGATGTGGGCTAAGAGTGGACTGTGAAGATAGCTAGTGAGTGCCATTTATTTTTACGTGTTTACTTGAAGTGAAGAAAGAGAGATCTTCCGTCCCATAGTTCACTCCCCAGATGCCCACATCAGCTCACACCTGGAGCCCAGAACTCAGTTCGGGTCTCTCCCAGGGAGGTGGCAGAGACCTGAGGGACTGAGCTGCCACCTGCTGCCTCCCAGGGTGCATGGTAGCAGAAAGCTGGAATTGGAAGTGCAGCCAGGACTCAAGCCAACACATGCCAATATGGGCTGTTGGTGTCCCCAGTGGTGGCTTAGCCACTATACCAAGTGCCCGCCTCTGGGCAACCTTTCTATTGAGTCCAGTTACCACAGCAACGTATGAACGTGATGTGTCCAGATATTTAGATTTCTCATGAGATTCCAAACTGTGGGGTTTTTATATGAAGTCTTCTGATGTTTAAACATGGGTATGGAAAAATAAAAAATTTATCACACAGGCCAAACAGACCATGATCCTGAGCTGGGTTTCACCTGCTGGCTACCAGCTTGTACCTCAAAATAGATGAGTTCCACCAATGTTTGTGAAAGTCTGTCTCGTGTCAGACATGATCGTGGATGTTGTGGGCACACAGGCAAAGGGAACTCAGTGTTTGTTCCTGCGATGTTTCCATCCAGATGGGAAGAAAGAGTGAGCAGGACTCGGAGCATGTGAGCACAGTGTGGGAGTGGCTGGGCGACAGCTGGCTCACCTGGAGAGCGTACACGTCGTGGACTTAGAGCCGAAGAAGATCTTGGCCTTAAATGGGAGGGAAGGACATGGCCCCTTTTGGGACTGTGGGAGGGGGGACCAACCTAGAAATGGAAAGACAGGAAGCAAGGAACTGTGGTTAATGTCGGGTCAGGTAGAGTGAAACACGAGAAGCCCTGAGGCAAGTGATGCACAGGATGCAGACGTACCTTAGCCATGCTTTAAGGGAAACAGTGGATATAAGTGCGCTCTCTCTCTCTCTCTCTTTTTTTTGTTTCTTGGTATCTTGAATTTTTAAAAAAGGTCACTTTATTTTGACACAAAACTAATTTGAAATCCATGCATACAAGGGATATGGTTCACTCTTATAATGCCCAGATGGGCTGGGGCTGGACCAGGGCCAGAGCCAGGATCTCCTACATGGATGGCTGAACCCAATTACTTGAGCCATCACTGCTCTTGGCCGGAGTCAGGGTCTGCGTTGGTGAGACGCTGGAATCCAAGAATCAAACCCAGGCACTCCGAATTGGGACGCTGGCATCTTCACCACTAAACTAACCACCCACTCCAATAAACTGAACTTTTCACGCCGTTTTCCATAACATTTTTGAAGCACCCTTGAACATGTGCCAGCTGACCTGGACACTCACACCCTTTATACATAAACACGTTGCAACTTGTCTGCTTGGATTCCAAAATCAGCAATCAAATCTCTAAAGAGACTGCGAGGGAGGGGGCCGTGCATAAATACAGAAGGCAACGTGCAAACATTGCCAAGTACACTGCATGTTCAGGTTGAGCTTGGAAACCACGCAGGAGCCATTCAGAACCCATCTGGAGGTGCACGCTTTGAGAGGAAATTAGCAAAGGCAATGAATTGGGACTCCGCTCCGGCTCCACGCCAGGCGGTGGGTGCAGCCGCAGCAGCGCGCAGGCCATGAGCGAGGGCCGAGGCCCTGCCAGCAGCCAGGGGGGCAGCCGGCGCGCTGTCTCTGAGTCATCCCACTGCAGCCGATGCCTCCCCTGGCGCTGGGAAATGCTGCACCGCGGTATTTCATTAGCTCTGTTTGCTGTGGTCAGCTGGGAGCCGGGCACACAATCCTTTCCAGCATATGCACCATACCTTCCACTTAATTTTTTAAAACATAGATTTGTGTTGTTTTGTTTGTGGCATGAAAGCAACAGATGTCCTGTGGAGACATCTTGGTGAGTGCAGAAAAACAGAACTAAGACGAAAGTCTCATCTCGGTGTCAGGCATGGTTAACAGCTTAGCCTGTTTCCCTCTTGCCCTTCCGTCGTGGTTCCCAGGATGAAAAGGACGAGGCCTTCCTTTCCAAGAAGGGCAGAGAACTCCAGGATGGGAAAGGTTTCCTGGCAGAGGCACCCAAAGACCTGGGTTCTAATCCCAGCCCCTCCAGGGCACAGTCTGTGGTCATGACACCTGCCATCCCTCCTGAGGCTGCCTCTCGCTTTCCTGGCCGATGGCATCCATAGGCCACCTGTAGGGCCTGTCCCAGCTCAGGATGTCAGGGGCCTGTGATGTTCTGTCTCCCCAGGAAGGTGTGCTGTGGACAGGGACTTCCTGAGCAGTCCCAGCTCCCACTGCAAAATCCAGAGTGCTCTGAAGCTGTGACTGCAGGCCCGCACAGCGAGGCTTTTGAAGGATGCGACTCCTCTCCGACCCTCTGGTCAAGTTCGCGAAATATTAAAACAATGAATGCACTGATTGAAGACACATTTCAAGGCGGGGCGGATGTCAGAGATGTCCAGTGATACAAGTTTATCTATCATCCAGATTCATTCTAGCTAATTGTTGAATCTAAAGCAGAAGTTGGGGCCAGCGCTATGGTGCAGTAAGTTAAGCTACACCTGCAATGCTGGCATCCAGTGTGAGTCCTGGCTGCTTCACTTCTGATCCAGCTCCCTGTTAGAGTGCCTGAGAAAGCAGCAGTGGATGGCCCCAGTGCTTGGCTCCCTGCCACCCACATGGGAGACCGGGATGGAGCTCCAGGCTCCTGGCTTTGACCTGACCCAGACTTGGTCATTGTGGCCATTTGGGGGATAAACCAACAGATGCAAGATTTTCTCTCTCTCTGCAACTCTGCTTTTGAAATAAATAAATGAATGAACCTTTTAAAAAATATTATTTATTTGAGAGGCAAGTTACAGACAAGAGAGGGAGAGACAGAGAGAGAGAGGTCTTCCATCTGCTGGTTTACTCCCCAAATGACCACAATAGCTGGGGCTAGAACAATCTGAAGCCAGGAGCCAGGAGCTTCTCCCAGGTCTCCCATGTGGATGCAGGGGCCCAAGCACTTGGGCCATCTTCCACTACTTTCCCAAGCCATTAGCAGGGAGCTGAATTGGAAGTGGAGCAGCTGGGACTTGAACTGGCACCCATATGGGATGCCAGCACTGCAAGCTGAGGCTTACCCTACCATGTCATAGTGCTGGCCCCAGTAAATGAAGCTCTTTTTTTAAAGACATAATTTAATTAGTTTTTTAAGATTTTATTTATTTGGGAGATGAGGGGGAGAGAAAGGGGAGAGGGGGAGATGGGGAGATGGGGAGAGAAGCAGAGCGAGAGATCGGTCTTTCATCCACTGGTTCACTCCCCAAATGGCTGCAATGGCCGGAGCTGAGCCAATCCAAAGCCAGAAGCCAGGAACTTCTTCCAGGTCTCCCATGTGGGTGCAGGGGCCCAAGTCCTTGGGCCATCTTCTACTGCTTTCCCAGACCATAGCAGAGAGCTGGATCGGAAGAGGAGCAGCCGAGACTAGAACTGGCACCCATGTAAGATGCTGGCACTGCAGGCGGAGGATTAACCTACTGAGCCACAGTGCCGGCCCCTAAAATAATCTTTAAAAAAATTTTTTTTAAGCCTATGGAAGCCCCTTGAGTTCTCCGACTCTTATCTTGTTTAGACAAGGCCATGGTCAAAGTGGAGGTTCTCTCCTCCCTTCAGAGAAAGGTACCTCCTTCTTTGAAGACCTGTTCTTTCCACTGGGATCTCACTCACAGAGATCTTTCATTTAGATTTTTTTTTTTTTTTTTTTTTTTGCCAGAGTGTCTTGGCTTTCCATGCCTGAAATACTCTCATGGGCTCTTCAGCCAGATCGGAATGCCTTTAGGGCTGATTCTGAGGCCAGAGTGCTGTTTAGGACATCCGCCATTCTATGAGTCTGCTGAGTATCTCGCTTCCCATGTTGGATCACTCTCCCCTTTATTTATTCTATCGGTTAGTATTAGCAGGTACTAGACTTGTTTATGTGCTCCCTTTGGAAACTCATGACTGGAGCATGGGGAGATTACTGAGGCCATAAACAAGAGTGTCAATTTGTAAAGTCAACAACAGGAGTCACTGTGCACTTACTCCTCATGTAGGATCTCTGTCCTTAGCGTGCTGTACATTGAGACTTAATGCTATAACGAGTACTCAAACAGTATATTTCACTTTGTGTTTCTATGGGGGTGCAAACTGTTGAAAGCTTTACTTAATGTATACTAAACTGATCTTCTGTAAAAAAAAAAAAAGAGAAGAAGAAATTATCAATTCCCAACTTGACTCTCACTGGGATCAAACATGACAATAGGTCTGATCTGATTTCATCATCATTTAAAAAATCATCTATTATTTTTCACTTTATGTTTCTGTGTGGGAGCAAACTGTTGAAATCTTTACTTAATGTATGCTAAACTGATCTTCTGTATATAAAGAGAATCGAAAATGAATCTTGATGTGAATGGAAGGGGAGTGGGAGAGGGGAGGGTTGTGGGTGGGAGGGACGTTATGGGGGGGAAGCCATTGTAATCCATAAGCTGTACTTTGGAAATTTATATTCATTAAATAAAAGTTAAAAAAAATTTTTTTAAATTAGAATTTGGAAAAAACACTAAATAAATCTGGCTTAGCTTTTTTCTAAACTGTGGTTTTAGAACAAATAGGATTTTAGATTTTTTAAGTTTAACTTATTTGAAAGGCAGACTTACAGCGAGGCAGAAGCAGCCAGAGAGAGAGGAGAGGGAGGGAGTCTTCCATCTGCTGGTTCACTCCCCAAATGGCCACAATGGCCGGAGCTGGGCTGATCCGAAGTCAGTAGCCAGGAGCTTCCTCTGGGTCTCCCACATGAGTGCAGGGACCCAAGCACTTAGGGTGTCTTCCACTGCTTTCCCAGGCCATAGCAGAGAGCTGGATAGGAAGTGGAGCAGCCGGGACTCAAACCGTCACCCTTATGGGATGCTGGCACTGCAGGTGGCCGTTTTATCCCCTATGCCACAATGCCAGTCCTCAGGAATTTAGTTTTAAAAAAGGAGACAGAGCAGTGCTCAAATTTAGAAAAGTTCAGATTAAATCAAAGATGACGATTTCTTTGCTGTAGGGTTTCTTAGGCCTTTATCTGTTCTTCAGCGCATTGACAACCCCCGTTCCGCCGCCGGAAGAACTCCTCCTTCTGACCTCCGGCCATCTTGACAACTTTGTTCCCACCTGTTTATCCAATCCTTCCCCATCCCACTCCTCACTGTGCTCTGATCACCTGCCCAGGGCACCTGCAGCCTCCCGCCCTCCCTCCCAGGCCCCTCCTCTTCCTGCCTAGCCCCTGCACCGCTCTGTTCGGTGGAAGGCGTTGCCCGCGGTGCTTGCTCGTCACTCCGCAGAGCTGCAGAAGTGACCGTGGGACTGGCGGGTGGGAAGGAGCCCAGTTTCTGGAGGGCCTGTGGACGTGGACACTGCAGGTACAGAAAGATCTGCTAATTCTCGTTTCTGAACCAGCTGTCAGCCTCAATCAGGAGAGCGCATCAAAAAGTTCATGGTAACGGTATTATGAAAAAGCGAGGCAGGAATTTCAAACTTTTTTTTGCACCAAAAGAAACAACTTTAAATGCCTTTTCCATGACCTTTTTGCAGAACCACGTATAAAATATATATAAAGTCTTGATGTGGGTAGAATTCAAAATAACAAATAGTATGGGACAAAAATGCCAAAAACATAGTGAAATTGAAAAAATTTGTGCAAGGGGTCTAGAGCGCTGACTTCTAAGGCCCCGTTCTGCCTCGAGCTGTGTGGCCAAAGCCAGTTGCTCTGCCTCTCGGGTCGGCCACGGGCCAGTTCCTTCTGCCTGTGATAAAGACGTAGATTTAGGCCCAGGGTCCTGTTCCTCCCGTTCATAAGAGCAGCTGCTTGCAAGAGCAGAAATGAGTGGATTTGGAATCTTTACCAGGAGAGAAGCGATGATGCCCATATTTAAGAGTTGGCACTATAATAATAATTAATAAAAAGACAATGGCAATAATACGAATAATTGAAAACCTGGGCAGGCAAGGAAGAAACAGCTGTAGCTGATCAAGGGGGTGATGACTAAGGGAGAAACCAAGAACCCATGACGCAGAGGTGAGGACTGCGACTGACACGGAATCATAGGAAGCAGATCTGGGGAGCTACAGGGCCCTGTGACTTGATGCCCTTGCTTTGGACATCTGGAAAAGCATTTCAAGGAATCTGACTCTTCTCTGCTGGTGGCTGCTGGGGTGGCCAAGAGAGAAACACCTTCCGCTTTGCACCCTGCAAAGGCCTCTGAATATGCACCATTGTGGAAGTATCGCAGCAGGTGGACCTCACTATTGTTGAATAGTTGGCATCTCACTATCACTGGCTGCAGTCTTAGTGGATGAGTGAAAGACCATCCCTTGTGCGAGCTTTCAGTAGAGGCAAATGGCCGGTTTCCGGTTTGTAAGAAGCAGGTGCCCTGGGGATCCTGAGCAGGGTCTGGTATGCTCCTGTCTGCATTCCTGTCACCTGCGCCGCCGTGAGTGCTTTAATTCCAGCAGTTAGCGACGTGCAAGAAGTGGACAGAATCCTGAGTATTTAGTAAGTCCTGGAGTTGAAGAGGATTTCGGAGCTCCACCTGGGCTTGCTCTGGGCTCGGCTTGGTTTCTGACGTGGCTGTTTGTTTACTCACCTCTTTGAGGCGCCTTGGAACGTGGGCCAGATAAAGCGGCAGAAGCAGACTCGTCTTTCCGATGAGCACGTGGATTCCTGTTTCCAGAATTCAGGGCTCACTGTGGCCTCGCTTGCTTTACCCGCTGTGATGGGTGACATTTTTCCAAGGGAGTTTGGCTGGAAGGATAGGAGAGAGCAGTACCAGGTATTCATTGTCCCTCTTGCTCATAGGCCCTCTTTCCTGTCTCCCCTCACCCCTATGCTGCTGATCTCTTATCTGTCCGGGGCAATGTTTGCCAAATGACTGATTAGACTTTCACAGTAAATTGGGTTTTTTTGCAGATGATCCTGATAGCGTTTTCACAGCTTCCATGGAAGGTTTTGAGATTATGTGTCTTATCTGCAAGCTGTTCTGGTTCTTTAGTCCAAGCTGTGTGTTATCTCTAAGGTTTTTTGGTGTGTTTTAAATGGGATAAGAGTCCTTTGAAGTTTGGGAGGCAGTTCTTCTTGGGTCTTTCTAAACTGGGGAATACCACATACTATCTTTCCAGACCATTAGTGATGCAATTCCAGGACCAATGGAATGATTGATTGTTGATAATTAAGAAAACTAGAAGATAAGCAAGGTGGCAATGAAGGCTGGGAAGGGAACCTGGGCTGTGTTCTAGTGCGCATCCTGATAAGGAATTTTTTGGTTGGACTGGTGTCAGGGTGAGCGAAGGGTGAATCACTTGGTGTCCAGTTGTCACTCGTACGAAGGGTCATCAAAAAGTTCATGGAAAATGTACATTATGGAAGAAATATGCATGGAATTCAAAAGCCTTCCGCACCTACATAAACTGAAGTCGAATCCCGTCTTCCGTGAACTTTTTGAAGTCCCCTCATACACCCAGCCATGGATTCTGAGTTGCAGACTGTGAGGCCCTCTGAGTCTGGTTCTGCAGCAGTTCAGGCTGGTTGGGGAAAAGCAGGAGTGTGTCTACACACACCCCCCGGCCCAGGGCTCGGTGGGTACAGGGATCAGGGCTGTGACTCTGTGGCTTGGGCAGCTGGAGAGAAGGAGAGCTCCCTTGGCGTATTAGGCATGGCACTGGTCACCTGGGTTAGTAACACTCTGACCCACATCCTGCCTTCCCTCTTCTCCGTCAGAAGATTGCAAAGTATCTGCCCTCCTCCAGGGTTGAACGGTGCTAGCACAGGCACTCCGCAGTGTACGAGGAGGTCACATCCCCCCACACTCATCTTGAGCTGAAAATGTCCTAAATAAGAAAGCGCTGAACAGCTCTAAGCTGCCAAGCCCTGTATCAGCTCAGCAGCAGGTGCTGTAGTGTCAGCGGTCTCCCTTGTGGCTGGGAGCTGTGCTTGCTGGCACCCGGCACTGTGAGCGATAGGCACCACATTTCCACTAGCTCCAGGAAAGACGAAAATGCAAAAATCCAAAGTAAGGTTTCTGCTGAACAGGTTTGCTCTCACACACCATCATGATCTTGAAAAATCTTAAGCTGCAGCGTTGTAGGTTGGGACTGTGGGTAACCAGTTCAGCTCCCTCCGACCCCTCTTGTGTTGGCCCATTTGTCTACCTATAACTGAAAGCTGCAGGTTTTATTTCATTTCTCTGCAGCAACAGAGAGCAAACGTCGCCGCCCCTGACCATCCCTCAGGCTCCTTGGTCTTTGGTTATTTCTTCTCCTTCCTACAATCTCGCAAAGACCATCAAGGACTCGAAGTCCTGCAGGCTTTGGAATGTAATTCATGCAGGCCTGGATACTTGTTGGAGAGATGGAGCCTCTCTCACTAACCCCTTGCCAGTCTGCACCTGAAGTTCCCCTTCGCATGGTGTGTGGATCTGACACAGGACCCCCCAACAGGTGACACAGACATTGGGCAGTTCCGCCTTCTCTTTTTCCTCAGTTACTACTGCGCCTGCTTTCCCCTCCATTGCTCTTTGCATTTCCCTCGAGTCAATCATGCCTTACAGTGCAGACACTCACATTGTTGAACACATCTCGGCTAATGCTACTCTTCTGCCTTCCTGATGCTATCTTACCACATTCTTGATAAACCACGTAAGCACACTTACCTTTATGGCAATAAAATTTGCCAACCTAATTTTTTCACTCAGCATTATACTGTAAGGATATTGCCAAGTATAGCATTTATCCATATCCACTGTGTCAATGCAATAAGCAGTTATTGAACGGCTATGCCAGAAACTATACTAAGTACTGGAGATAATATGGAGAAAACAGTAGAAGCAGGGCATCATATTAGATGCACATTAATTCACTGCACGGATGTTTAATCACAGTTATAGGTGCTACAGAGGAAGCAGGTGGACTGTGACCAGGAACTCGGCAGGCATTGGAGTCTGGCATGGCAGAGGAACTTCTCTGGGTTTATGGCATGAAGTTCACTCCACGATTCCCTCACTCGGGGAACTTGCTCTGTTTCCAATTTCTGGCTCTTTTCAATAAGCCTACAGTTAACACTTTTGTGCCTATGTGGTATTATTACTTTGAGGTAGATTCCTTAAAGTCTAATTACTGAATCAGGAAAGTGAACATTCTATGTCTCTTGACACATGCTGTTAAAAAGTCTTCTAGAAAAATCAGTGTAGACTTTTAAAGCCGGTGGACACTACAACAGGTTGCTTCAAAAAAACCAAATCATTTAAAGGGCTGGTGTTGTGGCATAGTGGGAAAAGCCAGCGCCTGCTGTGCCAGCATCTCATATGGGCTCTGGTTCGAGTCCTGGCTGCTCCACCTCTGATCCAGCTCTCTGATACGGCCTGGGGAAGCAGTGGAAGATGGTCCAAGTCCTTGGACCCCTGCACCCACGTGGGATACTCGTTAGAAGCTCCTGGCTCCTAGCTTCGGATCAGCTCAGCTCTGGCCATTGTAGACATTTGGGGAGTGAACCACTGGATGGAAGACCTTTCTCTCTCTGCCTCTGCCTCTCTGTGACTCTGCTTTGCAAGTAAATAAATAAATCTTCAAATCACTTAAATTAATAATAAGAGTAAGTGATAGTTTTCAGCCTAGAAATACTCAAAGTGCATCCCCCCAGCTGCTGCAGGTCCAGGCTGCTGAGTGGTGGCCTGTGCAAGTACAGACATCGGGAAGTAAATTTACAAACACTTACAGAAATACAATAAAGCGATTTTCATTTAAAAGAATGGGATGTGAGGATTGTATGAACAATTGATTGAACGGTGATTGACATGATTGAACAGTGTGTTCAAAATGTGTATATGAGAAAATCATACCCAATTTTTAACATTTTTGCACCAAAATAAGTTTCTCTTTAAATTCTACTTTTCCATAAGCTTTTTTGTTAATTGTATATATTTATGGCATACAGTGTGATAATTCAAAACCTATTCAGTGTGTGATGATTAACCAAATTAGTTAGCATTTCCATCCCCTTTCAACAGTGTTAACAGACTATAATTGGCATAGGGAAACCAGGTAATGGCTCCCAACGCTCACTTCAGTGGAAGACATGAGTGCAAGTGTTCGCTTGCACAGGGGGTGACTATAGGCCAGACTTTTTAATCAAGTTTATTTATTGTTTGAAGGGCAGAGTGACAGAGAGAAACATAGGCAGGTATCCATACACACACAGATCTTACTGATTTATACCTCCAATGCCCATAGCAGCCAGGGCTGGGCCAGACCAAAGCCAGGAGCTAGGCAGTCAATGTGGGTCTCCCATGTGGGTGGCGTGAACCCTAGGACTTAGGCCACCGCCGGTTGCCTCCCAAGGTACACATTAGCTCAAGGCTGGATCGGATGCAGGGATGGGACTTCTAACCACTCTGGTATGGGATGTGGGCATCCCAGATGGTGACCTAGCCTGCTGTGCCACAATGCCCACCCTGCCCACGGACTTTCCGAAGTACCCTTGTTTGTCACCTTTTCATTTTACTTTACTTTTTTTCCTAGCATTTTTTTTTATTTTGTTTTGTTTTTAAAGAACAGAGGTATTGGTTCGTGATGGTTCGGTAGGAAGCAGAGAGTCCTTTCCCACGGATAGGTCGTGTGAAAGCTAGCAGAACGCCTTTGGTCAAATTCCCTTCCACAGATGCACAGTTCCCAATGCCATGGGATGACTTTTCCTCCTGTTAATGGGAAACCAAAGGGAAGAGCAGTTTTTGACCACAGACCTGTGTACTTAGAACACATGAGATCTGTGTGTACCTTTCCCAGACAGATAAAGCACACCTCTTGGGACAAGTGGCTTATATCCTGTTTTCAGGATTTCCGTCAGACATTTCTTGGTCCAGGATTGACAACGGCTTACTATTTTGTTTCTGCCCTTAGAGTTTTGCAAGTTTGGTACTTGATGGTGGTTAAGTGAATTGTTATTAGATAATAGTGCTGCCAGTTACTTCTTCCCAGGGAGAGAAATTAAAGGTGTCAATAAACCTTCTGCTTCTGCTATGAGTGAGAGGCCACCACCTTTGCATTCATGTCCCTGATGGCTAGAGACCAAAGCTATTCAGACATTTGGTGTGATGAGACGCACATCAGTGACAGCGGCAACCAATGTAGATAACATGTGAATGTCATATAGCACTGTACTGAACAGCTCATAAAAAAGAGTTTCAGCATATCCTTTCGCTGGTCTGTCTTTTGGTGTCCTTAAAAATCCTGCCCCAGAGAAAAGGCTCACCCACAATACTGGTGAGCACCCAAGAACTTTGTTTTTTATAAAAACTCTGCCTACCGCCAGCTGGCCAGTGCTCTAACAATCAAACTTATTATTATTGCTTGTTTTGAGTTAAAGGGAAGAAAGGAAATGGTGACTTGTAGATTCTGATGTCAGACTTCCTGGGTTTAAGCTGCAGGCGCTCCTTGCTGCCAGCTGGACGCTGCTTACGTCGCCCTCAGTCCACAATTTTCTCATCTACATTTTGGAGACCGTAACAGGGAAGAGAAAGTCCCTGTGCAAGGCACCTGGCACGCACAGTCCCGGCGCAGAGCGCGCATCAGGAAATGTTAGCTGCGCGTGTTGTACTCACAAAACCCACAGGAAGAAATTTGGGAAGGAAGGAAGGGAAAGAGGAAAGGAGGGAGGGAGGAGGAAGAGATTGGAAAACAATAGAGCTGTTGTCAGATTCATTCTTCCTGTGGGACTTTGGAGACTGTCCCCTCGCTAAGTGTGTGACCCGGACAATCATGTGACGTCCCCAAGCCAGGGGTCTGCTTCCCTTCTGTAAGGGGGGGGATTTCCAGAGCTGCCTGCTCCATGGGTTCGCGAGTGCGAAGGAGTTCATGTGCAGGCAATGTGGGGGTGGGGCAGGGGTGGGGAATAAGAATTATAAGGGTGTGTGTCTCACCCAGCTTTCCCTGGGCGTGTGCCTGCTTGAACTGGCTCCTGGCACAGGTGGGTCCTTCCTGAGTTTGGGGGTGGGCTAGGGCTTTCCCCTTCTACTGGGCTTCTGTGCAGCGACTGTTCATGAGCCCCAATGGGCAGCCTCCACCCACCTGGCTCCTAACAGCACAGCGTGGGTGTTCTGAAGGGCTCCCTCAGAATGCAGTGCCCACAGAGGAGGCAAAGCCTGGTGGCGGGCCATTCCACACCTAGAACATGAGCATTACCCTCTTTGGGGGTGGCATGTGGAGGATCCAGAAGACCAACTGTGTTAGAAAAGAGAATGGAAAAGGAAGGGTCGGGAAAGGGAAGGACTGGCACTCACTGAAGAAGTGAGCTAAAAACCCGGAAGCCAAGCATTCTAATCCCATTTCTGCCACAACTTGTTATGTGCCATTGGGAAAGTAACTTAATCATGCGGTGACCTCATTTCTTGCTCATAAATTGCAGTAGGATCCTATAAACCGAACTTGCTGGATTGTTACAAAGGGACATTAACCTTCCCCATGTCCATGTCTTCCAGCCATGTATGGTTTCCAGAACTTGCTGGTTGAGAGTAGGTGAGACAAAGGACAAGGCCAGCTTCGCCCGCTGTATTTCAACCCGATTCACCGGAAAAGAGTATTTGTCTCTTCTCTCCGTGGTATGTTTCAGTTCCCTTGCAGTGACAGGTCACTAAGTAACACTGACCCACTCACTCTTTCTTCTGCCTCTCAAAGATGTGCTATTTCCATGTTAAGTGTAAATGCCCAGAATGCGAGGCTGTAGGGAAACATGGGAACAGGAGGGGGTGTTGGCAGTGCCAGATTGTCACAGAGTGGGCTCAGAATGGGCGTCTGTGAGGGCTTCCGGGGGCACCATGCACGTGGACAGGCTCTGCTGTACCTGACACCTAGCAGGTGGTTCATGATGGAGGCCTTTGTGTGCGACCCACGAGGATGGCTTCTGCATAGCAACATTAAAATACAGCCAGCCATTATTTCCTGCAGTTTTTAGTAGAAGTTATACTCATTTATCCCCGCTCCAACCAAAAACTGGTCTCTAGTACTGGTGAGGGAGCCACACGCGTGTGAATAGGCACGTTTGAGAGCCCGAGATGTGGCAACAGTGGAGGAGAGCCAGAGGGCGTCGACTTAAGGAGCAGAACATACGCACAAGCGGAAGCTGGCCTACCTGTGCCGGAGAGCCGCGCGGGGGCGGGGGAGCATGCCCGGGAACTTCGGCTTGTATGCGGAAAATGAAGTGAACAGGTGGCCGGCACCGGGGCTCACTAGGCTAATCCTCCACTAGGCTAATCCTCCGCCTAGCGGCGCCGGCACACCGGGTTCTAGTCCCGGTCGGGGTGCCGGATTCTGTCCCGGTTGCCCCTCTTCCAGGCCAGGTCTCTGCTGTGGCCCGGGAGTGCAGTGGAGGATGGCCCAAGTGCTTGGGCCCTGCACCTGCATGGGAGACCAGGATAAGTACCTGGGTCCTCCCTTCGGATCAGTGCGGTGCGCCGGCCGCAGGGGCCATTGGCGGGTGAACCAACGGTAAAGGAAGACCTTTCTCTCTGTCTCTCTCTCTCACTGTCCACTCTGCCTGTCACAAATAAATAAATAAATGAAAAGGTAATTTTTTTTTTGGTGCAGACAACGTCAAAACAAAACAATAACAGCAACAAACCCCATGCTTGGTTATTGCACGGAATCCATGTTCGGTGAATATTTTTTCATGATCTGCCGGTGTTCATGGATTTCAAAAAATGTTAGCACCAAAAGAAACCTGTCTTTTTATTCGGTTTTCTGGGAGCCTGTTGAAGTTCCTTCGTGCAGCACCGAGGATCAGGAGGATTCCCCTCCGGGGAAAGGACAAGCCCAAGGGAAGGGGGAGAAACGGACCCTTTGGAGCCTCTGAGACAAAGGCTGGGTCACACGACCTGAGGTCTAGTTCGCTCTCATCCCCTTTCACAGTCTTGTGAACAGGACCTCTCCTCATCTCGAAAAGGAAACTGGAATAAACCCAAGGAAAACAAATCAAGGTGGGGCTGGGTGGGGAGACATTTGGCCCTGTGCTGGAGACACCACGTAGGACCCTGCATCGTGGATTGGAGTGCATGGGTTTGAGTCCCGCCTCTGCTCCCAAGCCTGCTTCCTGCTCCTGTGCACGCTGGAAGACAGAGACAGCAGATGATGGCTCAGGTACCTGGGTCCCTGCCACCTGAATGGGAGACAGACTGAGTTCCCAGCACACGGCTTCAGTTTGGCCCACTGCCAGTGGTTGCAGGCACTTGGGGAGTGAAACAGTAGATGAGAACTCTCTCATCCTCTCAAATTAAAAAACAAAAAAAGCCCCAAAGGAAAAAAGAGACAATGTGGGAAACAGGTGGAAAGTAGGAAGCAAAATATAATTAACAGTTTCCCAAAATCAACACCAATATGTTGTCTCGAGGGAAAACATAATAATGCTATTTTTAGGTCCACCTCCAAAACGAGTGCTTCTGTTTTTCTTAGTCTTATTAAAAATCTATTGTGGCTGGCGCCGAGGCTCAATAGGCTAATCCTCCACCTGCGGCGCCAGCACACAGGGTTCTAGTCCTGGTCAGGGTGCCGGATTCTGTCCCGGTTGCCCCTCTTCCAGGCCAGCTCTCTGCTGTGGCCAGGGAGTGCAGTGGAGGATGGCCCAAGTGCTTGGGCCCTGCACCCCATGGGAGACCAGGAGAAGCACCTGGCTCCTGCCATCGGATCAGCACAGCGGCCATTGGAGGGTGAACCAACAGCAAAAAGGAAGACCTTTCTCTCTGTCTTTCTCTCTCACTATCCACTCTGCCTGTAAAAAAAAAAAACAAACAAACAAACAAAAAATTCTATTGTAAAAATTTAAATATTTCTTGACCTGTAACTTGGAAACAATAAACTGCGTTTTTAAGCTTTTATTTTTCATCAACACTCACAGCCATTTTACAGATTTGTACAATGCCATGTGACACAGTTGGAGGAGCTCTCATGTTTGCATGCTTACACGAAACCACCACAGCAGTCAGGGGCAGGGTCTGTTTTTTCTCAAAATTCCCCCCTTCCCTCCACCTCCAGGTAATTGCAATGTATCTTCTGAAATGATAAATTGATTTGTACTTTCTAGGATTCTAAATAAGTGGAATCATGTAATAAGTACTCTTTTTTCTTCTTTGATTTTTTTTCCCCACTGAGCATGACTGTATCATTAAAATGATAACAGGGATCAATGTTGTGCTGTACTGAGCAAAGCCACTGCCTGTGACGCCAGCATCCTATATGGGCGCTGGTTCATGTCCTGGGTGCTCTACTTCCGATCCAGCTCCCTGCTGAGGGCTTGGGAAAAGCAACAGAAGATGGCCCGAGTGTTTGGGCCCCTGCCACCCACGTGGGAGATCCAGACGAAGCTCCTGGCTCCTGACGAAAGCCAGGCCTAGCACTGGCTGTAGTGGCCATCTGGGGAGTGAACCTGCAGATGGAAGATCCCTCTGTCCCTGTCTCACCCTCTGTCTCTGCAACTCTGACTTTCAAGTAGATAAATAGATCTTTAAAAAAATCAGAACAAGTAAGTAAACAAGCTAGTGTAATAGTGAGATCAGTTTTATACTGGCAAAGTGGCAGAAGCATAGATTGATAGAATAGGAAATCCAGACATAAACCTGTACCCTTGTGGTTGTGTGTCGGTGATTGGTTCTCTTGTGTTGCTGGGTAGTGTCCCGTTGTATGGATGTATCACAAATTGTTTATCCATTCACATGTTGACAGACGTTCCGATTGCTTCCAGTTTGGGGCAATTACAAAAGAAGTTGCAATGAACTTCTGTTAAATTTTTTTTAATAAAAGATTTATTTATTTGAAAGGCAGTTATAGGGAGGGGAGTGGATCATCTGGGTCTCCCAGAAGGGTGGCGTGAGCCCAAGCACCTGGGCCATCTTCCCCTGCTTTTCTCAGGCCATTAGCAGGGAGCTGGATTGAAAGTGGAGCAGCTGGGACACGAACCGGCACCCATCTGGGGTGTCAGGAGGCAGGCAGCTGCTTTACTGGCTACGCCACAACACCAGTCCCATGTGTTGAGCTTTGTGTGATCACCTTTTTTTCTGCTTTGGTAAATAGCTAAGAATGGAATGGCTGCCTGGATGATCCATATGCATATATTTAACTTTTTAAAAGAAAATTTAAATCTCAAAATTTTATTTATACAAATTTCATGTATTCCATATATACAGATTTAGGAACCGGTTGCTGGGGGCCATTGGGTGGGGGAGGATGGGGAGAGAGAAACACAGGCTTTTTTCTCACTGGGTTAGCAGGTACACTGTGCCCCTCAGGGCTCCAGCCCAGGCTCTGGACAAGCTCTCCCTCCGGCCGCAGCACCAGTGGCCCTGGCCGCTGCAGTCTGTTCTCACCTCGCCCTCCCAAGCTGGCGTTTCACTGGCTCTCGGCTCCTGGGATCCTGCATGTGTCTGTGTTTGTGTTGTGCGTCTGCACCTTCCACACCAATCCCTGGCGTCCTTCCTTTCATGGAATTTCCACTGTGACTGTCTCTCTAACTCTCCCTGGGAATGTACTTCTCCAATTTTTTTTTTTTTTTTTTTTTTTTTTTTGCTATTTATCCCTAGCCTACAGCAGTATGCCCTTTCTCTGTTTTGTCATCTTGGAATTTCCTATATTTAACTTTTCAAGAAAGGATCAAACTGTTTTCCCAAAAACAGTTGTGTCATTTCGTATCCTGTTGACACTGTAAGAGTCCCAGTTGTTCCGCATCCTCACCAGCACTGCGTATGATCAGTCTTTTCACGTTTAGTTTCTCCAATGTGTATACAAGTTCACTACAGTTTTAGTTTCATTTTCCTGCTGATTAATGATGTTGAGAATCTTTGCTATCATATTTTGTTTAAATCTTCTATCAGATTTTGGAAGCTGGTCATTGGATTATATACATTCCTCATACATTCTGCATCCATGTCTTTTATATGGATTGTGACTGTTTTCTTGCATTTACATATTTTAGTTGCATCTTTAAAAAGCATTTATTTGTTTGAAAGAGAGAGAGAGATTGAGATTGAGAGAAAGAGACCTTCCATTGCTGGTTCTCTTCCCAGTGCCCACAGGAGCAGGGGCTGGGCTAAGCTAAAGCCAGGAGCTTGGAACTCAGTCAGAGTCTTCCATGTGGATGACAGGGACCCAACTACTTGAGCCATCATCTGCTGCCTCCCAAGGTGCACATTAGCAGGAAGCTGGGATTGGGAGCAGAGCAGAGCAATGAACCAAGACACTCCACTATGGGATTCGGGCATCTCGAGCAGAGACTTAACCACTGCACCAAACACCTGGCCCTGAATTGCATCTTCTGAAGAACCATACTTAATTTTGGAGAAGTCCAGTCTAGTATGTTTCTTTCGTGATATGCATTTCAAGTCCTAAGAAACCTTTGCCTCCTCCAAGATCACAAAGGTTTTTCTACCATATGTTTTAGATTTTGCACTTAGGTGAATGACTGATTTAACATTTATGAGTAAGTGCAATGTGAATTGAGGATTGATTTTTTTTCTGTATGAGTAGCTAGTTGATCCACCAGCTTTGTTGAAAAGAATTTTCATTTCTCATTGAATCATCTTGGTACTTTTGTCATAAATTAGTTGATCATATATGTGTAGGGTTATTTCTTTATTGATATATATATTATTTTACTATATTATTATTATAGTAGCCTGCTTATTTATTTAAATAAAAAGGCGGAGGTCTTCCATCTGCTTGGTTCAGGCCCCAGATGTCTACAACAGCTGGGGCTAGACCAGGCTGAAGCCAGGAGCCAGGAACTCAATCCAGATCTCCTGTGTGGTAGCAGGGACCCAACTACTTTAGCCATCGCCACTGCCTCCCAAGGTGTGAATTAGCAGGAAGCTAGAATCAGGAGTGGAGCCAAGACTTGAACCCAAACGCTGTGATACAGGATGTAGGCACCCTGAGCAGTATCTGAACTGTGGTGTTGGACGCCTTCTCCTACAGTATCTTTTTTTTTATTTTTAAAAAATAGATTTTATTTTTTGAGTATTTTAGGGTCACAGCAAAATTGAGCAGAAGGTACAGAATGTTCCCATATAGTCTCTTCCTCTACACATGTGCCCCTCCAAAGAGGAATATTTATACCTGTTAGAAACTGTGTAAGACCATATTATTTCAGAGTTGGCTTAAAAAGAAAAGTTTAGAAACTCACTTTCAAACTGTAATAGCTCTGCCTATTTCTCAGCAAAAGCATGTTGGAAATATTTAAGTTTATAGCTCAAGATTAAATTATGAAAAAAAGGTTAATCATTTATATACATGGTTCATATTATTACTTTCACATTAATAAATATGCTCTATTGTGAGTCTGGATGGAACACACCAAAAAGTTCATAGTCGCCATTCTTCTTAAGAGAACAGTGTTAGTACATAGATCTTAGGGGAAAGGCCCTTGAGGTCCTTCCCTAACCTAACTTTCCCCCAGCAATGAGATCATTAGGTCAGCTCATTGTCGCCTCAGATAAAATCAAAATAAGATCCAGATGGAAATAGATCCACTATAATTTTCATCAAGAGTACTGTTTGGTAAATCACTTTCACTCTGTTTATTGTAAGAGGTGCAACACGCAATGCAATGCCCTCTCTCCTACAGTATCTTTAGAGCAAGTCTTAAGTGAGCAAACTACTTGAGTGTTGTTCTTTTCCAAAGTTGCTTTGTTATTCTAAGTTCTATGCAATTCTATACAAATTTTATATGAAGCTTGTAAATTTCTACACAGTAGCTCACTGCAATTTTGATAGAGATTGCATTGAATCTGAAAGTCAGCTTGAGGATAATTTCTATCGAATCCATATTGAATCTTCTATTACATGAGTGTTTATAGCTCTGTATTTCAGCTGTTTGATCTTTGCCACAGTGATTTGTAATTGTTTGTGTAGAGGTTTTGGACATATTTTGGTAGATTTATTCCTAAGTTTTGTTTTCTTGGTGCCACTAAAACTTAAATTTTTTGAAAATCTATTTTCTTTTTAAAATATTTTTTTATTTATTTGAAAGTCAGAGTTACACAGAGAGAAGGAGAGGCAGAGAGAGAGAGAGAGAGGTCTTCCGTCCGCTGGTTCAATCCCCAATGGGCCGCAACAGCCAGAGCTGTGCCGATCTGAAGCCAGGAGCCAGGAACTTCCACTGGGTCTCCTATGCAGGTGCAGGGGCCCAAGGACTTGTTGCTTTCCCAGGCCAAAGCAGAGAGCTGGATGGGAAGTGGAGCATCCAGGACTTGAACTGGCGCCCATATGGGATGCCAGCGCTTCAGGCCAGGGCGTTAATCTCCTGTGCCACAGCGCTGGCCTCGAAAATCTATTTTCTAATCATTTGCTACCTGTATATAAAAACAAAATTGTTGGTATATGAACACTGTATCCTGTGACCTTGCTAAATTCACTTACTGGTTGTTAGAGACATGTGTAGATTCTATGGTACTTTCTATATAAACTAATATATTAGCTTATAGTTAGGACCATTTTACTTCTTATTGATGGATTTTCCTTTTTCATATTTGTCCCTATTTCTAGAACTTCAATACAATGTTGAATAGAAGTGAAAGGGAGTATTCTTGTTTTGCTTGCCACGCTATTGGAGAACATTCCAGTCTTTAGCATTAAGCACAATGTTAGCTATAGGATTTTTTTGGTCGTATCAGTCTGAGGAGATTCTGTACTTTTCTCAGTTTTCTGCAAGTTTGTTTCTATTTATTGTGATTAGAATAATTTTGAATTTTTTTTTTCTGAATCTCTTGAAACAATCATATGGCTTTGCTCCCTTATATTAATATGGCAAATTATACCAGTTTTTAGAATTGTTAGACCAACTTTTAATTTCTGGAATAAAATTGTTTTGGTCATGGTATGATATTCTTATTGCTGGATTTAACTTGCTAGTGTTCTATCAGGAGTTTTGTTGTGGCCGGCGCCGCAGCTCACTGGGCTAATCCTCTGCCTTGTGGTGCCAGCACACCGGGTTCAGTCCCGGTCGGGGCGCCAGATTCTGTCCCGGTTGCCCCTCTTCCAGGCCAGCTCTCTGCTGTGGCCAGGGAGTGCAGTGGAGGATGGCCCAAGTGCTTGGGCCCTGCACCCCATGGGAGACCAGGATGAGCACCTGGCTCCTGCCATCGGATCAGCGTGGTGCGCCGGCTGCAGTGTGCCAGCCGCGGCAGCCATTGGCGGGTGAACCAACGGTAGAGGAAGACCTTTGTCTCTCTCTCTCTCTCACTGTCGACTCTGCCTGTCCAAAAAAAAAAAAAAAAAGAGTTTTGTTGTCTTTACTCATAAAGATATTAGTCTTTAATTCCCCCCCCGCCATGATTTCATGTTCAGATTTTGCATTAGGGTGATTTTTTTTTTTTTTGTAACTTGAACATTTTGTTTTATTTATATTTTTAAAGATTTATTTAATTATTTTTTTTAATTTATTTATTTAATGAATATAAGTTTCCAAAGTACGAATAATGGATTACAATGGCTTCCCCCCCATACCGTCCCTCCCACCCACAACCCTCCCCTTTCCCACTCCCTCTCCCCTTCCATTCACATCAAGATTCATTTTCGATTATCTTAACATACAGAAGATCAGCTTAGTATACATTAAGTAAGGATTTCAACAGTTTGCTCCCACACAGAAACATAAAGTGAAAAATAATAGATGATTTTTTTTTAATGATGATGAAATCAGATCAGACCTATTGTCATGTTTAATCCCAGTGAGAGTCAAGTTGGGAGTTGATAGTTTCTTTTCTTTTCTTTTCTTTTCTTTTTTTTTTTTTTTTTTTTACAGAGGATCAGTTTAGTATGCATTAAGTAAAGATTTCAACAGTTTGCACCCCCATAGAAACACAAAGTGAAATATATTGTTTGAGTACTCGTTATAGCATTAAATTTCAATGCACAGCACATTAAGGATAGAGATCCTACATGAGGAGTAAGTGCACAGTGACTCCTGTTGTTGACTTTACCAATTGACACTCCTGTCTATGGCATCAGTAATCTCCCTATGCTCCAGTCATGAGTTTCCAAGGCTATGGAAGCCCTCTGAGTTCTCCGATTCTTATCTTGTTTAGACAAGGTCATAGTCAAAGTGGAGGTTCTCTCCTCCCTTCAGAGAAAGGTACCTCCTTCTTTGAAGACCTGTTCTTTCCACTGAGATCTCACTCACAGAGATCTTTTGCCAGAGTGTCTTGGCTTTCCATGCCTGAAATACTCTCATGGGCTTTTCAGCCAGATCCGAATGCCTTTAGGGCTTATTCTGAGGCCAGAGTGCTATTTAGGACATCTGCCATTCTATGAGTCTGCTGAGTATCTCACTTCCCATGTTGGATCACTCTCCCCTTTATTTATTCCATCGGTTAGTGTTAGCAGGTACTAGACTTGCTTATGTGCTCCCTTTGACTCTTAGTCCTTTCATTATGATCAATTGTGAACTGAAATTGATCACTTGGACTAGTGAGATGGCATTGGTACATGCCACCTTGATGGGATTAAATTGGAGTACCCTGGTATGTTTCTAACTCTACCATTTGGGGCAAGTCAGCTTGAGCATGTCCCAAATTATACATCTCTTCCCTCTCTTATTCCTACTCTTGTGTTTAACAGGGATCACATTTCAGTTAAATTTCAACACTTAAGAATAACTGTGTATTAATTACAGAATTAAACCAGTCATATTAAGTAGAACAGACAAAAAAACTACTAAGAGGGATAATGTATTAAGTTGTTCATTAACAGTCAGGGCTATGCTGATCAAGTCACCGTTTCCCATAGTGTCCATTCCACTTCAACAGGTTTCCTTTTTGGTGTTCAGTCAGTTGTCACCAATCAGGGGGAACATATGGTATTTGTCCCTTTGGGACTGGCTTATTTCACTCAGCATGATGTGTTCCAGATTCCTCCATTTTGTTGCAAATGACTGGATTTCGTTGTTTCTTACTGCGGTATAGTATTCTAAAGAGTACATATCCCATAATTTCTTTATCCAGTCTACCGTTGATGGGCATTTAGGTTGGTTCCAGGTCTTAGCTATTGTGAATTGAGCTGCAATAAACATTAGGCTGCAGACCGCTTTTTTGTTTGCCAATTTAAATTCCTTTGGGTAAATTCCAAGGAGTGGGATGGCTGGGTCGAACGGTAGGGTTATCTTCAGGTTTCTGAGGGATCTCCAGACTGACTTCCATAGTGGCTTGACCAGCTTGCATTCCCACCAACAGTGGGTTAGTGTCCCTTTTTCCCCACATCCTCGCCAGCATCTGTTGTTGGTGGATTTCTGAATGTGAGCCATTCTAACTGGGGTGAGGTGGAACCTCAATGTGGTTTTGATTTGCATTTCCCTGATTGCTAATGACCTTGAACATTTTTTCATGTGCCTGTTGGCCATTTGGATTTCCTCTTTTGAAAAATGTCTATTGAGGTCCTTGGCCCATCTCCTAATTGGGTTGTTGGTTTTGTTTTTGTGGAGTTTCTTGATCTCCTTGTAGATTCTGTTTATTAACCCTTTATCTGTTGCATAGTTTGCAAATATTTTTTCCCATTCTGTCGGTTGTCTCTTCACTCTCCTGACTGTTTCTTTTGCAGTACAGAAACTTCTCAATTTGATGCAATCCCAATAGTTAATTTTGGCTTTGACTGCCTATGCCTCCCGGGTCTTTTCCAGAAACTCTTTGCCTGTGCCAATATCTTGAAGGGTTTCTCCAATGTTCTCTAGTAACTTGATGGTGTCAGGTCGTAGATTTAGGTCTTTAATCCATGTTGAGTGGATTTTTGTGTAAGGTGTAAGGTAGGGGTCTTGCTTCATGATTCTGCACGTGGAAATCCAATTTTCCCAGCACCATTTATTGAATAGACTGTCCTTGCTCCAGGAATTAGTTTTAGATCCTTGATCAAATATAAGTTGGCTGTAGATGTTTGGGTTGATTTCTGGTATTTCAATTCTGTTCCATTGGTCTATCCATCTGTTTCTGTACCAGTACCATGCTGTTTTGATTACAACTGCCCTGTAGTATGTCCTGAAATCTGGTATTGTGATGCCTCCGGCTTTGTTTTTGTTGTACAAGATTGCTTTAGCTATTCGAGGTCTCTTGTGCCTCCATATAAATTTCAGCACCAATTTTTCCAGATCTGAGAAGAAGGTCTTCGGTATCTTGATTGGTATTGCATTGAATTTATAAATTACTTTTGGGAGAATGGACATTTTGATGATATTGATTCTTCCAATCCATGAGCATGGAAGATTTTTCCATTTCTTGGTATCCTCTTCTATTTCTTTCTTTAAGGTTTTGTAATTTTCATCGTAGAGATCTTTAACATCCTTGGTTAAGTTTATTCCAAGGTATTTGATTGTTTTTGTAGCTATTGTGAATGGGATTGATCTTAGAAGTTCTTCCTCAGCCATGGCATTGTCTGTGTATACAAAGGCTGTTGATTTTTGTGCATTGATTTTATACCCTGCTACTTTGCCAAAATCTTCTATGAGTTCCAATAGTCTCTTAGTAGAGTTCTTTGGGTCCCCTAAATAAAGAATCATGTCATCTGCAAAGAGGGATAGTTTGAGTTCTTCCTTCCCAATTTGTATCCCTTTAATTTCTTTTTCTTGCCTAATAGCTCTGGCTAGAACCTCCAGAACTATATTGAATAGCAGTGGTGAGAGTGGACATCCCTGTCTGGTCCCAGATCTCAGTGGAAATGCTTCCAACTTTTCCCCATTCAATAGGATGTTGGCTGTGGGTTTTTCATAGATTGCTTTGATTGTATTGAGGAATGTTCCTTCCAAACCCAGTTTGCTTAGAGTTTTCATCATGAACGGGTGTTGTATTTTATCAAATGCTTTCTCGGCATCTATTGAGATAATCATATGGTTTTTCTTCTGCAGCCTGTTAATGTGGTGTATCACATTGATTGTCTTGTGCACATTAAACCATCCCTGCATACCAGGGATAAATCCCACTTGGTCTGGGTGGATGATCTTTCTGATGTGTTGTTGCATTCTATTGGCGAGAATTTTATTGAGGATTTTTGCATCTATGTTCATCAGAGATATTGGTCTGTAATTCTCTTTCAGTGCTGCATCTTTTTCTGGCTTAGGAATTAAGGTGATGCTGGCTTCATAGAAAGAATTTGGGAGGATTCCCTCTTCTTCGATTGTTCTGAATAGTTTGAGAAGAATTGGAGTTAGTTCTTCTTTAAATGTCTGGTAGAATTCAGCAGTGAATCCATCTGGTCCTGGGCTTTTCTTTGTTGGGAGGGCCTTTATTACTGTTTCAATTTCTGTCTCAGTTATGGGTCTGTTTAGGTTTTCGATGTCTTCCTGGTTCAATTTAGGCAGGTTGCATGTGTCCAGGAATCTATCCATTTCTGATAGGTTTCCCTGTTTGCTGGCATACAAGTCCTTGTAGTAATTTCTGATGATTCTTTTTATTTCTGTGGTGTCTGTTGTTACATTTCCTTTTTCATCTCTGATTTTATTGATTTGGGTCTTTTCTCTTCTTTTTTTAGTTAGTTGGGCCAATGGGGTGTCAATTTTGTTTATTTTTTCAAAAAACCAGCTCCTCGTTTGGCTGATTTTTTGGAATGTTTTTCTTGATTCAATCCTGTTGATTTCTTCTCTGATTTTAATTATTTCTCTTCTCCTACTAGATTTGGGTCTGGTTTGCTGTAGGTTTTCTAGATCCTTGAGGTGAATTGAAAGCTCATCTATTTGGTGCCTTTCCAATTTCTTGATGTAGGCACCTATTGATATAAACTTTCCTCTTAACACTGCTTTTGCTGCGTCCCATAAGTTTTGGTATGTTGTGCTGTTATCCTCATTTACTTCCAGAAAGTTTTTGATTTCTCTTTTGATTTCTTCTATGACCCATTGTTCATTCAGGAGCATGTTGTTCAATCTCCATGTGTTTGCATATGCTCTAGGGATTCCTGAGTTGTTCATTTCCAACTTCATTCCTTTATGGTCTGAGAAGCTGCATGGTATGATTCTAATTCTTTTGAATTTGCTGAGACTTGCTTTATGGCCTAGTATGTGGTCAATCCTAGAGAAGGTTCCATGTACTGCTGAGAAGAATGTAAAATCTTTAGCTGTAGGATTGAAAGTTCTGTATATATCTGTTATATCCATTTGGGCTATAGTGTCGTTTAAATCTACTGTATCCTTGTTGATCTTCTGTCCTATTGATCTGTCTATTTCTGAGAGTGGAGTATTGAAGTCCCCCAGTACTATTGTATTGGGGTCTAAGTCTCCCTTTAAGTCCGTTAACAAATCTTTTAGATAAACTGGTGCCCTGTAGTTAGGTGCATATACATTGATAATTGTTATATCTTCCTGTTGAATTGATCCCTTAATCATTATGTAGTGCCCCTCTTTGTCTCTCTTAACGGTTTTTGTAGTAAAGTTTATGGTGTCTGATATTAAGATAGCGACGCCTGCTCTTTTTTCATTTCTGTTGGCATGGTATATCTTTTTCCAGCCTTTCACTTTCAGTCTGTATGGATCTTTGTTGGAAAGATGTGTTTCTTGTAAGCAGCAAATAGATGGGTTTTGTTCCTTAACCCAATCAGCCAAACGGTGTCTTTTAACTGGACAGTTCAGGCCATTCACATTCAATGTGACTAATGATAAGTGGTAACTTTGCCCTGCCATTTGCCAAAGATAAGTTCTAATATATGCTTTGAATTCCCTGTGATCTTTTGCTGTGAGGTTTCCTTCCTTTACCTTCTTTCATATTGATGACCGTGTTTCTTCGTTTCTGTGTGTAACACATCTTTAAGCATCTTTTGCAGGGCTGGACGAGTGGCAACAAATTCTTTCAATTTCTGTTTGTTATGAAAAGTCTTTATTTCACCTTCATTCACAAATGATAGCTTTGCAGGATATAATATTCTGGGCTGACAGTTGTTCTCTCTTAGTACCTGGGCTATATCTCGCCATTCCCTCCTAGCTTGTAGAGTTTCTGATGAGAAGTCAGCTGTGAGTCTGATTGGAGATCCTCTGAGAGTAATCTGACATTTCTCTCTTGCACATTTTAGGATCTTTTCTTTATGTTTCACTGTGGAGAGTTTAATTACAACGTGTCGTGGTGAGGATCTCTTTTGGTCGTGTTTATTAGGGGTTCTGTGAGCTTCCTGTACTAGGATTTCTCTGTCCTTCTCCAAACCTGGGAAATTTTCTGCTAATATCTCACTAAAAAGGCCTTCTAATCCTTTCTCCCTCTCCATGCCTTCAGGAACTCCTAGAACCCGAATGTTGGGTTTTTTAATAGTATCCTGAAGATTCCCGACAATATGTTTTAGATTTCTAATTTCCTCGTCTTTTCTTTGGTCTGACTGTATCCTTTCCTGTTCTCTGTCTTCTAAGTCTGATATTCTCTCTTCTGCTTCTCCCATTCTGTTTGTAAGGCTCTCTATTGTGTTTTTCATTTGATCTATTGAATTCTTCACTTCAGTCACTATCCCAGTTTCCTGTTGTACTAGTTGTTTCATTTCATTTTGATTCCTCCTTAATATTTCATTTTCACGAGAGAGATTTTCTATCTTGTCCATTAAGGATTTCTGTAGTTCAAGAATTTGTTTTTGAGAACTTCTTAATGTTCTTATCAATTTTTTGAGATCTGCTTCTTGCATTTCTTCTATGTCATCATCCTCATAATCTTGAATTGGGGTGTCTTTTTCATTTGAGGGCTTCATGGTGACTTCCTTGTTTTTATTACCTTGGTTTTTGCGTTTGTTATTTGTCATATTGGAGATATTTGGTTTCTTCACTGTGGTGCTTTTTCTTGTTATACTATGACTCTAGATTAAGTGGACTATCTGTTTTTGATGGAGCCTTAGGGCTTGAGATGGGTGTGGCCTGAGAGCTCTGTTTGGTGTGCCAAAGGTGACACTCCCAGGTTAGGCGTGGTAAACCTCTCTCTCTCTCTCTCTCTTTTTTTTTTTTTGATTCAAAAGGGAAGTTATTCTGCACAGCTGAACGAAGTTGGAGGTAGTTAGCAGGCAAATGATATACCCACAGGAGCCAGAGATCAGAAGCTCTTTCCCAAGGACCACACAGGGAATCTGTTCGGCCCTCGGAGTGGGCTCAAATTCTCCTTCAGTCTCCCACTGGGTTGCCAAAGTTACGGAATTGTAGCGTCTCTGGAGAGTGCTCACGTGAATTCCGTGAGTTCTCTCCCCCACCGTCTCTTTTTTCACAGTCTCAGTTCAGTAGCACCACAAATTTACTAGGTCCTAATCTCCTGTTAATTCGCCCCGCCCAGAGTCAGGTTTTTCTGCTAGGCTCAGGGCCGGTGCAGACCTGAGGTCGCTCTGCTTATGACGTATGTCCAAGATGGCGCCTGCTCTTTGTCTTGCTCGCCCTTGCGTTCCAGCGCTGGTGTGTTGAGTCTGCCGCTGGTGTCCCGAACTGTGGGCTCCCACGCTCTCCACGCAGGTCTGCTCCCCTTCCAGCGCCGATGTGTGGACTCGGAGCCCTGGACGTCCCAAGTCTCCCCGCTGTTGCACTCCCCTTTGAGCACTTGCGCGCAGACCCTGCAGCTTGCGCCGCTCAGTCCCGCGGCTCGGCTTCCGCGGCTCGGCTTCCGCGGCTCCGTCCCGCGGCTCGGTCCTGCGGCTAGGCTTTCGCGCGTGGTGGGCGACCTTGTTCTCCCAGTAGGTCCTCCGATTTACGCCCACTGGATCCAGAAGAGTTTCGTCTGCAATATTTTCCTGGTTCTTTTTTCTGAGGCTACCGTAACTCCCCTTTTATTTAACTAAATTTTCCCGGACTATCGGTGCACGCCCTCACTATTCCGCCATCTTGGCTCCGCCCCTGCATTAGGGTGATATTGACCTCTTGAAATGAGGTGTGTTGTGATCCCTCTTCCTTTCATAGTCTAGAAATGTTTGTGCAAGACTGATGCCATTTCTTCTAAGAGTGTTGGAGTGAATTTATCCCTGAAATCATGTGTACCTTGAGTTCTATTGCTAAAAATTCAATTTTTATACAGATTCAGGGTTTTTCCAATGCTCTGTTGCTTCTTGTATCAGTTTATGTAGGTTGTATTTGTCAACCATTTTCATTTAATTTAACTGGTTGGATTTGTTGTTGTAAACTTCTCCATATTATTCTTTGTATCCTTTAATTGTCTACAGGATCTATGATGACAGCCTCTTTTCCAACTTTTCATTCTGCGTATTGATGATTTGGGTTCTTTCTCTCCCTCCCTCCCCTCCTCCCCTCCAACCTCTCAGTCTAGCTTTGAGTTTGTTAATTTTGTTGATCTTTTAAAAAGTTACTTTTTGATTTTTAAAAAGATTTATTTATTTATTTGAAAGGTATAGTGAGAGAGAGAGAGAGAGACAGAGGTCTTCTATCTGCTGGCTCACACCCCAAAGAAAACTCCACCCAGCTCCCCTGCCAGGCTAGCAGGGCCCCAAGCACTGTGGCCATATTCAGCTTTCCCAGGTGCATTAGCAGGGAGCTGGCTTGGAAGGGGAGCAGCTGTGACTCGACCCAGCACCCATGTGGGATGCCGGCATCACAGGTGGCAGCTTAACTCACTGTACTACAATGCTGGCCCCAATCTTTTGTTATTTTAAAAATAATTTTTTCTATTTTATCTCCTTAATTTCTATTTTGGTGATTTCTGCTCTGATTATCATCTTGCTCTGATTTCTAATATTTCTATTCGCAGTGTATGCTCTTTAACACTGTTTTAGCTGAATGTCACAAATTTTGGTGCTTTGTATTTCATTTTGATTTAGTTCAGAATACTTGCGATTTTGAGTCATTCGTGTGTTATTTAAGAGGGTGTTGTTTAATTTTCAGGTATTTGACATGTGCTGAATTGTTATTAATTTCTCATTTAATCGCACCATGGCCAGAAAATAGACACTGTATATCTCATCCCTTTAAAATGTACTGACTTGTTTTATTACCCAGCCTATGACCTGTTAGTTTAAACCTGCTTTGTGCACTTGAAGAGAATACATATTCTTCCAGCATTGGAAACCGTGTTCCATCACTGTCAGTTAAATGGTGATTGACAGAGTTGCTCATATCAATCCGTATCTTTGTAGATGTTTTGTCCAGTTTTTCTGTAAATTGCTTATAGATGCAGCATGTACATCTTCTGATATAATTGTGGAATTGCCCATTTCTCTTTTTTTTCTAAAGATTTATTTACTCGAGAGGTAGAGTTACAGACAGTGAGAGGGAGAGACAGAGACAAAGGTCTTCCATCTGCTGCTTCACTCCCCCAAATGGCTGCAATGGTTGGAGCTATGCCGATCTGAAACCAGGAGCCAGGAGCTTCTTCCAGGTCTCACACATGGGTGCAGGGGCCCAAGTGCTTGGGCCATCTTCCACTGCTTTCCCAGGCCATAGCAGAGAGCTGGGAATAGAACCGCTGCCCATATGGGATGCCGGCTTTGCATGTGGAAGATGAACCTACTGTGCCACAGCGCTGGCTCCTCTGTCTCCTCTTAATTCCATCCATTTTTTCCCCTCATTTATTTCCAGGCTCTCTTATTAACTGCATATATATTTGTAGCTGTTACATCTTCCTGATCATCATAAAATTTCCAGGATAATTTTACTCTTTACAATTAATTGATTTATTTGAGAAGTAGAGAAAGAACTTCCTCTTGTCATTGGCTCATCCCTAGAATGCTTACAATTGCTGGACCTGGGCTAGGTCAAAGCCAGGAACTGAAAATTTAGTATGGGTCTACTGTGTGGATGGCAGGAACCCAGACATTTGAGCCATCACTGCACCTCAGGGCTTACATCGGTAGAGAGCAGAAGTCAGGAGCTGGAGCCAGGAATAGGACACAGGCACCCTGTACCAGTGGGATGCAGGCATCTATACTTACTGCCAGCCTGCTGCAGGCCTTGCCCGCCCCCTTGGCCCCAGGGCCATTGTAAAGGAAACTTTCTGCACTCTTGGAAGAGGAAGATCGGATAACTGAGATTGGAAAAGAATGTTCAAAGAAGGCCCCGAAGAGAAGTTTGAAGAGATCTAGTGAGTAGAGTACCCACCAAGAAAGCAGCAGCGATGGGAAGCAGTAGATAAATGAGAAGAACCTGAGAGGATTGCTCTCGCAGGTGCAACGTTCACACAATGAGAGTTTTATTTTTAGGGAACAAATACAACAGAAGAGGAGGGAATTACCCAAGAGACGATGTACAGTGATTTCCCCCAAGTGAAGGGCACAGTTGCTGAGAGTTGATAGTGGGTGGTCCAGGTCTTTCTTCTTGCTCCCCTGCAGAAGGCAAGCTATTAGCAGAGGGAGAATTTCTTGTTCAAGGACGACCAGTAGCGTCCCTGCTTCCCAACGGTGCCTCCTCTCCTTCGCTCACCTGAACTTAGCTCACGGCTAAAGCATCCGGGCAAGAACTCGGAGTGGCCTCCAGCCCTCACCCACGGGCTCGTGGGAGCCTGGGAGAGGCCCCTAGAGCTCCAGCACAGTGGCGCCAAGGATCTTAGTGCAGCTCCTGCAGCAAGTTTACCCCCAAGGTTGAGCTCTGAGTCTGTTAGCAGATTGGACGGAGGATAACGCAAGTCTGTGCTTCCCTGCTGTGTGATAAGACCTAATGGTTACCCTTGCAACACTTTTTACTTGATACCCTCGAGCAGCAGCTTGGGAAATCATTTCAAATGAGGTATAATGAGTACAATTATTCTGGATGTCACCCAAATGAGGGTGCCCAGCCAAGAGGAAAGGCTGTGGGGGAGAAGCTCGGGCCAATGCTGCTGCCTGTGCACCCTGGCTCAGCATAATGATCAATGGCCAGAGATCTGGGGCCACACCAACCTCGGGGATGATTGAGACTTGGCCTTAAATCACACATGTATGCGACTACCAGCCCCCTCTCAGTGTTGCTTTCGTTTGAATTCATACCGCATCTCAAAGGTTCCAGTCGCGGCTGAGCCTTATCCAGCCATCTGTGGGTGTTCACTGTCATTTCTGTCCCCTCACGGCCACCAGTGCTGCGGCCCCACGGCTGCCCCAGCTGACCTTGAACCTGGCAGATGGCGTTCCTCTGGCTATCAGAGCCTCGGATCCCCCTAGAACGGTCTGGCCAGGAAGTGAGCACAGCTCTGCGTGTCCAGAGCCAGTCCTGTTGTTCCTGTTTTACACACCCGTGGCGGAGGAGATCTGAACAGGTTGAAACAAGTACACCTTTCACTGGGAGGCACTACTTGGAGTCTCATCAAAAACCTTTCTCGCTGGTTCTGGGCTGATGGCCCAGGTTAGGACATGGGCTTTTGGCTGCATTTCAGGGACTTTTCTGCCTTTCTCCAGCAGTCGTCCAACGGCTTAACCCCTTTCTTTTACTCTCAACCGGGTACCTGTAAGGTCGGAGCATCTGACAGCGTAGCAGGCCTGGCCTTACGGCCAATTTTGAGGATTTCCTTGCTTTTTTATTCTAAGAAACCTTAGAATCTTATGGGCTTTCTCTTCACCCAGAGTCATCTTGGAGTTCTCAGAGGGGTGGCTCCAATGAAGTCATCCGTTGGGTCTCTTCCTACCTGTTGTAGTTACTGTTTGTTGAAAGCCTGCCATGTGCTAGGCATTCGCTCAGCATGTCACTGCTTCATCTCATTTAATCTTCAACAAAACCCTTTGAAATCCCGCCGTATGGGATAGAAAATCTGGCTTACAGAATCTACGTAACTTGTCCAAAGTTTGCAGATAAAAATAGCCAAGCAGGGATTTGAAAATCTCCTCCCCCGACCCCAGTCCAGAGCACGTGCTCTTAACCACTGCACCACTCAGTCTCACACAGGAAAGATATAGAATGCTGGTCACTTCACTGTCCCAAAGGGGAACTCAAACAGCTCCATATCCACGACTGTATTGTAACAGCACAGACTTCAATTCCAGTTCAGAAAAATGCTGGGTTGAGTGTTGCTCCTCTTAGTGACTGGCGCAGTATAGACAGACAGGGAAGTTGAGAAGTGTCTCTGCCCACCCCCCTCCCCGGACTCTGAGAGGCCGGGTATATACACAGTGCAGTTACACAGTGAAAATTCATGAAGCGTAGGTAACAGAGAGAAGGTGGTGTGATGACAAAGTCAACAGAAATCTACAATGACAACTCAGAGCTGGCAGAGAGGAGTTGGCCTCAGAGTTACAGGCAGCTAATCTGCAAGGTGGAAATCTGTGGAGCTGGAGAGTTTTAATGGAGAAGCTTGGTCCTGAACTTGCCCGTGAACGAGTGAGATTTTTGTTGGTAGGAAGGAATTGGGAGAACACCGCAGGCCGGAGAAAGCCAAGCAAAGGCAGAGAGGAGAGGCCAAGTGTGGGCAGTTAGGGAGGCCTCAGAGTGGACCGGAGAGGAAGGTAGCCTGTGTTGGGGAATAACAGAGACAGCATTTGAGAAGGAGTTTGAGGGTCACATTGATGAGTTTGGATTGAGATGAAGAAATCGGGGAAGGACAGAAGGCATTTGGGCTTGGGAGAAGCAGGCAAACAGTTACATGGCGTGTTTTGTCCACAGCATAGCTCATTTTGCCATAAAACCACTTAGACGAGTCAAGGGGCTAGCCTTAAGCTGTGGAATTAGCCTCCGTGGTTCACTCGGCAGCACAGCCACGTTCTTCCTGCCTGTGTTTTCTCCCCCTTGGGAAGTGAGAGAGAGCTCACTGGCTCAGAGCAAAGGGAGCAAGATGGTGTTACTCACAGTCGTCAGCTACCGTAATCCCCCTTCCAGATCAGGAGGTACCTGCCCAGAGAGTGACAGCGCTAGTTTCAGCCATCTGTGACACGCTCGCTCCTCACATAGTTTCCTTAACAAGGAGACTATGTGGTTTATTTAGTCATAAATTGATTTGCATTAGCAATGTCGGAACCTGGGCATGGATGCAGGTCACTGTGGCCTTTGATTGGATGTTAAAAAAAAATGCCTCTTTTTCTTGCTTCAGTTGGATGAACAAGCAGCTGTCCTTGCTGTGGGGCTGAGAAGCGTCATAACACCAGGACTGCCTTTCGCTGGGGGCTGACTTCACCCATTCTAAGTTGATAATTCTGCCAGCCTCAGAGTGTTCTGGAACAGGGGTGGCCACGTTGGACAGTGTGGCTTCCTTGGCCTCTCTGCATGAAGCATGAACCACGAAGGTGCTATTAACGCATTTCCTCATGTTCTCCAGTTGTATCCATTTTGCTGCAAATGGTAGAATTTCATTTTTTTATAGCTGAATACTATTCCATTGTGTATATATACCACATTTTTTTTATCAGATGAGGGACACCTTGGTTGGTTCCAAATTTTGGCTACTGTAAACAGTGCTGCTATCTCTTTGATATACTGTGCTCACGTCTTGGGTATATACCCAGTAGTGGAATTGCAGGATCATGTAACAGGCATATTTCCAGTTTTTAAAAAAATCTCCACACTGTTTTCCACAGTGGCTGCACTAATTTACAATCCCACCAATAGTGTGTAAGTGTTCTCCTTTGTCCACTTCGTTGCCAACCTTTGTTACTGTCTATGTTTTGGATTTGAGCCCTGCTGACAGGGGTGAGGTGGTATCTCACTGGGACTTTGATTTACATCCCTGATGGCTAGTGATGCTGCATTTTTTTTCCTATATTTGTTGGCCATTTGTATTTCTTCTTCTTCTTCTTTTAAAGATTTATTTATTTATTTGAAAGGAAGAGTTACAGAGGGAGGGAGGAAGGGAGGGAGGGAGAGAGAGAGAGTGAGTGTCTCTCCCCAAATGACGGCAACAGCTGGAGCTGGGCCCATCTCAAGCCAGGAGCCTCCTTTGGGTCTTCCCATGCAGCTGCAGGGGCCCAAGGACTGCTCTCCCAGGCCACAGCTGAGAGCTGGATCAGAAGAGGAGCAGCTGGGATGTGAACTGGTGCCCGCATGGGCTACCAGCACTGCAGGTGGTGGCTTTACCCACCACACCACAGTGCTGGCCCCTATATTTATTTTTTTGATAACTACCTGTTGAAGTACGTTGCCCATTTCTCAACTGGGTTAATTGATTTTTTATTGTTGAATTTGTTAAACTAGCTGATATATTTGGGATATTAGTTCTTTGTCAGGTGGTTTGCAAATATTTTTCCCTGTTCTGCTGGATGCCTCTTCATTCTATTGCTCATTTCCTCCGCTATGCAAAAGCTGCCGAGTTTGACGTATTCCCATTTGTTTAGTTTTGCTTTTGTTGCCTGTGCTTTGAGGGTCTTATCCAAGAAGTCATCCCCTACGCCAATGTCGTGGACTGTTTCCCCTGCATTTTCTTCCAGCAACTTCATAGTCTGAGGTCTTACATTTAGGTCTCTAATCCATCTTGAGTTGATTCTTGTATATGGTGAGAGGTATGGATCTAATTTCATTCCTCTATGTACACACACACACACACACACACACATCCAGTTTTGCCAGCACCATTTGTCACAAAGACTATCCTTACTCCACTATATGGTCTCAGCACTTTTGTCAAAAACCTTTTGGTCCTATCATTGGCAGCAAAATGGACATGACTGGAAGACGTCATGTTGAATGAAATAAGCTAGACCCAGAAACACAAATATCTTATGTGCTCCGTTAAATGTGGGAGCTAAAATTAAAAAAAAAAAAAGAAAAAAAAAAGAGAAAAAAAATCTATGTATATCAGTACTGCTGCAAATAGAGTTTTCTAAAACTTTTATACCTTTGTCAAACCAGTGGTTAAGAATGTTAGACTACTGTAGTTTTAATGATCTGGGATTACTTTAAGATTTACTGTATGTGGATGAAATGGTCATTTTTCCATCCAATGATTGTTTATAGCTGTTGTCTACATTCCCACTAAACTAGGGTCTTTTTGCTTTTTACTTGTAAACTGTCTTATTAGGCAAGGTTTTAAGCTTTTTATTGTAATGTAAATTTAAAATGTTATTTCAAAAACAAAAAATAGAAGAAAGAACGTGAGAAGGAAGGAGGGAGGGGGGCAGGAGCAATGGAATATCATTGTGTTCATAGAATTGTATCTACAAATCATAATGAACCTGTTAAACACTAACTAAAAATTTTTAAAAAATCACTTTCCATTATTTTTCCTCTCAGTCTATAAGTGCTATGAGAAAAGCCCCTTTTCCCCTTCTTTTTTTTTTTTTTTTTTTTTTTTTGACAGGCAGAGTGGACAGTGAGAGAGAGAGACAGAGAGAAAGGTCTTCCTTTGCCGTTGGTTCACCCTCCAATGGCCGCCGCGGCTGGCGCGCTGCGGCCGGCGCACCGCGCTGATCCGATGGCAGGAGCCAGGTGCTTTTCCTGGTCTCCCATGGGGTGCAGGGCCCAAGCACCTGGGCCATCCTCCACTGCACTCCCTGGCCACAGCAGAGGGCTGGCCTGGAAGAGGGGCAACCGGGACAGAATCCGGCGCCCCGACCGGGACTAGAACCCAGTGTGCCGGCGCCGCTAGGCGGAGGATTAGCCTAGTGAGCCGCGGCGCCGGCCTCCCCTTTTCCCCTTCTGTCGCATTCAGTATATAGTATGAATGTGCTGTTGTGGATTACCTATCTCATTTGGGTTAGCAATATTTACAGTTGTTATTTAGAAACTTCCCAGGTCCTTATAGGAGGAGATGGCCAATGACTAAGATGCTTCTTCCCAAATGCTTTTAAAAAACATCCATGGAGGTGGGCATTTGGCACAGCAGGTAAGACGTCGCCTGGGACACTCCTGTTCCCGTATCCGAGTATCCCATGAATTCAAGTGCTGGATCTGCTTTGGATTCCGAATTCCTGCTCAGGTGCATCTTGGAATGCAGCAGGTGATGGCCCATGTACCTGGGGCCCTGCCATCCATGTAGGAGATCCAGGTTGACTTCCAGACTCCTGGCTGTGGTCTGGCCCAGCTCAGGCTGTTGCAGACATTTGAGGACTAAACTAACAGATGGAAGGTCTATCTCTGTCTGTCTCTCTACATCTTTCAAATAAATAATTTTAAAAACCAAAATACCTATGAATTTACACAAAAAGGAATGAGGGAGAATAATAATCTAAATGGAAGATCTGGAAAATCCATGTGTCCACAGAGATGTCTACTAACAGAATGGTTAGTGGGATGGATTGGGAAGTAGATTCTTTTTTTTTTTTTTTTTTTGAAGATTTATTTTATTTATCTGATAGTTACAGACAGAGGTAGAAGTAGAGAGAGAGAAAGAGAGAGAGAGGTCTTCCATCTGCTGGTTCACTCCCCAAATGGCTGCAAGAGCCAGAGCTAAGCTGATCTGAAGAGGATCCAGGAGCTTCTTCCAGGTCCCCCACATGGGCACAGGGGCCCAAGCACTTGGGCCATCTTCTACTGCTTCCCCAGGCCACAGCAGAGAGCTGGATCGGAAGTAGAGCAGCTGGGACTCAAACCGTCACCATGTGGGATGCCGGCACTGCAGGCCAGGGTTTAACTCGCTGTGGCACAACGCCAGCCCTGGGAAGTATGTTCTTGACATCACACAGCGCATGCTCTGCCACCGAGCCAGAGAAGGCCACCTTGTACCAAAATATAAGCAAAAGCAAATGTGCCTTGCTCCTGTGTTCTGCTCTCAAGTATTTCAGGACCTTGGAGCTGCCCCGGTCAGAAAAGCAAAGGGTCCAATAGGAAAAAGACTCACAAAGTGACCAGTGTAGTCCAGAGTCATGTCTCCCTCCGCGTGCATTCAGAGCCTAGGGCTTCCAGACCAGCGCAGAGGCTCCAGGGAAAGGGATAAGCAAAGGGCCAGGGGCAAGGCCTGGGGTCCTCCTGTCCTGCTCTCTAAGACAGAACGGCGGACGGCCTCTCAGCCTCGCTCTGAGCAGCCAGTGAGCAGAAGCCCAGCCCAGTCCCCCCTGCACACCTGCGTCAGACCGTGTTCCTGACTTGACCTTCGGGTTTGCTTCACTTGTACCCAAAAGGAAAGTGAAGCAGCCCGAAGCGTTTTCGCCAAGGCTCAGTGTTGGCAAGTGCCAGACTTGAACATATTGTTCTCTTTTCCCGTAATTAGGTGGAAAAATGCCCAAGGGAGCCCAGGAAAATATCGCAAGATAAGAACGAGGAAGCTTTTCCATTAAAACTGGAAGCAAGATGATATCTCTGAAAATGAATTTCTCCAGGAAAAAGACATTTCACAGACTTTTTTTTTTTTTTTTTTTTTTTTTTTGAGTCACTACAAGACAGGAGCCAGGGGGTGTTAGGAGAAGGCAGACAGTGAGGAAGGTGGATTCGCAAAGGCTAGAAGAAGAAACGGAGGCAAATCTGCCAAGAGTGGGAGAGCAGCGCTGAAAATTCAGGATGCTGCAGGGGAGACTCGGAAAGAAAGAGAAACCAATAAACTAGAAGACAAAATAAGGAACAAAAAGAGCAAGATGAGAAACGTTGGGCAAGAAGAGAGAAAACACTGAGCGCAGGGTTAGATTTGTCCTCGATGGATAAACTACGCAAAAACACTGGGAACCGTCAAGCACGCGCCAGAGGGAAGCTTCCCCGAGGTGGAGCAGATAGGAGAGCAGTTAAAATGCCCAGACTCGCGCACTCGCGTTAAAGAAAGAATCCTTCCGGCCTGGGGCGGGAATGAGCGGTTACGGACCGGACCGGAAGTGACCATGGGGCTGGGTTCAGATACCGCCCTCGTCATGGCTAAAACAGTGTTCCAGGAGACAAGGCTGTGTTCACGTAGTCCTACAGCGGGAAGTTTCTGTGCAAACACTGCAAGAGTTCGCTTTCACATTTCCAGAATGGCAGGAAGTGTATCCCTTTGTAGGCTCCTCTGAAAAAAAAAAAAAAAAAAAGTGTTTGAATTTTCAGTCCAATTGGTCAACAGGTGAATTGGGATGAGGACACATGAAACAAAATAGTAGAAAATGACTTTTTTAAAAAATAAAAATAAACTATTTTGTTTAAAGGCAGAGAGACAGAAACTGACAGAATGAGGTCCTCCATCCACTGGTTCACTCCCCAGATGTCTGCAACAGCTGGAGCTGGGTCAGGCCAAAGCCAGGAGCCAGGAACTCAGTCCAGTTCTCCTACGTGCGTGGTGGAGACCCAGGTACTTGGGCCTTTACCTGCTGCCTCCCAGGAGTCACATGAGCAGGAAGCTGGAATCAGAAGGGGATCCGGGTTTCAAACTCAGGCACTCTGGGCCGGCGCTGCGGCGTAGTGGATAAAGCTGCTGCCTGCAGTGCCAACATCCTATACGGGCGCCGGGTTGAGGCCCAGCTGCTCCACTTCCAATCTAGCTCTCTGCTATGGCCTGGGAAAGCAATGGAGGATGGCCCAAGTCCTTGGGCCCCTTGCACCCATGTGGGAAACTTGGAGGAGGCTCTTGGCTCCTGGCTTTGGATTGGTGCAGCTCTGGCTGTCGCGGCCATCTGTGGAGTTCACCAGCGGATGGAAGACCTCTCTCTCTGCCTCTCTTCTTTCTGTGTAACTCTGACTTTTAAATAAATAAATAAATCTTAAAAAAAAAAAAAAAAAGCAGGCACTTTGATAAGGGATGGGGGTATCTCAAGTGTAGTTTTATCCAACACACCAAATGCCTGCCCCTCACTGGAGACTATTAAAAATAGATGTCTTCAATATGATTGCAAAACTGTGTGCAAAGACTAATGCATTCTGCTGAGAAAAGATTCACTTAGATCTCAAGGATCTTAAACTGGATGAGCAAAGACTGCTGAGTGAGGAATGAGTGTACCGCAGGCTCTACAGAGTAAGCCGAGTTGTTTTCCCGTGACTGGGGAGAAAGACTCCGTGCTTCCATTTCAATCAGGTTTCCTCTGACCCAGTGGTTTTGGTTCGGAAATGGAGTTCTCCATGAGGATGCTTTGCAAGCCAGCTCATCTCTAAAACTGAAATTGTTACAGATTCAGATGGACCATGTATCTGCTTCACCCGGCAACCAAGGAAATCCCAGTAAGCTGTGGGTTTAAGAAAGCACACAAAGAGTCAAGCTATATACATGGTTTGCTTTCTTCTCATTGGGTAATTTTTTCCAAGTAAAAAAGATAAAAAGTGAGTAGCAGCCATGGAAACGCCAGCTCAGCTGTCTTTGGTCATTAGCGATGAGTTTTCTCATTTGATTGGTTAGTTAAAGCATCTGCTCCTTTAGTACTTCTGAGGGTTTGCTCAGGAATTCATGACTTGCAATTGAGCCAATGCAAGAATTCTGAAATAAAAATTTTGTCTGTGGTCTTGACCTTTGTTGGTTTTGATTTGAGGTGGTGGGGGGACCTTCTGCGTAGAATGGGGGTGGAAATGAGAAACTAGCCTATGATGAGAATAGGAAACAGTGATGACCTTCAGGAAACATCCAAGCGTTAGACTAAATCATGATCCCCCCCCCGCCCCCCCCCCATACAGTGCTGTTCCCACTGTGATGTTTCTGTCCGCTGGATTTGTGTCAGTACCTGCCGTCATTGTTAAAGGAAAGCCATGTGCTGAAAGAGATTGAGAGAAAAGCCCATAATAATGTGTGGAATACAAATATTTTGTTTCTTTGGAAAATCTTGTTGCCATTGGATTTTTAATAAAACCCAAATTCCCAGTTCTTGGCTAAGATACAGTGAACAAATTCACTCGTCCAGTAACTCTGCAAAAATGCTAAGTAGTTTTGTCGTAGATTGCTAACAGCTCTTCTGTGGGTTCAGTGTTAGAAGTGCATGTGAGGATAGATATTGTGAGGAAAACTTAGAAAGAATCACTTAGGACCATTGGGAGGCTATGAATTTCCCAAAACAATTCTTCCCTGTGCTCTGAACTGTTTGCTTAGCATTTACTTAGTTATTATATAGACATTGTGCAACTCTTGCTGGTTGGGAACTTTAGGAGATGTGTAACAGTAGCATGTATGAAGGACCAACCATCGGTACCACCCAATAACTTACAGTGCACCCGCTGCTTCCCAAGTTGCGTGGGAGGCGTGGGATGGCTCTGATGCTTAGTCTCTGCTCCCAATGAAGTGGAAAACTCGTTAGGGAGGCCAGGATAGCGCATCTGAAACAGGCGACACTCAAAGGTTAACCTGAATTATGGGGTCTTCTCTGTACTTGCGTCTCTTCATCTGTATCCAGGAGTAAAACAACTACTTAGCCCATCAGGACCTGGCACATAGCACGTGCTCAGTTAGCACAATCTGACTCTCATTAATTTGTAAATATAATCAAAGTAAGAGAAAGAAGTGAGTAATATGTGCTGTTGCCGTGAGGAAAGTTTAATTATAGACTTGACACTTGACCAGGGGCCTTTTGAGTGGTGGTTGAAATGTAGATAGCTCCAGACTTGAGCAGGGAAGGTCACACGAGGTGGGGAAATGCTAGTCGTAAAGGCATGTGGGTTGCTGCCTCTACAGCTGAGATAACAGCTTGACTGGTTCAGTGGGTGTGGATTGTACTTTGTGGGAAAGGAAACTGAATAGATAGGGTGGGGTAAGATTAGGAAGGCTTCACAAGTCAGGTGAAGCAGTTTGGGTTTTGATGTGATCAACAATGAGTCGTCTATACGTGAGTGAAGGAGACAGGTGACAGCGGGGAGGCTGGCAGCCGGCGGCTTGGAAGGAGTGGGCCGTGGAAGTCAGGGAGGTCAGAGAAGCCTCTCCCATCAGCCCAGCTGAGCTGCAGTCGGGGCTTGGCTGGCAGCACGGAGGGTGAGAGACAGCTCCCAGGAATCAAGGAGGAAGGACTCGCAGGCCCTGGGAAAAACAGCAGAGCCATGAGAACACAGCTACATTTTGGGACCTGGTGCCGTGGTTTCTGAGCCTAATGGCAGGCCACAGTGAAGCCACATGCATGTGTATGTATTGAACAGTTGAGGGTGAATACTTGGTGAGTTAGGCCAAAAGTAGACGGCCAGGCAGAGAACAAAGACCAGCAACTGGGAAGGAATATGAAGAGAGGGTAGCTTTCCTTCATGCCCTCTGAGCGTATTTTTCTCCTGTGTCTGTATGCCTGCTATGTCAAAAATTAAGATCTAGGGGCTGACATCGTGGCACAGTGGGTTACGCTACCATCTGTGAAGCTGCCACCCCATATGAGCACCGATTTGAGTCCTGGCTGCCTTGCTTTCCATCCAGCGCCCTGCTAATGCGCCTGGAAAAGCAGCAGAAGGTGGCCCAAGTGCTAGGGCCCCTGACATGCGCATGGGAGACTTGGATGGAGTTCCAGGCTTCCAGCTTTGACCTGGCTCAGCCCTGGTCATTGCAGCCGTTTGGGGAGTAAACCAGTTGATGAATGATCTCACTCTCTCTCTCTCTAACTCTGCTTTTCAATAAATAATTAAATCTTTAAAAACAATTAAGATCTAGATACCAAACATTGGTTTCAGAAACGTTACCATCTGTTTGCCTGCATGTGTCCCCACTGGTTTCTGTGGCTGTTGAGTGGAAGAATTCACCCTGTTTATACACAGGGACTACATGAATTAGGGTAGTTAGTGCCCTACCTACAGGCAAATCCTGATTCCACTCCACCCAGCTCGGTCTTCCTGAGTGAGCTCCTGAGCCTCTCCTGGCTTGCATTTCTTTAAGGGTGAAATGGGACAATAATAGTATCTACTACCCACAAGGATATTGGGAGGTTCCTTTTTTTTTTTTTTTTTAAGATTTATTTATTTGAAAGTCAGAGTTACACAGAGAGAGGAGAGGCAGAAAGAGAGAGAGAGAGGTCCTCCATCCGATGGTTCACTCCCCAGGTGGTCGCCAATCCAAAGCCAGGAGCCAGGAGCTTCCTCCCACGCTGGTACAGGGGCCTAAGGACTTGGGCCATCTTCCACTGCTTTCCCAGGCCACAGCAGAGAGCTGGATTGTAAGTGGAGCAGCCAGGTCTCGAACCGGTGCCCATATGGGATGCTGGCACTTTAGGCCAGGGTGCTAACCTGCTGCGCAACAGCACTGGCCCTGATATTGGGAGGTTTAAGTGAGTTAATCCTTGCCAAGTGCTAAGAACAATGCCTGTTGAATGCTAGATATGTGGGAGGAGCTGTACTACTGGCAGTGGCCATGGTGGTGGACATGGTGTGGTGGGGTGAGACCAGTAGCTCACTTCACCCCATTGGATGCTAACACTGTAATTCTTTGTTGACAAGTGGGTCTCTTATCAATGTGTTGACATCCTAGTTGTCAAAGATAATTCCTGAGAAGCCACATGTATAACACTAAAACTAAAGAACACAATTTCGGGGATTATCTATTAAGGTCCAAATCCTAGGTGTCAGGCTGTGGTATGTTGGTTCATCATTCATTCAGTGGTCATTCATGAAAATGACGCTGTGCAGTAGATAGATATCACACTTAAAGGAAGAGTGAAAATTCTAGGGGCCTACTCTGTGGAAGCATGTGGGGGCTTCAGGAGGCTTGCCAACAGTGGGGATTAAAAGAAGAACGTATTTTAGAGCAAAAAGTTTTGAAATCCATGTGTTTTTTTTTCTTAACATACATTTTTCCATGAATGTTTTGAATACCCCTTTTATAAGGTTCAAAGGACACAGACCCTTGACGTGAGTTAGTATCCCATGGGTTCCAGGTTGAAGTCCCTTAGATCGTGTCGCCTTTGATCACCCCAGGTAGTTTCTGTTATAGTTCGTACACTGTGGGCAAGCTACATCCTCAGCCCTGAAAAGCGGCCGGTCTGGCTGGAGCATTAAGTGGGGAACGTCAAAGGAACCCTGTCAGTCTCTTGACTGAAACTGGAAAGCATTCGAGAACTTTCTGGCTCCCGGGCTCTCCTCAGTGCTCAGCGGGCCGTGCAGCCACCAAGTCAGTGCCAGAGCTGAGGGCAGATGCAAGCCCTTTGTTTGTCAGGGAACTGGTGCTAATTTGTGCGGTGTTTTATTTTGCTTGTCCAAATGGCATTTGATCCATCATGATTGCATTTCCCTCCTGACTATCCCAGAAAGCAGGCAGTAAGGTGATGGGAAGCTCGGCTCTGACCATTTTTCAAAGGAGTTGGAGGTTTCAAGGGCTGGAGAAGGGGGTTTGCTTCCATCTAGCAAAGGATGACTATCTGAACCTGATTAGTGTTTTCTATGACGTAGCAGGGACGTTGCCGTCCATGGAGTTATCTGGCTTTACCTACTTTGGGCTTGCATCCAGATGTTTCTGAGAGCTATTTGTCGAGCGCTGAAATGTTCCATCTGGGGCTTGTGTCACGGCACATGGGCAAGATGCAGGCCCAGAACGTGGGCTCACGGAGGCTGCGGAACCCCACACCCACATAGAGATGAAGCCACACACACCCAACGCTGGTGGAGAGGCCTTCATGTTTCTAGAATCTAGCTCAGCCTCCACTGGGAAGGCTGGAAGAGGTGCGCAGTGGGTGTCTCTATGGCCTGTGTTTACCAGGGAGTCAGAACTGTGTTTTCCGGTTCTGTCTCTGCTCCGCAGGAATCCTTGCGAACAGTGAACTTCTGGAATACCAGAGTTGATCCAAAGAGGGAGAATTTGTGGAACAAAAGTTAAGCCTCGTACATCCAGAAATAGGAAACAGGGAGATGTGACCAGAGCTGGGACTCCACCCAGACATTTGGTTATTATTATTTCTTAATTTATTTGAAAAGCAGAGGAAGAGGGGATGGGGAGGGGAGAGAGACAGACAGACAGGCCCCATTTACCAGTCCATTCCCCCTGCTCCAAATGCAGCAGCCAGGGCTGGGCCAAAGCTGAACTCCGGAGCCAGCTACCCAACCCAGACCCCTCACAAGGGGAGCAGGAAGCCAGCTACCAAGTTATCACTGCTGTCCCCAGGGCCTGTACCAGCAGGATGCTGGAGCCAGGAGCAGGCACCAGACCTAGGCACTCCAATACGGGCATCTTAACTTCCAGGCCAAGCACCTGCCTGTGGATGACTCTTAATGCATCCAGCGTTGCCTCATCCTGTTCTGGTTTTGAAAGATTTCTGGAAAACCATGTGTATTTTAACTTTATCGTTGTCTTCAGGGGTTTTTGATGGGTCCGTTTTCTTGTTCCTTAAATGTTTGTTGCATGTGTTTTGCACATTGGACACTGTTGTGAACTCTGCAGGTGTAACAGCAAGCAAGAGTTGAGGTCCCTGCTCGCCTGACAGTTACATTCTAAGGGTTCTTACCACATAGACGAGAAAACAAAAGGAGGTGATGACAAATGTCATGGTAAGGTGGAATAGGGCAGATGTATTAGAGAAAAAAATAAGGGCCATTGACAGGGAGACCTGAATGACTGGAGGCAGGCAGGGAGGGAGCTGGAGGGAGGCTGCTGCAGGCCCGGGGCAGAGGAGAGCAGAGCCCCTGGTTGTAGTGAGCTGGCTAAGGTGCAGGAACAGAAATGGTGCCTGGAGGGAACCTCGTACAGGAGAAGCCAGAGGGGCTAAGGTGAAGAGTTTCATCCTGATCGCTGGAGGATTTTAATCAGGGAGGGACGGAATTGGGTTTGGAAACTGCAAGCAAGGATTGTCGACTATTACTCAAAATATTAAAAAAAAAAAAAAAACAATAGAGAGGCCATGTTGTAGCAGAGCAGGTGAAGCTGCTGTTTGTGATTGCCGTATTAGAGTGCCAGTTGTAACTGGAAGCTGCTCTGCTTCCGCTCTAGCTCCCTGCTAATGTGCCTGGAAAGGCAGTGAAAGACGGCCTGAGGGCTGAGACCCTGCTGGGGTGGAGTTCCTGGCTTTTGGCTTCAGCCTGGCCCAGCCCTTTGAGGAGCACAGTATTAGATGGAAGATTCTTTCTCCTTCTCTCTGTCATTCTGCTTTTCAAACTAGTCAGTCAATCAGTCAATCAACGTTTAAAAAGTAAAAACCAATGACTTCATTTTTACGTGTGTTAGGAAAAAGGCAGGGAATTTGTATGTGTTGTATTCATTTGATATACTATGCATTGTTTCAGACACTTTGTCTATGTCTCCTGTAACCTTGAGAACAGTCCTAATTGCTTCTCAACCTTTTGGCTAAGATCAAGTATAGTAGAACAATCCTAGAAGTAATTATTTTTTATTTTTTTAAAATATTTTTGTTCATTTATTTGAGAGGTAGAGTTACAGACTGAGAGAGAGAGAGAGAGAGAGAGAGAGAGAGAGAGAGAGAGCAGTCTTCCTTCTATTGGTTCACTCCCCAAATGGCTGCAACAGCCAGAGCTGCGCTGATCAGGAGCCAGGAGCTTCTTCCTGGTCTCCCATGTGGATGCAGTGGCCCAAGGACTTGGACCATCCTCCACTGCTTTCCCAGACCATAGCAGAGAGCTGGATTGGAAGAGGAGCAGCTGGGGTTAGAACCGATGCCCATATGGGATGCTGGCACCACAGGCAGAGGATAAACCTACTATGCCACAGCACTGACCCAGAAGTAATTATTTATAGTGACTGTCTTCATTCAGATGATAAAACTGAGGCTTGGAGAGATGAAGTAACTCGCCCAGGACCATGTAGTAGGGCAGAGCGAGTTCAAGTCTTTATGAGCAATGTGTGCTGTTTTCATGACAGGATGCTGTGTCAGCATTTGAGGGCTAGGACTGTGGTTTGAATACAGAAGATATCCAATGGTTAAAACGGCCACCTGCAACGTTGGTGTCCCATGTGGGTGCTGGTTTGTGTCCTGACTGCTCCATTTCTGGTCCAGCTCCCAGCTAATGCACCTGGGAAAAGCAGTGGAAGATGGCCCAAGTGTTTGGGCCCCTGCCACCCACGTGGGAGACCTGGATGAAGCTCCTGGCTCCAGACTCTGGCCTAAGTTGGCCTTGTCCATTGCAGTCATCTGAGCAGTGAACCAGTGGATGGAAGATCTCCCTCTCCCTCTCCCTCTCCCTCTCCCTCTCACTCTTTCTCCCATTCTCCTTCTCTAGCTCTTTCTATTAAACAAGTAGATCCTTTAAAAAAAAAAAAGTCCAATCAAATCTTTGTTAAATGTATGAAAAGGGTAAATTTTCCCTTAAAAATTTCTATATTTTTAACATCAGATCTCCAAATGGGGACCTGGGTAAGAGATAATTAGAAACTCTAGCATTAGCTCTGCTTTAATGAGGATCTGAGAACCTACAGGAACTGCCAGAACAACTCAAGACTTAACATTAGAATTTGAACACGTATCAGAGGTTGATCACAGGGAACAAAACCTACATAGGTTTCTTAAGCAGAAAGGAGTTTAATACAGGTAGTTGGGCAGGTTCACAAGTGTTGGAGAGGCTGGAGAAAGAGGTATGTGGCTGGGATTCTGGCTGGCTCCCACAGTGGAGGGCTGTCTGACCTCCCAGGGGTGCCCCCCTCTGCCGTCCCCTCCTGCATCAGGAACAGGTTGTGAATCAGGAAGCCACTGCAGATTTGAAGAACACATCGGCCTAGCTGCAATGTAGCGATTGGGATAAGTCCACTAGTGCCACCAGAATAGTCACTCAACGGTCACCCTGCTGGAGACTGGACCCTGGGACAATTGCCATGGAATGGCTCCTTCCAGCTCCAATCTACCGCATGAAGCTTTTTGCAAACAGCAACAGGGAAGGCAGCAGGCAAAGCGATTCCTCCATCGCTTCTACCTTCCACATCTCCCATAAGTGCATCTGTCTGGGAGGACTGATTGGTAAACCAAACCCTGGATGGAAGGGAGGCAAGGAGATGTCTCTGTCTGTTGTACCATGTAAGGAAAGTGGATGTGACAATCAGTGCTGTTTTCTCAAATCTACACCGTCTTCCTCTTCCCATTGACTGTGTGGTCCTCCACATGGCAAAGCAACGTCAAAACAGAGATGCAGCCAGTGGGGTGGAGGCTTTGGTTTACATTCATCAGTTGCAGCTGCAGTGCAGGCGAGGAGAGACTGCATCAGGGGCTTTAGGTGTGGGGGGTCTTCTGGGGCCTCAAAACGTGTCCCATGAAGCTTCTGCTCTCAAAGAGAAATGAAATGGAGCTTTCAGCTGCACCTTTGAGGACTTCGGAGGAACATGTGATGTTGTTTCTTCGTGTTTCGTTTCTCTAGCTGTACTTTTGTACCTCAGGGAAAGCCCTGTCCGACAGGGTCTCTTTGCTAAGGTGGGGAGGTCTGAGCCCAGAGCATTGTACCCCTGGGGACAACTAGAAAGCACGTTGCAGCTGAGCCCAGGGTTTCCAGGAAGCAAGTCACTTTCCTCCTGCGGAGCTGCCTCAGAATTCCAGGCCTGATTCCTGCTGGACTGCCCCTTGAAGTGCCAACCGTGTCTTCAGGTTGGGTCACTTTCTTTCTGGAAACCTGAATGAGCAAAAAGGGGTCTGTGGCTGTTGTGCATTGGCAGTGTGCAGTGTGGCACAATAGCTCTGCAGGCAAGGTGGTCAGGTAGAATGGTGGTATGCATTGCATTCACTGACCCTGCAGGCATTCATGAAGCTCTTACTGTATACCTGTTTTCATTCCCGGCACTGTGGTATAGGAAAGAAAAGACTAGAAAGCCTCCCAAAGAAACCAGAATATTTACTTGCAACTTCAGGGCCCATGCCTCTTTCCTGGTCAGTCCAGAGCTCTGCTGATCTGCAGACTGAATCCCAGGATGTCTGCTCAATGTTGAAGATGATGATTCTGGTGGTGGAAATGCATGTCCTTATGTGGAAGATGCCAGTGATTGCCTTTTAAATTATTTAATAGACGTTGTTGTGTCAGCCAACAGTGTCTTGTAGCCTGTCTCGAAAAAGAGAGCCTTGTAGCCTCTCGAAAGAATGATACAATGCTAACTTAATGGCGTGGAAAGATATCCCAGAGACATTATTCCATGAAAAAAGTAAGTTGCAGGATAGTCTGTATCATAGAAAACCATTTTTGCTTTTGAAAAATACTGGTGAGATGTTGTTCTGGGTTCAGCCGTATCAGTGTTACCCTGGAACTTGATCAGAAATGCGAAGTTTGGAGCTGGCATTTGCTACAGCAGTTAAGACATTCTTTCAGATGATCAAATCCCATACTGGAGTGGCTGGTTCAAGTCCTGGCTCCTCTGCTTCCCATCCAGCTTCCTGTTAATGTGCACCCTGGGAGGCAGCAGGTGATGGTTCAAATTCCTGGGTCCCTGCCATTCACATGGGAGACCTGGCTCCTGCTCTGGCGTGGCCCAGCCCAAGTGTTGCAAGCATTTGGGGAGTATCCCAGCAGATGCAAGACCTCTGTCTGTCTGTCTGTCTGTGTATTGTTCGAATAAATAAATACAGTCTTTAGTCCTTACTTTCTATCTACTGAATGAGAGACTCTGGTGTGGGCGGGGAGTTGTGCACATGACCTGCAGGAGGTTCTGAGGATGTTCAGGTTGGAGAACTGCTGCCCCAGAGTGCAGACTCCTGCTCTTGTTTGCCTGGCTTGGTCTGTATGCTGTGTACCAGAGTCTGGCATGGATTTATAACACGTTTTATTTATTTATTTGACAGAGTTAGTGACAGAGAGAGAGAGAAAGGTCTTCCTTCTGTTGGTTCACCCCCCAAATGGCTGCATGGCTGGAGCTATGCTGATCTGAAGCCAGGAGCCAGGTGCTTCCTTCTGGTCTCCCACGCAGGTGCAGGGACCCAAGCACTTGGGTCATCCTCCACTGCCTTCCCGGGCCACAGCAGAGAGCTGGACTGGAAGGGGGGCAACCGGGACAGAATCCGGAGCCCATATGGGATGCTGGCGCCGCAGGTGGAGGATTAACCAATCAAGCCAAGGTGCCGGCCCCCTATAACACCTTTATAATTAGCATAGACTCCTACTAAATGAACTGCTTATGTTTTGGGATGGGTTTTGATTATGTTGCTTCTGGTTTGTTCTAGTCATAGCTGGCTTTCCTTCACCAAGTCAATAAAACTAAAAGCCAACCAATTACCTGCGCTAAAAAATATTGCCGATTAGGTCAAAAGATCTCTAGAGGATACCACATGAAGCCAGTGCTTTTTCCACATTGATGTGTGTGCAGGTTCCTGGGCATTCTTATTAAAATGCAAGACCATTTGAGACTCCAGGTTCTGAATTTCTAAGCAGATACAGGTCAATGCTGTTACTCTGTAGGCCACATTTTAAATAGCAGGACACAAAAACATAATGCATGGTTATCTCTGAGAGGTCAAATTGTGGAGGACTTCCACTTTGTTCACATCGTCTTTGTGAATTATTTGCATTTTTAGAAGATTCATTTTAGTTGAAAGGCAGAGTGTGGGCGGGGGTCTTCCATCCGCTTGTTCACTCCCCATAATGGCTGGAGCTGAGCTGATCTGAAGCTAGGAGCCAGGAGCTCTTTGCGGGTCCCCCACACAAATACAGGGGTCCAAGCACTTGGACCATCTTCTTCTGTTTTCTCATGCCTTAGCAGAGAGCTGGGTCAGAAGTGGAGCAGCCGGGGCTCAAATTCACACCCATCTGGATGTCGGTGCTGCAGGCAGGGGCTTTAACCCCCTGCACCACAGTGCCAGCCCCAATTATTTTGCATTTTTTAACCAATATGTGTATTCAAAGAGAAGAGTGGATAATATAAAGACGTTGCACTGGAATTTGGAATGAATCAGAAGGAAACTCTGTATTAGCCCTGTGCAGCCCCTGCACCACCCCCATAATGTCATGGGTATGAATGTTCTAAAGCACTGGTGCTAGTTGTAGAGGGTAGCAGAAGGGAATTCATCTAACCTGACTTTTTTTTTTTTTTTTCAGTGCAAGTGTAAGAAGTTTAATTGAAATGCAATTAAGGAGATAAAAGGAATTAGTAAGAAATCTAAGAGAAACGCTGGCTTCGGTCATGGCTAACTCTGAGCCTTCAAATGGCATTCGGAGGAGCTGGTCTCTTGCCATATCTCAGTGCTGCTCTCATCAGCAGCGGCTCTAGCTTCCAGCAGTTCCTCTGCCCCCCAGGACAGCCCCCAGCAGTCCTGGGCTCTGCCCCGTGATTAGCAGCTGCCGCGGGATGAGACGGCCCGAGTACCAGCGATTATTCCCATCGGCAAAAACTTGCCTCTCAACCTGTCACAGCCACTCCAGCCAGCTAGGTTTGGCCACACGCCCACTTCTGAAGAAGCTGGGAGTGTTATCAGCCCGGCCCAGGGCAGTGGAGAAGAAGGAGTGGTCCCCAAAGGAGCATGGGAGTTGTGCTATGAGAGCAGGTGAAATGGATGCAGAGGTGGGAGCTGCTGTTCTGGGGTAGCACAGATCTTCCAGCACAGTCCTCTCTCTGCCTGTTTGGAACCCAGGTCAAATGAGCTACCCAGAACCACACAGATAGTCAACAGTGGAGCCCAGGTTTTCCGGCTCCTGCCTTCTGGCTCTGCTCTCTCAGCTACAGTACTTCGATCTTCTTGGAAGCGAGGGGCGCATCAAAGCATCAAAGCTGGCCCCTTTGTTACACCTGCCTGATCTCCTAGCGTCTTCTGCAGGACTGTATTTCATGTATGGCTCTGAAGGGACCTCTAATTGCACATCTATCATCTTGGGCTCTCTCCACCGACTGCCCAGAGTAAGAAAACTGCATTCCTTTGGAGATAGTAATCCTTGCTGTTCCTTTGCTCTTTGGGGGAACAAGTCAGAGCTTGACAAATCGTAGCTGCTGATCTGCTTAGAAGCTGTTTGAGCCCTAAGCAGGTCAGCCACGAGTGAGGTGGACGCCTGATGGACAAGAGGCTCACCCCAGTGGGGTAACTATGCCCTTGGTGGCACCTTGTATCCCAAGAGCGTGATTTATAGCGGACACGGGGCCCACCCTTAGGGCGGGCGTGCTGCCCTCCTGTTTTTCCCAGGCATGGCGATATCCTCCAGGCAGGTTCTAGCACGCACCAGAAAGCTGGAGGCTTGCCCAAAAACTATGTCTGCAGCTTGGGAAGGGGCAATGTAGCAATTACATGAGTAATGCAGCGGCAGCTCTTCCTTGAGAATTGAAAGTTGCAAAAAGAGGGCTTTCCTCTCCGGAGGAAGAGGGTTGGGGAAACTGACTCTCGCCTTGGGAACCCCGTTTTCTCCTTCCTCTTCCCCCAAACTCATTCCCTTCCCCCCAAACATGCTGCCTTGAGCACCCCTCTCGGGCACTCAGCAGGCCATGGGAATAAGAAAGAACTGGCTGGGAGTGGACTGTCTGCTGGCTCCTAGCGGCTGAACGTCTTTCTTCCGACGCTCGGGCTCCAGGGGCAGGAGCGGAAGGTCTCAGCTGGAGTCCGCCGTGTTCCTAGAGCAGCAGCTCGGCTCCTGGTGGCTCCTGCAGCAGGTAGGAAGAGAATGGTGGTGCTCACCTTTGGTTTGTCAGGGAATACAATTGCAAGACTAATTTCATGTTAACGGTCAATACAGTGGGCGCCGTCGAACCACCAAAGGATTTCAGTGCTTTGGTTTCCGCCGAGATGGGTGGGAGGAGGCTTCTTCTCTGGGGAGGGGGTTCCTTGGGTTGACTCCCTGTAGCAGCCACTGCAGTGAGGGCTGCGAAGAAACTCGCGTCTCATGAATTAGACAGTGCCTGGGCCCTCTGGACTTTGGCTTGTTGTGTGCACGTTTGCTCTGTGTGTGTGTGTGTCCTGTACTACAGACATATGCCTCTTTGTTAAGAAACACTTTCACAAACACAAATGATGATCTGACTTGAAGACAGATCCCTTTTGATGTGTGGTTCCATTCTAAAGGTTTCAAGAGTCCAGTGATGGCTTTTTGTAAGAGCCACTACAAGTTTTAAAAAGGAAGTTATTAAGGGCTGAGAAGTTGCATGCTCACCCTCTGGGTCGCCAAAAAGAGACATTTATGGTTTTTTGGATTCCCGCACTTCCTTTGGAAGGGAAATAATTTAGTGACTAGGCAAGGGCCCTAAAGTAAATACAATGAGCTCTTATGGAGTTTGTCATACCCAGGTCCCAGGTGCTGTAAAAGTGAAGTATGAGACACGTGTGATTGAGGGAAGTCAGGAAGGGAACATGGAGAAGAGCCCAGTGGAGCCGGATGAGGGTCGTGTGGTCTACTCTTTAAAAGCAAACGGAGTTTGTGTGAGTCACCAACCAGGAATGAGTGCTCAGAGAAGATGTTTATGAATTGTGCCATTACCTCGCTTTAACAAGTGATCAAATGTTATCTGTTGTTTGCCATTGTGTGTGTGTGTGTGTGTGTGTGTGTGTGTATGAGAGTGAGAGGAGAGAGGGGAGGAGTGACTAAACACTCCAGTATACTAGATTTTGGACACGTTGTGGGGTGTTTAAAAATGCATTTCAGGGGCCTGGCTCCATGGCGCACTAGGTTAATCCTCCGCCTGTGGCGCTGGCATCCCATATGGGCACCGGGTTCTAGTCCTGGTTGCCCTTCTTCCAGTCCAGCTCTCTGCTGTGGCTTGGGAAGGCAGTGGAGGATGGCCTGGGTGCTTGGGCTCCTGCACCCTCGTGGGAGACCAGGAAGAGGCACCTGGCTGCTGGCTTCGGATTGGCATAGCTCCAGCCATTACAGCTATTTGGGGAGTGAGCCAATGGAGGGAAGACCTTTCTCTCCATCTCTCTCTCTCTCACTGTCTGTAACTGTCAAATAAATAAATAAAAATCTTTTAAAAATGCATGTCAGATACCACTTCTTCTGCACACAGGAATTTGCAGCTTCTGGGTTCTGGGTGCTGTGCTTGACCCTGAACTCTATATCCTGCTGCATTTCCTCTCCAGTACCCTTTACCTCCCTCTTGTTAGTGTTGTCAACAAAAAGGCAGACATAGAATGTCAGTGCAATTACCATTGCTGGTCTCCCAAGGTGGCCTCAATACCTGAACTGCCCATCTGGCCACCCACCTGCTGAGTAAACATATATTGCCGTTGTGTGGCGAATGACACCCTCTTGAAAGTACATGGTACCTCCCAAGCTTCCTGGCTGGGCTCGAGCTTCCTTCAAAACCAGTCTCTGTGGCCAAGAACACAACTAATAGATTTGTATCCTGTCTGTGACTCCAACCTCTCTGGGGGAGGGAGGACGCTGGTTCTTGCGTGAGAGCAGGTGCCGAGGCTGGAGGTAATGCCTTTTCTGTTCTGGCCTCTCCCAGAATCCCTGTGGGAGTAAGGATGGCTGGGAGTGGGAGCGTGGCGCCCCTTCCCCTTTGGAGGACTCTTCCCTGGGTGTTTCCTAGCGTCCTTCTCCATTTTGCATCATCTCTGAGTGTGCCCGGGCCCTCAGTGACCATGGCGGGACTTCCTGGAGCGCTGGCCCTGGCGCCCTCTCCTGCTCTTGGGTGCTTGCTGCTCGGTGAGCGGGAGGCAGACCCAGAGGGCAGGCTGATGGATGGAAAAGGGACCCCCTTCTCTTTTACTTCTGCCCTGCAGCCGCCTCTCCATGTGGCAGCTGGGACTCACACCATTCCTGGCTCTGGAAAACGTCTGAGTTCATCCCCGAGGGTCCCTTAGCTCTGCACATCTCCCAGTTCCAGGGAAGAAGTGCCGCTGCTAGGGTGAGATGACAACGCAGAGGAGGAAATCAACAACACCAGCGTCAACCACAGCGTCGAGCACTGGCGGAGTGCTGGCTCTGGTCAGGCACTGTGCTCACGGCTTGACATACACATCGCAGGGACTTCTGCTGTCTCCACTTCGCAGACAGAATCACTGGCACTGGGAGACTCCGTTCTAGCCCTTCTCACTGCTCTGCTTTCTGGGGGAATCTCTGGAAAGTTCTGCTTGAGACTGCCAGGGGGACCTGGGGCTCCTGCTCCGCTGCCTGACACTTCTCTCTGCAAGGGCTCTGTCCTGTCTCCCTTTGAGGTGGGTGACGTTTATCTCATCTTTGTGTATAAGCAAGGGCCCTGCCGCTGTTCCTCCCCTGCTCTTGGGGCTGCCTGTCATGGCGCAGGAGCTGTGTTCTACCCCCACTGTGCTGCCAGTTTCGGTGGCAGCCTCGCCGCTAGGAGAGTTGGGAAGTGACTATTCCTTTGCTTTGCCATTCCTCGACTTCCATCTCATTTAAGCTTCACGTTCCTGGCATGTAGATTTGTGGCCCTGATTTGTTGGAGGAGGAAACTGAAACTTGGAGGATGCTGCCAGGCAATGTATTTATGTATATAAATATATATATATTATATATGTATAAATATATGTATATATTAAAGGTTGCTAGTTTCATCTCAAAGACACATAGCTTCTTGGGAAAATAGTGTTCACATGATAAAATTCACCCCCCAGATCCTGATTAACACTCACATATTCATACCGTATTAGATTTGCCAAACCTTGATCTTAGCAATTATACGTTCACTACAAATACTTCACTTTGTTTTTTTTGTTTTTTTGACAGGCAGAGTGGACAGTGAGAGAGAGAGACAGAGAGACAGAGAGACAGAGAGAAAGGTCTTCCTTTGCCGTTGGTTCACCCTCCAATGGCCGCTGCAGCCGGCGCACCACGCTGATCCGATGGCAGGAGACAGGTGCTTCTCCTGGTCTCCCATGGGGTGCAGGGCCCAAGCACTTGGGCCATCCTCCACTGCACTCTCTGGCCACAGCAGAGAGCTGGCCTGGAAGAGGGGCAACCGGGACAGAATCCGGCGCCCCGACCAGGACTAGAACCCGGTGTGCCAGCGCCGCAAGGCGGAGGATTAGCCTAGTGAGCCGCGGCGCCGGCCTCACTTTGTTCTTTATTTTAGCCTCATCTTTTCGGAATTGCCTTCCGAGCCTTTTGCCCATTTTCTCGGGTGACAGGTCCTGGATTCTGTTTAGATGAGAAACTCTTTTCCTTATAGGTTATCACTCGGTTTCACCCATGTTGTTCTCTCCCAAGCATGCTTCCTCTTTGCAACATAGGTAGACTGAGCATTTTCAAAATCTTTAAATTCTTCCATTTGATTAACTATTCCATCTTCTCTCTTCTGACATTTTAGTATAGGTAGTCAATGGAAGCCAAACGCTGCTTTCAACATTTTCCTTAGAAGTTTCCTCAGCCAAACAGTCAGTGTCGTTGCTCACATACACAAGTCAGCCAAGTTCTTTGCCACTTTATAATAATAATAAAAAAATCACCTCTCCTCCTTTGTCCAGTGACGTGTTCCTCATTTCCCTCTGCGGCCTCATCACGGTGGACTTTGACACCGTGTGTGGCCACACATTCTCTTGATGGCTACTTAGGTATGCGCTGAGAGTGTTGAGATTTTCTGTACAGCCTTTCTCTTCCTGAGCCCTCCCCAAGATCCCTGTAAGGGTCTATTTGGGAAGAACACAGCCGTTTAGACCACAGCCAGGGAGTCTGGGCTCCCCCGAGGAAACCAGTGAGTCAAACAGTGTGGGAGAATGTTATGGCTCTTAGGTCAGTTGGCAGATTTCCTTCCTCCAAAACCAGCAGCAAGCGTGAGCCCTTGTCTCCTGGTTGCAGGCTGTCTGCCGTTGGTTGAGCTGGAATCACTGATAGTTGTCCTCTTTGAAGGTTTTGTAGGGCCTGTTCTTAGTGGGTCTCTTTCTATGTTACTGAGCCTTCTGAGAACTAAGACTGACTCAGTGAACTCCAGCGGTTCCTCCAGGCAGAACTCTGCAGGCTCTAAAGGCCGTGGTCCATGCCTACTGGAGTTGGAGCAGAGGAGGAAAAACATGGGTTAAGTTGAGGAGAGAAGCAGGTGAAGAACCTGTGATAAATGAGCAGGTCAGGGAAGTAAGGGAGGATACGGGGACATTAACCTCTTTGGGACTCCTGAAGACTAGGCTATGAAATACCTGCATCCATTTATTGCCTTCTGTTATAGCCAGCCTCCAAGATGGCGCCTCCTATTACCAGCACTCTGTGTCTTCATCCACATTTTGTCAGGGTTGGTCTGAGTGACTAACAGAATGGCGAAGTGAAGCTTTGTTATTTCTGAGATTAGTTTGTAACAGGTGTTGTAGCTTCCATCTGCTTCTGGATGACTCGTTCTGGGGGAATCCAGCCGCCATGCTGGGAACAGCACCATGTGGTGAGAGCTTGCTGGTGACAGTGTTGCAAATGCAGAACTGCACTTCAGCCCCCTGCCAGAGGACCTGTACCCTTGTCCAGCTCCTTGTTCCCTGTTGGACTATCAATGGATATTAGTTGCCTGTTGCTACAGAACACCCCCAACACACTGCAGCCAGAATAGCCACGCTCATCGCTTCTTGCAGTTCTTTGGGTTGAGTGGTTATACTGGTTTTTCCTGGGCTGACTGATGTGACTACGGTTCCTACACATTTAAGAGAGTGCCACTCCCATGTGTCTGGGGCCTCAGAGATGGATGGAAGGAACAGCTGGAATGGCCAGGGTTCCGTCTCCTCATGGCCTTTCATCATGAACTTTATCACGGCATGATTGAGTGCCAAGGGTACAAGAGTAGAGGGTGTGTGACCTCTGAGAAAGCTGTGCAGAATCACTTCTATTGGGGAAAGAAAGTGAAAAGATAAGATTCAAGGGATGGAGGAATAAACTGATAAAAAGGTTTGGGAATAACACATGGTCTTCTTTAGGCTACAGGTTTACCCTATGGCAACAGTTACTTATATTGTCCCATGTGTAGAGTTAAGAGAACTTCAAAAATGTGTGGAAAGTGGAATGAAAAATACTGTGCATTTTTCATGAACTCCTCATATGGTCATTTCTTCCAGGACCCCTGAAGTCTTACCTAATGATCCCATTAGGCTCAGAGTCTGTGATCTTATGATCTGTGTCCAGTCCAGACATAGTTAAGGTTTGTCAGTCATATGTGGTTCCTCTTATTGAGGAATGAAATTTGACTTCCCAATACCTATGTGGTTCCTCTTTATCTAGAAATGAAATTTGCCTTCCCGCATAGCAAGTCCTGGCCCTCTCGTTTCCTCTAAACTCTACTCAGAAATTAAACCATACACTCAACATATGATGTTGAATCAAGGACAAAGGAACCTTTGTTCCTTTGATGTTGCCATCCAAAGGGTACCCAACAGCAGTAGCAGATCTCTGCATGTATTGTCGGGTTCTTCTATACAAGGAGGCAAATTAAGACCTTGATTAATATCAGGCTCTGGTTTTGACTCAATCCTACAGGTTCTTCATTCCACCTTCTAAGAATAGCTTTTCAGAATAAATGGCCTACATGTACCTTGTATCTCTCATCCTTCTTCCTGTCTATAGATAATTGGAAGTTCAGAGATTGTCTATCATTTTAAACTGTTGTTACTATCTGATATCACTCCTTTAAACACTTTTGAAAGTATCTATTTGAAAATCATAGCAACAGAAGGAGAGAGAGAGAGAGAGAGAGAGAGAGAGAGAGAGAGAGAGAGAGATCTTCCACCTACTGGTTCACTGTTCAAATAATCACGATAGCCAGATCCAGGCCAGGCCAAAACCAGGAACCAGGAACTCCATCTGAGGCTCCCGCATGAGTAGTAGGGCCCCAAGTACCTGAGCTATGCTGTATTGCCTTCCCTAGTGCACTAGCAGGAAGCTGGGTGGGAAGCAGAGCAGCCAGGACTTGAACCAGCACTTCAACATGGGACGCTGGCATTTCCAACTGTGTCACAAGGCCTACCCCCCTGTGTGTTTTTTTTAATATATCTGATTATTGTTCCTTCTACCAGACACAATGTTCTCCCACATTTCTTTTTTGGAACAGGCCTCTGCTGTACTAGGGCTGTCCAACAGAAATGTAATGCAAGCCACAGCTGAGAGCCACACACATACTTTGAAACATTCTGGTAGCTACATTTTTAGAAGCAGTGAAATGAAATGGGTGAAAGTAATTTTAATAATATATTTTATTTGGCTGGTATGTCCAAAATGTTATTTCAACAAGTAGTCAATAGAAAAGTTATCCATAAAATAATCTACATTTTTTTTTTCATATTAAGTTTGTGGAATTGAGCATGTACTGTATGCTTTTAATGCGACTCGATTTGGACTAGCCACAAATCGTGTGCTCCATAGCTTCAGGTGGCTGGCAGTTACCATCCTGGGGAGCCCAGCTTCAGGCTGCTCAGTGCTGCTTGGGGTTCATTTTCCATGACTCCTGGAAGCCCTGTTGTCCAGTTGAGAGGATCTACTCCTAGCATTTCCGAATATGTGTTGAGGTCCTGATAAAGGCCCTCACAAGCACCTGCTTCATCAGCCTTTACCCTGAAGCCATTTCTTACTTGGAGGATATTTTGCTGGCTGGAGAGAAGGTTGATTTTCCAACCCAGCAAGTCCCAGCCCCTTTTCATTTTCTCCACATTCTGTTCACAGACTAAATTCCTTCTTTAACTCATCCCCTTGTCTTCCTCTACCTTATCAAACAATGCTAAAAACAAAAACAAACCAAAAAAAAAAAAAAACAGAAACAGCAACCAACCAAATAAACAAAAACCACTGGTGTAGTGGGAAGAAGGGGCCATCAAAGGAGGAGGCATCTTTCTCTGAAGGGAGGAGAGAACTTCCACCTTGATTATGGCCTTGTCTAAATAAGGTCAGAGTTTGTGGACTCAAAAGGCTTCGATAGCCTTGGCAGCTCATGACAAGAGCCTAGGGTGATTACTGACATCATAAACAAGAGTGTCAATTGTTAAATCAACAACAGGAGTCACTGTGCACTTACTCCCCATGTAGGATCTCTGACCTTAATGTGTTGTACTATGCAAATTAACGGTAAAACTACTACTCAAACAGTATTTTATACTTTGTGTGTCTGTGTGGTACAGTCTGTTGAAATCTTTATTTAGTATATGCTAAGTTGATCTATATATAAAGATAATTGAAAATGAATCTTGATGAAGAATAGGATGGGAGAGGGAGTGGGAGATGGGATGGATTGTGGGTGGGAGAGTGGTTATGGAGGGGAAAAAACGCTATAATCCAAAAGTTGTACTTTCAAAATTTATATTTTTTAAATAAAAGTTTTCTAAAAAAAAAAAAAAAAAGAACCACTGGTGTGCTTTTAAGCCTTCTGCTGGCAATCTCTGTAGTCAGAGCCACAAAATTATCAGGCACAATTTTCCCCCGACAAGGTAGGCAGGTGGCAGTTGCGCTAATAGTTCCGCCAGTGCAGTTGTCCATCTTCCAGCCTCCGAAAACAATTTCCTCACTGCCTTTCCAACCTCTGCCCACCACCTGGTCCCAAAGCCAAGGCCACATGTTTTAAGTTTTTGTTCTGGCAGGGCTCCACCTAGCCAATTTTGTTTTACCTATTGCCGAGAAACAAAAAACCGAAATGCTTAGTGCCATACAGCATTGCTCGTTTGCAGCGTGAGCCTGTGTGTTGAGCGGCAGGTTTAATTACTGTTGGCCCCATCTGGGCTTCTGCACGTGACTTCCCTGCATTGAAGATCAGCCTCCCCGTGTGCTCCTTCATCCTAAAGGAGGCTGGGCTTTCTCACCTGGTGGTGACATCGTGCTAGGGACAGAAGCTTCCACGTGCAGGTGTCACCGAGCCCCTTCCCTTATTGCTTCTGAAGGTCCCCCGGGTCACAAGCATGCCCTGTGTGGACAGAGATGTGGGGTGCACCCTGGGGTGCACGACTGGTTGGGAGATTGATTAATGTAAACTCGTGCACTCTAGCTCATACGGGTACTTTATGGATCACAGCAGATTTTTACGGAGAGAGCATTGGTAGGGCGGTCCTACCGCTCTGCAGTCTGCCCGAAGGCCCACAGCCAGTGGCTAGAATCCAGTTCCAAAGCCACTTTCCCTTTGCGTTTGGAGAGAGTGCACCGGAGCTTGCCCTGGTGACAGTGTAACAGGAGACAGAGAGGAGCGGATGGGACAGGTCTCCAGCAGAGGCTATGATTGACGCTCGCTGCAGTTATCCACACACGTGGTTCCCACCGCATTCCTACGGCAGCTGATGGCCGATACACCGCGTCCCACGAAGCTGCTGTTCTTCCTTGCCTTGCCCTCTGTGAGCCGAGATGCTGACCCAGCAATGACCTGACAAGTGGTCACCTGGCCGCTCATGAACCTAGAAAAGAAATTGAAGAAAGACCTGACATCTGTGTGGCCCCATTTTCTTTTCCTATTTTATATTAGAAATTCCAGGGATTTGACAGAATATCAGATTTCCTCTTTAAAAGAAACTGGCTGGCGTCGATTGAGCGTTTTGTCTGTCGGGCGTTGTGCAGAAATCTTTGAGGACGGTGTCTCGTTGCTTCTCCAAACAAGCTCTGTCACAGACGGCGCGATGAGACGCAGAGAAGCGAGTTCACAGCCCAGGGTCGCACAGCATGCTAGAGGTGGAGCGAGGGCCTGAGTCCAGGCAGCCTGGCTCTGAGGGCCGCCCTCTGAGTCACTGCTCCCCAGCCCGCTGTATCCAGGGAAGGCAGTGGAGACGGCGGGGCAGAGGCAAACAGCGTGCGTGCTGTGGACAGCAGAGCAGCAGCAGGTTGCTTTTAGATCTTGGGTCCAGTGGGCTTCCGAGTGACTATTCCTCTAGCGCTCCTTCCTCCTGGTGATTGGCACTCTCAGTCTCCCCCTAGTTTCTCTCTCTTGATTCTATGTCTAAATTGAACTTGTTACATTGAAAGTACCCTAGTCTGGGGGCCTGCGCCGTGGCTCACTTGGTTAATCCTCTGCCTGTGGTGCCAGCATCCCATATGGGTGCCGGTTCTAGTCCCGGTTGCTCTTCTTCCAGTCTAGCTCTCTGCTGTGGCCCGGGGAGGCAGTGGAGGATGGCCCAAGTGCTTTGGCCCTGTACCCGCAGGGGAGACCAGGAGGAAGCTCCTGGCTTCGGATTGGCACAGCTCCAGCCATGGCGGCCATTTAGGGGTGGTGGTGAACCAATGGAAGGAAGACCTTTCTCTCTGTCTCTCTCTCTGACTGTCCACTCTGCCTGTCAAAAAAAAAAAAAATGTAAACTTAGGTGCAAGTGGCAGGAGGGACTTCAGAAAGTTCATTGGAAATGCATGTTATGAAGGAAAAACCTAGGCATGGATTTCCAAGGTTTTCCTGCACTAAAATAAACTTATCTTTTTTTAAAAAAATATGTATTTGGAAGGCAGAGTTACAGAGAGGCAGAGGCAGAGGCAGAGAGAGAGAGAGGTCCTATATCCACTGGTTTACGCCCCAAATGGTTGCAATGGCCAGAGCTGGGCCAATCCGAAGCCAGGAGTGAGGAGCTTCTTCCAGGTCTCCCATGAGAGTTCAGGGGCCCAAGGACTTGGGCCATTTTCCACTGATTTCCCAGGCCAAGCAGAGAGCTGGATTGGAAGTGGAGCAGCCAGGTCTTGAACCAGTGCCCATATGGCTTTACCTGCTATGCCAGAGTGCTAGCCCCCTCTTATTTTTTTAATTCTATGTTTCTGTGAGCTTTGTGAAGTACCCTCAATCTAATGTAGTGTGAGTGTAAAGAGAAAAGTTTGGAATGGAGCCAGGTCTGTGCTCATTAATTGCTTGTAGATTAATTTGTGTTATGTGGCCACAGAAAGGCGTGCGTCATGAGTGTGTGTTCAGTTCGCAGAGGAAGGAGCGCTATAAGCTAAAGACAGAGACCACAGAGCAGACTCACATATGCAGATTGGCGTGAGCACTGAGTTTGAGGACCATGCAGGAGATGGCATAGTTGGTTGTCACCAAGTTAATTTCTTTGTGAGCATCAACAGTCTCAAAAGTGTTGGCCTTGTGGCCGGCATTGTGGCATAGCAGGTGCTGGTTCGAGTCCTGGCTGCTCCACTTCCAGTCTAGCTCCCTGCTAACATGCCTGGGAAAGCAGCAGGAGAGTGGAAGATGGCCCAGTGCTTGGGCTCCTGCACCCACGTGGAGGACCTGGAAGAAGCTCCTGGCTCCTGGCTTTGGCTTGTTGTGGCCATCTGGGGAGTGAACCAGTGGATGGAAGATGTCTTGCTCTCTCTGTAAGGCTGGTTTTCAAATAAATAAGTAAATCTTTAAACACACACACACACACACACACACACACGAACGAACGAAAAACGGCATACATCAGGGAGTGGTTTGGATCCTTGCTAGCACGTGGAATTTTGCTGAGACTGCTCAGAGGACGCTCGCTTGGTCTCAGGGCAGCTTGGTACCCGGAGGGCGGGTGCTCGAGACAGCTTCCTTCTGCCTCCTCTGTCCCATCCGTCACTTCCTCAACACCACAGCTCTTGCAGTGTGGGCTTCAGCTCACACTGTGCACTGAAAAAGAGCTGGGAAGCAGAATCTAGAGTCTCTCCGTGCCCTGTTTCCTTCTGTTTCACTGCCTTATTTGGGATGTGGGTTTATGTCACTTTGAAGAAAAATGTTTTGTTGGCTGCTTCTAGCAGGAAAGATTGTAGACTGTAAGTTATGGTTGAAACTTGGGTGATATCAGCCCTTGATGGGTGACATTCCCCACATGCTGTGTTACCAGTTTCATGGCCAAACGCAAGGGATTAGAATATGTTCCTGTGCTGTCTCGCTGTGCCACAGAGTGCTAGTTTACTTAAGAAATCTTTAAGTGTTTGAAGTGGAGCTCTTTATACCCACACTCACAAAAAGGAAGGTCCTACAGCCTGCTAAGGTGGTATCTGTCACAGGGCAAAATAATGCTTTTAATTTGTTTCCTGTGTAGTCAGTTCCCTATTATTGCTATTACTATTATTAAATTTTCATTTATTTGAGAGGCAGAGACAGAGTGTGTTCCTGTCTGCTATTTTACCCCCTAAATGCCTGGACAGCTAGAGAGCTGAAGCCACAGGCCCAGAATTCACTTCAGGTCTCCCCTGTGGGTGGCAGAAACCTAACTGTTTGAGCCATCACCACTTGCCTCCCAGGGGCTGAATTAGCAGGAGGCTGGAGCCAGGAGCCAGAGCCAGGGAGTGGAGCCAGGTGCTCTGGTCTGGGATGTGGGCATCTTAGCTGGCATTGTAATGACTAGGCTGCATGTCTCCCTGGAGTCCTTATCCTGAAATGGTAGAGGTCCTTTTGTTTGTTGGTGTGGATAGTAGGCACCTGCTTGCCGGTCGCTTCCTGATGTGCCCTTAGTACGTGTGGTTGATAGTTCCTGTTTGCGTTTCTGGTAGCAATAGGGCATCTCTGATGTGACTCACAGAACAAAGAGGGTCTGAAAAGGAAACTGAGTAATGGCAAGTCCAAGCCACGCCAGGATCCCCAAGCCAGGAGATGAGCTGTGGGATCAGCTCCTGGTGGACGCAACTAAGAGCCACCACTCTGTCACATGTCCATCCCATCATGAGAGGAGAGAGACAGGCAGACAGAGCTTCCGTCTGCTGGCTCACTTTCCAAGTGCTAGCAACAGCAAGGGCTGGGCCAGACCAAAACCAGGAGCCTGGAACTCCATACAGGCCTCCCATGAAGATGGCAGGCATCCCCAAACTTGAAACATCACCTGCATGCTAGGGTGGGCATTCACAGGAAGCTGGAGCCAGGGCTCCTACTCAGGCTCTCTGACATGGGATGGGATGGTCCAGGAGGCAAATTAACCACTGTGCCAAGGGCCCATCCCACCCTTCTGTGATTTTTATAAGGCCTACCTATAGACATCTTCGAGAAAGACACAAAGTCTGAAGATAGTTTCTGGTTCATCCATGCTGTTGTAAATAGCAGCATTTCATTTCTAAGGGCTAAACAGTATTGCAGTGTGCACATACATACACAGACACACACATACAGCAGAGGAGCTGCTGCACAGGCGAACATGGAGGACAGGCTGCTAAGTGTAGTAAGCCAGGCACAGCTGGAGCTGAGCCAGTCCACAGCCAGGAGCTGCTTCTGGTCTCCACGTGGGTGCAGGGGCCCAAGCACTTGGGCCATCTTCCACTGCTTTCCCAGGCTGTAGCAGAGAGCTGGATCAGAAGTGGAGCAGCTAGGGCTAGAACCATCATCCATATGGGATGCCAGCACCACTGGCAGAGGATTAACCTACTGTGCCACAGCGCCGGACTCAACAAATACCTTTAAAAAACAAAAACAAAAACTGAGGGGGCCGGTGCTGTGGCACAGTGGGTTAACGCCCTAGCTTGAAGATTGGCATCCCATATGGGCACCGGTTCTAGTCCCGGCTGCTCCTCTTCCGATCCAGCTCTCTGCTATGGCCTGGGAAAGCAGTAGAAGATGGTCCAGGTCCTTGGGCCCCTGCACCCACATGGGAGACCCAGAAGGAGCTCCTGGCTTCTGGCTTCGGATGAGCGCAGCTCTGGTTGTTACAGCCATCTGGGGAGTAAACCAGTGGATGGAAGACCTTTTTCTGTCTCAACCTCTCTTTGTAACTCTGTTGTTCAAATAAAATAAAAATAAATCTTAAAAAAAAAAACCTGAAAAGCCTGCCACTTATGCCATAAGATAGAGCACTTATTTTCATATTTCTGAGTGGACCGGCCTTGCTGAGCTGATTGGTTCTCATAGCAAATCAGGCTCTTAAGAGAAAAGAAAGGACAGAGAGTTGTGTGGAGTACAGGGGCTGGGCTGGCAGGAGGCCGGGGCTGCCCCTGGGCCGCACCTGGCCCTCGCTGTGTGGCTTGGGCCCACAGACCCATGCTCTCTCCGGAGCCCCATGTCACCTTGGACCCCTCCTGGGAGCTCCAGCAGGCAGCTTCAGGACAGCGTCTTCAGACCGGAAGTGGCGCTCACCTCCTCCCTGCTCCCTCTCACACCTCCCCTCTTCTGCCAACCTTAACCTCATCTCCTCCTCCTCCCCTGCCCCACTCTCCCTCCCCTCCTCTTCTCCTTCCCTTCTCCTCCCATCCCCCTCTTCATTCTCCTCCCTTCCTCCTCCCCTCCCCTCCCTCCTCCACCCTCCATTCTCCTCCTTTTCCCTACCCCTCCTTTCCTCCCCTCCTCCCCTCCCCTTTGCCTTCCCTTCTCCCCCTCCCTTCTTCCCCCTCCCTTCCTCCTCCTCTTTTACTCCTCCCTTTCCCCTCCCCTCTCCTCCTCCCCCCCCAAAGCTGCACAGTCACACGTCCTGGAAACTTTCTCCTATATTTCCTGGCTCCGGGTCCCCACACCCCTGGCTTCTGCCTGCCCCCAGTGTCCTCACGCAGCAGAAGGCAGGGCCGTTTTATTGGTCTCTCTGCTCCCATCTCTCTCTGCTTCCTCCTCCATTCCACTGCCAAAATCAACTCCCTGAACCTGAATTTGCTCACCGTTTGTCTCCAAACATCCTGCTTTTAGCATTTCTGCCAGTGGAGAAGTCTCAGTGCTGCGCTGCACTGCAGAGCCTGGCTGTGTCTGCCAGCCCAGCCGTCCAGGCTGCCGCGTGCCCTCCCCGCGCTGGGACCCAGGTCTTGGTGGCTCTGCTTGTGCGAGACCCTTCTGCATTCCTGTCTACACTGCACTCCATCTTTCCACTTCCGGAAGCCCCCTGCAGCTCCCCCCAGGCACCTCCCTTGGCCCCCCCCAGCACTCTCCACAGAGCCACACCCATAGGTGCTCCCCCACACAGGAAGGGTTCTGTGGAAGTCTGCCCAGAAGTGAGGGATGCTAATAGAGAGAGACAGAAGGTACCAGAAGGGAGAACACCAGATTAAAACAGCACATGCGATGTGTCATTTACAACCCCAAAGCTAGCAACTGATGCCCCGTGGACAGGGCAGGGAGGGAATGGGTGGTGCTGTGCTATTGGGGCCTTGGGTAGGGAGACCCCTCCAGGATGCCACAAAGCCGTTGAAAAGATGAGGAGATTTGACCTAAGGTTGCATCTTAAAGAACGCCTGGCAAAGGGTGGTCTGCCCAGTGCTCAGTGGCATTTGTGTGAAGACCCTTGTTTACGTCCTCAGTAGCCCAGGGACATTGGAAATGTCCACTCTCAGGCAACCGATTCAGGGACCACAGTCGCTGTTTAGCCTGCACTCACAAGCACCCATCATAGTGATAGCATGGCTCTGTCGCTATACACATGCAAGGATCATACCCACCATGGACCATGGAACGGAAACGTCAGTCATACACTTATGTTCCTTATTATCTCACTTAAAAATAGGAGCATAGGCCCCGGCCTGCAGCGCCGGCATCCCATATGGGCACCAATTCAAGTCCTGGCTGCGCCTCTTCCGATCCAGCTCTCTGCTGTGGCCTGGGATGGCAGTAGAAGATGGCCCAAGTGCTTGGGCCCCTGCACCCAAGTGGGAGACCCAGAAGAGGCTCCTGGCTCCTGGCTTCAGATCAGCTCAACTCTGTCCGGTGTGGTTGTTTGGGGAGTGAACCAGCGGATGGAAGATTCTCTCTCTCTCTCTCTCTCTCTCTCTCTCTCTCTCTCTCTCACACACACACACACACACACACACACACCAGACCAGACCAGACCAGACCAGACCAGACTAGACCAGAGGGAGAAGGTGGCTGGAGCCAGTGTGTCCTGGTGGCAGTTCCCGGGGTCACGGTACCTTCAGGTCAGCCTGGCTGGTGTGGACACTTATGGCAGCAGAGGGGCCGACGCGTTCCCGCCTCTCCTCTGCACAGCCAGGCTAGCCCAGCAGCCGTCTCAGGCTGTCGGGAAGACAGTGAGGGCCAGCTCAGCTAGCGCCCTGAGTGAGTCTCAGCCACAGACCTTCCTATATGGAGACAGTCCTTTCACTCTGTGTCTCTCCATGACCGGTCTGGCCAAGCCCACCCCGAGCAGGGGAGCCGCCGGGAGGCAGGCTGGGCACGACTGTGGTGGGGACGCTGAGCGGCGCCGGCTCCTGCCTCACGGCCACACCTGGAGTGGTCAGAGCTAGAGCAGGCTGAAGGTCGGCAGGCACCCCCTTTGGTTCTTGGTGCTGGCGAACAGGGCTCCTCTGTGCAGCTTGCGATGACTGGCGGGAGCCTCCTCATCCGTCTTCACCCCTTCCCCTCCGGGGTGCCCACTCGAGGACCCTGGAGCCAGCCGCTGCAGCTGTCCCAGCCTGCCCGGAGCGCACGGCCAGCCCTGCCGGCGCCACACCCCCTCCCCTTCCCCCACCCCTGCCCCTTGGGTGCCGCAGACTCATCAATCTGCAGAGCCCTGGAGGCTGCCCCTGGCAGCCGTGTGGCCAGAGGCTGTCCCCAGAGCAGCTCGTCCGGGCGCTCTGCCAGCTGCCGAGGGCCCTGTGCTGCTCGGCGGGCAGGGCCGGAAGCCTCTGGCTCCTTTTCGTCATGGCGTTGTTCACAGAGGCGAGCTCGCAGCCTCTCCTGCCTTTGCCAGCGGGCCTCAGCCTCAAGTCCCTGCTTGTCGCGGGCCGGCAGGAGACAAGGGCCAGGCCAGACGACTGTCCCCAGCGGGCGGCCCTGGTGAGCCACGTGGCCTGAACACTGGTCTGATTTTTTCAAGAGGCTGAGGCCTCTGAGCGCACATATTGCGGAAGGAAAATAATGACGCAGCCCCACGGGAGAGCTTATGGCTGCGGCTCCGACTACCTCTCCTTCCCAAAACAAATAGCTGCATGAGTTACATCTCAAAGCAAACTATAATTAAGGCCTCCTGCCTGCCTGCGAGCCTCAGTTCTCTGTGATGTTTCTAGGCCTGTTTGGTTTCCTCTGCCTCAACTTGCCCTTTCGTTTCGCTTCGTCTTTCCCTCTCTCCCCACCCCCTTTATCCAAGTGCTGGTCTTTCTCTTTCCTCCCCAGCATGCCCTGTGCCTGCATCCCATATCTGACTGCCTGGGTTCGAGTCCTGGCCCTGCTTCTGACTCCAGTCTCTTGCTAATGTGCGCCCCGGGAGGCAGCAGATGATGGTGCAAGTAGTCAGGGACCATGGAGATGCGGGCAGAGCTCCTGGCTCCTGGTTTCAGCCTGGCCGGGCCCTGGCTGTTGCAAGCATTTGGGGAGTGAACCAGCAGATGGGAGATCCCTGCGTCTGTCTCTGCCTCTCACTGCCTTTCCAATAAAATTAACAAAATTATTAAAAAGCTTCTTTAAACACCACAAAGGCCAACGGCTTGACTGTGACTATGAAAGATGCAGATTTATATGTTAGAAAGTCAAGCTCAGATGCAGGACGTTCTTCAAGTAGTGAGTTTGGGAAGCTATGCCTTGACACCCACTGCCCACTGTACTCACAGTGTTTGTACAAGTCCTCCTCTGGACCTGCCTGGAGGGCTGGTTTACACGACACACAGGAAAGTCAGTCTCCAGACTTTCATTTGTCCCCTCTTGAATGCATTCCTTCCTCGTCAGGCTTGGCTCTGAGTGACAAATTCTAAATGAAAAAAGAAAAAAAACCACTCTAAAAGATCGATGGTTTGTCCCCACCAACAACACACAAGTAGGATGTGTGTGTATTTTGCATAAGCCTGGAGGACAGTCCCAATGGAGGCTCTCCAGGGTTACTTTATGAAAGAGAGCGGTGTTGGCATCAGGCATAGCGCCCTCAAGTGGCCATTCTGGAAGGGCATTTTGGTTGGTTTTCTAAATTTGGAGAAGTCGCCTGTCGTTTACTGTTACGCAGTCTTGGCAGTTATAATGGGATATGCACCAACACCAGTGTGCTGTGATGAGCTTGGCTCTGAGGCAAGCATTTCGTGTGTGGTCTCTCAGTTCCCACAGCCACTCTGGGAGAAAGCTGAGACTTGGCGAGGCAGATAACACGGATCAGGTCATGCAGGTAGAGAGTAGTAGGCCTGGGATCGCTTCTGGACCCATCTGGCTGAGCTCTAGTCCTGGCTGACCAAATCAGCAGCCTCAGGCCGGTCGCTCGCTTCCTTTGCACTTCCAACACCCCACGTTGCTTTGAGTGTCAGATAAGACATGGAGGGTCCGACATTTGGCCCAACAGGAAGGATGCCAGTGAAGACACGTGTGTCCCACATGGTGGTGGCCGGGTTCAGCTCCCCACTCGTGACCCCAGCTTCCTACTACTGTGTATCCTGGGGAGCAGCAGCCATGGCTTAAGTCCTTGCATCCATGCCACCCAGAGGGGAGACTTGGCTTGAGTTCTGGTTCCTGCCTTCTGCCTGGCCCAGCCCCAGCTGTTGTAGGCATTTGGGGAGTGAGCCAGCAATGGGTGCTTGGTCTGCCTGTCTGCTTCCCAAATAAGTTAATAAGGAAGACCTCCGGCATGCAAGCACACCCAAACCACCCAGCATTAGATGCGTGCGTGTTTAAAATGCTTGTGCTTCACTCTGTGTGTCCTTCATTTGCTTGCTCTCTCTCTCTCTCTCTGTTTCCTTTTGCCTGGAATGGTGTCCTATCGGTGAGCTCCAGAAGAAATGCAGTGCGCTCTGATACTTTGTTACTACAGATTTTGGCTTCTGGCAGTGACTTTGTAGCTGTTTCTCTCTTGCTTCAGCAGAGATCCCTAGAAATGTTTATCACTAAGGTCCCTCATATGATGCGTGATTTTCTTTGTCCACCTCCTGAGAAGCCAGAACACACGCACCTATTGCGTCGCATGGTCACAGCTCCCCCAGACATGCCCAGGGCTTGGTCTCATCCAGAACACGGAAATCTGCCTGTCCCTGCAGGATGAGACCTCATGGCTCGCACCTGAAGGAGCCGTCTTCACTGCCTTCTTTGGCTGCCCCTTTTCCCATAGGCCCTTGGCAAGGAGCGTCTATGTGATGTCAGTTTTATTCCCTTTGTGGTTTCTTTATCTCTGCCCTTTCTGGACGCACGCCCTGCTCTCCTTCTCCCCCTCCTCCTCCCCCTCCTCCTTCTCCTCCCCTCTCTGCTCCGGCTCCTCTTAAGACAGTATCTGGTCTTTCTCTTTGTTCTGGCCTCCCCCGTGGCCTACAGCCCAGGAGAAAGTCGAGAGGGCTACTTGGCACAGACAGTTGGTCCCAGGTCATCACTCATGGGCAGCCCTGTCCCAAGTTCCCCTCAGCAGCCCCTCTTGGTTCCAACCTGCTCCCTTGTGCTATTCCCAGCTTCAGTTATTCTGGGAGAAACCATGTTCCCCAAACAGAATAGAGGCCGAGACAGACTTTTGCATCACTTGGAACTTTGGGTCTTAGCTACAGTTGTGGTCAGTAACCTTGATGGTGGTTTCAGTAGCAACTTTCACAAAAAAGAGAAGTTCTAACTGACTCAAAAGGCTGTGGCCATGAACTCACGTGAAGGGGATTCTGATAATAGTAACAACAGCTTTGATCCTGGAAACTCTGCAGGTTAGGCAACATACCAGGATAATGCACCACACGTCACGGTGTCTCTTGGGACTGGCCGAGACCACACTGCCTACCGAGGCCCTGGGACATCAGTACTGAAAAGCATGAACACTTCTGTTGTTGTTATTTGCTTTCTAAAAATGACCTCGTTATGTATTTTTGTAGATACTTTCTGTGGCTTGTTACACACATCACTTAATTCATTTTTTAAGAAACTTTTATTTAATAAATGTAAATTTTGAAAGTGCAACTTTTGGATTATAACAGTTTTTTCCTCCATAGCCACTCTCCCACCCACAAACCATCCCATCTCCTATTCCCTCTCCCATCCCACTCTTTATTAAGATTCATTTTTAATTATCTTTATATATAGAAGATCTACTTTGTATATACTAAATAAAGATTTCAACAGACTGCACCCACACAGACACACAAAGTATAGAGTACTGTTTGAATACTAGTTTTACCATTAATTTTCATAGTATAAACACATTAAGGACAGAGATCCTACATGGGGAGTAAGTGCACAGTGACTCCCGTTGTTGATTTAACAATTGACACTCTTATTTATGACGTCAGTAATCACCCAAGGCTCTTGTAATGAGCTGCCAAGGCGATGGAAGCCTCTTGAGTCCACAAACTCCGACCTTATTTAGACAAGGCCATAGTCAAAGTGGAAGTTCTCTCCTCCCTTCAGAGAAAGGTACCTCCTTCTTTGTTGGCCCATTCTTTCTACTGGGATCTCACTCACAGAGATCTTTCATTTAGGTCACTTTTTGCCACAGTGTCATGGCTTTACATGCCTGAAATGCTCTCATGGGCTTTTTAGCCAGATCCAAATGCCTTAAGGGCTGATTCTGAGGCCAGAGTGCTCTTCAGGGCATTTGCCTTTCTATGAGTCTGCTGACACACATCACTGTATAAGCCATCAGTGCTTGCAGTGGAGTCATGGATTGGGGAACCGATTTAAAGATAAAAGCACTAAAACAAAAAGAAGCTCCTTGGAAGAGAAAAGGTCCATTATAAGCCACGCTTAATCTGGTGGTTCTTATCTGGATTTTTTTAGATGTTTATTAATTTATTTGAAAGACAAGAGTGACAGCAATAGAGGGAAGACCAAAGGAGAAAGAAAGATCTTCCATTTACTGGTTCATTCCCTAAATGTCCCCAATGTCCAGGGCTGGACCAGGCCAAAGCTCGGAGCCCAGAATTCCATCCAGGTCTCCCATGTGAGTGGCAGGGGCTCAAGTACGCAGGCCATCTTCAGCTGCCCTCCCAGGCACATCAGCAGGGAACTGGATTGGCAGTGGAACAGCCGGGACTTGATCTGGCACCTGTACAGGATGCTGGCATTGAAAGCAGCAGCCTAGTCCACTGAGCCACATCCCCATCACCTATGGTTCTTATACTGAAATGGTAAATTCCTAATAAAATGATCCATTTTGTTCCTCTCTTTTGCTAAGTGCCCTTCCCAGGGCACACGTGCAGAGGACCGTTTGATCCTTTCTGTTACTGCAGTCCCCCGCAGTACAGGACTAGCACAGCTTTGGGCTTCAGATTTTGCCTCCATCTTCATCCCAGGCTCTTAAGTCTGGCCATGCTGTCCTTTAAGCTCCTCATCTTTAAAGGGTTGGTGTGGAGTGGGGGTGGCAGATGGATAATGATTCTGCATAGTGAGGTGTTGCTGCAGTTTAATTAATATTTATAATGTACTTGAAGACCTTCAGATGAAAGGCACTCAACCAAAGAGCGCTTCCGGCAGGATCCCTCCCATATTCCTGCTCCCGATATCTTGGCCAGAGTGAGTGGAGTTCACCTGGGGACCAGAGGCGGGATGAAGAGGGCAGGCATCCGCGCGCCACCCTGGGCCGCGGGAGCGTTTGCTTTGGGCTGCTGCAAATCTCTGTATCCCGGGAGACAATGTGCTGTCATCCATCAAGCCTGCCACTGGGGAATTTTCTGCTTCTGCAACATCTTGTCCTTAAAGCTGGCTCACGCAAGGAAGTCACCACCTCTCTCGGATACTGGCCATAATCTATTTTTCGCCCTTCTTCCCTCCCGCTCTCTCTCTTTTGCCCAATGAATAAAAACAACGGGCTTTCTCGGGATTCATCATAAATCAGTGGTTTCTAGTAGCTGTGAAGGATGAAAGTCAGGGAACCAGCAGCCTGAATGTCTGCCCTTCTTACCCCCATTTCTGGAATCCTCTCAGCTCCGGTCCCGTGACCAGGATGGAGGAAAGGCGAGGAGTAGGTCTGAGAGGTGAAGCCACTGGGCCCCCGATACTGAGAGAGCTCCTGCCCTTGCTGCCATGATGGGACTGGCCGGGGCAGCACTGCCCACTGAGGCACCTGCAGGGCCTCCCCCTCCCCAGCCCCCAAGGCACTGGAGTGCACAGGCAAAGTTGCCACGCCGAGTCAGATGGCGGAGGCTTTCCACCTGCACTCTTTCAGACTTAGGAGTGCAGGGCAACAGGCTGGTGAGGCAGAGATCTGTCTCTTCCGGTGGAACCATGTGAACCACGGTCACCTGTGGAAGCTGCTGGCTCTGAACGTTAGCGTGCGCCCCAGGTTTCTCAGCCAATCCAATCCCCTGCCTCCCTGCTTGCTGCTGGCTCCAGTCCCAGTGGCCAACACAAGCTGGATGCTCTGGTTCCCTGAGAACCATCCCTGCATCCCTGCCCTGTGGCACAGCAGGTAGCAGCGACTTCTCTTGAGAAAATATCTCGCTGGCTACTGATTAGCGGATACTCAGAGACCAGTTGCTGTGGCCATTGCTTGTGGCCCCAGTCTGCAGTTCTGCCAAGTAATTAACACCTACTAAGAATATTCTGTGCTGGGCTTGTTTTATTTCGTTTTTTTTTTTTTTTTTGGGGGGGGTGATGACTGTTCTGGCTTTACAATGTAAGGTTTAGATGGCAGAAACTCAAGGCAAGCATTCATGCGTTCAAGAGAATCTGGAACGCATTTGGTCACTGTTCTTGGATACTGCCTGAATCTCTTCATCTTTAAGGAAGGATTTAAATGCCTAATGAGTCAGGATCAGACTCGGGAACAAGCAGTTAAGACAGCTCTGTCTGTGACCTGGGCTTCAGTCTCTCTGAAATTCTAAATTGCCACCCTCTGTTCGTTCCCTTCCTTCCTCATCTCTCCACACCTGGGCCCTGACATCTCCTTGGTGGAGACATTGTCTGCCTCTCCTCTCCCATCCCAAGTGGGAGGCAGGAGGGCTTTGATCCCTTTCAGCTCCCACACCTGAGAGCTTAGGCTGGTGGAGTGCAGAATAAGCATGCTGTCTCAGGGAGTGACTAATCTCTCCAAGCCTCGGTGACTTGATCTCCCATCATGAGAAGGATGATGCTTGCCTTGCTAGGATTACGTTAGAACATGTGTGGGGAGCAGCTAGCCTAGTGTCTGGTGTGGGGAAGATGCTCAGTAAGTCATAAGATTTCCCCATTATCATCGATGGCTTTCATGTTGCCTGGGTCACATGTCTCCACTCATCTGACCCTGGATATGGCCAGTACTGGCCAACAGATTTCCAAGCAGAAATAGCTGGGAGAGAGAGGGGAGACATTCTCAAAGTTCTCCCCCACCCCATCATGATCTTCAAAAATGATCTTAATGGCTTTTAGAGGAGAAATGTTAGTACTATGATCAGTTATTGAGACTGTGATAGCAAGAAGAGAAACCAAACAGTATCAGATGCAGCAAGATAGGTTGAGAAGGTGGTAGTGGATATCGCTTTAAAAAAAAAAACAAACTTGTTTTCTCTCCCATTGGGCAGTAGAAGTGTTTTCACGTGGAGCCAGCAACCTTCACCCTCAGGCTAGACCTCTCTGGTATGCACATCCCATACCGGAACCTTATGCTGCCTGTTTCCCTAGGCTATGCTATATGATAGAAATAGAACCACCCACGCATTCCTGCTTCATGCAGCCTCTTCTGTCCATGGCCCAGTTTTTTTTTTTTTTAATTTATTTATTTTACTTGAAAGTCAGAGTTACACAGAGAGAGGAGAGGCAGACAGAGAGAGAGAGAGAGGGAGAGAGAGAGAGAGGAGAGAGGCAGAGAGACAGAGAGAGAGGAGAGGCAGAAAGAGAGAGGGAGGATGGGAGGGAGGGAGGGAGGGAGGGAGGGAGGGAGGGAGGGAGGAAGGTCTTCCATCTATGGGTTCACTCCCCAGTTGGCTGCAATGGCCGGAGCTGCACCAATCTGGAGCCAGGAGCTAGGAGCTTCTTCTAGGTCTCCCACATGGGTGCAGGGGCCCAAGCACTTGGGCCATCTTCCACTGCTATCCCAGGCTATAGCAGATAGTTGGATGGAAAGTGGAGCATCCAGGACTAGAACTGGTGCCCATATGGGATGCCGGCGCTTCAGGTCAGTGTGTTAACCCACTGTGCCGCAGCACTGACCCCCATGGCCCAGTTCTGATAATGCACCTCCTGCCCCATGGTCCCCAATTCTGACACTGTGCCCCCACCCTGCTGCCATTACCCAGGTCTGCCTTGACCCCTGTTTCCGAATGCTGATTCTCCACCCCTTCTGCTCAGATCTACCCATCTCTCACTAGTCCCTTGGCCTGGTCACAGGACCTCTGTTCTCCAACTATGACCTTTTGATGTTCACTGCCTGCCTCCTTGACTTTGAAAAATACCTGCTGCCCACATTTCCCAAGGGTGAGCTCCATGGACGAGTTGGGACCTCACCCCCCACTGCCCACTTCTGGCACAACTGGGGCCCTGTGTGTTGGACCTCAGTGTGGAGCTCTCCATGCTCCCTGAACACCGTGTCTAGGTTTGGTAGAATCTCCACTGTCACCGGTGCCTGCCTCTCACCACCTGTCTTGCTCCTGGGTGACAAGTGTGTTCCTTCTTATTACATGGTCTTTATGGTGTCTGACTGTAGCCAGGACACAGACTGCTTGGAATAGGCAGCCAGTGTTGCAGAGGGCGATCATCAGGAGATGGGGAAACCCAGCTGCTATTGAGGTTTACGGGGAGGCTGACCCATTGGCTACTTGACCAGCTGTGTTGAAGAGAACCAACAGGGAAGCTGCATCTTCACCAGTCAGTAGCACAAAATTTCTACCCAGAGCCTCGCTGCTGAGGTTTGATTGACGAAATGCCAGTCTGTAATAGAAACAGGAAGAGTTTTAAAAGTGTGGAGCTTCAGGAAGGCTGAGATGCTGTAAAGTATCGAGATTGTAAGCCCAGTAGTTTATGCACAGGAAATGGGATTTGTAGCCTTCCGGATGTCCCCTGTTCTCATGATCATTCCTGAATATCAGGGCGGTTGTGGTCAATGCACACCTCACCTTCCTCGCCCAGCCCTGGCAGGGCTGCACTGGCGGGGGAAGTGTTCACACGGTGTGTGGAGGGGAATCTGGAATCTTCTCCTCCTGCTGAGGGTCAGCCTCCCTGGTCAATCACCTGCCTTGGATTTCCTCTGCCGAGGACCAAACTTAGACATTATGCATTCCAAGCCACCCTCTTAAAAAGAAAGATGCGTGCCACGTGAGTTGATAGATTTTGCCTTTTCGAGGACTGGTTTTTAGGATAGCTCTTTGCCATCCAGGCGTTTTGACATTGGGAAGGTGCACTGGTATTGAGGACCAGTGGGAGGAAGGCACACAGGCAAGCGTTGACTAACACGCCCACTCAAGAGAGCAGGCAGTAAGCCTGCTGGTTAAGGTGACTGCACCCCGCATTGGAGAGCCTGGGTGTGATGCCCAGCTCCATAGCTTTGAGAATATAGAGAGTGCAAATTACACATTCACCTCATCCACCCTCCTCTCAAACATACACACACAAATGCACACAATACTCCCCACTTCAACTTTCTGCCAGTGCAGACCTGGGAGGCAGCCGTGATGGCTCAAGTAACTGTGTTCCTGCTACCCAAATGGGAGATTTGCACTGAGTTCCAAGCTCCTGGCTCTGGCCTCCGCCTAGCCCAGCCATTGCAGACATTTGGGGGAATGAACCAGTGATGGGGACACACACTCTCCCCCACCCCAACACTACAACCTGGTCTTCTTTCTCTCTCTCCTCCCCCGTCTCTCAAAGAATGCCTTTACTCAAGAATACAACTAGGGAGTAGAAAACATCAGAGATGAGGAGGGAACACGGGCAATGAGAAGCCAAGACAAACAAAATGGCACCTCCATTGTGCCTGCAGAGCGAGGAAGGGTGTGTGTGTGTGTGTGTGTGTGTGTGTATATGTGTGTGTGTGTGTGTCTTTGTGAGTGGGGTCAGTGAGGTGAACTCTTAACTTCCTTTTGTCTATATTCACAAACTAGTAGAGCCCTGTCATTTTGAGTATTTAAAGAAATGAGAAAGTACTTGCAGTTCCCTACATTCAGGCACAATGGACTAATTCTTAATCTCAAACAAATATGGGACAACCGTGGACTTAAAACTCCATTTGTTTATACTTTGTTGATGGCACTTAGAATAAAATGTTCCAAATTTAACACTGGAAAGGGAACAAACAAAGTAACCCATTATGCTAATGATATTATGGGATGGAGAGTCTGTGGGCAAAGAAAGATAAATGTATTTATAATTGTATGGTATTCTGCTCCATTGCAAATAATTCCTTGCCTCTTTTAACTTACACCAGTGTTTTGAGTCAGAGATGGACACTTTAGTCTAGAATTTAGTCAAGATGCCTTATCCATAAAGGAGCTGATAATTTTGCAATTGTAATGTCATTTTTAATTCCCATAATCATCACAGATAGATACTCTGTTTTGAAAGACTGCATGATGAGTTTTGTTGTATACTGTGATGATTATTTTTGCTATAAAAATGCCTGAAAGTTGGCAGTGGGAAATAACAGGGATGATTAAGGAAACAATCTGTGACTGATATAGTTTCCCTTTGCAGTACATTTTCCAATGGTTTATTTATAAAGGTTGACCAATCTGGTGTGGCTGTTTCCATACATATGAGGCCATTTCTCTCCCCTGAGGAGTTTGCTGGCAGACAGGCTAGGAGCAGTAATGAGTTTTCCAATCCAGACCAGCTGGAATCAAGGCTTCAAGTCCTTTATTCTGTGCAAAGAATGTACCACTTGTCACAAAGATATAAAAACCCTTAATGAAGCATTAATAAAGAGAGCTGTTTATCTTGCCTGTAGCTATTACAGAGGCCATTCAGAGTGTAGAAATATAGCTATTTGAGTAAGAGAAATTTAAATCTATTTTTCTCAGCCATAGCTCTCAACTGTTGGTGAAGAGAATAGGCTCTCAGACTGATCAGTTCCCAGCCCCAATCCTGGGCGAAGTTGGTTCTCCCTTCTGCAGGACGCAGCTACAAAGCCCATGGTTGCACCGTTTTCATCCACTCTTCATCTTCTGTAAAACAAATGGCTGAGATGTAATCTGGCTCGCAAGTGAAGCTACTTGTGCAGATGGGGGCTGGGTCTCCACTGTGTCCTGATGTGGTAACACGGCTGGCACCAGCCCACTGCGCTCCCCGGAGAGTTGAGTGGGGCTGATGAGTAGCCCAACAGTCTTAGCTCCCAGATTTCTGTCTGCAGCCAGCAAGCCCAGTTGTCCCTCCAAGCATGATCAAGACGATAACATTTTTGAGTAGGCGTCCCCAGTCTAAGGAGGTCCTCTTGGACAAGGGTGAGAGAGAACAATTAGCAAAACTTGGTCTGTGTAAGAGAAAAACATCATTGTGCCATGTCCCAGTCACATTCTTTTGAATAGTGTTTGCTGAGAAAAAGGAATTTGGGAGTTCAGAGTTCCCACTTGAAGAACACCCATCTCTCTGGAGTTAGGTGATTTTTTTAAGGACATTATATATATGTGGAGGGTACCGCATAGATGCCCTATAATTTATCATTTATCTCATTTCTTGTATAATAAAGGGATGTTTTCTTAATAATCAAGGAGAAAAGAGACATGTGGAATTAGATGTTGGCTACCATCCATGGCACCCCATAAATAAGGGGGTTGTCTTCCAAGGGCAGCAGAGGAGAATTGGAGAGTCCAGGCTGGTAGCCCACTTTCCTGAGAAGCAGCCGTGAGCAGGACGACTCTCAGAGTCTCACATGCAGCTCCTCGTGATGGGGATAAGCTTACTAATGCTCCCTGCCAGGGTGCTCGAAGGATTCAGTGGGAAAGGCACACGGGGTGGTTTGATAAATGACTCTAAATACTACGTGTAGTGGCAGTCAATCTTCTTTATTATTATTAAATAAAGGTTTTATTTATTTGAAAGGCAGAGCCACAGAGATAGGGAGATCCCCCATCTGCTGGTTCGTTCCCAAATGGCCACAACTCCCAGGGCTGGGCAGGCTGAAGCCAGGAGCCTGTTTTACCATCCAGGTCTCTCATATGGTTGGCAGGGGTCCACGCATTCGGGCCATCTTCTGCTGCTTTCCCAGGCTCATTAGCAGTGAGCTGGATAGGAAGCAGAGCAGCCAGACATTAGGGGATGCTGGTATCGCAGGTACCACAATGCCAGTCCCTTAATTATTAATTTTATCCATGATATAATCTAAGGGAAATTGTTCTCCTTGTGACTATCGCTGTCTCTGAGGTCCGGTACATTTCTCCCACTTTGGGGAATTTTAGGCATTGCAAGTCAAAATGATAGAAGCCTTGTTCTGAGGTTTAAGTGCCGTCTTGCCCGGGATGTTGCTGGCCAAGTGGGATTGGCTCCTTGCTCACATAGCATGGTTTCCGCTGAGTGATCGTGGCTGTTTAGTTGTAGCCTTTTTATTACAGCAAGTTCTGCTTCAGCATGTGACTGAATAAAACAGAGCACCCCTTCAGGGCTCCTCAAGCTAGTCAACGCTCCGACACTTCATGCATGTGTTCAATTAATCGTATGTTAACTACATGGAATAAATAACTATTTGCTAGCACTGAGCACATGGGAATGAGTAAGTATTCCTGTCCTCAAGATGTGCATTGTTTCACTCATGTTCGACTAAGATTTCACCCCCAGAACTCTAGATATGTCTTGGGTTTCTAACACAGTGCTTGGTATAGGGTATTTGTAGCAAATACCTGCTGAGAGAAATGACAGCGATGTAGGGCACCAGGATTCTGAGTCCGGTCCTCCTAGCAGCAAGAGCGCAGTCATTGGTTTCCTATTCTGAGAGCCAAGGAGAGGCTTGAATTTTCAAAGTGCAATGTGTTGGAGATTCATGTTCTTTCCAAAATCCAGAGCAAACCCAATTTTTAAAATTACTTTCTTCACTGCAACAAGGAGGTCATGGTGACCCTTAGGCTGTAATGAAATAATGTTTGTGTTTGGTGCTGACTCATCTTTTGTAACAAAAGGAGGAGAAATGTTGCAGAGACAGGAAGAGAATGGAGGTGGACATGACAGCAGAGACTCCTGGGAGTGCAAAATTAGGGGAGAGGGTTATGGCACTGGTGGGTTTTGTGCTTGCTAAGCCCTGGGACTTTTGCCACAGATGCATTTTCCTCTTTCTTTTTTTGTTTTAAGATTTATTTTATTTTTTCAAAGGACAGAGTTACAGAAAGAGGTCGGGACAGAGAGGCTTCCATCTGCTGATTCACTCCCCAAGTGGCCGCAGTGGCCAGAGCTGAAGCTGATCCAAAGCCAGGAGCTTCTTCCAGGTCTCCCACATGGGTGCAGGGGCCCAAGGACTTGAGCCATTCTCTGCTGCTTTCCCAGGTGCATTATCAGGGAGCTAGATGGGAAGTGGAACAGCTGGGACCCGAACCAGCACCCATATGGGATGCCAGCACTGCAGGCTGGGGCTTTAACCCACTGCACCACAGTGCCAGCCCCACAGATACATTTTCAATCCCTGTAAAACAGGCAATGTGATTGGTCTTGCTGCTGAATTTTAAGAGACATTGACTGCATCGCTAGCAAAGGTGGCTTGTCAACAGATGAGCCTGTTAGGTGTTAAGGAATTGTATTTTCACAAACTCCTGCTCTGTGATGACAGCATTCGGGAAATGAAAAGGCAAAACCCAGACTGGGAAAAAAAATCTTCACAGTGTATCCGTCAGTCAAAGATTTGCCTCCAGATATGCAAAGGTCATTCACAACTCACTAGTAAAAAGACAAGTGAATTTAAACATGGGCTAAAGAATGGAGCAACAGTTTTACCAAAAGATATCCAAGTGGCCAAGAAACATATGAAAAAGTGCTCAATGTCACTAGTCATCAGGGAGACATAAATTATATACCTCAGTGAAATACCACCGTACACCCACTGGAATGGCTAAAATTAGACACAAGTGGAGCGACTCATTCTGCCCTACAGAGTTGAGGGGGATATGAAATAGAGCTCATTTTGGAAAAGAGGTACAGTTTCTTATGAAGTTAATCAAATATTACTCTATGACTCACCAATTCCACCCCTTGATATTTTACTTAGTGTAAGTGAAAATGTCTACACAAAAATGTGTACATGAATGTTCACAGTTTTATTCTTTTTTTAAATTTTAATTTATTTGAGGGGCAACAAGACAGAGAGAGAGAGGACAGAGGTCCCATTCACCGGTTTATTTTCCAAATGCCTGCAGTGGTTGGGGCTAGAGTAGGTTCAGAGCCAGGAACTCAATGCAAGTCTCCCACGTGAGTGGCAGGGCTCCAGCCCCTTGAGCCATTGCCACTGCACCATAGCATCTGCTTTAGCAGGAAGCTGCAATCAAGAGCTACAGCTGGGAATCAGATCCAGGAGTTTTATCCTGGAGGTTGAATGCCTGGCCCAAGTTTCTTCTGAATAGCCTCAAACCAGAAACAACACCAATGTTCATCAAAAGGTGATTGCACATGCAATGCATGAAAGATCCACACAGTGAGATTAAACACAGCATTTAATGAGGGAATTATTCATACATGCAAAATATGGAAAAATCTCGAGAACATTATGCTGATTAAAGAAATAGATGTGAAAGAATACATATTTATGATGTCAAAAAGATAAATCTAATTTACAGAAATAGTAGCTCAGAGACTGGGAGGGAAAAGATATTGCACAGGGATCCAAGGGAACTTTCTGAGGTGATAGCAATGTTCTAAATCTTGACTCTGGAGATGTTTACACATATGTATACATTTTACAGAGCCGTGCACTGATACAGGTGAATTTTATTAAAGATCCAATTCTATGAGATTGATTTGTAAAAGCTGACATCTTAAAAAAACATGTCAATGTACTAAAGTAAACTAAGAGTCCAACTAGTTAAATCTTATTTTTATAAGAATGGAATGAAAAAAGTCAAAATGAGATTGGAGTTCATAAATTGAAAGAATCATTATCCCATCTGTTCTCTTAATAGTCATATTGTGATATGCCCCGGATAACATGGGATGGCACACCAAGATCTCCAGGAAGCTTTTACATGTTTATGCTTTGTGTCTTAGAATAGCAAATGTAGAGCCCTAAAGGTAAGGGCTAGTGTCATTTTTATTTAAATTCATGCAAGAGAAGGGTTCTCTTGTTGATGAAGTGGGCAGGTTAAGAAACTTAAACATAAAAGCCCTAGCTCAGAAGTAGGTGTTAACCAAAAGCAGAGAAAGGGGTGAAAATACCCTTGCCTGGGCTGTTTTGAGGTTGTAAATTTTCACTAAAGAGATGGTGTGAAATGATGAATTCGTTTCGGAGCAATGCCAAGTTCAGGGTATTGTGCTGTGCATTTTCATGGACACAAATCCCTGTCTTGGCACAGCTGCTCTTCTTCTTTTCCATGGAACACACATTGTGTACGGAGCCCCTGTTCACGGGCACGCAAGTCCTCCCCACAGGCCCATGGTTTATGTTCTTTGACCAGGCTTCCTGGCACCTCACCTGGCTCGTAGGAAGAACCTACTGAGGAATTATCAGGTCTTATTTCATTCCTAAAACTTTGTTTCTCTACTTTCCTGTAATTTCCAAGATAAATCTGTGAACAGTAGAAGTGATATTTATGTCCCATAAATTCTTAGCTTTGGATAAATCATGTCTGTGGTTGTGTCTGGTTGAAGCCTATATATTTATGTAGGTCTTTCTCTGAGCGGTGCAGGGAGCTCACTTACAAGGCAACTGGAAATGGGGGTTGTAGAATGGATACTTTTAAATGTAGTAATCATTTTAAATGCACCAGGATTAAAGGTCATTCCAATGACTCATCTGTGAAAACATGAAGTGCAAAGATAGGATTCTTAATTTAGCTGTTTCTTTGGTTTCTTTCTTAGTAGAATTTTTTAAGTGGCTTAACCATACCTCATACTGGTTTATGCAAGACCATGTATCAGATAAATCATAAATAGATTCTTATATACAGAACACCAGAAAGCAGTCTGCTCTAGCCTCAAAATTATTAAGAATGACATGCAACCATGTATTTTTTAGTTGCAAGTCTTTACATGTGGATTTGTGTGTGTGTGTGTGTGTGTGTATTTCAAATGGGAAGACATAAATCCAAAGAGGAGGAACAGAAGTAAAATAACAAAATGATGGGCGATTGAAACTTAGCCTTTAACTGGGCTTTCCATGATATCATTTAGCTTTATCTTGTAGATTTCTGTCCATCACAGTGCTGATATAAAACCCTGTGTATCAGAAGTATTAACCCCCATAATGAAAATGCTTGGCTTTCCCTTCTGCTTTTTTTTTTTTTTTTTCAGAAAATGCTCTAGGAAACGGAGCATGACTTTAAAATCCAGTCCAGTGTATCTGCACTTCAGCAACATCATAAAATCACGCGTTTGATAAATTGCATAGGTTTCCCTCTTTGGGAATACGGAAAGGGAATGCTGCATTGCCCCCTGAATTGCAGATGCTTTCCTATGCTGGAAATTTCTGTAGCTACCAGAGCAAATTAAATTTGGCCTAGAGGACTCAGACCAGAAAGAGATTCTGCTGTAGGCAAAGTTAGCATAATAGACATTGAAAATGCAGCACATGATATAAATGCTTCGGTACAGTATTTGCTTCAGCAGCCTGTGTTCTCAGTCAGAACAATATGGGAAGACTAGCATGGCACCTGTGTAAAGATGGCTTGCAAATTCTTGTCTGCTGCTCATTCTACAAAATTGTGACTTGCAGACATGGTTTGCACAGGATAAAAACGATGTGGAAATACAACAGAAAGTAAATAGTAATTATGTCTGGAAATTAGGACCACAGTGTTTAAACGTCTGCATTTTAAAACTTCCAACAATAGGGTTACATAAATTGATAATCAGAAAAATAGATATATATAAACCAAAAATAGTATGTTCATGCAAGCTACTTGATTGCTTGCAGGCAAAGCAGAACTGACAAAAAGATGAATTTTTGTGTGTGTGTGTTTAAGCCCTAATACCTTAGGAAGTGACCTTTAAGCTATTTTGGACAACCAGTGTTTTTATGAAAATAGAATGTTGTGCTGATTCCCTGGGCATACAGCAGACAGAAGAGGAGCTCCTGTGGTGCACAGGAGGAGCTGCGGGCCAGCTGAGCCTCTGCTTCAGCCCTCTGTGATTCTTGGGGCACCCACACAGGGCCTGGGGCATGTACTGTTCCCCATCATCTGTGGCTGTGGACTGTGAACTAGCTCGTGAATCCTTGGAGACAGAACTCCACACAAGTTACACATTGCCTTCTAACACAATGCTCTTGAAATGCATGGTCCTCAATAGATATGTATTTGTTCATCGAGTAGACAGCTTATTTTCATGGGCCTCTGTTCTTTAAGATACAGAATAGGATGGTGACAAGTTCAAAGTCCTTCCCAAATTGTTTGCTCTAGAATTCCCCTAGCATCTGATAATTCATGCATAGATCAAAAAGGCTCCTAGGGGCTTAAGTCATGCTTATGACATGAACTACTAAACACATGGACACACCTGCAGTTTGGACCTGACTGTAGTTGAACATAAAGTTGACTACGTCGCCTGTTTTCAGAGTTATGTGTCTGGAAATCTGTTCTGTAATGATGTTGTTGACTGAATTTTGCATGATAGAGTGCATATGACAGAAAGCCTACAGTCATTACAAATATATGGTTTAAATGTGCTTTGCAGATTATTTTGCATTGGCAGTATCAGGGATAAATACTCCAGAAATATGTGGAGTAGGGGAAAGGGTCCTGCTGCTTAGTTCATCTTGACTTCTTAGTGCATTTTGACATTTCGTGGTCACCCATTTTGATACACACACACACACACACACACACGGTATCTAATGTTTTCTGTGCAGAAATGTACCAATACATGCATGTGGGCTGAATGCTTAATGCACGTGTTAAGTACCTGGACTCTGCATCCAGCCTTTTGCATCTTCCTGGTGTGTCACTTTGAGCAAGTGAGCTTACATTTCTGAGCCTCAGGTACCTTCCCCTATGCATCAAGGATGCAAATGTAACCGTGGAGTAAAGACTGTAGCATCTAACATAGATAAAGGTCTCAGGGCAGCACTACACACAGCAGTCTGTCCTCTTGTGTTAGACACGTAGATCATGAAAGGACTTTCTAGAAGGCAGTACACAAAGCCTTGGCAAGTGTTTGTTGGAGGGAAGAGTCTGCTTGAGGCATGGAGTGGCCTTTGCCATTCTGTCCTGTTCCCTCCTGCTGAATTTGCTGATCTTTCATATGGATCACTTTTTATGACAGCAGGGGTTATCGTGCAGGGAGATTTTTACTTCTTATTCATATCTCTCTATTATAAACCAAACTAGCCAGGATGGATGGATGGGGGTGGAGGAGGGGACAGGCAGATCCAGATTTCCACAAACATACAAATGGGAGGGAGACTCTCACACTTGTTTCTGAAGATCCTTCTCTACATTTCCCTTCTGACTTCCAGCCTTTAATTAGATTCCTTTCTCCTGCCTCCTTGGTTAGTGCTCAGTGCATCACGAGCCAAGACCTCACCAGTCCACTCCATGCTCTTCCTCTTCTGCAACATGGCGCCCATTCACACGGCCCCAAATGCTTGCTCCAAACAGAAAGTCACCAACCAGAGAAAGATTTAGTGATGACTTTTCTTTCTTCAAACAAGGTTGTGTGGGTCCCCTGAGACCCACACTTCCCTGTTGGGCTCTGCCCTCGGGAAGTTGGGAGCGTGGAAGGATGAGTAAATGTGCAAGTGCAAGTGCAAGTGCAAGCAGACGTTTCAGCCTCCACAGAAGGGACAAACTCGCAGTCCTGCTGGGGACAGAGGAGGGGCCCAGACAGTGCCAAGGAGGTGGCATCTATTCTGGAACCTGAAGGTCAAGGGCAGTGTGCAGTGTCTTTTGCCCAAGTGCGAGTAGTGAGCCATTGGTTGATATTCCCTTCTTCCCCAGCCCTCAGCCAGGGCTGCACTGCTCTGGTTATGTGCTGTTCTCTGTGGCTGAACTCTACAGCTACTGAGCTCCCTGAGGGCCAGAGTCAAGGGACTTCCCTAGAGAATGTGGTTCTTTGGATTGGAGCAGTGATGTCTTTTGAAATGTGAAGCAGCCTTTGTCCCCTCCCCTATCACCCGGGTGCCCAGAACTTCCAACTGCTACCACTTCTTTGTGGGAGGCTTTCTCTGCCCGCATTGCCACCCACTTCACAGGGACACAGTGCGAGGGAACCAACAATCTCCAGGAACAGCCTCCAATCAGTGACTGGGGGGAGACTTGGAGTATAAATACCCCGGCCCCTTTGCGCTTGGCTGGAATGACTCCAAGGCAAGGTGCGTTTCTCCAGCAAGAAGCTCAGGGCACGCACAGTGATCCCTGCCTTGCCTTCTCTTCCACATCTCACTCACCCCAGGCCCCCAACAATGAGTTCTTCACCTTCCAAATAAGCCTTTTGCAACACATCCTTGTCCCAGCACCTGCTGCTGAAGGTACTCAAGACTGGTGGACGAAGCCCATTTAGAAACAAGCCAGCCAGCCTGTGAGTGGGGCACAGCCTCCACCGGGCTCCACTTCTCTGCCACTGAAGCGATTGAAATACCGCTTGCCGTGAGGTAGCGTCAGAGCCGCACTGGGAACCTTCAGATGCTAGACGATTAAAATAGTAGCCGCTGTTCCATCATTGAAATAATCTCAGGCGTGAATCATCATGGCTGGTATTTTTATATTTTCTGAACATCTTTCATCTGAGAATATCGCCATGCTTTATAAGCTTGAACACTCAGAATATTCCATGGCAACAGCCACCAGCCCGGTCCTTCCCATGAATGAATAAACTGAGGCCTGAAATGATAAACAGCTTGTCCAGAAACTTCCAGCGCTGAGGGCATGATCCAGGTCACCCCTAGGCGAGTTACTAATCTAGAGAGAGCCCTACGTAAATATTTAGGGAGATGAGACAAATAGATCAGACAGATCCCTGAGGAAAATAGAACTCTCGTTTCCTTCCCTTGCTTCTCCTAGAAGCAACCTGGGATTCCTGGGCGGGGAGGGAAGGGAGACAGGCAGGGGAGGGTCTCTAGGCAAACCTGCCCTGAATAATAGGTTTCATGAATTATGAAACCCCCCACAAAATATTTAAGAGTTGCTTTGTGTTCAGCAGCTAGTCTAAGTGCATTCCAAAGAAGTTTACTCAAGTGGCCCCATATATTTTTTATCCTCCTGACAATAAAAATAACTGTACCTTGCAGCCAGATAAAAAAAAAGAAGGCTGCTGCACCTTTATGGAAGACAGATGGGGAGGCATGCGCTCAAGTGGCTTCCATTACAGTAAAATACGATCTCTCTGTTTCAGCATCTGCTCCGCGCCCAGAAGGCATCTTTTAGCGACACTGCAAGGCAGGCCCGCTGGTCAGCAGTAGCCCCGTCCTCCTGCTGGTGCGGGGGGATTTGTGTTGGCTCGCCCCTGCTTGTCCCGAGGGAGTACCGAGGCCAATAAGGCGGCCCCGTGATGCACTAGGAACCAGCAGATTCTCAGCCTGACTGTGCCTGCTGTGCAGCCTTGAGGCAAACACTCTGTTTATCAGATTGGGAGTGTTAGCTAGGTGGTGATATGCCATCTGTGCCAGGAAACTCCTGCATGCCGGGAGATTTCTTGGGAGCCACTGAGCTTTCCCAGCAGGCAAAACTGAGGTCCCCAACCAAGCTGCAACCGGGTCGCCTTTTCTTTTGACTTTTGTGCACTGGGCTCCCAAGTGAGATTGTGTGAGTGGGGCATGGGGACAGCCTTCTCCTCGCTCCAAAACCAAGCTTGAACATCGCTCGTCCGGATACCTACTTTATGAAAACATAAAGGAAGTTGTTTGACAGTTCTCATACCTGTAACTCTTTTAAATCAGAGCAGAATGGAATTGAACCATTTTGGTGCAGGGTGGACTGCTAACCAACGGGCTTGCAATCAGGGTGCAGGGTGGAGTGCAATCAACCGGCTCCCTGGAAGTTTAATAGAGATGCATGCATGCTCTCTCACACACACACACACACACACACACACACACACGTCTGCCCCACCACCAGTCCGGTAAGGGCCCGGCGCAGTGTTCTTGGCAAACGATGCTGTTTCCTCTTCTTCTGTTCACTTAGTTGTAAGGGACCCGCCTTACACTTGCCCCACACTTCCTCTCCCATTCAGAAACTTATACACAAAATCAATCGTCAGCCTATGGGATCCAATGGCAGAACAACGCTTAGATCTAGAAGTGTGATGCTTTGTGTTTTCATTTTGTGCCTTCTGTCTGATGTGTCTGAAAACACATCACATGGGGCTAGACCATTGGGGGTTAAATCCCACCTAGACTTCTCATTAACTTTTGGTCTTGGGCAAGTTCCTTAACTTATCTGTGCTGAGTTGGCATACTCATAAAAAGAGGATAATAATACTTTTAATAACAATGACCTTTCTTTCAAGATTGTTTGATGATTAAATGAGTTAATACATGCCAGTGCATGCAAAATGCCTGCCATCCGATAAGCAGTACTGAAGTATTTGATAATTAAACACACACACACACACACACACATACACACACATACACACACACCCCTAACACAGGGTACTTCAGATAACTTGTGGAAAAATAAAATCAAAAGGTACTTTTAAGTCTGAAAGCCAGGCATGGTTTCCACAATCTGTATTTCCTATGATCTTTTTGAAGACTCCCTCATCTGCATGGATTTCAGAAAATGTTTGCATCAAAACAAACTTAAAATTTCATTTCTCGTGAATCTTGTAGGGGATCCTTGCCCACACATACATGAGGTAGCTTCCGAGATTCCCTAGGAGGCTCGAGCTCTTTAATTCTGTTTCCCTATGAACGTGTTGGAGCCGCTTTCGTATTTCTACATCATTTGAGAGAAGAGAAATAAAGAGCCTGCTGCTGCCCAGGCACTTTGATCAGCACTGTTTTTAGTCTGCATGTTTATTGCTTGCATGCCAGTAGTCATTTCCCGATGGATCAGAAAAAAGAAGCAGTGGGTATGAAGTCAGGCATGTTGTCCCCAGTCCCAGCCACCCTCCACCTGACAGGTGCGTGTTCTAAACCTCTCACCTGGCAAGCACACCTGACAGCCAGAGCGCCTCACGCAGAACCTATGCTAGTGTTTCTACCCCTTCCTCCAGGGGCAGTCATCCTCCTGGAACTGGAACAAACACCAGACCACAAGGATCTAAGAGAGATTTCAGTTCTTGCTCCCAGCTCTGTGACAAGATGCCCTGGGCAGGCCACCTGGCTGTGGGCAGTAATGCTCACCGCAGTGCGCTGGAATCGGCACCATAGCCCATGAGAGCCAACTGTTCCAATTTTTAGGAATTTTCTAAGGGTATTGTGAATACAGCCACCATTAAAAATTATACAAATCTACAGTTAGGTTCTATTCTAAAGAAAGGTGATGAATTCAACCCCTCACTTCCTAATGATGTTACCAGGTGCTGTGCTTTGAGATTACCCACATCTGCTGTGTCTGTGTGATGGTCATGCTCTCTGTCGATGGGCTCCAAATCATTCCTCTAATTCTACTTTTAGTGGTGTCACCCTGGACACTTAACATGGGCCTTAGTGGGAGCATTTGCACGACAGAAACTGGTACATGCTATAAACTGAGGTTCGGTTCATTACTGATTATGTAGACTAAATGGGAAGAGAGTAATCATGTGATTTCATCTAAAAGTATATTGCGTCTACCTCAGGCTGCAACCCTTACAATCTGGTCAAGGTTAACATCACCAGTAACAAGATACAGGGAATATTAAAAGTTCGTGAAATTCAAAGAGAAGTTTATTTTGGTGTTAAAAATTAGAAATACATGCATGGCTTTTTTCATAAAACCCATTTTTCATGAATTCTCTGAAGGCCTCTCATATTTGATCATTATGTACCCCTTGATCTGATGTGCTTAGAGGAACACATTACTTCTGGAATATCCTTGCATAAAATGCGTACCTTAACATAATCATGAGAAAATTTCAAACAAATTGAACTGAGGGATGATCTATAGAACAACTGACTGTACTTTTTGTAAGTGTGAGTGTCACAGAAGGCAAGGACACACTGAGGTATTGTCCCAGCTGTGGGAAGAGATGTCCACTGGCACAAGAAGGAATCCTAGAAATCTGAATGAACATTTGGTTAATAGTACTGTACCATTGTTCATTAATTAATTTTTAAAGATTGATTTATTTATTTGAGAGGCAGAGAGAGAGGGAAAGGTCTTCCTTCTGCAGGTTCACTCCCTAGATGGCAACAACTACCAGAGCTGTGCCAATCCGAAGCCAGGAGCCAGGAGCTTCTTCCAGGTCTCCCACGTGGGTGCAGGGGCCCAAGGCCTTGGGTCATCTTCTACTGCTTTCCCAGGCCATGACAGAGAGCTGGATCAGAAGTGGAGCAGCCAGCACTTGAACAGGGGCCCATATAGGATGCCAGCACTGCAGGCGGCACCTTTACCTGCTACGCCACAGCACCGGTATATTTATTTTTTAAATATGTATGTATTTCAAAGGCAGAGCGACAGAGAGAAAGGGAGTGAGTGAGTGAGAAAGAGATCTTCTATCTGCTGGTTCACTCCCCGAACTCCTGCAACAGCTGGGGCGGGGCCAGACCAAAGCCGGGAACCAGGAAGTCCATCTGGTGGAAGGAATCCAAGTATTTGAGCCATCGTGTGCTGCCTTCCAGGCACTTTTGCAGGAAGCTGGATCTGAAACAGAAGCGGGACTCAGCTCTAAGCACTCCAATAGGGGGTTCAGGCATCCAAGCAGAGATTAATGCCCTGCTGCACAGTGCCTGTCCATGTTAACTTCTTAGTTTTGATAATTAAACTTCACTGTATGTCTTAGTTATTTCAACAGAAAAGGTTTTAACAAAGTGTGTTACATCCATAGCCATTACATAATGACTAGCTCCAATATTCACCTGTTCCACAGCTGGGCAACAAGTGAAGTCCTGCATGGTCCTTGTTGACTCACTTTGCTTTATCCATTCATGTAAAAACAAAAAATAGCATCCAGTATTCATATCAGAAATATACTTGCTTGTCAACTATAGCCACGGACTTGCGGAGGCTATAAGACTGGCAAACAGCATACAAAGCACTCTCGAGACTGTCCCTTTGAGCTGGTTGTATTAATATTTGTACACATGCACGCATCCTTTTGATCTGTAACATTCACAAAACTTTACACAAGTTTTCAGATTCAGTTGTTAAACCTTGATTAGCACATCACTGAGTTTTGAAATAATCACTCGCTTCTTTCCTCCCTGAGGGTTTTTTTTTTTTTTCCAAGAAATGATGATGGCCACTCTCAGATACTGTATAATCAGTGGGGGCAATTAATTATGACTCTTTTGCAACCTTTGAAAACTTCTGTCAAAACATTAAAAATTCTTTTACCGTCTGTTGTAGATACAGAAAGAAATCAAAAACAGAAAAATTAATGCTTAGTGCACTTTGTAAGATTGAGAATTTGGGCGTATTTTATTTCTTTGTGTGATTAGTTTGAGCAACGCTTTCCTTTCCATCATATTGCTTGAAATATGAAGCAAACATCTTTTCTATGCTTTGGCAAAGTATGGGCCATCTTTTAAAGTACATCTTTTACTGCTTCAACATTGCAAAACAAATTATGAAATACATTTATTCCATATTGCATTCATTTTTTGATAACACACAAAGAGACATTTTTAAGGTAGGACTTTTATTACAAATACCTTGGTAAACCACACTGTGGTAAAGCAAAGGAGTCCCTCTGATTTATCATTGTTATTACAGACACTTGCACACTCTCTGGTTTGCTGTCTTGGGGATTGCACCTGGGAATCTTCTTGTGCTTTTGTGGACAACAATTACATTCATTCAGAGTAAGGGGAAGTGGGTACGATACCTTCCCCGCACCAGCCTCAGGGTGCTCACTGAGCACCTACCACTGTGTAGGCAGTCCCTGTGTGTGACCTCCTCAGGAGTCCTCGCACCGATTTTCCAGCCAGGTGGAAGTGTTGACACATAACATGATTTAAGTTAGTATTTTGTGTGCTTATTTCATAATCTGCTGAGTCTGACGATGTCCTTCATTTATAAGCAGCCTCCTACGTTAACCCAAATTCTTGAGGACAGAGCTTATATCCAGTCCTGATTTTCAGAATCGCTTTTCCACTCTTGGATGGCATCCGTCACATGGGCTCGGCTCTTACCACTTGCCCTATCCTACTCAAGCTACCATTCAAGGCACAGGAGCTACCATTTGCATTCCTGTCCCTTTGCCCTGGCTGGGCTGCTGGATGCACAGGCCTGGACCTGCCTTCTTGCTTTTCTGCCCGGCCACCACTCCACTGCTGCCTGGAATAACTCATCCCCCCCTTTCCTAGATGAATCCTGCCTCCGGTTAGCAGGCACAGTGTCGGTTCTTTCTCCCTCCTCCAGGAAAGCCTCTGCAACCTTCCTTGAACTCTTTTTTCACTTCTTGGGAAAAGGGTGGAATCCTATTTGTTTGGAGATTACATGACATGCTGAATGTTGGATTGTGCGTGCATCTCTTTCCAACACCATTTTAAGCCCCTAGAAAGAGAGCACTCTTCCAGTGCTTCTACATACTATCCTAGAACAGTCATTTGTATTCAATAAATGTTTGTTGACTGCTTTTAAAAACAGATAGATACTGCAGTTGAAGTTCTAGATTTTATTACTTTCTTCAACATTAACCTTTAAGCTATAAGCAAATTATTTAGCCTAGGAACTTTTTACTTCTGAGTCTTTTGGATAGAAGGATCAATATTGTTGATACCTGCCATCACTTGGTTCAGTACTGAAAGCAACACATTCCCCTTCTCAGCTGTAGTAGCAGTGAGAAGACAGAGCTTAGTCCTAGGTTATCCTGTAGCCCACTCAGCCTCATTTTGTAAATCTTCAGCAATCCTGGGCCTGACTCTTAGCAGAACCTCTCAATAAATGCCATAAATGTCACCTGGCTCCTATTGGGTCATCCAGAATGTTTTCCTAGAAGAGTTTGGAAATTCTTATATCTAACTCTTACATCTGTACCATGTCTGCCTCCACATCTGCCGAGTACCTAGGCCACTACCTTGTACAGCTGTGTTGACTTTACCGAAGAACAACCCGGTGACAGAGCTCCATTCCATGGAATGCCAATGCCAGATGAACAATGCCAGGACCCGCATGGTTTTGTTACTTCTTGAGAAGTGCCTGAGGTTCTTTCTGGGCAGGGACAGGCTGCTGGCAGGCACTGGGGACTGCTCTGCTTATCAAGGATGTTTGGCGATCACGCGAGTATTTCCATGGAGTCATTTCTTAAGGTTATTGGATTGACGGGAAAGTTGCCTAAAAGAAGGAGCTGATGCAAGCAGCTTCCATATTACACTGGTGTGAGGTGTCATGAATGGCTCCTCCCGAGGCTGTGGGCTCAGAATCTGAGCGACATGCTGGGATGTTCATGGGAGCCTAATGCGTGGTGATCATGGCTCCTTGTCAGTTCTGTAAGATATGTGACCTACTACCAAGTCTCCCCAGCTGTCCCTGATCTTGATCCTTTCACCTCATTGGAAACTTGAAAACACCCATCTCCAGACATTTCTACCTGGCTGGTCACACCTACGTGATCTGTCACTTGAAGAACAAACTGTCCTGTTGGGCTCACGGTGATGGTGACGTTTCCAGGTCATCAGGCCCAGGCCGCCTGCTCTCCCTAGGACCTACCCATTGCACTTCCAGAGGGCATCTCTAGGTCACTGTGAGGCTGTGCCGAGTGAGGCTTCGTCACTGCACACTGACACACTTCCCTCCCTTTTGGCTTTCCTTGGGGCCCCTTTCCTTGGTGTAGAGCCCTCGGTCCCCGTCAGTGGGAGTGGCACCATGGGAGGAAAAGTGTGCAGGAGGAACGCTCTGGGGAGGAGCTGATTGCAGCCTGCGGAGGGTGGGGGCCGCCGAGGACTCACCCCGAGCCTGTTCCTGTCTGCCTGCAGGGACTTGTCCACGCTGTTCCGATGACTGGAGATCTCAGTTCATTCCAGAGGCTGCATGCTGGTTGTGTTTGCCTGAACCGCATGCCGCAAGCAACTTCCCCACATAAGCAGCTATTGCCCATATAATATCTCTACTACAGAGCAAGGATTTCCTCACTCTTTCCTTGGTAATAAGGGAGATAGCCATCGTTAGTACTGAAAACTCGTTCACAGCAGTGATACGTGATTGGAGAGTGAGCTGTTTCTCGTGATGGCTGGACTTTCCTTGGAAAAGGGCTTAGAACCTGGCTACAGGGAGTTCCTTCCACGGGGTGTCACCCGAAATCTTTCTGCCTCTCCTATTTTGAACACCTGTCAGGTTTATGTAAATGCCACCATCTTTCTCTTCGTTATGCAGAGAGCAAGTGTTTTATTTAGATTTTCCTTCTCTAACATTCTTAGAGGGATTGTGTCACTATCATTCCTCTAACACAGTGGGTTGAAATTCCCAGCCTTCCAGGATGGGTGAGTAATTGCTTTGTCATGAGAAAAATCAATATCTGCTATCACAGGAAGTTGGGCAGGGAGTGGTGGACAAAGGTGTGTGTTGTGGCTGGGCAGCAAGGCCGTTTGTGTGATCCCAAAGGTTACGCTCTCTCTCCTGCTTGTTTTACAAAAGGCTGATGAGCCGGGCAGAGGAGCAAGAGTCCAGATGAGACTAGAAGCCTGTGCCAGCTACCCGGGGTGGAGAACACTGGCCCTGGCGCAGTGCTCTGCCACACACAGCATTGGTGACCCAGGATGAGCCTTAAGAGGAAACAAAGAGTCCACTGCAGGGCTCGGGAAGGGCAGGGGCTATCCATCCATGGATGGCAATCCAGCACTTCCCCACCATGCTCTACTGCTCAGTTTAGACACTCTGTGTGGTCTTCTCTCCCAAGGCTCAAGGACCTGAAAGGCCACTCTGAACCTGTTCCATCATCTTTTGCTTAAAGGCAGGAAAATTCAGTAACTCCATGGCTTCTAGGGCATGAAAAGTTCTGATTTCTGCTGAAACCTTTTAGTCTGTCTTTTTTTTAGATGATGGCTTTTTGAGATAAAATTTGAGAAATAAGCTACATACATAAAATCCATTCCTTTAGAGTCTATATGTGTATTCACGGATCTGTGCAGCTGTCACCAGTCAACTGGAGAACTTTTACTACTTGGAAAAGAAACCCAAAGGCGGGCATTTGGCCTGGCCGTTAAGCTGCCTGCATCCCATATTGGAGTGGCTGGATTGTAGATTCAGCCCTAGCTCCAACTCCTGCTGATGTAGATTTGGGGGGCAGCAGGAGATGATCAAATAATTGGGTCCCTTCTACCCTGTGGCTTCAGCATTGCCCATCCTGGCCATTTGTGGGTATTTGAGGAGTGAACCAGTAGAGGGGAGAGAAGTCTCTCTCTCTCTCTCTCTCTCTCTCCCTTTCTTTGCTTCTGAATTAATTAATTTTCAAAAACAAATCTTGGACTATTTAGCAATCACAACACTACTTTTCCAGCAAAACTCATCTCTATGCAACCACTCATCTACTTTATGCTGTAAAGATTTTCCTATTCTGGACATTTCTACTTTCTGCCTACATCAATTTGCCTGTTCTAGATATGTGAATATAATATGCAGCCTTTGTGACTGACTTCTTTCATTTAGCAAACTTTTTCAAGAATCATACATGTTAGAGTAGAGCTTAATTTTTCTTTATAGCCAAATTAAATTCTGTGACATGAATATACCACATTTTGTTTATCCATTCACTGGGGATGGATATTTGTTTGACTATTATGAACAATACTGCTGTGAATATTCATATATATATATATGTATATTTATGTGAAAATATGTTCTCGGTTTTCTTAGGGTGAAATTTCTGGGTTATATAACTCTAAGCTTTACATTTTGAAGAAATGTCAAACTATTTTCCCAAGTGGCTATACAATGTGACAGTCCCCTCAGCAAGGTGTAAGGGTTCCAGTGTCTCCATCCTTGTCAATACTTCTTACTGTCTGCCTTTTTGATTTTAAGCTCCCTTGGAGGATATGGAACAGTGTGTCATTGTGGCTTTGATTGACATTTTCTTTGTGAATGATGTTGTTAAGCATCTTGCGATGTGCCTATTGGCCATTTGTTTAGCTCTTTTAGAGAAATGTCTACTCAAACTCCTTGCCCATGCATTTGTAGGTTTTTGAAAAGTATTTTACTTTCTAGTTTTGATCATTCATACACCAAAATAGCAGTTTTAGTAAAAACGTACTGCACGGTAGAGCGACATAGATAATGAAATTTCACATATGGTTTGGTGGGTTTTCCTTAAAATACACTATGAGTCAGAGCAGTTTTTAAGTTCACAGAAAAATTGAATGAAAGTAAAGATTTCCCAAATACCTCTGCCTCTTTCCTCCCCCCACCCCCCAACTTCCCTTGGTGTTAACATCCCCTATCAGATTAGCAAATGTGTAATGATCAATGAACTTAACATTGACATTTATCATGGTCAACAAAAGGGTTCACTCTTGGTGTTGTGGGTGTGGAAAGGTGCATAATGATGCTTATCTACCATCATAGTTCCATGCAGACTAGTTTCACATTCTCCGAAACTACCTGTGTGCCCTCTCTCCATCCCTTTCTCCTCCCAGTCACTGGTCTTCCTACTGTCTCCATCATTCTGCCTTTGCTACAACGTGATGTACCTGGGGTCATACAGTATGGCACTTTTCCAGGTTGGCTTCTTTCACTTAATTCTAGGTGTTTATGCTTCTTCCTTTCATGGCTTGATATCCCATTTCCCTTTAGAGCTGAGCACTATTCCATCGTCAGGATGGACCACAGTTCATGTAACCGTTCAGCTACTCAGGGACGTCTTGGTTGCTTCTAACTTTTGGCAATTGTGACAAAAGCTGCTGTAATCATGTGTGTGTTTTGTGTAGACTTAAGTTTGGAGTTCATCTGGATAAACACAAGGAGTGTGATTGCTGGATCATGTAAGAGGATGTTTAGTTTTGTAAGAAACCTGAACTGCCTTCCACAGTGGGTTATACTATTTTGCATTCCCATTAGCAGTGAGCGAGAGTTCCCGAAACTCTACAACTTTGCCAGCATTCAACGTTGTGTTTAGATTTTGATCATTCTAATGGCAGTGCGGTCGTAACTCGTTGTTGTTTTAATTTGCAGTTTGCTTATGGCATATGATATTGAACATCTTTTCATATGTGCATTTCTCATTGGTATGTCTTCTTTGGTGAGGTGCCTGCTCAGGTCTTGTGCCATTTTTAAGTTGGATTGTTAACATTTTACTATGGAGTTTTAGGACTTCCTTGTGTATTTTGGATAGTAGTCCTTTATCAGACAGGTCTTTTGCAAATATTGTCTCACAGTCCATGCATGTTTTTTCATTCTCTTTCAGAGTGTGTGTGACAGGAAAGTAGCTTTCATTTTGATGAAGTGCAACTTAACCATTCACTTTTTTTTTTTTTTTTTTTTTGCTGGATCCTGTCTTTGGTGTTGTATCTAAAATGTCAGCACCATACCCAAGGTCATCCACATTTTCTGGAGTTTTATATTGTTGAGGAAGATTTTATATTTAGATAGATGACTCATTTTGAGTTAATTTTTGTACAAAATCTGTGTCTCAATTCATATTTTGTATGTGTTGATTTTGTGCCTTTATTTAGGTTGTGTTGTCTTTATTATTGAATTGTAAGAATACTCTGTATATTCTAGATATAAACCCCCCATCTGATACATAATTTGAGAATATTTTCTCCCACCCTCCGAGTTTTTTCGCTTTTCCGATGGTGTACCTTAAAGCACAAGTTTTTCATTTTGATGAAGTCTCACCTGTATTTCTTTTCTTTTGTCACTTGCAAATTTGGTATATCTAAGAAGTCATTGCCGATTCCAAGGTCAAGCATATTTACTCTGTGTTTCCTTCTCAGACCTGTATAGTTTAACTCCTAAACCTGTATCACCTCTACAGTTTCAACTGATGTTTGTACATGGTGTGAGGTATGGATCTGGCTTCATTCTTTTGTATGTGTATATTCATGGCTCTGGTACGATTAATGAAAAAATTATTCTTTCTCATTAGTTTTCTAGGCATCCTTGTCAAAAATCAATTAATATAGAAGGATTTATTTCTAGACTCTCCATGCTATTCCATGGTCTACGTGTCTCTCACGTGACTAGCATGCTGTCTTTATTATTGCAGTTTTGTAGTAAGTTTGGAAATTGGAAAGTGTGTCTGCTATTTATTTTTAATCTTTTAAGATTATTTTAGCTATCCTTAGTCCTCTGAATTTTAGCATGATTTTAGGATAATCTTGTCTGTTTCTGCAAATAAATAATCTGCAAAATAATCTGTTGAATCTTGCTATTAAACATTCCAGTTTATGAACATAGGATACTTTTCCATTTATTTAGATCTTTAATTTTTTCAACATATTTTATAGTTTTCAATATATAAATCTTATGCTTTTGTTGTTGTTGTTAAATGTATTCCTTGATTTTTTTCCCCATTTCTGATGCTATTGTAAATGAAGTGATTTTCCTAATGTCATGTTTGAATGGTTCATTGTTGGTATATAGAAATATAATTCATTTTATATGTTGATTTTTAAATTGTGAAGCTCGGCTAAGCTTATATTAGTCCTGAAGTCCTGATAGCCTTACCTTCTCCCCGCCCCCGTCTCCCTCTCCCTCTCTGTCTCCCTCTCCCTCTCTCCCTCTCCCTCTCCTTCTCTGTCTCCCTCTCCCCCTCTCCCTCTCCCTCTCCCCCTCTCCCTCTCTCCCTCTCCCTCTCCCTCTCTCCCTCTCCCTCTCCCTCTCCCTCTCCCCCTCTCCCTCTCTCCCTCTCCCTCTCTCCCTCTCCCTCTCCTTCTCTGTCTCCCTCTCCCTCTCTCCCTCTCCCTCTCCCTCTCCCCCTCTCCCTCTCCCTCTCCCTCTCCCCCTCTCCCTCTCTCCCTCTCCCTCTCTCCCTCTCCCTCTCCTTCTCTGTCTCCCTCTCCCTCTCTCCCTCTCCCTCTCCCTCTCCTTCCTTCCCTGCACCCCACCCCACCCCGTCTAGTTCCGCTTTGTACTACTCTCATCCTTATTTCTGCTTTGTGCCCTCCTTGGCACGCCCTCCGTTTCTCTCAGCTGCTGAGCTCCTCTTTCTCTCTCACTCTTCTGAATTCTCCCTTTTGGTCGACTCAACCTTCAGGTCCATCTTCCTGGGCTGCTGCCGCCTGAGTCTGCGTGCGCTCCCTCTGTGCAGGTCCTTATAGTGATGACTGTGTTTCTCCCCAGTGCTGGTCTCGATTTACAGCCTCCTCCGTGTTAGACTCCGACCCGTGTCCTTTCATCCCACAGACTGGGTACTTGTGTTCATGTCTTCTGTTCCAATTCTGAGCACCTACGTAGTACCTGGCACATAGTGGATCCGGAGCAGGCATTTGTGGAATGAAGAATGAATGGGTAGCATGGGGGAAATCCAGCCGTCAGCAGGGACTGTGGGCAACATGAAGGAGGGGCACATACCATCTGTACAGCCAATCTGGCGTTCTTCTGGGAGACTGCATTCCACAGTGGAATGCGATTGTCTTGGGAGAAAAGAGGCACTGAATGTCTACCCAGTGACACGGGCTTTTTTTTTTTTTTTTTTCCCTCTGCAAAAGCTCCCTGCCTGGTGGTGGGAAATCCAGAGAGGAAAACGCAGTTCTGAGTCATTTGTGGATGACTAACCCCAGTCTGACTTCCTCGCTTCCTTACCTTCCCTAAAGTGAAACTGAAGCAGGCACAGAGGGCTATTGGGGAAGGGGGCCTTGGAAAGATACAGCCAGTGTAAATTGCAAATTAATTCCCGAGAACCCGTAGGAAATCCCCAGCCAGCTGTTCCAGTGAGTAGCAAGAAAAACATCCCCTGGGAATGCGGTGGCACAGGGCAAGCTCTGAGCTGGCTGTTCTGGGCCAACGCTCCGGAGTTTCCACCTGCCGCCTGCCCCCAGTGCTGCATGAAGAGGGACAATACTTAGAAGGCGTCTTCTAAAGGCTTTTCTCCGTGGCAAACCTCTTAAAGTCGAACTTTGATTCTGGAGCTTGGGAGGTAGCGTGGGTCCCCTGGAATCAGGCAGAAGGTCAAGGGTGGAACAGAACAGGGCCTGGTGATGAGGCCGGCCTGAGGGGGCCCACGGCTTCGCTCGTGGGTGAGAAACGTCCTTCCCTGTTCTTGGAATACCTGCAAAAGAAATTGCTTGGTCACATGGTAATTCTAGATTTTACTTACAAATGGACTCCAACTGTTGCCCGGAGTGGTTGTAGCATTTTACACCCCCACCAGCAACACCTCCCCATCCTCACTGACCAACATGTGTCAGACTCCATTTTTAAATCTTTACTTTTATTTATTTGAAAGGCAGAGATGTAAAGATCTCCTGTCTGCTAGTTTATTCCCCAAATGCCCACCCCCCCCACACACACACACACGAAAAAAAAAAGCCAGGACTGGGCCAGAGTGAAGCCAGGAGCTGGCAACTAAGACCTGGGTGTCTCCTGTGGCTGGCAGGGACCCAGCTATGGAAACCCTCACCTGCTACCTTCAGGGTGTGCGTGAGCGGGAAGCTGGACTTAGGACTGGAAGCCAGGCACCCCTGTCTGAATGAGGGTGCCCCCAGCAGGATCTTTAACCACTGTACCAAATGCCCACCCCTGTATTCCATTCTTCAAATTATTAGTGTAGCCATTCTGGTGGGTGTGGGGTAGTATTTCCTTGTGATTTGCATTTTCTTTAATGATGATAACATGGAACATCTTTCTTGAACTTGGCCATTTCTGTATCTTCTTTGGATAAAATTTTAATCAGGCTCTGAGACCATTTTTAAACTAGGCTGTTTATCTTGCTGTTGTTGAGTCATAGGAGTTCTTTATTTTTTCTGGATACTAGGCTCTGGTCAGAAATATGATCTGCAAATACTTTCTCCCATCCTGTGAGTTCTCTTTTCATTCTCTTAATAGTATTCACTGATGAACAACTTTTTAATTTTGATGAAGTTATATTTATTTTTTTCTTTTGTTGCCCGTGGGAAAGTTTCCAAGTTTTGATTTTTTTTTTTTTTGGTTATTATGATTACATGGAAGCAACCAATCTTGTATTCATACACACACACACACACACACACACACACACACAATCTGTTGAGGGCTCTACTCATATATGCCTAATCCAGGCTGAATCTGCTTATCTTCAACACTTGGGATTTCAGACTGCTTTAGATTTTGAAATATTTGTGTGCACATAATAACACATTTTGGGGATGGGATCCATGTTTAAAGACAAAATTCATTTATATCTCTCCTCCTGCTTATGCATATATCCTGAAGGCAACTTTATTCTACTATTCTATTAGTGCATCTGTGTTTTGACTGTGACTCATCACAGGAGACCAGTTGTGGAGTTTTCCATTTGTGTTGGAATTCAAACATTTTGGATTTTGTAGTTTTTCAGATTTCGGTTTTGGGATCAGTGGTTCTGAACTTGTACTTGGTTTGCTGTAGGTGTGCATATCTAGGAGTATGATAGAAATGGTACACATTTTACTTACCTGCCTTTTTTTCAATTCAGGTATACCTTCATTAGAATAAGTATTGTTTGACCTTTAATTTTGATTATAATTAAGTTTCATGCGTTATTTAGAAGAGTTAAAGCAAAAAAGAAACAACTTCTCAGAACAAACTGTCATTGTTGTTTCCCTGTTGTAGCTACACCGGTCTAAACACTGACTTTTCTACAGTCTGTTTATCTTTCATGTTCATCCCATTCACCAGAACGTGAGTGAGCATTTGCCCCATTCAGGACAACGTACCAACCACTGCAGACGGGGAGCTAAAGAGACAGTCTCCGTCGTCTTGGCTCTCCCAGTCTTGCAGGAGATAAAGGTGGGAGCAGAAAAGATCATACCACATAGGAAATTGCTAGAGCAGCCGGAGACCCAGGTGTCCTGAGGTCGGGAAAGAAAGAATCATGAACTGTATTTTTTAGGTTGGTGGAAACTCCAAAGAAGTATTTTGAACAAGGGAATTCCATGAGCTAACTTAATTTCTAGAAATACAATTCAGCCAGCAGTGTAGGAATGGACTGGAGTCGGATGGATGAAAATAAGACAGGGAGGCCAATAGAAGTGGGTATTTTACGCAATGCATTGGCCCTGCAGTCTCCTGTTTGGTCCTTAGAAATGTTTAAAAATACTTCCAAGGTTGATGCAAGGTGATTTTCCTTGCATCTGTATTGTGCAAACCTTCAGACAGGTAGAGAATTCTTCCACATACAATAGCAAGGCTTCCTGTGGCTAAAGACATGGCCAGGCTCGCTGCCTCTGTGTCCCCAACCTGTGTCTCCCTTCCTGAATATTTTGAATCAAATCTCAGTTAGATTATTTTAAAAGATTTCATTATGTGACTCTAATGGATAAGAAGTCTTTTAAGAATATGAGGGTACTTTCAAAAGTTCATGGAAAACGAGATTAAAAAGTAAGCTCATTTTGATGCAGAAAAAGTTGAAATCCATGCGTGGTTTTTTCATAATATGCATTTTCTGTAAAGTTTTTTTTTTTTCATAAAGATTTACTCATTTATTTGAAAGTCAGAATTAGAGAGAGGTCTTCTATCTACTGGTTCACTCCCCAGATGGCTGCAACAGCCAGGGCCAGACCAAAGCCAGGAGCCAGAAGCTTCTTCAGGTTTCTCACGTGGGTGGCAGGGGTCCAGACACTTGGGCCATCTTCTGTTGCTTTTCCTAGGCCATTAGTAGGGATCTGCACAAGAAGTGGAGCAGCATGGACCTGAACCGGTGCCCATGTGGGAATGCTGGCATTGCAGGTGATGGCTTTACCTGCAACACCACAATGCCGGCCCTTTTATATCTCAATACCATTATCCTATCTAAATAAAATTACTAATAATCTCTTAATGGTATGAGGTTTTGTAAAACTCAAGGATTTATGTATATATTCACACATGATGTTCTTTCTTATTTCCTATGGCGGCTTATTTTTTTCTTAATACCTTTGGTAGGGGATGCAGGGGTGATCATATTTCCTAAAAATTAAAATAATGTGGCTGGCGCCGGGCTCACTTGGTTAATCCTCCGCCTGCAGCGCCGGCATCCCATATGAGTGCCGGGTTCTAGTCCCAGTTGCTCCTCTTCCAGTCCAGCTCTCTGTTGTTGCCTGGGAAGGCAGTAGAAGATGGCCCAAGTGCTTGGGCTCCTGTACTCGCATGGGAGACCGGGAGGAAGCACCTGGCTCCTGGCTTCAGATTGGTGCAGCTCTGGCCCGTTGCGGCCATTTGGGGAGTGAACCAACGGAAGGAAGACCTTTCTGTCTGTCTCTCTCTTTCTCGCTGTCTGTAACTCTACCTGTCAAATAAAAAATAAATAAATAAAATAATGCTTCTAAAATTCACACAAAAGATGTAACTGCCAAGGTCATGTTAATTATTATTTTCTGTGATGTGTATTTAGCAAGGAAGTTTCTTCCTTGTTACATATTTACAGTTTGAAGATAATTTGTTACTCATGCATAGTTTGAACATAAAATTATAGTTTAAAAATAATGTAGTTTAAAAATAAAATGTGAAAATTACAATAAATTTATAGCTTGAAAATATAGCTGAAATATAAAATAATGTGGAAATAAATAATAATAAATTTATGCTTTGAAAATAATAATGAAAATATAGTTTGAAACTAAATTGAGCTGACGCCTAAGATTTTTTTTTTACTCAATGATAATTCCTCCCATTTGTGTAGTGCTGTGAATTGTCCAAAGTGCTTTCCTCCCTATTATCTAATGAGGTCTGATAGCTTTGCTGTGCAAAGATGTCTATTATCTGATGTTTTCAATTGGACTCAAGTTTACTTTGCGTGGCTTTGAATCTTGGAATGAAACAATAAACAATACATGTAAAACCCTTTACTGGTGAGCTACAGAAGACTTTACAGTGAAGTTCACATGAATGAGGAAAAAGAGTGAGTGTGAGTAACATTCCATCACTTGTAGTTTACTTGATTTCCTGTAGGATGGGACCACTTGCCATTGATATATGTACACACTCTCAGTGATTTTAAGTCCATAGTTAGAACATCACATCATGGGTTCAAAGCCCAGACACAAATTCAGTAAATCTTCGGGGAAGTCTTATAGTCAGATTCAGAAACACAGCAACACATGAAATAGGAGAGGGTATGAGGCTAAAACATGCTGGATGACCACCCTTGATTGATGCTCCATTCTTTTAAATCATTTCTTCCATTTCGCTACTGTCCCCAGACATTCCATAGCAGAGCTTGGAGACTGCTTGTTCAAGAGGGGAATGCACATGTTCATATTTAATCAAGATTTTCTTCTTAGTATATAAAACAGAAAATTTAGGTGTTGCTTAGCACTCTCAAAAAGCGTAATTTATCTGAATGCAAAACATATTTGGCATATGTTGCTTTGTCATGATTAGAAAGGAGTAGGGAGGTACAGACCTGAAGTGTGGGAGTAGAACACCCCTGGGTGTCCACAGAGCTGGATTTGAGGGTGGCTTCTAGGATTTGGGTTCCTTCACTGGCATGCTGGGGTCTGTTTCACCTGCTCCAAGAGCTGGCTGTGAAACATGTGAGTGCTTTTTGAGCCAGTGTTGGCTCAGTGTTGGTTGCTTGACTTCAGCTGTGGTGGGAGTATTTACACCACAGTAATGAGCAGCCTCTGTAAGTCACGATTCCTTTGCCTTCACCCAGAACCCATTGACCACCACACCATGTGTGATTAAACACTTTGAAGGAGAAATGAATTAGTTTATGTAAAGTACTTCGCATAGTACAGTTGGTCCCAGGACCCTCGAGGAGACCAAAATCAACAGGTGCTCAAGTCTTAGACGGTGCCGCGATATTTGCGTATACCCTATGTACATCTTCTTGCATTCTTTTCATCATTTTTGGATTACTTACAGCATCACTGTCATGGAAAGTTGGTTCACTGCATCGTCTGGGGAACAATAGCAAGAAAATAGAAGTTCGTACTTGTTCAGGACAACTGCAATTTTCTTTTCAAGTATTTCTGGTCTGCAGTTGGTTGAATCTGTGGGTGCAAAACCAGGGTTATGGAAGGCTGACTGTACTCTTCGTACAGAAAACATTCCATAAATAGTAGCTACTGGTTTTGTTACTAGTGTTTGCCTTTGAAAACAAACATCCAACTCTCAGTCTTATCTGTCATTGATAAATCGTCTGCATCCTGTGTTTTTCCTCTGGCCTCTTTGGTCAGTCTCACTAGCGTCACACCAGGGGATTTGTTCAGACCCTTCAAAAAAGCATACAACTCAACGCAACTCATCGTGATGCTCATTAGCATCTTCATCTTGACAAAAAGTTTGGTGAGAGAAAGAAATGAAGGAAAGTTTACAAAAAAAGAAAAAAAATGGAAGCAGGGGATCACACTTCCATTAAAAATATTCTGTGTTCTGGTGACTTTCTTGATACTGCTCACTGATACTTTTAAGTGGCAACTGACAAGAGGATGAACAATTTTGAACACTTGGTAGTAAAATACCATCAATTCCAGACCCAAATAATCTTAAGCAAAACATATAACTATTTTTTTTTTTTGACAGGCAGAGTGGATAGTGAGAGAGAGAGACAGAGAGAAAGGTCTTCCTTTTGCTGTTGGTTCACCCTCCAATGGCCGCCACAGCTGGCACGCTGCTGCCTGTGCACCGTGCTGATCTGATGGCAGGAGACAGGTGCTTATCCTGGTCTCCCATGGGGTGCAGGGCCCAAGCACTTGGGCCATCCTCCACTACACTCCCTGGCCACAGCAGAGAGCTGGCCTGGAAGAGGGGCAACTGGGACAGAATCCGGCACCCCGACTGGGACTGGAACCCGGTGTGCCGGCGCCGCTAGGTGGAGGATTAGCCTAGTGAGCCACGGTGCTGGCCACTATTTGTTCTTATAACATTGAGGGATAGCTGTTTCTCTACCTTCTATTAGTCTAATAGTCTCAGCAGCTCCAAACACTGCCTTGTAATGCAAGAAGATCTTCCCCAACTCACAGCCACCAGGAAAGAGAAAACTACTTTTTCTTGTACTGCCTGCAAAATCCCTGAACTGTACTCTGAACTGGCCTCTATCATACACCTCATTCCTTTTTTGGGGAGTCCCAAGGGTAATGGGATTTTACTCTCCCAAAAATGGGGTGCTATTACATTAAGAAGAAAGAAAACATGTCAGACAACCAAAAAATGGTTGTCCACTGGAAATCCTCCTCCTCATAATGCCACAGATATTGATGGTGACTCTTGCACACACATAGGAAGCATCGGTTCTCTTTGATAATGACCTTCTCGTGTTGGGTTTCAGCCCTGGGCACTTCTGAGGCTGTTAAAGATCTTGGTCATAAGGAAGCAAAAATAGAGATGGTATCTCCACAGGGAACTAAATTTGAAAAGCCCAGGTAAAGGAGTGTCAGGAAGCAAAGGGTAGCAAAACATTTTCCTGACACCTCCTGCCAGCCAGATTTCAAACCAGACACTAGGTGAATAGTCCTGTATGCTCTTAGTGCCTTTCTCGTTATCCAAGAACCAGAGGCCAGGGCTACAGTGGCCCTAGAGACTTTGAACGTGGTAATGGAAGTGAAAAATGGGAGAGGTAAGAAAACCCTCTGTGTGTTCTACAATGGAAACAAACCTGTTGGCGTTTAGAAATTCCACAGAGTGTTTGGCTGTCAATTTGTTTTAGAATTTCATTCCAGGAAAGTAAGCTCTGACTCTAATGTTATAGAGAAGTTTAAATATTTATACCAGAAAAAAAAAGTGCAGCACTCAACCCTCCTCTGCTGAGCCTGAGCCTTTGACTGTAGCCTACCGAATGTCACGCGTGAAGCTCTGGCCGTCCTGTGCTCTGCAGGGAAAAGATACGCCCGTGTTTCTCTTGGCTGCCGTCGCCTTGGCCTGAGCCGGATGTCATCCTCATTCCTCACCCTCCCCTGGGAGCCACAGGCTGTGACGCATGAGTCACCGGGGTTAAAATGCAGCCTTTTCTGGTTTGTGTCACATGCACGCTCTGTTCGAGTTTGGAGCGGCGTTCCAGGATTCACCTCCTAGTCGGGTGTGCCCTCACCAACGCCAGCTTCTTGACTGATGAAGGGTGGGGAGGGCCCTCTTTGCTGCTCGGGATGGCGTGATCAACGGAAGCTGATTTTGTATCCCCTGAGACCTCTCTTTGTTATGGTGCTCCCACAATGGGATTTGTTCCCATCCCTGTGATGGTCATCTACGTGTCCCCCATTAAATATGACACAGTGAATAGTCTCAGGGTCTCACCAAGGAAGCACCAAGTACAATAACAGCATTTATTTTACCAAAACGAGGCCTATCTGTAAGCATTTTGGAGGGCTGGTGTATTTCCCGAAGAAGTTGAGATTGAGTGGGTTTGTTGGCACTCTGGATGGCTCTGAGAACACTTTCTAGCGTCTTTTGTAACTGGACTAGAAACTGTGGGCCAATCCACAGTCTATGCACAGTACACACCTCATGTAACATTCATTATGAAACAGGCAGAAAGGATAATAAAGTGATGTTGTACTCAAAAATACAGCATGTATCAACATCACATAGTGGGGACAATTGCCAATTTCTTTTCTCTTATAGAAAAAAAATAAAACCATACCCAAAGATTCCTGGGTCTTAGAAGGAAAGGAATTCCTATTTTTTACAAAAGTGCCATTAAGGCTGTGCCAAGGGGGCACCAGAGGACAGGCACCACTTAAATATACAGAAAAATTAAATAGTGCCATTGCCAGAAACAAATGAGTGTCTCTGATGGCTAAACTCTACAAGTTATGTAAATATATTTGGCACTTGTCCCTTGTCCCTAATTTCTTCCTGGGACCTTTGGAATGAAAGGTTAGTCATTTGTTATTTATTTATTTGAAAGGCAGATTCACAGAGACAGACACGGGGCAGGGGGAGAGAAAGAGAGAAAGCAAGGGAGAAAGAGAAAGAGAGAGAGAAAGAGAATATGTTCTGTCCATTGGTTCATTTCTCAAATGGTGGCAACAACCAGGGCTGGGCCAGGCCGAAGCCAGGAGCCAGGATTGGAAGTAGAGTGTCTGGGACTCGAACCAGCGCCCATATGGGATGCTGACATTGCAGGTGGCAGCTTAACCCACTAGGTCACAACGCCGGCCCCTCCTCATTCATTCTTAATCACTCACAAGCTGTTAGGTACCCAGTGGCTTGTAACCATCAGAATTAATTGCGGTGCCTCCGCAGGTCTGCGACACTCAGTAAACGTGACCATGATGGATTGCTAACACAAGCCAGCAGGCTGAAGGCAGTGAGCCCTGGGTCCCCTCTCCTTCCTATGAAGTCTGTCTAATTCTCAGTGGACCGCTGAAAGCACATTTTGCCTTTCTTGAGAGATAATCGAAGGATGGCTGTGAAATAGGAAAGAAATTCGATGAAACTCAGTTTTGAGCAGGGAATGTGGGGGGAAATATGGAAAGTCTGCATTCAAGGCTACAGTGCTTTGGCAAAGCTGTTTGGCTGAAGCCAGAAAAGTGAATTTGGAAATAATATGTTTACCCTTGATTTCAAGCAGGAAGACTTCTTCCTGGAGTACAGAAATGCAGACTTCAACATCCCCTTGACATCTCATCAAACCTTGCCCTTCAAAGTATGGTGCTAGGGTCAGCAAGAATAGCACCCCCGGGAGCCGATTGGAAATGCAGGCTCTTGGGCATCCAGACTTGAATCAGAATGTGTACTTCAGCAAGCGTCCTCAGAGATTCGCATGTGCATCCCTACTTGAGAAACACTGAGTTAGTGCATGCTTGGGATGGTTTGTCTGCTTAGAGAGCTCATCCTTCCGCCTGGAAGGCCCCTAATTCCAGGTGTAGTTGCCAGAGAGACTCAGAAGGAAGCAGACATGGCGCTGTGTCTTGGCAGTGGGTGTTCTGGAGGCAGGGTCATGCCTCCCTGGTCCCTGGATTCCCAGTGGTTTCCTCAGTGTACTGCACCTTGTGGGTGGGTGGGTGGGTGGATGGGTGGAGGGATGGATGGTTGGATAGATGGGTAGGTGGATGGATGGGTGGAGGGATGGGCGGGTGGGTGGGCGGGTGGATGAATGGATGGATGGATAAACAACATGGTACTGTATGTCAAAAATCTAGAAGAAAGGATATTGAATGTTTTATCACAAAGAGATGATACCTATTTGAGAAGATAGATAACGCTTACCCTGAGTTAAATATTACACAATAGACTCTCATCTATGTATCAAAATATTGCTTGGTGCTCTGTAAATATGTATAGTTTTGATGTTAAAATTTTTTTAAATCTTTAAAAATTTGAGATAGGAACATAAAAATAAGAGCAAAATTTATTTTTGGTTATTGCTGTATCAGTGCCACCAGGGCGCTCCCTGCCACTGATGCTGATGCCAGCTGGGGCCACAGAGAAATTCACCCGGGGAGGAGCCATCTGTGACCTCCCTGTGGCACTCCTGAAGTCACCATGTGACTGGAAAGGGGGATGGTATTTTTCTACCCTGGGCTCATTTTATGGCATTTAATAAGTGGCTAGGAGTCCGCACCAGCCTAGATGGTGTACGGACAGCCAGGCCCCATCTGAGGACATCTAGGTCAGCCACAGCCTGTGTGTGCAAGGGTACTTCAGAAAAACTGTGGAGAAACTGGCCGGCGCCTTGGCTCACTTGGCTAATCCTCCACCTGCAGCGCCAGCACCCCGGGTTCTAGTCTCGGTTGGGGTGCCGGATTCTGTCCTGGTTGCTCCTCTTCCAGTCCAGCTCTCTGCTGTGGCCCGAGAAGGCAGTGGAGGATGGCCCAAGTGCTTGGGCCCTGCACCTGCATGGGAGGCCAAGAGGAAGCACCTGGCTCCTGGCTTTGGATTGGCACAGTGCCGGCCGTAGCGGCCATTTGGGGGATGAACCAATGGAAGGAAGACCTTTCTCTCTGTCTCTCTCTCTCACTGTCTAACTCTGCCTGTCAAAAAAAAAAAAAAAAAAAAAAAAGAGAGAAACTGAACTGAAAACTTAGGTTTTGTAGTGCAAAAATGTGTGCAATCCATGCACTGCTTTTCACGATACACATTTTCTGTGACAGTCTTGAAAGGCCCTTCGACAACGGAGGTGGCATAAGACTATATGGCCTGGTGACTTCCTAGCCGTCTTTGTGTGTGCAGATTTCCTCTGTGATGTTCACTCAGTGGGGAGCTTGCCTAACTGCGTTTCTCAGACTGTGTCCACATGACGGTATTCCGTGGCTTCTCCTTCTGTGACACGTGGTGCAAGTGGCCCCTGTGCCTGTGCCACCCCTCAGGAAGATGTTCTCTCTGCAAACAGATTCGTCAAAGAACAGCTTAGGAGGGCACTCACAGGTGGCCTGTAGCTCGAGTGGATAGATCGCTGTGGCCGTGCCTCCAGGGCAAGAGGCACAGAGAGGCAGAAGCCATGTGACCAGATGAGTGCAGCAAGTACTGGAGATCAAACCAAACATCTGATAGTGTCATCTCTCCCACTGTCTCTGCACATGGGACCCTTCATTCTCATAACCTCTGTGAAGCACTTTGTACAGTGCATGGTAGGTGTCACTGCTGACCGGGTGCTTGAACCCCTGCCTCCCTAGCCTTGGTTTCTCCAGCGTAATGCACATTGCACTGTTCAGTACTTAACACCAGACATGCATAATTAATGCTTTTAGCACCTCCCTGGGGGCATGCGGTATGTGGAGGGTAGAGGGGGCTGGCAGCACTGCAGAGCAGGGAGTAAAGCTGCTACATACCATTTGGGCATCAGTTCAAATCCTGGCTGCTCCACTTCCAATCCAGCTCTCTGCTAATGTACCTGGGAAAGCAGTGGAAGATGACCCAAGAGCTCAGGGCCCTGCCACCCATGTGGGAGACTCACAAGAGGCTCCTGGATCCTGGCTTTGGCCTGGCCCCACCCTGACCATTGTGGCCATCTGGGGAGTGAGTCAATGGATGGAAGTCTTCTCTCTCTCTCTCTCTCTCTCTGTAACTCTGAATTTCAAAAAAATAAATAAGTCTTCAAAAAAAAAAAAAAGCCTACCCCACCTCCCATCCTCCAGATGTTGATCCCTGATGCCACCTGCCCTGTTTGGCATACCCACTGCCCTGTGCTGGAGCCACCTACAGTCGGTGTTCTCTCGGATGACTGCCACTTCTCCCTGGCTGCAAGGGTCTGAAATCGGAGCTCACCTGTCAAGTAAACTCTCTTCCAGTCCCCAGACAAGCTTCTGCCCATCCCTGATTATCTGCTAGTTTCCTGGTTTGGCCCAGTATGTGTATTAGATCCAAGCCTTGCCGCCTCCCAAATTCATATTTGCCCCAGTTGCTACCCAGGACCAACTTACAGAAAAATATCAGGATGCACAGGGATTTGTTCCTGGGGCCCTTCCTCTTCCAGTGCCAGTACTTTAGGCATTCTTGAAGCAAACCTGACTTTCCTAAATCTTTTTCTTAAGCAATAACCTTCAAGCACATGGGTTCATTGTAGAAAAAAATAATTTAAAAAATACCAAAAAGGAAGAGAAAGAAAGGCAATTGTGATTCTGTCACACACACAAAGCCATTATTTGGCACCTTGGAGGATAGCTTTTGCAATATTTATATAAATCAACATACACCATATGTATACATAAACACATTTTATATAAATATGCAAATAAGTGCATAGATTACAAAACACATTAACATATATCACCAAATATATGCTGCAGTGTTTTGCCTATATGAGAGATGTTTACGAAATTCACTGGAAATGTGTCTTATGATAAACTAGGATCATCTTTCCATTTGATTGTTTATAGCCCTGGCCTGTATTCCCGCTGAACTTGGGTCTTGTTACTGTTTATTTGTTGAACTCTTTATTTACTGGAGCATTAAGCCTTTGACTATAATGTCGATGAAAAATATGTTATCTCACAAAAGAAGGAAGGAAAGAAAGGAGAGAGGGAGGGACAGAGGAAGGGAGGAGAAAGGAGAGGGAGGGAGGGAGGAGAAAGAAGAGGGAGGGAGTGAGGAGAAAGGAGAGGGAGGGAGGAAGGGCCAGTCATCTTATTCTTAGAATTTTAACGCTGAATTACATTGAGGCTGTTCTGTTTGTATTAATTTCACATTAATGTAAAAAATTGGATGGCACCATAATAAAGGAAAAATCATAGCAAAATAAATTTATCTTTTCATTCTATTTTCCATGAATTTTTTTAAGATTTATTTATTTGAAAGGCAGAGTTACAGAGGGGCAGAGGCAGGGAGACAGACAGAGAGACAGAAAGAGAGACAGAGAGAGAGAGGCCTCCCATCCGCTGGTTCACTCCCCAGTTGGCAGCAATGGCCAGAGCTGTGCAGATCCAAAGCCAGGAGCCAGGAGCTTCTTCAGGGGCACCCATGCCAGTGCAGAGCCCCAAGGACTTGGGCCATCTTCTACTGCTTTCCCAGGCCACAGCAGAGAGCTGTCTCAGAAGTAGAGCAGCCAGGATTCAAACTGGCGCCCACACAGGATGCCAGCACTGTAGGCAGCAGCTTTGCCTGCTATGCCACAGCGCCGGCCCCTCTGTGAATTTTTGAAGTCCCCTTATATACATATGCATTTGTTACACTTGTCCTCAGAAACAACACAGAGCCAGATACACACATGATGTTCACAGTGTCACCATTGTATGACCTCCTCTTTTTCACTAGGTTTCCCTTGTGCTATGGATTGTAGGTCATTCTTTAAACAAGCCTATGGTTAGAGCATTGCTTTGCCCACTGTAGTGTACAAGGAATATATGTACACTACATGGCCTAGAGTAGTTAATATAACCGAATGTATTTTTTTTGTGTGAATTTTGAGTTTTCTGTGTTGGATGTTCATCCAGTGGGGTGAATTTCCTGACAAACTGATCTGAAAGGTTTCCATGGAAAAGGGGGAGGGTCTTTGGTGACCCTGTGGGCTCCTTGCTGTGTGTCACAGCTTTCTGAGGACCACCCACAGATTCAGCATTGGTGGCCCGTTTTGACATTCAGCACTGTAAGTCAAAACACTCTTTTTCCTTTGAAATTTGGGTGCTTTAGGTACACTGTCTTTAGGGGGTGGCTGCCCAGTGCCCCTGGGTTCCCTGCTGGTTGGAGTAGAGCCTGATGGTTCACTGATCAGCCATGATTTCACCCACAAAGTGGCCAGGGTGCAATGCATTTGTAAACCACCATGGCCACTCTGTGAGGGATAATTTCCCACTCCGTCCAAAGCTCAGCCACGGCCACACTCCGTGTGCATGGCCACAGGGGACCCCTAGGTTCCAGGCCCACTTATCTTTCAAAAGTCAAAACTTTGAATATTTTTGTGGAATTCTGCACACTGAGCTAATGGTGATTGATTTAATTATAAAAATATAAAACTGTCCAAGCCAAATAAAACGCACCTGGGAACACTGGGCCTCTGAGTTCAGGTAGGGAGCTATTGAATTTACCTGGGGGACATCAGCTCCGTGAGTGCCAGGTGTGTTTGCCACCATTGTGCAGCACAACTTGTCACACTCAGAAACCTCGCCTAGGCCACAGTGGATACCAGGTGTCCTGAGACTGAGGTCTGTTGGGTGATTACCACGAGCAACATTGGTTCAAATCGGTTCTGTGACGTTGGCTCAGGCAATTGGCAGGTACATTACCAAAAGAGCCTGAGCTAGTGTGGCTAAGCTCTTATGTCTAAAAATACGTCTAGGACTAAATTATCAAAAACCCTCAGGTTTGTCTTCTCTTGGAGCTCTCTGAGAGCTCCAAGTCCCTTCTGCATCTTAAAAAGGAAGCACTTGTCAAAAAGAGACGCATTCCAGCCAAGAGACGGGCAGTGTCATTTCAGGATAATAGCGTCAGCACCACGGTCATTAGTGCGTACTCATTCTCCTGAATGCTCTTAGCTCTGCAGGCTGGGGACATGGCTTTCATCAGACAGGTCCTCAGACCAGGCGACGTCATAATCCAAGCAGAAGATCAACAGAGGAGAGAAATCCAGAACATTTGCTTCTGCAGTTAAAATGTTTTGTGAAAGAAACGGAGTTACTCATCTTTATTACTCAGCAGCTGCAAGTATTAGGGTTGACTGAAAAATGGAGGCTGACACAATCGCTACTCCGAAAAATTTGAGCTTCAATTTAAAGGACAGAGAAGGATGAGTCTGCCACCATAAGGAAAGACACTTGCACCCCAAGTAGGTACTCCAGGGACTGATCACTTGGGGGCACAGCATGCACCTGACTGTGCTCCCGGGCCTGGAGTGGCAGGGGCACTGCACCCACGGAGACTCTATTGGGTTCAAGTCAGATTGAGCAGCCAGTGAATGTACCATCATTCATGGCTCCTTGGTGTGCGGGATCAGCCCTGTGGAGTCCTCAGAAACTGACCTCCCAGATATTCTAGGAGGCACTGGGTGTACTCCGTAGACAGTGCACCAAAGGTGAATTCCTGTGGGTCCTTAAGGAACTGCACAGATGTGTGCTGGAATGAGACAGGAGTGATACCTTGCACTGATGATTCTCTGAGCCCAGCACTAGTTGGGATCTGAAGTGAGGCTGTAGGTTGTTTTTCTTCTGGCCTTGAGCCCATTCCTGACCCACCCCCTGGGAGGCCTCGGGAACTCTGGAATCTCAGATGAGCTCAGGTGTTACCTGGGGGGAAGGCTGGGCTGATTTGCAGTGTTACTGACCACTGTTGCCCTGACGTGATGTGTCTGGGGGTTAGATTCCTTTTTTCTTCCTTTTGTGGCATCTACCCACACATCCAATATATGTTAGTGGGCACCTGCAGTGTGCCAGACACTGTGCTGCGAGACGGGAATCAAAAAAGTCACCCAGATCCACTAAGTGGGTCTTTGTAGAGTTTGCCATCTGGTAGGGACTTGGATGGAATACTCCCACAGATGTGAATACTTGTAATCAGGATAAATGGTGTGCATCAGGCACTTCTTTTGCACCCGTTTTCACATCCTGTCGGCCGCATCTCTCTTCCAACCACTGCTGTGGCAGCCAATTCCAGAAAAGCTTTGGCTAACTTCACAGAAATATCATTTGACAGTGTCTGTTCTCAGCCCACGGCTACTTCTTGCTTCTCGGATGCTGTGTTGTGGGAACCTGCTTGGAACTCGCAAGCATCCATCCTGGAGCGGGGAGAACAAGTTAGCATCCATGGGGTGACCTTGATTCAGTGGGAGACTAAGCATGGTAATCTAACGCCTTCCCCTTCTAGCACGTGGGTGGGCAGTGCTTTGCCTACTATGCCTTTTCAGAGGGCTTCTCAAAATCCTCCAGCCGGATCAAGCATCCCTTGCCTGCTGCTGTGGCCAGATCACAATATATCCTTACACTTGCCTTTCTCTTTCCTGGATTCCTTCTTGTAGTCTCCTCGGCAGGCTTCCTGAGATCAGTAACTGTATACATTGCCTTAGGGAAGCCTGTCTCGGGGTTTGTGCTCTTAAGAGCTTAAGGCTACAGTGACTCTAAGGGAAAAAATTAATACATAGATGTAAATACAGATGTAATCAAAAGATACGTAGATATGGATGTAGATATAGATATAATCAAAGGAACTCAACCTAATCTAGATTGTGAGGGAACACATCGATTCTTCACCTGCTCTATAGGTATTCTATAAGGTTGTTGGTTACCCAATAGTCCTTTCCCTTCTCTTCCCTGCCAATAGAATGCCGATTTTACTCAAGTGTCTACCCCTCTGGGTAGTTCAAGGATGCATTCTGTTGGATCTAAACCAAATGTAATAATGCCATCTAATGTATCCATATTGATGTAGAGGTAACCAGGGAATCCACTTTTGGCCCAGGAGACATAAGAGAAAGTCTTCTGGGATTTCTAGAAATACATTTTTCATAAAAGAGGAGACCTGCTTTGTATGTAGGTGTGGTGCCTGGAGCTGGATCAAGCAGGTTGGTGCCCAGCCTAAGGACAGGTGACACACCAGCAAGTTTGGAAGATCTTGAGTTTTTGACAATACTGTTGGGTTGCTGAATTGATTAGCAATGTTCTTTTTGTTTTATTTTGAGGGGGGCTTATTGTTTATTTTGGTTTTTTATTTACTTTGAGCTGAGTTTTCTGTTGCTAAGGGAGGGTCATCTTCCCTGAAGAGTGGATGCTAGCTAGCTATAGCTAGAAGCATCCACACTGGAACACCTGTCTGAGTAGAATGGCTGTTTTCCCTGGGAATATCTAAGAACTAATTCCAAGAGACACAATCGATTCTCTGGAGGACTTAATTTTCCTGGTGGCTCTTTGTCTTGGCCCTGAAGGAGTTCTTATAAGGAAAAGTTAAGAGAAAAGAGGAGTGGCATGCACCCAGCAGCTGGGGAGCAGCCTGTGAACCTACACAACAGCAAAGGAGCAAAGGGGCTCTGAGGACTTCTGTGAAGGTGAGGCAAGTTGGACTTGAACATCAACATATCACCCTAGCACCAGTTTGCATCAAGCACCTGCAGTACCCAATGTTGATTTCTGAGACCATTCTCCAATACAAGGAACCAGGAATCCTTGGAGACATGGAAGATTCTAGGGCTGGGACAAGGTGTCCAAAGCTCTCAGTGAACCAGTCTACTTTGCAGACTTTTACATCACAAAGAGGTGGGGGTCTTAATGAACAGAGGCACACCTAAAGTGCTCAAGTTGACTTCCTGGTGAATTACTGTTTTTGCATACTGTCCTCGTGGTGTATTTGCTTTACATGATTGAGGCTCAGTCCAGCTTGTCTTTTTCAGCAATTCTTTTTGTAAAAAATATTTTACTTATTTGAAAGAATTACAGAGAGAGATAGAGACACAGAGAAAGAGAGAGGTCTTCCACTCCCCAAATGGCTGCAACAACTGAGGCTGGGCCAGGCCAAAGCAAAAAGCCAGGAACTTATTTCAGGTTTCCCATGTGGGTGCAGGGACCCAAAGACGGGCCATCTTCTGCTGCTTTTGTAGGCACATTAGCAGGGAGCTGGATCGGAAGTAGAAAAGCCAGGACTTGAACTGGCACCCATATTGGATGCCAGCTCTGCAGGGCCAAGGCTTTAAATTGCTGTGCCAGCCCCATTTTTGCAGCAACTCTTATGTTTCATTATGCGTTTAGACCAAGTCCTTGGTGTGAAGAGGGGAGATCATTAGACATGGTCTCTGTCCCAAAAGGCCTAGTACCTAATTATGCCCAGTTTTTCCAATTCATAGTCCATTTTAGCTTTCATGAGGATGCATGCATATATATGGAACAGGCAAGAGTACTTCAAAAAGTTTATGGGGGTGAGTGGTACACCTGTTAAGATCCCATGTCTGGGAAAGCCAAAACACTCTGGAAAAAAAAAAAAAAAAAAAAAAAAAAAAAACCCTAAATGAAAGATCTCTGTAAGTGAGATCCCAGTGGAAAGAACAGGTCTTCAAAGAAGGAGGTACCTTTCTCTGAAGGGAGGAGAGAACCTCCACTTTGACTATGACCTTGTCTAAACAAGATAAGAGTTGAAGAACTCAAGGGGCTTCCATAGCCTTGGAAACTCATGACTGGAGCATAGGGAGATTACTGATGCCATAAACAGGAGTGTCAATTGGTAAAGTCAACAACAGGAGTCACTGTGCACTTACTCCTCATGTAGGATCTCTGTCCTTAATGTGCTATACATTGAGATTTAATGCTATAACGAGTACTCAAACAGTATATTTCACTTTGTGTTTCTATGTGGGTGCAAACTGTTGAAATCTTTACTTAATGTATACTAAACTGATCTTCTGTAAAAAAAAAAGAAAAAAGAAATTATCAATTCCCAACTTGACTCTCACTGGGATTAAACATGACAATAGGTCTGATCTGATTTCATCATCATTTAAAAAATCATCTATTATTTTTCACTTTATGTTTCTGTGTGGGAGCAAACTGTTGAAATCTTAATGTATACTAAGCTGATCTTCTGTATATTAAGAGAATCGAAAATGAATCTTGATGTGAATGGAAGGGGAGAGGGAGTGGGAAAGGGGAGGGTTGCGGGTGGGAGGGACGGTATGGGGGGAAGCCATTGTAATCCATAAGCTGTACTTTGGAAATTTACATTCATTAAATAAAAGTTAAAAAAAAGAAAAAAAAAGATCCCATGTCTGAATCCCTGGGCTCCAGGCCTGGCTCTATGTCCAGATTTCAAGTACTTGAGCCCCAGCCACCCACATGGGAGACCTGGATTGGTCCCAGGCTACTAGCTTTGGCCTGGCCTAGGTCCAGATATTGCAGGCAGTTGGGGAGTGAACCAGCAGTTGGGATCTCTATATCTCTCTCCCTCCCTCCCCCTGGCATTTCCTCTCCATCCATTAAGATTCTTTTTGTGAAAAAATGGGAATCAATGTGGAGTTTTCTCATAATACACATTTCCAGGAACTCTTTGAAGAGCTCTTGTTTATTGAATAATTCATTTGCTCATTCAAGTTTTTAAAACTCATGCTTACTGAGAAATGAAAGTTGTGTATGTTTGTGGTATACAACCTGGAGCTTTAATATATGTGCAAGTTGCAGAATGGCCAAATCAAGCTAATTAACATATCCATCACCTCTCATACATGCTTGCCCAGTGAGGACTTTTAAAATCTGTCCCCTTAGCAATCTGAAAGTATACAATCATGTTACTAAGTGAGATACCTTGGTGTATAGATGGCCTGAATGTATTCATCCTGTGGAACTGGAGTTTTCTGTCCTTTTAAAGAACATTTGCCCATTCTCTTGCAAACCATTCCAGCCCTGGTAACCATATTTCTGCTCTCTGAGCCTGACTTTTTTTTTTTTTTTTGACAGGCAGAGTGGACAGTGAGAGAGAGAGACAGAGAGAAAGGTCTTCCTTTGCCGTTGGTTCACCCTCCAATGGCCGCTGCGGCTGGTGCGCTGCGGCCAGCGCACTGCGCTGATCCGATGGCCGGAGCCAGGTACTTATCCTGGTCTCACATGGGGTACAGGGCCCAAGTACTTGGGCCATCCTCCACTGCACTCCCTGGCCACAGCAGAGAGCTGTGAGTCTGACTTTTGAAAGTTGCACATTTAAATGAGATTATCCAATACTTGACTTTCAATGCCTGGCTTGTTTCTTTTTGCATACTGTCCTCAGGGCTCCTCAATCTTACTGCACATGACAAGATTTATGTTAAAGGTTGCCTTGTGTTCCATTGTCTATGGACCCCATTTTCTTTACCCATTCCTCCACTGGTAGACACTTAGGCTGAGTCCATATCTTGATTATCATACAACATGTTTTATTTGCTCATCTATTGCTTTCTTGTGGGAGGCAAGACATCATTCTAAGTACCAAGGGAAAATACTGTAGTCCCTCAAAAAGCTAAATTCAGGGCTACACATACAGACATCTTGGGTATGGGTTAAAGGACAGACACTTGGATCTGGATTTAGAAGCTGCGTGTATAGACATTTCAGTTGAAGCTACGTGACAGTGCTGGAGGGGATCAGCTTAGGGCAGAACTAGGTGATGACTGACTCACCAGTAAGTGTAAAGAAGGCATTGGTAGCCAAGACTTCAAAGCCTTCATGGAAAATTCATATCATGAAAGAAAAAACTATGTGTGGATTTCAATTGTTCACACCAAAAGAAGCTTACCTTTTTGTTCTATTTTCCCACCAAGTTTTGAAAGTATGTCTATATATAGCAGATGCGTGTGGTGTAGTTGTCAGAAATCTAACAGCCGTGTCAGTAAGCAGCATTGTATCAGCAGTTGCGTGGGAGGTGGGCCTGTTGTAGAAGCCCAGTGCTCAGGTGCTCTCTCTGGCTGTCCCGCTCCTTTGCATCCGTGCTTCTTTTTTCCAGGTACCCAGAGTCCTTCTAAAGGGGCCGTCCTACACCCTACCCTCACCTGTCCTCTCGTGAGCTTCTCTAAAGTCCAACATTGTTCTTGGTGCCTCCTTAACAAACATTTCCAGTCCATCATCTTGGTATTAGCAAGAAAGTAATGTCATGTTTACCTTTTAAAAAGAAAGTTATGGAATGAAATGCCTTTAGATTATTGATACCTATAAAGTATATATATATATATATATTTATAAATTTTATCTGTTTTCTTTGTATGAAAGACAAAGAGTTGAACAGAGATTTCCCATCTTCTGGTTCACTCCACAAAGGCCTGCAATAGCTGGGGTTGGGCCAGGCCAAAGCCAAGAGCTGAGAATTCAACCTGGATCTCCCATGAGGGTGTCAGAGACCCAACCACATGAACCATCACTTGCTGCCCCACTGGGTGCCATCAACAGGAAACTGGAATCAGGAGCACAGCCAGGCTCCAGTATAGGATATGAGTGTCCAAGTAGCATTTGTCAAATGCCCACCCTGAAGCCTGTATTTTAAACCCCTTTCCCTACCATAAGCAAACTGAGTTAACAACTTGCCATCCCACTTGGAAATGTCATGATTTAGGGGAAGATTGAGCTAAATTCCGAGTACAGAAAATTTGCCTCCTGGATCCAGATCATTCTTTTAAGATGAAGCTCTCTGGCAGGAAGCGTCTGCACCAGCTGCCTTTCCAGGATGAGTCAGAAGGATTCGGGGGAATTCAGCCACACACGACTGCAGAGGGGAGGAATCACTGTGGCTGCAGTTCCTGTATCTAAATGACAAATAGATTCTTAGCCTGTTAGTGTGTTCTCTCTTGTGCTCCCTAACCCTACCCTCTTTCAACGAAGACATTTCCATGACTGCAGGCTAGAATATGAGTGGAGTGAAAGCCAGCAGTTCAGCTGAAGTTCCCTGCAACCTTGGAAGGGGCCTCCTTTGTCCTACAGGCGGCTGTGGCCCACCATGAGGAAGGCACAGGAGACCCCCAGGGCTTAGCGAGCAGGGGGAACACAGCCTCTATGGGCCCCAGAGTGTGAAGCTATGAATCATGTGTTCAAGTGATTGAGCTGTGTGCAAACAGCAGTAGACTTGGAGGCAAAGATTACATTGAAATTGACAGTGGGGTTGGGTGGGATTTTTAAGACTTTTCAGCCTGACCTTGACCTGATGAACTTCAGAAAAGTCTTAGGCCGGCGCCGCGGCTCACTAGGCTAATCCTCTGCCTAGCGGCTCCGGCACCCCGGGTTCTAGTCCCAGTCGGGGCACCGGATTCTGTCCCGGTTGCCCTTCTTCCAGGCCAGCTCTCTGCTGTGGCTAGGGAGTGCAGTGGAGGATGGCCCAGGTGCTTGGGCCCTGCACCCCATGGGAGACCAGGAGAAACACCTGGCTCCTGCCTTCGGATCAGCGCAGTGCGCCGGCCGCAGCGCGCCGGCCGTGGCAGCCATTGGAGGGTGAACCAACGGCAAAGGAAGACCTTTCTCTCTGTCTCTCACTGTCCACTCTGCCTGTAAAAAAAAAAAAAAAAAAAAGAGTCTTTTGTTAAAGAATTAGATATACATGTATATATGTACACAGGTAATTTAAAAGCAGAATAACAGAAACTAGCACTGTGGCATAACAGGTAGAGCTAGCACCTGTGATGCTGACCTCCCATATGGATACTGGTTCCTGTCCCAGATGCTCCACTTCTGTTCCAGCTCCCTGTTATGGCCTGCGAAAGCAGTGGAAGATGGTCAGAGTGTTTGGGCCCCTGCACTCACATGGGAAACCTGGAAGAAGCTCCTGGCTCCTGGCTTCAGCCTGGCCCAGCTCTGGCTGTTGCAGCCATCTGGGGAGTGAACCAATGGATGGAAGATTTCTCTCTCTCCCTCCCTCCCTCCCTCCCTCTCTCCCTCCCTCTCTCTGACTTTCAAATAAATAAATATTAAAAAAAAAAAAAAAAGCAGAATGACAGAGAAGTAAACACCCAGAGAGAGACATAGATAGAGATCTTCCATTCAAATGGTTCACCCAACCACCCAGGGATGGGCCAAGGCTAAAGCCAAGAGCCAGGAACTCCATCTGGGTCTCCCACATGGGTAGCAGTTTCCCAAGTATCTGGGCCATCAACTGGTACCTCCCAGATGCATTAGCACAGTGGATCAGAAGCAGAGACCAAACTCAATCTTGGGCACTTAAGGGATGCAAGCATCCCCAGGAACAGCTGAAGTCATTACCCTACAACACCCACCCCAGAAACCAAATCTTACACCAAAGAACACTCCCTGCCCCACAGAGGAGCTTCCATGTCAGAGCAGGTGATGGATCTGCCAACTCTGGCCTGTGGGATGAGTGGTGTGTGGTCCTTTCAGACGAGTCTAACTGAGTTAGTTCCTTGATGCTTTACAATTCATAGAGAAGAAAACATGAAGACACAAGCATAAGTTCATTATTAAGCTTATCCCATCTGAAAAATGATATGTTTACTTTATCTTTTCCAGAAAATCTGATCTTGTAGCGAAATGTAGTGGTATTAAGCTGTTTTATAAAACTACATTTTCAGAATTTGCAATTGGGTTTATTTTCCTATTTTGTGGAATTTGGCCCAAATCAAAGTTTCCCATCCAAGCTTTTTATCTGCCTGCCTGTCAGCGGCCGAATCTGGCATCATTTTCTCCTTTGACTTCAAGCTGAGTTGAGAAACGTGATTGGTGTAGGCAAAGATAGCTACCAAGTAAATATCCATCTTCTCTCTCTACGTCTCCATCCTACCCCATCTCACGTCTGCAAGCTCCACCATCCGAAAATGAATATCTTGCTTTCTTCATCAGAAAGTAGTGTTAACCGGAGATGTCCTGGATGCAGGCAATCATGGGAGCGAGTCATGAACTTAGCATGTAGAGTTCACCCAGGTGGACAAACACTTCTCTGTGTAGGCGGTCACAAGTGATGCTTTTTGTCAAACGGCAGAAGAGAGCAGGAGCACTGTCCAGGCCATGTGGCACCCTGGGGTCTTCATATCGGCCCCAGTGCGTGCACTCTGAATACGCAGTTTCATGAAAACACTGGTGCAAAAGTAGCTGAGCGTAAACAAGGAACTCATTCACACGTGGTGACTGCGGGAGCCTCCTGCCGTGATAGCCTGGATGTAGCTCCTCCACCTTCTTATCACAGAGCCCCCGAGTCATGCTCTGCCCACACTCCCATGCCCCACCCCAGTGCAGCTTCTGTCCTGTAACTAAAGCATCATGGATTCGGAAAATCTATTACCCAGATTTGGGTCAGTGCAGGCTCTAATTTGGTTTAAGACTTTGTAAACTGAATTGAATTCAACATCATTGATTGATTAACAAGCACAATTTATGTTATAGTGACTCCTGGTTGGTCCAGGTATCCTTGCTACACAAAGCACAATTTATTGCACTCGTGAATTCCTTGAGTTGGGGACTGGGACATAGGATAACTTGTCCAGTTCTACAATGTCTGGGACCCCAGCTAGGAAGCCATAAGAGCTAGGGGTGGCTTGATGATTTGGAGAGGAAATGGCTTCTTTTTGTTGTGTCGAGCCACTGCTCGTGACAGTAAGGCTGTGGCTGTGGCAGAAGAGCCAGACCTCTTCCATGGTGGCCACATCCTCCCACAGCCTGTGTCCCAGGAAGAAACTCCATGGCCCCAGTCAGTGTCCTTGCCACCCAACAGAACTTTGCTTGCAAGCCCAGACCCCAAGTCAGAGACCCTACATGTCAACCAAGGAGTTTTTCTATGTCCTTTCAGTACGTCTTAAAGTTGCCTTATTCATACAAGGTGTGGCTATCAAGAGCTAGGACTGTAGTAGCAAAGAACTGCTCTGGTTGGGACACAACTTTGATGAACTACGTGGCTCAGCAGCAACAGGTGGTACAGAAGAAGTGGAGAATGTGTATTAGAATACAGGTGGCTGTAAAATTACAGTAAGCTATAATTAAGCTTGGGAAAATCCAGGTTTACTCACTGATGGCAAGGTATTTTTCTTTTTTTCTTGTAAGATTTATTTATTTATTTGAAAGACAGATACAGAGAGAGAAAGAGATAGAGAAAGATCTTCCATCTGCTGGTTCCCTCCTCCCAGATGGCTGCAATGTCCGGGACTTTGCCAGGTCAAAGCCAAGGGCCAGAAGCTTCTCCCATGTCTCCCACATGGGTGCAGGAGCCCAAGTACTTGGGCCACCTTCCACTGCTTTTTCTCCCCAGGTGCATTAGCAGGGAGTGGGATTGTAAATGGAGCAGCCAGGACTTGAACTGGCACCCACACTGGATGCCAGCCCAGCAGGTGGAGGCCCAACCGTCTATACCACAGCACGGGCCCCAGATGGCAAAATTTTGTAACTATGCTCTTAAAGATACTTAGAAACAATTTTATATTCAGAATTCCCACAAGATAATCAACTTTGCCACTGCAAGTCATAAGCTTTCCAGTTGATAATCACCTTTAACTCTTGAAAGCAGTTGTTTTCTAACGAATCTTTAACTGCTTGTCATGCAAAGTCTCTTTCTGAAAATGCAGCTGTGTCTTAATTTCATTGATCATAGCTCCATTGCCTACTTAGGCTCCTCCTTGTTCCACATTATTCCACACCCTGAATTCCTCTCTAAGCTTCCTCGGTCATGTTCGAGTTCCACACCCATTTTGTTGAGTCTCCATTTGTCATCACGTTTAAACATCTAAATCCCCAAGCCTGGAGAGTCCTCTCATCAGGGCTATGCATTCAAACGTGCACTTGTGCTGGTGCCTTTGATCCATGTGTCTCTGACCCTCGGTTGCTACCCTTTAATAAGGAATTGGGGCCAGAACCCGTATAATCTACCTTTAGGCAAAAATCTCTTTTTCAATGGCTTTGAAAGGAGGAAATGAGAAAGAAATTGGCCCCATTGAGAAGAGAGGAGGGAAAATGGAGCAGCCCAGGGGGACCCAGGGAGATGACACGGCCTCTGTTTTGAGCGGGAAGCGCTGGGGTTGAGCGAGAGTGGACCCAGGATGCCTGTGGCGGAGAGCGAGTGAGGACAGCAGGAGCGAGCACTGGGAGGCGATTGAGAGGGTATCGTGGACAAGCTGGCAGGGCCGGACAGCAGCCCCAGAAAGAACGGTCAAGGGCACCTTTCTGAAAGGCCTCAGGGCAGTAAGCTCCTTCCAAACTTACGGGAAAGCAAATGTTTAAATAAGCAGTTCACATAATGGTTGAGGAATGACTTCACTTGCATGTAGGAGCTTGCATTGGCTAAAATCAGGCACCAGGTCCCTCACACGAAGAAGTTTATCAACATGAGGGTTGTTTCCCTAATTCAGACTATAGGAAAAAATGTGTGTGTGTGTGTATTTAAAGATAATTAAAAAAAAAAAAATAAATAAGCCAGACGTTCTCTGTGACAGGAGGAATCATGTCAGGACCTGTCCATGGGGGTACAACCAGCTGGGGTTCATTTCTATCTGTCAAGGCCCTAAAAGTCTTGTGTGAAAACCGTTTTCACTCAAGACTCATCCAGAAGTCGTCCTTTACTTAAAAGCCGGACCTCTCCTTGGCTCCTTGGCTGGCGCTGGCCCCAGGCCCCCGGCTTTGCTCCTCCCTGCGAGCAGGGAGGAGGAGCTGGGGCCCAGGAGGAGGAGAGTTCCTGACTCTGACGCCTGGCAGGGCGAGCCTGACGGCTTTTGGAACCACGCACGCCGACTTCTCCCGAGCTGAGATGACTTCTTCACGGGAAACTGTGACACTAGGCAGCAATGTGCCAAGTACTGCTGTAACCCACTTGGAGGCCACCATAGCTAAGTCCCCTTCCGCTTCAAGTTGCTGCTGGAGCAGCAGCAGGCTAGCCCCCCGGGTTCAGGCACCAAGACACAGCGGCAGAGGTGAGACCCATTCTCCTAGGTTTCTCGCCCAAAGATCATCTGCGCTTTGTTTTCAAATATGTAACCAGCAACCACCTTTCTTACTTCCAGTCTTCTGAAAGGGACAGTTTCAGGAAGCTGATGGTGGTAGCAGTTATCCTTGTGTTGCTTGAATGAATCCCCAAGAACCAGAGGGCTGGCGTCGCGGCTCACTAGGCTAATCCTCCACCTTGTGGCGCCGGCACACCGGGTTCTAGTCCCGGTCGGGGCGCCGGATTCTGTCCCGGTTGCTCCTCTTCCAGGCCAGCTCTCTGCTGTGGCCAGGGAGTGCAGTGGAGGATGGCCCAAGTGCTTGGGCCCTGCACCCCATGGGAGACCAGGAGAAGCACCTGGCTCCTGCCATCGGATCAGTGTGGTGCGCCAGCTGCGGCGGCCATTGGAGGGTGAACCAACGGCAAAGGAAGACCTTTCTCTCTGTCTCTCTCTCGTTCACTGTCCACTCTGTCAAAAAAAAAAAAAATAGAACCAGAGAATGTCATGGTCAGACAGGACTCTGAGGATCTGGTCCAAGCCCCTCCATTAATAAGGAAAGAAGGGGGCGGGTCCCCAGCACCTCTGAAAGTTGCAAAGCTGCGGATGGAAGTCCCGGCAGGTGCATACTGTGTTGTCACATCTAACATGATTGCTTTTTCTGTCCTATGTCCCCTTTGCCCATGTGGTAGACACTTTATAAAAAGGGGAAAAAAAGCAAAATCTCATATTGAAAAACTATAGAACATTCAGTTATCCAGTTGATCTGGGTCATTGTAAAGTTTTGTCCTTGAGTTTTAGGTGTTTTTATGAACAAGCAATTGTATGTACAATAGGGTCTTCACCATGTTCATGGAAAATGTATTTTATGCAAAAAACATGCATGGATTTCACATGTTTTGCACCAAAGTGAACTTATTATTTAAGCCCATTTTTCCAGAAACTTTTTGAAGGATCTTTCTGTATGTGACCATCAAAGACGGAGGCATCACCGTGTCTCAGTTCATTGCATTTAGCTGTAGTCCAGTTAATCAGAAATTTGCTCATTTCTCAGTGAAAATAGCTGTTGTTCTGATTTACAGAGAATCTAAGTTTTGATTTCTTCTAAATAATTAAGTGTTCCGAAGCTGAACTGCTCCCAAATGTGTAGGTTCTGTTCAGTAGCTGAACGTACATGAGACTTCCATTGTATAATTATTTACAGGCCTCATTTGCGTAAAGCAAGAGGAAACTTTTACTATGTACAATGTCTACTTGTACTAAATTTCTGTGTCAGTGTGGGTGGGTATTCGTTTTTCTTTAGCTTAGTGTTCTTAAAACTGAGAGTCAAAGGGTTAGCAAATCCAATTAGTGTATCTTGACCGACAATTCAAAAAGAGAAACAGAATGGGATGCATTGAATGAAATTGCTCAGAATAAAATAGAAAATAGCAGATTGCATTTAGTAGGGCTTAACACTGACCTGTGTAACTATAATTCTTAACTGTGGGCATATAGGTAAGGGTTGGTCCCAGGTACAACATAAAATGTATGTCTCTCTGAAGCTGTGACTTGAAAGAGCCTGAAATTCTGTACAGTAACCTCTGACCTGAACAGTGTCTACTCCTTGTCTAAGTGACGTTCTCATTAAGTCTCCACCATTTTCCCAAAATATACGACTTCTGTGTCATCAGTCAGAGATCTGTGAAAATACCACTTTATATTCCTTATAAACCGTATTTATTTATTTAAAGTTAGAGCTACAGAGAGTTAAGGAGAGAGAGGTCTCCCATCCTCTGGTTCACTCCCCAGATGGCCACAATGGCAAGGACTGGGCCAGGCCAGAGCCGGACGCCAGGAGCTTCACCTGGTCTCCCATGTGGATGGCAGAGGCCCAAGCACTTGGGCCATCTTCCACTGCTTTTGCCCGGCCATCAGCAGGGAGGTAAATGGGAAGTGGAGTAACTGGGTTGGGATGCCAGCATTGCAGGTGGAGGCTTTATGCACTGTGCCACAACGCTGGCCCTGAAACCGCTTTTATTAACAGCATTGGGCTCATATGTATCACTACACACAGTGCAGCTGCATTAAAACTGTCGGCTTTCTGATGGGAAAGCTGATAAAACTGCAAACTAAAGGGTTTTAAAGCAGGCACCTGTTCTGAGACAAGTCTCCAACACAAGGCTTCCCCTAGTGTTTTATGTGTATTATACAGATACACGCAAACATGTACATCTTACATAAACATATAACATGGATGTTCATGTATATGTGTATATAAATATTTATAGCACTTTCCGAAACTATATAATATGCATGCTTATATTTGCTAGAAATACATACCATGTGACTCTCTGGGTGGTAGAAATTTGGAAGGTTTTTTTGCACACATTATAATTGTTCTACAATAAATATCCATGACTTTTGGGGAAAGAAGAGTAAAAGTGAATATGCACAGGTCCCGCTGAGCACTGGCAGGAGCGCCCAGGACTGTACATGGGCTGGCTTTTCCTATGTTATTTAACAACAGTATCTTGCTCTGTGCTTTGTTAAAATGAAGTAAACTTGGGCAAAAAAAAAAAAAAAAAAAAAAAAAAAAAGAGAGAGAGAGAGAGAAAAGCACAGAATTTTCTTTCTTTTATTAAGACAGCAAGCGACTCCACTGTTTCATGTAATGATGCCTGCGACTTTTCCATCTTAGGGGGTGTTACGAGTTGCACCCTTCTCAAGGCTTTACACGAGAGGGTCACATCTCGTCCTGTAAGCTGGCAAGAGGAGATTGAGGCTGTAAGGAGAATGCAGACGGTGGCGATACTGAGCAGCAGTGCCAGAGCATTTAATAACCACAGGCTCTGGAAATGTACCCCTGGCCTGCAGAATAAAACCACTGGAAGGAAGGCCAGCTGTGCAGAACCCAAGCCCTCTCTCGCAGGCAGAGTGCTAGCCCTGCATCTCCCTGTCCTGCACATGGACCAGGCCAGACAGAGATGTCCAAGGTCAAGAGAATGCAGATCAACTCATAAGCCAGAACAAATTGGGCTCCCGTTATTATTCTAAGAATCTGTATCTGAAAAGGCAGCATATTCCACATTCCAGAATTAGGGAACTTCAAGTTAATGGAATATGACTCCGCGTTTGGGGAATAAGACACAGGAGTGGTTACTGGATCCACCCAACTTCACCGAGATGGTTATCACATGGGCCAAGACAACGCCTACCAGACTAAAGAAATATCCACGCGTGGCATGGCCAGGGGAACAAATGAATCACTATTCTTCTACCAGCATCAAACTCCTTCCAAGTTGAACACATGCTGCTGGCAGTGCCCAGGCCTCTGGATGCCCCACCCATCTCAGAGCAGGCGGGAAGGAGCTGGTGGTCCCCAGTGGGTGTCCATGCAGATGTCCTCGCGTTACGCACACACACACTGCTACACTACAGGTGGATTTAGCTAAGTATCTGAAATATAAGAGAAATTCAGTCTAAATAAAATTATTTGCAAGATAGCTATATGTTCTTGATTTTTAAAAATTTGAAGGAGAGAGAGACAGACAGACAGACCTCCCATCCACAGTTTCCTCCTCAAATGACCAAAAGCTGGGAGCCCAGAACTCTGGATCTCCCACATGGATGGCAGAAACCTAGTTAGCTGAGCCATCGCTGCTGCTTCCCAGGGTCTGCACTGTCAGGATGCTGGAAACAGGAGCCAGAGTCAGGGATCAAACCCAGGCGCTCAGCTGTGGGACACAGCCTCTGAACTCTAGGCTAAACACTGCCATCTCTGAAAAATTGAATAATGAGGCTCACGCATCAGCTTTATCAATCCTAATTTTCCTACTGAAGTTTTGCTTCACCTGGGTCTTGCTAAATTCAATGAACCGAAAGAAGGACCACCCATCATTCCTGCACAGCGCAGCCTGGCAGCCACCACCTTAGAATGTACATTTTAAGTCTTGACCCCCAGCCTACTTTCAGAACCCTAAGCTAAACTCTTGGCATGTGGTGTTCACGTTGGTTTCCTCGCAACAGGAAACAGTGTGTAAATGATCCTTCCATGTGCAAGTTGTTTTGCCTTGCAAAAGTGGGAGCAGGATCACTTAATTGTTTTCATCAGATTGGTTGGAGTGGAACATTTGGAGAATCTGTCAATGCCCGACAGAGATTGAAAACTCAAATGCTTCTGAGGGCCGGAGTTGATGTGGATGAGCAAACCAGGTTAGGTGGGAGAAGCAACAGGCAGTGGTGTGGGCCATGGCGACAGGGCAGCTGTGGCCCCATCTGAGGGGCAGGCACTACTCAGCTCCAGTCCATAGGTATCACACAGAAGTGGAGGCTGAATTTTGACAGATTGTCCAGTCTTGTAAGGGAAAATATAAATCTGGACTTCTCCCTGTAAAATCTTGTGACTTGTTCGTGTTGGCAACTAATTCAAATTTATTTTAAAGTGTTGCAAGTGAAAGTCAAATAAAAAAGCATTTGGCCTGCTGGCGACCAGGATGAGATTTCCAGACCCCTGCGGTGATATTTAGGGAGCTGGGTTTAGTTGTATAAACTGACGCATTTATCTTCTAAATAAAACATGGAGGAAGACCACCCATCTTTTTGTTGAAATCGTTTGCATCCTTGCATCTTCGCCTTAATCCCTTCTTTCCTAAAACTGTCCCCTACTCTGTGACACAGTGCATCTGTATGGTCCGGACTGCACAGCCAGTGCTTAACTCTCTCCTTACTCGCACTGTTCCTCATTTTTTCTATGTGCGGTTCTTATATTCAGACTTTATTGTAAGCATTTCCAGGGCAAGACTCCTATCTTGCATTTCTTTTATGGCCACCTCAATACATGTTTGCAGTTGCTTTTTTTTAATAAATAGAAAAGAAAATACCCTTTGCTGACACACAAATACACAGGCTAGGAATGAGTTGAGCATCCTGAAGTTCTTGAATTTCAAGCTTAGGAAAGCTAACAGGTTAAAGTCTGTAGGTACCTTGCCGCAGCGAGCTGAGACTCACTGGCTTGCCATAAGTTTGAAGAAGAAAGCCCTTGGCCAAATAGCTATGAGTTCATCATGTCTTCTCTAGAATAAGAATACCATAGGTTTTATTTAGTCCCTTGGAGGGGGTGTGGTCCTTTGCAAGCCTTGACTGTGAATGTGAAACTTTCTGAGCCAACTCTTGCCTGTAGGAAGGCTTGCAGTGATTTAGACATTCAAAGAAGGGTAAACCAGCCGGAGAAGGTCAAGTTCATAATCTGAATGCATGAGTCAGCACCCTCTGGGCCGTAGAGGAGGATTTGGAGAGGTGAAGCGTGAGCTGCATTCAGCCTTCATCCAGAAGCCAGTAGGGTGGAAGGAGAAGCAGAGCGAGCATTGAGGCTTTAGACGTGAGTGTCTTGGTCCCTACGTGGAAGAGAGGATGAGGCGTGGCCGAGAAATGGCAACCACCACGAGCTACATTATGCCATGCCCTGACATTCAAGATGTCTTGTATCAAAAGTGAGCTGAAACATCAGCACAGCCACGCACATGCCTTGGGCTGCTTGGGACGGCACCTGGGCCTGGGCCCAGCCTGTGATTTGAATTGTTAGGTGGCACTCGCAGGTGAAACAGAGGCATGGAAACATTGATTTCTGTGGATGCTTGAGTCTGCTGTGTGGGGGAGACCGGAGACTGGGGTTCATGACGGGCCAGGTGCTGGTGTGAATGACCCCGATCAAGAGAGGCCTTGTATTCCCTCCCTCACCTGGAAATGCTGGGCAAATACCCAAAAAGTGCTGTTATTGACTCCACATTTGTCCTCACAGACACCACACATACATGCCCCTTAGATTCTTCTTTATTGTCCTCCTAGTTTATATAGCTTAGTAATCTAAGAAAGAAGAATATCATCACCTAAACAGACAACATCGCAGTAAGAAGCAGACATTAAAATGCAAAAGGATTTTGTTGAGGCTTTGTTTATTACATATAGTGCCTTAACTTGGCAAACAATATTTGGGTCAAAATAAAGATTAACATTGTTTAGGATACTTAGTTGTAACTGATATTATTGTTACCTCTATTCAGCAGATTTTTAAAAAATTTTTTATTTAGTAAATATAAATTTTCAAAGTACAGTTTATGGATTACAATGGCTTCCCCCCAAATTTCCCTCCCACTCGCACCCCTCCCATCTCCCACTCCCTCTCCCATTCCATTCACATCAAGATTCATTCTCAATTATCTTTATATACAGAAGATCGATTCAGTATATATTAAGTAAAGATTTCATCAGTTTGCACCCACACAGAAACACAAAGTGTAAAGTACTGTTTCAGTACTAGTTATAGCGTTACTTCACATTGGACAACACACTAATGACAGATCCCACGTGAGAAGTAAGTACACAGTGACTCCTGTTGTTGACTTAACAATTTGACACTCTTGTTTATGGTGTCAGTAATCTCCCTAGGCTCTAGTCATGAGTTGCCAAGGCTATGGAAGCCTTTTGAGTTCGCCGACTTCGATCTTATTCCGACAGGGTCATAGTCAAAGTGTAAGTTCTCTCCTACCTTCAGAGAAAGGTACCTCCTTCTTTGATGGCCCCGTTCTTTCCACTGGGATCTCACTCGCAGAGATCTTTCATTTAGGTCTTCTTTTTTTTTTTTTTTTTTTTTCCAGAGTGTCTTGGCTTTCCATGCCTAAAATACTCTCATGGGCTCTTCAGCCATATCTGAATGCCTTAAGGGCTGATTCTGAGGCCAGAGTGCTAGTTAGGACATCTGCCATTCTATGAGTCTACTGTGTATCCCTCTTCCCGTGATGGATCGTTCTCTCCCTTTTTGATTCTATCAGTTAGTATTAGAAGACACTAGACTTGTTTGTGTGATCCCTTTGACTCTTAGACCTATCAGTGTGATCCATTGTGAACTGAAATTGATCACTTGGACTAGTGAGATGGCATTGGTACGTGCCACCTTGATGGGATTGTATTGGAATCCCCTGGCACGTTTCTAACTCCACCATTTGGGGCAAGTCCGATTGAGCATGTCCCAAATTGTACATCTCCTCCCTCTCTTATTCCCACTCTTATATTTAACAGGGATCACTTTCAGTTAAAATTTAAACACCTAAGAATAATTGGCAAACAAACAAGCTGTCTGCACATTAATGCTTATTGCAGCTCAATTCACAATAGCTAAGACCTGGAACCAACCCAAATGCCCATCAACAGTAGACTGGATAAAGAAATTATGGGATATGTACTCTATAGAAAACTATGCAGCAGTCAAAAAACAATGAAATCCGGTCATTTGCAACAAGATGGAGGAATCTGGAAAACATTATGCTAAGTGTATTAAGCCAGTCCCAAAGGGACAAATATCATACGTTCTCCCTGATTGGCGACAACTAACTGATCACCAAAGGGGAAACCTGTTGAAGTGAAATGGACACTATGAGAAATAGTGACTTGATCAGCTCTTGTCCTGACTGTTGATGTACAATGTAATACTTTATCCATTTTAGTATTTTTTCTTTGTTTTGTTCTAGTACTATTGGTTGAACTCTGTGATTAACACACAATTATTCTTAGGTGTTTAAATTTTAACTATTCAGCAGATTTTACTCATAAGTCATGAAATTTTGTAGTTTTATTGGTCACTGTTTTGATGCAATTGCATCTTGTTCATTTGCAAATGTGTTTAAGCTGTTAATAAAAATTATCCCAAGGATAATTGCCTTGCCCAAGGGTTAGTGTTAAGGATAAGGATAGAGAAATGTTTTTTCCATTCTTGACTGGTCCCTTACCTTTCTCTCAACAGCCTTCACATCTGTTCTCTTTTCTTATGAAGCTTCTGCCTGGAAACTTACCAAAAATCATAAGGTAAGAATTACTACATGTAAATTTCTAACATTGTTTTGAAAACACCGCAGTTTATGAAATCCAGAAGAGTGGCAGCTTTGGACAGAAATGTAGAGAATATAAATGGGTGAAGGGCAGCAGAGATCACCAGTCATGCAAGAGCAACCCTAAAAGCTCAGGGAGGGCGGGCATGTGGCATAGCAGTTGAGACACTGCCTGGGATACATGTGTCCCATACCAGGGAACCTCGGTTTGGGTCCTAGCTCTGCTCCCAACTCCAGCTTCCTGCTAATATGCACCCTGGGAATCAGCAGATGATGGTTCAAAGTATTGGTCCTTGGTACCCAGGTGGGAGACCTGGATTGAATTCCTGGCTCTTGGCTTCTGCATTGTCCAGCCCCTGTACTGTGGGCATTGAAGAGTGAACCAATGAATAGAATATCTCTCTCTCTCTCTCTCTCCCTCTCTCTCTCTCTCTCTCTGTCTCCTTCCTTTCCCCTATTTCTCTGCCTTTCAAGTAAAATGAAAATAAAAAATTATTTTAAAAAAAGTTCATGGAAAATGGAATTAAAAATAACTTTATTTTGGTACGAAACAATTGAAATCTATGCATACAAGAGGTCTTCAAAAACTTCATGGGAAACATACATTATGAGAAAACTATGCACAAATTTCTAAAAAAGAAATTACACCTAAGTACACTTTTTTTTTTTTCAACTCTATTCTTCAGGAACTTTTTGTAGCTCTCTTGTGTAGCATTTGGAGCAGTGGTTCTGAAAACGTGGGTCCCAGAATAGCAGCCCCACTGCCATCTGGGAACATGTTAAAAATACAAATTGTCAAGTTCTACCATGTTTTAATATACCTTTCAGGTGGTTCTTGGGGACACACAATTCTGAGCACCAGGTTTTGGGTGGGTATTATGGACCAGTGGGACAGAAAATGCCTCCATCCCTGCCACTCTGGAGTGATAGAACATGATGGATTTGATGCCTCCAGTTCTCTTCTCCATTGCATTTTTGTGCTTCATATCTATATACCCTTCATTTAGCAAGGTCAAAAGTACTTCATAAAATCTTGCTTCATGGAGCCAGTGTTGTAGTGTAACAGGTACAGCCATCGCCTGCAACACCAGCATCCCACATGGGCGCAGGTTCCTCTCCTGGCTGCTCTACTTCTGATCCAGCTCCCTGCTGATGGCCTGGGGAAGAAGCAGAGGATGGCCCAAGTGTTTGGGCCCCTGCCACCCACGAGGGAGACCTGGATGAAAGTCCTGGCTTTTGGCTTGCCCTGGTTGTTGCAGCCATCTGGGGAGAGAGCCGGAGGGTGAAAGATCTCTATCTTTCCTTCTCTCTCTCTAACTCTGACTTTCAAGTAAATCAATAAATCTTAAAAAAAATTGTTTTATTCCAAATATATTGCCTTTATGGAAATCTAAATACTATCTCACATGGTCTCTATGAAAACTATTCAGTAGAAATTGTCAACTAATGAAATGATTTAAATCCTTTGTTAATTTTGAAAAGGAAAAGAGGCATAGAAGACACTCATATAAAGAGTGATTGACTTCAAAGATGGTTGTCGTTTATGCTTATTATCCAGAGAACATTCTCTCTACACATGAAATCAATATTTTTATGTGGGCTAGAGCGTTGACTTGTCACATCTGAAGTCATTGGCAAAGGATTGTGTTGTCTAAAAAGTAACTGTGTTCTCCTGGAATATTTAGAATATTCTGATGTTCTCTGCAATATCCAGTATTGCCAGTCCTGGAAGCCAGCCTCGATGGCTACCCAGCAGCCATTTCACCTGCAGTCTTCCTAGGATTTGGTGTAGTCCTGGAAAACCCACGAATGGTCTGCTTGACTCAAGATAATGTGTATGCAGATGCTGTGGATCTGAAATGACTGCTAAATGCTAAATGCCCTTACTCAAAAGGACCCATTTACAGAGACAGGCATGGTTGCCTCTCCACAGCATGCGCATTTCTTGAACAAGGAGTTATTAGAGTCTCTAAGAATCCATTTCTTCATTTATAAACCGGATATAACAATAGAATCTACTGTTAACCTTGTTCTAAGACACAATGGAGATAACCCAGCAGCATTTAGCACAGTTCCAGGATTAATAAATATTAGCCATCATGCAAGATAATTTCATTAATAGAATTGTAAATTCTAAAATGTCCCATGGGAACTTGTCCCTCTAAAAACAAACACATAGGGAAAAGCTCTAGTGTTTCTGCCTTATGTGACCCTCCTACTGTGGGGAGCAAACCAGACTAGACTGAGTTGCTGGAATTAGGACTTATTCTATGCATCTGCTCTCCCACAATATGGCGCTGGGAGAGAAGTAAACAGCTTCCGCACAGCTGCCTCCAGTTCAACCAATTAACTGTAGGACTTGCTCCTGATTGGAGAGCAGCGTACTCGGCGTGTGGGCAGCCGAGTTAGGATTGGCGGAGGAGGACTATAAAGGAGGAGAGAGACGGCATGCACCGGGAACATCTATGGGGAACACCTGTGCAGCCCCCGAGAAGAGCCGGCCGGCGGTGTGCCGCTCCCCTGCGGAAGTGGGGAATGCGGCCAGGGGGAACTGCCCTTCCACGGAGGTGGAAGGGATAGTAGCCAACCCGGGAAGAACCAGCAGCAAACCCGGGGAGGGCCGAGCAGACGAAAGAACAGCGCAGGGTCCTGTGTCGTTCCTCCACGAAGAGGGGGAGCGACATAATGGTGCCGTGACTCGGATATGAAGCCTAGGCAGGGTTTAGTGTCGTTCCTCCACGAAGAGGGGGAGCGACATAATGGTGCCGTGACTCGGATAGGAAACCTGACTTGGATAGGAAACCTAGGACGGATAAAAAACTTAGGAGGGAAGAAACGGGAAGAACTAGGGAAAATATCGGAGAGAGAAACTAGCAAACAGCCTAGGGAAAATATCGGAGAGAGAGACTAGCAAACAGCCTAGGGAAAAGCCGGACGAAAAAGGAGCCGGAAGAAGCTATTGAAAGCCTAGGCATAGACTCGGATACGGACTACGGGGGGAAGCTGGGAGAAATCTCTAAGGTCGAAAGCGAAAGTGAAAGCTAGAACAAACAGACTCGGATGCGGACTGTGGGGACAGGCCAGGAGAAATGAGGGAGGAGTATTGTTGGAGGAAAGCTTGGGGAAACATACCGGGTAGAGAAAAGTGTTAGGGAAATTGAAGCCGCGGGGGGCAGGCCGAGGCGGATACGAAAGCCACTTTGGGATTCTCAAGTTAGCCCGGGAATGGGGGGCGAAAAGTTGAAACCAGAAGCTGAAACGTGAGCCTGGTTGGGATCCGTCTGATTAGCCCGGGGAGCAAAGGACGGGAAGCCAAACCGTGGGGCGGAGACGTACGCTGGGTTGAATTCGCCAGGCTAGCCCGGGGAACTTAGATTGAATGCTAGTGGTGGACACGTGAGCTACGCTGTGTTACTCGCGGAAGCCGCCGCGTGCAGAGAGCACGGGGCGTGAATAGATAGGGAACGGGGCTGGCGCGAGGCTGTGGTTCAGACGCGAAAGGGTTAAGCGTGGAGACCGCGGAGCGCGCGAAGCCAAGCCGCGCAAAGCCGGGAAGCTGCGCAGATGAGAGAGGCGCGCGGGCTGAAGCGGCGCAGAGCCGGGAACCCGCCGGCGGGGCGAGGTGCCGGAAAGCTGCGGGGATAAGAGAAACAGAAGTTTAGAAGTAAAAGAGAAATAGGAATGTTGGCAGACAGAAGTAAAATGGGAGAAATAGAAATGCCCGGAGATAGAGAAATAGAGAAAAATAAGGCCTCCCCTCAACATGCCAATGAGAAAGCTTGGATTCGGTCTGCCTGATTAAGTGAGGCAATGAGCACCTGGGCGGCTAGCAGCTTGTGCGCCGCAGGTCACCGAAGACAGGCACGAATTAACATCAGTAAGGCTTCCCCACAATACAACCATTAGGAGGCTTGGATTCGGTCTGCCTAATTAAGGCGGTAAGCGCCAGCAAGCAGCTCGACCAGAGTATGAGCTGCAGGTCACCGAAGATAGGCACAAACCAACACTAATAAGTCTCCCCCACAATACGGCAATGAGAAGGCTTGGATTCGGTTTGCCTGATAGGTTTTGTAAACACCTGCAGGCAGTTCTAGCAGAGCAGAGCATGCGCTGCAGGGCACCGAACACAGGCACGCATCAGCGCCTTAAAACCTCCTCACAATGGCGAAGAGAGGACCCGGATTCGGTTTTCCTGATTGATAGGACTTGTAAGAGCCTGTGGCAACTCTAGCAAGTAGAGCAGAGTGTGTGCCGCGGGACACCGAAGACAGGCGCGTATCAACACCAAAAATAAAAAGAAAGGGGGATCTGTGGGGAGCAAACCAGACTAGACTGAGTTGCTGGAATTAGGACTTATTCTATGCATCTGCTCTCCCACAATATGGCGCTGGGAGAGAAGTAAACAGCTTCCGCACAGCTGCCTCCAGTTCAACCAATTAACTGTAGGACTTGCTCCTGATTGGAGAGCAGCGTACTCGGCGTGTGGGCAGCCGAGTTAGGATTGGCGGAGGAGGACTATAAAGGAGGAGAGAGACGGCATGCACCGGGAACATCTATGGGGAACACCTGTGCAGCCCCCGAGAAGAGCCGGCCGGCGGTGTGCCGCTCCCCTGCGGAAGTGGGGAATGCGGCCAGGGGGAACTGCCCTTCCACGGAGGTGGAAGGGATAGTAGCCAACCCGGGAAGAACCAGCAGCAAACCCGGGGAGGGCCGAGCAGACGAAAGAACAGCGCAGGGTCCTGTGTCGTTCCTCCACGAAGAGGGGGAGCGACATCCTACTTCTGTTTCTTTTCACTTATTTAAAGATTTATTTATTTATTTCAAAGGCAGAGTTATGGGGGGGAGGGGGGAAGCAGAGACAGATCTTCCATCTGCTGGTTTACTCCCCAAATGTCCGCACAGCAGAGACTGGGCTGGGCGAAACCAGGAGCCAGGAGCTTTTTCCAGGTCTCCCACTTTGGTGCAAAGGCCCAAGCATCTGGGCCATCCTCCACTGCTTTCCCAGGCACATTAACAGGAATGCTGGACGGGAAGCGGAGCAGCCGGGACATGAACTGGCACCCATATGGAATGTCAGTGTTGCACACAGCAGCTCAACCTGCCATGCCACAATGCTGGCCCCGAGCCTACCTACTTCTGAGTGTCCCCATGGCCACCAGCACCAGCACCAGCACTTTGAGTGCGATTGGTTTTCCATGATGATTTCTTGGAGCTCATTTTTGGTTCTCTGCTTCTCTGATTGCTTGGCCAATGCTGTGCTTGATGGTCCAGTGTGGAGTCAGGTAGAATTAAGAACAGGGTAAAGTATGGCAAACCTTTATCCACAGCCTATCCATGGTGCGAGGAGAGCACAGAGCACAAAATAGCTTCTGCTATTAGCCCTTTTGATGACCACCAGCCCTTGGAGCAAAATCCAAAAGGCCACGTGGGTGACCCAAGGGCAGGCATCAGATCAAGGGATCTCAAGAGGGCCTTGAAAGAGGGCTTATCTCCCCAGCCTCTATGCAGCTTTATAAGCAAAACATGGAATCCATTTTTTAAAGGTTTTCGAAGAAGTTTCCCTAACTTTTCACATAAATTGTTCATGTGAAATGGATCAAAGTTTCATGATTATGAAAGCTCATTTTTACATCAGTTTAAATATTTCTTAAAGAGAATATGCTAGCAAGTTGCAAGCCCATCTATAGCAAATTATGCCATGGATGCCTTTGGTAAGAGGAGCGATGCAGCGATGGAAAGGGGGATTGGCCCACACTAGAATTAAATAAATGTGCCAGAAACAAGAGATTTCTGTGTTTGGATTAGTGACATGGAAAAATGAGAAACATCTGGTATCTGCAGCTATTTTTCTGGTCAGAACCATAGTTTTGAGGTCCTTTGTAGAATCACTGGCTTTGTAATGGCTTATTAAAAACAAATGCCTAAGGTGATGGGAAAGGCAATGTTTTGAACTCAGAATAGCAAGGCCTTTAAAGGAACCATTTCAAAGAACTTTAACTCGACAGTAACTAAGCTTCATGCAGTCTGCTCCGGCTCATTCTTTTGTTCCATTTCAATACACATTTGAAGAGTCAAAAGCTTACAGACCCATTTGGAATTTAACACATTTTGGGAGAGGAGAGAAGGCTTCATATTCTGCATATTCTCAAGTCATATTCTGTGATTCATCACCAATACCTCCCTGCCCCCCAAAAGAAGCTTCTGCGAGAAGGGAACCTACCTGGACCTTGGTCTTTACTTTTGTTACGGTCACAGCTGGGGTGATCCAGTGAGGTTGTTTGAGCTGTCCGTGCTAGTCCTGAGCATCGGCTTGCAGGCGAGTGGGACTGGGAGGAGACCGGTAGGAGTCATTGGAACCCCGCTGCATGCTGGGTCAGCGCTTTCAGATGCCCTCCCTGGAGTTGTAAGTAACCACTTCCTGAGGGAGCACAGGTACTGCAGGCCAGGAAGGGGGCCTGGCGCTGGAATTCTGAGGCCACCCAGTCATTTCACGCCACTGCCCTGCCGTGCCTTTAGTCACCCGCTGTGAGACAGTGGAGAGGAAGAGAAGCAGAGGAGGAGGAAAGCAGGGTGGAAAGGGACGGAGCCCTCATCTGGAGGTGAAGTCAGCGTAGCAGGAATACTCATCAGCTTGGTGCTTCCTCTAGTACTTTAGCGGCGATTCACGCTGTGAGACGCCTGGGCTCACGCAGGCGTAGAGAGGAACGTCCTTGGTCGGCGCTGCTGGCACTCCGTCCCCACGATGCTACAACAGAGCTGGCCTCATGCTGACCTTTGGGCTCTAAATGATGGTAACGACAATGGTCCCTGTTTCCTATCCCTATGCCCGAGTTATTAACTTCAGGGGACTGGACACCTGCACTTCAAGAAACCCAGGCAGATGGCCACTCCCACAACCATCATTCTCAGAAAACTACGCAGATCACAGGTGCGGGTCTGGTTGCCTCTAAGCACGTGACCTGACCCTCAGAGGACAACTAGGGACAGTGGGCAGGAGGAAGAAGACAAGCTTGCTTTCGGAGAGGGGCTCCCGGGGCCTCCTGTAATTGCTATCCTTATCATCCTCTTCTGCCGGAGTTTCATTCACCAACAAAAGCTTCTCTTTCCGTCACCGTTTTCGCAGAGCTGCCAGCGACTGAATGCCTTCTTTAATCTATGCACTGGCTGCCTTTGACTCATTTGCAAGAGCTACGGCAACATGTGCCTCAATTTTTTAGTCCAAGTTCTTGCCCCCAGAGAGAGAATTTCAAAGCAGAGACTTAAACACAACACACAAGTGAGGGCAGGATTTATTTACAGTGAGAGACTCGTAAATACATTCATGTGTATATGTGGGCAACCCCGCAAAGAGAGCCACCATGACAGGGCCAGAGAGTGGCTTATGAGGAGAGAGCCTGGGAGGAGGCCAGAGAAGACCCACCAGGGTCAGAAGCCAAAAGGCAAAGAGCGCCACTCCCACATGTAACAGTCTCCTTTCTGGGGTAGAGGGTGGGTCCCTAACTGCATACGGATGGGGTGGAGTTTAGAGGGGGTTTAGTGTGTGTGAGGCTTTCGGGGAGTTTCATGGTGCTGCCACATTTCCACGTGTGGCCATGATGGTGTCTCTTCTTTCTTGGTCCTAGAGGAGACAAGGTGCATCATGGGAAAGTGGGCGTCCTGGATTGACAGGTAAGGGGTGGGGTTATAATGCAGGGCTAGAGGCAGAAATGATGAAAATAAACCTTCCTGCCTCGTTCCTCTGGGTCACAGGGAGAGCTGGGTTCGCCGGCCCCTCCCACTCTGCCCTGTCCTTGTGGCTTTGAGGAGGGCTCTTCAGTCCCCTTGGCCTCCAGGTGTGGGAGGTCCCTCTCCTCACGGCTCAGCCTAATTCCTTCTTCTGGTTGTGTCCTGGATTGTAGTGGCCTCCCGTCTTCAAAGCACAAAGATTCATGCACAATAAAATACAGGCATCCTTAAGTCTCTCCTGGTAAATGCATTTGTTTCAAGATTAATATGCATTTTATGTGATGAAGGTCCGATGAGACCATGCTGCTTTAACCCAAGGCCAACGTGGCTGATACAGGCTTCTCCTAGACCTAGGAGTGATGCCCCATCCGTCACTCAGAAGGGCTACCACGAGCATTTTTATTCCTCCTGTTTTAGTCCTGAGAGTGGCTTAAATTTGAAGATTCAATTAGTTGTTGATTTTTCATTTAAAACTGCAGCTTCCATTTTCAAGTTAAGATCCAGAGAGCGTCTACAGTAAAAGTCAGAGTGAAAGGAAAAAAGGCTTCTAAGCAATTCTGCTTTATCTACGGGGCCTGAAATGACTTTTACAAAACCAGGCAGGGAAGATAAAGACAGCTTTGTCTGCGTCCCTGCGCACCAGGCCTGGGGGTCTGGCATCCGCTGAGGGCCCACCTGGCTCCGTTTCCTCCGCAGCTGCTGCCTTGCTGAGAGGAGTGGGGGCTCCCATCCAGGGCCACCCTTCCCCCAGTCAGGACTGTCAGAGGGTCTCCCGGGAGCATGCATGGCCCCGTCACGGACTTACTGGCCACCGCCACGCTGTTTCCACTTGCAAGAGATTTTGCACAACTTTAAGCCTCTGGCCACGGAGTGTTTTCTTTGTGAAGCGCTGAGATTTCTTCTTCCCGCTTCATCACAATGGCAGGAATATGGAGCTCGCTCCGGATCGCTTAATGGGATTCAGCTGCGTGAGGACTCATCCGTGTCTGCCTCAGTTCATATGAGCAGATGCCTGGAACCATCTATCTCCTCTCTCTCCCCGCCATGTCCTGTCTCTCCCTCTCCCTCCCCTGTCCTTTCCCGCTCCCTGTACTTCTCCCCCTCTCCCTCCCTTTTTGTCTCAGCCAAGACCAGCGAGAGCTCATGGACAGGAGCTTCATCCTTACATAAGTGAATATTCCCAAATAGGGCCCACGCCACCTTATTTCAGACCGTTCCTAGAGAAAACAGACGCGCACTAGAGACCCTGTGTGCACCGGGCTGCTGGCAGCCAGTGCTGCGACGAGGCCGGAGCAGCACACCCAGCTCCAGCCTGTGGTCAGCCGTGGAGAAGGGCAGGCAGCACAAATGCAGAGCAGAGGAGATGCAGTCCCGAGACCGGGAGAGTGGTCCACAGCAGGAGCATGTGAGAGCAGGGCCCAGGCCCAGGCAGCACAAAGCCAGCTGGGTGCAACAGTGGGGAAAAGTGTTTGTGTCAGTTCCTGCCTCATCCCGGGTGCACACAGTAAGCCCAGGATAGCTGGCAACAGGGAAGTGGGCGGGGAAGCCCAGGGCCCGGGGATCTGGAGCGTCTCTGAGATGTGCTGAGAGGTCCTGACAACAGGGAGAGACGAGAGCTCTTCCTAGGCGCACATGTAAACACAGCGCGTCATGGGGTTGGCAGTGCAGTTAACCACTGACTACACATTCCTGTCTTCGGGTCTGAAGTCTGCTTATCGCATCTCTTCTTTTGAAGTAGAATGCTTTCAAAGGCTTTTTTAGCCAATAGCATTCACCCTACGACCCCTTCTGTGACCACGGTCCCCTTCAGGTCCCCTGGGAAGGAGCCTCACCCTTCGCCCCCATTCGCCCCAATCTTTGATCTTCGCTTTGACCTCAGCGTGCATGTGTGCTCTGGCCCAGCCCTTCACTGACTCCATTTCTATCACCTGCAGCATCTCCCTTGTCTTCTCAGCTCTTCAAGTGCTCTGGAAAGAGGCTCCTCCCAGGAGCAAAGCAGCTATCTGGGCCATCTGGTCTGCCACGTTGTTCAGACGTAGCTTGGAAGACGGTCCCTGTTTATGAGATGTTAAGCAAGTCTCTTCCTCCTCCCGAGCTTCTCCTGCCTAGCCCACTGAAGTGTGGTAAGGATCAATGACACAATGGGGAGAAGAGCATGCATTTGAAAGCGCGATACAAATGGAAGGCATTGTTATCACAGCACAGGGATCCTTGGCTCACATGGGGCGTGGCTGAGCCACCTTCTGTCATCCTCTTGGCTTGCTTGGGAAAGCTCTGTTGAAATATCCGTAATTGCTGTAAGCAGAGGTTTTAGCACATGCTTTGTGTCTGCGGTGGTTATCTGCAAGGCAGTCCTGTCTTCCATGAACCAGTGCTTCTCAGAAGGACTGGAATGGGACACATGTAACTCAGCGGGGCCTGGGGGTTCTGGACAAATGAGATATTTTAGGAGTCATTTTAGCGACTCCAATCCAGAAAGTCACAACAAAAATATACAAAACCCATGACACAAATAGCCAATAGCCCAGCACTGTGGTTCTTACCATTTGAAATTTCCATTCAGCCACATTTCATCTCCAGCAACCAACATCATCAGGGACATCAAATTTAACTGCATAGCTCATAGCTCATAATTGAGCTAAGCTTCAAAATAGATTTGTACATATCGGATATGTGCCAAGACTTATAGCAAATATCCAACCTTGAGTAATACATAGATTCTTGCTTCAGAAATGCACCTACAGATAAACACACACATAAAAAAAAAAAAAAAAACAATGCTAAGGCAATCATTGCTCTCCAAGAGAGTTGGCATATTCCAAGTGCCGTGGGAGGATACAGGATGGAGCAACCAACTTAGCACATAAGATTGAAGAGGAAGAAACATGTAAGCTGGGCTTTCAAAGGTGAACAGAAGTTGGTCACAGAGTGAGAACAGAGCAGTGGTTCAGCACCCGGCCATGGGGGCCAGGCTCCCTGCTGTAAACCAGGCTCTGTAGCTTCCTCACAGGCTAGTCACTTGTGCAGATTGATCTCTGCAATGGCTCTGGTGCACATGGGCCTATGTCACAGGTTATGGTGAGCAGAAATGAGTTAAGTTGTCTAAGGTACGTGTGGTTAAGCATGTAATAAGCAGACGCTCAGTATTATCATCACTGCTCTTCATGAAGTCAATGAGTAAGAAAGGGATTCCTGGAACTCTCGAGACCTGGTCTCTGCATTTAAGAGACTTCCAATAGTATTATATCATTACTAATGCCGGTAAAGGTAGCAGTCACATTCCAGGCACTAGACTCTACTTGTGTGATTTCACCTAGTTCTCCTAACAGTCCTTGTGCCGGCCTGCGGCACAATGAACTGGGTTTTCCTGAAACAGAGAGTGGGAATGCGGGGACAAGGACGCAAAGAATGGAGCCAAGACAAGTCCTGATCAAGGCTCGTTTATTGAACAAATCCAGTAGTATTTAAACATGACCAGTTGTTTACAAGAAGGAGCACAAAAGATTTACATATCAAAAAGGATTTTAAGGTTACAATAAAACACTTAGGTGATAAACGCAGGTTTCAGGTGTGACTGATTATCTATATTATCTCTTGTGAGAGGTTTAGGTTCTTCCTGCCTCTTCCCGGAATCTCCCTAGCCCAATTGTCTGTGCCCGGGAAGTCTCCATTCATATGTTTAAGTGTAAACAAAAGGAGCGACTACCTGTGGCTGCCCACAAGTCCTGTGAAACAAAAAAATTATGCTGAAATGTCAGTAGCACCATAAAGGGCACAAAGTGAGTGACAAGTAGGTGGCACAGAGGGTGACAGAGAACTGCATAAGTGAGGGGATGACAACCCAAGGAAAAACCCAGATATCACAGTGGTGGATTTAAGTCCAACAAAGTCCCAGGGCTGGGTTTTGGAGTATATCTGTATTTGTCACGTTCGTCTTTTGGTGTTTTGGGTTCTATGCGTATTCATTTCATCTAAATTGAGCATGCCCTCTGCACTTGGCTCCATTTCTCGTCATTCATTTCATACTCATTGGAAGTCTGGGACATGTGGACAAAGACCTAGAGCCTGAGTCATGTGGCCGCTCCCATTTGTGGGATGATGCTCTCCTGCCAGGCACTGTGCAAAGCCGGGCAGGCACAGGGTCCCTGTAACACCCTGAGCGAAGTATCATTACCCCCAATGAACAGACAAGGAAACTGAGTCCGAGGGAGTGGAAAGTCTAAGCCTAGGAAGAAGAGCAGGGTCCGAGCAGCCGAGCAGGAAGCAGATGGCACGTGCAGAGACTGGTCTGGCTGGCGGGGAGCAGGCAGGCGGGGCAGTAGGGTGACTTTGGGTGGAAGAGGTGGAATGACCATAAATGCCCGGCTTGGGAACATGGGGCTACAGGAAGCTCATAAATGATAGGTTTCCTTTTCTTCTTTATGGCTTTATGAAAATTCCCTCACCGCCAAGGCCAAGGCTCATCCAAGCTCTAGTGCTTGAACAGAGCTAGGGGAACAGAGCACGTGCCCTTTGCAGAATGCCCTGCTGGGGGCGGTTCAGCCTTCTATCTCTCATGAAACCACAGAGGAGGAGGGCCTTGCAGTCAAAGTTTTCTACTGAATTGTCTTAAAATGTGTATATTGCTTTCAAGAATCTGGTCCCTGATTTCCCTCCCTGGGTTACAATCCTTGACTGTTGGTCTCATATTTAAGTCTTGCACTGCAGTGTCCTCTACATAAAGTCCCTAACTCTTGGTCCAAGGAAGCTCTTCCTATGGCTCCACCTTACCTCTCCACTCTCATCTCTCTGCTCCCACAATGCACCCCCGTCATTCTGATCCAGTGGTTGCTCCCTGAAGACACCAAAAGCCTCCCTCAAATCTTCATAAATGACACACCACCCCCAACCTCCATATTCCTTAGGTCAGATCTGACCTCTACTAAGAATGTGTGGCTTGCCCACGTTAGGCCATGAGCTCCGTGGCTGTGGGGATCCTGCCGTGTTCTCGGTGGATTCCCGTGCATCTGACATACCCCAGCACTTGCTCAGTTCAGCAACGTTTGTCAAGTGAATGAGCGGATGAGTAAGGGAGGGACGAGTCTTCCAATCCCCTGGTCCTCACTCATTGTCAACTCCTGGCCTTTAAGTTGCGAGCGTGTTCACCTCCGAGTCCCCCGGGTCCTAAACCCCTGCCAGCAACTTGATAGTTGATGGCCGGATCTGACATATTCCTCTGCCAATGTGACACAGGCGCACGCACTCAGCACCACCAAAAGCAACCACCAAACTTGTCTTCTCTCACATTTCTGGGGTTCTTCCTCTACCAAAACCCGTTCTCACCCGCCCGAATTCTGTTGCTGCTTCCTGTGAAATGTTCCCAGGACTCCCAGTTCATCCATTTCCCTCTCAAATCTAGCAATGATGTGAGATTGGATTACACGGGAAAAAGAGATGCAGAGGGAAGCCCTGATGGCATCTTGGTTTTATAGCATTTCCTGGTGTGGAGTGGACACGCCTGCCCGGAGTGTAAGTGTGTGTGTGTGATGCATCAACCCACAGCTGACGACTGTCGGGCTCGCCCTCCTGGAATGAGCAGCCTGCAAGAAGCAAGAGCATCCGCCTGCCCATCAGAAAGGGGTGGGCCCTGGATCAGGTGTTACAGCTGTAAGGAAGACTTCTGCCCAGCTGGCCGAACTGGAAGACCAGCCCACAGCCATGCTAATTATTTCTGCGGCGTACTTAGTAACACTTCTGAGCATTCCCTGTGGTCCAATCACTTTGTTAAGCACTTGACACAGATCACCTCAATTATTATTATTACTCCTTGCATCAAGGCAGAAACTGATTATTCCTATTTTACGACTGAGGGAAGTGGGGCACAGGGAAGCTAGGAAGCACAGAAAATCACGCAGTTGGTGGAGGACCAGGATTTGGACCCAAAGACCCCAGTGTCAGACTTGGGCCCAGTGTGGAATCACCCGAAGCAGATAGGCTTTGATTTTGAGATTTTAGAAGGTGGAAGCATCACATCGAGGCAACAGAATTTGGTTTTTGAACATAAGTCTCACAGAATGGGGAAAGCTTGAAGAGTCGTTGGGCCTTAAGGAATATGTATTGGATGAAGAGGAAAGAGGGTTAAAAGTGTTTCCCGCCATGCTGTACTGCTGGCACCTGTCTGAAGTCACCCACGTATTCATCCATCACACGTGCTGGAAGACTGAGGAGCCAGGGCAGCCCCCACTGCGCTGCCTGGGGAGAGTGCTCCCTGGGGTTGTGCAGTGCACACCTGCTCAACTGTACAGGGTGGTCCCAAAAGGCAGACCTCTTTGTACCCATGTATTAATGTAGGGCTTGAGGGAAGGCCTGTTAATGGGGCTTGGGCTGGTGTGGTCTTTGAAAAAATACAGAAATGATAAACTGGCTACCACAGTCCCACAGAGAGCAGATACATGTTCAAGTCCACCCCAGATTCTCCCTGGGCATCCGGTGCCCACATTCCTTCCAATTCCAACATGGCCGTGCCATTTCACTCGTCCCGCTGCATTCTGCAAACATACATCCTCCAAGGCCCCCAAACTGACAAATGCTCCCTCCTCCTTGCTCTCCTCTCCACCCGTCCATCTTTAATACTGCTTCAAGTATTAAAGACCTTCAAGACCTAGACACTACCCACCCCCCATCGTGCATAGATTTATTCAACGAATGTTCGTGCAGGAGGTGAGGCAGGTGCAGAGCCCCACCCTCAAGTTGCTCGCAGTCTAGCGAGGGGATGGAAACAATCAAGCGAGTCCTCTCCAAGAGGTGCTGTCATCCTTTCCCTGTCCCCAGCTGGAGGACTCCTCGTGTTTCAGACGCACTTGTGGTGCGCATCCTTAGCAGCCAAGTAGCAATTTCAAATGCTTAAATCAAAACACAGCAGAGAAACAGGGAAAACATTTTGAACACTACAAACCAGTAGGTTCTGGGTTCTTTTTGTGAGTAAGCAACAAAATGCTAACGTAATGCTCAGTTTTCTGTAGATACTTGGCAAAATCTTGGCATCACATGTTAACTGTTTCCAGGATTCCAGGGATCCAATCAGTGCTAGTGAAAAATTCACAGAAGCAGGAGAACCTTGTATTGGATTCTACCCTGGGAATGCCTCCTTTCATTAAATGGTGTTGGTCATGAAGTGGACAGCTAGAGATAGTGTGAGAATAATTTCATCCCCAAAGACGTAAAGTGGCCAGTTAGCCACAGGGAACACACAGCACGTGAAAGACTTTAGGAAGACTCCTCTCCTATAAATATCAAGTCCGGGCTGGCCATGCCTGCCTCAGTTGGAGAGGTAAAGGCTTATCTTAGTAGACTGTCGACTCCTTCAAAGCAGAAGCTGTGCCTTAGTCATTTCTCTAGCCCAGGAACCTAGATAGGGCTCAATCAATATTTGTAAATATGGTAGCTGTGCTGATAAAAGTAGAAGTCTATGTGGTTGTCTACAGTATTCTGGGTCATTAAGGGTTTGTTTCTGCTTTGCTTGTCTGGAAGGAGCAGGAGAATTGTTTTTGGTCTGTTTTTGAAATACGTCATAATCCAGTAGAGGCCAGGATGCCAGTACTGACCTCGTCTATCTGGATAGCTAAGATAGTGACTCCATTGACCGAGCCGCGTAGTGAGTCAAACAATGATCAGCATCCAAAAACATAGTCGTACACCCAGATTTAGTCCACAGTTATTTGAAGTTTTGCTAAATTTTCACCTTAAGGACTGGTACTGACCATTCTATGCCTCTAGGATCCGCATCTCTCCTTGTCCCATTTGGCATCAGCGTGTGTTTTAACTCGAAATGTAACAGAAATCTGAAAAATCCCCTTCCAGAGCCTGCCTTTGGGGGCTCTGCTGCGTTACTGCACACTTCCGTTGCTTGGCATTCATGAGATGCTCTCTCTGTATTGGTGAGAAGGTTCCAGACAAAATAAACCCATTGCATCTTGACCATATTTGGAACTCACAGGAAAGGGGAATAAAAGGATAAGTTGCTGAAACAGGAAAATGTTATCATTTTATTCCATGTGTTCTTTACCTTCTCCATTTCCTGTAATATCTTCTTGTCATCGTGGAACTCAAATGGATTTTCAAGGAATTTTCATTATGTACTGAATGATGTAAAACATTATCAATAAACCCATTAGAAATTCTCATTCCCAACTCTTACAATGTGACTGGAGAGATTCAGAAAGAAACCGAGACGTTAAGGAGAAGCCAGTGGCTACGGCTCCAGAGTCTGTGTTATGCTTCTTTTTGTCATCATTGTGTTTGCCAAACCCAAACTCATTTGGGTGTTCATTCATTTGCTTAATTTATAGTGTAACCAAAGTGTGTATTAAGCACCAATTGTTTCCCAGGAATGTGTGAAAAAAATATAAAATAGTGACAATCTTTGCTATTTACCTGGGGAGACAATGTGTTCATGACACAGTTGAGCTCTTGTATCATGTGGGAGGAATTATAAAATAATAGATGATATTTACGTATAATTTAATGTGTGCCTAAACTATTCTATGTGTTTTTGATATATTTTTAAAATATTTATTTATTTTCATCTACTTGAAAGGTGGAGACAGAGAGAGAGCAAAAAGAGACAAAACGAGAGAGAGAGAAGATTTTCCACCCACTGGTTTACCTCCCAAACACTCCCAATAGCCAGGGCTAAGCAAAGCAAAAGCAAGGAGCACAGAATTCCATCCAGGCCTCCCCCGTGAGTGAAGGGACCCTAACCCTTGAGCCATCACACATTATTTCCCCCGCTGTAGCAGGAAGCTGGCTAGGAAGCAGAGCAGACAGAACACAAAACCCCACCCTGCTATGGGATGTGTCCCTCCCTAGCGGTGGGTTAACCTGCTGTGCTGTATCATCCCTTCCCATTTTTCCTGCATTAACCCTTGCAACAGTTTTATCAGATAGCCACTAGGATGACCTAACTATACACAGGATGAAACTGGGCATAGGGTAACCAAACAGCAAGTAGTAAACAGCAGAGCCCGAATCTGAGTCCAGGTGGTCTCCAGAGTTCACAGGCTCATGGTTGCCCCCTACCTTTTGTCTGCCCCTATAAAAAAAAATGCCTACATTTTCAGTAGAGTTAAAATAGTGCAGCCTGAGGTCATGTGACGTTTGCTTGCATATTAGCCTTTATGCTACTTTAAATAAAACACCTGACAGGAGCAATGTAGGAGGGAAGGAAGGTTATTTCAGTTTACAGTTTGGAGGGTTGACAGTCCAAGATCACACAGCTGCATTGGTTCAGGCTTCTAGGTAGGCTGGAGTATGTGGAGGGAGGGTCACATGGTGAGCCAGGAAGAAGGGACAGAGACAGGAAGCTTGCTCAGCTCCTATATCCAACTCCCTCATGAGAACTATCTTCAGAGGGCAAAGCCCCCAGTGACCTCGAGACTTCCGACGAGGCCCATGTCCCAGATGTCATAGCTAGAACAAGTCTCTACCATCAGCCCACCAAATATTAGTCTATTAACATCAACCTAGGACTTTGGAGTTTAAATGCCTGAGTTAGGGGAACCTAATTCTGATCCGAGAGCATGTTCTTCAGCAGAACCTTAATGATGACTTAAGGTTTAAGCTACAAAGAGGGTGGAGGTGGGCTTTCTGGGAACTAAGAATTGCAAGGGGGAAAACCTGGGAATTAGAAATTGATATGAAGTAGAAATGGAACAATAGGAGGAATGACTGTCTTGCAAACTGGTGTAAGGAAACCTTCACCTGAGGCCTTGAGCACCAGGCTTAAAGGTTCAAACAGAAAACCATAGGCAGGTGTATAAGCAGGGAATGGGCTGATGCATGTATTCCCATAATTATAGCCCCTGAAGGCAACTTAGAAAGCATCAGCCCCCCTCCCCCTTATAAATCTGTAGGATCTAAGGATCCAGAGGGCTGAAATTCTCTCTGAGTCACTTAACTAGTGGCAGGGCTCCAACAGAGCTTAGCTCTTCTGATCCATCATTTAAAGCCATTTTCAATGTCCCAGGCCACTCTGAAAGATTTATCTAGATAAAGCAATTGGTTCAGCCCAGAAGGTGAGACAAAAATCAGGGGGGTGAGCTGTGATGTAAGACAAAAGGAATGGATTCTAAGCAGGTGTTGGGCCTAATGGTTAGAAGGCCGGTTAGTGTGCCTGCATCCCACATTGAAGTTCCTAGCTCCATTTCCTGATTCTAGCTTCCTGCTGATGTACATCCTGAGAGGTGGCAGTGATGGCACAGCTAATTGGGTGCCTGGCACCACAAGGGAGGCCTGAATTGAGTTCCTGGCTTGCAATTACTTTTTGGTTCAGCTTGACAATTACAGATTTCTGGGAAGTGAGCCAGATGTGAGAACACTTTCCCTCAATACATAATGGATGGATGGATGGATGGACGGACGGACGGACAGATACTGGGTTCACCAATAATTCTCAAACTCCCAAGAAAGAGTTGTGGGAACTTGGATATTGGTAATAAAGTCTAAGGTACCCCCAAGTTGAGACAGCTTATAAATAGGCCAGCTGGGTAACAATGGGCTGCTTGGGCATAGAGATTTTGAGTTTGCATTTAGTACCTGTGAGAGGGAGGTGACTTTATTTTAACTAGTTCTGCGTGGCACCTTCTGTCACATGCTGATCAGATTCTAAGGCCTTTGCGACTTTCCATTAAGCAGCTGCCACCATCATCAGTATGTGGGCAGTCCTTGCCAACACTGAGAGATGGAATCCAACTCAGTTTTGCTTGGGAATCCATTGTCCACTGCCCCAAGTCTCTCCTGCTCTGTTGTCTTCCACCCCCTGTTAGTCCATGCCACTTCACTTCCTTCAGTGGCTGAAGAGAGCAGTGGTAAAAGGGATAGGCTCCCCAGGCAAAGGGGAGGTTCACTCAGGTTCACAACTCTTCCCTTCGGTGACTTGCACAAACTGCTCCAGTCCCTTGGGGCTCAGTCTCCTCTTGCAGAAAATGATATTGTGATCAGTGCTCACCTTCTAGCCATAATATAGCAAATAAGCCAATGCACATAAAGCACATGGAACAGTCCTTACACGCAGCAAGCACTCAGTAAATCACAGCGCCCCTCCTTGTGGCTGCTGTTGTAACCCAAACGCATCATGTTCATCCCGAGCAGTCCCCCTGCTTCTCCAGAGAAGGTATTCTAGGCCCCCCGGCTCCTCACCACGTCCAAGCCCCTTCCCAGGAAACCATAGTTCACCCTCACACATACGCACACACAACCCAGGTTTGAGCATTGGAGGCTGGGGGATGACTCCTTGCTCCATTTCTTTTCACTTGAGAGAGAGATGACAAACAGAACTCCCAACCATTGATTGACTTCCCAGATGCCTGCAGTGGCCAGCACTGGGTCAGGGCCAAAGACAGGAGAAGGGACCTCAGTCTGTGTCTCCCATGTGAGTGGCAGGGACCCGACCACTGAGCCAACACCTGCTACCTCCCAGGATGCACATTAACAGGAACCTGTATTAGAACTGGGAATCAAACCCACACACTCTGGTATGGAACGTAAGTGTCCCAATAGGTGGCTTAACCACAAGGCCAAATGCCATCCTCTTGCTGCTTTGTTAGGCCATCTCACAACCTAGAACTGTGATTAGGCCACCTGAGCTTTCACCCAAGAACTCTCAACCAAGGCAGAGGACCCAGTTCAGCAGTTGTCCCAGCGCAAGCTGCCAGAGTATGTTCTCTGCTTCTGAAGCAGGACTTAGAACAGGTTGGAGGCAAAGACTTGAGAGGCCACTGGACTTCAGTTCAAATCCAGGCAGTTACTCATTATGTGACTTCAGATCAGATCACACTGGGGTCTTAGTTTATTATGAGGATTAAAGGTTATAACCCCCTGAAAGCATAGTACTTGACACATAGTGAGTGCTCACTAAGCTCTGACTCCTGCTATTATTACTGTCATTACTGTTAATCTGACTCCATCACCTTCCAAGGGGTAACAGGTGTGTATCTTTCTATGTCTTTAAGGACTTGACTGTGAAGCCACCCCCAATTATGAGCATCTCCAATGGGCTGAACACATAAAATTTGTTCAACCAAGTTTGAGATCTTGTTTTTTGTTGGGGGTGATGTCCAGCATTTGAAGGCCTCGCAGCTAAAAATGGCAGCCAAACCATAAGGCCATTGTTTTGATTTCCCATCTTGGGTGTTGTCCCCTCAAGCAGGAAGTACCAGTGGCAGGGCCATCAGCCAAGAGTTTAGTCACCTTGGTAAGGCCAGAGGGTTTCAGTGCTGGGGGCCACTAAGGGACTGCAGAAAGAGCTCCTTGAGGAGACTCGGCCACTACTCCAAGGACTCAAATTAATAGGGCAATGGCACTGATTGTCTTATTTTTCCATATTCTTTATAAACTTTTCATAGGCTGTGTCACAGTTTCAGGCTTTTTAATAGCTCTCTGAGGGACACTAGTAAGCTAAGCATGAACATTTATAGCTGTTGGTTTCATTGCAGCCATTTTTTAAAAATTTCATGTATTTATGGGACAGGCAGAGGGATGAGAAAGAGAGAATGAGAGAATGCTCTCATCCACTGGTCCACCCCACAGATACCTGAAATATCCAAGGGCAAAGCCAGGAGCCAGAGACTTAATGCAGGTCTCCCACATGTGTGGTAGGGGTCCAACTGCTGGGAACAGTAGTTGCCATTGACAACTCAAATACTTGGTTCTCTGTCATGTACGAGACTCAGATTGGGTTCCTGGCTCCTGGGTTCAGCGTGTGGGGAGTGAATCAGTGGGTAGGAAAGTCTCTCACACACTTTCTCTCACTCTCTCACTCAGTCTTGATTTTCATTCTTACTATTTTTTAATGAAAAAGTAGCTTAAGTTGACCCCTCTTGAAGTAGCAGTGACTCCACTGAGGTAGCAGTGGCACCCTTGAATCCTTAGGGGGCCCTGTGCAGATGACACCAAATTCATGTCTGTTCCTGCCCTAAAGATGACCTTGAGGGTCCTCCTCACTGATGTTCGCTGCGGTGATGTTCATTTTCCTCCACTGTGCACTTAGCAGACAAAGGCAGGACAAAGGCTGCAGTGAGATGGAAATGATGGAAATGGTTCCCGAGAGTCCAGGGCTGTGTGGGGTAGGATTCTAGCAGGCAACGTATCACTCATATTTTATTTCCTTTTGGATTATGTTCTCTGGCATTATCTGTTTTCCTCTGCCGTTTACTCTCCTAATTTGGTTTTAGGCATTTTGACAGATGAATTTTCATTACATTCTAACAAAACTAGCACAAGGAGAAGTTGAGTTTAAAAAAGGTATTCTGTAGGTCTCTACTTGAATCTGTAATGAAAGTTATATGTTTTGAACAAAAGGAGCAGAAAAACACCCCCTGCTGACAGATCTTCTCCAATCTATAGGAGCAAGACCCCAACATAGGGATCATAGTTCTCTAATTCCCTCTAAGACAGCTTTTAGTGGTTGGCCTGGACTCTCACATAAGAGGAGCTGTAGAGTTCCTGAAGCTTTTGCTATCCTGAGCAGTCCTGAACACATGCTCACATGCGCCACCGTCCATTGCTGTCCTGGTTCTCAGTTGAAAGAACTCTGATGAATCCACACTATGGAGGATGAAATCAAAGAACCAAGAGTAGCTCCAAGACTCTGTGGGAAGACCAGAGAGCCAGATTCAGAACCCACATAGAGAACAGAGGCAACATTCAACATTGGATGCCGCATCAGCAGTGTGGCCCCAGCACCGCTGTCTCTGGGGGCTGTGTGCCAATAGCTGGGACACTGCTGCCGAACAGTAGATGTCACCACCACCCACCTGAGCCCCACACAAGCTAGGCTGCTTTGTGTCCCTCACACTGACGCTCAACTCCCAGTGGAAACACTCTGTTGGTTCCCAACCCATGGCAGGTGATGCCCACAGTCCTGGGAAGGAAACTTAGATGATGGAGAGCCAAATGTGACAAATGCTTTCTTTTCCATCCTTCTCCACCTGCGCCCATTCTACCTTGAGTTAAGTATAAAGCTTCTATGTTTTCCAAAAGAAAGTTTTTAAATCTTACATTATTAACCACATTTGACAGATGGGAAAACCATCTCAACAAGGTGAAGTGACTGTGGAAAGTCATACAAGAAATTTAACCCATCTAGATTTTTGCTCCATGTACAGATTTTCAAAAACCACTTCCTTTTATTGTTACTCTTTTCGTTTCTTTGTTTATTTGTTTACGTTTTTTTAATCAAGGAACCTTTTTTATCTTCTAATAAAACCTTACAAGAAACCTCAGTATCTAATGCCAATAAGAGCGGTGTTGCCTGGATTGAAGAAGGGTAGGCAAAAACAGAGCCCCAATTGCTCAGCCTCACCAGGGCTCATTTCAAACACACGCCTCACTCACCGCTGAGGTTTGAAGCTCCCACTTCTAGCCTCGGAGAGAGGTTGGACCATTCCTGGTTCATTTCCTGTAGCCCTGGGCACAGGGAAAGGAAATATCTGTGAGTTCAGGTAGAGAGTTAACTGTTCGTACCCAATTTCGCATATGAATGTGGTCTAGTGTTCCATAGACTATCACTTCATCAGGATATTAATACCAGGAAATGAGGAACACCCAAAGAGGCTTTGTTAACACTGAATTTCTCTCCTGAACTAAAAATATGGAAAACAATAGGTTTTGAAAAATTAAAAAGGTTTCTTAGCTATAAGGAAGGAGTCTCTGAAAGTGCTGTGACACCCCAAAGAAACAATAGGGTTTCTAGAATTTTCCAAAAAATGTGACCAACTCTGTGATGATTCAAGCTGTATCCCTCATTTTGTCTTTAAATGTCTACTAATACATTTGGCTCTGCTTAGGGGCAGAATGAACTGGGTGCTCCCTGGCCATTTTCCTTACAAGGGTTCTTGTTAAGCTCATAAATCCCCAAAGAAATGCCAACCTCGTCCGGGAAAGGCAAACCTCGAAAGGTCCCTTGCATCTGAAGGGCGTGGCTTGTGCAGCAGCTTTTCTCTGGGAGGCCAGTTTACAGACGGAAAGTCCTGGGCCTGGCTACTCACAGAACCATAACAGCAGGAATTACAGGTCTCTAATTAAAGGAGGCCTATCAAGTTCAATTATGAAAGGCAGTGAGGTGAAGGGAAATTTGCTTTGAGCCTCAGTCTTTTTAGATGCTGGGCGTTCTGTATTTACTCCACAAGGCATGAAGGTGTCTGAGGGGCTGATCTGGCTGCAGCCAGCGGCCAGAGTTCTGGAGAGGGTCCTGGATGGCATCCAGCTGCCCAGGGCCATCTACTCCAGGTAGGCAGCCGGGGCTTGTCACTTGAATCAATGCATCTCCTGATTTATACATGCCTCCAGGTCCCCTGTTGCCTTTGTCCTCAAAGGACGCCTGCTCAGCCAGGAGTCTAGGACCTTCCTCAACAGCATCGTGTTCACACCGACTCACTTCTCACTTTCGATGACTCACTGGTCCGATGTGAGCCTCTGTGGCTGCTCTGTCAGTTCTGAGAACTGATCCCGACAACCAGGGCCAAAGGCAGCCCACTGACCCTTTGTGCCCGTGTGTAAAGAGCAGGCCTTCTGCAAACAGGCAGCTCGCTGAGTCAGGCTTGGCCAGCAGCAGAGGCTGGGTGGCAGCTCCGCCTACCCCAGAGCCTGGGACAAGCTACCCAGCTGCACACCTACTATCGGCATATGTGAGAGGACTTTGGAAACTGAAAAGTGCTGTTGTCAGGGGTATTGTGTTTCAATCAGGAACCCTGGGTTTCACTGCTGGCTGTACCGCAGCAGCCGTGTGACCTGGGCCACCTCATGACCCTATTTGAGGTCCAGTGTCCTCATGTGTAAGGTAGGGATGATAACAAATTAGGTCAGAGTAAAGATTAAGTGAGGCAGTATTTGAAAGTACCTTGGGCCGGCGCTGTGGCTCACTAGGCTAATCTGCCTTGCGGCGCCGGCACACCGGGTTCTAGTCCCGGTCGGGGCACCGGATTCTGTCCTGGTTGCCCCTCTTCCAGGCCAGCTCTCTGCTGTGGCCAGGGAGTGCAGTGGAGGATGGCCCAAGTGCTTGGGCCCTGCACCCCATGGGAGACCAGGAGAAGCACCTGGCTCCTGGCTTCAGATCAGCGCGGTGCGCTGGCCGCAGTGCGCTGGCTGCAGCGGCCATTGGAGGGTGAACCAACGGCAAAGGAAGACCTTTCTTTCTGTCTCTCTCTCTCATTGTCCACTCTGCCTGTCAAAAAAAAAAAAAAAAAAAAAAGATTGAGACAGTATTTGAAAGTATCTTGAATATAATAAGTGCTCAATAAATGTTAGCTATTATACAGTTGTTATGAAAGCATAGGAGAATAGACTTTTTGACATTATTGTCATTTTTATTCTAACATAGATCCTATGTTCCAGCCAAGTTAATTTTCTCCTTCACAGCATGAAAAGATGCACTGGCCAATGTCTGGGCCTTTCCCTACACTGCTTCTCACTGGGAAGCAGCTCACATTTATCTGCTGATAGCTTACGTGTTGTAGCCACCCCCCACCCTGCACCCCCCCACCCTGGTGCTTTCCCAGTCACGTGAATCATGCTACATTGTTAATGAGAACCAGGGTTGTGGCATAGCTGGTAAAGCAGTGCGACACCAGCATACCATTTGGGCACTGGTGCGAGTCTCATCTGCTCCACTTCTGATCCAATACCCTGCTAATGGCCTGGGAAGAGCAGCAGGAAAAATACTTGGGTCCATGCAACCCACGTGGGAGACCTGGATGAAGTTCCTGGCTCTGGCTTGAGCCTGGCTCAACCCTAGCCATTGCAGAAATCTAGGGAGTGAACCAGCAAATGGAAGATACTTCTCCTTCTCCTTCTCCCCCCTTCCCTCCCTCTCTGTAACTCTGACTTTCAAATAAATCTTTTAAAAAAGACTAGTTAATTATGGAAATAAAATCTTATGATGCAATGCTAAATGTTTTAAAAGTACAAAATTGTGGATTCGTGTTCTCAATTTTGCAAAAAAAAATCTTTTAAAGTGTATCCATAAAGACAGTTCATGGTTTGCATGGGCTCAACATGCATACACATTTTAGTTACCATGGGTTCATAGATACCTGTCTCCCAGCAGTGATAGTTCAAATTTACCTTACTTAAGTACATTAATTGAATAATTGCATAAAGTTTTCACTGCTAGCAGTTCAACCCACAAGTCACTACGTGAATGACAGGTGCACATCAGTTGCAATGACCAGTCGTATCACTCCTTTCCAAGCTGTGACTGGTCAGTTCACACACAGACAGCAAAGAGTACAATTGTGTTGCCTCCTTGTCTCCAGTGATAATTCACCTGGCATTTTAAAAAATGGCTCATAGACAGAGGAAATGAGTCAACCATGATGAAAATGAAGCAAAGAAAAATTGGTGGTGATGGAAATGAGCTACCGAAGAATTAACATGACCATGGGAATGTGGATGCATTTGCCCTTCGAGAGAGTCTCCATGAGGAGCCAGAGAAACTTAGTTAAGGTGCAACTGATAGAAGAGGAAAATGATTGTGATGAAAATGTCACTGTGGAAGTGATGCTAGCAAAAAGCCTTACGCTCCAGGACTTCTCAAAGATTGTTCGTCACTCAGAGTGCAAAGGTCAAAGTGTTAGAAGTGGAGTCCAACTCAGAAGGGAGTGGGACAGTTGGCCCAGGCATAGGAAAGATGTTTGCTCCACATTGTAAATTACACAATGAAAAATGGATAAACACTGTTCAAGCTGTGTTTAAGGTTTTTACAAAGAAGTAAGAAACTTTAACTCTCAGTGGTTCTACATTTTAAATTACAGGGTACTAAGTATGAATTTCACTATTTTTTATTCTGTTTATTATAACCAATAACAAGAGAGCCTTTAACATGTGTTGACCCATAATTTCGAAAGTCATGGAACAACTGAATTTTACCTACTGATTATTAAGATCACTTTGCCTGCCTCCAGCTCACGTGGTTTTACAGCTACGCACTCTTATATGACGTGTCTGTGCCTTTATCTCCATAGGAATAAATGACTAACTGAAAATCCACCCCCAAAATACAGGAATGTTAGAATGGCAGCTGATTTCATTTTGCTCCCCTGAGAATTTCATATTTTCAAATGCTTAGCAGTTAGCACGTATTACTTTAATGACCAGAGAAGAGATTGTTCTTTACAAAAAAAAAAAAAAGTCAAGTTCAGCTCAAGATGTCAGTTGAAGATGCTTTGACCGGCTCTCTCACTCTTGGCTCAGGGCCCTCAACCCAAACATGATGAGGACACCTTGTTGTTGATCTGTGGCTTACATGGACCCTTGGGTGGTCTGTGATATTTGAACTCAGCTAGGTTAAAATGACTTGTGAATCAGGTTATTTTATGTCATGTATTGTTCCTCCCATCTCTTGGAGCCCTCTCCAGTGTTTTGTCTATGAAGGAATTTCAAAATATTTATGGAAAAAATAGAACTAATGGAAAACTTTATTTTGGTGCATAAAATTTTTAGAAAATCCATCTAGAGTTTTTTTTGGTTTTTTTTGTGTGTGTGTTTTTTTGTTTTTTTTTGTTTATTTTTTTGTGTGTGTGTTTTTTTTTTTTTTTTTTTTTGACAAGCAAAGTTAGACAGTGAGAGAGAGAGAGACAGAGAGAAAGGTCTTCCTTCCATTGGTTCAGCCCCCAAATGGCCACCACAGCTAGTGCGCTGCGCCGATCCGAAGCCAGGAGCCAGGTGCTTCCTCCTGGTCTCCCATGTGGGTGCAGGGCCCAAGGACTTGGGCCATCCTCCACTGCACTCCCGGGCCATAGCAGAGAGCTGGCCTGGAAGAGGAGCAACAGGGATGGAATCCGGCACCCCGACCAGGACTAGAACCCAGAGTACCGGCGCCGCAGGCGGAGGATTAGCCTAGTGAGCTGTGGCGCCGGCCCAGAGTTTTTTTTCATAATATAGATTTTTTTCATGAATTGCTTTGAAAGCCACTCAAATCTGATAGGTTCTCAGTAAATGTCCTCACCTGTCTCTCAAAAACTTACCAGCAATTCATGGAGAAAATTACCCAGAGTGCCAAGGAACACATTTGATGACATCAGAATACATCTTAAGAAACTTCACGTAACTTCATTTGATGGCTAGTTTAATTTCTGACATAATTATTGGATATCTGGAGGCCCCTATATCATGGTGGCTACAATTTTTGGTTTCCATAGAAATAATAAATCAGCCTCAGAATATTTGTATGTTTCCTTGGATTAGAACCAATGAGATTAATTTTTTAAAGATTTATTTTATTTATTTAAAAGGCAGGGGGGCGTCTTCTATCCGCTGGTTCACTCCTCAAATGTCCTTGATGTCAGAGCTAGGGTTTTTTTTTTTTAAAACAAACAGAAAAACCAGGAGCCTAGAACTCCATCTGGGCTTCCCATGTGAATGGCAGGGGCCCAAGCACTTGGGCCATCGTCCATTGCTTTCCCAGACATATTAGCAGGAAGCTGGACTGGAAACAGAGCAGCCAGGACTTGGACAGGTGCTCATGTGGGATGCCAGTGTCACAGGCTGTGATGTCACAACACTGGCCCCAAGGTTAAATTTTTTATGGACATATGGACATATGAAAACAAAGTCATCATTATAGAAGCCACAGTTTCAATTTCTTAGATGTTCATGTAGAATTAATATCTAAAAATGATTTTATAAAAAGCATATGCCTTTTGTAAAAAATATATGAAGTGCCATAAAGGACAAAAATCAATGTGTTCCTCCTGATAGGAGTGCCTGATGTTGTGAAAAGCGTTCATTATTCTACTCAGCACAGGCTCGGATAGGGAACAAAAGGATGCAGGCAGTGACGGCAGGTGCACAGTGCTGGCTTCCCCCAGGTTGGTACGCAATGCATTCTGTAGTTTTTACTTAAAACAGCCTCAGGTTTTTCATGGCAGTGTCTTGCCTGTGTCCCCACACCTCCACTTGCAGAGGAAGGTCTTTGAACTGAGGGAGCTCAGGTGAGTGGCTCTCCCACACAAACAGCTTTGAATTCTCCCTTCTGACAAGGAAAAGGTGCTGGGGCCTCTGACCCAGGCAAAGAAGGGCTCTGGCTTCCTTGATAGATGTCCTCACTCAGCTTGTCCTGAAGAAGGGGAAACAAAGGCAAGTGCACTCAAATTGCAGGTTTTATGGAGAACGTGCAGCTGCCCTGGCCCAGCCTTTTCAGCAAACATCTCCCTCCTTGCCAGCTTTACTAAATGACCACTGGCAAAGGAATGACTGTTTGCAGAATTAAATGTCAGCACCAGCCGACATGTGAAGGGCACTTCCAACACTACTCAGAGTTTCTTCATTCTGCACATTTTCATGAACTTTTTAAGAGATTTATTTGAGAATCAGAGTTACAGAGAGAGAAAAGGAGAGACACAGAGAGAGGTCTTCTGTCCATCAGTTGGTTCATTTCCCAAATAGCCATAATGGCTGGAGCTGGGCCAATCCAAAGCCGGGAGCCCAGAGTTGCATCTCCACATGGGTACGTGGGCCCATGGACTTGGGCCATCTTCCACTGTTTTCCCAGGAAGATTGGCAGAGAGCTGGATGAGAAGTGGAGTAGCTGGGACTCAAACTGGTGTCCTAAGGGGATGCCAGTGCTGTAGGCTGAGGCTTAATCTACCATGCCACAGCACTGGCCCCTTTCATGAACTTTCAAAGACACTTTATAAACATGGATTTCAGCCGGCACTGCGGCTCACTAGGCTAATCCTCCGCCTTGCGGCACCGGCACACCGGGTTCTAGTCCCGGTTGGGGCGCTGGATTCTGTCCCGGTTGCCCCTCTTCCAGGCCAGCTCTCTGCTGTGGCCTGGGAGTGCAGTGGAGGATGGCCCAAGTGTGCTTGGGCCCTGCACCCCATGGGAGACCAGGAGAAGTACCTGGCTCCTGCCATCGGATCAGCGCGATGCGCCGGCTGCATCGTGCCGGCCACAGTGGCCATTGGAGGGTGAACCAACAGTAAAGGAAGACCTTTCTCTATGTCTCTCTCACTGTCCACTCTACCTGTAAAAAAAAAACCATGGATTTCAATTTTTGAGCCCAAATAAACTTAACTTTTAAGTAGATTTTCCATGAACTTTGGGGAATACCCTACTGCATTTGTCCCTGTGCCTTTGAATGAGCTGGGGAAAATGCAGTGAACACACGAATGTGCCAGACGGGGGTGAGCTCATGCTTCCTAACTGCAAATCCAGTTGTTTTGATTCTGTTAGCCCTGCTGGATGGAGCTCACCAGCTTCATTCCTGATGACAGCAATGGAGGGAAAACCGGACTCCCCCTCCAGATACCCAAACACTGCTTTGACGTTTTAGGTGTGAAATCCAAGATGGCAAATTCAAATATGTCTGCCATGTGCTTAGGAAAGCCCCTCTTCCTCTACGAAACTTTTATTCCTCTTTCTGAAGAATCCTCATCTGCTCTGAACCAAATATAGGGTCAAGTGGCTTGGCAAATACAGGTGTATCTTGGGGATGTGTGCAGTTGGGAATTCTGGAGTGAATTATAGATGGAATCTACACAAATTCAGGACATTTTCTTTTTTTTTCCTTTTTTTATTTAGTAAATATAAATTTCCGAAGTACACTTTATGGATTACAATGGCTTCCCCCCAAATTTCCCTCCCACTCGCACCCCTCCCATCTCCCGCTCCCTCTCCCATTCCATTCACATCAAGATTCATTTCCAATTATCTTTATATACAGAAGATCGATTTAGTATATATTAAGTAAAGATTTCATCAGTTTGCACCCACACAGAAACACAAAGTGTAAAGTACTGTTTCAGTACTAGTTATAGCATTACTTCACATTGGACAACACACTAAGGACAGATCCCACATGAGAAGTAAGTACACAGTGACTCCTGTTGTTGACTTAACAATTTGACACTCTTGTTTATGGCGTCAGTAATCTCCCTAGGCTCTAGTCATGAGTTGCCAAGGCTATGGAAGCCTTTTGAGTTCACTGACTTCAATCTTATTCCAACAGGGTCATAGTCAAAGTGGAAGTTCTCTCCTCCCTTCAGAGAAAGGTACCTCCTTCTTTAATGGCCCTGTTCTTTCCACTGGGATCTCACTTCCAGAGATCTTTCATTTAGGTTTTTTTTTTTTTTTTTTTTTTTTTTTTTTTCCAGAGTGTCTTGGCTTTCCATGCCTAAAATACTCTCATGGGCTCTTCAGCCATATCCAAATGCCTTAAGGGCTGATTCTGAGGCCAGAGTGCTAGTTAGGACATCTGCCATTCTATGAGTCTGCTGTGTATCCCGCTTCCCATGATGGATCGTTCTCTCCTTTTTGATTCTATCAGTTAGTATTAGCAGACATTAGTCTTGTTTGTGTGATCCTTTGACTCTTAGACCTATCAGTGTGATCAATTGTGAACTGAAGTTGATCACTTGGACTAGTGAGATGGCACTGGTACATGCCACCTTGATGGGATTGTATTGGAATCCCCTGGCACATTTCTAACTCCACCATTTGAGGCAAGTCCGATTGAGCATGTCCCAAATTGTACATCTCCTCCCTGTCTTATTCCCACTCTTATATTTAACAGGGATCACTTTTCAGTTAAAATTTAAACACCTAAGAATAATTGTGTATTAATTACAGAGTTCAACCAATAGTACTAGAACAAAAAAAAAAAAAAAACTAAAATGGATAAAGTATTACATTGTACATCAACAGTCAGGACAAGAGCTGATCAATTCTTATACCTCATCTAGCAACTTACTAAGAACAATAAATGGGCTGGCACCGCTGCTCAATAGGCTAATCCTCTGCCTGCAGTGCCGGCACCCCGGGTTCTAGTCCCGGTCGGGGCACTGGATTCTGTCCCAGTCGCCCCCTTCCAGTCCAGCTCTCTGCTGTGGCCCAGGAGGGCAGTGGAGGAAGGCCCAAGTGCTTGGGCCCCTGCACCCGCATGGGAGACCAGGAGAAGCACCTGGCTCCTGGCTTCAGATAGCGAGGTGCACTGGCCGCATCGTGCTTGCTGCAGTGGCCATTGGAGGGTGAACCAACAGTAAAGGAAGACCTTTCTCTCTGTCTCTCTCTCTAACTGTCCACTCCACCTGTCAAAATAAATAAATGAATAAATAAATACATGTTCCTCTTCCAGCCCAGAAATCAACTTCCCATTGGGCATGGAAATAGGACATCGAGTGGGAAGGGTCCCAACATTTGCAGGTGAGAGGACTTTGATCAGAGCTGTTAAATAAGAGGACAGTTGGTTGCTGTGAAGTTTTAGCTCTTCCTCTGGAGATGGTCCTGGCAGAAGAATTACTAGAACTTGTATGGAAGGGAAATACAGACCTGACTGATGCACTGTTGGGATAATCTCGGGTAACCCAGTTTCCTCTGAAGGAGCAGGCAGTTAGGAAGCATGCTAGAGACCCAGATGGGCAGCTTGTGTTTCCCGTCCCCATCCGTCTAAGGAGTCCACAGGACCAGTGAGCCAACGGCCTTGGAATGGGAAGGCGAGGCAGATGCTGATGCAGTGTGATGTTGGAGTCTCTGAAAGACCCACCTTGACAAAGCTAGACCCCTCGCCTCGCTGTAAGACCTGGAATGCCCTCCTTGTCGAGTGCCAGTGTGTGGCTCAGGCGTTAGGGCCTGAAGACCCCCTTGAACTCCAGGCTGTGCACTGGAAACTCAATGCATGGTGTCATTAGCTCCTGTTTCTTGCCTTGTTACCAAGCACTTTCATTTCCCCCTAACAGAACTGGGGAGTAGTCCACTCTGGGACCACGGAACATGGTACTGGTGATCTTTGGTTGCATTGGAAAGGATGAGAACAAAACCTGCTTCCAAGGCAGGCACGGATGAAATTGTGAAAGTGTCTTGGACCATGTGGAGGCTCATCTCCTGATTAACAGGTCAAAAAGAAAACATATTTAGAGAGGAGAGGATAGGATGTACCGTTACCATGCCAAATCCAGCTACATTTTTTTTTGACAGGCAGAGTTAGAGAGAGAGAGACAGAGAGAAAGGCTTTCCTTTTCCGTTGGTTCACCCCCCAAATGGCCGCCAAAGCCAGCAGGCTGCGCTGGTCCGAAGCCAGGAATCAGGCGCTTCCTCCTGGTCTCCTATGTGGGTGCAGGGCCCAAGCACTTGGGCCATCCTCCACTGCCCTCCCGGTCCACAGCAGAGAGCTGGACTGGAAGAGGAGCAACCGGGACAGAATCCGGCGCGCCAACCGGGACTAGAACCCGGTGTGCCGGCGCCACAGGTGGAGGATTAGCCAAGTGAGCCATGGTGTGGACCCAGCTACATCTGCCAACACCTACATGGCAAGAGGAAGCCCTCTGTCCCATGGGAAAAGCGATACATAAGGGTGAATTGAATTGAAAATAACACTGGAGATCAGCCGAAGCCTACACAATGGAAATTCTTAACTTTTCTGTATGCTTGTAGATTATGGCTCGTTAACAGCTTCCAATACGCAGCAGCTTACCTTTCTTAACAGTCTTAGGCAATAGCAAGGCTTCTCCATTCTGATTTTACCTTACTCCTACATTTTTGCTTATAATTAATGATAATCCAGGGTGAAGGGACTGTAACTTCCACAGCTTCAATTTACAGTCCCTTGTTTTTAGGGAATATGCAGGGTTTCATATATTTGGTTCCTGCTTGTGGGGAAATGTTTCCTTTCTGCTGCTGTTGAAATCTTAGCCGCCTGCTGTTTGCTGTCGCTGTGGAACAGTATAAATCCTGTTGCTTTCAGAAGCTAACGCCGCAGCTGATGTCCCTCTCTAGCCCTTCTGATTAAAAAGCCGCAGCAGCAAGAGGTAAGGCCTGGGACGGAGCGCTGCCCATTCTTTTTGTGTCTTATTTTGTCCCAGTAATATTCAACCCAGACTTCATAGCAGAACAAACTATGCAGGTTTCTGGAATTTCCAGGGAGGAAGCTTGTGTGTGTGTGTGTGTGCGTGTGCACGCGCACATGTGTTAGATTCCACAGTCAATCTGATGCCTACCCAGATGCTATTTTACTGACTTTGAAGAATATTTGCAAAGAGGGTACGTGTGAGGTCAGGAGGTGTGTTAAACTCCATTGTAAGTGGATACTAACTGTGCAAGGCCCTATCAGATTATCAGAAGGAATATTCTCAATGTACACCTTTCTCTGCCTGATTGTTTCTCCATAGCTTAGGAGACAATTAGAAGATGTGTGTTCCTTCCGAAGTGTCGTAGCAATGACTTTCAAAGCCCTGCTTTATCCAGGGGTGGGATTGTTTTGTATCTGAGGGTGGTAGCCTGAGCTGTAGCAGAACCCAGTGACAGTTTTGCAAGCTGTGACCACTGCTTGCCCTATGGGCACCTTGGTGGGTGAGAGTCGCCCTGAGCAGAGCCTCCCTGCTCATGGGACCAGAAAGGGCAAAGGTGGCACAGAGGCCCGAGAGAAATGTCTCCTTCCCTACAAGGGAATGCGGAGAAGCAAGGCAGTGCTGAGCTCACCGGAGGTGGACAGAGCCCTGCCTGGCTCCAAGGGCTCCTCAGATTTGCTGCTCTGGTGGCGAGTGATAACACGGCACCAACGCCTCCCTGCTTGGGAAACGTTGCAGAGCTTGAAGTAACACACGTCGATGTCATAAATATTCATTTTACCCACATGCATGCTTATAAGAGCCGGAATGCCATGCGTAAAAGAAGGTAGTTTTTCATGAAGCAGTGTCACCGGGAGTGTACGTAGTCATCCGTGTATTTATCCTGCCATGTGATCAGTACAGCAATGAGCGAATGTAGGAGCTGGGAGGTAAATCAGACATGCATCCCACTGTAGAAAGCTTCTCTTAGGTTTATAAAGATAAAAACTATGCATTCGTGACTAGAAGATGGGGCAACATATGGTACATGCACCTATACAATTAAAATATTTCCTGTTTCAGAATGGGAGACTGACTGAAAGCATCAGGAGAGGCTTCCTGGAGGAGATAGCATCTACTCTGATGACTCAGTTGGGTTTGGACAATACTGATCTCGGAAAGGGGAGACTTCCTAGGCGAAAGGAGCTGGGGCCGGCGCTGTGGCTCAATAGGCTAATCCTCCACCTGTGGCACCGGGACCCAGGGTTCTAGTCCCCATCAGGGAGCCAGATTTTGTCCTGGTTGCCCCTCTTCCAGTCCAGCTCTCTGCTGTGGACCAGGAGTGCAGTGGAGGATGGCCCAAGTGCTTGGGTCCTGCACCCACATGGGAGACGAAGAGAAGCGCCTGGCTCCTGGCTTCAGATCAGCGCGGTGCGCCGGCTGCAGCGGCCATTGGCGGGTGAACCAACGGAAAAGGAAGACCTTTCTCTCTGTCTCTCTCTCTCACTGTCCACTCTGCCTGTCCAAAAAAAAAAAAAAAAAAAGGAGCTGGGCTGAGCAGAGGCAGGAGGGAGGAGACTTTGGCTGCAACATGCGAGGTGCCCAATGGAAAGGCAGCTCTGCCACCTGACACGGGGCCGCCCTGATGATCACTCAACCTCCCTGGCCCCAGTTGGGGATAATAGTGCCTGCTTGCTAGAGCTGTAGGAGGAGCCACTGAGCTAATCCATGTAGAACATTCCTTGATTCTCTGAACCTTCCATCTGAGTTACTGATGAGAGAGGTATGGAAACTCCAAGACCAGGTGGTCTCTATTTCACTCTGATTCTAAGGACATAGTATTTGGGGCCATTGAGAACTCGGGGAGGGGGGAACCTGAGAGTGGAAGCCAGCTCTCCAATGCTGCTGTGCCTTTAAACCTGGGGACAGTTTGGAGAATGGTGTGGAGAGAGACAGAGGCCTGGAAGCCAAGACACCTCTGAAAACGCAGGGCTGCCCCCAGCCCTCCGGCCCACCCTCTGCTTAGCATGGACTTGGAAGGAGAGGGAGAAGCCATTTCGTGCCATCTTTGCTTTATCTCCAGTGGAAAATTCCCCTGTTCTGAATTGCCTTCACCTCTCCTGCCTTCTTTGAGAACAAAAGGATTAGAAGAGAGGGCGAGAGGAAAACCTGACTTTGCTGCAGAGAGGAGAAAGCCACAAATAAATTAAAAAACACCAGGAATCAGCATTATAATCCACAGTCACGACACTGAGGGTGGTCCCCAAGCCTTGGCCCCTCGCCTCCCCGGGTCCTCCTGATTCACCCTCCTGAGACAGCCACCTGCTTCGGCTGTGGCTCTCCTTTTTGCTTCAGGCTTGGTGGTTGGGTTCTGCATTATAACCAAGTTTCCTGGGAAAATTCTCTTTGTTGTATGCTGGTACCCTGAAGGTTTCCTGGGTCTGGGGAGCCGCTGGGGTCTCCCTCCCAGCGCCCTCCTGCCAGCCCCATGCTCCTGATTTTCTAGCATAATAGAGGTATCAGAAGACTCCCAGTCTCAAAGCGAAAACCTCTGCCCTTTAGGAATTCAAGGGGACATTGTTCTAAATTTTAAAAAATTATAGCACTCTCACTTTTTCTTTGAAAAAAAATTTCAACATGCAGACAGGTCGGTTCCTTCCTGAAGCCTGTCTTTGACTTGCCAAAGGAAATGAGTTCATTGAACACAGGTGCAGTTATTACAGTGGACAGCAAAGGGAGGCTTGTTTCAGAGACATATTTCAGAAGAGCACCAGTAATTGGGACATAATTTATTTATCAACAGGAATCCAGAATACTCTGACCATTGATTTTGGAAATCAGTTTGTCTCATGCAGAGGGCTTTGGCCAAGGTGAGAAAGACTAGGAACGGATTTGGAATTACAATTACCAACAGAAAGTTTCCCGGTGGATAATTAACATGCACTGGCACTTGGCCACCAACATCTGGGTCTTCCTTCGAGGTTCCTAACACATCACTTTGTGTAAGAACTTATTCATAACATCATAGAGACTCCCCACAGTGAAATTGGCTTCCATGATAAGCCTTTATTTTTCTGCAATCTAGAGTTTAAGGCAAGGGTTTCATCGACCACATCTAAGTGCAGAATTTCTTTTTGGCTTATTCAAAACATTTGACTTTGCCTGACAATAGGAAGAAACATTGTTTTTAAAAGGACAGACCTTAATTATGTAGGCAGGTCGCCTTTCTCTGAACCATCAAACCCTGGCCATTGCCAAAGGCAGGGAGCCAGATGAAGTGGAACCATGGTTAGAAGCCGGGTAGGGGTGTCAAGGGCTTGCAGCAAGCAGCGGTTGCCAGTAGCCTGGGTTAGCGCTTTGCATATTATTTTAATGACCTATTAGCACTTGGCTTTGAAGTGAAAATTGAAGGAGTACCAGAGGCTATGTGGGCTACAGTTTTTAGAGCTGAAGAGTAAGGTGCATTTTTCATGCTTGCTTTCCTAAGCAGCCTGGTGCCCAGATGTTGACTTGAAAACTTCCTCTCCTAGCCCAGGAGTTTCTCCTGGCCTTTCCTGGGCACACCCTCCCCAATATCAGGGCGCTCTGGGCAGACCTGAAGTCCAGCTTTTAAAGACTGCCACAGGGTTGGGTGGATGGCAATCTGCCATTCCCCAAGGGACAGCCTGCTCACTTGCACCCCTAGATCTAAGCTTACTTATGTCCCCCAAGGCCACCTCTCTGGGACACCTCTCTGAGGAGGACTTTACTGGGCTTAGTGTGTCTTTCAGGACAGAAGACATGGGGCTCCAGCGGGAGGTCGCTTACTTTCCTGCACTTTCTTGGCCAGAGAAGACCTTGGCAGGAGGAAATGGTTGTACATTAAACCTGCTTTGCCCTGGTTCCCTTGCTTGTCCAGTGGTTACCATAGAGTTTGTGTCAAAACTTCTCCCTTCTGTCATTTGAAAAAGAACCTGGGAATCCATTCTGTTTACGGATTTGCATATTTCCAGAAATGTAGAGAGAGGCTCAAGAGCTGCCTCCCAGCTTGGCTGCTGCCTAATGAAAACCCAACTTTACACCTGTATTATTCATGAGACTGGAGGAAAGCCTGGAGACCCTGGGGATGTTATGAAGCCATCATCCATCCATAGAAGGCAAAGGTTGAGGTCCTGTATCTACCAATATGCAGATAAACATCCGTTTGGGCTTGGGCTTGACAGCATAGGGTAGTTGTACTAGTCTCTGTCATAGCTTAGCTGTTTCATTCATTTGATCATTTGCTTCGCCATTAATGGCCACTGATTTGAATTTTTAATTTTTGCTGCATGCACCACTCCTGTGCTTCCTCTGGATTAGATGGTAAACACCAGGAGACGGATCATTTTGTCAGGCCCCATAATGCTGAAAGTACCAAAATCAGCATCCTGAGCCGAGGGCTGGATTCCCTGCTACTCACAAATGCCTTCCACAGCATCCAGCTAGCCACTTCCCTGCGTGTTCTTCTAAATAGAAATTCCCAGAGGGTAGATTGGTCTCTGCCAATCACTCCTTAATGTGAATTACTTCCATTAGACAGCCAGATGCTCCAAAAACTAGAACTGACTAAGGAAAATGGAAGCACTTTCGATCCTGTGCAACCCTAGCCTACTGAGGAAAGACTTTGGGGCCCCCAGGCTCTTTGTGTGTGCATGGGGGGGTATGGGTGTGGTTATATGCAGGTATACGTGTGTGTGCATGTGTGCCAAACCCAGGAGAGGAAAGCATTGAAAAGAGATTTCTCACTGCTCCCTGTGACTTCCATCTGTGGCCAGATGCATGTAGAATTACATTGCTGTGTGTGAAGGCATGATTTGGAGCAAGGATAGGCAAGCTCTGTGCAGTCACGGTTTTTTTTTATACAGCACACGGGCTAAGCGGAGTCTTTGCATTTTAAAATGGTTGGGAAAACATGAAGAGAAGCATGCTGCTTTATGACACATGGAAATTATATGAAATTCGAATTTCAGTGTCTATAACTACGGGCTTGTTGGAAGGCAGCTGTGCTGATTCACTGATGTATTGTCTATGGCTGCTTTTATGCAGGGATGGCGTAGTTAAGTGGTTTCAACAAGCCCACATGGCCTTTAAACTCTACATTATTTACTACTTCCTCCTTTATGAGAGAAGTCTGTCAAACCCTGATTTAAAACAAAGGTTTTTTTGCTGGTTTCATTTTAACTTTAATACCTTTGAGTGAACAGCTTTTTAACATTCATAAAAGGAGCAAGCAGTGTTTCTTCCATTTCAAAAAAAAAAAAGTGTACGGAGATAGTTACAGGGATGTCCATTCCAATACAAAAATGAAATTTCCTGCCTAACCACAGGGTCTTAGTTAGAGTGTGGTACATCTCTACATTGATTGATATAGAATCATATATTGGTGCTGCAGTCTGAGTGTTTGTGTCCCCTCTAGAAAATCCCTTTGGAGATATCCTAACACCCACGGTAATGGAATTAGGAGGCAGGATTTTGGAGAAGTGGTGGGATCGCATGAATGGAATTAATGTTCTTATAAAAGAGACCCCTGAGAGCGAGCTCACTCTTCTATAGGGTGAAGACATAGCAAGAAGGCACCATCTATAGCCCTCTCCAGACCAAATCTGCTAGCACTTGATCTTGGACATCCTGGCCTCCAGAACCATAATAAATTTATGTGGTTTACAGGCCACCCAGGCGTCAGCATTTTGTTATCTCAGTCCTGAGAGAGAAGTGGCATGGACCTGTTCCCAGTATTAACCCTTTGAGCAGCATGAATCTGTGAGCCACGTTCCAATCAAAGAATCCATACCAGAATTTAGATGCGCTCTGTGCGAACGGTGGGGTCTCAAGTGTCTATTTTCTTCTTTTTGTTTCTCTGTATTTCTAAGTGGTCTCCAGTGAGTACATATTACTCTCATGAAAAGGAGAAATATATCAAGAAAAACATTTTCTTCTGAGTAGGAATGGATAGAAAGATAAGACAAAATGATAAAGCATTTAGGTGTAGCTTCCTTCCCTTGGGTAACAAAGTTGCACCAAGAGGTAGTGGAGCCATGGCCTTGGCCTTAAACTTCTCCCTGGGTGTCAGAAACCAAGTCTGCCAGTCACTAGCTATGCAATCGGGAGGGAAAACTACTTGTCATAACTGAGTCTCGGGTTTTCGAAGTTCTCAAATAAGGAAAATGACATCTCTTAGGGTTTTTTCAAGCATTCATTAAGATAATGCATACAAAACAACTTACACAGTGAGACATCTAAACATTAAAAGCTATCAATTTCTCACATATCTTAGGGAGAAAATATGCTATAAAGATGGCCTGCCTTCTACAGGTGATTTCTCCTATAAAAAAGAAAAGTCCCTGAAATAAACTCTATGCGGTGAGGATCGGGGAAGGCCAGTGAATGAGTAACAGGGCAGCAAAGGGGCAGAAACAGCATCTATCCTGAGGGCACTGGAGCCGTTTAGAAAAGGCATCGGCCTTGCCATTGAGTCTGGAAGCTTCCGTTACTGCTCACTGAGCCAGGGAAGAGAGAGTAGGCAAGGGAAGGATGTGTGTATGTGTAGGGCGGTGCGCGTCTGGCAGGAGAATTGCTCCTATAACTCACAGTAAGTAGTCGCACACGGTGAAAAGCAGCAGGGATCCCTGGGTGCACATTGCGCTGGAGTACAATCGATCAAGACATTGAGCCATCACCACGTATCTAATGCTCTTTTCCCAGTTCAAGTAATTCCCAAGGAATGCTTGCACACGCAGGGTCAGAAAGGAGAAAATGATTACTCCAAGTGTTGGGGCAGCTGTTTAGCCTGATAGCTATGATGCCGATTAAGACACCCACATCCCACTTTGGGGTGCCTCAATTCCATTCCCAACTGCAGCTCCCAATTCCAGCTCCTTGCCAATGCACACGCTGGGAAACAGTAGTGATGGCATAAGCAGTGAGTCTCTACCATCCACGTGGGAAACCTGGGTTGAGTTCCTGGCTCCCAGCTTTGGCTCAGCCCCGTCCCAGCCATTGTGGGCATCTGGGGAGGGAACCAACAGATTGGAGCTCCTTCTGTCTCTCTGTTTCTTTTTCTGTCTCTCCAACTCTCAACACATACATACATACATACATACACACACACACACACACACACATGTTAAAATAAGCTAAAATATTATTGGGCCGGGAATCAAAAGAATCACCAAAAGAATGTTCTAATGACGAGTTAGAGAAGGAGATCCTAAGAGCATGACACGGCGGGAAGAGGAAGGGAAGGTTCCATGGTCCACTGTATTGCTGCAGACAGACACCCTGGAGTGTCCCTTGGATATGACAATGCCCAGGGGAAGTTTTGCACTGTGCTATATCCTTGTCCATCTTATTTCCAGGAAGTACCGCTCTGAGAGTTCTCTTTCCACCCTGATGCTCTTCCAGGCTCTTTCCCTACCTACTCCCAGCCTCTAAACCACTGCTTGCTATTAATACTAGCTAGTAAATACAGTCTGTTCTTTGGGGTCAGATCCTTGAAGCGTCAGTGGCCTGTATGAACTGGGACCTCAAGATTCATGAGGGGTGACACAAACATGGATCGAAAGCACAGGCATCTCTTCAGGAAATCCGCTCTGTCTCCCCCATGCCCTAGTTTGCCACCTATCTAGTTCGTTACGAGTCATTACTTTTTCTATGTCAGCAGATTCCTTTACATTTGTTCTTCTTTGCGTGATGTTACTTATTTCAATTTTAGGATAAGTTTGCAAGCAGGATTTTGCTACATCAGAGGAGGGAAATAAATCCTTTTCTTAATGTATTCATGCCTGAAGCTGATAGGGTCTGTGTTATTACATTGTTTTTTTCTTTCCCTTAAAGATGTATGTTCTTGAGACAGCAAAGGGAGAGCATCTGTCTTAACAGGCACCCCCTGTGAGGCTTCCTGTCCTTATTTGCATGATAGGCAGCCAGTAGACCAAGGCTGTGCAGGATTAACTCCTGCAGGGTGTGGGCTATGCCTCTGTCTATCGCTGGGCCACTGCTGTAACTGGAGATTGTATGTGGCCCTTGCAAGGATTGGTAATGTGGTGTGCACTGTGTATTTTGAGATCTGCGAAGGGGAAGGCAATGGACTCACAAAATATCACTTTGTTCATCTCTAACGGGAACTGAAGTGAGTGGTTCGGGAGGAGCTAGAACCCTTGTGTCCCAGAACTTCCGTCCTCCCAGCTGCTGGGGACGGATGCTCTGAGCCACTGCAGAGTGATCGTTCAGGGCCCAGGTCCCATGCTCCTGTCTCCTGAAGCTCCGAGAAAGGAATTGGTGCTGTAACTGAAAGCTGATGACACAGCCAGAAGTAAGATGAGCCAATCCCCAAGGGTCAGAGGAAGTGGGTTCTGTCCTGGGTAGGGTGCGAGCCGTCCTCTGCCACAGCCTCGCACCCCAGTGTGATGCTACAAGGCGTCAGGTCTTTGAGTACCTGGGTGCACCTCCTAGGGCTCCTGGCATGGCAAAACAGTACTCCTCTCATTCCTCACATCGAAACTCACTGTCACACACACCCAGGGACTCATGCACACATATGAACACTCACAACTACACAGTCACACATGCACTTGCCTACGAAGCCTCACACACACGTGATGCATGCACACTGCCACACATGCAGTTATGCGCACACACTTGCCGAGCTCTGTGGAGTCCCAAGCCTCCTCCTCCCCCCTCTGGCCAAGTCATGCTCTGGCCTTCAGCTAATCTCTAGGTGGTGTCTTTTGGCCTTGGTCTGTGGGGTATTTCTTTAAAAAAAAAAGATTTTTTTTTATTTATTCAAAAGACAGAGTTACAGAGAGAGAGAGAGAGATCTTCCATCCACTGGTTCACTCCCCAAATGGCCACAACAGCTGGAACTGCGCCAATCCGAAGCCAGGAGCCAGGAGCCTCTTCTGGGTCTCCCACACAGGTGCAGGGGCCCAAGGACTTGGGCCATCTTCTATCCCTTTCCCAGGCCATAGCAGAGAGCTGGATCAGAAGTGGAGCAGCCGGGACTAGAACTGGTGCCCAAATGGGATGCTGATGCTTCAGGCTGGGGCTTTTAACCCACTGAGCCACAGCGCCAGCTCCCGTAGGGTATTTCTTCCCCAATGTGTCTAAGGTTGTGGCTGGGAAAGGAAGGCAGGCGAGCAGGCAGGTTGCAGCTGGGGAAAGTGGGAGGACAGAAGGAAGGGACTGACTTTCCCTGTCTTCATCGGCCGGAGTGTTTCCCCCTGGGGGGGGGTCTCTTCAATCCCTTCCGGCTCCAAGCAAACCACAAGACCCTCAGTCCTGGGTGCCTTATGGGAGAGTGTTGTGCATCCAGGTGGAAATCGAGACCCCAACCAGCAGGGCAGATTCCTAAAAATCAAAGGAGGAGTCAGCCCTGGCTCTCAGGTGCAATTCTCATCCTGACCGCCGACAAATGACAACTTCCATTTCCCACGTTGTCATTCGGTCTCAAATATATTTCTTACTTACTTTGCTCTTTTCATCACCCAGGATGATTAATAGAATAGAATACAGTTGTCATATCATTGTGAAAATTTCAAAAATATAGGGAAAGGCGGGGTCTCCCACAGCAGCCCCTCCTTGGAGATCCCACTGTTGGCGGGTACGTAAGTGGCTTGTAGCCTTTTTGGGGCCCCGACATGTGGAACCATACTACACAAATTATCGTATACTGTGCCTTCCTCCCCACTGAATCAGGTCTTAAAGGGCCTTTAATTGGGTGGTTTTTAAATAAGACAAGTCCCTGCCCTGCCAGGAGGGACCTCTGTGCCCATTTCTGCCAGTTGCCACGCTGCGCTTGTGGTTCCGGGAGAAATCCCGTCTCTACCTCTCCCCATGTGATGGTCACAGCCATGGCATTGCAGCGGCTCTGGGCTCCTGCCTGAGGGCTGCGGCCACGTGAGCACCCACAGTCATCGCACTGTAATTATCTGGAGGTTCTGGGCAGTTTTCTGTACATCAGATCCAGTAACACACAAACAGGAGAAAACCATTATGCCCCAAACCCAGCTATTTCCTCCCTCCCACGCAGCATTTTTCTGGGAAAAGGAGCCGGCAGGAAGCTCAGAGGAGGTGTGTGATCCCCAGCTGGGAGCCAGGATCAGGCAGCAGGCGGGGCCAACCCTGGGCAGAACAAGGACCATGAAGGCTTGACTTGAGGCCTTGGCCTTGCAGAGCAGCCTGGTAAGGGGAATACCAGTTTTAACCAAACTTTCTCCTCCAATCATGGTTCCATGACCTCCTGGCTGTAGAACCATAGGCTAGAAACTTCTCCTCTGCACCCCTCATCCTTCTCATCCAGGAAATGGGTATATGGTTGCCCCACCACCACCATGGTGTGTGCCAAGGGTAGAGAAGGAACCCTGCATACACGTACACAGGGTCTTCACAAAGTTCATGGAAAATGATCATTATGCAAAAACTATGCATGGACTTTAAGAATGGCACCAAAATATACTTATCTTTTATTTTCTTTAAGATTTATTTATTTGTTTGAAAAGCAGAGTTACAGAGAGGGCAGGGTAGGGGTGGGGGAGTGCTTCCATCTGCTGGTTCGCTCCCCAAATGGCTGTGACTGGGCTGAGCCAGGCCAAAGCCAGGTGCCAGGAGCTTCATCTGGGTCTTCTTGGGCAGAGGCTCAGACACTTGGGCCATCTTCCATTGCTTTCCCAGGTTGTCAGCAGGGAGCTGGGTTGGACGTGGAGAGGCCATTGAATGGGCGCCCACGTGGGAATGCCAGCAGCACAGGCGGCAGCTTAACCTGCTGTGCCACCACGTTGGGCCCCCGGAAACTCATCTTTTAATTCCATTTCTTTTGTTCTGAAGTCTCCTCATAGATTTTCTGATTTTTTTTTCCTATACAGGCATACCTATGATAAAGTTTAATTTATAAATGAAGCACACTAAGAGGTTGACAACAATAATAGAATAGAACAGTTCTAACAACAAACTGTCACAGAAGTTCTTTCAAACTTCTCAATTGCTTCTTTCTGGAATCTTCCAGATAATATTCTGGGATTATGGTTGACAGCAAGTAATTGAAACCAAGCAAAGTGAACCCACAAATAAGGCTGTGACTACTGTAGAAGCCATTACAGCTGCCCTGTGGCGTCCTGTGACGCTTCAGGGAGAGAATGCACGCAAGGTCTCGCACACGGTACCGGAGACGTGGCAATGGCCGAGGGACCGGTCACCTCTCCTTCCTTCTCTCGGAACTCTGGTGGCTCCACCCCTTGTCTGAAGCCACCCTTGCCCTGCCGGGCCCCTACCCCGGAGCGTGCCCCTGGCTGCACCCTCTCCTCTCCCTCTGACCCCAGAGCTCAGCCTTGAGCCTGCCGGAAGCTGGCTTCTCTCGGTCCACATCTGTGATCTGGTTTCTCACTACGAATGCGTGTTAGCACCTACTGTGTGCCAAGCATCAGGACACGTGTGAAGGTAGAGAGAGACGCCGCAGCGTGACAGCGAATGTTCTGGTGAGAAGGCGTGGCTGGGTGCCTTGGCAGGCATGCGCACCAGCCCTTCAGTGGCTTCTCTCTCCAGGGCATGCCTCCAGCTCTGCCATCCAGACCTCCTGATGAATGTGTTCTGGCATCCATTACATATTTCATCTCCGAGCGCACGTTCTTGTGTTCGGATCATCGTTTTCTCGTAGTGGTTTTTCAAGGCGCCTAGGAATCAGCCAGAAATGCGCTCTAGGGCCAGGACCCAGTCTGAGGTCCTCACCAGGACGCCTGGTTCAGGAAAGTCCGGGCTGTGAGGGCCAGGTTCTCACTAACGTCCAAGAAAACCACTGTCCAAGCTCATCACAACAGCCATCGCCCTCTCACTGCTTGTATTGGTGTCCTTCTTGTCTGCCATGTTCCAGGTTTTGATTTGGAGTGGGGAGGGGCATCGTCTACATTTCTAAGAGTTCACAGTCAAGAGACAGAGCAGGTGGACAGTTAAAACCCCCAGGAGTGAATTCTGCCTACTTGGCTGTATGGAGGGCTCTGGAAACTCCTGGGATGGTCTAGGTGGGCGGAGCCTCCAGGCGGGGAGGGGGCAGAGGCGGGGACAGAGGAGGCGGGGCATTCTTGGGCGGGAGACAGGGCGTGTGTTTCATCACAGTGGTATTAAGGAGCTTACAGCCTGCTTGAGACTGGAATTTGATGTTCCCTGAGCTGGGGAGCGCGGGGGAGACTTGGCTGGCGGGAGATTGGTTAGTCTGGATGGTGCAGGGCCTTGCCTGTCATGTTAGGGATTAGGGCTCCGTGTTTGTGGGTCTTAAGTATTTAACATGGACCTTTCTGAAAACGATGGATCTTCTCTACTGAAAGAATGCACATCCACACCAAGCTTGAAGACCTGAGGTCCGTTCCTGTGTCTCTGTTCAGGCAGGAGAGAAGCCCCTGGAAAGTGTTAGGCAGGAATGCCGTGTGCAGAGGAAGGGCTGGAGGCTCTTGCGCTGCAGGTGTCTCTGGCTGCAGAGTCACTCTGGTGTGAGGGTCGCGCACCTGCGCTCCACCTGCGGTGCCAGCTGACCTCGGGTTGGCAGCCCCACCTGCCTTGGCCTATGCCCAGGCTGGGTCTCAAGCAGAGAGGGGCGGCGGTGGATAAATGCCTGTACCCTGCTTTCTTCCAGGCTGCCACCCTCCAGCCACTTTGTCTTCCAGAAAATTCTCAAACCTTTCATAAGATGACAGCCCCCGTCCCATTCCCTTTTTTATAGCTTTTTTGCAAATCATCAATGTTTAGTGACTGTCAAGCAGAAAAAGAGATAAGGGCTTGTACCCAGCCGGCCATTACGAGCTAGATGCCTATTTAATTGTTTTGTACCACTTAGAAGCTTAAAATGTTAACTTTTGAAATAAATTTTAAGCTTAAGACAAATATGAAATTGGGATTAACTGATCCACATCCCTAAAGTTCCTACAACTGGGTTTAAACATTAAAGACTCTTAAAAATCACTTTTCACTGGCCAAGTATAATTCTGTGTCTGCAGGGTCCCAGTTTAACAGTCCCCACAAAAGCCAAAAGACCCAGAGGTATCTAGATTCCTGGAGTAGGGGTGATGCACACAGTTGGGGTGCTTGGGCTTCCATCCTGGCTCCCGTTCCTGACTCTAGCTTCCTGCTAATGCATAGCCCGGTAGGCAGCAGGGGATAGCTCAAGTCACTGGGCCCCTGCCACCCACATGGGGGACCTGGGTGGGGTTCGGGGTTCCAGGCTTTAGTCTTGCTCAGCCCCTGCTGTTTGCAGACATTTGGGGAATGAACCAGCAAATGGGACCTCTGCCTGTCTGTGTATTTCTCTCTGCTTCACTACCTCTCAAATGAAAATAAATTAAAAAATTTTTAATATCCAGAGTATGTGGTATGACTCTAGTTTATGTAAAACAGGGCAATAGCCCTGACTCTGAGATTTGCAAAAGTGTATATATTCCCTCTGATCCCAAGGGTAAAAACTATTTAAGTTCTCTTCAGGACTAGGAGGACAAAGCCTTCCAAGTTCATTCAGATGTTTGTTTTTGAAGTGGTCCATTGACTGGAAGGAAAATAAAGTGGTGGCCTTGACCTTGACTTTTCTTTCAACCTCTGGTCATGGCATTGTGTAGACAGGGTTTTAGTGGACAAATTGGACAGGGGCCCTGCCAGCAGGAAAGTGTGCCCAGACACAAAACGATGGGAAAGAAATCGAGTAATCTTTAGATTGCTTCTTGGCCCTGTGATTCAGGAAAACCACTGTTTGTGGTCTCTGAGTATAATCCTCAAAGACAGTCAAGGCCAGGAATCTTTTCAGGGAGGGTGGGGGTTGGAGAAGGGGTCGAGGGAGAGGCAGAAAGGAAAGTACACATGGAAAATTTAGAGAATTATTTTAATTTATATTTCCCTAAAGTCTTGTGGAGGTTTATTGTGTTTTTGTTGTTTTGTGCTGTTTCACCCACATATCCCATCAACATGCATAGAAAGCTCTGGTGCTAGAACGAGGGACTGTGGGAACTTCCTCTAAATCAGTCTGTGGCAGGGACTCAGTGCCTTTTTCTACAGGCATTCAACATGTTGGAATCACCAGGGCAGCGTTAAGAAAGACTGATGCACACAGGCGTTGGGCTCAGCAGTTAAAATGCTGCATTGGGGGCCATCATCTCATGTTCAAGGCCCAGCTCTGCTCCCAGTTCTAGATTCCTGCTGCTGTGCACCCTGGGATGCTGATGATGCTGATGGCTCGGGTACTTGGGTTCCAACCACGCGTGTGGGGCACCTGGATTGAGTTCCCATCTCCTGGCTTTGGCCTGGCCCACTGCAAGCTGTTGCAGGCATTTGGCAGAGCAAACCAGCAAATAGACAATGTCTGTTTCTCTTCCTCCCTGTCTCTCTGCCTTTCAAGTAAAATACATTTTTCCCCAAAAAAAGGCTGGTGTTTGGGTCCCCCCCTAAAGATTCTGAGTTAATCTGTCATGTGACATGGCCATCAGAATTTTGAAGGTCTTTCCAAAGGCTTTGAAAGTCAAGAACCTCTTCATTTTCTCACTAGATCTTCTACCTAAATGTGCACATGAATTACCTGGGGATCCCATTAAAATGCAGTTGCAAATTCAGTAGGTCTGGGTAGGACCCAAGAGCCTGCATTTCAAGCCATCTTCCAGGCAAGGCATAAGCTGCTGGTCTAAGGACCACACTCTGAGAAGCAAAGGTGTGGAGATAGCTGAAGTCTGTTTGAGCCGTTGACACCATTATATACCCAGTTGCCAGATGACCTGCTTTTGTGTATCACTGTATTAAGACTCCAAACTCCATGCATGATGGTGTAAGTAGCTGAGGGATTGTTATGCAGCCATGAAAAGTTAACACTAATGAACAGTATACAGTAATAATGGGAGAATGTTTATGTCATGTTGAAAAAAAAAGTGGCAAATAAATCTTAATATGATCACAAATATGTCAAACAAAAAATGCATCGAATAAAATGAGAAGAATTATATCAAATGTTTATAGCAATCATGATGATGATATTTTTCATCTATTTATAGTTTTCTATAAAAGTGTTCTATAGTGAATATAGTTTTTTTATTTAGTAAATATAAATTTACAAAGTACAGTTTATTGGTTACATTGGGTCCCCCCCCCCATAATTTCCCTCCCACTCACACCCCTCCCATCGCCCACTCCCTCTCCCATTCCATTCACATCAAGATTCATTTTCAATTACCTTTATATACAGAAGATCGATTCAGTATATATTAAGTAAAGATTTCATCAGTTTGCACCCACACAGAAACACAAAGTGTAAAATACTGTTTCAGTACTAGTTATAGCATTACTTCACATTGGACAACACATTAAGGACAGATCCCACATGAGAAGTAAGTACACAGTGACTCCTGTTGCCGACTTCACAATTTGACACTCTTGTTTATGGCGTCAGTAATCTCCCTAGGCTCTAGTCATGAGTTGCCAAGGCTATGGAAGCCTTTTGAGTTTGCCGACTTCGATCTTATTCCGACAGGGTCATAGTCAAAGTGGAAGTTCTCTCTTCCCTTCAGAGAAAGGTATCTCCTTCTTTGATGGCCCCATTCTTTCCACTGGGATCTCACTCGCAGAGATCTTCCATTTAGGTCTTCTTTTTTTTTTTTTTTTCTTTCCAGAGTGTCTTGGCTTTCCATGCCTAAAATACTCTCATGGGCTCTTCAGCCATATCTGAATGCCTTAAGGGCTGATTCTGAGGCCAGAGTGCTATTTAGGACATCTGCCATTCTATGAGTCTGCTGTGTATCCTGCTTCCCATGTTGGATCGTTCTCTCCCTTTTTGATTCTATCAGTTAGTATTAGCAGACACTAGACTTGTTTGTGTGATCCCTTTGACTCTTAGACCTATCAGTGTGATCCATTGTGAACTGAAGTTGATCACTTGGACTAGTGAGATGGCATTGGTACATGCCACCTTGATGGGATTGTATTGGAATCCCCTGGCACGTTTCTAACTCCACCATTTGGGGCAAGTCCGATTGAGCATGTCCCAAATTGTACATCTCCTCCCTGTCTTATTCCCACTCTTATATTTAACAGGGATCACTTTTCAGTTAAAATTTGAACTCCTAAGAATAATTGTGTGTTAATTACAGAGTTCAACCAATAGTACTAGAACATAGTTCTATAGTTAACAATCACTGTCATAGCAGAGTATTTTTCAGACATACCTAAACTCATAAGTTGAGCTAATATGTTAACATTTCATATATCCAATTTTATGTCTGCATCTGTCTACATCTTATATTAACAATTAAGGTAACTAAAGTAAATCTCCTCATGTAGCTGATAAGAAAACTCTAAGTGATACAAGTGTTCATAATTAGACAGCTAATCATTCACAGAGCTAAGATAAAACTCGTCTCACTGTCATCCTGTGGTCTTTTCACTGAACTATTCTATCTCTTTGTACAAAAAAAAAAAAAAAAAAAAAGAATTGTCTTTGCTTCTGTTGAATAACTCAGGTAGTGCTCCAGGTTACACCAGCCACGTGAGACAAAGAACAGAGGTCTGTGTCAAATGCGGAAGACCTGAATACTCATTTTGCCTTGCCACATAACCAGCTATGTGGCCTTGGGTCAATGCATTGCTTCAATTAACTGAAGCTTATATTTTTTGCTTGTGTAAACTGCATATTAACAGAAATGCCACTTTGATGAGAGGAAACAGTAGGCACTCAATGAATGATGACTCAGCCTCTGTAGACCTTGATTTGCTCGTCAAAGAATGCAAGGAGAGGCCTTCAAACTGGTAAGGTTGGAGAATGGAATGCCTAGAAGATCTATAGAAACAAGGCCACTTGGAATCTCTCTGTATGTTAAGTTCCTACCAGTTCTTAGCACTTGTCCAGGCAGCGCAGTTACAGTTAAATACAGCCCGTACAATAGGGTATGTGCCATATTGGGAAATATCAAGAGTGCTTTGAGAGTCCAAGACTGGCTGTAGTGGAGATGGGGATAAGGTGGATTCTGAAGGAAGAAAAAGCTATTCTGGCAGAGGGAAGCACCGGCCAAAGCCATGGCCACATAAAGTCAGGCAATGTCAGGGCCGGCTGGAGTTTACATGGGAAGGGGTGTGGAGAAAGAATCCAGATTGAGATTGTTTGTGGAGGGCTTTTTGAGCCACAATGAAGGCTTTACGGTTTAATCTTTGAACCGAGGGGCAATGCGATCAGATTTGTGATTTAAAGATTAACTCTAACAGCAGTGAGGAAGACGTGGTGGAGGAAGGGAGGTGAGTTGGGAGGTTATGACAATAATTGAGGCCGGGGTGATGAAGAAGCACACAGGGGTGTATTAGAGACCTGGACGGGGCTTAATGATTGTTTGCCTGTGTGGGTGTGGGCGGGGAATGAGGGAAAGGAATTCAAAGATGCCCATGACCCAGACAGGAAATAGAGGAGGAGGAGAGGATCGGGATGAGAGGAGTGAGTGTGTTCGGTTTTTAGGTGGAGCACCCAAGCAGACAGATGGGGCAGATTTGTGGTAGGCGTGTCTGTCTCTCTGGAGGGAGAGGGAACATGGGATCCGGGTGTGAGCGGTGAAGTGGTAGGCAGGTCCATCTGGATTTCTGAAAACACCAGCAAGGTGAGAGAGAGGTCTCCAAGGCAAAGTGTCTCCAAAGGTGGCCCGACTCAGCTCTGCCCGTGTCATGGTCCCCTGGAGCTGGCCTCTGTTCAAGGCCCAGTGAAATCCTACAGGGCACTTTCAAAAATTCATGGAAAGTAGAATTGAAAGATAAGTCCATTTTGTTGCAAAACATTTTTGAAATTCATATATAAGAGGGACCTTCAAAAAGTTTATGGACAATGACTATAATAAAAAAAAACTATGCATCAATGTCAAAAAAGTTTTTGTACCAAGGAACCTGTTTTAATTCAATTTCCATGAACTCTAGTGTGTCCAGAGAGAGAGATGAGCATTTTTATCATAGCAAGTTCCTCTTTTGCCCTTTGAAAACCTGAAGAAAGCCATAGACCTGGTAATAACCAATGGAAATAGAAATAAGGTGAGACACATATGGAATTTTATTATTGTAAATGCTAATCTCTGTTCAGTCTAGGATTATATATATATATGTATATATATATATATAATTTTTACTTATTTATTTGAGAGGGAAGGAGAAACAGAGAGCTCCAATCTGCTGGTTTACTATCCAAATGGCTACAACAGCCAGGGCAGAGCCAGGCCAAAGCCAGGAGCTGGGAACTCAATCTAGCTCCTCCACAGAGTGGCAGGGCCTTACCTACTTGAGCCATCACCACTTCCTCCTGGGGTCCACATTAGCAGGAAGCTGGAGTCGGAAGCCAGAGGTGGCTGTGGAACCCAGGTGCGATACACATATGGTCCCCTATGCAAATGTCATTTTAGTTTTTCTAGTAACCATGTTTTGAAAAAGTAGAAAGAAACATGAAATTTTAATAACATATTTTATCTAGTCCAATACATGCAAGATATTATAATTACAACAATAATCAATATAATAATTGTTAATGAGATACTTTCTTTGTGTGAACTTTACACGTAGAGTTGAGGCTGTGCTCAGACGTGACTACCATGGTGGAGGGGGCAGCTACAGACACCTCCCTCCCAGCCTCCCGCCTTGAGAAACCCACACACACACCACAGGCTCCTACAATTGCAGGGTTGCTCAGAGCTCAGCTGGCACATCTGCACTTGCTTAAGAACTCGCCTCTGGGATCTTTCGGGTTGTTGGAGGCTGGGTCTGAAATCAGTTGACATTCTTCAATGTAAGGCTTCCCATTAAAGATTCTAGTCACATGGCACATAACCTACGCCATAGAATAATTTGTTCTTGCAACTAAAAGAAAGGACCAAACAAGCCTTTGCCTTCTGTGATTCTGCAAGGGACTGTCTACTGCCAAAGACAGATTTTTCCATTTTTGTGGGGGCACACTGCTGGTTGCAGACTTGGGTTATTAACTGTGGGTATTATTTCCAGACCTATAGAAACAGTTACGGGCAGCCTTCTCTGGGCGAACGCCCTTAAGCAGGATTTTTAGTTCAGGGAGCTGTTTTCACTGCTTTTGGTGGTTTCCGTTCCCAAGACAGTGGACACAGACACATGTCAGAGAAATGTCCAAGAAAGTACTCTCTTCCCAGACTCCTTTGCGTGGTTCCTTAAAAGCAGCGCCCGCCCACAGAACTCTGCCTCCTGGATCTCAGGCCGACGTATTTTTAGACACAGTGTCATGTTGTATTTGAAAGAATGAGCCTTCCTGTAATTGGACTGTTGGGATGACTTGGTTGTGGTCTCACATAATTACAGACCCGTGACAAGGGTCTCCGGGCCATCAGCGTATTTTCAAAGCCTCTAAATCAAGGGTATGTGGTTAATTGCTCACAGGTGTTTTCTTGTGCTTTTGAATACACGCAGTCTATGAGTTCTACAAACTTGGCAGAACTAAGGGCCAAAGGCTGAGGAGTTTTGTAGATTTACTCAGCTAATTAATCAGCGGACCAGGGATTCGCCTGCTCCATCGAGGGAGTTAAGCATGTGAAAGATGATTGAAGGGGTAGTGTGTGCTTTTGAAGGAGAGTTTAAAAGGTAAACAAAAGGAAAGAAAGAAAAATCTGAGTATGTTTTAGGCCCTGAGAGCTCAGTGGCTGGTTGTGGCTGCTCTGCAGAGAGAGGGGGGCTCTGGGTTCTGCAAAAGCGCAGGCTGGATCAAGGTATGGATTTTCCCTTCCTTCCTTCCTTCCTTCCTTCCTTCCTTCCTTCCTTCCTTCCTTCCTTCCTTCCTTCCTTCCGACAGGCAGAGTTAGACAGTGAGAGAGAGACAGAGAGAAAGGTTTTCCTTCCATTGGTTCACCCCCTAAGTGGCCACCACGGCCGGTGTGCTGCACTGATCCGAAGCCAAGAGCCAGGTGCTTCCTCCTGGTCTCCCATGCGGGTGCAGGGGCCCAGGCACTTGGGCCATCCTCCACTGCCTTCCTGGGCCACAGCAGAGAGCTGGACTGGAAAAGGAGCAACTGGGACAGAACCGGCACCCCAACTGGGACTAGAACCCACGCCCCAACTGGAACTAGAACCCGGGGGGTGCCGGCGCCGCAGGCAGAGGATTAGCCTAGTGAGCCGCGGCGCCGGATTTTGACTTCTAAAACTGCATAGGAAGTCCCAGCCATGCTGATGACACTCCTTCTGGCTCCTACTTATTATTGGTGCAGTGGCCTTGGGAACTATAGGAATGCTGATGAGAGGCATTCTCTACTCGATTTGTTTAGAAATTCATCCTAAGCAAGTAAACGTGACGTTATTCTGTGGCCTAACATAAACCCCCAAAGACGGGCTCAGTAATCGCAGTGGCTACAGATAATTTCTAAAGCATTTATCCACAAGAGCGCCAACAGGAATGAAGTTCATTTGATCATTCCCTTCCACGCGGGGAAGCTAGGTGGAAAATTGTTTTGCAATTTAGTTCAAGGAGCAAAGATTAGAAGCCTAAGGAGAACTGGCTGCTGATGGTGACGGAAAAGAAAACTATGTGGTTCCTGCCCTCAAGAAGTTGACACTTGAGAGAAGAGGGAAAAGCAAATAGACAATTGTAATTGAAAGTGCTAAATGTTGTTGAAGAGTCTTGATGCAGCCAGCAAATTTTGATGGCATAGCAACTGAGCCGAGTTATGAAAAACCCGATATTCTAGGGAGACTATGAACCAGTCCGAAGAATTAAATAGGGAGGGGTAGATGTGAGACTGGAGGCACAGATAGGCTCTGGAGAGTCTTCCCTGAAGATGGGGAGACCTAAGCTTGCACACCCTCTAACAGGGAAGATCCACAAGAGATGAAGAGCCTAGAGAAATGAGGGTACTTCAAAAAGTTGATGGGAAAATGGATTTAAAAGACAAAGCCCATTCTTCATAAAGTTTTTGAAGACTGGTCCTACAAGCAAGTCTTGGGAAGTATGGGTAGAGAGGGCCTAGTTTGATGTGTTGTTTGGAAATGGAGAGAATGATCCGTTCACCACTAGGACTGGCCAAAAGGACACAGGGGGAGGGCCGATGCAGTGAAGCTTGTGAGAGGGCGAGAAGTTGAGATGTCTCGATGGTCTTACGAGTTTGGGTGACACAGAAGGTGATGTTAGTTGGTTAATGCAGTGGTTCCAGTCCTTGGCTGTATGCTGGAATTATCCAGGGAACCTTTAGAAAACTGATGGGGCCATTGCCAGGAAACCCATCTAATTGGTCTGAGCAGCAGCCTCAGCCTTGAGACTTTTAAAAGGTACTGGGGTGATTTTAATGGGTTGCCAAGGGCGCAAGCTACTGGCTTAGATTACAAGGGGTTGAAGAAAGTTTTGAAACAGCACCAAGGAGAACAGAAAAAGGGAGCCAAGGATCAGCAACCTACTTGTTGGAGCAATCTCAGAGATCAGCTGAGTCCTCAGATCACCAATTTATGAGAGTCCCAGTCTGCAAGAGGTGTTTTTCTCTTCCCAGCAGCAGAGTTCAAGTGCAGGAGGCCGGTTCCCGGGCGGGTGCTGGTAAAGTACACGGCCTGAGAGACCCGAAGCCCAGAGCAGGTTTAGGACATTTCCAGCAGCCTAGACTGTGCTTGGAAGAAATCAAGGAGGAAGCAGCCACCCCAGTTCCGCCATAATCCTGTGTTTCCATGAGTAAAACTCCTCATAAGCAGGAACACGGACCAAAAAAATTAAGGCAGCTACTAGAGCTCCTAGGAGAACCTAAGGAACCAGTTATTCCACTACCTATATAATTAGTTTCTGGATAAGCTAGAGGTGATTACGTGATCATTGTAAATGTGTACAACGTGACATGCAAAGAACTGCATTTCATTCCCCTTCCTTTTGGAATTTCACCTTTTATGCCCAAGAAATAAAAAGCCACGATATGGTTCAGGATGGGTGCAGCCTTCTCATTTGTTAGAAGCTTCTCTTAAATCTTTTGGAGTGCTGGGTTAGTAGCCCCTGTATTTTCCCCGGAGACAGACAGCAATGCTCTTGCTAAGGCAGTGACCTACTATTGAACCGTTTGCATGTACACAGTGACTCATTGTTCTGGAAAAAATTCCCTGTTCTCCACATGCATTTGACCTACCTTCGGAATGTGGGAACGCCGACCTTATATGTGATAGCCTGGCAGAAAAGCAGCTCTGTCGCAGAGTTCACTGCCACATGGCAGGCAGAAGGGGGGCTGCGGGGAGAGAAGGCAGGCATAGAGAGGAGAAAGAGAATGAAGACCAAGAAGAACCGAAGTCTCCCTTCCACCTACAGAATTGCCCAGTATGGGAGAACTGGTTGAGTAAAGGTCAATATGGTAGAACTGCATTACAGTGAGATGATCAACACGAATATGGATCTATTATGTAAAATACATTGAATGTGTCATATTGCCACAGATGCAAGGGGGCTTCAAAAAGTTCAGGGAAGATATGCAGTATAAAAAAGGTACCAAGGGGCCAGCACTAGTGGGTTAAGCTTCCACCTGCAGTGTTGGCATCCCACATGGGACCGGTTCAAGTCCTGGCTGCTCCAGTTCTGATCTAGCTCCCTGCTAATGTGCCTGGGAAGGCAGCAGAGGATGGCTCGAGTGCTTGGGCCCCTGCATCCACTTGGGAGACCCAGAAGAAGCTCCTGGCTCCCAGCTTCAGCCTGGCCCAGCCCCAGCCATTGAGGCCATCTAGGGAGTGAACCAGCAGATGGAAGATCTCTTTCTCCCTCCCTCTCTGTAACTCTTTCAAATAAATAAATAAATCTTAAAAAAATAATGAAGTGCATGAATGAGAACAGGCATTTATCCTAGCAGTTAAGGTGCTGGCTAAGATCCTCATGTCTCGCATCCCTATATCTGGGTTTGATTTTGGGCTTGGGCTCCAGCTCCTGATTCTAGCTTCCTACTAATGCAAACCCTGGGAGGCAGCAATGATAACTCAAGTAATTGGACTTATGACACCAGTGAGGGACACCCACACTGAGTTCCCTGCACCTGAAAAAGAAAAGTTAGGAGAGATAGTTTATGTTTCTCAAGTCCAGAGATTGCCTAATACATAGAAAAATAATAACAACAATGAACATTTTTGTCCTTGTATGTGTACAGAGTGTTTCAATTATACTAACCCATTTAATCACTTTCAAAAACACCATAAGACGGGTAATATTACAACCATCCTTTTTTAGAGATAAGGCACTGGAGGTACAAGGACCTTAGGTAACTTGTTCAAGGTCTCAAACATAGAAGGGTCTCCCATATGGGTGCAGTGGCCCAAGCACTCAGGACATCTTCCCCTGCTTTCCCCAGGCATATTAGCAGGGAGCCAGCTGGGAAGTGGAGCAGCTAGGACACAAACTGGTGCCCATATGGGATGCCAGTATTTGCAGGCAGCAGTTGTATCCCTACACCACCGCGCCAGGCATCCCCCCATTCGTGCACTTTAAACTGAAACAAGCCATGCATAAACGCATGACCATCATGAGCCACTTATGCACTAGTATTTACTGAACATGTATTATATGCCTTCACTGGGCCCCCACATATGTGGTATCTGCCCTCATGGAGCTATAGGTCTGTGGAGAATTCTAATATTGACACAAAACATGAAATGTTTAGAAATGTATGATTCATAGTTGTGGCAAGGAGTTTAAAAAGGAAGAACCAGGTATTATATTTGACAATAGCATTCTGTGGATAAATTGTCTTACCTTTATTAGTTTGGGAGCAAGACTTTTCCAAGGATATGCACTTAGTTAAGACTTGAGGGTGAAAAGAAACTTGTCAGTACCTAGGGTGGGGCAGGAGGGGAGAAAGGAGGAGATATGGCAGACCATTCCAGAATCCAAAAGAAGGCCAAGGCAGGTGATGTTAGGGAGCCAAGGGATTAGTGGTGAGTGATCTAGAATCATGTTTAAAAAAAAAAGTAGGGAAACAAGAGTACAGGCTACCCAGAGATACTTTTGGAAAATGTTCCTCTGGCTGCTGCGGGCAGAAGATATGTTAGAAAGGCAAGTGTGGACAGAGACAGGTTGGGAAGCTACTGGTGAGTGGGTCAACAAAGAAGTGATGGTGGCTTGGGAAGCCCGAAGTGACAGTGAAATGGACAGGACTTGAGAATGGTTTGAATGGGAAGGGTGAGGGCTGAGAAGTGTGGAGCATGACTCCCCAAGTTCTGGCCTGAGGTTGTGGGGAGACTGTGCAACCATGGACAGCCATGAAGACATCTACAGGAGAAAGAGCTTAGGTTGGGAAAATGCTTATGCATTATTTGCTCTCAGAATCACTTAATTGAAGTGGAAATTATTTTTATCTATCACCTTCAGTAAATTATTATTATTATACTATAAGGGCTTTTTATGAAAAATTAATAGTCTCATCTGACACAAAACATATATACGCATATATAACACATACACACATGTAACAGATACACACATATAACATACATGCACATATATAACATATAACTAATGCATATACACACACACAATATCGAGGAGGTCCAAATAATCCTTGGACTCCCTATGTTTAAAGAATTTCTAATAATTGGTTGTGTGAGACAAAAGCCAATCAGTCATCAGGTGGTTATTGATTATTTTTCTGTCATCATTGGAACTTACTGCTCTGTAGATAACAGAAATTCTCATGACAGAAGTTCCAAACTAGCTTCCCGGTCTTCATTTAGTAAAATGAAGAATCTTCTTGTCTTTGTATTAAAATGTAAAACTACATTTTATGAAGTAGCAATATGAAGGCAGCCTCACTTGTAACAAATGTCCAGGAGGCCAAGGAACAACGTGACCACTGATAGAGTCTCCCTTACACAAGCGCTTACTGTGAGTGGCTCTTTAATTGAAACAGGCTTTGATGGATGAAGCAGGAGGAAAAGGAAGAGGAAGACTAATGAGAAGAGGAGGGAGAGAAGAGAAAGAAAGAAAGAGAGAGGGAGGGAGGAAGAAAAGGAAAAGAGAAGAGGAAGAAAATTCCATTTTTCATCTGTAATAAGTCTGAGGCCAATAAATGAAGAAAAATAGCATCTGGAAGAGTTGTCATCAACACAGCAAGAAAGATTTGTTTCAGAGTACTCTGCGAAGCAACGCCCCTACCATCACTACCCCACTTCCCTACCTCCTCTTAAAATGCCAGAGCCAGCTGGGTAATCAGAGACTGTCCATGAAGGTTTACAGCTGAGGGACAGTGTGTGACTGCAACCTAGGATGAAGATCCATCCAGATGTTTGGGGAGTTTTGTGATTTCTGGCAGCTGGTCCCCTATAGCCACCCAAGCTATGTCAGCTACTTCAAATACTCTCTGAATATCTGAAATATTCCAACAGCTGGATTCCATGTGTTTTCTGTAGGGTATAATATTACTCCCTGGGGGAAAAAAAAGGTAGAATGTGTGAAGAATAATGATCTTGAGACTACTAGGCCAGGCCTTTCCTGATGACAACTGTATAGGACAACCCAGTAATTCCCCTGTGGTCTGTAGTGTCACCTACACCCTTTCCATGGCCAGAGATGAGCAGCAAGAAGCCATGTGATCAGACGAGTTAGTTCACCTGCGTGAGTGCCAGGTGTCTCGCCTATGAAATGAATGGTGGCTGCGAGGTTGCTTCCAGGCCAGTCCTGCAACTTTGCCTCGCCTCCCTGGGCATGCTCTGTTCCGTCACCCTGGGAATCGGCTGCCTGCCACTCAGCATGGTCTGTAAATTCTGCCTTTAAATTGGTCTGGGTACATCGCCTCTAAAATTTACAACTGGATGAAATAAATCCATCCAGGGCAGCTAATTAGCACAAATCCAGCTGCCAGCAGTAGCTTTGGGAGGGAGTTCTCTAAGGATAGGGGGAAACAATTCCCCCCAGACCATAAGGAAAATTCCACTGAGTTGGTGCCTGGTGGGGGACTGGTCTCCAGGATGGAAAGCAGAGGAAGGTGAAAAAGGCATCATTCCAAAGTAGCAATGCCTTAAAGGCCCCCTGTGTCCTTCTGTTAAAATGAAGTTAGGCGACACCATTGGTCTGGGCCCTTGAGCTGGCAGCCAACACGTCTGACTCACAGGGATGCCCCTCTTTGTGGGAGCCTTGCCCTCTCCACCAGCCTTGCTCTGGGTGGATTTCTTTGTTTTGCTGAATAGGGGCAATGCAGCCAGCAGAACCCAGCAAGACACAGAAATGCATAGCCCCAGGCCAGCACCACTCTTGAAAGCCTCCCGTATTTCCCAAGGGCTCCCCCTGAGCGTGGGTGACCGACAGTACCATGGGCTAAAGTCTCCAAGCCATATTGTTGTAGACAGGTTGCTGGTTGCAAGCTGGCAGCAGCCTGAGAGAGCTGGGCAGGGCACCCACACTTGTCTTCAGGTTCGGCAAGCACCAGGGCCAGCGCCCAAGCAGGAAGTAGCAAGTTCTGGGAGCAGCAGCGTGCAGAGTACCAGGCTCGCCCGGGTTTGCTGATAGATCCGACCCTGCTGGCTGTGACGAGGCTTTGCAGCACCACATTCCAGGACTGAAGTGTCATTACTTGAGACGCAGAGTGGCATGTGGCCACGCCACCGTTCATGGGCCCAGATCAGCCTATAAAAGGTGGAAACTGCCTTTTAAACCTGGCCTTTCTGAAGTTACCTGCACATTGCACGTGACTTGGGCAGGGGAAATAAGCCGGGCTGCTGGTGCTCCAAGATGTGCCGCAAAGGCCCTGAAGTGGCGGCGCTGGATCCCTCGCCTGCCCTGACGTCCCCGCTGGTTGGTCTGTGTAGGCTGAGGCTCCTCAACCCTGGCTGCCTGCATGCCTTTCTCTAAGGATGATGACCTGACAGTGGGAGCCCCTAAGGCTCGAACTCGCTCGGCTCCACCCGCACATTCACCCAAGGACAGGCAGGCAGGCGATCTTTGGCTGGACCTGCGTGATGGCCTAAGAGCATTAACTCCCCTGCGGGGATAGCATTGCTTCCAGATTCTGGCCTCTCTGACGGAAAGAAGCCCCACACACCGAGGGCTGGTTTCTGTGTTACAAGTCTTAGTTTGCATGATACCAAACCACGTCTTTTTATTTTTTTATTTGACAGGTAGAGTTTAGACAGAGAGAGAGAGAGAGACAGAGAGAAAGGTCTTCCTTTCTATTCGCTCACTCCCCAATTGTTTGCTACGGCCGGAGCTGCGCTGATCTGAAGCCAGGAGTCAGGTGCCTCCTCCTGGTCTCCCATGTGGGTGCAGGGGCCCAGGCACTTGGGCCATCCTCCACTGCCTTCCCGGGCCACAGCAGAGAGCTGGACAGCAAGAGGAGCAACCGGGACTAGAACCTGGTGCCCATATGGGCTGCCGGTGCCACAGGCAGAGGATTAACCAAGTGAGCCACGGCGCCGGCCCCAAACCAATGCCTGTTAAGGAGGTAGGAAAACACAAATCAACCCGTGTCAACGTAGATCGATGTGATGACCTCTGCTTCAAGATTGGAAAACAGAGATTCTGCATGGTCCAGCTGAGGCTGAAAGCCACTGAAGGTGCTCCGGTTAGACCTGGAAGCTCCCAGCTTGTGTGGTCAGCAAGGGGACAACATTAATCCTATCGTGTATCAAGCAAACCAGAGCTTTCTTAGACTGACAAGGGAATTATTAAAATATGGAGAAGAACAGACCTCACCATTCTCTTGCAGCCATCATCAGTGGTGCCACGTCTGGCTGAAACAGGAAGCCACTAGCTGAGGACTTGAGGAGTGTTACAGGTGCACTGTGAAAGCGAGATTGCCATCCGGAAGTGTTGCTGTGTAAGCACTTAGCTCCTCTAACGAGATTGTAGGAGAAGTCCTAAGTCTCTCAGGCTTTAGTTACCTGTGGTTATTTCTTTCCTTGTAATTATTCATTTCTAAAGTTAATTTTGCATACATTTTTTTTGACAGGCAGAGTGGACAGTGAGAGAGAGAGAGAGACAGAGAGAAAGGTCTTCCTTTGCCGTTGGTTCACCCTCCAATGGCCGCCATGGCCGGCGCGCTGCGGCCGGCGCACCGCGCTGGTCCGAAGGCAGGAGCCAGGTGCTTCTCCTGGTCTCCCATGGGGTGCAGGGCCCAAGCACTTGGGCCATCCTCCACTGCACTCCCTGGCCACAGCAGAGAGCTGGCCTGGAAGAGGGGCAACCGGGACAGAATCCAGCGCCCCGACCGGGACTAGAACCCGGTGTGCCGGCACCACAAGGCAGAGGATTAGCCTAGTGAGCCGCGGCCCCGGCTTGCATACATTTTTTTAATTCATTTTTTTTTAAAGAGCATCCTGTTCTTTACTCTCTGACTCCAGCCAAATTGTGAAAGGCTCAGGCTCTGCATCTGGGGCAAGGGCACCTGCTGGGTGCGGCAGTCTGGAGAGAGATGTAGGAATTTGCCTCATCTCAACAAGGTGCACATCAGACGAGTTCTGGCTCTCACCACGTTTATGCCGATGAGGTCAGATTGAAATGATCCCTGAAGGCTGCTCTGGAGAAAATCAACCTCCCAGCTTCAGCTGAGAGTTGCAGATGACATAAAGGGGATGGCAGTGATTGCGACTCCTGGCACCAGGTCATAGGAAGAAACCTAGAAGAAAGTGGCTCCTTGGGTGTTTGTGAGAGTAACATCCTTCCGTAGTATCCACTGATGGAGTTCTCTTCTGCCCTGGAGCCGCACTCTCGAGTCAGTCCCTGGCCAGCCCTGAACTCACACAGACAGTACAAGGTCAAGTTTGGTTCCAGAGTATTTCCTCTTATTCACAGTACCCCAAAGATTAATCCCAAACCAAGCATTGGGACTCCTTCAGTCTAATTCTTCCTCTACTCTGAAACATTGTGTGGCTTTGTTGTAAGATCCTAAGTTTTCTTGGATGCACAATGAAAAGACCTGCTCCTCAAAAAAAAAAAAAAAAAAAAAAAAAAAATAGGACATTAGCTTTTAAAATCAGCTGACCTCTGCACATATAGGTAAAAGCAACACCTTTGGTATACAAAAGGTGAGAAAGCAAAAGGCAGTTGTTAAATCAGAAATGGGGCCGGCACCATGGCGCACTTAGTTAATCCTCCACCTGCGGTGCTGGTGTCCCATATGGGCACCGGTTCGAGTCCTGGCTGCTCCTCTACCAATCCAGCTCTCTGCTGTGGCCTGGGAAAGTAGAAGATGGCCCAAGTGCTTGGGCCCCTGCACCCACATGGGAGACCAGGAAGAAGTACCTGGCTCCTGGCTTCAGATCGGCGCAGCTCCAGCCGTTGTGGCTACCTGGGGAGTGAACCAGCAGATGGAAGACTCTCCTCTCTGTCTCTCCCTCTCACTGTCTGTAACTCTCTCAAATAAATAAATAAAATCTTAAAAAAAAAAAAAAAACAAATCAGAAGTGATCTTGGGGCAGGCGCTATGGCTCAATAGGCTAATCCTCCGCCTGCGGCGCCGGCACACCAGGTTCTAGTCCCGGTCAGGGTGCCGGAATCTGTCCCGGTTGCCCCTCTTCCAGGCCAGCTCTCTGCTATGGCCAGGGAGTGCAGTGGAGGATGGCCCAAGTGCTTGGGCCCTGAACCTGCATGGGAGACCAGGAGACACCTGGCTCCTGGCATTAGATCAGCGCGGTGCGCCGGCCACAGCGCACCAACCACAGCGGCCATTGGAGGGTGAACCAACAGCAAAGGAAGACCTTTCTCTCTGTCTCTCTCTCTCTCTCACTGTCCACTCTGCCTGTCCAAAAAAAAAAAAAAAAAAAAAAAAAAGTGATCTTGCTGGAATTTCTGAGCCTAGTTTAAGACATAAAATGAGGTCTTCATGTTGTAGAAATGCTGCCTGAACACACACCAGTTCTCTGTCGTGTTTCCCATTCGCCAACTGAAGAAACAGCCTTTAAAATAGACTCCTGAATCCCACAGGTCCAAGTGCGCAGATGTGTTAGGTTTTGAAAATGAGATGCCCTGGTCGGTCATCCTGAAAGCCGTAATTCTGTGAATCACTCTGCTCCCTTTCAGCTCTGTCACCTTTCTGATTTTTGCAAAGGTCATGGACATTTCCTCCTGCCTCCCTGCCTCAGGACATGCTGCTGCTCCCATTAGAAGCCTTCTTGTTTCATCTCAACTTGGATGACACCTTGTCATCCTTCAGCTTCCCCAGAAATCACGGGTTCCTGGACGCCTTCCCACCATTGCAGTCCCTTCCCCACGTCACAGGCACCTGGGTCCTGACCGCAGGACCCTATGCTGTGTCAGCAGGTTTTATTATCTGTCCCTCCCACTAAGCAATGAACAACCTGAACGTTAAGAGACTGGGTTCACTACAGTCCAAGTAGACATTCAGTGAATGCTGAATAAAGGAACAAATGAATGAAAGCAAGAAAACACTGGCATTTATAAGGCAAGAACAGCCATTTACTGGCTCTGGACATAGATTTAGAGAATTTCCTATGAACTTAACTCTGGTGTTTCTCAACTTAGAACCGGTAGCCCTTACTGGGAACACCATGGGTGTTGCTATTCAAAGACTGGGATAGAGGGAAATTCGCAGGATCTGGGTACTCCAAGTGATGGAAGAAAAAGTAAATTAGCCACCAGTGCTGTGGCGTAGTAGGTTAAGCCTCAGCCTTCAGTGCCAGCATCCCATATGGGTGCCGGTTCTAGTCCCGGCTGTTCCACTTCCCTTCCATCTTCCTGCTAATGTTCTGGGAAAACAGTATGAGATGGCCCAAGTCCTTGGACCCCTGTACCCACATGGGAGACCAGGAAGAAGCTCCTGGCTCCTGTCTTTGGATGAGCCCAGCTCCAGCACTGTAGCTATTTGGGGAGGAAATCTGTGGGTGGAAGACCTCTCTCTGTCTCTTCCTCTCTCTCTAACTCTGCTTCTCAGATAAATAAATCTAAAAAGCAAAAAAGAGTTACTTAGACCTTTCAGTTTCTGAACTCTTTTCCTTTTTCATTTCTGGTTTTCTTATTGCTGCCTTCCCCAAAGCAAGATGAACTGTTGAGATGAGCATGTGTGGGTATGTTACCCCATTGTGGAATCCATAGTCCTATGTCTGTGCCATGGCTCTCTTATGAAACACCTTCCACAGGGCACTGCCTGGCCAGTGGACAAGAATACCATGTGGAACTGCTTCAGTGCAGTGCCAGGAGCCCAGAGACGTGCTGCTCACTCATCCTTCCAAACACAGCGCTGACACAGCTAAACACCAACACTGTATATTTTACACTCTGCAAGTTGGTAAAATGAATGAAGTCCAAATGAGAATTGAGGAAGATTGGGAAAATGTGTCTGGAAGGCTAACTTGCCTTCCTAAAACTCACAAAAATAATGGCTTAGTCCAATCTTGCACAAATTAAAACTGTGTAACTAAACACATTGGGAAAGTGTCCAGGTAGCAGGAAAATTGTAATGATAATAAAAGTTATACTGTGTAGCCTGAAAACTGTGAAGACAGTTAACATTGTCTCTCCTGTTTTGTTTAAAGAACCAACATTGTCATAATTTTTTGACATTTTGATTCATTTTTTAGAGATAGAGTGTGTGCCCATCTGCTGGTTCACTCTCCAAATGCCCACAACCAGGGCCCGGAACCAGCAGCTGGGTCTCCCACATGGGTGGCAGAGGCCCGGCCCGTTGAACCATCCCTGCTGCCTTCCACTATCTCCAGGAAGCTGGAGTCAGAGTTCAGAACCTGGGTGTTGAATCACCCAAGCCCTCTGGTGTAGACAACAGCGTCTTAACTGCTAGGCCAAACACCGCCCCATTATCGTAATTTTTAAACGGCATCCCATCCTCCCCACTGTGTCTCCCGCAGAGTCTGAACCAGAAGGGAGGGAAGCAGAGCGGTGTGAGGACACCTTCCTGAGCAGAGCCAGTGTTTTGACCCCTTGGAATCTGCAGCAACCTGAGTGTTTCCAGTGAGATGAACTTGTGTGTGTCGTGAGTGGTGGTGGTGATGGGGGAAGGCTGTTTATTTGTCTTACTTAGCAGAAACTAATTCAGAAGAGGTTCAATCATTTCTACCATTGTATCTTCTGAAAATAAGTGACTGACACTAAAAACAGAACCTAAAAGTTCTGATTTCTAAATCTATATCTGTTCCATGGTCCTTCTGCGGTTCCCTATTTTTTTTTTTTTTTTTTTTTTTTTTTGTGATGGTGGTTAAAAACAGTAGAACTTTTTCTCCCCATGATAGAAAGCAATATCCCTGGACCCTGACTGGAACTGAATTTTTCTGGCTGCACAATGAGCTGCTTTAAAGTAAGTTACAATGGACTTGGGAACTTGTAGCTCCCTAGCACCAACCCCATCACTCCAATGTGAAGGAGTCCTCATTGTTCTTTGCTACAAGCCATTCACTTCTAGTTCTAGTTCTTTGTAGAATGTTCTCTCTCTTAATGGTTATCCAAACCTTGTCTTCTATCAGGTCCACTAAGGGTCATATCATTCCAGTAAACTTCCCACATTCTCTTCTACACAGGCTAACTGTGCCCTAAATTCCCCCAGCACTGTCTGAGTCATTAATCCTACTCTCATTTTCTCGTTACTGAATTATGAGATCCTGAAGACCTCGGCCATGCCTTGTTTTGAGGGGCTCTCATAGCTGAGGCTCATGCTAGGCATTAAATAGGCAAGATAAATATTTGTTCAAGCAGCCAAAAAAATCATCTAATCCTTGGTAGTACTCCAAGGTTTGATGAAGGGCAAGATAGCGTGATGGAAAGCACATGGATTTCAAGTCAGACAGAATTTTCTAATCTCCCTTGGCCCCAGATTTTCTGTGTGTGTGTGTGTGTGTGTGTGGTGCTTTTTTCCTGTAAATAGGAATAAGAATACAGATTTTGCCGGGTTATCAGGATTAGAAATAATACATGTGAAATGGCAAGCACAATGCCTTCTGTATGGTAGGTACTGTAAATGGTGATTGCTGCTGTTTACCCACCAAGATAGGAAACATAGTTCTCCTGTGTGTGTTTGCCAGAAGGATGAAAGAATGTTAAGATTTTTCTGATCGAGGGAAAATAAAAATAATTAATCATATTATTTGAATGCATGATCGGGGAACTTCAGAGGGGAAGTGGGAAAGAAGGCACGCCGTTGCGGGTTTGCCTAACTCAGCAGCAGCAGGGCCAGACCTGGGGTTTTCTGTGCAGTGAGCGTAGTAGGAGCTACACCTCCGTGATGAGAGGGTTCCAGGCATATTCCTCTGCAAATCACTCATTCCATGCTCAGGACTTGTCACTCCTCCCTGCCACTCTGGCTTGACGTCAGATTAACAAAACACTCACAAGACATTTCAAAAGACGATCTAGAGGGAACGGGCTACATCATGATTTAACTTGAATTAAAGGACTAGTTTTAGTTCCTTAACATGTTGGCATATATGCCGGAACTTCAAAAGCTTCACAGAAAAATGGACAATGACTTCATTTTGGTGCACAAACCCTTTTGAAAATGCATACGGTTTGTTTATGATACACATTTTCCATGTATTATGACAACAAGTTTTGAACCTCAGGCTTTTTTTTTTTTTTTTTTTTTTTTTTGGCATCAGAATAAAGTCAGGCTTTTCATGCCACCTTTCCGTGAACTTTCTAAAGTGCCCTGGTCTGCACCACATGATAATATTCTTGGTGAGTAATCCTCCTCCTCTTTTCCTCAGTGGATCTGATGCCAAAACCTTTGAGTTAAATGCAAACCAAACACAATTGCTACTTAATCAGCTCTAATTACCTGGCAGCCTAAACACTTAGGGTCCTTTCCTTTCGTTTTCAGCTACTTCAGTGATTTGCAGCAAATGAAGAGTGTGAAGTGTTCTGGCTGTGTGGAGAGCCTGTAGCTTGAATTCAGGTAAGTACCCTGTGCAACAGAGTCCTGTCCCAGAGACTGAGCACTTTATAAAGCACTGGAGAAGAAGCCCACGTGGCTCCAGAGCAGAAATCTGCGAGGAACTGACTTGTTGCCTGTTCTTGAATCAGAGTCCCACGCACATGTCCCAGCAAGGTTTCCCCATTTATGAACGTGAGGGTGACTTCTTTGGAAAGTTATTTGTTATCAGGAGGTCTACTTAGATACATAGTGCAGGGATTGAAGACACTGGCTTTCGAGTCAGAAAGACATGGTTGTGCTGCTTATCAGCTGCTACTGTGGGCAGAAAACCTCTTTATTTCTTACATTTCTCACCTGTAGAATTGGGTTAATATTATACCTAGCTCATCAGGTCACTGTGAAGTGAAGACTAAATAAGGCACCTGGAACATCACAAGTACTCAATAAATATTAGCCAAAGTTTGTAAGCTTCTATAAGCTTCTTATAGGGGGGGAAAAACCCAAATAATTCAGAATCCAAACTATTCAACCAGTAGATAGGCATAGGAGGCCATTTTCGATTTTAAGGGAATTCTTAAGTTGGCTTTCACTTTAAATGGTCACAGTGTGCCAAAAGATCTGATATTCAGTTGATTCACAGAATCTCTGATTATTTTTAGCATGCCTTCAGAATTGCAACCATCAGTGTTCTCAGCGTATCATATTTCTCTCCATGACATGGAGCTCCCTCTCTCTTAGCAATCTTACTCTGAGATACTGGGACTGAATGAAATTGAAAGAGGACAATAGTACCAATTCTTAAGGTAGCCACTTTTCTTTGGAATTCCCTGCCTCACTTATGTTCTTCAATTATGTGAATTGCAGATCAATCATCTAAGTTTCTTAGATATACTAGGTCTTCAAAAAGTTCATGGAAAATACATATTAGGAAAAAACTCCGCATAGATTTCAAAATGATTTATAGCGAAGTAACTTACTTTGTGATTCCATTTTCCCATGTACTTTTTGAAGTACCCTCCTGTGTTTGTGAATGAGATCTAAAGTTCTAAGTAGCTGGAAAATGATGATTGACAGACACAGTTTTCCAAGGCTTAAAATGTTGCAGATGAGGATTACACCAAGTCCCTGGAAGGTCTAGCCTGACGGGGCACCTTGGTGCACAGGTGACTGAGGCAGCAGTCCAGAGGAAATCAGATTTAAGACAAGTAAAAAATGTGGAGGGATCAGACACAGAGAGACTGCTGTGCCAAGCCAGGAGATGGCGGGATGTGCAGATTTGGTGCTGGCTCTCCAAAGACCACACCAGGCAGGTGCTCTGCCATCTCCATTCCTGACGTTGAAGAATGGACGTGGCTTCTGGTCTGCTCGTCTTCCCACTGTGCCCTCTCTCCTTTGGCGTTTCCATCACCCAGACTGCATCTCCCCTTGGCTCGCCGCTCCATGCTTTACCCAAACAGAAAGTTGATGCATTAGGGCATTTTACCACCAGCCACTGCACAGTGAGTGTTTGAGTGGAAAGACAGATGGATGTCTATTTCCAAGAATTCAGCTGGATTGTGTTATTTTTCTTAACTTTTGATATGGAGAAGATCACGCCAGAAATTACATAATCATTTTTTAAACCTGAGACATAATTGACATACCAAGAAATTTACCCATTTTAAATGTTCAATTTAGGGGGTCAGCACTGTGGCTCACTAGGTTAATCCTCCGCCTGCGGCACCAGCATCCCATATGGGCATTGGGTTCTAGTCATGGCTGCTCCTCTTCCAGTCCAGCTCTCTGCTGTGGACCGGGAGGGCAGTGGAGGATGGCCCAGGTGTTTGGGCCCCTGCACCTGCATGGGAGACCAGGAAGAAGCACCTGGCTCTTGGCTTCAGATCAGCGTAGCGCTGGCCGTAGCAGCCATTTGGGGAGTGAACCAATGGAAGGAAGACCTTTCTCTCTGTCTCTCTCTCACTGTCTATAACTTTACCTGTCAAATAAAAAAAATGTTCAATTTAATGACATTTTGGAAGATTTTTAGGGCCCATAATCATCACCAGAATCCAGTCTGAGAACATTTCAAACATCCTCCAAATAACTCTAATGCTTGTTTCAGTCAGTTCTCTTTCCAGTCCCCAACCTCAAGGGACCACTAGTATACTTTCTTCCCCTACGGATTTTCCATTTCAGTGGAATCATAAAATGTGTGTTTTACACCTGTCTTCTTTCACTTAGCATGATTTTGAAGTTCATCTATTTTGTAGGGTGTATCAGTTTTCTCCATTTTATTGTCAAATAGTGCCCCATGGTTGGCCCCATTGGCACCCCATGAGTGGATGTTTATACTGTTTCCATTTGCTTTCATGAGTAATGGTGCTGTGAACATTCACATACCTATCTTGTATGCATATGTTTTCGACTCTCTTGGGTATTCCTAGTAGCAAAGTTGCTCGGTGATATTATAGGCTTAACTTAAGAAGCTACCGAACTGTTTTTCAAAATGAAAAATATTTTACATCCCCACCAGGGACATATCAGAGTTCCAGTTGCTCCACATCCCTGCCAATACTTCTTACTGTCTGTGATTTAAATTGACACCCATTCAGTGGGATCCTAAGCAGTCTACAGTGGCTAGCATCCACTTACCAACTTGAAATAGACTCTTTGGTGTCTGCACAAGAAGAAAAGGGATGCTTAGTGGTTATTTTGTGTTTTAGCCAAAGAATTAGAGTAAGTGCAAAAGAAATCACACACCTGCCGTGGGCAGGTGCGGTGGCTCAGTGCTAACAGTCTTCTCCCAACAGCCACGGGGCCGGCTGCTTCTCCTATGCAACTCCCCCTCGACTCCAGCAAATGGAAGTAGGTCCCCTTAGGATGAGCCTCTTGTGGCTGATGGTGTCATTTTAAAGAAAACAAACTACTGTAGAAGTTTCCTATTCTTTATTTTCCTCTCAAGAGGATGAGATTGGGTGATAAATTATACATGTAGAAGAAAAGGAAAAAGCAAAGAGCCCAACAAGTTGTTACCTGCCCACATTCTGCACACGAAACCAGCAGTTCCATTTTTTTTTTTTTTAATATCATGAAACGCATAGTTCTTGAGACAGTTTATAGTCCCCATTTCACAGGTGAAGAAGCGCAGGCTGACACAGGTCAGGGCAACTGTGTAGGATCACAGCAACAGCGAGCGAGGGCATCTGGATCCAAGTGGAGTTCATTTCACCGTGCCAAACAAACAGAGGCAGACATCTTTAAACAATGGGGAAGAGAAGCAAGGTCAATGCCAACTCGCCAGCCAGTCCAACAATGGGATTCCAGAAGGCAGCAGTCTCCTGGTTCAGGGCTTCCACTCATTTCCACGCGTTGCTCCCTCCGATGTATGAAACAGTCAGAGCCTGGGTGCCAGGTGTCAACCTGGAAGCCTCAGGAGGCTGGTGGGGAAGTGGACTCCTTGCTGGAGAGACACTGTGATGGGCTCCCCGCTGAGACGAGATGGTGTGTTCTGAGTACCTGCCCAGAGAGTGCAGAGAAGATCCACAGGGACGTTTTTACCACCCAAGGTGAGAATTTCCAGAATTAAACTGGTACATTTTTTGAGTAATCATTCTGTTTCCCTCGGGTATGAGGGATCTCTACTGATGTCATTGCCACCCACCACCACCTGGCATCTCTGCATGGTGGCAGCTGGAGCAGGCATGGAGCGTTCGCAGGAAGCTGCCCAGTGTTGGAAGGAGCTCTCCCAGAGACACACGGGTCCACACCGCCTGCACCTGCGTCCTCAGACTCCAGCTCGGGGAACATTTGGTCGATGTGTCCCTCGTTCCACTGTTTTTCATCAATGTTTATAGGGCCGTCATGGGGTGTTATCTTTATGATGTCTAACTTGACGAGCTCCCCTAGTCCTTAGAGCATCAAGTTAGGGGTGGCTCATGCTTAGGTGAGGAGTGTGATAAGAGGGACAGGCTATGGGCGATGAGAACATGAGTAATACACTGTGAAATCCCTTTTTCTCACAGTCAACACATACTCTGGTAATTGGGGTTCATTTTGGATTTTACCAACTAAGTCTTCCGGTTGTAAAGCTTTAGATGACGCTGTAGCTCTGGCAGCAGGCTGTGTGGCTCACTGCAGGTACTTAATAGCACTCACCTTTCGATGGGAATAAAAATACCAGTAAACACCCCCGGGTCTAACAGGAGAGGAGAAGCAGAGAGAAGGGACGACAGGTGTTTTTGCTAGAGCACATCTTATTGGTGCACCCAATAGAGAAATAATAATGGTGGCATGATCAACTCTGCCAGGAGATGTGAATGGGGACCTGTGGGGGTGGGGGGACCATTCCCATAACCAGCTGAGCTTGGGGAGCACTGAGTCAAGTTTCCTGTGGAACACCAAACGGTCTTCAGTGCACAAACGGTGCACCAGGAGCCTACCAACTCGGGGTGCTGCGGGGAGCATTTCCTGAGCTGCTAGCGAAGAAAACCGTTCCATCTCTGGGACATTATGTCCACCAGTGCAGGAGAGAGGCTGTGGAAACAGCGCAGTGTGCTCTGGGAATGCAGCTTCTCCCCGTCAGGTTGCCCTTTCCACTGCCACCATCCTGTCTTTCCAATGTCGCCGCGAGGGACCCAGGCTGGGAAACACACAGAGCCAGCGGATGCATTGAAAGGGATCCGTCCACAAACTGTCTCCTAGGAGCCCAACAGGACGGCTTCATCCAGGTACTCCTGAGGGTGGTTTTGGGTGAATGGAGCATTTTTCAATAAAAAGCAAAACTAACTTTATCTAATAACTAAATGCACGGAACCTGTCTGGCCCTGGATTCCAGCAGGCTCACTGTCAGGAGAGATTCCAGGGATGTGGAAATCTGGACGTACTAAGGAATTATTATTAATTTTATTAGGCATAATAATGGTATCTGATTATATAACAAAATGTCATTTATTTTATGGAAGCATACTCAAGCATTTAGTGGAATATCAGGATGTCCAAGATTTCTTTCAAATACTTCAAAAACTAAGTGAATGATGCAAATAAGGCAAATGTTAGTAACTGCTAAATCCAAATAATGGAGTACATGGGGGATTTTTTCTATGTCATTTTTCTGTAGGTTTGATTTTTTTTCAATATGAAAAAAAAAATTTAAATGCAAGATTTTCAGCCCCAAGTCTACCAAAACAAAGTCTCTGGAGATTGGGCCCAGGGGTCTGCTATTGTTTCCCTCCTTTTAAAAAATGTGCTATCAGGGTTTTTCAGTTGGGAAATCTGTGATGCCGGTTCCCTCTGGTCCAGTATGGCCTTTACACCTTACCTGGTCATTCACAGTCCAGGACATGGTCTTTAAGCTCCAACAAAGCGATGAATGTAGCAAAAAACCCATGTATCAAAAAACCCATGTAACGCCAGATACACAGGTTGAGGCTGCAGATGCTAGCTAGATCAACCATCTCATTAAACACGTTTAGCACTTGCTTGTTGTTGCTGATTAGTATTGATGTTTACTGTTTGCAATACAAACACAGCTGCACATCCTTGAATTAAAAATGAGAATGTGAATAACTATTTGCCAAAATTAAGAGGTAACCATAAAATTATAATAAAAAGCAATGCTATGTTTTACGAATAAAGCATGTTAAAGCGAACAACACAAATAACATCTCTAATCAATTCCCAGCATGTGTGCCTAAAAATAAATTCCTTAGAGACAATGAACTGTTTATGATTAGTGCTCCATGTCTTCCAGAAGGGCTACCGAGGTTCGATGTGGATGTAGCTTTTAAAAGGATGCAGTCAGGAACACAGGAACGCAGTGCCTTCAGAATCCATGATACTGATCCAGATCATGTATACTTTAGAGAGACTGTGGCTCCGCACTTCATGGATGCTCTGACAGAGGCCCACGGAAGATGCCTGTAGTTCACTCCATCTGCAGTGCTTGGACCCACAAAAGCAGCAGCCAGGTCCTGTGCCCTAACAGCCACTAAACCTGGTTCTGTGAGCTGTTCTGTTTCTTCTTTTATTATTATTTATTTATCTAAAAGTCAGAGTTACACAGAGAGAGGAGAGGCAGAGAGAGAGACAGAGAGAGGTCTTCCATCCATTGGTTCACTCCCCAGTTGGCTGCAATAGCCGGAGCTGCGCCAATCCAGAGCCAGGAGCTTCTTCCGGGTCTCCCACGTGGGTGCAGGGGCCCAAGGACTTGGGCCAACTTCTACTGCTTTCCCAGGCCACAGCAGAGAGCTGGATCAGAAGTAAAGCAGCAGGAATTCAAACCAGCGCCCATATGGGATGCCGGCACTGCAGGTGGCAGCTTTACCCGCTACGCCACAACACCAGCCCCTCTGTTTCTTTTGTATTGGAATGAGTATGTAACTAAACTGAACAATTAATATATTTTCATACACTGAAATGAATATATAATTATTTTTTTAAATGCTTGTTTGTTACCACTTAGAATTATGCAGCATACCACAAGCATAAGTAGTACCCTTATTACACCTTGGGTTACATCAACAGCAAGAATATATCATATCCTTTGCTAATAGGCAAGAGAGGTTACATCAATAGCAAGAATATATCATATCCTTTGCTAATAGGCAAGAGAGGGGAAAATTACTCTCTCAGGGAAAGAAGTATACTGTAATTATATTAGCAATGACCTGTATCTAACACGGTATCTAAACCAGAATGGGCACCAAATACCTATCTGTTTGAATAAATGAATGAATGCTTATCTGAATTTATATCCATCCCCTATTCCCAAAACCAATTATTTGTCAAGGTGAAGGCTTTGACCAGAGCTCTTAACCCATGAAAATTAAATCGTTGAGCCTGGCCCTTTTGTTAGAGACATAAAACTCAGGATATTCAAGTACTCTTGGAAAATCCAAACACATTTCCATTTACCAATGAAATTAAAAAAAAATTGAGAGAATTTACAAAATACATGCATATTAGTTTCTGACTTTTTTTTTTTCACACATTGGGAAATTCTCGGTCATGATTTTGGAGGCAACTTTGTGAACTGAAAGCTGCATCAGAAAGATGAGGCTGGCACCCTGGCCCTGCCACCAGTTAGCTCTGCGGAACCTGGCAGTCACTGATTGCTCAGCTTCAGATGTTTTCCTTTATAAAGTGAAAAGGTTGGAATGGGCATTTGGGGCAGTGGTGAAGCTGCCCTGTGGGAGCCCTGCATCTCATATAGGAGGGGCTGGGTTTGACTCCCACCTCCAATTCAGAGTCCAGCTTCCTGCTGATGTGCACTCTGGGAGGCAGCAGGCTCAAGTACGTGGTCCCGGCACATGGGAGACCTGGACTGACTGCCCTCCTCCTGGCTTCCAATACATTTTAAAACTATTCTTTAAAAAATGAAAATGTTAGATGAGATGATCTGTGTTTTCTTCCAGTTCTAAAATAGTCTATTTCCAGACTCACCTGCTCCCAGAGTCTCCTGACCAGGACCTGGTGTTAAGCGTCAAGTTCTTTACCAGTTTTACACTGGCAGAGTCTGGCAGACTCTCCATGGACCCAAGGCCAATCAGAACCACGTGAGCCCAGGTACTGGCAAACCAAACCTCTGGCCTCTCCGCCAAGGCTCTTACTTGTTCAATGTTGTTTTTCAATTTTTTTAAATCAAGAAACATGTAAATATTCTCATTTAATATTTTGAGTAAGTTTTATCAGGAGGCAGCATGTGTAGCTTTTGAGGACATACTCCATACTCAGGCTGGGTTTGATCTGACTTTAGAATTTAGGACACGAGACTTTGTGCCTCAGTCACCTCATCTTTTTAAAGTGATTATTAAAAGAGAATAATGCTGTGTGCTTCACGGGTTTCTTGGGAGGCATAAGAACTCAATGAAAAAAATACTTGCAAAGCACTTAGCAGGGTGTCTGACACATAGTAACGAATAAAGCAACTATCATTTATCTTTCCCACATATCCCTTATCTGGCGAAAAAAAATTCTTGTTTTCCTGCTACAGAACACAATGAAACATCAGTTGGCTCTCGCTGCTGACCTGTGCGCGCTCCCTTTGCACAGTGCATCAGGGAGGCAGGTGAAGGCCACGGCCGTGTGGCTCCCCCACCCACCCCACAGGTCCCATTGCTCTCTGCACTGACTAACCCGCGTTGCTCAGTGTGGCGGATTTACCTCCACTCGACTGATTTTCTCCCCAGCCGTGTGCTCTGGGCCCATCCTGGGCAGCAGTAGGAAGTGGCAATGCTGACTTGTGTTGAATGTGGCTGGGAAGTCCCTGCCCAACTGGCATCTTCTGTTTTCCCAGGCCGAGGAGGTCATCGCCTGTGGTTGAAAAAGGAGAAAGCGCCACTTACTCCATGGGAGTCCGCATTCAGATTAACTCTGGAAGGGAAAGGAGGAGGTAGCCCTGGAAGGTCTCCCACAGTCCAGGGACTAAGCTCATTCCCACGGGTCTGCAGTGGCTGTTTCCATGTTCCCATTTGTGCACCAGGAGTGGGGGTGCTCAGGCGAGACGGGGAGAGCCCCTTCCCAAAGGGCAGAGAATGATCGAGGCACCCGTGGAGAAGAGAGGGCCAGATCCATTCTAAACCATCTCACGTTCGTGAACGGTAGATGGTAATCGTATTTCACATTTAAACAATGAAGTTTCTTTTTTTCTTTAAAATAGCTGGCAGGAAATTCTATTTGTGTGAATGTCTCCTGTCTAAGGGAAAGAATAAACATTTTATCAACATTTTAAATACAACCATTAGATCAAAATGCTTTAAAAACTGATTTTACTCTGTAATAAACCAATATACTCCCATTAGTATATAAATGAATTATGTCAAATATGTCATGTGTCATGCATTTTGGGGACACAGTTTTACCATATATAAGGACACATACATATATTTACTTTTTTAAAAATAATAGCAAGAATGGGGCTGGCACTGTGGTGTAGCAGGTTAAGCCTCCGCCTGCAGCACAGGCATCGCATATGGGTGCCAATTGAATTCGCAGCTGCTCCACTTCTGATGCAGCTCCCTTCTAATGGACTGGGAAAGCAACAAAAGATGGCCCAACTCCTTGGGCCCCTGCATCCATATGGGAGACCTGGATGAAGCTCCTGGCTCCTGCCTTTGGTCTGATACAGCTCTGGCCATTGTGGCCATCTGCAGAGTGAATCAGTGGATGGAAGTTCTCTCTCTCTCTCTGTAGCTCTGCCTTTCAAATAAAAAGAAATCTTAAAAAAAAAAAAAAAAGGAATAGCAAGCATGATATCATGGGCTAGAAATAGTTTAGGGGAAAAGGGGACTGATCTAAAGCAAATGGCATGTTATCAGCACAGCACAGTACCGTTAGCAACAATATTTTACCTCCACAGATACTCGCAATGCCATGTATCTAGAAACAGTGGGATTGAAGAACAAGGAAAATGTTTTGTCCCCTGTTCATTAGTACAGTGAGTCACCGGCCTTACCAAGGAATTAAATTTTGAAGCAGGCATAACAAATGGTAGGGTGCTCCGGAAAAGTAAGGATATTCTCTCTCTTTTTTTGTAAGATTTATTTTATTTGAAAGGCAGAGTTACAGAGAGAGAGAGAGAGAGAGAGAGAAGGAGATACAGAGAGCTCTTCCACCCACTGGTTCACTCCCCAAATGGCCACGATGTCTAGAGCTGGCCTGATCCGCAGCCAGGAGTCCAGGGGCTAAAGCACTTGGGCCATCTTCCATTGCTTTCCCAGGTGCATGAGCAGGGAGGTGGATCGGAAGTGGAGCAGCTGGGTCTGGAACCAGTGCCTATACGGGATGCTGGCGTTGCAGGGGTGGCTTTATTCATGACATCACCTGTGCCAGGCCAAAAGTGAGTACATTCAGTTTACAAATTGGTATTTTCACATTTGCATGAATGTATTCCATAAATCCATTACAGTTTGATTCATCTTTCCTCAAATCCCCCATTAAAAGGATTTTGATGTCTATCTTTTCTTGAAACTTAGTGCTCCAAGATACTAAGAATGCTGAATTCTTTCCATGGGTAATGAGCAGAGTGTGACAAGACAGCATGGTGCCAAACCCCCACTTCCAGGGGGAGAGTGGCTGGGTCTCCACCACTCCTTTCAGACTGGCAGCCTCCAGCTCTGGGTGGTTCTGCATTGTTTGCATTCCTCTGGCCACTGCTCTAGAAGTCACAGCTCTTGTCACAGGCTAGATTTTACAACGTTGCTCCAGCAATGATAAATTAAATTACAGGGACTAAAGGCAAAGGTGATTCCCAGGATCTGCAAGTCAGTTTCCCATTTGTAACCTGAACTGTCTGACTTTGTCTAAATGGTGTATGTGGCCCAAAGGAAGCAATGGGAGAAACCGGAGGAGAAGGGCTGCATTGCAGAGAGAATGCAGAGGGGCGTTGGTCATTCTTTCTTTAGCCTGATCATTTGAAGACACCCGCAAGCTTAAGCTGGTGCAGTGGAGGGGGTGTCATCAGCACTGTCCTCCTGACTTCTTCTTGCCAGGTCGCCTCATGGTATTTTATCATTATTTTTAAAAATCGGAAGTGGGCTGAGAATTTTGTTCCCAGCCCTTCCTTCCTTCCTTCCTTCCTTCCTTCCTTCCTTCCTTCCTTCCTTCCTTCCTTCCTAGATTTATTTATTTATTTGAAAGGCAGAGTTACAGAGGCAGAGGCTGGTTCACTCTTCAGAGGGCTGCAATCGGCCAGAGCTGCACCAATCAGAAGCCAGGAGCCAGGAGCTTCTTCCAGGTCTCCCATGTGCGTGCAGGAGCCCAGGGACTTGAGCCATCTCCTACTGCTTTTCCAGGCCACAGTAGAGAGTTGGATTGGAAGTGGAGCAGCCGCGACTCAAACCGGCATCCATATGGGATGCAGGCACCAAGGGAGTGGCTTTACCCACTACACCACTGAGCTGACCCCTCACAGCCCTTTCTGTTCCATGTATACATCTGGGTGTGAATGAGTTTGAGTGGGAATATATCTTGGGTGTGTCCCCCAGTTCTCTCATCCATAGCTTGCTGTCTGAGAACCAGACACACTTGGCCAAGAAAGTAGACTTCCCAGTGTCCATTTTGTTGTTGTTGCTGTTAATGGAAACTATGTCCTTCCATCTTCTCTCACAGAATTTTTTTTAAAAAGAAAATTATTTGGAAACTCCATTACTAATGTGCCATTTAATTTTAAGCAACTTGTATGTGACCTGATTTCCTTGTTTGTGACATAGGAATTATGATGATAACTATCTTACAGGGTGGCTGTTATGATTGAATGATAATAAACTTAAACTTGGCACTGTACCTAGAACACAGTAAGTGATCAGCAAATCAGCCATCATTATTTTAAATATACTCCATTCCCAGAAACTACTTTTTTGAACTTGTCATTTGAATAACAAAATACTATCTATCCATGCTACCGTGTTTGAATCTATGAGATGTCACCTTCCAAAATCCTGAATAAGTTAGTGCAGTAGGGATGAAATTTATTCCTGTAGATATGAGATATATGGATGTTTATTAGGCAGCATCCAGAGTAAATCTCTGAAATGGAAAGAGGCAGGCACCAGGAAAGCTTGTATCTCCTGTTTAGTCTATATTCCATTTTCTCAGAGCTGCCTCTCAGCATAATTATGGAAAGATTAATTAAGTCTCTGATTTATTTATACACCATCGGATTGATGTAGAAGTTTCTGGGGGACTGGATGCAATTATGTTATTCACTAACACTGATGGTTTCTGTTGCTTTGTCTTTAGTTGAATGGCTTCTTATTGGCCAAATTAATAATCACAGTTTTGGTTACTCCATTCACATCACAGGACATTAAAAATAGGAAAATCTTCCCCATTGTGAATTGGATGTGCTGACGTCAATGTCCTTATTGTGATTAAAAGAAAAAGATTGCTAATCATATCTCAACACAAACCCTTCCCTACATGTTTATCTGTTGGAATACAGTGGTGACATCACAGCACCTGAAGCATTGGGGGGCTTCAGACATTTCAAAACTATTTTAAATTTGGCCTCTTCATGTGAGACTTGCTCTAGAGTAAGCATCAACAGGGCCCCTACCCATCCATGTGGTCATGAATGAGTGAAAGAATCCTTTGGGGTTTGCTGCTCTTACCTGAGATTCTCAGCCTTGTCACTGTTTCTGAATGGTTCTGATGCTTTGCCAAGTTCAGAAATTACTGTCTAAGAGAAACCAGCTAATAAGGCTACCTAGGAATCAGGTAATGTGGAAAAGCACTGAATGATCTGTTTTTATGAATATTCATTGGTTTTGCTTTTCATGAGAATTTGAATATATCTGATCACATAATATATTCTTTGCTATAACTGCCAATGCTGAGATGAACAATGGATGCTTAGAAACAAGAAAATGGGTTAGCCCAAATTACTTTGATCAACATGTTTGATGCAAACAATTTTTGGTAGCCCTAATAATCAACGTTTAATTCTATATATATGGCAGTGGCTATTTGCTTAAAACACACTATTTAATCTATTAAATATATTCCTACTATACCACTTAAAACTAAAGTTTAGCAAATTAAGTCATTGTAATTATTATCCATTGTAAGAGCTAATATCCACTCATGCCTGGTTATATTTTAGATTTTATAAAAATGCTTTATTAACATAACTCTTCTCCTTTGAGACTAATTTTAGTTCAACAAGTTGATTCTGATATTGATAAGTGAAAAGCTTGTGTTTCCAACTTTTTTCTTCTTTGACCTCATTATGATTAACCTGGGACTGAGATAAATCTTTCTCTACCTCTGTTAACAAGGATGTGTTCTGTCATATCAGAAATTCTGCTGTCAGAATTAGAAATTATATCAATGCAAAAACGAATGCTTTTGTCACATAAAGGAACCATCCTATGTACCTTGAAAATCACCACATGCTAAAATAAAATAAAATAAAGGTAATACAGGAAGATGTAAACTCTGCATCAGGTTTGGGGCTTAGGAGAAATCTAAGGGGGAGAGGAGAAGCAGAAACTGAGCCCAGACACCTACCCCCTGGTTCCATCTCCTCCAGCAACTCTTTTCCACAGACCTGTGGCAGCCTCAGCCTGCATCCCTGGATCGGATCCACGACCTATACTCTAACTTACAGCGTCCCTAACATCCCAGTCAAGCTGACCCTTAGGTCTGTGGTTCTTAAGCAGGGGCAGTAATTCTGCACTGTGAGAGGTTGTCCCCAGCACTGTAGGAGGTGTGCAGCATCCTTGGCCTCTCCCATCTCTAGCTGCTGGCCAGTAGCACTGCCCAGCTTACCCTACTCCCCACCCCCGTGAAGCTGTGACAGCCTAAGATACCTCTAAACAGTACCAAGTATTCTCCTGTGGGCCGTCAGCCGCTGCTTGGGGACCATAAGTGGCAAAGTAAGGTTTATAGACTCCCTCAAGTAACCCCCACCTTTACAGATGCTGTTATTTCTTTGATATGGCCATGGACCCTTCATCTCACAGGCACAGACTTGAAAGCTTAGACCAAAGGTGCCAGCTTGGTAACTTGGGTGGGAATGCATCTTAGTTCAAGTGCAACTGGCTAGCCAACAACTGCAAAGAGTTGGTTTTCAGAACCTTCTCTGGTCTGCTCAGCAGGGAAGTAATAAGAGGCAGGGGATTGCAGACAACATAAGTGGGCCATTAGTTTTTTTTTTTTTTTTTTTTTTTTTTTTAAGAGGGGGAGGCAGACACTAAGAACAAACATCCAAAGCTTGCTTCCTTTCCCTGGAGCCATTCAGCCATCTGTACCCAGCGCCTCATCAGGTGTGCTCCTAGAGGTAGTACAGAACGTTCTGCTGGTAGAAGAGTCTAGGAGATGTTGAATATTTAAGAGGAATAATTCAAATGTACGGTTCTAGGATAGGAGATTAGGTTTTGGTGTTTCTCTTTTTAAGCTCTGTGTCCCATAGACAGTGGGTCCTCAAACACCTGCTAAATCAATCAATAGATGAATGAGGGAGAAGGCCTCAGTGGGGGTTGGGAGAGGAAGATGGATGATGAAAAAAAAAAAAAAGCTGGTCAGAATGGCTTAAGAGAAAAGAAAAAGACACAGAGAAGTCTGGAGGTGGAGAGAACGAAAGCCCTCGTAAGAAAAATCCCTGACCAACTGCATGAGAAGCAAGACAGGTTAGGGACTAAGAGCAAGAGGTGAGAATTAAATTTCCTGGGATCAGATTCAGGTGCCACCACCTGAGTTTTTTTGTTTGTTTGTTTGTTTGTTTTTGACAGGCAGAGTGGACAGTGAGAGAGAGAGAGACAGAGAGAAAGGTCTTCCTTTTTCCGTTGGTTCTGTGGGGAGCAGCTGGGAGCAACTCGGACTAGACTAAGTTACTGGAATTAAGACTTATTCTATGCATCTGCTCTCCCACAATATGGCTCTGGGAGAGGAGCAAACAGCTTCTACCCAGCTGCCTTTCACCAACTTGACAAGCTGCAGGAGCTGCTCCTGATTGGAGGAGAGCAGCGTACTCGGCGTGTGGGTAGCAGAGTTGGGATTGGCGGAAGAGGACTATAAAGGAGGAGAGAGACAACATGCACCAGGAACATCTATCTGAAGGAACACCTGAGCAGCCCCCGAGAGAGCCGGCCGGCGGTGTGCCGCTCCCCCGCGGAAGTGGAGAAAAGTGGCAGGGGCAGTAGCCAACCCGGGAAGAACCAGCAGCAAACCCGGGGAGGGCCGAGCAGACGAAAGAACAGCGCAGGGTCCTGTGTCATTCCTCCACGAAGAGGGGGAGCGACATAATGGTGCTGTGACTCGGATATGAAGCCTAGGCAGGGTTTAGTGTCGTTCCTCCATGAAGAGGGGGAGCAACAGGTTCACCCTCCAATAGCCGCCGTGGCCGGCGCGCTTTGGCCAGCGCGCTTCGGCCGGCGCACCACACTGATCCGAAGCCAGGAGCCGGTTGCTTCTCCTGGTCTCCCATGGGGTGCAGGGCCCAAGGACTTGGGACATCCTCCACTGCACTCCTGGGCCAGAGCAGAGAGCTGGCCTGGAAGAGGAGCGACCGGGACTAGAACCTGGTGTGCCGGCGCCGCAGGCGGAGGATTAGTCTATTGAGCTGCGGTGCCGGCTCACCACCTGTGTTCTTGAAAGACCTCAGGCATCAGTAAATCAAGGATCTCAACAGTCTCCCTCTCAGGGTGCGATGGGGGACCTGTGTCTGCAGAGTCACTGCAGGGAGGAGGCTGGCAGGAGAGCCACTGACCGCGCACCTGCAGGGCTGCCCCTGGAGGAACTGTTGTCTTGGTGATGTGTCTCATCGACTCATTTACTGATTTTCCTTGGGCTTATCTCAGTGACTTGAAGGCAAAATGAAAGAAAATGAATGACTGAGTTGACCTGAATTTTGGAATTGTTAAGAAAGCTGGATTAGAAGATCAAGGGGACTGGGACATGAGGCTACCCCACGGATTAAACTGAAAAAGAAAGAAGTAAAGCCAACAACTGGCTAATAAACTCAAATAATTGGGAGGGGTTAGGAGACTGAAAGGCTGGGTCAGACGACAAGTCTGGAGGGAGATATTAAGGACAGGATGTGGCAGACAGAGCGACTTCCATCTGAGGAGACCCACCTGGAGCCGCTCCAGGCGACACAGGGTGTAGTTAAACCCCACATGCAGGGGGAGGACACAGCAAACGAGGCAAGGCCACTCTTGTTCCCTGCGCTGAACTCCAACCATTCTGTTGCCAAGAGGATCTCCTCAAAATGTTTTGCTGGCAAGGCATTCAATAATTAGTAACCATTCTCATAAAATCCCTCTGACACCTTCCTTAATATCTGTAAAGGCTGTTGAGTGGGGCTGAGTAGACATAAAACATACAATAAGGAACACTAATAATATATATAATATATATGCTGAAAACGGACATAAAACATACAATAAGGAACACTAATATAGAATACTGATCATGTATCACATACTATATTGAAAAAAATGAGAATTAATTGAACTGGAAGATACTTCAAAAAGTTGTGGGAAAATGAAATTTAGAGATGCTTATCTTGATGCAAAAACTAATTTGAAATCCATGTGCAGTTGTTTGACAATATGTATTTTTCCACAAACTTTTTGAAGATCCTTCATATAAGTTGTCCACTAAATCACCAAAAGTCTTTTAGGGATACTGTCTTATCAATATCTGCTATATAGGTCCAGGAAATAGCTCAAAAAACTATGAATCTTGTCCTCAATGTATCTCTCTTCTCTCTGCCCTATCTCCTACTCTCTCTCTCTCTCTCTCTTCTTTGGGGTTCATTCATTCATTCAACAAATACATGTCAGAAATTATTCAGATGGTAGGACCACAGCAGTCACAGCAGTTAGAGAAGTTAACTATGCTCACATAAAGCTTAAATTCTGTGTGGTTTTTTTTTTGTTTGATTTTTTTTTTTTTTTTTTTTTTTTTTTTAGGCAGAATGACAGAGAGAGAGAGAGGGAGAGACACAGACACACAGAGAAAAATCTTCCCACTTCTGGTTCACTCTCTGAATGCAAACAACAGCCAGAGCTGGGGGGCAGGCCAAAGCAAGGAACTCCATCCATATCCCATGTGAGTGGCAGGGGCCCAAGTACCTGGGCCATTTTCTGCTCCCTCCCATGTGTATTAGCAGGCAGCTGGATCAGCTGAGCAGCCGGGACATGAACCAGCAGTCCATTCTAATCAGCAGCTTAACGTGCTGTGCCATAATGCTGGCCCCAAGCTTAAATTCTAAAAGGAGATATCAGTTGATAAGCAAGTGAACATATTCATCAATAATTTCAGATGGTAAAAGTGGTGAAAACAATAAGTAATGTGTGAAATTTAATATTCGATACTGATTTGTATATTCAGTCTGCATTCTATGTAAAATTGTCATATATTAGGTATAGATCCCCATAATCCTAGAAGAAATTGAGGAATAAGCAACAAAAATTACTATCCAATATGAACTATTGACATAACAGAAAAGCAGTAGTTTGCGGATCCTTAGAATGTTTGGTTTAATTAAAGACGAATCACAAATATACAATGAAGTTTTAACAGAAAGCATGTGTAATAAGTGCCTGCCCCACTGAGAGTCTTACCTGTACAGATATCTGGTTAAGAATACCCAGAACTTTTTTCCTTTCTGTGAAAATTAACATCTGGATCTGAGATCCCTCAAGAAGAATCTCCTAATCCAGGATTTCTTTTTTTTTTTTTTTTTTCAAAAATTTTAAAAGGTTTATTTATTTATTTGAAAGGCAGAGTTACAGAGAGGCAGAGGCTGAGAGAGAGAGAGGGAGAGATTCTTCCATCTGCTGGTTCACTTACCAAATGGCTGCAATGGCCAGAGCTGGGCCCATCCAAATCCAGGAGCCGGGGCCTCTTCCAGGTCTCCCACACTGGTGCAGGGGCCATCTTCCACTGCTTTCCCAGGCCACAGCAGAGAGCTTGATCAGAAGTGGAGCAGCTGAGACTCAAACCAGCACCCAAGTGGGATGCTGGTGCCGCGGATGGAGGCACTCCGACAGCCCACTACACCACAGTGCCAGCCCCATCCAGGGTTTCTAATTCAGACTCCATCGTCTAATTACCATGTTCTTTCCTTGAAGAACTACAGTGTAAGATTTTTGTTCAGTTTCAAAGAATGATTTAGCAAACCACACTTGGCAAAAAGAGATCACTGGGGCCGGCGCCATGGCTCACTAGGCTAATCTTCTGCCTGCGGTGCCGGCACCCCAGGTTCTAGTCCCAGTTGGGGTGCCAGTTCTGTCCTGGTTGTTCCTCTTCTAGTCTAGCTCTCTGCTGTGGCCCGGGAAGGCAGTGGAGGATGGCCCAAGTGCTTGGGCCCTGCACCCGCATGGGAGACCAGGAGGAAGCACTTGTCTCCTGGCTTCAGATCGGCGCAGCACGCTGGCCGCAATGCACCGGCCACTTGGCGGGGGGAACCAATGGAAAAAGGAAGACCTTTCTCTCTGTCTCTCTCTCTCTCTCTCTCTCTCTCTCTCTCTCTCACTGTCTAACTTTGCCTGTCAAAAAAAAAAAAAAAATCATTGGAGCCTTACCTTAGAAGACCATGTGAATACTTTCAGGTGTTTGGTTCTACAGCCAAGACCGTAAGAGAAAATGTAGGTTTTCTCTAGGATCAAGGGAGAAGTAAAACAAGGATCCGATGGAGGATTTTCTCCTTTTAATCCAACCGGTTAGTGTAACTAGCGTACCAGCATCTTGCCTTACAATCAGAATCCCATCCACTCACAGAATAGTATTATGTCCCTTGGAGGCCCACCAACCCAGAGCCCTTTAGTCTAAGTGCTTTTCCTATGAAATTCCGGAGCAAGGATGATCCTATTTGTACTTTTGTTCATCCTTCTTTTTTAAGAAACTAAAAACATTTAAGGGCACATATGTTGTGCCTACTATATCCTCAAGAGAACCAAATTAAAACAGACTGGGCAGATTTCCTACACCCTATTCACAAATGGAACTTGGGTTAGTCTTCTCTAGAGAGCGGGCGGCGGCCAGGCTGGGAACGCATGTTCTAGAAGTCGGGTGTTGTCATCTCCTGCTTTCCCAGCTCACTGGTGTCCCAGGCACAAATCAACAGGATGTCCTAAAACACTGAAGAGAATCTCAGTGGCCCCTGGCATCCATAGTGTTGTCCTCTGTGTTTGACAGTGGCTCCTGCTGGAGTGTGAGCTCAGAGAAAGATAATCTGTTGGCGTGCACCAAATGGCCACAGGTCCTGCTGCCTTCCCTCGCTTCTCTCTCCCCCTCTGCAGGAGGCAGGCATGTTTGCTTCCAGCTCCTCCCAGAGCAATCAAGGAAAGAGAGCTGAAAAACCACCCTGGAACCTTTAGGACCCCTTGGATAGACGCAGAGACAGAGAGCACACATTGGTATTCTTTTTTTATTGTAGAACATGTGCTTTGGTCTCTCCCTCTGGAGGAGAGCCTTTCTACTTATCCTCAATCTTTCTCTGCATTATGCAGCAGTCCTATTTTTGCACAGAATTTCTCAACTAGTGTTTGAGTTAGCAGCAGTATCCCTTAGCCTGCCTCTGCCACTCTGCTTTTCAGCTCCTAGACCTCAGTGGAGTTCTTGCCGCCCCCATGTCATCCCACTTTGGACAACTCGCACCTTCTCACAGGAGTGAAGGGCAGGGCTCAGCCTTCAGAGCCTTATCTAAACATTCATCTTACATCTGTAGTAAGGATCCAAGCTCTTAAGAAGCCACCAAGTGAAGCTTGTGGTGGAAGCAGCATGATACAAGAATGGAAACAAAGCAGCTCTTTAAATATGTCCCCTGCAAACTTTTCTATTCTGTATAAAACGAAACTGTGCTTGGGAAATCAAGCATCCTGCTTTTAAATCTTTTCACAATAGGGGCACCACAGCAGAATTTAAGGGACTCAAATCTCTTTTCTTGAGGTGGATTGCCACATAATATTAATCCATGTGCCGTGCTGCCACTGCAAAACAGACATACACCTTGACTTCAGTGGGTTTATGGCCCAACACATTCCTCACAGGTTGAAAATAACCTTACGTCAAAAAGGTGGAATACACCTTAACCTGCTGAACACCTTAGCTTAGCCTAGCCTACCTTGAATGTGCTTGGATGGCTTACTTTCACCCTACACTTGGGCAAAATCATTGAATAGGAAGGCTATTTTACAGCAGTGCTGAAGAGCTCAGGTCATTTTATTGAATCCAGTAAACCGGAGACTGTGGGTTGCTACCCCCCCGCCATAGCATGGCTGCCTGGGAACGGTGCTCACTGCTGCTACCCAGCATTGGGAGACCATATCCTACTGCAGATTGCTAGCCCAGGAGAAGACCAGAATTCTACTGGATGCATCTTGCTTTCACACCATCAAGTTGAAACATTCTAAACCAAATCATTGAAGGTCCATCTATATTTGCAGTCCTGATAGTGGCTCCTGGTGTATGATACTTACAACTGATTTAAGTGACTGATGGTCAATTTTGCTGACTCTTCTTGAGCACAAAAATCTCTTTTGCTGTGTGTATTTTACAGAATGCAGCAATATACCAGCTTAGAATAATAACAGCATTTTAAATGTTAGTGAAAATCAAAACCTCGATTACTGTACTATTTGTTTCCATGTGTGATTCTTCTATCTTGTGGTAGTTAAAGGACGATTAACACCTTAGAGTAGAACTTAATAATATTTGTTTAAAGCACATTTTGTTTTGCGAAAAATGAATCTCAGTAATTACCAAAAAGAAAAATGTACACAATCTCTTTATCATGACCTTTAGTCAGAATGATGAACAGTATTTAATTTTAGTAAAGAATGCTTTAAAGCCCAGTATGCCAAGTCATTGACTTCTTTCTTAAATTGGAAGTTATATTTCAGCATTAAAACAGACTCTAGATTTCAAATAGTCTTGAACTATAAAGACGATAAGAATAATCAATTTTTTTCTAATATAGTAAACTAATCTTCTTGCCAACATACTATCCTGGTGGAAGTACTTATAAAAGAAGGTGAATTATGGCAGTTCCTGCCACCCACATGGGAGATCTGGATCGATTTCCTGGCTTCTGCTCAGACCAGTCAGTCCCAGCCATTGTAGGCATTTGAAGAGTGAGCCAACAAATGGGAGCTCTTCCTGTCTCTCTCACCCCTCCTCCACTTTATCTCTGTATGCTTTAACTGTTTACTTGCCTAGCTGTTCCCCCAATGTACTATAAGATTCTAGAGTTGGTGTTTTTTTTGTTTGTTTGTTTTTGACAGGCAGAGTGGACAGTGAGAGAGAGAGAGAGAGAGAGAGAGAAAGGTCTTCCTTTGCCGTTGGTTCACCCTCCAATGGCCGCCGCGGTTGGCGCACCGCGCTGATCCGATGGCAGGAGCCAGGTACTTATCCTGGTCTCCCATGGGGTGCAGGGCCCAAGCACTTTGGCCATCCTCCACTGCACTCCTGGGCCATAGCAGAGAGCTGGCCTGGAAGAGGGGCAACCAGGACAGAATCCGGCGCCCTGACTGGGACTAGAACCCGGTGTGCCAGCGCTGCAAGGCGGAGGATTAACCTAGTGAGCCACAGCGCCGGCTGATTCAAGAGTATTTTTAAAATTTATTTATTTGAGAGAGAGAGAGAGGGAGAGCGAGTGAGCAAGCACTCCCATTTGCTGGCTTACGCCACAAATGCCTGCAACAGCAGCGACTGGGCCGGACAGGGCAGAAGCTGGCACTCAATCGAGGTCTCAGATGTGGGTGGCAGAAACCCAGTTACTTGTGCTGTGACCACTCTCTCCCAGGATCTGCACTAGCAGGAAGCTGGGATTGGGAGCTGAACCCAGGTATCAAACCCAGGTACTCCTATGTAGGATGAGGTCTTCTCCTCTGGCCACGTGCCCACCCCTTGATTGAGGGGGATTTTTACCTGTGGATCCCGGGGTCTAATACTTGGCCTGGTACTTGGAGGTAATCTCTACATTTATGAAATGAATAACCTTTTTTTTCTAAGAAAAACATAAGTACAAAATAGAGTTGTATTGATATTTAAATGCTATGGAAAAATTAGTAGTTTAAGATGTTCAAGATGATGTTGCATTAGTGGGCAATGTCCTACATTTTGGAAAACAGCTCATCCTACCAGTGAAAATAAAACTATATCCCAACATGCAAAGAAATCATAAAATTTAACTGTGAGTTATCTACAAAATTGACTTCTGTTTTGGAGTAAACACCACAACACATTTCCTCTGATAAGAAATATCTACAACCATCCAACCTCAGCTCCTCTTCCGTCTTTTTCCAAATCAATTCTTTCAGCATTGTGTGGTGTTATAGGGGTTTATAAAAACTGATTTGAAGAGTTTAAAGTACTTAATTTAGTAAACATATTATGTAAGAGCATAGGTTTCATGGTTTTCATTAATATAACCTCAGAAAATATAATACTCAGAAAATATTCACATAAATTTTACTATGATTTAATTCTAGAAAATAAACTCGATTTTAAATGCAAGTTAAAAAAACCCGTTTAAAATATTTTGATCTTTATATTACCTATTTTATACTTGCAACAATGTTTCATATCTAACAATGTGTTGTTCTTCATCTGCTACATTTTGATTCCTGAAACCTTAAAATATATCAGATTTAGGGACTGTCTTCCAAGATGGTAATATACAAGGATGCTTCAAAAAGTTTGTGGGAAAAGTTAAAAGGTAAGTTCATTTTAGTGCAAAAAAAAAAAAATTGAAATCCATTCATTCAAGGGTTCTTCAAAAAAGTAAAGGAAAAATGCCTCTTACAAAAAAAAACACCCTACATTAATTTCATTTTTTTGCACCAAAATACTTATCTTTTGTTCTATTCTCCCAAAAACTTTTGGAAGAACCCTCACATTTCTCATTTATTTTTACACATGGATTGCTGGGTTAGCTCATTAAGCAAAGTTATTACCTTATCAAGTACTATTTAATACACTCATTCTGAATGCAGCCGAAAGGTAAGTTGCCGGGACAGTGCGACCCTCCACTTGTAAATGCCTACAATGCGGAAGTCCACTGTTAACCGACTTTTGAGTTTCCGTACCCTAGGTACAGCTAATTTACGAGGCAGTCCCTCTCCACAACGGAGTGAGAACTTTGAGCCCTGAGTGCAGTATCCTTGTGAACTGCCTGCCTCTGAAGGAATCACCCATGGTGAAGACAGAAGATGAGTTCCTAACCCTGGGTTCTGAGGTACAGCGCCTGAACGAGGCAATCATTCCAAGCGAGCTTCAGCTGTAATGAATACAAACTCTGTTTCTTTGGCATGCAAACAAGGCATCATTTCAACCAGTGACAGCCAGCTTCACGTTTTACGCTTGGATCAAAGGAGCAGGGCAATTTTAAAGTTGGCTTCTGTTAGCATAGGTCGGGTTAGGGATCCTGCGCTTTCTCAGGCCCTCGTCCGTCTCAGCCAGCTGGCAGAGCAGGACAGTCGTACAGCTCGGCCCTTTAGTAAACGGCCCAGCAGGGGCGTCTCTGTTACCTCCGGCAAGGCCAGGGGTCACTGGGTCAGAAAAGTCAACGGAAGCCCTAGGAGGGCCCCGGCCCGGGAGCTGGAGCTCCGCGAGCCGCGGGCCTGGGGTCTGGGCCGGGGCGGCGTCTCTCCCCCACGCGTGCAGCCCGCAGCAGCAGGTGCAGGCGGGCGGGCTGAACCCACAGGTGTCTCAGTGTTATCACAGCATCCTCCCGCCGGCCCCACCCACCGGGAGGGGGCTTAAGTATCTCCGACAGCCCGTGTCTCCCCGACGGGCTGGCGAGGCGGCGTTAGCCGGGGAGGCTCGGCTTCCTCGGCGGCGCCCCTCCAGCCAGACCCGCGACGCGCGGCGTCCCCGGGGCTGGGAGGGCAGGAGGACGCGAGGGGAGAGAGGAGTCACGAAACCTCTTCCGCCTCCTCACAGAGAGGCCTCCCCTCAGTTCCACGGCATTAGTCAAACGAAGCCCAAGCCAAACAGCCGCCCCCGGCCGTCGCGACCGGCCAGCTTAAGGAGCGTCCCAGAGGAGCAGAGGCCCCGCGAGGGATACACCATTCGGCCAGAAGGCGGGGGGAGGGGAGGCAACAGTGTCCCCTGGCGCCCAGGCTCTGTCGCACGGGGCAAGGCCGCCACTTGCAGAGCCACACCGCGGGTCCACGTGACGCTCGTCTCGTGGCCCAGGACCCCGGAATCGGGGCTTCCTCCGCTCGCTCCCGCCGCGGACGTTCCGCATCGCCCCCCGCAGTACGCTTGGTAGGATCCGGGGCGGGGCGGGGTGGGGTGGGCCGGCGCTCCACGTGCGACCGCGCGATCCGCGCCGGGTTCCTGCGGCTCCGCAGCCTCTGCCGCCACCTCGGGGCGGAAAGGGGCGGGGCCTCAGGGGCGGGCCGGGGGTGGAGCCTCGGGGGCGTGGCGGAGGCGTGGGCGGGGGGCGGGGCGCTCCTGTGGCTGCTCTGGCCCGGGCTCTGAGAGGAGCTGGGTAGGTTCGGCGCCGGCAGGAAGACGCTGGGGCTGACGAGAGTCCGACGCCCGGTGCTCGGGACTTTCTCCGAGGTACGAGCGCCTGGGGCCTTCCTGGACTCCCCCACACCCAGCCCGGCCGTGACGCCCGGGCCGCCCGCTGTGCCCCCTGTCGGCCCGGGGCGGCGGCGGCGCCGGGACGGGGTTCGGCGGGGTTTCGGAAGTCGGGAGTCCCGGCGCGGCAGAGCCCGGTCTCCGCGTCTTTCTTCGCCTTCCTGCTGCGCTGGGCGTCGGGCAGCGGGCGGGCGGGCGGGCGGGTCGCCTCTCCGCGAGTCGGAGCTCGCCCACGCTGAGGCGGGAGGACGGGGCCCCGGGGCAGCCGGGCCGCGGGGGAGGCGCGGAGCTGCGGGGCCGCCTGGGCGGCGAGGGCGGGGGGCCGGGCCGGGCCGAGGGCTGCGCTCCCGGGCCCCCGGATTTCAGCGCTCCTGGCGCCGTCCGTCTCGCTCGCCGGCTGGGACCCGAGCCCCGCGTTGTTGGCGGGGCTGTGCCGGGCCGCCTGTTGTGCGCGCGCGGAGGCCGGGCAGCCTGGGCTGCGGGGAGCGACCCGGACCCGCGCGCAGCCTCTGCCCCTCGGCCCCTGGAAGTGTCCGGCCGCGAGGGCTGGAGGCTGAGCTGGGACACGGGTCGGGGGCACGGCCTGCTGACTTGAGGTTCCTGGGGTGGTGGTGGGGGGAGCTGCGGCGCGCAGGCCGGACCCCGGGCTGAAGAGACCTCCATCCAGCCTGTGCTCCGGGCGCTGTCAGCAAGGACAGCTAGGGCCCCCCCTGTGGGCATCGCGAGGCTTAAAACCCCCGCCTCGAGCCCCGGGACGGCAAAGCCTTACTGGTGAGGCTGTTTTCTTAGGGCTTGGATGGGTGGAAAGCTGTCAAAACAGGCATATTGAAAAGTTGCAATGCTAGCCGGCACATTTTTCGGACCATGCAGTTGTGTAAGCACTGTCCAAAAAATGCTGGCTCGTGTACCCCCTTCCACCCTTGCCGGGCTTTCTTTGTTGTTTTCTTCTCTCGTTCTCGTGTGTGTGTGTGTGTGTGTGTGTGTGTGTGTAGCAAGTGTCTGTTTTGCTGCGTTTCCCTCGGGAGCTGTGCACTGCCCGCAGCGGGGAAGGAAAACTTGAGGCGGCGTTCTCGGGTTGCTTTTGACTTTAAACCTGCCTTCCCCTGCCTTTCTGAACGTGGAGAGAGAAGCTGTCTCTTGCTGGGTTTCCCACGTTATGTTTCCTTCCCCTTCTTCTCTGGGACCCGGGCGATGTTTGTTGCTGCTTTTGTAAGCATCTATTTCAATTTAGGTTTTGCACGAAATACTCCCTGTAGCCACAGGGTGTAGTTGAGGGATTAGAAAATACTGTTGGAGAAAGCCGCTGGTGGCTTCATTTTCCAAGAATGTAAGCCATTTCCTTTCTGTGATTTCGGGGAGTTGATATTTCACAGCATCAAAACTTGGTGGGGAAATTTTTCCGTAATACATCTGTCATTAAAAAGCCTTGTGACTTTTGGGTTTCCTTCTTAAAGCATTGCATAAATTTAGAATTGGCACTGTTGAAGGGTAAGCAGTTTTTTTAGTATCTGGAGCATCAGGAGACGATTGTGGAAAGTAGTTGTAACAAGCAGGCGGTACAAATGGTCTGCAGGTTGGAGTGTGGGGGAGGGAGAAGACCAGAAGAGGCAGGAAACCAGATGCCGTTGTCCTTTGTGGTATAGAACTCCCCACACCTAATCCTTTTCCTTGGGTGTGGTTTTGAGAAATCAGTTTTATTTTAAAAATGAAAATACTTAACAGTATTTTCTTGAATGCTGTTTTTCAGTGTGTTGGTAAACACGGAGGGTTCATAATTTCATATTAAAATGGCCCTTTGGCAGAAATTATTAGGTGAAAAGGGTCTCGCAGGGGCTATCTCGTGTCAGGTTATCTGCAGGATAGCTTCTCCAGAAAGCAGACTGACTGTAAGCTGAACTAATTTTCCGCGCTTTGAGTTGCTGGTGAGAATCCTGGTGTTCGGACGGTGGTGGGCCGCAGGAACCAGCAGTTCTTCCAGTGCTCAGAACATTCGAAGGCAGGGAAGTCCCTGTCTGGTTCCAACTCCTCCTTGTTGAGGGCAGCAGGGGAAGCTGCCAGCTTCAAGTACCTTAGTTGAATTTGAAGATTGAAATGCCCCTGGCTCTGCAGGAAGACAACAGAGTGAAGACAGTGCTTTTGAAAACAGAATGCCAGTGTGCTAGGTGATAGTCCTCTAGCTGCAAGTGAGTTCTCCAAATGATGGTCATTCTGCTGGGCTAGCGGTATTGGGGGAGGGGGTTGTAGAGTATTTTCTAGTTTCTGGAGTTTGCGCCCGCAGTTAACTCTGCTTATAAAGCTTTTGGCTTTCAGAACTTATGACATAATAGCTGTGTAGCCTTTGTGGCAGATGCTTGAAATGAAGGTTTCAGACAGAATTGTTTTTGACTGAGCTGTCAGGTTCAGAGTTGAGTGCAAAGGAGGCTCCTGTCTCAACTTACTTTTTTTTTTTTTGATAAAGTGCTTCTTTGTAGTTTTCATCTTAGATGCTACACATTTGATTTCTAGAGCTGTGGTTAAAAAAAAAAAACCTGCAAACAATTACTTTATTACATGAAGGCCAGTACCAAGAAAAGATTAATTCAGTCCAGATGTAAAAATGTATGTGAGTTTTAGATTTGGATGATCTCAACAAGTTTCCCCTTTTGTTGATGAGGCTGCCTGGATCCCAGATGGCATTCACAAATTATCCCTTAGTTTTCTGAGCTGCAAACCAAATTTCATGGCTTTCTCTTGTCCTTTTAATATTGTTTTTGGTCTTCTAAAGGGTGGAAAGCTTTCTGCATTTATACAGCAGTGATTTTTTTTTACTCATTAATGCAGGCTCAAAAATGCTTCTGTGTAGATGAGGAAAAATATTTCTTTAATAAGTGGGAAAGCAGGAAGTATTCGGTGTTGTATCCTTATGGGCAAAGCACAGCTTTGGCTTTCACTTACACCGTCCCGACTTTGTTGTTTGAAACACAAGGAGTTGTGATTGTGATTGGCATCTCCAGCAGCATCCTGCTGTAACACACTTTGTGGTTTCAGGGGTAGCAGCTGGTATGATGCTCCTCAGCCTGTACCTCCCTTTTTGTCTGGCCAAGTCTCAGCAAACACAACCCAGAAGAAAACTTGAGTGTAATGGAGTTTGGAAGCGTGTTTGTTGCATACTTAAAGTAACATAGTTTTGGGAAGCCTTAGTGTGATGATGTCATTATGCAGTTTGAAAGTTGACCACATTGTGATTGCGTATAATAGACAGTCAAGAGGAGGCAGGAGGATTAGCAAAGAATCAGTGAAGGAATCTTCTGAGTAATAAAATTTTGTCTAAAGTAGATCCTCCCTAAAGCCCAAGCGGGAAAACTGGCATTGTTGGTCTCCCTGGTTAAACTTTGATAAAGGGGCTGGTTGAGAGCACTTTTGTGAGTTGCACGTTATCTTTAGGAAGAGGCTTTGGGGGGCCTTTACATAAGTTAAAGGGATAATTTGAGAGCCTTGAAATCTAGGATATCTAAACTTAGAAGGGTGAGTATTCAAAACAAAGCCGAGAGGGAGAACTTTAGTTTAAAAGGAAATTAGAGAATAGCATCTTTTCTGCTAAGCAGGGAGAATTACAGTGGTTAGACTAAGGTGCCTTCTGTGCACAACACGGAGGAGGGCTGCTAATTGATATTTATGCTCAGACCCTTGCCTGCCTCGGTGTGGGAAGCTAAGTAATGTGCAGGGACTGGATGCTTAGTAGCAGCCCCCCAACCTGCTCCCCCAAGAGCCGCTTCCCCTTTCAAAGACTGGGAGCAGTTTTTGAGCGCTAATGGTTCTGCCTCCGATGCTGTGGGATCAGAGGGACTCTATAACAGTAATGGCTGGAAGTTTGTATCACGTTGTGGGTGAGAAGCAGCCTGCCTGCTGATCTTTTAAAGTGATTTAGTGTTGTAATTACTTCAGATGCACGCTTGTATCCTGTCACTTGTTCTGTGTATCAGATGGAGCAGTCAGGCAGGCAGTGTGCCACACTGATCAAAGAGGAATTGTGGGCCTCTGAGAAGGGGAAAGAAATCGTTGATCTGACAGCCGGTTACAGTGCTGCAGGGAGAGAAGAATGCTGAAACTCGTTCACAGGGGAACCAGGTGTGGTTCCCAGGTACAGGCAGCATTGGAGTTGTCTGTCCTAGCCTTTTCCTGAGTGTCTTTCCCCGCCCGCCTAGCCTCAGCCAGCACAGTTCAGTCTACACAGGCAGAACCTAGGCAGAGATTTGGCCAGTACCCACATCTTTGTATGAATTTGTTGGGTGAGTGGGATAATTCTGCTCAAAAGTATCTTTTTGAAACCCTTAGTATTCCAACAAGAGTGTCAGATTGTTAAGTCAACAACAGGAGTCACTGTGTACTTACTCCTCATGTGGGATCTCTGTCCTTAATGTGTTGTCCAGTGTGAATTAATGCTATAACTAGTACTCAAACAGTATTTTTCACTTTATGTTCTGTGTGGGTGCAAACTGATGAAATCTCTACTTAATATATACTAAATCGATCTTCTGTATATAAAGATAATTGAAAATGAATCTTGATGTGAATGGAATGGGAGAGGGAGTGGGAGATGGGAGGGGTGCGAGTGGGAGGGAAGTTATGGGGGGGGGGAAGCCATTGTAATCCATAAACTGTACTTTGGAAATTTATATTTACTAAATAAAAGTTTTAAAAAAAAAGAAACCCTTAGTATTCCAAATGGATCTTTCTCAGATATTTTTAGGTTTTTTTAAAAATATAACTGAATTTATAGCCAATTTCATGTAAATGAGAAAATTTTCATTAAACGTGAGCAAATTCTGAAGGAAAACTTGAGGAGATACAGTGAAGTTTCTCACGTAGCTTTTCGGGTGCTTTTTCTGTCTGCACATACTCAGTGCACTGTAGGTCATTTCCTCCCCGCAGGTAGCAGCATTTGTGCTGTATGGGTAGCTTTTCCTCTTTGGTTCCTGTGGCTTTATTTCTTTGAACTTGCTGCTGAATGATTACATACAGCCTGGACAAAACACAGATCAGAAGCATCCAGACCAAAGTGGCAGCTAGCATCCAAGTCAAGAAAGAGGACACTACTTGACCCCAGGAGCCTCTCCTTAGAGTCAGCTCTATCTGACTTCTGTTGTGAGTTAATTTTAATCTTTTTCTTGGGCTACATTTGAATGCAATCACATAGAAGTTCTTTTTTATGTCTTCCTTGGCTCAACATAATGTCAAGTTGTATATCCAGACTCATAGAGGTAGTAGTAGTTACTTTTTTTGTTATTTCTATGAATGAATATATCCTATTTATCTATTCTGTCAGCGGACATTTGGGTACTCTGGGCCTGCTGTATGGCAAGTGATCTTTTTTATGACCCTAAAAAAGTTGGGCACTTTGGGGTTGAGATTAAAGAAAAAGATGTAAGCTTAAAAGAAAAAAAATAACTTCAGAAATATGATGTGAGAGGAAAAACATTATCACAAAAATACTAAAGTTTCCACTCAGTCCACAGAATCTCAGTGTTGTAGGGGTAAAGTTTGGGATATACCAACTGGAGATTGTGAAATTTCATGGAGAACTGGGAAGAGGAAGGGGTCCTTAGGTGATATCTCTGCAAGCCCCATTTTTATGTGTTTTCTATTTGAGAGACAGGGAGACAGAGACAAACTCAGAGAGCTCCCCAGTGGGAGCAGCAGTGGGTCAGGGCAGGAGCTAGGCGCTGAGCTGGATCTCATGCATGGGAGGTAGGAACCCAGTTACTCTGAGCAGCCATCAGTGCTGCCTTCCGGGGTACACATTGGCAGAAAGCTGGAACCAAGGAGCTGGAGCAGGAACTGAACCCAGGTACTTCGGTGTGGGACGCACCTGTCTTACCAGGAGGCTAAACACCTGACTTGGAGGCTCTATGAGGTTGAGCGAGTGATTTGGAATCAGCCCATGGTGTTACCAAGAGTGGATGCTACTTCAGATTTGGCCTTTTCTCTTCTAGTGCCATCTGCTTGTTGGAGAGAGAAGAGACCAGATCAGGGCAGTGCTGTCCTGTATCGTAGGGAGCATAAAGGCTGAAACTCAGCTGCTGCCCTGTAGTCTAAGCAGTGAGTCCACTGGGAGGCTCACTGATTGACACCACGGTGTCCCGTGGCCCTGTTCAGATGGGTTTAAACCTGCCCAGAAGAAATGAATCTGCAGCCCAGTGAGGTAGAATTTTACTTCTACCTGCTGTACGGCTACCCTCCATATGCAGCTGTTGGGATTTGTGCACCCCCTTCTTCCCCTAACTGGTATGGCTCCCTAATGAGTCTTGGGGTTATGACTAGTAGGTGATATCTGAAGGTCCGTTTTGATTGGTTGTTTCATTAATCATCAGTGATCTAAGAAGGACACTCATTTCAAAGGATTGCTGTCTAAATGTTTTCAGGATAGTTCATTCTTAGGAAAATATTGCCAGAAAGATTTTTGGGAATTCCTCCTGCCTTTATGCTTCTCCCTCTCTGAACAGTTCCTCCCTTTATCTGTTCTTCCTTACCCCCTGCCTTCCCCCAGTCAAGTTATATTTTAAATATCCCCCCAAACACTCAGTGTCTGCTGAAAACACCAGTGAAATTCTGATGGGGGATGTCTGGTGTTCCCAGGAAGCACTCATTGTAAAACATAGGATTATGATCTCACTGACAGATCTGTTAGATGAAGTGTTTGCAAAGGAGAACTATTCATGTATTCTTTTCACATTTCCTTAAAGAATAAAGGATATTTTCATGGTTTAAGAAAAGGTCAGAGTTTTGGCTTAAGCTCGTTAAAAGGTGAAGAAAGGTAGAATTGCAGTTTTGTATATGTGTAATAAATATTTCCTGTTTGAATGAGATACTGCTTGTAACAGCAAATATTTATGGGTAGTGTTAGAAACTAAAATAGGCTTACTGTAGGTGCACAACTTTGAGAAGTTACTCAGGGCAGCTACTTCAGAAAAGACAGCATTGGAAAGAGGCAGTGAAGTATAATGGTGAGAGTGAGATTGCTGAGGTCAATCTTCTGGGGTCCGAATCCAGCTTTTTTTTTTTTTTTTTTTTTTTTGACAGGTAGAGAGAGTTATAGACAGAGACAGAGAGAAAGCTCTTCCTTCTGTTGGTTCACTCCCCTAATAGCCGCTACGGCCGGTGCTGTGCTGATCCGAAGCCAAGAGCCGGGTGCTTCCTCCCGGTCTCCCATGTGGTTGCAGGGACCCAAGCGCTTGGGCCATCTTCTGCTGCCCTCCCGGGCCGCAACAGAAAGCTGGACTGGAAGAGAAGCAACAGGGACCAGTACCTGGCGCCCCAACCGAGACTAGAACCTGGGTTGCTGGCGCCGCAGGCAGAGGATTAGCCAAGTGAGCCGTGGTGCCAGCCCTGAATCCAGCTTTTGCTATTCTCTAGTGGGACCCCTGGGGAACTTACCTAATCCTTTGAATTGCTTTTTCCTCATCTGTAAGATGAAAGGTAATAATCAGAACATCCTTCTGGGATACTTACTGTTACTAAATGAACTAATATGTGTAAAAGTAGTGATACAGCCTTTTTTTTTTTTTTTTTTTTTTTTTTTTTTTTTGACAGGCAGAATGGACAGTGAGAGAGACAGAAAGAAAGGTCTTCCTTTTCCGTTGGTTCACCCTCCAATGGCCGCTGTGGCCGGCGCACCACACTGATCTGAAGCCAGGAGCCAGGTGCTTCTCCTGGTCTCCTATGCGGGTGCAGGGCCCAAGGACTTGGGCCATCCTCCACTGCACTCCCGGGACACAGCAGAGAGCTGGACTGGAAGAGGGGCAACCGGAACAGAATCCGGCACCCCGACCGGGACTAGAACCCGGTGTGCCGGCGCTGCAGGTGGAGGATTTAGTCTATTGAGCCACGGCGCCGGCCATTGATACGGTCTTTAATATATAGTAAGTAGCCAAGTAATGTTAGCTATTGCATGAGACAAACAGAAATGATGTGAAGGACTTAGTTTAGTTGGTAGTCCTTGAGCCTTTGTTCACAGGTAATCTATGGGATTTTATCATAAATGTAGAGAAAGATGGCACTCAGCAGACAACAAACCCTAATTTTTCTCAATTACAGTTATTGGATAGTTCATGTTACTGCACTAGGAACAGCTGGTCTGTCTCACTGATCACTAATTGATCAAGTTATTTTTCTAGATTGTCCCCCAGTTTCCAGCCATCTCAGTTCCCAGCTTCTGCCTACTAAATAATAGTATTTTTATAGATGCCATAAAGCAAATCTGTAGACTTACAGTGATTAACCTGTGAAGTTAAACTTACAGAGTACCAGTGGCCTGCGTCTTTTTGCTTATGCATCCTGTAGTTTTATGTGAGCCTGTTTCAAGAAGCCACTTTGGTTGGTATGGGCAGTTGTTTATTCCTCCCCTCCCACTCCCACAAAATTGGCACAGTTTACATAACATGTGGGTCAGACCCCTTTACAGTTGGCTGTTGTGAGGCCCACAGTTTAAGATTTTAAACCACTTGTGTAAAGGAAATTAATAGTTTGAAAGTTTCAAAGGAAGCATTAAAGAAAAAAAACACTCAAGCATATTAAGAAGACACATTTACATATAAACAGTGCAATTATGAGCTCAGCAAAATAGGCACAGGTCCTCCACAAGAATCACGCTGGATCATTCAGATCTGCTCATTAAAGGAGGATCTACCCCAGATGACCCTGTTCCCTGCTGTGTGTTGAGTGTGTGAGGTCTTGAACTTAGTGATCTTTTTAAAGTGTTAGGTTTACTAAGTCCGCCAAAACCAGGTTTTTTGTCTTTATGAAGTATTCAGGCTGTGATGCAGACTTTGTGGAATTGCTGCCAAAGTACTTGATGTCTGGTCAGAGGAACAAAATACATGTGTGTGGAAGGGTAGTAGATGTACGTGTTAAGCTGAGCCCTGGTGTTAGGGAGCAGGATCAAAGATGGCCAGAGCTTAGAATGTCCTCAGCGTGCCTGGGGCTATTGGAATCCTGCTGGGCAGTGGAGTCAGGCTGAGATCTTCCCATCCTTCAGATACACAGGGGCTTCTTTTGGAACAACAAAATTGCTCAAGTTTGAATAAAAAGTTTCAAATACTGAAACACTAACTAATATGAAGTTTCAGTTCTTAAATTATAATTCATTTTGTTCTTTCATTCATATAATCTATGCCTAGTGTATGCCAGAGATAAGTTAATGAACAAAATAAAAATGTCCTTCCTTCTTAGAGCTTATATTCTATTAGGAGACAATAAAACTAACAACGTAAATTTAATGGTGTTTTGGAAGATACTCAATATGATGGGAAGAGGAAAGAATAGAGAAAACCAAGGGACATTAGGAGTGAGGCTTCGCTGAGGAGCTTTCTTGAAGGAGGCAGTAAGCCCCTGGGGGCCCGGGCAGAGGGGCTAGAGAGGACTTGAGATGGAAATGTGCCGGGGGCTGTGCAGGAACAGTGTGGAGGCCACTGCATGGAGCACAGAGAACCAGGGAAGCAGTAGCTCAGGAGGTCAGAGAAGACATCTGGGTGGCCTGTCTGAACCCTTGTAAGGACTGTGGTTTTGCTCTGAAGGGAATGGGGCACACTGGAAGCTTCTGAGGAGAGGAGTGAGGTGTTTCGACTTGGGTTTCAGTAGAATCACTGGCTGTGTGTTGGAAATAGGAAAATGGAAGAGCGTGGTCAAGGGTAGAAACAGGGACCCAAGTGATGCTGTTGGCAGTGGAGGAGGTGGTGAGAAATGGTCCAGATTTATTTTGTAGGTAGGACCGACCAATAGGATTTCCCAACCAGCTCTGGGGGAGAGGAGAAAGAGCAATTGTGTGTCATAAGGGAGTCGCCATCCACTGAGCTAGGGCTCTTTGGGAGTGGTTTGTTTGGGGAGGGTAGCCAAGAGCTGTTTTGAGCACATTATGTTTGACTTCCAAGTGGAGAAATTGAGTAGGTTGTTGGCAGTAGAAATCTGGAGTTGAGGGAAGAGGGCCAGATGGGGGATACAAGTTTGGAAATTGCCAACAGTGAGTAAGTTCACATGAGCAGTATGTGTAGACAGAAAGAGGTCCATGGACCCAGTTGGGTCATAGATGTATTGACAGTATGAGGAGAGTAGATGTCCCAAGTAATACAAGAAAATACTTTAAGCCAAAGGAAGGAATGCACATATTTTCAACATAGTGGACCAATTAATTGTCTCATTCCTGGAGTAACAATGTTATCATTAGAAGAAAGTGTGAACTCTGTGGACGCACACAGTGGGGAGGAGTGAACCATGAATTGTTTTTCTAATTGTGATGATGGTCTTGGACAAAACTTAGGTTGTTTTTATGCTGTTCAGGGTCAGGGAACCTTTCTTCTGCCATGGACCATTGGGATATTTATAACATCATTTATGGGCCATACAAAATTACCAGCTTAAAAATGAGCGTGCTATATGAATTTATCAGATTGCAAGTGCTGCCTGCAGTTGCCTCAGCAGGGCCAGACAAAATGATTTCATGGCCTTACCTGGCCTGCCAGCCCAGTCCTTCCCTCTCCTGCGGCTCAGAGATTGAGTTATAGGGGGATGAGCGGAAAACGAAGAGGATAGGGGAAATTCTGAGACCATTCCTGATGTGAAGTAAAAAAAAAAGTCTGAGTGAATCCGTGGGGTCACGTGCTGCTGTGAGAGGTCAGGGTTCGTGAGGACTCACGTGGCTCATTGGATCTGGTCTTCAGTGACCACAGTGAGCGGTGAGGATGCAAATCTCACTGGAGTGAGTTCAGAAGATGAAAAGCTTATGAAAAGTAAGTTATTTGCAATTCTATTTCTTCTGTTAGAAAGATTTAATATGGGTTGTGAGATACGGTCTAATACATCTGAGAAGATGTGGGGCGGGGCTTTGGAAAGTGCAGGGTCTTCAGCAGGCACTGACAGGGCTAGAGCCTTCGAACTTACCCCTGGTTATTACTGGCAAGACGCTAGTGTGCGGATTGCAGTCTGTTTATTTTGAAATAAAATAGCAGTTCTAATGCAGTTTTTGAATTCTTTATTGAATGTCTTTAGATGAGAACTGTAGCCTAAAAGCTCCTGCGCTTGTGTTAAGACGTGTTTCTTTGATTCTAACGAAGAAGATGTGTTTATTAACGCAACCTGTTGATTTTTTTATATGGAGAATGGGACTTGCCCTTGAAGTTGGCCTCTTTTTCAGCAGTGGTGGCAAAGTTGAGGTGACCAGACCACACAGGGAAGTGTTCTCCTGGCCTGCAAACTGTCATTCTCAGAGTGGTTGGCTCATAATAAGAGTTCTCAACAGCCAGAGCTTATAAACAGGGAAACTGCTTCTTTCATATTTCTTTCACAAAATTAACCCTCCGTGTACATGGGTTCTGAGTCCATGGAGTCAACTAATTGCAGATTGAAAATGTTTGAGAAAAAATTGTTATCGGTAATGAAGATATACAGACTTTTTCTTGTCATCAATTCCTAAACAGTGCAGTGTAACAACTACTCACATAGCATTTGCATTGTTTCAAGTATTCCAAGTAATCTAGATAGAATTTAAAGTAACCAGGAGCAGGCACATGAGTTACATGCAAATGGCACCCACGTTAGGTGAGAGAGTTGAGTGTCCTCAGAGGTTGGTAGTTGTGGGGGGTCCTGGCACCAGTGCCCCGGGATACCCAGGGATGACTGTTGATGACTTTGATCTTGAGTTGATTTCAAGGCATGTGATTAAGTAATTTTCATGGTTCTGTGTCTTAGATCATAATTATGTGCCAAGAATTTTCTCTTCTAGGTACTACCTTTGAATTCTGATGCTAGCTCTCTGTAATACTATCATCAAAACGAATCAACAAGTCTCTGATACTAATTACCTTTTCTCTTTGTAAGCTTATTAAAATGTTAACAGTTAGGCCTCTAATACCTAAGTAATGTTTTTGGATAGTTAAAAGCTTAGAACTATTGGTAGAATTGAAACTGTGTTACACATATTTGAGTGTTGTGTGGTAATAAGAAAATGTATAGTATTAGTCTTCAGAAAGTTGCTAATTATGGGAAAGAGCAGGAGAGGGCAAAGAAGATTTCATTTGCGGTGGATTATGGTACATGTTTTTTGAGAAGTGGAGCCCCAGTGATTATGTGTGTTTCTAGTGGGTTGTGGTATACACACATAATGTCAGCATTCTCTTAGGTACGGCTATGTCAACACTGTTTTATTGGTGTCATTTTGAATGTTTTTTCAGCTGCAACCTACAAGCCGTTCTGCAGTTAGTTAAATGAATGTAATTGGCCTGTAACAGAGAAGACTTACAAGGCCAGTGTGAAATAATTTGGCAGTGCTCAGTGTTCCATGGTAGATACCGGAGTGTGCAGAGGTGTAAAACTAAGCAAATTTTGCAACCCTTGCTGGGTCTTTTTAAGTCAGTGCCTCCAAGATGAAGTCCAGATCTCTTAGCTTGGAATTTACCATGACAAACCAAAGTTCCAAGCCTGTGGCCCACCAGCAAAATTGACTGCAGACTTGTTTCGGTTTTCACACAAGGTTGAAAGCATTGATTTGCCAGTATTTAAAGACCGAAACATTTTACATTATTAAAAAAATGAACTTTGTGCCTGTTCTTGAACTGTGGAAGGGCCTGAGAGTGATCTGCTGGAGTAGCATACCAGCTTCGTGCCTTACCTGGGTGTGTTCTCTGCCACCGCTTCCCGCTGCCTCAGCACCCAGCAGCAAGCCTCTCCCAGCTTTGAAGCCAAGTGGCTCTGCGCATTTTTCATTTCTCATGCTTTCTTTGTTGCCTGCCCCTTTAGGTACATGAATTTGCTGTCCTTGTGCTGTAGGTACACAGTTTTCCATTGTCATCTCAGAGTTCCTCAAGTCCAGCCAAAGTGTTCTACCATTGCCCTGTGTAATGCACGCACACTTAGTCTAGGTCATGTTTCCACTTCTGGCTTCTCGCACCCCTGCACCTGGGCTGCGTGTTGCCCACCGCTATAACCTAGCACGTGCTGCTTTCTATAGGTATTTCCTAACTCCCCAGCTGTGTTACACATTTCTTGAAAACAAAAACCATATAAATTGCTAGAGCCTAGCACATGTATTTTAGATTTGCTCGATAATTATTTAGATTTAGCTTCTAGTATATGTTAACCTGTGATTATAACGATATTGTGGAAGTACTAGACTATTTCAAAATCTTGTGTAAAATCTTTCTCAGATAGTGCTTTTGGGGCTGGTGCTATGGTGTAGTAGGTTAAGCCTCCTCCTGCAGCACCAGCAGCCCTTATGGGTGCCAGTTCTAGTCCTGGCTGCTCCACTTCCAATCTTGCTTCCTGCTAATGGCCTGGGAGAGCAGTGGAAGATGGCCCAGGTGCCTGGGCCCCTGTGCCCACGTTGGGGACCCAGAGGAGGTTCCTGGCTCCTGGCGTCGGATCATTCCAGCTTCAGCTGTTGTGGCCATTTTAGGGGGTGAACCAGCAAATGGAACACCTCTCTCTCTGTCTCTCCTTCTCTCTGTAGCTCTGCCTCTCAAATAAATAAATTTTTTTTAAAAATAATGCTTCCTTGGTTTATAGTGCCCATTCCTTTGTAACCTTGTAGTTCCTTTGCCATCACCTGTCAAAGTATTCTGTCACTAAACACCACATTTATTGCCAGTTCTCTGATTGTGAATGGACAAAGTTTCCAGGTAAAAGGGTCATTACTATGTATAACTCGGTTATTTTAAATATGCTTTTTTTGCTCCAATGACTGATACTATTTTAAATGTCTTATTTTTTTCATTCATCTAACAAAAATATACACCATCATACTTGACCTCATGAAGCTTCTTTTTTTTTTTTAAATCTGGAAGGCAGGTTTTAAAATAATGTATATAATGATATGATTTTGTTAAGTATACTGAGAAGTAGGGATGTTGTGAGACCCTATAACCGAGGGCTCTGATTTGGGAGTGGGGGCTGGAGTGAGGAGTACAGTAGAACTGACTTCTGAATTTCTTAACTTTCTCATATTCCATAGCCATTTGTAAAAATAATCAGAATGGAAAAACTTAACCCTAGAAAGGATGTAAGAGGCAATTTCTATAACAACCTAGTAGACATTTTACCCCAAAGAATTTGTCTGTTGTCATTGATTTGATGATAAAGAAAATTATAATTTAAAACTCTAGAATTGATTGTTTGGTACTTGAGTTAAACTCTTTAAATAGGTAAGCAGAAGACAAAAGGTGAATTGGGTTAGAAATTTCAGACATAGGGGCCAGCGCTGCAGCTCACTAGGCTAATCCTCCATCTGCGGCACCGGCACTCTGGGTTTTAGTCCCGGTTGGGACGCCGGATTCTGTCCCAGTTGTGCCTCTTCCTGTCCAGCTCTCTGCTGTGGCCCGGGAGTGCAGTGGAGGATGGCCAAAGTGCCTGGGCCCTGCACCCGCATGGGAGACCAGGAGGAAGCGCCTGGCTCCTGGCTTCAGATCGGCGCAGCGTGCTGGCTATAGAGGCCATTTGGGTGAACCAATGGAAAAAAGAAGACCTTTCTCTCTGTCTCTCTCTCTCTCACTGTCTAACTCTGCCTGTCAAAAAAAAAAAAAAAAAAAAAAAAGAAAAAGAAAAAAGAAATTTCAGACGTAGTTAACTTGTAAAGCAACTTTAATTTTATGAACCTATAATTATTTCAAAGGTATTTCTAGTAAGGACTTTTCTCATGGCTTTCAAAACTAGGGTATAAAAAAGCAAAGTTATTCTACTCAAGAGTCACTAATGAATAGTACCTTTATTTAATACTTCCAAGCTAATAAGTGAAAAATGTTGTTTATCAGTCTTACTTTGGAATGAAGTAATATGATATCGTGAAAAAACTCAGTTGTAAAGTTAATAACATGTGTATGTCAAAAAATAGAGTGGAATTTTGTGTGGCTAAGTTATTTTAGCACAATCATAAATATTGTATGTATTTTTTCCCAAAGGAAGTAGAATTCTATACTCAACTAAAGTCACCTAAATATAGTGGTAAAGTTAGTTTTTTGCATAGTTTGGTGTCACTGAAACGTAGGTCAGCTGCAGTGGTGCTGTTTCTGAACTCTCTGAGCAACTAATGTTACTTTTATTAGAGGAAAAATTATAAACAAATTAACATATATAGGAGAGTTTTAGTTCAAATATATCCAGGATTTTCAAATGTTGTATAAGTAAGATTTAAGGAACTCAAATTAGGGAATATTTGTTAAGAAATGTCAAATGCCATCTAGAATTTAAATTCTAATTACATATTTTAAAAATGAAAATAAAAACCTGTTTAGCCTCAAATAATCATTTTCTGAGCTCACAATCATTTTAGATCTGTGAAAGAGGACAATGAACTGATAATTTCTGAGACCAAGTCATTTGCTTTTATGGATGCCTGGAGGAGTATAAAGACAAAGTCTCTTGAATTTCTGTAGTTGAGTAAAACAGCAGAAAGAGCTCAGGGAGGTCATCTAATTTGTGACATAAAACCAAAGCGTCTTTACTTATGCTTTATGTGCTCTTCCAAACTAGGTGTTTTCTTGACCAGTAAGTGCTCAGGAAATTTGTAATCGGTGTATTGTAGGATCCAGAATAATGGCTTTTCATTATAATCTATTTTCTATTGAAGAGACTTGGGAATAAATTTTAAATTGCCAAGGGGATCGGAAAGGATGTGGGATTTCGTGGCAGGGCTTGGTGGACAGTATGTATGAGCTGAAATTTTGTGGCAGGGCCTGATGGACAGTGTGTATGAGTTGAATTGCATTTCCTAGTGCTCGAGTCCTGAGCAGGCAGGTGTACTCCTGACTACTGCTGTCACCAGCTTCTGGTCAGATGGTGTCAGTGTTAGGACATTTGTCAGCTTGCTGGTAGCCAGTGAGCTACTTGAGGACAGACAGGTGGCATGTTTGTACCTCTCTCAATTTCTTTAGCACCTAGGCCACACTGGCTCTTGACACAAGCTCAGCAACATTACAGCTTTTTTTTTTTTTTTTCTATCTTTGTGAGGGGAGGCATGACTGTCCTCTGGATGTAAACCTTCAGCGAGCCAGGTGTGACTTGATGTCCCATAAAAAATCCAAAACATGTTTTTGAAAATCCGTGTGCCTCTCTCTCATGTCTGACACCTGTGTAAAATATAACTCTTCCCACAGCAGCGATAAGTATCCAGCTTTGATGTTGGCACTGATGTATTTGCTTAGATTCTCAAGACTATAGAAAATGCCAGTTTTTAAAATTATCTATTTATTTGAAAGAGTGATGAGGGGCAGGGAGAAGAGACAGAGAGAGAGAGATCTTCATCCCTTAGTTCACTTCCCAAATGCCCACACAGCCAGCACTGGACAGACCAAAGCCAGGAATCAAGAGCTCCATCCAAGTTTCCCACTTAGGGGCAGGAGCCCAAATACTTAGGCAATCATCTTCCGCCTTCCCAGGCACATTAGCAGGAAGCTGGATTGGAAGCTCACAATAGCCAGGGCATGAACCAGGTACTCTGATATGGGATGTGATTGTCCCTGGCAGTGGCTTAACCCACTGCACAATTGCTGTCCCCTAAAATACAAATTTTGTTCCTTAAATTCTAAGACAGTTAAAACTGGGTGTTTAAACTTGCCAGTGTCGTGCAGCAGTAGCAGTTACCAGTGATCCCTGAGTGCAAGGAGGAAAGGTCGCTTGAAATGCCTTAGTTTGAGATTTCTTCTCTTCCCAGCCTCCTTTGGAGAATGCTTGTTATTTGTTTGCTTGCACCATGAGATTTCTGGGAGTTTAATAAACATCTACTGTGCACAAGTTTCCTCTGCTTTCCTTAGGTTGGCCAAGGCACTTTTTTTTTAATTTATTTGTTTTTAAATATTTATTTATTTATTTGAAAGGCAGAGTTACATAGAGGCAGAGACAGAGAGATGTCTTCCATCTGCTGGTTCATTCCCCAGATGGCCTCAGTGGCTGGAGCTGCACCAATCCAAAGCCAAGAGCCTCTTCTGGGTCTCCAGCATGGGTGCAGGGGCCCAAGCACTAGGGCCATCTTCCACTGCTTTCCCAGGCCGTAGCAGAGAGCTGGATCAGAAGTGGAGCAGCCGGGACCCAAACCGGTACCCATATGGGATGCCGCCACTGCAGCCAGCGGCTTTACTTGCTACGCCACAGCACCAGCCCCAAAGCACAGTCTTAACCCACTGTGAATACATACTTAACCATCACTGAGGTTTTCCTTCTTGGGTTGATCCGTGGTGCCATCCACTTTTGCTGTGGTAATCAAACTGTCCACGCTCTTAAACTTGGTATGGACCTCTGGCCATTTCACTTGACAGGGCCCTGTGGCCTGGGAATGAGATGATAACAGATGCTGAATTTTTTTATGCATGAGTTTTATGTTGTTCTTGACCCTTTGTTTTCTCCAGATTAAGGGGGAGGAAAGATGAAAAGGCTGGGATTGTTTCTAAGTGAAAGTCTTTGGTTACTGTGCCAGCCATCTTCTCTGCTGCCGCCTTGACCTCTTCAGAGATCTTTGAGTGTCACCTTCCCCTGACTTCTATTCCTTAACTCTGCTCTGTCTTCTGTGTCTGTTTTGTCTGATCACCTGTATCTTCTCTCATAGCTGGAAAAAAAAATCTCTGCTTATGATGTAGCCTATATTGAGATCGAAGGACTAGTAGAAAAGAAAATAGGCAAAATAATGTATGGAGATTCTGCCCCTTTCTACTTTATAAATAAAACAGTTAATTTTACTGTGTGTGTGTGTGTGTGTGTTATTGATAAAGTTATTTGATAAATAACTGTGTGTGTTAAATCCTCAGCAAGTCAATGAGGAGTTGAACTCAGGAAAAAATTAAGAGTATTTATGAAAGCTCATGTGTCTGTCCTCCACATCTGACTTATGAGCACAATATAATTCTTTACATAATATACTTAGATTTAATGTGAGTGTTGAAAATATAAATGCTTAAATTTTCAAACAATATAAAGATTAAGTTTTGATGATTTACCAAGCTATAAAAAGCACCTTTTCCTCAAAGAAGCCAATCAAGATGTTATTGATTAGGTCCATGAGGAATTTTTTTGAGAACCATGTAGTTTTGTCTTGTTTCAGAATTTTTATTTGTTTGAAAGAGAGGCAGACACAGAGAGATCTTTGAGCCACTGATCTGTTCCTGAAACAACTGTAAGAGCTGGAGCTGGGCCAGGAGGAAGCCAGGGGCCTGGAACTCAGTCCACGTCTCCTGCTAGGGTGCCAGGGACCCTGTCACTTGAGTCCTCTCCTACTGTCTTCCAGAGTGTGCCTTCCAGCAGGAAGCTGGGACTGGAAGCAGAGCCAGAATGCAGGATGTAGGCATCCAAAGCCATGTCGTAAGCACCTACCAAACACCCACCCCAAAAAAACAAATAGAGCATTTGATTATAATTTCAGTGATGTTCTCTCAGTTTTGAGATGCCAATCTATAAAATAATACAAGTTTTCATAAGTGTATATACATCTTAATTAATGATGTTTTCATGCCTCAGTGTAGCTAAAAATAGAGCATGATTAAGACTTCTAACTAGCATTAGAATTTACTATTATAATAAGTCACACTTCAGAAGTTGAATTATATATGATACTTGACTGAGGTCATGCTGGTAAAATATTGTTAGAAAGTGGAAGATGCTGCGGAGATGAAATAGCATATTTGAAAGTGCTTTAAGTTTGTATCACAATGACCTGTACGTTAATTTACTGCTAGTAAGTGTCAGCAAGAAACAGAAGAATATAGAATTATTAAAGAGTGCCAGCCTACAACAGAAAATTGATTCCTCTGGACTTCAAATCATGTGGAGGAGACGTCGCTCCTCTGGAACCACACTTAGGTGGTGGTACGGTACAGAGTAGCACAAATGACAGGGTGCAGTCAGGGTGCTCTAGAGCAGCAGAATTGATAGGATGTGCACTTAGGTATATGAAGGGGGCTTATTAGAGGAATTGATTGACGGGATAATGGCAGCTGAGCAATCCCACGAATGGTCATTTGCAGGCTGGAGACCTTGGGATGCTGGTAGCACTGCTCAGCCCAAGTCAAAGGGTCTTAGAACCGGGAAAACATAGTGTATAGTTCTCAAAGGGCAGCAACTAATGTCCAAGTCAGGAGTCAAGCGTGTCCCAGCTGTCAGCGAGAGACAGAGAGCCTCGAGCATTTGGTCTCTGCAGACCTCCAGCCGGTGATGCTGTCACCACATGGAGGCAGGGTCTTCCCACCTAGTCCACTCAGACATACTGATCTCTTCTGGAAACGCCCTCGGAACTTCAATCTAAAGTAATGCCTTCCCAGGCTTCTGTTCCTTAATCCAGCCAGACTGACAAATGCTGGTCACACACAGCACTGGTCAGGCTACCCAAGACCCCAGTAAAGATTAAGCACCATGAATTGTATATTTCCTTTTCTTAGAAACTGAAGGGATGTGAGCGTCTGTCTCCTTCCACTAGATTTTCTATCATTGTACTAATTTATGTGACATTTTGTCATGGAAAAGGAGTTTTTACTTGGATGATTGCATTTGATGTTTTAAGCAGTAGTCTGTTTTACAGATGAAGAGTTTAAAACATGTGAGTGGCCCTACACCTTTGCCTGAGAGAGTGATAAAAGCAGAACATGGTGCTCTTTTTCTTTTCGTTTCTTTTTTTTTTTTTTTGGACAGGCAGAGTGGACAGTGAGAGAAAGAAAGAAAGGTGTTCCTTTTACCGTTGGTTCACCCTCAAATGGCCACTGCGGCCGGTGCACCATGCTGATCCAAACCCAGGAACCAGGTGCTTTTTCTGGTTTCCCATGCGGGTGCAGGGCCCAGGCACTTGGGCCATCCTCCACTGCACTCCCGGGCCACAGCAGAGAGCTGGACAGGAAGAGGGGCAACCGGGACGGAATCCGGTGCCCCGACCGGGACTAGAACCTGGTATGCCGGCGCCACAGGTGGAGGATTAGCCTAGTGAGCCGCGGTGCCAGCCCGGTACTCTTTTTCTGACACCCAGGCCTGTGCTGTTGTTTTCCCCCATGGTCTGTCAGTAAAGCATTTCTAAAGTGTTTACAAGGTACGGTGCTACATTTTTATTCCTTGTATGTTTTTTTCTTTGATACTTCTTCCAGTCAATTTTAGTTTGTGCCAGATACCAAATCAACTTGCACTCTTCATTAGCTCATGTTGATTTTGTCATAAGGAAAGTTTTGTGTCTGAGCTGAATAAGATCATCTTTCAAAACCATCTCTCCAAACTCTACTTTCCATGAAATGCATTTCACCTGACATTGAATTTTGCCAAAATCAAGGTGTGTGCAGAATTTCACACTGTCAGTCCTTTGTTTCAGTGGGGCTGGTTACCTTGAAAGATTCTGTTTATAGGGTTGCTTAGAAAAGGGCAATTAAATTTAAATCAGTGTTTTGAAATGATTACACATTATATATTAAAGGGTGAGAGATTAAGAAGGTGGCTTGATTTACTCTAAGTTTAAAATCTTTAGGTTGGAATGAGGATCGCTGTGAGGTTCAGGTGACATGATCCTGGTGGTCATTATGGACACAAATCTGATACAAACCTTCTTAGAGGAAGTTTACGCAGGTGCGCACTTCACAGAAGAAACCCAATTTAGTAGGACAACATCTGCAGTTCTTTGATTCGGTCGTTTATGTGCCAGATGCTTTGCTGGCGGTTCAGTGATGACCAAAGCATGGGACTAGAAGCTAGATTATGGTTAAGCCGGGGAAGCAAGCAAGCAGTAATGCTGCGTGACGAGTTTAAGACTCTCCTTCGGCAGTTTTTAACAAGAAGTCTTGAATCATTCAAGAATTCCTACTTGGTGATGGCTTTGGTAAACGTGAGAGGCCAAATTTGTTTTTGTTTAATATCACTGAAAGTTACAGTCTTATTTTCCAAATCATTGTGACTTCCTATATTTTAATTCCAAGGTCTAACTTAAACTGCCTGAATCCATGAATTTAGCCAATGTAGCTGATTTGTATCGTGTTATTTTGTTTCTACCCTTCTTTGTGCAAGAAAGTACTTAAGGTAATATAGCATTACTTAATATATAAGTCACAGGGCCAGCGCTGTGGCATAGCGGGTTAAAGCCTTGGCCTGAAGCACCGGCATCCCATATGGGTGCCAGTTCTAGTCTCAGCTGCTCCTCTTCCAATCCAGCTCTCTGCTGTGACCTGGGAAAGCAGTAGAAGGTGGCCCAAGTCCTTGAGCCCCTGCACCTGCATGAGAGACCTGGAAGAAGCTCCTGGCTTTGGATTGGCTCAGCTCCTGCCATTGCGGCCATCTGGGGAGTGAACCTGCGGATGGAAGACCTCTCTCTCTGCCTCTCCTCTCTCTCTGTAACTCTGACTTTCAAATAAATAAATCTTTAAAAAAAAAAAGTCACTTCACTGTAAAGAGGTGCATTAGTTTTTAAAGAAATTTTTAAGAAGGTAAATTAGAGTAAAAATAAAGTTAACAGGCTTTAAGGTGGTCATTTGGTGAGTTTTACTAGGTGTCCATATGATCACATAGCCAGCACCCAGACAGGATTGTGGACATTTCTGTGAGGGCCAAAAGTCCTTTCTAGTTAGTCCACCTCACCTGGGCCTTCCCTGATTTTTGTGTCAGGCTCTTTCACGTGACATGTGTTTCAGATTCACCCATCCTGTGCTATGTACCACTAGTTCCTGTTGATTGTTGGGTTACATTCAAGTGTCACAATTTGTTTATTCACTTATTTTAATTAATATTTTGATTGTTTCCACTTTGTAGCTATTACAGATGTAATTTCCATGAACATATATGGAGAAGTCTTGGGTCAACATATCTTCTCATTTCTGAATTTCATGGTAAATGAAGGTTTAACCTTACAAAAAAACATCAAATTGTTCTCCAAGTTGGCTGAACCATTTAATATTCTTACTATCAGTGCCTGGTGTTCTCATTCCAATACCAAGACTTGGTATTGTCAGTCTTTTCAATCTTAGCCAGTCTAGCAGATATGCAGTGGTATATGACTGTGATTTTTATTTGCTTTTTTTAATGTTGAACATCATTTGTCACTTGTGTATCTGTTTTGGTGATGGGACTACTTTAAGTTTTTGGCCATACTTTTAAAGAGTTGGTTTTCTTTTTGGATTGTAAGAACTATTCATGTGTTCTGGATTTATGTTTTTAATCAGATACATGTTTAAAAAATGTTTTTCCCAGTCTGAGAATTCTTTGTCATTGTTACGTGGCTTTCAAAAGGAAGAATTTAAAATATGTTTTTCATGGTTCATGTATTTTGGGGCCCAGGAAACCTAAAGTCACAAAGATCATCTGTTAGAAGTTTTCTGTAACTCCTAGAGTTTTAGCTTTTAAATTTGAATCTGCAGTTCATTGGGGGTTAGTTTCTATTTAAGTGTTGAGGTAAATGTTTTCCATATAGAGGTTTCATTGTTTCACCAACATTCCTTACAAGTTCATTCTTTCAGTCAATTACCTGGGCACCATTTTGTCAAAAATTGGATGACTTCATACATGTGACTTTATATCTGGACTCTATTCTATTGGGTATTTCGGGTCTCCTTATTCTATTGACCTTCACTCATATGTTTATTCTAAGGCCAGTACACTGTCTTGAGTATTAGACCTTTTATTGCAGAATTCAGTATGCTAAACTTTGTTAAGGACGTCTTTGTCTATGTTCTTGAGAGGTATTGGTCTTTTTTTTTTTTTTAATTATCATTATGTCACTCAGTTTTGGGAAATACTTAGCCTCACTCAAAAAGTTGGAAAATATCCTCTTGAGTTTTCTGGGAAATTTTATGTAGAATTAATATTTTTTTTTTATATTTGATTGGTTTTATCAGGGAAGCCATTTGGGCCTGCAGTTTTCTTTGTCAGAAGATTTTTAACTAGAAATTGGGTGTATTTCATAGATACACATAACTCCTATGGTCTGTTTCTTCTAAAATGAGCTTCAGTAGTTTGTGCCCTTCAAAAAATTTACCATCTCATCTCTGTTGTTGAATTCATAAACTTAAATTTTTTGTAATTTTCCATTATTGAATGCTATGTTTTGAGAATTTGGACTTTATTCTAAGTTACAGTCTGATCCTTTCAGAACTTGCTTTTAGGCCTTGTTAGAGTCTAGAAGAACTTTCCAACTAGAGCTAATTAGCCTATACTACTAATGTGATATCCTTCAGAGTAAGCCATCTGATGCCTTAAGTTTTATGGGGTTTCTTCTCTCTGGCTGAGAGAAAAGAGTAAGAGTGAGAACTGTTCTGTGTCCAGTGAGAGCTCCAGGAATTATTTGGCAAATTGCCTTCCAGTATTCTTTCCTGTGCCTCATGGAGTTTTTTCACATAGGCCCAGATCGGTATTTAGCCGGTGATTTTTTTTTTTTTTCAGTATTTATTTATTTATTTGAAAGGCAGTTACAGAGAGGCAGAGGCAGAGAAAGAGAGGTCTTTCATCTGTTGATTAACTCCCCAGATGGCTGCAACAGCTGGAGCTGTGCTGATTCGAAGCCAGGAGTTTCTTCCGGGTCTTCCATATGGGTGCAGGGGCCCAAGCATTTGGGCCATCTTCCACTGCTTTCCCAGGCAATAGCAGAGACCTGGATCAGAGTGGAGCAGCCAGGACTCGAACCGTTGCCCATATGGGATGTGGCAGCTTTACCCGCTACCACCACAGTGTCAACCCCTTAGCCAGTGATTTGAGGAGACCTCCACTGTAGACCCTTGGATCTCCCTGCGTGCACCTATTCTGCCCCGCAACTTCCAGCTGCCTCTACCTCTCAAGGTTTGATCTCCATCTTCCTGTCTTAGCCCCTCTGAGTTGATGGACAAGAATTAGAAGTTTCTGAATATAACAAGTTATTATTTTAAAACTCCTTGAAACTGAAAGAAGTACTTGGAAAGTGTGGAGAGAAAAGAAGTACTGAGAAGCGGTGGATGTTTGATGCCGTGGTTAAGACCCCACTTGGGACGTCTGCATACCACATTGGAGTGTCTGGGTTCAAATTCTAGCTTCCTGCTGATGCATAAATTGAGAGATAGCAGGGTATTGTTCAAGTAGTTGATTTCCTGCCACTCAGGTAGGAAACCCAGATTGAGTTCTGTTGCAAGCGTTTGGGGAGTGAGCCAGCAGATGGAAGGTATCTCACTGTCTCTTAGGAATAAAATGAGTGGAGAGGGCACTGAGATGTTTTGATTTTGTTGTTGTTGGTTTGGTTTGTCTTTTTCTTAATTTTGTGTGGAATATGGTGCTTATATTGATTCTGAAATACGGTACCTAGAAGTAATTGCAAGTTTGTATATTGTCTAGAGCATGTGGTGCATAAGACTCTGAAAAGAAATATTTTCATGTTGCCAGAATCTTTGCTCTTAATGGTTTTAATTCACTAAGGTGGATAATTTAGAACTCAGCTATCTTTACATTTACCACACGTGGCTGCTTAGGCAACTGTCGTGGCTTATATTCTTGGAGCACATTATTTCCAGATTCTATAAAGATTGCATTTCATTAGATGATGTTTTTGTAAGAAAGCCTTTACAGGGAATTTTGTGATTTTTCTCTCATGACTATTGAGACTTGTATTGAAGTGGAAAGCCAGTAGATGATTTAAACCTTTTTCAAAGCTTTTGTCTGAGAAGGAAGGCACTTAGTCCAGTATACCCTAGAAAACCAATTACTAAGACCAGCACCATGTTGTCTTAATTCTTAATTTTTATCCAAATGTGAAAGCAGTGAAGGAGAAGTGGCAGCCTTCTTAATGATTTCTTTTTACTTATTTGGGAGGCATAGACACAGAGGACGAGCTCCTGTCCACTTGTTCATTCGCAGATGAACAGGCCCCCAACAGCCAGGCCTGGGTCTGGTTGTAGTCAGAATCTGGGAACTCAGTCTAAGTCTCCCATGTGGGTAACAGGAACCCAACTCCTTGAGCTGTTACTGCCTCCCAGGATGCAAATTAGCAGGAAGCTGGAATCAGCAAAGCCAGCATTTGAATTTGGGCAATTGGATATGGGATGTGAGCATTCTAAGTGGCATCTTAACTTCTAGGCCAAAGACCCACTTCAATGATTTTTTAAAAAAACAAAACAAACAAACAAAACTTAAATGATTGTGCCTCTGGATCAGAGATGAGATGATTCCAGGGCAGTTGCTGGCAATGTATAGTCTTTTGGGAAGGGGGCTAGATTAAGGGATTAGCACTGCTTGATTGGTATTGGGCAATGGTCCTGCCATGAACAGTGGATGACCTTGGAGCAGGCTGGGCATCGAGATTTTCCAGGATTGAAATATGTGGGTCAGTCTGAGAACTTGGTGCCTTGACAAAGTGACCTGAGCTACCTGAGAAAGCAGTACCTAGCAGAGGTAGGGTAGTTTCTGTTTTTCATTTGTTTGATTGATGTGTGCGTGTGTTTTGTTGTTGTTTTCAAACTCCAGCCTTTAAGGTCGAAGTATGCTTCAATTTTTCATGGGGGATTAACCATGTTAATGTAAGCTAAAGTATAATTTGGATTTCCTTCCTCCACACCCTTTAAACATCAGACTTTAAGTCTCTCTGAAAGCATCAGAGGATGATTACTATGAGAAGGAATGCTCTCTTGGCACAACAGAGGGCAACACACATCACAGGATCCGAAAATCCAGTGAATAGGTAGGTCAGAGGAGGTGACTTGAGTGGGCTCCTGAGTGACTCACTATTGGATTTTGTTGATTTCACACACTGGAGAGCCCAGGGCTTCACTGTTAAGGACTTCTTTCTCCTCCTGTTAAAATAAAAAAAGATAATAATTGAATTGATCTGATTGTGTTTTATTTCAAAACCCCAGTTGAGAAGAGTTACAGAAATAAGGCCTGCAAATTGGCATATGGGAAATAGAATGTTCTAAATAGGTGAGTGCCACTTGAAAATGAGACTGCACTCTGGTGGAGCTGGCAAATTCATGATAGTTACTGTCTGGAAGACAGCTGAGGGAATTAAACCCTGGGTGACACAGACAGGAACGAGCGTCTGTCTGGTTGACTTCTCTGACAGAAACATAAAAGGGGACAGTTCTAGTTTCCGGTGATGTTCCCTGCAGTTAGCTTAGAGTCTTGGACTTAAGTTTCTCCAGAATAATATAAGCCACCTCAGTCTCCTGAGCAACTTGGCTGAAGATTTCATGGCACCCCAGAGTTTGGAGTGTCACTCCCCAATTAATGAAGGCTTTGTTAGCACAGAGTATCTTTTAATGTGTTGGAGATAGAATCCCTACATGACCGTAGCAGTGGTAAATTGTTTTTGGAGCTATAATGAAGAAGCCATATATAAATGAACATATTTTTAATTATTTCCTGTAAGGGCTTCTGAGACTGTAAATCAGAGGTTTGTGCTGTACATTCACAGCACACCCGCCCTCCTGGGGTGGACTTCTGTAGTAACATAAAGCCGGATGAGTGTGTCCAGAGGAATCTCCTACTTTGAAGTCTGCAGAGTGTGCTTTTGATCTGCTTTTACTGTAAAGACTGGCCCCACGAGTCTCACTTCGCACCCTTCTGCACGTGTCTTGTTCATGTGCACTTGTGAGGGTGTGTCCTGTTGCAAATGGTGCTGGTCTGGGTGTGTCAAGGTAACACCTGAAGCTCAGCCCCAGATTTCTGTGTAGAAGTCTATAAATTTGATTCCTAGCATCTCAAAGCAAATTTCCACTTTTTTTTTTTTCACATGCAATCTTTATAAATCAGGGTAAGAGGCCATTTTTAATAGCATTTGGGTATGTTTAATTTAGTAAATCATTGTAGCATATGTCTCAACTTCCTATGTAAATTATCTTTAAAACATGAACTTTCTTAGAAGAGACTAAGCGACTTTATGCCCATGACAGTTTTTAAAGTAGAACTTAAAGAAAAATCCCCAAAAGGAAAACGCACAGCTGGGACCTAAAACTGACATGGCTCACCTGGGCCAGAGCCTTCTTTCAAGATGTCAGTTTTATTCATCTATAAAATTAAGGGGTTGAGCAAGGTCATCTCTGAGAGCTGATAGAGTGGTACTTTGATTATACTTTATCACATTTTTCCCATTAAAATATGTTAATTTGCATATATCATAAATTATAAAAATGTCTACAAAAGTTCAGTAACATTAGAAGCAGTAGGTTTTTTTTCATTTTCAGAGCCATGAAGACTATCATGAGATAGGTGGAATAATATTATTGTGTTAGTGTGTGGTGGACTATACGAGGGGTCCCCCATGGAGTCATCTACTGGATGCAGCAGGCAGATGTGGCAAAAGTTCATCCTTGGCCTGCCTCGTGTACCTGTCTAAGACGTAGTCACCAATGAGTGGTTGTTCACAGCAGTTTCAACCGCAGTAACTCTGATTTATTTTACCTTTAATATTGTAAAATGCACCCACAGAAGAGCATTTGTAATGTCTACATACATTTTAAACACTGATAGTGATAGAAGGACACCATTGGATTCATTACCAAGCTTAAGAAAACACACATTTCTCCAGAACCCGTGAAGTTCCCTACTCATTTCCGAAAATACCCTCAACTGCAGGACCACTCCAGCACCATTATTATAATTTTGAGTTAATCACTTTTTGACTTTATACTCTTAACGCATACTTGTCTATATGAGGGTATTTCAAACAGATGTGGAGATATGAAACTAAAAGAAAAGCTTTTTTCATAATATACATTTTCCATGAGCTTTTTGAATTCTCTCTCAAAATGAATCTTTATTTTCGCCTATTTTTGAACTTTTTACTCAGAAAATTAAAATCATACTGTGTGTATTCTTTTACCTGGTTACTTTTTTTCTCTTCACAGTATTTTTGAGACCCGTCTTCACTAATGTGTAGCTGTAGTTCGTCAATTTTCACTGCCTAGTTTTAATGTACCGTGTTTATCTCTTCTGTGGTCAGTGGACTCTCGTCTCTAGGTTGCACATGCTGTTATTGTCATGAGTTATTCAATGACATGGAAAACTCTTAGGTGCTGTGACAAGAAAGCTAGTAACATCCCAGATGTCTACTTCAATCTTTGTTAAATAATACTTTTTCAAAAAGAAAGCACTTCAGGGGAGAGGAAAGTGAAGTTAACATTAAGAGTCCATATATTTGCTACCAAATAATGAGAATTTCACAGCAAAATCATTATCTAGAAAACTGCAGCTCCTGTGTCAAAGGGAATTGAGTGCAAGTGCCATGAATAAAAAAATCAAAGATTTCATTGTGGAAGTTAGAAGCAGATGCTTCTGAGTTGGAGGGTTTTCCCTGAGAACAGCACTTTCTGTTGGTGATGGCTTGCTAGAAATTCATCTTGGTTGAAAAGATTTTTTGTGCCTGGTTGCTAAACCTGATAGGACTTTCGAATACAGATGGCTGTGAAGAAGTTTTTCATGGTTTATGATGGAACAAGGACACAAGTCTCGGCTCCCCTTTTCCTTGTGGTTTATAATTCCTGAATTTCACCTTGTTTTAGTTGGTGGTGGTCTCCTGTGCAGCCTCTCCCTTAGTCCCCCAACTTCCCTAAGGTACCCCAGTTTTGTTTTTAATGTCCATGAACCTCACAGGAAGGTGATCCACCCCCAGATCTAGAGGTGGGCTTGCCCCTACCCATTGGTGTGGAGGCTTGTGACCTGTCAAGGGAAGTGTCAGTATTCTTGTTTGCTTCCACTTCCTGGTTGACTTGGCCACACTGAGCAGTGCTCGTCTTAAAGTGGAGCTAATTCCAAGATGCCTCAAAGCGCACTAGGGCCTGGATGTCGTCATAAGGTACGCTGTCAAACCACCCCCAGTCTGCCCATCCTCCCTCCAGGCTCTAAGGTACTTGATTTATAAATTCCCCTCACATCATGAACTAGTCCTGTTTACTAGTACTTAACATCTGTGTCTGCTTGCCATAGGCCTTGCCATCCCCCTGCAGTATGTACTATCATCATTTGCAGTTTGTAGTTGTGGAAGCCGAGAGAGACAGGTGAAGGAGACTGCTCTAGGTCAAATGGGAAGGGACTAGCTGGATGCTAGTCAGACCAGGAAACTTGACTCTGGTATCTTCGTCTGAGTTTGATATTTTTGGCATTTGCAACTTAGTGCATCCCAACCAACATTTTCTTATGTTTGTTTCCTACAAGTTGCGTTTAACCTGAAACACGTGGAGACTTTTCCAGAAACTATTTTGTTGATAGTGTTGGAGAATAGTATTCTCATGTACATTTTCCCACTTAATTTACAGACAAAGAAAAATAGGTACCTTTTCCTCTGTAATAAACCTGCAGAAAATATTCAAGATGCTGTGACCAACACTGACCCTTTTGGAGTGGAGGGCGATGGTGGAAGGATGCCTTAACAGATTTTTAATCTTAATTGCTAGGGAATTTATTCACCTTTCTGGTGAACAAATTATTTCTTCCAGAGTACTGCTGTTTTCCTGTTAAAGAGCCAGTATTACACAGGTGCTGAGGGGGTCTTCTGGGCAAGGACTCTGGTCCTCCTGGGGGAGCAGGGAGACACCACACAGCTGTGCCCAGACTTGGACGTGTGTCTACTCTTCCAAGCAGTCTTGAAGACATTTTGTTCTTTGGGGAGCTGGCAGGTGGGATGCGACTTAAGGGAGACATTGCAGGTAGAAGGAACAGCAAGGCCAGACACATAAGTCTGCGAGCAAGAGCTGAGGACGGAGCCTGGAGAGGACCTGCAGTGACTCAGACTAAGAGCTGGAAGATGGTCACACTGAGGACAAATGGACCCCAGTGGTGAGAGATTGCTGGGCACAGCATTTAAGTGTTAGCCTGAAGCTGTGATGGGCACAGCCAGGTCTCACAAGGTGACGGGCTCACCCTGGCAGCGTTGTGGGGGATGGGTTTAAAGAATGAAATAGGACACACAGCATTTAAAACTCCACACAAGAGCACAGAAGGGATACACAGTAGAGAAAACCATTGAAGAAGAGTAGGCAGATGGAAGCAACATTTTTCTTTAGATATTTTGCAGAAGTAATCTTGAGAGAGTGAGCAACGCAGTCTTTCCCAGCTTTGAATCCCTGAGGATCACTTCTGTTACACTTCCTCTCCCCCTCTCTCCTTGGGCCTTAAATTTGGAAATCTTGTCTATCAAAACAAATTAAGTCATTTGTTTTCATTTTTTCACTCTTATATGTAAAACTAAGTGTGCTGTCAAAATAAGCACTTTAAAAATGGAGTTAATGTTACCTAAGTGAATGATCTTTTAATTTCTCTTGGGATGTTCCCATGGGCAAATGCACCATTTCTATCAGGCTTCATGAAATATTTAAAGATCTCATTATGTCTATGGACCGAAGGATGGAAGCCACCATATGATTTGGTTATCAGGATTAAGCTAATCACCGTTTAGAGAGGGTATACCAGAACTGTGCTTTGAAGGATTTTTAAAGTTTTATTTATTTATTGAAGGCATAATGACAGAGGGGGAGGTGTGCGCCCAGAGAGCTTGGTGGAGATAAGGGGAGAGAGACAGACAGACACAAATTTTCAGAAATATTCATTCCCTGATTGTTTCCCCCAAATGCCAAAACAGAACTGGGCCAGGCCAAAGTCAGGAGACCAGACACCCATCCAGGCCTCCTACTTGGGTGGCACTGCCAGCTTCCTCACGGGTACACATTAGCAGGAAGGTGGATCTGAAGCAGAGTGGGAACTCAAACCCAGGCACCGTCTTAAGTGCTGTGTCACATAACTGCCCCTTACATTTTTTTTTTTATTATTATTTGAAAGAGAACAAGTCAGACATGGACAGAGAGAGCTTCCATCTGCTAGTTTATTCCCCGTATGTTGCAACAGCCAGGTTGAGCCAGTCTGATAGCAGGTGCCCAGAACTCTGAGTCTCCCATATGGGTGGCACAAACCCATGTACTTGAGCCAGCACTCATTACCTCCCAGGGTGCGTGCACATAGGAAAAAAGCTGGATCAGAAACTGAGGAGCCAGTACTTGAACCATGCACTTCAGTATGGGAGGTGAGTGTCCCAGCCATTATCTTAACTGCTGCACCAAATGTCCAACACTGGAGAAATCTGTTTTTGTTCTCCACTGTAAAAAGGTGATGATTTCATTTACCCTGTGTGCTGCTGCCGCCGTTTTTCTCAGCCTTTTTAATTGAATAAGAGTGAACGTGGTGGTAGCAGGAAATAATTTCAAGGAAGGGGAAAACTTGACAGAGTTGGAGTCAGCATAGCAAGTGTTAGCCCAGGTTGCAAAACCATTGCCAAAGCTAGTGATTGGTTAAGTTCACATAGCAGGGCCAGAGCTGTGGCATAGCAGGTAAAGCCACCACCTACAGTGCTGGCATCCCATGTGGGCACTGGTTCACATCCTGGCTGCTGCACTTTGAGCCAGCTTTCTGCTATGACATGGGAAAGAAGTAGAAGATGGCCCAAGTCCCTGGGCCCCTGCACCTTGTGGGAGACCTGGAAGAAGCTCCTGGCTCCTGGCTTCAGATTGGTTCAGCTCCGGCTGTTGCAGCCAACTGGGGAGTGAACCAGCAGATGGAAAACCTCTCTCTCTGCCTCTCCTTTACTCTCTAACTCTGACTTCCAAATAAGTAAATAAATCTTTAAAAAAAAATTGACATAAAACAAAATTGTGGAGAACAGCCCACGGTGTAATGCTGCGTGCTGTCGCTGTGACTCTAGTCTGAAGCCCTCCAGGAACTGAAGGAAGTGCCTTAAGTTGCAGGCGGAGCTCCGATTCTGCATCTCCACAGTCTTGAGTTTGCACAGGTCCACCACACAATACCTCTGCTGCTTCTACCCTAGGCCGTTATCAGTGTTTCCTCCCACCCTTGCCTTTCTTCTGCTGGAATATACATGTCACTTCCTCCCTTATGAAATCCATGCTGATTCTTGCCCTCCCCCCAACTTCTCAGCCTTTTCTCAAATTCCAGTTTAGACAAGGAAGTACTAATATTTAACAAGTACCACGGACTCAAAATGCCTGTTGGCTTATGCTTGTTCATTGACTGGTAGGATGCCTGTGATTTTAGTTTTTCTCCTACCTCTTGAACATTCTACCTAGTTCTGTTCTAGTAACATGGGAGGGAGTCTTCAGTAAGTTTTTGGAAAATGCATGGATGAAAACCAGTGTGTGGACTTCAAAAGATTTTTTGCACCAAAATAAACATCTTTTAATTCTATTTTCCATGAGCTTTTGGAAACATTTCCGTAAGTGAAATAGGGTTGGTTTTTGAGCTATACTATTTATGATTTGGAAGGATAATGTGCTCAATAAATGGGTTTTTTCACTGATACTCTTTTTACATATTATAATTTACTTACCCATTCTGGTTTCACTATAAATTTTTTTTCCAGTTTTTACTTTGAGGGGTAAAACTTCAGTGAGTATCTTTGTTCACAAGTGTCATGTTCTTTGGTTGAAATATTTCCTTCCTGGCTCCCAGGAGTGGGCTTATCATGTCACAGGTACGAACATCGCTGTGACTTTACAAAGCCAAATTGGTTGCTGTGATTTACAGTACTAATCACAGCTTAGGACTGTATCTATTTTGCTAATTTTTCTCCTTACAATATAAAGTTCTTGACCTGTCTGTAACCAACATCCAGCTGCATATTTTATTAGAGTGTGATGAGCATTAGTTGTTATCACTTGAAATCCATTTTAATTGTTAGGTTGTTTTTCATTCCTAATCCCAAGGTGTAGCAAATGTCACTGGTTAAATACAGAAGTGAACTATGTTAGTTACCAACAGGAGAAAAAACACTATTTTAAAACAATCATGATAGGATTTAAGACAAGAATAGATAATTACCACCTTTTGTTAACAAAAAGTAGTGCTTCACTTGCTTTTCAAGGTAGAAAGACAGTGTGCTTCTTGGTAGTCAATAGTAAGTATTCTGTATCCAGCTCTGTTTTCAGTACTTCACATCTGAAGGACATATTTACTAATCTTCCCGACAATCCTATGGCCAAGGTGAGAGAAATGAGCACAAAGAAGTAAAGAAACTTGCCCGTGGGTGTTCAGGTCCCAAGTGTCAGAGCTGGGGTTCAAACTCCAGCAGTCCAGCTCCGAGACCAAGCTCTTGAGCAGCACGTTGTACTGCCTGGTGCCATAGTCTTTCTTTTCAGACTTCACCTTCCCATTTACTCTATAACTAGCCTGCGTTTCAAGTGACCTACACAGCCACTTATAGTGTAGTACTGTTAGTCAGATTATACTCCATGTTGGAGATCTATATTAGAATATATTAGGTTGTACCTAGTAATTAGCTTAATGGTTTTCCCTTACAAGTGTATAAAGTATGTCAGAAAATACTGTTATTTTTACTTAAATTGCAATTCCACTGTTAACTGATCAATTTCCAAATTGTATATCAACCATGTTTTCCAGTTATTTTGTTTGTAGAAAACTTTTTTTTTTTTGCAGCTACTATAATTTATTAGACATGGACAATACAGTAAAAGCATATTCAGCAAGATTCTATTAAAACACTTTGTGGTCTTTAATGAGACAAGATTATTTACCCATACATTAGTATTCAAGATGATGTATTCCTTTGTTACTCATAATTACTGTTAGAATTTTCTTGCCATTCAAATGATATAATCAGGCTTCTCTTTGAGCTTCTCTTTGCGTGGGATGGCATATTTGTTTGGAAAGTTTCTATCATGTGACATCCAAGTTGATTGTCAGAGCTCTAGGCTTGTAAGATTCTCACAGATAGCAGTCCAAGGAGAAGAGCAGCACTGTCTTTCCCAGTACTTGTGTCGCAAAATTCATGAAAGATTGCTGGCTTTGCTAGGTTTGCATGTTCTCTCAGACCAAGCACTGTAGTTCAAGAATGGGATACCTTATTGGCCAGCCTTGGCCCACATCTGTACCCTTTCTCACCTTTCACGTTTCCAGGGTAGAGAATACACTGTGATTTATATCCCCACTGGAAGCATCGGGGGTAGGAGAGGGGCACTCGCCAATGGAAAGTCAATGCAAGCAGAATAAAATAGTCCTCTACCTTCCATCCTTGGTCAGCCAGCACACATCATGCACACTCTTTCTCCATACATAAAATCTCAAAAAGGGGTAGCAATCTAATGTTGGGCCACTGCCCCATTTACAACCAACTGTACACTAGTCTTCATCAACCCAAAGTAGACCTCCCAAAGTCTAGCCCAGTTGTTGCATTTGACTCTAAGGTCTAGATCTCTATAGGTGTTTGTTGATCAGTTACAGATGTTCCTTCTCATGACCTGGCATCTCATGACTATTACTGAATAACACCTCCCACCAAGCAACCTGATCTCCAGTGGTTTATTATGTCATTTGACCCTTCCAAAGATCTTAGGAAGCCAGTATTACAAATATTTTATGAGTGAAGAATCGAGCTCAGACATTAGGTTACTTGTCCCAGATCATGCAGTTAGTATTGTGGGATCCAAATTAGGATCCAGGTTTGACTGAGAAGGTTAAGTCTGTCTTCTTAATCAGTATACTGTCCGCATTGTCTTTAAACACCTAGGGTTCAACCCTGTGGAAAATGATCTTAGTGTCTGCACAGTGCCTTGTTTATCTCCCAGAGCAATGATTGGAAGGTGACAAAGAGATGGCAACAAGAATCTGATGGTCTTTCCAGTTACTTTGCCTGAGATGGTTGAGAGATGGCTACTATTTTCTTTTTAAGAAAACAGTAACTGCAGAGCAGTCCTTGGAGCAGAAAGTGTTCAAGTAAGAAAAAATAAGTCCAGGGCCGGCGCCATGGCTCACTTTGTTAATCCTCCACCTGCAGTGCCGGCATCCCATATGGGTGCTGGGTTCTAGCCCTGGTTGCTCCTTTTCCAGTCCAGCTCTCTGCTGTGGCCCGGGAAGGCAGTGGAGGATGGCCCAAGTGTTTGGGCCCCTGCACTCGCATGGGAGACAAGGAGGAGGCACCTGGCTCCTGGCTCATGGCTTCAGATCAGCATAGCTCCGGCCGTGGCGGCCATTTGGGGGTGAACCAATGGAAGGAAGACCTTTCTCTCTGTCTCTCTCTCTCACTGTCTAACTCTGTCAACTAAATAAAAAAAAAAAGAAAGAAAAAAGTCCATAGTTCCAAAAAGGCTTATAAGCCTGCAAAGAGCATAAAGGCAAATTGAAATTGGGCTTCACTGCTTTAAAATATGGGTAACAAAATGTAGGACTCTCCAGGAACAAGTACCTGTGTAACAAGTGTCCTTAAGTGAGAAGTTTAGTGATACACTGCCCTAAAAACTGAAGTTTTGAGAAGGCTGAACTTCAAAAGTATACCGAAGCCAGAGGTTCAAGCCAGATTTCTGGCACTCATGTTACCGAAGGCATTTTGATAGCATTTGTAGAACACATTCTATATTTTTATTCCAAAGTGCTTGTTGCTACAGTATCCATGTATTTAATTCATCTATTTAATATATTAGCGCTGTTATCTGTTGTATCTTCCCTTGAGGTTGACATGGGACTTACCCATCAGAGACTGTGTGCTCTTAGCAGTCAGGGGCAGTGCCATCATCTTAAGCTTCTTGTCAGTGATATCTTTAACTAGATGGTGACTTGGTGAGTACAAGGGGAAAGTCTTCTATGTGCTTGCATTCTGTTTTTCAGCAGTGAATATTACAATACTGGGTGTGTATCATGACTTCTGTAAGTTTGTAGTTACTGAATTAAAAGATTGGGATCTCTGTGATGGGTTTTCCAAGGAGTTTTCTGCCTTGTTTTTATAGGTTATAAAGGTACCATATTGATTGTTGACATATGCCTTCCTCACCTTGCCTTACAGCATCCTGTCATCTCTTACATTTTTTAAGGAGACAATCCCAGATGAGACTCTTCCTTTGCCTCCATTCAAAATGAAACTGTGTTATGTGGGTAGGAAATTTCTGGTGTCCTCATTTTCTTTAAAATAAACTTTTAATTTTAGAATAATTTAAGATTTATGGAAAAGTTACAAAGGTGGTATAGTTCCCATATATCCTATATGCACCCAAATTTCCCCTGTTGTTAACATCTTACACGATTATGGGACTTTTGTCACAACTAATGAACCAGTACTGAAACATAAGTACACATTTGTATTCCATGGTGACCAAGTTTTAGAGCTTGTTTTCCACAAATTCTAAAAAATGACAGTGTTGGATGTTTGTGGGTGGCAACTTCCTGCTTAAAGAAAACTAAATAGCTTTTAACCAGTGGGGCTTATCAGGAAATAAAGGACTCATAATAATAAGCATTTAAACTTCAAATGGGAGAATTTCATAGCTTGACACATTTTGTTTGTAAGTTGAGTATTAATAAAGATGGCAGGATGGGCCTGTTTTCTTGTCTGGGAAACAGGTTCCGGCAACATGGCTGTCCTTCATAGATGATCTGAGATCACTGGATAGAAAAAGGTTGCTCTGCAGTAAGAACTGTGTCCTTGGAAGGCTAAGCTTAGGATAGAGAAAAAGGAGCCAGTAACGGAGGGGCTGATTTCTAGGAAGCACATTGGTATACATTTTCTTTAATTCTTTTCTTCAGGAATCTCCAACTTAAAATCAAATTTTACACTGATGTGTTTGTTTCTGAAATATGGTTATTTTGCTATTTCAAAGGGCCTTTTAATCAGCTTTAATGATGTCCTGGGTAAAGTAAAAGCTTAATCCTCTCTCTCCTTTTAGTTTACCATCCTCAAAGCAGAAAAAGCAGCACTGAAGCCGCACTGCTTCTTAGCGTTTCTGCTTATGTTGAATTTGCTTCAGTAATCTCTTCCAGTATTCTTTAATACTACATATTTGAGCGATGAAATAAATAAAAATGTACCCAAATGAAATTGGCAAATTATTTGAATGTAACACTTAACCATCCCAAACCTCAGAAGACATTTTTTCCTGTTTATTTTTTAATTTCTAAAAAGTAGATCAGTAGCAATACCAAGCTTTAATTGATTTAATTAGAAATGGAAAATTATACTACTAACTCAACTTGAAGTATAGATTTAAATAAAAAGAGTTATTCTAGGATTAATATAATTTGAAGATTTGAATTTAAGATGCATTTAATCATAGTTTATAATTTCTTCTTAGAAAGATTTTATATAACCAAACAGTGAGTGCCCCAAGGGTTGAAATACATCAGTAAATAGTGTACAATGTTGCCACAAAATGTACTTCTGCAATGGTGCACCTAAGAATTGTGATTTGTAGATGTAGTGGGTGTGTTTCAGGGAGAAAATATTCTGTACTCAAGTCAGACTTGTTTGAGAAATACTAAGTTGAACTTAGGAAGTTGGCTTCAGGACTTTTCAGAGACTTTAATACTTTCTGGAATTTTAAGAGGATATTTATAAGGTACAGTACTAAACTACTGAGTAAAATTTCTCTAAAGGGGGCTGGCGCTGTGGTGCAGCTGGTTAACGCGCTGACCTGAAGCGCCTGTTTGAGACCTGGCTGCTCTACCTCTGATCCAGCTCTATGCTATGGCCTGTGAAAGCAGTAGAAGATGGCCCAAGTCCTTGGGCCCCTGCACCCGTTTGGGAGACCCTGAAGAAGCTCCTGGCTCCTGGCTTTGGATTGGCGCAGCTCCGGCCGTTGCAGCCATCTGAGGAGTGAACCAGTGGATGGAAGATCTCTCTCTCTCTCTCTCTCTTTCTCTGCCTCTCCTCTCTCTGTGTAACTCTGCCTTTCAAATAAATAGAGAATTTTTTTTTTAAGATTTATTTAACAAATGAGTACACACACAGGTTTGACCACTTTAGGGACTTAGACTCTTGAAAGTGTTGAAGAATTTGTTCTTGGTTATATGATAATATGGTGCTATTTGCATATGTTACTTATCACCAATTGTTTATCTGCAAGATATTTTCCCTGTGTATACTGTGGAGGTGTTAAATCCAACCCTCAACTCAGTACCTACTATTAATTAAAGGAGTAGTTTCCAAGCCTGGCTACATGTCAGAAATTCCTGACCCTGAGGTTCGGCATGAGTAAAAATGTCACCACATTCAAGGTTCTGTATTTAGTGCAGACACCCAGCTGATTCTGATGTAGTGAACGTTGTTTCTCCAGATGGCGCTTTGCAACTATTGATATGAAAGCATGCACTTCTTAGATAGGTGATTGATTTGGGGTGCAATTGATTTGTGGTCATAGTAGACATGGATTATTCAACCCTCCTTTCTGGGGAGGACTGTAGCACTGACCTCCAGTGACTCCATGCAGTGATATTTTGACTGTAACCTCACATGAAGCAGTTGCTAGAATAAACATTTCTCTTAGCACTCAAGATACTTGTGTCCCACGTTGAAGTACCTGAGTTCACATTCTGGCTCCAGCCTCCTAACTTGAGCTTCCTGTCAAAGCAGATTCTGGAAGTAGTGGTGAGGGAGATGGCTCAATTGGGTTCACAACACCCACTAGGAAACCTGGATTGATTCCCCAGCTCCTAGCTTTGGCCCCAACCATTGCAGACATTTGGAGAATGAATCAGTGAATGGGAACTCTCACTCCGCATCTCAAGTAAATTAAAAAAAAAAAGAAAGGAAAGCAGAACTCCTAAGTAGTAATTTGGTCACCTTAATAAGGAAATAATAATCTTATAAATATATAAGATTACTATTTGTTTTTATTTAGTTTTGGCTAATTTCATTGGATTATATTTTAATTGTACTTTTAAAAGAAACACTAGATTGTGTTTACTCATTGTGTCATCTAAGAACATATTCTCTCCCCTCCTGGTGATAATGGCAACCTTAAAAATTAAGTAGGCTAAGTTCTATCGCATCTGTGCCTTAATTTATGTGAGCACTGATAATAGCTTTTCTGTGAATACTGTGTATTTTCTTTTGCATCCTACAAATATAGATGGTAAGGAACAATATATACAATGATCTGTGAGACAACTGGTCTTACAACATCCCACTTGAATAATGTTCTACTGGCATTAATATATGAAACACAACACACACTCATTAAAAGTAGGAAATACTTGTCACTCTTCAAGATCTTGCCAGTACAATGAGATGTGAAACAAAAGGAGTGATGGTTGAAAGGTAGAGATAAGATTTTGATTACTTGCAAACAAAATTGTATACATTAAAAATCTAAGAGAAGTTTGAAAAATACATTTAATAAACCAATTAGACATGAGAGGAATCACAAATCTATAGTTCTTTTATATACAAACAATGTTTGTTACAGTCTCTTGTTATACCTGTGTGTGCATTGCCTGATGAAACAATAAATAAAAAAATTAAGTTTGTGTTATCAGATTAGAGAATGATGAGCGAGCAGTGCCATGGCAACTGAGGGGAAGGGTGTTATAAGGAGGCCTTTAATGCTGTAGAGAGAGAAAATAGAGTGGCTCCCATGGGCAGTGCTGGTGGTCTGGAGATCACTGGCTTCCTTTGGCAGAGCCGAGTTGGTAAAGTGAAGGAGGTGCTTGAAGAATGAATGTCGTGTAAAAGTCAAGAGAGAGACTAGATTTTGTTGTTGTCTGTTTCTGTCATTTTGTTTTCAGAGCCCCTCATTGTCTCCCAAGTGAGACTGGACACACATCTGAAGCAGAATCTGTGTGTGTGTGTGTGTGTGTGTGTGAGAGAGAGAGAGAGAGAGAGAGAGAGAGAGCCCTGTGGACTCCTTGGATAGAGGAAGCACTCGTTGGCTTTGAGTTTAATTCATGAGTGTGAATGAAAGTTTTCACATAGTTGTTAGCAGACAAAGTGAAAAACAGATTTCTTGGGCTCTCATGGCTTAAACTGGGTGACCCTGGCTTGAGACCTTGTGTCATCCTTGTGTTCACGAGAGTGGGCACTTTACTGATCTCCCACCCTTCCCCTCACCAAACCTCACTGCCTTTGGGCATTTTTTTTTTTTAAACAGCTATGAAACCTACGTAGTCAAGCCCTACAATGCTTCTGCTGTCAGGCGTGTGATGAGGAGGAGAGTTTGGCTTTGGAGTGCTGGGAACCTGAGGCATTGCCGAGGACTCGGAGCCCAGCCCTGACCACTGGAGAGCCCATAACACAATGAACAAATTGAACTTCCATAACAACAGAGTCATGCAAGACCGCCGGAGTGTGTGCATTTTCCTGCCCAACGATGAATCTCTGAACATCATCATAAATGTGAGTAGATCCAGTTTGAGAAACGTTTAAACCCTGTGTTCTCACCATGACCATATTCAAGTTACCACTTTGTTGAGGGTGGAATCATTACAGAATGTGGCAGAACTGGGTATTGAATGGTCTACTCAGGTATAAACATAGCATTATCATTCAAGTGTAGCTGCCTTCAACTTTCCCTCACAGAGGACAGAAATAAGAGAATTTTGGGCACTATATTGAAAAACAAACACTTGATATTTTTAAACTTTTTATTGAAGTATCTGAATATGTTTCGAATGCTTAGAGTTGTGACCGACACACATGAAATGGCAATAATTTCTAGCTTTTTAATAGCCATATTGATTGTTTAATAGTCCACATCTAGCCAGTTTCAAGACTAGGGCATAGTCTGTACATTTGCACACCTAAGTGGTTAATTCCCATTTATTAGTTAAGAATCAACTCGCTTAGTTAACCTGGACATTGAGGGATATGACACTATATGTTTTCTTAACTTTTCAAAGTTGAGTTATAATTTACATATAGCAAAGTCTGGAAATATTAAGTTGCAGTTCAATGCATTTTAACTCGTGTACATAAACCTGTGTAAACATCACCCAGCTTGAAATACAAGCTTCCAGCATTCCAGAAAGATCCTTTGTGGCCCCTTCTAGTCAGTCACCTCCACCCAATGGCTAACAAATACTCTGACCTCTATTACCACGGGAGTAGAGTAGTTTTCAGAACTTCATACATCTGGAATTATATATTCTCTTTTGTGTTTGGCTTCTTTCACTCAACATTTGGCGCATGAAATTCATTCATGCTACAGCGTGTGACTAATTTTTTTTCATTATTCTGTGAATAAGCCCAATATATATTGATTACTGTATGAATAAGCCCAATTATTGATCTCCTCTTGGATCTTAGAATACTATGAATAAAACTTATAAATATTTTATATTCAAGCAAATATATATACTATTTCCGGGTTAATAACCAAGAGTGTATATATGAATCATAGGGTTTACATACCTATGTTTTGCCTTGGTAGACACTACCAAACAATTTTATGGTGATATGCCTAGCATTTTTCAGCTCTTTTCCCTATTATCAACTTCATTTTGTTTCTTTCAATTAGTAGTATTCCGATGGAATTAAGGAAAAAATTTCCTTAATGTATGCCTTGAAATAAGTTTCTTTCCTGTATGCTCCAATATTTTGAATCCAATAGCCATATAAAAGAGTACTTCTAAATGTTATACTGAATATATGTAACATTTGAATAGCATCATCAGAAAGTTTAGACAAGAAAGGAACCTACTTATTAACATAATCATTTTGGTTATTCTGACCACACTCTTTTGTGTTAACTTGATTTTTATGTGTAGGAATTGTCCAGGTATCAAACCTTCCTGTTTGATGGATTTTAGTTAGCATCCCTTGTATAAAGTGGTAAGGTATTAATTTTGCAGCATTTGATTTTAAAATCTAATAAAAACTGGCAACACTGAAATGTAGAAACTGGGGAAGAAATTAAAATATAGTTCTATATGCATGAATATGCTGTTTGAGTTCATTTATATAGTTCTATAAAAGATATTCCCATTAAAAATTTAAAATATCCATAATGCAGGGCATACAGCATAAATATTTAGGAACTATCTCTCCTTTTCTTTGCACCCAGTGGAATGTGTGCACATACACAAGGTACAGAACGAAACCTTGCTAGCTGCAGATACGTGGTGAAGACTACTAAGAGGTGACTAAACTTTCAAAGAAACCAATTTGTCATAAAATCTAAGCTGAGGGAGATAATTATGGGGAGCAGGTGGGAGGGTAGCCAGTCCATTTATTCCTATAGATCGGTGACCTCAGATCTTGAATATACATCAGTTATTTGGAAGAGCTTGTTAAGTATTCAGACTGTTGAACTCCATTCATTGGAGATGCTAATGTAGTAAGTTAGGTAGGATGTGGGAATCTGTATTTAAGAGGACCCCTAACCAGGGACCATAAATATTCTAAAATCTTTTTTTTTTTTTTGAGGTTTATATATTTATTTCAAAGGCAGAGTTACAGAGAGAGAGGGAGACACACAGAAGTCTCTCATCCATTGGTTCATTCTCCAAATGGCCACAATGGCCAGAGCTGGGCCAAAGCCAGGAGCCTGGGGCTTCTTCTGGTCTCCCATGTGGGTACAGGGACCCAAGCACTTGGACCATCTTCTGCTGCTTACCCAGATGTATTAGCAGGGAGCTAGATCCAAAGTGAAGTGACTGGGACGTGAACCAGTGCCCATATGGGATGCTAGTGCCACAAGCAGAGGCTCAGCCTGCTGTGCCACAGTGCCACAGTGCCAGCCTCAATACTCTAAAATCTTAAGCCAGACAAGCATCGATCTGTATACCAGCACCACGTTTGTTTCTTTCATTTCCCAGAGTCCTACTTATGGGATTGTATTTTTTGGCATCTGTCAGTGGCCTGACCCTTGGGAAAATACATAATGATGGTAAACACAGTAAATGTTGCTTGTTGTTAGTAATAATGTAAATATCAACATTGTAGTTGAGAGGCCGGTGCCGTGGCTCAATAGGCTAATCCTCTGCCTTTGGCGCCGCGCACCGGGTTCTAGTCCCGGTAGGGGCGCCGGATTCTGTCCTGGTTGCTCCTCTTCCAGTCCAGCTCTCTGCTGTGGCCCAGGAGTGCAGTGGAGGATGGCCCAAGTGCTTGGGCCCTGCACCCGCGTGGGAGACCAGGAGAAACTCCTGGCTTTGGATCAGTGCGGTGCGCTGGCCGCAGTGCATCTGCCGCAGTGACCATTGGTTGGTGAACCAATGGAAAAGGAAGACTTTTCTCTCTGTCTCTCTCTCACTGTCCACTCTGCCTGTAAAAAAAAAAAAAATCATAGTTGAGAAATGTTACAAGATTATTCATACTTTGATGCTAAAGTTGACTAGATTGCTGACCCTGGACAGGTTGCTTAAACTTAGTTATCTTGTTCACTTGTAAAAACAACTTATTTAGTACTTGTTTGGTAGGTCCTCAATTTGTATTAGTTTCCTTTCTGCCTTACCTTTATGAAGAATAATCGAGCAATGTGGTGTTGAGGAGACATTGACAGACTTCAAACACTAACCTGAATTCACATGCCATGTCTTAATGGCTTTGGGAAAGTTAATTAAACCAGCTTCAGCCCCAGTATCTTCACCTATTAAATGGGAATATTACCTGTGTAGCAAGGAAACTGAGAATTCGTGGTTATCACACATTTATCTGACACAAAGGTAGTAACTGCTATTCCAGTTTCTTTGCCTAGGCAGAAAAATTTTACACTTTCCAGTTCTCTTCTATTAGAAAATGAGTATAATAATCTCACAAGTATACCATGGTCTGGACTGTGAAGCCATAGGTCATGTTTAAGGTTTAGAGTCACAGAATGGTCATAGGTTGAAATCCCTACACCATAGCTGACTTTGCAACATTGTGCACATTTCTTAGCTGGTGGTGGTGGTGGTTTTTGTTTTGTTTTTTTTGGCTTTTATTTTGCTTTGGTTTGCTTTGGTTTCCTCATCTATGGACTGGAGTAACCTCACAGGGACATTGAGAAAACTTAAAGATGTCACGTACGTGGGAATTGTTCAGTCAGTGGGCCCTTAATTGAGTAGCACTCAATTTCTCGAGTTGTTTGTTCATTTGTTTAGGGTGTTCTATTCATGAAGTGAAAATGGGGAGTCTGAACCCACTGTGGGATTTAAAATTTCTTTTTCCATGGCAGATACTCTTTTTTTTTTTTTTTTAAGATTTATTTTATTTATTTGAAAGGCAGAGTTAACAGATTGTGACAGGGAGATATCTTCCATCTGCTGGTTCACTTCCCAAATTATTGCAACAGCTGGGGCTGGACCAGGCCATAGCCAGGAGCTTTATCTGGATCTCCCACATGGGTGCAAGGGTCTAAGTATTTGGGCCATCTTCTGCTGGCGCAGTAGTAGGGAGCTGCATCAGAAGTGGGGCAGCCAGGACTTGAAACTGGTGCCCATATGGCATGCTAGCATTGCAGGTGGCAGTTTTCTCCATTGCACCACAACGCCTGCCCCACATACAGACTCTTTGCTTGTGCCCAGGCTCTTGTCTAGCGAGCATTTGTGTCAAAAAGGGGCCACCTAAAGCAGATAGAGGTACCCAATTGCCAGAAAAACAAGTCAAAGCTGCAAGATTCCCTCTTTATACAAAATAATATCTTCTCGGGAAATAGCAGTTGATGTTTACAGAGTTTTGATATAACAAATTAGCTGTAGCAAGAACTATTTTACCAGCAGTCTCATTATTCTCTTCACTCCTAAGTATTTTTCTCAGCAAAGAAAAGATTGTTCCCTGACAGCTATAGTTGATAGAATGTTTTCTTTTTGCATATGGAATAAATTCATGTTTTGGTCATTCTGAATTCTACATAAGTTATACTAATAGGTATTTTAAATTATTTTGATTATTAGGCAAGTACTAAGTATGGAAATGGGCATTTTTAGATATGTTCATGGTAAATGTAAGAGCCATTTTTTTTCTAAGATTTATTTATTTATTTGAAAGGCAGAGTGACAGAAAGAGCAAGGGGAGAGAAAGGGGAGTCTTCCATCTGCTGGTTCACTCCCCCAAATGACCACAACAACCAGGGCTGACCCAGGCCAAAGCCAAGAGCCAGAAAATCCATTTGGGTTTCCCACACAGGTTACAAGGCCCCAGGTACTTGGGCCATCATCCGCTGCCTTCCCAAGCACATTAGCTGGAAGTTGAATTGGAAGTGGGACAGTTGGGATTTGAATCAGCACTCTGATATGGGATGCAAATGTTGTAAACAGTGGCAGCTTAACCCACTGCACCACAACACCAGCCCCCAAAGTTTGAGTAGGTTAAGGCCAGGAGTTACACGTCTTCACCATGACTGGAGTGAATAACTCATTTTTCCCTGGAGGATACTTTAAATATTCTTGCACAATAACAAACCATTGGCACATTCAGGATCCAATGCTGTTTTAATTTTGAAGTTCCATATAAAGTGTATTTTTAAGTAAGGTTTAACTCTTTTTCTTAATGCCTCATACTTTGTGGCACTTTTTAAAATTCCCAGTGCTCCTGAAGATTAAAGAACTTGAGAAATTTCACAGTCAGCTAAAATATAGCTTTAAAGACTCATACTATGCAAATACAGAGAACTCGAGCTTATTTTCACAGCAGCTAAGACTTCAGAGCCACAGCCTTATTTAATTATAGTTTTTAAACAAGAATGCTAGACTTACTTGATAGCTGTTAAAGAGCTTTATCCATAGGCTCCAAATACTTGATTTAAACTAGTAGAACAACCATCATAATTACACAGGATGCATGTAGGAAATGTGCAGCATGATTTGTCCAGCAGTCACTGAATGTTAGACATAGTTTATTTTGTACACATTTGTTTGTGGTTTGGAATTTTAACTTTTTACCCCAGGTCATCTTGGCTGCTTTGTGCCTGACATTTTAAAATGTAATTGAACTAAGGATTATAGGTATTGTAGAAAATAAGACATTTTAAATCTCAAATTTGTAGTATATGAGGGTACTTTAAAAAGTTTGTAGGAAGTGCATATTCAAATTTCACTTTTCCATAAATTTTTGGAAGACCCCTTATAGAGTTCAGCTTAAGGATTTTATATGACATTTGATACTTTCTCCTCTCCTTTATTGTTCTGTGTATTTAAGCTTACTTGTACAGTGCAATTATGGCAATATGGAACTCAAATTCAAGTCTTTTTAGTGAATGTTGGAAATAACATAGAACTTCTATAGCAAAGTGAGCCGAATCACTACCTGTACGCAAAGAGGGTGACAATTAGTTGTCATTGGCAAATCTATTCTCCTACTTGTATTGGTGGGTTTGCATTGATGTGTTTTCCCTGTATTATTGAATGCCACATTTATAAAATGGTTTGCTCAGTGAACTGGGCAGAAGTCAGTTGTCATGGAACAGAACCTAGGTAAGGAGTCCATAGGGGAAGCATTCTCGCCTTTCATTTGTAACGTATTTACTGAGTGCCTACTGTATACCCTGAATATAAAATAAGATGCTGTTCCAGCTCCATGGAGTTCTGGTGCTTCTAAGTAGCTGAATTGGTGCTGTTCTGGTCATCAGTGTCTTTGACTGTTTCCAGTGGGTGGAGTGCTTCTGGTTAGTTGCCATTTAAGTAGCAAAAGTGGAAAAGAACAGTGAACTCATTCAAGTTGCTGCATTTAGAATTATCACCAGTTATGAATTGCTTGCCTTTTAATTTTCAGGGGATCTGGGCATGTTTTTACTTTACTAATCTGGGTTCCATATTAAAGTATGACAAGTTGATTGCTTAGAGTTAACTAATGTAGAACTTATAATAATTTAAAGTGTAATTGGCGTCACTACCATTGAGAATAGGATTTGAAAACTAGTAGTACCAAGGAGGGGGGAAATGCTCCCTGTTTGTGAATAGCTATAATGATAGACCATCATATTGTACATAGCTTAATATTCATAAACATATTAATGCACAAATGAGTTGTGAGTTGCTGCCTGTGCCACCATTATCTAAATTACTTTCAGCTTCCTGTGATATATTTTCTGCTTCTTTAAAATGAAGAAATTAAACTGGATGGTCCTTTAAATCTCAACTCTGATAAACTTTCCTAATTCTGAACTCAACAAGCAGACTCACCAGAGTACTATCTATCCCCCAGCATTTAATTAAAAATTTGAGAAAGCATTAGAACTGTATCTTAAAAAAAAAAAAAAATTGAAAGACAGACTGGTAGCAGGGGAGAGACAGAGAGAGAGATGTCCCATCTGCTGCTTTACTCCCCAAATGGCCACAGCAGCTGGGGCTGGGCCACGCTGAAGCTAGGACTTGGAACTCTACCTGGGCCTCCTGCTTGGGGCCCAACCACTTGAACTGTCCTCTCCTGCCTTCCTAGGTACATTAGCAGGGAGCTGGATTGGAAGTGAAGCAGTTGGGTCTCAAATTGGCGCTCCTATAGGGTGACAGCTTAACCCCTTGTGCCATGCCAACCTCATAACTGTATCTTTTAAAGCCTGTTTTATCATTCAGTGTGTAATTTTTCAGAATAACTTACCATAGGCCAGCACCGCGGCTCACTAGGCTAATCCTCCACCTGTGGCACTGCACACCTGGTTCTAGTCCCGGTCGGGGCGCCGGATTCTGTCCCGATCACTCCTCTTCCTGTCCAGCTCTCTGCTGTGGCCCGGGAGTACAGTGGAGGATGGCCCAAGTGCTTGGGCCCTGCATCTGCATGGGAGACCAGGAGAAGCACCTGGCTCCTGGCTTCAGATCAGTGCGGTGTGCTGGCCACAGCGGTCATTGGAGGGTGAACCAATGGAAAAGGAAGACCTTTCTGTCGGTCTCTCTCACTGTCCACTCTGCCTGTCAAAAAAATAAATAAATAAATAACTTAGCATAGATTAATTAATAGGGGTATATGATTGGATTATAGTAAGACTCAAAGAGGATCTAGTTCAATTACTGAACAGATATTAGACAATAGCAGTTTATTACAATAAGTAAAAGCTAGGTAGACATTCATTATTCTGTTGTTTGAATATTTTGCTTTGACCATCAAGAGGGAAACTCTATGAAAAGTTACTTGCTCTGAATAGTTGTCTGGAAGGGAGATATAACATTGCCAAAAGGAATATATAAAATGCCAGCTTCACCAATCATCAGGGAAATGTAAACAAAAACCACAATGATATACCATCTCACACCTGTTAGCATGGCTACTGTCCAAAAAGCAAACATTAACGACTGTTGGTAAGGACTGAAGAAAAGGGAGCCCTAGTACACTGTTGGTAGAGATATAAATTAGTATAGTCATTATCGAACACAGTCTGGAGCCTCCTCAAAAACTTGAAAATTAAAATGCTGTGTGGCATAGCAGTCCTACTCATGGGTATATATCTTAAAAAAAGCTAAATCATGGTGTTGAAGTGATATCTGTACTCATATGTTCATTATAGCATTACTCTCCTCTCCTCTCTCTCCTCTCTCTCCTCTCTCTCCTCTCTCTCCTCTCTCTCCTCTCTCTCCTCTCTCTCTTCTCTTTTTCTCTCTCCTCTCTCTCTCTGTAACTCTGCCTCTCAAATCTTTAAAAAATAAATAAATAAATCTTTAAAAAAAAGTTTTTAAGAGAATATGTTTTATGTACTCTTCCCTCACACACAAAAATATATGTATGAGGTTATGTATGTTAGTAGCTCAGTTTAGTCACTTCACAGCTTGTTTGTGTATAAGCTTGTTGTTTGCCATGAATATATACAATTCTTATTTGTTAGGTAAAAACATAGAAATGTATTTAGTTATTTAAGATTTATTCATTTATCTTGAAAGAGCTACAGAGAGAGAGAGAGGGAGAGACAGACAGATAGCTTCTGTCCACTGCTTTGTTTCCCAGATGTCCACAACATCCAGCTGTAGTCCAGGCCAAAGCCAGGAGCTGCCAGGAGTTTCATCCAGTCTCCCATCTGGGTGTCAAGGGCCCAAATACTTGAGCCATTCTCTGCTGCTTTTCCAGGTCATTAACAGGGATCTGGATCAAAAGTGGAGCAGCTGGGACATAAACCAGCACCCATATTTGTGATGCCAGGCTTAACTTGCTAAGCCACAACACTGGCCCCATGAAATATAGATATTTAAAGAAAGAAAAGATATTTGCCAAATGAATGGTTTTGGTAACTTAAGGTGGCTCTTCTGGGTGACTTTAGAAGTGCTTGTTTATCATGCAGCATAGTTTGAAAGCCTTGTCCACCATATGATTTATGATTCTTGTGTAAGATTGAGTTGGTCCTTCATCACCATGTTGTAAAAATTGGTATTGTGCTAGTTGTTAATTGAAACACAGCCACTGATTAAAGTGATTTCCGGAAACCAATGACTGTTTTGCCGGAGTCGCTGTTGCTTCCAAGGCATGTGTGTACAGTGTGTTAGTGTGTGTGTGTGGACTCAGTTGAATTGTTATCTCCGTTTGTGCTTTGTTCCCCCATAGGTTAAAATTCTGTGCCATCAGTTGCTGGTCCAGGTGTGTGACCTGCTCAGACTGAAGGACTGTCACCTCTTTGGACTCAGTGTCATACAGAGTAAGTCATGGTCCCATTCCTGGGGGGAATGGGAGGAAGTAACATGTCACCAGGAATATTGTTAGACAACTTTGGTCAGAATATCTGTACAGTTTTCTTCAGTTTTAATCTAACATGATTTTTAAAAATCTTAACCACTGTATATTTCTTATAAGATTTAGGTTTTTAGGTCAGATATTTATTAGTTTGGACTTAAAAATTGGGTCTTCATTAGGAATCTAGAGTTCATGTTTTTTCATTTTACTGTTTTAATGAACAAAGCCTGGTTTTTATTTCCTTACTTTCAAGGACTAGCTGGAGCTAGTAGTCATTTACAATTTTTACATTAAAAAGAAATATGAGCATAATAAAACTCACTTTCCTTTTTAGATTCTCTTACTATTGACTATATAGCGTAACAAGGGACTCTATTCATTAATTTTATTTTCTGTTTTCTCTTTTACCCTTTTTCTGTTTCCGGTTTAGACTGTATGACTTGGAAACAATAGGGTCAGTTTCTGCCATATGCTTTATGTGGAGAAAAGTTTTAAGTATAGGACTCCACAGAAACTTTTTTTCTCCTATAATGTCTAGTAAGAGTTAAAAACCCAGGACTTAAGCACAACCTTTCCTTATAAGCTTTTTTCTTTAAAATTGGGCTTTAAATATTCTCTGGTCTCCTAAGCTCATTTTGCCAAAGAAACTTTTTTTGTGAAATGTCTTTAATTATACTTTGTACTTACTTGTGGATTATTTTCTGCTACTGGAATTGGTTTGCGTTTAAAGGCTTGAGAGATCTTGAGAACTTCATCGATACTGTAAAACGCTCACATCTGCCAGGCTGGAAGGTGGTGAATAAGGCCTCGTCTCCAAAATGTGAGCCGCTGTCAGTTCCTTTTCTAGGAGCGGCCGAGGAATGTGGAGCAGGGAGCTCAGGGGCACCCCAGCAGTGGCCACTTGCTCCTCTCAGGCTGCTGTGGTGTAATACGTACAAAGGCTTGTGGGCGCCACACCCCGCAGTCTCCTCTCCAGGGAGGGTCGGGAGCAGTAAGGGGCCTTTTAGATGCCTTCTTCTCAAAGTTCATTCCTGCTACATCTGCGGCCGGGATGGCGATCTTTGTCGTCCAATGAGCAAGGCTAAGAAAACCCGTTCATAGATATTTAGGTTTCAAAGGAGAGTTTTAAACATGAACTTCTGCAGGAGAGAGCGTGGAACAGTGAAAGAACATCACATGCAGCATGTGCTGACCTGGTTCTAATTCTGGTTCTACCACTGCCTAGCAGGGTGGCTGTAGACGCCCCAGCGCGGGTTCTCTCCCTGTCAGTGTGTTCACACGTCAGATGGAATCGGCTGCTCCGGCAGCTTTGCAGCATTGAGTGTGCCTGAGACCTCGTCACCTCCACAGCTCCGCTCAGACGGCCAGGCTGTGGCGATACAGCGGTTGCCTAAGGATGTCTGTGTGCTGCTGCACTGAGCAGTCCCACTTCTGTGCAGTCTGCTGTTGCCCCTGACAGGAACTGAGGCCACACGCAAGTGGGAGCTACCACTTGGAAACTGGATTTCAGCAGCATCTCCTTGTTGGTCTCTGGGACCTCTTGCTTCTCCATTTCATTCAAAGGAATCAACTCCCTGTGCCATTTATAGACTCAGAGTACTTCACTCTTCCTGTTCTGTTGTGGCGCTTTTCCAGTGGGACGCCCGTGTTCAGCCAGCAGTCCAGTGCAGCCAAGTGTTTATCCTTGCAGCTGTCAGAGAGACACATCCTTTCCAAAATGAACGTTTTGACGTAGAGCTCTCCATGAGGATGTCCCCTTGGTGATAGAAAAAAGGACTTAGTTTTAATTAAAAACGAACAAACAAAAAGGTATTAAAACTTTGTATGCAGTTGGAATACTGAAGGTTTTCTCTTATGAAGTAAGAATCTGTCTGAAAAGATTCTCTTTGGAAAATCTGGATATTTTTGGTTTTTACCAAATTGTTGTCCCTTAGGTTACTTTTACATAGGTTTTCAACTTTTGTTTTCTGTTTACTTTATTTACATCATCCCCTTAAGGGAATATTTTCCTGTGCATGTTTGTTTTCATCGGCTGGATCCTGAAGGCAGCGTGAGTGTGGTGTTTTCTCATTTTGTCCCGTTGTGTTTTGATGTGGGGACACAGAGGCGGAGGAGGACTGCTTCACAGAGCTTGTCAGGCTCCTCCTGCGGAGATGGCTCCTCCTGCGGAGATGGCTGTGCTCACCAGTGCTCTGACGCCTCACGCAGCACTGGCCGTGGCGTTTCTGCCCTGTATCCAGTGTTCTGCAGCTGCGGGAACAGTCGTCCCTGAGCTAACAGAAGCCCGTTTCTCTCAGACTAAATAACACCCATAATATTCAACATTAGACTCCAGGGACCTTAGGAAAGGCAGGACTGGAAACCATCCTTTCTTCTAAACATGACACATTTTAATGAGTATATCTATTTTGTGTTTGCAAAAGCAAAATGATTCATAAAGGATTTCATTCATGTCTAACCCACAGGAATGTTCATCTTTTTTTGTTGAGTTCTCCTGAAAGTATGTAGATTCAGAGTAAGCTCACATATCTTGAGGCTTTAAAAAAATTTGTTTCTTCATATATTCTTTTTTTTTTAACTTTTATTTAATGCATATAAATTTCCAAAGTATGACTTATGGATTACAATGGCTTCCCCCACATACCGTCCCTCCCACCCACAACCCTCCCCTTTCCCACTCCCTCTCCCCTTCCATTCACATCAAGATTCATTTTTGATTATCTTCATATATTCTTTTTAAAAAAATCTGTCCTTTACCATTGTTTCCTTTGTTTTTTAATGTGCAGACAATGAACATGTGTACATGGAATTGTCACAAAAGCTTTATAAGTATTGTCCAAAAGAATGGAAGAAAGAGGCCAGCAAGGTACGACAATACGAAGTCACTTGGGTGAGATTACATTTATGAGCAAAATTATTTTGATTGTTAAACAAATGCTTATTTTAGCTGCTATGCATTAGAAAAAGTCTTAATGCTTTATACAGTAGAAATTAGGAAAGGGAAATGGATTATTCTAAAATGCCACATTAATCTGCTATAAATGACTTATGGCTTATAGATTCTTGATGGCTGAAGAAATAATGCTGGATAGTAACTTCTTTTTAATAATTTAGAAATAATGATTTAAAGTGAAAAGCATGCAAAAATCATTTGCTCCTCTCTGGTGTCTATGTTTGTTGTCAAAACTGAAGTTCTAAAAGTTAGTAATTTCTAAATCGACTTGTACTACACTGGCATTTGCTACTTGTTATTTTATTGTAGTGGTGCCTTTATCTAGTGAACATCGGTTCCATTCATGTGGAAGAGTAGTCACAGGAAATTTACCTAGTGTTGCCAGGATTACCCTAGTAAGTAAGGAATAAAACCCCAGTATCTAATCCTAGATCCTCCAATTTGTGTTTAAGAATTCTTGGAATAAATGGGAAGGCTACTTCAAAGGCAGCTACAAAGTAGGGAACATGAATGTCTAAATAAACAAGCAACATTTTAGAATTCGGTCTGTGGAATGTCAGAGCAACAAGAGAACATTTGTAATTAGGAGCAAATGGTCACCACAGGGGACAGAGCTGAGCTGGGAGCTGGCACTCAGCTAGAAATTTCCGTGACATTTATTTTTATCTTCCCTTATGTTGTCGTTGGCGTAGCTTTGAATGAGAATCCAAGTCGGATAGTGCTGTCTTGCCTGTAACATCCTGGTTCTACAGGAACCAGGTGTCCATGTAGGACAATTGTCTGCCCACCAAGTTTGCTCACTACATGTAGATAAAGTGTTTCAGTGTTTTTAAGGATGTCCTACAAAAAATGTCATTTTGCTTGCTTTTGAAACCTATTTTGGAAGGAATTAAAGTCCCTTGGTTTGTATGTGTGTCTTTGTTTCAGGGTATTGACCAGTTTGGGCCTCCTATGATTATACACTTCCGTGTACAGTATTACGTGGAAAACGGCAGATTGATCAGGTAGGGGACGAGGAGGGATCCTAAGCCTTTGCTTCCCCATAGCACTTTTCTAGCATTCCCAGTCAGTTACTTACATTTATTGTCTCCCTCTGTTAGCGTATAAACTCTAGAACAGGAGTGGGTTTTTTCTGCTAATGTTTTTGCGTGCACTTGTGTCCTCAGCCCTTCATGCAGAGGTGTAGGATCCCAGATATTTGCTGAATGAATGAATGAATGATGTTGTGACTGTTGCTGGGAATGTTAACAGTATCATTGACACATACTTTCTGTACTGCATCTTCTTCATGAAACAAATCGGCCACCAAAAAAGTTATTTCTTCCAAGAAGGAGCTAGTGTTTTTATGAAGAGTAGAGAGATGGGTTCAAGAATTACTTTGTTTTCTCGGGGTGGGACGGGCCCGGCAGGAACTCTCTGTAAAGGCGCACAGGTGTTCATAGAGCCTTGTTGTCTTTTCTCATTGGGTGGTTTTTATTCTTCTCAATAGCTTTAGCTAAGATAAAGTACAGCGGCCCTGTCCTATGGGAATCTTAGATGCAGTTTGATAAGGGCAAGGAGCTGCTTTCTTTTTCTGAAGATGGGCACATGCACATACAGCCTTCATGACACAGATTCAGAACTCACCATTTCAAAAGTCCATTCAGTCATTTGCATAGGAAAGAAGAAACTTTCCTAGGTGATCTTCTTGGCTGATAGGAAATAGCTAGAAGTGTCAAACTGTTTAAGGCTTACTTATTTATTTGAAAATCAGAGTTAGAGAGGGATACACACACACACACAGAGGGAGGAACAGAGAGAAAGAGAGAGATCTTCTATCTGCTGTTTCACTCTCCAAATGGCCCCAGTAGCCAGGGTGAGGCCAGGCACAAACACAGGGACCATCTTACGCTGCTTTCTCAGGCCATTAGCAGGAAGCTGGATTGGCACTGGAGCAGCTGGGACACGAACCAGCACCCATGTGGGATGCTGGCATCACAGGCAGCAGCTTTACCAGCTACGCCACAGCGCCGGCCTCTGTGTCTGTTACTTTTTTTTTTTTTTTTTAAGATTTATTTTTTATTTATTTGAAAGCGTCACAATGGGACATAGAGACAGAGAAAGGGAGGTAATAGACACACAGAGAGAGGTCTTCCATCCACTGGTTTACTCTCCAAATAGCTGCAATGGCCAGAGCTGAACCGATCTGAAGCCAGGAGCATCGTCTTTTTTGGTTTTAAACTTTGAGATACCCTGTGTGATAGAGGGTTTGGCTAATGAGTTACATGTAAAATTAAAGATATTTATATTGTTGTATTGCAAATTAAAAAGTATTAGCCTATAAAGAATTTTTTTAGGGGCCAGCATTGTGGCAGAGCGAGTGAAGCCATTGCTTCCAACACGAGCATCCCATATCAGAATTAGCTGGTTCAAAGCTGGGCCGCTCTTTTTTTCTCTGCCTCTTCCTCTTCTGTCACTCTGCCTTTCAAATAAATAAATATATCAATCTTCTTTTAAAAATCAGTGGTTTTTTTAAGATTTATTTATTTATTTGAAAGGTAGAGTTACAGACAGAGAGGGAGATACAGAGAAAGAGGTCTTCCATCTGCTGGTTCACTCCCCAAATGGCTGCAACAGCTGGAGCTGGGCCGACCTGAAGCCAGGAGCCAAGAAGAGCCTCTTCTGGGTCTCCTGCCTGGGTCCAGAGGCCCAAGCACTTGGGCCATCTCCACTGCTTTCCTAGGCTGTTAGCAGGGAGCTGGATTGGAAGTGGAGTAGCCAGGACATGAACCTGTGTCCACATGGGATGCCAGCATCGCAGGCAGAGGCTTAACCTATGCCACAGTGCAGCCAGTTTATATAAATTTCACCCAGTTTACCTGGGAAGGGTGGAATGCCATGGAAATAAGAAAAACTATATTATTTAGCCATTAATTAACCCCAGTGGGGATAAAAATGTTTAATTCATCCCCCTTCTTCTGCCTTTTCTCCCCAGGGTTGAGCCAAGACAAACAATGTGTGATCAGCATTATTAAAAGATACGTTCTGAAAAGTACTCTGTTCTGAGGGGTGCTGAGAATTACATAAATGCTTTATATTTAAGCACTTCATACTTAAACATGGTCTTGGTACAAATATATATATGTAGACAGACAACCTGAAATAATGAGGCAAATAAGCCCATTGAAATGCATACTCACACTTTGTTTTTCTTCAGTTTTAGTCTGATCACAAAAGCATCCTCTTTGGTGCTTGGACATGTTTTTCCCCAGTCAGCATTTCACCCAGCATGTTTAGTGGGGGTTGTATTTATGATCTCAGTGGATTGTAAATGAGTCCACTGTTAGTATTCTTTTTTTCTTTTTTAATGATTTATTTATTTATTTGAAAGTCAGAGGTACAGATGGAGGGAGGGAGGGAGGGAGGGAGAGAGAGAGATCGAGATTGCGATCTTAGAGATCTTTCATCTGATAGGTCACTCCCCAAATGGCTACAATGACAAGGGCTGGGCCAGTCCAAAGCCAAGACCCAGGAGCTTCTTCTGGATGCAGGGGCCAGGCACTTGGGCCATCCTCTGCTGCTTTCCCAGGCATATTATCAGGGAGCTGGATCAAAAGAGAAGCAACTAGGACTCAAACTGGGCCCCATATGGGATGCCAGCATAGCAGGCAGCTGCTTTACCCACTATGCCACAGCTCCGGCCCCAATATTTCCTTCTGTGGAGACTATCATGATTGTCATGACATGTGCCTGTAAAATCAGAAAGTTATATCCACTTAATAAAACATGAGAAGCAAATTTAAGGAAAGCTGTTCGGTTCGATCTTTCTTAGGGAAATAAAAAAGTGAACACTATAGGCTATAGGCAAGCATTTCTTTTTCTTTCTTCATTTGAAAAGCACAGAGAGAGACCTTCCATCCACTGACTCACACCCCAAATGGCTACAATGGCCAGGGCTGGGCCAGACTGAAGCCAGGAGCTTCTTCCAGGTCTACCACATGGGTGCAAGGATTTGGGCCATCTTTCGCTTCTTTCCTAGGGACATTAGAAGGGAGTGCAATCGGAAGTGGAGCAGCCGGGACTTGAACCAGCGCCAGCCCTGGGCATCTTTTTTTAGACAGACATAGAAAGATTTTTTAAAAAGCCAGAGTGTTGTAGTATAGTTAGCTAAAAAAACAAATCAAAGCAAAAAAGACCAAAACATGGAAGCTGAGACTGCCCCTCAGACTTGTCCTTATTTGTCATGTCTGTAGCATTGTTGCAGCAAATTTATTTTAATACAGCCAGCAGATGCCAAGGCTTCTATTCTAATGCGCATTCAGTGAAATAATTACCAGACTGGAGTGGGATGAATCAGGCCTTTTTTGTCTTCTCTGAATGAATCAAATGTTACGAGCCTTGGGCAATGTTATTGTTGCTGTCTGGTGGCGTGGGTTGGAGTTCTGAGGCCTGTGACCTCAGTAAGGCAAAGGCAGTCATCAGGTGCGCAAGGAGGAGCAAGGACAGCCCCTTCCACGGAGGTGGGAGGGAGGAACAGAGACAGGGCTCTGTCACGGGGTGGAGAGTAGGGCTGGGGTTCTGTTTACGTGCTGTTGGATTGTTTCATCAAAACGTGCGTTCTGTTTTCTTTTCTTTTCCAGCGACAGAGCTGCAAGATACTATTATTACTGGCACCTGAGAAAACAAGTGCTGCACTCCCAGTGCGTGCTCCGCGAGGAGGCCTACTTCCTGCTGGCAGCCTTTGCCCTGCAGGCGGATCTTGGGAACTTCAAAAGGAATAAGCACTATGGAAAATACTTTGAGCCAGAGGCTTACTTCCCAGCATGGGTAAGTACTGTTTTCAAGTCCTAACACACGTTCTCTAGCACGGGTCTCGCTCATGGCGCTGCTGCCAGAGGGGGCGTGCAGAGGTCCTGGGGCCAGTGAAGCACTCTGTGACACCCAGGTAGATGCTGAACAGTGGAGAGCTCCATGACAGGGTGCTCGGACACACTCAGTCTGCTCACTACCTGGGGGAAAGAGGATGAGGCCCATCCGAGGTGTGGCCTGGGGCCGGAACTTGGCAGCTTCCTTTTGGCTGTCCCATCGACTCCTGTTAGAGCAGTGTTTCCCGCCTGTGAAGAGTGGAGCGTCACCCCCCGGAGGGTGAGACTGTTCATAGCATTCTCTGTGCTGGGAAGACAAGCACAAGCCGACTTCTTGCTCTTCCCTTGAGAAGAGGAGCCCCCACTGACGCCAGCGGGAGAGTGTTTGTTCTTCCGGCACTCCGGCACGCAGGGCCTCACGTGCACCTGCTCCACCCTGGCCTGTCCGTTGCTCTTCCCTCGCGTCCTGCAGTCCCTGCCGAGTCTGAGCCTCTCCCCGCGAGCTCCTCCTCAGAACGAATCGATACGCTGGTTCTTACACGTGCATCCTCCAGAGAGCAGCTTGCAACATGCTGCACGTTGGGTTGTTAAAGCTGCTTCCCACGTGCGTCCGTTAAGCCCCTTCTACCTGCCACCTTTTCCCACCAGTGGCCTCGATACTGTCAAGCTAGTGGGCAGTGTTCACTCCTTGTTCTGAGTCCCAGTGGTGCACTGGACCCCTTATCACTTAGGTCTTGGAAGATCTCACCTAAATTAATGCTTTTAACCATCACCCTAGATGCTGCCAACTCCCAAATTCGGTTCTCCTCCCTCTGTCTGTGAGGTAGTTGTTTATTCTGTAGGCAACACAAATTCAGAAAGTACTCAATCAAATTCTTCTTCCCACCTGCATTCTGTTTATTCCTTCTTAATCTCAGCAGGCGGCACTGCCACGCACCAGTTACCCAAAAACTTGAGAGTCACAGGGAACTCTCCTTTATCACCGGTCCTTCTCCCTGCCCCATCCAGGCAGCCATAATGCCCTCTATCATAGACACTGTGTACCTGCCACCTAGCTTGAGAAATAAAATTCTGATGCTTTTCTTCGTGTCCATTGCATCCACCAATCCCATGTCCCAGCTCTTAGCAACACGTACGGTGCTGCTGTGGAGGCTCTGCCTGCCCGCGCTTGCCCATGAGAAGACTGTGAAGCAAAACCCGGGCTTCCGAGAATGGCCTACAACCTCGCCCCCACAAACTCAGTGTTTCCTAGGCCGTCCTGAAGGACGGGCGTAAACGGACGCTCTTCTGCTTCACCGGCATTTCACGTGCAGGTGCTCCATAAGGTTTGTTGCCCAGCCTGCAGAGCTGCAGTGGGAGAAGAGAAGCCACAGAATGTGTCAGGTGCAGGAATGCTGCCCACAGCACGCGTTTGCATCTCTCGTGGCCCTTGGAGATACTCCTCAAACCTTGGTGTTGCGAGTCCGAGTACCCAGTTAGTGTGCCATGGGGCAGAGATCCTACTTCTTCCAGCCCGACAGCACCTAAGGCCATCTACTTCACTAATCTTAAAAATACTATTTTCTCTGAGATTCTTTGGACCAATGAAAGATGGACAAGTACTGATTTAGATTATTTCTATGTAAAAATCTAGACATAATAATATGTAACTTGATTTTTCAGCAAAACTGGATAATTGAGCAATAACTTGTCATATTTCACTGTGTTGAATCCTTACTAGGAAGAAACAGAGTATCAGTATTTATAAAACTATTTTAAATTAAATATTGTAATTTATAGTAGAATTCTTTCCATGCTTTATAATCGTCAACATAAAGCTGCTGGATACTACATGTGTTTGACATCTGAAAGATCAAACTGTCCAGTGAAGTGTAAGCCATAGTGAACCAGAGTGGAGTGTTGAAATCAAGTTGTTTCAAAGTACTCAAATAGAGTGTCCATGTCATTCTCTTATGTCAGAAACAAAAATGTCTCAGAGTCTCCTACTTTCTCCGGAGTAACATTAGAACCTCCCTTGGTGTGGCTGTAAATTTGACAAAAGGCAGATCCAGAGTGTAGAGGTTTGCTGACAGTAGACGTTTTCATAGAACCATTACTCTTGCAAGTATCATCACTGATGTGCACGAAACTCTGCACATTTGCATGGAGCACTTTCCTGTGACTCTAAAGCCAAGAGTATTCATTTTTTCCAGTGCTTGTGAATAGTCTTCCTCGATACGGATGGAGCAGTACAACTAGGCTGGCTTTTAGTTTCTAGTATTACTGCTTCAGCGTTGTCATAACATAACGTGATGGAAACACAGTAACAGTGGGAATCTTCTAATGGAAACCAGCCAGGGTCCGTGACCTATTTTAGATTCTCTTCCTCTCACCATTTCCGGGGTGAGGGGAGTGCTTACCTCCCTCCAGCAGATGTTGCATTGCACACCCCTTGGTTCCCAACAGGTTGTTTCCAAGAGGGGGAAGGACTACATCCTGAAGCACATTCCAAACATGCACAAAGATCAGTTTGCACTGACAGCTTCCGAGGCACATCTGAAATACATCAAAGAGGCCGTCCGGCTGGATGATGTTGCTGTCCATTACTACAGGTTGTACAAGGTACGGCCCTGCCACTCCATAGCATGGCATCTCCATGGGTGGGGGCTTCAGTTCTGCGGGAAACCGCTCCTTCCTTCTATTTTTAGCTACCGTTTGTAGTCATGGTCAGTCTTGGAGGCAGTGAGGCTTTGCCGCTGGCCTGGAAGCAGAGTGGACCGTCTGTCAGTGGTTCTAACAGGGAAGTCACAGATGGCTGCACAGTGTAACTCTGGCTGTTCAATGATTGTGGAGGCCTTTTTCTCCTCCCCAGACCTGCTTTTCTGCTTCAAGGTGGGGAGTGGGGGTTAACCTTTGTGACTGGTTTGATAATGATGCTTAATAGTGCCCAAAGTGAAGCATACCTGTGCTGCATCCATTAATTACAAGGTCATCGCCACAACCACCAGTGTTTCTGAAGTGCTGTGTTTATTGGGGACACTTTATTGTTGTATTCTAATCCTCACAGTGCTATAAGGAAGGGACTGTAGTCTTGGTGTTACTGACTAGGGAACTAAGGGTTTGGGGGATTATTAAGTAGCTCACCTGAGGTTGTCAGCCTAAGTGGCAGATCCATTCAGTTCTGGCCTCCGGATAGCAAAGCTCCTGTGCTTAAGCCACTGCACTCCACTCTCTGAAGGTCATGGCTTCCTCTGCTGTGTGTCTCCAGCCTTGTTTTCCTGTCCTGGAGCAGGGTCACACACCCAAGAACAGCTGGGGCCCTTGCCGGCAGTTGCTCACGCTGCTCTTGAGCTTGTCTTCTCGTCCACTCACCCCGCTGCCCCTCCCTGAGACTCAAGTGCCCTTTCATTGGTGAGAACTCCTGAAGGAGGTTCTCAAACCAGATGGGAAGAGGTGCCCATGGGCTGATCCCAGCAGGGCTTCTCACCGTGTGACCTTGAGCTGGTGATTGCACCTCTGTGCTTCCGTTTGCCTGTGGTTAGATGGGAACAGTAACATACCCACCTCTGCAGGTGCACGTGACTAAAGGAATTCATGGGTAAAGAGTGCTTCAGACAGTGCTCAGTGCTATGAAGCCTGACACTCAGCCTGCAGCTAACATTACTGTCAGTCTGTGCCTGCTACCTCATTCTTTAGGTAGGATTAGGCTGACCAGACCAGTGGAGGCTTGGGTAGGTCTGTGGACACCTGGGCAGTCTTCCTAGACAGTTCAGGAAACTTGATAAGGAGCCAATGCATGTGTTTTCTCTCTTCCATGCCCAAGAGATGCACTGCGCCTGCTCCCTCATCCTCGAGAGACATTCGTTCTTCTTTGGCTCAATTCCTAAATGACTGATTTGGGTTTTTTCCCTTAAGAGATTTCATTTGTAGCATCTCACTTTACATGAGAAAAAGCAAATATGTGAGATTTTTGACAATCAGTTTATTAGAAATATGAAGAATAAGTTGGAAAGGCTGTAGCTTTAGAATGGGATGTCTGTTAGAAACCCTGTGTCACTGCTCACTGCTGCTGGGCTACTAGGCAGTTGTAACTAGTATCCTGGGCCATTTATGAGTATTCAGTGGGAATACTACTGTGTACGTCACTGGGTTAAGGATTTGATGAGATAATGAGTCCGAAATAACAAGATGGACTATCTGGCACATTAGTAAGTGCTCAGAAATACTCCTTACTTCTTGCCTTATTTCCTAGGGAAGCTCGCTGTTTTAAACAATTCTGTTTAACATGAAGAATCTGGGGCAGGCATTTAGCATTGCTGTTAAGACACTGCTTGACACATGGCTTCATCCCACAGTGGAGTGCCTAGGTTTGTGTCCAGGCTCCATCTCTGAGCTCGTCTTCCTACTAACGTGTGCTCTGGGAGGCAGTAAGTGCTCCAGAGCTCCAGTCCTCTCTGCCCATGTGGAGACCTAGACTGAAACCCAGGCTCCTGGCCCAGCCTAGCTGTTGCGGACATTTGGAATGTGAACTCATGGATGTAAGATCTCCCTCGGCCTCTCTCTCTCCCTCTCTCTACCTTTCAAATAAATAAATTTTTTTAAATCATCTTTTCTAGTAAGGTAGATAGGTTTAAAGTGAGGTACTTCAACATTGCATAGAAAATGGCACTGCTGTCTGCTGTTGAAGCTGTTTAATGAAAATGTAAGGAAACAAAGTGGAGGAATAGGTGGTATTACCTGAGGGGCAGTTTCTATTCTTTGGAGAAATCAAGTGACTGCCATTAATTCTGGCATCATCTGGGGCTACGTACATGGAGGTAAGGTGGTCAAGATAGGGAACATTGTGATAAGAATGTTCTGACCCTTTCTCACTCATGCACACTTCATATGTGAACAGCAGCCCTTTGAGGAGCACAGTCTTACCACAGAAAGAAATCAGTCTAGTTGCAAAAGGAAACTAAGAAGTGATGGATGGATCTCCTGTTAGTCCTTCGACTGCATGTGCCAAGAAATAGCCCCAAAGTGAAAATAGGCCAGGGCCCCTCTTTCCTATGCCAGGTGAAGATGCATTTTCTAAAAATGTTTCTTCCCATGTTTATGGGAAAACTGGCACTAAATTTAATGAATATATGTATATTTGTTGTTTTTATTGTGAAATCATCATGAAAATAGTTACTTAATAATTTTATTTACCTTCTGTTCTGAACTTAATACATTGTATGTGGTTGTTACAGATGAGCTCTTAAAAGATGTGGCCAAATTTCAGAGTACTTTTAATTTTACAGTATTTTTTCTTAATCTTGTAGTTTCTTTCTTCCTTCGTTATTTCCTTCTTTCCTTCCTTCCTTCCTTTTTTATTTTTTATTTATTTATTTGAGAGGTAGAGTTACAGACAGTGAGAGGGAGAAGGAGAGAGAGAAAGAGAGAGAAAAGTCTTCCTTCCATTGATTCACTCCCCAAATGGCTGCAACAGCCAGAGTTGCACCAATCTGAAGTCAGGAGCCCAGTGCTTCTTCCTGGTCTCCCATGCGGGTGCAGGGGCCCAAGCACTTAGGCTATCTTCTACTGCTTTCCCAGGCCTTAGCAGAGAGCTGGATTGGAAGAGGAGCAGCTGGGACTAGAACCAGCGCCCATATGGGATGCGAGTGCCGCAGGCAGAGGATTAACCTACTGAGCCATGGCGCCCCCCCCCCTTTTTTTTTTCAGTGTATGCTTTGGCTAGTAGAATGGGTATCATGTCAGCAAGTGATAACTTCTTAAAAATAAGTATTTCTGAACTAACTGAATATAAGGCTTTTATGGCTTTATTATTCTCAGGGGAGAGCCTTAAATGTATAGTTGTTTCCCTCTCATTTCCACTTCAGAGTTGGGAATCTTGCCCAGTTTTAGAAACAAAAAGTCTGATGCATCTCAGGATACACTAGAACATTAGATTTAAAATTGTAATATATGAGAAAAGAGTAAGTATAAGATACCCAAGCAGATGTTGCAAAAGCACCAAAAATAGTCTTGTTTACAGGAGTTCTTGATAGCATAAGTATTTAGAATTTTTCCAATATGAAAGTGTATGTAATACTAGTAAAAAAACAGAAGCTTGGCATCACAGGGATGTAAAAAGTAGAATATACCATCATTGATGGAAAACGTGCTCATGATTTTCTTAAATATTGTAGGAGACTAAGGATGTGGAAAAACTTGAACAAAGATAATTTTTAAGTCATAAACTTTCCAGTCCTAAAGTTTCTGTTTCTTGGGTGCTGAATTTTCCACTGGAACGAGAAAAACATGTTTTTTTCACAAAATTGTATTCCTACAGGATAAAAGGGAAATTGAAGCTTCACTCACCCTTGGCTTGACTATGCGGGGGATTCAGATCTTCCAGGTTGGTGAATAAGAACTGTGTGTCCAGTGGGATGGGCCACATCCTAGGTCGACAGGGAACCTGCATGGTCCTGCCACAGACTCACCAGTCCACTTGTGGTCTCTGGCGAGCACAGGTATGGGCAGTGGAGTGTGGGTGGAGCGACCCAGCTTGGCCCTTGACAGTCCCAAGTCCTCTGTAACGGAAGCCAACAAAAGCTTAGCCCAGGTTCGTCACTGCAGACCACTGAGTGTGAAGAGAAAAATGACAAAGTTTCTGGCCAAACATTTTAATTCCCATTGTACTTTCCTGATAAAACTTGTCTCTTGAGTAAGTAGTACTTGACACCTCTTTCCAGGTGAACTAGTGCTGTTCTGTAGCCATCTTCAGGGGAAAGGGAGTCCTTCTGTGAGATACTGGAAATTGTAAGGGTGTGTCATCCTTGACGTAGGCACAGTATCCAGTTAGGAAAGTCCGAGTGCCTTGTCACATCTCTTGAATGCCTACATCTTTGGGACTTTTTATTTACATTTTGGCAAAGGCCAGTAGGGAGAAGATTGCCTTGGAAAGGCTAGTTTGTGCGGTCACACTGGCACAGAAGCTACAGGGTCGCATCAGTCATCTTTTAATTACTGTCTGCACTTCTCCAAAGTGAGCTGGGGCCTCCATCAGATTGTATTGCAGTTTTCTGGGAGGGAAGTCAGAGCCATTTTAGAGTATCTATCATTTTTCTCCCATTCATTCTATATGCCTTGTAATTCCTTCCATAGAATCTAGATGAAGAGAAACAGTTACTTTATGACTTCCCCTGGACAAATGTTGGAAAGTTGGTGTTTGTGGTAAGTTACCTGACTTAATACATCTTACTGGTTGATTCTTTTTGTTCATTTTTTAAAAACTATGTTGTCTGTCAGAGAAGTTTTTAAAATTTTTATTTTATTTATTTGAAAGGCCTAGACAGATGGAGAGAGATCACCTATCTACTGGTTTACTCCAAGTGACCCAACAGCTGAGGCTGGGCCAGGCTGAAGCTGGGAGCCCAGAACTCACTCTGGGTCTCCCACCTAGATTGCAGGGACCCATCTACTTTAACCATTACCTGCTGCCTCCCTGAATGTGCATCAGCCAAAAGCTGGAGTCGGAAGCAGAGCCAGAAATTGAACCCAGGAATGGAGGCACCCAAGTGACCTTGTAACCACTGCACTAATGCGTGCCCCACAATAAAGCTGAAGCAGGTGTCCTGGCACAGCAGGTCAAATTGCTGTTTAGGACACCTGCACCCCATATGGGAATGCAGTCCCAGCTGTTCTACTGCCAATCCAGCCTCCTCCTAATGTGTCTCGTAAAGTAGCAGAGGAGGACCCAAGTACTCCCTGCCACCCACCTGAGACATCAGGTGGAGTTCCTGGCTTTTGGCTTCAGCTGATCCAGCCTTGTGTTTCAGGCATGTAAGGTGTGAACCAATGAATAGAAGATCTTTCTCACTCTCTGTCTTCTCCCTCCCTCCCTCCCTCCCTCCCAGTCTGTCACTCTACATTTCAAACAGATAAAAATACTTTTGTAGTTTTTAAAAGTTGAAGCTGAAAGTAATTTGCTTTCTTATATTATTGTGCATGTGCTATCTTTCTTGTAAGATCAGTAGGGAACTCAAAATCAAAAAATTCTACAGCAAAAGAAATGACTAATTTTGCTATGTTTCTGGTCCCTACCACACTACCCTGAGTTACTGTAGTTGCACAAGAAATATGGGGAAAGTACAAGATGGGTTCATAAGTGGAATTACCACAAGAAGCCTGCAGCAGGAGGAGTAGCAAACAAAAAGCTGTAATCACAGGGCAGAATGCTCTGAGCGTGGGGCTTGGCTGGTTCTCCTGGAAGTTATTTCTTTTGAGCAAAGAATAAAGTGATATAAAAAGATGTTTCTATTAATATCTATTTAAAATTCAACATTATAAAGAAAGGTCTACAATTCCCAACAGGAAAGATACTTCTATTTTTAGAATATTGAGAATGATACTTTCTCCTTTATTAGAGCAAAGTCATGGTTTTTCCCAGCTATTTCTCTGCTTTGCCACCTCTGTCCGTTTTTTGATAGGGTTCAAAGAGTGACAGGGTAGTAATGCATACATCTGGTTGTCATCAAAATCCATCATTCTGCTTTGTCCAGAAATCATTGAAACAAATATGTGAAGGAGAAAACAATCACATATCCCTTGGGGAATTTTCATTATTTTTCCCTTTTTATTTGAAAAGCAGAGAGATAAAGATCTTCTATCTGCTGGCCCATTTCCCAGTGCCCACAACAGCTGGGACTGGGCCAGGCTGAAGACAGAAGCCAAGAACTCAGTCCAGACCTTCCCATGTGGGTCGGAGGTACCCACATACTTGAGCTATCGTCTGCCAACCAGGGTGCTCGCTAGCACCCTGGAATTGGATCTGGGACTTGAACGCAGGAGATGGGATTCAAACTTGGAGCTGAGACTCAAAGCCAGGCATTCTGCCATGGGGTGTTATCCCAGGCAGCAGTTTAACCACTGCACCAAAGCCTACCTCCAGCTTCGGGAATTTTAAATGGAGCTGTGTACTTCTATTTCTGAATCTAGTTTTCCGTAGTAAGTTGAAAGGGAGGGAGACCTTGGCAAACAAGAGGTTTTCCTTCCTGAATTGGGTTCCTGCTCTCCCTCCCCAGGGTAAGAGGTTTGAGATTTTGCCCGACGGCTTGCCCTCAGCCAGGAAGCTCATCTACTACACGGGCTGCCCGCTGCGCTCCAGGCACCTCCTGCAACTGCTGAGCAACAGCCACCGCCTCTACATGAATCTGCAGCCTATCCTGCGCCACATCCGGAAGCTGGAGGAAAACGAAGGTAACCACGGCTGTCAGGCTCCGGGCCGCACACAGTGCCTTTGCCACGCGTGGCTTCTTGCTCTGTAGCTGTCCTGAGCCTCTGAGCAGTGGGCTGTGGGGACGGGGGCCCTCTACGCAGAGAGCAGCATTTCTGCTGATAACTCATCACTGTCTTAGAAAGCAAAGGGGTAGGCTCAGCACCTGTTCAGAGTCTCTGAGGTCGCCTCAGTCATGTACAGTTTGTCAGTTTCCTGTGCGTGACTTGAAATCCTTGGAAAAAGCCGCCCTGTAAGGGTCCAGGATGAGAGTTCACCTGTGTCGTAAATGCCGTCTGCGTCTCAGGGCTCTGCGTGCACTGACATACCTGGTGCTGTTAGCCGCAGTGTTCTTTAACATTAGAGTGACACCAAGGGTGGGTCCCAGAGGTGGTTCTAACATCTCTGATTGACAGTTGGGAGACCCCAAGTCTGGCCCAGCAAGAGTGACAAAGGATTCCTCTGAGGATTTTGTCAGCCAGCCCTGTGGGGGCTTTGCCAAGATGCAGCTGGAACAGTGCAGTCCATGTGGGCCTCCTGTCTGAAACCAGTTTTTGAGTGTGAGTTCAGGCCACATCTTCCCTGCGGAATCTGATACTCAGCCTCTCTTAAACACACACACAAAAAAAACCTCACAGGTTTGTGTGTCTGATGGATTTGTCTCAAAAACCATCTCTCAATCCAAGTCAGGCCTCATTTGCAGATTCCCTTGTAACTTAGTAGCGATTAGAGCGTGAATCACTCTCCCTGTCTGTCACCAGCCTCATCCGTCTTCCGAGAGAAGGGCGTAACTCAGGTGTGCTGGCGTCCGCTGCGCCACACTGCTGCGTCCTCTCCCCAGTGACCCATCCGTGTCACAGATCTGTCTTTCCTGTGCTGACAGGGCTACCCGGAGGCATTCAACTGGAGGCAGACGTGCCGAGGGGAGCTGAGAGGCCAGCTGACTGGGGTGCAAGGCCGCTGATTCGCCAGGCTGCCTCACTCCTACATGGCCACCACAGCACCTCGAGATGTTCATTGACTCCTTCGGCTCCCTGCCTGCAGCGTTTGAGGAAATTCTTGCTTAGCTAACCACACAGGAAGCCCTTCAAAGCCCAAGAAAATTGATGAATCTCCTCCATGGGTTCTAAAGTAATATTAGAAGAAATTTCTGGGTCTTAGAGAAGCAAAACTTTGTTCACTGCCAAGCATAGAAGCAGATGTGTTTGAAGGCTTACCATAACAAAATGCAAACAGCAACAGTACAAACAAAAATATGACAGGAGCAAACTGGGTAATTTACAAAGAGCAGGCATGTATTTCCTCGTGGTCCTGGAGGCTCAGAAGACCAGCCCCAAGTACCAGCATCCGGCAAGGGCTTCCTTGCTGCGCAGTCCCATGTCAGGAGGAAGGAGGGTGAGGAGCAAGAGGGAGGGAGGGAGGGAGAGAGAAAGTGAAAAACCAGGGCTGCACTCCCCTGACAGCCCTCGCGAGTGACCCACTCGCGAGGACAGGGCCTGGACCCGGTCACTAAAGGCCCCACGTCGTGCTACAGTGACAACTGAATTTCACCATGAGTTTGGAAGGCCACATTCAAACCGTAACAGGAGAGGAGAGAAGAGGTGCTGAAGATACAGATTAGAGCTTTGACGTGCACGAGTATGGAGGCTTGTCTTTGTTTTCCTCCACTAGAGAAAGCACGCTTAGAGCCTTATCCTTAGAGATAATTCCAGGTCTGAGGAAGGGCCTGAGAACAAGGTTTTCTGGGCCAACTTTGCCCTGCACCCAGTTAGTTCACCCACATTTAAGGGCTTTATAATTCTAACAAGAAAAATCCTAATGCTCCTTGAGCATTTTTTATAGTGGGAAGTAATCAGAAGATTCTTTCAGAGGGGTAGGAGAGGAGAAACGTGCCCTGTGTCGTTTAAAAAGTTTGGAACCCGAGCGTGCGTCGCAGCTGGAGAGTGAACTGAGGTCCTGTGCCAAGGCAATGCGGTGCTCGCCCACTGTGTTGCGGTCCACCACCAGGTCCAAGCAGCCTGGCAGCGCCCGCGCTCCCAGAGCAGAACGCAGATGTGCCGGCCCCCTGAGCCCCTGACACCCAGGGAGGGCGAGTGGCACGTTTCTGAGAATAAGCTTCAGGAGACTCAGCCACTTCCCTCTGTCTGTAGCTGTGTGAAGCTGCTAAGATGTTTGCAGAGGGTACGTGATAGGGTGCTGGGAAGGGAGTGGAGCCAGCCCTGTGGAGCGCCCAGGCCGTGCTGACGTGTTGACAGGAGCTAGGATTTGCACTGGGAGCGGGCTGGCAAGCACTTGTTTGCTCGTGAGTGTCCTGAGAGGACTCAGGAACTGTGGACCACTCTGAACTGCAGGAAAGTTGGGAGGGAAGGGGCTGTTGTACAGAAGTAGAGGAGTTTTTCCATGTATCAGATGCAGTTTCTAAATGTCTTAGAACAGCAGCGGCAGGCTTTTGGCACAGCAGTTGAGTCGTACTCTGTGTCACGCGTGCCTGGGTTCTGGTCCTGGCACCTGCACCTCGGATGCATCTTCCTGCTGAGGTGCATCCTGGGAGACAGCGGATGATGTCTCAAGTGTCTGGGTGCCTGACACCAACGTGGAGACCTGAATTGTGTTCTAACTTCATGGCTTCCACCTGGTCCAGTCCTGGCTGTGGCATGCATTTAGGGGGTGAATTAGCAGATGGAATCTATCTGTGTATCTGTCTGTCTGAGTTTCTGTCTCTCTCTGACTTCCAAATAAAATGAAAACTAGTAAACAAAAAAATTTCAAATAGAACTCTAGAAAGACTTTTTTTTTAACTTTTTTCTTCTTAGCTTTTTCTCTAAGGACCACTGCGCTGTTCCTTTGAACCCGCAGGGAACAGGCACTGCAAGAGAGCTTGGCAGTCTCTGTTAGCAGCCCGCGTTCCCCCGCCGCTGAGAGCTGGGATGCGGAGGGGTGCACTGCTGGTGTGTGAAGGTGATTGCAGCTCTGGTGTCAGGTTCTGGTCTGCTTTCTTTATGGCTGCACATACCCGCCTTGTGTGGGAGCCCGGTTCCTGGGATGACACAGATGGAGCCCGGCGGTGTACACAGCTGCTCCAAGCAGTTCCTGGATTTTGCATCCTGGAAAGTGTATCTTATCTTGAGTTTCTCCTGCCATTCATTCCCTCCCTAGGGAACCTGTGGTGATTACACCTCAGAGCTGGATTCAGACATTAGGAGTCCAAGTATCTTCACTTAACTGAGAAACAAGACGATCAAATCCATTAGCAGGCCCCTGAGAACCCAATTAGTCTACTAGTTAGTAGATTCTAAAGTAATATCATGTTAATATTCCCCAAATGCACTTTCTGATTTTAACAGTGTTCTAATGTGTTTTTTCTCATTAGTATTAAAAAATCTAGGAAGCTAAATAAGCTGTTTGTTTTTTAAATTTCTGACCCAAAACAAAAAAGTATTTTTGTCGTCAGCTCTATGCTCATAGCTCAGTTGTCATTTTACACCTTAATGTAATGGTTAGTGTTTGGTAGAAAAGGGGTCTTTTCAGTGTCTTTGTCTTCATTAAAGAATAGTATTGATGTTAAAGAATGATTTTACCCATCAGAGGCCACATGACACAAACCATCAAACCAGCAGTGATAACTGCTTCCTGGGTAGATGAGAAAGCCTCACTGAGTTCAGCCTGCATAGAAAAAAAGCAGTTTTATATTCATAAAAATCTAGATTTTAGATTCTTTAAGAGAAAGTCTCAGAAGAATAATTTCATTTTTTGTTGGATTCAACAGCTAAAGCTAACAGCACACCAAAGTGAATGCATGGCTAAAATGAATTGTAATTAGCATAATTACATTTATGCAAGTCTTCTAGAGCAGTGCCTCTGAGGTGACCAGTGGAGAAGGACCAGACGTTAAAAATAGCAAACATGCCGTGGAGCCCAAATCACAAGCTCACATTAGTGGCAGTCCTGGCAGCGCCACGGTGCTGCGCGAGCTCTGAACGTTCCTTTGCACTTGCTGAGCCCTCCTCACCATAGGCCGATCACAGTTTGTGGACAGGAGGTCCTTTGTGACCCTGCTTGGAATTGTGTCCTCGGCCATGCTTGAAACTTCCGGACACTCTGGGTATCTTAACCACTCCCTCAGACCCGTTGTGTTGGTTTTTATTCACGTTGTTTGTTCTTAAGTCAAGCTCCTGCTTCCCATCACCGTGCATGGCTTTCCTCCTGTCTTGGTCGAGTGTAGTGACACGCCCTGTCCCCCCTCCCACAGAGAAGAAGCAGTACCGGGAGTCTTACATCAGCGACAACCTGGACCTGGACATGGACCAGCTGGAGAAGCGCTCTCGGGCCAGCGGGAGCAGCGCGGGCAGCGTGAAGCACAAGCGCCTGTCTCGCCACTCCACCGCCAGCCACAGCAGCTCGCACACCTCGGGCATCGAGGCAGACACCAAGCCGCGGGACGCGGGGCCCGAGGACAGCTGTCCCGGCAGCGCCCTGCACCGCAGGCTGAAAACCTGCAGCTCCATGACCAGCCACGGCAGCTCCCACACGTCTGGTGTGGAGAGTGGCGGCAAGGACCGCCTGGAGGAGGACTCCCAGGACGATGGTAATGGCGCCTTCCCGTCCCCGGCCCGCTGCAGCTCTCCCGGCTTTCTCAACTGCCCATCCTGCAGGATCCATGTCAGGGGAGCAGCCGAGTAGCAGTAATAGAGAAGTCTTCCCCAGTGACTTGCCCGACTTGCTTGTGTTGGGCTGTGAACAAAGCGTCCCTCTGGTCATGACCCTTTGAGCCAAAGGGTTGGGTGGGCATGGGTTCTAAGTCTTAGCTGTTCTATGGTGCAGAGGAGAGGTTAGTCCTGCAGTCCTGTCGGTAACAGTATTTCTGAATCCCAGGTGAAATAAGACAGTGGTTAGGACAACAGAATGGGGTGCATGACAGTGACAAAAACATCTTGAACTTCCCCTGGAGGAGGTGAGGCCGTGCCATTGAGTTAATGAGTACATTATTCTGTAAGTGCCTCCCATGTCACCAGAACTACCGGGAGCATAAAAGAAGCAGTGCAGAGCCGATAGGCACTCCCTCCATGTCACAGAGGGAAGAAGAGACCTGTGACCCATGCCAGCCAAACTGGGCATTGGTCTGCCTCGGCTGTGTTCATGTTTTTGCTTTCTCCTGTCTTAAGTAAGTGCTTTGGCTTGCAGGTGTGGGAAGATAGCGACCGTGTTAGGGACAACTGCAGACTGAGTGGGGTCCTGCAGAACTCGTCAGCTCTCAGATCAAATCACTGAAAGCCGGCAGCTGCGGGAAGGGGCAGCTTCACGAGGCGTTTGTTCTGTCATTGTCAACAGGCCTGGCTTTGTGTGAAGCAGATGGCCTGTGCGTCTCAGGAGGTCCTCTGTGTGTCACTGTGTTCTAGCAAGGCTGCAGGTTTTCTTCTTTCTTCTAAGAATAAGGCAGTGTTGTTCATCAGATCCTGGCATTAGGGGATACGCAGCTAACACAGCAACCCTGTGTCAGAGAGAACAAGAAGTGCCTGGTTGAGGGCTGGCCCTTGGAGTTTGCTGTTGAAGAGTCTCATGAGTAAATTCATTTTCAAATCTGAGTAATGACACAACTGCCCCCAGAGTGGGTGTGGATAATGGTGGCAGCTCTCTCCGGGTCATTAAGTGCCTTTCCCTTCTTCTGTGTCAGAAATAGAGATGTTGGTTGATGACCCCAGGGACCTGGAGCCGATGAATGAAGACTCTCTGGAAGTCAGCCCAGACATGTGCATCTATATCACGGAGGACATGCTGGTGTCACGGAAGCTGAATGGACACTCTGGTGAGCTCCCGTGGGACTGGCTCTCCTCTAGTCGGATCCACCTAGGCTGAAAAGCAGGTGCCTCTGAACGCAGAAGGGGTGGGTGGGGCTTCTCCACCATGAGCAGGGCCAGGAGAAGAGACTCCGAATCAGTGCCGTCAGCTACAGGGTCAGGTGCCCGCTGTGAAAGAGAAGGGGACAAGCACCAGCACTGGGAGTCAGCATTTTCTGCTCCCTACATTGTGTGAGGAGCCTTTATTTACTTACTTGCTTCTGCTGCTTAAAAATCAGAGTCCTATGATGTACCTGGAAGGGCCTCATTGTCACAGATGACAGAGAGGACAGTGCTGCGTGTCTAGAAACAGCAGTCAGGCCTCAGGTTAGCACAGTTCCACGCACATACAAGGAGTCTTCACCAAGTTCATGGAAAATGTGCATTAGGAAAAAACTACACAAAGCTTCAAAATCTGTGCACGAAAATCAGCTTACTTTTTCATTGTTCCCACGAGCTGTTTTGATGTCCTCTCACGCACTGTGGAAAGTGGACATCAGAGTGCCCATGGGGAGGGGCAGATAAGGGCTCCCACTCCCCTCCACGGATTTAATGTTGGTTATGGGGTAGGTAGTTTTGTAAATTTTTTTAAAGATTTATTTGAGAGGCAGAGTTACAGAGAGAGAGAGGGAAATACGAGAGAGGTCTTCCACAGGCTGATTCACTCCCCAAATGCTGCAATGGCCAAGCTGGGCGCATCTGAAGCCAGGATCCAGCATCTTCTTCCGGGTCTCCCATGCGAATGCAGTGGCTGAAGCACTTGGTCCATCTTCCACTGCTTTCCCAGGCCATAGCAGAGAGCTGGATTGAAAGTGGAGCAGCCGGGACTCAAATGGCACTCATATGGGATGCTGGCACTGCAGGCAGAGAGAGGCTTGACCTACCACGCCACAGCGCCACCCCTAGTTTTGTAATTTTAACTGGAAACAATGTAATTTATAATGGAAAGCCATTAAAATGATGGCTGTTTCAAAAGACTTATATGCAAAAAAAAAAAAAAAAAAAAGTGTGAGCAGATGCAGACTGTTCTTGAAGCCTGAGCGCAGGTGAGGTGGCAGTGCAGTGAGCCCTTCTGCTGCTTTCCGCTGGGGGTGAGAGTCGACGGCTCGATGTTTTGGGCACCTGGCTCTTGATACCACCTTGCCCGGTGGCAGTCAGGGTCAGGGTTTTGGTGAAGACTGTACAGGCATGGCGGCCACAGACACAGCTGCAGGGAACCCACAAGGAACCATAGCCAGGGCCGTCCAGTGCACAGGTCCACAGGCTCCCCTGAGGGTTTGTTCAGGGGCTTAGTGCTCTATGGAGGATAATGGTCTTTCTAGAGAGAAACCCTCTACTAAGCAGTTCGTACCAGTCCCCAGAACTTGGGCACCACCTGGAAGTTCTTAAACTGTCGACGTGTAAACCCCAAGTGGCTCATCTTTCAGGTCTCAGTTGAAATAATTACTGGAAGTGTAGTGTATACAAGGCACGTAATATCCACGAGGCACATGCTAGACACCCAATTGTTGTGACAATTTATTTATGTATTTGAAAGGCAGAGTTATGGGCGGTGCGAAGGGGGAGAAAGAAAAGATCTTCCATCTGCTGCCTCACTCCACAAATGGCCACAATGTCAAGAGCTGGGCCAATAGGGAGCCAGGAGCCAGGAGCTTCTTCTGGGTCTCCCATGTGGGTGCAGGGGCCCAAGCACTTGGGCCATCCTCCGCTGCTTTCCTAGGTGTATTAGCAGGGAGTGGGATCAGAAGTGGAGCAGCTGGGACTCGAACCAGCGCTGATAAGGAATGCCACCGGCACAGCAAGCAGCGGCTTCACGGGCTACACCACAGCACCGGCCCCATTGAGAGACATTTCTAAAGAGTTAAGGGAGAGAACACAAAAAGTCATTTCTGCCGACCACGAGCAGTTGGACAAGAATCTATCCCCGGGTTCGTTCTTTGATCCGGGATGTCCCTGAGGCGCTGTGCGCCCTTCTGGATCTCGAGCTTGACCTGCTCACGTGCTTCGTCATCAGCCAGAAGCGTTGCCACGCTGGTTGCTCACAGCCGCAGTTCTTGTCCGCACCTCACCTGTGAGACTGTCTTTGGGTAGGGGAGGGTGCTTCACCCGCATGCCACACGGTTACAGAGGAAAGCGTGTGTCAGCCTGGATTTTTGTTTGTGAAAATTTACTCTGCCCTGAGCGCTGAGGTGATGCAGACCTGGTTGCTAGTCTTACCTTGGTCTCTTTCTGGTGGGATCCTTGCCACTGTGTCCCTGTCCGTCAAGAAGAGACCCCACCCCTTTTCGTGCATTCAAACTCTCATGAATGGGTGCTGTGCTCAGCCCCATTTTATAGCAGCAGGAGCCTGAGACACTGGAAGGCCAGCTAGCCTGCCAGAACATGTGGTGATTTGTGGTGCGGGCCACGGTCCAGCCCAGGTCTGTCTCACTCCCGAGGCCAGAGCCCCGGTCCTGTCCTCCACACATCCACACACAACGAAACTGTTCTGCTGGGGCAAACTGAATGCCAGAGAAAACCACAAAGGCTGGGAAGGGAGGCTTTGAGCTGCAGTAAGGAGACGCCTACCGTCATTGTCCGTATTTCTGACTCCACGGGATTCACACTCGAAACCCCGTCCTCGGCTCTGATGCCCCATTTCCGCACTGCACTCTGTTTCCTGGAAAGAATGTACCGTCCTGGCTGTCCAGCACCTGAGACAGTTTCTCAGTGGTTTCTCAGTGCTGATAGTCGCTCATGTCAGAATACATGGCAGGAGGAGCCAGCGGTGTGATGCAGCGGGTTAAGCCGCTGCTCACGAAGCCACCATCTTATATCCAGATGCCCATTGGAGTGCCCATATGAGTTCTGGCTGCTCTGTTTCCGATCTTGCTCCCTGCTAATGTGCTTGGAAAGGCAGCAGAGGATGGCCCAAGTGCTTGATCCCCTGCCACCTACTTGGAAGACCAGGATGGAGTTTCTGGCTCCTGGCTTCTCCCAGCTCAGACCCGGGTATTGTGATCATTTGGGGAGTGAACCATTGGATGGAAGACATCTGTGTCTCACTCTGCCTTTTTAATAAATAAGTCATTCTTTACAAAAGAGGGAGAGAATATGTGGCAAGAGGTATGGCTAACTTGATACATTCATTGTGTTTTCCTCTGGTTTATCTCAGGGTTGATTGTGAAAGAAATCGGTTCTTCCACCTCCAGCTCGTCAGAAACCGTGGTGAAACTCCGGGGCCAGAGCACCGATTCCCTTCCACAGGTACTGAAGAAACTGGGCATTTTAAATTAGGAGCTGCAGTTACAGGCAACTGTACATAACCACTCACATTTATTATGTTTATACAAGTGAGTGAAAGTTAAAAACCTTCAACAAAGGATTCTAACTAGGAACAAAAATTCTAGTTGTGTTATCAGTTTGTTTGCATTTTATTTGCTAGTTCCACTTCTGTGTGAGTTGATTTTTATTTGGATGTATCACATACTTGGTTCCGTATTGCACATAGGTGGAAGCCAGTGTGCATGTGTGCATGCAAGTGTGGGGGTGTCCGCATGGGCTCACTGACCTGGACCTGGGAAGTCATCATCTCGCCCCGTGTGTCGTGGCAGACCACACGCTGGTCATTGCATTCAGGATGGACTTTCTAAGTGTGCTGAGCTGAAGCGTTTGAAGAGCTGCGATGGCGGTTAAACTGTCACGGCGTCAAACACTAAGATCCAAGACCCTGAACTCGTGGTTTCAGGCTTGGGCCTAGCCTGCCGCTGACGTGTGCCTCCCTGCACCTCCCTGCGTGGACTCTATCTGTGTCCTGTTGATGTAGTTCTCTTTACTTCCTTCTTCATCTTGCATCCTGGCCCTCTCCATCCCCTGCTTTTTAAACCCTCCCCCCTTCTTTTCTCAACTGCCCTTCCTTTCTCTTGCTTCCGTTGAGGTAACCATAGTATGAAAACGATGCTTATTAAACACATTCCTGAAAACTTGAGTCATCCCTGGAGCTGTGTGTGCAGCGTGGCGGACCATGGTGAGAGGTCCTGTGCCGCACTGCTGGACCCGCCCCAGCCCTGCCACTCAGCAGTGCCCCCCCACCCCAGGCCAGCACTGCTCCTGGGCACAGCCGAAACTCACATTCCACAGCCGCACCACGCGTGCCTCGAGGGTTTGTGGAGCTGACCAGGTGGTCCTGGGTGTGAAACCCAGCTGGAGCCTGCGAGGACTGCAGCCAGGCTTATGAGCAGTCGTCGTGGGCAGGGGTGTCACCCAGGCGGGAAACGTCCTGCTAAAGTGTCCTCCTGAAAGTGCTGCTGGCCGGCGCCGTGGCTCACTAGGCTAATCCTCTGCCTTGCCGCACCAGCACACTGGGTTCTAGTCCCGGTCAGGGCACCAGATTCTGTCCCGGTTGCCCCTCTTCCAGGCCAGCTCTCTGCTGTGGCCCAGGAGTACAGTGGAGGATGGCCCAGGTCCTTGGGCCCTGTACCCCATGGGAGACCAGGATAAGTACCTGGCTCCTGCCATCAGATCAGCGCGGTGCTCCGGCCGCGGCGGCCATTGGAGGGTGAACCAACGGCAAAAGGAAGACCTTTCTCTCTGTCTCTCTCTCTCACTGTCCACTCTGCCTGTCAAAAAAATAAAAAATAAATAAATAAATAAAAAGTGTTGCTTCTAGCAAAAGTGTGTGAAGCAGCAGACGTTGGAGACAGGACGCTCGCTTTATCAATGACGCATTAACTGCCTTTGCTGCATGTAATGATCTGAACCACTCTTCAACCTGGGACCTCCCCCAGGACGGCCTCCCGCGATGCTGAGTCCCAGCATCTGCCTCAGCCTGGCTGGAGCATTTGGCAGCCCCTCACCTCCTGGGGGCTCAGGCGCTGCCCTGTGGTCCTGGTGTTGCCTCCCCAGCCCTTTCATACCAGCAACACTGTATTCTGCCCAAGGATTCTGGCTTTTAGAGAAATAATTTCTCACACTGTGTTGCTTGTGTAACAGTTGTTTTGTTTTCCCATTTTTTCTTAAAATAGCAGCAAACGTTAGCATGAGAGTGTAGACTGACTCGCCATATCCTAGTGAAAAAATAAACAATATCTTTGCGTGCTCGGCAGAGTTGGGTTCCTCTTGTGTTTGCATCCTTAAAATGGAGAATAATAGCACCCGTCTCCCCGAGCTGTTAGAATGATTAAATGAGTTAATACATGCTGAGTGTTGACACCGGGGCCTGGCACATGGTACACATTTGGTGCTGCTTGTGTTGGGGGTGGTGTTGATGCCTGTCGCCACAGGGGCCCGCAGACCAGCACTTTGCAACATGCAGGGACTCCGTCACCTCTCACAGCACCCTGGCCAGCCTTGCAGGGCAGGTACACCACCCTCTCACTTGAGTCTGTTCTTTTAAGCGCCTCAATCTCCCCTTATTTTGCAGACTGTATGTCGAAAGCCAAAGACGTCCACTGACCGACATAGCTTGAGCCTGGATGACATCAGACTTTACCAGAAAGACTTCTTGCGCATCGCAGGTCTGTGTCAGGACACTGCTCAGAGCTACACCTTTGGATGTGGCCATGAACTTGATGAGGAAGGCCTCTATTGCAACAGCTGCTTGGCCCAGCAGTGCGTCAACATCCAAGATGCTTTTCCAGTCAAAAGAACCAGCAAGTACTTTTCTCTGGATCTCACTCATGATGAGGTTCCGGAGTTTGTTGTGTGAAGCCCACGTGCAGGCAGCCTGCTGTTGGCCAGAGGCTGTGGGAGCCTCTTGGGTTCTTTACATATTACTTGTGCCATATCTTCTTCACCCCAGACAGCTCTTTCTTTATAATATTTGTGATGGAAGCAAAAGCCTTGGGACGATTGCACTTTAAGTATTATGCAGAAGTAGAAGAACCACAGAGAATGTGCAGCAAGACAAGTCAAGTGCCAGAAGTTTATTGATCCTTGGGAAGGAAATGTGCTTTGCTGGTTACCAAGCCTTCAGACTGCAGAACCGTGGTGTGCTTTCTCGTTAGCTGCTTTCGAGTTCAGTACACGTAGCATCATGGTTTTTATCACGTGAGAAGTGGTGTTTTATTTGCACGTTATTTTACACCGCTCCCTCATGAAATAAACGCTCATGGTTTGGGGAGAAGAGCGAGAAGGTTCTCTCTTCTAACAGAGAGGCTGTCGCCTAGGACACAACCATGGCTGCCTCACTGAGGCTGTCCCAGAGTGAACACTAATAACCAAGTGATCAAAATCACGTGGTTCTAGAAAGCCAAAGATCTGTGCATAACGGAAGTGACTGCTCAGAGACAGGAAGACGTGAATGAAGCAGGAAGTCAAGACTGCATGCTGGGATGCCTTGGGACTCCCTCCAGCCTGGGCAGGGCCATGTCCTCCTGTTTGCCCCTCTAGAAACTTCTAGAATTCAGTTCAGTTCCTCATCCAAGTAACAGATCAGTTGTGTTATGACATGATGAGTTTTGTGGAGTTTGCAAAACCGGTGTCTGTTAAAGTTATGGAAATGTCTTAGAAAATGTTTGGGCTTGGTGATATTTTGTTTATTTTAATTATCAGGAACAAATTATGTTAATACTAGTTTCTGCTTAACCAAAATACCCTAATTGTATGTATACGTTATAAGCATATAACTACATGGGATTGTGTGTGCTGAGGTGTGTTTAGGCTTATGAACTCTTCATTTTAGCTTCCGTGCTGGTCGTGTTTACGTGGGATCCCTGTTTAATATTAAGGCTTCGTTGCTGAGTGAATGATACGTACAGACAATCAGTTGATAGCTGTAGAGCTGGAATGGCTGTTCCCTCCTGTGCCTTTGGCCATGATTCTCAACCCTGATTGCATAATAGAGTTATGTGGGGATCTTTTGAAAAGATAACAGAGTCGGGGTCTCACCCCAGACCAATTAAGTCAGTCTCGTGGTGGGGCCCAGGTGGAACTGCCTTTGCTCTCAGAGTGCTCCAGATGGAGCTGACCTCAGCAGGGGTGGAAACCGCTGACCCGAGGGTGTTTGCTCATGAATTCTGAAGCACACGTGCCGCGGAGATGCTGGTGTGAGAAGGGCCGATGTTGAGACAGCTCCTGGTGTGTGCTTTCGGACACGGAATGAAATGCAGCTGGGACAAGGAGTCCATCGCCCTTTGATGTACAGTGAAACAGTGTTGCTCGCACTTCAGGATGAGAACTGCACAGCACAACGTCTTTCTATGAGGTGTTTTTAATGATTTAGTATTTTACAGCATTTGTTTACCATATTTTGATATACCATTTTTTCTATCTGCCAGGTTTTAGTAAAAGAAGAAGTATATATTATTTTCTAAGGAAACAGTCATATTTTTGTACAAAACTGTGTTTTCAAGTAACAGAGAATTAGATATCGTGCACAGCAGAACGTAAGCAGTGTTACCCGTGGCTGGGAGTCAGTACTGCAGCCAGCAGAGACCATGAGCGTGTCCCGGGCTGCCCTCCTGTGTGGGGCACAGTGGCCCGTGAGCCCCATGCAGCTGGTTTCACCTGACACTTTAATTTTTTTAAAAAAGTCCTGTGGAGTCCTATGGTCATGAAATTATTTTGCTTTTTTCAAAGGCTTTAAAAGAACCAAAGTTCCAGATTTCAGAATGTATTTTTTTAAAAAAGTATCTCAGTCTCTGGCTGAAAGAATGAAGGGATCATCTAATGACCGTTCCACTCAGAGGTCCTTGAGTAATCCACGAATCCTGGTGAGCTTTGTACGCTGACAAGCCCAGCCCCGTCACCGTGCAGTGCATTTCCTTAGCCCGCAGTGTCTCTAGCAAAAAACCTAAAAAAAGACAATTAAGCAGGTGACGCTTTATACTTTATTTTCTCTCTACTTCAGCCAGAATCAGGTCTTCAGGGTTTCGCCGGCATGGTTGGTGGTTTTGCACACCCTGTTTGTAATTGAGTTCATGAATAGTCTTGTGGGTTTTCAAAAATGAAATGCAGTAAGGAACAGTTTCACTTTTTGATCCACTGCTTGCAGCAGAATTACATATATATATATATGTACACACAAACACTTATATAACTTATGTGTGTGTGTGTGTATATATGTATGGAAATTCACTTTGAATAATCTACATTTTTGTATTTGGAAATTATTTGAAGAAATAAAGGCAAAGTGTGAAGCTGTTATTTATTCTGCATTTGTTACATTTTCCCCGCGTGGTACTGCCGCCCTGCACAGCCACATTCGTATTTGCAACGGTGAGCTTTATATCCACACAGACTGTAAATAATCCTTTCTGTGAAAGGATCAGCGTATCAGGATCATACCAAAAGTATGTTTAAAAAAAACTGCATTCTTTTGTAATTATTTCTTATAGGTGTTTCATGGTAAGATTAGAGGTCAATAAAGTTTCTTTTTTTTTTTCTGCCTCTCAAGAGTCTTTTGTTACGAGCATTCATACATGAAACAAGAAGCATTTAGGATGGAATTTACTTTCATTGTGCTCTTCCTCCCTATAATGGAACACATTACAGAACAACCTAAAAGTGCCGTGTGATGGAACTCCCCGCAGAGCAGCCCGTGTAGTGGTGCTGGTGCTGAGAGCCAACGCCCACTGATGGCCACGTTCCAGGCCCGGCCCAGGCTGTCAGACCCGCACGTGTTAGCTCGCTTCATCCTCACAGTCCAGAAAGGCAAATGCTGTCCCATTCTCAAGGTAGAGGGCAAGAAACCAGGGCCGGCCCTTGCAGTCTCAAATTACAGGGCTGAAAGGACTCTTTAACGAATTATATTTTTAATTAAAATACTTAAAACACCCATCATGGGAGTGTTGGTTTTGATTTCAAAACACTAAGTGGCTGTGTTTGCATTCGGGAGGCTGGATGGGAGGGGGGGAGGAGGGGGGTCCCGTGACCCAGAGGGAAGAGCGTGGAGCCAGGAGTCTGCTTGGGATTCTGAGAAGCCCCAGCTCTTCCCAAAGGGAACCCCATTGCCTTTGCCAGCTTTCTTGTCTGTAATCTAAGGGACAGGAATTCAGCAGACACTTCAGTGAATTCAGTAAGCGGACAGGTGTACCACGTTGATGACCAGGGTCAGGGAAAGGAGGCTTTTTAAATCTAACAGACGTTTAACTTTACACTAGAGCCATTTGGCCTTCTGGAAGCCTATCGTCCAGAGCGAAAGTGCTCTAGTTGGGAGCTACTCCGGAATTTTACAGAGTGCCTGGTGATGTGTAGGCTGGTGCCAGGGGAGGGAAATACCTGATCAGCTGGGGTGTGTCAGGTGTCAACGCACCTTGCGTCCTTGGCTCCGCCTTTGCAGCAGCTGTGGCCCTCACGGCACAGCTGAGGAGACTGTTAAACTTGCCCGTGATGTTCCAGCCAGAGAGAGGTAGAGCAGAGTTCGAAACCCAAATCCAACTCAAAGCTTTCTCTTTTCTGCTGCTTACGCCATGTTATCCACTGCCTTGAGATAGGACTCAGAACCTAACGAGCAAGACAGATCGCACGTTGAGAGTGTGGTAGATGAAATGGATTGGCTCGGGGTGGTTTGAGCAGCCACTGTGTGTCAGACGTGTACGAGCAAGACGTGTAGTACGGGTGTTCCTCTGGCACTGAGGCGTTGAAGGCCTGGGCCAGGTGGGGAGTGAGAGACGGGAAGATCAGAGAAGGTTTTGCTGGAGAAAAGAGCCTTTGATGGCGCCTCATGGCATGGTGGGGTGAGGGACAGGCTGTCCAGGGCAAGGCGTGATAGGGACCCGCCTGGATTTCAGGGCGCATTTTTCACTTTAGCACTCAATGTCCAGCCTAGACATGAAAGGCCTTGGGTGCCCGGATGAGGACGCCGAGTGTCTTTCTACACAGCAGGGCAGCACTGAGGGGCTGCAAAGGAAAGACATGTCTTTGGAGTTGCAGAGAAATAATGGGTCAGTGCTCACAGAAGGTTGCAAGGAATCAGTGAGAGCCAAGAGGGGACAAGGGTCTCAACCAGGGGGGTGGCAGCAGGGAGAAAAGCAAAGATCCAACAGCTATGTAGGGAGGGGGATGGGAGACCTGTGCTGTGTGTCACATACACAGGTTGTCATCCCCTAAACTGTAAGGAAAAGCAGGCGATTTTCCTGTGCTTGGCAAAGACCTTGGGAAGACGAGGGTTAGCTACCACTGTATGTTGTGAATTACGGTCTGCGTGAATACTTGGAACATTAAAAATTGGCACTGTGGACGTCAGGGCTGGAGCCTGTAGACTGCACAATAGAATGACCTGGTGGGGTTAAAATGACAATGTCCGGTGCCCTGCCAAGAGCGCCTGATTTGTTTGGGTGCAGGGTGGCTCCGCAAGTGACACTGATGTGCACCAGGGTTGTCACCTCCTGGTTGAGAGCTGGGCCTGAGGAACAGCCCAGCCGGGCTCTCTGCCCCTGCACCTGTGTGATCCACTCTTGGGTGGGCTGGGCCTGTGGCAGATCTGCACACATTGTACTTGCTAACAGTGGCATTGTTTTCTTTTGTCAGTGAAACTGTCAGAAAATGGCGGCGTTGTCCGCGTGACGGTCTCAGGAAGTCTGAGGGCACCCATTCTAGAGAGGAGGGTGTTCCATGCCTGTGACTGGCTCGGTCAGAGGTGGGGGTTCTGTGAGTTTTCGAGTCGCCTCGCTGTCACGGTTTTATTGGCCTCATCCTCCCCCCGATGTTGTACGCAGGTGGATCCCCACATGGAGGTCTCATGAAGATAAGTCAGCCGAATGCCCCCCTCTGATGCCTCAGACGTGCGTTTTGAGTTGGTGGAGGATCCAGTCCCCTGCAAAGGCCTGCTCAGCCGCTGTGAAGCACTGTAGGTGATGAAGTTACAGACTCTCGAGATCCATCGAAGGGCGGTACACACGACCTGGCTATAATTAACCGACTCAGTACTTAAGGTGGGCGTTTTCCCATGTGCTGCCAACTGCCATCAGCTGAGGTCTCCTCCATTTATTACTGTCATTACTGCAGGAGACGGATTTCCCAAGAACAGACAGTTCCCAACCCAGGAAGGAATCATGTTCCACGTTTGCTTCTAAATTGGTTGGTTGACATTTACAACACACGTCCCCAGCTCCCCTAAGTAGCCCACAAATGCCTGTAAGGCAGGGATATTATTAGAGATGATTCTTCTGTGCATCCTTAACCGTCTGTCAAAGAAGAGGCCCACGGGGTAGATGAGGTAGGTAGAGTCACCCCACAACCAGAGCTGGTAACACCTCCTCCTCCCCTTGGACTGACAGCTCAGTCTCCGGGGAGGAGGATGTCTACTTCTCCTCGTACTTCCTTGTCCCACTATAACGAGAGGAGAACAAAGCTTTAGGCCAGCCGGGCACTGTATGCCAGTTTCTACCCTGGAGTTCCAGTGTTACAGGCCTGTGTATCTCCATCTTCATTCTAGATTCTTGACTTGAGAAGGATTCAAAGCCGAGGCGTAAATGCAGTGTACGAATGAGAGCAGGGTTTATTTGAAAGAGTGAATATACACACCTGAACGTGGGCCACCCCACACAGATGCTGTGATGAGTGGGCCAGAGAGTTGCCTATGAGAAGGGGGGGGGGGGGGAGGAGGCCAGAGAAGAAGCCATAGGCTTGTTCAAGAACAAAGCCCCCCTACCATGTTATCCGTCTCTTTCATGAGCTAGGGGGTGCTCTAATTGAATATACAAACAGAGTGAAGCATATTATGTGATGGGTTTGGTGGGGGTCTCATGGAGCCCCTAGAGTTTAACTTCCACATGGCCATGGTGTCTTCTCCTTTCTGGTCCCGGAAGTGATGGAGGGGCATCATGGGAAAGTGGGTGTAAGGAGGCAAAGATACAATGCAGAGCTGGCAGAAATTCTAGCTCACTCCTGCCTGCCGAGTTCCGTATCACCAGGACAGATGCTTCTCCTCATCCACACCCAAGACCCTAGGACACAGCTGCTTTGTGCTGCTCTGCCATCAGCAAGCTGGAACAAGATCCTGCTGATCAGCAGAGGTGGGAGGAAGAGGCTGGGTGTAGGAGCTGCCCTGTAAGAAGCAGAAGGCCAAGCTCTGCTCTTGCTCCACCCCAGAAGTGTGAGAATAAAATGCTTTGAGCCACAAGTTAAGGAGCCTATGTGCAACACCCACGTGAAAGTGTAAGACCAAAGGTCCACCGAAGGATTTAAAAGATGGCCTAAAGAAACTGACAGGCCCTGTTCCTGAAGGGGCAGATGGAGTAATACAAATGGCCACGTTTCCCATCAATTCCTAACTAAGTTCTGACTGATAGATCTATTTTCAGCCATGATGGGTGCTATGGAGACTAGTTTTATCCTCCCGTCGTAAATAACTCAAATAAACTGCAAATAAATGTGTTTGTAGCTACCTGGCAACGGGCAGAGAAACAAACAAGGTGGCCATTGTCATGGTCCCCCCATCTCACTGGGGACAGTTTCCAGGCCACCACACAGAGAGGAGGGATCTGAATGGTCCCAGTGGTCTCCCTGGATTGAGAAGGCAAAGTTGAGAATTTCAGCTGACCAGGCTGGATGCATTTCACAGGGCAGGGGCCAGCATTGTGGCACAGCAGTGTAAAGTCACTGCCTCTTGTGACAAGGGTATCCCATATTGGAGTGTTGGTTTGAATCCTGCCTGCTCCGCTTCTGATCCAGCTTCCTGCCAATACACCTGGGAAGGCAGTGCATGGTGGCCCAAATACCTGGGCCCCTGCCACCCATGTAGGAGACCTGGATGGAGTTCCAGACTCCTGACTTCACATGCCCAGGCCTGGCTGTTGCAATGATTTTTCGAGTGAATCAGGGGATGAAAGTGTCTCTCTGTGTGTGTGTGTCTGTCTTTCTCTCTGTCACTCCGCCTTTCAAATAAATTAAATAAATGTTAGAGTTCACAGGGTAGAGAGCCAGAGAAAGGAAGAGAGTTGCACAGAAAGAAGGCCTTGGAGATCAGAAGGCTGGCTGTGTGCAGCTGAGTACTGGTGAGCAGATCACCGTGTGGTGAGGATCTCCAAGGCTGGGAGAAAACCACAAGAAAGGAGCAGCATCGATTACTCAGAAGGGGTGAAGGCTCTTGAAAAAGTTTATGAAAAATGCATATTATGGGAAAAAAGCTATGCATAGATTCCAAAAATACTGTCTTTTTTTTTTTTTTTTTCGCGGACTCGTTTATTGGGTGGCGGGCGGGGCTCGGTCCTTCTTGGCGGCTGCCTTGCGCTTGGCGGCCGCCTTGCGCATGGCGGCCAGCACGCTGCTCAGCTCCTCGCGCTTCCTCTTGGCGCGGATGTGCGTGCCCACCCTCTTCTTGATGAACTTGAGTGCCCGTTTGTCCTTGGAGACCTTGAGCAGCTCCATGGCGCGGTGCTCGTAGGGGGCGAAGCCGCACACCTCCTGGATCATGTCCCGCACGAACTTGGTGTGCTTGGTGAGGCGCCCGTGCCGGCGGCTGTGCCTCGGCTTGCTCACGTTCTTGGTCACCTTGTGGCCTTTGTTGAGGCCCACGGCCATGGGGTAGCGCAGGGCCATGGCTGCAGCTTTCCGATGGCGGCCGGGGCGGAAGGACTCCAAAAATATTTTCTACCAATATAAGCTTTTCTTTTTTATTATTATTTGAAAGGCAGAGTTAGAGAAAGGCAGATGTAGAGAGGGAGAGAGAACGAAAGGTCTTCCATCCAGTGGTTCACTCCCCAAATGGACGTAATGGCCGGAGCTGGGACAATCCAAAGCCAGGAGCCAGGAGCTTCTTCTGGGTCTCCCATGTGGGTGGGAGGACTCGGGCCATCTTGTACTGCTTTCCCAGGCCATAGCAGAGAGCTGGATTGGAAGTGGAACAGCCAGGACTGGAACTGGTGCCCCTATGGGATGAGTACTGCAGGAGGCAGCTTTACCTGCTACACCACAGCTCTGGCCCCATATAAACTTAGCTTTTAATTCCATTTTCCACAAACTTTGTGAAGTACTCTCCTATTGCCAAAGGTTGCCATGCTCCCATCTAAGAAAGCTCTAAAACTAGCCTTTTAAAAATATTGAAAGAAAAGTACCATCAATTTAGAATTCTATACCAAGCAAAAATGTCCTTAAAAAACAAAGGTGAAATAAAGCATTTTTCAGGCACACAAAAGCTGAATTCAACACTGAAGATCTGCAGGACAAATGTTAATGGAAGTCTTTCAGGAAATCTACACAAAGAATGGAGTTAAATATGGATTTATGGATAAATATAGTTTTTTATATTTTAAATATCTTTACTATTTAAAGCCAAAATAAAAACAATGATTGTGGAGTTTATGACCTACATAAAAGATAAAATGCCTGACCATGATAGCATAATGAGCAGGAAAGGGAAATTCAAGTTTACTTTGCTAAGCTACTCACGCTGTGTTTGAAGCAGTGTAATGAACCATGATAACTTCAAAATATACACTATAAACTGTAAAGCAAACATTAAAAAAATCCATAAACAAGAGGTGTAAGAGATAAAAATGGAATAATACAATTTACTAAACCCAAAGAAAACAGGAATAAAAGGGTCAAAGGATATATAGAACAAGTGAAAAAAACAAATGGGAAGTTGACACACTTATTTTTTAATCAATATATTTTACTTGTTTATTTGAAAGGCAAGTAGCTGGAGAGAGACGGGGGCAGGGAGAGGGCTTCGTTGTGCTGCTGTACTCCCCCATACGTCTACAGCAGCCAAAGCCCAGGCGAGCTCTGCAGCATGAGTGGCAGGGACTCGGTCCCTGGAGCCGCCGTCTTCTGCCTCCCAGGGTCGCCTTCTCAAGAAGCTGGATTGGAAGCAGAGTAGCCAGGACTCCCACCAGGCCCGCCAGTGTGGGCGCAGATGTCCCTAGCAGTGGCTTGTGCCGCAATGCCCCCACAAGCCAACTATATCAATAATCAAATGTAAAATTCACCCCCCAAAGGCATTTACAAGAAAGAGCTAAGAATGTTTTGAAATATAGACCCAATTAGGAGATATTTACCCAAGATACAAAACATACTATAGCATTCTATTTGCGAATGATATCGACACAAAAGGAGCTGTGTAGGGCAAGAACTGGGAAGTTTCTTCCTTAAAAAAGTGAGGAGGAAATGTTTTATTCTTTTGAAGCCACATGGTCCCTGTTGGAAGTACTTAGCTCTGCCCATGTAGAGTGTGAAAGCAGCAGTAAACAAATGAACATGGCTGTGTTCCAATAAAACTTTATTTACAAGAACAGCAGGCTGGATTTAGTTCACAGGCTGTGGTTTACCAGTCGCTGATTAGAGCAATGTAATTGACAAGACTCCAGGAACTGTATAATATATAAATGGGAACAGTGTATATGAAACAGCTGACATTTCAGATCATAGGGGAAAAGATAGATTAGGCAGTAGTGCTGCAAAAATTATTCTCTTGAAAAAAAATTAGATCCCTTTACACAACAGCAAAAAAAAAAAAGCTAAATATATACAATTTATAAGAGTATTAGCAGGGCTTGGGATTTTTACCTACCAGTAAAGACTGTACCCTGCACCAGCTTCTGACTCTAGCTGCTTTGCTTTTATTTTTAAAGGTTTTTTTATTGGAGAGGCAGAGTTGCAGGTCTCCCACATGTGCAGAGCCCCATGCACTTGGGCCATCTTCCACTGCTTTCTCAGGCCGTTAGCAGGGAGCTGGATTGGAAGTGGAGCAAGGGGCTGGCGCTGTGGTTCAGCACATTAACACCCTGGCCTGAAGTGTCAGCATCCTATATGGGTGCCAGTTCGAGACCAGGCTGCTCCACTTCCGATCCAGCTCTCTGCTGTGGCCTGGGAAAGCAATGGAAGATGGCCCAAGTCCTTGGGCCGCTGCAGCCAGTTAGGGAGTGAACCATCAGATGGAAGACTTCTCTGTCTCTCTCTCCCTCTCTCTGCCTCTCCTCTCTCTGTGTAACTCTGACTTTCTTTAAACTTTAAACTTTAAATCTTTAAACTGGAGACATAATGAGATGCTGGTACCCCTGGTGGAGGTTTAACCTACTATGCCACAGTGCCAGCCTCCCCAGCTGCTTTTCTTTTTCTTTTTTTTTTTTTTTCAAGATTTATTTATTTATTTGAAAGAGTTACACAGAGAGAGGAGAGGAGAGAGACAGAGAGGCCTTCCATCCGCTGGTTCACTCCCCAGATGGCCAGAACGGCCAGAGCTGTGCCGATCCAAAGCCAGGAGCTTCTTCCAGGTCTCCCACGTGGGTGCAGAGGCCCAAGGACTTGGGCCATCCTCTACATCCTCTATGGGATGCCTGCGCTTCAGGCCAGCACGTTAACCCGCTGCACCACAGCGCCCGCCCCTCCAGCTGCTTCTCAGTGCAGGTCCTGAGCGGCAGTGATGATGGATCAAGTAATTGGGTTCCTGCCACACGTGGGAGGCGAGCAGTGTTCTCAGACTGCGGCCTCAGCGCCAGCTGTTGCATGCGTCTGGGGAGTGAACCAATGGGTGGGAGTGCTCACGGGCTCTCCCTCCCTCTCAAATCAATCAATCAGTTAATCAATCAATTACTTAAAAACTATTAGAGGTAAAAGAGAACACTTGGGGGTGTCAAAGTTTCTGTAAGGTAAACTACTACTCATAAGCCTTGTACACAGCAAAAAAAGTGGATAAATCTGAGTATTAAAAAAGGCTTAAACGGCGCCGCGGCTCACTAGGCTAATCCTCCGCCTCGCAGCACCGGCACCCCGGGTTCTAGTCCCGGTCGGGGTGCCAGATTCTGTCCCGGTTGCCCCTCTTCCAGGCCAGCTCTCTGCTGTGACCCGGGAGTGCAGTGGAGGATGGCCCAGGTCCTTGGGCCCTGCACCCCATGGGAGACCAGGATAAGCACCTGGCTCCTGCCATCGGATCAGCACAGTGTGCCGGCCGCAGCACACTGGCCGCGGCGGCCATTGGAGGTGAACCAACGGCAAAGGAAGACCTTTCTCTCTCTCTCTCTCTCTCTCACTGTCCACTCTGCCTGTCAAAATAAATAAATAAATAAATAAAAAAGGCTTAAAAACACTTGCTTATCACCTAAAAATAGGTGACAGAAGATCTTAGCAACTTTTATAAAAAGCCAAATGATGCCCATAGTACACAAACAGCTTGTGCAGGTTGGTAAGAGAAATACAAATATCACAATTAAGTTCTGGGGCTATGAATGGGCAGTTCATGGAGAAAGAAATTTTTGAAACAGCTAACAAGTTCAGGAAAAGCTGTTCAATCTTACCTATAATGAGGTAGATGAACAATTATATACTGATATTTTTGCTCTCAAATTGGTACAAGTTAAAATGATTGGTAACATCCAGTGTTTGTAGGAATATGAAAAAACAGGCACTTTAATAATTTTGATAAAATATAAAATAATACATTTTATAAGACAATTTGATAGGTAATACCGAAAACTTGTGTAAGTTTAGCTTGCAACTTAGCAATTTGACTTCCACATATTTAACCAATAGAAGTAAACACATGGAAAATAAGATTCAGAAGTATTGATTTGAAAAAAAAAAAAAGGCGTATAATCTAAGTATCGAATACTGGCACAACCTACTGTGGCGTGGAATGCAGCAGTTTAGCATAATAAATAGTCTCTGCACAGACATTAAAATATCTTCAGTGTGAAGTACAAAAAGACAAGCTACAGTACACTTGTGTAGTATGAGAAAACAAGACACATAATTAGTTTTAAATTTTTTCTTTAAGATTTATTTTATTTGAAAGGCAGATATACAGAGACAGAGACAAATCTTCCACCTACTGGTTCACTCCCCAAGTGGCTGCAACAGTTGGGGCTGGGCTAGGCGAAAGCCAGGAGCCAGAAACTCCATCTGGGTCTGTCACATGGGTACAGGGTCCAAGCACTTGGGCTGTCCTCCTCTGCTTTCCCAGGAGCGTTAGCAGGGAGCTGGATTGGAAGTGGAACAGCCAGGACCGGAACCGGTGCTGTGATATGGGATCCAGTGTCTCAGGCAGCAGTTTAACCTGATGTGCCACTCACTGGCCTGTGGACACATAATTATATAAATGTGTTTAAGTGTGTGATAAATGGTCTTGAAGGACATCCAACAAACCAAACTGCGGCTAACAATAAGGAGGAAATGATTAAAGACAGGAGAGAAAAGCAAGCTTACCTTTTTCTTTTAAACCCCATTTGCTTCTCGGGGAAAAAAAACAGGCAAGGCAGGGAGTGAAAAAGTTTTGGAGAACAAGAAATGTATTTTAATATTGCCACAGACAGAAAAATATGACACTCAAAATTTCAGAAGAGTACTAGAGAGATAGAGGAAAAGGAGTTAGGAGAGAGAGAGGGCTAGAAGCAGAGTAAGGAGAAATGGGGGTAGATTTAGATATGATAGTGATAGAGAAGGGGATAAGGATAGGGATGGAGGTAGGTAGGTTATGGAGATGCAGGGATGGAGAGAGACGATAGAGACAGGAATAGAGATGGAGATGGAGACAGGATAGGGATAGAGATGGAGATAGGGATAGAGATGTGCAGGTAGGTCAGGGAGAGAGAGGGATGGAGGGGGAGATGATAGAGAGGGACTGAGATAGAGATGGAGATAAGGAAAAGATCAGGGTAGGAATAGGGACAGGGACAGGCATCAAGTAAGAGCTTATCAAAGTGTGAGAGCCAAAACAGAAGTTCCAGTGGAATTATTGGGAGGTAAAGGAAATCTCTCAGAACACAGAACAGGAAGACACAGAAGTGGACACTAAAAGGGACAAGAAAGTGAGATGCCGCGAGGCCGATGCCAGTTCTTACCATTCCTGCATGCACGTAGAGATTAACACACAGCTAATCTACACAGATAAAATGAAGGGGAAATCTTACCAGAAAATTTCCCTAAACTGAAATATTTCACTTAAAAGCATGCACTTCCAAATTGTGAAAAAAGAATTTACAAGAATGCCCATAAAATGAACAATAGACAACCTAGGACACAACATTATGTAGTTTTAAAATATGACAGATAAAAGATTCTTTGCTCTTGCACTGATTTTTTAGGAGAAAAGAGGCTTTATAGGATTTTGTGAAAAATGCGGAAAATTTTGATGAAACATAGGTAGAAAAATGGAGCCAACAAAAAAAAGAAATCACACATTCTGAGAATAAAATGTTGAAGAAAAGCATACTCAGTCAACCTTTGCCATCCTCAAGTCCCAGAACAGTAGATTCCACCAAGCACAGGTGGAGAATACTGGAAACAAAGAGCTGTGTATGGTGCATGTACAGACTTTGTTTCTTGTCAATATTCCCTAAAGAATACAGAATAGTAACTACTTACGTACCTACCATGTGTCAAGTATTGTAAGTAATCTGGAGAGGATTTAAAGTACACAGGAGGACATGAGTGTACTGTGTGCAAATCCAGCACCATTCATGTAAGATGCTCGAGCATTTGCAGATTTCACTCTCCGTGGGGGGGGGGGGGGGCTGGAACCAACCCCCTGCAGACCCTGAGGGGTGACTGTAATCCCAGCCCCCTCCAAGGGCCAAGGAGGAGCAATGTTTGCAAACACTTTGCATACCACTCTAACAACAACAACAAAAACAAAAACAACCCAACCTAAGTGTTGGGCAAGGAGGTAAATATTGTGTGGAGTACCAAGGACAAGAGTACCAAGAGGGGCCGTGGATAAAAATGCGACTTTCTCATCTCCCACGGCAGCAAATTGCTAACATGCCCCAAAGGAAAAGCGTGAGAAAGTAACACTCCATCATTAACACGTTTCCGGAAATATGGACGTAAAAACCCATCTCCAAAAACCGCCGTGAGATGAAAGTGTTAATGTTCAGAGAAGGAAGGAAAAAGACACTGCTATTTTTGTCGGAAGCGTTTCAGAACATTTGGCTTTTAAATTATGTAGATGTATTACTTTGATTAAAAAATAACTTCTTAAGCACATAAAAAATTATTTCAATCACTAGCGTGGCATCCTGTTAAGAACCCTGGGTTCCTGGAAGTCGTAGAGAGAAAGTGACCAAGGAGGAGGTGGGTGGGTGGTAGCTGTGTTTGGAGGAGTGGGCTGGAGAATTCGTCGTGAATGCGCAGAACCTGTGGGTGTGCGGGAGGTGGAAGGCGAGAGCGATGCTGTGGTTCCTCTGGGTGGGGTCTCCTCCTGACCACGCGTGCACACGGGCCATTCTGGCAGGGATGCTGGGACATTCATGGAAAGGGCGTGGTTGTTGGAAGCCGTGGCGCCTGAAGGGGAGGATTCCCTCCTCCCTGCCCACTGGGAGGCGTGGGCTTGTGCACAGCGAAAGCGATCTGGTTCTTGTTTCCCCGCTGAGAACACCCAGCAGATGGGTGTCAGGTAACCCAAAGCCCTTGTTGAAACGCCCAAGTCAATTGCTCCACCTGGCACTGGGGCTGGCGCTGACTCCAGTTTCAGCCACAGGTCTCTGGGGTGGGGGGAGGGGGCAAGGACGGGATGTGAACAGAACACGGAACCTAAGACCTGGTACTGAGAGGGAGCAGGTACACACCTGGGAAGCCTGGAGTCAGTTGGCAAGAGAGGCCACAGTGAAGGCACCGGAGATGAACCCAGCCCCAAGTTCAAAGGCTCATCAACTGACTGGTTCCCAGAAGCTCCAAAGGAACACAGAGTTGTCTCTGGGCCTGCCCCTGCTAGGGGTCTAGCCCAGGACGGTGGTGCACCTGTTTGTTCTTCTCACCACCCTTGGAAACTTGCTGTGTGTGCCTGGTCCAGACCACCCCTGCCCATGACTCCAGGACAGTCCTGTCTCTTCTTCCTCCATTAGAATTTCAGATGCAAAGAGAACGTTCTAGAGCCCACAGGTGTGGGACAGCATCATTAAAAGTCTGCATGTTGCTAAGGGGTTGACAGCGTCTGTCCGTTCAGAGTTTGTGCTGGAGGAGAAGCAGGTGCCTGCGGGGAGGCGCAGGGGTGAGGCTCTCCTCTGCATCTTTGCCATTGCCAATTCCCGCCCTTCATCTTCACTGGGAACCTCCGACAGGGGACTCACAGGTTCAGGGCCAAGGATTTATTTCTCCTCGCACAGCCTCCCGGGCCTGAAAAGTGTGGAGTGGAGATTGTGAGGGGAAGCCCAGGCGCCCAGGGCACTGAACCTGAAGACAGCAGTCCCGGCAGCCAGGCGCTCTGGGGCTGGAACCTGCCTCCTTCCCCACCCAGAGCTCAGGGTCCTGGGGGCAGAATGAGAGACCTTCTAGAGCAGTAAGAGAAGCTCCCTACCCCGAAGCTGGCGCGAGGGTGGTGGGCGGGACCGCTGCTGTCAGTGCTGTGCGTGTTGGCTGGGGCCGCCACAGCGACTTTCCCACCACATGTGGGTGCTGGCCGTCTCAAAGCCCTGCCCACGAAGGCCACTCCAATCCAGACACCCAAAACGGATCTGCTGTAAAGAAGAAGGTACCAAATAAACTTAGAAACTGAGGCTCGGCAGCTTCTAAACTTGCTGGGGGCGGAAACCACCTCTCCCTTGCTCACTCACTTCCCAGGAACTGGCACCATGCCTGGCACTGCAATCCAGGGTACGCAGTGAGCGGAGCTTCTGCAGCCGGCTGCCGAGGCGCCAGGGGGCTGGCGGAGTGCACAAGCCCCATGTCCTTGGTCCTCTTCCCCCTAGTCTCAGCTCCATGACCTCTCTGCACAAAGTGCTTCCCAGGCCCTCGGTGGATTTGGGATGAACAGGTGCGGTCCTATTGGCCTCTTGGAAGAAGAGAGACTGCTTTCCCCAGAGCTGCGATGCACGTTTTATTGGTTCTGGACATGGCTGCAGCCTGCACTGAGTGTGCACGGTGAAGGGCATCGTTCATCCCCGCCACTCCCTGAAACGCTGGCGTTGCACGCACAGCCCATGGATGGTGTCTTAGCACAGGCAAAGGACAACAGGGATTGTCTGAGCACGGGGCTCAGCTGCATCTCACTCCCGGGTGCTGTTGCGCAGGAGGAGGAGGATGGAGGCCCATCAGAGGGAGTGGAATCAGGACCCCCGTGTTCAGAAGGGATCGGAGGGCACGTGGACACAAAGACACCCGGACAGGGCAGGGCCAGCTGGCCGTGGCCTGCATCCTGCCCCGGGCAGGAAGACTCTGCCTTCATCCTCAGCCTCCTTTGTCCCGCCTTGGATGTTGGTTACTTGGCCAGCAGCAGCTGTTGTCACTTCAGGTGTGCTGGCAACCACACCCTTGATGGCCTGCAGCCAAGGAGCCAGAGGCTTTGTGGGGGGAGGGCCCAGGCTCTGAGCCGTTGCTTCCAGCGTCATCTGCTCCAAGGCCGGGCCTGCACCTCCTGCAGCAGAACCTCTCCAGGCAGTTGCGTAAAATGCGGATTTCTCAGGCCCTACCCCCAACCCCCAGCTTCCACCCCCAGGAGCAGGACCCGGAATTAGCTTTTTCATGAACTCCCCGCACGCACCCACCCATCCGCACGATGCTGAGCTGTGTGATTCTCAAACATCACAACTGGAAATAGGGGGAAGAGTCCCCCGGGGACCTGACCAGACTGCAGGCGGCCTCGGGCGTGACTGTATTGCATCTCTTCCACGCAGGCTGGGCGGGGAGCAGTCTGCACGGCCCCCATGCATGCCCAGCCCTGCTTGGATCCCCTGCTGTTCCTAACTGTAGCCTGACCTCTGCTGGTGAGAAGCGATGGTGTCAGAAGGGCACAGAGCATGTAGGCTTTCACAATAGGGTGGTTGTGCACTAATAAACCCCACTGTGTGTGCCGAGGCTGGGATGATGCCAAGAGGAGCTGGTGTGCAGAGCCCTGGGTTTGCTCCTTAACTGGTCTTGCTGGCTCCCGTCCATCTGAGTGTTTGTGGCTGTGTTTCTGCATTTCGCCCAAGGAGACAAGAGGGAGAGAGGGGAGAAGGGGGTCTTTTCATGTTGTGTTATTTATTTATTTACTTACTTATCTATTTATCTACTTATGAAAGAGAGAAGAGAGATGGCGAAAGCTCCCTTCTGCAGGTTCCCTAAATGACCACAAGAGGGCAGGCTGGGCCAAGCCAAAGCTATGGATGCGCCTCTCCCCTCGGTGGATGACAGGGACCAAAGCCTCAAGGCTGCCTCCCAGGGTGTGCATCAGCAGGAAGCTGGAGCCAGTACAGAGCCCAGGTTCTTCTGAGGTACGGAACTGCCAGGCTCAATGCCACCCCCAGCCCCGTTTTATAGATGAAGACGCAGAGTGCTTAGAAAGACCAGATCTTTGTCCAAGGCCCCTTAGCTGGTCAGTGGTGGCCCTGGCCTTGGAACCCGGATGGGTCTGACTCCAGAGCCCACACCAGTGTCCACCAGCAACGAGGCCCTCCAGGGTCTTCGCCTCTGACCTTGGTTCTGAGTCAGCTTCCTCCCTCTCACCTGGCAGCGTTCTCCCCCCACCCTCTCCCCCAGTCTGGGCTCAGAGCGCACACCTGCCCATCCAGGCCCACTCACCTGCACCCTGCCTGCTCCAGACACCCAGGGCCCCACCCCCAGCCCTCAGCTCCTTCCTGCTGCACCTTCTGTTCACACGCTGTCCATGAACCCGGCAAAGGCGCTCCTTCCCTAAACAAACAAAACCCAACAACGCCAAAGCTTCCTTGGTCACGTGTCCAGCTCAGTGCTGCCCGGTCCGTGTGCCCCACCAGCCGCACCCCATCGCCCGCCCACCCTCTCCTCCCCTTCCCTTCCGGCCACTCCCAGAAGGAGGTGCCCTCAGTGCTCAGCTTCCCTTCACTCTGAGGCTGTACACCTGCTACTTCTGCAGCGTAGCGTGTGCCGTGCTCCGTCCTTGCCTCGCTGGGCTCTCTGCTGTGCTGGGGAGCATGGCTGCCCCCTGAGGGTCTCCAAGCACGAAACGTCTGTGGCGGTGTGAGGAGAGAGGTGAGCTGGAAGGCAGTTAGCTCAGGTCCCTGTCAGAATGAGAAAAGGGGGTCTCTTTAAGAGTGTACAAAATGCATGCTTCTCCCCAGAAGCTATTTTTTTAATTTTATTTTTTATTTATTTGAAAGAATTACAGAGAGAGGTAGAGAGAGAGATGGAGGTCCTCCATCCACTGGTTCACTCTCCAGATGGCTGCAACAGCTGGAGCTGGGCCTGTTTGAAGCTAGGAGCCAGGAGCTTCTTCCAAGTCTCCCATGTGGGTGCAGGGGCCCAAGGACTTGGGCCATCCTCCACTGCCTTCCCAGGCCATAGCAGAGAGCTGGATGGGAAGTGGAGCAGCTGGGTCTTGAACTGGCGGCCATATGGGATGCCAGTGCTTCAGGCCAGGACTTTAACCCACTGCGCTACAGTGCCAACCCCCCCCCCCAAGCTGTCTTGAGCAAGACAAAAGTGCTAGTCCTACCCCTCTGAGTTTCTAGTTTTATTGTGAGAGTAGAAAGAAGTTGAGACAAGAACAGAGGTCTTTGTCCCCATTTTCTCTGTGAAGGCAACACAACCCTTTGTAAGATGTTGTGGTGAGCAGGGAGGCCTTGGAGAGAAGATGGGTGCCCCACCAGCAGAGGGCTCCCTGAGCCAGGGCTCTGAGGCTGGCCAGGGTGCATCTGAGGTCAAGTCCTCTTCCTTTCCCAACACCGGCATCACCAGGGGCATGTGGCACCAGGGAGCATGAGCAGAAATGTGAAGGACCACACCTTTGATGTTTCAGAATAAGAGGAATTCAGGGACTTTAAAGGCTGTTCTGGGTCAGACAGAGCCTGGGCCAAGGACAGAGGCCTCAGTGTAGCTCGTTGGAGTTAGGAGCTCTGACAAGAACAGGAGCCAACAGCAAGGCCAGAGACCAAGTGCAACGCCAAGGTGAGGTGGCTCCACGCAGTCTCCTTGCTCCAGTCTCCCCCACCCGTCAGCACAATCTTCTTTTGTGCTCTTTGGTTTATTACCATTTTAGGAGTGATGGAGGCAACTCTATAAAATAAATACATTTTCTGCTGATTTGAAGCATGCCAGATTCCACACGGTCCCTGCTTCCCTGGCCTCTCTCTCTTCTGAAAGAAGAGAGTCGCGTGCCACCTTGTGGTTGAGAGCCGCCATGGCAACAGTTAGGCGCTGGGCGCCCTGCGGGGTCCGGCACTGGGGGTGGGCTGGCAGAGAGCTCCGGGAAGAGCTGTGGCAGTCGCAAATGCACCACAGGAGAGCCGCTGCCACACTGAGGACCGAAGTGGTCATTGGAAGCTCTGGAGCAGGGTCTAAAGGGACGTTTCTTCTGGTTTCCCAAGCAGTACCGTTTCCAAAACTACCGTTTCATCTTGAGATGTCATTTTCCCCCTAGCTAATAAATGGATTCATATTACTGGTAGTCCACAAAAAATGACCTTGCCCGTGGCAAGAACACCACACTGCCAGCGGGGACGCCTGATATCTGATTGCCCCTTGGCTACAGACTACCTAGGCAAAATGGCAACAGAAGATTCTAGAAAGGGTATGGACCCAGGCCAGGAAGGTTTGAACTCAAGTGTGACCAGAGTCTAGGGCAGGACTCAGGGGACCTTTTCCAGAGCACGTCCCTTGGCCAGGTGCCGTCCAAGGTACCTCACGCGGCTCTCCAACATTTCTTCAGTTTCTTCCTTGTAGCCATCCTGCGGGATAGTCATTGTGCAAACGAGGAAATTGAGGCCGAGACTGAGGGAGCTGTCCAAGGTGTCACACAGCCAGAGAGTGCGACATCAGGATCTGATCCAAGGTCAGACTCTAAAACCTATGGTCTTCATTTCTTTTCTTTTCTTTCTTTATTTCTTTATTTTATTTATTTATTTGTTGGTTGGTTGGTTGGTTGGTTGGTTGGTTTATGTGTGTGTGTGTATAAGGTGGGGGCACATTTGGGTAGACAACTAGGATTTCCTGTATCCCATGCTGGCGAGGCAAGCCCAGTTCCCATGAGCATCCAACAAAGCTACAAATGCCGGTGCTGTTGTTTGTTAACTCCCTACATGTTCAAGGTTTTTCCACTCAACTCTGTTTATAAAGGGCACTTAGGAGGTCTAACTACCCAGCTTCAGAAATCATGTCTTTGGACGTGAGAGAGAACACTGTCTTGTGATGAGTTTGATTGGAAAATTAAGTCCTTTACAGGGGAGACAGTGCTCCCCTTGCAAGTGCTGTGGCTGCCAGGGCCTTCCCCAACACAGCAGCCCTGGGAGGTGCACGTTATGACTGTCCCTACTTGACCCCTGAAAGAGCTCCTGCAAGAGACATCAAGAAACTCGTTTGCAATCACACAACCGTGAACACCGGTCTTTGTCTTATATGGTGTTATTGAAGTACCGTTGACGTTCAATGGCCTGCACATACTTGGAGGACCCAAGCCCCTGAGTTTGAAGTAGAAGATTGGGAAACCATCACCACAGCCCAGATGATGCACATATGCATTATCCCATTTATTTCCTCTTGCCCCTTGTACTCCACAACCCCAACACACTCCATCCCCAGGCACCCAGCACGTTCTGTCTCTGTGGCTTTCATTTTGTATGATTTCATATACATAGAGATGTGCAGTACTCCTCCGTCATTTTTATAATCTGGCTTTGTTCACTCAGCATAAGTATTTTGAGATTCACGTTATTGTGCGTGTGAGTGGTCCATTCCTTTGTGAGGAACATTCCTTTCTATGGCTATGCCACAGCATTTGCCCACTCTCCTCGTGGTGGATGATTGGATTACAGATGGCCCTCCATAGCCACAGGGTCCACCTGCGCCATTTCTACCAACTGTGAATGGAAAACGAAAGGAGACCCCTCACGGCTGTGTCTGCAGCTGAGTGTGTACAGACTCCTTCCTTTATCGTCTTCGGAAGGATGTAGTGGAGCAGCTACTTGTGTAGCATTTGCGTTGTTCTGGGAATTATCAGGATCTCAGGATGATTTCGGGTGTATGGGAGGATTGCATAGGTTGTATGTGAATATCGTGCCTTTTACACCATCACAGATTTTGGTTCCTGGGGGCGAGGTTCTGGAACCAATCCTGTGGGTACTGACAGATGGCTGTATTTCTCTTTTGGTGTGATCATGCACGCAGTGTCCATGAACATTGATGTGCGAACATCTGTAATGGTGTAAGCTTCCCTTCCTTTGGGGGAAAAGCCTAGCGTTGGAATGCGTGGGTTATACCATAGCTATATGTTTATGTTTCAAGAATCAGCTAAACTATTCTTCCAAAGTGGTTGTACCACCTTACATATCAGCCATACCAGAGAGCTCCGGTTTCTCCTCCTCCCTGCCAACACTTGGGGTAGTGGTTCTTTTTGCACTTCAGACATTCTAACAGCTGTGTAGCAATATGTCATTGTGGTTTTAACCTGCGTTTCCTGACTGGCTAACGATGTTGAGTGTCTCTTGTGCTGTTTCCCTTCATGTATCTTCTTGGTGGCATCTGTTCAGATCTTTTACCCATTTTAAAAACTGGATTATTTGCTTATTATTGAGTTTTGTGAGTTCTATCTGTATTTTAGACATAAACATTTTATTAGATAAATGATCTTTTATATATTTCCTTTCATCCTGTAGATTGCCTTTTCATTTTCTCTTTTTTAAAAATTATATTTATTTGAGAGGCAGAGACAGGAACAGAGGGGCAGACAGAGACAGTCAAAGATGCGAGCTTGCATCTGCTGGTTCACTCCCCAAATGCCTGCAATAGCCTGGGCTGGGCCAGGGCTGAAACTGGGAGCTGGGAGCTCAATGTGAGTCACCTACACGGTGACAGGAAGCCAGTCACTTGAGCCATCACCAGTCTCAGGGTCTGCTTTGGCAGGAAGCTGGAGTCAGGAGCCAGAGCCAGGAATCAAACACTTAACACTGATGTGGCCGTCTTAACTGATGTCCTAACCACTAGGCTAAATACTCCTCATTTTCTTATGGTAACTTTTGAAGGGTGAACATTTTCAATTTTGAAGAAGCCCAATTTATCAAATTTTTCTTTTATGGGTCATATTTTCAGTGCCATAGCTAAAAAAGTCTTTGTCTAATCCACAGTCACAAAGATTATCTTCTGTGTGTTCTTCTAGAAATTCTGTAGTTTTGGTTTTACATTTAGATCTATGCTGAATTTTGGTTAAGGTATGTGATATGAGATGTATTTTGAAGTTGTTTTTTATTTTTTTGCAAATGGTACCTAGTTTTTCCAGATATTTATTGAAAAGACCATCCTCTCTCCATTGAATGTCTTTTACAACTTTGTTGAATATGAGTTCACCAGATACAAATAATTCTATTCAATCTTGTTTCTGTTCCATTGATCTATTTTTTATATTTATGCCAATATCACTTTGTCTGATTACTCTAACTTTACCATGTCTTTAAATCAGGGAGTATAAATTCTCCAAATCTGCCGTTATTTTATTTTTTGATGTTGTTTTGACTAGTGTCAGTTCTTTGCAGTTCCATAAAAATGCTAGAAAGCTGTCAACTTCTACCGAAAAAAGAAAAAAGCACTTCTGAAATTTATTTAGGGTCATGTTGACTGTAGATCACAAGGCTCACTTCATTTGTCAGCCTTCCAGAGTCACAGAACTTTGCTGTCTTAGGCCCATATTTTGAAAACCATTATTTCATTTTTTTTCTGGTGTTTTGGTCATTTCAGGCAGGAGTTTTAAACTGAATATCCGTTCCTCCATCGTGGCTAGATATGGCCGACCCTCCAACCACGGCCTTTTGACCCCAAGCCCCATGCTTCTTCCAGAGAGAGCCCTGATCTGAGAGAGGAGGGCTACAGTCTCTGCAACGCTCCTGTGTTAGATGCTTACACAACGTCCCCTCTCCCCTCCGATAGGAGAGCTTAGCACATGTCAGCCCTTAAACTCCTCAGTTTTGATTCTTGGAGGTTAAATCAATTGCTTTTGTTTAATTCTTTATTATGAAAAGACGCACGCACACACACACACACACACACAAACACACACCTGAGCTCATGGTAAATGGATTTGTGGAGAACATGAACCTGCATGGGCTGTTTTCTCTGATTCTGGCAGCTCTAGAGTGATGTCCTGGTGCAGAGGACATAGCCATTTGGAGGGCAAAGGACGACCGGTTCTTCCAGTAAATCTCCTCGTGTCCTTAGATGCCGATGGCTCTAAGCAGAAGCCCTCATGACCACCATACAAGACTTCCCCTGATTCATTAACGTTTTGGAAATGTACCTGCTGGGAAAACTAATATCATCTGTTAAATGAAAAAAAAATAGTTCATTAAAGTGAATGTGGCTGGTGAGAAGGCAACAAAAATGAAAAATGATTTATTACTCTCCCTTATTTCAAAGCAGCCCCTTAATTAAGATTTCTCCCACCAGCAAAAGCAATCTAATAAAAGTTTATACTGCCAGCACAATTCAATTTGCACTTCCAGAGAGAGACCTTTTTTGCATTATCAAGAATTTATGTGTAATTCCCAGGAATGAGAGAAAACAGCAAGACAAAGGAAAGCACCTCCAAGTAGGGGCGGATGGTTGTTCTCGTCTGGTGGGAAGACAGAATCGGGACATTTTCCGGCCCATAGGCTCGCCTTCATCCTGTCTACTCTTCTCATGGATAGCTAGTCTGGGGAAGATGGGCGCAGGTACGGGGCTTGCTCTGGAGTTGACTGCTCCTTGAGCGTGTTCGTGGAAGCAGCAGCATTTCCGCTCCCTGGCTTTCATGGGGTTGGGGCAGGGTGCACCTGATAGCTTCTCAGCTTATTCATTTAAGCTTCAACCCGGCAGCCAGTGATCGCTAGAACATTGAGTTCTGGCCCAGCGGCTCGGCCCTCTTCGAAATGACTTAATTACACAGTCAAGGCAGCTGTCAGCATCTTCCGAAGGCCAGGGGAGGCGAAAGGAGAAACAGGGCGGCCTACTTGGTGGAGTCTAACTCATGAGTGCCTCTTGCAGCCATCTTCACCAAACCACTCAGCCTTCCCTTTTGAGTAAATGATGCCACACCTGCCCCTACTGGTTCTCTTGATTATGCAGAAATCACACCGACCCCCGGAGTCATGAAAGCACCTGGGCAGGGGTTGCTCCAAGTGAGGAACGTCTTCCCCAAGACGCCAGCGTGGGTCCTCAGGGCTCTGCCCTTCTCTCTGATGGGGCTGCCAGCCTCTCCCGGAGCAGATGCCGACGGCGCAGAGTTCCTCCCACGTCCTCCCATGCTCCTCTCCTCAATCTCTCTCTCTCTTCCTTTTTTATCTCTTCTTTCCATCTTTCTCCCTGTCCTTGTCACCCCATGGCTGCTGGATTGAGGCTGAAGGTGAAGTGTGCAGGCTGCAGAGCTCCTGTCAGTGCACTTACTGAGCGATCTGTAGGCAGAAGCTCATGTACTCCTTAAAATCCCTTTGACAGCGGCTCTTCCTCCCCATTACACAGGTACAGGCACTGAGGCTTCAGGGAGTTACGTAATGCACGTTAGGGTCCTGTACCAGGCACTCAGCTATTTCCCACGCTTTGCTTCCTGATGCTGAGGCTGGGACCTGGGGGAAGCAACTGCTTCCAGGAGTTCCCACCTCCCTCATGCCCTAGTGTTCTGTTTTTACCTCTCTGGGGTCTCCACTTCCCACTTAACCAGTTCCCTCTATTAAGTTCTTTGCTGTGAAAACGACTGGATTGGTTTCTGGTTTTCTGACTAATACAATAGGAGCAAGAGGCTCAAAACAAATCTGTCTGCCTCTAATTCCCGCTCTGTGCTGTATCCTCCAGCACCACCTCCATTTGCAACCTGGCTCTCCAACAACAGCTGGACTCAAGTCTACTCAGGCACACTCATGACATTCTTTGGGAATAGACCTTGGGGAAAGTCCTCAACATTTTGTCATACTGATGACTACAGAGGCCATCCACCCCCAAATTACTTTGGCAAAGCACCTGACATGGACCAGTGCCTCTCACAGCCTCAGCTAAGGGAGATGGAACACTCATAGAATTGACGCATTTGCAAGTCATAGAAATCACAGGAACTTCTCAATCCCCTGCATTTGTGCTAAGAGCCTCGTTTCTCTAAAAGCAGAACATCCAGTAGATTTGGGGCTTTGTCTTGCTGATGATTTCATTTTGTGAAAGAAAAAGGAAGCAACAAAATGAACTTCCACCCAAGATTTAATTCTGAAGCCCCAGTGAGAGCTGGCTGTGCAAGCAGAAGTACTGGGGCTATGGGGGCCAGGGAATGGGAGAGAGGATTTCATGTGGGGAATTAAAGCACCCAGGGAAAACCATTCTGGGAAGGCTCTGGCCTGGGGACACAGCCCTCAGAAGTTCAGCCTGCTCCCCTACTCAAACAGCCTGAAAGGAGAGACAGGGTAGCGGGAAGCGGGGATCTCAAGAACAAAATTGTGTGACATGAACATGAGCCAACAAAGTCAAGTATCATTAAAAAAAAAAAAAGAACTAAATTCTGAGGACTTGGCGGCGCCGTGGCTCACTAGGCTAATCCTCCGCCTTGTGGCGCCAGCACACCGGGTTCTAGTCCCGGTTGGGGTGCCGGATTTTGTCCCAGTTGCCCCTCTTCCAGGCCAGCTCTCTGCTGTGGCCTGGGAGTGCAGTGCAGGATGGCCCAAGTGCTTGGGCCCTGCACCCATGGGAGACCAGGATAAGTACCTGGCTCCTGCCATCGGATCAGCGCAGTGCGCTGGCCGCAGCGCACCAGCCATGGCAGCCATTGGAGGGTGAACCAACGGCAAAGGAAGACCTTTCTCTCTGTCTCTCTCTCTCACTGTCCACTCTGCCCGTCAAAAAAAAAAAAAATTCTGAGGACTCAAGAGAGTGGATCTTGAGGAGGAGCAAAGGGATTAGCCCTCAATATGCCAGTGGGACTGTACAGAGGGCAGTTAAATGGGCTTAATTATCAAAGTGCTGGGCCACAGATGGAGCGTGTGTACAGCAGGGGCTCTGTGAGCACCTCTTTCCTCGTTCCAGGCACACTCCAGAGGTGAAGCATCCACGTCCCTGCCCTCACGGTGCCTACACGCCACAGGAGGAGACAGTCATTAACCCAACAGAAAAGGCAGTAAGCCAATCAATGTAGAAAATATTACAGGCAGGCTGAGATACAGCAGTATATGTGTGTTGACCTCATCAAAATGCACAGTTCTCCCAAGTTTACCTATAAAACTCTCACTTTCAGATGGTACAACTGTGGCCGTGCTGGCAGGGGAGGGAGAGAGTGAATCTTCCTACCCACCTTCCCTACCTCAAGCAGCGAAAGTCAGGTCCACAAACCATGCAGGAGCAAGTCTGTTAGCTCAGATAGTTTGGGCATCATAAGGCCTCTTCTTTCCAATGATCCCAACAATCATAACTGGCAAGTCCTAATCAAAATGTCTAGAAGTCCCAGAAAGTCAAGCAACTCCCATCCCAGGATAGGAAAGGGTCAAGTGCCAGGGAAGCCAGAGGTGAAATTCTTAGATGAGTTTTGGCAAAACCACAATCCCAAAGACTAAATTAATTAGGAGACTGGAGGAGGGGGCAAAAATCCAGGATACTCCAACTGGGTCATCCAAAAATGGAGCAAGTTACAAATCAAAAGTGCTTGCTACAGCTTGGAGATAAGTTTGGATGTTGAGTGACCACCGAGGCCCATGTGTTGAAGGCTTGGTCCCCAGGGTGGTGTTACTGGCAGAAAGTAGAAGAGCAGCTGGGAGGTGGGGTCTAGTGGGAGACCCTTAGGTCCTTGGGAGATCTTCCACAGAAGGCAGTTCTGTCAAGCAGGTTGTTATGAAAGCCTGAGTTTGGGCCCCAACACTCTCTCTGCCTCCTGGCTCACCACGGGCTTCTCACTCTGCAGTGCTGCACCATGCCATTCACTGCCTGCACCAGATGTCAAACCAGTGGGGCCTTCCCCTTTGGGACTTGAACCTTGAAAATGGTGAGCTAAGTGAACCTTTTCTCATTATGATGTTAGTTGCCTTTGCTATTTTGTGATCGTGACAAAAAGTTAACACAGGAGGCTCTACCAGGATGGATAGAGCAGTGTCTGTACCTCTCTGGCTACAGAATTACAGTGGGGAGATATCTGTGCACATCGCATCTCTCATGACTGCTCAGACGAATCACAGCAAAAGAGAGCCAGTTAGGTACATTGCCGATTCAAACCGTCTCCCAGTTCAGTGTTCAGTCTTCATGCTGAGCATCTCTGTAAATGGATGTGTGTGTGGATCCATGGATGGACAGATGCAGGACTTGAAGTCATGAGATTTATACAGAAGCTACTCAGAGTTGATGCTTTAAAATATGCGTTCATACTGTGCATTGCTAGAGGGAATATGAAATGGTGCCATTACTGAGGAAAAGCTGTATGACAGTCCCTCAAAAACTTAGCCCTAGAATTAGCATGTGATCAAGATTTTTGGGTATAAACCCAAAGGAAGTGAAAGTGGAGACTCAGGCAGTTGCTTCTACACCCATGTAGCTGCATTAGTCACAATAGCCAAAAGATGAGAGCAGCCCAGATGTCCATGGACAGATGCATGGAGAATACGAACCACAGTCAATGCATACAGTAGAATATCATTCAGCCATAAAAGAGAATGATATTCTAATGCATATTAGAACATGAATGAACCTTGATGACATTATTCTAAGTGAATTAAGCCAACCTCAGTTGGACAAATTCTGCACAATTCCCTATAATTCCTCTTCTTGGTGGTACCTGGAATAGTCGGACTCACAGTCAGGAAGGAGAATGCTAGGTGACCAAGGTTGTGGGGAACCCTCATGAGAAGTCATTGTTTAATGGGTAAGGTACTGAGCTTCAGTTTAACAAGATGAAGACATTCTGGAGAGGGATGGTGGTGATGGTTGTGCAACAACGTGAACATATTTAATGGTAATAAATTGTACACTTTAAATGGTAAGAAAAAACGGTGATCAAAAATTACAAGATTAGGGAAATTGTCCAGTAGACAACTGTGTGTTTAAAGGGATGATTGCAATTGCATAGTTGGAAACAAAAACCATGTTATTAATATTCAAGAGGCTGGTTTTAAAAAGTAGATGCGAAAGTTAGCATGTACGTGTCAGCACATTCTGGCTTTTGTGCGGATCCTTCAAAATTCTCCCCATGTCTTCCCTTTCTGTATGTCAGAGCTATAAATGCTTTGACGAAGAATTCCAGTTCTCAGCATAATTCTGATAGCTAGAAAATAGTGTGTTTTCAGGGTTGCTGGAGGGAAAAAACTGGACTTTAAATAATTAAGCCAAAATGACTGTATTAATTAACTTATATCCTTAATCACTAATTTCATTTTTTTTATATTTCCCTTGACTTTTGGGGAGTGAATAGTTTTTGTCTCACAAGCCAGTTTTAGTGACCTGTGGGTTGGGAAAGCAACCAGAGACAAGGAGACAAAGACGTTTAAACAGTAACCTGCCAGCAACTATAAGTTAATTGAAATTTTTAGGATTGCGGCCTGAGACCAGCGCTTCCTCCCCTCTCCACGGGGCTATAACATGAGTCAGGGAGGGAAACAGCTTCATTTCACCCTTTTTAATGAAAACTAGACAAATTTGAAATTTTGATCCAATTAGTCATTAAAAGATGGTGTGAACAAATACTTAAAAACTTGCATTTCAGTCGAGGGAGTGCCTAAGGTAAGACCATATAAAAACAGGAATAAATTTCTACAGGCCAAGTTTTTCAGTGGTGGGTGTGCAATGCTCATGAAACACAAAAGGGAGCTTGCAGGGGTGGGCCTTGTAACATGGCCTCTGACTTGGATGCCTGTATCCCATAGCAGAGTGCCTGCTTCTAGTCCTGGCTGCTCCACTTCCAATCCACCCGTCCTGCCAATGAGTCTGGGAGGCAACAGATGATGGCCCAAGTACTTGCTTGTGTTGCTGTCACTCCCTTGAGAGATCTGAATTGAGTTCCTGGCTCCCGGCTTCAGCCTGGTGCAGCTTTGGCTATTGCAGGCATTTGGGGAGTGAAACAACAGATGGAAGATCTTTGTGTGTGTGTGTGTGTGTGTGTGTGTTTCTCTATGGATGTGTTTCTCTCTGTGTGTTCTTCTCCCTCTCTCTGTGACTCCACCTTACAAATAATAAATAAACATTCCTTAAAAAATGGAGGGCATGGGTATAGCATATTATCAGGGTGCAGAATCATAATTACTTGCATTGAAACAACAGCATGTATTCCAAAAGACACTTAGGAGAATGTGAACACAGCACTACTCCCAATAGCCCCCAAATGGAAACTACACAAATGATCAGCAGCAGCAGGCTGGATAAAGCATGATAGAGTCACACAATGTAATACAGCCAACAGAAATGAAAGATCGACGGAGGAACATGGGAGAATACAGATGAGTCTCACAGATATCATGTTGGGTGGCAGAAGCTAGACTTGCATGAGGACATGCTGTATTTTAATTTATTTAAATTACAAACACTGATAAAACGAATGCATGGTGCTGGGAGCCAGGTCGTCTCTGGAAGTGGTGCAGGGGGGTTTCCATGGCGAGCAGACTCGGTGCCTCAGGCTGGGCGCTGGTTACATCCCTGCTGTCGGGTTTTCAGGATTCACCAGTCTGCATGTTCAGGATCAGATGCATGTGCTTCCTGTGTGTCTATTATGTTTCAACAAAATAAGGAGGAAAAGGCAAGCATGATACCATCAATAGGAAAATGTAAAAATGGGTTCCATGCCAGGGGCTCTACCTGTCACGGTAGAGGCCATATGCCCTTATGCTTCCCCTGCCCCTCTGCAGAGTGGTTGGCTTCTGTTTCTGCCTTGTGACAGCTGGAGTCGCTGTCGCCGTCTGACAGCCCCAGCCAACACATCACAGACCTCCGCACTGTTTGGGTTTCACTGCTGCGCACGTGACCAAGGGTGGAGAAGGAAGGAGCAGGGAAAAAGGTAGAAAGCATGGCCAGCACACTTTCCCACACACATTCTTCTCCCAAAGGATGCCTTCTGCTTGTGATCATATTTGTCACACTCAGGCCTAGGAGTCTGAAGCCAGCAGTGCACCTCAAATGCTCTTTTAGGGGGTATGGGAAAGAAAATTGCAGTTCAGAGTATGATAATATACAACACAGCATGTCAAAGTTGATAGCCATATGTACGTGTCAATCATATAATATATGAATACGTACGGAGGGGTTGGGAACTTATCTGTGCTACAAAGCAATTTAACAATAAACAGAAGGAATGAGAGCAGGTACATTGAAAGCATCAGCGGGAGTCCATGGACTGTGGCAAGGTTTCTCAACCTCAACACTGTTGGCACTTGGAGCTGAATAATTCCTTGTGGTGGTAGCTGTCCTGTGTACTGTAGAACATCTCAAGTTCCTGCCCTTAGCTACGAGATGCCAGGGGCAACTCCCACCCCAGTCAGAGCAAGTGAAAATGTTCCTCCAGGCATTGCTACTTCTATGTACATCCATGCTCTACAGTACTTTTTTTTTTTTTTTTAAGATTTATTTATTTGAAAGGCAGAGCTACAGAGGCAGAGGCAGAGAGAGAGAGGTCTTTCTTCTACTGGTTCACTCCCCAGATAGCCACAACAGCAGGAGCTGAGCCAATCTGAAGCCAGGAGCCAGGAGCTTCTTCTAGGTCTCTCACGTGGGTACAGGGGCCTAAAGACCTGGGCCATGTTCTACTGCTTTCCCAGGCCATAGCAGAGAGCTAGATTGGGAGTGGAGCAGCTGGGACTCAGACTGGAGCCCATATGGTATGCCAGCACTGTAGGCAGCGGCTTTACCAACTACACCACAGTGCCAGCCCCTACAGTACTTTCTTAATTTGCTTCTGTCATTTCTGCAACCAGACAATCATATCTAGAGTAGAGTGTTGGCCCCATGGTCTAATCAAGTGCACTGTTTTCCACTAAACAGAGCTCCTTGGAGAATTTTGGAGCTGGTCTTTGGGACAAGGAAATGCAAGATAAGCTATAGGCTGAACACACATTGATGCTGTTACAAAGCAAGCATACTTTTATAAAAGTATATGTTAGTGTCAGAGAGAGGAATGGGGGCCAGCATGTGGCATAGTGGGTAAAACCACCACCTGTGACACTGGTGTCCCTTACTGGCACCGGTTCATGTCCTGACTGCTCCACTTCCAGTCCAGCTTCCTGCCAATGGCCTGGGAAAGCAGCAGAGGATGGCTCGAATGTTAGGCCCCTGCCACCCACCTGGGAGACCCAGAAGCAGCTCCTGGCTCCTGGTTTTGGCCTGGCCCAGCGCTGGCTGTTGCAGCCATGTGTGGATTGAACTAAGCAGATGAAAGATCTCTCTCTCTCTCTCCCTCTCCTTATCTCCCTCTATCTCTGTAACTCTGACTTCCAAAATAAATAAGTAAATCTTTGAGAGAGAGAGAGAGAGAGAGAAAGAAGACTTCCATTGTTATGGTAGAAAAAAAAAGCTCGAGATTTATATAATAACAGTTAATGGCAATAATAGTAATAAAAAGTCCATTGGAAAAAGTTATGTCTACTAAAAACATTGTGAGATAAAAATATACAAGTAACATAAAGTATGCATAAGGTGGTTTGTAGTGTGTGCACATCATTTCCAATTCTATTACCACTCCCGTTCTCCCAAAATAGATGCCATCTCTCCATCCAGGTAAACTAGTAAAAGTTCCACTCCAGTTTTAGTAAAAACCCATCATGACAGTCACAAATGGCAGATAGAAGTAGGAAGGAAACCGCTTTATGGCTGCCGTAAAAACCTTACGTTTCCGAGCTGTTCGTGAGAGTGAAGTAGAGGGGCTGCGGCCGGGATGCTTGTTTGAAGCTGTTTTTGCTTTCTCGGTTTCACCCAGCAGCAGTGCCAGAGCAGGAGATCCCTGACCTCCTAACAGGTGCCCCTCAGGAGGAACAGGCCCTACCAAACGCTGACCCGCAGGTCCTCTGGGTTCTGTTTGCTACACGCGACTCGAGGCGTAACGCTTACCGTCATAGGGCTGTTCTACAGTCTGTGTCCAAAAGGACTGCTCTCGCGGAAGCCACCCAGCTGCACAGCCTCCAGAGCCTGTAGCCAAAGCTGAATAAAATTCAGCGGACGTCTCTCTAGGTTGGGGAACGAGGCCTGAGATTCGGACACAGCGTCAGCATTTGAGAGCATGCGCAGAACCATCCTCTGCCTTAAGACTGTCTTCCATTTCCTCCCTGTTTACAGCAAAGAAGACAATAAAACGCAAATGTTGCGACAGCCTTGGGGAGAACGTCTCTGGAACAGAGGCTGTCGCTTGCTTTCCCTTTTTCCCTTCCCGCTCTCCCATCCTTCCTCCTTCCCTCCCGCCCTTCCTCCTTCCCTCTTTCCTTTGATACACAGAATGTCCACAATAGCCGGGTGGCAGCCAGGAGCCAGGAACTCAATCCAGGTCTCCCACGTGGGTGACAGGTACCTGATTGCTTAAGCCATCACGGCTGCCTCCCAGGGTGCTCATCAGCAGGAATCTGGAATTGGGAGTGGAGCTGGGACTCAAATCTAGACACTGCGATATGGGATGTGGTCTTAACCGCTAGGCTGAACACCCTACCCATAACGTGCTTTCTTTGAGTTTTTGGTAACTACATAGAAGATGAACTGTTAGTCATTATTACTCTCTGGACAATGTTCATTTGATTTTTCTCTGGAAAATTCACCTACTTTTTTTAAAATCACATATTTTGGTAAAAATGACCTAGTCTTCATCCACGGGGCCTGGCTAACTCAATCAGCATCTTCCTTCTTCCCTGAGCACAGTGATTGTTTCAGAGGTGTGTGTGTTACACCATTCAGATGAGTGAATCCCAGGAAATGTTGAGGAGACAAGAAGTTGACCAGATAGTAGCGGCAACCCAGGGGTGAAGTTTTGAGGTCAAGAAATGCAGCCTTTTGCTGCAATTCTTGGAATTGGGCTTGATGATAGGGAGCAAGCTAAGAGAAAAAGCCATTTGGTTTTCTGGATCTCACTATATCTGGGGTTGGAGCTAAATGGCCTATTTAGATAAAGCACTATATTCAATGCCTTCTTTTGAAATTGTAATCTGGTGTACAAAGGGTTTTCTACCACTTGCAGTAGGAAAGGTCGTAACCGACACAAGGAATCTCTAAAGTTTGAGGAATGTACACATATGCACAGATTTCAAAACATTTTCTCACCAAACAAACTTCTTGAAGTCCGACTTTCCACTAACTTTCTGAAGTATGATATGCTTGGAGACATTTTAGAGGAACGTGCACAGAGCATGCAACTCAGCACTACAGTTGCCTCTGTGGAGAGGCGCAGGAAGCCAGGGTTAGCAGAAGACTTCCCATTGTGCACACAGTGAACCATGATCATTGTTCCAGGGGATTTTATACGTGTGTATCAGTCTTCTTTGATTAAAAAACAAGTAGTTACATTAAACAAGTCCTGAATCTGTGGTTGCCAGACTTCACTAGTTAAAAGCCCAGGTTCGCCCTTGGAGAACCTTGCTGCAGTCTATCTAGAGCAGGACCCAAGAGCCTGCATTTTTTAAAGTTCTCCTGCTCATTCCCATCACCGGCCGAAGTGGGCTGATGTTGCGTCTCCTGGCCCTCAGCCCTGGCTATGCATTAATATCGCCTGGGAGAGCTCCGGAGGCCCCATGCGCGGATCCTGCCCCAGAAGGACTCCAAGAGACTCTCTGGGGGGTGAGACAAAAGCTCCACAGCCTCCCGGGTTTTTAATTGGATACTACAATAATTAGAGACAATTATGTGAGCAATTGAAACTCATATACAGTTGGAATTCAAATCACAGGAATTTAGACTCATAAGGAATTTAAATTGATAAAGCAATTTTTGGAAAAAGTTTGGCAGTACCTACTAAAGACAAACATATGCCTTCCTTATGATCCAGCAATTTCACTCCTTGGTATACGCCCCAGAGAACTGGGTGTCTAGGACATCAGAAAACATATATAAGATTATTCACAGAAACTGTATTTTATAATAGCCCAAAATGGAAACAATCCAAATGTTCACCCATGATACAATGAGTAGCTGTCGTGTATGCTGTGTTTGGAATACTATGCAGCACACGTGTGTGTGTGTGTGTGTGTGTGTGTAAAACAGTACATTTCATATAAGAGGGTTGCAAAAGGTTTGTACAAAAATGGAATTAGAAGATAATGGAAAATTTCCACGAACGTTTTAAGTCCTCCCTTTTAAATTCATATTTATGTGAAGTTCAAGAGCAAGCTTTGTCCATGGTAATAGAAGTAAGAAGAGGAGTTACTTCGGTGCCCTTATTAAAATTCAGCAAGCTGAGAACCTCACATTAGTGCACTTTAGTGGATGCATGTCATATCTCCATAAAAAAGAAAAAGAAATAGCAAAAAGTAATGACTCTCATCATGCAGCTGGGGTTGAACACCAATGTTCTGTAGCCTCCAGCTCTAAGAGGCGTTTAACAAATGGGTCACACTCCGATTTCTTAATGGGATTTTATCTTATCCCTCTCATTTCTCTGAAATCCTTCTTTTAATTGACCCCAGTGGAAACCAGTTTTCTTGTGATCTTAATCCCCACTGGCCGGGGGCAGTGAGAAGGATTGGATTACATGCTCTCAATATGAAATGACTTCCAAACTTCTATTCTGGAAGAATTTCTTAAGCAATGACACCACTGGCAAGGAGAACCGGAATCCAGGGTGCATCTGTGTGTCTTCCTCTCCTGTGACTGTCTCTGTACGGATGGTGACTTTGCTTTTCTCCCATCATCGAGTGAAGGGAGTTCTTGACATCACAGGCTCAGAGTGCGATGGTTTAAAGTACCTGTTCCTGGTTCCAGTTTATGGTCGCAGCTCTCTGACTGGGAAGCCCATTCCATTCCTTGGTGGCGTGTCAGGGCATTCTTGCGGAAGCGCTGTGCCTCCATGGGGAGCCAGTGTGGGGCCAGTGTCCGAATTGAGAACCGGTGGGCAGATCTTAGCCGCGCAGTGAAGACTCCCATTGGGTCCCTGGAATGAGCCGACATCCCGTTCTAGGTGGGGAAGCTTGAATTCTAGAGACTTCCACTCTTTCAGGTTACAACCTTCTCTTCCAAGCAGTGAGTGCATCAGTGATGTTAGAAACTATTTGTTTGCTTGTTTTAACCAGATAGAACACAAAGCAAGTAAGGCCCCATGGGTACCCTCATGGGGCTCATGACCTATGAAAAAGGAAGCATACCACGGTACAGACTGAGTCAGAAGGTCAAGGGGTTTAAAAAAAAACTTGGGTGGGCATTGGCCTAGTGATTAAGATACCCATGTCCATATCCGGGCACCTGATTTGATTCCTGGCTCCAGCTCCTGACTCCAGCTTCCTGCTTATGCAGACCCTGGGAGGCAGCAGCCATAGCTCAAGTTCCTGCCCCCTATGTGGGAAACCTTGATTGAGTTTCTGGCCACCAGCTTTGGCTTCAGCCCGGTTCTGGCTGCCGCTGGCAGTTGGGCAGTGAACCAGTGGAAGGGAGCACACACACACATACACACTCTCTCTCTCAACTAATTTGAAACCAAAACTTCTATTTGAGAAAGTGTCCTCGATGGTTCAGAGTGGTTGAGGTCACTTCAAATAGGAGGAAATAACCAGACCCCACCCCCACCCCGCCCTGTGCGCCCCTTGTCAGTCTCTCCCGCCACACATTCAAATGGAAAGCTGTTCAAGGGCAAGAATAAGCGAGTCAAACCCAGCTGGAACCTCTGGGAGCGTGTCGCAGGGGCCACCAGCGAGTGCTGAGTCCCCCATCTCTGCCTCCTGCTCTCAGGCTGGAGAGCCCCAGGTTCTCTTGCTTGTCCTGTAATCAGTGGCTGAGCTTATGCTCTGCTGTTCACCCTCCACAGCGCCACACCTCCTTCCTCTGCTTCTGTCCAAACAGCTGCTCCATGGTCTAGAGCTCCGATGGCACTGCCCTGGGGATGTTGCCTTCATTTAATTTTCACAGCCCCTCCATGAGGTGAACGTAACTCACGTCCACTGTACAGATGCAGAAACCAAGGCAGTGGGAGTCGGGAAGTCGCTGGGCCTGCACAGCTGGCGCGAGGCAGAGCCAGCCCTGAGCTGGTGCCCGGGGCCAGGCTCCCTGTGAGCCCGTGCATTCCTGCTGTTATGGAGGCCTCCGCCGAGGAGCAGCTCTGAGCAGTTGTTTCTTTTTTAATTTAGTTTATTTGAGAGACAGAAAAGGGGAGACAGAGATATCTCCCATCTGCTGGCTCCCTCCTGAAATGCCCACAATGGGTGGGGAGGAGCCAGGCTGACCGCAGGAGCCAGGAACTCAATCTGGACCCAAGTGCTTTGAGCTGTCACCTGCTGCCTCCCAGGGTGTGCATCAGCAGACGGGAGAACTGGAAGCAGCGGCAGGACTCAAAGCCAGGCACTCTGATGCGCGGTGTGGGACTCCCACGTTGCATCCTAACTACTGCTCTAAATGCCGACCCCCACGGTACCTTTCCATGTCATCGTGTTGTCCCAGATTTGCATTTTCACCTATTCACGTCTGGCTGCCTGCCATCTCACAGAGCCCTTGTTAGCTACTGAGGACAGAGACCATGGCTACCAGGGACCATTAGAAGTCTGGGATCATCAAGGTGCCTTGGCTGGAGAATGAGCTCAGGGAGCACTCGCTTCTCCTGTGACTCCTTCGGAACCAGAACCTTGCATAGTACTCGAGACATACTCAGTACTCCAAAAATACCCACATCGCATTGAAGCCAATAGGGACACAAACTAAATTCATTTTCAAATATTAGGCCTAAGCCCTGCATTGCCGCTTTCATCTCGCACACCACACTTTGCATATTTAGTGCTGCAAAACACAAAGAATAAATAAAGGCAGGAAAGCTTATTACAGAACTTTCAAATGAATTATGGCAGGCTAATAGCAATCTTGCCCCAAACAAACATCTGACCTAATGCATTAGGAAGATTGCTCTCTGCCTCTGGGTAAACCTAAATCATGTTTTCTTGCTTCCTCTCTCTTAGCAAGAGCAATGATTAACCTGTTCATCAAACAAGACAAATGGAACTGGAAAATAAGACTCACAGCCACAGAATATGACTAACGATCAGAGAGAGAGGCCAGCAGTGCCCACAGAGCTCTGCACTCAGCTCACAGCTGCCACGTGGTCTGTGTGCTCTGGGCCTTGAGCTCTGTCACATGTAGCAGGAGCTGCTGGGTCTCCTGCCCCAACATCGCTGCCATAAATCATGGCTGCTCAGGGCTGGGCCAGCTGTGGGCTGAGACGGGAACTCTGAGTATCCAGAGTCCTCAGACAAGCTTGCTTTATAGAAGTCGTCTTTGGAACCAAAAAGTTCCCTTGTAAGAAAAAAAATTGGTGTTTATGGATTGGGGCTCAAGGCTTCATCAGGTGAATTGGAGTACTATTAATCCAGTTAATTAAACTGAACCTCAGATGACTCTGAGACTGCCTTTCGGGACATAAGACATGGGGTTCCAGCTCAACAGGGTTTGGTCGTTGAGGAGCAATCTTAGAAGCTGAAGAACTGCTCGTCCTGTCTAGAATTCCTCATGGAATCGATTAAGACAAGGAATTTGGGGGCTGAGGTGACTGCTTTGGGGTTAAATGTATCTCCCCTCTAAATCCCACCTCCCACCCTGGAGCCTAAACCCTAGGCCTTGCCTGGCTCCTTTGTGGTCTGCACCAGCTCAGAATTAGATCTACCAAATCCTAACAGTAGATAATATTCATGAAGCCCTTGTCAAAGCCAGGCCATGATCCAGCACTTTGTATTCATTCTTTTAATTCTTATAGTGTTCTTATACAGGAAGATTTACTTTTTCCCTTAATTTTTTTTTTTTTAAGATTTATTTCTTTGAAAGGTAGAGTTAGAGGAAGAGAGAGAGATCTTCCATCCACTGGTTCACTCTGCAACAGCCAGAGTTGGGCTGGTCAGGAGCCAGGAGCTTCATCTGGGTCTCCCACATGAGCACAGAGGCCTAAGCACTTGGGCCATCCTCCACTGCTTTCCCAGACACATTAGTAGGGAGATGGATCAGAAGTGGAGCAGCTGGGATTTGAACCAGTGCCCAAATGGGATGCTGGTGTAGCTGGTGGCAACTTTACCTGATATGGCCCCATACCCTTAATTTCTGGTTGAACACATGGAGGGACAGGCAGATTGGGTAACTTGCTCAAGCTCATGGGATAGGGAAGTGGCAAAGCTGGGACTCCAGCTTAGACAAGCGTAGCCTTAGAGCCTAATCTTTAACCACTGCACCATGGCTATGCTAGAAAGAATGTTAGGTAGAGATGGGGAGAGTAAGGGAAGTCTGTGGAAAGAACGGTCTAGCACAGCTTCCTTGCCAGTAATAGATGGAGGCCACCTTAGCTGGCCTAGGGACTTGCTCTGACCAGTGGACCTAGCAGAAGTGACACCGTGTATGTTTTATGCCTAACTTCTGAGAAGCCTGGCAGCTCATGCTCTTCCCTCTTTGAACACCAGTGGAAGGAAGTTCCGGGTTGTCCTGCTGGAGAGGGAGGATGTGTGGAGAACCTGGGCCATGGAGCACCCCAGGCCTCCCCAGCTGATAGCACAAAGAGCCTAGTCATGCAAGAGAGGTCTTAGTGGACTCCCAGGCTAGCCCGGTGCACATGCGTGGAGCCAGATGGGGGACCCCAAGTGAGACCAGCAGAAGAACCACCTGGTCACCCACAGAATTGTGGGAAGTAACTAACCATTTTTGTTTTAAGCTACTGTGCTTGGGTGGTTTTTTGTGTAACCATAGATACCCAGTACAGATGCTTCTAGAATCCTTTGACGAAGTTCTTCTTACCCTGAAATGTTATGGCTCAGCCAAGATGGAGGAGCACATTTGGCTGGAGCAGGCAGCAGATGAGAGCAGCCTTCGGGGCCGCGCCAAGGAATCTGAACTTTAACTGGTGGGCTCCGAAGATGCCAGAGGATGGAAGTGACACGAGAGGATCGATTTTTGGGAACACGGACCCAGCAGCAGCATATAGAACAGGCACGTAGACAGAGAGCAGATGTGAGAGAGGAGGAGGCAGGCAGGCCCGATTGCTAAGCCAGAAACATACAGCTGAAAATTAGCAAGCCACAAGCGAGTGAATGCAGAATCAAGCGCTCGGTCTTCAAAGCACAGATGTTTTCTGCCTTAACTATAGGCTCAACTCTTTATTTTTTCCAACTATGAGCATTCTCACTTTCAAAATTTATGGGAGGACACATGGTGTGTTGCTAAGAGTCTAGGGTTTGAAACAAGAAAAACCCAACCTTAAATCTGTTTTGCCTTCTAGCTATGTGGCTGACTGGGCCGGTCAGTGAACCTGCCTGTGTCTTAGCATCCTTGTCTGTAAAATGGACATAGTGACACTTGTCACATGAGTACTGCTGAGATAAAAAGAGAGGGTCCCTGATGCATACTTTGGGTCAAGGGCTAATTGCCCAAGTGCTCCGAACTGTCTGCTGAGTGCTTCTTTCCCCTAGCCGTTAGGGTGGGGAGTCTGGTTGGTGGCTGGTTGTTCTTCCCATCCTCCTTTAAGAACTCATGGGAAGAGCAGTCTCCATTGTGGGCTCCCATAGAGAGGGAAAGACACAAAGAAGCATGCCTGAGAAATTTTATGGAGCCAGCCCAGAAACAGCACATGCTTCCCATCATGCTCCATTGTCAACAACTTAGGCACAAGGCAGGCTGGCTGCCGAGGGCCTGGGATACCCCGGCTAGAATTCCATTCAATGGAAGACAAAAGGGCTGGGTGCTAGTTAGCAGCACTGAGCTGCTAAAGCAAGCTGAAAATATCTGTCACCAAATTGCATCCCATGCCAGTTCAGTCAGCATCCTTTGGGATACAGCCTGGACATGAGGATTTTTTTTTAATCTCCCCAAGTAACTCAAATTGTAGCCACGTTTATCTCCCCAAGTAACTCAAATTGCCAGCGATTGTCTCTGTTGCTTAAGTTCTCTATAACTTGCAGCTGAAACCATTGCTAACTGACAGGTGCTCCCAGCCTTGCTGGAACAGTAGAATCATCTGACGAGCTTTAAAAACACTCACCGCCCAGCTACAAGCAGATCAGTCATATTAGAACTTCTGGGGGCGGGGCCAGGGCCGGGGCATCTACATTTTCTAAAGCCCTCCAGGTGAGTCCTACCTGCAACCAATTTTGAGAACCGCTGCTCTCGGAGGAGGTAACGTCATTGAGCTTTATCTTGGGCCTGGCTCCCTGTTTCCTGGGTGAAGACAGCATTTCTAAGACTTCAATAAACGTGGCATTCGCTTGGGGTTTGCTTTGAAATGCCGACTCTGATCCGGTCGGTGGTCGGTCCTGCGAGGGCCAGAGATTGGGCCTTTCCATCTAGCGCTCAGGTAAGGCTCACCTCCTGGTTCGTGGGTCATGTTCCAAGCGGAAGGGGTTAAGCAGCCATACTGACTTCCATGACTCTGGGTTGCTGTTTAGAATAATCAGCCAAGACCAGGATGTACTTTGCTGTTCTTCCCCTCGAGGAAACTCTTGCCTGGTAAAAATATAACGAATACTCCCACACTCCAAACTTGCTAGAGCTGCTTCCTATTACCCCGACATAGCCCTGCTCCCATCGCCAAAAAACAAAAACAAAAACCTTCTGTTGATATCCTCTTTGAGAAAAAAAGGATTTGACCTTTAGTCTAAGGCAGTTAGAAAATTGTAGAAAAAGGAGAATGTGTGTGTCGTTTTTTATGTCAAATGAGAGTTTTTCACTTTCACAAATGCATCTGTCTCTAAGTAGTAGGAAAGTGCTGATGCTAGCTCTTAGAATAAAAGGCAGGCGTTGCCTTCTGAAAGAGGATACAAACTGATTGCAAACCACAGAGGAATGGAGTTTGATTACCCTGGAATCAAAACTTGAGGGCATCCAGAACCCGTTAAGACTGACAACACAAGCAATATGCATTTCCTCTTCTGTGATTTCTTGGATTTCCTCCCTTCGGGACCCCGACCCCGACCCCTGCTCCACCACCGTCCCTCGGAGCCTGTGCTTACCAGGGTCTGAGAACCTGCCCTGGAGTAACCCAGCGTTCAGTGTCCTGGCCTCAACTAAGTCAACCTTATTCTAAAAGAAAAGCTGTGTTTAGAGAATTCCCATCATTTTCTTTTTAAAATTAACTTTTTAAAAGAAATATGTGCATACTTAGGAAAAATAAATTAGTACTTAAAAGCTTGTAAACAAAAAACCAAAGCCCTTTGTTCCCCTCCTTACCTTTCTATGCCTGTTCCTGGTGGCAATACTTTGAGCTCTCTAGCGTTTTCTTTTGATATTTTAATCCATAATATTCTTAAGCTGTAATTTCACCAAATGTATCAATTTGAAATACCTGGCTAAGGCGTGATCTGCCACATCTCCCTTGTTAGGCGAACAGCTTCCTGTCTGCGATGGACATGTTTGCGTACAGCAATCTTATCTAGTCCCCTGTCTGTTTTTCACCTGACAGTTTCAGCATCCACTGGTTATTCTGACCATAACCAATTCCTGTGCTGGGGCTGCACAGGGCTCCTCTCTCACTATCATTCTGGTCCACATTTGTTACCCAGCATGTCCTCTTTCTTCCTTTTTCCCTTGTCAATATCATTCAATATGTTGCCATTAGTTACACTCAGTATTATTTGTGATGCTGTCATTGTTCCAGATTTGGCCAGCGGGAGCCTTGGACGCTCCTGTAACCTTGTGACACTACATTAGTCTTTGAGCATTTCCTTACTGTGGAACAAGGAGATGTCAGGCTCTGCTTGTGCTCTTCCTGCCCTAGACACACACTCGGTCATTTCCCCCTAAAGAGCCTTAGTTCCTCTCAGTGAAGAATGCTTTTCTGGCTTCCTGATTATAAAAGCAATGCATAAGACAATAAAGAAAAGAGTAAAGAAGAAAACAAAAGCCACATGTTACTGTACAATCTGGAGCTAACCCCCCCCCCCAACATTTGTCTACTTATTTCTGGACTTCTAATATGTTTCTATAAATGAGTATTGTAGTTTTAAATTATGAGCAGATATTATGTATTTTGAATTGTACCCTGCTTTTCTCAACTAAGTCATGAGCTTATTTCTATGTCATGAAATATTCTTTAAAATAATGTTTTTGTTTTTATTTTTTAAACATTTATTTTATTTATTTGAAAGGTAGGGTTAACGATGCAGTGGGGGGACATACAGAGAAATAAACAATGAACCTCCATCTGTTAGTTCACTCCCCTATGGCCACAGCAGCCAGGGCTGGGCCAGACCAAAGCAAGGGGCCTGGAACTCCATCCAGATCTCCCATGTTGGGGGCAGAGGAGCAAGCAATTAGATCATCTTCCACTGCTTTCCCAAGTGCATTAGTAGGGATCTGGATCAGAAGTGGAGCAGCCATGACTTAAACCGGTGCCCAGATGGGGTGCGAGCATCTTATGCAGTAGCTTAACCTGCTGTGATGCAATGCCAGTGCCAATTTAAAGTTCTTGAATCTTTGCTAGAGTATCACATCTACCTATTGTGTTCAAAATGAAACCATTGTATAGTTATTAAGCTACATCAGAAAGCGCAAATGAGTAATAGGACATGAGTTAGATAATAAATAATGGGAGGGCCTGTGCTGTGGCACAGTGGGTTAAAGCCCTGGCTGCATCCCGTATGGGTGCCAGTTGGGATCCCAACTGTTGCACTTCTGATCCAACTCCCTGCTAGGGTGCCTGGGAAAGCAATAGAAGATGGCCCAAGTCTTTGGGCTCCTGCACCCATGTGGGAGATCCAGAAAAAGCTCCTGGCTTCTGATCAGCACAGCTCTGGCCATTGCAGCCACTTGAGGAGTGAGCTAGTGGGTGGAAGACCTGTCTCTGTCTCTACCTCTGTCTGTAACTCTGCCTTTCAAATAAATAAAAGCTTAAAAAAATGTGGCAGAATGAGCACATCACTTGAAATCAAAAATTGCCAAAAGGCAGTATTATTCTGTTTACCGTCTGCCAATCGTGTGAGATTGACTCTTGCTAGTTGCTATGATTAGAGTTTTCTTGAATTGATGCAGTTCAGATTCTTGTCTTTAAAAATGTGTGTTTAAATCAAAATGCAGAGACATAGACAGATAAAGCTCCCATCTGCTGGTTCACACCCCTAAATGTCTGTAACCACCAGGGCCAGAGCCAAAAACAACCCAGGTCTTCAATGTGAACGGCCGAGACCTGACAACTTGAGTTGGCACCACTGGCCTCCAGGGTCTGCACTGACTGGAAGCTGGAATCAGCGCCAAAGTCAGGACCCAAACATAGGCTCTCCCATATGGGATGTGGGCATCTTAACTGATCGGGCAGATTTAAAGTTTAAGAAATCCACGAACAGTAAGACAGCAGAGACTTTAAGTGTCACCATAGTAGAATTGATAAAAATATAGTTGACCAACCAATAGAACTTATTTGTATTTCTTCCTTGATACTGGACCATGGGAATGTTATTTAATTGCTCCATATCTGACTTTTGTCTTTTCTTTTTTTAAAGATTTATTATTTAAAAGGCAGAGTTACAGAGAAAGAGATTTTGCATCTGCTGGGTCACTCCCCAGATGGGCGCAATGGCCAGGACTGTGCCAGGCTGAAATTGGGAGCCAGGAGCTTCCTCCAGGTTTCCCACACGAGTAGCAGGGACACAAGCACTGGGCCATCCTCTGCTGCCTTTCCCAGGCCATTAGCAGGGAGCTGGATCGGAAGTGGAGGAGCCGGGATACAAACCAGCACACATATGCGATGTCAGTGTCGCAAATGATAGCTTTACCCACAACCCAACAACACTGGCCCCTATAGTTTACTTTGCTAATCTGTAACATGAGCCTCGTATGAGTCTCTCCTGTACTGTGTTGTTTTGGCATTGAAAGTAATACAGTGTTAGCCACAGGGCCAGTAAGGGCTGGATGAATGCTTCTAGAGTTGCCATTGCCGTGGGCAAGGGTTGGGACACAGAGGTGAAGCTGCTGGGACATAGCCAAACTCTATCAGCACCTGAGTTACAGTCTTCACTCCACTTCCGGTCCAGTTGCCTCCAATGTGCTTCCTGGGAGGTAGCAGGTGATGGCTCAGTACTTCGGTCCCTGCCAACCACCTAGATCCAGATGGAGTTCCAAGCTCCTGGCTTTAGCCTGGCCCACCCCTGGCTGTAAATGGACCATCTCTCATTCTTGCTCTACCTTTCAAATACATTTTTTAGAAGTTTGTGAAAAAACATAATTAAAAATACTTATTTTAAAAATTATCGTTGCAGGCTGGAATGATGAGCAGGATTTGAGCTAACACTCGTGGAAGAGCAGGATTGAGGCTGATATGTGACTATGGCATTCTAGAAGAAAAGCAAAACCATACCTCAGAGCCCAAACACCAAGACTTGTCAAGTGAAAGTAAGTCTATTTTGGTGTAACAAAGTCTTGAAATTCATACCTGTGAGATATCTTCAAAAGGTTCATGAAAACTGTATTAGGGAAAAATTATGCATAATTTCCAAAACATTTTTTTTTTGGCACTGGCCTGGGGCCAAGGACTGTGGTGCTGTTCCATGCTGGGTTTTGTCAGCCTGGCACGGAATCCTACAGCATTCCTATGACTGACTACCCAAGGTTGTAGGGGGGGTGACAGAGGCAGCCCCTGAGGTACTTGGGCAGGCCCTAGGACGGTCACATCTGTTTCACTGTCGCCATGCCCTGTAAGATCTTGGGGGTACACACCAGGCCCGCAAGATGTCAGGGGTGATAAACGCTAAACCAAGCCCCCCTCCACTGGGGCGCGGGTCTCTGCCTGACAACCAGGGCTTCTGTCCACGGGCACGTGTCAGGATCCGCCCAGCGCGCGCAGCACTGAGCGCCGAGGCACGGCAGTCCCATGGTCCCTTGCGGTCTGCCCACGGTTGGAGGAGAGTGGCAAAGGCAGCCCCTCAGGCCACCCAGACTGGTCCAGGCTGGCGACACGTGGGCTCTACAGTCCCAGGTACAGTCACGCCTCTGGAGGTGCCGGATATTCATCCACGGGCGTGGGTGTGGGCAGGGGGCTCCGACCCACCGAACTCGTCACGGTGGGCCTGGCCCTGGGATTCAGCCCGTCCTCCCGGTCCCCAGCTGGGGGCGTCCCTCCTCCAGAGCGCCTTCGGGCAGGGGTCAGGGGCAACTCTGGCCGCCTGTTTCTTTCAACGTGGTTTCTGCCGTGACTATAACAGAACGAGGCACCGCCCAGCTTCCGTAGCTCCGGTGCGGGTGGCCCTGTGCACGCGCAGCAGCTCGGGTGGTGTAACTGGGAGGTTTGCCGCGAGGCACGCGTGCTGCCATCTTGGTTCGCATCTCTCACCGTCTGGTGTTGATGGCTCGGTATTACTCTATGAGGGATGCAAGTTTGATAAATTAGAGCATTCTTCTGGCAGGGTCAAGTTGACCAGGGTGAAAATCAGCCTTTTCTTGAGGCTGCATTTTGAGCTGAATTACTCTATCCAAAGCTACTTTGAACAGGAAGAAAATACAGTAATATTCAGGCTTTCAAAATACTAAATATATGGGCTGATGCGTGATCTACCTTTGCTTACAGAGAGCTTGCATTAGGCAGTCACAAACAAAAGTTAAAAACGCCCTCATTTTCTGTAATCAGACTTTCAGAGGCGAGTAATAAAAGCCTCAACTCAAACTACGTTAAAGAATAAGGAAATGTAACAGGGTCACAGCACAAGAAGTGCAGGGGCCAGGCAGGCTTCAAGGCTGGACGATTGCGTGGAACAACAAAGCCAACAGGGATTCAGGTTATTTTTGTGGTCTCCCCTGCTGTCTCTTGTGTTAGCCTGGTCCTAAGCCAGGAGCAAGGTGCATGTAGCAGTCCCAGGCTTCAAACCTGCACAGGACACCATAGACAGGAAGAAGAGAGACACACACAGAGACTCTTCTTAGCTGTGATGTGCAAGCCTCACCCCCAAGCCCCAACAGACCTCAGCCCCCATGGTTTATTGGCTCTGTAACACAATACTGATGAGCAAAATGGGATTACACTTGGCCAGGCAGTGCCATCCCTAGGCCTGGGGATGGAGGCAGTGTTACCTGAGAGCTAGCTGGGAGGGAGAGGGATGGATGTCTGAACATATCAGAGTGCTTCTGGTGAGGAAGCAGGGGCAGATAATATTAGTTGCAGGAAACAGAAAAACCAACACACAAGTGGCTTAAACTAAGTCCTTGCCTTTTTTTTTTTTTTTATCATTACATAAAGTTTTGCATTAACTGGCTGCTGGCATGGATTCTGCAGCCTGGTGATGGCACTGATCTTTCCTTCATGCCTGTCACCTTGAGGTGGCCACTCAAGTCCATACATCATATCTGGGTTCAAACAGGATGAAAGGGAGAAAAGGAACAGGTTGTATAAAATGTTCTGGGGTCAGCATTTGGCACAGTGGTTAGGCCATGGTTTGGGACACCTGCATCCCATATGGATTTACATGGGTTCAAGTCCCAACTAAGCTCTCCCTTTTAGCTCCCTGTGAAATGCACTCTGGGAGGTAGAATGCAATGACTTGGTTCAGTTCCTATCACTCATGTGGGAGACCCAGATTGAGTTCTTGGCTCCCAGTTTGAGCTTGAGCCAGCTTTGGCATTTTGGGAGCAAGCCATTGGATGGGAAATTTCTCTGTGTCTTTCAGATAAAAGTGTGGGAATCTATACAGCATATGAAAAATAGGCTTGGCTTCTCTGCATTACAGGGGTCTACAGTTTTGCATGGGGAGACAAAACCTACCCCAGGAACTACAACCCAATGTCAGACCCAAAGGGGCACTGTAACTGCTCACCTCTGTGCCCACATCGGGTCTGCCCTGCCCACTGTGTTGCTGTCGTGCTGTGCTGCTGGTATCACTATGGTAACAGACAAGCTTCCAGAAATTGTGGCCTGTACACCTGAAGTGTGCAGAGCTTTGTCTACTTGTCCTCAAAGTGGACATTAGTCTTCTGCTAAGAAAACAGATAAGCATATCGGGCAGCAGCTCTTGGATGACATCATTGTCCTGGCGGGGCTGCACGGTGGTTGTGAATGCATGTAATGGGTCTGGTGGCAGAGCGGTTGGGGTGTGACTGGACAGAACACAAGGACCTCTTTCACAGGGACATTATCTGAGCGCGGATGGGCTCTCGGGTCAAGTTTCAGGCGGCCAGGCTTCTGTTTTTGGCAGCCATCCAGCGGATATATTCCATCTTATGCCCATGACTTAAGTTGGAAGAAGTTGATAGAAAAGCAGGTAGTATTTGGGGGAGTTTCTTTGTCTCCCAAAACATTTATTTTATTTTATTTTTTTTATTTTGACAGGCAGAGTGGACAGTGAGAGAGAGAGAGAGAGAAAGAAAGGTCTTCCTTTGCCATTGGTTCACCCTCCAATGGCCGCTGCGGCCGGTGTGCTGCGGTCGGCGCATCGCGCTGATCCGAAGCCAGGAGCCAGGTGCTTCTCCTGGTCTCCCATGGGTGCAGGGCCCAAGCACTTGGGCCATCCTCCACTGTACTTCCTGGCCACAGCAGAGAGCTGGCCTGGAAGAGGGGCAACCAGGACAGAATCCGGCGCCCCGACCGGGACTAGAACCCGGTGTGCTGGCGCCGCAAGGCTGAGGATTAGCCTAGTGAGCCATGGTGTCGGCCCCAAAACATTTTTAAGAGCAGGGAATGCACTGACCTTTTGCCATGGCCCTAACCCCTGAAATGCAGTGGGTTTCTTCTTGACTTGAGTTACTCACACCTGTACCTTAATCCCGCCCTCTTCCCCAGCTGCCTTCCTGTCCTGCTTTCCCTTCCTTCACATATTTAATAGAAGGCTGGACCCCAAAGCAGCTTTTCCTCTCTGATTCCCTACACAGCACTCAGCATGGTTACCTGCAGCTCTGTGGTCTTTGGCTTCTGCATCCCCCCCCCCCCCACCCCTTCTCGTTTTTGTTCCTTAGGGGGTTCTTCTTATGTCCCTGTTCTTTAAATGTCTTTTCCTCTGAGTCCTCTCCCAGGCTCTGGGATCCTGTTTTCCTGTTCTTTAGTCTCCCTGGGTCCCTCATCCAAGTTCACAGCTTTATCCCTTGCTTCAGGCTCCAGCCCAGTTCTCTCTCCTGAGCTCCATACATTGCCAGCCATCTCCGCTAACAAAGCCCACAGGTGCACTGAGCTCAGCTTGGGTCATAATGTCAAGAACCTCTTGTCCTAAAATAGAATTTCTGTATTTTTAAAGAACACCAGTATCCATCAGGCAGAAACTGAAGTGAGTCATTTTAGAACATTTCTCATGCATCTGGCTTGTGCCCGTCACCCTTATCAAACGTTGCCATCCATAACAGAAGAGTCTGTCAATGGGGGGAAAGAAAGTGTGTGAATAATTTTATAACAAGAGCAAGTATTATTCAGCCTTAGAAAGGGGATGCTGCCATTTGTATCAGCGTGGGTGAAGTCAGAGGTTGCTGTGCTAAGTGAAATGAGCCAGACACAGGACAAATACCCTATGATCTCACTTACAGTTGGAATCTTAAAAATCCCACAAAGCCAAAAATGGTGACTGTATAGAAAGAGTACAGTAGTGACTGGCAGGGACTGTGGGAAATGGGAAGGTGGTGATGGAGGCCCAAGGGGAAAGTTCAGAGTTACAGAAGGTGACTAAGCGGAGAGATCTAACACAGAGCATACAGACCATCGTTAATACCATTGCGTTACATCCTGGAAGTTTACTAAGAGCATAGGTTTTCAAAGATTGATTTTTCCCCTCTCACTCCCTCCCCTTCTCACCCCTCCCTCCCCTCCTCCTCTTCCCCTCTCCTGTTTGTTTGCCCCCCCCCCGCCCCCACCACAGGCAAAGTGACAGAGGGAGAAGGAAGGGGGTGGGAGAGAGAGAGAAAGAATCTACTCGTTCACTCCCCAAATGGCCACCAGTAGCCAGGGCTGGGCCAGGCTGAAATCAGGAGCCTGGAGTTCTGTCTGGGTCTCTCATGTAGATGGCAGGAGCCCAAGCACTTAAGCCATCCTCAGCTGCTTTCCCAGGCACATTAGAAGGACGCTGGATTGGAAGCGCCAGCATCAAAGCAGTGGCTTACTGTGCTACGCCATAGCCATAGCACTGACCCCACTAAGACTGTTAAGTCCTTTTACCACTTACTGATAGCAAAGGTAACTTGGAAATACTGAATATGTTGATTTGCTTGATTGCAGTAATCATTTCATATATCAAAACATAATCCCTTCAGTGCACATATGACCAGAAAAAGACATCACCACCCTAATGTGGGACCCACTGAGTTTTCTCCCCAAACCTTGTGTCGTGGCCTGGTATTATTTGGTGCCACTCATGTGACATGTAACCTGCTGCCCCCCTCTTCCCCTCCAAACTGGGCTGAACAAGACATCCAGCCCCTTCTAGTGAAGAACGTAGCAGTGGGGATATTCCCCAAAGACTCTGCCATAATAATTGTCAACTTCCAGTCACCAGCATACAGAGAGGTGATATACGATAGTTGTGAAATGAATGTGTCTGCATAAATAATTCAACAAGTGGCTGACATTTTTATGTGGTAAAAGCTCATTCATACATTTTGGTCCACATAGAGGAAAGAAAAGCCACCTGTACCCCACCACGCAAACTGAATGAGTATTCACATATGGCTGTATTTTCCTCTCCTATGGTTAAGATGTATTTTTACCTAGGCATAAATACTGTACTTATAATATGAATCCTGCTTCTCTACTAAGAATAACATAATTTTATATCATTAAATATTCACGGTATCATGGGGAAAATGTTCTCTGCTAAAAAACAGGTTGACTGCTGGCAGATAATTTTATAAATACAGAAAGTATAATGACTTAATAACAACCAGCTATAATACCACTGCCCAGAAATAGTTATCAATGCAATATTTAATAAAACCTTAAACATGCTTTGCATGTTTTATACTCTCTGAAAGTGCATTTTGTATGAGCTGCATTTTCTGCTGCGTCTCGCCTGAGCCATCATGAAATCAAATATTTTCCTGTGTCACTAAGTATTTCTCAGATATTTTTAATAACTACATAATAGTCCATTATTGGATAAGCTATAACTTATTTAGTCCCCTGATGTTGGATTTTGAGGCTGATTCCAATTTGTTATAAATTGTTATAACAAATAACATCCTTCTATTCGTGTGTGTGTGTGTGTGTGTGTGTGTGTTTCACAATGTTGATTGATGATAGTAGAATTAATCAAGGCATTTGGGATTATCGCATATATATTCAAAATGCCTTCCAATAAGTTTTTACCAGTTTATCTTCACACCAAATAGGAAAGGGCATTTCTCACTGAACTCTCCCCAAATACTGAGAAGCTAATGTCAGGCTGACACATTTTGCAAAAACAAACAGAACCTCTGATCTCACTATTGCTTTGGTTATTATTTCTTTCATTACCGATGAGACTGAGCCCTTCAGTATTTTTACATCACTATTTATAAATTATCTTTTATAGACTGTTTATGCCTTGGGGAATAGGGTTTGTTTGTTTTTTAAGATTTCCATGTTATTTACTTGAAAGGCAGAGTGACAGAGGGAAAGAGAGACATCTTTTGTCTTCTGGTTCCCTGTCCAAATGAGCATAAGAGCCGAGCTGGGCCGTGCTGAAGCCTAGGAGCCAGTAGCTCCATCCAGGTTTCCTGGGTAGGTTGTAGGGACTCGAATTCTTGAGCCATCATCTCCTGCTTCCCAGATACTCTAGCTGAAAGCTGGACTGGCAGCAGAGCAGCTGAGACTGGAACTGGCACTGTGTTAGGGGACACAGGTGTACTAGGTGGCTACTTACCCTCCTGTGCCACAGTGCCCTTCCCAGGGGAGATTAGTTTTCATAGAAATGTTACATGGTCAGCACTGTGGCATAGCAGGTAAAGCCGCTGCCTGCAGTGTCGGCATCCCATATGGACTGCAGTTCAAGTCCCAGCTGCTCCACTTCCAATCCAGCTCTCTGCTGTGGCCTGGGAAAGCAGTGGAAGGTGGCCCAAGTCCTTGGGCCCCTGCACCTGCGTGGGAGACCCAGAAGAAGCTCCTGGCTTCAGGTTGGCATAGCTCCAGCCTTTGCAGCCAATTGGGGAGTGAACCATCGGATGGAAGACCTCTCTCTCTCTTTCTCTCTCTTCTCTCTTTGTAACTCTGACTTTCAAATAAATAAATCTTTTTTAGAAAAGTTACTATTTCTCACAGTGATTTATATAGGTCCTCAACATTAAAACCTTAACTTTTATTGATTTTTTAAAAGATTTTTATTTATTTGAGAGGTAGAGTTACAGACAGTGAAAGGGAGAGACAAAGAGAAAGGTCTTCCATCTATTGGTTCACTCCCCAAATGGCTGCAACAGCCGGAGCTGTGCCGATCCAAAGCCAGGTGCCAGGAGCTTCCTCCAGTCTTCCACATGGTGCAGGGGCACAAGCACTTGGGCCATCTTCTACTGCTTTCCCAGGCTGTAGCAGAGAGATGGACTGGAAGAGGAGCAACCAGGACTAGAACCAGCACCCACATGGGTTGCTGGCAACACAGGTGGAGGATTAACCTACTGTGCCACCATGCCGGCCCCAACTTTTACTGATTTTTCAAAAATTTTTTCTTAGCTGACTGTTTATTTTTGATTTCATTAGTGATTTTCTTCATATATAAGAAATTTTACTGTTTATATACACAATTCAATATTTCCCATAATCTCTTCTATTGAGTTTTAGCCTCAGTAAGAGCATTCCTGTCCAGAAATTAATATTTAGTTCTCTTTCCTTCTAGGATTTTTATATCTTTATATACTTTGGTATTTAATACTTTCGTCTATTGGAATTTACTTTGCCATGTCATGTGGACTAAAGATCTAACTTGATTTTTTTTTCTTCGTAGAGTTAAGCAGTTAGGTAAAGCTTCATTTTTAATAACTATTATATTTTGCAATGAATTGCATTTCAGGACAAGATGGATAAAAGGAAGTCAGGATAATGTTTCTGTTGAAGTAAAATTTCCTTATAATGTAATTTGGGAGACGAGGGATGGATCAGGCATCCCAGGAGGTGGGGGCAGCGGGGGGTGAAGGATGACTTAGGCCGTGGTGGAGGTGGGTTTGGGTTGGACTTGCAGAGCCATCCACAACTGTGGATGCAGAGAGCAAAAGCAGAAATGTGGCTGTGGGAGGGCTCAGGCCCAGGAGCACTCCTACATCCCAAGGGTTGATTTAACAATCCTGGATACAGTGTTGTCACCTCCATTTCCATGGAGATCTGTAAAGACGATGAGATGGCAATACCAGCAAGCAGATGGGGAAGAAACTCTCTTAATGTATTCAAAACTTAATACCCAGTTCTTTCTTTTGTTTTTAAGTTTTTTATTTATTTACTTGAAAGTCAGAGTTAGAGGAGAGGCAGAGAGAGAGAGAGAGAGAGTGTGTGTGTGAGAGAGAGAGAGAGAGAGAGAGAGAGAGGTCTTCCATCTGATGGTTCATTCCCCAATTGGTTGCAACAGCCAGAGCTGTGCTGATCCGAAGCCAGGAGCCAGGAGCTTCTTCCAGGTCTCCCACACAGGCCTGCTTTCCCAGGCCATAGCAGAGAGCTGGATCAGAAGTGGAGCAGCCAGGTCTTGAACTGGTGCCCAAATGGGATGCCGGCGCTTCAGACCAGGGCGTTAACCTGCTGTGCCACAGTGCCTGCTCTTTCTTTTTTTAAGTTTTTATTTATTTATTTATTTGAAAGTCAGAGTTAAACAGAGAAAGGAGAGGCAGAGAGAGAGAGAGAGAGAGAGAGAGAGAGAAAGTCTAATACCCAGTTCTGAACCTATGTTAAACAATGACTCAAGTCTCCACACACTGCTAAATAGTTGAAAGAGAATGAGAACTCTATGTAAACCGAATGCCAATTTGTCGACAAAACTAGGCTGTATTAATTAATGTGTGCAATCCATCTGTCTTCTCAAAGTCAGGAGGGACTTTACAGTAGAGAGGCGTTAGAGACAAGGCTGTTCGCTCCTCCATGGGTGTGCACCGGATGTGTCAGTACCTATGGTGCTTGTCTGCCTGACATAACCCATCTGGGCTTTCTTTGGAAACTCAAGGCCAGGGCCCAGTATTCCCTGCCAAGAACCTCTAGTTTGCTTTGGTAGACCAAGGTAAGCCACCACACTTACAGAGTTCTGGAAAATCCACCTTGTGCTCATTTTAGTCATCATAACAGACTTCACTTCTCCTAACAGCAGCATTGCCAGGCAAAACAAAGGGCATTGGGGCCAGCGCCGTGGCTCACTTGGTTAATCCTCTGCCTGCGGCGCCAGCATTCCATATGGGTGCCAGGTTCTAGTCCCGGTTGCTCCTCTTCCAGTCCAGCCCTCTACTGTGTCCCAGGAAGGCAGTGGAGGATGGTCCAAGTGCTTGGGCCCTGCACCCTCATGGGAGACCAGGAAGAAGTACCTGGCTCCTGGCTTTGGATTGGCAAGGCACTGGCCATGGCGGCCATTTGGGGGGTGAACCAATGGAAGGAAGACCTTTGTCTCTGTCTCACTGTCTAACTCTATCTGTCAAATAAAAAACAAAACAAAAAACGAAGGGCATCATCAGAGAATTTTGCAGCTGCACACACAGACACACATACATACACACACATATACATACACACAACCCCACACACATACAAATACACACACATATATACATACACACATACATACACACATTCACACATATACACACATATCCACGCACACCCCCACACATACACATACATAGTTACACCCACAATCACACACATACACCCACACACATACACATCTACGCACACATATCCACATATACACACACACATACCCCACACACATTTGGCTCAGCTTTGCTGATGAGATCTTGACTTGGAAATGAAACAGATTTGTAACTCATACAGTTTATGAGAGACCAAAAAAAAAATTACTAAATCAGTAGTTGTGACAGAAACAAAACATATCCTGAAGTTACCTAGCCACAGCCCATATACAAGGGACCTTCTAAAAATTCGTGTGTTTACATATTATGGAAAGAAAAACTTGCACCAAAATGAACTTATCTTTTAATTCCTTTTTGCACATGCTTTTTAAATATTTATCTACTTATCTAAAAGGCACAGTTAGAGGGAAAAATAAGCGGAAGGCGATAGAAAGAGAAAGAGAACCAGCAACTGACCGAACTTCCTTCTGCTGGTTCACTTCCCAAATGAATGCAGTGACCAGGGCTCGGCCAGGCCAAAGCAAGGAGCCCAGGAGGTTCACCAGGGTCTCCCACTTGGCCGAAGCCAGGAACCAGGTGCTTCCTCCTGGTCTCCCATGAGGGTGCAGGGCCCAAGCACTTGGGCCATCCTCCACTGCACTCCTGGGCCAGAGCAGAGAGCTGGACTGGAAGAGGGGCAACCAGGACTAGAACCCGGCACCCATATGGGATGCTGGCGCCGCAGGCGGAGGATTAACCAAGTGAGCCGTGGCACCGGCCCCTCCACATACTTTTTGAAGTCCCCTTGTACAAACTGCTCAGATATTCCTCTACCAAACAAACAAAAACAAAAGCAAAGGTAGCTTATTGAAGTCAGAACTCAAATCGTGTTGTAGTACAAGCTGCTATGTTAAATTTTGAAGTTTTTCTCTGGAATTTTTGGTGCTTTCTTACCCTTTACCCGGTATTTCCTGATAACACTTCTTTCCCAGACAGGTTAACAGATTCCTTTAGTGCAGAGGCTACATCATCATTGTGTTCACAAACCTAGCTCAGGCCTCACCCATGAAAGATACTCAGTGAATGAGGGGTAGGTGGGTGGTGCTGTACGCACACCTTTCAGAACAATCCCAGATTAGGAAACACTCCTGGTGTATTGTGTATTGCTGGATGACACTATGCTATAAACCATTGTTAAGATTTTCAGAGCTAGAATAAAAGAAATTGCTACATGTCTCCAAGCCCCACAGACCCAGTCTGGCACAGGGGCCACAGTAGCAGTGCAAGCCCACTTCTAAAACCAAGCTATATGTAATTGTATTAGTTGAGCAAACAAAGACACACAGACACCCTTGTCTGCCTTGTTGATTTCCTTCCTGTACCGTGCTTCCTGTTTGTGTTTTTGTCCTGTTCCTTTGTGTGTGCATGTGAGGTCTTTCTTCCTGCCTCAGCTGAAGTTGTCACCACGTGGATGGGAGACTCCCAAATCCCCAGGCAACTGGTTTCCCACAGGTTGCTGGATTTGTTGCATTTTCATTTTGCTGACAGAGGCGATGTGCCTGCCTTTTGTTGTACAGTAAATGCATGTGGGAAGGAAAAGCATCGTTAATGTGTGCACGCCTCTGATTAGACTCAGGCATACTGAGCAAAAAAAGTCTGGTTCTAGAAATAGAGAAGTGTGGTGTTGACAGTGCAAGCAGAGTGGCGTTTTCACATGGCGAAGCAGGAGATTGAAAAAATAATAAATTCTCTAAATGCCGAATTCACAAGTCTTTGAAAGAGGCATCTGGAAGAATTTACTCCTACTCTTGAATCAGCCATCAGTGGGCAGCCAGAGCTGACAAACGGGTGCTTGGATGGTGTGAGAGCCATAAGGACAAGCAGCAGCATGCGTCTCGTAGGTAAGAGCGGAAGCAAAGGCAGCAGTGCCAACAGAGAAGGTGTGGTTGAAGATACAGGGGAAAGGGCCCGGGATTAATGTGCTAAAGGCAGGTGGCAGGGTGGTGGCAGTGACTTTGACCTGGGATAGGTCACCCTCTGAGACGAAGTGCTAAAAGGGAAGAAAGGGTGTGGCTGAGGTGTTAAGTGCAGAAGTTAGAGGTTGTGCCTGATGGACGTCAGGCTCCTGGATGGTCAGTGGAGGAAGGAGGATCAGTTAGATCCACAAGCCAGAGAAGGAGACAGCCGGGTGAGCTTCTCCAGCCACGTTTGATGTCGAGTACTTGGAATAATGAGAAAAAAAATTTTTTAAAAAGATTTTATTTATTTATTTGAGAGGTAGAGTTAGAGACAGAGAGAGGGAGAGAGAGAGAGAAAAGTCTTCCATCTGCTGGTTCACTCCCCAGAGGGCCACAATGGCCAGAGCTGAGCTGAGCCGATCCGAAGCCAGGAGCTTCCTCTGGACTCCCATGTGGGTGCAGGGGCTGAGTACTTGGGCCATCTTCCGCTGCTTTCTCAGGTCATTAGCAGAAGAGGAGCAGTCGGGATATGAACCAGCACCTGTGCTGGTGCCACAGGCAGGGTTTAGCCCACTGTGCCACAGTGCTGGCCCCAAGAAAATGTAGTGACATAGGCTTGAGGTTTCCTGAGGGGTGAGGCTGACGTAATGCTACAAGCAGGGGGTGTAGTTCAGGTGATCCACATGTCCTCTCGGTTGGGCAAGACAGGAGGGGAGATTAGAAGGTACCGGCGGCAGCACTTCTCAAACTAACCTGCTCCCATGCTCTTGCAGAGTCCCCTGAGGATATTGGAAACATCCCAGATGACTTAAAGTCCCTGGACGGCTGGCGCCGTGGCTCACTTGGTTAATCTTCCGCCTACTTGGGCCCCTGCACCCCATGGGAGACCAGGAAGAGGCACCTGGCTCCTGGCTTCAGATCGGCACAGCTCCAGCCATAGCGGCCATTTAGGGGGTGATCCAATGGAAGGAAGACCTTTCTCTCTCTCTCTCTCTCTCTCTCTCTCTCTCTCTCTCTCTCTGTCTATAACTCTACCTGTCAAATAAATTAAAAAAAAAAAAAAAGTCCCTGGAGTAGGATGTAAGGACAGACATCAGAACTTTCTGAAGCCCCCTTGTAATTCTAGCATGAAGACAACCTCAGCCAACGCTGCACATACGGTAGGACAGTGGTTCTCAAAGTGGGGTCCCCAAACTGGCAGCAACATTTTCACCTGGGAATGCGTTAGAATTGCAAAGTTTTTGAGCGCCTCCCAAGAATCAATCTAATCAGAAAATCTCAGCGCTGGTTCCTTCAGCAACTTGTGTTTTTGAACAAGCCCTCCGGGTGGTTCTGATACCTGTTAACGTTTGATGATCAATGAACGAGCAGGGAGAGAAGCAAATCTGGTCTCAACCATCCCTCTGAGAGCAGGTGCAGTGAGACAGCTACACTTCCAGCCTGTAACTAGCTCAGCTTTGAACTCTGAAAAGGTCAAGGAATTAAAGGCTGGGGTGTCGGCAGCTCCCAGAAGTATGCCAGGAATGGGGGGGACAGCAGAGCACACGTCTCGATGTTCACTGATGGGCGTTCAAACGTGGTAGCCTTAAGTGGCATAAAGCAATGGAGGAAGTGTCCTTTTATGCAGGGTGGAAAAGCAGCACTGGGGAGCAGAGTGCAGCCTGACCCCAGCCCCTGCCTCCTGTCTAATGGTACATGTGAGAAATAGCAGCCTCCACCTGCAAAGGAGGTGAGAGACCGTGCGCCTTGGGGGAAGGAAACGTGGAAGCACCTGTCCTGCGTGGAATGGTGGCATTAAGAGGGAATGGTGGAGAGGTTAAGGAGCTGGAGAAAGGCTGAGCAGAAAGCTGCAGAGCGAGGGAGTTCTGCAGGATAGGAGGCAGGTGCAGAAGTAGCGAGGAGGCCAGGGACCATTTGCCCTTTGGGCAGAGGTCATGGGTTACTGGCACGGGAGGTCCTGGTAGCACTCACTCACTTCCTCACTGTGACTTACTTGCTGCTGCTGTGGCTTATCATCGCAGAAAGTCCTGCCACTGTCTCCTGGGAGCTAAGTCATTGTGGAGTGAAAGGCCCAGCCTCGTGGTGGGCAGGAACGTCGCAGGCACTGGGGAAGATGCCTCCAGGTGCCTGGGCAGGCAGAGGCAGAGCCTGTTCTGGGTTAGCGCTGTTGCCTGGACCATGGTCCTTCTCGCTGGAGCTTCAGTCTTCCAGCCAGGGGGAGCTGTACTTGCCTGAAAGTGGTTCCAGGGCCCAGTTGCTGTCTTGGAGGAAGGCAGGACCAGAAGGACCTTCAGAATGTCCAGATATTGCTTATCCTGCCTGGGACAGATAAGGGGGCTGGAAGAGAAAGGGAGGAAGGGATAAATCAAGGAGATAATGACAGAAGCAGATGAGAACTCATACAGAGTGGTTTGGCTTAGACACTCTGCCTGACTCTTGGCCATACTCAGGATTCTGGAATGTCTTCTGCCCAGGTACAAATTAGGCTTTCCTATGGCCACCAGATGTAGCTTAGCTTCCAGTCCAGTAGTACTGCCTGGGCTGCTCCAAGGCTGAACTGGGAACCTGTGGAAGTTTATTCCCAGAAATCTTTCTTCTTACCCAGTAGAGAACATCGGAATGGATGTAGGAATTGTGGAGGGAGGGGGAGGGGGCTGGCTGGGGAAGAGAGCACAGAACCTTTTTCTCTTCCTTCTGCCCAGTGTTTTACATGTAAGCAATACAACCCCTTATTCTTGAGAATTGTAGGTACCAGTCCACTACCCCACTCCCCAAATGTTCTTTTACTTTTTTTTTTTAAAAAAAGACTTTTATTTGAAAGACAGCATGACAGAGCAAGATCTTCCCTCCATTGGTTCCCTCCCAAATGCCTGCAACAGCCAAGGCTGGGCCACACCAAAGCCAGGAGCCAGAAACTCTGTCTGGGTCTCCCACGTGGGTGATAGGAACTCAAGCATTTGAGCCATCTTCTGCTGCTTCCCAGGTGCATTAGCAGGGAGCTGGATCACAGCAGAGTAGCTGGGACTCGAACCAACACTCTGATATGGGATGTAGGCAGTCTGAGAGGCAGCTTAACCCTCTATGCTGTGGTGCCTGCCCCTCCCCCAAATACTCAGTACCATTCGTTGGGATGTGAAGGTGGACAGTGATGATCCTTTGGATTCCTTGTTCCTTAAGAATACCATATTGTAGGGCCAAGATACTGGTCAGAACAGATACCTGTGGGTGCCTCAGTAGAACCACCAGGAACACTCTGGTTGGATAGCAGCATCTTCCTGCCCACTTTGCCTCTCTGGCCGCCTGTGACCTCATCCTGCACTGCCTCAGCTGTCCACTCCTGTGGGTATATCCTAAACCTGTCATTCCCACCAATGGCAACTCCAGCTAAGTCATCAACTGCTGACTCTGCAGAGTATCTCCCCAAATCCAAAAATTTTGTAATTGTTCCAGCTCATTGACATACCTACAAGCCGTTAATCCTACTGCCTTTTCACTATGCCCTCAACCCCCTCTTTCCATAGCTCAGAGGCCACAGTTTGTCATGACCACTCCCCTACACCCTCATCTCACTTGCCTCTCTCTCAGCAGTGTGAGAGTGGGTCAACCTCTATAATGGTTAAACCCAACTCATCACGTACTTGAGATGCATATTTGCATAGCCTCTGCTTCCTACCATCTTAAGAACAAAAGAATGAACTTGATCCCGCGTCACCCTCCAGCCACTGACCCGTTCCCCTGCTCTGTCGTACAGTAAAATCTCTTAGAAAGATTTGGTCGTCTTCGCCACCTCTGATTCTTCTCCACCCATTCTCTGTTGAAGTCACTCCCCTGCTCTGAGCACTCTGCTCCCACGGAGGCCAGGAGAGACGTCTGCTACTAAGTCCAGTAGTCAGTTCTGTGGTCATCCTATTGGGCCCATCAGCAACATTTCATAGTTTTTTCAAGTACCTTCTTCTTTTGACTTCCAGGAGTCCTCCCTCTTCTGGATTTCCTCCTTTGTTCCTTTTCATGCTCCTTGAATCGTCGTGCTGCCATCAAATGCTAGGCTCAGTCTTTGGACCTCCTCTCCATCTATTCTCTCCTTTACTAAAGTGCCTCTCTTCTCATGGCTTTAAATACCCTGCTTGCCCTGATGACTCCCGAGTTTATATTTCCTGCAAAGATCTCTCCACTAAACCTTAGTCTCCTATGCCAACCGCCTAGTGGATATCTTGACTTGAAGGCTAATGGGCATTGCATATTAACACGTCCAAAATGGAACTCCTGATCTTACCGTCCAACCCTTCTTCCTGCAGTTCCCCCATCTCATCAGATAGTACCTCTGTCTATTCTTCCAAGTCTGTCTATTCAAGTCAAAAAGCCCAGAGTCACTCGTGTGGCTTCTTTTCACCTTCTGACTCTGGATCAAGTTCATCCGTAAACTCTGCTGACTCAGCAGTCCGTGTTCATCCAGAAGCTGACCACTTCTCATGCTCTCGTTATTTCCACCATGGTTCAAGTTGCCAAAGTTTCTGACCTGAATTATTGAAGTAGCTTCTTTTCTAAAAGATTTATTTGAAAGGCAGAGCAACAGAGAGAATGAAGGAGGGAGGTGGGGAGGGTGGTGGAGAGGGAGGGAGGGAAGAAGGAAGGGAGGAAGTAAGAAAAAAAAAGAGAGAGAGAATGAGAATATCTTTGACCCATGGGTTTACTCCCCAGATGGCCACAACAGCCAAGTCTGGGCCAGGCCAAAGCCAGAAGCCTGGAATTCCATTCTAATCTCTTATGTTGGGTGGTAGGGGCCCAGGCATTTTGGCCATCATCCACTGCCTTCCCAGGTGTATTAGTGGGAAACTAGATCAGAAGCAGAACAGCCTAGGGCTGAACCAGTGCTCTGATATGGGATGCTAGGTCTGAAGCAGTGGCTTAACCTGCTAAGAGATAATACCAGCCCTGAAATGGCTCCTCAGTCTCTCTGCTTTCATCATTGTCCCCCACTCTGGTCAAGTCTCACTGCAGCACCCAAAGTGATCCTTTTAAGTATTACATAACAGTTTTCCTCTTCTAAGAATTCTCCAAAATTTTCTGATTCCATCCATAATTTTATTTCGAAAATGAAAACTCCTAAGACGTCTGGCGTGACCAGATAAGATCCTGCAGCAAGGTCTGTTGCTCTCTGCATTTTCTCATCCACGTCCTGCCACTGTCTATTGTGCTCATGTTGCGCTGTAGCCTTCTTGCTTGTCCTCTTGTGGACCGAGCACGTTCCACTCACAAGGCCTGTGTGCTTGCTGTTCCTCCGGCTGGCAGGCTGCTCCTGCACACGTCTGCCTTGCTGGTTATCAACTTCAAAAATTATTTGGTGCCAACAGAGTAAATGTTGGGTTCCCAGAGATCTCCCGTTTACCGTCATCCTATTTTTTATAGCACTTCCTATTCCCTTTTCCTTTTAAAATTTCTTTCCCAACTCCTAATCACTACTTAACACACTGTTTTATTTACTTGTTTGTTTGCTTACTGCATATATTTCTCAGTAGAACATAAGCTGTCTGAGGACAGGAACTGTCACCTGTATAGACCACGGTATAGTCCTCAGTGCTCAGAACAGTGTCTGGTGTGTGTGATGTGCTAAGTAAATGTCGTTTCAATGAACAGATGAATGCAATTGAGGGAGACAGCGAGGGAAGCCTTGATCCTCAAGACCTAGACTCTTAGAATCAGAAACAACAATCCATAGGGGAGAAGCATTGCAACATAAAGATTCACAAAATACCCACGTTGCTTCCGCAACCAGGTCTAAGAGGAGAGAGAAACTCGGTTCCTTTCAGCACTCAGACTACCTCTCTGCTCATGTTCTATGGGAAGTGGGCCTCAGAAACAAGTCAGGTTGACATCACTGGAGCAGCCCTAATAGAAAGCACACTTCGAAAGTGCATGCAACATAGAGTTAGAAGTTAAATTTATTTTGCTTCTAAAGTTTTTTTGAAATCCAGGCATAGTTTTTTTCACAACACCCATCTTCCATGAACTTTTTGAAGATGTACACATGGTTTTCATCATGCATGGAATGAAGTATAATTGAACTGCCTCATGGCCAGTGCCAGCAGAGTGTTATGTTCAAGTGAAATTACATTTGAAAATTTCTAAAGAAGTAGTTTAAGTCTCCCTTCAGGTTTCACAGAGTTGTCAAAGTGGAGTACACTCCACAAGATGCAGCATGATTCTCAAAGGTTATCATTACTGTCCAAATATTTTCAACATTAAAAGCAATTCTTACATAAACACATAGTGAGCATGTATCAGCATTTATTACAGTTGCTATTCTTCTTCTTATTATTATTATTAGTTGAGAGCCTGAGCTCCTCTCCAATGGTTCACTCCCCCAAATGCCTGCACCAGTTAGGGCTGGGCAGGGCTGGAGCCAGGAAACAGAAAATCAATCCAGGTCTCCGTGTGGAATGCTGTGAGCCTCTGCTGCAGCCCCTGGTGTGACCGGCAGGAAGCTGGCGTCAGGAGCCAGAACTGGAGACTGAACCCAGGGACTCCAGTCTGGAACACAAGCATCTAAGCCACTAGGCCAAATGCCTGTTCCGAGAGTTTTATTTTAATTCATCCAAATGATAATGAAGGAAGTTCAACAATAAGAGAAGATAATGTGAGAGAGTATACAGTCAGTGAAGGCAAAACTGAATGAAGGAGGATGTTACTGATTGGATGCAAAACTAATTCCCTACAAGGTGATAATGCATTACCTTTGGAATGATCATTTTTTATTTACACCTCTAGAAGGCAGAACTTCTCTGTGAATGTCTTAGCTCAGCTGTCATAACAAAACACTGCAGACTGGGTGGCTTAAACCACAGGCTGGGGTGTCCAAGATGAGGCTGCCACAATGGTCTATTATGGCGAGGGTTCTCTTCTGGCTGTCGGGCAACTGCCTTCTCCCTGTGTCCTTATGTGGTGGACACACAGAGAAAGTAAGCCCTATGGTGTCTCTTCTAATAAGGGCACTGATCTCATGGTGAATGCCCCAGCCTCCTAACCTCAGGCCACAGCAGTTACCTCTCAGAGGTACCATCACATGGAGGGTGACGACTTCAACATATAAATTTAGGGAGGGTGGGACACAACTGCATCCATGGCAACAGAGAAAAACAAAGGCATCTCGCCAGTTCTCCGCAAGATGGAAGGCTTCCCTTCCGGGGTTGTGAAATGGCCTAATAAGTAATTAGTAGTTAGTTAGCCAGGCAGCTTACACACTTCTGAATTCCGCCAACCCCGTGGCCAGTAGACAGGGGCCTGGGGTGACGAGGGAGGGCCGCAGTCATCTTTTGCTTTTCAGGGTTTGGAAGCTTTTCCTTAACATCACCTGTTTACTTCTCCATATAGTGTCATTCAAGATTCAGGTTAATGGAGACCGAAACTTATACATTTTGTGGGGAGGCGTGCTCAATAAGAAGACATAAAATGAGCATGGGAACACACTGCAAAGGTCCCAGGGACTGGGAAAGGGTCTGTGCCAGTGAGAACGTCATGGAAAACCTGTCTCTGCCCCTGCTTCATTGCAAATTCCACATCACCCCCCAAATCTCTCTTCACTTCTGGACATTCTGTGAAAGTCTTCAGAGTCTCCTTTCGCCTGTTGATTCTCCAGTCCTTCTTGGTTCATGGGTTTCTTCTTCTTTAGATTTATTTATTTGCAAGGCAAAGTTAGAGAGAGAGAGAGAGAGGGAGGAAAGACAGAGAGATCTTCCATCTGCTGGTTAACTCCCGAAATGGCCGCAATGGCTTGTGGCTGGGCCAGGCTGGAGCCAGGAGCTTCTTCTCGGTCTCCCACTTGGGTACGGGGGCCCAAAGACTTGTACCATCTTCTGCTTCTTTCCCAGGAGCATTGGCATGGAGCTGAATCAGAAGTGGAGCATCCGGGACTCGAACCAGAGCCCTGTGGGATGCTAGTGTGGCAGGTGGAAGCTTTACCCACTACGCCACAGCACTGTCTCGCATGAGTTTCTTCTGATGTAAATCATTCTAACCTCTCTAGACACCTTTGCCTCTTGCCACCCATTAGCTCTGAGGAACTAACAGGAGGCAAAAGAGAGCCCTCGTTAGAGGGCTGGAGTATGGGCAGGTGTAGTGGCTCAGCTTTTTAAAAAGTCCAACCTACAGCAGGGTAAACCGGCAAGCACACATTCAATAGTGTTTGCCCTTTCAGCAAAGTCTGAATGCCTGTTTACTTATCCTAAGGACTTATCAAGGAGGGAAGAAAAGCTGCTGTTTATGACATTTCAAGCAGAAAGAAGAGTGTGATCCTTGCAGGGCATAAGGAGTGGCAGCACTGATTTTCAGATCAGTTACCAGGAACCCCATTCTGTAGGCATCTCTCATCTGTCACCCCGTGAGCCACCTGCTGGGCTGATGAATGAAGTTACGTTCACATCAGAACTGCCGGCAGGCTCCCTGTCCTCTCCTCTTCTTACAGTGATACATGTTGTCACAGGAGTGGTGTGGGATGTGTCGTGTCTTCATGGCTTACAGTAGGTGCCCCAAGACCCCCTCAGCAGTATCGCTGTGCACTGTAGACCCCTTAGCGGTGCAATCCCCGGAGAGTTAGTAAACACGGTCCCTGCTGGAAAAGATCAAAGCAAAATGTAGACAAGAAGATTTTCAGAAGGTTGACTTTGTCAGAAACTGCAATAGACACAGAACACACGAAGGCTGGCAGAAGGAGGGGAAGGCGGACTCACCTCGGAGAATTCCTGCCCTCCGTCTCCAGGACGGTGCAAGTAGCTGTTTATCCAAACAAAGAATTCTGCAGACCGCACCCGGCGCACAGCACTCAGACCCTGAGCCCAGGAGCCTGGTGCCAGCCAGCAGTGGTCTCCATCCCTGGCCTCGCCCGGCTTCTGCCCGCCATGTGCTTCCCTGCCGAGGGCAGAACCACACGGAACGGAGACCTGCCCTGGTGAATGAGAGCAGAGCTTGTCAGCCGACTGGGAGACAGGAGCCAAGCACCGGTGAAGGTGGCAGATGAAAGGCGGATGAGATGCTAACGTTGCTCCCTGCAGAGGGTGACACGTCGGCAGCAGGGCATGGTGGGGGGTGGGGTCTCTGCCCTGAGCAGCTGGCTTTGTGTTCAGTGAACACCAGTGGCCCCTGGGTACTGGGGAAGAAGAACCAGGTGCCCACTCAGCCCTGAGGTAGGGAAAGCGAATTGCATTTGCCAGGGGAGCCCTTTACACGGAAAGGAAGGAAAGCATTAAGGAATTCTGAGAACACATCCAGTGCTGTAACGCGTTCGAAGGCTTCAGGTACCTGCCCCTAGGTCTGCTCGTGAGTAGAATGCAAATATTCCGGAAATAGGTGGTCTTTTCCCTTTAGGGTATTGGATTTCTTGCTGCTATGTCCCACGCTGAGTTAGACCGCTTTATTATATGCCTGGTTTAAAGATGACCCTACATGCCCACCCAGTTACTGAAAAGATGAAGTTCTGGGCTGAGAAGAACTGGGGATTCTGAAGATCAGTAGCGTCTTCCCTGAGGCAGTGGAATGTAAACCCTGAAGCATTAGGTGTTGGCCGCTGGCTCAGCCTTTTGAAGGCACGGGAAGAGACCAGAGAAAGCTGCAGGCTAACCTGGGGTTTGCTGATGGTCCAGGCTCCGGTTAGGTGCAGAGTGGAGCTGGGGCATCGGTGGTGACCCTGAGAAGCAATAAGAAGCCATGAGCTGATCACGCAGAGAAGAGCCATGGAGCATCGGGAAATGCGAAGAAGAGAGACGAGGCCTCAGGCTTTGGAGTCTTTCAGCATCTAAGCCCACCTTCGTCCCTTATTTGTATCATCTTGAGTAGGAGAAAAAACACTTCCTTTTCTGCATCTGTGACTTTAACCAGTGAGGGATGGAGAACGTATTCTGTACAGAACATGTGTCTACATCTGCTCTTGGCCACTACTCCCCTAGCATTCACACTGGGTTTGGTGTGGTAAGTAATCTGGAATTCATCTAAAGTAGACGGGAGGCTGGTTGAGTAGGTTCTGTGCCAATACTACACCATTTCAGGCATGCAGTTCAGTAACGGTTACCAGTGTATGTGTGGGGCCAACACATGTCACCGTGACTCAGATCCACACATAGAACATTCTAGTACCCTAGAAGTTCTGTCATGCTACTTTCTACCCAGTAGGCACCAGTACCACTAACCACAGGTAACTGCTTTCCTAACATTTATCATCATAGATTAATTTTGTCTATTTCATAAAATGGGAGTACATGGGATGTATTTCCTTGTATCTTTCTCTCTCTCACAATGTTGCCTGTGGCACACATCGGTGTTGTTCCATATAATGGCATCTTTGAAACGCCAGTCTTCAGTGTTCCATGGTATGAACCATGGTACTCATGGTGAGTACACCATAATTATTTACCTCTTCTGTTGGGGAAGAACGTTTGAGTTGTTTGCAATTTTTGACTCTAACGCAGACAGCTATTGACAGTGTTCCTTAAACCTGTCTGTGTTTGTAAGAAGCCTCACTTTGGCAGTGTCCTCGCTAACATGGTTCTTGGGCTGTAGGTTAGACTGCAGTTCAGGAGATAGTGACAGACATGCTTCCATGTTTCCATCCTCACGTTCTCCGACTGTGAGGATTCCAGTTGCCTCATTTTCTCCCCAGTACTTAACATCACTGCTCTTCTTTAGTTTTAGCCATTTTTGTGGTGTGAATAGATACTCTTTTGCTTTAAATTTGGTTCCTAAAACTATTATGAAAGAAGGAAGTAGTTTGATAGTTCTATGAGCACTTAGATTGAAGAGAGTGAAGGCACTACTCTAACAGGTGAGTACAACACACTGCAACAAAATTACCCATTTTTCATACCTTCCAGGGTGCTTATTTCTGTGTGCCTTGATCTTGACAGCATTTCCCACCAAAATCTCTTTGTTAAAAATACTTAGTAATATCAGAAATATTCTTTGACTTTAACACTATATTTATTTTTTTTTCTTTTTTTTTTAAACTTTTATTTAATGTATATAATTTTCCAAAGTACGACTTATGGATTATAATGGCTTCCCCCCCATACCGTCCCTCCCACCCACAACCCTCCCCTTTCCCACTCCCTCTCCCCTTCCATTCACATCAAGATTCATTTTCGATTATCTTAATATACAGAAGATCAGCTTAGTATACATTAAGTATGGATTTCAACAGTTTGCTCCCACACAGAAATATAAAGTGAAAAATAATAGATGATTTTTTTAAAATGATGATGAAATCAGATCAGACCTATTGTCATGTTTAATCCCAGTGAGAGTCAAGTTGGGAATTGATAATTTCTTTTTTTTTTTTTTTTTTTTTTTTTACAGAAGATCAGTTTAGTATGCATTAAGTAAAGATTTCAACAGTTTGCACCCCCATAGAAACACAAAGTGAAATATATTGTTTGAGTACTCGTTATAGCATTAAATCTCAATGCACAGCACATTAAGGACAGAGATCCTACATGAGGAGTAAGTGCACAGTGACTCCTGTTGTTGACTTTACCAATTGACACTCCTGTGTATGGCATCAGTAATCTCCCTATGCTCCAGTCATGAGTTTCCAAGACACTATATTTAAAAAAACAGGGATCTAATCAGCACTCTGTAAAGAAAGCATATTTAAATGTGCGTTTCAATCGATCTAACTATAAGCCCATCACACTATAATTAATATACAGATCTAACCTCAGAGTGGCAAACATATGGTGTTCAATTAATGTTTATGAATAGTATTGACTGCCCATCTCCCGTCACGTGTTCTGAGTGGGACTTTGCTGTTTTTGTGTTCAGTGTTGTGCTTGTTCCTCATGAAGTCATTTATCTCAGGACAGATTTGCTCATTTACAGAGAAGTTTCAGTTTCTGTTTCTGCAGATCATCTGAATTTAGATTTTAAACAGCCCAGAGCTATGTTTCTAAATCTGTGGTTACTTTTGTTCGTACTGCACAAATCAGTACAACTTGAAATGGGCTTTAAATTTGCCCTGGCTTCTCTCTGACAGTGGGTGAGATTTGGTGGGTTTTGTTTTTTTGTTTTTGTCTTGTTTTGTTTTTTTGGCAGGAAGATAACCCTTAGGCTGCCTGGGCTCAATCCTGTTTCACTGACTCAGGGTGTGATTTTTGGCAAATTACTTAACCTTCCTGTACTTGACTTTCCTTGTCTGTAAGATGGGAATAATAGTAGATCCTACCTTAGAAAGTAGTTGTGAGTTTCAACTTGCTGGATGTTGTGGAAAAGGCAGACAGTAGGAATAAGGCAGCAGGCACCAGCGCCTGGGAGAAGTAACTGCACAAGAGAGTGTGGGCAATTGATGCAACTGGACGAGAGGGTCGTTGTGGCGCTGGTTACACAATTGTAAGCACAATTCACATAAGTGTACTTTTTGAAGGACAAATTTCACTATATGCAAATTATACCTTCATCTTCTTAAAAATGGAAAAAGCTAAGTTTTTTTACCAAAAAATACAAAGGGCCAGCTTTGTGGCACAGTGAGTTAAACCACTGCCTGCGTGTGACGCCAGCATACCATGTGAGTGCCAGTTAGAGTTTGGGTTGCTCTGCTTCCCATCCAACTTCCTGCTAATAAGCCTGGAAAAGCAGCAGAATTAGTCAATAAATTTCATTTTTATTTTTTTTAATATTTTTATTTATGTATTTGAGGCAGAGTTACAGAGAGACAGACAGACAGAGAAGTGTGCCATCTGCTGATTCACTCCCCGGGTGGCTGCAACGGCCAGAGCTGGGGCGCTTGCAGGATGCTCTTGGAAAGGTGCTGTTTGTCCACTTGCCTGGCAGCAAACGCTGGGAAGGCTTGTAGTCACTGGGTGCCAGTTGCTGAGAGCCGGCATCCAGGGAGCATATAGAACTCAAAAAGTTCTAAAACCAGCTATAGGAGTGGGCAAAGGTGAGTTTCTCACATCAGGGAAATCATCACTCTCACTGGGTAGCTCCATCAATAGCTACATGAGGGACTTCAAAACGTTCCTGGGGAAATGAAATTTAAAGGCAGATGGATGCAAAAATAAATGTTGAAATCCACCTCTGGACTTTTCATAACACACATTTTCCTTGAACGTTTTTGAAGGCCCGTTATGTATCATTGTAGGAGCTGGAAGTCTTGGAAGCCTGCAGCTGGCCTGGGAGCATGACTCCTCACTCTGCTTTGCTTCCAGAACTTTCTGTATCCCTGTCATCTTGTCATTAAGAAACTTTATGTTCCTGTACTGTGTTCTGCATCTTTCCATTGGCCCTGCCCCTGTGACATCTGTGAAAAGCAGGCCCTGGAGCCTGGCCAGCTGCCTCTCTTCTTGTAGGGGTACAGTCTTGGGTTTCTGCTCCGGATGCAGCCCCACAGGTGCCCAATTCCCAGCCTCTTGAGGGTCTTCTTCCCCTCTGGAAACAGCCGCCTTCTCCTCTTCCCCTCTTCCCCTGCTCGCTCAGTCTCCTTTAAACCTCTGCGGCTGAGGTTTAGTTCCTCATCCTTGTCGCCATGCTGCCACTCTTTCTGGTGTCTCAGGATTCCACCAAGAGGGCTGAGAGTAGCTTTAGATCCAGTGAGGGGACAGAGGTGGAAGCTGCCCTCATAGCTCTTCTCCCTGGCCAAGCCACTAGGACAATGTCCCAGCTTTGAGACCCCTGTGAAGTGGCTGCCTTTTAGCACACCCCCTGTTGTTCTAGGCGACAACTCCTTTTCTTCTCTGTCACTTACATTACACAACAATGCTTTCAAAAGTTCATGGAGAAATAGAATTAAAAAGGGCCAGCTCTGCGGAACAGCAGGTAAAGCTGCTGCCTGGAACACCAGCATCCCCTGTGGGTGCCAGTTGAGTCCTGGCTGTTCCACTCCTGATCCAGCTCCCTGCTAACGACCTGGGGAAAGCCGCAGAAGGTGGCCCAAGTGTGTGGGTCCCTGCCACCCATGTGGGAGACCAGGATGAAGCTCCTGGCTTTGGTCTGCCTCAAATCTGGCCATTGTGGCCATCTGGGAAATGAACCAGCATATGGAAGATTACTCTCTCTCTGTAACTCTGACTTCCACATAAATAAAAGTCATTTCTTAAAAAAATAGAATTAAAAGATGTTTGTTCTTCTGCAAAAAATATTTGAAATGCATGCATAGTTTTTTCATCTTACCAATTTTTATGAACTTTTTGAAGACCTGTCATATGCATGGATTTCATTTTTTACACCAAAATAGGATTATTGTTAAATTCTATTTTCCATAACCTTTTTGAAGTTCCCTTAAGCAAATCCTTGATGGTTCTCTTGCCTTCGAATACTCAGATAGGTTCAGTCACACATGGGTATAACACCTAAAATACAATATTATTACTTCTTATTACAACAAACACAGATTAGCTGGAGCCCTGGTATATCTGGTAATTTGTATTCCCAGAGTAGGGGTCACAGGCACACCCTGTGGAGGGTGAGTCATGTGAATCTGGGCTTTATAAAATGTGATTGTTCATTTTAGCAAGAGAGAAGATGGGTTTCTCTATAGGCCGGAAACCCAAAATCCATGAAATCTGAGAATTGCCTTTGTGAGATGACCTCAGATGGGGGACAGCGGAGGAGAATTGGGGGAAGACCAAGGATAACACCACAAGAGCCCTCAAATTCTAAGCAGCGGTTTCCAAGTATCGCTCACGGCGTCCGCTATAGCAGGCCGCTCTCCATACAGATGGAGCCGATCAAGGGTGGTGCACCCAGATGTGTGTTCTTTGCAGTGTCTCCCCAGCTGATTCTGATGTTTGGCCAGGTTTGGGAACCTCATGTATAGAGGCTGCACCAGAAAAAAGAGCCTGACACAATCGCATATTAATTTGTGTAACATTATTAACGAGCCACAAAGATAGGCACTGTCATTGTCCCCATTCTAAGGACAAGGACCCTGAAGCACCAAGCAGCCTCCCAGCCAGTAGGTAGTAGAGTTTAGATTTGAATCCAGGTAATCTGATCCCAGAGTGCACAATAATCTTTCAATAGAACTGTTGAAATAAACAAGCAAACATGACAGCACAAAGAAGGAAAAGTTTAAGAAGTGATAAGAAGCAAATGAGGAAAACAATTTATAGGAAAGAGGAAATTGCCATGAAAAGCAGGTATAGCTTCCAGCAGAGAGCGGTAGGTACAGAGTCAATTATTTCTCTAAAAAGATTTAGTATATTTATTTGAAAGAGAGAAGAAGACAAAGATCTTTCATATGCTGGTTCACCCCTACCAAATAACCACAACAGCTAGGGCTGGGCCATGCTGAAGCCACCAGGATGTTGGAACTCCATGTGGGTCTCCTATGTGGGTGGCAGGGCCCCCAAGCACTTGGGTTGTCTTCCAGTGCTTTCCCAGGCACATTTGCAGGGAGCTGCCTCATAAATGGGGGAACAAAGACAAACACTGGTGCTCACATAGGGAACACTGGCATTGCAAGTGATGCTTAACCCACTGTGCCACATAAGCCTCCACAGCTGTGATTTTTTTTAATATTTGTTTATTTGAGAGAGTTGCAGGCAGAGAGAGGGGGAGAGAGAGAGAGAGAGAGGTCTTCCATCCGCTGGTTCACTTCCCAATTGGCCGCAATAACCAGAGCTGTGCAGATCTAAACCCAGGAGCCAGGAACTTCCTCTGGATCTCCCACACCAACTCAGGGGCCCAAGCACTTGGGTCATTCTCTACTGCCCTCCCAGGCCATCAGCATGGAGCTGGGTCAGAAGTGGAGCAGCAGGGATTTGAACCAGCACCCACATGAGATGCTGGCACCACAAGTAGAGACTTAACCCACCACACCACGGTGCTGGCCCCCTACAGCTGTGATCTTAATGAAATCCTCCAAACAATGCAATCTCTGTCAGGAAGAAGAAATCCTGTTCAATAGACTGTACATGAAAATATATTCATATAGTGAATAAAAACATTTAGAGTAAATTGACTATCGACCCACAGCAATCCAGAAAGTTCCATCAAGGAAAGCGCGCTTGGTCTCTAAACATTCTGCTTGATGAAGTTTTCAATCTACTGTGTGCGATTTTCCTGCCATCTAAAAGGCTGCCTTTTCATCTCACCAAACGCCCATAATGACGTCACGCTTCTTTGCCCTCTCTTGACCTAAAGCATAATGAAAGTGAGGTTGTTGAAAAACGAAAAAAATTCTCCTATTCAGAGCCAGGACACTGAAATCACATTCGGGTATGAGACAATTGTCCTGATAATATCTAGTCTAGACATAGGGATTCGAGAAAGAAGGTACAATTAGAATCTTCTAGTCTGGAGTTCATGTCGTGAAATCAGTTTTCTTGAAATCCAATTTTAATATGTGTTCTTTCTGCAGAGAGACGGAGAAAGCAAATGTCTTTCCCAAGTCTGTGACAGAACAGGGCATGGTGTTTCTTTTCCTCCATCCAATTTGTGCCCACTGGTAATTGCACCTGTGACTGGCAGGTAGAGTGTCTTGGGCAGCAGCCACAGGGCTCTGCACACATCAAAGTGCTCGGTAGCTGAGCCACCCACTGTCCCAGCGCACAAACAGCTTTCCCTGAGGTCCCGGCAGAGTAGTCACAGGCCTGTTCAGGCTCTGACATGCATGTAACAAAGATGGTTGATTGGCCTTTGATGCCAGAGAGATGGCCCCCTTGTAATCCTTCGGCTTGGACTACAGTCATGTGCTAGAACTGAAGAGAAAAATCCAGCACCTGTCTCTGCTGCTCTTGTTGCCACTGAGGTAGCTCAGAGTTAGCAGCAAAAGACCATCTGGGGTTATTAAAGAGCAGAAGAGCCGGGACCGTGGCTCAATAGGCTAATCCTCCACCTTGCGGCGCCGGCACACCGGGTTCTAGTCCCGGTTGGGGCGCCGGATTCTGTCCCGGTTGCCCCTCTTCCAGGCCAGCTCTCTGCTATGGCCAGGGAGTGCAGTGGAGGATGGCCCAGGTGCTTGGGCCCTGCACCCCATGGGAGACCAGGAAAAAGCACCTGGATCCTGGCTCCTGCCATCGGATCAGCGCGGTGCGCCGGCTGCAGCGGCGGCCATTGGAGGGTGAACCAACGGCAAAGGAAGACCTTTCTCTCTCTGTCTCTCTCTCACTGTCCACTCTGCCTGTCAAAAAAAAAAAATAATAATAATAAAGAGCAGAAGAGACCAACAACAACCCCATGTAGTTATAAGGAGCTGAACGTTATAGGTGATTGTAATGAATGCATTCCTCCCCGTAAGTCATCAGGAAGGTCTTTGGGGCAAAGAGAGATGATGAGGCCGGTGCCGCGGCTCAATAGGCTAATCCTCCGCCTTGCGGCGCCGGCACACCGGGTTCTAGTCCCGGTCGGGACGCCGGATTCTGTCCCGGTTGCCCCTCTTCCAGGCCAGCTCTCTGCTGTGGCCAGGGAGTGCAGTGGAGGATGGCCCAGGTGCTTGGGCCCTGCACCCCATGGGAGACCAGGAGAAGCACCTGGCTCCTGCCATCGGATCAGCGCGGTGCGCCAGCTGCAGCGCGCTGGCCGCGGTGGCCATTGGAGGGTGAACCAATGGCAAAAGGAAGACCTTTCTCTCTCTCTCTCTCTCACTGTCCACTCTGCCTGTCAAAAAAAAAAAAGGAGATGATGCTGTTGTATTAATGCAAATGAACAGTTGCCAGGGGTCCCTGGAGGAAGGCACAACCAATCTATCCTGCTTGTTTTACTCTTGGGACTGAACCTGATCTCGTAACTCTTCTCCCTGTTACCTCCTCCCAGACACTAGAGCAGTGAGTGCTTTGGAAGCTGCTGCAACATCCCATGCGTGTCCAGCTCCTTCTCTTCCCCTTCAACACCTCCCCCGTGTTGTGATGGCTTTGAGAAATGCACACCTGGCCACACCCATCCTCTGGCTGAAATCCTCCAGGACTCCCTGTTTTTCTATTGATTGAAATATCTTAGAGGGGACCTCTCAGTAGACCCCAGCCCATCTCTTCAATCTATTATGGTCCCCCACCCCTAACCCCAACACACTGGGATCAGTCCTGGCTCACAGAACAAGCCCTACTCTGTCCACCTGCACAGATCCCTTCTTGTCCTTGGCCCTCAGTTACCTTGGCAATGGCTACCTTTGTTCTAAAGAATCCCCCAGCAAGGGGCTTTATCTCTTGCTTTTCCATGCTCCTTCTGACGTTGCTTACATGGCTGCCCCAGCTACTGGACTAGTTTGATCCAAGGCATTCAACCTGTTAAGGTGAAAACCCAGACTAGTTGAGTACAGCAAATGGCTTTCCCCTGCGCAGCCAGCTCTCCTGATTGTACTGTGTGCTATGTTGTAACTCTTCAGTAACTTGCATTTGTTCAAACAATCTGGTACTGGGAACCATGGCATATTCAGTTCATACCTCCCTCTCCCTCTCCCAGGGCAGGCTAGACTCACTGGGGAGGGGTGGATGGGCTCCACGGGTCCCTTTCTTACAGTGTTATGATGCGAAGGAGGAACAGAGGGTCCCCTCAGTCAGTGTCGCTATCACAGGCTTCAGGGTGGTGAACTTTCTGGAACTCTGCTGTTCTCCCCGGCTGGGACCAGAGAGGTCACTCTGTAGTCGGTGAGCTCATGTGGATGCCCTCCACGGAATCTCCAAACTCCAAGGAAGTCCTGGACCCATGGGTGTGGCTCCTTCTGAGGAGAATCCACCAGACTTGAAGCTGACCCCTGCCTCAGGCAGCACTCCGTGTCCCCCGGGTGCCCGTTCCTCTTCAGCTCTTGCCAGTTTTTTGCTGAAATAGCTTGGAGGTATTGTGGGTTTTACTGCTAGAGAATTTCCCCTGTTGGACTTGAGAAGGTAATAAACCTTGAAAATGAAAATGTGCACTCACGTGCAAGAACACTTCATTAAGTTCATGGCCAATGAAATTAAAAGCGAAGCTTATTTTGGTGCAAAAAAAATTTGAAATATACGAGTAACTTTTTCATGATACACATTTTCCATGACTTTTGGAAAGACACCTTGTATGCATGGATTTCAAGCTTTCTTTTTCTGCCAAAATAAACTTACCTTGTAATTTCACAGGTCCATAAACATTTTGAAGTGCCCTCATTCTTAGGTTTAAAATATTCTTAAAAAATACCTCATTTGCTATGGGTTCTTTCTGAATTCTTTTTTCTTGACTCCCTGGGGAATCTGTCTTTGGCTCAGTTAGGACACCATATGGAACCAATCACTTAAAAATTTTATTCAAGTTTAAATATAAATAAAAATCTATGGATTTTGACATGATACACAGAAAATTGATTCATTGGATCATGTGACCCAACATGTATCAAAGTGTGCTCCGAGTTGTGCAGGAGACACAATGTTTTCTGGAGCACTTCTAGTCTCCATGACATCACGACCAAAAGCCCCAAGAAGTCCTAAAACTACATTGAAAGGCAGAGGGAGACACACACACACGGGTTGGGGCGGGGGTAGAGAGATCTTCCATCCACGGTTTTGTTCTCCAAATGGCCACATGGCTGGGACTGGGTCTGGCTGAAGCCGGGAGCCTGGAACTCCATCTCGGTCTCCTCTGTGGGTTGCAGAGGTCCAAGGACTTGGGCCATCTTTCATTGCTTTCCCAGGTGCATTAGCAGGGAGCCGGATAGGAAGCATGGCAGCAGGGACTCACACTGGTGCTCCCATGTGGGGTGCTAGCGCCCCGGGCAGCCTGTTAACCCCCTGCACCACAACACCAGCCCCTGGTTAACATTCTTGAGCCTACCGTTGTACAGACTAAATTGAGCTCTGCGTTCCTCATCCCAGCTTCCTGCATTCTGTGATGCAATTGGCGAGGTGTGGACTGTGCTGACTTTACAGACCAAGTGCTGAAGTGCCTGAGGGACCTTCAAGAATTGGCAGTGGCAGGGCTGAGGGTGTCCTCTTTGTCCCTTCGGAGTTCCCTGGGCACAGGGCTTTGTCTCGATCTGCATCACAACCCTAGAGTCTATAAAACACGAGAGGCTTGGGTGCATCGCCACTCCAGTCTGTGTCAATCGAGGTGTTATACAAATGACCTCACAATGCAGCTGCTCGCAAGTAAAGCACCCGTGGCTCTGTGTGCATTTCACTCAAACCATGGGCAGGTACCTGGCTGGGGCTTGAAAATGTGTGAGGAAATCTTTGTCATAGCACCCAAGGTGAGTTTTGGAGAACGGGGACAGGTTGATTATACCCAGATAGTTTGTCATACAAAGGCGAGGCCCCAGGCAAGTTAACAGCTTTCATTTTTGTATATATTTAGGATAGTACAAAATTCACATCACGAATTTTTTTTTCTCATGCAAGGACTCTTCCTAGGTATCGCCAACCACAGCTAACACTGAGACTATGCAAATCCCAGAAATCGGGGTTAATCAATTTTTGGCCTGCAGTTTCAGCAGGGTATGACAGATCAATGAAAAGAGACAGACAAACCGCTGCCTTTTGAAGCTGATCCGCCAGAATTATTTGGAAAGAAAGAAAAATTCAGCATCAACTGACTATTAAGCAAGAGCATTTGGAATCTCATTTCTATAGCTATTAAACCGTACAGGCAATAGCATTCCCAAAGCTGCCTGGGAGCCCCGCTCTTTGTTTTGTTTTCAATCCAGCTGAGCTCTCCCACTCGGGTTAAACATGTGAGACTTCCTCTCAGTGGGCCTCAGGCTCCAGGGTTCCAGCCACCTGAGAATGACATCTGTCTTCCTGTCACCAGGCCAGCTCCTGGGGATTTCCCCAGCCTTCTCCCCCTGCTGGCTGCTGCCCCAGGAAAAGCATCAGGTTCTCACGGCAGTGACAGGCAGTGCCTCTCCTCCGCTCCCCGGTGAGAAACGCAAGCTTCGGAAGCCCAGCGTCGTCTTCTGCAGTCGGATTTTTTGGTTTTGCTCCCTGCTCCCGCTGACGTCTTTGTGTGGTGCAGTGGCCGGGATCCCACGGCATTGACATGGCAACCAGGGAATCTGTCATGGGAGGGTTGCCATGGTAACCGGGGGGAGGGGCGGAGAAGGCCATTCTATCCCAGTGGGCTGTGTTCCTTCCGGGAAGCTGACAGAATGTTTAGGCACAGGTCATTCCGCAAACAACAACAACAACAGCAGCAGCAGCAGTTGCCCGTGGGCCTCAGGACAGGGTCCGTGGACTGTAGACGGTGAGGGTTGTGGACCGGTGTTGGCAAACTCTGCCAGGGGGTGGGCCCAGGTGCCGCCTCCTGCCTCAGCTAAGGGGGCTGACCGGGCCTCTCCCGCCCGTCCTCTGTCCTCTGAGGGAAGTCTGTCCACTCAGGCGCCACCCCGAATTGCCCAATCCTCTCTGAGCTGCAAGCCTGCAGAGGAAGAGCGGGTGACCGATGGGGCGACAGCCAAGGGGGAGTGGAGGCCCAGCCCTGTGCTTCTGGTAAGAGGAGCCCTGGCTGCGGAAGTGGGGCCCTTGGTGCTGTACCCGGAGAAGCGGAAGTGTTTCCTGTCACATCAGCTCCGGGAGCTGAAGGTGGTCAGATTGCAGATCTAAAAACGGAAAGTCGTGTGAGGTTAACGGGTGAGCTTCTCTCCTACAGCCGCGGGCCCTGGGCTCCTTGGCAGGCCGGGTCCTCTCCCTTCAGCCAGAGTGGGTTCCCTAACAGGCAGCGGGGACTCGGAGCAGACCGAGCTCCTGGGTGTATTTGGTCTGACATTTGCAGTAGGTTAACAAGAGTTGATCACACTCCCAAAGCAAGTTGAGAATGCCTACATAAAGAATTAAAAAAAAATAGTTTTCTTGTGGCAACATTCTGATAGGCCAGGAATGTGATTCTGTAACGTAGATTTTAGTTTTTTTTAAATGAGAAATAACCTTAATCTTCCTTTTTTTTTTTTTTTTTAAACCAGCGGATTGCTCTTTTCTCCTCTGACGCTGGAATTGAGCATGGTCTTGATTTCCTGCCCCTCCCCCACTCAACCCCTCCCCTCCCCTCATTTCCCTCTTAGCCCATGGCTGTCCCACTCTTCATTCCCTGTGGAGGTTTCCTTACCCTCCTTCCCTTGGTCTGTTTCAGTCACGGGTTCCCACAGCCTTGGTTTCAAAGCACAGCCTGGATTCAGTTTCTTCTCACACCTTTACTGTCATCTAGATCGAGCCGCCATCTTTCCAAATCCTAAAACAAGCTCCCTGACTGGTCTCCCAGTGTCCATTGTCTCTGCCTACATTCCAGTCTCACCCTGTGGTTCAGACCGTTCTCCACCCCACCCTGCGACTATGCACCAAACTCAGAATCCGGCCATGACACACAAAGTCCTACCTGCCATGGCCCCGACGGCTTCCCTGCCTCAGACACAAGTGTGCCCCTTAGGTGTGCACTCTGCCCCACCCACATTGGTCTCCCTACTATTGCTCTGGTGTACCAAGCATCTGCCCATCTCAAGGTCTTTGCTGCTGCTCCAACTCTCTTCCCTAGATGCTGGGGGACCTTTACTCACTTCCTCCAGCTGTCTGTCAGTGTCCTTTCCTACAGGAGGACTTTTAAAAAAATTTATTTACCTGAAAGGCATAGCTACAGACAGAGAGGTCCTCCATCAACTAGTTTACTCCCCAAATTGCCACAACAGCTGGGGCTAAGCCCATCCGAAGCCAGGAGCCAGGAGCTTCTTCTGGGTCTCCCACGTGGGTGCAGGGGCCCAAGGACTTGGGCCATCTTCTACTGCTTTCCAAGGCCATAGCTGAGAGCTGGACAGGAAGTGGAGCAGCCAGGACTAGAACCAGCGCCCATATGGGATGCTGGCACTGCAAGCAGAGGCTTTACCCAGTACGCCACAGCGCCAGCCCTGCCCAGAAGGTTTTTGAGGAAATAAACTGGGACCAGAGCAGAAAACTAAGGAATAAACCCACTAACCTCACTTTCTGTCCATTGACCAACCCAAATGGAAATCAGAGGCTAAGGGAGTTGGGGTGGTATAGTATCACGTATGCAAATTGTCTATTGTTGCATAACAAACTACTGTCAAAACATAGTGAGTTGAGAACAATCAATACTATCTCTTACAGTCTCTGTGAGTCAGGAATTTGGGAGGACTTTATCTTGTTTGTTTCCAGCCCTGGTCCCATTTGACACTGCATTCAGAACGTTAGGTATTTGAAGGCTTGTCTGGGTGGAAGATCCTTTTCCAAAGTAGCTCACTGATATGGCAGTGAACTTGGTGTTGATTGTTAGCAGGGGACCCAGGATACTCCACATGTGGACCTCTCCATCAGGCTGCGTGAGCATCCTCACAACATGACCCAAGAAAAGTTACGGTAGCTTTAGTGATCGAACCTTGACAATCGCACACTGTCACTTTAGCCATATTCTGCTTCTTGGTCATGCAGATCAGTTCTGAGGCAATGTGGGAAGATACCACACAAGGGTGTAACAGCACGAGCCAAGAATAATTGAGGGTGAGTTTTGGGATACCGTGGGCACAGAGTAAAGCAAAGAAAAAGGAGAATGAATTGCAAAGTGTGTGGGGAAGGGTAGAAATCAGAAAATAACCAGTGCTTTCTATTTTATTTTATTATTTCATTTATTTTTAAGGCAGAAAACTAGACAGAGAAAAAGTTCTGTCGTCTGCTTCTTCACTCACCAAATGACCACAGTAGCTGGGGCTGGGTCAGGCAGGATCCAGGAGCATGGAACTCAACCCAAGATTCTCACCTGGGTGTTAGGGACTCAACCACTTGAGTCATCATCCGCTGCCTCCCAGGGTCTGCATTAGCAGGAAGCTGGAATCAAGAGCAGAGCCGGGATCCAAACAGGGACTCTGATAGGGAGTTGGGTGCCACGTGCTGTAGTTCACCTGCTGTGCTAAATGCCCACTCCAACCAGCATGCTTTCCTGCCTGCCCTGTTAACATAGTGCACGTATTCCATCCACTCTGTTCCCCTTCACTGTCTTCACGTGGTTCTTTTAATGTTGCCTGACAAATATCTGACTACTTGATTCTTTGATCCTCCCCTATCATATAAACTCCTTGAAATAAGAGTCTTGTTCCATTTCACTTCCTGCTGGCATCTTGCAAGCTTCAGTAGATACTTGTGTGTTTGAAAGTTAAATTACACGCAGCTTTAGAGAAAAGGTAAAGGCTTTCAAATGGTCAATGTAGTAATATCCCCATCTTTTTCCCACTTCAGAAAAGAATAACATGAGGATACTTCAAACAAGTTCATGGAACACTGGAATTAACAGATAATTTTACTTAAATGCAAAGAAACTTTGAAATCCATGCGTAACTTCTTCATAACATTCATTTTCTGTGAATTTTGTGGAGACCCCAGACTGCTCAGCAAATGTGAGTTTTGCCCCTGGCAGCTTTGCAAGTGACACGTTTGCCTCTTGGTCCTCTTTCCCTTGTTGGCTTCTTTCCTTTCTTTCTTTTTTTTTTTTTTTTTTGCCATTCTTTTGAGTTTTTATTTTTGTTTGGATTCTCCCCCCCACCTTAATTTTAAAAGCAGATTTTCATATTTCTCCCTCTTAAGAAACAGAAGTTAATTAGATTGCCTTTTGTTTATGTGGCTCTCATTTGAGTTCTCTTTTCAAAGATCTTACGTTTAAGATGGCTCCCATGAGAAAAATAAACCCTTCTCTCCTAATCTTCTCCCTGATTTTTCCTCTTGTGTTTATTCCTGAAATCTCCCAGGGACACCCATGGAAATTTCTTATCCTCTCTGGCACACGAGGCTAAAAAGACTGTTGATCTATGGGGACAGCAAAAGAGAACAGAAGACAAGCTGAAAAGTCTGTCTTCTGGCCCCCTGGGAGGACTGTGGAACTCGGGGATGCTGTTTGTGCCCACTGTGGAGCCACAGACATGGGGTCATCCCAATCTAGTGATCGTAAGAAGAGGCAGCGTCCGGAACTGCAGCGCCTGGTGGGAGTCTTCACATTCTAGTGTTTTAACCGCAAGGTGCGTTCAGGACCAGGGTACCAGAGTGAGCAGCTTAGGACTCTCATGAATATCAAACCTCACCATTGACTTATCCCAGGAGTATCACGTTTCCGTTATTCTTGAGGAGTATGTTCATTCCACAAAGATGTAGTGAGTGCTTCCTCCGCACTGGGCACCATCAGGACCCTTGCTTGTTAACTAAGTGCCCAGCTCCTGTCCTGGGAATTTAAGGCAGGAAAGATGTTTTATTTTCCTTCCCATCTTCTGATTGTCACAGATGGCGGGCCTTAGACTGTTATTCCAGAATAAAGTGGGAGTCCATCTTGCTCATAAATAGATTGAGCAAATCTATCCTTTCTAAGTAATCTCTTCCCTCAAGTCTTATTTTCTCTAGTGATACCTTCTCGGCTCTAGCATCAGAAATTTCTTCCTCTCTTGTCTATGTTATTTGTGGTGATTGCCACCACCTCCAGGTATAAAACCACTGATGCCTACAATCCTTCAATAAGGGTGAAGTAATGTATGTTTTCCATTGTTAAATCAAGTGCCAAATGTGTTCATGGGGTTTTGGTGTTGTTTTTTTTTTTTTTTCAGTCATTTTAAACACTTACTATTCAGTGAAGCCATATCTTTCTGGAATTTTTAAAAAACTTCTTTATTATTTGAAAGGCAGACAGAGACAGGCAGACATCGTCCATCTGCTGGCTCATTCCCAAATATCAAAAAAAAAAAAAAAAAAAAAACCAAAAAAACTGGAGCTGGAACAGGTCAAAGCCAGGAGCTGGGAACTCAATCCAGGTCTCCCACACAAATGGCAGGGACCCAAGTCCTTCAGCCATCAACAGCTGCCTCCAAGGGTGCACATTAGCAGGAAGCTGGAGTTGAGAGTAGAGCTGGGACTTGAACTCTCATTTTGAAATTGGATGCATGTGTCACAGTGGCGTCTTAAGCCCTGCCCTGAAATCCGTGCTGTCAGTGTAAAACCCTGTAGGTAGAAAGTCATGAGGAATCTGCAAAAACATTTTAATAGTAAATACAGGATTTGGCTGTGGTGTGTTTCAGTTTCAGGAGTCTGAGCTAGGAAAGAATCAAGGTTTTGAGCATGAAGCCCACTCTTTTCGTTTGAAATTAAAACCATAACTGGCATTTTGGAATTAACAAACTTGCTATACTAACAAGATACTACAGAGCTTCATTGATATTTTTTAAAATTACAAATAAACCCACAGGCCGGCGCGGCAGCTCACTAGGCTAATCCTCTACCTGCGGCGCCGGCACCCCGGGTTCTAGTCCCGGTTGGGGCACTGGTTCTGTCCCAGTTGCTCCTCTTCCAGTCCAGCTCTCTGCTGTGGCCCAGGAAGGCAGTGGAGGATGGCCCAAGTGCTTGGTCCCTGCACCCATATGGGAGACCAGGGGGAAGCACCTGGCTCCTGGCTTCGGATCGGCGGTGCAGCGCGCGGGCCGTGGTGGCCGTTTTGGGGCTGAACCAATGGAAGGAAGACCTTTCTCTCTGTCTCTCTCACTGTCTAACTCTGCCTGTCAAAAAAAAAAAAATTTAAAAAAAGCCCACAGATATTTGACTTATAGTCTTCTTCCCCAAATGAATTTCTGTAGCTCACTTGTCATGCCTCTCCTGTTCGTTGTGTAAGCACCAGATACTGATTTCACTTCTACTCTGCCCTTTGCACCGAGCCCTGTGCAGGGCAGTGAGACACAGCACTGAGGAAGGCATCGCCTATGAACTCTAGGATCGCACATGTGGTACAGGACAAAGGTGAACCTGCAGTGACAATACAGTGAGTTAAGAGCTGTACCCAAGGTAAAAAAGAGGTAACTCGTGGAGGGGGGATCCCTAACCCAGCCATCTTCTAGAAAACTGTACAAGTGAAAATAGCAATTTTCTAAGGAATCTTATTTGTACATTATCTCTGCCAAGAAAATAATATGAGACTTCCAAGTTTACTATAGACCGCACAATCCTTCTCTGCTGAAATTTCCCCCATGTAACCATAAAAGTAGTACTTAAAGAATGTTGAGTAACTTCTTACCAACAACAATTCATTTTAGCAGCATTTCACGGGCAGTCAGCTCGCATTGCTTAAAGACACCCTCCAAGTCTACAGACACACAAGTTCAGCAGTCAGTGACTCTGCTTCCTTTTGAGACCATTCTGCCTCCAGAGGGACTTCATTACCGTCGAAGGAGGAAGCAGATTAGTCCTCCTAGCTTCATTTTGTTCCTTGGCCAGTGACTTAGGATCTTTCCCTTCGCAAAGTCAGGATCTCATTTCGCTCCTTGCTAGATCCTTCTCTCATTTTCTGATGATGAAAGTGAGAATGTAGGGTAATATTTTGGGCAGGCTTGGTGGTTGTTTGCTCATGCACTTAGAATTTTGCTTGGTTTTATAAATATTCTTAGAGTGCCTAGAACTTTGTTCCATGGGGCCTAATTATTTAGATTCGGCTGCGGTTAACAAACGTGTATGGGTGCATGCAAAGTGCTAAGCCCTGGTAAGGGGCTGAATCTGCCCAGCCTTTGCTCCCAAGCAAAGGAGCAATAGGAGAGACACACCCACCAGCCAACATTTAACCTCCTCAACCCTTTTGCTTCTATTTCTGAAATTCTGTCATGGGAAATCCAAAACACAAACGTAGAGCAGGTCGGGGGAGGACCAAGGTCAAAAGTAAATCAATGGGAACCTTTGATGGAAGGGAAGTCAATAAAGATGCAGAGATAAAAGGCCTTCAGACATCTTCAAGTCCCTGGCTGTTTTTGCCAACCTATTTACTGTCAAAATAGATCACTCTCTCTGGTCTACATTTGGCACGGAAAAATGAAGTCTTGCCTTTCTGCCTTGCCTACAAATTACTGGAGTTGTTATTGTACAGCTTTTCTTTCAAGACGCTTCACAATGATTTATTTGGATGATATTAATCTCACTGATCCATATTCTCTAATTCTGACATCTTTTTAAAGGGTTGTTTTCCCAAGACCTCACCAGTTCACAATGTTCTGTAGCCTCTGTCATGTTTTGTTGCCGACTCCCTCATCTTGATCTTGCTGCTGTTTCCTGTTGTCCCTTCATTTCCAGAGTGATCTTCAGAGACTTTTTAGAGGGGACAAGTTTTATTTAGCAGAATTGCTGTTTCTGTTTTTATGGTAATAATGCATTTGTTGTAAACTCTTCTGACCCTAGTCACTAGACAGTCCCAGCTTCTGCTGGGAGGAGAGGAGGACTGGGGAACATTTTCTGCTAATGGGAAGACCAAACCCCTGAGGCATAGCAGGCAGTCCCCACTCAGGAAGCGTGTGACCCTTTTTCCTATGTGAGCCTGGGGAAGCTCCCCCAGGTACAGCTCTTTGCATCCGTATCCAGGCCTCTTTGGCTCTGTCTCACCTGCTTCAGCTCTGATTCTGCTGCCTCCTCCATCTCCCCTGCCTTCTTTGCTCCTGGCTCCCCCCATGCCCAGTGTCCTCTTCAGTGAGACCTCAAGCGTCATGGTTACTGCCCTGCAGCCCTTCCTCCAGCTCCCGTCCTCCCCCTGCCCCCTCATGCATCTCCACCCCCTCCCCAACAGCACTGGTGTTTATTTTCTCATGTGCTGTTAGGAAAGCAGTCATCACTGATAACCTCCCAGGTCTATTTGTGTATAAACACATTTGTGTACAGGTGTGGCATTCAGGTGACATCACAGAAGAGTCTAGAGGGCTTTCTGTCCTTCTGCTTTGTTCCCTATTTGGTCAGGACACAGGGAAAAGAGAACTCGTGGTTCTGACACTTTGTCTCTCTCAAGAAAAGTGGCCATCATTCTTCATATGACCTGTCCTGCTCACTGTTGTACTGGGCCATGAGGCGGAAATGGACATTGTTCCTTAGTGAAGGTCAGCCAGCTCCTCTCTCAAGAGAGATTGGTTTTGTCCTCCCCACTCCCTGACTCTCTTTTCACCAAATATGATTCTGTGTTCTTGGCTCCTAACTGCTGGGGCAGGCTCAGACATCCCAGGGGGAGGAGATGATCCTGTGACACACAGATCCTATCGTGATTATCCCTTTTGGAGGAATTGTTTAGACAGGCTCCTCTCCCCTTTTATATGATGCAAGAAATGCCTGGAACTCTGCATTTTTCTGTGATAAAATAATAGCCCAATAGTTCATTTATTTATGGCATATCCATGAAGATATGCACTGTATTGTCCATGCGTACGAGTGGACAGATTTGTCACCATATGAATTCACCTGCTTGTTCCCGTGTCCCTTCTTCCTTCACCACAGCCCCCACGTGCTGGCTTCGCTGGTTGGGGTAAGGATCTTTTCTGATAGAGCAAGATGAGAAAGGACAGAGAGAGAAAAGCCAACCCTATGACACAGGAGGGCGAGTAGGAAAGGCGAGCCATGGAAGGCAAGTGACTGAGATAGTAAAGAACTGTCTGGCCATGGGGCGAGGGAGGGAGGGAGAACTGTACTGTATGGAGATGACAGAAAGTTTGGGGATTTGGCATATGGGAGGCTCTGGGACAGCTGTGAGGTGACAAAGATTGGGGAGTAGAGAACAGGATGTGAGAAACGTTTCTGGCTTGTAAACCAGTCGCTTTACAGTTCCTGCAGAGATGCAAGTAAAGAATAGCTTTCTTCTCTGGTTTGCATTTCTCATTTTTTTACAATTACTCCTTTTGTGGCTGGACTGTGCTTTCCCCATAAGCAATGCCGTCCAGAAATGGAACCAGAATTGCCCGGGAAGCCTTCAGAGTTGCCGATGAAGCACTCAGCGTTGATGCGCATGTTCTGTTGTTCTCTGCAGACAATTTGCAGAAAATAGATGGATGATCATATTTTGCCCCATGACCAACTTCTCATTTCAGAGACTTCCTTGTTTTCCCCTCCCCGGGCACCCAAAGGAATACAAAAGCAATTCTGGAATTCCTGCCAATGATGCCTTTTCATTATACCAATTTGTAATCAATCTCTTCGCTAGCCACTGGGTTAGTTATGCAAGTACAAGCAGAGCTGAGATGCATGTGGTCTCAACCCTAAGTGGCCTGAATATTCATGGGTGAGGTGAACAAACTACACATCCTGAAAGCAATGCAAACAGTGCTGAGATGGAGAGGCCAGTCATGTCCACTCGCAGAGGAGACGCACCGACTCTGCTTATGCAGGGAAGACCTATGAGAAAAGCTGCGATGAAAGTAGGGGTTTACCAGCAGACAAAATGGACGAAGCACTAAGAACCTCTGGCAGCAGGAATAGCACGCATCCAAGTGCAGAGGAAGGAGCACACTTCCTTCAGGAACCTGCTCCGGAGCTGTATGTGGGGTGGCAGCAAGCAGTATGGTTGAAATGTAGACAGGCGACATCACTGAATGTCAGGCTTTTTCCTGTGAGCAGCAGTGAAGAGAGATCCAGAAGAACTGCTAACAGGGCCGTGATGTGATCAGCGCTTTGCTTTAGAAAGATGCTGCTGTTGAGGTCAAGCTGGGAGGGAGCCTGCAGCTAGGGGAACAGAACATTGCAGTCACACAAGAGAAAGCGAAGCGTGTCCGAAATAAGCCAGTGGGGAGGGAGATGGAAAGGCAAGGTTTGGGCAGAGAGGGAGCTCGGAGGAGGGAGTGAAAAGGTGAGACACTTAGATCAAGGCAACAAAGATAAAAAGTTCTGGGTTTGTTCTTATATTTCTCTGTAGGCAACTGGTTTGGGTTCTTCGTTCAATGACATGGCCAATATGGAAAGCGCAGTGGTGTTTTCATGAGCATAATGCATGTAACTTGAAGAATATTTAATGTACAACCTCCAGGGAAGAGCTACCTAGGATGCTCCATTAGGCAGGACAGACCTCAGGCCACAGTTGAGTTCTCTTCATCCTCTTCATGCCTTTGTCAGGTGGGCCTTAAAAAGTAGACGAAGGCATTGATGTCTGAAAGTAGGGCCCTCCGTGAATGCTATTTTACAGGCTTTGGTTTTCCGCACTGATGAACTGCGTCTAGGATGGGCTCGTGTTGAGCAGTGGATGGATGCACTGTTCCTGGCACATCGTGAGGCTGTCATTTCTCCTAAGGCGTGAACACTCTGCCCTTGGAATGAGTCCTTTTCCTGCTTGTGTTGAGAGCTCTAAACAGGATTAATCTTCTGCCCTGGCCAGTCTACAACCCACACTTTACTTTTCACTCCTTAAAAAGAGGCTACTAGGACCTATTGAAAGCAATGAGGTGAAGGACAGGAAGGGAAAGATCTTAAAATCTGGTTTTTAGGGGCCAGCACATGTGGCCTAGCGAGTTAAGCTACCACCTGTGATGCTGGTGTGCTGGCTCATGTCCCAGCTGCTCCACGTCTAAGCCAGATCCTTAGTAGCGAACCTGGGAAAGCAGCAGAAGATGGCCAAAGTGCTAGGGCCGCTGCAGCCATGTGGGAGAACTGAATGAAGCTCCTGGCTTTGGTCTGGCTCAGTCGTGGCCATTGAGGCTATCTGGGGACTAAACCAGTGGATGGAAGGTCTGTCTGTGTCTCTCTCTTTCTCTGTCTCTGTCTTTTAAATAAATCTTTTTTAAAAAAATTCTAGTTTTTAGCTTAGAAAAGAGTTTGGCCAGGTTGACCTACTATGAACTTTGTATGGGTCAGAGATGGAAGAACCCATGAGAAAACAGTAAACCAAATGCATAGCGATTTTACTGTTTGAAAGAAGTTTTCTCCTACAGATACCAGTGACACTCTGGTTGTTGTGAGGAGAGAGAAAAGGAGGAGAGAGAAATACTTTTTTAAAAACCTGTTTTAATCAGAGTTAATGCCCAAATCCATTGGTCTAAAATGAACCAAAGACTTTTTTCTGTAATCTTTCCACCGACCTATAATAACATACTTGTCATTTTTCATAGGCTTATCGTCTAGGCTTACACTTACAATCTCCCAGTAGCCTTGGGCACCAGTGTTCCTGCTTAGGGGGGTAATTTACATAACACTGGATCTAGGCCCAGGCTGCTCCCACTTCTGCAGAGTGTTTCAAAGATAGAACTCTCCTTTGTGATCTTAAACTAAGTAATTTTGTAGTTTTTGTATGTTAGTGAATGGACATCAGAGTCCTTTTGATGACAGATTCCTAGGAAAAGATAAGCGAACTCTGTATTTGGAATGTCACATCAAAACAAGGGGCGTCCTGGGACAGCCCCAGAACACAGCCTCAAAATGAAATTCGTACCTGCCACTTCCTGTGCTGGGGCCCCAAGGTGTGTCAGAAAGACTGACACGGTCAGGGATCTTGCAATAGCCCTAGATTTCTGTTTCCTGTTCCCTACCTGCTGGTGGATCAAGGCAAGCCAAGTTTACAAAGGTGGAGTGGCAGAATTAACTTGGTTCCCCTGGGACCTTAGGATTCAGGCACTGATCTCCAGGAAGGGTCTGTTACCAGTGTTGCCTCCTCTCCAGAACAAGGCTCCCCTGCCCCAGTCCCGTGTTTCACCAAAGCATGTTGTGTTAGTACCGAGGCAGAGTGACTCACAGGTGAATAAGTTGTTCCCAAGACCATCGGGCTGAGTCCTGAGTATGCATACTTACCACGGGGAGTGGGAAAATCAGCCATGATCCTGGACGCGGATCACTTGCCCTGTCTGACTCTCTCTGAAAGATTTATTTATTTAGTAGAAAATCAGAATGACAGAGTCTATGAGAGAATTCTTCCCTCCCCTTGTTCACTCCCCAGATGGCCACAACAGCAAGGGATGGGCTAGGCTGAAGCCAGGAGCCCAGGAATTCCATCTGGGCCTCTGACATGGTTAGCAGGTACTCAAGTTCTTGGGCCATCATCCACTGCTTCTCAGGCATATTAGGCAGGAAGCTGGATCTGAAGCAGAGTGGCAGGGACTTAAACCAGCACCGATACAGATGCAGGCATTGCAAGTGGCACCACAAACACCCATCTATACTTGCTGTCTCTGAGCCTCAGTGTGCTCTGAAAATAATAAGGGCTTTGATGTGCTGACTACTGCATGTTTTCCCAGAATAATCGTTAGCATTTTGTGTCCATTCCTCAGATTTTGGGGTGGGCGTTGTGGTACAGTAGGTTAAGCTGCCATTGGGGACACCTCCATCCTCTATCAGAGTGTCTGGTTTGGGTTCTTGTCTCCATTCTGATCCAGCTTCCTGCTAAAGTGCACCCTGGGAGACAGCAGATGATGGCTCAGGTATTTGGGTTCCTGCCACCCACACAGGAGACCTGGATGGAGTTCCTGGCTCTTGGCTTCAACCTGGCACAGCCCTGGCTGTGTGAGGCATTTGGAGAGTGAACCCAAGATGAAACACATCTCTCTCTCTCTTTCCTTCTCTATCTCTCCCTGTCACTGCCTTTCAAATAAATATGTAAATCTTTAAAAATAGCCCTCAGGTGTCCCCTGTGGGAGATGATTAGAGTCATGTCCATGTTGTAAATGAGGAAACTGAGGCATGTAGAAGTTAAATAATTTGTCCAAGTTCACAAAGTCAGCTTGGATTCAAACTGGCGGGCGGAGTCCCTGCAGACTCTACCCTCATCCGTGACGCTGCACTGCCTCCTAAGGGAGGGATCTCGAGGGTCCTGAGGGTCTTGCATCCCTTCTAGTGTTTGTGGGGTGGGGAGGGGTGTTTGTTTCTGGGCTGGGAACTCAGCGCCGCTTCACTCCTTCCCTCCTGGGTGAATCTTGCAGGAACCCATCTTCCCTGTTGAACAAGAGGTAGCCCTGCGTGATTTGGTTCTGCTCCTGAGCCCCACTTGAATATGTCTCAGAGCCGTCCTTTTCTGAGCATGTGGGTTAAGTAGGAGCTCAGTGGTAGCGGGACGGTGGAGCGGGGAAGCCTCCGGAAGGCTGGCCCCCAAGGAAAGTGCTGCAGTAAGAAGCTGCCAGCTGCCAGCTCGCTGAGTCCACAGGAAGAGCCCTGGAGGCTGGTGCTGAGTCTCAGGGCAGAGCCAGACCAGGGGCTGTGCAGCAGCAGCAGCAGCAGCAGCAGCAGCAGCGAAAACAAGAAGTCAAGTTCAGGCTGAGAGCGCAGCCTGTGTGCCAGCAAGGGGGGCCCCCAAGGCAGTGCACTGAAGCTATGGGGAGGTGAGGGTGGGCAGACTTGGGGGACCGGCAAGAACAGCCAACCCCAGAGGGAGTGGGAACAAAGAGGGGAGTGGGATTAAAAAGTCAGGTTGTCACCGGAGTGAAGCCTGAAATGGAAAGAGAATGAAAGCAAGAAAGCGGCGACTAGCTACCCAGAAGAGGAGGAAGTGGGAGATGCACTGCTTCCTGTAGAAAGAACGATGATTGAAGACAAAGCTGGGTGGGGACTAGTCCCTGGGCTGCAGCCGCCGCTGCTACACACGCACTCACACACACACAGAACGCCGCTGCCGCGCCGCGCCGCGGGCAACTCCTACTACTGCTGGGCTGGGCTGGGCTGGGCTGGGCTGGGCGGGTGTGCCGAGCTCAAGCTCGCCTGCAAGAGCAGCTCCCAAAGCGTCTGTCGGCCACCGAGCCTCGGCAGCCAAGGTAAGGGAAACGTTCTCGGGGTTTTCTCTCTTCAATTGAGAAAAATCGTCCTCGCCTGTGGATCTCGAAGGGAAGGGGAGGACGTTGCTTCAGGTTTGAGGGAGATGATTTGTCGGGGGTTCTTTGCCTCGGGCTTTTGAGAATGACCACATTTATGACACATTGGCTTAAAAAAAAGAAAGTCATCAGCCAGACCTGTTTTCTGGTGAGCTGCCAAGAAAACACGGTAAATATAACAGGAGGTTTGCACAGTTCTCTTGGAAGAAAGGCAGGGTTGAGTTGAAATTAACTGGGGCTGGGAAGCTGTGGTGTGGTCCTCTGAGCCTTGCTGGCCCCTTGTTTGAGGGGTGTAAGTGGTGGAAAACGTGGATTGCATTTTTTTTTTTTTTTAGTATTGCCTGGGGCTGTCTTCTGTTTTGCAACACAATGGTTGTGGTTTGGCTTCAGCGGGGATAGATCCTTTTGTACTCAGTTGTCGCCAACAAAGGCTGGAATTGCGTATGTGAGAGGCAGTATTTACCATTAAAAAGGGGTGTCTTCCTCCCTCAGTTCTCTGCTGCCTCAGAACCCAAAGTTGCATCCTTCGTCCGAGCTACGGAGAGGGTTGAAGGGAAGCGAGCTTGGCCAGATTCAGGCAGAGCTGTGCTGATGGATTTTTTCTGTATACGGATTCTGTGTCTAATTCAGAGCAGATGTTAGCCTGAGGAAGGGACGAAATACAAAAACGTGCACCTGGGTTCTGTCCTTACCTGTGTGTGCTGGAGACGGACTGCAGCAATGAAATCTAAACATGGTTTTTAGGTTTCAGTTGTCTTGAGCAATGAATGCTGAGGGTCTGGGGCTGGGACTTCTTGTGTGTGAATGATCCATAAAAGTGCAGTCAGTAGTTCTAACGGATTCGCACTGAGGTGGTGAGATTTGGCAGGACACGTAGGAGAAAGAGTTAGTAAAGCCTTAGTAGAGTATGATTTTAAAAATTCAGCTTTGTGTGTCCACCAGCAAGTGTGGTTAAGCAGTAAACTGCCATTGGTCCAAGGTGTTGGAAGAAGACAATTTTTCAAAAAAGAGAAGGCACTGCTTATAGTGGAATGAGAATATCAAACATGGCATATTTGGGCACTCTCGAATTCTGGAAATAGAGATTTTTGAACACCCTATAGGCTACTTGAGACTGTATGTATCCGTCTTGTGTTTCATCACCATTCTGAGTTGTGAAGAACTGTAGGGTTTTGTTTTTTAAATTTCTTCTTTATGCAGTTGATTTTGCAGAACTGAGAAAACAATGCTGTGTACATTGAAATAAATCTGTACCATGTCCAAAAGACCGGCTACTGCTGGTGTTGAAACCATGAGGCCCCTCCAAAGGAGCCACTGAATTCAATCAAACCTGCGTGCAAATCTAATCACACCGCAGATTCCACGCTTGCATTTCCTGGTTGTGTCTTGAAGTCAAATGTGTTCGGATAATGTGCCTGGAGAGGAGACCTATGGTAGGTCTTGGGGGTCTGTAGCCAAGCTTGGTGTCCCTAAATGAAGCAGAGTCGGGAACCCAGGCTGCAAGCCCGGCCCAGGACTTCCCCTCGGGACTCACTCATCTGCAGGCTGTGTGCGCTAAGTATTGCCAACACCCTGCTTTGTTTGGGGATGTGGAGACGATCTGCAATGCTCCTGTGTGTGTTTCACACGAGACTAAGAAGAGGAAGCTTTGGCCACGAGGAAGAGTAGAGGAAGAAAGCCCCCTTGCTACCTCTGAAAACACTTGAGAGGGGCCTATGTTGTGCAAGCCCCACATATTTCCTTACTTGTTGAGTTCCAGCTTGAAGCAGAACAAGAGTGAGGAACAGCAAATCTGCAACTATGAAGCCAGGCTGTTGAGAAAAAGAGGCAGATGCCCCTGCGCTGTGCACGGAGACCATTTCCGCCGATTCTGCCCTTACAGGATATCGAAAGGCAGAGTGGCTTTTGAGGGAGTCACCCGGCACTGAAATTTTAATTGTGTGTTTTTTTTTCCTTCTGCCATATGGCAGTGGCTGAATGGAAACATGACTCCCTTATGCTATGGCCAGCCCTGGGCCTCATGTGATGGGCTACTTGTAAAGAATATTTGCTTGACTGATTATTTTTAGCTACTTCAAGACAGGACTAACTTTGAAGTCTAAAGGCTAATACTAAAAGCAGAAAGCCTGTCCACACACATGATGGTAGGTAGGAGAAAGGAACACCATGGAGGGAAAAGAAAGCAGGCTTCAAAGTTAGGCATACTTGCCTTTGAATCCTACTGTTGGTCTCTCTCTTTTTTAAAAGATGTATCCATTTATTTCGAAGGCAGAGAGAGAGAGAGAGAGAGAGAGAGAGAGAGAAAGAGAAACAGAGAAAGGAGACTGATAGAGACAGAGACAGATCTTCCATCTGATGATTACTCTCTAAGTGTCCACAGCTGCTGGGGCTGGGCCAGGCTGAAGCCAGGAACCAGGAACTCCATCCTGGTCTCCCACGTGGGGTGTCAGGAACCCAAGTATTTGAGCCGCTACCTGCTGCCTCCCAGGCATGTTGGCAAGAAGCTGGGTTGGAAGTGGAGTAGCCAGGACTTAAGCGAGCCTCTCCAGTATGGAATGTGCGTATCCCAAGCTGTGGCTAAACCTGCTGTGACACAAAGCCCACCCCACTATCCCTGGTTCTTATTACTTGACCAGGTACATTAATTGTTGGGCCTTAGTTTAATCTTCGTAAATTAGGCCTGGTAGTACGTAAGCAAGGTTTTTGTTTTGTTTTTGCCTGTGTGTGAGTACCTGGCTGTAGAGGAAATACTGAAGTATCATTTTTCTTCCTTTTGGCGTATGGAAAAGTTAGCATGTTCTTGACCTTTGCCAGTACATCAGAGGTTCACGGAGAGATTTATTTGTATTGTGATAAAATATCCATAGCATGAAGTTTCCCGTGTTAACCAGGCGGTTGTGTGGTGTTCGGTGTATTCACATTATGGAGCCACCCTCACCACTGTCCATCTCAGAACTCTTTTCGGCCTGCTCAGCTGAAACTCTGCACCCACTAACCAAGACTGTATCCCCACTCCCCCCGTTCCCAGCCTCTGGCACCCACTGTTCTACTTTCCAGCTCCATGAATTGACTGAGTAACTCATATAAGTGGCATCCATACAACATTTATCCTTTTGTTTTAATTTAGTCAATATAATGTCTTCCGAGTTCATCCAGGTTGTAGTGTGTGTTAGAATTTCCTTCCTTTTTGGGGGGCTAGCATTGTGGTGCAGCGGGTAAAGCCACCTGCGGCGCCGGCATCCCATATGGGCACTGTTTTGTGTCCTATATGCTTCACTTCCGATCCAGCTCCCTGCTAAAGTACCTAGGGGAAGCAGCAGAAGACAACCCAGCCTTCAGTCTGTGTGGGAAACCCAGAAGAAGCTCCTGGCTCCTGGCTTTGGCCTGGCCTAGCCTCAGCTGTTGCAGCCATCTGGGAAGTGAACCAGTGGATGGGAGGTCTCTCTGTCTCCCTCCCTCCCTCTCCCTCTCCTCCCATAACCTTGACTTTAAAATGAATCAATCAAAAAAATTTTTTTACAAAAAATATTTTCCTTTTTAAGGCTGAGTGATTCCTCTTTATGTTTGTACCACACTTTGTGGATCCATTTGTCCTTCTATGTCACGTGGGCCACTTGGTGGCTACTGTGATTAAACTGCTGTGAATACAGAGATCTGTCCCAGTGCCTACCTTCACTTGTGTTGAGTATCCACAAGCGGACTGTTGGCCGTGCTAATCCTGTATTGAATTCTGAGCAACTGCCAGTGTTTCCACGGCAGCTGCACCATCTTACATTCCCCCCAACAGTACACAAGGTTCCAACTTCTCTATGCCCTCACCAACACTTGTTATCATCTCTGTTTGTTTCTGATAATAGCTGTCCTAAGAGATACGAAGTGATATCTCATTGTAGTTTTGATTTGGGTTCTCCTAATGATTAGTAATGTTGAGCATCTTTTCTCAAGCTTACTGGCCATTTATATATCTCCTTTGGAGGAATGTCTAATCAAATCCTTTGCTGATTGAGAACTGGATTGTTTTTGAAGAGACATTTTAAAATGATGGGATCTCTTAACCAACGTATCATTAGATCACAACTATAATATGTATAGTTAATTTCCTGTATATGCAACAGAATTATCCCCGCTCAAATAAAATATTTTTTTCAAAAGTAACTTTTAAAACCAAAGTAAGAAAATATGCAGGGGCCTCACGAATCGATGATGTCAAGAACCTGGCAGTGAGCATCAGACACTCACTGTGAACACGCACACCTGTGACCTGGCTGGTGCAGCCAGGGACCAGGCTGCTACCAAGGAGACGCGGAAGGGCTGTTGCTTCTGTGACTTTCTGGCCCACACTCATTTGTGAAGCTTCTCAGGACGAGAAAAATGCCCACGAGGTAGCAGAGTCAGAAAAAGAGAAACGGAAGTATTAAGTCACTCTCAAACCCATTGCAGTGGAGAGCATTCATCTCTGGGTGGGGCCGCAGTGGTTAAGTTAGTACAGTGGGTTTCTGAGACGGGTATCTACTAGTGAAATGTGATTCTAATCTAAACTTCACTTTTAAAATAAAGAATCTGTTGTTTTGTTTTCCACTACGGATTTTGCTCTTAATCCTGAAACCAGTGAGACAGGATATGGATGGGACTGAGGTGAGCTGGGCAGAATGATTAGGGAGAACTCTACGGAATGGCAGCCAGCCCTGAGCTTTGTGGTGTGGGTATAGATGTTGACCTTAAATGGCTTGAAGGGTTCCTGACTGATTACGTGTAAGCTTTCTGTAGTGCACCCTGCCTGCCTGTGTTGGGGGAGAGGTTGCTGGATAATGACCCCCATCTTTATTTGATTTGCAAATTTATTCATTCTCCAATTACTTGGATAACTCAAGTGCTTGGCTTCACTGGATCTGGGTGGGAAGAGAGCTGCAGAGTTGTATTAAACTTGGACCTGTTAAATAGCTAGAGTTGGTCATTCCACAATGTTTATGTATATGAAACTACCACATTCTAGCTTATCAATATATGCAGTTATTGTTCATCAATTAAAAAGCAACAGAAACAGAACAAAGGCTTAGTCTCTGGCCTAGCATGCTGTAGAATGACAGAGCTGAAAATGGGGCATGCTAGCCTCTATCAACCTCTCATGATGGATAATGGAATCCTGCGGTGACCTAGCCTCCACGAATCCCCCATGATGGATAATGGACTTGGCCCAGAATTTGGAGTTCACAGTTGATTGATACTCCACTTCTCCTCCATACATACAAGGGCAAATGGATAAAGTCTTTATAGGACACAAAATGATTTTGTTCAGACAGAAGAGAGTAATGTTTAAATCATGCCCTATGCAAATATGGAGTTTCTTCTGTGTCAGTTTGTTCAAGTTGATACCACTATGTAATAGAGACTCCAGTTTTCAGGTATTAGATACAGTTGTGAGCCCTGGAAATTCTTATATTAAAGAAAACAAATTATGCTTAGTGGGTATCAGTGTTGAGAATCTATAGAGGAGTTTTTAAACATTTATAAACCAAGTGCTTAGTTCTAGAGCATGTTTCTTAGAAAAGGTGCCACAGTATACAAGGACTGAGGTGAGACAGATCAGCCCTTTTCTCTACTGACAGGTGTGTGTAGAGGTCAAGTTCTTATGGGCGAGACCCTAAAAAGCCAGTCTGTTGAGCCCTTGCTCCCTGTTCTCTGGCCTTCCCTCGCCTCTAGTGGGCTTGGCTATTGCTGTCAGCTATTCCCCTATCCTCTCCACAGGTGCACAGCACTCACTGGGGATATGGACCCAGCCATTAGTGTTCCTTGAATGTCCTTTCCTGCTGTCTTTTGTGTCTTGCTTTTCACTCTCCCCTGTGCATTTCCCGTGAAAGCCCTTCAACTCCAGTCCCCTCCCTGTATTCGCTACAGGGGACCTCATCTTTTCTGTTTCCTGAGAAGTCATGTATTACAGGCTCCTTACCCTTATTCCTTATCACCTTGAAAACTCTCCATGTCTTCAACTATCTTAGTCTGTTCAGACTGCAATAACAAATGACCATGACCTGGATAATTTTAAACAACAGGAATTTATTTTTCTTGATGGAGAAGTTCAAGATTAAAGTGCCCGAGATCTGATGTCTGGTGAGGGCCTATTAGTATCCTTCATGCCAGAAGGGGCTGGCCAGCTCCCTAGGGCTTGTTGTTAGGGCACTAATCACTTTAGGAGGGATCCATCCTCGTGGCCTGATTACTTGTTCAAGCTTCCTCCCCAATACCATTGCAGTGGGGATTTAGGCTTCTACATATGAATTCCAGGGGATGCAAACATGCAGATGATAGCATCATTCAGCATCCATCCTCTTCTTCCTTCCCCTGCCAAGCTAGCACAGCCTTTTCTTCAGGCTGAGAGCAGACGCTCTGTTTGGACTCTCTGTCCCACTGCCTTTTACTTTCTGGGGGATTGTGTTTTGACCATAATCATTTGTCTTTGCTACATAGTTGTCTTCTTCTTGGTATTGGTGTTGGTCCTTTCCTCTTTCTCTGTAAGCATGCTTGTTTTTTTTTTTTTTCCTCTTCAAAGATATTTATTTCTTTGAAAGGCAGAGTTGTACACACACACACACACACACACACACACACACACACATACACAGAAACAGAGAGAGAGAAAGAGAGATCTTCCATCTCCCAGTACACTCCCAAAATGGCCACAGAGGCCCAAGCGATTGGGCCATCTTCCTCTGTTTTCCCAGGTGCATTTGCAGGGAGCTGGATGGGAAGTGGAGCAGCTGGGACTCACTGATGCCCATATGGGATGCCAGTGTCACAGGCAACCACTTAACCTGGTAAGCCACAATGCTGGCCTTACATGCTTGGATTTCTATATCCACATTAATTGATTAAAAATAAAAAAACCTTTGACTTTCTTAGGCTGTTCTAAGCCAGTTCTCTTCCTACATCTCTGAAAGCTCCCAACTTCTCCCCTCTAGCTCCTGCTCCCTAGATCTGAGCATTCTTAAGGTTTGATTCCTTGGCTGCTTCATATCTTCCTCTCCGTCCGTCAGATCCTTTCCTGGGATTTTGGTTGTTGCTGTGGGGTCAGCCCCAAGTCTGACTGATTCTCCATCCTGATCTCTCACTGGCTCTCTAAGCCCACACAGCAGGCTGCTGCAGGGTCTTCGGGACATCCAACCTACTGGAAGTGAAACATTGGTGCCCGCTGCTGGGCTCCCGCTGCCGGGCTCCCGCTACCTCTCACACTCCTGAAAGCCAGCTACTCACCTGATTCCGCGACTATGGGTGACACCCCACTCTCTCAGCCCCTCGGTTATGAACATTGAATCTGTTTTCCTTCCCAAGCAATCTGAGCTGCAGTCAATTTGCATAACCCTTTGCATTGTGATTGGAAATGAACCTTGACACTGTCTATACTTCCCATGTGGGCAACTGATGTCTTAGTTCCCACCCTTCAAACCTGCAGCTGGGCTCTTTGGAGTAACTTCTCCACTTTCTCTCCCACACTTCACCACCCATAGCCTAACTTCTCTGAATAGCCAACTTCCACCTGTCTTGTAAGACCCAGTTCAGATGCCACTGTCTCCATGAAACCTTCCTTGGTTTCGCTCCTCCCCTTCCCAGTGAGAAACAGTCTTTGCCACCTCTGAAATCCTGGTTGTTTCATGAACATTTAGCTCATTCTAGTGTGTTTATAACGCAGTCTGTACATTTACTTCTTTGTTAACCATGTTGCAAGCTGTTTGGGGACAGTGGCCACATCTGGCTTCATCTTCGTCTATCTTGTGGCACACAGCGCAGTTTATTTAATGAACTTTGTTGAGTGAGTCCTTTTTTTTTCATGCAGACTGAGCTACACACAGTGCTCGTCCTCCAGGAGATCACAGACTGCTGGGGAAAACAGACAAAGACGGAAATAATTACCACACAGCCCAGCAGTCTGTCCCCAAGTGTCAGCTGAATGTCTGCAGCGTGCCAAGTGCCCTTCGAGATGCCAGGGAGACCAGGTTGAACAAAATGAGCCAGTTCTTTGTTTTCTTGGAACTTAAAGTACAGTGTTGAGAGAGACCTAATCAACACAGTGACTTGTGGTTTTGATGTCTGGTTGCACATTAGAAATCACTCGGGGTGCTTTGAAAAAACATTAGCGTCCTGGCCTGGTCCCAGACTAATTAGATCAGATTCCATCAAGATTGATTGACAGAGACAAATTATAGCAAAAATATATATATATATTGGGTAACAATGAGTAGTGTGATGGATTAAAGTAGAAACGAGTTGAATGGTAGAGATGGTGTGGATGGCGGTGCTGGTCATCCCTGACGGCCTCTCTGAGGAGGTGACTCCTGAGTTTAGGAGGAGTCAACCTTGTGAGGGTCTAGGAGAAGGTGTGCAGGGGTCCAGGAAGCACACAGATAAGTGTGTCTGGAGCTGGAATGAGGTGTGATTCCAGAGGAGGTACGGCCTTCCTCCATACAGATACAGTACTCTAACTCTCTCCTCTGCAGCTAACGAGGCACACTTCAGATGCAGGATGCTTGGCCACTCTCTTGAGTCCTTGATCTGCATTAGATTTCTCTTAGAGCAAATAAATTTACCCAGCCAGAAAGATCTGTTTAACTTGCACTGCAATCACAGCAACAGGGCTTGTCTGAATTGAACACCACCTTCATTGTTCAGACTCACCTTAGTCCCCGGCGTTTCTTTAACGAATAAGGCAGAGAAACCCAGGATTTTGGTCCATCGTTCTGTGTTGGGGGAGCAGGGGAGACCCCACAGAGGAGCCATTCCAAGCACACAGAGTAAAGCCCTCACTCGTGTTTGAACAGTGAGGATCAACCCAAGAGGCAACCTGAGAACTAGCATTTGTTGAGCGTTCAGTGTGTGCCGCCTGCTGTCTACACATCACTGTTTTCAGCTGGTTTTTAGAAAACCTCTTTTGAGATGAGGATAGTATTTTTCTATCAGGATCCTTTGGTTACTGGTTAGAGAATGCTCACAGCCAGGTGGTTTGAACTATAGGACGTTCCTCCCGGAGGTGAGGGGAGTTGCGGAGTTGACTGTTCAGTGGCTGGACATCGGCCTGAGCAGCTCACACACTTCCCTCCTCCTGAACCCAGTGTCCACAGCAGGCTGATCCACCCTCCCAGGCCAGCTCCCCTCACTGTGCAGAAACGGCTGTTAAGTTTCAGAATTAAGGGCAGGTTTCGGTATGGAGGAGCCCCTCGGCCTCTCTGAGCCACACCCTGGAAAAGAAGATCTGGGTCAATTAATCAGAAGGGTGGAGTCAGCGGCTACCGGATACGCAGTCAGTAGAGGCCACCCCTATTACTATTCCTGTTTCACAGTGCAGGAACCAGGACTCAGAAAGGCTCACTTAGGAAGACCACACCACCTCGAACTGCACAGGGTTGGAACATGGGCTTCCCACTGAGAAAAACAAATGCACACACAAACAAGAAAATTACTGGTTTTGTGGATGATGAAGTTCTGAGTAGGCTAGAGGAAGTATCCTGGAGGAAAACAGAATATAAAGAATAACCTCATTAGAATATTCTGGAAAGAGTGCATCCGGTCCTTTAAAATAATAAGAATGGCATTTAATTTAGACAACCAGTCCTGCAGTGTGTGTGTGTGTGTGTGTGTGTATATGTATGCAGTTAACTCTTCCTGATTGGTTATTTAAATCAGTTTGATCCAAATAAAATCTAGCCCGGCCCGTAGACAGTGAGGTAGAAGGACGAAGTGTCCTGTGGGAGAGTGTGACTTAAGAAAGCCTGGTTTTCTCCAGAGGTGTGTGTCTGTTGGTGACAGCACCTGTAAGGGAAGCATGACTCGTCCCTGGCCTTTCTGATGACGATCCTTTAGAGGGGAGGCTTCCGCTCGCCAGCGGCCGTGTTGCCTGTGTTTTTCCTTCACGTGTGTACTCCAGGTTCGTACTGCATTTCAGGCTGCACAGGTGAGGCAGCGCCAGTGAAAACGAGAAATTTCAGGGTCTGCACTGCTTGTCTCTGAGGCGTGTTTCTCTGCCTTTTGTCATGCCGGACTGAGCATTAAAGCTAGGAGGACTTTTCTCCGGTAGATGATTGAGTGCCTCCTCCTCTTACATTTGCATTTTTGAGCAGGAAAGTAATTTCTGGGCTTTGCCAACAGAGAGCTGTTTCAGGAGCCTATTTGTCTAATCTGGGCAGAACCGTATAAGACAAATGGCGAAAAACTTAAACAGGAAAAACATCTCACTGTGTTTCTGAGGCTTTTCCTGGAGAACCAACTCTATCCTTTGCCGTTTTTTAAAACCTCGTGAAAGATGGTTATGTTTAGTGTGCACTGCTGTGGATGGGCATTAAGCCATTGTAATAACAGTTTCATTTTTCCCCCCTTTCAGGGGAAAACACTGCTGTTGCACATTTTTAAAACTTTTAAAATAAGAGAAACTTAAGATAAAAATTCCTAGGGAGGAAAGAAAATGGCCCAACTTGTTTTATGTTATAAGCGCTATCTTCTTCCTAAAATACTGCATTGTAGAGAAAGAGTATCCTAAGGCTGAACATATAGGAACACTGTGGTTACAGGATGTTGGTTTGGAGTCAGAGTCGCTGGGCAAGTTGCTTAAACTTTGTATGCCTCAGTTTCTTCATCTATAAAATGGGAACAATAATGATAATATGTACTTCACAAAATTGTCTGGAGAGAATTATTAATGTATACACTAAGTTTATCTAGCATGGTGCCTAAATTATAGTAATGATTCAAGAGACGTAGCTATTATTTGTGTAGTTGTTACACAGATTTGCAGTAGAGTATCTTTTATGCTATCCACAGGATTCTTACTAAATTCTGGCAGAAGGGATTGTTATAATCCACCATGAATCCTAAATGCTTAGAACTTGGAGGAAGGACTCACCTAAGGGAGACTGTTTCCCTGGAAAGTCAGGCTAAGTTGGGTGTTAGTCTCAGGTTTGCCCCTTTGTTCAGGAATCTTTACACTTGGCCGTAAATAGCTCCAGTTTTCCTTCCCAACTCACCACCCACTTTTGTTACCTGCAGTCCTGTGCCTCACCCTGGCAGCTGTGACAGGTGTCTCTCCCAGGAAGAAGCTGTAAAAACCAGGATGTGAGCACATTCCTTGGGCATTTGTAGGGGTGCAGGGACAGCAGTGGTGGCTGCACTCTTGATCCCTGGTCTCAGAATGAGGACGGCACAAAGAAGGGCTCTTGACACCCCTGCAGTGGACGTGGACTGAGAGTGAGAACTGGGCCTTGCTCTGTAACGCCAGGTTAGCTGTTACTACCTACAACCCCGTCTGTACCACCTGACAGTCACTCTGCGCTTCCCACCAATCTCCAGGGAAAAAATCGATGATCTGCAGTGGTGCATACAATGCATGGCTCTTTGGAGATAATTTGTTAAGATTTACTTATGTATTTGAAAGCCAAAGCAGCAAAGAGAGAGGGAGAGACAGAGTTAGACACACACACACACCGAGAGAGAGAGAGAGAGAGAGAGAGAAAGAGAGAATCTTCCATCTTCCATCTTCCATCTTCCATCGCTGGTTCACTGTAACAGCTAGGGCTAGGCCAGGCTGAAGCCAGGAACTCCATCTCGGTCTCTCATGTGTGTGACAGGGACCACGCATTTGGGTCACTGCTGCCTTTCCAGGCACATTAGCAGGAAGCTGAATGGGAAGCAGAGCAGCGGGGACTGGAGCCAGCTCTCTGGTACGGGCTGCTGGGGGTGTAGACAGTAGCCAAGCTCACTGCACCTTAACCTGCTGTGCCACAGCGCCGGTCCCTGCAGATCATCATTCTGAACTTGTGTAACATAGTATGAGTGTGTGTAACATATTATGTGTTCGCCTCAAGGAATTCAAGTTCAATAGAGTTATATAAATAATTTCCATTTATATTTCTTTTAAAATGGCTTATTTCCATTTCACACAGGGGAAATCAACACACCAAAATTATCAGCTTTTTTTTTTTTTTTTTTCCACTAATGTCAGAGTCAGGACTCTGAGTTGCAGGATCATCAAGCAATGCCCTGTCACTGAGCGTCTTCCCTAGTCCGGTGCCTTCTGAAGCCCAAAAGTATTCAGTGAGAAGACAGTGCACCAAGCCATGGCCAGGGCCTTCATTTCCAACAAGATTGGCTTCACCACGCCCTCCCATGATGCTCTACTTAGAAAAACATGGTGCTTAATACACAGAGGGTCTTAAATCATATTTACTGAATAAATGAATAGAAATAGTCCACTGTTCTTCTGAATATCTGTTCTCGTTCATGTTTGCATTTTAAAAATAAGTGTCTATTTTGGACATTGGTTTAAAAGACATCTCCATATTAAGACTTTAGTTATTGCTGTTTGTTTTTTGTAACACTTTACATGTGACCGTATATCCATAGACTTAGGCTGTTTTACTTGATATTTTTCATTACTGATTTGATTTCTCCTGATCATTTCATGTTAGTCTCTAAAACTACATTTTTGAAATACCTTAATTATTTAATGAGGAACAGATTAATTATCTGCAGTGTACCAACTCAAATTAATTTCATTATAAACCTGAGGTTTAAATTGATTAATCCTGGAGTGGTTTTTTTTTTTTTTCCATCCTTAAGGAAAAGGGCATATTTGATGTGATGGATTTCTCTCCATTGAACCAGTTATGGTAATGGGAGCAAGAGATTTGCAAGGAAAATTTGGGTGCATTTTATAAACCAGCCAGAAACCTGTGCGTCTGGGTCTTCTGGGGGAACAATCTGTGAGTCATTTTCAAAAACAAACACACTCATAATCACAGTGCATGTTGTTGCCATGGTGATTAGGCCTGTCGGGTTGGCTTGCTGTGTTGCTGTAGAGGGAAGAGAGGGAGAGAAACTAAGAATTGAGAGCCTTGACTGTCAGCTTTGATTTGCCCACGGTAGGAGAGAGCTTAGGGGGTTCTTGAGAACCAGCTGGCATCGTTATCCTCAGAGACTCTGACATCTAGCCTGTTACTGAGTGTGAGCTAAGACACACTGGTGTTGGGTACTGCCATGCACGGGAGAGAAAAGGCCCCACTGGGGAGACAGAGTTCCTTTATCTGCTAAATAATCACATCTAAGTCTCTTAGGCCAACCTGGTGATGTGTATTGTGTGCCTGTGCACAAGGCCGTAATGATCCACTAAAAGGCCCCAACCGCTGCCGGCATCAGATGACTGCGCCCTTAAATGGTCCTCAGTGTATTTCTCCACCGCACTTAAGGCTGCCTGCAATGGGTCAGTGTTTCAGATCTGATTCATAAGTAGACCAGGTGTCGTCTCATTTATGGACTAGTTGTGGCTCCTTTATCTCACGTCATCATCTTATAATGGAGGACCATGGGTCACCAAGGAGACCAGGGAGGTTATGTGAGCTCTGCTGAGTCTGTCACAAATAAATTAACTCATTCGGGGAAATAATAAAATTAAAGCACATCGTTGGTGGATGGCTAGTCCACAGAGCTCTGGAAGGATCAGTTATGACTGCCTGTGAAGAACGAGCAACATCCTGCAGTTAGGTATGAGTGCCCATACACGATTGCTTTAAAGACTATTTCTAAATTCACTTTAAGAAACTTGGCGATCCCTTGCACAATTATAATTTATTGACGCAAGTTTTGTTTCTTAGCATAAACCTCAAGCAGGTTTTATTTAGAGTTGAAGCAACTTTTTCTTAGTAAAACTGTTTTTCAAAAGGCTTGAATCAGAGGGAGGTGTGATTAAAGACCCTCCTAAACTCAGAGTTTGCGTGTTTGGGGTGTGTGCGCCCTAGAGAAAGAAGCCACAACCACTTTTCAAATGTAGCTGTCTTTTTTTTGTTCTAAGATTTTTTTTTTTTTTGATTTTTTGAAAGGCAATTACAGAAAGGCAGAGGCAGAGAGAGAGAAAGGTCTTCCATCTGCTGGTTCACTCCCCAGATGGCCGCAACAGCTGGACTTGGGCCTATCCAAAGCCAAGAGCCTGGAGCTTCCTCCAGGTCTCCCATGCGGGTGCAGTGGTCCATGCATTTGGGCCATCCTCCCCTGCTTTCCCAGGCCATAGCAGAGCGCTGAATTGGAAGTGGAGCAACCAGGACTTGAACTGGTGCCCATATGGAACTCTGGCACTGCAGACAGCGGCTTTACCCACCACGCCACAGCGTTGGTCCCTCAACTGTAGCGTTCATTTGTGTTCTCCTATGTAGAAAGAGTGTGTATGTTGACAAAACTTTATTCTGTGTTTAATATTCTTAACATTAATTAAAAAAACCCTTAACTTAAATTTTTTCCTGATCATTAAAGTGATTCAATGATTATTGAAAATTTGGAAAATATTAAAAACTGTAAAGAAAAAACTAAGAACGACCCCATTTGTTAAAATTAACTTGTTGGTTGACCTACATGTAATGGAGGCTCATTTAGTGGCTGACAGAAGTGAGAAGTTACCTCTTTACTGTAACGGCCCAGGACTGGGAGGGTTGCTGAGCCCCATGGGAGATCATGTGTTATGCCATCGTCCTTGCATGTTTCTCTTCCTTTTGCATGGACTAGCATGGTTTGCCCTCACGACCATGCTGTAGTTAGCAGGAAAGAAGCTGTAGTATGACCTGGAAGTGAAACATATCACTTCTGCTGCCTTCCTATTGAGTTTTGTTACATGGCTCTGTACCTAGCAGCAAGGGAGGCTGTAGAAAGTAGCCCCTCAGGACATGAACTTGCCTGCCTAAGATTCTATTGAAAGATTAGATGCAGAGAATAGCAGATAATGGGGCATATCTACCAATTTCCCACACTTCTATTATGCTAGGAAACAGAAGTCATATATTTACATTTTATTTTAGTCCAATCTTTCTCTAAAAAATAATCAAAAGGTATTATGCATAGTGTATATTAAAATGTGTGTATAATATACAATATATTGTGTACTATATATAAATGTATTAGTATGCATATGTAACATATATTAGAAAATGTATAGAAAACATGTATTGAAAAATATGTATGGTAGTTTCCCCTTACTCTTTAAAAAAATTTTTTTTAAATTATTTGTAAGGCAGAGTTAGAGTGGGAGAGAGAGATTGTTCATCTTCTGGTTCACTCCCCAAATGGCCATAATGGCCAGGGCTGGGTCAGGTCGAAGGCAGGAGGCAGGAGCTTCATCCCTGTCTCCCATGTGGGTGCAGGGGCCCAGGTACTTGGGCCATCTTTTGCTGCTTTCCCAAGCACATTAGCAGAGAGCTGGATCAGAAGCGGAGCAGCCGGGACTCAAACCAGCACCCATTTGAGATACTGGTGCTGCAGACAGTGGCTTAACCCACTACACCACAGCACCAGCACCCCTTTATTCTTGAAAGATACATTCCAAGACCCCAGTGAATGCCTGAAACCAAGGATAATACTGAACTCTATGTGAATATACACTATGTCTTTTCCTGTGCATCTATACATATGATAAAACTTGATGTATGAAATAAGCACTGTAAGAAATTAATAATAACTAATAATAGAATAGAAAATTATAACAGTGTACTGTCATAGAAGTTAAGTGAATGAGGTCTCTCGCAAAATGTCTTGTTACACTGTACTCGCCCTTCTTGGGAGACAATGCAATGCCTGTGTGCTGAGATGAAGTGAGGTGAGTGTTGCAGACATTGTGCTGCAGTGCTGGGTCACCTGAACACAAGCACTGTGCATCTGATAAATGAGAGTGCTCCCGACTGCCTACCGGGTGGGTAGCATGTACACTTGCAGGGTGGATATGCTGGACAAGGATGACTCACATTCTCGGCAGGACAGAGTGAGAAAGTGTGAGATTTAATCACACTACTCTGAGTGGCATACAAGTTATAACTTATGAAGTGTTTATTTCTGGAACTTTCCACTCAATATTTTTGTACTGTGATTGACCACAAGTAACTGAAACCATGTAAAGTAAAACATTGAAAAAAGGGGAACTACTATATATGTAAATATATGTGTATATATATATATGTGTGTGTGTGTGTGTATATATGTGCATATATATATATATATATATGAAAATGAGTTGTGGGGCTGGCGCTGTGGCACAGCAGGTTGAAGCCCTGGCCTGAAGCACCAGTATCCCATATGGGCACCGGTTCTAGTCCCGGCGGCTCCTCTTCCAATCCAGCTCTCTGCTATGGCCTGGGAAAGCAGGAGAAGATGGCCCAAGTCCTTGAGCTCCTGCACCCATGTGGGAGACCCGGAAGAAGCTCCTGGCTCCTGGCTTCCGATCGGTGCAGCTCCGGCCATTACGGCCGGCCATCTGGGGAGTGAAACATCAGACGGAAGACCTCTCTCTCTCTCTGCCTCTCCTCTCTCTGTGTAACTCTGACTTTCAAATAAATAAATAAATTGTTAAAAAAAAAAAAAAGAAAATGAGTTGAGGTCATACTGTACATAGTAGTTTATATTTATCTCTTTCCACTTAGCATTACATCATGTGCATTTTCCTGATCATTAGGTTTTTTGTGGCCATGATTTATCCTATCATGTGGAATTTCTATTTTACTTAGGAAGTTGTATTAGTAACAGTTTGACTATTTCTAAAACCTTGGTAATAACTCTTTGTCTACATTTTCTTAAAGATTTATTTTATTTATTTGAAAGAGAGTTATACAGAGAGAGAGGTAGAGAGAGAGAGTGAGAGAGGTCTTTCATCCGCTGGTTTACTCCCCAGATGGCCGCAACGGCCAGAGCTGTGCCAATCCAAAGCTAGGAGCTTCTTCCAGGTCTCCCACGTGGGTACAGGGGCCCAAGCACTTGGGCCATCTTCTGTTGCTTTCCCAGGCCATAGCAGAGAGCTGGATCGGAAGAGGAGCAGCCGGGACTAGAACTGGCGCCCATATGGGATGCTGGTGCTTCAGGCCAGGATTTTAACCTGCTGTGCCACAGCGCCAGCCCCTGTCTACATTTTTAAAATTATTTGTTGTTGTTAAGCTCAAGGAGTGGCATCATTAAAACAACGATTGGAAACATATTTGGGTCTCTCAGTGAACAGTGCCAATCTGTCTTCCAGAGAGGCTCGGCCATTACACACGGTCAGCAACAATTCAGGGGAACGCCGGACTCCTTGCACCTTTGAACAGGCTTCTTTTGCAAGCCCCACTTAGTCATTGTTATCCCTAGGGTTCATTCTCTGAAAATAGGTTGTTTTTTTTTTGCCCTTGGCTTTTTTCCCCCTTTTCTGTCACTAATCATGAGATAATGGTTTTTTAATAACTACAGCTCATTTTAAAGCATGACCCTTGATAGTAGTCTGGGAACGGAACTGGTTGGGTTGGCGTTGCAGCATCCATGAGTCTGAAGCACTGTGGGATCTCCAGAGATGCTGATGTTCATTTGGTCCTAGGGCCCCTTGTGAACTTGGTTTCCACCCCCACTGTACAACACTCTAGATGTGAGATACCCCTTTGTCCAGAGACAGAACAAAACAGGAATGGAAAGCGCTCCCTGAGGCCTGTGCAAATCCCTTGGAGCTGGATGTGCTACGGTTTTGCAGGAGTAAAGAAGCTCCTCCACGTAGCAACTCGCTCAGCTGTGAACCACTGTAGGCCCCAGGCAGAATCAGGCCAACGCCACTCAGTGTTCATGAAGGCCGTTGGTGGCTAGGGTATGGATGCCTTTCAGCTTACAAGCAGCCTGTAGGAGCTTTGGGTGCTAAAGACACTTTAATAACCTCTGGCCTCTTCCGTTCTACCCTTTTAAAAGGCCAGATGTGCACAAATTGCATGTTCACCAACTGTGTTCCTGTCACTTGCACAAGAGTGTTCTCTCCCTCTGCTTCGTCCCTGCTAGAAACAAGTCAAGTTAGGTCAGGAGGAAGGCTTGCACTTTATTCAGCTGCCAGGCCGCACAGACTCTGTCCTGGAACTCCTGAGTAGTCTGCATGTTTTCATGCTTTCTTGTGGGCTAGCAAATCTCATAAAGGAAGGTACCCCTGCAGCATCTGCTTCTTAAAAGGACTTAGCAAAATGTCCGTGTCCAATCTCCAAAATGTAAACCTGCCCTTACCACCAGCCTTTGTTCAGAAACATTCGTTTGCTCTTTCTAGCTGTTTGGTGTCACCTTATGTCTCCTTTGCTTTTTAAAAAAGACATTTTCCTCTCTGTTTTCTCAACAGCGAAAGCTGCCAGTGAAGCCTCAGGCTTTGGGACCTGAAGAGGTAAGAATTCTGAAATATTTTTCTTCTAGGATATCTGTGAATCTAACCAAAATGTCAGGAGGAGGGGGCGGAAGTCCTGAGTGGTTCTGTCGATGAAAGCAATGAAGCTTGTGATATTTTGTGGGAAAGAAACATTCACAATCTATCAGTATGAGGGTACTTTTCAAAAACTTCATGGAACTGGAGTTAAATCTTCATTTTGGTGCAGAAATTTTTGAAATCTATGCATAGCTTTTCGTAATACCCATATTCCACAAACTTTCCCAAGGCCCCTTATATGTGTGATTAATTGTATTTTCCATAGTGATCAGTTTCAGTTCATAATTGATCATAACGATAGTATTAATAGTCAAAGGGATCACATAAACAAGACTAGTGTCTGCTAATACTAACTGATAGAATTAAAAGGAGAGAACAATCCAATATGAGAAGTGGGATACACAGCAGACTCATAGAATGGTAGATGTCCTAAACAGCGCTCTGGCCTCAGAAGCAGCCCTTAAGGCATTCAGATCTGGCTAAACAGCCCATGAAAGTATTTCAGGCATGGAAAGCCAAGACACTGTGGCAAAAAAAAAAAACAACAACAACAACAACAACAAAAAAAAACAAACAACAACCTAAATGAAAGATCTCTGTGAGTGAGATCCCAGCAGAAAGAACAGGCCATCAAAGAAGGAGGTACCATTCTCTGAAGGGAGGAGAGAACTTCCACTTTGACTATGATCTTGTCTAAATAAGATAGGAGTTGGCGAACTCAAGAGGCTTCCATAGCCTTGGCTGCTCATGACAAGAGCCTCGGGTGATTACTGACATCATAAATAAGAGTGTCAATTGTTCAATCAACAACAGGAGTCACTGTGCACTTACTCCCCATTTAGGATCTCTGTTCTTAATGTGTTGACTTTGTGAATTAATGTATAACTAGTACTGAAACAGTACTTTATACTTTGTGTTTCTGTGTGGGTGCAAACTGTTGAAATCTTTATTTAGTATATACTAAGTTGATCTTCTGTATATAAAGATAATTGAAAATGAATCTTGATGTGAATAGGATGGGAGAGGGACTGGGAGATGGGATGGTTGTGGGTGGGATGGAAGTTATGGGGGGAAAAAGCTGCTATAATCCAAAAGTTATACTTTGGAAATTTATATTTATTAAATAAAAGTTAAAAGAAAATTGTATTTTCCATAAACTTTATGAAGTTCACTACTATAGATATAGCTTTAAGAGTTAAAAGATTTTAAAAAGAGCAGGAGTGGTTCTCTTTAATGACAGGTAAGATCAGATTTTTACTCAGATTTTCTCGTTTCTTTTTAAAACCTGATTTGAGAGCTTCTGAGGTCACTGCCTTAACAAAAACATATTCCTTATGGCACCAGACAAGATGAACTGGTTGTAGATATTGAGGTATCCCCCCTGCTCCACGAGAGGACAGAGCCTCCGACTAGATCAGGCCAGGGAAGGATAAACTCTGTTCCCAACAGATTAGTTAATGAGGACTTTGCTTCAACAGTAACAACAAAAGGTCAGTCCAGTGCTACCCGCGTTTCTTCTTGGAGAACCTTCCTCAGTGTTTGGAAGCAGCTGAGCCATGTAAATACTGATGGTGACTTGGAAGGCTGCCATAATCCTAAAGGAGGTGATGACGTGTTCGTTCACCCCAACCAAGACCCATAGCTTCCTCTCGTCAGTACTTGGATTCCCCCTTCCCCAAACCCCAATTTAAAATGTCATTTCATCGTGAAAATTTTCACGCACACAAGAAAGTGGAGAGAGTAACTAATGAATTCCATGTCCTCAAAATCCAGTTTCGATAAACTGCTGGCCTGGATTGTTGGTGTTACACCCTGCAAGCTCCTTTCCTTCCACCACTGGTTTATACGACAGCTTGAATTTAATTGTGGGTTGCTGATTGTTTATGGACGTAGCCGTTTAGTGTATACAGCCAAATGCTAATAACAAGTACAGCCTACTCATCACCTGACCTCGTTGGTTTACTGAAAGTAGTCATTTGTACGTTTAATCATTCAGCAAATATTTATGTATAACATTTACCAGGCATCAGGCCTCCCTTAGGAGAGGCAGGTCGATTTTCTTTGACCCAGATTTATGAGGTCCTCAAATGTGGACTTTTGAATCCTGTTTCAGAGCTTTCTTTACTGTCTAACATACTGGGAGTATAAAACAAAAAACAAAGCTTGCAACCTCGGGTGTACCTTCCTGTTGTAACATCAACGCCCACCCTGATCTGAAGGGACTTCAGGAGATTCATGGGAATTTGAATTAAATTATAAAAAAATTAAAATCCATCTGTGCTAGTGGATTTCATAAATGTCCACAGAAAATGAGGGTTACAAAAACTGTGCATGAATTTCAGTGTGTGTTTGCACCAAAATGGACTTCTTTTTTAATTCCCCTTTTCTGTGAACTTTTTGAAGCACCCTTTTATAAGCTCCGAGACAGCAGGAATAGGGTCCAACTTGTTTACTATTTGCCTCTAGTACGTAGCCAGCATGTCTGGCACTTGTTATCTATTTAATAAGATTATTGAATGCATGAAGAAAAGAATGAATACCAGATGTGGGGAATGTGAGGATGAGAAGCACACAGGCTTTGCCCGGAGCTGCTCCGTCCCATGGAGAGAAAGCTTGGGAAGGAGGAGGTAGCCGTGGCGAGTGTCGGATGAGGTATGAGCAGAGCGTCACAGGTGCTGAGAGGAGGACCAGCTTAGCTTGGTGGGGAGCTGGGCGAGAAGCTGGATGGGCAAAAAAGCATCTAAGCCGTGACATACGGCATCATCCATCAGAGAAGGAGGGGGTGGCATTCCAGGAATAAAGAGTCACCTATGAAAGTCCGTGGAGGGCCCCAAAGGACATGGTGTCTTCCAGTAACCTACAGGAATTCAGGGTGGACAGGGGATGGCCAGAGCGTGGCAGACTGAAGAAACAGGACTTACCAAGCCAGCCAAGGAAGCTTGGGAGCGACCCTTCATGCTGCGCTCAAGGGTTTGGGTCTAGTCTCTGAGTGGGGAATGCAGACGACGGCACATAGTCAGAATGTATTTTTTTTTTTGGAAAGAGTAGTTCTCAGGCAGCAGAGTGAAGGAGGAAGAAGTAGAGAGAGACTGAGGGAAGAGAGAGAGACCAGTGGAGATGTTAGGACTAGAAATGATGGGCTGGGTTCAGAACTGATGGAATTGCTGGGTAAAGGTACAAGGGAAAGGGAAGGAGGACATCTAGAATAATTCCTAGATTTTCATTCGAGGAGATAAAACAGGTGGTGGCAACTGGGCTACTAAAGTAGGAGAAGGAGAACTGATCCGAGTCTGTGGCGTAGCCACTTCCACATGGGCACGAACAGTGAGCTGCTCCCTTCTGAAAAGAGCAATAATTCGCAGCTCTGGTTGCACAGTAGGCTCTCCCAGGAAGTCGGAAAACTCTGAGGTGCAGACCCCACCCAGACCTGCTGAATCCAAATTGCAGGGGAGCGCCCTGAACTGCTATAGCTCCTTAGTGCTCCCCAAGTGGTCTTAGCGGGCAGCCAGGGTTGGGAATCTCTGGTCCAGAGCTGATTAGAAGAAAGTGCTTTTTGTGCTGCGTGTCTTTGACACCTTGCATAGCTTTTGCGGCCCTGTAATCAGATTCCTTGGGATTAAAGTTCCTACTAGCTTCCGTGTGGGGCAGAGGCAGTCCTGCACTCTATCCGGCATTACTACTAATGAAGACTGTTTTATAAGTATCTGCTGTTCTTTGTCTAATGTTTGTGTTGATTTCCTTCATGCTAATAAATATGAGGATACTTTAGAAAGTTCAACTGTGTTTTAAGAAAACTGTGCATGGATTAAAATTTGTTTGCACCAAAATCAACTTATCTTTTAATTCCATTTTCCATGAACTTCTTGAAGTGCTCTTGTATACTTAAATTTTCCAAGTCATTTCAAGCAGATTTCTTCACGGAGATTGTTGGCACATTGAATGGCATAGTTTCTACTTGTGCTTTTTTGGTATCCTGCCCGTGGCTCACAAAGGCCAGTCATTGTGACATCCAGAGGACTCTAGGGAGACAGTGAGAACTACTGTGTGTTAGCATACAACTTTAAAGCTGATATATGGCATTTTCCACTCTCACCGAAAAACATTTTTCCATTATTCAGAATTACTGGTTTTGGTTATGTTCAGCAATTTTGGTGTCAATAGTCTCTGTGCTAACAAACTAGAGAAAGAAACTAAACAAAGTAGACAAATACAAGGAAGCATTGTTTTGTGTTGTCAGAGGGGTTTCGGGTTTATTTGGTCTTGTACTCCATCTGTGTTTTTAAGTCTGTACAGAGAAGCAAATTGAACACTAGGTAAGACATGGTCAAAGATTGAGGTTTGAAGCAAAATACTGAGGTTTGAAGGTGGCATGCAAATCGAACAGCAATTGTGAAAGATGTATTAGCCTTCAATTGCTTCTGTAACAAATTATTACACGCTTAGTGGCTTAATGCAGGTACGTTACCTCACAGCTGGGTGCACGAGGTTGGATCAGGGGGCCGCATTCCTTTGTGGAGACGCCAGGGGAGACTCCATTGCCTTGCCCTTTACAGCTTCTCAAGGCTTCCTCCTGCATCTTCAAAGCCAGTGACTTGGCAGCTCTGCCTCTCTCTCTGCTGGAGCCCACACTCAGGAAGCAAATTCTTGTCTTGACTTTGCAGTCCCTATTCTGGAGCTCCAGGTCCTAAAGGTGTTGGTTTTCTTGGAGTATCTGGCACTGGATCAGATTAACAGGTTGAAGTCCAACAGCCCCTTTCCTGGACAGACATTTTGGTATTACAGGTGTGGCCTCTGGAGAGGGTGCTGTTTTTGGCATCTTTCCAACTCAAAAGAGTTTGCCTTCAGTGCACACGTGCCAAAATCTTTGAATAGAACCAAAGAAATGTGAGATTTCTTATTTTATGCTGTTATGTCTACCTGTCATATAATATGTTATTTATTAGGCTCTAAACTGTTGAAATTGCGGGGAATAATAACATACTATTTCAGAACCTCACTGTGGTGGTATTTGTTGCAGCCAGTTTCTAGGATGGCATAATTTCCTCCCAACACTAGGTAGGTCATCCCCACCAAGTAGGAAACTCTCTTGCCTGGTGAATGAAATGGATCACTGGGCTAGTTTTGGAAAACTATCTTTGCCCTGGAATATGACTGGAAATTTTTTGGTGGAGAACTAAACATTTTCAGCTGTTTTTGTAGTGAGTCCCTCTTCTGTCTACTCTTAGTCACTCCAGCAGTGCAGATATGAAGTCCAATCCCAGGTCTAGCCATGGGGCAAAAGCTGTCCCAAGATCGAAGGGTCTCCAGGGACATAGGACTTTCAGTACTAAAACTGGAAGAACCCAAATCAAATCCGGATAGTTGGTCATCCAGATGTCTAATGAAATGTCTCTGATGAAGAGCAGCTGTCATGTTGTTGAGTTGTTGAAACCTAAGTTTTGGCTGAACAAAGTAATAAAAATGACTTCCCTTTAGGTTGAAAATGGTAGTCAATCCAATTCTTTGGGAAAATCTATACCCAGATATACAGCTGTCCCTCCATATTCATGGGTTCTGTATCCGTGAATACAACAAAAATATATGTATTTTTAAATTGCATCTGTACTGAAGAGGTAACTATTTTTTTCTTGTCATTATTCCCTAAACAATACAGTAAAACAACTGTTGACATAGCATTTACATTGTATTAGGTATTGTTAGTTATCTAGAGGTGATGTAAAGTATGAGAGATGAAGCCTGTGCTGTAGGCTAATCCTCTACCTGTGGTGCCCGCATCCCTTATGGGCACCAGTTTGTGTCTTGGCTGTTCCTCTTCCAATCCAGCTTGCTGCTTATGGCCTGGGAAAACAGTGGGAGATGGCCCAAGTGCTTGGGTCCCTGCACCTGCATGGGAGACCTGGAAGAAGCTCCTGTCTTCGGATTGGCACAGCTTTGGCTGTTGCAGCCATCTGGGGAGTGAACCAGCAGATGGAAGACCTCTCCCTTTCTACCTCTCTCAAATAAAGAAATAAAAATCTTTTTTTAAAAAAAAAAAAGTATGACAGTATGTGCCTAAGTTAGACACACATAGAAGTTACATGCAAATACTACACCACTTTATAGAAGGACTTTGAGCACCTGCAGATTTTGTTACCCAGACTGCACATGCTTGTCTGCCCCAACTTAAAGAGATAAGAAAACCCTGAGATTGAAAACTAAGAACCAGCGACGTTTACAAAATCACGAGATGCGGCCTGCCCTTTCAGTTCTCCAGCATTGCAAACACGTTCTCACCCCTGAGGACGGAAGCCATAATGACTTTGTCACCCAGGGGACCACAAGACTTCCCTAAATCTTTTCTATCATGTTAGCAAAGAGGGAAGTTAAAAGCACCCAAGTCTGCCAACGCAGCACGGAGCTCTCTGACTTGTAATCCTCCATTTTGGAAGACAAGATCGCCTTTGCCCTGCTGAGAGAGGGCGTGGACTGTTGAGGAGGGGCTGAGAGTTAGGAGAACTGTGTTGTATGCTTGAGGGGTGGGGGGATTGGGGAGGAGAAAGTCTTGGAGCCCTGTCTGGCATCAAGAGCTTGGTGCTTCCTGACCTTTCAGCGAGAGCATGAGCAGGAATACTCACTCTGCCATAAAACTGCTGCATCTGGGCAGAGACCCTCGGCCGGCCTTCCCCCGGGCTTCCACAGTAAGGAGTAAAGGATCCTGGGAGTCCCCAGGCTTCATCCCTTACATGTCTGCAGCTGTCATTTGGAGATTTTTCTTGTCTATCAGGGTGGGAATTGTTCAGCCCACGGGAAACTTTTGGTCTGGCTTTGACAAAGCAACTGCAGGCAGGGAGGCTACAGCAGGCTCATTTTTAAATCGATCATTTTGTATGGTCCGTGAATGATGTTATAAACATCCAAATGGCCCTTGGCAGAAAAAAAAAAGGTTCCCCATCCCTGCAACCACTGGGGCTAAGCAGAGAGAACCATAATTGTGCAAGGTTCTTCAAAAAGTTTGTGGGAAATGGAACTAAAAGAGAAGTTTATTTTGGTGCAAAAAAAGTTGAAACCCATAATCATTTTTTCATAATACGATACTCCATTAAATATCTGAAGATCTCTGACATATATGAATTTCGAAATAAACTTGTCTTTTAATCCCATTTCCCATGAACTTTTTGAAGTCCTCTCTATCTGTAATAGCAATACATTAACTTTTCCAGAATAGACATTTGACATTTTAGGAGTTAGCAGGCTTTCACTTGGCTTTGCTTCGCTTTTCTCTTTCCTTTTCTCTCTCTTTTTAAAATATATGTCAATGTTTCTAATCTTCCAAAATGTCCTTGTTATAGGTCCAAAGAATGTTTTTTTTTCTTTTTTTAAGGGGTTATTTATCTATTTGAAAGTTAGAGTTACACAGAAAGAGGGAGAGACAGAGATTTTCCATCTGCTGGTTCACCACCCAGATGGCCACAACAGTCAAGTTTAGGCCAGGCTGAAGCCAAGACCCAGGAGCTCCCTCTGGGTCTTCCACATGGGCGGCAGGAGCCCAGATACTTGGGCCACTCTCAGCTGCCTTTCCCAGGCCATTAGCAGGGAGCTGGATTGGAAGTGGAGCAGCCAGGATGGGAACCGGTGCACTTTTGGGATGCTGGCATTGCAGGCAGCAGCTTTACCCACTATGCCTCAATGCCAGCCCCAGAATTTAAATTATTCTTATCATCCTTATTTTTAAAGAAGATTTAGTACTATTAACCATTGAGGTAGGATCTGAGTTTCTCACAAGGATGTGTCATGGACAGAATTGTGAATTATTTGTATTTTTCTTCTGTCGTTTTGGGTTCCTTCCTTCTAGAACTTCTTGTTCTGATTTCATTTTACTAAGACTAGCCTCCTTTCAGCTTTGAATCTCTACTGTTTTTTGTTATTGTTGTTCTTAAAGATTTATTTGTTTATTTGAAAGGCAGATACAGGGAGGCAGAGGCAAAGAGAGAGAGAGAGGTCTTCCATCTGCTGGTTCACTCCCCAATTGGCTGCAATGTCTGGAGCTGTGCCAATCCAAAGCCAGAAGCCAGAGCTTTTTCCGGGTCTCCCATGGTGGGGTGCAGGGGCCCAACAACTTGGGCCATCTTCTACTGCTTTCCCAGGCCATAGCAGAGAGCAAGAGTGGAAGAGGAGCAGCCAGGTCTCAAACTGGTGTCCATTTGGAGTCTGGCACTGTAGGCAGTGGCTTTACCCACTATGCCACAGTGCCAGCCCCATCTACTGGTTTTTATGAATCAACAAATTCTAGAAGAAATGAATATGGATAAAATCTTTATGCTGTAATGTAAACCCAGATTCTTTTATTGTTTTCAAAGATGAATTAGAGATTCAATGTGCAAAAGCAATCAAAAGGACTGTTTCCTTTTGTGATAATGGAAGAGTCTTGTAATAGAGGTAACAGTTGGACAACATTATAAACTCACTAAATGCCATTGAATTATTTACTTTAAAATAGTTACTGATTAATTTTGCTGTGTGACTTGTACCACACTAAAACCAACCAAATGTTGATTTAGCTTGAAGAAGAAAAACAAGACCATTCTTACCTTCTAATTCTGGAAGAAGTTTGTATCCATTTCAACTTACCATGTTCAATTCTAGTCTGACATTGTTATTCTCTGTGCCATTATTAAGGAAGATATTTGGATTTATTAAGGGAGTGTCTGCAAGGCAGAACTAACGGGGATACTTACAAAGGGTTGAAGGAGAAACATCTAAGACACCAGCTGATTATTTTTAAATTGCCGAGTTTTTGTTACTAGATGATAGAATAGTCTCTAGTTTGCAAAGGTGATCACAGTAAAAAATTGTTTAAAAATACTGAGCTTCCTCCCACCTATTATGGGATAGATTGTATAGGACTAGATTGGATAGTTCTTTTTGATAGACTGCAGTTGGAAATGATCCCATGGAAGGAGTCTAGAAGTGGTCCCTTGAATGAATTGGGAGTTAGCCCATTTCATTCACAGAAATGTCTTTAATTAAAATCTCTCATTAGACACACCCAAGGGTCACCACCTAATGAGGGCTTGTTTTAAGGGGTGACGGCATAGAGGTTTGCAGGCAATCCTTGGTTTAATTAGAAATTGTAGGGCTTCAAATTTCTTCTGGATTTAGAGACAACCATCTTAACCTTTCTACAGAGATGTAACTAGGCAACCAGTATAGCACTTAGCCAGTGCATAGCATCCAAACTTCACAGCTATTGCATCATTTAAAGAAATACTCTTTAAATCTCTCTTTTAGCTTTGACATCTGCTGCCATGTAACCTTTAATTTTTTAGGAAATATCGTGCAAACCCACAGCTATAAAATGTTATGGTTCCTAGAATCTCACCATCCTCTGCTGTTAATAAGGAAATGCGCTTACAAAGAGAGCAGTAATAAAGTTGAAAGCAAGCCACATGTACTGTACTTTATGATTTATGCATTTAAAAGGTAGCTCTCATCTTTGATGTGTAGATGAATAAGAGTAAAACCGTATTCTCAGCAGGCGGTGAGGAGCCTTCTTCACAAAATGGTTCATGGAAAAATAGACATTGACAGAGATGAAAATTGGGTTTTATTCTAATGAAGTTGAGTTTACTTTGCTGGATAGGTGGTAACTAGAAATATTTAGTGTGACCAATAAGCAAGAATTTATTGAGAGCTTACTACGCACAAGGTGTGTACAACATTCCTTTCCTGTGATAACCTTGCTTGAAACTTTAGAATTTTATTATAATTAACATTTTGGTGAAAAAAAATTAATAACTCATTTTAATTATCAAATTAAAGATTTTTTAAAATTCAAGCAGTAGAGAGAGGCTTAAGTGAAAACGAAAAGCTTTTCCCCCACCAACTTCTGGCCTTACTCCCTGGAGGGAACCACTGCTAGGTTTCTCTTAAGTCTTCCAGAAATTTCCCACCTCCTGCTCCGTCTGTGTTGAAAAGGTGTGATGAGTGCCATGGAACCATCTGTTGCCACGGCTCTCCTAAGAGCTAAGTCTTGTCATCTTGAGACATTATTTGATGCTTCTTTTTGAAGTATGCCTTTTAAAACTGAAAGAGCGAAAATATCAGAGCCAGAGTGGTGCTGCTTGGTGGGGTTGCGGGGGCCGGGAATCGCCAGCGCAGCTAGCCCGCCGCCTGAGCCCACAGCGCTGACCTGCACAGCTGAAGGAGCAAACCTTCGTGATCGCCGTCTGTGCTTTGCAAGGGCATCTGGCGCACGTTGTGTCTCTCTAGCCACTTGGTGACCCTCTGTTGTCGGAGTTGTTTCTTTTGCAGAGGAGGAAGTTGCGGTTTCTGGAGGTTAAGTAATTGCCCAGGTCACACAGCTGACCCGTGGCAGGGTCAGGCCCAGAGCCCAAGTCTTTTCTAAGTTGTAGTCTGGAAGCAGAGCACGCCGGTCCCTGTGCGGGCGAGATGCCGGATGATTCCCGTGCGGCTCCGGCGCTGTGGTGCAGACTGGAGGGTCCCCTGGCCACCTGTTCCGGATCGGCCCCCCAGGCAAGTTCCTTAAGGCACTGTACAACCCAGGGTGGCTGGCTCTTCCCAACGCCCACCCGCAGTAGCTCTTCTCGTCGCCTTTTGTTTGTTTGTTCAATGCTGGCCACAGGGATGGAGACTTGACCCAAGCTGAGGACAGGCGCCCCAGGACTTCAGCCCAGACCACAGGGCTTTGGTTCCAAGGCTGAGAGTGGGGCCAACAGGGGGTCAGGAAGGTCTTCTGGGGTTGGCCAACCCTGACTCAAGTTGATGGAGGAGCGATCCCATCCTTTCTGGTCTCACGGCTGTACAAAGCATGTTAGGCTGTGTTGTAGTCTGCCTCATAGGGTGGCGTGTGGGGGGTGATTGGTCGGGAAGTAAGGAAGAGAGAAGGGGGAGGATAGACAGGGGAGAGAGAGGAGGGAAGCAAAAAATAGAGATGGAGAGAAGACACACACACACACACACACACACACACACAGTTGGAGTTCACAAATCCATCAGTGTGAGCCAATGCGTTTCCTTTTTTAGCCTAAGCTAATTCAAGTTGCTACTGAGTCCTGTCCAATGTCTCCAACACTGGTTTCCTCATCTGGAAAAATGAGGATTGTAACATTTGCCCTGACTAGTTCTGTGCTACTGTTTAAGCATCACTTGAGAGGATGAGTACACAAGAGCTTTGTAAGTTGTAAAATGTGACACAGATGTAAGATGGTATTATTCATTGATAAGCTACTTTGAGTTAGGAAAAGTTACACGAATGAAATCACCACTCATTTGGAAAACAAAAAGTGAGAACCATCTGGCCTTATGCAGAATCCGATGGAAGCTGCCAGAGCTCTGAGATTCTCTTTTGAAGTTTCCTTCCAAATCCTTTTAAGTCATACTAGATTCTTGGAAGGAACACAAAGATAGGTCTTACCTGGATGGCTCAGGTTCATTCAGTGGATTTCTGGTATATATCTTCTGCCATATTCTGTAACACATACCTAATAACATAAACCGAATGAAGAATTAAGTCTCATGTAGGTAGTTTGACATTTTATTTTTTTCACTTAAAACAGCTTTAAAGAATTTTGTTAAATAATATTTTGGCTTTATCAAAGAGAGATCATTGAAAATGGGAGTAGTGCTTCTGGTTATTCTGCATTTGGGACTGATACAGTGGAGGTGATTCTGGGGGTGGGACTTAGTGCTGGGCTTAGGATCAAGATCCACCTTTTCCTTAAAGGAGTTATATTTTTTATATAAGCTCCAAGTAATAAAAGCCTTTGATACTGCAAGTTGTTTGTGTCACATGAAGAACCACCTCATTTTTATAGCACTTTGCCCTCTGTGTTGATAACCTCTCATTGAGGGGAAGCAGATAGTGCCACTCGGAAATCAGTTTTTATTGTAGCAAACATCTCTCTCTTTATATTTGATCATTAGAACAACAACAACAAACATGACTTAAAGCCTCAATGTAAGTTGAATATCATATGTAAAATGGTTGAAAGCATCATGGAAATATAGTTTATAAGCATGAAGAAACATGATCTAGCAACCCAATAATGTTTTGTGTTTTATGTTTCTTACAAATTTTGTTTTTACTTCAAGGGGCAGTGGGAGGGGAAGAGAGACAAAGACAGAGAGACAGAGACAGAGAGAAATCTGCCATCCACTTCTCTACTCCTCAAATATCTGCAATGGCTGGGGCCGGGTGAGGCCAGATCCAAGAGCTAGAAACTCAGTATAAGGCTCTCGAATGGGTAGCAGGAACCCAACCCAACCCAACCTAACCCAACCCAACCCAACTCATCACCTGCTGCCTTCCAGCGTTCGCAGTAGCAGGAAGCTGGAATCAGGAACCCCAGTCAGGACTTGAACCCAGGCAGTCCCACATGAGATACAAGAATTCCAGCTGATAACTAAACCACTAGGCCAAATGCTCACCTCCATGTCTCGCATTCTGAAGTCTGTAAATGTCTCTACTACCTTCACTGTTCTCGTAAGTCTATGTGAATATGCCATTACCTTCCATGGTCCCCAGTGCCATTGGACCACACCACCCCACGCCTCACCCAGCTATTGTTTGCATTGGTCAAGGCTTCCAGTCAACTCTGTGAATGTCAGGGTTTTCATCTAAGCTGAGGACTTGGAATAAGTTCATGTTCTGAAGCAAACATACTCTTGGACCTCTCAGGAAACATCGCTTGTATTGGAACCAATTGGCATCCTCATCTTGGTTAATTTTCAGAGTGCTTAATAAAGAGGATGTTTACAGGGATATGGGAAGAGTATAGGGAAACCACAGGGAGAGTGTAGTTCCTCAGGGCCCTTTCACCACCCTTGGACCTGAAGGGGTGAGGGCAGTGGGGAAGAAGACCTGCCAAATGGAGCAGTGGCTTCAGGAACAGAGTGTAGCTAGACTGTGCTGACCCTGCATGTAGGGGCCCCCAGAAACAAATTCCTAAGATGACTGTTCTCTCTCCTGGCATCTCTCTCCTTCCCTCTCTCTCTCTCTCTTTCCCTTTCTCTCTCTCCCTCTCTCCCCTCCCTCATTCTTTGCCTGTGATCTCTTGTTCATGCTCCCCATGACCAAACCCAACTGTAAGACAGAGAGCTAGGAAGCATGCTGTTCTCCCAGTTTAGTCTCCTGGGGCACGGAGTCAGGTGGAACAGATGGACAGAGGAGGGCAAGTGGAAGAGACCCAGCAGAGCTGATGTTTATCAGGAAAGTCTTCCTTGAAAGAAAAAGCAGCACTGCCTCCACAAAATCATAGCCGTCTTTCAGAAAAGATTGGTAACCAATGTTCACATTTCCGTTATTTTATTCTAAATCAGGATTATGGCCTGTGTTCAAATGGACACAAATGCGGCGCTCCCTTTGATCAGAGTTCAGTTGTTTGTGTGGTGAGAGATGATTTGCAGGAAGAACACAAAGTAAGAAACCACACTTCTGCTTGTGCTATTCAGGGATGTGCTAGCAGCCCGACTCACAGCTCAAGTTTGCTGCAAACAGTAGCTGGACACCTTACAGCTACTTCTTTAGATAGCTCACGTTCTTGGTCCTCCTGTAGTCAAAGGGGTGACTACCAGTCCAGAAAAGCATAATACCCGGTCATTGGGTTAAGTGGCCCGGTGAGTGGTTGAGACAGACAGAGAGCTCCTATCTGCTGGTTTAGTCCCTGAATACTTGACATAGCAGGACCAAATCCAGGAGCCAAGAACTCGATCCAGGGCTCCATGTGCGTGGCAGGGACCTCTTTACTTCAGCCATTGCTGCTGCTTTCCTGGGTTTGCATTGGAAGGAAGCTGGAATCAGGAGCTGGAGCTGGGGTTCAAACTCAAGTGCTCCAAGGCGGGCTGCAGCCATCTTAACAGCGAGGTGAAACACCTACCTTAAGTGTCCCATTTTTAAAATTTGTCCAGCTTGCTTTTAAAAGCTCAGATGAACTATTTCACTCCTTTGACCCAGGGACCAGGATTGTTTGTCTTGATCTAATCTAGGTTAGCCACTCTGATCCACTGAAAATGAATAAATCAACAGAATTGGGTGAGTCTTTATAATTGGAGAAGTTTTTTGGCTGCATGAAATGATAGTCAGCCTGTTCAAATGGAGAATACAACCTAAAACAAACCTCTTCTGGGAACCAGTGAATGCCCTGGCTCGGGAAATGCTGAAAGAATCAGGTCCTTGAGAGGAACAAGGTAAGGCAGTGTGATGGAGGGGAGACGGCATGGACTTTGGGGTTAAGAATAAGAGCTCTCAGCCTAGTACTCACGGTGACCACCTTGGCAAGTCACTGAACTCTGTCAACCTCAAGTTTCCTTGTGTGTGAAATGAGAATAGTTTGACTTGCTATGAAATTAATGGAAACCACATATGCAAAACTGAGGCAATGTTTTCCATATAGTAGCCATGCAAATACTTCCTTAAGGGTAAATATGCCTTTTAAAAACAGATTTATTGAGGTTTAATTGATATTGGAAAGCTATATTTTTAATGTATATGGTTTGATGAGTTTAAATATACTCACTTAAAATGTCAGCTTTATTGAGGTATAATTGACATACAGAAGATGACACATATGAAAAGTACAGGACTTGGCGAACTCTAACTGCATACACCCATAAAACCATCCCCACAATCATAATGAAAGTGTCCACCAGAACCTTCATGGCCCCTGGGAATCTCTCCCTCCCGTCCCAACATGATTACACTGAGCTGCATCTGTGTTGTATGCGTCAATAGATTGTTCCTTTATCACTGAATATGCTGTTGTGTTGGTATAACACGATATGTTTGAATCCTTACCTGTTAGTAGAATTACTGAATTATGTTCTAATTTCACTTCCCTCTTCTGACATCATTAATAATATAAAAAGTACTTCCAATTGTCTGTTAGCACAGCAGACATGTGTATTAACATCCTCTAGGAGCAGTGCAGTTCACAAAAACCAGGTATAATTGCAGATACAACTGTTACTGTGTTTACTGATCCCTGCTGTAAGTTGTGTTCAGAACAGAAATCTGATTCTTTCTGCTGCCTGAACTTTGTTTTCTTCCTCACCAAAAATAAGCAACCTGAAGGCAACAACCCAAAAGTGCACAACTGATGAATAGATAGACAAAACTGTGGACTGTCCATGTGATGGATTAGTCAGCCATGAAAAGGAATTAAGTATTGACATGTGCTACAACATGGATGAACCCTGAAAATATGCTAAATGAAAACAAACAGGTTTAACAAGCTACATATTCTATGGTTGCATTTACTGAAAAGTCTAGAATAGACAGAACCCTAGAGACAGAAAGTAGGGTTGTGATTTCAGGGGCTGGGGGAAGGAAGGAGGGAGGGAAAAGTGGGGTGTGGCATGGGCATGGGTTTTCTTTCTGGGTGGTGAGAATGTTCTGGAATTGGGTAGTGGAGATGGCTGCATCACTGTGAATATACTCGGAAAAAGCCAACAATATGGTTTTGCAGTATGTCTCAATAAAACAATTATTTTGAAAAAGCAATCTGCATAACTGGCAAAAAAAAAAAGTTCAAGAACAACAGTTAATATAACTTCTCCTTCTTTGTTTGCTAAAAGGAAAGCTTAAAGCTGTTTACTACATTGGCTGTGCTACACCTGAGTTTTCAGGTCTTTAGCACAACGTGCAACTTTCTAGTATCAAGAAGTAAAAAAAAAAGTGACACCTGCAAATAATTTGTGTTTGCAGATGTGAGGTAGCTTGGTGTCCTATTGCTTTGGTTTGTTTGAGATGATCAAGGGCCTGTAGCTACTTTGCCTTTTTTGTCTTTTCCTTTCCTTCTTAAAAATAACAAGCGTTCAGGTTATCTCATCAGCCTTTCCTCTAACCTTACTTAGTTAACTCAATACAGGATATCCTGGCGGTAAAGCATCGTACTAAATCAGGTCGTTTACCTGGCTCCAAACAGTGTAAAGTAACATCCAGCACTGAAAATAAACCTTGGAGAGGAAAAAGGGCCAGGGGATCCAAAGGAGCAGTGATTCCGTCGTGTCCAGCCTGGGGTGCGCAGCTGTGGAGGCCCCAAGCCAGCTCAGGCTTCCTGCCTTTCTGATGCTCCCCCTTCATGGTGCAGCGCCGCCCCCTCGAGAGAGCTTCTAGCAGCTCGGCAGCCACAGGGCAGGACCCACATTGCGGCGTCTGCGGACAGAGCTCCACCACCCGCTCTGCTCATCTCCCAGGGCTGCCTGGATGCTCATGGTTGACAGTTGAGAAAAGATATTTTCCTTACGCCCTTGAATGTTGATGCCATTTAATTTACATATGAAGGTGGATGAAAGCTGTCATTTCATTAACCCTAAAAGTAAAACCAGTGTAACCATTAGGTTGTTTTGTAAAATTTATTTTTTTGAAAGGCAAAGTTACAGAGAGACAGGGGCAGAGGCAGAGGCAGAGGCAGAGAGAAAGTCTTCCATCCACTGGTTCACTCCCTAAATGGCCACAATGGCTGGAGCTGTGCCATTCTAAAGCCAGGAGCCAGGAGCTTCTTCCTGGTCTCCCATGTGAGTACAGGGGCCTGAGTACTTGGGCCATCTTCTGCTTTTGCAGGCCATAGCAGAGAGCTGGATCGGAAGTGGAGCAGCTGGGACTAGAACTGGCGCCCACATGGGATGCTGGCACTGCAGGTGGCAGCTTTACCCGCTATGCTGCAGCGCCAGCCCCACCTTCAGGTTTTTTGCTATAATTTGGCAGCTTAAATGTTCCCAAGGTGACTTAAACTTTTGTGTCCATGTGTGTGCATTTAGATAGGGCTCTCTGTTTATTCTCCAATTTCTGGGACTCTACAGAAAAATGGTGTGAGATAACTGCATTTATGCTGACACTGGGAGGCCCTGGTTCCCAGGGATCTTCCTCTGGGTTTTACTCTAGAAAGGTTGCCCATTTGTTTGTGAGTTAAACATCTACAACACAAAGTACACCTGCAAGATGGGCAAGTGGCTTCTGCAGTGATAGGCTGGACTCTGCAGCACAACTAGACGAAAACATGGCTTCTCTCATTCTTTCACCACCAAAAGGATCCCTGTGTATACCCACGCATGCGTGTACCCACAATACGGAGCAAGGGTAGGACTAAGACAGCCCGCGTGCATTCTCCCTTCCCCGTCTCCCCAGTATCTCCTTCAGAAACTCCCAGTGCCTCTGCATTTCCTAGTCTCCCCCTCTCAGAGAAAGCCACACTCTGGGCTGTTTGTTTATCGGTTCTCTGTTTTCACTTAGACTTCAGAAAGTTCATGCAAAATGAAATTCAAAGGTAAGTTTATTTTGGTGTAAAAAAAAAACTTTGGCATTCACATTTTTTTCCTAATATGCATTGCCCATGGACTTTTCGATGTCCCTTCATATTATTCAGTTTTGCCTGCCTTTGAGCTTTTTTTTTTTCTTTACATTTATTTATTTGAAAAACGGCAACGTGGGGGGGGGGGGAGAAGGAGAGACAGAGAGAGAGAGAGAGATCTTCCATCTGCTAGTTCACTCCCCAAATGACTATAACAGCTGGGACTGGGCCAAGCCAAAACCAGGAGCCTGGAATTCCACCTGGGTCTCCTATGAGGCTAGCAGGGGCCCAAGCACCTGGGCCTTCTTCTGCTGCTTTCCCAGGTGCATCAGCAGGAAACTGGATTGGAAGTGGAGCAGCTGAGACTCAGACTGGCTCTCTGATGTGGGATGCAAGCACTGCAGGCAGTGGCTTAACCTGCTGCACCACAACCCCTGCCTGTGCCTTTCAGCTTTAAAGAAATGAAATTGTGCTTTTTCCATGGCTTGGATTTTTTTACCCAACATTTCGTTTTGAGATTTATCTAGATAGCTGTAGGTCACTGATTTTCATTGCTACCTACTGTTAATTGCTGTATCAATATTGCTCTTTCACTTTGTGAGTCACACCATACTTTATTTATCCATTCTACCTTGTTGGGCATTTAGCTTGCTTTTGCTTTTTGCTCTAATGAGCAGTACAGATCTCCTAGCTCAGATCCAGGAGTTTTTGTAGGAGGTATATGCTTTGGAGTTCATTTGCAAAGACATAGACCACACAAATGTTGAACTTACTAAATGGTAATGACACATTGTGTTGAGGGGCTCACACTAATTTATTCTCTCTCTCTCCCTCCTTTTTTTTTTTTTTTTTTTGACAGGCAGAGTGGATAGTGAGAGAGAGAGACAGAGAGAAAGGTCTTCCTTTTTTGCCGTTGGTTCACCCTCCAATAGCCGCCATGGCTGGCGCCCTGCGGCCGGCGCACTGCGCCGATCCAAAGGCAGGAGCCAGGTGCTTATCCTGGTCTCCCATGGGGTGCAGGGCCCAAGCACCTGGGCCATCCTCCACTGCCTTCCCTGGCCACAGCAGAGAGCTGGCCTGGAAGAGGGACAACCGGGAAAGAATCCGGCGCCCCGACCAGGACTAGAACCCGGTGTGCTGGCGCCACTAGGTGGAGGATTAGCCTATTGAGCCACGGTGCCAGCCACTAATTTATTCTCAACCGTGTAAAAGAGTTTCTCTTGCTACATTTGTCAAGATTTAATGTTTTCTGAATTTTAATTTTTCTAGTTTCAATGCAGATATGTGCTCTAATTTTTTTAAATAACTGCTTTGGGTTTAATGTTTAAGTGTCTTAGTGAAAGAGATGAGGGAATACACTGGTCTTTGTTTATCACATTGTGTAAGGTTAAATTGACATTGCTGGAGATGCTGCCCCTAGATACGTTATTTTGAAGTACGACCCAGCTCGAGCATCTTGTTTCTTTTCTAAACCTTCTTTGGATTGTTTCTTTATTAGATTTCTTTGATTTACAAAGCTAACACTAACATCCTCCTGAATATGTACCACACGTATGTTGAGTGGAGATTTTTGAGATTGCCATTTTATTAGGTCTAAAGCAGTGATATCAGCGACTTCATACAGTTCAGTCACATGCAAGCATATGCTGTCATGGGGGGCTTTTCGGATATTACGATTATTGCACAACTGGGTGGTACATGACATGTGTCGCATGCATTCACTGGGCCTGGAGGTATGACACCACCTCATCCCCTGTGGAGTGACAGTAATGTTGTCCCCATTGGCCTTCGCTGGTTCACTCTAATTAGCTTGACCTTCTACACCACCATTCATTCTAGTTGAATCCCAAGAGGAGGATGGTTGAGCCATGGGCACGTGTTTCTAAATTTTAAAATTTGTGGCAAAATTTCCTAAGACGGGTTGTAGCAGTTCTGAGTCCCGTTCGCAGTGAGCCTGCTTGTCCTCTGTATTCTGGTCGTTGCTGGGTGGAACTGCCCCACTGGGTGAAAAGTGCTGTTCTGTGTTAATTTGCATTCCCTTGAAGGCTGGGAGAGACAAACATATTTTCACTTGTTTTTATTGGTCTTCTGCATTCCCTTTTCTTATTGTATGAATTGGCATTTCATATCCTTTGCCTGCGCTTTTATGGAGTTATCTGACTCTTGCCTTGGTTTGTAGAGTTCTTAGTTTATTCGAGATAATACTGCTTCAGCAGCTCCACGCTATGTATTTGTTTCCCAGTCTATTGCTTGTCTTGGATCTTGTTTGTGGGATTTTTTTTTTTTTTTTGACAGGCAGAGTGGACAGTGAGAGAGAGAGACAGAGAGAAAGGTCTTCCTTTGCCGTTGGTTCACCCTCCAATGGCCGCCGCGGCCGGCGCACTGCGGCCGGCGCACCGCACCGATCCGATGGCAGGAGCCAGGAGCCAGGTGCTTTTCCTGGTCTCCCATGGGGTGCAGGGCCCAAGCACCTGGGCCATCCTCCACTGCACTCCCTGGCCACAGCAGAGAGCTGGCCTGGAAGAGGGGCAACCGGGACAGAATCCGGCGCCCTGACCGGGACTAGAACCCGGTGTGCCGGCGCCGCTAGGCGGAGGATTAGCCTAGTGAGCCGCGGCGCCGGCCTGTGGGATTTTTTTTTGTCATACTTTCATCACTGTTATTTGAGTTTTGAGTAAAAATGTCCATCTTTTCCCTGCTGGCTTCTTGGTTTCTTGTCTTGCATAGGGCTACTTCCTCTATCCAAGAGAATGTAAACACCTCCTACTCATCTAATATTTGTAAATGTATTTCTCACATACGTGTCTTAAATCCATCTGGAATGCAATCTGCCTCTGGTGTCAGGTGTGCGTGTAACTTTGTGTTCCTCCACATGCAGTCAGGTCTGACGACCCTGTGTGTTTTAATTTTTTCTTAAAATTTTTTGAGCGCCTGTACTGAGGTGTAGTGCACACACCACACACTGCACTCACACTAGACAACTCACTGACCCATAGCACATTCACGAAGTTGTGTGCCCATCACAATCTCTTTTGAGAGCATTTTCATCCCACAGAAAAAAGCCCCGGACCAACTGGCAGCTCTCTCTGCTCTCTCCTTCCCCTGGCGGCCCCTGACCAGACCACCGCTCCACCCTCCATCTCGAGAGTTCGCCTGTTCTGAGTACTTCGTGGAGAAGCAATCGCAAGAAACGTAGCCTCTGTGCTGGCTTCGCTCACTTTGCCCTGTGCGGCCAGTCCACAGCAGCCTCTCGGCAGCGGAATGGAAACCCCCCTTAGGCGGGCTCATATCGCTGATCAATTTCTGGACTTCACATTTTATTTCCCGCACCTGCTTTGCATTCTTGTGTCGACACAGCACCGTCGTGTTTCTCATGGCTTCATTTTCGTTTTTAATATCTAGAAAAGCAACTGAGCCCCATCTCATTCTTCGTTCTCTGTATTTCTTCTTATTATTTAGCTTTTTCTTTTCCAAATAAACCTGAAAGTCATCTTGTTATGTTCGTGCACGGGGAAACAGCCGTTTCAGGCTGTGGTTACAACTGTGTTACCATCATCTGTTACTGCCTAGGGTGACCTTTTCATAGTCAGGTTTTGTTTGTTTTTCTTCTGGAAAACACATCTTTCAAGGCTTGTTTTATATCCTTTTAGTAATAAGCATGGTAATTTTATTTTAAAATGTATTCTTAAAGGGTTTTTGTTTCTTTTAGAGTTGGTCATAGGGTAAAATGACTGGATGTGAGGTCATTTTAAAAATAAACATATTGCTTCCCTTAATGTTAAAAGTTGTTCTCAGCGTAAAATACAGAGCGGTCTGGTGTTTGGATCCCCAGGGACAGATGTGATAGGCTTGACCTAAGGGACATTAAAGCAGAGTTCTGCACTCCTCACCCTCGTTCCGGCTCTGGTGCCGTGGGTCACCTCGGTCAGGGGCGAAGGCGGCACTCACAGCACTGGGGGGCAAGCACGTCATTCCTTCTCTTAGTTCAAGATCAGCCATGGTTCTGTTGAAAGTAGAATCCTAAGAGGAGAAATTATTACCTTTATATTTCAGTTTTCTTTGAAGAGAAATTTTGTCCAGATGCTTATTAAAGGCAAAAAACCTCAAGATATAAGCTGTTGGTAAATGAGGACTATGACTTATAAGAAGAATTTTATTACTATTATTATATATTATTATTTTTTGAATTTTCAGTCTATAGTACTCCTATAATTTTATTATTATTATTATTATTGATTTGAAAGATAGAGCTACAGACAGACAGAGATAGAGACAGAGAGGTCTTTCATACTCTGGTTCATTCCCCAAACTGCTGTAAAGGCTGGAGCTGGGCCGGTCCGAAGCCAGGAGCCAGGAGATTCTTTCAGGTTTCCCATGGGGATACAGGGGCCCAAACAGTTAGGCCATCCTCCACTGCTTTCCCAGGCACATTAACAAGGAGCTGGATTGGAAGTGGAGCAGCTGGAACATGAACCACACCTGTATGGGATGCTGGCACTAGAGGCTTAGCCTACTATGCCACAGTGCCAACCCCCTATACTTATTTTAATGACTAGGACATCTAAGTAGATGTATTTTCACTCTGGGAAGCTAGTGGCCAAGTGTCAGTGTATCCAGCCTTCTTCATAGGAAACCCAGTAAAACCTCAACTTCAAAATAAGATGTCAAAGAAAAATTTTTGGAATAACCCAACTAAATTTTAAAAATTGTGATTCTAGAGAACAAAACCATAAAATAAGAGAGAACAAAACAAATCAATAAACATTAAAATTGGTAGGAAACAACCAAAGATTTCAATCAAAATTCAAAAACTATTCAAGTGTATTGTAAATAAGAAGAAAGTAGATATGAAGCCACAAAATAAAACCTGCAGAGCAAAAACTGAAAATCCCAATGAAGGCCATTGCCAGAAGTCATAAAGCAGAGAGCTCTCATGGACAGCTGCTAAATACTCAGTAAAGAAAGCGTATTTATTAGCTACAAAATCAAATAAAACATTAGATTGCTTAATAAATATTTGTAAATAAGACCATACCAAAATGACCCATTTCTAAAATACAATATTTTAACTTAAAAATAACAGGCATAAATGAGCCAATAGAAGAAAAGTTTTTTTTTATTTTATTTATTTATTTGAAAGGCAGAGTTACAGAGAGCCAGAGACAGAGAAAGAGAGATCTTCTACCCACTGGTTCACTCCCCCAAAAGGCTGTGATGACTGGAGCTTAGCCAATCTGAAGCCAAGAGCCAGGAGCCTCTTCCAGGTCTCCCATGTAGGTGCAGGGGCCAAAGGACTTGGGCTGTTTTCTACTGCTTTCCCAGGCCACAGCAGGGAGCTGGATGGGAAGAGGAACTGCTGGGACTCAAACCAGCCCCCATATAGGATGCTGGCACTGCAGGTAGCAGCTTTACCAGCTAGGCCACACCATTAGCCCCCCAAAATTTTTTTAAGGTTTATTTATTTACTTGAAAGGCGTAGCTACATGTAGCGAGGGAGAGACAGGGACAGAAGGATCTTCCCATCTACTGCTTCATTCCTCAAATGCCTGCAGTGACCATTGCTGGATCAGGCTGAAGCCAGGAGCGCAGAACTCCATCCAGGTCTCCCACGTGGGTGATGGGCCACTTGGGCCATCTTCTGCTGCTTTCCCAGGTGAATCAGAAGCAGAGCAGTGGAGACTCGAGTGGGCACTCTGATATGGGATGCCATGGGCTGGGTGGCAGCTTAACCCACTGCACCACAACACGGGCCCTGGAAGAACAAATTTTAGAGAGTAAACTATTTAAGATATAAAGTATTTCCAGGACTGATGAATGAGTTGGCCTATATATGGAAATTAACAGTGAGAGAAAGATGGCAAGACATTTAGTTGTAACATTTTGAAACGCAAGTGAGGGAGAAATCTTAGAACATCTGGAAAGACAGACCTGACACCGTTCCAAATCCTCATTTCAGATGCAGCTGCGGCTCCAACCACAAACTCCCCAGGGAAATGGAACCGCATCTGCAGCTCCCTGGATGGGAAAAATTATCCCGGCAAAATGTCATTCATTTGGGAAAGCTAAAGAAAGATTTTCACATCTCCCAGCAAGCCTAAATAGTCCCTGACCTTACACGTTGGGCCCCCAAACTGTAATTCCTTCACACTGCAGCCTCCTTATCAAGTCTTACTCTCAAAATGGCACATCAAAAGCACTAAGAATCAACACCTCCGTATTTCCTTTGAAGACTGAAATTGTGGTCTAGAACATAGAGAGGAAGGGATGGCTCTTTAGGAGGGTTCTGCTACCATGTTCTTGAAGACACGTTCTTCCATTTATCTCCCACAATCCAGGCGGTATGCTGCCTGTGAGGAAGAACCTCAAAGAGGTTGAGTAACTTACTCAGGTGTCTTTCTGACTTCCAAGACAAGTAGACATTGCAAAATAACAGTCCCCAAACTGTGAATGAGGTGAGGAAGGGCTAAAACCAGTAGCTTAAATGTACCCTGGACCCACAGTAAGAAGCATGAGAATTGTGGGTTTTATTATGGCTACAACTAGAAATCAACAGAAAAGTGAGCTGAATGGTTTTCACGGTGTGTGTGTGTGTGTGTGTGTGTGTGTATGCATGAGCATGTGCAAATTGTACACAGTGCTTTCTCCCAAAGGTATTTCAAAAGAAGTAAGTGTTTTGTCATTTGTAAGATGAAAATAAGGAGCAACAAAAAATAAGAGGAAAATAAAGTCTATAATAGCCAAATTTAACAACGTTAGTAGATGTAAACTCAGATGTGCAGCATAGGTGTGGGTGTGGGTGTTTAGCAAGTAAGACTCCTGTGTGCCACATCTGAGTACCTGGGTTCCATTCCCGGCTCTGGCTGCTGCCTCCCACCTCCTGATGGTTCAGACCTTGGGGAGCAGCAATGATGGCCTAAGTAGCTGGATCCCTGCCACCCATGTGGGAGACCTGGATTGAGTTCTTGGTTCCTGGCTTTGGCTGCGTCCAGGCCCACACCCTGCAGGTGCAAGCTTAGTCTCTCTGTCTTCCTGCCCCTCAAAGAAAAAAATGAGCTTTTTAAAAATGCTTTATTTTAAAAATATCTGCCATATAAAATAAGTGCAGCTAAATCAGAAAGTCATGTTAACATACCATGTAGGCTTATAGTATTTTTAGCAAAGCATAAGGAAGCAATAATAATATTAAATTATTTAATATATAAAACCAAAAAAGATGACTATATAAATGCTATAACAATTAAAGCCATCACAAATAATAAAGTGGGTAAATGGAAAAACTGTTAGAAACCAAGGAGCAGGCAAGCCCTGCTACACTGCAGTCGAAGTGATACTAAAGAAGCTGCCAGTGTCTTTGGATGCATCCTTTTTGCCACAATCCAAGAATGAAAGTTGAACTAAGAGCCCTCAGGGCCAGAGAACTTTGGCCTTTGGAAATTCAGGAACAAATGTTGCATGCCTCCTGCTTTACTAATACCAGCTGGAGTTGGACAGCCCATGTTTCTCTGGACGGAGAGACAGCGGAGCCACATCGTGCACTTACAGTCAGGAGACGTGTGAGGTCACGTAGCTGGGGAAAGGGCCCCTGTCCTATCAGTGATGCCCCCAGTGAAAGTGGAAATAGATGTCAGGCGCACGGTTGGCTAGTTGCACAACTCCAGGGGCCCCCAGGAGCACATCTGAAATGTAGAAATGAAAATGTTAGAATAGGAGGTATCGCTTGGGCAGGCTGCACGGATGGAACCAGCCCTCTAATGGTAACTCTGAAAGAGGTGGATAAGTTTGCTAGAAACATTGTGAAGTGGGGGAATCGGTAATCGTATTTGTTTCCCAGGGCTAGCAACCCAGCTGCAGAGTTGCCTATATTTCCTTGGGAAGGTTACCAAATAGATGAGAGTCCCTCCTCGCCTGGTCCTGGGAGGGTGGGGAGAAAGGTGCACCTGGTACACCTGGTCAGGCAGAGGATGCTGTCGACTCTGTCATGTTCAAGGCCAGGCCCCCAGAGTGCTGAAGGAATTGTGGTTTAAAGCAAGGCTGTAGGACCTATCTGGATAACACTAACATTCTTTCTCAAGCCTGACCTTCGCGTGAAGGGGTTGAGAGGTGGGCAGTAAGGAAGAGGCTCTGTCGGCAGACAGACCGTGTGTCTGACACTTCAGCAGGCTCTTGCGCTTAGGGGTGTTCTTTTCCATTTATTTTATTTTCCATCCCTGGCCTGCTCTTCTCAGGTAAATTAACCTCTTTTCCATGGTTGCCCATGTTAGTGACCCTGCGTCCTAGTTTACAGATCTCTGATTCTGAGTACTTAGTCGTGGTATTGTTCAAATTACTTCCCCAAGCTGTCTTTGAGGCTAATATTATCGCTTAACATGATTATAAAGCATTGAAACCACACAGATGATTTCTTTTTCGGCAGAGAATTTCCTTTTTGCTCAGTAGTTGTTTTGAATGATGGGCAAGACCAATTGCAAGGGTAGAAGCAGCCCCTGCATTTAAATTTTGCTGGCTCTGACGTGTGGAGATTTCACTGGGGTTGTTGTAGGAAGAAACAGCACAGACTCAACCAGGAGAAAACGTGGCTCTCATGGCTGTTCCCTTGCGGCCTCACTCCCATTTAATGAAATGTGATAGATACAAGTAACATGAAACAAAGCTAAAAAAGATCACTCATTAAAGGAAGAAAGAGAAAATTGTTGAAATAACAGTTCTAGCAAACGCCCAGTAGAACAAACAACACAACCACAAAGGACCAGGGAAAGTTCTTTGTCTGCATTTTAAAAAATAACTAAAAATGGCAAGATGTCCACCGAATACAAATGTAACGCACGCAGCTCCCTCACACTTTGTAATTTTGCAAGTTCGTTGATGAAGGATGCTTCCACCACCTGCAGGGCTGAGTGTCGCAGCCAACTGCCCCCAGGAGCAGGGGCATCCATCCTTCCAAGTCTCCTTACGCAGAAACTCCAGCCCTGGGACGCTCTCCCTTCATTGTGCCTGCTGGGAGACCGTGAGGATCTGGTGGAAGTAAAAGCGGTAGGGGGCTACAAGCCACTGATGGTTCTGATACTATTTCTTGAGGATTCTTATGTGTTTCCTTGTCGGTACCAGTGAGGAGGAAGTGGAGGAAGGGGAGCTGTGAGAAAATCTCCATATCTGATGGCGCCCTGGTCAGTTTTCTGGAAACTTCCCGATTCTGGATTCACCTTCTTGGACCCCTGACTCGGTGTACGAGGCTTTTGCTTTGCATGCTGTCTCTAGCTCTGCGTGTAGTTCTAGTTCTGACCTCTGACAGCTGAGTTTGCCTTTGGACTTGGCTGGGGAATGAGAACCTCTCTTCTCCCACAGACCGTTCCTGTCCACAAGCTCTCCGTGGGCCTTTCCTCTGGCACGTTCCAGCCACTCCGTGCCAGAGGCCGCAGACTCTGGGTCACCTTCTCTCGCTCCGGCTTTCGCTGGAGCTGAAACTAGCGTGGTGATGCCACTAAGATGAACTGTGATTTATGTGCAAAATTGAGTATAGAGAAAGTAAAATAAGTTCTTTTTGAGTTTTTTTTTAGTGGTGATAAATACCCATAATGTAAAACTTCCCATCTTAACCAGTTTTAAGTGTACAGTTTGGTGATATTCAATACATTTATATTGCTGTACGGCAATCCCCACTGTCTAGCTACCGAACCCTCTCACCTGGTGACACTGCTCTCTGCCCTTTAAATAATAGTTTCCAATTCTTCCCCCGGCCTCTGCCCCAAACAGCCACTGCTGCACGTTCTGTCTCTGGTTTTCAGTTCTCTAGTACCTGTCAGTGGCATCGCTCTGAGTTACCTTGGCATGTGTGGTTTATTTCACTTAGCCTAGGTCTTCACAATCCACTCCTGTTGTAGCACATGCTGGAAATTCCCTCCTCTTAAAGAGCGAGTATGCACCACATTGTGTTTATCCATTCCCCGTCAGGGGACACCTGGGTTGCTTCCACATTTTAGCTGTTGTGGATGATATTACAGTGACCAGGAATGTACAAACACATTTGCTAATTTTGGGTGTATACCCAGAATTGGAATTCCCGGATCCTTTGATAATTCTATTTGGAGCCTTTTGAGGAACTCCCTTACTATTTTTTATGGTGGGTATGCGTGCATGAACTTGATTGGATCTGCCTGGACATGCAGGCTGCAGAATCCCAGGAAATAGCCCATTCCCCATAATCCACGTCTTGTCGGATTTGTGTTTCTCAACTTGCCTGGCCCCTGGGGCATTTCCGATTGTGCCTTTGATTTATACTCATTCTGCATGAGTGATTTTCAAAATTGAACAGGCATCAGAATTGCCTGGAGGTCTCATAAAAACAGATTGCTGGGCCCCAACCCCAGTTTCTGCTTCCGTAGGGCTGGGATGCAGCCCAAGGATTTGCTTTTCTAACAAGTTCCCATGTGAACTGAGCCTGAGATAACTATATATATTGGGAGTAATTATTTTGAAATTCTAATAAGTTTAATGAAACTTCTGTTTCATAGAGTAATTTAAGTTCTATTGAATTTAATAAAGACAAGTGAGTTTGTGTTTTCTATGAATCTTTGTTTCATTTTTCTAGTAATATATTTTTATTGGATTTTATGCAAGTATTGGGCCACAAGGGATTGGAAACTAAAAAGAAACAAATGAATCCAAAACACATCTGCCACTGTGGATGGTTTGTGAGACACGGTCACCTGGAGCCTGGCCAGCTGGAATTTCCCGTGGTGGAGTCATATGGTACAGGGTAGGGCACAGCCCACAGACCCAGAAATGTGATCTAGCCGAAGAACCAGCCCTGATGTAAGTCCAGCCTGGCAGATACACACCATCGGGTCACACCCAGAGCTGGAATGCTAAACCACGTGCCACTGCCAATGTATTCATTGACGCTCATGGGACACTCATGGTGACCTGACTAGAGAATCACTTCCCTGACTGGGAAACAGACTTGGAACCCTGAGGTTACTGAGCAAGACAGGAAATAGGAAAAAGGGAGGTAATTTCACAATTTGGCCAAGGGATCTTCAGAAGGTTGATGGAAAATGCATATTATGAAATGATTATGCATTGATTTCAAGACATTTTTGCACCACAACAAACCTATTTTTAATTCCATTTTCCCATGCACTTTTGGAAGTACCCTTGTGTGTTTGGTGACATCAGCCTGGACACCTGCTCAAAACAAAGTACCCAGCCTCCACCTGCCACATGGACCCCACATCCCTCTGTTGGTGCTTAGATGGATGGACATTTGCTCTTGAGGCTTCCGCTGCTGACGCACCAGTTTCCTTTCCTTGTGGACACATGATGAATTAATTCAGTCCAGTGACTGCTGTCATCTGGTTAGTCCTGCCTTGAAGCAGCTCTCTGTCTTTGCAATCTCCATCACAAGCCTTAGGTTGGGACTGTCCAAGGCACTTTTGTAAAAGTCAAGAACACAAGTCTCATACAAATACAAAGCAAGCACATGGCAAAGATTTAATTAACTCACTGAAGGAAACAGTAGCTGAGAAACCTGCTTTAAAGAATACTTGAGACTAAAGCATATACAGTCAATGACGAGAAGAGGATTGAAGTAGGACTGCCAGGTTACATGCAAAACTGGTTTATGTCCTACCTGGCAATAAAGCCATAATCTCTGGGGTTATTTTTGCATCAGATAATTTGCGTCTCTACCAGAGAAAGGTAGTTTGCAATTTACCAATGCTCTGTGAGTAAACTTCTAACTTCACAGAGTCTGGACTCAAATCTATAATTTTTTTAAATGTTCTGCGACTGTGTCAGATAAAGCTAAGATTTAAAATGATATTGAGGCCGGTGCCACGGCTTACTAGGCTAATCCTCTGCCTTGCGGCGCCGGCACACTGGGTTCTAGTCCTGGTCGGGGCGCCGGATTCTGTCCTGGTTGCCCCTCTTCCAGGCCAGCTCTCTGCTGTGGCCCGGGAGTGCAGTGGAGGATGGCCCAGGTGCTTGGGCCCTGCACCCCATGGGAGACCAGAGAAGCACCTGGCTCCTGCCTTCGGATCAGCGCAGTGCGCCGGCCACGCCGGCCATTGGAGGGTGAACCAACGGCAAAGGAAGACCTTTCTCTCTGTCTCTCTCTCTCACTGTCCACTCTGCCTGTCAAAAAAATAAATTAAAAAATGATATTGAAAGGGCTCACCAGGGCTGGCAGTGTTGCACAGCGGGTTAGGCCACGAACACTCCATATCAGGTGCCTGGGATTAAGTCCCACCTCCACTTCAATCCAGCTTCCTGCTAATGTGCACCCTGGGAGGCAGCAGGTGCCGGCTCAGGTACTTGGGTCCTCACCAGCCAAGTGGGAGACCTGGATGGAGTCCCTGGCTCCTGGCTTCAGCCTGACCCCGGCGCAGCTGTTGTGAGCATCTGAGGAATAAACCAACAGATGGAGTTTCGCTCTGTGTGTGTGTGTGTGTGTGTGTCTGCATGTCTGCCTGCCTTTCTTTCAAATAAATAAATAAACTTTCAAAAAAGAGAGAGAAAGGGCATGTAGTCCTCTTTCTGCCTTATATCTAAGCTTTGGAATTTTTTTTCTTAACACATTTTGTTGCTTTACTCTCAGAGCAATCGTATTTCCTTGTTTCGTTGTTCTCTGGAAGAAGGTGGAGATGGGTCTGGAAGCAGAGAGAAATCTGAGTTCTTCCCAGGCAAAGGGACTTGGCCTTGAAGAGATTTGGGGTCTGTTGATTGCCAGTTTCCAGAATGAGTAGTTCAGTGTGCATGATTGAATAAAAACCATGATATAAATTTACACACCAGCATTTGAACCAGCTGAGTTTAGGTTTTGTTTATTTAGGTGAGATATTCATTCATTGCATGCAAAGCTAAAATGCAGAACACAATACCTCTGTGCGTTCTCATATCATACTATGTTGACTATTTAAAATATTTGAATGTGGCCGGCGCCGCGGCTCACTAGGCTAATTCTCCACCTTGCGGCGCCGGCACACCGGGTTCTAGTCCCGGTCGGGGCGCCGGATTCTGTCCCAGTTGCCCCTCTTCCAGGCCTGCTCTCTGCTGTGGCCCAGGAGTGCAGTGGAGGATGGCCCAAGTGCTTGGGCCCTGCACCCCATGGGAGACCAGGAGAAGCACCTGGCTCCTGGCTTCGGATCAGCGCGGTGCCCTGGCCGCAGCAGCCATTGGAGGGTGAACCAATGGCAAAGGAAGACCTTTCTCTCTCTCTCACTGTCCACTCTGCCTGTCAAAAAAAAATTTTTTTTGAATGTATGCTACCTGCTAAGTATGTGTCAAATCAGCAGGAATTAGGTTACCATTTTCTACAAATCATTTATTATGGGGTAGCCAGGGCAAGTACATACCAGTAGCACTGCTTCGAGTGTTAAGGTGCTGAAATGCTCTCATACAATTGGGTGAAGAGAAGTATCCAGTGATGCCACTGGTCAGTGGCTGGGCCGTGGTCGTGGATCTGGGAGGAGTGCCAGCATGGCCACTGGCAGCCCCAGCAGCTACTGGCGCCCTGGGAGAAGCAGTGGGGGTGTGCGCAGTGCAGACCCGCTGCCCTGGAGTTGTCGGGAGCAGCACGGCAGGCAGTGGGCCACGTGGCATGGGTGGCAGTGTTGGAGGGTGAATTCGGGACAGAAGAGAAATCTATGAGGCAGAGGCCGCTGGGAAGGAGCAGCATCTGGGTATGTATTCCTGCTGTGGAGGGGCTGACTTAGCAACTGTCAGTCTCGGGTGTTGCCTTTGATGTGTTCCTCCTGTGGTTTGAACAGGGGAGGCACTCACTGGGGGACAGCTACCTTCTCTAAGATCACTCGACTAAAAATCAGTAAATGGTTTGCAAGTGTCTAAGATATTTTGGCGAATCATTTTCTCCTTAACGGGTGGGTTCTTCAAAAAGTTTGTGGAAAATGGAATTAAAAGATAAGCTTATCTTGGTGCAAAGAAATTTTTGAAGCCCATGCATAGTTTTTTCCTAATGTACATTTCCACAAACTTTTTGAAAACCTCTCATATATCACTTTTGTGTATATCGGGATGGAACTTGTTCAAATAAGGATGTTAAAATATACTTTGGTTCAATATTTTTGGTTTATTATATGACATATTGTCATTTGCTGTTATCAACTGTAAAATGTTTTCAGCCTGAGTCTAATTTTTATTTCCAGCTATGTAAAAAGTTAAAACTATGTAACCAAGCCATCAAAACTAAGAAAAAAAATGAATAGGAAAGATACCAGCAATATACTAGGTAAAATTTATTGTCTAAATTTGCATGAAGTGCTTTTTCGAAGCTCAGAAAGATGGTGTGAGCCTCACTTAAGCAGACAGCTGCAGAAAGTAAAGAAGGATGGAAACGAGGTTGCCTCCCAGTGTTCTTGGCACAGGCTTGGTGTGTGTTGATTGACTAAATGAAGAACAGATTTGGTATTTGAAATACTCTTCAATCTCACCAGGAATTCAGCAAATTCAAAATAAAAAAAAATAACGGGATATCATTTCATACCTATGAATTTAGCTGATGAAATGGTGGAGAACTAGTGGCAAGGTAAGAATGCTTGTCACCACTTTTCGAAAGGAGCTACGGAAGTTGCTAATACCAGCAACCCGTGGTGCTCCCTTTCTTCAACCTGTTTTCAGAATCCATCCTCCAGAAATCACAGGAAGGAAAATACCGCTTTCTCTTGGCTAAGATCAAGTGTAGAAATAATGGTACAGAAAATTAAAAATATCCTTTAACAATATTTACCATAGAGCTGTTCATAATAGAAAAAGTTAAACATAGCTTTACTGTTAGGCTGTGGTATGTTATGTACCCAAAGTTTAAAAATAAGCATATTATGTATAACTACATTAAAAATATAGCATCCATATAGTGAATGAAAATGAATGGGGAACAACAGAGTATCTATGTGTATAGCTGTTGGGTTCTCATTTCTATTAAGTTGCTTTGCTATTGAATGAACAAGAAATCGTTCTGTTTTTTTAAAAAAAAATATTTATTTATTGGAAAGGCAGAGTTACAGAGAAAGAGATTTTCCATCTACTCGTTCACTGCCCAAATGACTTCAAGGGCTGGGACTGGGCCAGGCTGACACCAGGAGCCTGGAACTCCATCCAGGTCTCTCATATTGGTGGCAAGGACCAATAACTTGAGTCATCTTCCACTGCTTTCCCAGGCATAGTAGCAGGCATTGGATGGGAGGTAGAACAGCTGGGTCTCAAATCAGCCCCCACATGGGATGCCCAGGTCACAGGTGGCAGCTTAACCTGCTGTACCACAACACAAGCGCTGAACAAGAAATCTTAGAAAAAAATCACATTTCTTATAGATGGCTAATTTAGAAGGTCACTACAGACCAGTATTATTAACACACGAACACTTAACCACCTCAATACTTTCCCAAAACTAAAGATTATCTCCCCTCTGGTGTCTACATCGCTGGGCTGTTTCATGACACATAAGGCCCAAGTGATGTCGTTACAGCAATGTTTAGGACATGAGATATGTGTGAACAATGTGTGGTCGAACCTCATTCTTGGAAGAATGCGCCTACTTGCCAACCTCATGTGTAACCCCCAAATCAGTACTCGTGTGCATCTGCGGTTTTGCACAGACACAGGCCAAGTGGCACAAGGACTCAGCTGCCCCATGGCCATGAGCCTTGCTGAAGGCGATGGTTTGCCTTCACGTCTCAGCACCCAGACTGTACACAGGCGTTCTTCTCGCTGTCTATTTAGAGCTGTAGTTTGCGCATTTTTGTGCTTTTCAGTGTTGCTGGTGGTGATTTCACTGATTACAGGCGTTCTCAACCATGGTGCTAAAGTGCTACCCAGTGATCCTAAGTGCACGAAAGCTGTGAAGTGCCTTCAGGACATATGGGGGAGGGGAGCTCCTCAAAGCCTGATTTACAGTGCTGTTGGCCCCAGGTTCAGTGTTAACGAACCAACAATATACATTAAATAAGGTGTCTTGAAACAGAAACAAGGGTAACACAAGCTTAGGTGTTGATTGGTTGACCAAATGTTGCAACAGGGGTCTCAGGAACCCGCCCCCATGTTTCCCCTAGAGAGGAAGCGTCAGGGGGACACAGGTGCCACCAGTCAGTGATGAGAACTCAGTGCATGTGGTCTGAGTGGAGAGTGAGAGTTATGTGTTCACATCTGGCCAGATACTGATGACACTCAAATTCTGAGCAAGACAGATAAAGACACCTGTTTTCAGTTGTTTGTTTTTTAACTTACCTGCAGCAGTGAATATACAATTCCAGACCTCCATGTGGCTTCCCATCCTTTGTGGAGTCTTTCAGATCTCAGTTGTTTGTTTTTTAACTTACCTGCAGCAGTGAATATACAATTCCAGACCTCCATGTGGCTTCCCATCCTTTGTGGAGTCTTTCAGATCTCTCATTGTCCTTTTTCCTCTAAGATCAGTAAGAATACTGTTACTCAAGCAGTGTAGATAGGCCTGCACCATGAATCCTTGGAAGATGACAGGAGCTTTATACAGGTGCCAGTACATTTCCTCATGCCCCACAGGGTCGGAAAGGGACAGCTCCTCCCAGTTCTGCGGTTTGGGAAGAACCCAGAGACGCGGTGACTGTGATTCAGATCCTCATGAACTCGCCTGTGCCAGGAATGACAGGGATTCAGACTTTGGAGAACTCTGTCCTGTCCCCTTGCTCTGTCCTCTTGGGCGTTCTTAGTGACAACGGTAGCAACCAACTTTGACAAACCTTACCGTGGAAGGAATTTATCAAATCATCGGTCCTAGATTGCTATTCACCTTTTGATCTGACTCCAGTCTTTTGAAAAACTCTGATCTTACAGCTCAGACACTGTGGACTCAGTAATATTCTATTTGAACGGTTTTGTTTGCAGCACAAGTTTTAACATTTTAGAACTTGTATTATGAGATCATCCTAAATACTTCCCCTAAGTGGGTTAGCTGGAATTTTCTGATTTCGATTAAAAATGAAAAAACAAAAATAAATTTAGGGAAGTTGGATCCATTTGTTACCTTTGCTGTTTCAATTTTGATTGTAGAAAAGCTGAAAAACAATGGAAGCTGAATATGCCATCAGATTGGGTCCCCGTGATGCCAGGGGATTATGTGGCATTGGTGCCACCAGGTAGGATGAGCCAGACAGCGTTTTCCTTCAGTGTCCTAAGCCAGGAAGCTTAGAGGGAACTCTGGTTGTTACTTCATTTCATGGAAGTTGCTAGAATCTGGACTTTGCACATGAGGCAAGAGTTTCTTTTCCTTGCCTTTTCTTACCATCTGACCCACAAGAGCCTTTTTATGGCCCTTGCTTCCTTTCTACTTGTTTATTTTACTATTTCATAGTCAAAAAAGTTTTACCTACTAGGAATGAAACCATTATGGTACAGCTTATGTACCATAGTTGATGATTTATGATGAATCTGATCTTGGTGTAAAGTATGCATTCTATACCTGTAAATTTATGCACAAAGCAGTATATGGTTTAATTAGTATAAGGGATTTTCACTTTGAGGTGTGGGTAAAGCTGAATGAATTACAATGCAAGCACATCTCAGGGCAGAGCGGGAGACTTTGTATTTCACTGTAGCATCTCTAGACGAGCCATGCCCAACATTTCCTGTTGGAAGTCTTTTTTAAAAAACAGTTGTGCAAATCTCATTGTGTGCTGTGATAGGAGATGCACTTTTAATATCCATTGGTTGTGAAAGCTATTACTAAAACTGTGTTACTAAGTGAATTTGCATTTGATCTGTCACACTGTGATTGCCTAAGTTTGTGAACACAGAGGACCCTGTGTGTGGAGAGTATGTCTTACAGGCAGGCAGCTCTTGGGGGATCCTTTGCAGGGACTCCAGGCCTTTGTCCCTGAGCCACACTGGAGGCAGAAGCATGACAGCTCCTGGACTGTATTCAGGCTGGTGGCCACTGCCAAGTCTCCTTGGACCAACCTGGCAGCCGACCAGTGGTGCCATGGGAGAGGCTGGTTCCCACTGGCCATGCTTCCCTTCTTATTGACTTTTAAGGTGCTCCTTCAGACACACATTTTTTCTCCAGTTATACAAAATTATACAATACATGTGCAAACCATTTAAAATAGAAAATTAAAGCCATGCTACAATGATTTGAACTGATGCTTATGGCTGTATTCAAAACCATTGAAAATATAGGTCTTGAGTAGAAACATCCCAACAACAAAGCAGAAAAGGCTTCTACAGCAACGACAGCCCCTCGCTTCACTCCCTGCACTTGGCGTTTTAACAAAATTAGAGCCACATACAAAAGGAGTCCATTTCTTTTCTCCTTAGAGATCCCACTAAGCAGGGAAATCACTGCTTTTTTTCCAGTGTCTGTCCTTTCCTCCTTGTAAGGTTGTTTTTCAGTGATGTTTAACTTGAATCAATGCCTGGCTTAGTAATACAGCATTTTGACCAGGGCAGATGATCATCTCCTATGGCTCCTGTGATCCAAGGGCCCACCCTTGGACTCAGTCTCCCTTCACTGCCTCATTAGTGGTGTCCTCCTGATGCCAGCTCAGAATCCCCCACTCTCACTTCAGTTACTGGTCTCTACCCATTTGAGGTTGGTGTAAGAAATGGAACTGACACACGACAAAGTCGAGAGTATAAAGATGGGTATGTTTCAGCTGGGATATAGACGCTAACACACCCAGCGTTGATTGGGTCCTGTATTAGTTGCCTGTGGCTAGTAGAAAATTCCGCCAAACTTAGCGTCTTCCAACAGCAAACACTGTTCACCTAACAGTTTCTGTGGGCCGGGCAGCCGCAAGGACCTCATCAGATGGCTCCCGCCCGGGGACTCACATGACATGGCAGATGGGCTGTTGGCCGGGGCTGCCGTCAGTTGAGGCCTCACCAGATCTGGAGGATCAGGTTCCAAGCTCATTCATGTGGCTGTTGGCAGGGGGCCTCGGTGCCTCACACAGGGACTGCCTTGAGACCTGACTGTCCCCAGAGCAAGTGATCCTAGAGAGACAGAGCCCCAGATGGAAGCCACCGTCTTCATCACCTACTATTAGAAGTGACGTCCCTTCACTTCTGCCACGTTCTGTCGGTCACACAGGATGTGAATACCAGGAGGCAGAAATCACTGCAGATGATCTTGGGGGCTGGATAACTTGCTTTTCTGGAAGCATGGCTACCTAAGTCAGGTGCTGTGTCTATGGTCACACGGTTGGCCGAGTTAGTAAGAATGATCTGTTGCATTTTGAAAGCAATTTTTTATTTTTGCTTTGAAAAGGTGAATTTGATTGTTAAGTAAAATATATTTTAAAAGCCTGTAAGTAAAATAAATTGAAAGTTTCATGTAAACTCCTTACATCATAGTTATTAACAAAATTAGAGAGCACAAATATAAAATAAATATAAAAGAAATCTTGCTTCCTTTATTCACCTAATATAATACAGATGTCCTTCAATATTTGTAGATGCAACTCATTCTTTTTACTAACTGCATAATAGTCCATCAAATGGTCATAAGAAAGCCTACCAGAATTATCTAACCAGTCCCTACTAGTAGCCAATTTCAGTGTTTTTGCTCCAGATTTTTGATAAAATAAGAATCACATTTGAATATATGAAGAAACCCAAAAAATCCATTTACAAATGACATTTAAAATGTTTGTTACAGAAAACTTCTGAAATTCATGCATAGTTTTTCCATTATATACATTTCCATGGGCTTTTTGAAGAGCCTGTGTATGCATGGATTTCAAAATTCTTTTGCACCAAAATAAACTTGTCTTTTAATTCCATTTTCCATGAACTTACTGAAGTCCTCTGATCTTTGCGGGCTGTTTGAGAATTCTCCAGGGTAAATTTTTCTACAGGTGAATTCTTCAGTGAAAGGATTCAGGCAATAAAAATTCAGCCAGATATTGCTGAATTTTCCTTTAATATGTAACTGAAGTCAGCACACATTTCCCAGTGATGTCAAGAGTACCGGCAAAATCTGCTTTCTAACATCAGCAGCCCTTCGTTTTGATACACCGTGCTGGGATTTTGAGGTGGGACGGCTTTTGTACTTGGCAGAGGAGTTGAACACAAGAAGGGAAGAAAGGCCTGATGCAGGATCAGAGCACACGACAGTGAGTGAAAGGGGTCCTGGGGTGGTTTGCTGAGCTCATCTCGTAATGGGATAAACTGGCATCTTCACGCATCTGTCGGCGCGCTGGAGGCTGTGAGAGCTGGAAGTGGAGATCGGTAGATTGCAGAAAGCCAGTCTCCCCCAGTTCTTCCCAGCAGCCCGCCGTTGTTCCTTCCTGAAAATCTCACTGCTGCTTTGGCTGATGCCGTAGACCAAGATCCTTTCTTTATTAAAAAAAATTTTTTTTTTAAATTTTTTGAAAGGTAGAGTTAAAGAAGGAGGTCTTCCATCCCCTGGTTCACTCCCCAAATGGCCACAATGACCAGGCTGGACCAGACCAAAGCCAGGAGCCAGGAGTTTCATCTGGGTCTCCCATGTGGGCACCAGGGGCCCAAGCACTTGGGCCATCTTCCACTGCTTTCCAGGGTGCATTAGCAAGGAGCTAGACCAGAAGTGGAGCGGCCAGGACTCAAGTCAGTGCCCATATGGGATGCTGGCACCACAGGCCATGGCTTAATAAATATTGAATATCTACAGTGGGTCAAAAGTTCTCATAGGCCCTAGATATGGGCATGAATGTGGAACTTCCTGTCTAGTGGTGAAAATGGACTAATGAAAATTCATAGAAAATGCATGTTTTGTAAAAAGCTATGCATGCATTTCAATTTTTTGACATCAAAATATCTTTTAACTCCATTTTCCACAAAGTTTTCTAAATGCCCCATATATGGTTACAAACTGTAATCATGTCTAGGAATGAGCAGCCAATGTTTCTGGGAGCCAGAAGAGTAGAGATCAGAAGGTTGAGTTTGCGACCGTTCAGAAAGCTGCTGGGAGAAGGGTGCCAGGCAGAAAGCAAGGGAACTAACAGTATGTGTGCAAAAGCCTTGAGGGAGGAAGAAGTTGGGCTGTTTGACAAATTGAAAAATATCAGTGTGGCCTAAGGGCCATAGCAGGAGATGAGGGAGCCAAATCAAAAACCCAGTCCCCAAAACGTGGGGACTGCATGTTTTGCCATAGAAGTAGTTGGGCAAAAAGGAACTCATGATATAGCAATGTTCAAAAGTGGTGGCAGCAGGGCTGCAAGGGACACGCTGTCAGCTGGGTGAGAAGGTCCCAAGCGCTGTATTCGCCACGGGACTTCTAACGCTGTCCTCCCGGGCGAAGCGCCGCTGTCCTGGGACCGCGCGCTGCACATGGTGCGCTGAGCAGCCTTGCCGGCCGACCTGTCTTCCCGCATGGACTTAGAAGCCTGTGCTCCACTTTACGATTCCACCCCCTGGGAGGAGTCCAGCGAAAGTCCATGCCTGATGCTATTAATTGAATTACAGAGGAACCGCCCTGGTGCATTCCGCAAAGCTTAATCCATCCCCGCATTACCCTCAAATGTTCAAAATGTAAAAAGCCCACGGCAGCGTTCCTCCGAAGCAGCGTTTAATTGACATAATATGGGTCACCTGTCTACATGGAATTAGCTGGCAGAGCTTCCAGAACAACCTACTTTTCCTCCCTTTTGCCTTTACTTTCAGACCTTCCCAGATGCACCATTGCTACTCAAGTCACTTTTGAGCCATTATTTAACAAGGAGGCGCGCAGCCTAGAGCTGTGCCTCAGAGCGCGTCTGGCAGTGTGATTGGTCAGGAGGAAGGGACTGTGGCCGGGGTCTCGTCCCTGCTGCCCACCGAGCTGGTCAGTTTCAGCATTTGCAGTGGTGTTAAGATGGAGCGTCCAGTGGCTCGGGGTCGTGCTTTAGTGGGACGGGCCTGTGTGCGTGCATTTGGGTTGGCAAAAACGGAAGCATTTTGCTGTGAGGCAGGGCATTTGTTTTGCAAGTCCAGGAGGATGAAATAATCCCCGGTGTTCTCACCTCCTGACTTAAGAAGCCACAGAGAGCCAAATCGCCAAGAACGTGGCCTTGTCGTCCTGCTGCCTGAGTTCAAATGGCAGCAGCACCGCTCACTAACTGGGACATTTGGGAATTAATTAAACTCGTCTGAGCTTTATTTTCCTCATCTGTGAAATGGACATGATGATAGACTTTTCTCATAGGGTTTTCGTTTGAATGAAAGGAACTGAAGCATGAAAAGGCCTTTGTATAATTTCTCAGTTAATGGGGCCGGCGCTGTGGCGTAGCAGGTTAAAGCCCAGGCCTGCGGCACCGGCATCCCATTTGGGTTTGAGTCCAGCTGCCTTCATTTCTGAGCCAGCTCTCTGCTGTGGCCTGGGAAAGCAGTAGAAGATGGCCCAAGTCCTTGGGCCCCCTGCACCCACGTGGGAGACCTGGAAGCAGCTCGGATTGGCTCCACTCCAGCCATAGTGGACATATGGGGAGTGAACCAATAGATGGAAGACCTTTCTGTCTGTCTCTACCTCTCTGTAGCTATGCCTTTCAAATAAAAAAAAAAAAAAAAAAAACACTCTCAGTAAATGAAAAAAAAAATTTAAAAAAAATGAAGCAAGCAAGCAGCATCAGGCCCTGTTCTAGATGCATTGCATGTGATTACTTATTTAATTGTCACAAGACACCAAGAGACGTGTGCTTCTGTTGTCCTTTCCACTTTGCAGACGAAGAGACAGAGACGCAGCAGGAAGATGACTTGCCCCAGATACCGTGGCTAGTCATGGCCAGAGCTGAAACTCAGACATGGGGAGGGCGGCTCAGAGTTGAAGCTGCACTGCCCCAACCATACAGAAGTGTTGGCTTCTGTTACTGTTGGGAACAAGGCAAGAACTAATGGGGAGAGCGTAGATACACTTGCAGACACGTTGAAAGAAGGAGCCAGGGAGCCAGGAGCCACCTGGACTTAGCAATCGTCACTTCTGCTTCCCCTGTCCCCGTCTCTCTGCACCACCTGAAGCTCCATCCGGGAGTCAGGGATGCAGTTCCTGCACATGGTAGCGGCAGCAGCCCTTTGAAAGCAGAGCCGTGAGACTACAGTAGCGCTACTGGACTTGAGCAGTTTTACTCACATGTTGAGTGTTTCCTGGGCAAGCTCCCTAGGAAACTCCTGGGAAGCAACACAAAAAAAGAAGCCGAGCCAGGCAGCTGACGAATGGGGTGCAGTATCCACTCACTGGCCAGTGTAAAGGGAGCACAGCGCTAAGCGTCGCTTGGTCCTTAGGCAGGACACCCCACACCTGCTCCCTGCTCACACCCCGACTTCTGTAGCCCCTGATTCTGGAGGCTTAGCCTGAACCCTGAGCGTGCCCCAGTAACTTTCAGCCCCCACTGACTGCACTTGGAACAGGGGGGAGACGGGCACTTGCTGCTGTGGCTCTGGCTGCCCAGGCTGCTGATGGCCTGACACCATCTCCAGGACAGGCCCCTCTCATGGGTTGGGCCCTGTTTGCTTGTCTTGCTGCTGGCCGCCTTCAGAGAAACCAGAGGGGCCTGGAGTGAAATCTCTCAGGACACAGTTCCGTGATTGACCCAACCTGATGTTTGAGAGTGAGAGCGAGAGAGAGCAAGCGATCGAGCGAGAAAGCTGTTCCCCGTGGGGTTCCCAGCCCAGAATGTTTCTCCCGAGATATCACTGAGTCTGAGATGAGGCTGCAGTCCCCACACAGGGCCATGGCGCTGTGTTGGCCGTCCCTCACGCCTTGCATTGCACGTTGTGCCGCAACCATGTCACCCTGTCCGGTATAAGGTTGAAGGTTTTGTTTGTATGTTTGCCGCCCTTCTTATACACTCCTGCAGAAGACGCTTAAATTTTGCCATCTTCTGTTTTCTGAGAACATAGTAAATGCCCCTGGGCCCTTGTGTATGTCCGTCACCACTTTTATTCCAGCTGGAGGTTGCTATGCTCATCTGTGCCATGTCGTAGGGGTTGTCAGCAACACAAAAATGAGCGAGTCAGGGAGCTAGTGGTTCAGATGCCCACATCCCACAGCAGAGTGCCTGGGTGCAGTCCCCAGCTCCAGCTCCCAGTTCCAGCTTCCTGCTAACGCAGACTCTGGAAGTGAGCGGAGTGCTGGCTGTAGTTGTTAGATTCTTGCCACCCACACGGGGGACCTGGATTATGTTCCCAGCTCCTGACCTCAGCTCTGGTCCAGCCCCATCCATTATGAGCATTTGGAGAGTGAACCAGAGGATAGAAAAATCTCTCTTTATCTTTCTAGCTGTACCTCTGAAATGAATAAAAAAATAAGTTTTAAAAATGAGCAAGTCAGGCCGGCGCTGCGGCTCACTAGGCTAATCCTCCGCCTAGCGGCGCCGGCACACCAGGTTCTAGTCCCGGTTGGGGCGCCGGATTCTGTCCCGGTTGCCCCTCTTCCAGGCCAGCTCTCTGCTGTGGCCCAGGAGTGCAGTGGAGGATGGCCCAGGTGCTTGGGCCCTGCACCCCATGGGAGACCAGGAAAAGCACCTGGCTCCTGGCTCCTGCCATCGGATCAGCGTGGTGCGCCGGCCGCAGCGCGCTGGCCGCGGCGGCCATTGGAGGGTGAACCAACGGCAAAGGAAGACCTTTCTCTCTGTCTCTCTCTCTCACTGTCCACTCTGCCTGTCAAAAAAAAAAAAAAAAAGCAAGTCAGACCATGGCAACACAGCAGAGGGCTGCCATCTTGGGTGCTTCAGTACGCCTGGGGGATACGCTGATGAAGAAACACTGGCCACAGGAACCATGGCTGTTGCTGCAAACCTTTATCCCTGAATCTTCTTGAAGCATCCCCCCTGCTAAGGTGTCCAGGGTGGGGAAGGAATTAGTAAGTGCTGGCTCTTTCGGCAAGAGGTTGGATAAATCATCTTGGGTGTCAAGTCTGAGTGGCATGAGCTGATGAGGATGGTGTCAGCACTTTTTATCTATTTGAAGTTTTTTTTTTCTTTTTTTTTTAAGATTTTATGTATTTATTTATGAGGTATAGTTAGAGAGAAAGGGAGAGACAGAGAGAAAGGTCTTCCCTCCGCAGGTTCACTTCCCAAATGGCCGCAGTTGTGCAGATCCAAAGCCAGGAGCTTCTTCTGGGTCTCCCATTCGGGTGCAGGAGCCCAAGGACGAGGGCTATCTTGTACTGCTTTCCCAGGCCATAGCAGAGAGCTGGTTCGGAAGTGGAGCAGCCGGGACTCGAACCAGTGCCCATAGAGGATGCTGGCACCACAGGCAAAGGATTAACCTTCTGCGCCACAGCACCGGCCCCCCTATTTGAAGCTTTAACTGTGCTTCAGGTGCTCAGCCCTTTCCTGCACTCACTTGTAAGTGAAATGCCGAAGGAAAGTAGTCTGCGGCCCTGATGGGGCAGGTCCAGCGTGGAGAGGACCTTCGCTGGTGAGACGTGGTGAGCTGGTCTCCACCGGTACTGAGCTTGATCAGATGTCAGTGGCAGAGCGGCTTTTGTTTTGTGTCCTGGTAAGTGTAACACTGGTTTGAGCTGGGGCTTGATATCCGCCCGACTCACTGCTTTGGAAGACTCCTGAGATCGTGTGATGGGGGCGTCTGGATAAAACAGGGGAGATGGACAAAGACAGTACGCTCACAGAAAAATACATATTATGAAAACACTGGGCATGAATTCTAATGTTTTTTGCACCAAAACAAACTTGCATTCTAATTTCATTTTTTTCCACAACATTTCTGAAGCCCGCTTCTGCCTGCCTCGGTCTCGTGCCCGCACTGCCTTCGGGAGGTCGGGAAGAGCCTGTCCCTCTGACTCCTTGCTCAGCTTGAGCCTTGGGGTGTTCCTTTCTCCAGCGTTTGCCCTGTCTCTGCCGTATCGAGGGAACTGCGTCGTCACCCAGAGCATTTGCCATTTTGCCTCCCCTGTTAAGAAACTGGCCTTGTGTGGCTCAGGTGTGTTAATGACAATCTTTATCGGTGTCCCTGTCTCCCTTTCACCTTCATTCTTTCCCTGGAGCTTGGACATCATCCTTGGAGGAAAAGAACCTTCGGGAAAAGCCTCCTCTACGGCTTATGTAGCTCACGGGTAGGAATGGCAGCGCTGGGTAGGGACATTGCTACTTTGTCGTAGCGCACCCCGGCTCCATCATGAAGGAAGGGGCTGCATCTGAGCGGAACAGCCGTGGCTGACGGCTGATGTGTTTGTTCTGTGTAAGCTGTTACTGCCCCAGATAAAGTAGTGAGAACAAGGAGCAGGACTTATTTTGCGAACAATACTTGGGCTGCTTAATTTGGGGATGCTACAGTAGGGACTTAAAGAGGCAGCAGGAGTCCAAATTGAACTTGGACTCCGTGAGAAATTAGAGGTAGAAATGATTGCCTGTGACCCACCACAAGCCATCTGTTCCCTTCTATAGTTTCAGTGACCTTATTTTATTTTAAAAAAAAAACACCTTCCTCTATGAATTTTAGGCCTTAAAATATTTCCCCTTGGGGTAGGCACTTACTCATTGGTTAAGACCCCACTTAGGACACACACATGCCATACCACAGGGTCTGGGTTTGAGTCCTGCCCCCACTTCCCGTTCCAGCATCCTGGGAGGCAGTGGGCGATGGCTCAGGCGCTTGAGTCCCTGCTACTGGCACGGGAGACTGAGATGGAGTTCCAGGCTCTTGGCTTCAGCCTGGCTCAGCTTTGGTTGTTGTAGGCATTTGGGGAGTGAACCAGTTGGTAGAAAATCTATTATCTCTGTTTTTCAAATAAAAAAAAATGTTTTCCTCGACAGAAAATGGACATTTTTTTTTTTTGACAGACAGAGTGGATAGTGAGAGAGAGACAGAGAAAAAGGTCTTCCTTTTTGCCGTTGGTTCACCCTCCAATGGCCGCCACGGCTGGCGCACTGCGGCAGGCGCACTGCGGCAGGCGCACAGCACTGATCCAAAGGCAGGAGCCAGGTGCTTCTCCTGGTCTCGCATGGGGTGCAGGGCCCAAGCACCTGGGCCATCCTCCACTGCCTTCCCAGGCCACAGCAGAGAGCTGGCCTGGAAGAGGGGCAACCGGAAAGAATCCGGCCCCCCAACCGGAACTAGACCCCGGTGTGCCGGCGCTGCTAGGTGGAGGATTAGCCTATTGAGCCAGGCGCCGGCCAGAAAATGGACATTTTTCTAAAACATTTGTAAGAAAATGCTGTTTCCACGCGAACACTGGCATTGCTTTAAATTAGGGCTTTCAAAGGCGCACCTCAGCGGGAAAGAGTTGCTGTTGCCGCACGCACATGTGTGCTGAGAGTCAGGCATGCAGGAGTTAGGAGACAGACACTGCTCTTCGCTCAGGCAGAAACACACTTTAGGGCAGCACGGTCTCCTCGGATGGCGACACTAGCTCATCAGTAATACTCTTTCTTGTGAGAGAACCTTAGAGGTACCATAGAGGTACCATCGTCTTCCAAAAGGGAAGCATTAGAAATAAAGGATGCCATCAAACCGTAAAAGAATGTAAAACTCAGCCTCCGAAATAAACTCCAGGAGCCCAGGGGCCTCTTCCTGTGTATTTCGTTGTCCCTCGCGGTACAGACCACAGAGGGTGGGCACCAGGTGAGTAAGAGCCAGTGCCGTCACGCGCCGCTCTGCCTGCTTGTAGGTAACCGTTTCTCTGTTTCTGTGTAAAATTGCCTCGTGTTGAGTCACGGCTGACAGTGTCTAAGCAAGAGCTAATTTTGGAAAGAAAGCCCTATTTTAGAGCTATTATTACTGCAGCCAGAAGAAAACACAGAGATTGAGTGGGTGCTGAAATATCTCCATTATTTGCCCCCTGGAGACAAATGGAATCGTCGCGCCCAGGGCACCATTGGCAGAACGTGGCAGGGAAATTTATTTGCACATTTGCCTCCTACAAGGACCCGTTAGGGACGGAGTTGTTTCCCAGTTTAGTCTTCAGCATGCCGGTGTTAGGACACCTTGCAAAGCTCAAATTTTTCCTCCAAAATAATTCTAAAAAATAATAAATGGAAATTAACCCAATTAAGAGGTCTGAAAGCTGGTACCACTGCAGCAGTGGAGAGTGAGAAAGGACAGAGTGTATGGAGGGGCAGCCAGCCCAGGGAGACTTGCCTGCCTGTGGGTTGTGGGGTGGGGAGGGAAGACAGTGCCAGGCGCCTTGGACCACACCCAGCACCGCTAGGTCTCCCAGGGATACGGTGTGATGGACACGGGGATGCCAGGCCCTGGGTGGTGTCAGGATCCCAGGGCCATCTGCCGGCTTCAAAGCTGTCTCCCATCTTGCAGCATTTGTGCAGATTCAGGAAGGAAGGTCTGGCCACTGAAGGCTACGGCCTGGCAGAAGGCCCAGCCCAAGTGGTGAGATGCGGAGTGGCCTGCTGGGAGCCTTATCTAAGGTATCCAGACGCTCCCCAGGTGCCCGGCTGTCAGGCGTAAGGAAGCGAAACCTATGACAGAGCTCACTCATTCATGAAGATCTGGTTTTATGCGCACTGCCAGGCTGTACAGGCTGGAGGCAGAGGGAGGCGTGGCAGCTGGGGAAGACGCAGTCGCGGCGCGCTGGGCTCCCCTAGGCCTACGCTCTTAGAGGAGCCTGTGAGCACCTTCTCAGTGGATCCTCGCCCTTCCCAGATGATCCGAGGGAAGGCGGTCCCCAAAGGCACCCCACTTCCCAGTGAAACCCAAACGGTACCAAAAGGGAGGGTGAGGAAGAAGCCATTTCCCGTGGCCGCAGTTGCCGAGCCCAGGAGGAAAGCACAGAAAATTGCCTCCCATTTGGTAGACAGCAGGGGGATGGGCGGTGCCCTCACCTCTTAAATCTCCCTGCGAGACGTAGCATCTTCTGGGGGTTCCAGTGGGAACCAGAGCCTGCTGCTGAAATGATTAGAACCATGGCCTTGTCACTTAGCCTGCAGTGGACAGTGTGAAACCCGCACACTTGCAGTTTCCCTTGATGAAAGAGATTTCGGATTAATCAAGGGAGATTTGTTCTCTGAAAGTAAAACTCAGGCTTTTTAATTTTTTTTTAAAAAAAACATGCTATTGAGTGTGTCATTTCAGTCACAAAAGGAAAATCTGAATTTTCCTGATCATTTCCTTACTTATTATCAAAAGTGTTGTATTAAACCCCAATCCACCGCCAAGGAAAGGAAGAGAACAAAAGCTGCAGGATAAGGAGGTGGAAGTGACCAGGGTGGGGGAAAAGGCACTCCGCAAAGCATGCTTGTTGGGCTGTGTTAGGCTGCAGCCTGACGCACTTTGGCCACACCATTAGGCACCGCACAGAAGAGCTGTGTTCTGAGAGCAGCTCTTGGCTAATGCTGCTGCTTCGCAGTCCTCACAGAGACTGAAGTCCCACCAGGGAGCACTTTCCATACGCAAAGTGGAGTTTGCCTCCTTCCTTTAAAAATGCAGTGAGATCTGCAGATGCATCCTGATTAAGACGAGGCACAGGGTTGAGTCAAATTTTAAAATATGGATCTATCCCAATTTACACACAGCTGTTTGCTGAAAATAAAAGAGTAATTGTCCCTGCCTGGCGTGGTCCCCAGGAGAGAGCACTTAGCTTGTGTCTGCAGGCTCTTTCCAATAACATATGTTTCTCAACATAAAAAAGTAAAAAGATAAATAAGTACATTAGCAGAGAGAGCACCAAAATAAGGCAGCTTGTGCTTGGATCCAGCAATAAAATAGAAATTAAAAACAGACTAGTTACTTACGCACAAAATAAGCTCTACTGATTTGCAAGTCTTACTGTTTTCCTTGTGAAAGGGTTAAGAAACAAAGGGTTACTGTTTTTGGAGGAATTCTTACATATCATCATCAAGGAAACCATTTGGAGAATTTGTATAACTGAGCTGGAGTCAAAGCTTCATTGATTTCAATTCTGTTAATTCATGGTTCATTGTATTTCAGAGAGTAACTGGGAGGTGGTTTAATTTTACTCAACAAACCTGTTTATTGTAGACAATAAATATTATTGCAGAATAATGTTTAAAATGTTAAAAATAATTTGGGTTTTATCTGTTTGAAAGGCACAGTTACAGAGTTCATTCCCCAAATGGCCAAAATGGCCACTGCTAGGTCAGAATGAAGCCAGGAGCTTCCTCTGGGTCTCCCATGTGGGTGCAGGGGCTCTAGCACTTGGGCCCTCCTCCTCTTCTTTCCCAGGAGCAGTAGCAGGGAGCTGGGTAGTAAGTGGAGCAGGAAGAACAGGAACCAGCACCCACAAGGGATGCCCGCATCACAGGCCTGGCTTTACCTGTGTACCACAGCGCCTGCCCAGAATAATTTGTTTTTAAAATATCTTGAAGGCATAAAAAATAGCTCTTTACATGTAAATAATGAACATGTCGAGCAAAATTTATTTTATCTAGTCTTTTAAGCAGGTGCCTAAAAGAAGGGCCTTGTAGTAAACTCTGCCCACGTACTTTGAGTTACATTTATCTCCAGTATAATCCATACTTTAGAAATTTAGATTGCTCTTTTTCCTTTTCTTTCATTTGATAATTGAAGATATTTATTTTTTTTTTTAATGTATTTGTTTGTGGGACTGGTGTTGTGGCATATCAGGTTAAACCACTACCTGCGATGCTGGCATCCCATATGGGCACTGGTTCGAGTCCCACTGCTCTGCTTCCAACCCAGCTCCTTGCTAAAGCCCCTGGGAAAGCAGCAGAGGATGGCCCAGATGCTTTAGCCTCCATGTGGGAGACCTGGAAGAAGCTCCCAGCTCCTGGCTTCAGCATGGCCCAGCCCTGGCCCTTGTGGTCATCTGCAGAGTGAACCAATGGATGGAAGATCGATCTCTCTCTCTCTCTCTCTCTCTCTGCCTCTTAAATAAATAAACCTTTAAAATTGTATTTTTATTTCACTTGAAAGGCAGAGGGAGAGACAGATCTTATACCTGCTGGTTCACTCTCTAAATCCCTGCAGTGTCTGGGCCTGGGCAGACTCAAGCCAGGAGTCTGGAACTCAGTCTGGGTCTCCCATGTGAGTGGCAGGGACCCAAATACTTGAGCCATTACCTTCTGCCTTCCAGTGTGCACATCCATGAGCCAGAAGCTGGCTCAGAAGCAGATTAGCCAGGAGTTGAACAAGGCACAGGTACAGGACACAGCTGTTCCAAGCTGTGTCTCCAAGGCTGCGTCCAATGCCTGCCCCATGGTGACTGAAGTTTAGCAACATAGCCTCTCTCCCCTTGTGAGCTCCTGGAGCCTGAATGACAGGTGCATCTGTAAGCCTGCTGAGCTTCACTGATTGAGATTTTGTTTGTTTGAATAGGTTGTGCCCTGGTAATAGACACGATCCAGTGACTGGGCAAAGAGAGTGAGCCCGGAATAAAAAAGGCTTACTAGGCAAATTGGGTTGCAGACTAAAGTTGTCTTTCAAACCATGTTGCTGAGACTTTTAGTTGAACACCTGTTGTGTACCAGGTTCAAGATATGTATAGGCAACCAGTGCACCGGCTGCGGCGGCCATTGGAGGGTGAACCAACGGCAAAGGAAGACCTTTCTCTCTGTCTCTCTCTCTCACTGTCCACTCTGCCTGTAAAAATAAAAAATAAAAAAAAGATATGTATAGGCAAATAAAACACACATGTCCCCTGTCCTCAAGAAGCTTAGGTCTAGTGGGGGATAATAATATATAATTAATTATGCAATTGTATATATAAGTATTTATGCACCAGTACACATTTCCAAATGCACTTGCAGATTGTGAAGCAGCCTGGCTCTAAAGGGTAAGAACAGGGTGTCCTGAGACTGTCAGATGCAACTGAACAGGCTTACTTGGATAGAATTTATGAATGGACAAGTCCAGATGAGGGTCAGAGATTTGGAGCTCATGTCTTGTGCAAAGTTCTTAGCTGCTGCTTCCCTTTTATCACGTGTAGGCAGTGGAGCATCACAAGAACGCCCAGCCATGATTTTGACCTACGTCACTGCTAAGGTTGACATTCTTAACCAGACACCATGTTTTCACCTTGGCCTGACAGTTGGTGGGGCCGCAGAAATGTGGGGGTGTGGCTTCTGGTGGGTCAGGGAGGATGGTGTATACACAGCTCATTAGGATTACAGTGATCTTGATTGCACCCTGAACTTTGCTTGGAACTAGCTGTGTTCCTTTGGATTAGTTACCTAACTTCATTAGATCTCATCCCTTCTACCAAATGAGAGACTTGAGAAGAGAGTATCTCTGTGGTCCTCTTAGACTCAGTCCTAAAAGGCTATGTGGTATGGTGAAAAAAAGGTACAGACTCTAGAACCAGATTGCAAGTGTTCAAATCCCATCCATGCCACCCACTAGCTGTGTGGTCTTGGGAAACTTTCTGAACCTCTCTTTGCATCCATTTCCAAAACAGTGAGATGGGGGATACTATGAGTACCCATCACATAGTGTTGGGAGAATCTACATACTGGAATAGTGCCTGCCTCATGGTAAACACTTAGAAAATGTTACTATTGTCACTGTCCCCTGAAAGAGGCCACCTCCAGGATTGGATGCCAGTAGACAGCGAGTACACCTATGAACAGAGCCGCATGTGGCAGCTGAGACTTGACATTTCCACCATTGCCAGCAACACTCCCTTTGCTTCTGGTGTGCAGCTGGTTGTTATACTTTTTTATGTTTCTAACTGTTTACACCTTTAGGACACAAGCAGGTAAGGAAGCCCCGGCCATGGGTACATCCAGGATGTTAAACTCGAGCTTGCTTCTTAGGCACCCCCCAGCCCTACAGCTAGACCTACAGAGCAGCAGACATCAAAGCCCCTACTTGAGAGGCTAAGAGGTGGGTTTTCATCAGGCAAGGAACTTTCATTCATTTTTAAGCAACTTTAACAAGATCTCAGAAATTGAACTCGGGAAGGATTTTTCTAGTCGTGAAAATTTTCACTAAAAAATGTTTCAGCATTAACTTCAGCTGACTTTTGTCTGCTGTAGAGATCGTGTCTTGATGGACCTCATATAGGTTTGCAATAACTGGCATTGTTTTCATTTCTTAATACAGTCCATTCTCTGAAACCCTATCATTTTTCCTTTGCACCAATTTCTTTTTTTAATTCTTTGCTTCAAAATAGTACCACCTGGATTTAGTTATATTGTGATAAATTGCTACAAAATGTCTAATAAGAAATCTTAGTGTATATCTGGGTGTGTGTATGTGTGTGTGTGTGTGTGTGTATGTATGTAATCTTGTGACAATCACTTAAGTCAAATTGTAAAACTAGCCTTTTCCAATATATTACCCAGATTTGGGGTTATCTGAAATAGTTTAGGAAATTATACTTCTTTTTTCAAAAGATTTATTTATTTGAGAGATAGAGTTATAGACAGAGGGAGAGACAGAGACAAAGTTTTTCCATCCTCTGGTTTATTCCCCAAATGGCCATAATAGCCAGAGCTGAGCCAATCTGAAGCCAGGAGCCAGGAGCCTCCTCTGTATCTCCCATGTGGGTTACAGGGGCCCAAGGACCTGGGCCATCTTCTACTGCTTTCTCAGGCCATAAGCAGAGAGCTGGATCAAAAGAAGAGCAGCCAGAACACAAACTGGCACCCATGTGGGATGCCAGCACTGCAGGTGGAGGCTTAGTCTACTATGCCATAAATTTTATGCCCCCAAGAGAAGAGAACAAGGACTACTTTCCTTCCTCCCTCTAGCCCTTCTTTTCTTTCCTCCCTTCCTTCCCTCCTCTGCTCCTCCCTTCTTCACTTTCCCTCCCCCACCCCCTCCCCCTCATTTCTTTCTTTATTCTGTTGAGACAGAAAGCCTGTCTACCCATTCACTCCCCAAACACCCACAGCTGGGAGCTGAGAATTCAGTTCAGGTCTCCTGCTTGGGTGGCAGGAACTGAATCCCTTGAGCTGCTGTCACCTGCTGCCTCCCAGGTCTACATGAGCAGGAAGGTGGAGTCTGGAAGTAGAGCCAGGCATCAAACCCAGGGTGCCAGGATGCGTGTGTCTTAACTGCTGGGCTCAATGCATACTCCCAGAATTACTTTTCTGGGACAAACCAGGGTAGTATGATGAAGGAAATTCCTTTTGAATCTTATAAAGCAGAAAACATAGCTTTTTAGGTAGGAAGAAAAAAAAATCAAGGAAACAAGTCCACTTAGAGAAAACTACATGGCCTGAAAGTTTTCTGGCGTTGAGAGCCCCAGGATCTCCTAAGTATTCGTTTCTGTAGATGAACCGCTTTGGGGGTGGGGAAGACCCCGTGAGGCCATGACTGGCCCTAGACCGCACGCACCCTCACCAGCATTCCCTAATAGCTATCAGACATGGCCCTTTCACCCCAGAAAACCGGAGTCCTACCTCGGACAGCGCCCACCACCCTCCTCTGCCTTGTGCCCCCTCCCCCTCTGAGTTGCTCCTCCTCTGAATTCCAGAGGAGCTGTTTTCCTAAAGAGTAAGAAACAAAGTGTCTCTGTGGGAGTTGCAGCAGCCTTCAGGACTCCAGCTCACAAAGGCCCCTTTCACGCTGGCTGGTATGTGCTTCCTGCGCCGCCCGGGGCTGTCAATGGAGCCCAGTCAGAGACTGCCGCTGCTCGTGCCCAGGGCGGAGGAGACGGAGAAGTGGTGGGCACGCTGCCTGCCTCAGGGTCACTTCCCACAAGATGCGCTCGGAGCAGCCCCAGGAGCTCTGGCCTCAACCACTGCCAACGTATCCGTGGTTAGCACAGCAGGTCTGCCTGGCACATGGCTGCTTCTGTGGTGGCCCGTGTACAGGGTGGTTTTATTTTGTCACAAAATATGCTGATTGTAGAAAGCAATTAAGTGCAGCAAAGAATAGGTATTCAGTGGGAAATGGTGGGGTCCATGGAAGGCTTTTCTTGCTGCTGAGGGCTGGGCCGGGGGAGCCGCTGGGTCACGCTCCCTGCTGAGCTGTCAAGGTGTCCAGAATGACAGGATGCTCCTCACACAACAGCCCTTGGGCCTTGGGGCCAGGGCGGCCAGGCTTCCAGAAGTTGGGAATTTGAATCTACGCTGTGGAGGTAGAGAGAGGATTGCCATAGAGACTCACGGTGGCTTTGGAAGCTGTGAAATGGAATGGTTGATTCTACTTTTCCCCAGACTTACACAATTATATACGTGTGCACATTGTCATCTTTTCGTTCTATATTGGTAAATGTGTGTGTGTGTGTGTGTGTGAGAGAGAGAGAGAGAAATTTTTAATTTTTAAAATATTTATTTATTTATTTGAAAGAGCTACAGTGAGAGAGGGAGAGACACACAGAAAGATCTTCCATCCACTGGCTTATTCCCCAGATGGCCACAGAGGCCAGGGCCAGGCCACACTGAAACCAGGAGCCAGTGGGTTTAGGGGCCCAAGCACTTGGGCCATCTTCCACTGCTTTCCCAGGTACATTAGCAGGGAGCTGGATCTGGAGCAGCCAGGATTCCAACTGGCACCCACATGGGATGCATATGGCCGCTTTACCCATTGCTTGTAACACTGGCCCCAAGACTTGGATTTAAATAAACATTTTTTATGCAGACTCTAAATGCATTTTATACCACCTAGCACCTTCTTAAAGTGGGAAGTTTACAACCATATGCCAAGACTGATGTGGTAAAAGTGACTATTTTATTTAAAAATATAAACTAGAATGCAAGATGCATATGTACACAAGATAAAAATGGGACCCGACCATTGCTTGTGACAAGACAGCTCCCGGCTTCCCTAGTTTCCTGCAGACACTTCAGCTCAGCACTGCTCAGGCAGCTCCACAGGAAGGGGAAGAATGAATTGGAGAGATTCTCTGCTCAGAGATACCTGAATCCCCACTCCCTACTGCTCAAGAGCCACAAATTCACTGTCCTTTCCAGGTCTCTCTCTCCCTAAATATGCTTCGTTCTTGATAGATTTAAGCTACTGGTCATTCACATTTTAGTATGAATTACTTGACGCAACTAGCTCTCTGTTGCCATTTGCTTCACAGACCAAATAAGCTTTCAAATGCCTGAGTCCAGGTCACATAACGGGTTTGTGGGCCAGAGCAAATCAGTGTGCTAACGTTGAGAATACGAGTGATAGTGTCTGCCTAAACGTCACAGAGTGACCACAGGTTGAAATGGCATAGGGTACATGGGAGGCCTCTGAAATTAGGCAGTGCTGCTCAAGTGCCAGTCTCCACCATTGCTGATCACTTCATGGATGTCAGTGAGCCATCAGCAAGCTTTTAAATTCATTCTAGTTGAGATTAGTTAATCCGGGGAGAAGAACAGTACAGGGATAGGAAATTTTAAAATCTAAGACATTCAGGAAAATGAAACCTCTGCCTGTGACCTCAGAGGCTTTGTCATTTTTAAAAGATGTATTTAGTGATTTAGTTATTTGAAACAGTGATCAAGAGAGGGGATGTGAGGGGAAGAAGAGAAACAAATCCTCCATCCACTGGTTCACTCCCCAAATGGCCACAATGGCCGGGGCTGGGCGAGGCGAAGCCAGGAGCCCTGTACTGCATCCTGGTCTCCCATGCAGGTGCCTAGTGTCCAAGTACTTGGCTCATCTTCCACTGCTTTCCCAGGTGCTTTAGTGGGGAGCTGGACTGGAAGCAGAGCAGCCAGGACCCACACTGGTGTTCCACTGTGGGATGCCAGCATAACCCCCAGCTTTGGCATTTGATCCCACATACTACAAAGTCACAACAGAGACAAAAGCAGAAGAAAGAAGTGAGTCAATTCCAGAACGAACTTCTGCTCTGAGACTCAGTAGAGGAACCTTGAGGTTGAAAAAAACCCCTGGTGGCCCAAGTTGCCATGAAGAGGGAAGTCGAAGGTGAGATCCACCGAAGCTGCCAGGTGACGCCCAGCACACAGGCTAGGGAGGTCTGGGCATAGCATTTCCCAAGGCAGGGCCCTACCCAAAGTGTGAAAACGCAAGGTGAACACTGGTTCCACTTCACGTTCAAAACGTGTGATGCCCTTGAGCACGCCCAGCAGTGCTGCTGTCATCCTGTCTGGTGTTCATCATCCTAATGCTGACTTCACACTTACGAGCTGATTGATAATGTGGATGGTGGTGTGAGGGCCTTGAGCCTATGAGAAGTCTTCACTGATCATGAAATGGTTACGCTGGTGCTACCTACAAGGCACTGTTCTATGCACTGAGTAATCAGCTGATTTTAACTTCCCGGTAACTTACTTGGGGGTTATAGTTAACAACCCCAATTCACAAGCAGACAAAACTGAGACTGTTGTTGAAGTAACTTGACCAACACATGTATGGCAGAGGATTCAACTGAAACCAGGAAGCGTGACCCTAGAAGCGGAATGGTCCTCTGTTTCCCAATGCTGCCTTCTCCTAACCGATGGCTAGCCACTGTAGGTAGAGGCGGTTAAAAAGTGTGGACAACAGGAAGTGTTGAGAATCTGCTCCTTGGAAAATCAGAGGGTTCTCCCCTTGTTGGTTCCTGCTGCCCAAATTCTCTTGTGCAAGATTTGAACTTGAGGCTCTCAATATTGTTGGAGAGAGTGGAGGACAGTGTAGGGCCAAAAAAGAAAAAAAGGCTCCGAGGAAGTGACCAGTTGCGATTTGAGTTCTTCCTAAAAACTGGATAAAAACCTGAGAAGTGCAGAAGTCTGGGGACATTGAGAACTCAAGTGTGCATTTAAGAAATGATGTTTAGTGAGCCCTCCGTGTGATGTTTTTCTGTCCTCTCAAATCTGAAACCATCAGTGTGAAGCTAGGTTGCTAACACCAGGCTCCCCCAGGGCACACGGATGTGTATCTAGAAAATCCTAAAAAGTCAAGCAAAGTGGTGGATTCTAGATCTTCACTTCTAAAAATATCCTATCCCCCCCCCCCAAGCAAATCATAGAAATTAAAGGCAAAGCTGGCTTCAGGTGTAAGACAAAGGGCAGAAGGCTTGTCCCTGACTCAGCGAGCTTTGGCCCAGTTGCTTCAGGGGTGGGGATGCAGCAGGCAGAAATGCAGGCCGCTCCTCTGAGGTACCACACGCCCTGGTGGGCCCAGCATGACCACTGACCAAAGAGTGGCGGGTCCAGCACGGTTCCCTGTCAGGTTTCCAACTCTTTGCGAGGTCATTTTGTGACCTTTGGCCAGCTGGGTTATTTTTTTTAAAGCCTTAATAAAATACAGATGAATGTTTACAATAATCTAGCTATTAGAGTCATCGGTAGATCATCGTTTTGAGAACATCCTTGGATATAGGCACCGGATAGTTGTGTTTTTCTTCTCAGGCTGGTTCATGTACAATAACTACCAGGAGCTCTGCTGTGATAGGCCTTGGATAAGGTAACAAACACACTCGGGCTGGTTCCACCCTTGGGCGGTTTGTACAGAAACTCAGAGCTTCCCTTCCTTCCCAGGCTGGGCTTGCCTTCTCATCTCTTGACTTCCCTCACCATTAGCAATTCCATTAGGTCAGATAATTCCACTTAAGCAGATAGTCCATTGTGCCTGGGATCCAATTTCTCTTCTCTGAAGATGATGTCATTTTGAGTCGTAATCACCACGTCTCTTCACTCACTCTTGCTCTTGTGTGAATCACAGTAAAAAAGTTAGACCTGGGAAGTCCGGTGAGTCTGCTGCTTTGTCATTGACTCGAATTGTGGGGTCAGCATTCCAGTTTGTCTAGGTACGTCTCTGTCCAGGGATCAAATGTCCGTTCCTGTCCAAAGCTATGGAAAACTGTTGAGGTCTTTGTTTTCTGCTTCTGTTGTTTGCTTACCACATGCTTAAATGAAGTTCCTCTGCTTTCTCCCTGTGACTTCTAACACTTTGCCTTAACGTTCATGACCTGAACAAGTGGCATACAATGAGAGAATTTTGCATTTGTTAGCTTAGAGAAATTCTTACTTAATCTACTAGATCACTCTATTTCACATTAGTACTATAAACTTAACAGCATTTCTTTCTCTTTGGGAAAAGAACTGGGTTAGGACATCCCTTCTAGGTGCTTCTGCTATGCCCTGGGGGTATTGAAATTGCTCTTTGTGGGTCTTTCTGCACCTTTAGAGTATACAGGCCTTGTAAACACAGGTGGGTGCTATTACCTATTCTGTCCTTGGTCCCAGCACTGCCTGGCAGGTAAGCAGGCAAGTCCAGAACCTTCATTACCCCAAGATCTGAAAGGAAAGTAGCTGCCAGACTCCGTTCACTTGCCTTGTTAGGGTAAATCAAACCACCTCGATGCTTAGGGAAAATCATCTGTTTAATAGAAGAGGGTAGGAAGTATTTAAAACAAAGTCTTCGGGTGTTCTTTACGAACAAGGGACAGGAAAGAAGAGCCAACCCCCATGTGTAATGAGAACCCTGAGGTCTTACTGTGACCCCAGGGCACTTCCCGAACACACCAAGCCACCTCTGGGGTTCATTTGCAGCCTTTGTGCCATCCCTGTAGCAGGTGTAGCAGGTGAGAACTGAACCGTGATCCACCATATAATGCTGTGCTGTCTTTGTGCCCCAAACCATAACTTCAGGAATTTCAAAAGACTCCTGTTAACCACTCTGTTATGTCCTCTCTGGAATGTGAAACTCAATAATAAGAAATAGGCATTTTCACAAGGAAGTGAGATGCCTGATAGTAGAGATTTTCGGACCAAATGCTAGGTATTGCGAGCATCTCTGTGGAGTTCCAGTGTTCACTAGACCTCTGTGGAATGAAATCAGGCTCATTGGCTTCATCAGGAGCCACCTTAGTGGCAAGCCCAGCAGGTAACCTGGTTTAGAGAGAGGACTGCTATGGCTGCTGTAATAGGGCCTCCGAGCAGTTCCCTTCTCCCATCCCCATCTACCCCCAGTGGGGGACGCAGTTCGTATCCACATGATTTATCTGACATTTGCTGAAGACATGGGGGTAAACAAGTGAGGATGCTGAGAGTCCAGAGTCACTACGCAACCTCTCGGGACACACGGGGCTTCTGGAAATGGGAGTCCCTCAGCCGTGGAATCCTCCAGCAGCTCCAGCAGAATTTGGCTCCAACTAAGAAAAGGTAAGGGAGGAACATCAGGCATCAGTCATCAGTACACGCTTTGTGTACACACAAACTGAAGTAGTTAGAGTGGCGTTCATCAGTGCACAAGCGTGAAAACTAAAAGAACATCCAGGGGCTGGCCGTGTGGCGTAGCAGGTAAAGCCACCACCTGCAGTACTGGCATCTCATATGGGTGCTGTTTCAGGTCCCGGCTGCTCCACTTGCGATCTGGCTCTCTGCCGTGGCCTAGGAAAGCAGTGCAAGAGGGTCCAAAAGCTTGGGCACCTGTACCCACATGGGAGACCCGGAAGGGGCTCCTGGCTCCAGATCAGCGCAGCTCTGGCCATTGCAGCCATTTGGGGAGTGAACCAGCGGATGGAAGGACCCTCTTCTCTTTCTGCCTCTGCCTCTCTGTAACTGTGCTTTTCAAATAAATAAATAAATCTTAAAAAAAAATAATGTCCACCTGCGCTCCCTGTTCACTTTGGGGTTGATGTCCCTGGCAGTATTGTTTAGGATGAGATAAGACTGAATCCATTTGCCATAGAAGTTTCCTCATTCCTTCTGTACTTGGTAGTGTGGAAAACCCATGGAAGATACTAGGGTGGTGATGAAAAGAGGTTGGTAGTGGTCATTGACATAGGTTGTTCAGATGCCAGCGTGACAGATAAGTGAAAATCATTATAGGAGACTTGGTGCCTCTGCAAAGCGATTTGGTAGGATGACATTATCTGTTCTTATCCATTAGAAGAAAATGGATTATTCTCCTTTTAAATTCACCACTCTTGAAATCATCTGTCTCCAGAAATTTGAGAAGAGGTTTCCATACAAACCACCAGTCATCACGTCCACTCTGTGAAGTGGCCCATCCATCCTGGCCTCAGTCTACGTGACACCAAGAGTAACTCAGTCACGTGAATGGCGCTCTAAGCAGGCGTGAGTTGGCTTTCTGATTCCTTCGTGTGCGCCTCCTTTGGGGTCTTTGGTGAAGGCAGTGCACAAGCGAGGCCAGTCCCTCTGAACCGTCAGCTGTGCTTGATCAGCCCCATCCTACCGTGTTCCTTGGTGGCAGAGCGACAGTGACCGTGGTTCATCCGTGCCACCATACGCAAGGTGATTCCAGAGCGAGCGCCATCAGTGGCCCTACTTTATGGAAGAAATTCCTCATGTTTCTCGGGAAGAGGTCTCTGTTTTCTGGGGTTTTCTAGTACAGACACTAGAGACGTGACTTACCGCTTCTAGTTGCCAGCTTTGGCCTTTGTCAGGTCAGCTCATCCTTCTGCTGTTTGTTCATCTGTGGAATCGGTGTCTGGTTTGCCTCAGATGTGTTTCCCCCAAACAGAAGGAGATTCGATATGAGTCTTTGAGAGTCACCTTTGACCGTGATACTCATCATACCACATAAATGGCCTAAAAATTAAATGGTACAGAGAAGCCTGAGAAGTTCTGCTTCCCCTACCCTGTAGGTGAAACCAGTGTTCAGAGTTGAATAGGAAATCGGTTTAACAGTCAGTTTCTGGTGAACTCCTTTTTCAAGTTCCAAGGTTAACCTCTCAAAGCCATCTACAAATGATCAATAGAAGCAAACCCCACTCTTGGAAATGATGTTTTTAACAAAGGCCTTATGTGTACATCATCCATTCGTTCACTCGTACCGTAGGTATTGAAACAGAGTGGTTATCGATGTGTTCTGGTGTGAGTTGGGCATTGTCCCCGGCACCATGCATTGAGCAATGATCAGAACACACTGTTTCTCTTCTCTCATGGAGCTTGTCAGTCAGTGTAGCACAGGCAATAAAAATTAAAGGAAAACAAAGACAAAAATATATATCAGGTGCTAATACCTGTAAGAAAGAACATAAATCAGGGGAAGGGACGAGAACTACAGGAAGGAAAGGCGCTTGCTCTTTCAGACAGGAAGGCTCCTACAGCAATATTTGAGCAGATACCTGAATAAAGGGAGGGGGTGAACCGTAAGAAGAGCATTCCAAACAGAGGGGTCAGGAGGCCCTAGGACAGAGGTGCACCTGCCATGCTCAAGAAAAGCAGCCCTGGAGTAAACAAGAGGAGGCGAGTAGAAATATGTCGGAGAGCCGTCCATCACCTTGTCGGCGAGAGCTTGAAGACCATTTAGAGCACCTGTGCTTTTACTCTGAGGCGGGTGGGGAGTCGCCTCAGATGGATGAGCCGTAGAGCGGTGTGATTCTGGTCTGAAAGAGGCAAGGGAGACACCAGAGGAGACAAGCTGCTATGGAAATGTTCACGCGAGAAATAAAGATGGGTAGGCCGGTACGATAACAAGAGTGAGGCGAAGGAGTCAGATTCTGGATGTATTCTGAAGGAAGGGACCAGGGACTCAGCGATAGATTGGCAGTGACTGTGAAACAAAGGAGAAGCTAGAACGCCCTCACAATTTTTAATCCAAGCAACCAGAAGAATGGAGCTGTTGTTGACCACTATGAGGAAGACTGTGAGAGGAGCGGCTTTGAAGGAGAGATTAAAGGAGTGTTTGGTTTGGGATATGTCAAGTGGGAGGTGCCCATTCTTGGGAGGAGGGTACCCCAATGGTTGATTATACGGAGGTGAAGGTCAGAGACAAGACTGGTAGTTGAGATGTATATTTGGGAGATGTAAGCAGAGAGAGAGCTATGGGAGCAAATATAAGATCACTCAGGGAGGTGAGCAGATATGGGAGAGGAGAGAGTACACAAGCTGAGACCTGCGGATCAGGGAGTTGAAGCAAAACAAGAAGGAGTTGAAAGGAAGGTAAGATAAGAATCTAGAAAAGCAGAAAATAGAAAGCATTGGGGGCCGGCGCCGCGGCTCACTAGGCTAATCCTCCACCTAGCAGCACCGGCACATCGGGTTCTAGTCCCGGTCAGGGCGCTGGATTCTGTTCCGGTTGCTCCTCTTCCAGGCCAGCTCTCTGCTGTGGCCCGGGAGTGCAGTGGAGGATGGCCCAAGTTCTTGGGCCCTGCACCCCATGGGAGACCAGGAGAAGTACCTGGCTCCTGCCATCGGATCAGCGCAGTGCACCGGCCGCAGCGGGCCAGCTGCAGCGGCCATTGGAGGGTGAACCAACGGCAAAAGGAAGACCTTTCTCTCTGTCTCTCTCTCTCACTGACCACTCTGCCTGTCAAAAATTAAAAAATAAAATAAAATAAAATAAAATAAAATAAAAAAAAGAAAGCATTGGGAAGAATATAGGGAAATGAGAGCATTTATGTACTGCTGGTGGGAATGCAGAATGAGGTACCCATTATGGAAATTGGTATGGTGTTTCCTCGAAAAAACCAGAACTACTGTATGACCCAGCAATCCCACAACAGAACACACAAACAGAAGAATTTAAAGCAGGATATTGAAGAGAAATTTGTACAGCCATGTTTGTTATAGTGCTGTTCTCAGTAGCGAGGAGGTGAAAGCAAGTCAAGCTTCCACTGATGGATGAGTGGATAAAGAAAATGTGCTATGTACATACAGTGGAATATTAGCCCTAAAAAAGAAGGACATCCTCTCCATGTGCTATAACAGGGACGAACCTTAAGAACATTATATTAAGTATACTAAGCTGATCTTCTGTATATTAAGATAATCGAAAATGAATCTTGATGTGAATGGAAGGGGAGAGGGAGTGGGAAAGGGGAGGGTTGTGGGTGGGAGGGACGGTATGGGGGGGAAGCCATTGTAAACCATAAGTCGTACTTTGGAAATTTATATTCATTAAATAAAAGTTAAAAAAAAAAAAAGACTACTACTGGCCTCTCAAAAAAAAAAAAAAAGGACATTATATTAAAAAGAAGTACTACATATTCCACCTACATGAGGTGTCTAAAGTAGCCAAATTCATAGAAACAGGAAGTAGACTTGTGGTTGATTTTAAAAACCAAGAGAAAGCAACATTACAAAGTCAAGTGAAGAAAATGTTTAAGATAAGGAGTGACCCACCATGCTAAATGCAGCTGTGATGTTATCCTAGAGCAGATAATGGTCCCTCAATGATGTCACGTCCTGACTCCTGGTACATAAGTGTTGCCTGTGTAGAAAATCTTTCAGGTGTTACTAAGGCTCCTGGCAGAACGATGATCCCAGTGGGTCCTAACTTCAATCACAATGTCCCTGGGGGAGGCAGGGAGATGACACACAGAAGAGGGGCAGGCAGGGGGACCATGGTGTGGGTACACAGCAGAGTGGAGTAAGGAGGCCCTAAGTCAGAGAAACTGGAGGAGGCAAGAACCTGGTTCTGTCCACAGCATCTGGAGCAAATGTGGCCTTCCTAGACTCTTGCTCGTGGCTCACTAGCACTGATTTCCCATGTCTAGCTTCCAGAGTGGTTGCCAGATGCTGAAGTGGCGGTAGGCTCCAGAGACTGGGTTCCTGGGGGAACCCAAGAATGACTGGAATGGGGGTGCAGAAGGGGTGATCTGAAGGCCGGAAAGCACCCACTCGCGAGTGGAAGGTCAGAATCCCCTCTTCAACTATCTGGGCTCCTGTGATCAGGGCTTTTCTGTGGATTTCTCTGCTTTCTTGGCACCTTCAGTGTTGCAAGATGGGCTGACACTGAGCTATGTAGCGAGTCCCAGAGCTGTGGGACTCAGCACAGTGACAGAATACATTTCTGTTGTTTGAAGCCATCAGGTTTGTTAAAGCAACCACAGCAAACTCAGACAGAGGTGCAGGAAGATGAAGACCGAGACGTGACCACTGGAATGGGCAAACTGGAAGTCGGATGTGCGGGTGACCTGGGAAAATGTTGTTTCAGTGGGGCGGGGCTGGAGCAGGAGAACTATTTAGATATGAGGAAGAATTGGAAGAGAAAAGGGACACACCGAGGATAGACAACTCTTTCATGTTGCTTGTAAAGGAAAGCAGAAAAGTGGGAATCTGACCGAGGAGGGGATACAGAATCGAGGGCAGGTTTGATGTCTGTTCTTGGCTTTTAGTTGCTTAAGATGGAAGAGGTTTTGGCATATTTGTAAGATGATGAGCTTGCTCCAATAAGGACAGAAAACTGGATGGTGTGAAGAGAACAGGAGATAGTACGTGGTTGAGTTCTATGGTGGGCAAAAGAAAATAGGACCCAGTGCTAAGACAGGGGCAGGAGCCATTCATTGTCCCAAGACAGCGGGAGGCACAGTGGACGCAGGCAGGAGTGCTCCTGCAAGTTAAGTCAGTGGTGTGGAGGAATCTGCACGCTCTCTGCTTGTGCTGCTGTTCTCTCGGTGAACTGAGAAGCCGGGTCCCCAGCTGAGCATGAGGAGGGGCAGCAGGGAGGTATCGGAGGTCTGTGGAGAGAAGAGGTGATGGCAAAGAAATCATTAGGAGGTGACTGAGGAGGTGTGGAAGGGAAGCGGGCGGCCCTGATATGCATTTGCAGGTGATGTGTGTGGAGGGGAATCGAGGCAGCCCCCCCATGGTTTCATGGAGTTTATAAAGCACCCCGAAGGGGCTCCAGAACACACTGAGAACTGAACTGAATCCAACCAGCACTGGAGGTTCTCATTCGCCTACTGGGCAGAGGACAAAGAAGCAGGATTGCTGTGAGTTGAAAGGGGGTAGCCACGGGACAGACCGTGGGTCCTGAGCCTGCCGAGGCCGCGCGTGAGGCCTCGGGGGCTGCGAGGGGTGCTGAAAGGGCAGGGGCCACAGAGCCTGCAGTCCAGGGAGGCCCAGGATTGATAGCGTCAGGGTGTGCGGGCAGGTGGTGTGCAAAGCCAGGAAGGAGAAGGTGGCGAGGGGAAGGCTTGAAGTCCCCTTTTCAACGGCCCACGCCCCTGTTGGTGTCCGGGCTTTTCTGCCTGTTTCTCTGCTTTCCTTGTACATTTCGTGTTCAGACATGGGCTGCAGCTGAGCTCCGCCGTGAGAGTTCAGGGCTGGGGGATTCACTACAGGGAGAGGAATAAAAGGGCGCTGAGTCTCTCGAGCAGCTGGCAAAACCCACTCGAAAGGAGCCAGAGAGTCATCCACTCTGGCTTTGCAGAGGGCAGAACCGCGGCCCAGAAGGGTGGAATGACTCAACCGAGATCGCTGTGCAGAGACGAAACCCAGATGCGTGGCTGCGTCCTCAGAGCTCAGCACTGCCTGCAGGACCCCATGCCGAGGCCCACGTTGTCCTCGTGAGCCTGCGTTCCGTGTCGTGGGCAGCTGGGACTGTGCACTCATAGAGCCTCCTGGTGGCTCGGCCACTTCCACGTCCCTGTCTCCCCCCTCCCAATTCCTTCACAAGGCGCTGCATTTACAGACGAGCATTGTCCTCTAAAATACCCCCCTGCATGCCCACACCTTTGTCTGCCCTTCTCCCTGCACAACATTCAAAGTATTTTGTTGGTGGTGCAGAGACCGGCTCAGCAAATGCCAGCCACACACAAGCCAAGGAGCCTTTGTAGTCAAGTTTGCTGGCTTTTTTTTTTTTTTACTGTCTTTGTAAAATAAGGCAAAGCATAAACAGAAAACACCTCAGGTGGACAAAACAAGCCTACCTCCTTTCATCTAGATCCATCAGAACGGACTCCTCCTACGGGATCAGTGTAGGTCACAGAGAATGTAGGACGCTGCCATCGGTTCTCCTCGTAGAGTCTGGGAGTAGCCATGCATTCCAAGGGGAAGGAAAGGCAGTTCAGGGAGAAACCTGAACCTTCATCTCGCTTCCAGTTTGGAGGGAAGCAACACATTAGAAGCATTCAAGGAAGAAGTGCTAAGTGCATCTGACCCTGGGTTGTAGACCTTGCTTCTCACGCTCGGTTATGGCTGTTTTCTAAGATGACTCATTTACTCATTCTGTCCCCCTGGGGTTTCTTTTATCTGCAAAATAGGGTGAGGCTCCGTGGGCTCCAGAAGTCTCCTGTTTAACCCCTCCTGCCCAATCAGTGGTGTATGTCCGCAGAGGAGCCATTCTCTCAGCCGCTCACTTCTAGAAAAGCCCTCGGACCCTCTCCTGGGGCGGCCTCCTCTCTCCTGAGGGCCCCCGGGGCCACCTGAACAGACCCATCCTTGTTACCTAAAACACAGGGCCATTCTGAGCCCCAGACTTGAGGAGGAATTTTCTAAACCGGTGTCACAGTGATTAAGGGGCACTAAATGAGTGGTTATGTAAGAGATTTCTGTTTTGGTTAGCTGGCTCTGTAAGACAGCTCCTGGGTCCTGCCAAACCCTGGAGCTTCAGGAATGCCACCAGCCCCTTGGGGTACTAAGTAAGATGGGTCAAGTTCACAGCCGTTGCTTTCTCGGAACTGCCCCTGATTACCCAGGGACTGGTCTCAAACGTGTTCTTTCTGGGAGGGTAGACAAGAAAAGGAAGAAGGTCAGCAGCAAAGAATCAAACATCTCCTCAAAATAGTAGCTGCAGTCGTGGTGGTTTATTTGAGCAGTGTTTACACAATTGTCAAACCCTCCCATTGGCGTTCTGAAACAGGGTGAGTTTTCATGTACATAAAATATACCTTGATCAAAGTGACTTTTACAAAAATAGTACCTGTGAGATAACTCCTGGTCCCAAGTCGACATTTCAGACAAGCTCCTTTTGTCCCTTGGAGCTAGCACATAAGCAGCTGCTGGGTTGAAAAGGGGCCTGTTCTTGGTTCTCCTCCCTACCACCTGGGGTATTTCTGGATCACCGTGGGCAATAGTTGTCCACGCCCTTACTTAGTGACAAAGTAAAAGAAAAGATTGCTTATTCTTCACCTTGAATTTCTTACATTTTTTCTCTACTTGCTCCTTATAATCAAAGGGATACTGGTACATGGTTTATTTTATGTATCCAGAAGAGTCATCGTAAAAACAACATTGATGAAAGGAATTTTAAAATGGCTCTGTACTATATATGTCAGAGTTGTATTATGGTCTCCAAAGGTGTCATATAAAATTTGCCACTTGAGTAATGGGAAGAAATTAAAACAACTGCATTCTCTAAAGGAAGTGGGGGGGAGGTGAATCCTACAGTGCAAATAACAAGAAATCATGCCAGAAGGTCAGCGTTTGTGCAAGACCAGCAGATGATTCTGTATATTAGTTAGCATTATCTTCCCAGCAGGGTATTACGTGCACAGAAATAAGCACTCCGACTTGAAGACTTGCTGTGCAGGTAAACTTGGTTGTCCCTGGGTGGTAGGATTATAGGAGATTTTTGTGTTCTGAATCTCTCTGCTTTCCAGTTTTCTAAAAATGGCTGTGTGTTTCTTTTGTAAGAAAAAAGTATTCTGAAAGGTGAACTGGGGGAAAATGTGCCACCTGCTCTCCCTGACAGCAAACTTACCGAAGGAGAGAGGGCCTTTGAATTTTGCATTTTTAGAGACGGTGGCATCTCACTGGGCTTCTGTCTGAGCTGAATGCAAGTGATAATGGGGTGGGAGTGGGGACACAAGGCCTCCACAACAGAGGAGCTTTCTCCGTCACACCCATGTTAATGCTTTCAGAATATTTGTGTAACTGTGCAACTGGGAAAAGTCATTAGGTTTATATGTTGCCCAAAACAGCCCAGACTACACCTGGTTACTTGAGAATCTATCCCTTCTCTTTAATTTTTTTAACATGATTTACTTATTTATTTGAAAAAGTGACACAGTGGGAGAGACAGGAAGAAAGAGAGAGATCTTCCATCTGCTGGTTCACTCCCCAAATGCCCTCAAGGGCTGGGGCTAAGCCAGGCAGAAGCCAAGAGCCAGGGACTCCATCTGGGTCTCCCATGGGTGTGGGCCTGCATCCACTGCCTCCTGGGTGCATTAGTAGGAAGGTGGATCAGAAACACAGGGTAGCGTGTGCTCACCAGATGCTCTGATGCTGGGATGCAGGTGTCCCAAACGGCAGCACCTTTTGCTACCAGCAGGGGGCGTTTGTAATCGATCTGTTTGCAGGAATATCTGTTAGGTGGGGTTGAGTGGGAGACACGGGTGCTGCCATGCGCAGGTGCTCATCCTCCAAAGCAGCACCCATTTTCTTAGCATCTGCCTATATTCATGGGTGCTCTGCAGGGCTTTCATTCATCTCACAATTTCATTGAGCGCCTATACAAACTCTACAAGATCTCTCTTCTTGGTTGACATTTTGCAGAGCCAAGAGGCTCCTGATAACTAAATGGGATAATTTCACGTGATTGTAAGACATTAGAGACAACAAAGCTGCTAACAACTGATGGAGGCTGGGGAGAAGGGCATGTCAGATCAGCAGGGGACCTGGTCCTTGAACCTAGGCCTAGGAGAGAAAGCAGTGGCCGTGAGTAGCACCCCCCTGGGGACAACGCAGTAGCAGTGCAGGGAAACAGCAAGTGCAGAGGCCCTTCTGGGCAACCAATCTGGGTTTGACCAGTGAAAGCAGACTCATTTGCACCTGTTTTGGAGATAAATGGCAGGTTTAATACACATTTACTGGATGAGTGGCTGAACAAAATAATGGTAATTAATAATAATGCCAGTCAACACGCCATTTGCTTTATTTATTTATTTTTTTATTTTTTGACAGGCAGAGTGGACAGTGAGAGAGAGAGACAGAGAGAAAGGTCTTCTTTTTGCCGTTGGTTCACCCTCCAATGGCCGCCGCGGCGGGTGCACCGCGCTGATCCGATGGCAGGAGCCAGGTACTTATCCTGGTCTCCCATGGGGTGCAGGGCCCAAGCACTTGGGCCATCCTCCACTGCACTCCCTGGCCACAGCAGAGATCTGTGGAAGAGGGAGTAACCGGGACAGAATCCGGTGCCCCGACCGGGACTAGAACCTGGTGTGCCGGCGCCACAAGGTGGAGGATTAGCCTAGTGAGCCGCGGCACTGGCCGCCATTTGCTTTTGATACAGCTTGGATTTTGCTGGCCTAGGCTCCATTGTCCACTGGCCCTGGGCTATTAGATACAGGCATGAGTGAGGGGTTGGCAAAGTATCACAAAATCCTGGTGCCTGGGAGCACGAGCCGTGTGAGGAGCTCAGAGAAGGAACTGGTTTGGTGGCAGATGAGGGCTGCAGATGTGGGGCAGCAGCAGGAAATGCTTATGTTTACGGCACGCATGAGTGCTCTGAGGGGCCTCCGCCTACAGGAAACAGGCAGGAAAGCGGGCCCGAGCAGGAGGTAGCAGACAACTGCGCGTGCCTCACGCGCAGGGCCTGCAAGTTTATTCCGTACCACACGGGGACTTAAAAAGTTCGTGGAGAATGGAATTAAAAGAGTAGCTGATTTTTGATGCAAAACCATGTTGAAAACCATGGATGGCTTATATAGCATGTATTTTCCATGAACATTTTAAGACCCCCTCCCCCATGAGTGGATTTCAAAAATTTTTGCACCAAAATACACTTAACCTTTGGTTCTATTTTCCATGAACTTTTTGACACATCCTCGGGTACGTGGACATAAGCTTTTCCCTCTAGAAGGTAGCAGTGGAAGAAAATGCCTTCCTGGAATGACGGCAGTAGCCCTCCCAGCTCCCACACACCCAGCAGCTGTTTCCTTGGGAACTTAGGACAGGGCGTCCTCATGGTCTCAGTCAAGCACATTAAGCACTCAATAAATCCTTATTAACTAATTTAAACCACAACTGACTTCCAGATAATCTCCTTCTCTTTAATTGGTTGTCCATGGAAATTAGGAATTTCAAAACTGGATGGAAGGATTGTCTTACCCTAGCCCCAAAAAAGGTTTCCCCTCTCAGGATGGCTTATTAAGTTCTTGCATATTATTTAAGTTCTTGCATAATAGAGACAGTTGGTTAAGTACAAAGATTGCATTCCTCCTGGGCCTTCTTATTTTACGATTCTGTTTTCATTTTCCTTACTGTGAGGGGTGGAGTTTCTGTGTGATGTTTACAGCTAGTGGCGCTTGCCAGTTGCTCAGTAAACCACAGTGGTCATTCTTTTGTGTTCCTTCCCATTCCTTCTACAAGCAAACCTTAAAATGCTCATAGAAAAATGGCTTAAAAAGCTATGCCCAGCTTTCTCGTGATAGACATTTCCCACAAGTTTACTGACAATCTCTCCTATGCCTGGATTTCAAAAAAAGTTTTATGGCAAAATAGACTTTTCTTTGAATCCCGTGAGCCTTTGGAAGCACCCTTGATGTCACAGCATTAGGCCCAGGTGCACTCCTGGAGTTGCTGTTCCCATTTCCCAGCTTGGCAACTAAAGGCCAGACAGAGGAGTGGTGTTCTCGCTGGAAAGCAGCTGGGGATGTCGCCGCAGAATGGAATCCAGCTCCCTGTCTCCTGGTGCATATTTTCCCACTCTCGAACCATCTGTCATTTGCACCCTTGAGAATATCCCCCAGACAGCACAGAGTTGAAAAACAAGCCCGAGTGGAAGAGGCCCAGTTCTTGGTCGGGGAACATGGTTGGGGAGCTCAGCTTCTCTTTGTTCACCAAAAGGTTTTTGTGTCGCTGCTTTGTTAAGAGCAGTGGCAAGGACGCTCCACCAGGGACATCTCCTGAACTTCCGGTGTTGCATGAGGTTTGAGATCCACTGAGGATTTCAGAGTGAAGCAGTGTTTTGTTCTATACAGAAATTGATCAGTCAATAGATAGTTTCCTGCAAGGAGACAGAAGGCTGCTGCCTGTCAGGTCCCGCGTGCCTGCCGCTGTGGAGTAATAGCGGTAGGGGCGCTGAGCCATTCCTACGGAAGCGTGCTCATTAGTGTTCCTTTGTTCGAAACCTACTGGTCCGTGGCTTGGGCGCCCGTAGAGGGAATCAAAAAACCAACATGTGCATAAAAAATATTAATCTCTTCTCGCCGTGAATAAAGCCTGCCTGGTATCTCGGAACGCCAGCCCCCACGGAAGGAGTCAAGCCCTTCCCTTCCTCCCAGGCTCAGCTGAGCACTGAATGCTGATGTGTCGTTTGAAAGCTGCAGCATAGCCGCCGGTTCATTCCTGTTGCATTTTAGGAAAGCCATGACTTTGAAGTCCACATTTCTTTCCAGGGCTGTGTTTTTTGGTCAAGGTCGTTCAAGGCGGCCAACCAGTGACTCCAGCTTTCCAGAAGAAAGATTACATCTTGCTGAAGTTACTGCTTTTCAAAGCAGCAGTTACTGGAAAGCAGAGAGCTGTTGTTTGAGATAAAGGTTTCTGGCACTCTGCAGAGCGAGGCCGGGAAGTCGTGTTGGTGTCTTACTAGCAACCCACGTGGCGGAGACGTCTCTAGTTTGGTGCCATTTTGTCTTTCTCCCACGGTTAAGTGGCAACTCCCCAGCAAACCTTGCATTCCTGTAGGAGCATGGATCTGAAGCCAGGTGCTGTCCCTTGTTCTTCTTCTGCCCTCTTGGCCTGGTAGCCAGGTGGGCAGATTGGGCTTCCCCACGGCCCCGCACTGCCATCAGCTCTCCCTGGAGCTACACAAACCCACAGACTGTAAAAAATCGCTATTATGCTTGTGAAAATGGCCAGACACTACAGACCCCAGATTAGGATCTGTCCGGTGCCTCTGAAAATGTGACTTGAGTGGGGCTGAAAGGAGGCCTCCCCTGGGGATGCTGCTTCCCAGGTGTCTTTCTTGCTCGCGGGCTGACCCAGCCCCAGCCTCAGTTTCCTCCAGCGAGGGCTGCAGTACCCACTTCCCTTGAGTTGGTGCGAGGAGTGATGAGCCTTCAAGTATGTGGTCCCCTTCCTGGCGCATGGCAGGCACTTGGTCTGGAAACGAATACTCATGTTCATGGAGTTCCTGGTCCCCTGGGGACAGACAGAGCCATCGGCCCGTAAAGTGTGGTTCCTGGAAGTGAGACGCTCTAAGCTGGGAGCAGACACAGAGGCCTCAGATGGCTCCTGTTGCATTTTGTCTACAAATCCTGCCTTCACCCAGGCCCACATGCCGTGGTCGGGCTCTGGTCCATGGCTTCTGGTCCATGGAGGCTTCCCAAGGGGTACCTGCTTTCCTATGCCGTCCTCCAACTCGCTCTCCACTCTCCACCCTGGCTCCCCTCCCCTACGGTCCCTTGCCTCAGATACAAAAACCAATGCCCGTGGAGTCCAAGGTCACCTCACCCTTCCAGCTCCCAGCCCTTCCTCCACACCCCTGCCACCCCACGCCCACTGCTCTGCTGCCGTCTCCTTTATGATTCTCCATCAGCAGGTTCCACACTGCTGCTTGAAACCAGCACAGGCCAGCGAGGAAAGCGGGGTCTTGTGACAGGCCAGCGTTCCGTGATGGACTCAATTGCTGGAAGTGAGTGTGCAAGAGGGATTCCAGCCCTGGCTGGTGCAGATTGCAACCTTGGCAGTGTTCATTGAGCATCCTCACAAAGCCCTTCTGGGTTTAAAATGTCCTTGGAGGCTGGGGAACCAAAAGAAAATTAGCACTTGCTGATTAGTGGAGATTGAAGTGTGCTATTTTGGTGCTCTCGGGTCAAAGTGACAAGTGGAAATAGGAAGACAAGCCTGACAGAAGGCGACCCTGAACCCTGGCAGACTGGCGCGCGGTGAGGACTTGCACTGCGGCCGCTCCACCTGCTCCCCCTTGTTCTGATGGGGAAGGCGCTTTGGGGAACGGGCAGTGGCCGTTCTCTTCACGTGCAGAGGGCACTTCCCCAAGTTCACGGGAAAAGGCAGCGAGAAGAAAAGTTTACTTAGGTGCAAACAGTTCGAAAGTCCATGTGCAGATTTTCCACAGTACACACTTTGCGTGGGCCTTTTGAAGGCCCTCATGTTGTCTTATTATGTAATAGCCAGTGTATATGAAAATATAACCTAGTTGATGACGTGCATATAATTCGATGTATATATAATCTGACATATGTATTAGCATATATAATCAGTGTCAGGATGGCTTACTTACCTGCCCAGAATAAATTAGAGTTGAAGAAAAAAAAACTGAATAACAAAAATGCCCAAGCTAAATGTGGGTTGTAGTATGAGCAGTTAACAAAGACATTTATCCCCATGACTAACTGCAGAAACTCTAATATTCTAAATTGGAATATTTTGAAATTAGTCCTCTAAATCAAATGAGCCTGCAACCCATCACCAATATGTAGCTAACTGTCAAATGAGAACAATAAAGATACGATCAAGTGACTGGAAGACTGTAAGCCTCCAGTTCATATTTCCAGACCTAGAAGTTGTTTTGTTGCCAGCATAACCCTTATGTATAAATATGCAAAGCAAATAGAACAGGGTGCCTCCCGCAACTATCAGAACAGAGTCCTAAGAAGGACATCATCAGAGTGAAAATTAAAGGTCCCGGGAGAAGTCTGGATGCTGCGTTTGCAAACCACCTTAAAGAAAAATAAAGAGGAAGGGAATCCTCCACAATTAACCCACGGCCTCTCCAAAGCAGAAATCCCACGATCAAAACATTTAATTTATCTTTGTGCCAGAGAAATAAGGGGTTATGTACTTATTAAAAAGCCTAAATGACAAGAAAATGTATGGTTTCTTAACAGAAAAGTTCCTTCTGAAAGAAATTACAAGAACTGGTATATTTTTAGCAGAAGAAATTTCATCTACTGGTTACAATTCCCTAGCAGGCCTTTTGCTAGCGTTCCTTGGGTGGGGTGACTCCTCATGGCTTACACAGAGTCAAAAGCCGTCTGTGTTATGCCTGGCTTTGGAATTCAGGTGGGCCGATGAGAACATTCTGGCAAAGCTCTCCCCCATCTCTTACACACAATCTCTGCCATTGTTCTCTGGATTTTTGCTTCTTTGTATTCTTTTTTACTCGCTTGCAAATGCAACCCTACATAATTTTTTTTTTTTTTTTTTTTGACAGGCAGAGTGGACAGTGAGAGAGAGAGGCAGGGAGAAAGGTCTTCCTTTACTGTTGGTTCACCCTCCAATGGCCACTGCAGCTGGCGCACCGCGCTGATCCGAAGCCAGGAGCCAGGTGCTTCTTCCTGGTCTCCCATGCAGGTGCAGGGCCCAAGCACTTGGGCCATCCTCCACTGCACTCCCGGGCCACAGCAGAGAGCTGGACTGGAAGAGGGGCAACCGGGACAGAATCCGGTGCCCCAACCAGGACTAGAACCCGGTGTGCCGGCGCCACAGGCGGAGGATTAGCCTAGTGAGCTGCGGCGCCGGCGTACCCTACATAATTTTTTAAAAATATTTTATTTATTTGAGTGGTGGAGTTACAGACAGAGGAAAAGACAGACAGAAAGGTCTTCTATCCACTGTTCACTCCCTAAATGACCACAACAGCTGGAGCTGCGCCGATCCGAAACCAGGAGCCAGGAGCTTCTTCCAGGTCTCCCACACAGGTGCAGGGCCCAAGCGCCTGGGCCATCCTCTACTGATTTCTCAGGTCATAGCAGAGAGCTGGATCAGAAGAGTAGCATCTGGGACTAGAACTGGCACCAAATGGGATGCTGGCACTGCCTGGGATGCCTACTGTGCCGCAGTGCCAACCCTAACCCCATGTAATTTCATTCTCCACAAACATTGCATGACGGACACCTGGCTGTATTTCCAGTGAGCGAGGACCACATATCCATAAAGCATAGTAACGTTGATGCAGATTATGAGCACTTAACACAGGTTTAACACTGGCTGGTCATGGGGATGTTGAGATGTAAGACTCTTAAAGGCGAGGTGGGGGAACCTTTCCCCGAGGAGCACACGGCTCACGCGTGGCTCTCTGGCTGTTTGCCAAGTGCCCTTTGCGGTTCTCACTGAGGGTGCAGTGGGCACAGTCCCTTGCTGTGTGGTTGCTGCAGGGCATGAGTGGCTCTGCCCCTGCTTATTAAATGCCTGCCACACCCCCAGGGATCGTCACAGCCCACCCCACTCCCACACAGTTCCAGGTGTTTCCTAAGAGGGATTACTAACCTGTTTGGCCCAGTGAGTTGAGTGGAGAAAAAATAGACCCCCATTTGGGAGTTGCAGAGTGTGCTTTGCTGGAATTTTAAAGAGATTTTGTGAGCTGTTGCTGTGGTGTGAGTGAGTAAAGCCACTGCCTGCAGTGCCAGCATCCTATATGGGTGCCTGTTCAAGTCCCGGCTGTTCCACTTCCAATCCAGCTCTCTGCTATGGCCTGGGAAAACAGTTGAAGATGGCCCAAGTCCTTGGCCCCTACACCCGTGTGGGAGACCCAGAAGAAGCTCCTGGCTCCTACCTTCAGATGGGCACAGCTCTAACAGTTGTGGCCATCTAGGGAGTGAACCAGCAGATGGAATCTCTCTCGTTCTCTTCCCCCCTCTCTCTCTCTGTAATTCTGCCTTTCCAACAAATAAATCTTTAAATAGAGAGAGATTTTGCTTCTAGAATTCTGAATCAGTAAGTCTTCAGCATTGTGATTCTCTGATTCAAGTTCAGAGACTGTAACCAGGCACATCCCATGCCCTACATTGGTCGCCAGATGATCTACTACTTGGCATGTGCCACCTGTTGCTTGGTTTACTCCAGCTTGCTGGACCAAGAAGTATCACTGTAGCACTATCCAACCTTTGGTCATCATCCTAGCCAGTACCCAGAAGCCCTCTGGGATCCCAGAAATGGCTCTAAGAATCTTGAGTTTTCTTTTTTTTTAAAAAAAAGATTTATCTTATTTATTTAAAAGACAGTTACAGAGAGGTAGAGACAAAGAGAAACAGAGATCTTCACGCCCCAAACAGCCACAACGACCAGAACTGAGATGATCTGAAGCTAGGAGCCAGGAGCTTCTTCCAGGTATCATCTGCCACACTGGCGCTGGGCCCAAGGATGTGGGCCATCCTCCGCTGTTTTCCCAGGAGCATTAGCAGGGAGCTGGATCGGAAGTGGAGCAGGTGGGACTTGAACTGGTGCCCATATGGGATGCCGGCACTGCAGGCCAGGGCTTTAACTTGTGTTGGCCCTGAATCTTGGATTTTCTAAGAAGCAGACTCTAACTCTCTCTCTGCCCCACCAAGTCCTAGAAGAGGTGGAGTTGGCTGCTAGGCCCATTGCTGGTGGCTCCAGGGCCAGCCTGGGCCTCCGCAAAGTTGAGTTCTCTGGCCTGACAAGTCACAGAGCAGTCCCAAAGACTTGGCTGATAGGAAAAGGGGGGATCAATGTGTAGAAATCAATCACCTGTGACTCACTTTTTAACTAATAGTGTGTGTGTGTGTGTGTGTGTGTGTGTGTGTGTTTTAGAGATACTTGTCTTTTGAAGCTTTGTCTACAATATGTCTTCAGCAGAATTTTACTTTTTCTTTTAGAGCTATTTCAGTCATTAGTGGATTCAAACCATTTCTTCCCTCTTACAAAAACATTCTGCCCAACTTGGGGTGCACGTGGAATGAGACAGGAACACTATCTGATGCATGTCTGCACTTCCCCTTGAGAACACAGCAACCCTGTGTCTGGTCCCCCTTATACCTTCACAGGGTGCAGCACCCTTCCCTGACAGCACTTCTGGTGTACAATTCGCTTCATCCCAGGAAAGAGTGGAGGACAAAAGTCCCCTCTTCCCCACTAAGACCCGGTGATGGAGCATTTGCACACACCAGCTGTGAGTGAGCCGAAAAGGGACTCAAGACGACAACTGCATTCGCAGCACCATCGGAAACAGTAAAATGCTTAGCAGTTAACCAAGGATGTAAAAGACTTAACCATGAAAGATAAGCAGCCTTGCCAAATATGAGGCTGGTGTGGTGCAGTGGATTAAACACCCCCTGCAGCACCAGCGTCCCCTAGGAGTGCAGCAGCAGCAGACCACCTAAGTGCTTGGACCCTGAAACCCACATGGAGATCCTGAGGAAGGTCCTGGCTCCTGGCTTCAGCTTGGCCCAGCCCTGGCCATGTGGCCATTTGGGGAGTAAACCAGCAGATGGAGGATATTTTTTCTCTCTCTCTGTAATGGACTCGCAAATAAATAAATCTTTTTAAATAAAATTTAAGTAAATCAAAGAATACTTATATAAATGGAAAGACATCCCACATTCTTGAATTATAAGATTTTTATGATAAAATGTCAATAATACCCAAAGTATTCCACAGATTAAACACAATCTCTTTGGCAGAAAAATAAAAAATACACCCTAAAATGTATATGGAATCTCAAGAGACCCTAAATAACCAAAATAATCTTGAAAAGAAAGAGCAAGTTGAAGCACTCACACTTCCTGATTTCACAACTTATTACGACACTGTCATAACAACAGTTCATCTATAGACCAGTAGAATAAACCCAGAAATAATATAGCCTAGAATAAATAATATAGCCCAGAAATAAACCCTAATGTATATGGTCTGTGATTTTCAGAAAAGCTGTCAAGGCCATTTGCCTCACCCAGTTCAGGCTGCTATAACACAAATACCATAGACTAAGTTCTTAAAGAACAAATGTTTGTTTCTCACAGCTCTGAAGGCTGGAAGGCCAAGATCGCAGTCCCATCATGGTCAGGTTCTAGTGAGGGCCTTTTTCCTTGTTTACAGGCTACCACCTGTTCTCTGTGTATTCACACAGCCTTGAAAGAGGGAGAGCTCATCTCTGTCTGCTCGCTCTTATAGGAGCACTCATCCCATTCATGAATTCCCTACTTCCATGGTTCAATTACCTCTCAAAAGCCCCACCTCTAAATAACATCATGGAGGGGATGAGGATTCGACATCGGAATCTGCTAGGGGAGGAAACACAGATATTCAGTTCACAAGTCACTGGGGAGGAGTCTTTTTAGCCAACAGTGCTGGACCTATTAGAGAAATGCGGGCAAAAGAATGAAGTTGGGCCTAACACCAGGAAGACACTTAACTCAAGGTAGAGCAAGCACCCACATATAAGAGCAAAAACTATAAAATTCTTGAGAAAAAAAAAAAACACAGGGCAGAAGCTTCACTACATTGAGTTTGGCCATGATTTCTTATATATGACACCAAGGGCACAAAACAACAGACTCAAAAGTACACGACTTTGGCTGCATTGGAGTTTAAAACTTTTGTTCATCAAAAGAGTGAAAAGGCAGCCTATGGACTGGGGAGAGAAAATGCACACCATATGTCTAATATGGAATGAATGTCCTAAATAAACAGAGAACTCCTAAACCTCAACAACAACAAAAATCAACCCAACTGAAAAATGGGTAATAGGCTTGTATAGACATTTCTGCAAAGATTACATGAATGGCCAAAAATGCATGAAAAGATGCTGAACATGACTAACCATTAGTGAAGTGATAATACAAGCAGCAATAAGATAACATCTCATATCCACTAAATGGCTACTACCAAAACAAGCAGAAAATAACAAGTGTTGGTAAGGATGTGGAGAAATTGAAACACTTCTGCATTGTTGGTCAGAATGTAAAATGGTACAGCCAGCAGTAGAAAACAGGATGTTGGTTCTCAAAAAAAAAAAATTAAAAATAGATTTGCAGTTGACCCAGCATTTCCACCTAAAGGTAAACTCCCAAAAGAATTGAAAGCAGGTTCTTGAAGAGGTATTTGTGCACCCACGTTCACAGCAGCATTTTTTATAGTAGCTAAAATGTGGAAGCAGGACTGGACATGGTTGAGATACCAATTAAGATACTCGCATCCCATATTGGAGTGCTTGGAATTGAGTCCTAAAACAACTCACATTCCAGCTTCCTGCTAACATACCCACTGGGAGGCAATGGTGATGGTCTGCACAAGTACATGGGTCCCTGCTACCCGTGTGGGAGCCCTGGATTGAGTTACAGGCTCCGGTCTTTGTTGCAGGCATTTGGAAAGTAAACCAGTGGATGGGGCGCCTCTCTCTCTTTCTCTCTCTCTCTCTCTGCCTCTCAAATAAGCTGATTATTTGAAAAATATTTACAAGCTATTGAAAAATAAAATAAAATGTGGAAGCAACCACAGTGTCCATCAGCTGATGAGTGGCTAAAGAAAATGTGGTATAGACATACAGTGGAGTATCACTCAGGTTTAAAGGGGTGGACATTCTGAGAGATGCTGCAGCACAGCATGAAGTACTAAGTGAAATAAGCCACTCTCAAGAGGCAAATACTGCATCATTCCTCTGACTTGAGGGCCTTGGAGTAGTCAGAATCATAGGGTCAGAAAGAGAACAGTGGTTGCTAGGAGCTGCGGCAGGTGGGAAAAGGGGAAGTTCTTGTCTAAAGGGTTCAGTTTCAGTTTTGCAAGTTAAAAAGTGCTGGCGGTGGCTGGTGGTGTTGGTTTCACAACAACATGCATGTATTTAATGCCACTCAATGATGCGCTGAAAAATGGTTAGGATAGTAAATTGTGTTATATATTTTACCAACAAAAACAAATAAATGAAAAAGAGAAGAACCAGTGATGTGGAGGGATCTTGATAGAGTCGGTGGAAATGTGGGCATGTGAGACCTTGTCCAAATGCTTCAAACTTAGAAGACAGGATAGCTTTATCTTATGAACCAGAGTTAATCCTGAAAAGGCTTTTCCCTGGTTTTCTTCACTTTTGTGATCGATCAGTAGTTGGCTAACCAGAAACAGAGCTATGTCCCTTGGTGTCTCAGGAAGTAGCTATTGACTTTTCTAACAAGTACAAAGTCACTTGCTTCTAGGACACTGTGGGTTTACCATTTGGGAAAGGAGGCTTGCTTTGCTTGATCATCACATTCTGCATAAGTCACGTCATGAGCAAGAGGCCTCCAAGGGGGCAAACTTCAGGAAATTATGACTTGGATTTTTGAGACATGCAGCAGCACAGTATTCCTGCTTGGGATTTTATGATTCACAGTAGCAGTGGGAGAGGTTTATTGAGGACCATGTTCACAGAAAAATAGAGGAGGGCAAATCAAAAGCAACTTCACTATCCATGTGTTCTTGATATGGAGGAGAAATAGGAAAAAGAGAAAGCATTAATAACACAGCCAAGAGAGTTGGTGTTCAGCCTAGTGGTTGGGGTTGGGGTTGGGGTTGGGGGTTGGGGGTTGGGGTTGGGGGTTGGGGTTGGGGTTGGGTTGGGGTTAGGGTTAGGGTTAGGGTTAGTGGATGCCTGGGTTTGATTTCCGACTCTGGCTCCTGACTCCAGCTTCCTGCTAATGCAGATTCTGGGAGGCAGCAGTGATGACTCAAGTACCTAGATTCCTGCCACCCTTGTGGGATTGAGTTCCAGCCTCCTGGCTTTGGCCTGGCCCACCGTCAGCCATTGCAGCATTTGGGGACTGAGTAAATCGGCACATGGTAGAACGCACTCTCTCTCAAATACATAACTCCAGTGAATGTGTCAGTGTCCACTCTCCAGGATGGCCAATTGGATGGTGAAGAAGAGCTTCTGGGGTATGGGGGAGTGGCGCCCCCTAGGGGTGCAGTGTCACAGAGGGGCCCTGCCTGGCTCCACACCTCCTCACTGCTCTGTTCAGCCCCAGGCTCCCTGGCACAATCCGGTCACCTTCCCTGTTCTTTCCTCCCCTCCATCTGCTCCTGCTCCTTCCCCTGTGGGCTCAGCCCTCTGGATTGAGCTGGTTGCTCCTCTCTTCACCTGCCAGTCGACGGAGACCCCTCACCAAGAGCCTGTGACCCTGAAATGGACCCTGTGTCCTATCTACTTGATTCTTGCCTCTCACGCAGATGTCACCGTCACTTTTAAGGAAAATGTACTACTTTTCTTCAGTGCTTTTAGGGACGAGCAGCTGGACGTGAAACAGGGCCAAATCTGCCAGGTGTTCTCACCCTGCATCGGACCCTCAACACCTGGGGCACGTGGTAAAGCAGGAACACCTGCTAAAACAGGGCGCTCAGACCGAAGCCTGTGTTTCCTTTCCCCTTAGGTTTTACATGCGCCCTCTCCCCAGCATTTCTAGACCCCTGCCCCTTCCCTCTTCTTCCTCTACCCCATCTCCCCACTCCCTCCCTCCCTGCCTCTAACGAGGTCTCTTTAGATCTCTTTCCACACTAGACAAAATAACCCCCCTCCCAAAAGATGCTCATGTCCTGATTCCCAGAACCTGCGGCTGGCTGCAGATGGAATTCAAGTTGCTAATCAGGTGACCTAAAGGAGTCACCCTGGGATGTCTGGGCGAACAGAGTAAAGGTACAAGGGTCCCTACACACGGGAGAGGCGGACAGGCGAGGATCCGGCTGGGAAGGCGTTGTGATTTCAGAATCTGGAGTTGGAGTGATGGGTTGCCAAAAGGACTGACCCACCCCTGCCAGCCTTAAAGATGAAGGAAGGGGCCAAGAGCCAGGGACCGCACGTGGTGTCCAGCTATTGGAAAGGGGAGGGGCACGGATTCTTCTAGAGCTTCCGAAGGTCCCAGCTCTGCCTGCGCTTTTTTGCGTTTAGCCCAGTGAGACCTAGTGCAGGCTTTGGACGCGCAGAGCTGTAAGATAGCCCATTCCTGTGGTTTGAGCCAGTCCATCTGTAGGAATGTGTTACGGCAACAGGAGAACTAATGGGCTCGCGCTCGCTCGCTCTCTCTCTCTCTCTTTCTCTCTCTCTCTCTTCTCAGGGAACCCCCAGCTTCTCCCAGAGAGCAAGGAAAGGCACAGGACAGACTTTCCAGGAGGAAAGTGATGGGCCATTTCATCAGTTAATGGTCGATCTGTCATCCAGTGACAGAAACCCTTAATAACTGTGATGTACACAATACATACACAATTCTGTCACGTAAACGAGGCTGGGCCACAACACAGGTGGCGGCTCCGTGGAGTCAGTGTGGACTCACATCCTTCCTGCTCACCCTGGAGTGGAGCCATCTTTCTAGCGCAAGGGTGGGAAAACTATTTTTCTGCCCAAGGCCTTTAGGATATTTCCATTCGAGGGCAGAGAAGCAGCTGGCTCAACTCCCAAGAGACTCCCTGAAGCCCACCAGGATTTGGTAACTCTGTGATAACCCGCATGTTAATGTGATGACTGCATCCAAGTGCAGCAGAAACATTAACCTCACAGAATCCTGCCCAGGGCTTGTCGCAGCTGCTTCCAGCTCTGGAAGAGTGGCAGAGTTAGGCCACCGCCTGGGTGAGTCCAGCCTGCACCTTGGCCCTGCCGCGTTCTGCTGGGCTGGGCCTCGTCTGTCTCATCTCCTGTAGGGCTGAGACAATGGAGACCCTAGGCAGGCTGGTGAAATCCTAGCTGTGGAAGGCTCCTTTTATTTCTTGCGTTCACATGCACTGCCCCCTCCCTTCGTCTCCAAGTGTATGAAAGGAGACTTCAGAGACTGTTTGTGTCTTCAAAAACCCCTCAGTCTTCATTCTCCCTTTCTCATGTCCAAACCCTTTGAAAGGAAGCTGCGGGAACAGTTAATTATCTTCCAATTTACACTGCAAATGCCGTTGGGTCGCTGATCTTGCAGTATTCATTATAAAGTAGCACTCTCTTTGAAGAGACTTGCATGTTTATAGAGACTTACATAAAATTTCTTCTTTCGTCTTGAAGAGTTTGTTATCAGGAAATAAGTATCAAAAGAGATAATTTATAGATTTTGGCTCTTGGGGTAATTAAAACAAAAATTGTTTCTTGATTGTGTTGATAAATCTGTGTATGAAATGTGTTATGGGTTATTCTTCCTTCCCTGGGTTTTCTAAGTCTTCTTCTCTTTTTGAGATGGGTAACCTGATCCTACCCCGTGCCCAGATAAAAAGATCTTGCAAATCCAGCAAAAGTCATGGTTTTTATTATCGTGTCTTAAGAACAAGGTCTGACTAGTGCTGACAGAAGCGGTGGTTAAGGCCTCACATTTCTTGGTCACACACTCTAGTTAGCGTGGAAGTCTCAGGTATTGATAGGTGTCAGTGACCTCAAGGGGGCGCGACTTTTACACAAATGATCCTGAAACAGGCCACAATACCAATCAAAATGTGGAGAAAACCTGCCCTAAAAATAAAATAGGACACTCCAAGCTGAGCACCAGGAACAAAGGGAGATGGTGGGGTCAAAAAGAAAGTATAAGAGAAATGAAATTGGGGTGGAACTTGAAGGGGGAAGAGTATACAGATGGGGAGGGGCTGGCACAGCCAGAGCAAGGAACCATCTCACAATCCACTCAGATGTAGAACTCCACTCTCAAAGCCTTTAGCTTCCTTTTCCATGTGCATAAAGTGAGAAGTCCCTTGTACTCAATGTAGAGTAATGCTGGTGAGCAAATCAACATATTTCACAAGGTAGACACAGTGATCCCTTTCTCTTGACATTGTAGATGTGTTTTGGAGAGACTGTGAGTAAAGCATGGAGCTGTGAATCAAGCCATTTTCATACAAAGAGGACATGAGTGACTGTTTACAACAGCATCACCACAAAACCACGCCTCCTGTTGCAACATCTTTGCAGTGGAATAGGTTGAGGTGGTCAAGTTAGCCAGAGGGTTGGGATTTGAGTCCATCACAAGTACATTGTAAACTTGCTGTCTTGAGTCCTGGAGAAGTCTAGAATGTACCATCTGTCCCTCTGTTTGCCTTTCACCCCTCAGCTCTAAGGGCGTGCACTGTCTGACAATAATAGGAGCATCCAAGAAAACAATAAAACAGTAGCAGTGCACACTATGGCCCTTACCACACTGAATTAAGGTAACTTGAATACCTTGGGTTTTTAACATGGAAAATTCTCCTATTCTATCTGAGTTGGTAAGCACTCTTCTACTTATTTCTCCTCTGAAGAAGCTGTGGGGGTTGCTGGGAGTTGGAAAATCAAACCCCATCTTCCGTATCCAGGCCCGGCTGCGACCACTGTTTTGAGCTCCTCCAGTTGGGGTGAGCCTGCGCATTTGATGGCTCGTGCATTCCTGACACATCTTCCCCTGTTTTCTTTCCTAGTGTGTCTGAGAAGCCCATCCAGCACTCCGATGGCCAGCAACAACACCGCCAGCATAGCACAAGCCAGGAAGCTGGTAGAGCAGCTCAAGATGGAAGCCAACATCGACAGGATAAAGGTAAGGACCGCACAAACCCACACTCTGTAGCTTGCTGACTGGGAACATGATTTGCAGCCATCTGTCCATTGACTGTTGTCTCACAGACGTGGATGAAATCAGGGATGGTAGGAGAGAAGCCTCATGATTAGGCGAACATCCATTTTTCTTTTTTTTTTTTTAGATTTATTCATTATTTATGGAAAGTCAGAATTAAACAGAGAGAGAAGGAGAGGTTGAGAGAGAGAGGAAGGCTTCCATCTGCTGGTTCACTCCCCATTTGGCTGCAATGGTCAGAGTTGTGCTGATCTGAAGCCAGGAGTTTCTTCCAGGTCTCCCACGTGGGTGCAGGGGCCCAAGCACTTGGGCCATCTTCTGCTTTCCCAAGCCACAGCAGAGAGCTGGATCGGAAGTGGAGCAACCGGGACTTGAACCAGCACCCGTATTGGATGCCGGCACTGTAGGCGGCTTTACCCGCTATGCCACAGTAATGGCCCCAGAGCATCCGTTTTTCTAATGTGACTTTCCCTTCTCCAGATTTCTCCAGCTTCAGATGGTATTAACATTGGTTCCCTATGAAAGTAAAAATCAAAACAAAACAAAACATATGTCCATGGCTGAATTCTAGCCAAAGAAATTGGAAAACACAAAAGACCTATCATCCCTTTAAAAAAAATTGATTATTTGAAAAGCAGAATGACACAGAGAAAAGAAGGAGAGAGCAAGAAAGAGAGATCTTCCCTCTACTGGTTCACTCCCCAGATGGCCACAATGGCCAGAACTAGGCCAGGCTGAAGCCAGGATCCAGGAGCTTCCTCCAGTTCTCCCACGTGGGTGAAAGAGGCCCAAGAACCTGGGCCATCTTTCACTGCTTTCCCAGGTCATTAGGAGGGAGCTGGATCAGAATTAGAGCAGGCAGGTCTTAAACCAGTGCCCATATGGGTTGCCAGCATTGCAGCTTAACCCACTGCACCAGCCCCAAAAGACTTATCATTCTCCCAGCCACTGCCTTGACCCTACAGAGTGATCCTCTTCTCATTTGGATTTTCAGCTTTCTATCCTAGTTCAAGTTCTAGGATCAAGTATCTGTCTTTTAAGCCAAACCCTTCTATATACCACTGCAGGTCATTATTTTTTTTTCTTATTTGTACATTATTGAATTTTTTTCTTTAAAACACAAAAACCACACCTGGTCTCTCTAAGAAGTCAAACATAAAGGTTTAATAGTCTACTTCTTTCTTTCTCCCACTCCCTAAACCTAACCTGACAGCCTTGCCATAAATTGGAGCTAATTCATTCTGAACCAACACTTTAAATCCTACCCATTTGTTGGTAGATTCTATACGTAAAGTTTGCCTGCATAGCATCATTATTAACAAGTAGCCATTGAATGGTATTTGCCAATCATCAAAATTTCACTTTACTGGAGGTAAAATTCTTTATATATCTCATTTTACAATAATGAAACTAGAGCATTCCTTCAAATGCCTTTTAAACCTAGTACTTTTTGGGGGGCCTGCAGTGTGATACAGCAGGTTAAAGCCCCAGCCTGCTATGCTGGCATCCCACATGGGTGCCACTTCTAGTCCCAGCTGTTCCTCTTCTGATCCAGCTCTCTGCTATGGCCTGGGAAAGCAGTAGAGGATGGCCCAAGTCCTTGGGCCCCTGCAACCGCGTGGGAGACCCAGAAGCAGCTCCTGGCTCCTGCCTTTGGATCAACTCAGCTCTGGTGGTCACTGGGGGAGTAAACCAGCAGATGGAAGACTTCTCTCTCTCTCTCTGGCTCTACTTCTCTCTGTAACTCGGTCTTTCATATAAATAAAATAATTCTTAAAAAAAAACTAGTACCTTTTCCTATTTTTTTCAACTGGACTAGTATTTTCTCCAACGTGGGCAATGCAGCTACCTCTGACTTTGCAGAGGGTAATAAACTATTTCTCCCATGAAATCCAGCCCACTGCCTATCTTTTTGTAAATGAAGTGCTATTGGAACACGGTTGCACACCCTCACTTATTGTTGGTGGCTGCTTCTACCCTACCGCAACAGAGCAGAGTGGCTGTAACAGAGACCGTGTAGCCCACAGAGGCTAACATGTCTATTCTCTGGACCTTTTCAGAAAAAGTGTGTTTACCTGGTGTAGAGCAGTGGTTTGCAGCCCAGATGTGTGTTCGCATCAACCAGAGAGCTTTGTAGAGGAACCAATTCCCAAACCAATTAAATCAGAATTGCTTGGGTATGCTCCAGGCATCTGTATTTTTTTAACTCAGTATTTTTAAAAAAATTTTTTCAGTTAATCCCAAGGTTCAGAACTGATTTGTGCCTTCTAAATCCCATCAAGAATGTGCTAGTGAGTGAAGGGAGGAGTTCATCTTCCTTTGGAAAATAAGCTGAGCAAATATCTATGGACAAGTTTTCCAAATGCTTCAACTTCCCTATAAATTGTAGCTCCTATTAATGAGCCACGAGACCTAGTCAGTTCCTGGCCTTCTTTCAACAGCTTTGATTCTGTTGTTCATGAATGAGAGAAGTGACATCCTTACCACTGCCTTACTCCTTTGCCACAGTCCTTTTTTCCTCTTCTCTTTCCTCATCTTTTTTACTCCCTTGCTGAAAAATATAAAGTGGCAGGTGGGAATAGAAACTCCAGGGAGGGGCTGGTGTTATGGTGCAACAGGTTCTGTCACCGTTTGTGTCACCAGCACCCCATGTCAGAGTGCCGGTTTGAGACCTGGCTGCTCTGCTTCTGATCCAGCTCCCTGCTAATGTGCCTGGAAAGATAGCAGATGATGGCCCAAGGCTTGGGCCCCTGCCACCTATGTGTGAGACCCTCATGGAATTCTTGACTCGTGATTCTTGGCTTTGGCTTAGCCTAGCCTCAGCTGTTATCATCATTTGGGGAGTGAACTAGTGGACAGAATCAGTGTCTCTCTCTTACTCCTCCTCCTCCTGTTCCTTTTCCTCATCCTCCGCCTTTTTCTCCTCCTCCTCTTCCTTCTCTTCCTCTTCTCTCTGTCAATCTGTCTTTCAAATAAATAAATATTTTAAAATTTGTTTATTTATGTATTTATTTGAAAGGCAGAATGATGGAGAGAGAGGGAAAAATAGACACACACACACATACAGAGGCTCCGTCCAGTGGTTCACTACACAAACGGCCACAATGGCCTGGGCTGGGCCAGGCCAAAACCAGGAACTGAGAACTCTATTGAGTGTTTCACATGGGCGACAGGGACCCGAGCACTTGGGCCACCCCTCACTGCTTTCCCAGGTTCATTATCAGGGGAGCTGGGTTGGAAGCAGAGCAGCCAGAACTCAAACCAGCTCTCATATGGGATGCTGGCATTGCAGGCAGCAGCTTAACCCACTGTGCCGCAGCAGCAGCCCCAACAAATAAATCTTAAAAAAAAAAAAAAAAAAAGTCAGAGAGAAATGAGGCAGGCCACGATTTGTAGTATCAGACTGGACTTGTTTAGGGGGAAGGAAAGTTCTGCTCCTGGGCCTTCTAGAAAACATCGCTCAGCTTTTTGGGGTGACCCAATAAAGGTAAAAGTTTGGGCAGCTCTGTTATGGCTGGCATTTTCCATGACTGCTCAGCCGCCCCAGGCACTGCTCCTGAGGAGGATGTGATGGGGTGATGGCTAATGAAGACTGACAGTGAGGGAGGAGGAGGGCGGAAGCAGGCCTTTCAGCCATCGGGCAGACCTCCATCATGCCTCACCTGTGCTGCTGACAGCAAAGGGGCTCTTCCCCCATCTCCTCACTCCCATCTCAACCCATCTCCTTCCCTGCTGTCAGTTACCCATCACACTGCTGCCACAGAAGCTTTGTAAGAGAACATCTCGTAGCGTCCCTCTCCCACAGAAAGTCTCCTCACGATTCCCTATCACCTATGAGACCGAATGCAGCTCTTCATCTTCAGCGGAGCGCACGAGGCTCCTCTGGCCCCTGCCCAGCTCTTAACGATTCGTCGCCTTCCCCTTGTCCACATGCTGCACTGAATCACTCTTCTTCTTCTTCTTCTTCTTTTTTTTTTTTCATTTTTCATTTTTTTCATTTTTTTTTTATTTTTATTTTTTGACAGGCAGAGTGGACAGTGAGAGAGAGAGACAGAGAGAAAGGTCTTCCTTTGCCGTTGGTTCACCCTCCAATGGCCACCACGGCCGGCGCGCTGCGGCCGACGCACCGCGCTGATCCAATGGCAGGAGCCAGGAGCCAGGTGCTTTTTCCTGGTCTCCCATGGGGTGCAGGGCCCAAGCACCTGGGCCATCCTCCACTGCACTCCCTGGCCACAGCAGAGAGCTGGCCTGGAAGAGGGGCAACCGGGACAGAATCCAGCGCCCCGACCGGGACTAGAATCCAGTGTGCCGGCACCGCTAGGCGGAGGATTAGCCTAGTGAGCCGCAGCGCCGGCCTGAATCACTCTTAATTCCCTTCAGGGGACACTCCCATGCCTACAACATTCAGGCCCCTTCCCCTCTCATCTTCCCGCCTTACTTGACAACTGGCTCGTGACTCCTTCCAGACTGAGGTGGAATGTTTGCTGTTTGTCCAGTTGTTTATTCGTTCTTCTATCGAATGAATATTTTGTTGGGAGATTGCTAAATTGCTTGGATTTGTTGGGTTTCAGAGATATGCAGGTGAATAAAGACACGATTCTTGCCCTCAAAGATCTCTAGCCTCGTACAGGGTTGCCCAAAAATAGGAATAAGGTCTGTTATCCATACGAATAAGATAGCAAGGAGGCATAATTACCAAATGTCATCAGAAAGAAGCCAGTGGCACACCCTGGCTGTCCTTTGAGGAGACACACATGAACCCCTGCTGAAAGGGGGACAGAGCAAGAACCTGATGAACTGAGCACTACACAGATGCCCTCCTAGGGGGACTTCACTGCGAATCCCTGAGTCTCTCTTGGCCCGTTAGACCTTCCGTTGTTGGAAACACAGCCGCGGCCCGGGTCACAGCGTCTGTTCAGCACCGCAGGGCCAGGCAAGCGTGCTGTGGTGAAGCCCCAGATCGGTTTTCGTTGAGGCGGTGGCAAGACCACAACTGCACCAACACCATTGCCAGCTGTGGCTTCGGGCTTCGTTGTTTGCTTTCAGCGGGGGGTCCCTTCAGGCCTCCTGAGCTGCTCTACCCACTGTCCATGCAGCCGGGCAGGGCTTCTCTCTGTAGATACCATGTGTGCAATTTCCCAGTTAGGGTAGTGACCTCGCAGGGTTAGAAAGGACAGCAGTGGCTCTGTGTACCTCTGGGAGAACCTCCTGTGGCGGAGGTGACCAAGGTTCGTGTTGTGGGAAAACTGGTGAGATGAGTCCGGGTTGGTGGCCTGGTATCCATGACAATATACAAGACCAAACACTATGGTGAGGAGAGAAGTGAAGTTGTATTTGAATAGGAGACAGAGGAGCTTCTGGCAAAGGGAGGGGCTGGGAGAGAGACAGACCCGGCCGCAGAGTTCTCACAGCACGGGGGTATTTGGGTGCCTTTAACACGCAAGCAAATGTACCGGTTATACTTCGGCCATTGTGAAGGCAGGGACAGTCTTAATGGAACCTTTTCTAAGTCGTTTTTGTCGAAACCTAAATCTCACTGTCCACTGGCCATTGCTGTTCCACCGGAGCTTGCATCTTGCATCTGGTTTTGTTCAGTGTGTATGCGCCAGCAAGGAGCTGTGGGGTGGAGTCGCTCTGGCCTGCCTCTAGTCCAGGGCTCCCTCAGTAGGACCCTTTACAAGAGGGAGTGGGCACTGCCCTGAGCAGAGCTGTGGACGGTCCAGCCACGGCCCTTGCAGTCACACAGTTTGCATGGAAAAGCCCTCCTGCAGGCCAGTGTCATACTGGTTTTAAAACCTCGTGTCCTATGTCATTGTTATCGACTCCCGGGAGATTTGGGCTAATGAACCCATTATGGTTCATAAGCCCCAGGCATGTATAAATTACTCCTCCAGCCTTTCTGTATTTCTTTGTTCACATTTCATTAAGGACAGAGAGTAGAAAGAACTGATGGAACATGGGAAGGAGAGGCAGGGAAGGGGTGTGGAGGGGTTGTGAACTGTGACTGCTGTAGGCACAGCGGGCTACTCACGCTAACGCTGAGCGAGGCGCAATGAAAGAAACTCGTCCATGGTGCACGAGTGGAGGGAGCGTGGACAAAGGCAAAGGGCAGCAGGGCCTCCATAAAACTTCATTGCTGTCCTGGGAGTCTTTGGGTTTCTAATAACAGGAGCCTACACCCAGTTAGCTTAAGCAGAAAGAGGGAGGTTGATGGTAATAAAAGATTCAGAATATAAGAGCAGAGATCCAAGAAGTGGAGGGCCGTTGAGAATGCCAAGTGCTCTGTCACGTGTTCTGCTCCTCTCTCCGTGACTGCCCCTTTCTTTGCCTGCGAAGAATGAGTTTCTCAGCCACCAGGCCCATCTCGCAGACCCACGTTCCCCGGGACACACCTCCGAGTTCCCACTCCGCGAAGAAAGAGCCAGGTTAAGACGTAAGACGACCCCCTTCGGCCTCAGTTCCGTAGTCTGAGAGCGGCATCTCTGTTCTAGCAAGAAGGAGGTGTCTCCAGCTTTACTCAACTGACTTGAGAATTGCACACATTGTGAAATGATGGCTCTGCGTGTGTAACGCACTTGAGGATGGGACGGGAGCAGACAGCTGGGGGGCTGGGAGCCACTGTTAGCAGGAAAGATGCTGTTTGTCAGAAGTCACCGTTAGCAATATGCTAAGTAAAATAGACGGAAGGGCAAAGGAAAGCCAGGACAGGAGCATGGGTGAAATGACTGTTTCTTAAGCTCCATGAATCTGAGCCTACATTCAGATTTTAAGCCTACTTCTCACTTCTCCAAGTATTCCCAGTACACCTTTCCAGCAGGTTGCCTTCACTGTTATAAAAATGTGCCATGCCCATTCCCACTGTTCTGTTGTTCTGGGTCCCTCACTGGAAATGCCTTTTCCTTATTCTTTGCCTGGCCACATCTTGTTCCTCCTTTAGGGGCCAGCTCAAATACCCACTTGTTCACGAATCTCTCCCTCCATTCTGACCAGATTTGCTTACCCGTTTAGTCAGCAATTTTACCTTCATCAAATACGTTTTTCCAGGGGGCTACATTGTTCTTAAAGTCAAAGAGCACATTTACTTCTTTGCATCTGTCATGATGCTGGGGTGCAAGGCAATCAATTAACACTAATTTTAGTATTTAACTTTTAAGTTTGTGTATCAAGGGTGTCATATCGCAAGCCTTCAAGAGCTACATGCACTTTGACATTCTCAGTTATACTTACGGATTTACAGATTCTAAGCATAAATGTAATTGGCCAAGAAAAACTGAGGAGAGAATACAAATAAAATATAAAAAAGAAGGGTGGCATTAACATACTGCATTGCATCATGTCATTGTGTGATCCTAAGGAGCTCGTATTTATGGTGTGCTTCCTGTTTAAAACAGTTTAACATGAAAAAGAACAGGCTGATTTTCCTAACTGACAGGTGTAAATTAGTGACCCAAACATGGACATTTCTAAAGCCTATCTCACCTTTCTGTGAATGACTCATAAGAGCCTGGAACTGAACTTCAGGCAGTGTTGTACTGAGAAATGGACTTGTTAGAGCATCATACGTGTCACAAGAGAAAGGATATATTTTTGTTTGTTTTTAAATATTTATTTATTTGCTTGAAAGTCAGAGTTACAGAGAGAGAGAGAGAGAGAGAGAGAGAGAGGTCCTCCATCTACTTGTTCCCTCCCCAGATGGCTGCAATGGCCCGGGGCTGGGCCAGACCAAAGCCAGAAGCCAGGAGCTTCTTCTGGGTCTCCTACCTGGGTGCAGGGGCCCAAGGACTTGGGCCGTCTTCCACTGCTTTCCCAGGCCATCAGTAGGGAGCTGGATTGGAAGCAAAGCAGCCAAGGACGCACACCGGTACTTATATAAGATGCCAGTGTTGCAGATGGCGACTTTACCAGCTGTGCCACACACCGGCCCCTGGGACTTTTAAGTACTTTTCTAGGATTTGAATTGCATATATTAGCAACTCTTCCCTGAAATGCTTATATTTAATTCTGCTGAGAAGATTGGACTATATTCCTTCTTACAGACCAGCTGAGAGTGTTTCTAGGGATGGTGAAATCAGTAAAGGACTTAAGTAGAAATAAAAGGACTTATGGGCCGGCGCCGCGGCTCACTAGGCTAATCCTCCTCCTTGTGGCGCCGGCACACCGGGTTCTAGTCCCGGTCGGGGCACCACATTCTGTCCCGGTTGCCCCTCTTCCAGGCCAGCTCTCTGCTGTGGCCAGGGAGTGCAGTGGAGGATGGCCCAAGTGCTTGGGCCCTGCACCCCATGGGAGACCAGAGAAGCACCTGGCTCCTGCCTTCGGATCAGCACGGTGCGCCGGCCGCAGCGCGCTGGCTGCGGTGGCCATTGGAGGGTGAACCAACAGCAAAGGAAGACTTTCTCTCTGTCTCTCTCCCTGTCCACTCTGCCTGTCAAAAAAAAAAAAAAAAAAAAAGGACTTATGTAGAAAGGACTGTGTTCAAAATGGCCAGTACTAATTATGCTGAAGGCAAAGTAAAAACTAAAGTCAAGCATGTATTAATATTTGAGCATAAAATTTCACGTTTAAGGAGTTGATATAATTTTTTAAATATTCCATATCTGACCTCATGTGATGATAGGTCACAGTGAAAATGCTGGCACATTGCAGATATTATATAAAATTATCTTCAGTCTATATGTACAAGGTGCATATGAAACAAATTAATTTCTGATATCTCATTGTATATTATACAATGTGAATTATCCAAAATATGAAAAATTCTGAAACACCTCTGGTCTCAAGCATTTTGGATAAAGATACTCAACTTGTATTGTAAAACCATGGTAATTTACAATCCATGTAAAATGAATATTTGTGATTAGCTTCATTTTCTGACTTGAAGTTTCCTTTTCTTAAAATGTCTTTTAATTTAATTTATTTGAAAGGCAACAAGAGAGTAAGAGAGAGGGGGAGAGAAACAGAGAGCACTCCCATATACTCACAACAACCAGAGCTGGGCCAGGCCAGGCCAAAGCCAAGACCCATGAACTGAATCCAGGTCTCCCAGGTGGGTGGGAGGACCACCACCTCACTTGAACAGGAATCTGGAATTGGGAGTAGAGCAAACACTTGAACCCAGGCACTCTGAAGTGGAATGTGGCATCCCAAACAGTATCTTAACTGTAATGCCAAATCTCCCCCCTTAAAAATGGAAGTATTTTTTGGATGGTGGTAGTATCATAATTCTTTTATTAAGTAGAATAAATTAAACATAATGTTTAATTTAATAAACATGATGATTATTGTTTTGAAAATTCATTTTTTTCCTAGTGTCAGTCAAAGTCTGATCCTGGGTGCTTGGAGACAGTCACTGTGGTGATGGTGATGATGATACAGACTCCACGGTGATGGAGACAGATACTGTGGTTATACAGACGCCATGGTGATGGTAATGGAGACAGTTACAGTATTGATGCAGACAGAACACAGGCAGACATCATAGTGATACAGGCAGACACCATGGTGATGGTGTTGGTGATGCAGACCCCATAATGATGGAGACAGTCGCCATGGTGATACAGACTCCATGGTGATGGAGACAGTCACTGCCGTGATGGTGGTAGTGATGCAGACTCCATGGTGATAGAGATACACACTGTGGTGATGCAGATGCCATAGTGATGGTGACAGATACATTACTAATGGAGACAGTTACAGTACTGATGCAGTCAAACACAGGCAGACATAGTGATACAGGCAGACACCATAGAGATGGTGATGGTGATATAGACCCCATAATGATGGAGACAGTCACCGTGGTGATGGTGCTGGTGATGCAGACTCCATGGTGATGAGACAGTCACTGTGGTGATGGAGACACCATGGTGATGGTGACAGACAGCAGACGGACATCATGGTGATGGAGACAGACACCATGGCGATGCAGGGCATTGTGGTGATGTGGAATGTCGTGGTGATGCAGGCTGGGGTGGCCATGTAGGACACTGTGGTGAGGCAACCATCATAGTCACTTACTACTTCCCATTTCCTGCACTAGTGATCTTGTTCTCTAAAGCACTTCCCCTTCATCAACTTTAATGCCAAGACCTGGCAAATAATACTGAGGTTCCTTGTTCATGTACTACTTCTCAACCTAGATGTGTTAATATTCTTTATTTGAATTAAGTATTAGTGATTCAAAGAAAATAAAGCCTTTTTTAAAACATAGCAGCTTTTGACCTGAGTAAGACAAATGTCAGACCAGTTTGACAAGTCTAAGATCTCTTCCCAGATATTTGGCAATTTCTTTTTCATCTTTTCTGAGCCTGCCAGGCCTGTGACAAGCTATCTAGAATGTTCACAGTAACCTGCTATGAAATAATAAAAAGTGTATTTGGTCTTTGCACCTGGATCCTAACATAGCTCATAACACCATTGCAGATAGGGGTGCTAGAAGAATTTTTTGTTCTAATATTTGGCCTTTGATCCAAGTTCCTGACAGAGATCCTAATATCTACACAATTTCCTGGTAATTAGAACATCTTTTGTTCTAGTCATGGGTGAGGAACACCCAGCATGTGTGCTATATATGGCCCATAAATCATTTGGTCTGGCCCTGCCAATGCAACTATAGGTGGGACTCAAAATTCAGTAAGTCTAGTGCAGGCTTATTTTTAGGTTGATCATTTTGTATGGCCCATGAATGATGTTATAAATATCCAAATGGCCCTTGGCAGGAAAAGTGTTCCACACCCATGTGTAATAAGGCAACTCTTGGTGAGCTCCTAGGTGGGAGTTAGTCACCTGTAAAACCAACCATGCTTTGAGGCTTGGAATCATGCACCCCTTGTTCTCCAAGGTGGGGCTAGAAATGAGACTAACATTTTTTTTTGTGTCTACACGATGAATCCTACATAAAACTCCCACAAGTACAGAGTTCAGAGAGCTCTGTTGGTGACCACACCCACCTGCCAGGAAGTTCATGCCCTCTGGCTCTGAAAGGACAGAAGCTCCTGTGTGTACAGCCCTTCCCAAACCTCACCCTATAAATCTCTTCATCTGATTGTTCCTTTATATATTTAAAATATCCTATGTAAAAAATTGGCAATAGTAAGTAAACTGTTTTCCTGGGTTCTGGGAGCCATTTTAGTTTGAGGAAGAGGTCATAGGAACCTCTGATTCGCAGCCAAGTCATGCAAAATCTGTAGGCAGCCTGGCTGCCTGCTGTTTGCACTTGGTGTCTGAAATGAGGGGTAGGAGGCAGTCTTATGGGACTGAGCCCTTAACCTGTGAGATCTGACACAACCTCCAGGTAGATGGTGTCAGAATTAAGTTGAGGCCGGCGCTGCGGCTCGCTAGGCTAATCCTCTGCCTTGCGGTGCTGGCACACCGGGTTCTAGTCCCGGTCGGGGCACCACATTCTGTCCCGGTTGCCCCTCTTCCAGGCCAGCTCTCTGCTGTGGCCAGGGAGTGCAGTGGAGGATGGCCCAAGTGCTTGGGCCCTGCACCCCATGGGAGACCAGGATAAGTACCTGGCTCCTGCCATCGGATCAGCGCGGTGCGCCAGCCGCAGCACGCCGGCCGCGGCGGCCATTGGAGGGTGAACCAACAGCAAAGGAAGACCTTTCTCTCTGTCTCTCTCTCTCACTGTCCACTCTGCCTGTCAAAAAAAAAAAAAAAAAAAAGAATGGAGTTGAATTGTGGGACACTTAGGTGATGTCAGAGAGTTGCTTGGCGGTGTCAGAAGGAATCTATTGACAGTGGTGTGAGTTTAGATTGGGAGAAAGCAGGCTGATTGGTTTTCCTACATACCTTTCCCATTTCAAGTTCCATCCAGTGTATTGTTTGAAGCCCTTTTAAGCAACAAATTGAAATCAAGTCAACCCTGGATGACACTGTTGATGCAGTCAACCCAACAAGGAGTGATTTTATGGTTGATACCCTTAATGCACAGTCAACTCCCCACGTGCATAGGCAGTGACAGCCTGTCAGTGCTCATATCTTTGCGATGGCTTACAGGCATTTGGTGACACCAGTTTTAAAGATGGATCTCAACTTCAGGTGCAATGGAGACAGAAATGTATCCCTACATTCTCTTTAAATGCGGAGCTCTGGTTTTTATCCTGATTGACAGCTGCTGCTTCTTGGAGCTGTCAAGATATCTGCATAGAATATGCTCTTTTTTTTTTTTTAAGCCTAAAATCAGATTCTGGTGGCATTTATTGGAGCTCTCTAGAACCGTCCTCCCCTTCTTCCTTGGTTTACAGCCACAATCTATTTGGCGAGGTGGCTGGAGAGCTGCATTTCAGCAGTTACCAAGCTGTGAGGATCCACACTGTTCTCAAAAGACCTCCTTCACTTGGGCATCAGAACCCGTCTCCCTAAGCAAGAACACCACTCCAGCCGCTTATCTCCCAGCCCCTGTTTATCCTGTATCATCAGTTTGGGGTTCTCCACTTGATCATTTTCATTAGTGTACAAATACTGTTATTTTTCCATTGTAAGTAAAATTAGGTTTTCCTTGCCATCCCTTTAATCCTCTTGAAAAAGTTATCTGCATTCATCATCTCTCATTTTTCTTTTTCTTTTGGAAAGTTATTGGTATTCTGAGAATAATTGAAAATACAGAAGAATTGTAGGTACAGGGAAAACAACTCTGTTTCCCCCTGAACAATGTGAGAATAAGTTGCAAAAGATGTTCTATCACCTTTGAGCAGTTTAGTGTGTGCTTCCTACAAGTACAAAATTCTTCTACATGATCACATGAGAATCAGGAAGCTAATACTAACACATTACCCCCTCTGATCCTGGGACCCCGTGTGAGTATTGCAAACCATCCTCACAGTGTCCCACTGAGTATGAGGACCCAGTTCAGAATCACGGGTTGTATTTATTCGCCCTGAACGGAACAGTTCCTTTGACTTCCCTGACTTTCATGACCCAACTGTGAAATGTTTGGGATTATTGGCCATTTATTTTGTAAAATGTCACTCAGTTTGGGTTTAGTGTTTCTCTATGATCAAATTTGGGCAATAAAGCACTGGCGTTAATGTCATGAAGCTGATGGAGTATTTATTTCATTGTGTTCTATCTGTGGGACGCGATTTCAATTGTTGTTTGTTGGTGGTGACATTAACTTTCCTTGACTAATGTGGTGTCTTCCAGGTTTCTCCATGCAAATCTATTCTTTTTTCCTCTGTAGCTAATAAGAATTTGGAGTTTACAGGAAGTAGCTTACAATTACATAACTATCTTTTTTATGATTTTTATTTAATTCTGTTGATATAGACTCATGGTTTCTTCTTCAATGATTTATAACCTATTACTATCATCATTTATTTTGATTTCCAAATTGGCACAGACTGACAATTGAGTACTATGTCCTTTTGACATGCCTCCATCATTTCTTGGGAACTTTTTAGTTTGGGTCACAAAATAGATGGTGTAGGGCACTCTTGTCCTCACCCCAGCTTTAGAATCATCCTTTTCTACAGAAAGCACTGGTTCCATTGACAGTGGTATTTAGAAACCAAGATCTGGATGCTGGGTGTGCTTGTGGCCAAAGTATTACTACTCCCAGGCCTCTCCATGGACAGAGCTGGAGACTAGGTACCTACACTCACATGCTTTACATTTATGTTAGTGAATCTATGCAACCATGCGTTCACACCAGCCCCACTGGTTCCTATCCCACCCCACAGGTTTCATTGCAGTTTTCTACTTTCCACGTCATTACCTCCTCTCCTGACAATGAGATACCAGGCTGCTCATCCCTGCTTGATGACTCCCCTGTGGGAACTACACTCCCATTCCATGGCCTCCCCTCCCCCATCGATGCTTTGCACATCTATGCACTTGGTGAGCAGACCCTTTTCATAGCTTCTGGCCTCCTTTTAGTCATGCTCTGATTTTCTGTACTTTCTTGATCCTATAAACAGTACAAGGGGTCTTCAAAAAGTTCATGGGAAATGCTTATTATTTAAAAAAAAACTCTATGCATGGCTATAAACAGGTTTTGCATGAAAAGAAACATCATTCAGCTCCATTTTTCCATGACTCCAGAGTCCCCTCATATTCACAATAGCTATTTCAGCCGCAGCCTCAGCTACTGATGTGGTCATTTCTGCCCATCCTAGGTCTTTTCCTTGGGTTGATTTCTTTCTTCATTATGGTAGAAATGTTTTTCCTGGTTATTTGCTTGCCTGGCAATTTTAAAAAATTGGATTCTAGGCATTGTGAATGTTATCTTCTGGCATACTGGGTTTCTTATGTAACTTTAAATATGTGGGGGTTTTTGCTTTGAGTTGTTATTAAGTTACTTGGAAACATTTTCATCTGTCCAAGGCTTACTATTAAACTTCAATAGATGGGTCCTTGACAGCTTTTAACTTAAAACTTTAAAGGGGATTGGGGTAACTTTCTGAGGACTCCACCCAGTGTCCCAGGTATTAGGACTTTCTGCTCTGCCTGGTGAAGACACAAACTGCTGTGGCCCTGGGCAAGCTCCAAGTCACGTCATATTCTCTGCAAAGCTTCACATGGCTTTCTCCTATACACGTGCAGGCCAGTATTCAAGTAAAACCTCAAGAGGATCAGTCATTCTGTGTGTGTGTCTGTCTGTCTGTCTGACTCCCTTCCTCCCAATGTAGCTCTTTCTTCCATTGTTCTGTCCTTAACTCAGGGCAACTGCTAAACTGTGTTTAGAAGTTCTTCCCTGTGCCATAGCTGGCAGTAAGCTGGGGGCCATTCTGTTTTTTTTTTTTTTTAAGATTTTATTTATTTATTTGAGTGGTAAAATTACAGATAGAGAGGCAGAGAGACAGAGAGAAAAGTCTTCCATCCACTGGTTCATTCTCCAGATGGCTGCAATGGCTGGAGCTGGGTCAATCTGAAGCCAGAAGCCAGGAACTTCTTCTGGGTCTCCCACATGAGTGCAGGGGCCCAAGCACTTGGCCCATCTTCCACTGCTTTCCCAGGCCACAGCAGAGAGCTGGATCAGAAGAGGAGCAGCCAGGACATGAACTGGCACCCATATGGGATGCTGGCGCCACAGGCGGAGGCTTAGCCCGCTACACCACAATGCCGACCCCATTCTGGGTTTTATCTTAGCTCTCTTTCAGGGATCACGGGCCTGTGCTGCTTCTGTCCAACACTTAAAAACCATTTCTGCATCTATCCCACCTGGTTTTAAGTTGAGGCAGGAGGGCTTAATTGGCCCTTGCTCCTCTAGCATAGGCAGAATTGGAAGAGTGCTATCTACTCTCCAAGGACAGGCGTCTTTCTGCCTGTTGTTGCCCAGTTGTTGCAAGCACCCAGAACTGTGCCTGGCCTAGCAGGTGTGCAGCACATCTTAGCTGAATGGACGTTTCTGCTGTAAGATGCTGTGTGAGCACAGCTTCAGCAGCTGTCGGAGTGTCTGCCCTGTGGCAGGCATTGGTCGTGCAGCAGGGAGCACACCTGTCCATGTGCAGCGTACCACCTGAAAGGAAAGACAGACATCCAACAGCAATGGAACTGCGAGGGGGTTCCTCCATGAAGGAGCAGCCCTGGTGGGAGGTGTTCAGCAGAGGTCACCGGGAGCCCGCGTTCCACGTTCCTGCTGACTCCAGAAAGAAGAGCAAGAGCCAGCCTGCCCAGGGGGCACTGCCTTGAAGCTCCAAGGGGGCAGTGATCTCAGAACTTTCCAAAATGAAGGGTGACCTGTGTGGGGAGGACAGACTGTCAGCATGCAGTCAGAGAGGCAGGAAGACCCTCAACCTGCAGGACTCCCAAGCTCCTTCACCACTCCACAAAGTGCAGGGAGAAGCTACTGAGGATTTTAAATAGGGGAGTGATATGAGCCAATTTTTGTGTGTGATTTCTTTTTTTAATTTTTTTATTTTTATAAAAGGAATGAATTTTATGTATTTCATACATACAGTTTTAAGAGCAAAATGATACTTCCCACCCTAGCCTCCCTCCCTTGCTCGCTCCCACCCTCCCTCCTACTTCCTTTCTTATTTTTCTTTTAGTTTTTGCAGTGACATACATTTTTTTCATCTTGACATGCAGACTTTATTTTAGAAATGCAAAGTTGGTTTAACATCTGAAGAGCCATTCATATTACTCTCTTTATTAACAAAATAAAGGAGAAAAATCAATAGAAGCAGAAGCAGCATTTAACAGAAGTTAACATCAATTCATGATAAAAAACTCCCAGCACTTTAACTCAAGAAGGTCACCTTCTTAACTTGATAATGGTCCTCTACAGAAAACCTAAAGCTAGTAAAATACTTAGCATGAAAAGACTGAAGATTTTCCCCTTAAGACAATGATAGACTTGCAGTTTACTTGATAATCGCAAGCTTAACCCTCCACTAAACAAAGAATTCAACAAGTAGTAAATAGAAAAACCACTGTTCCTCAAAAGAATAGGTGAGGGCTATGAACAATAATCAAATCTTAAACTGTCAAGTTCACTCATACATGTTACTTTTTTTATACTCTGTATTAGTTAACCACAAATCAAGGAAAATGTATGATATTTCTCTTTTGGGGACTGGCTTATTTCACTAAGCATGATGGTCTCCAATTACATCCCTTTTGTTGTGAAAGACAGTATTTCATTCTTTTTTACAGCTGAGTAGTATTCCATCGTGTATTTGCATCATAATTTCTTTATCCAGTCATCAGTTGGTGGACACATGAGTTGATTCCATATCTTAGCTATTTTGAGTTTAGCTGCTATAAATATGGGCATACAAATAACTCTTTAAAATGTTGATTTCATTTTCTTTGGGTAAATTTCCAGGAGTGAAATGGCTGGGTCATATGGTAGATCTAGTTTCAGATTTTTGAAGAACCTCCATACTATCTCCCATAATGGTTGTACTAGTTTGCATTTCTACCAACAGTGTATTAGGGTACCTTTTCCCCACATATCTTTGCCAGAATTTTTTATTTTTTGATTTTTGGATGATGGCCATTCTAACTTGAGTGAGGTAAAACCTCATTATGGTTTTTATTTGCATTTCCCTGATGGCTACTGATCCTGAGCATCTTTTCATGTGTCTGTTGGCCATTTGGATTTCATCATTTGAAAGCTGCTTGTTCATATCCCTAGCCTGTTTCTTAAACTGCATTGTTTGTTTTGTTGCTGAATTTCTTACATATCTTGGATATTAATCCTTTATCAGATGTAAAGTTTGCAAATATATTCTTCCATTCTGTCAGTTGTCTCTTTGTTGAGTGTTTCCTTTGCTGTGCAGAAGCTTCTTGGCTTGATATAATCCCATTTGCCTATTTTTACCTTCATTGTCTGTGCTTCTGAGGTCTCATCCAAGAAGTCTTTGCCTATGTCAGTGTTTATCCCATTTTCCTTTAGTAATTTGATAGTTTCAAGTCTTTTTTTTTGTTGTTGTTGTTAAATAAGGGGCTGGGTTGTGGCGGGGTGAATTAAGCTTCCAGCATCCCATATTTTTTTTTTTTAAGATTGATTTATTTATTTGAAAGTCAAAGTTACACAGAGAGATGAGAGGCAGAGAGAGAGAGGTCTTCCATCTGATGATTCACTCTCCAATTGCTGCAACAGCCAGAGCTGCACCAATCCAAAGCCAGGAGCCAAGAGTTTTTTCCAGGTCTCCCACATGGGTGCAGGGGCCCAAGACTTGGGCCATCTTCTATTGGTTTCCCAGGCAGAGAGCTGGATCAGAAGTGGAGCAGCCAGGTCTCGAACCAGTGCCCATATGGGATGCCGGTGCTTCAGGCCAGAGCGTTAACCCACTGCACCATAGTGCTGGCCCCAGTTTCAAGTCTTAGTTTTAGATCCTTGATCCATTGTGAGTTGATTTTTGTATAGTGTGTAAGGTAAGAGTCTTATTTCATACTTCTGCATTAAAAGACCCAATTTTCCCAACACCATTAATTGAAGATGCTGTCTTTTTTTCCAGGGAGTGATTTTAGCTTGTCAAAAATTTTGGTTGTAGATGCTTGGATTAATTTCTGGGGTCTCTAATATGTTCCATTGGTCCACATTTCAATTCTTGTGCCAGTAGCAGGCTGTTTTGCTCATAACTGTTCTGTAATATGCTTGAAGTCTGGTATTATGCCTCCAGCTTTATTTTTATTGTTTAGCATTGGAAGAATAATTTATGCTTTAAAAATATTTTTCTAGCAACAGTTTGGAGGATACTACTCATGGCACAGTCATGCCAGCAAGAAGTCATTTAGAACTAATACCCTTCAGCTTTTTTATGCCATCGGCCCACCTGGCTATGGGGTGAACCCTACCATGTCCTTCTCAGAATGTATTTAAATTGCAGAGGAGTGAGAGTTGTGGCACAGCAGGTCTGCTGCTTGTCTCACCCAAATCCCCTATCAGAGTGCTGGTTCAAGTCCTAGCTGCTCCATTTCCAATTGAACTCCCTGCTAATATACTTGGATAGGCAGCAGTTGATAGCCTAAGTACTTGAACCCCTCTCACCCATGTGGAAGACCCAGAGGGAGTTCCTGGCTCCTCTTTTTGACCTGGCTCAACTCTGGCTGTTCCAGGCATTTGGGGAAGTAAACCAGTGGATGGAATCTCTCTCTCTCTCTCTCTGTGTGTCTCTATCTCTTCTTTTCTGTGTCACCATGCTTTTCAAGTAATAAACAAATTTTTAATTGCAGAAGAAATGACCATATTGAAATATACTTCACTATAATATTTTCATAAAATATTAAATATATTTTAAATATCAATATATTTATAAAATATATAAATCCATATGTTCCCCTGTATTAGCTGATTATATGAGATCCATAGCAAGTGTGCAATCAGAAAGTGGATGAACATAAATGCAGTGTTGGCATGTCTGCAGTCACAGTGATGAGAGTGAAAATACCTGTTGGTGATTATATTACACACACCGCTAAAGTTTCTGCAGGATGTTTGCTGTATTTATAATGAAAGGGAATGATAAATTTCCATTTGACGTCAGTGAAAATGCAGATGACAGTAATTTTTTTTGTCTCTGAAGTTTGCAGACAACCCCTAAACCCAGTCCATGAGATGCTTGGGGGACCCCATTAATCACACTTTATAAGTGGTTATTTAGCATAGAGTGAGAAGGTGGAGGCTAAACAGGGTAGCTTCAATAGAGACAGTGGTCAGGGGGCTGAATTTGAGGCATTTTTGCAGGAAGATAGAAAAGGCAGAGATTTTCTACAATTATTAGAGAAGTCTTCATGGAAGAACCAGGCCAAGGGATGAAAAAGAACTGTGTGCAAATGTTAACTGGAGGAGGCAGCAGAGAAAGTCTATGAGGCAGCTTCTTGCTGTGACTCCTGGTCAGGTAAGGGACCAGGGTGACAGCCATGGGTCCCAAAGGAGGAATAATCAGCAGGAACCAACACTCACAACTCTACTGCTTTGTAAGCTGTGAGGCCTGGAGCCAACACTCACTCATCCGCTGAAGCTTCAACTGCACCTGTTTAGAATGAGGATGGTAAAATCTTGTAACCCCAATGTCGTCTAGATTAAACACAATACTGTACGTGAAGGGGTTAGCACAGTTCTGCCAGCAGGAGCTGACCAATATTAGCAATGATTTGTAATTACTGCTAGGATGCGGACACCTTTGTGGACCATTGCCCAGGAGACTGCGATCTGGTTAAGGAAAGGAGATACGCACATAATGTATTCGGAGACGGAAATCACGTGTAAGAAATGAGCAACTCACAGTTTCTTCCAAAATCGTACTTTCTGTGTCGTAGAAGGCGTTTTGCAAATCCATGCCGTCTATTTGTGTTTGAGCATTTCGAATGAGCAGGAATGGATGGGGGTGGGTTTTTCTTAACAAGCGCATTTCAGTTATGCTTATTTTACAGTCTCTGCCACTTAAAAGCTCAGCTCCTGTGAGCTATAATGATGACTGTTGCTCAGATGAGTGAAAGGCACACACACAAAAAAAGTGGGCACAATACAGGTTGAAAGTCTGTCCTTTGCTTTCCTTTAGGGGAGCTGAGACAAGAACAGGCTCTTTTATTTTATCATTGGTAGCATTTATAAAGATCCATAAAGAATTTTCTATTTCTTTTTTGGAACTAGCTCCTGATTTGAATAGTTCATCCATAGATGTCTGTGGCTTCATGGCCAAACATCAGGGTTCAAGGTCCTTTTCTGCCATGCACTTGGCTGTAGGACATTGAACAATTCAAGTAATCTGCTGAGCTTTGAATATTCATCCATAAGAGGCAGATAATGATTCCTACCTCAGAACTATTGTGAAGATCAAAAGAAAAAATTTGCCTTGGTGACTAGAATAAAAAGGGAGCCAATAAAAGTATTTTCATAAGCACTGTCATATATATAAAAGAGTGAGATTGATTTTCACACAGATGTAATGGACTGGATTGAACAGTGGCCCCTAAAATCCATGCCCACCCGGAGTCAGAGAATGTCGTGCCACCAGGTGTGCACAGGTCCTCATCCAGTGACTGGTGAGATGGGGAATTTGGACACACTGGGAAAAGCCACAGAAAGACAGGGACCCACGGGAGGGGCGGCTGTGTGAAGCTGAAGGGAGCAAGCACAGTGATGTCATCTAGAAGCCAGGGCACACCAAGAATCACCAGCAGAGGCTTGCCTGTGGCACAGGGGGCTAGGCTGGCATCCTGTACCGGCGTGCCCGAAGGAGTCCTGGCTGCTCGGCTCCTCATCCAGCTTCCTTTGGCCGGTGTGCCTGGGAAAGTGGCCGAGGATGATCCAAGTCCAGAGGCCTCTGCTGTCCATGTAGCAGACTCAGCTGGAGTTCCTGGCTTATGGCTTTGGCCCTGACCCAGACCTAGCTGTTGTGGCCATTGGAGGGGAGACCCAGTGGATGGAAGACCTCTGTCTCTGTGTTTGTGTGGCTCCCTCTCTTTCCATCATTCTGCCTTTCAAATAAATATTTTTAAAAATCTACCCAAAAAAGAGCAAGAATTACTAGCAACCATCATGCTCTGGGAGAGAAGCGTGGACGGATTCTCCCTCTGAGCCTCCAGGAGGGAGGCTGCCTGGTTTTCAAAAGTCCAGGCTCTCAGAAGACATTTCTGTTGTTACAGCCCTCTGGGATTTAAGGCAGCCAGAGGAAAACAGGCATCCCAAAACGCGTCCCTCTTCGTATCAGCCAGAGTGGGCTCCCCCAATACACACCCATCCTTGCCCAGATCAGGAGAGATTCCCTGTGGGAGAGGAACACAAGGGCCCCTCCCCTACTCTGAGAGACTCACAGTACACACACACACACACACACACTCTCACACTAAATCTCACGGCCAACCTTAAAACTAAGTCTTAAAGCCAGGCAAGAAACGAATCAAGCCTGTGGCCAGTGTGCCACCTCTGACTTGTCCAGGGACTCCCCCTCGCTTATTTCAGTTGACAGTGGCACAGGAAAAGGGCGTGGTGGACTCACGCGTTGGCTTTCGAAGCTTACCCCCCACCCCGGAAGCAATTTGTATGAATCCTGCTCCCATCTCAATGGCCAGCGCGAGTCACATGTCCTGCCGCCAAGTTTGACGTCATTGCGTGGGTATGTCCCCAGCTGGAGGGAAGGGCAGGGGAATTCTATTAGCGGTAGTAATATCCACCCCACCACGCCGCTCTCAGGAAAGCATAGCCTTTGAGTAGTGGCTTTGAGCGGCTTTCATGGTGTGGGGATGTTGCTTTCTCAGGGTAGGGGGGGACGGGGTGGAGAGGGGTGGGGGAATCTCATGGTATGATCTTCAGAGCGAGTCTTATGTCACATAAGAAATCAGCTGTTGGCCTGGATGGTTCTTTGCTCCAAGTGGCGTTGATCCTTATTCTAGTTCCCAGATGTGTTTGTAAATGACCTGCTGTTTATTTCCCAAAATTAACTCCATGCCCCTCCCCCAAGTCATCCTTTGCCGCTATTAAACTTGGTCAAAGGCAGTCTGTTTGGCAACCCTTAGCAAGGCGTTTCAGAAGGGCTCGGGGCATCAGCTCCTGCCAACATCAGCAACTGCCTCCCCCCGAAACAGCCCCAGAGGACGTACGGTGCTTGACCGAAGTCTGATAGGTAATACTGTAATATGTAATATACATAAAAGTATGGCAAGCAAAAAGTGATAAAGATTTATATACACACACCGAAGAAAGTACGTCCAAAGTTTATGGAAAGTTGAATTAAGAGAAATTCATTTCTGTGCAAAAATAAATTTGAAATCCACATCCATGAGGGATCTCCAAGAGTTCATAAAAAAAAATGCATATAATGAAAAAGAAACCATGCATGTGTTTTGAGACTTTGTTGCACCAAAATAAACTCCTTTGAATTCTATCTTTGTGCCATCTTTTTTTTTTTTAAGTGCCCACACACACCTACACCTGCTGATGTGATGCAGAAAGAGGGAAAGCCGCCTGGCTTCAGGCGTCCAGGGCACCCACGGCTGGGGCTGTCCAGCACAGGGCTGCCACCTGGTGACCCTTCCATGAGTCCGTCCCTCCTCTGGTGCCCTACGAGCCTCCCTCGCCTTGCCCTGGTCCCGGACTGGCTGGGAACCAGCCCTGGAGGTTGTCAGCAGCCTCCCTTCTTGGAGCTGAGGAAGCAGAGGCTTGTGGGGGTTGAGCCTCTTGCTTCACGGTCAGGCCAGTGGTGCAGAAAGCACCTGACCGCAGGCCCTTGGACCCCAAAGCGCGGCCCGGAGTGCCAGGAGCAGACTGTCGCTGAGGCAACACCGCATCCGCAGCCCAACTGTTTTTGTCTTCCTTGGCAGGTCTCCAAGGCGGCTGCAGACTTGATGGCCTACTGCGAAGCCCACGCCAAGGAAGACCCCCTGCTGACTCCCGTGCCGGCATCAGAAAACCCGTTTCGGGAGAAGAAGTTTTTCTGCGCCATCCTTTAACTCTTCCCGAGGAGGCGAAAGAGCCTCGGGGCTCCTGGGACACTGATATTAGAGTTTGTAGCGCAAAGTGGGCGCCTTTCCCGTCCACGGCATTTGACGGAGAGGGAGAAGCTTCCTGGCGAGTCCAGGCTGTGCATGTACTAAGAACAGGTCCCCTGTAGGAGAATGAACGCCAACCCACACCCTGAGTTAAGAGACCCGATTCTGCAGCTCTGCCTGGCGGAGGGGAACGTAGAAAAGCACACTTGGTGTCACTTCTTTTCTGCTCTCCCCTCCCCAAACCTTTTGTTTCTGCTTCGTATTTAAAAATGAAAATAAAAACCTGAAACCGACAGCTGTACTGAGCGTCTCGCAGTGAGTTTCGTCTCTAGGAGCCGCTCTGCCAGTGGAGGAGCTGCAGATGGGTTGGATGGCACGGATGTTCGTCTTTGTGCCTTTCTTTGCTTTCTTCCCGCCTCCCCGACCTCCCACTCCCCTCCCTGTTAGAGTAGTGTGGCGAAGGCTGGACTGGTCTGGAAGGCTGAGCTCCCAGGGTGAGTGCCCAGGATGTTGAGGAAGTCCCCCGTGGTGTTCCTCGTGGCCGTGGGAGCCACACAACAACAAACGCCGGCTGTCTGTGTTCTCCTATTCACTATCCCTACGATTTGTCCATGATAACTTTGATTCTGCAAGTAAAAGTAACTCATGTGTTGTGACTGGTGCTTTCATATATTTGTGACAATTTTTTGAGTAAATACTGCATGAAAATGTTCCCTATGTTACATCCATTCAGAAGTTTTGTTGTTTTGCTGTAAAGCTGGGAAAAGACATAAGAGAGAAAAAGACACTGGGGAGGAAACCAACCTCACTCTTTGGAAAATGGAGATGACTTCTGAGCCTTAGGCAAGCGTCAAATACCTCCACGTTAACACCAGGGTGGCCACCTCTTGACTCTGTTTTCCACGATCCAAAGCATGTTGGCTTATCCGAGATCCCAGGGCAGCACAGGTACCACCCCCCACCCCACCCCACCCCACCCCCGAGCAGGAGAGTCAAGGGTTCGCCGTGGGCTGGGAAGTGCTTCTGCCATGGAGTAGAAGCAGCCTCTCGCGCTGAATCATGGGCATTCTAGATGGAAAGAATGGCTTCTGCGTGCTTGGTCGCAAAGACCTGTGGCCCACCTTTGTGCAAGCGGCAGAGCAAATTAACCCACAGCTGCAGAGCAGGCGTCCCATGCTCAGAACCCAGCTGTCCGCACACCAGCGAGATGGATGCCAGATGGCCCAACCCCGGGTAGCAGGTGCAGCCCTTGCTGCCAGCTACACCAGAACGGGTTCCGCCTCTCTTTTTCCATGGAGGTGATTTTCATTTTTCATTCCTACCTAATTTTTCTGAAGAATCTCTTCTTTGTTTTTGTTTTTTGGCGTCGGCCTTGTTTGTTAGAATCTCTCAGTCTTTATTTTACAGCTCCCCCGTAGCTAGAGCTGTCGTCCCAAAACCCGAGCTTGGGATTTTTCACGAAGCCGTAGCCTCCATCAGGAAGAACCTTTATCCCATCTTTTTGGCCTCTGTTACCTGTTGTTAGCTCCCAGTTTGCTTTATTCTCTTCCTTTGCCATTCTCTTCCTCCTGTTGTGTTGCTTTTTCATTATTCTTACTAACACGAAGACGGAGGACGAGAGAACAGCTTACTATGCCAAGGGAGACTTGGTCAGTATTGCCCTCCCGTGGCTCCTCTGCTGGTGAAGGAATGCACCCAGTCCACGCTTGTGGCCGGGCTGCGGCAGAGGAGGACATTGAAACATCTGTGGGACGTACAGATGCACTTCTGTCACCAAATGTTTCTGTTCTCCTGATCCAGTCCTGGGGTTCTGCTACAGTCAGGGGGATGCTGGTGCCGTAGTTATGAAACCACAGTGTTGTACAGTGAGCGTAGTCTTGTGGAAGCAGCACAAGCTGTGTTACAATTTTTTTTTAATGAATTAAAACATAAATGAATACAGGGTCCCACAAAAACAGCTATGAATAAAGCACTCTGGAAAGTGATTAAGGACCAGCAGAGTTTCACGATCCACCTCTTTTTTTCCACAAGGACTATTTATCTTTCCATGTAAATGTAGGTCTTTGGAGCAATTAAAATGGCGTTCAAATGTTTAGGAAGAATCAGAATCGGGGCCTGGTGATTAAATGCTGAGCAATTTCCGTACTGTGTGTGTAGAAAGGAGAGAGAAGACAGAAAACACCCAGCCCATCTGAGATTCAGTTTAAGGAAGAGATTTTTGCCTTTTTCATAATTTCACGTCTTACAGTATAGGAATATATCCACAGAATCTTTATATGAGTTTTGGCTTAATAGTATTTGTATTTATTAAGGGGAAAAAAGTCTTTTGATTACCGGTGCCTCTAAAAAACTTAATTCCCTTAGCAACTCAATCGTCCTTTCACCAGCATAAGTGTATCTTAAGGGGTGACTAATAGAAAACTTCAGCTTAAATATGTAAGGCTCTAATTTCTATTTATATATTGGATGATAGTGAAAATCTGCCATGAAATTAGTTAATAAATAATAACAATGAGCTTCATATTTAGAAGCAAACACTATAAAGAAAAAAGTTGCATCATCCTCAATATTAAAATTTGCTCTTCTTTTTTTAAAATTTGAAACCAAATACTTGTTCATTTAAATCAGAAGATGCAAATAAGCACTCTGATTCTTACTAATACTATTTGAAAGAGAATGTCTACCAAAGAAAAATTAAACAGTCAAAACCATTTCTCCATACACTCATACCTACATAAGGAATTTTGAGAAAACCAAGCATGCCGTCTTAAGGGATTTTTTTATACTTTCTTTCTTAATATTTGCTTCTAGCTGCTCCTGGCAATGATGAATTGTTACATTCGCATTACTGTTTCCTAACCCAACAACTGTTCACCTTTTTCCTCTATAAAACCTATGGAGTGTGTCTTTCCAAGAGAGAAATACAGAAATGGTCAAACAGGAAAACCTGAATGTGATGTGCACATTTTCATCCCATATGGACAATGTATTTGTTTTAATAAATGGAATTTTCCGATTCCTTTCATCCCGAGTCCACTTCATTGCCAGGGCCGGCGGCCCACCTGGCCCCTCGACCCGTGGTTAACCTCTCAGGTGCACCCGCGGGGGACGGAGAAGGGCAGAAGGGTTCCTGGCAGGCCTGACCAGGGACACAGCTCAGTTTACAGGTAAACTTGCTGCGGGTGCGCCCCAGGGTGGGGTTTTTGGTTTTTTTCTTCTTGAAAAAGAAATGGACTGAGAGTCATTCCCCGTAAGTCGGCCATGACTGAAAAGAAGTACAAGAGAAGGGAAACCCCGGGCGCTCTAGATTCAGCAGCTCCTCAGGGATCGCGCCTGTCAAGGGAGCCCTTTGAGTGCCCAGACTGTGCCAGGGAGGAGCAAACCCTGGGAGGGAGGAAGGAAACTCCGCGTCTCGCGGGACTTGGGCCCCACCAGCCGCCATCTTGCCGTCTTCGCCCCGCAGCCGAAGGAGCCACTGGGTGGCGCTGCGCCGGCTTCACGGCCGCCCGGGCTGTGGTCCGCCGGCCGCCTGCCTGCTTTGGAATCGGGGGCGCTGGCACCCGCAACGGGCAGATGCTGGGCCCTGCACCCTGCACCCACTCAGAATCTCTGGCAGTGACTCCCAAGAACGCGCCATCTTGCGCTTGCTGTAGGCTGAGGAGCACTAATTTAAGTCCTCATGACAATTGCAGAAGTGCCCCGGGGGAAGGCACGACAGATCCTACCCGTGCTGGCGCCGGCTCCCAGAGCTGCAGGAGCGGCTGAGCTGCGGGCGATCCCGCACAGGCCGGCTTCGGGGCCCGCGCTGCCGTGCGGGGGAGGCTGGTGGGCGTCCACCCGGCTCCGCTTCCCGCAGCCCCTGTGGGAGGACCGCCTGCGGCGCTCGCTCGTTCTTTAATCAGCCGCTCGCGTTTTAGACAGCGCTCACAGTGACAGAGGGAACTGGAGCTGGGTCAGCTGCAATCGGCAAATTGCAAAGAATTTGCCAAGGGAAATCCCTCTCCCTTCGGTTCTGCCCCACATCTGCGTTCTCTTCTATTTAGGAGACTCACGCAGGGCTGGTGTTACGGAAGAGGCCCGTGGGCTCCCAGGCCGTCTCTCAGGGAGAACTCCCTACTGTTTCTTCTCCGTGTGGGTGACGAGGAGGTGGAGCCCGCTGACCTGGCTCACCAGGTCCCGCCAGCAGGAGCCAGAGCCAGGACCCCATGACCTTGGGCATGTCTTTAACCTCTCCATGTGGTAAAATGGGTTGCAAGTGGCAGGGACCAATAATCCAACAGCCCGGAACTAGAGCCGACTTCAAGCCCAGGTGGGTCCAGGTGCTCCGACGATGTCATTGGCTGTCCTTCTCATTCCTTGGCTTTGCGGGCCTCTGTGCTGTGTTAATTTTCAGATCCTACCCCCAGCAGCACCAGGCGGGCATCAGTACTCCTGGGCTTGCCTCTCATCATTCAGCAATCACAGAAGGTATTCGAAGACAAAGCCAACCAAGTCTCCAGGGACCCTAGCCTGTATCTCTCCCTGGCACACTGCCTAAGATGGAGACGCTGACTGGGTGTGCTCACATGCTCACCTACCCTGCATCTGCGGGTAGAGACAGGGTCCCTGTGGCCGCCTGGGTAGAACAGTGGTGGAAGTCGTTTTCCTAAAGGCAAAGAGATTGACAGTAAAAGGCAGAAACGACTGGGGCCAGCCACACCTGTGGACCTGGTGATGTTAGCCCAGGTTTCTCCACGCTCACAAACCCAAGGTGCTCGAGTCCAGTGCTCTTGGCCACCGCACCAGGTCCACACTCCACGGCCTGCCTGTCCAGGCCCTGGAGTCCGGCCCCACTGCTAACCCGGTCTGGTTTCCCAAACCCTGTCTTCTGATGCGTCCGTCTCGTTGCCTGCCCTGGGAGGAGAATCCTACCTCTACTCTGCTGCCTGTGATGATCCCAGCGCTGGAATGTCATCACACAATCCCACGGCCACCAAACGTGGCTCCTCTTTCAAGGCCCCGTTGGAAAGCCGTTTGCCCATAGAGGACTCTGTCCTCTCTCAACTCCTGCTGCTCTTCCCATCACCTCTACCCAGCTTAGTACTTCACTGTGTTGGAGGCGTGGCACTAGGCTAGACGCAGGGTGCCTGCCTCCCCAGAGCTTACGGTGTCAAACAGAAGTAGACAAATGGTGACCGAAGGGATGGCTCCTAGGACCCAGGAAGCTGAGAGGAGGGCACAGGTGCATCACCAGCCAGAGGAGGTGACGTTGGAGTCAGTGGCTCATTCTGTGAGTAGCTTCTCTCCCGGGTCAGCTACAGAGAGCACCAGTGGGGGAGACTTCCCTCTCATCTTTCTGTGGTCTTAAGCAGATGAAGCTGAGGCTCTTTCCCTACACAATGGCCAGCTGTTGCTCTGCGCGCAGAACAATGGGCCATGGCCTTGACTCTCCCGCCCTGTGCTGACTCCACGTCCCCACCAAGGGTGCACTCTCATGAACCAGTAGTCCCTTGGCCTCAGAGATGCCGTCATTCTTCAGTCTAGAAGTGGCACCTTGCTGGCCTCCGTTGGCCCAGGGTCCATTGGAAACCCACCACTGGCTGTGCTGTAGCCCCGTGGTGGCGGTAGGGGAGTTCCCTTCCGCTCTCCACAGGGAACACATCTGTAATTGCCCTTCCCTTGGTCTGTGCACAGCTACAAGATCTCACCCTTCCAGATGAGTCGTGTCGAAGCAGTTCAATTCAGCTGCACTGGCCGTCTTGTCAGTGCCCAATGGGCAGATTCACCTGCGTGTATCTGAGAACCCAGATCTAGGACAGTTCCATCACTGTGCAAAGTCTATGGGATGGAAGTTCACAACCCTTTTCCCACCCTAGACGACTGACAAGATCTGCCTTCTTGTGCCTAAGTGTTGACACCAAAAAAGGGAGGGAGGAGTAGGAAGTTGAAGTATGGCAATCAACACAACAGTTGGCCATCCTCACGGTTAATCATGCAGGATGTGGCATAGAAGAGATAGGCTGGGATCGGCGTGGTGTGCTGGTGCAGCCCGGCATCCACAAAGCACCGCTCCTGCCTGGAGCTCACCTTGCTTTTCTCGGTAACAGCAGGTGGGGGGGAAGGGGGAGAGGGAGGTCCCTGAGACTCTGGCAGGGGGTCTCCGCTGTTATTTGCCTTTTCTCCTTCCATTCACTCCTGAGTGCACCCTGGAGATTCTAATGTCCCAGCAGGGAGAAGACACGAGATTAATGTCCCAGCGGGGAGAAGACACGAGATTAATGTCCCAGCAGGGAGAAGACAAGCACACATGGAAGAGTCCAGCTGTGTTCTCATCAGCCAGACATGCGGAACATTGCAAAACTGTAAGACAGTGTCACTCTTGTCGTGTGTGTGTGTGTGTGTTTTGGAAAGTATATTTTCACAAAAATGTTATTTTTGATGACATGTAATGGGTTCCTTCTTTTGTTCAATGAATTCATTTATTTGTTAAAATTTCTCATTTCATTTCTGATATAACAAATAGCCACGGGCATAGGCCACATGAACCAGAGCCCTCATAATTTAATGAGGTCCTCAAGAATTTTTAAAAGCAGTACAAGAAGGGGAAAGAGGTCCTTAGACTTTAAAGTTAGAGAATTTCTGCCTTATAGAATGTGGGCCAACTCCCCGTGTTAAAGATGGGAAAATGTGTCATTCAGCATTGTGTAGCTGTCCAGTGGGGGAGTCATGAGTTGTGCATAAGTGGAAAGAGGTGATTCCAAACGGCAAGATGGACGTGTTGTAGGTTGTCCCCTAGGATGTCCTTCAAATTTTTTTCTAGAAATTCAATTTCAAAATCAAGCAGGGTGTTAAAAGGCAATTTTCCAAAACAATGAAAAATACTCATACGGGTATTAAGTGAACACAGGTAAAAGATTTTATTTAACTCATCATTAATAAGGAAACCAGGCAGATGTTACACCTGGTTCAAAGCTAAAGTCAAAAAGCCGACACATTAGAGATCGGGAATAGTCAAATGGATTTGCAGGCGGGTGCCAAACGAGCCCCTTTCACAAAGGAAGAGAGAATCAGTTGAGCCTAGTTGCTTGTCTAAAGCAAGAGGTATGTTGTACTGCTGTCACTTAGCTCCAATGTCAGTGTTACAGAATAGCTCAGTGGCAAAGAAAAGTCCAGAGTCCCCAGAAAGCCGGAAGTAGGCAACTTGGAAAATGATGCTGTGGACAGTGCGCAGCTGTCCAGTGAGGCCCAAGCATCTCCTTACAACTGAGAACTCTTTAGGCGCTGGGCACTGACCTGAGCCGAGTAAGACAAAGAACGTGGTGTGCACCCGGCTCTCCAGGATCTTGCAATCCAGGTCTATTGCGTGAGCCACTACCATTGGTTCGCACTGAGAGACAAGGCATTGCTTAGGGCCCCTCCCCGGTCTTGGGTAATAACGCTACCATCCATTCAGTGCCTTCCAGGATTCAGGCTCTTGGCACCCTCGCTGACATCCCATCAGCTAAGGAAGCAGAAGCTGCAGCAGTTGAGTCACAACGGCACCCTCACCCTCTCCTGCAATTTGGTGCCAGTCCAGCAGATGGCGTCCTTGGCAAGAAATGCATTTTCTAAAAATTTTTCATGTAAAGAGAACAGATTTCTTTGCAGTCAAAATTCACACCAGAAAGAGAAATCCATTGTGTTGATTCTTGAGAATCAGTTGCTTTTACTAATCCTTGAATTCACTATCAAATTTTGAACAGCTCAGTAATAGACATAGTAGGACCTCTGTCTGAGGTTCCTTTTTTTTGGTGGGGGGTGGGGGTGGTGACTACTTCTAGACCCCAGGGCTAAGGATTTACAGATATTCTCTGAAACACAGACAGAGTATAGAGGGTGGGCTGAGGGCTGGCTTAAGGCAGGAATTCCCAAACCACAGACCCTAGGCCAAATCCAGCTGGTTTTCGTATGGCTTATGCATTAAGAATGGTTTTTACCCTTTTTAATGATGAAAAAATCAAAATAAGAATGCTATATTTTGACACTTGAAAGTCCAACGCTTTGGTACAAGGGGTTCGGCCGCTATCTGCAGTACGGGCATTCCTTATGGGTTCCAGTTCAAGTCCAAGCTGCTCCACTTCCGCTCCAACTCCCTGCTTGTGTGCCTGGGAAAGCAGCAGAGGGTGGTCCAGGTACCTGGACCACTGTACCCACGTAGGAGACCGGGATGGGACTCCTGGCTCTGGTGTGGCCCAGCCATGGCCATTGCGGCCACTTGGGGAATAAACCAGCAGATCGAAGACTTCTCTCTCTCTCACTCTGCCTCTCCCTCTCTGTGACTCCGCCTTTCAAATGAATAAGTCAAATTTAAAAAAAAAAAAAGAAGAAGAAGAAAGAAAGAAAGAAAGGAGGAAAGGGGAGGTGGGTGGGAAGCACTTTACGTGTTTAAAAAAGAAAATTGTATGGAATACCGTCATTAGGTCCCCGCTAGTTTCTGTCCTGCCTTCAGGCTACTAGGCAGACGGGAGCTGTATGGCAAAAGTGCAAATCTCTCTTTTCTGGCTTTCTGTGGGAAACGTTTGCCAACTCCAGGCCAGGGTAACTTCGTGTTTGAGAATACCATATCCGGAACCCCCGCGTGCGTGGTTCTAAAGAGCTTCACCACGCGTGTGCTGCCTGCCACAGGCTGCAGAACCAGCTGCAGGCAGCTCTGCTCTTCCGGCAATCTCGGTGAGGAGACCCCACTCCCCTGGACGAGAGACCCCCACCCTGGCCAACAGCGAAGGCGCTGGACGAGAGACCCCTCCCCATGCGGGAAGGCGCTCTGCCGGCTTTCCCACAGCTGGCGCTTCCATCCCTGCGTGGCTGTGCTGGTGTCGGTCCTGTAAAAGCCTGCTTGAATTTACCATTAATTACAATAATTAAAATTAAGTGGTGCCTCCTGTGTGGGAATTTTCCAGTTCCCTGGCAAGGAGGCTGGACTCAGCCGTGCTCTCTCGGGAGCGCCCTCTGCTGGTCGGCTCTCGCACGGCGCCGCATTGTCGAATGTCCCTCGGCCGCTGGGTTTTGGGAAAAGAGACGCAAAAAGCACGCGTGGGCGTCGTCTCCGGGCCCGGTGGAGTTTTTCACAGGAGCTAGGCATTGACGTCTGAGGATGGAGAGCTTTTTCGCAGTAGAACTTGGTGAGAGAACAAAATCCCCATTGAACGTAAACAATCCCCTGGGCGAGGAGAAGCCCGAGTGAGCCCAAACCAGGTTCATTGCTGGCTCCACAAAGCAGCCGCTGGCAAGGCGAAGCGGGCTTACTGTCTCCTGCCTTGGAGAAGTCGGCTGGTACCCAGCAGGACACCGGACTCCGAGCTCTCCTTAGGTGGGGGAGAGGGTTGGAGTGGAGGGGGAGAGAAAGAGAGAGCTCCTAGCTAGCTGTTCGCTCCCCCAAATGGCCAGACTAGGCCAGACCCCGGCTGGAAATGCAATTCAGGTGCCCGCTCTGGGCGGCAGGTACTTAGTTACTTGAACCATCACTGCTGCCTTGCAGGGTATGCGTTAGCAGCACGCTGCACTCGGGAACTGGAAGTCAAACCCAGGCACCCCGATAAGGGATGTAGATGTCCTTTTAAAAGTTAATTGTTTTTATTGGGGGGCACATAGAGTGAGAAAGACAGAGCTCCATCTGCTGGCTCATTCCCCAAATGCGCACGATGGCCAGGCCTGGGCCAGGCTGAAGCCAGTGGCTGGGACCTCAGTCCACATGGGAACTCAGTCCTATAGGGATGACAGGGACCAACCTACTTGAGCCATCACTTTGCTGACTCACAGGTTGTGCATTAGCAGGAAGCTGGAATCAAGAGTGGAGCCATGGGCCGGCGCCATGGCTCACTTGGTTAATCCTCTGCCTACAACGCCGGCATCCCATATGGGCGCCAGGTTCTAGTCCCAGCTGCTCCTCTTCCAGTCCAGCTCTCTGCTGTGGCCCAGGAAGGTAGTGGAGGATGGCCCAAGTGCTTGGGTCCTGCACCTGCATGGGAGACCAGGAGAAGCACCTGGCTCCTGGCTTCGGATCAGCGCAGCGCAGGCCGTAGCGGCCATCTGGGAAGTGAACCAATGGAGGCAAGACCTTTCTCTCTGTCTCTCTGTCTATAACTCTACCTGTCAAATAAATAAAGAAAATGTGGAAGAGTGGAGCTAGGACTCAAACCCAGGCCCAAACAGCATCCCAACCATCAGGTCAGATGCTGTCTTCTAAGGCAGATCTTGTCACGTCCACGAGGGAAGCTTACTTAGGATCAGGTAAGGATTGTCTTGTAATAGTTTAAGATTGCCGGACACAGCAAAGCAATGAGTCTAGAAGTGTAAACTCCTGATAACCTGATGCGACTTTCCAGAAATTTCCACAGTGAAACATAAGTCATTGCCGCTTTGCTCTGATGCTAGTACAGGTGATGGACTCGTAGTTGGTTTGGGTTCTGCGCCTCCTGCAGTGCTGAGCATCATTTAGGAGGCCCAGGGTGCATGGGGTCTGGCATAGCCCGGGCCCTGCTGACTTGGGACAAGAGGCTGGGCCTGCTGCGAGCTTCCAGCTTTGATTAGGGGTGAGTGGAACTGTGGTGATGCCTCTTAGGGTGTGTTGAGGTGTGGAGACTCAGGGTTGATCTTTGGGGGCTGCTACCATGCTGGTTTGCTGGATCCACCCGCGGTATCCTGGAGCTTCCCGAGGTGCATGGGAGGCAGCACCGTGGATCCCACCTGTCCTGGGCAGAGGCCCTCATTAAAGAGCTGCAGACCGTGGGGACACTGGCCAGGCCTGCTGACACGGGGACACCTGTGCATGGCTGACATCAGAGCTGGGATGCAATGGCTGATGGGAACTTACCAGGCTGGGAAAGGAGGAAGGCAAGGAGGCCTCCTGGGCCCAGGGAAGCCACAGCTGTGGGAAAGCTGCCGGTGCCTTCTGGGAAGGGCACATTGCTCCCTGTGTCTGCAGTCGAGTGTGTTTTGGGACCAAGGGTGGGAAAGGAAGTTCAAGGCCAAATTCTCAGACACCTGGTTTGAGAATGCATTGACCTTCATCCCAAAAGTGGCACAGGGCCCCGGAAAAGCTTTAGCAGCCAAGTGCCAGGATTTGATTGGTTATTTGGAATTCCATTGCAGCCGCGGGTTGGGGGGCACCCAAAGGACCAGCCCCGGGACCCTGGAGGGATTTGAGGACCATCTTTAAGAAAGCTGACTTTGAAGATAGAAGCAAAGAGATTCATGGTGAAGAGGTAGAGGAGGGAGTAGGAGGAGAGGGATCTGTAGCTTGGTGGTGCACTGGACTTTGGTTCAGTCGGTTGAGATAAGGCATGCAAGAGAACAAGTGTGTTTATCCTGGGAAGGGTTACGCTCATTTATCACAAGTCGGCTTGGAGCTGTCGAGAATGGAACCATCCCAGGAAAAGCGAAATTCGGGGCTTCCGTGCGAAGTGGGGATTGAGCAAGCAGGCTGAGGCCTCCCCAGCAGGTGGGAAGTGGGGGCCGTGCCGCAGCGGCTGTGACCAGGGCTGGGAGTGTAACTTGAGGGTCACGAGGCTGTGACCCTCAGGCTGCAGTACCAGCTCAGACGTCCACATGTCCTCCCCGCAGGGACACCGGTGCTTGTCCGAGGAACCGGGAAAGGTCTTAGGACAAACACCTGTGCCAACACCAGCTGGCCTGGTGCCACCTGCCCAGCGGTGAGGGCCGGGGACCACGGAGAGGACCATCCTCGGGGAAAGAACTCCTCCACCTCCCAGGGTGGAAATGAGTGGGACAGAGAAGGTAATTAGTGTTTGTGGAACAGAGGATCTGGCCTATTTCTCGCTCTGAATTTAATCAACTCAATGCCTGAAAGGTTGGGAAACCAGAAGAAGTGGGGAGGAGGTTGCTCCGAATGCAGGCTGCCTCTCTGGAGACCCAGCCGTGCGGGATGCAGGCAGGGCAGGTGTGGTCCGAGCTGCTGCTCAGGGCTCGGGGGTGGGGCGAGAACGGGTGAATGACCCTGAAGGGAGGTGGGGTGGCCGAGGAGCGGAGGCCCAGGAGCCGGCCCGAGGTGGGCTCTCAGGCATGGAAGACGTCATCTCCAGAAACCCACGTGGTGCCTGCCCTGTGATGGCTGTCATCAATCCCAAGCACATCCCCTCACCTGGAGGGCTTAGGGAGGCACAGATCAGGGGGTGGGGCTGGGGCTGGAGAAGAGCCAGTCCATACCAGTTCCCAGGGACCACGAAGGAGGGGACAGGACACGAGCGTGGAGGGGCGGGTTAACTCGGGCGCTACCTGGTGACATCTCAGGGCGATAGGAAAAACGTGGTATACGCAGGGTCCATTTCAGTGGAGGCTTTGGGAGTCTGCTGGGGATCTTGGAACACAGTCCCCCAGATGAAGCTCCGATGGGCTGGGAATCGCACAGCTGGCTCCTCATTCACAATTTGAGAAGGGCTGGGGGGTGTGGCGCCTCTTGCTCCATTCAGGGCAGAGTGGGAAGCAGAGCAGGGAAAAAGGAGTTTGAAAGGTCATTTGAGCCGGCGCCACAGCTCACTAGGCTAATCCTCCGCCTTGCGGCGCCGGCACACCGGGTTCTAGTCCCTGTTGGGGCGCCGGATTCTGTCCCAGTTGCCCCTCTTCCAGGCCAGCTCTCTGCTGTGGCCAGGGAGTGCAGTGGAGGATGGCCCAAGTGCTTGGGCCCTGCACCCCATGGGAGACCAGGAGAAGCACCTGGCTCCTGGCTTCAGATCAGTGTGGTGCGCTGGCCGCAGCGCGCCAGCCGTGGCGGCCATTGGAGGGTGAACCAACGGCAAAGGAAGACCTTTCTCTCTGTCTCTCTCTCTCACTGTCTACTCTGCCTGTCAAAAAAAAAAAAATGCTATAAGGCTAATTGTGGGTTCAGAAAAGTCGATAAAACAGGAAAAGATGACAGCAATTAGAATACATGAATTCTTCTGATTCATAAGTGTGGTATCAAATTTATATATATACATATATATACACACATATATGTGTGTGTGTGATTTATTTATTTGAAAACCAGCGAGTGAGAGAGAGACATCTTCCATCTGCTGGTTCACTCCCCAAATGGCCACAACAGCCAGGTCTGGGCCAGTGTCGCTCCCCCTCTTCGTGGAGGAACGACACAGGACCCTGAGTTGTTCTTTTGTCTGCTCGGCCCTCCCCGGGTTTGCTGCTGGTTCTTCCCGGGTTGGCTACCGACCCTTCCACCTCCGTGGAAGGGCGGTTCCCCCTGCCACTTTCCCCACTTCCGCGGGGGAGAGGCACACCGCCGGCCAGCTCTCTCCGGGGCTGCACAGGTGTTCCTTCAGATAGATGTTCCTGGTGCATGTTGTCTCTCTCCTCCTTTATAGTCCTCTTCCACCAATCCCAACTCTGCTACCTACACGCCGAGTACGCTGCTCTCCTCCAATCAGGAGCAGCTCCTGCTGTTTATTGGTTGAACTGGAGGCAGCTGTGTAGAAGCTGTTTGCTTCTCTCCCAGCGCCATATTGTGGGAGAGCAGATGCATAGAATAAGTCTTAATTCCAGTAACAGTCTAGTCCGAGTTGCTCCCAGTTGCTCCCCACAGGCCAGGACCCAGGAGCTCCATCCAGGTCTCCAAGGTGGGTAGAAGGAACCCAAGCACTTGAGCCATCTTCCATTGCCTTCCCAGGCACACTAGGAAGGAGCTGAATTGGAAGCAGAGCAGCCAGGACTAGAACTGGCACTCCGGCATGGGATGTCAGCATTGCAAGCAAGGGCTTAACCCAGTGTGCCACAGTGCTGGTCCCAATATATATTTTACTTGATAGTACAGCTCAAACAGAACGCATCTGAGGGCTGCACACAGAGCATCCATTTGCAGTCTGAAGTAGACAATGGGCAGAGCTGCTCAGTTTCACAGGGTGTCAATGTCCCCTGGGCCACAGAAGCCAGAGATATGGGAGTGGCTGCCACTCACATGGTGTGCGGAGGTGAGCAGTAGACTGTCCACGCGCGGCCATGACAGGTGCACCAAGAACCCAGGACTGGGCAGAAATGAGAACTTTCAGGGGGTGCTCAGGAGAGCCAGTGAGGACACTGGACACCCCCTGCCACCCATCCCTTGGCATTTCAGAAGTCCCCCCAAAGCCACATGCAACCCCTGGAGGAGTGGGCAGGAACTGACCCTGCACCGTGTGTGGAAAACAGGTTCAAGGCAGGAATCAGGCTCACATGTGGGGACTGCTTTGTATCACTTTGTCCAGCACTGCTTGCAACCAACAGGCTGGGATCTACAGTATCTCCCAGGGCGCTGAGAAGACCTGTGCCATCGGGAAAACCAAACCAGGTATTCCTGGCCGTGAGGAAAGAGTGTGAAGATGACAACCACGTTAGAAACACACACTCCACTGAGTGCTGAAGCGTACGCTGCCAGCAAGGCAGGCTCACTGGGGAAATAACCAAACCCTCAGTAACAGTCTGAAGTATTTATCCCTCCAGCGTCATTAGCGGGACCAGTGAGGTCAGGGCTCAGGTTCCACCAGTGCCCTCTGGGAAGCTGCGTGATGGCAGCTGGGAAGGGGAGGATGAGAGAGACCGCGTCTCCTCTGCACTGGCTAATGACGCCTGTGCCTGAGCACCTGTTTTCCAAGAGGGCACTGCCCGCGCTTGTCAAGGCTGCGGGAGGAGTGACCTGCCAGCAGACAAAGTGTTTAGGCAGGAACCAGGGCTACCAACAGCACAATGTTTCCTCTTTGCTATGGAACCCCAATAGAGTAGGGCATTTGCAGTATTTTCCAGCGAGTGTTTTAAGAGAAAGGATGTGTAGGGAAACCATCAGGCTTCTTCTGAGCCTACAGGAAGAATTGGGGCCAACAGCTCATTGGAAAACAGCAAAATGTTGGACTCGGGCGTCACCATAATAGCAAGCATTTGGCCTAGGGGAGAGGATGCTTGCTTGAGCCCAGAAGTTCGGAGTGCTTGGGTTGAATCCTTGCTCCGACTCCAGCTGCAGATCCTGAGAGGTAGTGGTGATGGCTCAAGTTGAGAGGGCCCTCGCCACTTAACAGGGGAGTCCTGGACTGTGTTTCCAGATCCTAGCTTTGGCCCTGGCCCAGCCCCAGCCCCAGCCCCAGCCCCAGCCCCAGGTGTGGCAGGCATTTGGGGCAGTGAGCCACAAGATGGGAACTCTGCCTCTCTCCTGCTTTCTAAATAAAAATTTTAGAAGGAATACAAATCACAATGACAGAGCTGGGACTATAGGTGAGCCCTTAAGTAAGTTTGGAATTAAGTTTATTTTGGTGTGAAAAATGTTGAAATCCATGCCTACAAAGGTTCTTCAAAAAGTTTGTGGAAAATGAGCACACTAAAAAAACTATGCATGGATTTCAACATGTTTGCTCCAAAATAAACATCTTCTTTAAAAAAAAAAAAAGATTTATTTGTTTATCTGAAAGGCAGAGCCACAGACAGACAGAGGCAGAGGCAGAGAGAGAGAGAGGTGTTCCATCTGCTGGTTCACTCCCCAGGTGGCCAGAGCTGCACTAATCAGGAGCCAGGAGCCTTCTCCAGTGGGTTCCAGGGCCCAAGAACTTGGGCCATCTTCCACTGCTTTCCCAGGCCATAGCAGAGAGCTGGATCGGAAGTGGAGCAGCCAGAACTGGAACTGGTGCCCATATGGGATTCTGGCACTGCAGGTGGTGGCTTTACCTGCTATGCCACATAAACTTAACTTTTAAGTCCATTTTCCACATACTTTTAGTCGTCCTATCGTGTATGTGTTGACTAACAGGGGCTGTTTCTCCTTTTCTGTCCAGGGTACTCTTTAAACCTTAGAATTTATTTTCCATGATTGCAAAAGGACCCCAGTGGCTGTGCAGCTCCTCCAACAAAGCCAGGTCTTCACCGGGAGGTCTGAAGGTGAGGGATTCCCATGGGTGATTCTTGGTGACTCACAACAATGGCTGCAGAGAGAGATAAGGGTGACAAACAAGCCCCCGACACAGTGTTACAGCCAAGTCACAGTTTGTCCAACCCCATTTAAAACTTGTCACGGCTTGCGACTCCCCATAGAACAAAACCCCCCACTTCTTGCCCTGGCACCCAGCCCTGCTGGCCAGCCCTTGCACTCCATCTCTCCCTCCTCGCTTGACCTTCCCTGCCCCCCCACCCTGCCCCCGCCTCGCTCACTGCCCTGCTGCCACCCTGACCCACCTGCAGGTCACGGGATCGAACCCTTCCCGACAAAGCTGAGGTCGTTCTCCCTGCACTTTTGCTCCTCTGGAAATCCAGTAACAGCTCAAATTTTGTGGCTCAGCTTAATGGTCACCTTGTCAATAAATACCCACTGAAATGACAGAGGACGGCTGTTCCCCACTCTCTTCGTCCAGCTCTGACCGCTTCCTTTGCTGACCTGTTGTGAGCCATGCAGAGTTTTGCACGTTGTGAGCACAGAATATGTCCAGGAGGCCTGGAAACAGAAGGCGGAGTGGCTTGGGTTCAACATGGAGCCTGGCGCACAGGTCTGAGAGCCAGGGTGGATGGAGGCAAGTCCAGGGGGGTTCGCCAGCCCCTGCCTTCTCTGTGACTTGCAGTAGAGCCCAGCGCTGTCGTTGCACAGGGAGACGACATCTGGCCCCCAGGGAAGCCTGCATGGGAGCCCACCTGGCAGGAAGAGGCCTTTTACACCGCAGGCCCAGGGCCTTTGAGGAACCAGAATTCCCAGTGCGGGGGGCATCCCCATGGTAGCAGCCACCGCCTGGCTCCGAGCATCCTGGAGAAGACTCGGTTCTCGGGAATTTGGAAGGTCCGGCTAAGCCTTTGTGGGCATCTCAGAGCTGGGGAGACAGGAAACGAGCAGAGAGAACACGGCTACGCACAGGAGACTGGTGAAGCAGTGGCTGAGTCTCACAGGATGCCGGTTGCTGTTACATGTGCCATCTTGCTGTGGGCTGTGCTCAAGCGTTCCCAGGTAGGTTTCCTGTCATTTTTAGGGGAAATTTCTACAGGGTTCTATCACCCAAAGGTTGGCGTCGCTTGTACAGCCTCTGCACAGCCTCCCCTCTCTGCCCCTTGGAACCCAGCCTGCACCTGCTCTCTTTATCCTCCTCTCCCTGTTCCCATGACGCGTCACGCCTCTCCTCACGCCTCTCCCATGCACCCACGCTGCTCCCTGTGTGGACACTAGGGTTTCCTAGGCTACAGCCTCAGGCCTGTTTGCTTTCACTGTTTTCTTGGGGAGCTCATGCTCGAGATTTCAATCACATGTTTTTATGTTGATGACTCCTCAGGGGACACCTCTGGTCTCGGCCACTCACCTTCATCCTGACCTCCCAGGGGTACTGACAGGCGACTGCCACCACGAAGTCATCAGGTTCCAACTCCAGCCTCCCCAGGCAGGTCCCTTCTGCGATGCCCGTTTCTTCATGTGCATTTGTTTTGATAAGATTTACCTGTTGGAAAGGTAAAGTGACAGGAAGACAATGAGACGGAGAAATCTTTGTTTGCTGGTTCACTCCCCAAAAGGGCTGCACCAGGGTTGGGCCAGGCTGAAGCTGAGAGCCAGGAACTCCATGCTGACTTCTCACAAGGGTACATGGGTGGCCAGGGGCCCCCGTGTGTGGGTCTTCCTCCATTTCCTTCCCATGGCTATCAACAGGGAGCTGGACTGGAAACAGAGCAGCTGGAACTGGAACTGGCACTCTGCTGTGGGATGGCAGGTTCACAAGTGGTGGCTTAGCTCACTGGGCCTCAGCCCCAGCCCCTCGATCCATTCTTCACCCTGCCTCTGATTTTGTGACCCTCAAGAGGTCACTGTCAGTGTCTTTGTCTCCTGCTCACCTTATGTCGATTCCCACCAATTCTGAGGATCTTTCCTACTCCATCTCTCGGCTTCTTTCCTCCCATTAGGACTCTTTGAGTTAGGAGAGCCAAACTCCAGCTGTCCCAGGCTCAAGCACAGCACTGAATGGATTGGCTTAGGCATCTGAGAAGTGGGGTCGAGCCCCTTGTACGATGTTGGGAAGAATGGCCTGTCTCTGCCTCTTTGGCCTGGTTGTGTTTGCACTCTTAGGCGAGCTCTCGCCCTGCAGTGTCAGATGTGGAAGGTGGAAGCTGTATGCCCCTCGTTCGAGTCCTCATTGTCCTCTTCACTCCTATTCACTCTACCCTCAAAACTGAGGTGCACCGCCTGCTGTTTGCTAAGTCATGGGGCTCCAGAGCCTGACCTTCAGTCACAGCCAGTCTTCATGTTTAGCAAGAAGGGCCTCAGCGGGGCCGGTGTTGTGGCACAGTGGGTTAAGCCGCTGCTCACACCACGGCCATCCCATATAAGTTCTGGTTCAATTCCTGGCTGCCCCACTTCCAATCCATCTCCCTGCTGATGTGCCTGAGAAAGCAGCAGAGGATGGCCCAAGTGCTAGGACCCCTGCACCCATGTGAGAGACCCAGATGGAGTTCTAGGCTCCTGGCTTCAGCCTGGCCCAGTCTCGGCTCCTACAGCTATTTGGGAAGTGAACCAGTGGATGGAAGATCTCTCTCTCTCTTTGTTAACACTGCCTTTCAAATATATAAGCTTTTATTTTAAAAATGTCTCAGACAGGAAAGAGAAGAGACTTTTCTGCACCACACAACTTTTCAAACAAATCTGAGTGTATGGGATGTTCAATTGATAATATTCGTTAGAATGCAAAACTTGTTTTTCTATGTAATGGCAGGAAATTTGTGGATAATCCTATTACCAGCTTGCTCTGTTCACTGTCTTTGGAAGAATAATTTGAATAAAGGAGTCTAGGAAAACTGCTAAGACTTCAAGAAATACTGCAAATTGTGATAATAACCTTCAAAGATCAACTTGTGCCTTGGATTGGTTGATTTTCTTAAATGTTTTGTCCTGGGAATGATATTGAAATTGCCACCTCTACGTGTCTGAAACCATATACACCTTGCAAATATTTTGGGTTTTGTGAGCCATCTGGCCTGCATCATATCTGTTCAACTCGGCCCTTGTCTCACCAAAGCAGCCAGTCATCAAATCAGCATGGCTGGGTCCCAATACAATTTTATTTATGAACATTGAAAATTGAATTCCATATAATTTTCCTATTTTTAAATGTTGAGGTGGATTCGTTCTGAGAGAAGGAGTGTGGTGGGGGCAAGAGCTGCAGAGTCACCACACAGACCCTGGGAGCCAGGTGAAAGCAGGCCAGAGGTGAGCAGCCTGCAGACTCATTTATTTCAGTTGGTTCAGCAGCTTATATAGCCAAGGCAGCCAATCCAGTCGAGGGGCGGTCTATGCCCTAACCAATCACAGCCTGTTGCCAGGCAGTTTCTGAAGCCATCCAATCACAGCCTGTTGTCAGTCAGGCTCTGTTGTCATGTGGTTTCCGAAGCCATCCAATCGCAGCCTGTTGCCAGGCAGTTTCCATTGCCAGCGGCCATCTTGGCATGGCCTTCTCATTCCACCACAATGAAATATTCTTCTTTTGATTTTTTTCCAAACATTTAAAAATATTAAGACCATTCTAATATTGGCACTGAGAGTTTTATCTTAAACTCTCTTCACCCAGATGTCCATGTGGCCAAGTCCCTTACCTCCTTCAAGCCTGACTTCACATTGAGCCATCTCAGTGATGCCTAACCTGACCCCTGAGCTAGAACTGCAACTTGCATCAGCTCCCACTGCCATCTCTCCCTTGTGATTTTCCCATCAGACCTAGCACCTTCTAAAATAGCAGTTTGTTTATTTACTATTGTGTTGTCTGTCTTCCCTTGACAGATGGTGACTTCCCCCAGGCAGGGATTGCCCCGCACAAGTTCACAGATGCCTCTGGAGCTCCTTAAAGACTGCGTGGCATTCAGCCAACTCTGGAACATGCTGCTGAATGGGCCAACCGGTAAGTCGCAGGCCCAGCAATGCCCAGATCAGCCCTGACATCGGAGTGCAGGTCACGTGACAGTTACATACATAGAGGCCGTGGTCTTCGGAAAGGGGATTGTCTAAGATTCAGTTCCCATTGGATACTTCATTCAGGGTGGGCCAAAGGACCTTCAAATGCAGAGGGGAAAAATGGATTTTGAATTTAAAAAATTGAAATTTTTAATGAACCTCACACACTTTTATTTTAAGATTTATTTTATTTATTTAGGAAATGCAGAGTTAAAGAGTGGGGGAGAGGGAGAGAGATCTTCCATCCATTGGTTCAAGCCAGGAGCTTCCTCCGGGTCTCCCACATACGTGCAGGGGCCCAAGCCCTTGGGCCATCTTCAACTGCTTTCCCAAGCCACAGCAGAGAGCTGGATCAGAAGAGGAGCAGCTGGGACACATACTGGTGCCCATATGGGATGCTGGTGCCACAGGCGGATGCTCAACCTTTTACAGCACAGTTGTTTTCATTAGAGGCAATTCCAGAAACCAGTGGCAAGAATATTAGCATGGACAAAAGGGGTCTCTTGGCTTCGGTGTTGCCGAATAACCAGCCTCAAGTGGCAGTGGCTGGGAGGAAAGCTTTATTTACTGGAACACGTCAAGGCGACGGGGAAGGGAGAGCACCCTCGAGAAGCTGGCTTGCTGAGGAGCAGTTGGCCTGGCCTTTCAGAGCAGGGCTTCTCAGCGGACCCGCACCCAGAAGGGAGGAAGGACTCTCCTGCTGCTCAGGCAGCATACTTTCCATACACCGTGACTCAGGCTGATTTCATGTTGCTTTTCTGCACTGACCGGTGGTCTGGCCTCTGAGCAGTGTTGCAAAATAAGCTCCCTGGAGCAGCCCTACAAGCTCAAGCAAGTCAGCTGTTCCCTTCCCTCATACTGCTAATTGCATTATCTGCAATTGCACGCATGTTTTTTTCCTCCCTTAGTTTCCCTTCATTGATGTTTTTTTTTTATTTTCCACTAATATTTCAATACTTACACAGCTAGTATGTGCCTGAGTATAGCTTCATCTTTGACCAGATTTTGTTGGAAGCAAACCACTTGTGAACTCATTTTCTTGATTCATTCCCTAAGTAAGTATACAGTGGCCTTATAATTCGCTTAACACTTTCTAACTCTAGATTATAAGTATTTATTCACACACATATGTTGGTTATTCTGCTTAAACTTCCCGAAAACAGAGTTTACTCATTCCTGTGTCCCATCGATGCGAACATGGTGTCGAGTTAATATCTTGAAATAAAATGAACCATCCAGGGTTGGCTTACCCCCGAGAACTTCAGCATCTCAGCGTAGCTGTCATGAAGCCCTTCTTGATCAGAGCCCTTGCTGGTCCTCAAGGCTTCCGCCCAGCCCCCGTAAGCTGCATCCTCCCCCAGCCAGCTGTCACTCATTGCTTGCCCTTACCCATCTACTGCCCTCAAAGGGAGTTCCTGTTTTGCCAGCAAGGTGAACTCCTCACCAATTTCAAGCTGTGGGTCACACTCAGGTCATCTGCTTAATGTTGTAAACTCCATAAGTAGGGGCCAGCTCTGCCTAGCCCAGTGCGTCCTCCCCAGTGTCTGAAAAGCAGGGAAGGACAGGCTCAGGAAGCTTCGTCAATACAGTAAGAACATTTTATTGGTTCTAGAAGGCAGTGGCACCCGTTAAGAGATACCTAGCCGAAGAGGCTATGGGCAGTTGTGTTTTAGAAAATCATGCTTCTCGCTGTGATTGCAGAAGGCAAGACTGGCCCTCAGAAATCCCTCAGAGTAAGCAGGAGTGACGGGAGCCCGATGTGAGGCGACATCAGTGAGGTTCACGGGGCACAGGAGGATCTGAGTTTGCAGGAAGTGGTGATCCACGCGGTGCTGTGACTGAGGGCACCTAACGATGACTTCCTCGTTCTGACCTCACTCAGCGGCTGGCGAAAGCTGGAATGTGCACACGCTTTTATACTTCTACGTTTCCCTGTGGATCGACCACCAACTAACCTTTGTTTTGCAATGTATTAACAGTGCTACAAGAACACCTCGTATGTGGGAAGAGCAATGCACGCATGAATGAATGCAGCCAAAATCCTAATGGGCAGTTCTGTGATCCAGTGAGCGCTGCTACGTACGACAGCAGCGGACAGCCTACATGTCTCACGCTCTACACGCCGCGGTGGAAAGCCAGAGGAAACTGCCTGGCCGGCTCCTGTCGGCCTTTTGTGCGACTAGGAAGCGGACAATAAAGTTAATTTGAGCGTCGACGTGCCCGGACGTGGCCCCGCCTCCTCACCCGGAGCTCCCATTGGTAGGCGCTTGCCGGCGGCCGCCGTTCTGAAGCTCCGATTGGCCAAGGCCGCCGTCACTCCGTAGCGTCGCCGCGCCCGCCCGCCCTCTCGCCGCGTCGCCGGTGCCTGCGCCGCCTGCTTCTCCTCGCTTCTCTTCTCCCGGCTGAGGCCCGGGGGACCAGAGCGAGAAGCGGGGACCATGTTCCGACGCAAGCTGACGGCTCTGGACTACCACAACCCTTCTGGCTTCAACTGCAAAGGTGAGGCGGCGGCCCGGGGCCGGCGGCGGTCCCTCCCCGAGCGTCCCCACCCTGCCTCCTCACCGGGACCCTCGGCGGCCTTGGCTGCCCCTGGGTGCCCCGGGGCCGCTCCCCGGGCTAAGGAGCCCCCTCTCCCGGCCCTGCCTCGGCGCCGACACTTTCTGCACTTGCTAAACTGCTGCCGCCACCCGGCCTTGGCACACCCAACGGGAGGCTTTCGTTGTTTTCTCACTTAAGCGGGGGTCGTTAGGCTGTACCTGGGGCACCTGCTGGGGGCCCGCGGCGCGCTGGGTTCTGGGGAGGGTGCAGAGGGGGTCACGGGCTGCAGCAGCCGAGCTCCAGGAGTGGGAGGCCCGGCCCAGGGAGCAGCCGCAGAGAGCAGGCGCTGAGGCCCGGGCGGGGCGGGGGGCGCGGGCTCGGGGGGTCGCACGGGGCGTGCACGGAAGTGAAGTAGCCCCTAAGCGGGCAGGCTGCGTCGCGAACACCGGAGTGTTGGGGGATGTTCCTGCGTTGAAGTCTTTACAAAGTCGTGTTCCTGCTGGCCTCCGAGAGGGACCCCCGAGTCCAGCTTGCGGCGCGGCGCTCAGAGCACCGCAGGCGGCCTGCTGAAACCGATTTCCGAGCCGACTACGTGCTGGTTTTTTCCGTCTTGCGTAGAAGCGTAGCAAACGGTAGTGGTGTGTTTTTCCACTTTGCCTTTTACTTAGTGGACAAGGGTCCGTGGCGCTGTAGCTCAAATGTGGGTGTGAACCTTTGCGCCCCAGTTTGCTCGTCTGTGAAATGGGGCTATTACCCGTATCATAAGGGTGTGTTGAAAGGGGGTGGGCTGAAATCGTGTACGAGGTGCCCTTAATGTGGGAGTAACCTTCCGTGATACCTGCTGTCTTCCCTAAGTTTTGTCATTTGATCTGTTATTCCTTATTTCATTTTTCCTTATTAATTCTGTGGCAAAAATTAAGCCTTAAGTAGTCTCGTCTCCCCCTGAAAGGAACCGGAATATTAATAACATTAAAACAGCGCAGCTCTATGCTAGACACTTTGTTCGTCTTCACATAAGCTTCCCGGCGATGCCAGATACGTGCTAATATTATTAGCCCATGGAGTAGGTGGAAGACTCTGGAGCACAGAGACTATAGGTGGTGTCCCCAGATCCGCGTAACCATAGAACCCAGAATCTGAACCCAGGCCGGGACGGGAACAGATGATTGTTACTGTCTGGCTCCCGTCTGTACTTCCGACTCGTACTTCTGTCAGCTCCATGAACTTAGTATCTTGGGGTTGAGAAAAGTCCACGAGACCAGTTATCTGTGGAGGAGGAAGTGTTCTGGGGAATACGTGAAAGTATTCTGGTGAATATTTCTGGTGACTTGGTGACTTTTTGTTGCAGATGAAACAGAATTTAGAAACTTCATCGTTTGGCTTGAAGATCAGAAAATCAGACACTACAAGATTGAAGACAGAGGGAACTTAAGAAACATCCACAGCAGCGACTGGCCCAAGTTCTTTGAAAAGGTAACGAGTCAGGGAAGTAGAAGCAAAGCAGAGCTGCGTGGAAGCAAGCTTGCGATGACTCGTCCTTGGACGACAGTGATCGTCGTTGGAAACGCGGACTTCAGTGGTTCCGGTTTTTTTTAACTGTGTTTCTTTTTTTTAAGATTTTATTTATTTATTTGAGAGGTAGAGTTATAGACAGAGAGAGACAGAAAGCTCTGTCATCCATTGTTTAAATGGCTCCAACGGCCAGAGCTGCGCCGATCCAAAGCCAGGAGCCTCCTCCTGGTCTCCCATGGGGTGCAGGGCCCAAGGACCTGGGCCATCCTCCACTGCACTCTCGGGCCACAGCAGAGAGCTGGACGAGAAGAGGAGCACCCGGGACTAGAACCTGGTGCTCATATAGGATGCCAGCGCTGCAGGTGGAGGCTTAACCTACTATGCCAGCGCACCGGCCCTGTCTGTGTTTCTTTTGATTCTAGAGAGAATGATATCCCTTCCTACCAAGCCTGAATACTACATAGAAATAATTTCCTCTGGAAATATTGTGAAGCTTCTTAAATAGTGATATGTAGTCTTTGATTTAATGGCCAAAATCAGATTTTTTACATTACACTAAAAGTGCAGTAATAATACACTTTTTAAAAAAATTTGACAGGTAGAGTTATAGACAGTGAGACAGAGAGAAAGGCCTTCCATTGGTTCACTCCCCAAATGGCTGCTACGGCCGGAGTTACGCCAATCCGAAGCCAGAGCCAGGAGCTTTCTCCTGGTCTCCCATGCAGGTGCAGGGGCCCAAACACTTGGGCCATCCTCCACTGCACTCCCAGGCCACAGCAGAGAGCTGGACTGGAGGAGGAGCAGCCGGGACTAGAACCCGGCACCCATATGGGATGCTGGTGCCGCAGGTGGAAGATTAACCAAGTGAGCCACGGCGCCAGCCCCCAATACACTTTTACCAAATCTTTTGGAATAACAAAACATTATTGATAAACTTAAAAACTAAGACTGCCGTGTTCATGCTTGTTTTTTGTTTAAGATTTCATTTATTTGAGAGGCAGAGTACAGAGAGAGAGAGACGAGATCTTCTGTTCCCTGGTTCACTTCCCAAATGGCTGCAATGGCCAGAGCTAGTCTGATACAAAGCCGGGAGCTGGGAGCTTCCTCTGGGTTGACCACATGGGTACAGGGGTCCAAGCAGTTGGGCCATCTTCCAGTACTTTCCCAGGTCACAGCAGAGAGCTGCATAGAAAAGGAGCAGCCAGGACACGAACAGGCGCCCATATGGGATACCAGCACCTCAGGCAGAGGTTTAGCCTACTATGCTGTGGTGCTGGCCATGCTTATTTTTAATGTACGCAGATGTCCGTTATGTGCAGTAGAAATAGTCCTAGGAAGGTCTGTGTGTATGTCATTTTTGTGGCTAAATTTTTTTTCCATTGACTTAGTTTAATATTGTGATATTTTAATAGAAATACTTGTTTTCAAAATAGAATAAAGATCACATTTTACAACTTTTTTTTTTTAAAGATTTATTTATTCATTTGAAAGAATCATAGAGAGGAAGAGACAGAGATCTTCCATCTGTTGGTTCACTCCCCAAATGGCCACAGCAGCCAGGGCTGGGCCAGGCTGAAGCCAGGAGCTTCTACCATGTCTCCCACGTGGGTGCAGGGGCCCAAGTGGTTGGCCATCCTCTGGTGCCTTCGCAGGTGCATCAGCAGGGAGCTGGATTGGGAGTGGATCAGGTAGCATTCAAACCAACCCCCATATGGGATGCTGGCACTGCAGATGGTGGCTTAACCGGCTACGGGGCACCCCATGTTTTACAGCCTCTACCTACATTAAAAAGTTTTCATCATCGGTATTTGATGTGTAAGAGCAAAGTGATTAAACACCTTTCTCCTTAAATTCAGTGACTTTTTTGACAAGGAGATGATAAACCCATGCTGTGAGCCTCAGGAGTGGCTCTGTGAGTGTTGTACCCACATTCTAGAGTGCTTCACAGAGTTCTTAGAAAAGGGAAATTAGAAGGTAATCTCTTTCGGTGAGAACAAATTAAAATGTTTGCCTAAAAGAGATCTGCAGAAAGGTCATAGGAAATGTGTATTATGAAAAACAGTGCATGAATTTCAAAAGCTTTTTGTGCCAAATATGCTTTTAATTCCATTTTTCATGACCTTTTTGAAGTCCCCACGACCTGTTCATGGAAGTGCCTGGTGCATAGCAAATGCTGTGCGCTTGTTATTGCTACTGCTGGATTATTTGCCTTTGTTCTTAAGAAAATACTTTTGCAATTTTCATGGGCTTCTTAAGACTTTGAAATACATTATCAAGATGTTATATTTCTGTATTCTGTACCTTGTAGTATATTCATGTGTATAAGGCAGTTTTAAAATTTCACATGTAGAAAAGTGTTTGAAGAATATAAAAATTTTTTTCTCATGTAAAACACCCAGAAGCAATAGTGAAGTAGGATAACTTCAAGGCGAATGTGTTGGAACTTTACCAAACAGACTTTCAGCTTGGTCTCTTTATTGAGTGGCACTGTCATTGTGTGAGTATGTTTGGAACTTTTCTTTTAGATTTTTTAACATCATGTGTTACATCTTTTAAATATCCTTAATATAGATAGACCTTTTTTGTTTCTTTTTAAATACTCAGAAGTTTTTTGAGGAGAATAAAATGGTTAAAAATGAGGTATGGCTAAAAATTGATTCATTAATTATCCCTGAAAAGACTTCCAAAAGGGAGTTCCAAGAATTCTGCCTAAGATATTATTGCTGGAATTAATTTAAAGCTCATAAGACACTTATTTGAGGCATGGCACTCATTTGGTTATACAACTTCTTAGCTTTATTTAAAGGGCATAGTTAGGACTCTGTTTGGGACTCCTGCCTTCCCTATCCAGAGTGCGTTAGTTCCTGTCCTGGTTCTGCTTCCAATTCCAGCTGCCTGCTAATTCACATCCTTGGAAGCAGCAGGCAATGGCTCAAGTAGTGGGTTCCTGCTACCCACGTGGAAGCCCTGGGTTGAGTCCCAGCCCCTGGCTACAGCCTGGCCCAACTCTGGCTTCTGTGAGCATTTGCAAAGTGAACCAGTGGAGGAGATCTCTGCCTCTCTTTCTCTGTTTTTCAAACAAATAAAATGAATAAGAAACACAAAGTTTTTTAAAAGAACACTCAATTGTGCTTTACATGTATATATTATGAGGCTTATTCTATACACAGGCAATCCCATAATATGAAAGTTATGGTTTAGGTAATTTTTTATATAGCCTTCTTTAGAGTTGTCTGTACTATTGAGACCTGTAATCAGAAACTTTAGATTTGAGTCCCAGATCTAAATTGTGCAATCATTGGCAAGTAGGAGTCTCTCGGGCCTCTGTTTCTTCTCATCTGTTAAATGAAGAGCTTATTCTGGATTCCATGTCCTGCCTGAAATCTGCAAAGACAAATTTCAAAAAAGCATCATGAAAATTCTTTTTCTTTTAAAATTTATTTACTTTTTTTGAAAGCCAGTGAAACAGATCACCCTGCTACCAGTTCCCTCAACAGCTAGGGCTGGGCCAGGCCAAAGCCAAGAGCCAGGAGCTCAGTCCAGCTCTCACACTTGGGTGGCAGGGACCTGATGACTGTGCCATCACCCACTGCCCTCCCAGGGTGTGCATTAGTAGGAAGCTGAAATGAAGGGCGGAGCCAGAACTTGAATCATCCAAGGTGGCAGGGTAACCTGTGTGCTAAAGGCCTGCCCCTGGTTTTTTTTTTCATTGTTAAAGTGGTACACTTAAATGTTTAACTTCCTTTGGGTTACAAAATTGCATCGGAAATATAGTAGCATAAATGTTATAAGAACTTTTTGGAGATCCAAAGTAAGATATCTTTGAACTCCACAGTTCTTTTTTTTTTTTTTTTTAACTTTATGGTAATAATGAAACTGGATTTCTTTTTTTTTCCCCCTCAGTATCTTAGAGATGTTAACTGTCCTTTCAAGATTCAAGATCGACAGGAAGCAATTGACTGGCTTCTTGGTTTAGCTGTTAGACTTGAATATGGAGATAATGGTATGTTTTATGGGAATTGTGTGTTTTAGAGAGGAAAGGTGGGAAAGGGAGTATTAAAGTCCAGGAAACAAAAGTTTTAGCTGTGGTTCATTTTTATCACAAGATATAAAAGCACTTTATATTGTCCTTCATTGATACTTAAATTGTTCTTTTAGAATTTGGAAATGGTGTTTTCAGGGAGACTAGTTTATTGTCTTCTGACAGTGTAACATTACACAGTAAATGTGCCGCCTTTTGCAGTCTGCGCTGTAGTCTTTCCAGGTCAATTGTGAGTGTTCCAATTGCTGGTGTTCTGGAGTGTTGGTGGCAGCAGGTAATTTCACGAGAGAATGAAACATGTCTTAATAATGTCAGTATACATTAATATACTATAGGCCAAAATACACAGATACATGTATTATTGGAGGCTTTTGAGTATTAGTACCCATAGCAAAAATTTCTATTAAAATTGAATTCTTCTTGCTAGACCATTTCTTTGTAAGGCCTGCCAGCATCTCAACGCAAGGTGTACTCTTGCCTCCATTGTCTGCTTTTAATGTTCTCTTATGATACTATCAGTTCTAGTCTTAATCATTTGCTTTTGACACCTTTTTGGTACTTTGGCTTTTCCCTTTGCCTCTCCTCCTGCCCCCGTTGATCTTCTCTGGTGTCTGTTGTGTCTTGTCTGGTTCCCTGCCATCACCCTAATTCAGGCTCTTGGCACTTTCTGCAGAGATGATTATACTGTCTCCCCAGCTGGTCTCCTCTTAGGTGTCACCCCCTGTTCTCAACTGGTTAGCCCAACAAACTGACTTCCCGAAATGTAAATCTGTTTAAGAATGCTACTTAATACTAGTTTCCAAAGAATAGCTCCAGTTACATATTCAGAAACATCACTAGTAACCCATTTTGTATTAAAAAAACAAACAAACAAACAAAACCTGTAAGTCCCTTAGCCTGGTATTTAAGACCTTTGATGAGTGTTGTCAACCAGTATTCACCCACCAGACAGCCAAACAAGAGTAACAGTTTACTTGCTTTACATCCTTATTTTCTCACTCGGCTATTATTATTACTATTTTATCTGCACAGGTCTAAATCCTGCCCATCCTTTTAGGATCCAGCTCCAGTGCTACCTTAGCAGTAATATTTCCTTCTGGTCTTTCATAGCTTAGAACTCTATTATAGCTTTTAAGTCATTTGCCACTTGGAATTTTGCTTCTCTTTCTTGTAAGCTGACACTCAGCCTTGGTTTCTGCCTGGTACTTAGTCTCTTACTGCTGCTATAAAAAATCACCACGACCTTGATAACTTAAAACACAAGCTGTTATCTTATTTTGGGTCAGAAGTCTGACATCAGTCTCATGGGCTAAAGTCAAGTTGTCAGCAGGACGGGTTTAGTTTGGGGAATGATGAGAAAATCCATTTCTTTGCTTGTCATCTTAGTGCCTCCTGTGTCCTTGCCTCTGGCCTCTTCCTCCATCGTCCACTGTGGCAGCATACTATCTGCTCTCTGACTCTGCTTCCGTTGCCACTTGTTCTGTGGCTCTGATCCTGTGCCTCCTTCTTAGGAGGACATTATGGTTACTTTGGGCCCACCTGGAGCATCCAGGATAATCCCCACATCTCCTTTATGTAACCATTAAGAAAAGGTCCCTTTTCTGGTGCGAAGTGACACCTGCACAGGTCCCAGGGATTGGAGGGGTCTTGGTACCGACATAGTTTCCTGCAGGCCGTAGACACCTACCAGTGTCAGTAACTGGCAGATGCAGGTGGTGATGTTTGTGTGTGCTGATTTGATTAGTTGTTTGTGCTGATTTGATTAGTTGTTATTTCGTTCTTACCTCAGGCTTCCATTTCAGAAGCCAGATGGCAAAATATTTTAAGGAAATTTCTTAAGCTGAGACTTCTTTACTTTCAGTTGCAGTTTACAAAGAAAATATGTGGGCTTTTCTTTAGAAAGTCAATGTCATAATCAAGCCTTGTGGCCTTAGCAGTATTGATTGTTAGGATGTGTAACAAAAGTCTTTACATGTCCTCCGGGTTGGTAGGACCTGTGTGAGCCGATTTGCAGTGAAGTAGCCTTTGGCTTATCAAGATTTTTTTTTTTAAGCTATTCCCTCCAAAATTCTTTGTCACATGTCAGTTTACTCTGTTATATCTTTGTTCATTCTATTGGTTCCATTTCTGTAATCTTTCCACATTGACTGGTAGGTACCGCATGATCGTGTATCCTCACACTTGATAACAAGTACATATATTTGTTTCTCAATAATAGCATTGTCTTTTATAATGAATTTAAAAAGCTTGTTTGTTAATTTTTTGATATTTAATAAATGAACATATTTCAAATGTTATCAAAAGTGTATTAGAAGTATAACTAGGAAACATGTTTTCTTTCATCTTTTTTTAAAAAAGATTTATTTGAAAGATTTACAGAGAAAAAATGTTTTTATTTATTTGAAAGGCAGATTGACAGAAACAGATTTTCCATCCTCTGGTTTACACCCCAAATGACTACAATAGGCTGAGGCTGGGCCTTCTTCCTGGTCTCCCACGTGGATGCAGGAGCCCAAGGACTTGGGCCATCTTCTGCTGCTTTCCCAGGCACATTAGGGAGCTGGATCGGAAGTGGAGCAGCCTGGACTTGAACTGGTGCCCATATGGCATGCTGGCATTGCAGGTGGCAGTTTAACCCCTTAAGCCACAACACCAGCCCCTTCGTCTATCTTAAAATTGAGAATTGTAAGAACAAAGACTTTTTGAGTTGGTTAAAGTAGTAATACTGTTCCTTATCAGTAGTCGGTGCTGGTGTTCTTCTGTGGTTTTACGTTAATAGGTTGCCTTCCAATTTACTGCTACTTATTTTAAATTTGCCTATACCGCGCTCACCAGGACTCGGTCATCTCCTTGTGGTCCTGACCTGTCCTCTGTGAGCAAGAGAGACAGGACTGGTTTGGGGGTGCCCTGTCTGAGTGGACACGGGACACCACGGTTTTCAGTACAACAAGCAGCGTTAGGCCCGTGCGAGTCCTGCAGGAGGAGGGCGTGTCACTGCTGGAAGTGGCCACAGTGCTGCACGCCCGTCTGTGGGAAGCGCTCCAAGGCGTCTCTCGGTGGAAATGTCTTTGAAACCATACACATGAGTATAATGGAAATCCTGTGCATGGTTTTCAAAAACTTTTGGCACCAAAATAAACTTTTAATTCTATTGTCAAAAAAAATTTGCCTATACCATTGTGCGTTTTAATTTGTGCCTTACCATTTTTCTTTCAATACTCATTAAAATCGGACTTTTTTTTTTTTTTTACTTCAGCTTTTTTCTAAATCATTTTCTAGAATTGCAGGTGATTCTCTTTACTGTTGACTACTTTATATGCATTTTCTGTGATACTGTCTTTGATCACCACAATACTTTGATCAAAATCAGGAAATGAACTTTGATGCAGTACTATGATCTGTAGATGTTGCATTTCACCAGCCAGTCCAGTCATCTTCTTTATAGTCTGCCCCTTCCCACCCTTAACAGGAGCAGAAGGCAGGCCCAGGGTATGCATTGCTTTCAGGTGTTCTCTGGTTAGTTGCCTGTAATCCGGAACATTTCCTAGTTACTTATTTGCCCTCAGTGACACCGACTTTCATTTTGTAGAGAGTGTGTCCCTCAATTTGGGTTTGTAAGAAATTTCCTCTTGGTTCTCTTCATGGTTTATACTTTGCTTAAGAATACCACTGAGGTGATCTGTCTGATGGCTAGTCCTGGGAACCGGGGGCACTTCTGCGCTCTGGATACCCCCTTGTCATCCGTGTGTTGTTCCGCGGGGAGATGCTCTGGGCTGTGTCGGTGGTTGTGCTCGGACCTTCCTCTCCTCGGAGCGTCCTTCTGAGGAGGGTCTTCTGAATCAAGTGTTCTGTCGCCCACAAACAGGTGGTTTTCCAGTTTTTCCACTTCCACCGTTCCTTCTGCAATTGTTTGTTAACTCTCTTCTGTAAGGAACAGCTTTCCCTTCTCAATTTGTTTCTTCGTGTAAGCCAGTTTAGAGGCTTTGGTTCTTACTTCATTTGGTGGGTCATAACCCTTTTTGTCAGTGTAATGTCTTTCCAGACTGGGCTAGTGGGAGCCCCTTTTAACTCCTGTGTGACTTAAGTTTAAATGCTTTTATTTTTCCCTCTTGTTTCATTAGCAATCAAATAACCATGATATCCTAAGATATTATTTTGGGCATTTAGTTGAGTGAATCATTAAGTGTTTTTATGCATAACTTCTTCTTGTTTTTGAAATGAAAGTTGTAAAATCTACCTTTGTAATTTTGAATACCAAGTTTCCATAAAAAAGTTTTAGGTTAGTATATGATGCTGTGTTTGTGAGTTGATTTCTCTTTTTAGAAAGCAGGATTTTCAGACTTTACATACAACATTCAGAAGGCTGGGGGAAGGGTCGGTTTTCAGTCGTCTATCCCTAGCTTCCTGTTACAGAGGAGGCTGTATAAGGACACTTTTCCTTCCTAAAATTCAGTATTAAAATCATTACCTTTATAAATATTAATAAAAATATTTGTGCCTAGTATTTAATCATTTTAGCTTAGCGTATGTATAGACGCATTATCTTTTGTTAGATATTCTTGCCAAAAAATTTTTATTTGAGTTGCCTTATGAATAGTTTGGTTAAGTGAAACAGCTGATAAGCATTGTTTACTTTTAAGAGTTAAAAGTCTACAAATTGCATTTTTGTCTATTTTTTATAGCTGAAAAATACAAGGACTTAGTACCTGATAATACAAAAAATGCTGACAATGCAACTAAAAATGCAGAGCCACTAATCAATTTGGATGGTGAGTATATAAATATGTAAAACTGAACGTCAACATTTTTCTTTTACTTCCTAAAGTGTAGGTTTATATGGTTTTAGTAAATTAAGAATACTTTAGATAGCATTTATGTTGCATAGTCCTTATACCGTTTTTCATTGTTTGATATAATATGCTTTCTCCCTCCCCTTGCAGTTGAATAACCATGTGTGGAAATGCCGTTACTTGATTTACTGCTAGTAATCTGGGGTTTTACTTTGTATTAATCATGGAGGTCCTTTTTATGCCTTCCTGGGTGTGTAGACTTTATTTAAAAAAATATTTGTCTGAAAGGCAGTTACAGAGAGTCAGAAGCAGGGAGAGATCGATCTTCTGTCTGCTGGTTCACTCCACAAATGGCCGCAACGGCCAGAGCTGGGCCAGTCTGAAGCAAGGAGCTTCTACTGGGTCTCCCATGTGGGTGCAGGGCCCCAAGGATTTGGGCCATCTGCTGCTTTCCCAGGCCATAGCAGAGAGCTGGATAGGAAGAGGAGCAGCCAGGACTCAAAACTGACGCCCATATGGGATGCCGGCACTGCAGGCAGCCGCTTTACCCACTGCACCGCAGCACCAGCCCCTAGAAATTTTTTAATCCAATGATACCGTAAGTCCTAACATTTTTCATCGTTCTCAAGTGTCTTCCAGTAATTCTTTCTCCTTTTAAAAGTGTGACAGTTCTAATTACCTAGATTAAATTATGTTAAATACTTTTTTGCTGGCTGATTTCCTTGTGACCTATAACTGATGAGTTATGCTTACAAATGAGGAAGCTTGTTGGACACTCCAGGGCCACTGCCTAGAGAAAACTGCCCATTGAAGGGATCTGTGTGTGAAAATTAATAGCCTTGGGAAGAAATGTTAATTAAAAATGCTACATGAGTGGGCCTTTTCTAAGTTTCAGAACAAACCTAATAGGAGTTTAATTAGTCAGTTTGGCTGATGAAATATGAAATGATGAAATAGGAAAAACTAGCTCATAAATCTAATTGTTGATATTTAACTGCCTTAAGTTTTTTTCTTTTTCAGTACTATTAAAAGTTAAAGAGAATTGTTACGGGGAAATTTTTAAACATTTTTATAAGTGTGTATATTCACAGATATGTCAGTATTACGATTGTGGAGCTGAAATGTGTTTTTTGTTTTTTCATTTTTAATCTTTCATAGTAAATAATCCTGATTTCAAGGCTGGTGTAATGGCTTTGGCTAACCTGCTTCAGATTCAGCGTCATGACGATTACCTGGTAATGCTTAAGGTCAGTTTCATATTCTTGATTCTTGGCAGAAACTCTGTATATGGAAAACATCTCTTCATCTTCTAAATATGAGCTGTTGATACTGAAACCTAGGGTTGAGTGACTAAACTGCAGGGGAAGAATGTAGGGCGTCAAGCAGTTCTCACTAGATTGCCCAGTACCTAATACCACAGAGTGTTAACTCTGCTGTCACCGTGCTAAGTTTCTTACAAAGATCTCAGTCCATCCTCTCAACAGTTGTGGAGGCAGAGGCTACTGTCCTTATTCAAAAAATAATGCATGTGAAGAAATGAGACTTGAAGGATGATAAATGATGTCTAAGGTGACACAAAGTGATAGAGCCAGGGTTTAGCATAAAAACTCAGATCCATCCTGGGGCTCATTCTTTTCCCTTTTAGGGACTTAAAGTATGTATTCACCAAGAGAGTGGAAGATACAGAATCAGTAATGGTGAATTTGGTCAGAACCATAGGCCCCAGAATGAATGAACTGAGAGACGACTGTGTCTGCCTTGTGAGAGTGCTACATCCTGGATGGGCCACACAGTCCATACCTTCACTGTAGAGGGAGCCTGGTACTCCGAAAGTGGTCCCTGTTGGCTCAGAGAAACCAGAGGCTCACACTTCAGAAGATTTATTCCCTGTGGTGGCGCAGGAACAGTGGCAGGAAACAGGGTAGTGGACTTGGGATGCCAGACTTAGTGGAGGTTGTTACTGCTTTTACAGGAGTGAAGAGCTTTGGGCTCTGTGCCTGTAACGTATTTTAAACTTTGCACTTTTTCACTAAGATGACCGATTAAATTTCACTCAGAAAAGATTAAGCCAGAATGTATCATACTTTTTAGGAGTGTGAATATTAAATGTAAGTTTATACAAGGGAAAGATTGATTTCCTAGATTATTAAAATTCTCTACACTGAATCTGAATGTTATCTGGATTTTCTTAACCCAGATTGGATGCCACAAGACAAAAGTTGTTTTTTATTGAAATTTAGCTTTTTCAAAGTCTTGTTCTTCCCTTATTATGTAAATTGCCTTGGAACAGTTCTGCAGTGACCTTGGCAGCTTTATTCATCAAACTGAGGAGCAACAGATATATATAGCAAGTGTGGAGTTGTTTTTAGACTGAAAACCTGATGGGAAAAAGTATGAATCAACTAGAGCAGGAAGTTTTATAAAATTCCAGTTCTGGCTGCATGTTTATCTCTTGCGTTACCTTAAGAGGCTTTCAAACAATACGTGGTAATAAGGAAAACATCTTAGTAGGTTTGTCCATTGTAAACATCAGTATATTAACTATGGAGCAACCAGTGTTTAATACATTTGCAACCACAAATATGTGTAAAAGGTCATAAGACTATGTATGAAAATATGGTAAACAGTTTATCAAAAGTAAGCACACTATTTTGGGGTTTCTTAGGCAATTCGCATTTTGGTTCAGGAGCGCCTGACACAGGATGCAGTTGCTAAAGCAAATCAAACAAAAGAGGTATGTACGCTTTTATTAAATCTGTAAGTTATTAATGACTGTTTCTTCTTGCCACAAACTACATTTTGTGTGAAGACAGATGTCAGTTCTCTGTAGGTCGGCCCTGACAAAGGATAGCTTGCTTCAGTGGTTTGGTTCTGAGGCAAACTGAACGTGTCTAGTTTCTGGGCACCACTTTTGAGTGAAAAAAAAAAAAATCAGTGTGTTTATCTTACTTCAGGCACCTACCAGTGACCGTCTACCAACCAGCGCGTTTGCCCAGTTGAAGGTGATTTGAGACGGTTTTACCCTTGTGAAATTAGATGATTATGATTCCTGCTGGAAAACGAAGGACACGGCTTTTCTTTGCTACTATTTTTCATCTTTTTCTTTCTAAATCCCATCCCTGGTATTTTTTTCCTTCAGAATAAATTGTTCTGATCCATTATCTGGCATGAGACATGACGAGAAAGTAACTCGGCTAAAGCCACCTCGTAGATCGAGGTTGAGCTCGGGCCACGTGCGTCCAGAGCCTGGATGGTGACTGAGGAGCAGTGGTCCACGTGGAGGCCTGTGTGAGCCTGCTCGTCTGCCCACTGAAAGGGGAGGCTGTGGAGAATGGACGCACTGGGAAAAGTCTGCCCCAAGATAACTTCCCTGAAGGATAAAAAAAAGTATTTCTGGGATATTTTTAGATTTAACTGTATCAGAAAATCCAAGTAGAAGGGATTTTCAAAAAGGTTTTGAAAAAGTTTGCATCTAAATAAACTTAATTCCATTTTCCTATAAACTTCTTCACATACTTTCAAATTGCTCGTCTCATTGGCTGTGAGACAGCACTGAGAGTGTTGAAAGGGTTTGTGGCAGCAGGTGTCTGTCTGATCATGCCCCGCTCCCTGCTCCACAGAACGTAGAGCGAATGCCTTGGCACAGCCACCATTCTGGGATTTGGTCCCTCTTTTGTCATCTTTCCTCTGACCCCCCTTAGCAGGGCCCAGCAGTGTGAGAGGTTCCTAATGTCAGGGCCGTGCCATCCCCTGAAACTGAAATACAGTTTCTTCTCTTTTAGAATTATGCATGAATTGGGCTACTGCAAATGGGTTAAAGATCAGCTTATTTCATCCACTGTATAGAACAGACAGTATATTGTTCTAATTGAAAAAAGTCATTCATTCAGCAAAACAAAGTCTGTGGTGTGGAAGGCAGTGCAAGCAAGAGCATAGCTGAAAATCTTTGCTCGTTTGTGTAGTAAAATTGAGTTTCCTTTAATGTTCCAAGTCTTAATTTTAAAGACAACAGCCTGTAATAATACGGTCGAGAAGTTCTCACAGTATACTGTTGCTGTTTGTGACTGCATAGCTGGTATTTGGGGCATGTGCACATTTTGAGAGGTGGCTATTGCGTGGTGGTCTCTGGCAGACCGTGGGGATGACTGACACAGAAGGCTGCTCAGCACAATTCCACTCCTCAGTTTTGCTGTCACACCCTTTGGTGTCCTAGCTTGTGTAACTTACTAGCTACTTGAAAGCAGATGGAACCAAGGTAGATTTACATTAATAGATTAGGCAGGAATAAAGTAGTAACAGCTCATATGTGGGTGTCCCCTAAGATTGTATCACCCTGTGACGTAGCCGTCTGGGTTTGTGTAAGTACACTGGAGTGTTTTCCACCATGACAAGATCACCTAGTAACAGGGTAGGTTCTGAGAAAGGTGTTCAGCGGTGCCTGACTAGATACTTATGTATTTTGTTATACCATGTAAGCAGCAGATTGTCCAGCTTCATGTCATAGACACCCTCTTGTGTATGTCTCTGTGCAGGGGCTGACTGGTTAGCTAAATGGGCAAAGGCTCTTTCCTAAGCGGTTATAGTAGGTGTAGTGTTATCACAAAGCAGATTTCAGCAGAAGAGTTCCCTGCTTTTCACAGTTTCAGCTGAAAACAGTGTTTCTAACCATAGTCTCATTTTGTCCTTCCTCCCTTTTAAGGGCTTGCCTGTTGCTTTAGACAAACATATTCTTGGTTTTGACACAGGAGGTAAGTGATTTTAATTAATTAATTTAGACTATAGAGATGTAGTGACTACTTGAAGGAGAATGCAGAGGTTACCGATGAGAGTACTTCAGAAACTGTAGAGAAAGAAAAGTGGATCTTGGTGCTTCTGAAGGCCTCATTAATGCAACGTTTTTTCTTATGAAACAGATGCAGTTCTTAACGAAGCTGCGCAGATTCTGCGGTTGCTGCATATAGAAGAGCTGAGAGAGCTACAGACAAAAATTAACGAAGCCATAGTAGCTGTGCAGGCGATCATCGCCGACCCAAAGACAGACCACAGACTGGGGAAAGTGGGGAGATGAACACTCGGGTTCCGCTTCTCCCCTCTTACTACTTGGGAACCACGTACACTTCTGGCATGTGTTTGTCACGGGAGGCATCCCAGGAAATTCACTGCTTTAATAAAGTTTGGGAAAGTGGAATTTTTTTTTTTTATAATCGGTTCCTTTTCATTTAAGGTACATGCATACAGACTATTAATATAGATCCTTAAATCATAGGAAAATTTAGAATGCTTTATTGGAGTAATCTAGAAAACCAACTGTTACACATTACATCTTTGGCATTTATAGATGCAGCACTCTCTTGGGGTGCTTCAATAGAGGCACTTAATTGAATTGTTGTAGCACCTTTTGATAGAAATGCACGGATGCAGAGGTAAGAAACCATAACTTGCTGGGAAACTAAGTCCTTCCCATCCATATGCATAACCTCTCTGTTCAAGGTTTATGATCTTTATGATACTATTTTTATTCTGATCACATGTGCTTTTAATTTCTTGGCCAGAAAGACTGTATAGCAGAAATCAGATATAAACTCCAATTTGTTCTTAGTCAAGTGAATTTGGCCTTTTAAATATTATATAAATGTTTATAAAAAGCTGCTTTACTAAGCAACAATTCTGTTACCTTTTTTAACTTGCAGTAACGACCTTTGTTCTTAAAAATACAGTAGTAAAGATTGAGGTATAAGCTCTTCACAAAATATACTTAGTCTTTGTACTAAAAATCTTCATTTGTATGTCCAGGAACTTGTAACCGCCAATTCTTTTTTTACTTTCTTTGCAGCAGATGTTCATTAGGGTCAGGATTCAGTTTGTAAACGCCAAGTCCTCCTCTCTTGCAGTATTTACTTGCTTCCTGTGAGGGAAGTGGGGGGACCAAGGGTGAGTATCTTGTAACCAAGTTGCAACAGCAGATTTGTTATTTGGTTTATAGTTGGAAAACTGCAAAGGTAGTAAAGACCAGCCTCCCTGTGTGTGTCTCAGCCTTAACTTTTCCAGTTCAGAGTAGCGCCCACTAGGGGCAGGAACAGGGAATGGTGCCATGGCGGTGGCGGCTGGGGTACCGCACCCGGCTTTACCTGTGGGGCAGTAGGGGAAGACGGCAGTGATCCCGTAGAGGTGAGAGCGCTGCTCGGGGAGATACTCCTCAGTGACCGCACCAGTGTTTGCATTCACCGATATGACGGCGTCCCTGGGGACAGAAAGCAAGCGTGAACTCAGTGCACCTCCGAAGTCAGACCCACAAAGTCAGTTTCAGTGGAAACTGCTAGCTTTCTAGAATGTTTTTTAATCAACTGAGTTGTGAGTCATTTACCCATCAGTTGTTAAGGTGGTTACCAGAGCAGCGTCACCCATGTATTTGTTAGAAATGCCACCAAGACCAATTCTGGGGCACTTCAGTGTGTCGCAGGCTCTCAGGAGGACAGTGCCACCATGAAATCACCCCCAACCCCTAGCTGCATGTTAAAAATCACAGCTCTAGTGGGTAGACTAAAAGGGCTGAGACGTGTTTATTATTTTTTAACGTTCCCCAGCTCCTCTGAGAACTAGCGTAAGCTTTCCTATTTTTCATTCTCTCAGGTAGGAAACTGATGTCCACAGTGTCATTCTTAAAAAGTCACCCTGTACCTAATACACCTGCTGGGTACCACGTAAGGGTCATCGTAATAGCTGCAGTACAGGTTTGGACTAATGTGCTTCCTCTTCAGACAGCTGAGCTACTTATGTTTCTGGGTGAAGTAAAAGCATTTCAAAGGCACTAACTCTTGACCAGTGCTACTATTGAGTGGACAATGAAAGGAAACTCAGCAGGGGACGTAACTGGTTGGGTCACTCGCTGTCTCGGTACAGCCTGCGAGAGGTCTTACCTCCTCCAGTCGGTGTAATAGAAGTGGTCGATGTAGCTGACCATGCTGAAGGGGTAGTTGAGGTTACTTTGAATGACCCGCCGTCCAGTTCCATCACGTAGTGTACACTCCAGTTTTCTGGTTCCTTTTAAAACATCAACAGGGGAGAATGAAGTGCTCCTGTCATGGAGCAGCACAAAAAGCTGCTTTTCCAATCAATTGTTTGAGGAGTCTGCTACCAGGGCAGAGTAGGAACACATGCAAGTTAGCAACTGTAAAATTTCCCACTATTACTAATTTATTGGGTAGCATTCTAGTTTTTTTAAAGCTCAAACTTTTAAGTTCCTTTTTGAAGGAAGAATTGCACGTACAGAAATGAGCCAACAAGTTTTGTCATTTGTGCAATTTCATGCCATAGCTTATAAAGTACTATAGACACATCCTCTGGATAAAAACTTGCCCTTTGTAACCAGTCTGTTATTTGCCCAGGGGTTCTTATAAATATTCAGAGAATTTATGGGAAGGGAAAAAGCAACTAGAATGACAATATGGCTCATAGGTTTCAACTTAAAGGACTCAGTCTTGAAAATTTTGCATTAGCTAATAATTTTTTTTTTTTTTTACAGACATATCACTAACAGCTAATTTGACAGCTGGGTTGTAAAAGTGACCCATGTGGTAGAACCAGATACACAGACTCTCACTCATGCTTACACTGAAGAGCACACCACAGAAATAAACCTGGGTGTTGCTGAGGGAGGCTGTCCTGCCACATCACTCTCAGATGTTCTCAGTGTCACAGTGCTAACGGAAGTAACATGCTTATGCATAAGCTACAATACTGGCCAAAAACCAGTGACTAGTCTGTCATTCTTAGGTAAACCAGGTGCTCGTGCTGGGGCCAGGGAACAGTACGGAATCACGGTAAACCTCAGGATGTTCATTGAAAACCATTACAAAATTTTAAAGGTTTATAGACCAAACAAAGGAGTAATTAATTATGTGCTGCGCTGTTGTAAGTTTCAGTCCAAAGAACAATGAGGGGATTTGGTTTTGTCATCTAATCTTACAGTGCTTATACCAAAACAAAGGCGTATCTGTCCGAGCCATTAGTATTACCTGCATCTGCCCAGCAGAGCATTTCCGTGACCGGGTCAAAGTTTAAGCCATTAGGTAATCCAATGTCTTTGCCAATCAGAATTCTTCTACCGGTTCCATCTAAAGAACTTCTTTCAATTTTAGGGGCGTCTCTGTTCCAGTCTGTCCAGTACAAGTTACTGTAAATTTTTAAAAATCAAGATTGTAAAAGAAGAGCTTTGCAGCCTGCGGCTGGTATTCAGTCTTGAGTCTTGAATTTGGGCTGGATTTAGTGCCCTGCTTTGGGTGTGGGGCATATGGCAGACACTATGCAATATCACCTTCAGTATTAGGTTTCAGGAATCTAGTTGCTCTCCTGGGTGCCTCATCTATGGTTGCACTCTGCCTGTGAACTGGCCAGTAGGGTACAGTTTTGGGCAGTTTGTTCAGCAGCACTAGGTAATTACTCCACAGCCATATTCGACTTCCGCCAGCCTCACAAGGTTTTCTGACTCTTACCTGCCTAGAGGGGGCGTTATCTTCAGAGTCCCATCACAGTCCTGGCCTGCCTGCCCCAAACCTTGGATCTGTTTAAGTCTTGGGTCACACTTGGATGGAAACCCTTTACATGAGGTGCTGCACCTTATAAGTGGCCTTGTTAAAAATGTAAAGTAACAATAATACGGCCCTGTTCACTTGAAAAAGGTTTTAGGTAGGGAACTAGGCTTACAGTCAAAGCAGAAGGAAGTGTGAAACCACTTTTGTAAAAGCTGCACATGTTTAGAATGGCTAGTGAGCTGCTGAGAAGGCGAGGAAGAGATCATGGAAACTTGAGCCCCTTATGAAGGCGGGAGAGCCGAGAGCCAAGGCCAGAAAGGGTGTCCCCTCCGTGCTGAGGCTGAGGAGGTAGGAGGGCAGGGCCTGCACATCACTGCTTTGTCCCTTAAGGCATAATGTCATTCAAGCCCAGAACAAGACTGCAGAGTCTCCACACCTCGTGTAAATTGCTACTGAGCTGTTCAAAGAAGAAACCTGTTAGGGTAAAATCCACAGAGTGAATACCTAAGAAAGTGTAACCACTCCACTATGCAGTGCAGGAAGCTTGGGTTATGTGTGTCCTATCCAAACCTGGCTCAGGGTGTTTGAGGGTTATTAATTCTTGAGGCTAAGTCAACTGGAATAGAAAAAGATACACTTTGTCCAAGGTGGGGAACCCAAGGCTCAGAGCTGAGCTTCCTTACTCCGACCAGTCAAGGGTGGTCAGCCCTGCTGTGTCTTCACTCTGGTTCTGGACATGCTGCTCAAGAGGCCCACTTCACTTCCAAAAGTAGCCAAGCCCTTGTCACAAACGCTCTTTCTCTAGCCCATCACAGAGCACTTGTCTTCACTGTCTTGTTTCCTTCCGAGAGGATCTAAGCTCTGAGAAAGAACAGACCTTATCCTTTGCCTGGAATAAACTGGCTTAAATTATTGGATGTGAGCTTTTACCCTACTGTTATGACCCTCCCCCTGTGGTACTTAAATCCAAGGGCTGCACATCAGGATCTACAGGTGAGAGGAGAGGAGGGAACCCCAGCTGACCCGCCGACTGGATCCACCGTGATGGCGCGGGGATTCACCAGATCCACGTAGAAGAGGATCTCGCGCTCGGAGCCATCCAGGTTGGTCCTAACTATCTGATCCAGGCCGCTGTCCGTCCAGTACATTGTTCTGTGGATAAAGTCGATAGCCACTCCTTCGGGTCTCAAGAGCCCTGGAATAGAGCAAGGGCAGAACTTGAGTATCTGCAGTTAAGTACGGCGAACCTGAAGCCGAGATGCCTGCTGTGTCTGAACAGGGGGAAGAAACCAAAGCCGGAGAGGCTCTTAAGTCCCGTGATAATAGGGAAAGATCCTGTTGTCATGTTTCCTACCATGATTTCCTATAGAACAACAGACCTACCAGCCTGGTGGTCCCAGGCACCTGCAGTGCTAGGGCAAAGCAGAGTAAACCCTCACCCCACCTGTAAGTCACCCGTTCAGTCTGGAATGTAACCACCCCTGCTGGAATACAGGAGAGATTCCTCTGACAAGTGACTTAGGCACAAACGAAGTGCGAAGTCTGCGGGAGGCAGCTGCTGACCTGAATTGATGATGACCTCGGGCTCTGCTCCTGGCTGCATACCAATGCGGCTGATCACCCGGCCGGCGACGTCCGTCCAGTACACCTTCCTCTCGTGGCAGTCATAGTCAAGCCCCACGATGATGGAGCCCTTCGTGGACCAAATCACAAAATGGCGAGAATCAGCAGTCCAACTCCAGCTTGACACACGGAGCTGCAGTGAGCAGCCTTATCCTGTGGTCTTGCCAGAGATGGGGCAGTGAGGCCTGCCCGGGGTCAGTGGCCAGGCTCCGCCACTGTCCAGCAGTGTGGCTTTGGTGTTTAACCTCTCTGCCTTGGCTTCCTCATTTACAGTGATGGTAAACCACAGTCCCAACTGCACACGGTTGGCATCAAGAATGAGCACTGTAAATGCTTGTGAAGTAGCCTAATCACCCACTGGCACAGACTCAACCCCTCAGTAAGTGGTGCAACTGTTGGTCGCAAAAAAACAGTCACCTCTGGAGAAGCAGCCCTTGATCTGGGGACAGCATACGGTAAACCCTTATTAACATACAGCTGGGCACAACCTGAATCCTGTCCAGTGTCGTCCATGTTTTGAAAGAGCCTCTCAAATTCACCAGCACGTGCGGGCACAGCGGGCTCTCCCTGTGAGCACGGGAGCTTCCCGGCCCGAGGGCCGCGCCGTTCTGCCCCTGAGTCGGGCCACAGCAAGCATTAGGCTGCTCGCGCTCTACAGCAAAGGCTGGGACCGGATGGGTAAGGCGCTGGGGGTTGGTGGTCACGCAGCTCTGGCTGGTGAGGGTCCCCTCCCTCCCTCCCTCCCTGCCACACAAATGAGTCTTCAAATGCTGCGTCTGCCTCGTCCTGCAGCGCCTGCTCACAGGGGCACAGCAGCTGTGCCCGGGCCAGGCTTAACAGGCCTCGGGAAGGGAGGTCAGCAGAGACGCACGGAACCGGGCAGGACTTGGCCACCTGGGGAGAGCAGATGGCTGAGATGGGGGCCCCAATATCAACGGCACTCCCAGCCAGGAGTACACGTGCCCACGGGCGTCTGTCAGCCCCAGGTCATGGGGTTCCTAAGCCCATGTGATGTCTGCCAGGTTTGGGAGGAAGTCCCAGTTCAGTTTCTCTAAGAGGACCTAAGTGGGTAGGGAAGTCCTTTGGGCTCCAGGGCCACAGGCCGTCCATACGAGCCTTGTGCCAGGGACCAAGGGGACTCTGGGGGCGGGGCATCGCATCTGACTGGTCGAGGCTGCCCTGTGCCCCTGGCTCATGGGGCTTCAGACACGTGGGAGGGGTCTTTCAGAGTTGTGAGAATATTGACACGAGAGAAAACATTCTGTTAACCCCAGTCCCAGCCCAGAATCTAGAAGCCAAAAGGCCAGGTGGGCCTTGTCCCAGGGAGCTCCTGGGACAGCCGAGGGCTGCCTCACTGCTGCAGCCCCGCCCCTTGCCTAACCACTGACCCCTGGAACAGAGATGATCCGGGGAGCAAGGTGCTGGGGCGGGAGTGGCTGCTGCTTCCTGGGCCGTGGCCCCCCTACTGCCAAAGCACCCCACTTTGGAGAGATACCAATGCCCTGCGGTGGGGAAAAGGGGTTCCCCAGCAAGGTGCCCCGACACGCGAGGGAGACTCCTCTGCCTCCAATTCTGAACTTGACACTCCGGGGCCGAGGTGGCCACAAGCACCAACAGCACGGGCTTCGTGCCAACACTCGCTCCTGCTGATGAATCAGCTCGGTGCTCCCCAAATAGCTCGGCAGCTGTGCTCAGGAAATCCCTTGTCAAAGCCACCCCACGGGGGTCCAGGCTGGCAGGCAGGCTGCCCGCCCCCTCGCCCTAGTCAGCAGGCCAGGGCCTGGCGGGTGTGGGGTGCTGGTGGATGCCAGTGGGGAGCTGAAGGAGACGCGAGACGAGGGTTCTCTGGGCCGGGCCCGCCCCGCCCCTGCCCCGGGGACGTGCACCTTACATGCATTGACAGCAGGGTCGAGGCCTGGTCCTTCAAAAGCTTGGTGCGCTTGAAGGGCAAACGGCCGAGGCGCTGGCCCTGGGCGTAGACCAGGAAGCTGCCTGTGAGAGATTCCTCGGGCCGCGGCATGGCTCCAATCAGGGGAGGAACAGCCTCGGGGAGACCTGCGTGGGGAAAGGGGCAGTGAGGGGGTGGGCGTGGACGGCACGGTGGGCGCGGAGCGTCTGCACACAGCCCGCTGTGCCCCACACGGTCTCCAAAGGACATGCTCCTTTCCAGGGTTTGTATTTTTCAAGGATCAATTATGCAAATCACGGCCAAGGACCTGGAGGAAGTCAGCAAATCAACGCCCACAGAACACAGCAGCAGAAGGGGGGGTGGGGGTTGGGTGGTTTTTTTTAAAGAGAAAACCGCAGGCTGGTGGTGTGGTTAAGCTGCCATCTGCGGTGCTGACAAAGGTTCGAGTCCCAGCCACTCCACTACTGATCCAGCTCCTGCTAATGGCCTGGGAAAGCAGCAGCGATGGCCCAAGTGTTTGGGCCTCTGTACCATGTGGGAGACCCAGAAGAAGCTCCTGGCTCCGGCCTAGCCCAGCCCTGGCCAAGGAGGCCGTTTGGGCTGTGAACCAGCAGATCCCCTGGGGACCCAAGTCGCAGTTGCTTGCATTACGGACACTGCTAAGGACAAAGCCCAGACCAAGTCCCAACGGTCAGGGGCTGACCCAGCATCTCAGTGACTTCACGGGGCCTGGGAGCCCCTCCCCCTCCCTGGGAAAGCTCCTGCTGGGCGTGCGTGAGGGTGGCCCCAGAGCTTACACGTGGGAGTGACGCCCGGCTGGGTGCGCGTGCCCACCACCTCTCGTCCGTCTTTGTCCACACACCAGCAGAAGTCGCTCTTCCCGTGACACTGCAGGGGCACGAAGCGGCCCAGGTCGTCGCACTGCGGCACGTACTGGTCGTCCCGCGCGGTGCCCCCGTAGTGCTCCAGCAGGCTTTCCTTCCAGCGCTCGCACACAGTGCGTGGCCTCTGAGTGGGCCCTGGGCAGGTGGGAAGAAGAGCCGTTGAACGGGAGCTCAGGACAGCACGTGGTGGCTCCAGACCCCCACCCTGCGGCCTCCTGGCCTCCCTCCCCTCCTGTCTGGCACCAAGGTCTCAGCCAAACCAGGGAAGTCATCTGTGGCAATCAGAAGACACCATGATGATAGTCCTGTCACCTCGAGCCAGGTCCATCTGTCACCAAGGCCCACATCACAGAAGATCAAGAGGGGGTAAGATGAGCAGTGGGGAGGGGGGCGGTGGCTGTTCTCGGAGAGGCCCAGGGCTCCCCTACTGACATGGGGCCTATGTGCTCTCAGGGTCACCTTCCTAAGGCTTGGACTCAGCTGCATCTTTCCCGCCCGTCCCAACCCCCCCTCACTGCTGCTTGCATGTTGGGAAGCATGGCAGAGAGGGTGGGGCCACACCGCAGTGGCCTATCAGACAGCCCCCGAGCTGAGGGTGGCAGAGAGGCCAGCCCACAGCTGGAAGCTGACCCCAGACAACCCATTCTGGAAGCCCGACAGCCTCAGCACCGGGCCCCACGCCCAGCCTTCCCGGCCAGGATGCCCGGCCCTGCCCTCCCCTCCAGCACTCTCCTCTCCATGCCTGTCCTCACCGCTCGCCACTGCGGTGCAGTCGGGCCGGCCTCGGGCACATAGCCGTCTCCCGCCAGGCTGTTGCCACCCTGAGCGCTGTCCCGAATGCGGGAGGCTCAGCCGGAAGGGAGACTGCGGCAGGTGCAAAAATGAGCGGTGTATTCAGCGTAGGAGAACCGAGATGACCCAACGACAAGGAAGTGCTTCCTCCTCTTAACTCCTGCAACTCACAGCCTGTGATCTGGGGAGTCCCACAGCCCAGTGCCTCCCGGCACCCACCACCCCCGTGGCTGACGGAAACCTCAACCCGCTCCTCTCGCAGTCTTCCCGGTACCAGCACGCCCACTGCTCAGACACCCCCAGCCGTGACTCCTCATGCAAGCTGGTGGGCTCCACTTTGAGTCTCTGCACTGTTCCCTACCTTCACCCCCACTACCTGGGCCCAGCCCCCTTGGCTCGTACTGAAGCTCCTGCCGAGGTCTTTGCACGAGGTCTGCCTGCACCCTTCTCCACCCACCTCCCTGAGCCAGCGTAAACCACACCAGCAGCCAGGATGCTCCCTTGACACCCAAGGGTGGTGCACGGCAGCCCCTGGCTCCAAACCCTCCAGCGACTCCAGAGAACAGAGGTGGAAGCACTGGGGCAGGGCTTCAGCACCCACAGTTCCTAGGAGCGGCTGGAAGACGGTGGGTCCTCAGTGCTCAAAGCAGGCTGGCGCGGCTCCAAGACAGAACGGGTTTGGAGGGAGCAGATGCGAGGAGAGCCCAGCTCTTCCTAAGGCCTCACAGAGAAGCCGCAGGGACTGGGGCTTCCTCAACCAAATGTGGCCCAAGGAACCAGGAGAGGGAACCACCCGCCTCAAGGCGGGGCTGCCCTGAGCAGCTCTGGACGCCCGCCCCCCCCATTCTGACCACACAGGATCCATCCTGGGTTCCCGGGACCACCCAACAGGGCGCCTCTCGCTGGAATGCGGATGCCTGGCCAAGTTCTGGGAAACAGGCGTCTCAGATCACCTGGCCGTGCCATCCTTCTCATTCCTTCCCATTTGCAGCCGCTTCTCCGTCCAACTATGGCCATCTCTGCTTCTGGCTGGCAGCTGGGCCACAGAGTGTGCTCACACGCCTCGAGCTGATGCCATTGCACAGATGAAACTACTCAGAAATGACAGCCCAGGCCAAAGCAGAGCCAGAGAGAAGTCAGGGCACGAGAGGTCTGCACAAACACCGTGTCCAACTCCCGGTGCCTCCCTGCACGGCCCCATCCTAGCACCACCTCGTCCTGAACTAACCAAGCTCCTCCCCTAACAGCACGATTTCTTCAAATCCCAGCCGGGGTTTAGAACCAAGGCCTGAGTGGAACGGAGCACTCTTTTTGCACCTCCAGGATCTCGTTCTAGAAGGAGGGATGGAGCAGGACTACAAGCAGCGCTGTGGATCAAGCCCTGGTTAAGTCGCCCCCTTATGAATCCTAGACCCACTGCAGTCCTGGCCCTGAGAGCTAAGGTCACTGAAACAACCAAAATGATGAGTGGTTCTCCAGTTCTCATCACGCGCACACAATGAAAGCCCAGTCGGGGCAAGAGGGCCGGCGCTGTGGTGTAGCAGGTAAAGCTGCTGCCTGTGACACTGGCTTCCCATATGGGCACCGGTTCAAGTCCCGGCTGCTCCTCTTCTGATCCAGCTCTCTGCTAACGGCCTGGGAAAAGCCACGGAAGATGGTCCAAGTGCTTGGGCCCCTGCTACCCACATGGGAGACCCCGAAGAAACTCCTGGCTTCAGCTTGGCCTAGTCCTGGCCATTGCAGCCATTGCAGCCATCTGGGGGAGTGAACCAACTCTAACTCTTTCAAATAATAAATCAAAAAAAAAAAAAAAAAAAAAAAAAAAGAAAGCCAAGGTTGGCACAACCACGAGCTGCCTAAGGACATTTCAGTCAGTCACTTAGCACATGTACGACAGTGGTCCCATCAGATTATATCAAGGCACCTACTTACGTCATGTCCACTATAACATCCCAGCACACTGCGTTACGCATGTGTTTGTGGTGATGCTGGTATAACCAACTCCACTGCACTGCCAGTTGCAGTAATAGTTCAGGGTGGCCAGTATTGTACCATAGTGGGTAGAGCTGCCACCTACAATGCCAGTATCCCATACAGGCACTGGTTTGAGTCCCAGCTACTCCACTTCTGACCCAGCTCCCTGCTAATGTGCCTGGGAAAGAAGCAGAAGATGGCCCAGGTGCTTGGGCCCCTGCACCTACGTGGAAGAAAGATCTGCCTCTCCCTCTTTATATTATTTTTAAGTATAGTACATGTAATTATGCACGGTATGAACACTAAATAATAATACTAAGTGCCTATGCTTCTGGTTTATGTATTTACTTTTCATTGTTTTAGACCAGGGGAGGGTAACATTTCTTCTGCCAAGGGACATTTAGATATTTGTGTATTTTTTTTTTGCTCATTGCCTCTCAAGTATTCTATTTTTTATTTTTATTAATATACAGAAAACAGATTGCATGTATTTCACAGATACAACTCTAAAATAATAACCTATAACTCCTGCCTCCACACCCCTCTTATGGATATTTCTAATACCATCCTTGGGCCATACAAAATTATCAACTTAAAAATGAGCCTGCTGGGGCCGGTGCCAGTTTGAGTCCCGGTTGCTCCACTTCCGATCCAGCTCCCTGCTAATGTACCTGGGAAAGCAGCAGAAGATGGCCTAAGCCCTTGGGCCCCTGTACCCATGTGGGAGACCTGGAAGAAGCTAATATCTCCTGATCCACACAGCTTTGGCCGTTGCAGCCACCTGGGGAGTGAACCAGTGGATGGAAGACCTTTCTCTCTCTGCCTCTCTCTAACTGCCTTTCAAATAAATCAATCTTAAAAAAAAAAAAAATGAGCCTGCTATAGATGTGTTGAATTTCAAGACCCACCTGCAGGTACCTTGGCAGAGCCAGACCAAATGACTTTGCAGGTTGGATGTCCCCACCTGTTTTACAGTGTTCTCCTCCGACTTACACTGTAGGAACAATGCGCTGTGTGACACAGGCAGCCTCACAGAGCCTAAGTTTACTGTGTCTTTCTTTTCTTAAGATTTATTTACTTGAAAAGGCAGAGTTGCAGAGAGAGGGAGACACCCAGAGATTGTCCATCTGCTGGTTCACTCCCCAAATTGCCACAACAGCCAGGGCTGGCCCAGGCTGAAGCCAGGAGCCAGGAGCTTCATCCAGGTCTCCCATGTGGGTTCAGGGGCCCACTGCTTTCAAGGCCACAGCAGAGAGCTGGATCTGAAGAGCAGCAGCCGGCACTAGAACCAGCACCCATATGGGATGCCAGTGTCACAGGCAGTGGCCTTACCAGCTATGCCACAATGCCAGTCCCTTACTGTGTCTCTTGGCTGAATAAGAGAACATGTTGAGCGACTGACCTATGCCTCCTGGGTCTGCATACGGGCACTCCGCCATGTGGCATGAAGATGAAACTGCCTGATGGTGCATTTCTCAGAATTTGGCCCCGTCACCAAGTGAGGCATCACCATGTTTACGAAAGCCTTCTCAGGGGTAAAATGGGCCCGTGAATGGTGAGCTCCCAGACCTCACAGTGACTCGGAGGAAAACGGCAGCAAGCCAGTCCTGCATTCATACTGCAGCTCTCCTGTAACAATCATACAAACAGTCCTGCCCGTCTCTCAGAACTCAGCAAGCGGCAGAAAGCTGCCTGGTTGCCTGCTCTCGGCATCCACTCCACCCACCTGACAACCACGTCCCACGTGAACAGGGGGTCCGGACGATAACAAGGCCATGCGCAGCAGCTATGGCTCAGATCACATGGCTTAGGGGAACACAGATTCTAAAGGCAGCACAGGCAGGAATGGTGTCCCCCCCCCCCCCGCCCCCAGCATGTTGGTCACAGCTAGAGATCACTGGGATATCAGCCAAGGGGAAGCGAGCTGGATCCACTCAAAGGTGTCATATGATGGTACTTAAATTCACAGAGAGGCTGGCATTGTGGCATAGTAGGTTAAGCCTCTGCCTGTGGTGCCGGCACCCCAGATGGATGCTGGTTCAAGTCCCAGCTGCTCCACGTCCAATCCAGCTCCCTGCTAACGTGCCTGGGAAAGCAGCAGAAGATGGCCCAAGTGCTTGGGCCCCCTGCACCCACACGGAAGACTGGAAAGAAGCTCCTGGCTTTCGATCAGCCCAGCTCTGGCCGTACTGGCCACTCTGTCTCTCCCTCTATCTGAACTCTGCCTCTCAAATATAAATAAATCTTTGAAAAAATTCACATAAAAATGGAATTAAAAGCTAAGTTTAATTTGGTGCAAAAATTCTGAAACCAGTGCATAGTTTCTTCATAAGATACAGCACATACAGAAATTTTTGTGACATGTACAGGTTTTGTGCAACACATTTTCTTTCTTCTTGTTGTTTTTAAAGATTTATTTATTTATTTATTTTATTTATTTATTTTTTTTGACAGGCAGAGTGGACAGTGAGAGAGACAGAGAGAAAGGTCTTCCTTTGCCGTTGGTTCACCCTCCAATGGCCGCCGCGGCTGGCGCGCTATGGCCAGCGCACCACGCTGATCCGAAGGCAGGAGCCAGGAGCCAGGTGCTTTTCCTGGTCTCCCATGGGGTGCAGGGCCCAAGCACCTGGGCCATCCTCCACTGCACTCCCTGGCCACAGCAGAGGGCTGGCCTGGAAGAGGGGCACCGGGACAGAATCCACGCCCCGACCGGGACTAGAACCCGGTGTGCCGGCGCCGCTAGGCGGAGGATTAGCCTAGTGAGCCGCGGCGCCGGCCTAGATCTATTTATTTATTTGAGAGGCAGAGTTGGAGGCGGCGGGGGGCGGGGGGATGGAGAGACAGAGGTCTCCCAAGTGCTGGTTCATCTCTCGACTGCAATGGCGGGAGCTGGGCAAATCCGAAACAAGGAGCCAGGAGCTTCCTCCGGGTCTCTCACACATGTGCAGGGCCCAAGGACCCAGGCCATCCTCCACTGCTCTCCCAGGCACACTAGCAGGAAGCACCCAGGACTCGAACCTTAACCTACTAAGCCATAGCACCAGCCTCACAATACACATTTTCTTAAGGCACATTTTCCGTGAATATTTTCCAAGTCCCTTTGTACTTCTTTTTCCGATTGCCATTAACACAGTCTTCAGGTTGCTTCCTGCAATCAGGATGGCCCAGTTATGTGAGACAGCTCCACAGGGAGTCAGTTTTCCTCTGGACCAAGCACTGATCAGATGCTCCAGTTTGCCGAGGGCTCGCAGAGTGGCCACGGCCTGATCTACACACCCAGTCTCTGCCTCTGGTCTAAGAGGCCACGGCTCAAGGTGGAAAGGACATCCCACGTGCCACATGTGCAAGTCTGCAGTCGCCATACCCGGATGTGCGCATGGGTATGCACACATCACTCCAGTGTCTGGCCTGGTAGGTGCACAGCCTAAGCAGGGCGCTCATCCACCCCCACCCCAGCTGCACGGGCCTTCATTTCTGGAGCTGTGGGCCCGAGCTGGCCCTGCCCGGCTCACCTGGAGGTGGTCCGCAGTGTGGCGGGGTGGAGCCAGGCGGAGTCCGGGTGCCAGGCACTTCGTGACCATCTGAGTTCACGCACCAGCAGAAGCCAGTGCTGCCGTGACACTGCAGCGGCAGGAAGTCGCCCTGTTCGTCACACTGGGGGACGTGGAGCCGGGTCCCGGGGCGCGCGTGCTGTGCCTGGGCGTAGAGCTGCTGCTGTTGGCAAGCTTTCAGCCCTGAGCTGGAGTCTGCAGTAGAGCAGAGGGAGACACGAGGCTGCAATCACGGGCTCGCAACCCATCCACTGCCACCTGCCGCCCTCCGGGTCACCTGTGCCAAGACACTTTATTTTTTAATTTTTTTCCCCCTAAGCAGAAGACAGCTTGACATGAGACAAACTGCAGCGCGCCAGGCTGCGGAGTCCCGGGTCATTTTATCTCTGCCACTACCTACCTGGTTTTCCCCAATCCTCCCAGCTCAGCCTGCGAGGCCCGAGGCAGGGGCTCCTAGGCACCTGCTGTGTCTCAGTGAAATGAGAAGCACCCGAGGCACCTGTCCCCACTTCCCCGGAGACCCTGGAGACGACACGTCGAGCTGCAGCTGCCCCTCCCAGACCCAGATTTCATGTGCGAGAAGCTCCAGCTCGAGGCTGTGCTCAGTCCTGGCTCCCAGTGCAGGCAGCTCCTGTTTAATGCAAGTTTTGCTTCAAGCCTTCACGTAAATCGTAAATCGCCCTCATCAAGGCAAAGCAGGTCACTCGCTAGGGCAGTTAACCAGAGCCGCTACCAGGCAGGAGGGTGGACGAGTCCACAAGCGGCCAAGGTTAGCAACCAGTGAGCTCCCAGGAAATGAGGTGGCAAGAAGGAACCAAGGAAAAATCCAGAACCCAGAAAACCTGCAAAGGAGCCCAGAGTGGGCAGAGCATCACAGGGGAAGGCCACAGACAGAGCCAAGACGTGGATGTGCCACCTCCGGCCCCCCCAGTCTCACCAGGTGTGCACTGGAATCCGTCCCCAAGATACCCAGGTTGGCAGTGGCAGGAGAAGGAACCAGGGGTGTTATAGCAGGTGGCTGCAGGGTGACAGCTGTTCTCGGAGCACTCGTCCACATCTGCAGAGGCCAGGGACAGAGGAAGGGGGCGGGAAGAGAGGGAGGGAGCCGGTGAGGAGGGGCACGACTTCACAGCACGCAAACCCATGCTTCCTCCTGGTCTCAGGACACACAGATCAGCAGGGAACTGCCCACTGCGGGAGACCTCTGGGCATCAGCAGTGAAATGTCAACACCTACAGGTGATTTTAATAGGAGGAAACATGTGGGAACAGGTGATTTAACGCAGGAGACCATCAACGGTCAGTGTGGAAATCAACCGTGGGGTCGCACACTGAACATATCCTGCCGCATATTGCTAGAGCATCATTCGCGGCCAGTGAATTCCAGGAAGCGGTCACCTTCACACTCACCTCCTACCAGCGACACCACGATAAGGACAAGTAGATGAAACAAGAGTTTCTTCCTGTAGCTGTTGGCGCCAGCTCCCTAGTGCCCACCGACAGACGCGAGACAGCCCGACGCGGCTCCGGACACTTTGTCAACTCAGAAGCACCCCCGGTCCTGCCTAAGCACGTCCTGCTACATAGAACCCTCCCATAACCAGAGTTTCTTACCCCTTTTACAAGAGGGGAAAAAAAATGAGGGAGTTATCAGTGGTCTGATGCAAGACATAAAAGAAAATCTGTGTGTGTTAGACCTCTCAGTGCGACATTTCAAAAAGTGCGTGGGAAATGTGTTTTATGAAAAAACCACGCGCAGATCCCAAGGCTTCTGCACTAGGATGGAGTCATCTTCCCACTCCATTGTCCCACGAACCTCGCGAGGCTTCCTTGTCTGCACAATCCAGGCCCCTCCCTTCCCTCTCCACGCTGGAATGAGGATCTTTTCATCACGTTTCTCAAACTGAAAAACCCTGGGCTGGCGCCGCGGCTCACTAGGCTAATCCTCCGCCTTGCGGCGCCGGCACACCAGGTTCTAGTCCTGGTCGGGGCGCCGGATTCTGTCCCAGTTGCCCCTCTTCCAGGCCAGCTCTCTGCTGTGGCCAGGGAGTACAGTGGAGGATGGCCCAAGTGCTTGGGCCCTGCACCCCATGGGAGACCAGGAGAAGCACCTGGCTCCTGCCATTGGATCAGCCCGGTGCGCTGGCCACGGTGGCCATTGGAGGGTGAACCAACGGCAAAGGAAGACCTTTCTCTCTGTCTCTCTCTCTCTTTCTCTCACTGTCCACTCTGCCTGTCAAAAAAAAAAAAAACAAAAAAAAAAACAAAAAAAACACAGAAAAAAAAAACAAAAAAAACCGGTGAATGGAGAAAACCTGGGGATTGGATGCTCAGAACCCTGGGAAACAGGAATGAACTGCACCCACATGGCGCAGCCTGCGGCAGACATTAGCCTGGGGATCTGGCCCAAGTTTGATGTGAATGGGCTGAGAACAGGGGTGGCTCCACACGAAGCCTCCCATGACCCAGGGCAACTCTTCGGGGATTTTCCCCATCTACCATTCATGCCAGACCCTCACTGAGCCCCCTTCTCGGTACCACCCACCAGGCAGACGAGCTAGGCATTAAACGTCTGTGTGCTGCTCGTTAGGCAGGAATCTCAATTAGCTACAGGCTACAATTAGCAAATCCCTCTGCAGGGTTGAGTCAACAAACGCAGTCTCCCAAAAGCTCATGGAAAATGCCCATGATGAAAACAAACATGGATTTTTAAAAACTGCACCAAAACCACGCTAACCTTAAATTCCATTTTCCATGACCTTTTGAAGGGTCTCTATACATCATGTCTTCTGAGTCAGAAAAAAAAAAAAAATGGATGTTTAACGCAACCAAGTCCAAGTGCACCCAGAAAGGTTGTGCCGGGTGAGCTGCCAGCTCCCTGCTGACCTTCACTGCAACTACAAAGGATGGAAGGTGGCTCGAAGTTCCCCTGTGAGACCAAAAGCCAAGAGTTGTGGCTAGCCTCTCAGGTACTCAAAAAAAAAAAAAAAAAAAAAAAATTTGCCCTTGAGGTCAGACAGCCAGCTGGACAAAGCAGGCAGCCATCCAGTGCCACGGGACTACAGGAGGTTGTAATGCTGGCTGCGAGCCAAGGCTGCAAACGTGAACACGCAGCCCAGGGCAGGAAGCTCCAGCTACCGACAATACACGGGCTGAGAATAGCAGCGCCAACAGGAGCCCCACGCGATGACAGGAGGCAGGAATTCCTGACACCGGAGCTCTTTCTGGACCCCGTGGGCAGTCTCTTGAGGTTATCTGTGAAGTCACACGGAGGGGATTCCCCAAAGCTACCATCTCACTCGCTGCAGCCTGTGACCTGGGAATTTTGGACACATCTGAAAAGTCAGACTTCCTTTTCCCATTGTTGTGCCATCATCTGCGATTTTCTTTTTTTTCTTTTTTTTTTTTTTCTTTTTTTGACAGGCAGAGTGGACAGTGAGAGAGAGAGAGAGAGAGAGAGAAAGGTCTTCCTTTGGTTCACCCTCCAATGGCTGCCGCGGCCGGTGTGCTGCGGCCAGCGCACTGCGCTGATCCGATGGCAGGAGCCAGGTGCTTCTCCTGGTCTCCCATGGGGTGCAGGGCCCTAGCACTTGGGCCATCCTCCACTGCACTCCCTGGCCACAGCAGAGAGCTGGCCTGGAAGAGGGGCAACTGGGACAGAATCCGGCGCCCTGACCGGGACTGGAACCCGGTGTGCCGGCGCCACAAGGCGGAGGATTAGCCTAGTGTGCCGCAGCGCCGGCCCATCATCTGCAATTTTCAAGTCACAGGTGGACAGCGACAGTCACCAATGACCAAGGCGCAGGAGAAACCCCACAAGACATGGGAGGCGGCACAAGGGAGGAATCCGCATCTCCAGAAAGCCAGAGAAGGCCGAGGCTCCCTTCTCGCAGGGCCTCCGTCCACAGCAGATGACAGCCCCGTCTCCTGGGGAGTGCCCACGGTGGGGTCTGCGGGAGCCGGCGCCTGGGGATGAACAGGGAACACCAATTCCTTTGGAGACAGAGAGAAGCCGGAGGTCTCGGGAACAGTGCTCAGTGTCCAAAGAGCCCCTTTATCACCCAGGTAAAGGGAGGTGGTGCAGGCCCAGCACAGCTCTCCACACTATCATCTGCCACCCATGCAGCCTTGGGGTCTTCAAAAAGTTCGTGGAAGGGCCGGCACCGTGGTGCACTGGGTTAAGCCTACACCTGGGGCACTGGCATCCCCTATGGGTGCTGGGTTCGAGCCCCGGCTGCTCCACTTCTGATCCAGCTCCCTGCTGATGGCCTGGAAAAGCAGTGGAGGATGGCCCAAGTGCATTGATCCCGGTGCCCACCTGGGAGACCAGGAAGAAATCTCCTAGCTTCAGATCGGCCCAGCTCCAGCCGTTGCAGACATTTGAGGAGTGAAGAGAAGATCTCCTTCTGGCTGTCTCTAGCTCTCTCTGTAACTCAGCCTTTCAAATAAATAAATCTTTTTAAAAATTGGGATGAAAACCCTCCATTTGAGTTCATGCTTTACTGTTGCAACATCCTTCTCACAGTCTGGATCCTGAAAACTGGCCGGAATTCTGTGTTAACAGTCCAACCACGGGACTCCACGCCCCTTATCATCCACTTCTTTTATTCAAATAAATTGCTTTAACGAAATGTATTTGAAAGACAGACAGGAAGAGAGTTCTATTGGCTGGTTCACTCCCCAAATGCTCACAAGAGCCAGGGTCGGGTCAGGCCAAAGCCAGGAGTCAGGAACTCAAACCAGGTCTCCCACACAGGCGGTAGGGACCTACCTACCTCCTGATGCTACCTCCCTGGGGATGAGTTAACAGGAAGCTGAGGAGCTGGGGCCAGGACTCAAACCCAGGTACTCCAATGTGAGACCAAGAGTCTTACCCACCAGGCCAGATGCCTGCCCCCTTCTATTTGCTGTTGAACCCAAGCGGCCTGGCACCGACTCGCCTCCACTCACCAGGAACCCAGGACAAGACTTCCATACAACAGAGCTTCTGGACACCGGAAACAGTAATGAAAGAACATGGCTCAAACAATGCCTAACAGCCTGCCACATCTGGAGGGGGGCAGAGGGCTGGGCTACCCCTCACATCATGCTGTCCATAACGATGACGATGGCCTGAGCCTGCTGGTCCAGTCACCCGATCCCATGGAGACCATGGGGGGGGGGGGCGGCGCACGGGAGCAGGACTGAAGCACACACCTGCTGAGGCGGTGGGGCACCTGCGCTGGTTGCACCCTGGGAAGCACCCGGGAGTTCAAGACGGCTAGAAGCTGAGTGCAGTAGCGATTCAGGGAGCAGGGCCACGCCTGTCTTCTAGGTTTACACCCCTGCACGTGCCCTCGGGCCCTTCTCCACGCCCCAGGTTCTTCTCACCATTCTCTCAGCCCCAGAGCTTCCTCCTATCTGAACTGCGAGCCTGCGTGTGTGTTACCCACATGAAGCTGAGCTTCAGTCTGATCGCGTATCACCAGGTAGGGTCAGGGTACCTTCCGTGGTTTTGTTAGATTTCCTGAACAACCTCTGCAGTACACAGTAAGCTAGCTGCATCAACATCTATAGCCAGAGGTTTCCCTAAGTCTTTAACAACCTCCCACATTACTTCCGACTGCGGTAAACCTGAATGGTACCCGCACTGTGGCGTAGCGGGTGGGGCGGCCACCTGCAGTGCCGGCATCCCATGTGGACGCTGGTTCAGGTTCCGGCTGCTCCACTTCCCATCCAGCTCTCTGTTATGGCCTGGGAAGGCAGTATTGGGTCCCTGCACTTGTGTGGGAGACTCCAAGGAAGCTCCTGGCTCCTGCCTTTGGATCAGCATGGCTCTAGCCATTGTGCCCAACTGGGGAGTGAACCCGTGGATGGAAGACGTCTCTCTCTCTCTCTGTGTAACTATGACTTTCAAGTAAATAAATAAATAAACCTGAATGGTTAGCTATGCATTCTGGTTTAACACTTTTATAAAATATTGTGTGAAGTCTTAAAGATTGAGTTCTGGGAGAAAAGTCTTGCAAATTGGGTGCGCATTAATATCCTGGAGAGTTATTTCTGGAGAGTTCTTGGGAAAGAACTGGATGTGAGTTTAGAGGATGCTTAACCGGAAGAACAGCACAACTGCCAATCTGGAACTGAGCCATAGGCCACAGCGGCTGCAGGGTGGGGAATTCTCAACAGGAACGCCGTGGCTGTGCCCGCTTCCCCGGCGGCCACTCCCAACATCCCAAGGAAGCCTTCTCCAACAACGACCAGATAAGCTCCCCAGTGCAGTCCAGGGCCAAGTCACTCTAGGCCCAACTTCTACCCAAAGGACACCTCTCTCTCTGTCATCCTTACCAACTGCAGGCTCTTTGAGTCAAAGGGTGGGAGAGAGTCACGGGGCTGTGCGTCCCAGGGGATGCTTGAGACGCTGAGCCGACCTGCAGGTACTCACCGGAACACTGGTGCCCATCGCCGGCATACCCGGGCAGGCAGGCGCAGCTGAAGGTGCCGTCTCCGTGGGGGATGCACCGGGCCTGCTCAGCAGGTGCACAGGTGTGGGTGCCATTCTCACAGGGGTTGGGAGGAGGGGCCATCACTGAAAATAGAAGAAGGCAAAGGTGTCCATGCGGTCAGGCCTGGCAAGGGGTGAGCCTTGCTCCTCACGGCACCACCACAGGCCAACAGCACTGGTGCACCTGGGGCTGTACCCTAGGCCCTACCCAGGGGCATCAGAATCTGAATTTTAACAAACTTCCTAGCTGGTCCATACGCATGTTAAAGTTTGAGAAGTGCTTATATGACTGATTTTGTGGCTAAATCATTAGGCATGAGGGGGCCAACATTGTAGCACAGTGGATTAAGCCATGGCCTGGGATGCCAGCATCCCATATGGGTGCCGGTTCAAGTCCTGGTTGCTCCACTTCTGATCCAGCTCTCTGCTAGTAAACCCAAGAAAGCAGTGGAAGGTGACTAAGTACTTGGAGCTCTGCCACCCGTGTGGGCGAACCAGATGGAGGTCCAGGCTCCTGGCTTCAGCCTGCCCCAGCCCCAGTCATTGAGGCAATTTGGTCAGTGAATCAGTAGATGGAAGATATCTCTCTCTGTCATTGATTTCTTAAAAGATTTATTTATTTGAAAGGCAGAGTGACGCAGAGGCAGAGGTGAGGGAGGGAGGGAGGGAGGGGAGAGAGAGAGAGGGAGAGAAAGAGAGAAGTCTTCCATGTGCTGGTTCACTCCCCAAATGGCCACAATGGCAGGAACTGAACCAATCCAAAGCCTGGAGCTTCTTCCAGGTCTCCCACTGGGTGCAGGTGCAGGAGCCCAAGCACTTGGGCCATATGCTGCTTTCCCAGGTCATAGCAGAGAGCTGGATTGGGAGTGGGGCAGCCGGGACTCAACTGGCATCCATATGGGGTGCTGGCACTGCATGCAGTGGCTTTACCCACTACACCACGGCACCGGCCCTAAATTTTTTTTTTTTGACAGGCAGAGTGGACAGTGAGAGAGACAGACAGAGAGAAAGGTCTTCCTTTGCCGTTGGTTCACCCTCCAATGGCCGCCGCGGCTGGCGCGCTATGGCCAGCGCACCACGCTGATCCGAAGGCAGGAGCCAGGTGCTTCTCCTGGTCTCCCATGGGGTGCAGGGCCCAAGCACTTGGGCCATCCTCCACTGCACTCCCTGGCCACAGCAGAGAACTAGACTGGAAGAGGGGCAACCGAGATAGAATCCACGCCCCGACCGGGACTAGAACCCGGTGTGCTGGCGCCGCTAAGTGGAGGATTAGCCTATTGAGCCACGGCACCGGCCCAGCCCTAAATTTTTAAAAATAGGCATGAAAATCAGTTCCAAGCCATCTTTGATTGAAGCTTACAATGCTCCAAGCAATTTACACACACACACACACACACACACGCATGCACACACACACACATTCCACATCAGCAATCATGACTCAGTATTTGGGTCTCTGACACCCCCATGGGAGACCCGGATGGAGACCTAGGTCCTCAGGCTTTGTCCTGGCCCAGCTCCAGCTGTGGCAGGCATTTGGGGTATGAACTAGTGGATGGGTGATCTTTCACCATCTTTCTGCCTCCCAAATTTAATTTAATAATAATAAAAAAAAAACAAAAAACAAAAAACTGGGGCCAGCACCCCATATGGGCACCAGTTCAAGTCCTGGCTGCTCGTTTTGATCCAGATCTCTGGTATGGCCTGGGAAAGCAGTAGAAGATGGCCCAAGTCCTTGGGTCCCTGCACCTGCATGGGAGACCCAGAAGAAGCTCCTGGCTCCTGGCTTCAGATCAGTGCAGCTCCAGCTGTTGCAGCCAACTGGGGAGTGAACCAGTGGATAGAAGACCTCTGTCTCCCTGCCTCTCCTTCTCTGTGTAACTGTGACTTTCAAATAAATAAATAAATATTAAAAACAAAACAGAGAAGTAGGAGAGCTTCTGGCCAGCAGAATTGAAAACACCGATGAACTGCAGAGCACAATTCAGCACCATTTTGTCCGGAGAGAGCACTGAGTTTGGTACTCACAGATGCACGTGTGCTGGTCATCAGCAAAGGTGTAACCACTCCTGCACTCACACCTGTAGCTCCCGGGCAAGTTGACGCACATAGAGTTGGGGCCACAGCGATGGAAGCCAGTTGCACACTCATTTACATCTGGAAAGAATTGAGAACAGAAAAGTGCTGTTTCTTCAAGGCCCCGAGGCGGAAGGTATGAAGACTCGGTTACGTCACCCCCACCGTGCTTCAGTGGGCCAGATGCTTGGTGGACCGCAGGAGTCGAAACGCAAGATTTTTAGCACCCACACAAATGCACACTGCCAATCATCAGAAATAACACAAATGTATTCCAAGTCACTCAAGGATGGGCCTCGGGGAGATTGGTTTTGAATGAATGTTTTAAGGATTCTTTAAACATTTTAGAAATAAGAGGTATTCACAAGAAAAACATGCTAACAATTTATACATAAAGATATTCCCATGTCGCTCCCCCTCTTCGTGGAGGAACGACACAGGACCCTGCGCTGTTCTTTTGTCTGCTCGGCCCTTCCCGGGTTTGCTGCTGGTTCTTCCCGGGTTGGCTACCGTCCCTTCCACCTCCGTGGAAGGGTGGTTCCCCCTGCCACTTTCCCCACTTCCGCGGGGGAGCGGCACACCGCCGGCCGGCTCTCTCGGGGGCTGCACAGGTGTTCCCTCAGATGTTCCTGGTGCATGTTGTCTCTCTCCTCCTTTATAGTCCTCTTCCGCCAATCCCAACTCTGCTACCCACATGCCGAGTACGCTGCTCTCCTCCAATCAGGAGCAGGTCCTACAGTTTATTGGTTGAACTGGAGGCAGCTGTGTAGAAGCTGTTTGCTCCTCTCCCAGCACCATATTGTGGGAAAGCAGATGCATAGAATAAGTCTTAATTCCAGTAACTTAGTCTAGTCCGAGTTGCTCCCAGTTGCTCCCCACATTCCCACCCTTGCTTTTTGGATATAGTGACTCAAAACAATAAAACTTAAAACATCCAAGAATTGCAATAAATGTTTTCGCAGTTCCAGCCCCATATCTGCGGTTCCACACCATCCTCTCAAACCTAATCAGACTACGCTTTTAATTTTCCATAACTGTATTTAGACTGCAGCTGCTAACATTGCGGATTGGTAGAGTTACCAGGACAACAGATACAACGCGGCCATGGCCAAGTGAACACAAGGGCAACAGGCAAGAAACGGAACATGGCTCTTACCCACACAACTCCGTCCGTCTCCCTGGTACCCAGGCGTACACTCACAGGTGTAGTGCGTCCCTGGCCCTGGATGGCACCGTGCTGTCATGTCACACGTGTGGCTTCCATCATAGCAAGGATTCACGGGAGCAGGGTCTGAGTCCCCTGTGTGAGGAAAAGGAAACAAAAACCCAAAAGCACAATCCGGCTGTAGTAACGAGAATCGCAGAAAAGCAGTGTGTGTGTGTTGGGGAAGAGGGACCCTTTGAACCGAGTCGGTGCCCATCTGTGTTTTGTGGCACACCCCAGGACTCTCTTAAATTATTAATATTCAAAAGTAGGCTGAATTATCTCCATCTCGGTTTTGCATTGTTTATTTATTTACTTGAAAGAGAGAGGCAGACAGAGATCTCCCATCTGCTAGTTCACCCCTCAAATACCCACAACAGCCAGGCTGAAGCCAGCAACTCAGCCAGATCTCCTACGTGTGTGGCCAAGACCAGTGTACCTGAGCCATCACCTGCTGCCTCCTGGAACTGAACCCAGCTACTCGGATACAGGACGCGGGCATCCCAAGAGGCACCTTAACTACTGTGCCAAACACCCACTCCTGCACCTCAGTATTGAATTACAAATGGCTTCTGCTCTTCCACCCTACAGACAACTAGTACTTTTTCCTGCTTCCAATAGGTTTGTGTCCAGGGACTAAATGGCCAACACATCCTTTTATCTCAAATGTGCTCTTGCTGCATCAGCTCCTGTAACTCTCAGGGTGTCTGTGTGGTGAGCAGCTGGTCCCATTACAGGGAGCTTTCACAAGGAAGGGATACGTCAGAGGTGTGGAGAAGATTGCCCAGGCTTGCACAGTCAGGAGTGGTACAACAAGAACCCAAACTTCTACTTCCACATTCAGCAACATCTCATGAAATTCCCAGGTATCTTCCTGATTTTTTTTTTACATTCTTTTTTGCTTTTCCTGTTTTGTTCTGCTATTTCCCCCCATTTCTTCCAGCTAAGTATTCCCATTTTTCTAGAGACAGAATCAAAAGTACGCAGAATTCAGGATTTGAGAGAATCTTAGAGACTTATCAAAACACCACCTCGCACTTCAAGCTGCCTTTAGCATTCTCGTCTAGCAGTGCACAGATGGAGCACATGAGCCTCAGAGGTGAAAGTGATTTAACTGTGCAGGGAGTGCCAGGACTGAGATGTGACCTCAGGGGCCTGAGCTCCAAGCCCAGCCGTCCTCCTTGTCCATCATCACAGGGGTGAGTCTTAGTAATGGACAGAAGCCGGGGGTCTAGTGTACCCAGGGGGAGGCTAAGGATGGACTCAGCAGGTGACCCCAGAGAAGATTAGGAATGCCATCAAGGGCAGGCCAAGAATGAAGTGGGAAAACCCCGGGGTTGGAGAGGAATAAGGGTTTTAGAAAAGGGATCCACATAGTAGGGTTTATGCGAAAGGTAAATGACAGTAATGAATGACACAGGATGTTGCCAGAGGAAATCCAAAGGAGCGGTGAACTGAAGGAAGGAACGAACTTCACAGCTTCAGTTCAAAGCTGTTCCAATGATCTGAGCTGCTGCGAAGACTCCTAATAGCATATACCTATACATCGGTTCTTTGCCTTCCGTTCCGTTAGCTCTCAAACCCCTCAGAGGTTCCTGGAATGATTTCCAGGTGGAGGTGGGCAATGGAGCCTTCTTGGTAAGTGGTTTCCACCTGCCATTTTTGAGTCACCAGACTCAGTCTGAACCCGAGGGAGCCGACAGAGGATGGGCAGCGCACCATCAGCCGATCAGGTTACGTCAGCCACTGACTGGACTTTCAGTTGGGCGTCAGGAGAGACAGTTTACGAAGACAATTTATTCCCAGACTTTTCTAATATACTGGATATCACCGGCTACGGGACTGAGTCTCTGCCCAATGTTTCATAGGGTGAGACAGATGGTAGCAGAAATAGTTAACCAGGGAGTAAAGTCACCACCTGCAGGGCCGGCATCCCACATGGGCGCCCGTTCACGCCCCGGCTGCTTCCCTCTTGAACCTTCTCCCTGCTGAAGTCCTGCAAAAAGACCTCCCACAGGCTTGGGCCCCTGCCACCCACACTGGAGACCCAGACGAAGTTCCTGCTCCCTGCTTCACCCTGGTCCATCTGGGGAGTGAACCACTGGATGGAAGTCTCTTTCTCTCTCTGTGACTTCCAGATAAGTAAACAAATCTTTTTTTTAAAAAAGTAGTTAACAAAAACCTTTTAAAAATTATACAGTAAACATCACTTAATATACAGCTAGCCAACCTTCCACCAGAGTTTAAGATGAGAGGAATTCACCCATTTTTAAAAATATATTGTTGCCCCAAGGATTTTCCAGCAAATCTGGTATTGTTGATCCCTGGCTTCCATCAGCCGAGGAAGACTTATTCTGATAGCAAGGTAAAGCATGCTCTTGGGAAATTAGTTTTCTGTCTCCGAACTTACTTTTATACACTAGTCACTCTTAAAATTGACCAGGGGTCTACCTACCCCTGTTTTATCCTGTCATAGAAAGTTGGTCAGGAAAAACAAACCATTTTATAAAAACCTGATTCCAATGAATTTTTTTAAACTTTTACTTGGTCTATTTCAAAGGGTTGGGAAGTAAGGACTGTAGAGATGACTGATCTGGAAAACACCTAACACAAGGCAAAGCTTTGTTATAACAGAAGGAATCAGTGAAGGCTTATTCGGATCCGTGTTTCTTACTGTGAATTGTAAACCACACCAACAGGCCGTCTGTATTATTCATGCCTAAATACCACTTCTGTAGCTCCAAACTGTTAAATTAATCATTGCTTCTCCCTGATTGCTTTCTCCTCCCCCTCTATAATGGGACAATACAAAGATTATAGGCTTGTGGGTTTTTTTTTTTTCTGGATACTTTTTCATTTTGGTATCAGATAACTTTTAGGAGATTTTTTTTCTATATCTTTGATTCTGTTTTTACACTAGAAATATTACAAACTGTAGAAATTTAGGAACATAAATTCTTTCTCAAAATTTGTATTACAGAAGACTATTTTATGTCATTCCAAAAAGTATTTTAATTCTTCATCTAATTGAAGAATACATGTTTGCCCAAAATAATAACTACTTCTAGAAGCCAAGATTCAATAACCATGTGGCAAAATTCCGATTTCAGAAATGTCTGCTTTCCTTGGGATCCCATCAGACTTAGCAGCTCCGCACAGCAAAGGAAACAATCAGCAGAGTGAAGAGACATCTGACAGCAGAGGAGAGAACACGTGCGGGCTTCCTTTCCCACAAAGGGTTAATATCCAGGCCCTATCAGCAACTCAACAACAAAACCAGCCAATTCAGTTAAGAAATGGGCAAAGGACCTGAATGGACAGTCCTCAAAAGATGAGACACCGATGCCCAACAAACACATGACAAAATGCTCGGGATCACCAGCCATCAGGGAAATGCAAGGCAAAGCCACAAGGAGATTCACCGCACCCTGGCAGAATGGCTATTATCCGAAAGACAGAAAGCAGCACTGCAGGCGAGGATATGGAGATGTGCAGAAAGAGAAACAGGGAACTCTGACATGCTGTTGGTGGGAATACAAATTAGTGCAGCCACTGTGAGAAACAGTATGGAGACTTTCTAATAAGCTAGAAATGTAACTGTCAAATGATCCAGCAATCCCACTACTGGGAATACACCCAAAAGACATGAACTCATTACATCAATACCATACTCACAGCAGCACTGTTCTCAACATCCCAAATATGGAATCAAAGAAGGTGTCCATTACCAGATGAATGGATAAAGAAATTGCAGTATCTATACACAATGGAATACTATTCATCCCCAAATAGGAACTCTACCATTTGCAGCAAAATGGATGGAACCGGAGGACATCATGTTGAGTGAAATAAGTCAGACACGCAAAGACAAATACTGCATGTTCTCCCTTATATTTGAGAGCACATGTGGAGACACACACACACACACACACACACACACACACACACACACACCTGGCTCCCCAGGTCCCGCTGACAGCCCTGGGAGTCGTCATCCCTCTGGGTCTCCTTGCAGACGGGAAAGAAGCAGCCATGGAGCTGTGGCTGCTGAGCTGACTTGAGGATATGGGCCCAGCTCCTGGGTCACTGCCAGCACAGGGTGCTACCCAGATCTATAGGCTCATGTTCTCGCAGATGGCCCAGTGTCCCACACCAACTCTGTTCCTCCCAGAGCAGACTCTGTACACGGTGCTCAGCATAGCCTGCCCAAGGCAGACATGACCTTGAGGATGCTCTAACTTATAACCCCAAGTGCTCAGCCACCTTCTCCGGGGCATCCCAGCTTCGAGCATTCACGGCAGCGCATTCTGTGGAAGATCAATGAGTTCACGTGGAAGGCAGGGGTTGCTACCCTGCCAGGCGCTCAGAGGAGAAATCACCATACTCCAAGGGGACCGGCAAACTCAGCCAGGAGATACCGCCCTGGCCCAACTGCGGAGCAACCATGGAGAACCAGAGGCTCCGGATTTAAAATGCATGTCACGGACAGGATCCATCACACACAGAGACCATTGCAAAATGAGACTGCAGGGCCCCTTGTTCAAAAATGAAGCCTCTCCGGACAGCGACAGCAGAGCTGGTCACCGAGCCAGGAGCCCTTCAGAGCGCAGAGCCCTGCTCCCAGAACCCAGCTCCCCAAAATTCCCTTTTTAAAAAAAATATTTTAAATTTATTTGAAAGTCATAGGGGAGCCGGCGCCGTGGCTCACTTGGTTAATCCTCTGCCTGCAGCACCTGCATCCCATATGGGCACGGGGTTCTAGTCCCCATTGCTCCTCTTCCAATCCAGCTCTCTGCTGTGGCCCGGGAAGGCAGTGGAGGATGGCCCAAGTGCTTGGGCCCTGCACCCATGTGGGAGACCAGGAGGAAGCATCTGGCTCCTGGCTTTGGATCGGCACAGCGCCGGCCGTAGCGGCCATTAGGGGAGTGAACCAACAGAGAGAAGACCTTTCTCTGTCTCTCTTTCTCTGTCTATAACTCTACATGTCAAATAAATAAATTAAAAATAATAAAAAAAAAGTCATAGGGGAAGGGGAGAGACAGATCTTCCATCTGATGGTTCACTCCCCAGATGGCTGCAACAGCCCGGACTGGCAGAAGTCAGGAGCTCCATCCAGGTCTTCCATGTGGGTGCAGGGGCTCAAGCACTTAGGCCACCCTCCACTGCTTTCCTAGGTGCATTAGCAGACAGCTGGATCAGAAGTGGAGCAGCCAGGACCTGAACCAATGCCCACATGGGATGCCAGCACTGCAGGCAGCGGCACAAAACCCTTTAAAATGACACTTCTGAAACCATTTCCCTCCTCGTAATTCATGGCCTGCCAGCTCTTCCTCCATTACAGTAGCAGAGGAGGGCAGCGTGCGCCTCCAGACACGGCCTGTTTCACCCTGACCTGCTGGAGCTGCCCAGCCCACAGAGGATCTGCAACTCATTTACTCATTTCAGCGAGAGGGGAGCGGTTATTTTCCTTAAAGGAACAATCTGTTCAGCTTCCCTGCACGGCCCCGGCCCAAGCCTGCTCCCGACCATCTGAAGACCCCCAAAGCGAAAGGACAGGAAGCGCTCCTGTGACCCCACAGGCACCTGCCACCCCCACGGGAAGCTCCACCAATGACAACCTGGGGCTGCAAGCTGCGATGACTCAGTGGGGAAGCCGCCCTCCTCCTGCACCCCGAGCCCACGTCAGGTGCAGCGGCCGTGTGGTCGTCCCCACGGTCCAAGCAGACAACAGCGCCCTCCGGAAAAGGGGAAAGAAGGTTCTTAAGATGCCGAGAAGGGAAAGAAAAGAGGCTTTGGTTTGGCTGGTTTTCTTCTTGCTGTTTTACTTTTTAGATATCTGAGACCTGCACAGGCATCTCCCATCCACTGGTTCACTCCCCAAATGCTCACAAGGGCTGGGCCGGGCCAAAGCCAGGACCAGGAACTCAGTGAGGATCTTTGACGTGGGTGGCTGGGAACCCAAGTACCTGAGCCATCACAGGCTGGCTTTGAGGGTGCACACTGGAAGGAAGCTGGAATGGGAGGTGCAGCCCAGACTCGAATCCAGGCACTGCCATGGGAGAAGCTGGTGTCTCGAGCAGCACCCTAACTGCCAGGCCACCTCCCTGCTCGTCTCACTTGCCCACCCCATTAACTTCTAGTCAGGCAGAGGAACCCTCTCACTGTGCACGAAATGCAGCCTTTAAAGATAGGCACTGCCTCTTTCTAAAATTTGCTCTAAATGACACCGAACAGCTCCGGCCATTGCGGCCAATTGGAGAGTGACCCAGCGGATGGAAGACCTCTCTCTCTTTCTCTGCCTCTCCTTCTCTGTGTAACTCTAAAGCTTAAAAAAATAAAATAAACGACGCTGAGCCCATGTGGAGCGGCAGGGCAGTGGGGGGCTGGAACATGCGACCTGAAACTGGTGCTCTGGCTTCAGCTCATCACTTCCCAGCTGAGACCAGACAAACCCCTTCACCCCTGTACCTCGCCTATCCCCTGTAAAATGGAATAGTAATTCCCTAATACGGTCAAGGTTGTGGGAATAAGTTAATTCATGGACGGGAGGTAGGACAGCCCTCAACACCCAGGAAACCACCCTTTGCTGTTTACTATTAATTACTATTGTTATTTGACGTGGTGGGATAAAATCATAGACAATCCTGAAGACTTGGATTAGGAGCGCGGTGCTCACTGGCGTGCTGGCTCTGTGGCTTTGTCTGATCTTCGATAGTCCCCTTTGGAGTCCCTCCAGGGCAAGCACACACTGCTTCCCGAGATGGCTCTCTGGGTGGGGAGCTCGTCCTCTGGTGGCTGCTTGTGCAGATCAGCCGTCTCACACCCCTCCAAGGGCTGGCCTGAACACTCAACGGCGAAGCGTGCTTCCCCAGGGGTTGTGGTTAAGTCTCCCTGAGAAGCCTGCACTGACGGCTTCCCTTTCTGGTGCTGTCTTGTATGGACTCACTTCCTCCCAGTCTCAGCTCTGGACACCCAGAGCCTACACCCCTAACCACGTGTCCTAAAGCCAAACCAGCCAACCAACCAAACTCAGGCTCCTCACTTCCAGTGCACCCTAGACGGAAGCCCAGACTCCCCAGCTTCACACGGCTGAAGTGACATCTCCATGCTGAGCCGCAGAGGGTCTAGGAGTCCCAGCTGAAGTGTGCGCACACAGAATCCCTCCTGATTACATAAGCACCTCAGAGATGAACCCAGAGACTTCCCCAGGGCAGTGCACGTCCCCTACAGGTCTCTGGGATCCCAGGAGAAAACAAGACTTACTCATTTTCCACATTAAACTGTCCCCTTGATTGGACAAGGTCATTTCCCACCTACCGAGTTCCGTGACTTCACGGTCTCATCCTTTAGCTTGCCTAGACTATATTATATCTATTTTCCCTAACAGATTTCTATGCATGCAGAAGTGAATGGAAAGCAGAGTTGTCACAGGCCTGCTCCACTCCTTCAGTCTCACCTGTCACTAACACCTGCACCAGCGTAGCACATTTTTCACAAGTGATGGAGCCACACGGATATGATATTAACCGACACCCATGGTCTGCACCAGGGTTCACCCTGTGTGGTCCAGTCCTGGAGGCTGCTAAATGCATCACGGTTGTCCCCACGCAACAGCGGTGCACAGGACAGGTGTGCTGTAGCTGTTCACCCCTCCCTCCTTCCTCCTGAAGCTCCAACAGTCACTCATCTTTCTGCTGCCTCTCAGCAGTGGCACCTTGTCCGGAGTGTCACCTGGTTGGACTCCCACACTGTGCGACCCTTTCTGAAGGCTTCTTTCACTCAGCAGCACGCACTGAAGGTGCTGCCACGTCTTTCTGGCTGAGCACCGTTAGAGCTGCATTTTTAAACCCAGGTTCACTGATGGCCAAGAATCGCTGCTTTAGACTTTTGTTGCTCTAATAGTTTTCTTAGAAATAAAAATCACATGCCACACAACCCACTCATTTTAAGGGTACAACTAAATGGTTTTAGTATTTTCAGAGTGTGCAACCATCACCACAATGAATTTTAGAGTATTTTTACTGTCTCCAAAAGAAACCTTGGACCCTTGAGCTATTAACTCATCCTATTACACCCCAGCCCCGAGTGACCACTAAAATGGGCTCTTTGTGCACTTGCCTTGTCTGGACATTTCAGACATGCGCAATCATACAAAATGCTGCTCTTTGTGACTGGCTGCTTTTTTTCCTGTAAGATTTATTTATTTGAAGGGCAGAGAGATAGAGAAAAGAAATCTTCCAACACCAAGATCTGGGCCAGGCCAGAGCCAGAAACTCCATCCACAAGAATGTCAGCACCTTAGCCCACTGCACTGCAACGCTAGCCCTGGTGTAAATATTTTTAGGATTCATCCATGCTGCAGCATCCATCAGTACTTTACTTTTTATGGCTAAGTAACATCCCATGGTATGCCTTAAAGGGTATATGGAAAAGTTTATTTGGTGCAAAACCAAAGATATCCATGCACAGTCTTTTCATAGTAAACATGCATTTCAATGACATTTTTGTATGCACGGACTTTTTTTCTTGACTCATCAGTAGACATTTAGCCTCCTTTGACCTTTTGGCTACTGAGGCAGCTTTGAATATTTATGTGCTTTATATGGGGACCTGTTTTCATTTATTTTGAGCACAGAATTAGGAGTACAACTGCTTGCATGGCAACTTTGCATTGAACTTTTTTTTTTTTGAGAAGCTGCTATTCTGTTTTTCAGAGTGGCTGCACCATTGTACACCTGCACTCGTTCCATTTACTCCACACCCTCACCAACACTTGCTACTGTATTTTTTGGTTGCAATCATCCACATGATGCAAAGTGGCTTGGATTTGCATCCCCCTGATGACTAAGGATGCTGACACTTTGTTCTTTTGCTTATAGGATGTTTACAGATACATCTTAGAGAAAGGCCCACCCAAACCCTGAGCATATCATTTAATTCAAGTGCCCAACTGAGTTGTATGAGTATGTTTTCTGTTCTAGAGCAAATATTTACTAAATATCATTTACAAATACTTTCTTTCATTACCAGCTGCGTTTTCACTTTGTTAAGGTCCCTTGAAACACAACACATAATTTTTTTACAACATGTCATCCTTATGATACTCAATTTTTTTGTCGTTGTCCTTAATTTTAGTGTCTTGCCTAGGAAATCAGCACCGAATTCAAGCTCATGAAAATCTGCCCCAGTGTTTTCTTCTACAGGTTTTAGCTCTCACATCTGTGGTCCATTTCGCATTCATGTTCACAGATGCTGTGAGGTCGGGGTCTACCTTCATTCTCATGCATGTGCTACTCAGTTATCTCAGCACCATCCGTTTAAAAAAGGACTATTCTCCCCCACTGAATTATTTTGGCATCCTTGTCTAAAAAGCCAATGACTCTACTTGTGACAATCTATTTTGGTTTTTGACTTCTGTCACATTGATTTGTATATCTTGAGGGCAGGACTACACTATTTTGATGACTCTAAGCTTTGAAATTGAGGATGCGTTTTCCAAATTCATGATTTTTCAAGATTGTTTTGTCTGCCCTGGGTTCCTTGAATTTTCATGTGAATTTTAGATCAGCTTGCCAATTTCTGTAAAGAAGCCAGCTGGAATTCTGATAGAGATTATGCTGTATTTTTTTATTTTTTATTTTTATTATTATTTTTGACAGGCAGAGTGGACAGTGAGAGAGAGAGAGACAGAAAGAAAGGTCTTCCTTTTGCCGTTGGTTCACCCTCCAATGGCCGCCGCGGCCAGCGCGCTGCAGCCGGTGCATTGCGCTGATCCGAAGCCAGGAGCCAGGTGCTTTTCCTGGTCTCCCATATGGGTGCAGGGCCCAAGGACTTGGGCCATCCTCCACTGCACTCCCTGGCCACAGCAGAGAGCTGGCCTGGAAGAGGGGCAACTGGGCCAGAATCCGGCGCCCCAACCGGGACTAGAACCCGGTATGGCGGCGCCGCAAGGCGGAGGGTTAGCCTATTGAGCCACGGTGCCGGCCGAGGTTATGCTGTATTGACAGATGAATATAGGCAGTGTTGTCATATTAATAATATTAAGTCTCAAGTCCAGTGTTGAGGTGCAGTGGGCTAAACCTCCATCTGTGATGCCCACATTCTATATGGACACCAGTTTGAGCCTCAGCTGCTCCACTTCTGATTTAGCTCCCTGCTAATGGCCTGGGGAAGTAGTGGAAGATGGTCCAAGTGCTTGGGGCCCCGCAGCCACATGGGAGACCTGGATGAAGCTCCTGGCTTTGGCTTAGCCCAACCATTTGGGGAGTGAACCAGCAGACGGAAGATCCTTGGTCCTTCCCCCACCCCATAACTCTCTGCCTTTCAAATAAATAAATCTTTAAATAATAAGTCTTTCAAGTCATGAACACAGAACCTCTTCCCACTGGTGAGAAGTCTACAGAAAGTTAATATAAAATCCACATTATCTTTTAATTCCATTTTTCCACAAAATTTTTGAGCTACCTTTGTATTTGGGTCTTTAAATTTGTAAATTCAAACCTACATTTTTTTTTTTAATTTTTATTTGACAGGTAGAGTTATAGACAGTGAGAGACAGAGAGAAAGGTCTTCCTTCCATTGGTTCACTCCTCTAATGGCCACCTCTGCTGGCACTGCGCCAATCCAAAGCCAGGAGCCGGGTGCTTCCTCCTGGTCTCCCATGCGGGTGCAGGGACCCAAGCACTTGGGCCATCCTCCACTGCCCTTCCAGGCCACAGCAGAGAGCTGGACTGGAAGAGGAGCAGCCGGGACTAGAACCCAGCACCCCAACTGGGACTGGAAGCTGGGGTGTTGGCACCGCAGGCAGAGGATTAGCCAAGTGAGCCACGGCGTCAGCCCCCTACATTGTTTTTGAACAAGTATTGCACTACTTAAAAGTTTTGTTCCTGGGTAAAGCCGCCAACTGAGATGCTAATATTCCATACAGGCACCTTTTTGTGTCCCAGCTGCTCTACTTCCATCCAGCTCCCTGCTAATGCATCTGGAAAGCATGGGAAGATGGTTTCAAGTCTTTGAGCCCTTGCGCCCACATGGGAGACCCAGATGAAGCTCCTGGCTTCAGCCTGACCCAACCCCAGCTATTGCTGACATCTGGGGAATGAACCAGCAAATGGGAGATCTCTCTCTTTCTCTGTCTCTAACCCTGACTTTCAAATAACTAAATGAATATTTAAAAAGTTTTATTGCTGGGACCAGCACTGTGGTAAAGCTGCTGCCTGTAGTGTCGGCATCCCATGTGGATGCTGGTTTGAGTCCATGCTGCTCCACTTCCAATCCAGCTCTCTGCTATGGCCTGGGAAGCAGTGGAAGATGGCCCAAGTGCTTGGGCCCCTGCACCCATGTGGGAGACCTGGAAGACGCTCCTGGCTCCTGGCTTCAGATTGGTGCAGCTCCGGCCGTTGCGACCAACTGGGGAGTGAACCACTGGATGGAAGACCTCTATCTCTCTCTCACACTCTCTGCCTCTCCTTCTTTCTGTGTGGCTATGACTTTCAAATGAAAAATGAATCTTTTTTTAAAAAAGTTTATTGCTAAGCACTTTATTTTTGAAATGAACTTAATTTCATTTTCAGTTTACTCATTGCAAAATAAAATATAATTTTTGTCTATTGAGTGTGTATCCTGCAACACTGAAGTGAGTTAGTCATTAGTTCTAGTAGTGTTTAGCAATTTCTGTAATTTGCTACATGAAAGATGACAGGTGCTGGCTCAGCAGCTAAGATGCCCAGCACTGTGGTCCCTGGGTTCACTACCTAGATCCAGTTCCAGTTCCATCTTCCAGATAACGCAGACCCTGGGAAGCAGCATAACTGGGTCCCTGCCACCCAGGGGGGAGACCTGAATTGAGTGCTGGGCTCCCAGCTTCAGCCCAGCTCAGTCCCAGCTGTTGCAGGCACTTGGAGAGAGAACCAGTACATGTATTTTGCTTCCTGCTTTCTCTCTCCCTCTAGTTAAAAATATTTATTTGAAAAACAAACTGAAAAGTAAACAGAAATAGGAAAAAAAATACTTTAGGAAAACACATCCGTGATGCATGAGCATAAAGATAACTTTTCCTCTCGTTTGCAATCTGGGTGCCTTTGTTCAACATTCTTGCCTAACGGCCCTGGCTAGAACTTCCAGTGCCATGTCAAATGCAAGCGGCAAGAGCAGACATCCGTGGCTTGTTCCTGATCTTAACAGGAAAGCACCCAGTGTTTAATCTCAGAGCACTGAAAGCTCTTCAAACAGGAATTTCTATTATGTTGTATTTACCCAGGCTGTGACCTTTTGCCCCACTGGGTTTGGTTGAATCTTTCTGGTCCTTTAATTTTTAGCTCAAACTTCCCTGCACCTCCACACTAGGCACACAGCACCCTGCGCTTACCCCAGTAGAAGCAAGGGCACAAATACCTGGCCCAGGTTGGCTCCACCTTCTTCACAGGTAGAACCCGGATGCAGGCACACAGTTGAGCGCCCCACATTCTGTGCTTTATTTCTGGACCGTGGCATGGACACTTTCCAAGAGGTTCAACATCTGCCTGTCTCCACCGCGAGGACAGGGACAGTGTTCATTCCTCCTTACGGCCAGCATGTCACACGGAGCCTGGCACACACTCATCCTCAACAGCCCTCCCCCGCAGCAACACCAGCAGAAAACCTTACCTTCCACAGGGCCAATCTGATTGGCGACGGCGAATCTAAGCACACCTTCTTCTTCACTGTACAAGGCAAAGACCCGGTCCACGGTCAGCTGCTGGGCGGCGGGGATGGCACGGTGGCTCGGCGCATGCCTGCACCCCTGGTAAGTGATGTTCTGGTGGATGCGGTAGGAGCCCGTTTGGTTGACTGCACCAAATGTGAGATAGTAGTCCCTGGAGCTCGTGGAGGTCACAGCTGCGACAGACACATTACGTAGGCAAGCTGGTAAATTTGTAAACATCTTGAATGCCGAGACGTTTATGGGGGGCAGGTTTTCCCTACATGCCTTCCCACCTAATTCCTACAGCACACTCCCTTGGGGAGCCCCTGGGTTTATATGGGAAATGTGAGGGAATTCCAAGAACCTGAGTGCACGGCGAGTCACAGGGCTGAGAGCGGGACTTGCTACACGTGCTACTGTGAGTGCCCACCAGGTACAAACCTTACCAGGTGCCAGCCTCTCACAGCAGCCCGTGAGGTTGGCACTGCCATCCCGCAGGTGGAGGCTGGCCAGCATCCCGAGACACAGAGCTGGGATGTGGCTGGAATTTGAGTCTGACTTGATTCGATCCACCAGGGTTCCAGTGGTTCCTTCCATCTCCCTCAGTCTGTCTGTGAGCCAAGCCCAAGCCAGTTAGCTGGCCCCTGGCCATTCTGGGCACAGCGCAGGTCTGCACTGCCTGTTCTCTTCCTTACGTCTCCTGCTAGCGCCCAGCTCTCTCGTTGCAGGAGAAGCAAAGGCCCAAGGCAAGGCACAGCTCCAACCGCTCCTGGTGTGGCTGCAGGACAGCAGCTGAGACCGCGGCAGCATCTGGCAGGCAGGCAGCATTTTATAGGACACATCACACCTGACGGCGTCCTCACCGTGTAAGGTGCACGGAAACGTTACTCCCACCCTGAGCATGGGAAAAGAGGCCCACACATGTTAAGGGAATCTTCCTCAGAGATATTAATATGCTTGTAGAGTTATTACTCACTCAAAATAGAGTCCATACTCCTATCTGCTGGCTCACTCCCCAATGCCCACAATGGCCAAGACTGGACCAAGACAGAGCCAGGAGCCAGAAACTCAATCCCGGTCTCCCATGTGGGTGGCAGAGACCCAACTACTTGAGCCAGCACTGATGCTTCCTGGGATCCGTGTTAACAGGAGGGTGGAATTGGGAGCCCGAGGCAGGTATCAAAATCCCACTCCAATGAGGAACACAGGTGTCCTAACTGTGGTTTTACCAACAGGCCAAACACCGATCCCCACCCCAAACCACACGGATTTCAAACAGCCAGTCCTGAACATGAAGTTTTATCAGGTTAATTTTACAACACTATGTAACACTGTCTATGATTTTACAGCAGGCTGAAATCATCAGCTGAAACAATGTTCAAGACAAGTAGCCATTCCAATAATCCATACCCATGTGTGCCCCAGGGAGAATGGTTACAAACTGTAATTACACCACCCTTACTACCCCCAGAGACAACACCGGTACTGATACATTGTTCTCATCGGAAGGCAAGGATACTGATACTCCTGCACATAGCAGCCTCTGCTCACTATGGATTGCACAACAGGCGTAAATTTGACCCTGTGCTCATTTTGTGGGTCACACACTGTTCCAAAACTTTCCACCGCATCCTCATGACTATCTTGTACGGCAGATACCACCCCCATCCTGCAGAGGCGGAGCCTGATGACCAATACCTGAGTCTGAGTGATGGTAGATCTCCTTGTAGGGAGCCAGGTGGGCTGTGGAGTTGGCTGGGACGTAAGGCACCTGGCCTTGAATACTGGTCTTCATGCTCAGGTAGTTCTCGGGGTCGAGGCCCTCGGCCGTCTGAGTGATGCGAAGCCTCTCCTCTCCTGGGTAGAAAGTGACTTCCGTGTCTTGCACGAACGTGGCACCTGGAGGGAAAGCCATTGGGTACAGGATGGCAGGGGAGAGGCACCTCCAGGCCTCACCAGGACACACCTCCTCCTGCCCACTTCTGCAGGAGAAGAAGCTGCCCAAGGAGACCAGGGACATCCCTGATGGAGCCCCATCAACTGTCAATTCCCTAAGGACCCACCCAAGAGCGGGCGTTTCACCCTGCTTCTTTGGGTAGAGGGTAGGGGCGGGGTGGAGTTCCTACAATTTCCTGAGAACAGTCTTGACTTTGCTCTAGGGCTGTCAGACTTCGCCGAACAGACACAGCAACAAAACCATCCCACAAACCATGACACCTCATTAAATTTGAGTTTCAGATAAAAAAATGAAACATTTTTTTCATCAGTGACCCACAATAATATGAAGGGCACACATTAAAAGTGTGTATTAGCAGGAAGCTGGAATCAGGAGCAGAGCTGAGACTTGAACCCAGGCACTCCAATAGGGAATGCAGGCGTCCCAAGTAGCATCTTCAGAGCTGTGCCAAACACCCTCCCCGCTATGCACCTATGATCCTTATTCCATCTTGATTAAAGGCAAGATCCTCCCTGAGGGTATTTCAGTAAGTCCACACACGGCTTCCTAATAATACGCATATTCCATGAGCTTTCTGAAAACCCCTCAGAACGAGCTATCTGCTCTGCAGCGGGCAGTAAAGAGACAGCCTTTCTCCCTGCACTTAGTTTCCTGCCCACTAAGGGAAGCAAGCTTTGTCCGAGGGGCGGGGATGCAGCCCCCAAAGTAGCCTCCCCACCCTCGCCAACACAAGGAGGCCTTAGCTGAGAAGCACTGTCATGTGCTGGGAGCTTGTGACAAAAGCAGAGGGCCCAGGTCCACTCCACCAGAACCCAGTTCTCACAGGACACCCGGGAGGCTTTGTGACCTGGGGGTCAGAGAAGAGGAAAGGCACCCCCTCCTCTCCACGAAGGAAAAATCCTCCCCAGGTGCCTTCTGCACATGTGTGCATAATAACGCAACTAATCAAATGTACCTTAACAAATCAGGGGGAGAGGACACAACCGCTCCAAAGGCAATCAGCCCGTTCCCCCAGAGCAGCTGCAAGGGGGATGACATTACTTTCAGAAACATCAGGTGTGCAAGATCCACCCCACCCCCCCACCCCACTAAGTCTGGGCAGGAAGCTACACACCGCACCTAGGCTCTGGGGCACCCACATCCTCCTTCCCAGAACACAACCCCAAGGAGCAGCTCTGGCCGCCGCCCTCCTCACCTGTGAGGCTGAAGCCATTCTCGGAGCCTGGCTTTTCTAAAGCGAAGAGCCAGCCAAAGAGGCCTCCGAGGGGTGTGAGGGGAAGCAGGGCCTGGGCCGCGGGCGGCGGGATGTGGCTGATGGCCGTGTACGCTCTGCCGTCGTTGCCCACGATGTACGCGTGCAGGTCCACGTCGGTGAAGTGCACGGGCGTGTGGCCCACGCGCAGGTGGCCGCTCACTTTTCCGTTGACTCGATGAGGCGCCCCTAAAACACAGCAAACGTTACCAGCCTGGGCCACCCCTACAGGCTGGGGACAGAGGCACTCAGACAGCACAACCCCACCCTCAGCTCCTCCTGCTCAATCATCAGCAAGTCGTCTAAACCACTCCCTCGCCAGCCACCTGGCCACTGAGAAAGGGTCTGCGGGCTGGCGGGTGGGTGGGGCTGAGCCCCTTGCAACAGTGGCACCCATATCACAGCGCTGGTTTGAGCCTAGCTGCTTACTCTCTGAGCCAGCTCCCTGCTACCGTGCAACGGAAGATCGCCCAAGAGCTTGGGCCCACACCATCCATGTGGGAGACCAAGGTGGGGCTCCAGGCTCCTGGCTTTGGTCTGGCCCAGACCTAACCATTAAGGTCATTTGGGGAGTGAACCAGTGAATGGAAAACCTCTTTGTCTTTCCCTCACTCTCTGTCACTCTGCCTCTCAAGTAAAGATTTGGGGGGAAAAAATTTTTTTTTAAAATAATGGCTCACTCCTGACAATTTTCAGGGAAAAAAAAGAGATCCTGAGGTTCTTTCCTCCCATCCCCCTTCCGTCTTGTCCACGCTAATGAGCTGGCAAAAAATAAAAGGGGGGAAGGGAGGGACATTTCTGAATAATCCTTAAATTGGGAAACCAGCCCAAAACTGTTCATTCCTCCTTTACGCAGCGCTAAAAGTTTCTGGCGCGCAAGTTTCTGGCGCTGAGCCAAGCAGGGCGGATGCAAGGTTCACACAGCAGAGCTCACGGCAGCACAGCAACCAGCGCGGGGCGGCCCCAGCCCCCGGCCATCACCTTCCGGCAGGCAGTGCTTCCCGTCTCCGTAGAAGCTGGACTGGCAGTGGCAGCAGAAGCCGGTGGTGTAGTCCGTGCAGAAGGCGTGCGCCGAGCACTGGCCGTGGTTGCGCTCGCACGTTTCCTTGTGGGCCGCGTTGTACGTGAAGACTGAAAAGGAAAACACTCTCGTACTGAAAGTCGCTTTGCGTAAGGGGTCGCTCCCAGCTCCACCACGCACGCGCCACGCACGCCGCACCCTCGGTTGAGGTTGTAAAACACGTGGGATTTGACGGGCAAGAGACAGGAGTAACATTCAGCTCGGAGAACCAACCGGCTTTGTCTTCGGGCAAGCGGCGCCACGTGCTGCTCCCGTCCGGGTCCGGCGGGCAGCGACAGGAACGCCAACCATGAACTACACACTGGGTTGAACTTTACGAAACCCCCATTTTTATGGGTCTAGAAAGGCCCGACAGAAGCAGTTCTACAGGGTTCAGTCTCACAGTAATGATCTCCTGGGAGGAAGACAGGCAGCCTTGAACTGTAAACCAAGGAGCTACAGCTGGTCTCACTGGCCAGCCCCCCCCAATCCCACACCCTCCCGAGGACAGCAGGGCCTGGAAGAAGGAAAGTGTATGGGGAGCGGTGGGAGAGAACAGGGAACACGCTCTAGGTCCCTTTTTACGGTCTCCCGTGATGCACACGGCACAGCACAATACCCATGCAAGAGCCAAGAGCGTTTATGGAAAACCGTGGTGGACCAGGGTGGGCTCCCTACCAGGAGCTGGATCTTCCATCTCCGACCTACTCTGTGTTAGTAAAACGCTGTCATCTCATCTGTGGCGCCATTGCAGGCTCTGGCCTCCCTCGCCACCAGGCACAGTGAGCTTTGGTGCCAAGCCCCATGGCCCAGCCACAGATGTCAGCTCCACCCCCACCCTAATGGGATTCGCTGCTCCTGCTTCCCTGCCCCTCCCCTAAGGTATACCAGGACCTGCTTCCAGCACCAGTGCTCTCTCTCTCCTGATCCCTCTCTCTACTCCTCCCCCACACCCCAACCCCCAATCTGTTGAGCTTCCCCTACCAGACAATGAACCTTTCCCTTAACTCTGGTGTTTGGTGTGTTTTGTGGCGGCCTTACACTCTGCTCATTAAAAAAAAAAAAAAAAAAAAAAAATTAAGGTTAAAGAAAGAGGACTGTTCGTGCTACACAGAAACGGGAGTGTGGACAATTGTCATTGTTCACTAGGGACCCAGCGCAGGGGCAGGTGTGGCTGGCTGGGGTTGAGGGTGCCTTCCCCCAGGAACCCTGAGGAATATGCCAAGCAAACACAGCCAGCAGGAGGCAAAGGAGCCATGCACACCTCTGCTTGCACATCCCCGGGGTGGTGTGCAGCCCTCCTGTGAGACACTGGTGCTGGCGCCGAGGGTCAGCTCCGAGGAAGAGGGACACTCTAGGAGAAGCTAGGCTGGAGTTGTGTTCCAGGTTTATGTCTGAAAAGGAGGAAGCCAGAGGGGAAGGAAGCAACCCGATTTACTCAGGGTCTCAGGGGAGAACAGAAAACAAAGACATGGAGGGAGATAGAGCAGCATCTATGTAACAATAGAGCCCTACAGAGTCCTGAATTAGCAAATACACCGCCAGGTGCTACCCCACAAGCACTCAATACACAGCAACAGTGAATGAGGCTTAACCCACGCAGGTGCTACTCCACAAGCACTCGCCGCACAAGAGCCCCGGGTGGCAGGCACTGCCTTTAATCCCTGCTTTGCAGTCCAAGAAGCTGAGGTTCCCCTGGAGTGACACAGGCTCCAGGATCTTCACCAGGACTCTCCATCACTGCTCCGGGGGACCAAGTGCCTACATCCTGAGCACTAGCTTAGGGGCCGATCAGGTGCTTGGGTTCATCAGCACAGACCTCAGCAGCAAAGCATTGAGTCGGACTTTCCAAATGAGGCTCCGTGGCAGATAAGCAGAGTACCTGTGAACACTGCCGCGCATGGAACAGAGGCACAGGTGAGAAGGCAGAGCCGCCGCGGCGCCGGCGCCGGCACCGGCACCAGGGCTGAACGCTGCTTCCAGACAGGTGCTCCGGCAGCAGCAAGCCCAGGGTTGACAGGACAAACACACCACCAAGACCAAGTGGAAAATCTGATAAGGACCATGGCGAGAATGGAGTCAGTGACTGGAGACTTGGCTGAGAGATTCTGGCTTGATAAAAATAGAAAGTTAGGCAGAACTCAACCTCTTTTTAAAAAAAAACCAGGAAAGTGAAAAAAAGGCGAGACAGGAATAGAACGGCTTGTGACAAAAGTGTCATAGAGGTTGCTGCGAACATGATTTCCGTGTAAGGAACAAAGACACTTAGGGCAAGAAGAAATGAATGCCACGTGGTGTGTCAGTCTCCAGGGTCCCCAGTTCAGGAAGCCGCAACCAGTGCAGAGGAGCAGTTCCTTAAGGGCCCTGAGCACGGGACAGCAGCCTCACCCCCAGGACTCCCCCAGAGCATGTGGGGTGAGGGATGACAGCTTCAGAAGGACCCAGGTGCCATCACACCGCTGGCCCTCAGGAAACACCCTTTGCCTGCCTCAGTTTCCCAGGGCAGCGCCCCATCCTCACACCTGCATGGCCTGAAGTCTCACTGTCTTCAGCTACTTCTCAGCACCAAGGGGAGAGGGTAACCTGCGGCAGGTGCACAGGGCCACAGTTCTCAGAAAATGCATGTACACGTAAAGCCCAACTCTGCACGGTCTTCTGACCACAAATTAAGGAGAGGATGGGTGTGCATGTGCTCCCTTCATGGCAGCGGCTTTGCAAAACTACCCCTGCCCCAATCCCCATTCCAGGGCTACACTGTGAAACAGGGGGTGCTGAGTTGGAGCAGAGACTGTACACCTGGAGTGTGGCTCCTTTAAGGAAAGCACCAGGCTTGGCCACAGCTTTCATGTAGGTAAACTGGGAGAGGCAACACAGTGCAGCCGGCAACTACACAACTTTACAAGTTAATTGGAAACCAGACTGCATTGTTTTACAGAATAATAATGGTGGTTAGGTTCCCACAAAAGGATCATAAGACTCATACTATAATTACGATGGGTTAACTACTTATTGGTAAGCTAGTCTGGGAATCTTTTCAAACAGTTTTTTTTTTTAATGGAAAATTGTATTTTTAGGATGGAACTTATGGTCCAAGAACACTTTCTTCCCTCCCTAGGACAGCAAAGGAGAATTCAGTCCTAGCCCTAGCTGGGGAATGTATCAGGGCCTTTACAAACCCTCCTCCATGCCTGCCTTTGTGCCCAAGGGCACACACAACACAGGCAACCTGTTAGGCAGAAGGTAAATGCCTCTTGCAGTTTTCTTTTATTCGCTCACTAATGCCACAAACATTGACTGAGCACTCACTCTAGGCCTGGCACCGGAGACAGAGCTGGAAACGAGAGAGAACAGTGACCAAGAAAGTTCATATTCTGACCTGGATTTTCCTGGGTAGCAGTCAATACACAGTTACTTGGTAGGAATGGACGTGGTAAGAATTGTGCAGAAAAAGAAAGCCTGGAAGAGGGGCCAGTGCTGTGGTGTGGTGGGTTAAGCCACCACCTGCAGTGCCAGCATCCCAAATGGGCACCAGTTCAAGTCCCTGCTGCCCTTTCTATCCAGCTCCTGCTAATGCAGTTGGCAAAGCAGCGGAAGATGGCCCAAGGGATTGGGTCCCTGCCACCCATGTGAGAGACCCAGATGAAGCTTCTGGCTCCTTGCTTCGGCCTGACCCAGCCTTGGCCCACTGCAGCCATTTGGGGAGTGAACCAGCAAATGGAAGACTTTTCTCTCTCCCTATAATTCTGCCTTTCAAATAAATAAATAAATCTTAAAAAAAAAAAAAAGCCAGCAAGCAAGCATGGAAGGACAAGCAGGTGAGAACAGACAGGTGTGCTGTGATAGCTGAGGCCGTGTACCCAGGGTCAAGGCCAGGAGAAGATGAGTTTTGTGCAGAGGCCTAGAGCAGGTCAGGGAGGGAGCCGCATGGACAGGAGAGGCCAGGCTATCACTGTGCCCTGCAGGAGGGGCCTGAGACCAGGTCGGAGGAGAGGGAGGGGAGGGCTTGGGCTGCACACTGAGGAGGAGCACACCCTGATCTGACTAAGGGTACACTGAGGGCAAGCTGGTGTCCTGGTGGTGGGACATGATGGTACAGAAGATAGGAAGGGATGGGATCTGAGAATATTCTGGAGATCTGCCCAAGGCTGGCTGGTGGGTTGGCTACAGCAGGTACGAGAGACAGAGAGAGTACTGGGGAAGGGGGAGCTTCATTGCTGTGCAGAAGCAGGTGCACGGGTGAACAGGTGTTCAGCCAACAGCCAAGGAGCCTCTGAGAAGTTCAGCCTGGCCTTGACAGTGACTTACGGCTGTAGCCAGGCACCACTCGGGTTCACGGGGGCAGCAACATTTCTCCTCAGTCGATTCCAAGACCAGTGTGTCAGGATCGCTGGAGATGATGCTGAATGCCAGTTCTAAGCCCATCTCAGACCTGCCATCTGCAACTGCGTGAGGTTGGACCCCAGCCACCCCGTGGCCCTCTAGCCATGCCCCGTGACCTGGGGGTAACACAAAAGAGTCACCAGCCTCCCATTTCTGAGCTGGGGACTGTGCATCCGTGTCACAAATGAGTTCAGTGGCCTCAGGGTAGGGAGAAGGCCAGAGGAGGCACTTGAGTTCACTGCTGGCCATCGGAGAACTGGAGGTCAGTGCTTACGGCTCACAGGGCCTTGAGCCATGAGATGGCCGTGTGAAGGTCCCTTGGGGCAGGGGTCAGGCAGAAGCCCAGTGGGCAGGTACCTGCCCTGACAGGGAGAAACGAGATGCCACAGGCTTCCAGGGCAGGAAAACCCAGAATCCCTGCCAAGGTGACTTCTCCAATTTCTGTAGGGACTGCAGCTCCACTCAAAGATGGTCCACTACCTGGAGGCTGCAGGCTGGACGGGATGGCAAGTGAGAACATCCAAAGAAAAAGTCTCCATCTCGGGGGTCAGTTGTCTGCCCCTTTATGCCACTGTTCTCAGTGTATGAAGTGACTTCAAAAAGTTCATGGGAAATGGAATTCCAAGATAAGTTTATTTGGTACAATCTTGGAGTCCATGCATAGTTTTTTTCATAATATGAATTTTCCATGAACTTTTTGAAAACTTATTATATGCATGGGTTTCAAAATTCTTTAGCACCAAAATCAACTTCTGTTTAATTCCGTTTTCCAAAGCTGTTTTTGAAGAACGCTCACATTTCCCCGTAGGCTTCCTCATTCTGGTAAAAATATCATGTACCCATTTTACAGATGACAAAACTGAGGGTCACGGAGATGAAATAATCTTCCCAATAAACCAGCAGTACTCAAGTTCGATGGCTATCAGAATCATCATGGGATCTGGCTAAAAAAAAAAAAAATGCAGATTATGGCTCAGAGTGAAGCTGGGGAGTCAGTGTGTTTAACCTGGGGCCCAGGTGTGTTAGACAAAGATGAAATAGAGCTCACACCTGGAGGTTAGTTGTCACCTATCTCTCTCCTAACCTTACTCCGGGTGGCTGTGGCCGGCCAGCCTGGGACCCACCATCTGCAGCAACAGAGAGACAGGTGTGCAGGCATCTAAGGGCATGGGGTGGGGTGAATGCTGGCCAGGGTCCAGTCAGCTCTACTGGTCGCTGTTCACTGAGGTTCGGAGTTGCCAAAGGAATCCTAACACAAGGATTTTAAAACACTCTCACTCTTGTATTCCATGCAATGCATTTCTTTACTCCTCGCCTCTCCTCTAATAGAAAGCAAAATGGGGTGAGGACAGCGAAGAGAAACAGCACCAGCAGCTGCCAAAGTCCTTGAGGCTTGGCCCAACAGGGAGTTTTTAACAAAGATGGAAACCCTGCTCAGCCCTCACCCTGAGCCATCCTCCCATCACCACTTTTCCAGAAACACTTCAGCTCATCTCTGGTCCCGGGCCTGCCTGCCCTCTCCACGGTGGGTTCTGGCCCAGCCACAGGAACCGGCCCAGCTGCAGGGGAAGCCCACTGTCCCAGGAGGTACAGGGCTTTGTGCTGGGGCACTCTGTGAGCTGGAGCAACTTTGGCTTCTAACACCTTTTATTGCTACCTCAAGAAAAACAAGTGACCTTTTCTTCGCAGAAAGATGGCCTGCTTAGAAAAACTAAGAAAGAAAGAAAGAAAGAAACTAAGAAAGAAAAACTTAGAAAAAGCTAGGGGTGGACATATGGGTGGTTAAGACGCTGCCTGGGACACCCACATCCCACAGGGTGTACCTGGGTTTGAGTCCTGCCTCGGCTCCTGATTTCAGCTTCCTGCTAATGCACACCTGGGAGGCAGCAGATGATGGTTCAAGTATACTTGGGTCCCTGCCACCCATGTGAGAGACCAGGATTGCATTCTGGGCTCCTGGCTTTGGCCTAGCCCAGCCCTGGCTCTTGCAGGCTTCTGGGGACTAACCCAGCAGATGGCAGATCTCTCTGGCTGTGTCTCTGCACCCCACTTCACAATGCCCGGGCTAATATTCAGCTCTGCTCCTGATTCCAGCTTCCAGCTAATGCAGACCCTGGGAGGCAGCAGGGAAGGCTCAATTAGTTGGGTCTCTGCCTCCTATATGGGAGACCTGGATAGAGTTCTGGGTTCCTGGCTTCCACTTGGCCCAGATCCAGCTATTGATGGCATTTGGGAAGAAAACCATGAGATGGGACTGCTCTGTCTCTCCGTCACTCAAATAACTTAAAACACACACACATACACACACACACAGAGCTGCTGGGGCTCCCTGGAAAAACAAGACACCCAAGAGAAATGATGCTTCTATGTCCCCCGTGTTACTGCAGGGTCTGCGGCGGATAGAAGCAGAACAAATGGTCAACATCCGTGAAGCCAAATAGAGTGTGACAGACTCTTGGCTGGTGTCGACACGATCTGAAAAGAATCTGGAGTTCTGAAGGAAAAGTCTGTAAACAGACCCCCTGGAAAGAAGAGGAGAGGCGAGATCTTTCTAGGACTTCCAGTGTTAATATCCTGGTTCAGCAAGACGTCTACTAGGAGGCTTAAAAGGGAAACTCTGCTGGGCTTGGTGCTTCCCGTGCCTGATGTAAATTCTCCCAACTCCGCCCCCAGGGCTGCGTCGTCTCTGTTTTACAGCCGAGCCATGCACGGGTCAAACAGAGCACATGTTTGGTGTCTGGCACACGGCAGAGCTGGGAAGGAAGCCGAAGGGCACTTGGCACCAGAGCCCGCGTGCCTCCAGCTCCGTCAGTGGAGGGCCAGGCAGCGGCCTCACTGCTGCTTCTTAGGGTCTCGGCCAGCCCAGCACCCCAGCTTCCCAGGGGGAACCCAGGCTTCCCTGACAGACCTCTGGGGCACCAATGTTCTATCTGAAAAAAAGATCGACTGCCCCCCCCCCCCCAGTGTTATCTTACAATTTCATGCTTCTGGACTTCGTACATCTCCTAGACCCCCTTCTTCAAAATGCTGCTCTGGCTTTTTCTCTGAGATCCAAAGTCTGCTAGTTGGATTTTTTTTTTTTTCTGAAGGTCTCAGTGGACTCAACAGCTTTCCTCAAAGGCATTTTGCCATTTCTAAGGTGTCAGTGGCCGCCTCCCTCCAGCAGCTGGTCAATGTCACGGCTCACAGCTGCCAGGGTGGAGGCTGCTGTCTCCTGTTCATTTGCATCCCCCGCACGTGCCCGGTGCGCCAATCGCAGCCTCTCCCACTGCACGGCCCCAGCACCTCCTTCATGGACGACCCCAGGGGGCTGCTTTTCTGCAGTCCCAACTCTTTCCAGTGCAGGAAACCTCAACTTCTCCATGCAAACGATGCTCAGAATGCACCTTTCCCTCCAGGGCCCTTCATGAGCATCTTGACTACCTGCCTTGAACGTTTCCTTAGCCATAGGAAACTCACCCTGAACGTCCTTGAAATGATAATCGGGGGGACCGGCAGGTTGAGCAAGCTCAGCCTCTGCAGCCCGGCCCCAGGCTCGCGGGAAGGGAAGCTCTCATCTAGTAAGCGCCTCTGTTGAGGTCCGCCCAAGCCTGGCCCACGCCCACGGCTTTAAACCTTCTACAGTCGGCAACCATGAATTGAGACACAGACGTGCATCCCGCATAGAATCCCCCCAACACGGTCGTGAGAAACTGGAGGCTTTCGAGCCCCAGACACTGCCTCAGCTCAGGGTCCACAGTTAAATCGGACACCAGCGCTTTCCCTGTTACACCTTAGGGGTTGCCACTTTCCTCTCAAAGCACCTTTTCCAAGTAAACGCCTGCTGACCACCACCACGCCGGAAGCACCCCGAAGGCTCTCTCTGCTGAGTCAGCATGTGTTTGCCCTCCCTCCTCCCCCAACAGGGACAGGAAACAGAAAAGCTGGGGGGTGCAGGCTGGGGGAGGGAATGTTGGCTCAGAAGAAAGCCTGCACCTCTGACCTCTCTCAGAGCCTGGAACAAATGTAACGGCCTTGTGGTCAGTTTGCCGTCCCGTCTTTCCAGCCCTGGCTGAGAAGAAGGAGCAGCCATGACAAGTGAGCCCCAGGAGGAAGCCACAGGGGCTCGTGGCCGGGCTCAGGAGTCCCTCTCTCCTCTCACTTGGCTCCGCCAGACTCAGAATAAGGACGCGGCCCCAGGGAGCTGAACGCCACAGCTGCAGGGCCGTGAACCAGACACAACACACACAGGTGGTCCCCGATCTGCTGCACCCCCCCCACCCCCGCCCAGCTCTCCTCCCCCACACACTTCCCCCAGGTCTCTCTAACCACGGCAAGCACAGTACAGCTCTGTGCCTCTGCAGCTTGCGGCTGCCAACTGAGGCCTGGGGCCCTGGGCCGCCGGACCGCGCAGGAAGCCTCCGGCCGCGCTGCCCTTGCTGAACTCCTCAATACCCTGCAGAGCCCAGCTGCCGCTGGCGGCCCGCTCTCCCAGGCTCACCTCACGAGGCCCGTTTACTTAAAAAAAAAAAAAAAAAAAAAAAAAAAAAAAACCCACATTATTAATGGTCAAGAGCCTCCAGGCGAATCTGCCTGCCAAGATTTCCTTGGCAAAGGAAACTGACTCCATCTCCTTAACAGTGAGTGAAAACCCATCCCAACCTTCCTCTTGCCAAACTTGGCACCCACGCTCCCAGGCGCGAGAGGAGTCACAGCTCCAGGCAATGCGAGCGGAATGCACTCACCCTCGGCGTTGGAAGTGATGTCCTCTTCCACTCCTGCCACATAGCGCCCGCCACCCACGGGAGCCGAGAGGCTGGGGACAGAGTAACGAGGGAGGGTGTCCCCCGCATCATCGGGGTACCGCGTGGGGGCCTCCTGGGCTGGAGCCACCGAGTCTCCATCCACTGCTGGCACAGCCACACTCCCGGCCCCTGTCTGGCCCAGAGGCTGAGCTCCGGGTCTCCGTTCCGGGCTCGGTACCTCCTGGAGCCGGGCCTCCTGTTTGCTCGGAGGCTCCCCAGTGGTGGATTCTGAGTGCAGGTGGGATGGCCGTTCACTTGATGCTGGAGGAGGTAGCGGGGAGGCCAGATCAGAGTCTGGGGGAGAGAGTCCACCTGCTACAGGCCCTGAGTCAGTGCTGGAGTGGAAGGCAATGTCCATGGTGGCCGCCTCGGGCTCAGCCGGCGGGTATTCAACCTCCTCCTCGTTCTCATCATAGTAATCCAGACTGTCCTCAGGGTGGTCGGCCTTCAGGGCCACAGCATGGCTGAAGGGATGTTTCAGGGGAGTCGACGAGTGGGCAGCGGGCAGGGCTCCTCCCACGGCTGCAGGGCGGACATTGTCCAGCGGGGAGGCACTGCCGATGTGAAAAGCCCACAGGCCTGGAATGCCCACGTTGCTCAATCTAAATAAGAAGGAAACAGGGCACTGTTACCAACATAACCAACACGTCCACTCGCCCATGTTCCTGTAAAAGTCAGCCACTATTTCATTTTATGCTATCTTTTCTAATCTATTTGCAAAGCAGAGAGCCAGAGAGAGACACAGATCTCCCATCCTCTGCTTCACTCCCCAAATGCCTGAAACAGCTGGGGCTGGGCTGGGCTGAGACCAGGACGCTGGAACTCAATTGGTCTTCCACGTGGGTGGCAGGGGGCCAAGAACTTGGGCCATCAACTGCTGCCTCCCAAGGTGCACATTGGCAGGAAGCTGGAATCAGCAGAGCCAGGACTCGAACCCAGGCACTTCAATATGAGATACAGGCATCATGAGCAGCATTTCAACTGCTGTGCCACACACCCCAGACATTTCGTGTGAACACCGAAAAGCTCTCAAGACCATATTTGGAATTTTTCACTCGTGTATAAACACCACCAAAGAAAAGGCTCATGTGATAACCAAAAGGATTACATGGGAATTCTGATATAAATACCTTTTAACCTTATGTTTCAAATGTCCGACCATCAAGTTATAAACCTGCTCTACCATCCAAATGTTGGATCTGAGGCCAGCAGGTTAAGCTGCCTCTTGGGACGCCAGCATCCTATATCAGAGTGCTGGTTCAAGTCCCAGCTATGCTGCTTTCCATCTGGCTCCCTGCTAACATGCCCAGGAAAGTGGTGGATGATGGCCCAAGTCCTTGGGCCCCTGCCACACATGTGAGAGACCCAGATGAAGTTCTGGGCTCCTTGCTTTGGCTTGGCCCACCCCTGGCTGTTGCAGTCATTTGGGGACTGAACCAGTAGATAGAAAATCTCTTTCTCTCTCTGTTGCTCTCCTTCTGTCACTTTGTCTTTCAAATAAATGAATCTTTAACAAAATTAAAAAAAAAAATCTGGTTCTTTGAAAACCAACAGGGAAGCCAGCACTGTGACACAGCAAGTGAAGCTGAGGCCTGCAGTGCCGGCATCCCACATGAGCACTGGTTCAGGTCCTGGCTGCTCCACTTCTGACCCAGCTCACTCTATAGCCTGGGAAAGCAGTAGAGGATAGCCCAAATCCTTGTGCCCCTGCACCTGCGTGGGAGACCTGGAAGAAGTTCTTGGCTCCTGGCTTCAGACTGGCCCAGCTCTGGTCACTGCAGCCATTTGGGGAGTGAAACAGTGGATGGAAGATCTCTCTTTCTCTCTGCCTTTTTTTTAACTATGCCTTTCAAATAAATAAAATCAAATCTTAAAAAAAAAAAAAGGAAATAAAACCAACAGGGACTATGGGAATATTTTACCCTTCATCTACTTGTCTAAAAACACGTAACACACCCAATAAAATGTGTGATTACAATTTTTTTCCAAATCCTCCAACAGTAAAAGCTACCATATGCTTTGGGTTCTGTGCCAGCCCGCCCACCAAGGTGCAATATTTTTCACTGTGCAAGCCAGAGGTGGCGATCAGGCCTGATTTTAGAGGAAAACTTAGGTGTCAAGAAATTAACTATCTAATTAATCATATAACTACTAACTGGCCGGGTCTGGACCAAATGGAATGCTAACAATAAAGCCCATGTTCTGAACATGGCTCTGCATTATGGTGGAAAACCAATGCACCACAGTCACCTGAATTATTGCGCTGTTCACATGGATTATCAATGAATTCATCAGATAATGCTCAATTCATGTAACAAAATGCCAAGGAACACAAAAGCCTAAGTCTAAAAAAATCACTGAGCAAACACTTAACAGAGTTCAGGGGAAGGTAAGAATACAGCTTAGTCAAAATGCAAGGGGACCATCGGTGAGAAGTCTTTCCAGAAACATCTGGAAATAGATCACTCATTTTCTCCACTGGAGGAGAACATGCATTCCATTTGGTCTCCCAAATACTACAACAGTCCGTGATTTGAGAGTCAGCAATGTATTCTGAAGAGAACAATTTCTTGTAAGATTTCCAAAAATAAGGAAAAACTTGAGCAAACAAGGGTCTGGCTAGCTTGAATGCATCAGTTTTTGTCCTCTTCTGGTGTGCATACCAAAGATCATGCTCCAATTCTCTCATGCTATGAATTTCTTCAAAATCAACAACAAGGAATAACAGTGAATGACTAGTAAGATAATCAGAAATTCACCAAGGGGCTGATGCTGTGGTGCAGTGGGTTAAAGCCCCAGCCTGCAGCGACAGCATCCCATATGGGCACCGGTTTGAGTCCCAGCTGCTCCACTTCCAATCTACCTCTCTGCTTATGGCCTGGGAAATCAAGTCCTTGAGCCCCTGCACCCACATGGGAGACCTGGAAGAAGCTCCTGGCTCCTGACTTTGGATTGGCTCGGCTCCAGCCATCGTGGCCATTTGGGGAGTGAACCAGCAAATGGGAGACCTCTCTTTCTCTCTGTTTCTACCTCTCTGTAACTTTTTCAAATAAATAAAATAAATCCTTTTAAAAAATCCATTGAATTACTTAAGAACAAGAGACCTTTACTAATTTGTTGGTGTGGATATCTATAGCAATAATAGTTTTCAATACAATTTATGAATGTCTTTCTCTTTTATGCATGTGTATTTGGATGCATATGTACAAGGGTATTTTTTAAAATTGGAAAATGGACTTAAGAATTTATTTTAGTGTGAGGATTTTAAAATCCATACACAGTCTTCTCACAATACACATTTTAAATGAACTCTTGTTTATTTTGGAAAGGTGCAGAGACAGAGAAAGCTCCCATTTGCTAGTTCACTCCCCAAATGCTGCAGTGGGTTGGGCTGGAGCCAGGAAATCCCTGTCTCCCACACGGATGTCAGTGATCCAACTACTGGAGCTGTCACTGCTGTTCCCAGGGTCTGCACAGGCAGAAGCAGGACATGGGAGTCAGAGCTTCGATTCAAATACAGGCACTCCAGTGTGGGGGACAGGCATTTTTTTTTTTTTTTGACAGGCAGAGTGGACAGTGAGAGACACAGAGAAAGGTCTTCCTGTGCCATTGGTTCACCCTCCAATGGCTGCCGCAGCTGGCACGCTGCGGCCGGTGCACCGCGCTGATCCGATGGCAGGAGCCAGGTGCTTCTCCTGGTCTCCCATGGGGTGCAGGGCCCAAGCACTTGGGCCATCCTCCACTGCACTCCCGGGCCACAGCAGAGAGCTGGCCTGGAAGAGGGGCAACCGGGACAGAATCCGGCGCCCCGACCGGGACTAGAACCCGTTGTGCCAGTGCCACAAGGTGGAGGATTAGCCTAGTGAGCTGCGGCGCCGGCCTGCATCTTAACCACTGGGCCGGACGCCTGCCTCCTCCAGGAAGCTTGCAAAGACCTTTCATATACGCTGCTGCTTGCTGCTGCTGTAGCTCATTTAGGGAAAGAGGAGCACAGAGAACAAAATTGTGATCCTGTGTGCAGCACGCAGTAAGTTCCTAAGAATGAACAGTGGTGTTTTTTGGCAAGCAAACAAAGAAAACTAAAGAAGATAAGCAAAAAATCTTAGGGATCGGAGGCAATGGAGCTGATGATCACATCAGAGGTGTTACAGCTGTGAAGTGTCTGCTCGAAGTTAGAAAACTGAAGAGCTTCAAAGAGGAGGAAAACATAAATTATGGCAGATAAAAGCTAAATAACTTTATAATTAAATATAAATTGCTACTCTGGCTTTTGTCACTGTGCATGATGGGAAATTAAGCAATCTGGGCTTATGCTAAAAATCCAAGGTCATTTGGAGAGCTCGGTGATAGAAGGAATTTATTTCCTCGAAAGGGAAACTGGGTCACAAAAAGGGACATCAGTGCCTTCCTTCTGGGGCTGCCGAGTATTTAATAAGGAAGTCATGCAACACGCATAGCACAGGCCCTGCACACGCAGCTGCTTAGTTACTACTGTTCTTTCCCATGAGATAGAATATTGCCATCTCAAAAATGCCAATGTGTGCATTCCTGTTTAGATTTGAAGAGTATGACAAACATTTAGAACTCTGTAATTTATGACCTTTGCATTTACAATTTAAGATTTTTATTTATCTGAAAGGCAGAGTTACACACAGAGAGGGGAGAGAGAGGGAAACATCCTCCATCCACTGATTCACTCCCAAGATGCCTGCAATGGGCAAGGGTTGGGCCAGGGTGAAACCAGGAGTCTGGGGCTTTTTCTGGATCTCTCACGTGACTGCAGGGGCCCAAGGACTTGGGCCATCTTCTGCTGCTTTCCCAGCTGCATTAGCAAGGAGCTGGATTGGAAGTGGGGCAGCCAGGACCTGAACCAGTGCCCATATGAGATGACGGTGTAACAGGCAGTGGCTTAACCCGATACACCCCTATACCAGCCCCTACATTTACAATTTTAAGACAAGTTTGAAGAAGGGAAAGATTCCACTTACCAGGAAAAAAAAAACAAAACAAAACTATACTGAAGTTTTAAGGAGTGAACTGGCATAGCACTTATGACTTACTTTAAAACAAACCAAAAAATAAATAAGGAGGAATATGGCAAAATGCTTACAATTTATAAATCAAGGTAATGGGGATTTGAATGCTCATTTAGCTATTCCCTCCATATTTCTGTGTATGTTTGAAGATTTAAATAATAAAAAAATAAAATAGAACATTATATTGAGGTGCATTTATAGAATTTTGAAGTAGGGAGGTCTTTCTAAAAATAGCATCAGAACCCAAAATCATAAAAGAAAACATCAGTAACTTCAACAACCTGAAATTTGCAACTTTTAAATCTTAAAGACAACTGGACAAACTATTCAGAGTATGAGATAAATATCCTTGCCATATTTTTCTTATCTATAAAAGTTCTTTCTAAACAATACAAAATAGCAAAGATATGGGTGTGTGTTTTATTAGTAATCAAAGATATTAGTGAAAATAAGAGCTTTTTTATGCGTAAGATTTGCAAATATTAAGATGACACAAAAGCTTACAGGGAGCAGACCTATCAATCACGGCTCGACACTGCTGGTGGCAATGTTCTGTGGTGGGCTCTTCGGGAACACACATTATTGCTGTCCTGCAAACACTACGGATGGGCACTTGGCTGATAGGCGGTGCAGTCAGATGCAGTTAGCATGCCTGCACGCCTGCACGCCACCTGGAGTATCCAGGTGTGAGTCCCGGTTCTGCTCTCAGTCCCAGCCCTGCTAATGCCTGGGAGGCAGCAGGTGATGGCTCCAACAGTCGGCTCCCTGCCATGTGGGAGACTCGCATTGAGTTCCTGGCTCTCAGCTTGGGCCCAGCTCAGCCTTGGCCTCTGCAGGCACTTGGGGAATAAGGCAGCACATAAGTAAACAGTGGTTTCTTTTTTTCCAAGATTTATTTACTTATTTGAAAGAGTTACAGAGAGAGACAGAGACAGAGAGAGAGAGAGAGAGAGAGACATTCCATCCACTGGCTCACTCCCCAAATGGCCCCAATGGCCGGAGCTGGGCCAGTCCGAAGCCAGGAGCTTCTTCTGGGTCTCCACTGTGGGTGCCAGGCATCATTTTCCGCTGCCTTCTTAGGCACATTTTTTTTTAAAGATTTATTTATTTGAAAGTCAGAGTTACACAGAGAAGAGGCAGAGAGAGAGAGAGGTCTTCCATCCGCTGGATCACTCCCCAGATGGCCGTAACAGCCGGAGCTGTGCCAATCCGAAGCCAGGAGCCAGGAGCTTTCCCAGGCCAGAGCAGAGAGCTCCAGAAGTGGAGCAGCCAGGTCTTGAACCAGCGCCCATATGGGATGCCGGCACTTCAGACTAGGGCGTTAACCCACTGCGCCACAGCGCCGGCCCCTTCCCAGGCACATTAGTAGGAAGCTGGATCAGAAGTGCAGCAGCTGGGACTTGAACCAGTATCCATTTGGGATGCCAGTGCTGCAAGTGGTGGCTTAACCTGCTGCGCCACAGTGCTAACCCCAAAAGCTCCCTGTTTCTCCCTCATCATCATCATTTCTCTCTCATTCTCAAATTAATAAAAATATTTTAAAGATGTATGTACTTATTGGAAAGATAGAATTAGAGAGAAAGAAGGAGACAGAAAGAGACAAAAAGAGAGCAAGAGAGAGAGGGTGAGAGAGAGAATCTTCCATCTGCTGGTTTATTCCCCAAAGAGCCACAACAGCCAGGCCAATGTCAAGAGCCAGGGGCTTCTTCTGGGTCTCCCACATGGGTGCAGGGGTCCAAGCACTTGGGCCATCCTCCACTGCTTTCCCAGGGGCAATAGCAGGCAGCTGGATGGAAGCAGAGCAGCTGGGACACACACCGGTGCCCACGTGGCTATCAGTGTCGCAGGCAGCAGTTTTCCCCACTATGCCCCAACACTGGCCCCTTCAGCACTCCCACTTTCAGGAACGTTTGTTAAGGGGAAATGAGAATGGCAGCAATGACTAGTACGCTGTCCACTATACTGACATATAGAACAGGAACATCATAAACATGTTCCATGGTCATCAGTAAGTTCTCTGCATACAGAATGTCAATGACACGGTATTTTACCACCTTAATGTGGTAATAGAGACGACGTCCACCTGAGAAGTGAACATGCCGCACGGAAAGCTCAAGGACCACTTGGGTGTAAAACAGTTCCTGTGTACACCTCCATTTTGGGAGAAGGGGCCAGTGCTGTGGTGCAGCAGGTTAAGCTCCTACCTGCGGGCCAGCATCCCCTATGGACACTGGTTTGAGTCCCGGCTGTTCCACTTCCCATCCAGCTCCCTGCTGGTGTACTTGGGAGAGCAGTGGAAGATGGGCTGGCTGACTGGGTTCCTGAACCCACATGGGAGATCCAGAAGAAGCTCCTGGAACCTGGCTTCAGATCAGCCCAGCTCCAGCCATTGCAGCCATCTGGGGAGTGAACCAGCTGACAGAAGAGCTCTCTGTCTTTCCCTCTCTCATCTGTAATTCTGCCTCCTAAATTAATAAATCTTTGGAAAAAAAATTTCTGGAGGAACTGTTAACACTGCTTGTTACTTGAAGTGGTGATTGTGTATCATCTTTACTTTTATTTCACTGTACTTTGAACCATCCATACAGCTTTGTTTTTTCCAGTCAATGTGGATTATGCTATTGAAAACTCCCTCCATCAGTCATTCTGGCCCAGTGTCTTACTCTGCTCTCATCAGGCAATTCAGAGATTTCTGGGAATTATTAAAGGTAAAAACAAGGGAAGAATGGGCGGGGGTAGGCAGAAGTACTTTCTGTGTGTGTGTGTGTGTATGTGTGTGTGCACACGCGTGTGCTGTGCGTGTTGGTGTTAGAGGCCTGGATGGCTCTGGTGGGGGAATATAACTCCTTTGGTCCCCACTGCGTCCTGTACCCTGTGCAAAAGTCAGCACTTTTTTCCAACACTCTATCATCGCTGATCTGTCTGCAGAGTCAAAGCTGTAGATAATGTGTGGTCTACACTTTATGGATTTTCGCAGTTCGACTGATTGGCCCAGTATGAGCCAAGGCTGAGGAGAGACTCTCTGAGCTCCCAGGTAGAAGAGGAGGTGGGAAATGGAGAGAGGAACACAGAGGGAAGTTTGCTGCAGGGCCTGGATGGAGAGGCAGCCTCGCTAGAGCTCTAAGGACACTGAATGTGGAGCCTAAGAACAGGAAAGGAGACCCAGGCGCAGCACAAAATACACGGGATCCTCAAAAGGTTCAGGGAAAATCAAAAGGTTCAGGGAAAATGTGTTCTATGAAAAAACTATGCATGGACCACAAATTTTTTTGCACCAAAAAAAACTTATCTTTTAATTCCATTTTCCAGAAACCTCTTGAAATCCACTTGCAGAATAAATGGTTCAGAGGCCCAGTCTTGTGCTTGGGTTTGGGCCCGGCCACTTAACTCTGTGATCAAGTCCATTTGCAAAATCCAGACAACAGCGGTGCTCAGTTCCTGCTGACCACAGAACCAAGCTCCCAGCAGACTTAAGGAGCAAAGGAAACCAAGCAGGAGAAGGGAGGCGCCCTCTGCATCGACCTTCTGCTGCCATCGGCCCGTCCTGTGGTGATCACAGACGTGGGCTCTGCATCTGGAAGGCTCGAGTAAAGCACAGGGACTGCGTGCGACTGCTTGTCTGCATCCCTAGCTGAGATGCCATGAGGTCAGTGTCACTCAGATGCCTGGCCAGCCACACCCCTGCAGCAGAGCTCCAAACAGAGGCTCAAGTTCCTCCAGAAAGTGGCAAGGCAGCAGATGCCCCAAAGCCAGTCTCTCGCCTTGTGGGGAATCTGGGGAGCTTCATCTGCAAAGCCAGCAGTGCATTCATGGGAACCCTGCTAGAAGCCGGAACAGCACCTCTGTGCTGGGCACTGGCCTCACACCCTGCTTTGATGAAAGTGTCAATCAGGGACAAGCATGTAACCCAGTGTGGTTAGGCCACCAGTCGGGACACTCACAGCCCACTGGGAGCGCTTGGGTTCAACCCCAGCTCTTTCTCCTGATTCTGGCTTCCCACTAATGTGGATCCTGGGAGGCAGCAGTGACAGCTCAAATATTTGCATTCCTGCTACCCGCATGGGAGACTCATACTGAGTTCCCACCTCGTGGCTTTGGCCAGGCCTGAGCCTGACCACCGTGGGCATTTAGGGAACAGACCAGAGGATGTGAGCCTTCTCTCTTTCTCTCTCTCTTTCTTTCTCTCTCTCCCCTTCTCTCCTGCCTCCATCTCTCAAATAAATAAATTTTTAAAAATTAAAAGTAAAAGATTAAATCTCAATGTTTCCTCCTATGAAATGATTAACTTAGCCTCAACCCAGGCAGTTACATCACTGGATATTTTTATGTGGTTGCAAGAGCAATGTTTTTTTTATAGCAAGCCTCAGTAGCTCTGCAAACATACACACACTGCTATATTTCTAGTATCTACACCCAACAGGGCAGGAAAAACAGGGCCTTTTATATTCTGGAGAATTTGAACCTTCCAGGGTCCAATTTCATTCCTGGTTTTGCCCTGACACCTTGCTTAGAGGTCATCGTGGTATCCTTTAATGGTCTCGTGGCACCTGCGTTTGGGTACCTCCTAAAAGCCCCCCTATTCGGTCAGGGAAGCCTTCCACCCACATCACTTACTGGTAGAGATTTTTCACAGACTGCTCGGTGCGGGTCAAGCTGAGATACTGTCCTTCTCTCTTGAGGTCATCGGCCTCCCCGCGGCAGAAGCCCACCCGAGCCGGCAGCTGGAGCTGGACGTTGTAAGACTCTTTGGGGCGAGTTCCAAAGAACTGAAGGCCATTGGCAGGATACAGAAAGAGGGCGTAGGCATCAGACTCATCAGACACCAACACTGCCTGGAAAGTGTTCAACTGCAGGAAAAAAAAAAAATACAGGAAACCTCCTTAAAAAAATAAACAGAAGATGAAAAAACCTGAATGCAGGCAAAGCATCACCAAGTGCAAAGGATTCCTCCCTTTCTCAGAATTTCTCCGAGCTGCTGCCAACACAGTCTTTTAAAAATGTCTTCTTCACTTTACAGATAAAATTTTATAAGCGCTATTATTTACTATGACCAGCACCTCCTACCAATTTAGGTCAACACTTGATCTGAAATATGTGTAGGTAAAACGTATGTTAAAGCAATAAAAGTATTTTTAAAAGGTGTTAAATCTCTCTCACGCAAACCACTCTCAGGGCTAAGAGCACCAAGCAGAATTAACTCATCCATCCCCAGAGTAACGGCCCTGATTCAGCACTGGGGCGTCAGCCGCTCCCGTCTGGATCACTCACTAACCCGTTCATTTTGCCATCTCTGACACGCCCACTATGGCCAGACTCTGTCTTAGGCACCAGCTGATCAAAAGCCCTTCCTCCTGTTCTCTCTCTTCCTTCCCAGGCACTGTGTCACATCCAGGGATTTCCATGGTTCCTGGGCAGGGGAACCAGAGATCCAGGGGCCAGCAGATGAGCCCAAGGTCAGAAGGGACGTAAGGGGCAGGCCAGTCGGCCTCCAAGTCCATGCCCCACACCACTAGGCCACCCTACCTACTCCTGAGCATTTCATCCCAGGGCATTTGTGACGTGGCCCAGGCTCATGCCGCATCTTCGTCCGACTATTTAACGGTCCCTATCTTCCCCATCTACTTCGATGCTTCTAGACTAGGGAACTTGGAAAAGCTTGTAGAAAAAAAAAAAAAAGTTCAGTTGAACAATAGTTTTATTTGGGCGCAAAAAAAATTTTGAAATCCATGCATGGTTTTCTTCCTAATGGCATTTGCTGTGAACGTTTTGAAGAAGCCTTGTTTTGAACTTCGCTCCAGTTTCCTGGCCCCCGGGACCCCCCCCGCACTGCCAGGGCGGCCCCTCGAGAAGCTCCGTGACCGCCTGGCAAAACCCGTCAGTTCTCAAAGCCTCCAAAACAGCACTGCAGCCGGTTCCAGCCGGGTCAGCTCATCTTGACGGCTAGGTGTTGACTGCTTGTAACGCCATTCGTACATTCACTTGGACGCCAACCAGCCAATTCGCCGAGCCGCCTTCCACATTATGCTTGATGCTGCCGGTGCCAAGGAGCAAAGGCCAGGAGCTCTCCTCACTGCATCTGCGGCAGGGGCAAGCTCAGGACCTCGGTGGGGTGGGGAGGTTCCCAGAGGCAGCCTGGGAATGTGGGAGCCAGATGAGGAGAGAGAAGGGGAGAGGGAGGGAGAGAGACAGACACCAGGAGCCTGGATCGGCCGCACATGCAACACCCAGGTCCTAAAGAATCATTCTTTAACATCCCACTCGTTCTCCTGTTTCCAGCCGGATGCTTGCCCCGACCTCTGTCCAGCGCCCTGCCCCCCTCAGTGTGCTGGCAGTACCGGATCACCCCGAGAAGATGCTCCGCTGGGACTCCGAGATGGCCTCTCTCGCTAACCACACTCCCTTCACGTTTTGCAGGGCCCTGGGGCCTCACAGAGAGCGTGCCTCTGCGAAGCGCTATTCCCTGACCTGCGCCATCGCCAGCCAGCCACAGGGAGGCTAAGGGAGGAACCCCCCATGTCACCGAAGACCGCGGCAAGGAAGGAGCGTCACCCTCCTTGGGTTATGTCCTAAGTCGCCCCAAATGCTGCTCTAGCTCTCTTCTAAGGCTCATTTTTCCTTTCGAGGCTTAATTTCAAAGTAGAGCTCTGTGGATAGGACAAGAGAGACTCAGGCTTAACATCAAAGTGAGAGACAGCGGGTCAGAGAGGTCTGTTATTGTTTGCTTTGTTTTTTTAAGATGTATTTATTTATTTGAAAGTCAGAGTTACACAAAGAGAGGAGGAGAGAGAGGAAGGGAGGGAGGGAGGGAGGGAAGAAGGGAGTGGGAGAGGGAAGCGAGGGGAGAGAGAGAGAGAGAGACACTCCATCCGCTGGTTCACTCCCCAACTGGCTGCAATGACAGGAGCTGAGCCAATCCAGAGCCAGGAGCCAGGAGCTTCCTCCAGGTCTCCCACATGGATGCAGGGGCCCAAGGACTTGGGCCATCTTCTACTGCTTTCCCAGGCCATAGCAGAGAGCTGGATTGGAAGTGGAGCAGCCAGGACTCGAACCAGTGCCAAAATGGAATGCCAGCACCGCAGGGAGCAGCTTCACCTGCCACGCCACAGCTCCGGCCCCCAGGTCTGTTATTGTTGTAGGTGTTTCATCAGCAAAGCTTGACTTTTCCACAAACCAAAGGCAAGGAATGCTGTCTTTCTTATTTCCTTAAAGATTTATTTATTTATTTGAAAGACAGAGATAAGAGAAAGATTGAGAGACAGAGAATGAGCGTCCATCCACTGGTTCACTCCCCAGATGGCCTCAATGGCCAGGGCTGGGTCAGGCCCGGAAGCCAGGAGCTTCTTTAGGTCTCTCACAGGGCCCAAAAACACTTGGGCCATATTCTGCTGCTTTCCCAGGCCATTAGCAGGGAGCTGGATCAGAAGTGGAGCAGCCAGGAATTGAACGGGCATCCATATGGGATGCTGGCATTGCAGGCTGTGACTTTGCCCATCGTGCCACAATGCTGGTCCCAAGGAATGTTTTCTAGAATCTGTTGGAAGCTAGGCAGCCATAACTTATGCCAATGTAAACAGGGGCTGCTCATGTAATATACGCTACATCATCAATCAAGATGGATGTAATGCTTCAGAGTTACACTTTAGTCACGATCAATGAAGTTCAGGAGTAGGCATTTGACATGGTTGTTATGATGCCTGCATCCTGTATCTGAGTGTTTGGTTCAAGTCCTGGTTCCTCTTCTGGTTCTAGCTTCCAGCTAATGCACACTGGGAGGCTAATGCACACCCTGGGGGTAACAGCTCAAGAGCTTGGGTTCCTGACATCAATCAGAGAGCCCTGAATTGAGTTCCCAGCTCCTGGCTTCAGACTGGCCCAGCCATGGGCTGCTGTGGGCATCTCACAGTGAATGTGAGATCTAACCAAAGAAAAGCCATCAGGGAAAGAGAAAGCCTCCTTAAAAGTGAAGCTTTCAAAGTTGCCAGCCTTGACTACCCAAAGTCAGGGCAAGATGGGTGAAATCCTAGGTTTTTCTTTTCTTGTTTTTTTTTTGTTTTGTTTTTTTTTTTTTTTTTTTTTAAGTTTTCATTTACTTGAAAGGCAGAGAGAGAGAGAGAGTGAGAGAATGAATTTTCAAAATGGCTACAACAGTGGGGCTGGCCCAGGCTGAAGCCAGGAGCCAGGAGCTTCTTCCATGTCTCCTACGTGGGTACAGGGGCTCAAGCACTTGGACCATCTTCCACTGCTTTCCCAGGCGCATTAGCAGGGAGGTGCATTGGAAGAGGAGCAGCCAAGACTCCAACTGATGCCCACATGGGATGCCAGTGCTACAGGCGGAGGCTTAACCTACGCCACAGCCACAGCCACAGCACCAGCCCTGAAATCCTAGTCCTAAACTGAGGGAGACTACAAGATAAGGGGTGTCTAGACCATGAAGAGTTCCAAGGGCTGGGAGAAGCACACAAACCCTGAGGGGGAAGGGTCTGGCTTTAACCCGCGGATCTCCACTTCCGTCTCTCCTCCAGGCGGCCAGCGAATGATTTCATTTCAGCTGAAACCAACTGGACGCCTCCTTCATGCTGCCCTTGAGACAAGCCATCTCTCCCAGGGCGAGCATTTCATTTCCACATCTCTGCTGAAACCGGCAGCTATCAGAGGAAGAAAACCAGCTCCTTTCTCCTAGGATTTATGACCACGAAGGACACTCTGAAGGAGCTTAGCTGTTCAAAACCCACTCCCACACCCAATGAGCCCTGGCAAATGTCCCTGTCAGGTCTACCCCATTTTCCACCCACCTGCTAGGGAGCCCGCCTCACACAGCCCTGAAGGACTCCTCCTCTCAAAGCCCCCCTTGACTGCCTTCCAGATGGGAAAGGTCCTTGCATTCCCAGATGCAGCCTCCACCAGGGTTCCCCGGGGCTCTGTCTTGGAAGGGAAACCCTCAGATGGGCTGCCAAGCCCTACACAGGGGTCACTGCTTCCCAGCTTCCCCAGGACCCCAGGGTGGAGGGGAGGAGGCACCTCCAGGGAAGGGAACAGCAGAGAGAGCAGCAGGCCAGCAGCTGCTGCACTTCAAGGTTCCCGCCTGGCTGTTATCAGAGAGAAAAGCCAGACTCCCAGCAGAGAGCCGGCAGGGGTCCGCCTCTCCCTTCCCGGTAAAGGACATCACCAGTCCTTCTGGCTTGATACTTGCCAGGGCCAGCACTGGCTTGATACTTGCCAGAGCCGGGCTGATGGACACAAACCATGTCCTCCAAGAGTTTCTCATATTTGCAATTCCAATCATCAACTGCAGCCACCTGGCAAAAAAAAAAAAAAAAAAAAAAAAAAAAAGGCAGACCAAGGCCATCCCTCCCTGCAAGAGGTTTGTCCAAAAGGAACAGGAAAATGAATAAGGAGGGTGACTCCCAGGGGGTCACGGGGTTCTCCTCCCTGCCTTCTGTCCAGCCACATGCTGTCCACACTGTGGATCACTGGCTCTGTCCTCCTCTGACACCCCATTCCTTGGTGTCACTCTTCATCTGCCACTGCACACAGGACACTGGCCCATGCATAGTCCCCCCTCATTCACTTTCTACACAGAATCCCATAGATCCTGGGGCTGATGTTGGGGTGCGGTGGGTTAAGCTGCTGCCTGTGATGTTGACATCCCACACTGGAACGCCAGCTGAGTCCTGGCTGCTCTGCTTCTGCTCCAGCTCCCTGCTAACATGCCTAAGACAGCAGCCAATGAGAGCCCACGTGCTTGGGCCCTTGCCATCCACAAGGGAGACCCAGATGGAATTCCTGGCTCCTGGCTTCAGTTGGGCCTAGCCCTGGCTATTGCAGCCAAAAATTTGGGGAGTGAACCAGCAGATGGGAGATACCCCATCCATCTGCCTTTCAAATGAATAAAAAAAAATCCTAAAAAAAAAAAAAAAAATCCCATAGACCCTGCCAAAACTTCCAAGACAAAAGCTCAGCACTATCACATGCCTGAGGGCAGAGCCTCCTGGACTCAGTCGTCCACAAAGCCACAGTGCTGCTGGGCCATTTCCACACCACGTCTCTGTCCTCTGTGTCTTCACAGCTCAGCCTGAGACTCGGGGTGAGCTCTCCCAGGCACACAACAGATCTCCCACTGCCCCTGGAACTCAGCCCCACAAGTCAGAAAGCTACACCCAACTCCTGTTGTTGTCTCTCACTGCCCCTGTAGCACCCAGCCCGGGGTCCGCGACCCACCAGCCTTCAGACCAGGTCGCCAGCCCCCATCCCGAGGCCTCGCCGGGGCAGCCTCCTGAGCCTCTGACTTACGTCACTACCGGGACTCCCTGGCCTATTTCTTCAGCCTTCCCTCAGGACACTCCCTAGCTCAGAACAATCTCTCTCGCTACTTGATTCTTCATGTCCATTCTTCCAACTCAAGTTCATTCTCCACATCCACACGTCAACGCGAATTCCAGGTCAACAAAACACTCCCCACACTGACACAGATCTACGGAAGGCAGTTCACAACCTTCACCCACAAAGCAACAACAAAATACTCCTTCCCACAAAGAAAACACGGCTAAAGTAAACACCCGTCCTTGTCACGTCACCCAGCAGTAAGCTCTCTGAAGATCAACACCGTGATCTCATGCTCTATGACGCACCTCTGTTCGTTAAAAAAAAGAAAGACAGAAAATCTCAGATTCCCTGGGATGATAAACTCTACTTGTTCACATTTTTTCGGAGACAATCACATCTTGACATTCCTGCAATATCAAAACATCCAGTCACACCCAATGCCAACACCCATGGACGCAAAAGGCACCACCTGAAATGGTTTTAAATGGTAAAGACACCACTCCTCTGTTATCTTCCCGTTTCCAGTAACTCTGCAATGCAAGGTTAGCATGCTGAGATTAAAGAAAGCCACGCAGAACTCACCCTGGCCTGCAAACGGGAGAGATGACTGCCAAAAATCCATCCCCAAAGACCGACTGAAACAAGAACTCAAAGATTCGAAAGAACCTTCAACATGGGTAATGGGGGGTGGGGGGGATAAAGAAAGAAAGAAAAGGAAGAAACCAGCCTGAATCCAGAGTCCTCATCACCTTTCTAAAGGAAACAAGTTCTTAAGCCAATTCGGCATATGGCTGTGTCTGAAGAATGACTTGAATTAGGAAGGTAGCATAGAGATGGAATCTACAAATCTTTCCCTACCCTAACTCCTCTCCCACCACACACACACACACACACACACACACACCAGAAAAACACTGTAAATCAGAAAAAGTGTATTTAAAGGGTTTTGATGCAAAGAACTGAAATCACAGCATCCTCTCAGGAGAGAAACAAAGCGGCCAGAATCTGCTCCCATCAAGCCAACTGGGGGAACGCAGGCTGGCCGAGCACCTGCACCGGGCCACAGTGAGTCACCCTGGTTGATTTCCACTGCAGTCCTGTAAGGGAGGCATCACTACCCCATTTCCCAGGTCGGGGACTAAGACTGAGGCTTGGTCACTGTTTACAAAGTCACTGGAAAACCCTCCAAAGCCACTTCTTCCTTCAAAATGTCTCTTTTTTATGATTGTCCTCACTAGCACCTTGAAAGTTTGATGACAGAAGCCTAAAGCCCATGCTGCAGATGAAACTGAGAAAGGCAATTTAAAACGTCATCTTGTCCTAACTGCCACTTTCATTTCAAAGAAGCCCTCATAAACTGGGACCTCCGAGCTCTGGCACAACTTCAGCACCCGCGAGCCTCCAGGGCCCTGCTGCTCTCCCCCATCCACCTCACTCAACTCTGTCTCTCTGTCGTGAAGAAGTCAAACAGCACAGCTGAATCCCCTGCAAAGCATCGGGATACGAACTTGGAAGGGCCGCTGGCATCAGAAGTGTCCTTCACAGCGGATTTCCTTCCAAGTTCATTCTTCCTTAGAATGAAATACGGTTCCAAGAATTCCCCTGATACTCAGATCACATGGAGATGATAAAAGCCAAACCTTATTCATTAGGAGCTTCTGGAAAAGGCGCAACTCTCTATCAACATCCCTTAAGCCAAGGAAATGCACCTTGCCAGAGAAGTCTGAGTATAAGCAAAACACAATCAAAACCAAAAAGCCAGGAATCAGCACACCTCTATGCGAAACCTGCTTATGTCTCACTAAGGGTGAAATTCTGCATGAAGACTTTATCTTCTATTTGCTTGTGGGACCTGGCACAGGTCATCCATCTATTGGGAATATGCCTCCACTAAACTCAGATCCAGGGTCGCTTCCTCACTACAGCCCCCTACACAGGTAGGGTTAGTTAGCATAAAGCTCCCCAAGCCAGGAAACCACTACACTCGCAGTGAAAACTACTCAAGGTGCCTACTAACGCAGGAAAGCCATAGAGGGCCAGAGTGTGTTTTCACACCGGCTGTCCCCGGACTGACAGACAGGAAGTGACATGGACGGTCTCCTGGGTAAGTCTTCACTGTGTTTCCATGCGAATTATTTATATATACATAAATAGTCCACAAATAAGGTTCTTTTAAGCAAAAGGCTGCAGATAACACAGTAAAGTATGAGTAGTGGCAAGTTCTAGCTAGTGGGGTTATAAATAGTTTTACCTATTTACTTTGTTTTCCAAATGTTCTTTTATAGGCGCGCGAGACCTAATTTGAAATAAATTTTTTCAGACTTACAAACAAATAAACCAATGAATCAATGGAGGAATGCAGCACCACAAACAGGGCCTCGCCTTACTTGTCCTGATGTCCTCCCCAGCCTTGCGCCTGGCTCAGTGCCCTGCACAAAGAATGTGTTCAGTGCATCTGTGCAATCAGCGTTGAGTTGTCAAACTCCTGCACTTAAGAAGCCTTTCAACAGCGGCAAGCACTGGGACCAGTGGTTAAGGCACAGTGCGGGATGCCCACATCGCGTATCAGGGGCCCTGGGCTGGAGTCTCAGCTCACTCCCGATTCCAGCTTCCTGCCAATGCGGACCCTGGGAGGCAGCAGGTGATGGCTCAAGCAACTGGGTCCCTGCTATATATGGAAGAACTGGACGGAACTCCTGGCTTCCAGCTTCCTCCTGACCCATCCCTGACCATTGTAGGCATTTAGGGAATGAGCCAATGGTTGGGGGGGGGGGGGAGCTCTCTCTCCTTCTCACAAATAATTTTTTTTAAAGAAGCTATTTACAGGGCTGGCACTGTGGCGTAGCATGTAAATACGATGCCTGCTGTGCTGGCATCCCATGTGTGTGCGGGTTCAAGTCCTGGCTGCTCCACTTCTGATCCAGCTCTCTGCTGTGGCCTGGGAAAACAATAAAAGATGGCCCAAGTCCTTGGGCCCCTGCACCCATGTAGGAGACCCAGAAGAAGCTCCTGGCTCCTGGCTTCAGATCAGCACAGTTCTAGCAGTTGTGGCCAACTGGGGAGTGAACCAGCAGAGGGAAGACCTCTCTCTTTCTGCCTTTCTTCTCTCTGTGTAACTCTGACTTCCAAATAAATCTTTAAAAAAGGAAGCTATTTACTCAACAAAACCAGATGTTGCTTGGCCAAAAAGCTGAAAAGTAAAAAGTAATAAATTCAAAAATTTCTATTTCCAGATCTTTGCTTAATACAGATTTTAGGAAATAATCCTCTTACCCTAGGAAAACGGACTAAGAATAGTCAGCGCTGGGAGCAGGTGCTTGGCACAGTGGTAAGAAACCTTTTGGGATGGCTGCATCCTTTACTGGAGGGCTAGGCTTTGAGTTCTGGCTCCATTCCTGACTCTGGCTTCCCACTAACATGTACCCTGAGAGGCAACAGGTGATGGCTCTAACACAAGAGTCCCTGCCACCCATGTGGGAGACTGAGGGGGTCTCCAGCTACTGAGGCCACACAGATGTGAAATCTCTCTCTCTCTGTCTCTCTCCCTCCCTCCCTCTCTCTTCATTCTTTTCCCTCTCTCCCCCCCCTCCATCTCCCTCCTTCTCCTTCTCTCCTCCCTCTACCTCTCTCTGCCTTTCAATTAAATAAAGTATACAAAGAAAAAGTGTTTAAAGAAGAATGGTCATCACTTTGAACTAGTCAGTGACAGCAGATAAGCTGCTTAACCTGTTAAGGGGATACGTGCTATCTTTCCACAGCAAAGCAACTTGTTAAGGGTATGTGCTATCTTTCCACGCTGAGAAACTGAAGTAGAATGATTTCGGCCCTAGGGGGATATTGGAAAGATGTTAGAGGATACAAAATTTCATTTAGACATAAGAAGGTCAAGAGATCTAGCTGGAGCTAACAATGCACTGGATACTTGAAAACTATTCTGTGTGAGTGGATGGGGGGTGGGGTTAGCCTAGCAGTTAAGATGCCCACATCTTGTAGCAGAGTCCCTAGATGCTACCTGTCTCCAATTCCTGACTCCAGTTTCCTGCTGATGCAGACCCTGGGAGCAGCATTAAGGCTCATAAAAGTAGCCTGTTACCTATGTGAGAGACCTGGATTTTGTTCCTGGATCCTAGCTTTAGCTTGGCCCAAATAACAGCTAGACCTCATTCTCATATTTCTTTCTCTTTCTCTCTCTTCCTCCCTCCCTCAAATATTAATAAAAATTTGTTTAAAAAGTTAATTTTAAGTATTCTCACCACAAAGAGGTGCTAAGTGGTACAGTATTGGTTAATTAGCTTGATTTCACCATTCTGCAATGTATACACACTATACACACACCAAAACACCCTGTTGTATACCATAAATGTCCACAATTTTTTCATTTCTCAGGCTAGAGTTTCACTCCTTGAACTATGACAGATGAGACTAAAGTCCAGGTTCCAAGAAGGAAGCCTTTACCCACTCCAGGAACAGGGCTGCCATTTATCCAGACACCTTGGCCCCACCTCATGTCCATCTGGAGTCTCCAAATGCTGCTGCCAAGCCTACACACTGGGAACCTGATTGCTTCATTTTCTCCAAGTACAAACCATAAAACACACGTAGGACAGCTCCTGTACACCAAGGGGCATGGAAACCGATACCTGGAGGGCTACCTGGCCAAAGCCATCAAGAACCTCATAAGAAACACATCCCCTCTGGCCTGCCCACTGCACCTCCAGGAATATCAACTAAACACATGTGCAAAAGCTTAACTTTTTAGAAAGGTGATTCATGGCATCATTTGTAAGGATGAAAAAAAAATGGGTAGAACCTTAATTACCACGGAGGACACTGACTCTAAGCCCACGGGATGGAATCCTACCAGCTCACCATATATGATGTTGCAGAAACACATTTATCGACACTGAAACCTACTCACAGTGAAAAACAACCAGTTACAAAACAGCATGAACTCATCATTGGCAACCGATAGCATTAGAGATATGCCTCAGAGAAAGGGCTGGAAACTCTGCGCATAGAACTGCTTAACAGGGGTAGAAAAACGCGTGGCTGTTCTTTTCTAAGTTCTTCGTACTTTCTGATTTTCCCTGCAGTGAACATTTCATTAGAAATCCCTACATGCGGGAAATCCTGGAAATAAGCAACCAAACAGTGCATCAGCATCCGCCCTCCGGCCCTTGCCCTCTCCTGCCCCAGCTGCCAAGCAGTCTTCCCGGGTGAGTGACTCCTGGGCAGGGCCTTGGTTCCTTTCTTCACTTCCCAGCCACTCTGGCCCCACGAGCACCACAAGAGCAGTCAGGATCGGCGCACGTGCGCATTCAGGCAACTCCGAGCCAAGCAAGCCCTGGCTTCCGGCCCACGATTCAGCCAGCCCCAGGGCGACTCAGGGGTCAGCACCCCGGGTCACCGCCACTCACCTCCTCCGAGGGCGCTGCCCCGCGTCGGACCTCCTCGTAGGCGCCCACCTGGTCCCAGGTGGCCACGAAGGCGTGCGTGGGGCTGAAGGGAGCCGCGGCGCGCGGGAAGCCTGCACTCACGTAGCGGGCGGCCAGGCCCAGCACCGCCGGGGAGGAGTCCTGGCGGTACAGGACGCGGCCCCTGCCGCCGCTCGTGTCGATGTCGGCCAGGAAGGGGGCGATGGCCGGGAAGTCTGTGGGCAGGTCGTCGTCCACGTACTGCGTCTCCCTGGGGAAGTCCTGGGTGGAGATGATGCCGTTGGTGCCCACCTGGGAGAGGAGAGGGGCGAGCGGTGAAGGTGGTCCCAAACCGCGGCGACTCCCCGGGGAGAACGTCCGCAGGTCCCAAGAGGGAGCCCTCAGCCCCGCAGGCGCGCACAGGCTCCTGGCGGGGCGCGCCGCAGACCCCGCCCCGGGCGGCCCCAGCTTCCTCCCGGACCCTAGTGGGCTGGCCGAGGGTCCTCGCTGCCCATGGCAGCGGGTCCGGCCGCCGCGTCGCGCCGCGGGAGCCAGAGGGGACCCGTTTCCCCACTTCTCAAGCCAGGGGTTCCACGAGACCCCGCACGCCGCACGCACACCGCGGCGGGACTCACGTAGAGGTTGCGGAACTGGGCGTCGTAGAAGCGCAGCGGGACGGCCAGCTGCACGGCGGCCGAGCTCTCGTCGTCGCCCTCCCGCAGCCGCTGGTCTCCGTGCGTCTCCCCGTAGGGGAAGAGCTCGTCCGGGTGCAGCGCCGCGGCCCGCGACAGCAGCAGTAGCAGCAGCAGCAAGAGCGGCGGCGCCCGTCCGGCCGCACGGTGGTCCAGCATGCTCGCTCGGCCCGGGGCAGCCCAGCCGCTCTGCGCGTCCCGCCGCTCTGCGCGTCCCGCCGCTCTGCGCGTCCCGCCGGTCCGCAGCGCGCCCAGACCCTGGCTGTCGGCGGGCGGCCGCGCAGCGGCGACTCGGACCCCGCCCAGCGCGCGGATTGGCTGAGGCCCTGGGCCAGGGACCAATCCCCAGCGCGGAGAAAAGTCTGGCCGCGGCCCCCGCATCTGGTTCTCGTTAGACAGCGGTCCCGGGAGCTGCGGGCCGGGCTGGGGGAAGCCGCTGCTGGGCGGGGCTGCGCGCTCCCCTCGTCCTCTGCTGCCCCGGCCGCTCTCCCGTCGGGGGACCCAGGGGCCGTCCAGGTCCAAGGGCGGCGGCGCGGCAGGAGGGGACCTCTGCGTGCCCAGTCCCAAGCCCCGGGGGGCAGCCGCGGGGTGCGGGGGCGCTGCCGTCCGAGGGTCCGCGCCATCGGGGCCAGATGCGCAGGGGGCATTTAGGCAGCCTTCTCGGGCGCGTCACTGCCCACAGAGGTTGGGGGGACTCCCGAGTTCTGTCTGCCCCGGGGGCCCGAGCCACCCACCCTTTGAAATACCCACGGGCGGCTTAACCTCCCAGGGGATAGTCTGGGAGACGCGACCTGGGGGGTCCGCACCGTCTGGGGCGCAGGCGGGCCCCCTTGCCACCTCCGGCGCCTTCCCTGGAGGAGACAGCCCGCGGGCCTGGCCCCGGGGCAGATTCTATTTATTCCGGAGGACTTGCACTTTCCCGGAATCTGTTTTCTCTCTCAGCCCCTCTGTGGGGTCCTTAACTGAGCTACCTAAAAAGAAATGCAAGAAAAAGCTAAGCCTTGGAGCTGCCCCTGAGGGACTCTGGAGAGATGGATTGCTGGGTGTTCATTCCGACCAGGCAGGTCCGAACGAGCTCGCGGGAGACGGCCAGCTGTGAGGCTGCACGAACACAAAACGGAAAATTGGCCCAAAGCAGTTTGTTTTCTCCAACTTGTAAAACCTTATCTACGCTCCCACGTATATGGTGTTTTTCAAGGGTCAGGTGTTTTCAGTTGACTGAGAAAACGTAGGTGACTTAACTTGCTCAAAGTCATCTAAATTTACTCCCTTGATTTAAAATTCTCCACGGGTCCCCTATGGTTTTTCCCAATCTGTCAATTCCACGTAGTAATAACAACTAATATTCCCTTATTGGCTCTCAGCGACAAGCTGGTGAGACTGGTGGCTAAGGATCCCCAGTGCCTGGTGTCACCCCCTCGCATAACTCCTGGCCCAGGGATGGGGACTGGCCTTGGGATTCCTCCCTCCCTTTCTTCCTTTATTTGTTAGAGAGTCAGAGGGACAGAGAGAGAGCCAGATGAAGACAGAGTTCCCATGTGCTGATTCACTCCCCTGAAAACCTGCAACAGCCAAGCTGGGGACAGACTGAAGCTGAGAGCCTGGAATTCAATCCAGTTCCCCCAACAACTCGAGCCATGGCCACCTGCTGCCCCCCCCCCCCCCCCGCCGCCCTGGTGTGTATCAATGGGAAGCTGAAAGCAGGAGTGGGTCTGGTATTGAGGTCAGGCCCTCCAATATGCCATATGGGCATGCCAGTGTTAGGCCACATGTCCACCCCCTGGCCTTCTGACCAATAGAATGTTTCAAAAAAAAAAAAAAGTCAAGATTGTGATTTCCGTTTTGCTAGATTATCTCAGTGACTGATGGTCCCAACTGTTACACTGGGGAGTCTCCCATAGTAAGAAACTGAGGGCAACCCCGGGCCAACAACCAGCAAGGACATGAATTCCACTCACAGCCATGCTACCTGAGCTTGGAAGTGGATCCTTCCCCGATCTGGGTCTTGAGATGACAACTCAGCCCAGACGACCCTTGGACTGCAGTCCTGTGAGAGGCCCTAAGGCAGAGGACCCCATTAAGCCAGAGCCCAGATACCAGACCCCCCAAAAACTGAGAACTAATAAACACACGTTGCTTTAAGCCATTATATTTGGGGATAATTTATCATGCAGCCACAGATAAATGATACAAGTTGGACACTGTGTTGAGGAAATTAAGTCTTAAAAATACTTTCCATTGATACTGACCCAAGGTCCTTTGGCTCCTTTGCAATAGAAATGGACAAGAGGCCAGGATGCCACCCTCACAAGGTTGACTGGGGCTCATGCTTGGTGCACAAGGGAGACAGCACAGGGGAAGAGGTTCTTGAATGAAGGAAACACCTGTGGGAAGGTGTGGCCACATCTTCTCTGTCTCTGGTTCCCCAACTGCATAAAGCAGGGCACTTTGGTGTGCACCCGGCTCAGTATTCAGGGCATCCCCAGTGCTTTATTTTGCACAGGACACACTCAAAATTGCAGTATTGCTCTCTACTGTCTCTGCAGGAAGTGAGCAAGTGAGGGTTGGGAAGTCTGATTTGGCAGCAGGGGGTCTGGATGCTCCTTGCTCCTGATTGGTTTAGAACTGGAACTGGGTACGAATCAGATTAGGAGGGGTTCCTACATTCATCCTCTCTCATTATCCTGTGGCTGTTAAGTACCAGAGCTGAGATTTAAACTCAGTTCTGTCTGATCTCTAACCTACTCTGAACCGCGGAATCATACCAGTACCAACTGCCACAGTGCGCTTTGCAAAGTGCTTCTAACTTAGGTCACTAACTTCATCTCCTGCCACACCACCTTTCTGCTGACATTTCAATTCTCAGATGCAACATCCATTTCTATGATTTAGTGCATCCTCACGTGCTAGGGCATTAACGACCTTGCAACTTCCCAGGCAGCCTCAAACCAACAGCAACTCTCCTTTCAATGCTTGAATGGGGGCTGGTGCTGTGGCGCAGTAGGTTAATCCTCCAGCTGCGGTGTCAGCATCCCATGTGAGCACCGGTTCTAGTCCTGGCTGCCCCTCTTCCAATCCAGTTCTCTGCTATGGCCTGGGAAGGCAGTAGAAGATGGCCCAAGACCTTGGGTCCCTGCAACCGCATGGGAGACCCAGAAGAAGCTCCTGGCTCCTGGCTTCGGATCGGCACAGCTCCAGCCATTGCAGCCATTTGGGGAGTGAACCAGCGGACGGAGGACCTTTCTCTCTGTCTCTCCTTTTCACTGTAAGTAGCTCTAACTTTCAAATAAATAAATCTTTGGAAAAAAAAAAAGAAAAGAAAAAAGGCTTGAATGAAAGCTCTCCTGGAAACCACAGTAGAGCTGGAAGCATCTTCTGTGTGCCCTGTGCGTGCCACGAGCCTATCTCCCGTCGCATATTTTTCATAACCCTGACTTCCACATGTCCGCCTCACCACCTCTGTCACACCTTCAAAGCAGGGATTTCATCTGACTCAGTGCCTGCCACAATGCCTGCCTGACTCATTAGGAAAAGTTTAAGAAGTGTGTGTTGCAGGCCAGCCTGGAGACGATGACTTCTATTTGCTGGCCCTGAAAGCAACATTCTTTCCCCTACATCACCTTTCCTGCCACCCTGACCTGACTCTGCAATCTGCTTTCCAGGCTGCCTAGCAACTCACCTACCACTGCTCTCCAGTTTTTGTCACTCACTCATTCAACAACTATTTCCTGCAAACTGACCCTGACAAACCCAACTCTGTAAGAAATAAAGGAGTACAAGATGTGGCCACTGACCCTAGAAGCTCACAGTCTGTGTGGGAAAACAAGGCATCAAACTTTGTTAAGAAATAAGGGATGCTATCATGTAGTGTGAATTGAACAGCAAAATGGGCCAAGGGGACCCTGGAACCAAGAGGTTGTCACTAGTTTTGAATGTGATACTGAGTACAAAGCAGTAAATCCAATAGACAAGAGGCCAAAGTGAACGGTCTTGCTTCTCTGTCCCCTTAAATTGGCTGAAGTCTCCTTCCAACGTGAGGCTCTGGACAGCTGTGTTACTTAAGCAGACGCTCCTTTGAGCATTTATTATAATTTTTTATAATTATAATATTTTTTAAAGACTTTTTGGCACCACAGAGTAGTTTCTGCTTTAGAATGTCACTTAGTTCCTTGGGGAAAAGAAAGAAAAATCTGTCATAGCCATTTCACCCGTGCAGGTGAATACTGAATTAGTACTTCTCTTGTATCCACATCTCCCTTTCCAAGGTAGAATTTCCATGACCTGCCAGACTGGCAGGAAGGCAGGGGTTCCTTTCAGGCTGGGGCTTAAAGAGAATTTCTTTGGTAGACGTTTCTAGTCGCCCTGGATTGGGTCCTCACAATGGACTGAGCACTGCTTGAGAAGTAATGTTATTTACATGCAGGACTTCATCCCAAGCCAGGATGGCACCAGAGGCTTTGCCAATAGACCTCCCCAAAGTCTCCACAATGTGTGTGTGTGTGTGTGTGTGTGTGTGTATTTATATTTCAGTTATAAATACCATGACTTCAAGAATGATGACACCTCCTTTGAATTTAACCAAGAGAATGAAAACACATTTGTTCCCCAGGGTGGCAAATAGAGGTTGGCATTCAAGAGCAAGTTCTATGTATAGCGCTGACGGCTCCCTGTGCATGTTGGTATTAGAGGTGGCCTTGGCACAGACTGCCCCTGTTCTTGTTGCACATGGTGATTCTTTGCATAACTTTACTAGCCATCAAATTCCAGGGTGGGCGGGCTCACGTGTGGAAAAATAGACAAGCAAATTAGCACGTCTTCACAGACTCAGGTTTAATGGCAATTGTGCTATGCTCAAGAAAAATCTTCGAGTGAGGAAGTGTCTGAATTAAAACGATCACTGTGGGAAGACTCTGGGACTTTGACTCTTTTGGTATAAATCACGGCACATGCGATTTTTTTTCCATGACATTTTTAAGCATAGAGACAGCTGGGGTGGCAGACAGTATTGGATGCTTTCCCGACAGCCATCTGCTTTTGTTCCTTGGTCTCAGGGATCCCATATTGTCAGGTAATGGGTGCAGTAATCCCGGGAATGAGTAAGCTCTCGGGCCTGGCAATGAGCTACACTTGGCTGAAGAAGATCATGATTGCAGGTGGCTCTGTTTATCCCTGGTGGATATGTTCGAAGATATTCATTGGATGCCTGAAACCACGGCTAGTACCAAACCATATACATAGGAATCTGCAAAGACATGCTTATATATATATATATATACACACACACATATATATACACTATGTTTTTCCCTGTACACATATACCTATAATGAAGGTTAATTCATAAATAAGGCACAGTAAGAGATTAATGATAACAACTAAGAATAGGATAACTGTGACAATATACTGTAATAAGAGCTATTTAAAGATTATATATTTTTATTTCTGGATTTTTCCATGTAATCATTTAAGACTGTGGCTGTGTGTCACCGAAACCACAGAGAGCAAACCACCAGCCAGGAGCTGTGCTGCAAGCCGCCCCCTCTGCAGGGATCCAGGCAGTGCCTCCGGCCATTTCTTTGTGGTATCTCCTATGAGTTCCTCCTCCTCTGCCTCCATTGTCTCAAAACCCATTCCCAATGCTCTTCTCTGCCCACACTGTCCATGAGTGCCTGATGTCTCCAATGGCCTCACCCCCCACCCACGGTCTAAGAACCCCCACAGACATCCCTAGCCTGGAGCCCTCACTTGACTTTTGAATTTGCACCAAGTCTCTGCTGCACATCCCCTAAGATTACTCCTCAGACCTCCAAATCGGAGAACAGAGTCACCACTCAGAATTTCAGCGTTTTCAATTTCAGTTAATGCCAACAGTGTCTGCTCCTTCTGTGTTACCAATGCCCTGTCCTATCTCTCACCTGCCAGTTTCTGGGGCAGAAATGAATTCTTGGCTTTCCCAGTGCTTATTCCAATCTCCTACTCCCTTGTCCACAACTTCTCTTGAAATAAGATTTTTGCTTTCTCAGCTTCTGTTGTTGTCAAAAGTGGCCATCTGGTATCATCCCATCCTAACTGCCAGAAATCTGCTTAAAGTCTGGTGCCTCTGGGAGGACTTTTTAATTGGTGAGATTAAGGGAATAGCTGTTTTCTCCTCTTCTGCCCATCTTACACATGGATGTGGTGTTTGGGGTTTGGCCAGCTGTCTTCTGATCATGCCAACTACGAGGGCAAAAGCATGGCAAAGCAAAAGGACAGAGAACAGAGGTATCTAAGGCAGTCAGTGACTGTCACCAGTTTCCTTGCTATTTGGGGAGATCCTGTGAGTGGCATTCAAAAAGTCCTGAGGTACCAGCATTGGGCATGGTGATTGGGATGCTACTTGGAAAACTCACGTCCCATATTGGCTGTCTGGTTCAAGTCCCAGCTCCACTCCTAATTCCAGCTCTGCCCACCCTGGGAGGCAGCAAATGATGGCTCCAGCCTTTGTGCCCCTGCCACCCATGTGAGAGCCCCAGATTGAGGTCCTGGCTCCTGACTTCTACCTGGCCCAGCATTTGAGGACTAAAGCAACAGATGGGAGAGCTCTCTATCTGTCTCAGTCTCTGTTTCTCTGTACTTCAAATAAATAAATAAGTACATAAATAAAATTTTGAAGTTCTCAGAAAGTGTTATGAAAAGACTACACATGCATTTCAAATTTTTTTGCACAAAATAAACATCTTTAATTCCATTTTCCACAAACTTTTTGAAGCTGCCTCACATGTGCTAAAGCCACTGTTACATGCAGCAGTGCCCAGCCCTAAATGACAGTCTTTCTCAAGAGCCTTTCTCCACACACATCTAAAAACTGATCTGACCTGCACACATCTCTACCTACAGTCTTTCAGTGGATCCCCCTCACCTTCGTGGCAAAGCTGCAGGTGTCCAGCAGCGACATCGGCTCCTGTCTATCACCTCCTTCCGTTTCCTGCCTTCCATCTTCAGATGGGCTGCTGTTGGCTGCCATCTGCACAAGCAGCTTGGCCTCTGTGTGTGCTGTTCCTTGTCTGGAACACTTTCCTGTCTTCCGATGAGCTCTCATTCAATATTCAGTTTAGTCGTCACAGCACATAGGCAGCCTCCTGTGGTTTCCACCTGCCACAGGGAACCTTTCCTCTGAGCATGTCTAACACCTGGGCACACCTGTCTTAGCTCCTCACCTACAATACTGAGATGATCTGGTGATGCCCAACCCTCCAGCTGGCTAACAGGCCTCCAGGGTCATGTTCATGACGTCCACGGTCATGTTCATGGAATGGTATCCTTTTGTCTTCCTGTTTTCTGGTGTCTTCCTAGCTACTCGGTATCTCCATTTCACATTATTTCTGACCTTAAGTGTAGGAAAATAAAAGGATCTTTGCAGAGTGCTCCTTGGTAGTTCAACGTGGCCCTGGAAAGTGAACCCACCCTTGAGGACAGGATGTAGTTTTCACACTCTATATCTCACAGTCTAGCCCAGTACCTGCTACACAAGGGCTGTTCAGTAAACCCATGCCAATTTGAACTGCAAAAACCACAATTAAAAACACACTATGGGGCTGGTGCTGTGGCACAGTGGGTAAAGCTACCGTCTACAGTGTCTGCATCCCATATGGGTGCTTGTAAAAAGTATCAGCTGCTCTACTTCTGATCCAGCTTCCTACTAATCCACTTGGAAAAGCAGTAGAGGGTAGCCCAAGTCTGTGGGTCCCTGCACCCACCTGGCTCCTGGCTTCAGATCAGCCCAGCTCTGGCCATTGCAGCCATTCAGGGAGCGAACCAGCAGATGAAAGACTTCTCTCTCTCTCTCTGCCTCTGCCTCTCCATAATTCTGCCTTTCAAATAAATAAATTAATAAAAAAAAACACTTTATAAGTCCTGTGCTTTTTCTTGAACAATCCACTCCCTGATTCCTCACATATTTCTTACATCTGGCTTGTTGCTGGGGGGAAAAAAGATTTTGGCAAACAAGATACTTCCACTGCTCACTCATCACATTTGAAGATGCTATTGCCAAAGGCGTGATGCAGAAAAGCCAGCACCGCTGTCTCCCCTCTTGCAACTCCTAGCTATAGGACAGGATGAACCGAACCATGGAGCACTCCCTTATGTAACATCAGTATCCCTCCTCTTCATAAAGACATCCCTCCCCACCCAGACTCTAAATGCCTCAAAGGTTCTACTCCCATGAAGACTGCTGTAGACAAGGTTGAGTACATAGGGTTGGTCAACTTCTCACGAGAAGTGCTGGCTTGCGCCATCTCCATTGGGTGGTGGTTATGGCTGTGTTCCTGGAGCCTGTTGCTCTTGGCTTCATCTGCACATCTTTTCTAGAAGTCCTGTGCTCCTTACCCAACTGAGTCACCTCATTCCTGCTGCATATGACCTGCCAGCCACTGCTTCCTGGAGAAGTTGATGCATGAGTCAAACCAATGCTAATAAAGCCAATAATAAGAATAGCAAGACTTCAAGGAACTTTTATAACATATTGGACTCTGGCTGAGGACTATTTGGGAGAGCATTTCAGGAAATTCATGGGAAAACAAAACTAAAAGATTATTTTACTTTATTTTAGTGTAAAAGATTTTTGAAACCTGCAAGTAGTTTTTTTTTTTCATCATAGCAGTTCCACAAACTTTTCAAAAACTCCCATGCATGGAATGCAAAATGTTTTGCACCATGAACCATTAAGCTTATTTTAATTCCATTTTCCATGAACCTTTTGAAGTATCCTTGGAAACATTTCATTTATCCAACAAGCACACTGTCTGTTGATAAAGAAAATGACCCAAGAGGGGTTAAGTAACTTTATCAAGAATCTAACGAGTGAGGGCTGAAACCAGATGAAAATCAGGCAATATAATTCAAGACCCAAGCTTTTTACCACCCAAGACTGTGGAACTGATTCTTTGGTAGACCAGTAGACTAGTCACCTTGCTCAGTAATGTGATGACATGATGGGCTTGTAATTCTGCTAACTTGATAAGACAATTCCTCCTAATATATGCTATTTCTAAAGCATTTATTTATTTGTTTCAGAGGTAGAGTTTTGGGAGGGGGAGAGGGAGATAGAGAGAGAGAATCTTCCATCTGCAGGTTCACTCCCCAAACGACCACAACATCCAGGACTGGGCCAGGTTGAAACCAGGAGCCAGAAGCTTCTTCCCAGTCTCCTATGTGGGCGGCAGGGGCTCATGCATCTGAGCCATCTTCCCTTCCTTTCCTGGGTGCACTAGCAGGGAGCTAGATCAGAAGCAGAGTACCCGGGACATGAACCAGCACCCATATGGGATGCCAGCATCATAGACAGAGGCTTAAACCACTGTGCCACAAGGCCAGCCCCTATCATTTGTAAAATTGAACTTTTATTACTTTATTGAATATCATCTCAAAATGCTCAGAGAATTATAAACATCTAAACTTCATAGAGAAAGCATGACTCACACTCTTAAGGAATTTGCAACCTAGATTTAGACATAATCATAGCCATATTTCTTGAGTATTATGTAGTAGACACTGTAATATATTATTTGCAATTGTCTGGCAACCTATATGATAAGGAAAATGAGATTCTGAGAATTTAACTGACTCACATAGGGCACCACAGCCAGTGGCAGCTGAACTGTGATCTGAATAGCACACATTGCTGTGCTTCATTAATCCAGTGACAGGAGCCCAGCTTGTGAGCCATCCATCCAAAGTGACCGTGAACTCCAGGATGAATCAGAAATCCTCTAAGTGTGAACATCAGAAATGACACCAAAAGAACATAACAAACAAAAAAAGATATGTGAAGGCTCCAAAATCTATTTTTAAAATTTAGTTATTTATTGAAGGCAGAGAGAAAGAGGGAGAGAGAAGGGGAGAGGGAGGGAGGGAAGGGGAGGAGATGTGAGGGATGTTTTCTATCCACTCATTGACTCTCCAGATGCCACCAACAGCCAGGACTGGGCCAGGCCAAAGCCAGGAGCTTGGAATTCAACCCAGGTCCCACTTGGGTGGCAGGGACTCAAGCACTAGAGTGCTGCCTCCTTGGAACGAATTAGGAGCATGCTGGATCAGAGGCAGAGGGTCTGGGATGGGAACCTAGGAGCTCTTACATGAGATGCCGGTGTCCCAAGTGGCAACTTAACTACTACTGTGCCAAACACTCTCCCCTCCTTATTTTTGATTACACTGAGTAGATCAGTCCTAACCAGTACAAGGCCCCCATAGCCACTAGTCCTGTTCCTTCTGTTGAGATCAGCATGGAGAGGAACCAACTCTCACATTTTACATGACGGAAAGGAGGCTATGGCCCCAAACCACTCTTCCTTTTCCTTTTCACATGATGGGCAACCTGGTAAACACTGCATGGGCTGCACAGGGGCATCCCCACTGCCAAAGTGCAGTGGGAAAGAGCCCACTCCTCTGCAGGCAGCCTGCTTTTAGTACTAGGAGGTTGGAGCAGGCTTCAGAAACAGCCATGGTTCTCAACAAGAGCCCAACATGACCCTCGCCTGGGAAACTTTGTCTAAAACCAGAAACCAGTCTATATCCCAGATCATGCAAAACTTAGCCAATGCTGAGAACCATGATTCTGCAAAAGTCTTATGATTTTTCTGTTTTTTTTTTCAAGATAAAATAATCTCTTTTACAGTGTACAGAACAAAGTAGTAAGATTTATATAAATTCTTTAAGAGTCTGGACAGATTCCACATGATTTTATGAAGGAAAAAATCTCTTACTCTGTCTATGGCCTACTTTAAAAAAAAAAAAGATATAGTTACAGATTGAGAGAGAGAGAGAGAAAGGTCTTCCATTTGCTAGTTCACTCCCCGATTGGCCTCAATGGTTGGAGCTGCACCAATCTGAAGCCAGGAGCCGGGAGCTTCTTCTGAGTCTCCCACGTGGGTGTAGGGGCCCAAGGACTTGGGCCATCTCCAGCCACTTTCTCAGGTGCATTAGCAGGGAGCTGGATCAGAAGTGGAGCAGCCTGGACTCGACCTGGCATCTATGTGGGGTGTCGGAGGGAACTGCAGGCTGTGGCTTTACCTGTTACGCCACAGCGCCAGGGTGGCCCACTTCTGTGTGGAACTAGAATGAGCTTCACCTGGCCCCACTTCTGGAGAAGCAAGAGGGAAAATGAGGGGTCCTAATGTTTCCCAAGACTGTGGCAGGGCTGGTGCTGCACTGCTTGGCCAGTGCAGCTTCCTGAGATGAACCATGCCCAGTATCACTGTGCACCAGGCAGAGAAGTTGCTCAGGAATTAACCAAAATCCAGCTTTTGGTAATAGTTTCCTGCACACTTCACAGCCTAGGAAACATGGCATTTTCTACATTCTACTCCTATAGTAAGTTGAATCACTAAAAAATAATGCACTTGGATTATGCTATTTCACCACATCCCTCAAAATACCTTGACTAAGTCAAGATTTAATTACATATTTTTAACTTTTATAGGAAGTCTTTATGCAAAAAACCAACCTGAAATCCATTTGAGAATCTTTTTTTTTAATAAAAGGATATTCGCAGACACTGTCTACTATTTTAATGAATCTCTTATAAAAGGTTTACTAAAAAAGAAAAAAAGTCTCCTAAGCTTTGAGACCCAGAGTAAATGGGTATCCAGCAAACTGGATGCCTCCTTCATGAGATTTTGCAAAGCTTGTAATTATGCACAGGCGACTTGGCATCAACCACTAAACACAAGCATTTAATTTCAGAGTTTATTTAATTTTAGAAAGGCATTTTAATTAAGCACCCATTGTTCATATTCACTTTGTCACCTATCCCACTGACCAAGCCCCACTCTGTCTCCCATCGGTACCCACTGCACCACTGTTTCCTGATACCCCGAGCTGCGAATGGCCAGCTGATGGCCCACTTTTCCTCTCACTGCTAAGGGCACGCTAGCAAAGATCAGTATCTTGTCTGTTTTACTTACCAATGTTTTCCACAATACCTGATACCTGGCCAAAGCTCAGTCAATACAGAATGAATGGAGTTCTTCCTGCAAAGACTTTTGCCTCTCTCCCATTCTTACTTCCCACAACAGGCACAGGCCCTGCCACCTTTGCCATCACTGTGTCACGGGCCCATCTCATTGTAATGCATTCCCCATTCTGGCCCCCAAGCTCCAGTCTGTGAGAATTCAACTGCTGCCAATTAAATGTTCTGAAAGAACTCAATATGTCCCTTTATTGCTCAAGGACGCCCCTTGACCTGGCATTCGAAGCGAGTGTTTAATATCAGTCCTACATCTGCTTCCAATAATAACTACATGGTATGAGTGAAGAGAAGTGGGAGTGGAGGCCAAACCACAGCGGATATAAAGGGAGAGCTAAGACTCCAACCAGCAGTCAAGGGTCAGGGTGTAGATGAACAGAACAGATCCTGCACCCTTCAGGTTGTGGGAAGGAAAGGATACCATGAACATTGGGACTTCAAACAGTTTGAGGGGAAAGGGAGTGGAAAGGTAAGTTTATTGTGCTACCAAAAACCCCAACCAAACAAAAGAACTTTGGAACCATTGGGGCACCAAAATAAATTTATATATTTTAAAAAATATTTTATTTATTTATTTGAAAGAGTTACAGAGAGAGAGAGAGAGAAAGAGAGAATTTTACATCCACTGGTTCACATACCCCTCCTCCCTGCCAGATAGCTGAAATGGCCAGGAGCTTCTTCCAGGTCTCCCATGTGGGTGGCAAGGGCCCAAACATGTGGGTCATCTTCCACTGCTTTCCCAGGGGCATTAGCAGGGAGCTGGGTCAGAGGTGGAGCAGCCAGGACATGAACTGGCACCCATATGGGATGCCAGTGTTGCAGGTAGTGGCTTTACTTGCTGTGCCATAACACCAGACCCTATATATATATATTTTTTTATAAAGTCTAACTTATTTATTTGAGAGACAGAGAGAAAGAGCTCACACTCATAGGTTCATTCCCCAAATGCCTACAACTGCTAGCACTGGGCTGGTGTTAATCCCAGAGCCAGGAATTCAATCCAGATCTACAGTGAGGGTGTCAGGAATGCAATTATTGGAGCCATCACCAGCTGCCTCCAAGGGTATGCAATTAGGAGGAAGCTGGAGCCAGGAATTGAACAGGTACTCTGATGTGGGATGTGAGCATCTTTTTTTTTTAAGATTTTTATTTATTTATTTGAGAGATAGAGTTACAGACAGTGAGAGGGAGAAACAGAGAGAAAGGTCTTCCATCCACTAGTTCACTCCCCAGGTGACCACAACAGCGGCACCGATCCGAAGCCAGGAGCCAGGTGCTTCTTCCTAGTCGCCCATGTGGGTGCAGGGGCCCAAGGACTTGGGCCATTGGCCACCTTCTACTGCTTTCCCAGGACACAGCAGAGAGCTGGATTGGAAGAGGAGCTGCCGGGACTAGAACTGGCATCCCATATGGGATGCCGGCACCGCAGGCGGAGGATTAACCTATTGTGCCACGGCACTGGCCCCACACTTTTTTTTTTTTTTAGAATTATCTTTATTTATTTGAAAGAGTTATAGAGAGAGGTAGAGCCAGAGAGAGAGGTCTTCCATTCTGCTGGTTCACTCCCCAAATGACCGCAACGGCCAGAGCTGAGCTGTTGGGAAGCCAGGAGCCAGAAGCTTCCTCTGGGTCTCTCATGTGTGTGCAGGGGCCCAAGGACTTGGGCCATCTTCTACTGCTTTCCCAGGCCATAGCAGAGAGCTGGATCAGAAGAGGAGCAGCTGAAACTAGAACTGGTGTCCATACTGGGATGTGAGCATCTTAACCATTGTCTTATCCACTAGGCTAAATGCAACTTCTACACTTAGTTTCTAATGCTCCATGATCTTTTTGAAGTACTGTTACATCTGGAAACAAGTTAAAACAGTAAAGCACCACAGATGGCAACATTGTGTTTGTCAGTAATAGATGTTCAGGAAGATAACCCCAAGGTATCAGGGGGAAGAAAAAGGCAAGCCACATGTTTCAGCATGACAGAGCAAGAGCTGTCATCTTTTAGAAAGACTTCTGTTTTAGCTTTTACATCATAACCTTGCTAGGGTATAGCAAGCCTCACACAGGTAGAAGAATTTGTGATTTCAAATGCATAGTTTCATAGGAGCCATCTCATGTAACTCATTCCAATATGCATGAGAGCAAAGCATTAGTACTTCACAGAGAGGTTAGGGAAAATTCTCACAGACCCCCACTAGGGGCCAGAGCTGTGGTATAGTGGGCTAAGTTTCCACCTGTAGCGCCAGCATCCCATATGGACTCCAGTTCGTATCTTAGCTGCTCCTCTTCAAATCCAGCTCTCTGCCAAGGCCTGGGAAAGCAGTAGAAGATGGCCAAAGTGCTTGGGCTCCTGCACCCACGTGGGAGATCTGTAGGAATCTCCTGGCTCCTGGCTTCGGATCAGCAGTGGTCCAGCTATTGCAGCTATTTGGGGAGTGAGCCAGAGGATAAAAGACCTCTTTCTCTCTGTCTCTCCCTCTTTACCTGTAACTGTGCCTCTCAAATAAATAAAATATTAAAAAAAAATCTCCACTGGTAAGTGGCAGTATATGATGACATTTGCACTGTGGAATTTTGTTTGCAGTCTCATTCTGCATCTCTGTGTGATCTTGAACTAAAACCCATAACTTTGGATGCCAAATGTGGTGCCTCCATCTCTCCACCACTGCTGTCCCTTCCCCAGCACCATCCATTGCTAGATGGAGTTCTGGGGGAGTCATTCACTGTACCCCATCAGTAGCAGTAGTAGTTATACTAGTAGAAATAATATATAACATTATCAAATGTTTCATGATCCAGATATACATGCATGATTTAATGTAATGCTTCCAGAAACTCTCAGAGAATATATCCCCTTTTATATCTAGTTAACATTATAATATAGATGTTTTAGATAGATAGGGATTATCCCCTTTTATATCTATGTACTGGGGTCTTGTAGCTGGTGATGCTGAGATCAGAACCTGAGTGGACTGCCTCAGAAGCCCAAGTCCTAAACACCAAATGCCTTGTGCCCCACAACGTTAGGCTTACCTCTACCCTTCTGAGTTACCCTTTGGTAGTGTCATGTGTCTCCCTTTGCCACCTCCTTACCTTTTACTCTGTGCATTGAATGAACAGGCTGCTGTCACTCAGGGACATTTTCCAGTGAATGGCCCTGGAAGTATCTTGGGTTCCACTTGGGATTTCAGGTACTCCCCCCATTTCATAGACTGTGGGACATGCTGTAATCTAACCCCCCACTGCAGTGTGATGAAACTGACTCAGGAGGACACAGTCACTTGTTAAGATGTCACAGAACCAACAGGAATGGAGCCTGGTCTCCAAGTCTCCCAGCTTGCAGTCAGGGAGTCCCCATCCCAGCCCTTTCTGTTCCACTCAAGCCAGGGATAAAGGGCGACGAGAACAGTGCACCCTCCCTTAGCTCAGTGTGGAGTATTAGTGTCGCTCTCCTTGGGGCCTTCTGGCTGCCTTCTCTTCAATGACAAGGACACAGGAGGGCACGTGATGGACGTGCAGGTGTTAACTCCATAGCTGGGGTGGAGAAGACCTCCTTCAGCCCCTGCTTGAGGCAGCCACAGCAAACAGAGAAACAGACAGAATCGCATCAGCACAATGCCGGCTTCCTCATGGGCTTTCCCGGCAGGAGGGGAAAGGCAAACCATTATGAGAAAGGGAATCAAATGACCACCAGGCACTGGGACAGGGCCCGGCCCTGAGCTGAGACCCTCGGGCATGTAGCCAGGTGAAGCGGTCTCCTCACTAGGATCACTGGTGCTCCACAGCCTGACGTTACTTAGGCTGACAATCCGGAGACTTCTTTACACAGAACACTGTCTGAGACTCTTCTATTTACAACCCTAAATTTGTCAGACCTGAATCATCCATTAGCCAAGAGAATCGGGTAGGCCTCTTTTGTAGGCTGAGCTGGAAAGTGTGCTAAAAACAAAAAACAAAACAAAACAAAACTTTGCACATTCTTGCTGTGTTATTTTCGAATGTTTTTCCCCTTCTCCTCCTCCTCTTTCTCTCTTGCTTTTGCTTTGTTTTTAGTGCCCCTTCACACAACACCCAAACTTGAAACACCATTGGAAACAGCGCTATTACTTTGCACTGTTACCAGCACTGTGTTGGTAACTAGTAAAGAGATGATGCTCCTGCTGCCCCTCTATTAGACAATCTTCTGCTACTGCAAGATTCCTAGGGGGACCTAAGCTTATCAGAGAAAGAGTTTATGCAGCAAGGGTTCGCAGTGCAAGACCAGGTGGCCCCAGAGGTTGTGCCGCCTGCTGGGTGTGGAGGATGGGAATGGAGGCGCGTGGGCCGGGGGAAGGCTCACAGGTGAGCCAAGAAGAGGGAACAGCCCGGTCCTGCTCAGGCTTCTGTAACCAGGCCCCTCGTGAAGATCACCTGCCAAGGGCATGGCCCCAGTAACCAAAGGACCCCCCACACACTAGGTCTACCTCCCACATACTATAATCGGATTAAGTTCCCTCCTTGTTAATATCATCCATTTATGACCTGGGGAATGAACCTCCTATTTGCATAGGGGAGCCAAATCTTGTTCAAACCATGGTCCGACCTAAGTAGTTTACACTCCAGGGTCCAAATAGGTATCACAGACAGAATTTGGGTCTGCAAAGCTCTCACAGGAGGGAGAACCTTGCTCTGCCTCTCAAGCATCTTTTTTATTCATCGTTTCGATGGAAAGAATGGCCTTGAAGAATTTAAGAGGAACATGGTCAAGCCATCTCTTGTATCTGTTTCACTCCAGCTGCCTGGTGTTCAGCCCTAACAGGCGCCATCCACAGTCCATATAGCACTCACCTCAGGAACTGTGTGTTGGTGCCACTGCTTTCTGTTTGCATTTCTATAGTTTCCAAGCTGTGGTGCTGATCTAATCTTTCAAGGAGCAAGAGTATTAGCCAATCTACACTTGACAACTCTCCTAGGCCATTTGAAAGCAGTTTCTTTTAATTATACCTAGAAAATTTCTAGGATGAACCAAAACTTAGAGACTTTTTTTACATAAAGGATTAATTAGATCTGTTTATAGTTGTATGACTTTAAAGTTATTTTTAAATTAACATGCAATAAAATTCATTTTTGATGTACAATTCTGAGTTTCCACAAAAGCTTAGCGATGTGTAGTCACCAGCACAATTACAGAACAGCTCCCTGCCCCATCCCCCTGACAGTTTCCAGCGCTCCCACTTTCTTCATCCCCCAGCCCTGGCTACCACGAACCTTATAGAGCAGTGCCTTTGCCAGAATGTCACCTAACAGGAAAAGGATAACCTTTAGAGTCTGGTTATTTTGGTTTAGCAAAATGAATTGAGATTCTTCCACGTGGTTGCCTGCATCAGTGGCTTGCTGCTTTGATTGCCGAGTAGTAATCCTCATTATGGGTGCTAGTTTATCTGTTCTCCACTTGAGGAGGATTCAACTGTTTGCCTGTGTCGATGGTTATGAACACGTCATCTACAAACACTCACGTACGGATTTTTATGTGAAAATACGTTTTTCTTTCCTTTTCTTTTTAAGGAGAATTGCTGGATTATACACCAGGTATATAATAACTTTATAAGGTGTATTACTTTATAAGGAGCTACCAAACTATTTTCAAAGTAGCTAAGCCAGTTCACATTCCCACCAGTAATAAATGACATGGTGGCCAGTACCGTGGCTCAATAAGCTAATCCTCTGCCTTGTGGCGCCAGCACACCAGGTTCTAGTCCCGGTCAGGGCGCCGGATTGTGTCCCGGTTGCCCCTCTTCCAGGCCAGCTCTCTGCTGTGGCCAGGGAGTGCAGTGGAGGATGGCCCAAGTGCTTGGGCCCTGCACTGCATGGGAGACCAGGAAAAGTACCTGGCTCCTGCCTTCGGATCAGCACGGTGCACCGGCCGCAGCGGCCATTGGAGGGTGAACCAACGGCAAAAGGAAGACCTTTCTCTCTGTCTCTCTCTCTCACTGTCCACTCTGCCTGTCAAAAATAAAAAATAAATAAATAAATGACATGGTTTCTCTACATCTGCTCCAGTCTTTGGTGTTGTCATTATTTTTAATTTTAGCCTTTATGATACAAGTGGCAGGTAGGGGCTGGTGCTGTGGTGTAGCAGGTGAAGCAGCACAACGCCAGCATCCCACATGGTGGCTGGTTCGAATCCTGGCTGCTCCACTGCCGATCCACCTCCCTGCTACTGTGCCTGGGAAAGCAGCAGAGGATGGCCCAAGTGCTTGGGCCCCTGTGGCTACGTGGGAGACCCCAGTGAAGTTCCTAGTTCCTGGTTTTAGTCTGGCCCAGTTCCAACTGCTGCAGCCACTTGGGGAGTGAAACAAAGATTTGTCTCTTTCTGTGTCTCCCCTCCCCCCAACTCTGCCTTTCAAATAAACAAATAAAATACATCTTTAAAATAAAAGTTCATGGGAAATGTATGCTATGAAAAAAGCTATACATAAATTTCAATTTTATTGTGCCAAAATAAACTTTATTTTAATTTCATTTTTCGTAAGCTTTTTGAAGTACCCTTTTTAGATGAATAGTGAAATTTCATTTGGCTTTCATTTTTATTTTTTAATTGTCAATGATGTTGAGCATCTTTTCATATCTTTTCATATCACTTGCTATCTGTATATCCAGATTTTAGAGTAGTCTTTATATCAAATTCATAGGTGCATGTTATCAAAAATTAAAATGTTACAAAAATTTACATAGCATACAGAAGTCTCCTATAATAAATTGTTTCTAGTTGTAACTATTGTCAAAAGCTTAGTGTATCATTTCTCCATATTTCCCACATATATGCTAGCATATATTACTTATATAAGAAATTTTTTGCAAATTTAACACATATCACTGCATGTGCTTTAATTACTTAACAACCATTTCATTTATATGGATTTATATATATATATTTGGATTTAGCTCATGATTTCTTATTACTTTGAGGTATTCAGTTTATGCCTTATTCCACTGTCTATTGCATTATATATTCTAGGAAACACAAATTTTCTGTCTTTAGGTAAAAACATCCCACTTGGACAATTCCTTATGTTTCAACATAACAGCAGTTTTGTTTCTGATATATTTTAGTGCTATGTTGAAGTTGAACAAATCTTATGAAATCATACACTGCACTCTTCCCCACTTTGAAAGGAAGATTTGTTGCAGCAATAAGGACTATTTTACAAAGGCATGAGCAGCTGAGTTATGCAGGAATATGAAAAAAAATTACAGTTAATCTCATGTGACTATGTTAAGAAACTTGAAGCAAAGGTAGCTGCTATGTCATAAGAAACAGCCAGACTATCAAGAAATACATCACACTGTATTCCCGCTCCCTAGGGTTTTCCATGTTAAACAAATTCAGGAATGCACTTCCAATTATTTCATTACAACGCAATTCCTTTCTGCATCAATCACTCCTGCTAACTCTCATAAGATTTTTCACAGGGGTTCAAAGTATTACCAGTGTCCTCTCTTTGATTTATGTGATGTATTTCTAGTCACTTAACCTTAGGCCCCCATGTGTGCTTAGCTTTAGAGAGTTAAAGGGAAAACTGGCAATATGTTCATTCTTAAGTAGAAAATTCTTTTGGTCTTTCCAGCCACAGATATTTAATCCTAGAGGTAGAAAGCAGAGGTAGAAAAGAAAAAGGAAAGAAAAAGGAAATATCGGAGACCTTAGAAGCTATTTCCTCTCTCTCTCTCTCTCCTCTCCTAAGAGTATTTAATCTTTTGGTTCTCTAAGCAAATCCCTTGCAGCTGCTTAGTTCTCCGTTCGTGCCAAGGACCCTTTGTTTATACTAACTGCACTCAAAGAATTCTTTTTATACAAGTTGTACTACTGAAGCTCTTTAGCAAGTCCCAGACTTTATCACATCCATGGGGAAACAGAACCACACTCTCCTGTCTCAACACTCCTTCTGGTCGAAGGAGAGTGTGGGGGATTCAGATCCCTAATCAGCAGTCTTAACCTGAGTGAGAGTCCTCGTGCTTCACACGCATCAGTGCCTGAGAAAACTTTCTTAAGCCGGTGGTAAGATGTGCCTGCCGCGTCCATGCAGAGCAAATTTGGATTGACAGCCCCCAGAAGAGACCCAGGGAAATACTGTGTATTTGGAGTTAGGTGGTGGTCTACCATGATCATTAAATCAGCCAAAAATGTTAAGAAACAGAATAAAACAACCTGATCAAGTTCCCTAGAAGAAGACTGGTTCTAGGTATCTATCGATACATTCACGAATTCTCAGTTCCACGGAAAACAACTATTTGGTGCACGTTTTTAAGGCCTTAAAGTTTTTTTTTTTCTTTTTCTTTTTTTTTTTTTAAATGTGGTAGACATTGGGTGCAGCACTTAAGACAACAGTTGGGACACCTACATCCCACATTGCAGTGCCTTAGCTCAACTCACAACTCTGCTTCTGATTCAAGCTTCCTACAAATGCTTACCCTGGGAAACAGCGAGGTGATGGCTCAAGTACTTGGGTCCCTGCTGCTCTTATGGGAGACCCAGATTGAGTTCTGGGCTCCTGGTTCAGTCTGGCCCAGCCCCAGCTGCTGTGAGTATTTGGGAAGTGAACCACTGAATGGAAGATTTCTGTACCTTTCTGTGTTTCCTTTCTCTCTCTCTCTCTCTCTTTGCCCTTTAAATAAATAAAATGAACATAAATTCTAAAAATAATAAATTTAGTTTAATTAGATATTTTGTGAGATCGCCAAGCCAAATTGAACAGTAAAATGAGCTAATTCTCAGCTCTTAAAATTTTGTTTGAAATGTCAATGACTGTGCTCCCAAAGAAGTTCAGCTACGTCTGTTCAGGCCCCCGCACTTAATGTTATAGAACCATCTGGTTCATAAACACCTGTCCCTTGCATTGTCTCAGTTGACACTGGTTCAACCATTTTAAGAAGAGATTGTCAAAGCTGGGAAGGGTCAAGTGACATACCCACAGTCACGTAGCTCAGCCAGTGGCAGAGGGTAGAAGCAAATGCATACCCTTTGACCCTTCCATCTTCTTTCCATGGATCCCAATCTTACTTGACTAACATTAGCTCTCACCTGCCTCTTATCTATTTCTGAGGCCTTCCCCAGAAGTTTATCATCTACAGAGTTTTTAGTCTCAGGCATAGCCTCAATCTATCTTTACCTCACCGGCTTCTGCTCCGTGATCTCTGTGAAATCACTTAAAACTCTCCGAGCTGCTGTTCCCTCATTTTGTGAAATAAGGAAAACAATAGTAATCTCTAGAGATGAAAATCAAAGCCAGAGAATGCATGAGAAGCCTTGAGGGCTGTGCCTGGCTGGGGTAATTACTCAACACAAGCGCTCCGAGAAAGTACCCTGTAGGAACAAGAGCAAAGAGGAGAGGCACTGTGGACCTTGCCGCCAGACTAGTGCATGACGCACGTTTGTTCCAAGTTCCAAAATCCATCTGCTGACATTATAACACACAAGGTAAGCGGGGGCATGTGGGAGACTGCTGAGAAAGCAGGAGTGAATTGTCTTCCTGCTCGGGGAAAATCAACCTCTGGGAACCAGCAGGACTCCTCTTTGCTATGGAGAGCTGGTCATTACACCTTAACCAGACCATCGCTAGGAAAGACCAGATTTGAAGACATACAAAACTAGGTTTGCATCCATGCTCCAACCTTTAAGAGTCTACTGTAGGGGATACACACTTGGTGCAGTTAAGACATCACTTGGGGACACCCACATCTCCTATTAGAGTGCATGGGTTCAAGCCCCCAGCTCCTCTTCTGATCCAGCTTCGTGATAATGCACACCCTGGGAGGTAGTGGGTAATGGCTCAAGTACTTGAGTCCCTGCCACCCACATGAGAGACCTGGATGGAGTTTCAGGCTCCTGGCTTCAACCCAGCCCAACCCCAGCTGTTGAAGGCATTTGGGGAATGAACCGACAGATACAAGAACTTTCTCTCTCTTTCAAATAAAAAAAAAAAAAAGTAGTTTACCCTACTCAAGCTCCTTCACTCGTCTGAGTCTCCCCTATAAAACAGGGAGTAGAATACTTAGTTTAAAGGACTATTTAAAAGATTAAGTGAGATACGGATGTGAAACAGAACAAGACCTGGTAAGACCAAACAGCAGATTAACTGTAGCTGTTATTGCTGTTATCAAAACTTCTGGATTATTTTAAATCTCAGCTGCGTCCTGTAGATTTCACTTCCTTTTAGTGATGCTTAATAAAAAAGTGAGTGGGATTTTAAGCGATCAGCCTAGGTTGGGAAAGAATTTGTTTTGGGGTGGGGTGGGGGAATCCTATTCGAGTTCTTGGATTGTTTCTGTTCAAACAAATTGGAACATCTAAACAAAGGCAGTTTGAAAGCCAAATGTCCAAGCACCCTGAGTCTCCTCGGAGCATTTTTCAACAATGTTGGGCCTGAGGCCAGAGCGGGTTACAGACTTGTGAACCCACCCCACCCTGGCTCCACAGAGATCCTCCCCCAGGGAGAAGTTGATCCAGTGCCAGCGAGAGGATCTTCCTCCTGAGAATATCCTAACGCTTTCATCCGCTTCCTTGTGTGTTTTTTGTCTTTGTTTTTTTTCAAAGCAGCCAACAATTTGCAAAAAGACTTCAAAACATCCAAAGGCAAGAATCCGGGGAAAGAAATAACCAAATGTAAAAGTCTGTACTTCAGGGGCACATGGATAAAGGGTCCATCCTGAGGCCCCTCCTTGCCATAGGACAGGAACAATCCGGACAATCCTGGAGTGATTCCTTGTCCAGTCCCATTTCCCCTTCAGTTCCCCTAGGTTTAAGGGAATGGCCCTTCACCCTCCCATTGACATCCGGGTCCCTTGCAGGAGCTCTAGGCAACCCAGCTGGGCAGCTGGGGGGCAGGGCCACCCATTCACTTCTCTCTGTTGTCAGCACATGCAGAGGGTGGGGCAGGAAGAGGAGGAGGCAGACAGGACTTTAAGGGCGCTGCTGGAGCCCTGGAAGCCACAGCCCACAGGCTGGTGAAGGGAGGATGTGGGAAAGGCGCAGTGGGAGCGGAAGTTCTACCCCTTCCTCTTTATCCCCAACATCTGTCTGTCTCCTCTTGCTGGGGGGCCTGCCAAGAGCACAGAGCACATCCTGCACACCCTTGCCCAGGGTCAGATACAAGTCTCCATGGCAACTGCCTCTTTATTCATAGGTAGAATTTCTCTGGCACGTTCACATCATAAGCTGTCCCATGACTGTCCCTTTACCACAGGAGCTAAAAGACAGGCAGGGGCTTAGAAAGGCATCTTGTTCCACCGATAGGACTCCAGGAGGAGAAATCCTTTTCCTCTGAGGCCACGCAGCTTACTGATTGTACCTCTAGAGCTCACTTTTTTTTTTTTTTTTTTTTTTTTTTTATACTTCCTTGCAGGCACACTTTCCCTCAATCCACACCATGAGTGAGCGGAACATTTCACTTCAGAGATCTTAAACTTCGAGTCTCCTTTTCTGAATTGACTTTGAGAATCCTACTTCTTCACGCTAACCTTGAACCTAACTCTCACGCCACAACACTCCTCCCTCCCATTCCCATCTGCCCCAGCCGCATCTGGATCCGCTTCTCCCCTTGCATGGGCTGGGTCCCAAGCTCTGGCTGTGCAGGTTCTGGGTCTCCTTGGCTTTCCCTGGGACTCTGCATTTGTAGTCTCCGGCGGTAGGACCCAGTGGGGCTGCTGCGCTCTGGACTGGCTGTGAACTGTTCTTCAAGCCCTCCTGACTCCCTCTGACCGCCACCCTGACAACTGGACCTGGCTGTTCCCACACACCTGCTGTCTCCGCATAAGCCCAGAGACCTCCTGAATCACAGAACGTTAAGAGCGCCCAGGTCCACAAAAGATTACATGTCCAGTGCTCCCAGGCCACACAGTGGGACTCCTCAGATCACGGGGTTGCAGAAATGCGCACAGACTTCAAGGCAGAGACGTGACGTTTGCTCAAGATCACAGATCCAGGCACTGGTGCCATGGCACAGCAGGTTAGGCTGACAATGGCACCCCACGTGGGAGCTCAGGTTCGAGTCTTGGCTGCCTTCCTGACCCAGCCGCCCGCTAAAGCACCTGGGAAACCATCAGAAGATGACCCAAGTGCTTGGGCCCCTGCCACCCATGGGGGAGACCCTGGTGGAGTTCCTGCCTCCTGGCCTGGCCTGGCCCAGTCCCAGTTATCGGGGAGTGAAGCAGTGGATAAAAGATTCTCTTTCTCTCTCTCTCTCTCTATCTCTGTGTGTGTGTGTGTGTGTGTGTCATGCTGCTTTTCAAAGAAATAAATAAATCTTACAAAAAAAAAAAAAAGACTGGATCCAATGAGATAGATTTTATAGCAAAACCATCTTCTTTTTTAAAAAAAGATGTATTTATTTATTTATTTGAAAGTCAGAGTTACAGAGAGAAGGAAAGGCAGAGAGAGAGAGGGGGGGGGGTCTTTCATCTGCTGGTTCACTCCCCAGATGGCCGCAATGGCTGGAGATGCACTGATCCGAAGGAGCCAGGAGCTTCCTCCAGGTCTCCCACGTGGGTGCAGGGGCCCAAGGACTTGAGCCATCTTCCACTGCTTTCCCAGGCCACAGCAGAGAGCTGGATTGGAAGTGGAGCAGCCAGGACTCGAATCAGCACCCATATGGGATGCCAGCACGGCAGGCAGTGGCTTTACCTGCTATGCCACAGGGCTGGCCCCACCTGGGCTTCTCAAATGCCTGCTTTATGCAAGGATTGGGTAGATTTCAGGTCACCCACTCATGTGTCCCAGCAGAGAAAGTGGAGCCTGAAGCTGCATCCTGTCTTCCTGCTCAGCCAGGGACAGGAGAGGGAGGCAGGGGCAGACGAAGTCAATGCATGGACACTCTGTGGAATGTTCTGCCATGAAATCCAGCCATTGGCTTGATCTTGTGGCTGGCCTTTAAAGAAGCCTTGGTATAAACCGATCCTCGGGTGGGGACAAAGGGTGAAGACCTTACCTGTCACTTTCTGTCTTCCTTGACTGACAGTCGTGCTCCCGGGCAGCCCGTGCCTTCTTCACTTCCAGGCTGCACATGTTTGAGGTCCGAGGAGGAGTCCGGCCAGGCCTTAGCCTCAGTCGGGAATCTGCAGGTCTAGAGCCCGGAGCGGGACCTGGCAGGGAGAAGGCAAGGCCATATCACACCACAGCTGCACGAAGTCCAAGTCTATGCCGGCCGTGGGCCATCTGAGACCCGCAAAACCATCTGGTCCAGCCCGGCCAAGGCAGCCATGAATGATGCAACAAACGTCCAAATGGCCCTGGCAGAACAAGGGTTCCCAGAGTGGGACTTGAGCAAGACCAGATACGGCAATGGTGTGGGTGTCTGGTGTGCCTGCCATCGACTTCTCCTCTCCCTCTGATGCCTTGTGAAGATGGGACGGATGAAAGCTGTTGGCAGCTGTTGGTGCCTTGTCTTCAGTCTGTTAACAAACCGGATGCAGCTTAGCCGGATGAGCTCAATACTGAACCCCTCCCCTCCGCAGGGATTCACACAACACTGATTCCTTAGTCGACTCCTGAGCACCAGAGTTGACAGAATTGATCTTGAATTGAGCAGATAAGCATCACAGCACTGCAAAACAGAGAGACTTTAGGCCTCCTTCCTTTGAACTTGAATTTTAACGACCACATGCCTGCTATCAAGAACTGAAACATCTATTCTCTATGCAAACAACATGGTTTCACTGCAATGAACTAGGGGTGGTCTTTATAACCTACTAATACTACTAATACATTTTTTTTTTGCCAGAAAGAATGGCTTATGTATGAATCCATGAAAATCATCATCTTGGGCATGTTTCCAATTTTCAGTCAGATTATTCCCGTGAGTCTGCACAGCAGACCTGACTGCTCTTCCTTCTTCGTTGTTGGCAGAAGCCTGATTTTGTTCCAACAGCTGCCTCTCCCCTAGCAGCTAGCACCAGGCCCTGACTAGTTTCAGTCCATCATGGCGGTCTCCTTCATCTTGCTGGTAATTCATTTGAACATGGAAACCTGACCCCATTCTAGACAGTGAGAAATGAAGGAGAACTGGCTGAGGGGTTTTGGGGAAAGATTATATCTGATCTCAAGGCAAACAAGGATAAGGAATGGCTTTGTTATGACTGGAGTGAGACTAGGATGCACGGAGCTTCTGCAGCCATCTTATAACCAAGAGGAAAGTCTACTGATGATGAGATTGTTATCCTAATGAGACATGGTGGAAATCTGGAAGGCTCCTGGGCTCCAGATGGTCTCTTTAGTCCTAAACAAGACATTTCTAGAGATGCCCAAGCTGTGCTTGTTATTCAGGGCAATAAATCTTTTCTTGTTTGAAGCAGTTGAGTCAGGGTCTCTGTTACTATCAGTTGAAAGGAACCTGGTATAGGAGACCAAATTAAGTGGTTTACCTGGGGATAAATTTATAATTAATTTGCACCAGAGAAGTAAACTGCTTAAAATCAGAAGTTGTATGCGAATTTTATTTAGATTTTTCTCTGACTTTGGTGGGAAATTAATATCTTCTTCAAAAGTTTGCAGTCTCGAAAGGGCCTGTTTTGTGCCACAGAATGTTGGGGTGGCAGACTATTGATTGCTTACATATCTGTAAGTTAGAGTAGACTCAGAAACGTGTCCTGAGGTTGAACTTGAACCTGTTGTGCAAAGGACGGGTAGCCTTCCCTTCAGACCATCATCCTGCTCAGCTCCTTAATTTCAGTAAAGAGATGCATAACCTTTCCCTCCGCTCTGCTCACTGCCAAAGTGTGTGTGTCTGGACTTCATTAGCCACCCAGAATACCCCTCTCCAAGTTTGTGTTATGTGGGGAGCAACTCGGACTAGACTGTTACTCGAATTAAGACTTATTCTATGCATCTGCTCTCCCACAATATGGCTCTGGGAGAGGAGTAAACAGCTTCTACACAGCTGCCTCCAGTTCAACCAATAAACTATAGGACCTGCTCCTGATTGGAGGAGAGCAGCGTACTCGGCGTGTGGGTAGCAGAGTTGGGATTGGCGGAAGAGGACTATAAAGGAGGAGAGAGACAACATGCACCAGGAACACCTGAGGAACATCTGAGCAGCCCCCGAGAGAGCCGGCTGGCGGTGTGCCGCTCCCCCGTGGAAGTGGGGAAAGTGGCAGGGGGAACCGCCCTTCCACGGAGGTGGAAGGGACGGTAGCCAACCCGGGAAGAACCAGCAGCAAACCCGGGGAGGGCCGAGCAGACAAAAGAACAGTGCAGGGTCCTGTGTCGTTCCTCCACGAAGAGGGGGAGCGACATAATGGTGCTGTGACTCAGATAGGAAACCTAGGCAGGGTTTAGTGTCGTTCCTCCATGAAGAGGGGGAGCGACAGTGTTACACATTACAACTTCCAACTCTCTGGCATCCAAGACTTACCAAGGCTCGGCTGCAGGAATGGAGCTGGCCAGAAGTCATCATCCATCATTTTGCTGGGGGCTGCACACTCTGCTCTTGGCTCAAGCCAACCAACTAGCAACCCTGGCTTTAACACTATGCCTCCTTCTCCCTCCCAAGCCATGCATCAACCATACAATTACATCCTGAGGGGCCGGTGCCGTGGCTCACTTGGCTAATCCTCCGCTTGGGGTGCCGGCACACTGGGTTCTAGTCCCAGTTGGGGCGCCAGATTCTGTCCCGGTCGCTCCTCTTCCAGGCCGGCTCTCTGCTGTGGCCCAGGAATGGAGGATGGCCCAAGTGCTTGGCCCCTGCACCCACGTGGGAGACCAGGAAGAATCACCTGGCTCCTGCCTTTGGATCAAACGCGGTGTGCCAGCCACTCTGCCTGTCAAAAAATAAAAATAAAAAAATAAAAAACAATTACATCCTGAGGCTCTATTTTCAATTAAAGAATGTGAAAGAGACAGCCATCTAAATCTTCAGTGCAAGGCAACCCTACTGAAGCAATGGCCCAGAATTTGAGTGACGTCTTCATCCAAGGAACAAACCAAAAAGTGATTTTGAAATAATTCCAGCTATTCACTTGTGTTTCCTAAACATGGTGAAGATACAACATATTCCACAGGAATGTTTCTTTTTTCTTTTTTTTTCTCTGACAGGCAGAGTTAGACAGAGAGAGACAGAGACAGAGAGAAAGGCCTTCCTTCCGTTGGTTCACCCCCCAAGTGGCCGCTACAGCCGGCACACTGCGCTGATCCAAAGCCAGGAGCCAAGTGCTTCCTCCTGGTCTCCCATGCAGGTGCAGGGCCCAAGCACTTGGACCAAAATCTACTGCCTTCCTGGGCCACAACAGAGAGCTGGACTGGAAGAGGAGTAACTGGGACAGAATCCAGTGCCCCAACTGGGACTAGAACCCGGAGTGCCGGTGCCGCAGGCAGAGGATTAGCCTAGTGAGCCATGGTGCTGGCCAGGAATGTTTCTTAAAATCTCATCTGTGAAGTCATTATCTTGATCCCAGTGATGGTTTCCTTGTAGGTCTACATATCCTCAAACCCATCCATGCGTGTGGTTTACTGTTTGTCAGTTACCCATCGATAGAATTGTAAACAATAATAAACAAAAGCACAAGAAAATATGCCATGTGCTCCACCATCACACCCCACAGTGCCTACACAGTCTGTCTGCTCCCAAGTCTCTAGGAAAACCCCTGACTTGTCCCAGCCCTACCCACTCACCACCCTTCATTTCCTGTATCAGTCAGTGTCCAGCAGAGAAACAGAAGCAATCAGACGAGCAGAGATCAGTAAGAGAAGATTTACTGGGGGATTGACTCCTGTGATTACAGATTACGGAGGGTGAGAAGTCCCACACCTGCGCGTGCAAGCTAAGAACTGGGAAGGCCTGGTTGTGTCACTCAGTCCCAGTCCAAAGTCTTGAGAAACAAGAGCCCTGCGTCCCAGGGCAGAAGAAGACAGACGTCGCGGCTCAGAGAGCAGACTCGCCCTGCCACTGCCTCCATTGTAGAAAGTCTCTCCTTTTCTCTTTCTCTGATTTCAAACGCTGATCTCACAGACACACCCAGAAATAACGCTTGCCCAGCTGGGGGGCCTCCCTTAGCCCAGTCCAGTGGACTCAACATCATCCCACCACCTGCCCTATCCGTGCTTCATGATACCTCAGGAGAACTGGTCTACCAACCCCAGAGCCCTGCTTAGCACACAAGGGAGGAGGAAAGAACTCATCAGGCTGAACCGAATCCTCCCTGGTGGAGGCGTCAAGGCAGGGGAGAGAGGCTACAAACACTCATTTTTTTGCAGCCCTCACACAGAGGGCTCAAATGAAAGCGATGTCCTATAATTATTTTTTTTTGACAGGCAGAGTGGACAGTGAGAGAGACAGAGAGAGAAAGGTCTTCCTTTGCCGTTGGTTCACCCTCCAATGGCCGCCATGGCTGGAGCACTGCAGCCGGCGCACCACGCTGATCTGATGGCAGGAGCCAGGTGCTTCTCCTGGTCTCCGATGGGGTGCAGGACCCAAGCACTTGGGCCATCCTCCACTGCACTCCCTGGCCACAGCAGAGAGCTGGCCTGGAAGAGGGGCAACCGGGACAGAATCCGGCGCCCCAATCGGGACTAGAACCCGGGGTGCCGGCGCCGCAAGGTGGAGGATTAGCCTAGTGAGCCACGGCGCCAGCCAAGATGTCCTATAATTAAAATGCTGTTTAGGACAAGCCTGATCTTGCAGAGTGTGGACCTGGCCCGTGCCTCCTTCTGGGGTTTTCTTAAGAGAGTCGGCATTCATTGGCATGGAAAGTGAGCATTTCCACTGACAGGGAAACTAACTTCAAGTTAGTCGATTTTTGAGAGTTCTTGTTTGTTGTTATGGCTGCTTTGTGCTGCTGCTAATGGAACAATCTCTATTGACTGAAGACACAACAGAGCACGCATGATCCCTTCATCTGCAGTTCCTGGAAGATCAAGCCTTAAGTGTGATTGGTTCTGGTCCCAAAGTTTCAAGACCAACTGTGCACTTGGCCTGACTACTTAAGTGAGTTCCCTGCTCGCATCTTCAATATGATTGAGGTCTAGCTCACAGCCCATGGCATAAGAGGCCCACTTCCCAGCTGGCAGCTTGCTCACAGACCCCAAGCAAAGCCATACTGCACATCCTCCAATCCCAGAGGTGTGTGTGCATACAAGGGGAAAACACCCTGTGCTATGCTTTCAACATGAAATGAACCCCCCACCCTCATGCAGACACTGAACCCCAAAGCCTTAAGCTAACAGTACCATGGGACTAGTGTTGTGGCCCCGTGGGTTAGGCTGCTGCTTGCATCACTGGCAACCCATACGGGAGTGCCAGTTCAAGACCCAGCTACACTGCTTCTGATCCAGCTTCCTGCTCATGCACCTGGCAAGACAGTGGAAGATGGCTGAAGTCTTGCGAACCCTGCAGCCCATGTGGGAGACCAGGATGGAATTCCTGGCTCCTGGCCCAGACTTGGCTATTGAGGCCATTTGGGGAGTGAATCAAGGAAAAGAAGACATCTCTCTTTCTCCCTCTTTCTGTTTGTCTCTCTCCCTCTGTCTCTCAAGTAAATGAACACATAAATCTTTTTTTTAACTTTTATTTAATGAATATAAATATCCAAAGTACAGCTTATGGGTTACAATGGCTTCCCCCCATAACTTCCCTCCCACCCGCAAACCTCCCCTTTCCCACTCCCTCTCCCCTTCCATTCACATCAAGATCCATTTTCCATTCTCTTTATATACAGAAGATCAGTTTAGCATATATTAAGTAAAGATTTCAACAGTTTGCACCCACATAGAAACACAAAGTGAAAAATACTGTTTGAGTACTAATTATAGCATTAAATCACAATGTACAGCACATTTAGGACAGAGATCCTACATGAGGAGTAAGTGCACAGTGACTCCTGTTGTTGACTTAACAAATTGACACTCTTGTTTATGGCATCAGTAATCACCCTAGGCTCTTGTCATGAGCTGCCAAGGCTATGGAAGCCCCCTGAGTTCACCGACTCTGATCATATTTAGACAAGGTCATAGTCAAAGTGGAAGTTCTCTCCTCCCTTCAGAGAAAGGTACCTCCTTCTTTGATGACCCGTTCTTTCCACTGGGATCTCACTCGCAGAGATCTTTCATCTAGGTGTTTTTTTTTCCCCCAGAGTGTCTTGGCTTTCCATGCCTGAAATACTCTCATGGGCTTTTCAGCCAGATCTGCATGCCTTAAGGGCTGATTCTGAGGCCAGAGTGCTGTTTAGGACATCTGCCATTCTATGGGTCTGCTGTGTATCTTGCTTCCCATGTTGGAAATCTTTTTTTTAAAGTCTAATTGTGGCTGGCACTGTGACATAGTACGCTAAGCCGCTGCCTACAGTGCCAGCATCCCATATGGGTGCCAGTTTGAGTACCAACTGCTCCTCTTGAAAACTAGCTCTCTGCTACAGCCTGGGAAAGCAGTAGAAGATGGCCCAAGTGCTTGTGCCCCTGCACCCATTTGGGAGACTTGGAAGAAGCTCCTGGATCCTGGCTTCAGATCACCCCAGCTCAGGCTGTTGCAGCCATTTGGGGAGTGAACTAGTGGATGGAAGACCTCTCTGTCTCTCCCTCTCTCTGTAACTCTGCCTCTCAAATAAAATCTAAGAAAAGGCTAATGGCACTAAGAGGGTAGAAACTTCATCCAATTATGGCTTTTAGGAGTAGGGCCTGGTTGGAGGTCTTCAGGTCATTGGGAACACATCCTCGAAAGGTAGTGCTCACGTGACCTCTTGAGTTCTCACAGGAGGGCTGTTGAAGAGCCCAGGTGTGGGCCCATCTGCTTTCTCTTCCTGGTTTGCCGTGTAGCCCTTCCTCTGCTCACGTTCTGCCATTTCTTTTTTTTTTTTTTTTTTTTTTTGACAGGCAGAGTGGACAGTGAGAGAGAGAGACAGAGAGAAAGGTCTTCCTTTTTTGCCGTTGGTTCACCCTCCAATGGCCGCTGCGGCCGGCGCGCTGCGGCCAGCGCACCGCGCTGATCCAATGGCAGGAGCCAGGTGCTTCTCCTGGTCTCCCATGGGGTGCAGGGCCCAAGCACTTGGGCCATCCTCCACTGCACTCCCTGGCCACAGCAGAGAGCTGGCCTGGAAGAGGGGCAACCGGGACAGAATCCGGCGCCCCAACCGGGACTAGAACCCGGTGTGCTGGCGCCGCTAGGCCACGTTCTGCCATTTCTATCCATAACCATTCTTACAGTCCAAACCAAGGGGGCCACTCAACGTTGGACTTGATCCTCCAAAACTCAGTCAAGTGAATCGGCTCAGGTACTTTGCCATAGTAGCAAAAAGCTAACGTATCCATCCTGCAGCCAGCTAACATTTCAAAATAAAGCAATCCCTGGCTGGTATTTCTCAAACACAATCAACAACACCAAAGCCATTTGGTTCTTCTCGTTCTTCTTTCATTTCTCATGGCTCCTCTGAGCAATCCCCTCCCCCTAAAACTCCTCCATGGGCTCTTCTCCACCCTCAGTCACACACACCTCCGTGGGTCATCCCACTCCCTTTCCTCCCCGTGAGTCATCCACGAAATCCAGGAAAGCAACGTTTTCAGATGCAGAACAGCCTTCCATTAGGTAAGGAGAAGGAGACACCGAGTGAGCAAAGCCAAAATACTCCTAAGGAGTAGGAGGGAAGGGAAGTCCGGAGACATTCATTTAGTAAGACAAGTTCTCCATCCCGAGTCCCTGTGGGATGGGAGCAGCAAGCACCTGGGCACTCTGTCCTCTGTCCTCTTCTGTGACGAGGGGAAATACGCATGCTTCAGTACTGCACAGAGTGAGGGTACTGAGCTCCTACTGAGCAGCAGGTTCACGTTCATCGTAGAATCCTCTGCTTCCAGTGCCTCTGCTGCACGGGTCATGGGGGAGTCCAGAGGCAAAGCCTCATCTTAACTATGCAGTACAGTATCAATCACGTGCAAATCTGTGGGCTAATCCCACATTTCCGGTGCTTATTTTTCTCATGTACCAACCACCTCATCTATTTATATCCTAGGTAATTTCCACGTGGTTTCAGATCTAGTGTGGAATGCCATGGTACTGGGTGAATGAATGAATGAATGAATGAGTAGAAATGTGCCCTCTACTTCTCCTTTGCAAGGTAATACCTGCCTTCTCCCTTTGGTTTTTCCACTTCATCTCCACAGTGCTGCCTTCTCTGTTTGTCTGAGGTTCTCTGCTTTCTCTCCGTGCCCTGGGATTGTAAGCTGGAAGTCACCTCAGGCTTCTCCTGTGTCCTCCCTCTGAGGGAGCCACCGCCTTACTGGATCTGTGGCTGAACGTCTGTCCCTTCCTTCGCATTCTCAATGCCAGATTCTAGTTCAGGCCCTCCTCACCCCGTGCCAGGCCGCTGACTTCTCTCCCTAACAAACTCCCTTAGTACCGCGCTTCCCCAACCCACATGGTGCTGCATCGTTATTCCCAAGGCACACTTGGTGCAAAGAAACTATTTTTTTTAACCTTTCCTACATTGAAGCCTAAAACTCAAAGATCTTTGTTTTAATACCCTCACCTTATGAAAGAAGAGATAATAAAATAATAAGTAATGTTTTGACTTATTCATACTTTAATAAGCCTACCAACTATGACAAATGACTCAAGTACATATGAGGGATCTTCAGAAAGTTCACAGAAAATGTGTATTTTGCAAAAAAATTATGCATGCATGGGTTTCAAATCTTTTACACCAAGATAAACTTAACTTTTTTTTAAATTTATTTGACAGGTAGAGTTATAGACAGAGAGAAAGGTCTTCCTTCCGTTGGTTCACCCCCTAAGTGGCTGCTACAGCCGGCGCTGCGCTGATCCAAAGCCAGGAACCAGGTGCTTCCTCCTGGTCTCCCATGTGGGTGCAGGACCCAAGCACCTGGGCCATCCTCCACTGCACTCCCGGGCCATAGCAGAGGGCAGGACTGGAAGAGGAGCAGCCGGGACTAGAATCTGGCACCCATATGGGATACTGGCACCATAGGCAGAGGATTAACCAAGTGAGCCACGGCGCTGGCCCCGATAAACTTAACTTTTAATTCCATTTTCCATGTGTGGGGAGCAACCCGGACTACACTAAGTTACTGGAATTAAGACATTCTATGCATCTGCTCTCCCACAATATGGCGCTGGGAGAGGAGAAAACAGCTTCTACGCAGCTGCCTCTTGCCAACTTGAGTGATGACCTCCAGGAGCTGATCCTGCTCCTGATTGGAGGAGAGCAGCGTACTCGGCGTGTGGGCAGCCGAGTTGGGATTTGCGGAAGAGGACTATAAAGGAGGAGAGAGACAACATGCACCAGGAACATCTAAGGGGAACATCTATCTGAAGGAACACCTGTGCAGCCCCCGAGAGAGCCGGCCAGCGGTGTGCCGCTCCCCCGCGGAAGTGGGGAAAGTGGCTAGGGGGAACCGCCCTTCCACGGAGGTGGAAGGGTCGGTAGCCAACCCGGGAAGAACCAGCAGCAAACCCGGGAAGGGCCGAGCAGATGAAAGAACAGCGCAGGGTCCTGTGTCGTTCCTCCACGAAGACGGGGAGCGACACCATGAATGTTTTGAAGTCCCCTCTTACGTCAATGACTGCATTGGGGATCCAAATGGCAAAGGAGCTTTTTCTTTTCTTATGCAAAGGCTAGCCTGATGCTCTACTCTGGACCTGTCTAGCGATACCAAACCCTTCTCAGGGTTTATACATATAAGCCAATGTCAATGTTAAGGGCATTGCGATAGTTAGATATTGGCTTCAGTGTCCCCCACAGGCCTGTGTGTTAGAAGCTTGGCCCCATTGTGGTTCCATTGGGAGAGGGTGGAGACTGCTGTCAGTTATGGAGGTGGGTCTTGTGAGAGGTCCCTGGGTCATTGGGGATGTGCCCTTGGAAGGTGGTTCTTGGGTGGTTATTTAAGTCCAAGTCAGGCCCTGTTGCACTCTCTCTGCTCTCTAGCTCACCACATGATCCTTCCCCTGCATGCATTCTGCCATACATCACTCTCGTCAGACACCAGGCCAGTGGGGTCACCCAATCTTGGACTGCGAACCTCCAAAATTGTGAGCCACAACACACCTTTTTCTTTCATAGGTACCTTCTCTCGGGAATTTGTTACAGTGGTGAAATACTGATCAACACAGCACTTATGAGCAACTAGAAACTTGTCATAAACCCATTGCCCATCTTCCTCTTGACCCCTCACCTCAGGCTCATCTACCTTGTTTACTGATGGTGGCAGTCCAACCAGAACCAGCACTTATAGGCCAGTTGACTGTTCCCTATATAATTCGTGTGCTCTGCTAGCTGAGTACTGGCTAGCTGCTGCTCTGATCTATGCTCTGTAACCCTACTTTCCTTTCCTAACATAGTTGACTTTTGTGATGTCCAGGAGTAGCTCAAAGCATACCCTGTGCTGATCAACTGAAGCTCAACCCTGACTACAACCTTAATATGGTATTATTTTGTGACTGCTCACATCTTAAGAATAATCAGTATGCATTTTATGCTGTAGGAATAACAAATTCTGAATATTCTGCTCTCAATGGCATGATCTCAGAGAGCTCTGACTCAAGGCTGTCATAACCAATGTGGGGAGCAACTGGGAGCAACTCGGACTAGACTAAGTTACTGGAATTAAGACTTATTCTATGCATCTGCTCTCCCACAATATGGCGCTGAGAAGGGAGAAATAGCTTCTACACAGCTGCCTCCAGTTCAACCAATAAGCAGCAGGACCTGCTCCTGATTGGAGGAGAGCAGCGTACTCGGCGTGTGGGTAGCAGAGTTGGGATTGGCGGAAGAGGACTATAAAGGAGGAGAGAGACAACATGTACCAGGAACATCTATCTGAAGGAACACCTGTGCAGCCCCCGAGAGAGCCGGCCGGAGGTGTGCCGCTCCCCCGCGGAAGTGGGGAAAGTGGCAGGGGGAACCGCCCTTCCACGGAGGTGGAAGGGACGGTAGCCAACCCGGGAAGAACCAGCAGCAAACCTGGGGAGGGCCGAGCAGACGAAAGAACAGCGCAGGGTCCTGTGTCGTTCCTCCATGAAGAGGGGGAGCGACAACCAAGACAGATGGGAGTTAATGTCAATGAATTTGACATATAATAAGAGTTTTTCTAACTTACTTGGGAATCCCAATTTAAATTTAAAAAGGAAATCAATGTCCATTTTTGAAGATAATCTAATGTCTAAAAAAAAAAAACCTCAATAATTAAGACTAAAGCCCACTCTAAAAGAAAATACACTGACCAAGTATTCTACAAAATGAACAGGCATGATGGTGTTGCTACCAACAAAAGGCAATTGTTCAATCTAATTTCATAATGAAATGGACTTCAATAAAACAGTTTAATCTACTGGAAAGAAAATATGCTGACCATTTCAAAATTTTCTCACTCCACTTGATTTTTTTTGAAGCTATATCTCTAGGCCTCTAGATTTATATGTCCCAAAATAACACAAGCAACAGAGTCAAAGTTAGACTTTACATTCTCTGGGTAAGAAAAACATTCACCCAAGATATTCATAGGTGACCAAATCTTGCCTTATCTACAATAATCATAAGCCAGGAAAAACTGGGTGTTTTTTAAATACCTTATTATACAGTTAAAATATTTCAGCAGATATGTCATTGACATATCATTCCTGAAGCTCTAAGAATGTAAAATGACCCAGGGGTATTTCATAATCAAAACCACTCCAGTTTTCCATTTCAGTGGGAGCTGTCAAACTGGTTATGAATTATCCCTATATAAAAGTGTTATCTAAAACCCCATGAGACCCAACCTGACTCCTCCTCTGACAGATCCCATTTGGAACATTCTGGTCTTTTCAGATATAATCAGACAGATAAGTAGTCTTAAGTCCAGCAGATGGGAGCTGCGATTTCAAAAGGTCCACTGCTGGATATACCACGTGCTAGGGATTTAGGAGAGCAAATATATTTAGAAGACTCCCCTGAAAGTCATCCTGAAAACTATAGGGGCCATGTCAAGCACTCTCCATATAAAACTGTTCTTAAGGTTCCAGACACACACCATAAGCCCAGCTTCCAAGTCAACATACTGAGAGTGCTCCATCCAAGTCCTTCTCTCTGTCCCACTCTGTGGCTTCCCAAAGACTCTCTAAAATGCCTGTGGAAACAAACAACTTCTGAGAGTCCTTGACCTCCTTCCCCATCCTCTAGTAATGACAAAGATGGCAGCAGACACAGACAATTCAATACCTTTGGATCAACATCTATGATCTGGTCAATACTTTTAATGCCTTCAATTTTTTTTTTTTATAGGCAGAGTTAGAAAGTGAGAGAGAGAGAGAGAGAGACAGAGAGACAGAGAGAAAGGACTTCCTTCTGTTGGTTTACCCCCCAAATGGCTGCTACGGCCAGTGTGCTGCAGCCAGTGTGCTGCGCTGAACCGAAGCCAGGAGCCAGGTGGTTCCTCCTGGTCTCCCACATGGGTGCAGGGCCCAAGCACTTGGGCCATCCTCCACTGCCTTCCAGGGCCACAGCAGAGAGCTGGACTGGAAGGGGAGCAACTGGGACAGAATCTGGCACCCCAACTGGGATTAGAACCCGGGGTGCCGGCACCTCAGGCAGAGGATTAGCCAAGTTAGCTGAGGTGTTGGCCGCCTTCATTTTTTTTTTTTTTAAAGATTGATGTATTTATTTGAAAGTCAGAGTTACACAAAGAGAGGAGAGGCAGAGAGAGAGAGAGAGAGGTCTTCCGTCCTCTGGTTCACTCCCCAATTGGCCGCAACAGCCAGAGCTGTGCCCATCCAAAGCCAGGAGCCAGGAGCTTCTTCCGGATCTCCCATGCAGATGCAGTGGCCCAAGGACTTGGGCCATCTTCTCCTGCTTTCCCAGGCCATAGCAGAGAGCTGGATTGGAAGAGGAGCAGCTGGGACTAGAACCGGTGCCCATATGGGATGGTGGTGCTTCAGGCCAGGGCGTTAACCCACTATGCCACAGCGTTGGCCCCTAATGCCTTCACTTTTATTATTTCTTCTTTCATTTTATGTCAACCCTTTTTGCTCTCTTCTTAATTGCTTCTTTTCCTATGAAATTCTCTGAGCCAAATTAGTCTTTCTCGAAGAACTGCAGGGGCCACCATTAGCTTCAAATATTAGATTTGATATACAGCCTCAAAACTCACTCAAATACCAATTTTTAACTGACAGTTCTCTGTACTTTAATGGAATCACAGGCCCTCACCAATTAGCTGCTGTTATCGACATTTCTAAATGGCTCAGAAGCATCCAAGGACATGAAAAAATAAGGGGACATGGAAGTAATTATGCTAGTCTCATCTAATTATTTTCCCATAAAGCTGTGTTGGAATCATCCCGTGGGGGCTTTGTCCCCTAGAATTAAGATCAGACTGTGATTAGTCCCTGTTCCTACTACGTAACTTCAGTGGATCTCCCTGAGTCCATTTTTCTGGAGTAAACACACTGACTTCTCATCCTTACTGTATCAAAGTATGTGTTCTTTGGTCTGGGAATCTAATTTTTCCAAGTATTCAAAGTCACTCATTTGCTCACATTTCATGGAGAGCTCGACATGGCAACTTAACAAGAGTGATCTACTAGGCCTGTGGTGGACCCCACTGGTTTCTACAGAGATTCCTGTACTACAAGGAGGAATCCACACTTTATGACCCCAAAATCAAAAAACAGCTTCAACTTCAGTTGCCTAAGGGGATAGTATAAACTTGGTGGCTAAAATAAACCTAAATAATAAAATTGCCTTAGCCTGTCTGGATGGAATTTGATCATTTTTGGTGGGTTTTATTATACCCTGGTAAATACACTAAAAACCATCAATCAATTAAGGGGATAAAAGGTACTCACTCAATTAAAACTGATCAAACCAGTCTCGAGACTTATTTTTCTGATTAGACCTAAGCTAATGAAAAACTCAATGCAAACTAGGTTCCAATGTTCTTTTGATATCTGTAATTATCATGACACATGTTGGTTCTTCTCTACTTTTCACTGAAGATACTACACAAAAAGAGATTGAGGCCCTCATGGTAAATTCTACTTTTTTAGGATCTTATTTTGACAGGCACAAGAAGACAGCACGAGAAGGGCTAGAGAAGGGCCAAAAAATAAGGGAGCAAAAATGACTGCTCTTGGGTCCATCAGTGCCCTTTATGGGGTAGAGTGAGGTGCCCTAATTGATACAGAATTGGGGTGGAGCTTGGACAGGGTACGCATGAGGTTTCCTGGGAGCTTCATGGTGTCTCCACGTTGAGTTTAGTGTCCATCACAGCATCTCTTCCTTCCCAGTCCTGGATGAGTAACAAGTGCATGATGGGAAAGTGGCTACTAGATTAGCATGGAAGGGGGTGGAGTCAAAATGCGGGGCTATGAGACAGAAACGGTGGGAAAATCTTGCAGCTCATTTTTTCCTAGCAATTTCCCTGCCTAGTTTGCCCATATTGGTAATAAAGCTTGCTACAGGAACACTAAAATTTGAATTTCATGTGATTTTCACATGTCACAAAATGTTATTTTCCTCGGTATTTGTACGACATTTTTTTTAAAGATTTATTTATTTATTTGAAAGTCAGAGTTACAGAGAGAGAGAGAGAGAGAGAGAGAGAGAGAATGTCTTCCATCCGCTGGTTCACTCCCCAATTGGCTGCAACGGCTGAAGCTGTGCTGATCCGAAGCCAGGAGCCAGGAGCTTCCTCCAGGTCTCCCACATGGGTGCAAGGGTACAAGGGCTTGGGCCATCTTCCACTGCTTTCCCAGGCCATAGCAGAGAGCTGGATTGGAAGTGGAGTAGCCGGGACTAGAACCGGTGCTCATATGGGAGGCCGGCACTGTAGCAGCTTTACCTGCTATGCCACAGCGCTGGCCCCCTGTATGACCTTTTAAACATCTTACAACCACGTTTAGCTCACAGGCTGTATGTAATAAGCAGGCTGGGATGCAACTAGTTTTGCTAAGCATGAAGTAGAGATCCCTACCTATGGCAAGGATTCTGAATTAGGGCAACGGTAACTTTCATCCTCTTCCTCTTAGCTTCCCAGGCAGGGAAATCAGTAGCAATAAATCCAAGTGCCCAGGGGTAGAAACTGCCAAAGTACCCTAAAGGAAAGAAACGTCATATTCAGTCTAGAAACAACTGGTGCCTGCAATTCTGATCCCAGATTGCTGGTGCTAAGTATACTTACGCAGACGCAGCGTCTAATTTCCATATCCCCTCTCCAAATCTGGCTTCATGAAGCGCCCACTGAGAAGGTAAAGAAGATGCTTCTCCAGGTTCATGATAAATAGCTCCGGGCAGTGAGCAGCACTGGGGGTCCCGGTGAGTTCCCTGGCTTGGTGGCTCACTGGCCCTATGCTATCTCCTTCCTGTCTTGGGAGATTTTAACTTGGGCCCCACAGCCCGGGTCTGGGGCACTAGGGTCAAAGCCGGATGCATGTTTCTGTGAGTTGAACACGTGATTTGGGTTCAGAGCGGTGGGTTTGGCACATACCCCTTTTCCAAGGGGAATTTCAGGCTGATAGGATGCACCGGGGGAGCAAAAGACGACAGAGAACGCATCTGAGGCAGGAAGTATCAAGTGGCCCGGCAGACCGCAGCCCTCCCCGGGATCTTGGACCTGAAAACACTGCACGATAGAAGAGGGAAAGTCCCGCGCCGCGGGGAGGTAGCCGTGCGGGGCTTTAGCGATGAGACCGGCACCATACACTCGGGTGGGAAACTTCCGGTGTTTGCAGGGCGGGCTCCTGTGCCCCTCCTGGCCCTGCCTCACTCAGGTGGGGACTTGTGGGCTTCTGCCCCTCGCGCACAGCCCCAACTCCGTTGCTGTGCCTAACCTTTTGAATTAACCGTTGGGGGTCTGCTCTTTTCACAGGACAAAAACTGGCTTCCTGGGAAGGAGTCTGGGTTCACTTCAGAAGGTGCCATGTTTACATCAGTGCAAGGATGCTTCCAACAGCTCACGGAAGACAGAACTGAAAGAGAAGCTTAATTTATTGCAACCAGCTTGGAAATCCATGCATAATTGTCCCACGATGAACATTTTTTTCTGTGAGCTTCTTGAAGATCCTTTCAATATAATTAATTTAGTTCAATGTGTCATGAAATATATTGTCACACAATGCAAGTAGGTATGCAAATCAGAACGAGGATATAATTTCACATCAGACACACAAACAATTCAAACTGTTGGCATCCTTCAATCGCATAGGCTGTCTAGGAATATATCCTAGGAGACAAATTCCTAACAGAGAAAAAAATATTTCAGCACCAATATATTAACCATAGTAAAATTATATTCAAAAGGATAATAGCTAACCACGGGGAAAAGATTCAACCATGTTGTATACCCCAAATGCATTGCCTATTTATGACACAAAGAAGAGCTAAGAAGACTGGATTCAAGCTTCTGTGTACCAGATCCCTCCCACCTTTTAAAAGGGTATTTGCTTATAAACACATGGAAAAAAATTCCAAATAATAGTTCCCGTCCTGTTTGTACTTCTGCCCCCTTGAGAGTCGCTTCTGCACGCTCGTGTGCTCTGGCCTCGTTGAGAGGAAGCGTATGGAAAGTTCATAATCTCTTGCTTAGAGAAAGCGACTGTACAGCAAGATGCATCTGTAAAGTAAGCACGTGGCTAACAACAAAACTAAACTCTACATCAAGGGCTGCAAACCCAAATACCTCCGGTAGCCAAGCAGGCAGCACAGACAGATGACAGACGTTTCAGTGGGACAAGGCAAAGTGGCAAGCGTGTGCCCACTCTGAGGGTGGCCAGCTCGCCCCAGCTCCTGCCACTGGGAAGCACAGGTTCTATTTTTCAAGAAAAATCAGAAATCGGAATTTAAAGTGACAGCTCTTAATTTTTGCATAAGACCAAATTTAAATTAAAAACATATTACATGGGTCAAATAAAACATGCCAGATTTTTTTTTTTTTAGCCTAACGGCTGTCCATTTACACCTTCTATTTTTTTTTTTTTTTTTTTTGACAGGTAGAGTTATAGACAGTGAGAGAGAGAGACAGAGGGAAAGGTCTTCCTTCCGTTGGTTCACCCCCCAAATGGCCACTAGGGCTGGTGCTGCGCCGACCTGAAACCAGGAGCCAGGAGCTTCCTCCTGGTCTCCCATGTGGGTGCAGGTGCCCAAGCATTTGGACCATCCTCCACTGCCCTCCCAGGCCACAGCAGAGAGCTGGACTGGAAGAGGAGCAACCGGGACTAGAACCCGGTACCCATATGGGACGCCGGGACCGCAAGGCGGAGGATTAACCAAGTGAGCCATGGCGCCGGCCCCAACTTCTATTCTATATTCAAATAAAGGCATAAATGCACAGGTAGTCCTCAGAATCAGATCAAAGTGGAACCATCCATCGTGATGGGAGTCCAGAGAGTCCTATTATTTTTGAGCCTTCCATATATGAGGGTGCTTTAAAAGTTTTGTGGAAAAGGGAATTAAAAATGTGAAGTTATTTTGGTGCAAACTTTTTTTTGGTGCAAATATTTTTTCATGTATGTGAAATATGTATTTTGAAGAAAAACTATGCATGAATTTCAAAAATGTTGTTACCAAAAAAAAAAAAAGTATCCTCATATTCTAACTCTTCCTTAATCTGCCTGGATGCTTTTGTCAGGGAAATGTTGTCAGCAAAGTCCAGAGATTCTATTTTTGAAGAGTTCTCAGAATCTGGAGCTTCTCACTTCTGTCTCCATAAGACAGCCATTAAACCAAACATTCACTTGTTCTTCAAGCCGGTGTGCTGTAGACATCATGGGCAGAGGTAGAGCTACAAAATGCAAACCAGGACAACCCGGTGGACAGGACAAGGAAAGAGGCTGTCATCTCGTCCCAGCTGTCCACGCAGTAGCTCCATGATTGCTCCCATACCCTTGTTTCTTTCTACCAAATCACAATCAAACACAGGAAACGCATCCTGAGTCTACCTTTTCATGAGAGTGCAGTCGAGGAAGACAAAGACGTGGATCGGCTCACGGAATTTATGAAAATGCAGGAAGAGATGATGTCTTGGAAAAAGTAAAGCAGTTCACATCCTACCCAGAATTATTTTAATAATTCTACTTTGAAAGCTGCGCTGTTTTCCTGGACATTTTTTTTTTTTTAAGGGAACAAAAGACCATCTGCAATACTACTCAAGGCAGAGCTGCAGATGTTAGAGAAAAAATATAAAGGAAGTTCAAGCTGCTGTTTTCGCCAAGTTCAAGTGCCCATTAAGGGCTCCTTTTAATTTCCTTTTATATTTTCCTTGTAAGTTCAAAGGGAGAGTTAAGTTTCACTTTGTACGTAGAGGGGGCATGGCCTGTGTGGGGGCAGCAGTCACATTCTCATTCATTCTTTCTCTCCTTCTTGCGAACTCCGCTGTTTTCACACCTGCCTCAGGTCCCCTGGGGTCACCAGGATGTGGTCAGGTGGGCTTGTGTGGAGTCTCAGACACTGCGGTGGGCAGCGGGTCCCCTTCTGATGGCCCCAGTTTATGAAGGCTCCACTTGTGATTTCTCTTTTTGAAAATATTTACTTATTGGGCACGGTAGGTTAATCCTCTGCCTGCGGCACTGGTATCCCATATGGGCGCTGGTTCTAGTCCCGACTGCTCCTCTTCAATCCAGCTCTCTGCTATGGCCTGGGAAAGCAATAGAGGATGGCCCAAGTCCTTGGGCCCCTGCATCTGCATGGGAGACCCGGAAGAAGCTCCTGGCTCCTGGCTTCGGATTGGCGCAGCTCTGGCCGTTGTAGCCATTTGGGGAGTGAACCAATGGATGGAAGACCTTTCTCGCTGTCTCTCCCTTTCTCCCTCTCACTGTCTGTAACTCTACCTCTTAAATAAATAAATAAAAATCTTAAAAAAAGAAAATATGTATGTATGTATGTATGTACGTGTTTGAGAGAAAAAAAAAAGAGGGAGAGAGCTCACTCATCCTCTGGTTCACTCTCCAAATGCCCACAACAGCTGGGGCTCAGCCAGGCTGAAGCCAGGAGCCAGGAACTCAATCCAGGTCTCTTATGAGATGAGCAGGGACGCAACTATTTGAGCCATACTACTGCCTCCCAGGGTGCATTAGCAAGGTGCTGGAGTCAGGAACCAGAGCCAGATATCAGTCAAAGCCAGACACTCAGATGAGGCGTGCAGGCATGCCCAGCGGTGTCTTCACTGCTATACCAACTGCACCCCACTCCACTTCTAATGTTGCCTAGTGGATGTTCATTATGTTGCTATGCATTAATTTGCTTAGCAAATCCTCTAAAGTTTTACAGATTCTCTGCAGACATTTAGGTCATTTCTTATTTTGCCTTGTATATAAACTTTTACGTATTTGTATGAGAATTCCCTTAGGCAAAATTCCAAGTGCAACTCCCTGATCAAAGGGTCTCCATGTTGTTTTAGACTTTTTATTTGGTTGCTAAATTGAAATAAGAGGGTTAGGGAAGTATAGTGGGCTGCACCTGGAAGGAGTCTGAAGTGACAGAACTGCTGCTTAAAAGGTAGAAACAGTGTAATACCATGTACTTAAAATTATGGCTCCGGCTGGCGCTGTGGCACAGCAGTAGGTAATCCTCCGCCTGCCGCTTGGCATCCCACGTGGGTGCCAGTTTGAGACCCGGCTGCTCCTCTTTCGATCCATCTCTCTGCTATGGCCTGGGATAGCAGTGGAAGATGGCCCAAGTATTGGGCCCCAGCACCCACGTGGGAGACCCAGAGGAAGCTCCCGGCCCTTGAGTTCGGATCAGCTCAGTTCCAGTCGTTGAGTCATTTGAGGAGTGAATTAGCGGCAGGAAAATCTTTCTCTCTCTCTCTCTCTCTCTCTCTCTGTAGCTCTGCCTTTCAAATAAATAAATAAATCTGTAAAAAAAAAAAAAAAAAAGATGCCCACTAAGACACCTGAATCCCACATCCTCAGGATGCCTGGGTTGAGTTCCAGTTCTGTCTCAGGACTGTATCTTCCTGCTAATATAAAACCTGCAAGGCGGTAGGTGATGACTCAAATAATTAGGCTCCTGTCACCCATGTGGGAGACCTGTTTTGGGTTCCTTGGCCTTGGCCCAGCCTTAGCTGCTGCGGCTATCTGGGGGAGTGAATCAGCAGGTGGAAACTCTTTCTCCCTTGCTTATCTTTCTCTCTGTGTCTCTAACTAATAGATAAAAAAGAAAAAAGAAGCATTGTTACAGACAGGGAGGAAAAGGCGACGGGACCCTTATCCAAAGCCAGGTGCAAGCCTACTGAACCCTGCAGAGGTAATCTGCCGAGATCAGCTTTCAGACATCGTGAAAGTTTGTGCACAGAGCTGAGGCTCAGCCGCCAGCTGGGACATACGTATGTTGCCTCTGCTGCTGTGGTTGGAAACATGTCCACAGAGCAGTCAGCGCCTGCTGGGATTTTCCTACTGTGCACCTCAAACCCCAGCCACAGTGGCTCACAGCAACAAATGTTGGCTTCTCACTCAAGAGCTTTAGGTTAGGGGCAGCAGCTTCTCTTCATGCTGAATACTGGACTCCAGGTAGGACTCTCCCCTGCATATCTTTGTCCGGGACCCAGGATGGAGCACCACTGGCAACTGGAGCATGAGCTCCCAACAGGGCAAATGAGTGAAGATCCTGCAGCCAGGGCGTGGAACCACCATACTGGGGTCTTCTCTGCCCATGTTCCATTTGGCCATGCCCAGTGTCACAAGGATGGGGATGTAGATTCTGCCCCAGAGGGAAAGGGAGTGGAGGGAGTGAAGATTTTATAAACACCATCCAACCAACCACAGCAATTCTGCAAGGGATTGCACTGTTAATGAGGTTGTTGCATGAGCTAATTTTTTCTGAAAATGCTCCCAAGCAAAGAAAGGAATGTGGAAACAAGAAAAGTGTAGAGAACAATGCAGCACACAGCTTGCTCTGTAATTCCCTAGCCCACGTCTCTCCGAAGCTCCTGATCACCTCTAAGTAAAACTAGAGGGCCATCAGTGGCAAGGGGCAGCAATGTGGTGCAGCGGGCTAAGCTGCCGCCTGCAAGGCCAGCACCCCACAGCAGAGGGCCAGTTCGAGTCCCAGCCACTCCACTTGTGATCCAGCTCCCTGATCATGCACCTGGGAAGGCTGCAGAAGTTGGTCCAAGTGCTTGGGACCCTGCCACCCACATGGGATACCCAGATAGACCTGGTTCCTGGCTTCAGCCTGACCCAATCCTGGCCATTGCAGGCATTTGGGGAGTGAACCAGAGGATGTAGGATCTTCCTCTCTCTCTCTCTCTCCCCCCCCTTCTCCCCCCTTCCCTCATCTCAGTGTAACTCTGCCTTTCAAATAAAGAAAATTAATCTTAAAAAAGAAAGAAAGAGATGGAGGGAGGGAGGGAGGGTGGGTGGGTGGGAGGGAGGAAGAAAGAAAGAAAGAAAGGAAAAAAAAAGAGAGAAAGAAAGAAAAAGAGGATTGAAAAGTGTTGGCAAGGAGCAAGGTGAATGCTGGTTTTAAGGTACCTGCATTTTATAACACATTTTTAACTGAAAGGAAATATCAATTAGATTTAAAAGTGTATATTTAGAATGAAAAGATAAGCCATTAATCACACATTTTTGAAAAAAATTATAATTACCAAAATCTCCCCAAGATACTTTAATTAGCTGATACCTCTACAGTACGTTTTTCTACATTTTGGGACTGCAGCGACCTCGGGCATGTCTGTGACAACAGTTGTGTAACACCGTTTTCTGTCCTGGGCGATTCCTCTGGCACAGAATCTTCCGCCCCACAGCTCTCACGCTCTCCCTGGAGGAATGCCCCAGCCAGCTGCGGCCCCAGCCATGTCGCAGCTCTGGCTGTCTCCTCCCCAGGATTTCCTCCTCCTCACTTGGACTCAGGTGCCCTTAAAATCTCCAGCTGCCTGGAACTCAGCCTAGGGGAGCAGCCCTGCCAAACCCAGGAGCTGGGGATTCATTGTGGGATCATACACATGCACGGATTAAAAAAAAAAAAAAAACTGCACCAAAATAAAATTACCTTTATTTATTTATTTATTTATTTATTTATTTATTTATTTATTTATTTATTATTTTTGACAGGCAGAGTGGGCAGTGAGAGAGAGAGAGACAGAGAGAAAGGTCTTCCTTTTGCCGTTGGGTTACCCTGCAATGGCCGCCGCGGCCGGTGCACCGTGCTGATCCGAAGGCAGGAGCCAGGTACTTATCCTGGTCTCCCATGGGGTGCAGGGCCCAAGCACTTGGGCCATCCTCCACTGCACTCCCGGGCCACAGCAGAGAGCTGGCCTGGAAGAGGGGCAACCTGGATAGAATCCGGCACCCCGACTGGGACTAGAACCCGGTGTGCCGGCGCCGCAAGGTGGAGGATTAGCCTAGTGAGCCACGGCGCCAGCCCCAAATTACCTTTTAATTCCATTTTCCATGAACTTTAAAGGCATAACAGAGAAACTATTTTTGACATGAGTGTGTCTTATTGACCCATTCCCCAGTGACCAAAAATTATTCCTTGGGATACAAATTCCTAACTTCCCACTTAGTCATTAATAAGAAAGAAATTCAAAGAAAATAGTGTCTCTTTCCCTAATGTTCACACCCTCTACTTATGATGACAGCAAAGAGGGTGAATCCACACCAACCTCAGTGGGCACCACAGGGTTGGTTTCTGAGGCCAAAGGCCAGTCTGGCCAGTATTAAAGCTTTCGTTTTGAAATGGTAGAGCAAATACAGTACCCATGGGGTATTGTCTCCTTATCCTCCTTGGATAACAAATTCCATGGGTGCACAAGCCCCTGCTATAAAATGGCAAAGTGTTTGTTTAAAACCCACACACATCATCCCATATACTTCAAATCATCTCTGGACTACTTACAATACCCAATCCAATGTAAATGCTATGCAAATAGGTACTTTCCTGTATTGTTTGGGGAATCATGGGAAGAAGAAAGGTCTGGACATGTTCAACACAGACACAGTTACTCTTTCAAGTGTTCGGTCCATGGTTGGTTGAGTTTGTGAATGCAAAACCCACAGATGTGGAGGACTGACAGTCCAAGCTTCAGCTTCCTCCAAATTCCTCCAGCTAGTTGTGCTTAAAAATCAGATGAAGGGTTTGGTTAAAACAAAGAAAACCAAAGTGGAGGAGATTGGCTTGGAAAGGAATTCTATAGTCCAGACTCAAATGACCCTGCTGGGAAAGATAGGCACACTTAGTGGATTCCACAGCCAGACGTGGTATCAGCCTGGAACAGAAAGGAGCCAGGGCGACAGACAGGGTGTAGACTTCTGGAGCAGCAGCTGCCTGGCAGCCATGGTGGGGACTCTGCCCCTGGGCCAGATTAGATCAGTAACAGGGCAGCAGGTGGCCGATGACCTTAGGAAGGAGTGGTGAGTCCCTACATCCAACAGACCAGCTACCAAAGTGCCTTGCCAAGTGACACATCCTGTCCTCCCCTCAACCCCCGCCCCGAGCACATCACACGGGCAATGCACACCACTTTGCTGGACAGACCTAGCAAACAGACGGGGCAGAGAGTCCACCAGGAAATCTGAACCACAAGCACGAGCCCATGTTCAAGAAACACGAAGCATTTGAGAAAATCAGGCTCCTTGGATGGAGGTGCTGACGTCAAGAACAGAGAACAGAAGGATGCACACATGATACAGCCAAGGTAGTGGAGCCTCAGAACTGTGCTGGGCCTGGTTCCTCGTCCTCATGTTCCCACTTCTCCACTCCTCACTCCAACCCTGACGTGGGGGCTCCCCACGCAGTGAAACATTCTGAAGACATTTAGCTTCCCAAACAAAGATCTATTTTAGGAAAACAACTTGCATTAGGAGAGGCCCACACCTACTTCATTTCCCCATTTCCTCACCTGAACAGGAGCCCTAGCATCCACTCTGAAAATCCTGCACCCTACTCTACCCATCGGTCACATCACTGCCCTCTCTCTCCAGAATTACAGCAACCCCCATGCTGTCTGCACGCACCACCCTTCCCACTGTCCCCCCAGACACTCTGGGCAAAGCGCAGAGTGATTTTCCTAAAACACAAAATCCACTCTGCTGCTCTAAAGGGTTCAAGGTCTGTGAACACAGTTTGCATTCCTCCAAGTGGCTGACGCTGGAGGACCTGGCCCCTGCACCTTTCTCCAGCTCTCTTTGGCCCCTTTATACCCACCCACCCCACCTCCTTCGTTGAGTGACCACCCCCTCCCCCCAGTAACAAACTTCTTTCCCTTGCTCCTGTCTTTTCCAAGCTGTCTTTCCTGCTAGGAACAGTTTTCCCATCCCCCACCCCCTTTTTTTAAAGATTTATTTATTTATTTGAAAGTCAGAGTTACACAGAGAGAGGTGGAGAGGCAAGAAGAGAGAGAGATCTTCCATCCACTGGTTCACTCCCCAGTTGGCTGCAATGGCTGGAGCTGCATCGAACCAAAGCCAGGAGCCAGGAGCTTCTTCCAGGTTTCCCACATGGGTGCAGGGGCCCAAGTATTTGGGCCACCTTGTACTGCTTTCCCAGGCCATAGCAGAGAGCTGGATCGGAAGTGGGGTAGCTGGGACTTGAACCGGCACCCATATGGGATGCTGGCACTGCAGGCGGCAGCAGCTTTACCCCTGGACCACAGTGCTGGCCTCTTCCTGTCGCTTTCACAGGGGCCAACTCCTACTTAGCCTTCAGGCTCTGCTCCGGGAAGCCCTTGCCAGGCCTCCAAAGTCAGCAGAGACCTTGCTCTAGCCCCTGCAGCTCAAGGAGCCTCGCTCGGCATTCCTCTCTCGGCACTGTGGGTTTTCTCTCCCTCGCTAGGGCATGAGCCCAGGAAGGCAGGGCTGTGGCGCTCTTCACGTAGAACGTGAGCCCACATGATGCAACCTTTAGGACCTCAGAGCGGTCTTTACGGGGCCTTGGGTGGTATTCCATGAACAAGCACAGAGCCCAGCAGAGACACAGCCATCCTCCTCCTCCCCAAGAATGGATTTGCATGATTGTGACTTGCAGATTATCTATTCATTCGATAAATTCATTCAGCAAATACTATGGAGGGCCAGAGATAATCCATCCATCAGATCCAGCAAAAAACCAGAAGAGGCCTAATCCTTATCCTCGGAGGGACAGTTTTAGAGAAAATTACGTGGTCTACAGCCTCTTTTTCCCCAGCAGCCATTCTGGGTACCAGCTTGCCATTTGGTGGGAATTCTCCCCAGCTCTCAAGGAGTCCGGCACATACTGGACCTCACGGTTCAGAACCATGTTGCGAGCTTCTGCCATTTCATTTTTAGCTTTAAACTTTTTATCATGGAAGATTTCAAGCATACACAAGAGGAGAGATAATAGGATAATAAATGATTATATTTCTAACACATCAACATGTGGCTACAGCTGTCGCATTTCTACCTCCCACACACTTTCCCTCTGCCCACTAGATTATTTTAAATCAAAACCAGACATCTAGTCATTTCATCCACAAATCCCTTCTGAAAGAAGAGGGCTTTCATATGGACTCGGAAAATTGCAGGGTCATAGGGAGGTGAAGAAGAGACAATATGGCACCCTCAATGGGAATGAAAGTGCAAGAAAAAGTTCTGGCAGGGCATGGAAGCTGTGCACACAGTTAGGGAGAAATTGTCGCAGGAGGAGAGGAACTTGGGCATAGCAGGCAGAAATGACTATAGAGGCTCTCAAGGCCAGCCTGCAGAGCTGGGTTCCTGCAGAGAAGGTTGCGTTAGAGATAAAGTTTTAAGCATGATATGAGTAAATCAATGTCTGGGTGTCATGTTGGGTGAAAGCAGACCCAGAACACCCCAGCAGAAAAAATGAACAGAAGCAGGCACACAAAGGGGCCCATTATTATAATTCACCCTCACAAGGGTCCAGTACACCATGGTGATGGCAGAAATGGCGGGGGCAGGGGTGAAGGATGCGTTTCAAAGACTGCAGGAACAGAGCATGTTTCAAGACTCCACAGAGCGGTTAAGGAAAGAGTCAAAGACAACTACAAGCTGCCGAGTCTGGGGGGCCAGGAAATTAGAGACGGCATTCGCAAAGTCAAAGACGGTGGGAGGGAACTGCTTCGAGAGATTTTACATTTCATTTTCAATTTGATGATGGGACTTGGTAATTATAAATACCCAGTAGTGTGTTGGAGGTGCAGGTTTGGATGTTGAGTGCAAGAAGAGGCTTTACGTGACCCACCTGCAGGTGCGGGTGCAGGTCAGGTGTCTCTGTGAGTTTTACGCATGGAGAATGGAAAAGAAAGAAGAGATGAGGGGAAGAAAAACAGGGGAGAGGACCAGAGAAAAGGAGAAGAGGAGAAGGGAGAGAAGAAGGGACAAGTCAGGAGGAAAAAGATCTATGACTAAGAGAGACAAGAAGGTGGAAGGCCCAGGAGACTCAAAACATCTCAAAAGTCAAAGAGGAGCACCTTCTAAAGAGAGAAGCCTCAGTCGTTAGTGAGACCGGTGGTTGGAAAAGCCACTGAATAAGCATGATGTCATGCACCGTACATTCACAGCACACACAAGGCCACATTCAAGCTGTTGACCTTGAGGGCAGAGCACAAGGCTCATTTATTCCCCAAGCCCTAGCCTCGGAAGAGAAGGAGTAGTCTGTACCGGGAACGCCTCAGTTCCTGAATCAGCTAGTTGTTAGTTGTGTTGTGAAATGGGCTAGTTTTCAGAAGCTGAAAAATCCAGTTCTGCCTATATTCCTCGTAGTAAGTAAATGGCTTGGGAGAAAAGCAGGCCCCTGGTTTGGCACCAGGGATGGAATGACAAAGGCAGGATCCCCCAGTGGAGAAGAATGCACCCAGCTTGGAAGGAGTAAGTTGTGTCCTAACACAAATTGTGATTCAGACACAAGCTGGGTGCCGTTTTTGGTGACTTCAGGGAAAATAAATACAACATAAGACTATGTTCAGCAAACTGAAATTCTATGAAATTATATTTATCATGGGGAAATTTCATCATGGTATGGTAGAGGGTGATGACATTTCAAAATACAATCAGAAGGGACATCTAGGCCAGTGCCACAGCTCAATAGGCTAATCCTCTGCCTGCGGTGCCGGCACACCGGGTTCTAGTCCCGGTCAGGGCGCTGGATTCTGTCCCGGTTGCTCCTCTTCCAGTCCAGCTCTCTGCTGTGGCCAGGGAGTGCAGTGGAGAATGGCCCAAGTGCTTGGGCCCTGCACCCCATGGGAGACCAGGAGAAGCACCTGGCTCCTGCCTTTGGATCAAGCGCGGTGTGCCGGCCGCGGTGGCCATTGGAGGGTGAACCAACAGCAAAGGAAGAGCTTTCTCTCTGTCTCTCTCTCTCACTGTCCACTCTGCCTGTCAAAAAAAAAAAAAAAAAACTTAAAATTTATGAGTTGTCTGCATGTTACCAGAATCATTTTGAAGAGAAGGTTCTAGAAAATTGGTAGTGACAAGATGGAGAGAAATGGAGCCATAAAAAATGGGCAACTCATCAGATTATTTGGCTGGCTTAAATTTTCTTCAGTAATATCCAATTACTTTTATTTTCTTTACCTATGTTTTCCACGATTTTTTTCCCAATGAGTTGAACCTATGCTTATTTAAAGATCGTTGAGATTTCAATTATTCACCAAAAGTTTGTCTTTTCATTTTTGAAAAATGTTAATGATATACTAATTATATATTCTCAAACTAAGACAGAAGTAGAAATAACATAGTGAACCTGTTTGAACAATTAGTTAGCAGTTTACCATTTAAAAATCTATTCTCCTCACTTTTTCCCTCCATCTCTCCGTTCCTTTCTCCCACCATTGGAGCACAGTAAAGCAAATCCACAACACCATATTAATTCACCTGTTAGTACTTCGTGTGTGTCCACTTTTTACTGATAAGACATTTTTTGGGGACTGGGCACTGTGGCACAGCAGGTTAAAGCCCTGGCCTACAGTGCTGGCATCCCATATGGGCATTAGTTTGAGTCCCAGCTGCTCCACTCTTGATCCAGCTCCCTATTAATGCGCCTTGGAAAGCAGCAGAGAATGGCCCAGGTCCTTGGGGCTCTGCACCCTCTTGGGAGACTCAGAGGAAGCTCCTGGCTCCTGATTGGTTCAGCTCTGCCTGTTGCAGCCATTTGAGGATGGAAGACCTCTCTCTGTAACTCTGCCTTTAAAGATATAAATATATCTTTAAAAAGAAATTTTAAACAAGTTTTTCAAAATGACAGTCATGCCACAATGACAGTAATGTGATTTAAAATAATTCCTTTATATAATTAAGTACTAAGTCTATATTAAAATTTACCTGATTTTTATCAAAGGTGTGATTTATATGTTTGTTCAAATCAGGACCTAAACAAGGCCCACACTGGATTTGGTTGTTTACATCTCTTAAGCATTTTTGAGTCTCTAAAAATTCATTTCTCATATGCACTCTAAGGAATACTACACAGTGGTAAAAAAAATGAAATCTGGTCATATGCAACAAAATGAAGGAATCTGGAAAACATCATATTGAGTGAAATAAGTCAGTCCCAAAGGGACAGATATCATATGTTCTCCCTGATCTGTGACATCTAACTGAGCACCTAAAAGGAAACCTGTAGAAGTGAAATTGACACTATGAGAAGCAATGGCTTAATCAGCACTTGTCCTGGCTGTGGAGGAACAGCTTACTATTTAATTCTTTTTAGTATTTTTCTTTTTCTACTTAATACCATTGGTTGAACTCTTTACTTAATATAGAATTATTCTTCAGTGTTTAAATCCAATTGAAAATTGATCCCTGTAAAAAAATAAGAGTGGGAATAAGAGAGGGAGGAGATGTACAGTTTAGTATATGTTTCCAAAGACTTACACTTAAGGGTAAAGCTAAAAATTTGCCATAGGATTCCAAATTCCATTAAGTTGTCAGGTACTAATGCCATCTTACATGTTAAAATGATTATATTAAGTGTGTAACTGATCATAAAGATAGGATTAAGTGTCAAAGGGATCACATAAATTAGACCAAGTGTCTGGTAATAACAATAGATAGAATTAAAAAAGGGAGAATGATCCAACATGGGAAGTAGCCCACACAGAAGACTCATAGAATGGCAAATGCCCTAAACAGCACTCTGACCTCAGAATCAGCCCTTAAGGCATTTGGATCTGGCTGAAAAGCCCATGAGAGCATTTCAGGCACGGAAAGCCAAGACACTGTGGCAAAGTAACCTACATGAAGGATCTCTGTGAGTGAGACCCCAGTGGAAACCAGGGGCTATCAAAGAAGGATGTACTTTTCTCTGAAGGGAGGGGAGAACTTCCACTTTGCATATGGCCCTGTATAAATACTGACGGAGTTTGTGGACTCAAAAGGCTTCCATAGCCTTGGCAGCTCATGTCAAGAGCCTCAGGTATCACTGATGTCAAAAACAAGAGTGTTAATTGTTAAATCAACAACAGGAGTCACTGTGCACTTACTCCCCATGTTGGACCTCTGTCCTTAATGAGGTGTACTATGAAAATTAATGGTAAAACCTTTCTTCAAACAGTACTTTATACTTTGTGAGTCTGTGTGGGTGCAAACAGTGGAAATCTCTACTTAATATATGGTTGGTCTGCTGTATATAAAGTCAATTAAAAATGAATCTTAGGGGTTGGCACCATGGCTCACTTGGTTAATCCTTGGTCTGCAGCACCAGCATCCCATATGGGCACCGGGTACTAGTCCCAGTTGCTCCTCTTCTAGTCCAGCTCTCTGCTGTGGCCCGGGAAGGCAGTGGAGGATGGCCCAAGTGCTTGGGCACCTGCACCCATGTGGGAGACCAGGAAGAATCACCTGGCTCCTGGTTTCGGATCGGCATAGCTCTGGCCGTGGCGGCCATTTGGGGAGTGAACCAATGGAAGGAAGACCTTTCTCTCTGTCTCTCTCCCTTATTGTCTAACTCTATCTGTCAAATAAATTTAAAAAATGAATCTTAATGAAAAATGGAATGGGAGAGGGAGTAGGAGGTGGGATGGGAGTGAGGGTGGGAAGGCAGGAATGGGGAGAAGAAACGGTATATTCCTAAAAGTTGTACATATGAAATTTGTACTCATTAAATAAAAACCTTAAAAAAAAGAACCAAATTTAAATTTTCACAATGAGATGGTTAAGGCATAAAGCTCTACTATTTATAACTTTTGACTCTGGAAATAAAGCATAGGCAAACAGGAAAAAAAATCATCCCTCTATTTTTTTAAATACCATTACTTTTTGGAGAAACGTTCAGCTTGTAAGACTATCTCCTTCAAGATTTGTTTTATTGTATCTTCATGGTCTTGTTTAAAATTTTCTTCCTTTCCTCTTATTTTCTACAAACTGGTAGTTAAACCTACTGACTTGATAAGATTCAGGTTTATTTTATTTTATTTGTTTGAGAAGCAGGGAGACAGAGGGAGAGTGAGAGAGTGAGAGAGAGAGCAAGAGAATGAGCAAGTGCACATGCTCCCTTCACTCCTCAAATGCTCCTGGAGGCTGGGGCTGGGCCTGGCCCAACAATCTGGTCTCCCATGTCAATGGCAGGAACCCAATTACTTGAGCCATCATCATAGCCTCCCAAGGTGCACACCAGCAGGAAGCTGGAGTCGGAAGCCAGAGGAGCCAGGTATTGAACCCTGGTACTCTAATATGGGACACGGGCCTCTCAACCAGTGTCCTAACCAGTAGACCAGATGCCCACCCCCACCTGGTGTTTTCCCAAAGAGTTCTGGCTCTTTTGCGTGAGGAATGGTACCAAGAGACCACCTTCTAGATACTTCCTGTGCTTTTTACGGCTGAGTTGTCATTTGACTCCAGGTTCTTTCAAGTGAAAGGGCAATCAAATGCTTATTTTTATTTCTCTTAAGAGAAAAAGAGTTCACATGAGTATTTCCAATGCAGATGGGAGACTATGGGATTTTTACTCCTTTGATTTTATATTTATATTTTTATATTTATTTCAGTCCTCTATTATTTGTAACACTGATGTTCTACTATCACTTATATTCAAAGCCACAGTCCAAGTCACCAGATATCTTGAAAAGGAATGAAGAATACACCAAAGCCAAAAGAGGAACCATAAATGACATCCCTAGAGACATAAGCGAAGTTAGCGTATCCATGAAATTACTGCAAAGAAATCTTCACTGATGTCCTGTGATCTTGGTGTAAGTCATAGGACTCAATATTTTAAAGCTTTGCACAAGTCGTAAGTTAAAGTGAATAAGTAATTATGCAAACGTCCTAGAGACCAAGCTTTTCAGTACAGGAAAAACAAGATCCAAAGGAAAAAATCAAATAAGTAAGAACCCTGTAATCATATATTTAAATTGGAAATACCAACAGGAACTGTTTTTCTGAATTTCAAAAACATTTTCTCTAACTCTGTGCATTACCAAAAATATCCCCAAAACAACAGAACCTCAGTAGCAAGGAACACACTGTGCCCAGGGGTGGTCCTTTACCATCTCCCAGTTCAAAGGAGCAAGGGCTCCTTGGGAAGACACAGCATGCAGTAAGCCAGATGTGGAACCCGGGGAATCCTGTGGAACCTAGAACCCAGTTTCTTCTGCAAACAGTAACAGAAGAAAGGAGAGGAGGGCCTGCACTATGGTGCAGCAAGTTAAGCCATCACTCGTGACATCCGCATCCAGGACTTAATCCACGTTTCCACTACTCTGCTTCCAATCCAGCTTCCTGCTAACGCACCTGAGAAGGCCCAGGTATGTGGATTCCCGCATCCATGGGGGAGACACAGGTAAAGTTCCAGGTTCCTGGCTACAGTCTGGCCCAGCCCCTGGTATTGCAGTCAGTTGGGGGAATGAATCAGCAGGTGGAACCTCCCTCTCTCCCCCTCCCTTCCTCTCTCTCCCTGTCTCCCTCTCTCTCCCTCTCTCTCCCTGTCTCCCTCTCTCTCCCTCTCTCTCCCTGTCTCCCTCTCTCTCCCTCTCTCATTCTCTCTCCCTCTCTCTCCTCTCTCTCTTTGTAATTCTGACTTTCAAATAAGTGTATCTTCTTTTATTAAAGGATCTCGGTTAAGAAACACTAAAGAAGATGTACAAAAATGGAAAGATAAAAAGGATGCTTTCAAAGATGAACTAAGGATGGGCATTTGGCCTAGCGGTTAAGACACTGTGCGGGGATGCGTGCGTCCCATAGTGGGGAGTCCGGGTTTGAATACTGGCTCTGCTCTCGCCTCCGGCTCCACCTTCCCATGGATGTGCATCTGGGGAGGCAGCAGATGATGACCCAAGAACTGGGGTGCCTGCCATCCATGTGGGAAACCCGGATGGAGTTCGAGCTCCTGGTTTCATCCTGGTCCAGCCCTGGCTATTATGGGAATTTAGGGAATGAACCAGTGGACGGAAGATCTTTGTTCTTTCTCCCTCTCTGCCTTTCAAACAAATGAAAGTAAACAATTTTTAAAATTAATTCAGCTAATTAAAGGAGCGCAAGAGAAAATCCAGCTCACATGCAAAGTAACAGGCTCAGCCTACAACTCCCCCAAAGCCTGGGGTCAGGGCCCGCCCAGGACGCAGCCGCCAGTGCCCAGCTCCCGGGAGTGATCCCCGCTCCTGGCTGCCAGCTGCAGGCTCTCTGTGCGCAGACACAGCCTCCCCACACACAGCGCCCTCCCTCCTGGACACAGACGGAAGAGTGGGCCACATTCTGTACATTCTTACGCGGATGATGTTGCACAAGGTGGACACGGGGGCTGGGGCGGCTGATGAGGAAAGTACCAGGGTGGAGAGGAAAAACCCTCCCCAGGGGACATTACAGGAAAGGATCGGCTAAGGGACCTGTTTTGAAAGCCCCTGTGGCATGTCCCTTGCAAGCCCAGTCACCCTCTCCCTGGCCTTTGCTCCACGTCTTCACCCACCCACGCGGCTGCGGGAGCCTGTACACGAGTCCTGGTGTTTCCTGGCGGCCAGTGGTGATTCATTTCTCTTCCCCTGCATCTCTTCTGTGGCCAGATCATTGTTTTCCATATCCTTCCCACCCCTGGAAAGAGTGAAAGGCACCATTTGGTCTTTAGGGCAGAGTCCACGTGGACTGCCGCATCCTACCTCCACGGAGCCAGTGGTTCTGCCAGCTCAGTCTAAAGATCCCAAAGGCTTCCTGATGGAAGTGATGCGTTTCGTGGCTCATCTGTTTTCCAAGGTCGCCTGTTACAGTCAGAACATCTGGCCCCTGCTGCTACTGCTGCAAAACCCTCGTGTTCCTCAGAAGTAACCTAAGTAAGTCACTGTATCTTCAGCACTGGAAGCCAGCTTCTGGTCTTGGAGTTCGTAAACTCAGCAAGACAAACCGCTCTTTTTCTGCTCGGCTTCTCTACTTCCAGAAGCTTCCAAATGAGGCAAGTTTGAATAAATCCTATGTCAGTTTTCATCTTCTCCATCCTGCCTCCACATCATGGGAGCTTCGAAGGCAGTGGGTTTCACCAAACAGAACCAAACTCATTTGAGAAAATGTGAGAGACTCATTTCACAGACTGAGATTTGCAGCAGTTGGCGGATGAGACCCCTGGGTCATCAAATGTTAGGAGTGGACCAGATACCAGCCAGCACTTACAAGTGAGACAACTGAAGCCCAAAGACAGCCGCATTTTGAAGCCTTGGCTTTGCAGGGGCAGTAAGAGATACCAGGGACGAGTCCAGGTTTGCCACAAGTGCCCCGAGCGCAGTCTCTCGCTCACATCAAGTTCAGAAGCATCTTCCTCACCGGTCTCTCCCCATCCTTCCAACCTGTCTCCCTCACGATTCCTGGTGCTGCCCCTTCCCTGCCCACAGACCTGAGCTCATCTCTCCTGGCTTAGAACCACTCAGTGGTCCTCGGCCTTGGCTACCCCCGTAACCCTTCAGTAGGGCCTCAGGTGGCACACACCTGCTCTGCCTGGGCCCCAGGAAGGGAGCTGCCCCCGGCTCACAGTGGGCTGACCTGTGTCTTCTCCCAGGTGGTCAGCTCAGCCTGCAAGAGAGTCTTGTTTTTAACCGTCAGGATCTTCCCACCTGCTTGGAGGCTCAGTTCAGAATTCACTTCCTCCAAAAGTCCTTCATTCATTCTCCCAAGTGCAAACCACAAGTCCCTGCGCTGGACTGGGTGGGCCTGCGTTCTAGCAGGTTCCTTCTGGGGTGACACGGCAGTGAATTACGAGCACCCGGCCCCCTCCCATGGACTATAAATTCCTTTAACTCAGAGAACAGGTCTTCTTTGCAGTCCCAGCCTGACTTGCTCAGCATCCGTTTTTTTTTTTTTTTTTTCTACATTGGGTCAAGCTTCAACTATCCTTGGAAACTCAATGAGATTCAGACATGCAATTCCTAAGAGCTGAAATTTAGGATTCTATGTGTTTCTGTCCTTGGCGACATGAGGCATGGTGAAGGACATTTTATCTCCAACAACATACCATGAGTGAAAATCGGAAGTCTTGCTGTTTGTTACCATCTCCTTGGATCTTGCTCAGCAAACGATCAACTCCACGTTCACTATTCATTGAGTACCTGGTGTGCAGTGGGCAGCATGCTAGGTAAAGACATGCATAAATGGCTAAAGCACTCAGGGCCCTGAAACCCATGTCAGAGACCCGGGTGGAGTTCCTGGCTCCTGACTGCAGCCTGGTTCAGGCCTGGCTGTTGGGGGAGTTTGAGTGAACCAACAGATAGCAGGCTGATCTCTCTTTCTCTCTCTTTCTCTCTCTCTCTTTCTCTCTGTTACTTTGCCTTTCAACTAGCTAAATAAATGAATACATCTTTCTTTTTTTTTTCTTTTTTGGACAGGCAGAGTTAGACAGTGAGAGAGAGAGAGGCCACTATGGCCGGCGCACTGCGCCGATCCAAAGCCAGGAGCCAGGTGCTTCTCCTGGTCTCCCATGCGGGTGCAGGGCCCAAGCACTTGGGCCATCCTCCACTGCACTCCCGGGCCACAGCAGAGAGCTGGACTGGAAGAGGAGCAACCGGGACAGAATCCGGCACCCCGACCGGGACTAGAATCCGGGGTACTGGTGGCACAGGTGGAGGATTAGCCAAGTGAGCCGTGGCTCCGGCCAATGAATACATCTTTCAAGAGACACACACAGAGAAACAAATGAATAAAACCCCAGACCCTGAGTACAGTGTGGTTGCGAGGGGATAACGTTCACAGTAGCGGATCTTAGAGCAGACCCCAGGCCCTGACTCCCAGGCCTTTGCCAGATCGCAATTGCTAGTGAAGAACGTTTTAAAGACCAGCAGCTGGGGCCAGCACTGTGGCTTAGTGGGCAAAGCTGCTGCCTGCAGTGCCAGCATCCCATATCGGCGCCAGTTTGAGTCCCGGTGCTCCACTTCCAATCCAGCTCTCACGCTATGTCCTGTGAAAGCAGTATAGGATGGCCCAAGTCCTTGGGCCCCTACCCCCATGTAGGAGACCCAGAAGAAGCTTCTGGCTCCTGGCTTTGGACTGGCTCAGCTCCGGCCATTGGAGCCATATGGGAAATGAATCAGCAGATGGAAGAACTCTCTCTCTCTCTGCCTCTGCCTCTCTGTAACTCTGCCTTTGTGTGTGTGGGGGGGGGGGGGGGGCGGGGGCGGGGGGGGGGGGACCAGGAGCTTGGGAAACTCCCATTGACCAGGAATCAGAGGCCTTGGGTCTTCAGACTATGCCAGATTTCTGTTATGTGACCTTGGACGAGGCCCTCTTCCCCTTGTACCTTCCCCCTGGTTGTTCACTACAAGGGCAAAGGGGGCACAGCTCCTGGCCTGCAGAGGCTCTGGGGTGATTCTGCAAACACAGGGCATCAGGGCACTGCTTCCCACTGTGTAGTCCTCACACAGAAGCACCTGCAAGGAAATTGCAGGAACATCCATTCTCAAGCCCCACGTGGAAGAGACGGAATCAGGCACCCTGGGGCCTGTCCAGGGAACCCAGGGCTCTTCTCATGTGGAAGGAAGGCGGAGCTGGCTCATCACCCAGACACCCAGTGAGCTTCCACGGTTTCCTCACACACGTCTGCTTGCCAAGGGCAGCCCAGGCCAGCAACACCTGCTCTGCCTTCCTCATGGAGGCAAGGCCGTGTTGGTGGGCAGAGCCACCACAGAAACACTTTGACAATGGACTGGGGCCCTGCAGATCCAGCAACTGCTGGTGCTGCCAACTCTTCAGGGAGGAGGCACGCACGGCTGGAGAGACACTGCTGACGGATCTAGTGAACCACGCAACTCCTGAAGAATGATATATACACACACATATATGTATGTATGTATATATATACAAATATAAATTTAGACTTTGAGGTGTATTTTTAAAATTTATTTGAAAGGCAGAGTTACATAGAGGTAGAGGCAGAGAGAGAGAGAGAGAGAGGGAGAGAGAGAGGTCTTCCAGCTGCTCATTCACTCTCCAGATGGCTGCAATGGCCAGAGCTGAGCTGATCCAGTCAGCTCGGTCTCCCACAAGAGCACAGGGGCCCAAGGACTTGGGCCATCTTCTACTGCCTTCCCAGGCCATAGCAGAGATCTGGATTGGAGGTGGAGCAGCTGGTACTCGAACTGGTGCCCTTATGGGATGCCGGCACTGCAGGCGACAGCTTTACCTGCTGCACCACAGCACCAGCCCCTCATCCCTCACATATATATATATATATATATATATATATATTAAACTATTTATTTGAAAGGTATACCCACGGGGTTGGGGGTGATTTAGGGAGAGAAATCTTTCCCAAATGTCCACAACAGCCAGGACTGGGCCGGGCAGAAGCCAGGAGCCAGGAACTCCATCTAGGTCTCCCCACATGGGTGACAGGGGTCCAACTACACAGAACTATCATCTGCTGTCTCCCAGGGCATGCATTAGCAGGAAGCTGGATCAAAAGCAGAGCAACTGGGACTTGAACCAGGCACTCCAACAGGGGATGGGCCTGTCCCAAGCAGTGGCTGAACCAATGCACCAAATGCCCGTCATTTCTTTGACTGCAGACAGAGCCTCCCTCCCCAGATGTTGTCCTGCTTGTTTGTTTACATCTCACACAAAATAAACAGAGTGAAGACACAACAGCAAAACAGAAGCCCTGGTACTCTTCCATAGACTGGGTGGCTTCCCTTGCTTTGGCAGAGCAAGGACAAACTCTTCAGGACTCAAGTGGAAGGAATACTGCTCAGGATTTACTTCTCCTGTAGGCCAGCCCCATAACCTATGGCGCACAAGAATCCCACCCTCGGCAGCCCTGTCGGAGACAGACTGACTTGGTCTCTTTAGTTTCCCTCCTCCCTCTTCTAACAAACCATCTGTGGGGAGATGCTTCCCGGATCCATCCCTGTGATGAGACAGCAAATGACCTTGAATCAGAAAGCCAGAGTTGCATTAGAAGTCTGCTGTTTACTGCATGCCTGTGGGAAAATCCCATCCTGACCTCATTTCCTTCAGAGTATTGAGTGGACAACGAGTGTACTATTAATCAACTTCCAAGTGTGGACAATAGAAGGTGATATTATATTGCTCATGGCTAAGGGTAGGTAGCCCAGGAAAACTGTCCTGGTTGAGATCTTTTGTTTTCAAAACAGGAGAGTTCCTATACAGAGGAGGAAGCCATGTTTATTGCAATAATTAAACAACAAGGGAACAAAGCCAGCCACCCACTTCCTGGGATGTTTACTCAAAACACAAGAGGATTAGTGGTCAGTGCACAGCAGTCTCACATCTGCTCCTGCTATATCCAGTCTGCTGTCACATACAAGAACACCAAAAAGTTTATGGAAAGACTTCAAGGATACATTTATTTTTGGTGCAAAAATATTTCTAAATCCATGCATAGTTATTCCATAACATGCATTTCTTGTGAAGATTTTGAAAGTACCTCCTATTATTTTGGCTAAAAAAAAAAAAAAATCCAACCTTGCACAGATAAAGACTTGAAAAAAAGGGAGGGGGAATTTCAAAACTTTTCCAGGTGTTTTTATTGCTAATTTTCTTATATATTGCACCATAAATACCAAAATGTTAATTTCTTACAGAGGAATAGGAGTAGGGAGTCTGAGATCATAGCCATGAGCTTTTTGTATAGGTAGCGCAAGCAAGCGAGCCTAGGGTGAAATACTGGCTCACCGAGCTATACAAATCTTCAAAACTTTGACATATTTCAATATACAATATAAAAGTTAGCAAGTTTATTACTATCATCCCCGAATTCATCAGGAAAGTGTTGTAGCATGAAGCTCACTGTGGCGATACCAATTTTCCAGATTTCTAATTTTCACTTGAAAGCTCGAAATGTGTTCCTGAAACAAATATCATTTGTTGTTCGCCTTTAAGGAACAGACTCCATTTCTGAGAAAAACACCTCCACACAGGGAAGTCTGAAAACCCATCACCCGCCTGCCTGCCCACGTGTGTGCTGCTTGGATAAAATGCTGTTCCCCAAAAGGGACTCTTGTCCAGGGGGTGGCCGTGGTCGCCTTTCAGAGGTCACCTCCTTCTGGAGACAGAACTGCCTCCTGGGGCCCCCACTTTGTCACACTGGACCCCTAAAGGAGGCGAATTCAAGGGTCTAGATTCAGTCACGCTCACCACTGTATCAGCTGACCCCGGCCACTCTCACGCACGAGTGTCCATTTTCTGCTCCCGCACGTGTGTGATGCTTCCAACAGTTTTGTGCCAGGGTGGCCCACTGGTGCTAAGGCGCTGGCTGCGCTTAGCCATCGCGACTGTTACACCGTTGGTGCAAATGTCAGTGCAGCGGGAAAAGGCAAAGAATGCATCTGTCTGAAAAGAGCTCACTTCGAGGACCACCGCCTCAAAGATCACAGGGCCATTTCCTCTCCGACCCCCGGGGCCTTGGAAGGGACGCTAGAGAGAGGCCCCAGGGAGACCAAAGTACTCCGCGGTCCCGGAGGCGCGGAGGACGACGCTTGTCCTCTTCCGCCCCCTGGTGGCCGCCCTTCAGAACTACCACTGGGCAGGCGGGACGGCTCCGTCAGGCTGAAGGGAACGCGAGGTCCCATCCCATTCTGTCACAGCCACACGCTCTCAGCGAGGGTCCCTGCAGGGTCATCGAGAGGGAGCGCTGAGGAGGGGGCCTCAGGTGGAAGCCCCCGGCCCCTGCTCCGTTGTGGCGGACACCCAGCCTCTCTCTCTTCCGTCCAGGAGCTGCCCGCTCAGCACCGGGGCCCGGCTTGGGTCGCCAGGCCGTGCCTCTGTCCTGCAAGCCGGCGCTGACGGGGAGACCTCAGCGGAAAAGCCAGGCACGGGGCCAGAGGCCACGGAGCTGGCGAGAAGCAGAGCTCCCCGTGTGGACTCTCCCACTGCTGAGCCGGCCACAGAGAGCTAAAGCGAGCCGCCACCTTCTCCCGGATCCGAAAGGCCCCTCGAGCGGCGCTGTGGCTTAGTTGGTCCAAGGTGGCCTGCAGCTCCGGCATCCCACAGGACGCCAGTCGGAGTCTGGGCTGCTCCACTTCCGATCCAGCGCCTGCTAATGCGCCTGGGAACGCAGCGGAGGATGGCCCAGTGCTGGGCCCTGCACCAGTGTGGGAGAAGCTCCTCCTGCCTGGATTCGGCCTGGCCCAGCCCCGGCTGTTGCGGCCATTGGGGAGTGAAGCCCTGGATGGAAGATCTCTCTCTCTCTCCCCCTCTCTCTCTCTCTCCCTCCCTCCCTGCCTCTCCTTCTCTGTAACTCTACCTTTCAAGCAAAAAATTAATTAAATAAATCGTTTTTAAAAAGTCCTCTCAAAGTAGATTAAACACAAGACTTGAAACTGTAAAACTCCTTGAAGAAAACATGGAAGAAAAAGCTATGGAACATTGCTCTTTCCAGTGACTGTTTGGGTGTGACAGCACAGGCAAAGCCAAAGCAGACAGTGTCCACTCCACACTAAAGGACTCTGCACAGCACAGGAGGCACTCACCAGTATGAAAAGGCAGCCCAGGAAATACTTGCAAACAAGATAGCTGATAAGCAATTGACATCACAACCATGTAAGGAACTTCGACAACCAAAAGCAGAAAAACAGATCACCTGATTTTTTAAAAAAAATGGGCAAACAACCTGAATTTCTCCAAAGAAGACCTATGTATATAAATGACCAATAGGTATATGAAAAGATGTCCAATGTTTCTATGTCATCAGGGAAATGAAAATAAAAACCACAGTGAGATATCACTTCAAACTTGTTAGGATTATTATGTTTAAAAAAAGTCAAATCAAAACTGGATAATAATAAGTGTTGACAAGGATGTGGAGAACTTAGAACTCCTGTGGGAATGTAAAATAGGGTAGCCATTATGGGAAACAATATGGAGGTTCCTCAGAAATTAAAAATAGAACTACCATAGGATCCAGCAATCCCACTTCTGGGTATTTATCCACAAGATTGAAATCAGGATCTCAAAGAGATATTTGCATTCCCATATTCCTTGCAGCACTATTCACAATAACCAAGATGTGGAAACAACATAAATGTCCTCTGGATGATAGATGGATGAATAAGATATGTTTATATACACACAAAGGAATATTATTCATCCACAATATAAAAGACAATCCTACGACATGCTATAACATGCTTAAACATTTGAGGACATTATGCTAAGTGAAATAGGTCGGTCACAGAAGGACATATATCACATGACTGCACTTCTCTGAAGCATTAAATAAGTCAAAGTTACAGAAGCAGAAAGAGTGTTGGGCGTCAGGGACTGAGAGAAGTGGGAACTATTGTTCAGTGGCTATAGAGCTTTAGTCATGCAAGATGGAATGTTCTAGAGATCTGCTCTACAACACTGTGTTTCCCCCCACTTTTTTTTTTTTTTTTTTTTTGGACAGGCAGAGTTAGACAGTGAGAGAGAGAGAGACAAAGAGAAAGGTCTTCCTTCTGTTGGTTCACTTCCCAAATGGCTACTAAGGCCGGTGCTGTGCTGATCCGAAGCCAGGAGCCAGGTGCTTCTTCCTGGTCTCCCACGCAGGTGCAGGGCCCAAGCACTTGGGCCTTCCTCTGCTGCCCTCCCGGGCCACAGCAGAGAGCTGGACTGGAAGAGGAGCAACCAGGGCTAGAACCCGGTGCCCATATGGGATGCCGGCGCCGCAGGCAGAGGATTAACCAAGTGAGCCATGGCACCAGTCCCTACAGCACTGTGTTTAACAAGAATTTGCTGTGCACTTAAAATTTGAGAAGGCTCTCTTCTTCCTTCTCTCTCTGTATCTCTGTCTTTCAAATAAATAAATAAATCTTAAAAAAATTTAAGGAAGTAATCCTAATGTTACATATTTTTAAACACAGTATGAAGAATAATAAAAGCTCTGTGAACTGAGAGAAGTGAAGAGTTCAAGGTTAACCAGAAGAGCAGCTTTGCCAGTGGCCATCCACGTGGAAGCCCCAGGAACAGCCGCGCAAACACAACTACAGTAACTCTCAAGTCTGTAAGATAATCCCTTCTCAGAAGGACACAGCCCACACCCCTGGGGTCTCTGAAGATGGAGTCTGTGCCTAAGAATTTGATTCTAGATGATACTAAAGAACAGCTGTGGTTCCAAAGGTTCTGCCAGCTCTTTTCTTTTTTTCAGGGTGAAGTCACAGAGCTAAATAATTCCCTGTTTTGCTGAGTTGAAAATGAATTTTTATATATGCAAAGGCAGCACCTAAATCTCACTGGAAAAGAGGGAGAGAGCTATAAGGCTTCACGTGAATTTGGAAGCAGTGTGCAGAGCAGTGGGTAGGAAGATGGAGGGAGCAACTCAGAGGCCTGGCAGAGGAGAGTGGGTAGAGCCAAAGACAAACTGCATGGGCCATGGACTATAAGAATATCTTGCAAAAGCTGTGTCTGATGTTTGATTCTTTTGTTGTTGTTGCTGTTAAGCTGCAGTTGACATATGTGACCTCAAGATTTGCGCAAATGTCTGTGATAAGCCACAGTCTGTTGTCAATGGAACCGTGGGGGAGTGTGCAACAAAGGGTGGCACCCAGTGTGGAGCACAGTGGGCCTGCAGAGACAACAGCAGCTGGAGGAGGGTGGCAGTGGAGATCTGGGAGCCAGAGAAAGGGTGAGACTGGAGGCAGAAAAACAGAGGACAAGATCCATAAAGAGACACAGTAATCACAGCCGGCACGAGGCCCCTCTCCTCTTGGGGCCCTCTGTCTCCGTGATTGGCACCACTGATTTGAACCCAGGCCTATTCACAGGCCTCAGAAAGCACAGCCTATCAGCACTTCATGTTTCAGACTTTGCCAATACTCTCTCCTACACCCATCTCCATGTCCTTAAGGTCTTTCTTGGCGACCGAGGTTGGTACAGTTGATAAGCTGTTGCCTGGGATGCCCACATCCCACATCAGAGTGCCAGGTACGAGCCACAGCTATGCTGCTTCTGACCCAGCTCCCTGCTAATGGACACCCTAGGAGGCAGCAGGTGATTGCCAAAGCACTTGGGTTTCTGCTGACCTACGTGGGAGACCCAGGTTGAGTTTGGGGCTCCCGGCTTCAGGTTGGCCCAGCCCTGGCTGTTGTGGGCATTAGGGAGTGAACCAGTGGATGGAAGATCTTTTTCTGTGTTTTTGCCTTTAAAAAATGAGGAAAATAACTAAAAATTTAAAAACTATGCCTTTGTTGCATTCTAGCCTTCCGAAGATTTTATCTGCTGTGCTTCATATGATATCAACCAACTTAAAAAAATAAAGCAGCCTAGGACTTCGGTCCAATATGCAATACGGTAGTTGTCAGCTCGGCTGTAAGAAGCTTTTGAGCACTTGGGATGTAACTAGTCTGAACTGAGATGTCTTAGAAGTATAAGATATACACAAAACCATGAAAACTCACTATGAAAAAATATATAAATGACACATTACAAATCTCCATAGTTTTTATTTTCCTTAATGGTGAAAATGATAATGTTTTGGATATATTTATTTAAAGTATATTATTAGAATTAACTTTACTTATTACTTTCTCTTTTTCTAAATGTAGCTACTAGAGAATGCGATCTGTCCATGCTGTTCATATGAAGTTTCTACCGGACAGCAGTGGTTTGGACAAAGAACAGTGGATGAGACTCACAAGGCACAGTGCCTACCAGACCACAGCCCCTCCACTGTAAGCTGCCCAGGACAACACTGTAGAGGCTGGGGCTCCACCCCCTCCCCACTTCTTCTTCCAGCAGCTTCCTGACAAAAGGAGCACCTGAAGTTTTGCATAACTAAAAAAATGTTTATTTCCCTCTCACACTGGGCTCTAACATTTTTGCTTAGAATTTGGAAAGCGTTGTCCCAGTGTTTCCCTGCCAACTGCCGTTTTGATGCTGATGCTATTCTAATTCCTAACTCTTGGTGGAAAAAAAAAGTCACGTTACTTTTTGGTACTTAATTTCCCCTCCTCTACAAGGCTTTAGGTCCTTCCCCTGCTCTTGCATGTCATGGGCTGTAGGCCTCCCAAGTGTGTGGACATCGTGGGCCTCTTTATTCTGGAAACTCGTGTCCTTCCACTCTGATGTTTTTGGTTAGATAATCTCCTCCCTTTCATTGTCAAGGGTTCAAACCCCTTGACTGAATTTTCATTTTTGTGTTTTTTTGAGTTCCTATTGTCCATTTCTTTAGCATTGTATTTTATATTCTGGAAAAATTGCTCAGCTTTATCTTCTATTGGATGTTTAACATTGAATGCATTCCTATCCTCATTGTTTTTCTCAGATATTTACTTCTCATTTTATAGATGTAGCATCTCCTATCTTTCTGAGGGTAGGAATTACCATTTTTTACAAGTTTTTTCTGTTCTTGGCATTATTGTATTTATCCTGAGTTGTGTTTTTTTCTGTTTCTCAACGATATTTAATTATCGTTGAGAAGCAGGGGAGAGACGTACAGAGAGTGCTCTGTCTTACTACTTCTAAAATGCCCACAATTTCCGGGGCTGCAAAGGGATTGCAAGTATGCAAGCCAGGTCTTCCATGTGAAAGACAAGGACCCAGTACTTGATCCATCAGTGCTGCCTCCCATGATTTGCATTAGCAAAAAGCTGAAGTCAGGAACCAGAGCTGGGCACTGAACTCTAGTTCTCCAGTGTGGGACACAGGCACCCCGAGCACTAGACTACTGACTGCTCCATTAGAGCCATTAGACTTCATGAAATAAGCCAATCCCAAAAGACAGATAGCACATGTTTTCCCTGATCCAAGGTAACTAAAAGAGTACCTGAAGTGTAATGTATTGGAGTTAAATAGACATTTTGAGATTTGATTATTGTTTATAGCCTTTGTCTCTTCCATAAAGGAACAGTAGTTCTTTTTCTTTTTATTTCTTTTTCTTTTTCTTTTTTTCTTTTTTGACAGGCAGAGTGGACACTGAGAGAGAGAGAGAGACAGAGAGAAAGGTCTTCATTTGCTGTTGGTTCACCCTCCAAAGGCCACCGCGGCTGGCACGCTGCAGCTGGCACATTGCGCTGATCCGAAGCCAGGAGCCAGGTGCTTCTCCTGGTCTCCCATGCGGGTGCAGGGCCCAAGCACTTGGGCCATCCTCCACTGCCTTCCCGGGCCACAGCAGAGAGCTGGAATGGAAGAGGGGCAACTGGGACAGAATCCGGCGTCCCCTACTGGGACTAGAACCCAGGGTGCCGGCGCCACAGGCAGAAGATTAGCCTATAGAGCCACGGCATTGGCCAGTAATTCTTTTTCTCTTCATACTATTTTTTGAACTCTTTTACTTAGTGCAGGGTTAACTATATAATCATTAAGTAAACTGAAAATTGATCTTTGTAAAAATTAACAATGGGAATGTGAGAGGGAGAAGGAGGGATGGTTGGAGGGAGGGTAGGGGAAAGTGTCACTATATTTCTCAATCTGTATATATGAAATACATGAAACTTGTATAACTTAAATAAAATTTAAAAAACAGATTTTATGTACAAAAAAGTATAATGGTTTCCAGTTGCATGCATCTTGTTGCAAAAGATAGGATTTCATTTATTTTTTATAGTTACTCCACAGTATGTATGTGTGTGTGTGTGTGTGTGTATACACACCATATATATAACCATAATTGCTTTATCTAGTCAACAGTTGATGGACATCTGGGTTGATTCCATATCTTAGCTATTATCAATAGTGCTGCAATGAACATGAGAATACAGATACCTCTTTCATATGATTTCATTTGGTTTGGGTAAATTCCCAGGAGTGGGATGGCTGGGTCATATGGTAGGTCTATTTTCAGATTTCTGAGGTGTCTCCATACTGTCTTCCACAGTGGCTGCACCAGTTTACAATCCCACCAACAGTGGACCAGGTTATCTTTTTCTCTACATCCTCACCAGCATTTGTCATTTGTTGATTTCTATATGAGAGCCATTCTAACTGGAGTGAAGCGAAACTTAACCATGGTTTTGCTTTGCATTTCCCTGACAGCTAATGATCCTGAACATTTTCTTGAGTGTCTGTTGTCCATTTGAATTTATTCTCTTGAAAAATGCCTGTTCAGGTCCTTTGCCCATTTCTTAACTGGATTGTTTGGTTTCTTTATTGTTGAATTTCTTGAGCTCTTTAAAGATTCTGGATGATAACCCTTTATCAGTTATTTGCAAATATTTTCTCCCATTCTGTCAGTTGCCTGTTCACTTTGATGAGTTTTTCTTTTGCAATTTTGTTTTCTTTTTAAAATTTCTTGAACTTTTTAAAGATTCTGGATGTTGACCCTTTATCAGTCGTGTACTCCTATTCCATTGGTTGCCTCTTTACTTTGCTGAGTGTTTCTTTTGTTGTGCAGAAGCTTCTCAGCTTGGTATAATCACATTTTTTCTTTTCACTTTTCAAAGACCAGAGCTAAAGTCCAAGCCAAAGAGTAGACTCTGATGAGCAAAGCTGAAGATAACATCACCTAAAGAGACCTGGAGACCAGAAACTTCTGGACAAGAAGTGGAAATGAGTCCTGGAGAAGTGACTGACAGCGATGTCAAGGCACTTACTCCCTGGATGCCTGCAGAGGAGTATGGAAAATGTGTGTTATGAAAACATTGTGTGTAGGTGTCAGAGTTTTTTACATCAGAATAAGCTTACCTTTGGATTACACTTTCCAGGAACTTCTTGAAGTTCCCTCAAATTACAGGAGGAATAAGGCAAGCAGCGCAAGGACTCCTGGAGACAGTAAGAACTTGGAGGCCCCTGTGGCACTGCATAAAGGGGTGATGACTAGGAGGCTGATGATAGCAGCAGCCACCACAGTGCATCTACACTGGTGGCCAATGCCCTGGTCACCACTCACTCTGCAGTGGGACACATGTCTCTCAGCTCCCACCTCTTACTCAACCTAACCTCTCAAGGAAATTGGATATTTATTTGCATTTTTTTGGAATTTGCAAAAAAAAAGGCTATAGAATTCAGAATTCCAAAAATAGAGAAGCAGAGGAATAAAGGAGGGGACAGCCTGCATAATGAAGAAGAGGACAGTCCTGTCCCCTCCTTGCCCAGCAGTTCCCACCCCTTATCCTGCTGCTGTGTGTCTGTGCATGCTCTTCTCCCTAAAGGAATGCGTGTGGAGAAATCATGTTTCCAAACAGCCAACTGGAGCAGGCAGTAACCTAGTGCTCAAGATGCCTGTGTACCATGTTGGAGGACTAGAGTTAAATTGCATGGAGCCCTTCCCCACAGGTCTGAGGGATTTTGACTGGCCCTTCACATTTAAGAGTGAGGCCTGAAGAGCTAACCACAAGCTCTGCATGCAATGTGGAGACTATTGCCTTCCAAATGCTTCCAGATCTCAGATACCCAAACGTCAGGGCCAAAACGTGGCCTGCAGCACTGGCATCCTCTATGGGCACTGGTTCAAGCCCTGGCTTCTCCACTTCACCCAGCTCCTGCTAATGCACCTGATAAAGCAGTGGAAGATGGTCCAGGTGTTTGGGTCCCTGCAACCATGTGGGAGACCTGGAAGAAGCTCCTGGCTTTGGCCTGGCCTAGCCCTGGTTCTTGCAGCCATTTGGAGAGGGAACAAGAAGATGTAAGATCTCTCTGTTCTCCTTTCTCTGTAGATCTGCCTTTCAAATAAATAAATAAATCCTTTAGAGACATTCAAAGATGGCAGAATAGTGAGGGAACTTACTGTTCTAGTCTGGATGAAGACAGTTTATGAAAAGTGGAGAGATTGCGATCTCAGAGAAGAGTTAGGTAGAAAACTCAAGAGGAAACTTCACACAAATTAGAGGGACACTGTGACCTAAGTGGTAAGTGTGGACATGCACAACTCAGGACCTCAGCAGCCAAGAGCCTCAGCACCAGGTTAGAGAGCGAGGTGAGACCAGATTGCAACAGCTCAAGCCATTAGTTAAAGAATTGCTGGAAGAGCCTGGACTGAGTCTGGCTTGGAGCCCTATGGGCAACAGTGTACCTGCCAACCTAGAGGGGGAAAAAAGGAGGCAATTTCTTTCTCCCTGACCACCTGGAACCAGTATCCTTAACAAGCCAATAGAGGGCAGGTGCTATTTGGACATATATAACAGCTATGCCAGCTTGTGTCTGTGCCCAGGAACCAGCCAAGAGGAGATGCCTGAGTCTGGCTAGGAGAACTGACAGGAGGCTGGGTGCTCATGATGTGGGAGACTTATGTGCCAGGGCTATGAAAACACTGTGGCTGTGTGGGAGGGTGCAGGGTGTGGCTTGGACTTTGGGCAGTCACTGTGGGTGGCTCCAGACACTTGGGACTCCCTGATTCCCTAGTGAAGGTCATTGCTGCAGGATCCATGCTCATATCAAGGACTGCACAGACCCTTTGTGTGGTTCTTATGGCAGTGCAGACAATTAGTGTACCCACTGGGGCTAATATCCAGGCATTGGTCTCCTTTGAGGAGAGGAGGAGAGCATGAGACTATGCCAACAGAACTGAAAAAAACTTCCCCTCTGATTAAAAAAAAAGATGAGATGTACCACCACGCTAAACTTGGGTGTCTCCTTAGACATTTCCCTCACCCTGGAGCACTGAATAGAGCTCCCTGATCACACCTAGCACATGCCTCTGGGTATTCACTGAAAGAGTAGAAACTCCACTAAGCCAGCGAGGAATAGTCCAAAGTTAAAAACCATCACAGGGAAAAAAAACCAACAAGTACCTCTGAAAATGCCTAATAATAAATGCAGCAATTCAAGAAACAAGAATAAGGAAAACAACATGATGCTCCCAAAAGAACACAACGCTTCAATACTAGAATGTGAAGATGAAGAGATTGAAGAAATGGCAGAAATGAAATTTAAATAATTGATTGTAGGGTTACTTAGAAGTAATCATAAACAAATGCACAAATTAAAGAAATCCAACATGACATGAATGAAAATTTCTCCCATGAAATTAAGATTTTAAAAAGAAATCAAAATGAAATACTGGAAGTGAAGAATTCAATAAAACAAATAAAAAATTGATAGAAAGCCTTAACAACAGACGTAGTGAGGAAGAAGAAAGAATATTTGAGTTAGAAGACATATCTCTGGAAATTTTACAGTTAAACAAAAAAAAATAAGAAATTGGAAAGCAAAAAACAATATTGGAGATTTATGGGATACTATCAAATGACCCAACACATGGGTCTTAGAAGTTACTGAAATCGTGGAAAGAGAGAATGGATTAGAAGGCCTTTTTCATGAAATAGTTACATAAAACTCACCCAAAATGGAGAAAGAAAGGGATATCCAAGTACAAGAAGCACATAAAACTCCTAATAGATACAGCCAGAAAAGATCTTCACTATGACACATTGCAGTCAAACTCTCCACAGCAAAACATAAATAAAATGTGCATGAGAGAAATGCCAGAGGATCTTCAATTGGACTCACAGCTGACTTCTCATCCAAAACCCTACAGGCTAGGAGAGAATGGTGAGATATATTCCAAGTCTTAAAAGAAAAAACCTGTCAACCCAGAATGCTGTACCCTGCAAAGGTCTCATTTATGAATGAAAGTGAAATAAAGATTTTCCACAACAAACAGAAATTGAAAGAATTTGTCACGACTTGTCCAGCCTTACAAAAGATGCTTAAGGACGTGCTACACACAGAAATACAGAAACATGGTCATCACTATGAAAGAAGGTGAAGGCACAAAATCTAGTAAAAGTACAAAGAAAATACAAAGTAAACAATAGGAATATTTATGGAAAAATGGCAGGGCCAAGTCATTAGTTATCAATATTCACCTTGAATGTAAATGGCTTCAACTCTCCAGTTAAAAGATAGAGGCTGGCAGAATGGATTAAAAAAACAAAGCCCCCCTATTTGCTGCCTGAAAGTATACACACAGACTACAAAGACACAGAGACTGAAAGTGAAAGGATGGACAAAGATATTCCATGCTAACAGAAACCAAAAAAGAGCTGGTGTAGCTATCCTAATATCAGATAAAATAGACTTTAACACAAAAATTGTTAAAAGAGATAAAAAAAAGAGCACTATATATTGATTAAGGGGTCAATTCAACAAAGATGTGACTATTATAAACGTATAAGCACAGGGTATCATACAATTTAAAAGAAATGTTAAGGGACCCAAAGGGAGACATAGACTCTAATACAATGGGGACTTCAATACCCCACTTTCAGCAATGGACAGATCAACCAAACAGAAAATCAGCAAGGAAATAACAGAATTAATTGACACTATAGACCAAATGGACCTAACAGATATTGACAGAAGTTTTCATCCTACAATTACAGAATACACATTATTCTCACCAGTATGTGGAACTTTCTTTAAGATAGACCACATGCTAGGCCATAAAGCAAGTCTCAGCAAATTCAAAATAATTGAAATCATGACATGAATCTTCTCTAACCAAAATGGAATGAAGCTAGAAATCAACAACTCAAGAATCTCTAGAACACATGCAAACGCAGGGAGACTGGACAACATGCTCCTGAATGAACAGTGGGTCATTGATGAAATAAAATGAGAAATCAAAAAAATTTCTGGAAATGAAGACAATACAACATAGAAAAACTTATGGAATATAGCAAAAGCTGGGTTGAGGAAAGATTATAGCAATTGGTGCGCAGGTCAAGACTTTCCATCATTCCCGAGAAACCCTGTGCTGTGTGAAAACCGAGCTTCCTGAGAAAGGCATCTGCTGGCTTTGTAGTCTGGGACACCCCTGGCTGGAGGAATGTGAACACAGGAAAAGGCTCTGACAAGACCACTGCAGACATTCAAGTCAACATATCTAGATGACCAAGAAGAAAGTCAGCCTTGCATGGTCCAGAGCTCCAAACCAGTTCCTTGTGAATGCAAATCTTAAGAAGTTTCATGTCTTTGACACTCACACGCAGCTCAGGGCCAATCCTCCAAACACACATGCTTCCCATCAGAAGGACCAAGCAGTTCTACGCACATCCAAGCAGCCCTACATGGAGGACCCACCGTTAACCCCATTTTTCAGATGAAGAGACTGAGCTTACAGAAATCAAGCAATTTGCCTAGAGATGTAGTGCTAGGTCTGCCTTCATAGTGATTAATTTATTTTCCCTAAAATTGTTCTTTCATAATAACATCAGCAAAAATAAATAAATAAATAAATAAATAAGACATGAAATAAAAATCCCAGCCACTTTGAGACCAGAAGGTGATGACCTTGTCACTAGTCCTGCTGCCCACTGCTATGGCAGTAGGGGTTGGGGGGTGGGGGTGTTATTCAACCCTGGTGATCAATGGGGTGGCAGATGTTCCAGCCAGACCGTCCTCACATCCAACTCAAGATTATTGATTACATTGAAAGTGGCATATATGTTTGTCATCTGGATCTTGATGATGGTAACATAAATGTGTACATTTGTCCAAACTCATCAAATCATACTCATTAATGGGCAGGATTTTGTATATCAATTTTACCTCAATAAAGCTGGAAAGATTTTTTCCCCCAGAAGCCTTTTATTTAAAGAATGCAAACTTTTTTAAAAGATTTATTTATTTGAAAGTCAGAGTTGAACAGAGAAAGGAGAGGCAGAGAGAGAGAGAGAGAGAGTGAGTCTTCTATCCACTGGTTTACTCCCCAATTGGCTGCAACAGCCAGAGCTGTGCCAACCCAAAGCCAGGAGCCAGGAGCTTCTTCTGGGTCTCCCACGTGGGTGCAGGTGCCCAAGGACTTGGGCCATCTTGTACTGCTTTCCCAGGCCATAGCAGAGAGCTGGATTGGAAGTGGAGCAGCCAAATCTCCAACCAGCACCCATATGGGATGCCAGCGCTTCAGGCCAGGGCATTAACCTGCTGCGCCACAGCACTGGCCCCAAGAATGCAAACTCTTGCTTTTCATAAATACAACTTTAAAAATATAGTGATTCTTCTCACCACGAATTTTTCTAAATCAAGAGTTGATGTACTTGTCTCATGCAATGGTTAGTAATGTTGAATTTTTCAGTTTTTGTTTAAAACTATGCCATTGCCTCCCTTACTCTTACTAATGCAGCTATGAAGTGATTCTACCTTTTTCACTAAAAAGATTATAGGGGGGCCAGTGCTGTGCCAGTGTTGTGGCACAGCAGGTTAAGCTGCCATCTGCAATGCCAGAATCCCACATGGGTGCCGGCTTCTCCACTTCTGACCCAGATCCCTGCTAATGCACCTGGAAAGCAGGGGAAGACGGCCCAAGTGCTCGTGCCCCTGCCATGCATGTAGAAGGCCCGATGGAGTTTTATACTGCTGGCTCAGGCTGCCCCAGCCCCTGCCATTGTGGCCATTTGGAGAGTGAATCAGCAGATGGAAGCTCTCTGTAACTCTTTCACATAAATAAAAAATAGTTTTTCTTAAATAAGGGCCCAAATTTATGTAAGCTTCAGATAATGTGAAATTACATGTGCCCCACATGCAAAGAAGGACTGAAAGTTCAATCATCGTGAGGAAGCTTGTGTGGATACTGACTGTGTTGAGGGATTGTGTCCTGCGTCCCACATAAACTTAACCACCTTCACTTATGTTTAGGTGTAGGCTGGGTGGGTAGGTAGGATGGTGTGTTTATTAACCAAGTTTAACACAAAAATGAGAATTTTAAGTACGTTTTTGTGAGACACTTCATGCATTTTAGAGGCTAGTTTATGAGGTTATGAAAATGAATTTCAATAGCACAAAATGACACTGTATTTTCATTTTTTTTTCGAGATTTATTTATTTATTTGAAAGGCAGAGTTACAGAGAGAGAGGCAGGCAGAGGCAGAGAGAGAGAGACAGAGAAAGAGGTCTTCTGTCTACTGGCTTACTTCCCAGATAGCCACAATAGCCGGAGCTGTGCCAATCCGAAGCCAGGAGCTTTATCTGGGTCTCCCAAGGGGGTACAGGGGTCCAAGGATTTGGGCCATCTTCCACTGCTTTCCCAGGCTGTAACAGAGAGCTGTATTGGAAGTGGAGCAGCCAGAACTCGAACTGGTGCCCACATGGGATGCTGGCACTGCAGGCGGCAGCCTCACCAGCTATGCCACAGCGCCGGCCCTGACACTGTATTTTCAACTTAGATAAGAGAACAATGAGCTTGGGCTGGCTATCAGTTCCAGTTCCTCCCTTGTGCACGTGAAGTTTGAAAGTTTGAAACTTTCACACAGAGTGAATTCCATTTCTTTCTGATTTTGTGATTTGGTAATGGTTACTGGACAAGACCTAGAAGAAACATCATTGTATTCTCAGAGTTGTTGTAGTTGAATCCATTGTGGACAGACTTACTTTAAGATTAACTCATGTTGACACCCATGCATGACTCTTTTATGATTCCCAAATGACGTAGGCAATATTGAGTGGGACACACACACAAGGACGGTAAGGGGAACAGACACGAGCCTCATCAGTCGGATCAGTGGAACCAGCACAGGAAGTGCTGCGTCCAGGGGATCAGCTTAGTGAAACTGAACCCCTACAATGTAAAAGCAGGACCCAGCCTCCTGTCTGTCTCCCCTAGCCCAAGATGTCCTTGCCTGTCCTTTCTCAAAAGGAATTCAAAAGGGCTGGCGCCGCAGCTCAACAGGCTAATCCTCCGCCTAGCGGCGCCGGCACACCAGGTTCTAGTCCCGGTCGGGGCGCCGGATTCTGTCCCGGTTGCCCCTCTTCCAGGCCAGCTCTCTGCTGTGGCCAGGGAATGCAGTAGAGGATGGCCCAAGTGTTTGGGCACCTGCACCCCATGGGAGACCAGGATAAGTACCTGGTTCCTGCCTTCGGATCAGCGCGGTGCGCCGGCCGCGGCGGCCATTGGAGGGTGAACCAACGGCAATGGAAGACCTTTCTCTCTGTCTCTCTCTCTCTCTCTCACTGTCCACTCTGTCTGTTAAAAAAAAAAAAAAAGGAATTCACTGACTTGAGGGAGTGATCCAGCTGGCCCTGGAAGTTCTAATCACTGGACTCAAGGAGTCATTTGCTTCTCCAACAGATAAGAACCTCGACAGCCAGCATTGTCCTGGGGTGGTTTGTGTATGGGAACTCCAGCACTGGGCAAAAACAATGCCACTTGCACGTAACCCATCTTCAGACCAGCTGGAGCCCACCTGGCCACCACACATTCCCTAAAGAGCAGGGAATCCTTGCCCAATCAAAGGAAGGTCAGGAGCACCACTGACCAACGAGGGACTTGCACATGAGCTGATCACGCACCTCTCGGCCCTAATTTCAATCTATAGGAACCTTCTCCCCTAGCTCCTCAGAGAATCTGGGAATGAAGCAACAGCTGCCCAGCCCCTTGTTCTGTGCTTTGCAATAGGTACCTCCTTCCTCCCACCACCCCGATGTCAGTGGTGAGCTTTCTGTGTATCAGGCAAATGGACCCATTTTGGGGGTTCTACAGCAATGCCTCCAACAAGTTTGGAGTGTTTGGCAACAATGCCAGTGAAAATGATGGCTACTGGGGTAAAGCCACCGCCTGTAGTGTTGGCATCCCATATGGGCACTGGTTCAGGTCACATTGCTCTACTTCCAGTGTAGCTCTCTGCTATGGCCTGGGAGAGCAGTAGAAGATGGCCCAAGTCCTTGGGCCCCTGCACCCACATGGTAGACCCAGAAGAAGCTCCTGACTCCTGGTTCCTGGCTTCGAATCAGCTCAACTCTGGCCATTGCGGCTCTTGGGGAGTGAACCAGCGGATGGAAGACCTCTCTGTCTGGCTCTACCTCTCTCTATTACTCTGTGTTTCAAATAAATAAAATAAATCTTTAAGAAAAAGATGGTTATTAATAACTATATGGCTCACGTGAAGCACTTCAGAAAGTTCGTGGGAAACTGGAACTTAAAGATAAGCTTATGTTGGTGCAAAAATAAAGAAATGAATGCATATGAGAGATCTTCAAAAAGTTTATGGAAGGGCCAGCATTGTGCCACTGTGGCTAAGGCAGAGGTGAGTGATGACAGCATCCCATACAGGTCTGGTTCAGGTCCCAGCAACTCCACCTCTAATCCAGCTCTCTGCTAATGGCCTGGGAAAAGCAATAGAAGATGGCCTAAGTATTTGGCCCCCTGCCACCCATGTGAGAGACCTGGATGAAGCTCCTGCCTGCTGGCTTCAGATTTGCCATCTGGGGAGTGAATCAGCAGATGGAAGCGCGTTCTCTCTCTCTCTCTCTCTCTCTCTCTCTCTCTCTCTCTCTAACTCTGCCTTTCAAATAAATAAATCTTTTGGAGGGAAAAAGATAACAAAGTGGGAAACATACCCTTTGCTCATAATACTTTTTCCATTTTTCATCTCCTGTTAAAAACTGAGGGAGTATTTTTTGCTTGTGTTTTTTAGCAGCAAGCATGCTAGACAAGGTTAATGAGGGGAGTACACCTGACTGAGCAGGAAGGCATCTCAGGAAAGAACCCAGAGCCCAGTCTGCGTTCTCATGGGAGCTTTTATGGATGTGGGTGTGGCCTTGTTTCTCCCCCTCCCCCACACCCTTTTTGGGATGTTGCTGGATGGAGGGCTTCCTGGGAGTGTAATTCCTAAAATTCCTCTAACTTCATAATAGACCTACTAGCCCCCTTGTGTAGGGAGAGGGATATTGGGGGAGGGTCTTTTAAAAAGTAGTCTCAGTGAAAGCTGCCTTAGCTGCACCTCACCACGGTCTACATCACGTTTTACCACCAGGGCCATCACAACCAACCACCCATGGCTGCTCCTCACGGGCCACCCCTCATTCTGGGAAGAAAGATACCCCTACAGGTAGAGCTGGGGACCATTATTCCCCATTATCACAGATGCACGAAACCCTTTAAAAATACTAGTAAACAGAATTTAGTGATATATAAAAAGAATTACACTCCGTGATCAAGTAGAGTATCTTCCAGGGCGCCATCTGATTCAATACATGGAAATCAATCCATAAAGTCCGCCATACTAACAGGCTAAGAAAAAAAATCACATGATCATGTTCATTTCAAATGCAGGAAAGCATTTGAAAAGTTCAATGCCTGTCTATGATACTAAGACCTCTCTGAAAAAAGGAATCAGAGGAGTGCTTGATAAAGAACTTCTACAAAAACTCCAGAGCTAACACTGTACCTAGGAGTGACAGACTGAGTGCCTTTTCCCTCAGTTCAGAAACCTGGCAAGGATACTCAGGTGCAACACTCTCTGTTAGCACAATGATGGGCTTTCCATTCAGGGCACCAAGGTAAAAAAAAAATTAAAAAAAAAAAAAGAAGAGAAGGAGGAAGAAAAGGAAGAGGAAGAGGAGGAAGAAGAAGAAGAAGGAGAAATAATAATAATAATAATAATAAAGATATTTACATCAGAACAGATCAGGGAGGAAGAAGTAAAATTGCTCCTATTTGCAATAACATGTACAGAAAATCTCAAGGAATCTAGCTCACTCCTAACCCCACAAAATTCCCAAATCTAATTAGTGAGTTCGGCAAGGCTGAAAGCATACAAGATAAATATGATCCAAGTCAATTGCATTTTTACATAGCAGCAGTAAGCACACAGACACCAATATGTACAATCATTCAAAAGAAGAAGAACGCTTGGGTATGAATCCATCAAAATGAGCACAGGAACTGATTCTGGAAACCACCCAATGATGATGAAAGAAAGCAAAGAAGACCAAACTAAGCAAACACAGACTATGTTTACGGATCGGAAGACTCACTATAGTAAGGATGTCAATCTTCTCCCTAAGAGATACTTATGTTTACTGTAATTCTCATTATAACCCCAACAAGATTTTCTTTCTTTCTTTTTTTTTTTTTTTAAGATTTATTTATTTACTTGAAAGGCAGGGTTGCAGAGAGGGGTGGGGGAGAGGTCTTCCATCTGCTGGTTCAGTTCCTAAATGGCTGCATTGGCTGGAGCTGGCCCCATCCAAAGCCAGCAGCTTCTTCCAGGTCTCCCACACAGGTGCAGGGGCCCAAGGACCCTGGCCATTTTCCACTGCTTTCCCAGGCTATAGCAGAGAGCTGGATTGGAAGAGGAGCAGCAGGGACTCAAACTGGCATCCATATGGGATGCCGGCACTGCAGGTGGCAGTTTTACCCACTATGCCACAGCCCCAGCTCCAGGTTTTCTTTTTATAGATTTATTTATTTATTTGAAAAGCAGAGTTACAGAGAGAGGGAGAGACAGAGATGCAGAGAGAGAGAGAGAGAGATCTTCCCATCTACTGGTTCACTCCTCAAATGGCAGATCCGAAGGCAGGAGCCGGGAGCTTCATCTGGGTCTCCCACATGGGTGCAGGGTGGGGCAAGGACTCGAGCCATCTTCCCCTGCTTTCCCAGGTGCATTAGCAGGGAGAAGGAGTGGAAGTGGAGCAGCCAGGACTCGAACCGATGCCCATACGGGATTTTGGTGCTGCAGCCAGCGCCTTTATCCACTACCACAGTGTCGGCCCCAGAATTTTTATTTTTTTAATGGAGACAAGATTATCTTAAGGTTTATATGGAAAGGCAAAGTCCTAACATAACTAAAATGATTTTTGTAAAAGGATAAAATGGGAAGAACTGCACCACCTGGTTTCTAGACTGAGTGTGTAGCCACAGTAATCAAGACTGTGTGTTGGTAGCACTAAAGGAAGAGACAGGAAAATCAACAGAACAGAGTGGAGAGTCCAGAGGCAAATGCAAGCAAGTAAGCCTGAACTGGCACTTGACAGGTGAAAAAGCAGCTCAAAGGAGAAGATAGCCTTCTCAGCAAATGGTGCTGGAGCAAACGCACATCTGTAAGATGTGTCGAAGGTAAACAGACCTTCTACAAGACTCATAGAAAGTGAGTCATGTACTTCCACGTCACATGAAACTTCTGAACTTTTAGGGGGAAAATAGGAGAAACTCTTGAGAATGTAGGGCTAAGCAAAGATCTCTTAAACTTGACACCAAACACAAGATCTGCAAATGGAAAAACCGATGAGCTGAACTTCATAAAAATGAAAAAAAACTTTTGCTCCATAAAGTCCTGATAAGACAAAGGAAAGACAAGCCACATGGTACAAGAAAATATCTTCAAATCATGTAACTGTCAAAGACTAGCATCTAGAATATATTTAAAATTCTCCACACTCAACAGCACAAAAAGAAGCAAACAAGCTCTGAATCAAAGACCCGAAAAGTCATTTTACCATAGAAAATACGTGGATGGCATGTGAGCCCACAAAAAGATGTTCAAGACGATTAGTCCTGTGGGAAGCACAAGTTAAAATCACAATGAGTTATTACTATACAAGCATCAAAATGGCTAACATAAAGAACAGTCACAACACCACACTCTGGAGATGATGCTAAGAAACCAACATCTCTTGTATGTTGGTGGTAGGAACACAAAATGCTGCCATCACTTTGGAAAACAGTTTGGTGTTTGCTTTAGAAAGGAATCCTGCAGGGCATGCCATGTGGCACTTCAGGTTAACCCAGTCTCTGGGCCACCGGATCCCGCATCAGAGCGATGCTTCAAGCCCTGACTGCTCCGCTTCTGCTCCAGCTCCCTGCTGATGCACCTGGAAAGGCAGTAGAACGTGGCCCAAGTACTAGGACACCTCCCACCAACAGAATAGACCCAGATGGAATTCCTGGCTCCTGGCTTTGGTCTGGCCCAGCCCTGACAATCGCAGCAATTTGGGCAGTGAACCAGAGAATAGAAGATCTCTTTCGTTCTGTCTCTCCTCTCTCTGTAACTCTACCTTTCAAAAAAAAATCTTTTTGTAATAAAAAAAAGACTAAATGTGCAACAATTATATAGCCCAAAAATTGCACTCCTGGGTATTTATCCCAGAGAAATAAGGAAATAAAACACAAGGACTGGCGCTGTTGTGTAGCAGGTAAAGCCAATGCCTGCAGTGTCAGCATCCCATATGGGTGCTGGTTGAGTCCCAGCTGCTCCACTTCTGACCCAGCTCTCTGCTGTGGCCTGGGAAAGCAGTAGAAGATGGCCCAAGTCCTTGGGCCCCTGCACCTGTGGGAGACCCAGAAGAAGCTCCTGGCTCCTGGCTTTGGATCAGCCCAGCTCTGGCCATTGTGGCCATCTGGGGAGTGAACCAGTGGATGGGAGACCTCTTTTGCTCTCTCTGCTTCTGCCCATTAAAAAAATAAAAAATAAAATAAAGTATAACAATCTGTACATAAATGCTGAGAGCAGCTTTACTCATAATTATCCAAAGAAATGAAACAACCTAGATGTTCTTCAATAAAAGAATCTATGATATTTCCTGTCCATGGACTGTTCAGCAATAAAAAGGATGAATATATCCTCTCGAGAATTAAGTTGAATGAAAAAAATTCAACACCAGCAAGCTTTTTTAAAATACATAATATCTACTTGATTCCATTCCTGTAAACTCTCCCAACAACAAAATTTTAGAAATCAAGAACAGAGGAGCAGTTGCCAGTAATTGATGGGAAGTGGGTGTGGGAGGAAAAATGGGTGTGGTTATAAAGGGGTAACAAGAGTGATCCTTGTGGAAGTAGAAATGTTCCGTACCTTGGCTCTACTAGTGTCCCCATTGTTAGTGTGACACTGTGCTACAAGGGTACTTCAGAAATTTCATGCAAAAAAAATAGAATCAAAATATAGCTTTATCTTGATGCAAAAAAAATTTTTAATTCATGAATATGAGGGGTCTTTATAAAGTTCTTGGGAAATATATATTATAAACAAATTTTTCAAATTTTCAAAATATTTTGCAACAAAATAAGCTGGGTAGAGGACACAGAGGGTCATTCTGTATTCTCCCTACAACCACACGTAAATCTACAACTATCTTAAAGTAAAATTTTGAGTCTAAAAGACAAAAGTTAAGGGGCCGGCGCCATGGCACAGGTTAATCCTCCACCTATGGTGCCAGCACCCCATATGGGTGCCAGTTCTAGTCCCAGCTGCTCCTCTTCCAATCCAGCTCTCTGCTGTGGCCTGGGAAAGCAGTACAAGATGGTCCAAGTCCTTGGGCCCCTGCACCGGTGTGGGAGACTGGGAAGAAGCACCTGGCTCCTGGCTTCGGGTTGGCACAGCTCCAACTGTTGCGGCCATTTGGGGAGTGAACCAATGGAAGAAAGACCTTTCTCTCTGTCTCTCCCTCTCACTGTCTGTAACTCTACCTCTCAAATAAATAAATAAATAAATAAATCTTTTAAAAAACCTTAAAAAAAAGACAAAAGTTAAAATAATCATTTGGACCCTGGATGTCTGTAAGCACTGCCTTATCTCTACTGCATGGTGCTACACACCATACCCCTCCCCATCCCATTCATCCGACCTGCACACAAACCACACGCTATCTGTGGTTTATCTTTCCTGACCAAAATTATATCCTAAGGGGCTGGGGGCGGGCTGGGAGAGAACACTGCGTACACGGAGAATGTCAGTGCCATGAGCACCACCACCCACCGTTGATGCTCCTCCTACCCACTCTCACTGTGAGCAATGACGCCATAAGCAGTGGAGTCAAAAGTCAAGAATCCACCCAGGGTTGGGGATGACAAATACCCACAAACACACCTCCATCAGGGTGACCTCTGATGCGTCTCACTGACCTCCCTTCCTGTTTCACTTTCCACTGCCCACGTCTAATTCTTACCTTTTACACCGGTTTTTCTGCTCACTTGTCAAGAACAGTCCTGCCAATTCTCTCCTATCTTTTGGGAATAGATGTTTTTGAGATGTGTTAAGTATTGCCTTTTCTTTTTGTATTAGTGACAAGAGGAAAGTAGCCTGAGATAAAACAAGATGGACAGCATCATCTTCTCCACGCCTCACTTGACTCTTTGATTTAGACCAAGTGGAGAAGGTCAAAGGGCCACACAATTGCCCTCTAGCAGTTTTGGACCCTGGCTACACGATGACCCTTGGATAGGGGCCTTTTAATAAATGCCCAAGACTGGTCCCCTACTCCATAGTCATTCATTCAGAACTCTGGGTTCAGGACTCAGCCATGGATGTCTTTATTTCAAAGCTAAGATAATCATGATGCCCAGGCACAGAGTAGAGTTACAATTCCACAAAAATCTCTGAAAAACATTCAACTCTAATTCCGAGGAAAAGCACAATGTGGGTGAATTCATCTGAGGTCGAAAGGCTCTTGGATTAGCAGGATCCTGAGACAGCACATCTGGGTTGGAAAGAGCTGGATTAGAAGGAGCCGGGCACCTGGCCCAACTCCAGGAGGTGTTCATCCTGATGAGAAATAACAAACGGTGACGTAAACTAGGGCAAAGGCACAGCTCTGTTACAAGACAAGGGAAACACAAATGGGAACTGACACTGCATCTCCTAAAATAAACATCGGTGAATGTTTGAAGAACATGGATTGAAGAGCCCTGTATCCACTTGGAAGAGCCACCATAACAAAGCACATGTGCTGGATCATTCAACAGCAGAAGCTTACTGTCTCTAAGACGTAGGCTAGAAGTTCAGAATCAAGGTGTTGGCAGGGTTGGTTCCTTGCGAGGGCTCTGAGGGAAAGATGTGTCCCAGGCCTCTCTCCCGGCTCCTGGTGGTCTCAGCTTGTGGATGGCCATGTTCTTTCTGTGTCTCTTCCCCATGTTCATGCATGTCTTTGTGTGAAAGTTTCCCCCTTTTGAGAAGGACATCAGCTGCACAGGGTTAGAGGCCCACCCAAATCCACTGTGACCTCATCATAGCCCATTGCACCTACAATAACTCTATTCCCTAATGAGGTCATTTTTGAAAGTTCTGGAGGTTAGGACTTCAACATATAAATTTGGGCAGAGCTCAATGCAACCCCTAATGGGACCCACGTTTTTAGCTGGCACAGGGGTGCCCACATCTGGCAGGGAAGGGTGGGAGTTTGGCATTTCAGGAGTGGAGGGGACCAGAGACCAGTGAGCCCACATAAGTGGAGGGCGACATCAGTGTCAGCAAGGGAATCATCCAGGAAGGCAGAGGGAAGTCCCCTGGTCCCGCCTTCTCACACCACTCCCTCCCTGCCTTCTATGCCAGCGACAGAATAGGGGTAAGGACGTGCTAAGCCTCTCTGCTGCTGGTTGGCCTGACTCCAAAAAGAGAACAACAGGGAAACAAGACAGCTGCTCCTCCACTCTGAGGGACACCCGACAACTCCCTGCATTTTTTTTTAAGATTAATTTATTTATTAGAAAGGCAGAGAGACAGAGGTCGAGAGAGAGAGAGAAATCTTCCATCACCCAGTTTTATAGATTCCCAGAAAGTCAAGTGGCCTGCCCAACTGAGTCCTTAATAGGCTGTAATTCAAACACTCCCCAGATGGCTGCAACAGCCATAGCCGGGCTGATCCGAAGCCAGGAGCCAGGAGCTTCTTCTGGGTCTCTCATGCAGCTGCAGGGGCCTAAGCACTTAAGTCAACCTCTACTGCTTTCCCAGGCATGGTAGAGAGCTGGTTTGGAAGAAGAACAGCTAGGATATGAACCAGCACCCCACATGGGACGCCGGCACTGCAGGAGGCAGCTTAGCCTACTGTGTCACAACACCAGCCCGCATTTTTCTCTTAACACTGGTATCTCTGGGCTAGCACTGTGGCATATAAGGCTAGCATGTGACACTAGCATCCCAAAGATGCTGGTTTGTGTCCCAGCTGCTCCTCTTCTGGTCCAGCTCTCTGCTATTTCCTGGGAAAACAGTAGAGATAGCCCAAGTGCTTGGGCCCCTGCACCCATGTAGGAGACCCGGAAGAAGTTCCTAGCTTCGGATCAGCCCAGCTCCAGCCATTGCGACCATTTAGGGAGTGAACCAGGAGATGGAAGACCTCTCTCTGTCTCTCTGTCTCTCTGTCTGTAACTCTACCTCTCAAATAAATAAAATCTTTACTGTGGTATCTGGATGACCTAACAAAATCAAAGAAATTTTAAAATATTAATGATATAATAAAATCACTATGTTTAAATATACTTTCGCCAAAGTAAATGTACTATGAGAAGAAAAATAATAAAGCTGCATACAATAGACTTTTTGTAAGAGCTCTGCATAAAAAGTGCATGTTGTGTAATTATAGACATGGCTGGCTTACCCAAAAGAGTGGGGTAAAATGTTTAGCAGCGGTTCTCTCTTCTTCACATTGAACCAGCACTAGCTTCTAAAAAGCTCAGATAACTGTCAGATGTTGTTCTTCCTAGGCTGATCATGCACAGAGAGAGACGGCACCCAGTTTTATAGATTCCCAGAAAGTCAAGTGGCCTGCCCAACTGAGTCCTTAATAGGCTGTAATTCAAAGTACTGTTTGTGTTACTTAAATTATGCTTTTTATTTCTTTGTTATATTGGTATACGAGGATGGAAGACTCAGGGAGCCAAATTAAATTTCTAAGTGATTCAGCTCATAGTTTCCACAAGCAAATCAAAACACCAGTATAAATGTAATTACCAGATGAAGAACAGGGATATTGTCACACAAGGGCACTTCAAAAAATTAGTGGAGGGAGTGGCTGTGTAGCCTAATGGTTAAGATGCCTGCATCCCACATGGGAGCATTTGGGTTCAATCCCCACTCTGGCTCCTGACTCCAGCTTCCTGCTAATGTAGATACTGGAGGCAGTCATGAAGGCCAAGTAATTGAGTGTCTGTCATGATGGAGACCTTGGCTGAGGTCCCAGCTCCAGGCTTTGTCCCAGCCCTTTTCTGGCCACTGTGTGCCTTTGGGAGTGAGGCAATAGTTAGGAGCTCTCTCTTTCTGTCTTGTCCATCTCTCTCTCTCTGCCTCTCCAATTAAGAGCAAACACAAAGCAAAAGCAAAACAAAAACTAAATACGTGGAAATTTTCGTGCTAAAAATATGTTGCTACAACACCATTTACTGTGTTAATTTTCTTCCTGGAACTGCAAGCTGGGGAAGAGCTTTTATTTGATACACTGTGAGTGCTGCAAATTTATGTGGTTCCAAGAACTCTCCTGCATTAGTAAACTAATTCAAATCTGGGTTTTAGGACTGTGTTAGAAATCTCCCCACATTCTCTTTAGTAGGGAGTGTCTAACTTGGATATAATCTGCATCTTCCCTATAGCAACTTCAAAATACAGATTTTTTTTTAAGAAAAGCGAAGATCTGTGGTTTCAAAGTCGTTAAAATTAGTTCCATATCTTGTTTCAGTTCCTATGCCAAATGTCAGAGCAGGACGAATCTTTAACGTCACGGCTAATTTGTAGAGACACAGATGAAATAGGAAATCTGTGGTTGAGTCTGTAGGCAGTAAGATTTGGTTTTGATATTATACATTCCACTCATTTGGAAGCAAAATAATAAAAGATTTTTAAAAAATAAAAAGGAGTCACACAAGCAAAGGCAAAACGTGAGACATAATGTAGATCATCAAAGTTAAGCTTGAACATATGCATATTTTTGCTAAAATGTGCTTGGTGTTTTTGTTGTTACTACCTAAATTGACCATTCCTTTGTGAAGAAAGCTTGCTTGTCACCCTGTGCACACTCGGGTACAAGTATCTGTGCAGGATGGGTTCACTATCCAACTGGAAACTCCACAGGGGTCAAGCTGTTCAAGAGTTCCAACCTAGATCTGGTTATAAAGGGAGAAGGGAAGGAACCCACGGCAGTCCACTTATACAATACTCACTGGAAGAACACATCTCATGGCCAATCAATGTGAGTTTCTCAAAACAGCCACAAACTTATCACCTAGTGAGTTAATGCCATGAGCCAGACACTCTGCCTTTGTTTAATTTTTCTAATTTCCATCTTGTTGTAGCAATGATTTATTCAGCACTACTCGCTAACCTATAAACTTCATTTTATGAAATCTCACTCTACTTATACTTTTTTTTTGCTTTCTCTGATTTTGTTCCAAATGCATACATGATAACTCTAGTGAGCATTTTATCTTAACCACCAATCTCATCCTGTAGCATCTGAGTCCAACAAGCTGGCCAATCATGTGTTCTTCCCTCCATTTACAAATGGGAAATGAAGTCACGTTGTTTTTACCACCTCTGTCCACGGAAAAGTCCTAGAGGCAACAGCTAACCCACTGAAATGAGAACAGCTGGCACTCCTGGTATCTTCTCACTAACAGGAGCCAAGGCTCCTTGGAAAAAATGTTAGAGTCCAGACTGAGACAGACAGGGCACAAGATAAACCTGGGACCTTCTAACACATTGGAAAGGCAGGAAATAATCGAAGAACATTAGAGACAAATGGAATAGTTTCTCACTGGCTAACAATGGCCCAATTTGAGTACCAAAAAAAATTTGGGCAAAGTTTGAAATCTATTATGCTACAGTCCATGAGTCTGCAATGACACGCGTGTGTGTGTGTGTGTGTGTGTGCGTGTAATCAGCCACACACATATACTGAAAGCAATAGTCAGCTTTGGACATTTCTAGAACACAAATTCATTAATAGGAAATGGTAAGTAAGAAGAGAGTGGTAGGCATTCATTTTGCCTTTCCAACATGAACTAAATTGCAGCTAATACATGCACAAAGAATTTATTAAATTTAAAATATTACTCATTTATAATCAAGAATTAAATTTTCCCCACTTAAACTTCTAATGAAATAATGGTTTGTAACTGCTGAAATTAGTAGGCGAAAGGCTTACAGAGATATTAGAATGAATCAATTCATCTAACAGCAGCTATACCTACAAGTCACTCTTTGGTTTTTTTGTTTGTTTGTTTGTTTTTGACAGGCAGAGTTAGACAGTGAGTGAGAAAGAGAGAGAGAGAGAGAGAAAGAAAGGTCTTCCTTTTCCATTGGTTCACCCCCCAAATGGCTGCGCCAATCCAAAGCCAGGAGCCAGGTGTTTATTCCCGGTCTCCCATGCGGGTGCAGGGCCCAAGCACTTGGGCCATCCTGCACTGCCTTCCCAGGCCACAACAGAGAGCTGGACTGCAAGAGGAGCAACCAGGACAAAATCCGGCTCCCCAACCAGGACTAGAACCCAGTGTGCTGGAGCTGCAGGCAGAGAATTAGCCAAGTGAGCTGCAGCGCCGGCCAACCTACATGTCACTTTTAACATTACTTGGGGATAGCATGGCAGCACAACAATTAAGGCACTGCCTGCTACTCCAGCATCCCATGTAAGTGCCAGTTCAAGTCCCAGCTCTTCCTCTTCCCATCCAGCTCCCTGCTAACATGCCTGGGAAAGCAGTGGAAGGTAGTCCAAGTCCTTGGCTGCTACCGTGAATGTGGGAGACCCTGATGGATTGCCTGGCTCCCAGCTTCAGCCTGGCCCAGCCCTGCAGTTGAGGCCATTTGGGGAGTAAACCAGTGGATAGAATCTCAATCAATCAATCAATCAATCAATCTCTCTCTCTCTCTCTCACCCTGCCTTTGAAATAAATAAATAAATAAATCTTTAAAAATAATCTCAAAGCCGGCGCCGCTGCTCAATAGGCTAATCCTCCGCCTTGCGGCGCCGGCACACCGGGTTCTAGTCCCTGTCGGGGCGCCGGATTCTGTCCTGGTTGCCCCTCTTCCAGGCCAGCTCTCTGCTGTGGCCTGGGAGTGCAGTGGAGGATGGCCCAAGTGCTTGGGCCCTGCACCCCATGGGAGACCAGGAGAAGCACCTGGCTCCTGCCTTCAGATCAGCGCGGTGCGCCAGCCGCAGCATGCCGGCCGTGGCGGCCATTGGAGGGTGAACCAATGGCAAAGGAAGACCTTTCTCTCTGTCTCTCTCTCTCACTGTCCACTTTGCCTGTAAAAAAAAATAAATAAATAAAATAAATAATCTCAAGATCACCAAAAGCAGAACAGCCAGGCGCTAGATCCTCCTAGTGCAGTGCAACAGGAACACACAGTACCACCTGTGAAGGTAAACCAAAATCTAGAATGTGAGCAGTTTGCAGGACACCAGGGGAATAGTTAAAGAAATTTTGGGGCCAGTGCTGTGGCGCAGAGGGTTAACACCCTGGCACCAGCATCCCACATGGGCACCAGTTCAAGTCTCAGCCGCTCTACTTCCAATCCAGCTCTCTGCTACGGCCTGGGGAAGCAGTGGAAGATGGCCCAAGTCCTCGGGCTTCTGCACCCAAGTGGGAGACCTGGAAGAAGCTCCGGCTGTTGCGGCCAACTGGGGAGTGAACCAGTGGATGGAAGACCTCTCTCTCCCTCTCTCTGTGAACTCTGACTTTCAAATAAATAAATAAATCTTCAAAAAAAAAAAGAATAAAAGAAATTTTGTGAACCCTATCAACCACATGGAATGGGTAGACCTCGTTTGGATCTTGATTCAAATGAACTAATTATAAAAAGACATTCATGAGCAACTGGGAAATCGGAACATTGAGTGGTTATTTGATAATATTAAGCTATAGATATTAAGGAAATTAAAAATATGTTAAACACATTTGTATTTATTTTTATGGGTAATAACACTGCAGTTATATTAAACAAAAGGGATTCCTGTCTCAATAGAGAAACATCTGTTGTATTAATCGAAGAAATTTTTTTTAAAGATTTATTTATTTATTTGAAAGTCAGAGTTACACAGAGAGAAGGAGAGGCAGAGAGAGAGAGAGAGAGAGAGAGAGAAAGAGAGAGAAAGGTCTTCCATCTGATGGTTCACTCCCCAATTGGCCGCAACAGCTGGAGCTGCGCCAGGAGCTTCTTCTGGGTCTCCCATGTGTGTGCAGGGGCCCAAGGACTTGGGCCATCTTCTACTGCTTTCCCAGGGCATAGCAGAGAGCTGGATCGGAAGAGGAGCAGCTGGGACTAGAACCAGCACCCATATGGGATGCTGGCACTGCAGGCCAGAGCATTAACCCGCTGTGCCACAGCTCTGGCCCCAATCGAAGAAATTTTTTAAATTATTTTATTTTTTTTCAAAGGCAGAGTGACAGAGGGAGAAAGACACACACACACACACACACACACAGAGGTTGAGTCTATCCACTGTTTCATTCTCCAAATGGCCACAACAGTCAGGTCTGGGCTAGGCTGAAGCCAGAGTGGGTGGCAGGGGCCCAGACACTTGGGCCATCTTCTGCTGCTATCCCAGGTGCATTAACAGGGAGCTGGATTGGAAGTGGAGCAGCCAGGGCTCTAGCCAGCACTCCAATATGGGATGTCATGGTCACAGGAAGTGGCTTACCATGTTGCACCGCACGCCAGTCCCAGAAGAAATGTGTTACTATCTGGAACTTACTTAAAATGATCAATGGGGTATGAAGTCAGTCATTGCATGTTATTATATTGCTTTCTCTTTTTTGTATGTCTGAACATTTCCATAATAAAAAGTTATGAAGACGGACCAAAAAATAATCCATTCCCTCATCCTTTTGACAAATACTTAGGGGTGTGCTTGTGTGTACCAGGTGCTGGCATCCCAACAAGATAAAGAAAGACTTCAACATTTCCCCTTCTCTTAGGCAACCCCTCTTTATCTTTGAGGGGAGGAGAAAACTATTGCTAAAACTAGGTGATTAAAAAGAGATGAAAATGAAGCACTAGACTAAACAAGTGATTATGGTCGAAGAGTGACTTGTGTGGGTTGGAAAGAGTTTGCTGAGAGAGAGGACACTGGAACTCCAACAGCTAACTCTCAGTCCAGGCAGACCCCGTGGTCAGGCTCCCACTGGAAGTTCACAGGGCAGGAAAAAGCAAGACATCCCCGCATTTGCCGGGCACTTTGCTTTCTGCCCTTGTTACGGCACAGATAATGTCTCTTCCAGGAAAGGTATGCACAGATGGGTGCGTGGGTCTCTTAAAAGGACATCAATGGCCACAACTGGATCTTCTCATTTGTTTTCCCAAAAAAAGGACAAAATAATAAATCTCATTGGGAAGACGAAGAGAGCTTTGAGGGTATACAGGGCCAACATCTTAAACTTCAGAAGATATTTTTTCCACATAAAGAGAAAAAATAACTGCATTTCTATTCTGTAAACGCCATAGATACTTTTCTATATTATTCATTCATTCCATAGTTGAGATACAGCGAGGCCCTCTCCTGGGAGTAGTGGGGCTTTTCTGTGACTTCAGTGGGAAATAAGAAAGACTGGTTACACCTCCAAAAGGACCCCAACTCCTAAAAACTCAGGCGCTCCTGTGGGTTGGGATCAGGCAAGAGTTAATGATTCGCTTTGCCCCTCTGGGGATTGCTAGTACATCTTTTCCCCACCACTGACATCGGTGTATTTTTGTTTTAAATTTGTGTTTTAAAAGGCTGAACCTCCTAACTGGCACTACTCTGAGAAGAGCTACAATGAGACTGACGGACAGACTCACGGAGCTCCAGGTGCTGGAAGGCAGGTCTTCCTGAGGGTGCTCAGTGAGTGAGCCCATTGGGGTGGGAGTGCCGGATGTTCCACGAGCAGTGCGTGTATCATGGCCTTGGCAGGGTGGTGTATCAATGCGTGTACCATGACCTTGGCAGGGTGGTGTATCAATGCGTGTACTGTGACCTTGGCAGGGTGGTGTATCAATGCGTGTACTGTGACCTTGGCAGGGGTGGTGTATCAATGCGTGTACTGTGACCTTGGCAGGGTGGTGTATCAATGCGTGTACCATGACCTTGGCAGGGTGGTGTATCAATGCGTGTACTGTGACCTTGGCAGGGGTGGTGTATCAATGCGTGTACTGTGACCTTGGCAGGGTGGTCTATCAATGTGTGTACCATGACCTTGGCAGGGTGGCATATCAATGTGTGTACCGTGACCTTGGCAGGGTGGTATATCAAGGCGTGTACTGTGACCTTGGCAGGGTGGTGTACCAATGCGTGTACTGTGACCTTGGCAGGGTGGTGTATCAATGCATGTACTGTGACCTTGGCAGGGGTGGTGTATCAATGTGTGTACCGTGACCTTGGCAGGGTAGTATATCAATGTGTGTACTGTGACCTTGGCAGGGTGGTGTATCAATGTGTGTACTGTGACCTTGGCAGGGTGGTGTATCAATGCGTGTACCATGACCTTGGCAGGGTGGTGTATCAATGCATGTACTGTGACCTTGGCAGGGTGGTGTATCAATGCGTGTACTGTGACCTTGGCAGGGTGGTGTATCAATGCGTGTACTGTGACCTTGGCAGGGTGGTGTATCAATGTGTGTACTGTGACCTTGGCAGGGTGGTGTATCAATGTGTGTACTGTGACCTTGGCAGGGTGGTGTATCAATGTGTGTACTGTGACCTTGGCAGGGGTGGTGTATCAATGTATGTACCGTGACCTTGGCAGGGTGGTGTATCAATGTATGTACTGTGACCTTGGTAGGGTGGTGTATCAATGCGTGTACCATGACCTTGGCAGGGTGGTGTATCAATGCGTGTGTATCGTGACCTTGGCAGGGGTGGTATATCAATGATCTGGCAATCAAACACAACTCCAAAAAAAACTGTCTCAAAGCCAACTGAATAGGGCTAAGAATATTTATATACAGGACTCATGCATGGATCAAGATCTATGGACTGGGAGCGGGGAAATGGGCTTAACTAAGGTATTTTATATTAATGAAGACATCTTGGAGTACGAAAGAATGGAGAATTCTCTAAACGGTCTGCTAATCTAATCAGGTACTTCTTCCAAATTCTTAGTCTGAAAGACCAAACAAGAGAAGACAAAGTAATAAACAATGAATTCTCCTCACCGCCCTGAAGCTTTCTGAAAAGCATATTTTGCAACGAGCATGTTGTATCCTGATCGTGGTGATGGAAATCATACCGTGGCAAAAAGTCCTGTCCCAGTGAGCTGTCGATCTCATCCCAGCCAGGCCCTCAGGACCTCCTAGTTCTCTCTCGGTGTCCATGTCACTCAGTCTGTTATTATAACGAAACACCCGAGGCAGCTAACTTACAAAGGGAAAAGGTTTCTTCAGCACATGTTTTTGTACAGCTTTGGCTCTGACGAGGAGCCAATGGCAGACGTCAGAATGCTGAGAGGCAGGCAGGAGAGACTGGGGCTGGGCCCAGAGCCAGGCTTTCCTAACAAGCCTCTCACCAGAACCACCTCCCAGGGGTGCGCCCCCAGTGACCCACAGACCTCCCACGAGACCCCACCTCCCCACATCATCATCCCCAGAACTAAGCTCTCACACACGGGCTTTGGGAGACATTTCACAGCCCTCTCCTTCCCGCAGAGCCCACTAGAATGGCCCTCACCATTACACCCAGCAAACCAACTAACTAGCTTTTGCCATCTGCCACCAAAAGGCTGCACGTCCCTTACAGACCCGGCTCTGCCCCTTCTGGGCGGCTGCTTGTTCATTCCTCACCCCATCCCCTTCTGCTCTGGTCTCCTCCCTGCAGGCCTGAGCTCACTGCTTCTGCATCTTCCGAATCCTTTCAGCCCTGACTTCCCGGCCCCAACACCGAGTTTCTCAAGCCCCGCTCCACTCAGAAGGTCACACTTCTGGTTCCCCTCAGAGCCAGCCCTCCCGCAAGCTGTTCTGGCACCCGTCTTCCCTGCAGCAAGTCACCTGTCTATCTCAATCCTCTGCCATCCAGATCCAGTCCTTTTCTCTCTGCGCCCCCCGCCCCCCGACCCCCAAAGCTGCTCAGTACAGCACAGTGTCCAGACTTTGCTGTGCAGCACAGCCGACACCTCTCAGCCCTGGTCTCGTTTGATCCGTCTGCCACCTTGGTCCCTGTTGAATTAGCCCTCCTTATAAAACTCGCTCCTCTCTGGCCTGGCATGATTCAATTGTCTCTCGACTTCTTCCTGTCTTTATTGTGCTTAACAAATATTTACTACTTGGTTCAAATAAATTGAAAATTATGGCATTCGCCAATTAGGATCTTTATGAAACTATAACAATTGAGGAGTTAATAATAATTGTTAAGGCATAATAGTATTGCAGCTGTATTTTAAAAACCGTATCTATTGGAAATAAATACTGAAATATATGTGTGGATGAAGTGATATGATTGCTAATACATGCTTCAAAGGAGGGCAGAAATGAGGCAAATGAATGCGAGTGTGGAGATAAAACAGGATGATAACGACTGGTGCTGAATGATAGTTGCCTAGGAGTTCATTTTAATCTCAAATTCTCCAGAATAATAATAATTAAAAAAAAGGTGAAAGCAGGGGCCGGCACTTTGGCACAGTGGGGTTAAGCCACTGATTGCAATATCAGCATCCCAAATCAGAGCACCAGTTCGAGTCCCAACCATTCCACTTCCAGTTCAGCTTCCTGCTAGTGTGCCTGGGAAAGTAGTGGAAGATGGCCCAAGTGCTTGTGCCCTGTACCAATGTGGGAAACCCAGAAGAAGCTCCTGGCTCCTGGCTTCAGATTCACCCAGCTCTGGCCATTGCAGCCAACTGGGTAGTGAATCGGGGTGAAAGAGAGAGAGATATCTTTCACCTCCTGATATATCTGCCATTCAAATCATTTTTTTTTTTTGACAGGCAGAGTGGACAGTGAGAGAGAGAGACAGAGAGAAAGGTCTTCCTTTGCCGTTGGTTCACCCTCCAATGGCCGCCACGGCCGGCGTGCTGCGGCTGGCGCACCACGCTGATCCGAAGGCAGGAGCCAGGTACTTCTCCTGGTCTCCCATGGGGTGCAGGGCCCAAGCACTTGGGCCATCCTCCACTGCCTTCCCGGGCCACAGCAGAGAGCTGGCCTGGAAGAGGGGCAACCAGGACAGAATCCGGCACCCTGACCGGGACTAGAACCCGGTGTGCCGGCGCCGCAAGGAGGAGAATTAGCCTAGTGAGCTGCTGCACCAGCTCAAATCATCTTTTAAAAACATATTAGCATGAGAAAATTAGCATGAAAAAAGCATTAAAAGAAACAAACAAACAAATAAATAGACAAATAAATAGGGAAAAACAGGAAACCCATAGTAGATGTTTGGCCATGACCCTGGCAGACTGACTGGCACGTGAGTGAGCCTTGGGACAGCTGGGGAGGAGATGGAAATCTATGTGGTCAAGTAGGGGACAGGCAGGGCGGGGCTCTGGTCCCTGAGAGAGGGCGACGGAGGAAGCAGGCCCCTCCCCACCCCGCCCTGCTTCCTTGAGACACTGGGCACCCAGAGGCAAGGCCGTAGGCCAGTGGCACCATGGAGACATCGGGTCCAAAGCTTTCTGAAAGCTTTCAAAGTGCATGGAGCTTTCTGAGAAAGGCCAGGCGTTCCGGGGAAGCCATCCTGAGCTCCCTTCGGCTCGTCTGCTGCACTGGAGGTGGGGCTCAGATGCACGGCAGCCCTGACAGGTCTGAGGCGAGACACCACCAGGGCCCCAGGCACCCTGACACCCAAGAAGAGCCCCTCAGGGGAAAGCAGGAATAAAAACAGATCTGTTCTTCCCCAGTCAAGCTGAAATCATGGCTCCAGGATATCAAGCCAATCCTCCAGTTAATTAACCGTTACCAGAACAAAATTCTACATTCCCCGAAGAAGACAATAAAATTGAGACAGTCAGCAACGGAGACTTAACTCCAGCTCAAAAATTAAAATTGCTAAGTGGGTCAAGAACATGAACACGTGACTCATGACCAGAAGCCAAACCAGACAATACGCAGGAACGACAGAGACCAGGACGTGAGCGAGTGAGGATTTCAGACTGGGGTCCAAGGATTGAAAGGAGGCATGCAAATAATACGAGAAGAGAGGAACCTCAGTTTTTAAAATGGGGACTTTAAAAAGAAACAGTCATTCAAAAATCATAAAATAAGTCACAAGGCCGGCGCCGCGGCTCACTAGGCTAATCCTCCGCCTAGCAGCGCCGGCACACCGGGTTCTAGTCCCGGTTGGGGCGCCGGATTCTGTCCCGGTTGTCCCTCTTCCAGGCCAGCTCTCTGCTGTGGCCAGGGAGTGCAGTGGAGGATGGCCCAAGTGCTTGGGCCCTGCACCCCATGGGAGACCAGGAGAAGCACCTGGCTCCTGGCTCCTGCCATCGGATTAGCGCGGTGCGCCGGCCGTGGCGGCCATTGGAGGGTGAACCAACGGCAAAGGAAGACCTTTCTCTCTGTCTCTCTCTCTCACTGTCCACTCTGCCTGTCAAAAAAAAAAAAAAAAAAAGTCACAATATTTAGAACAAAAAATTTACAAGCTAACCGAACAGCAATAATTGCCAACCGCACAAGAAAAGACCAGTGAACTAAACACACAGCAAGAAAACTATCCAGGCTCCCACACAGATGGGAAAAAAAATGGGGGAAAAAGAGCAAACAAAGTCAGAAGCTCTTGGTCACTGCTGATAAGAAAGCAAAATGGCACAGCGACTTTGGAAGACTGCTCGGGGCTTCTCACAGAATCTCACCTGCTCTTACCCTATGATCAGTAACTATGTTCCTTGGTGTAGACGCGAAGGAGCTGAAAACACATGCACGCACAACTTACACGCGAAGGTTTACAGCAGCTTTATGCACAGTGTCAAAACCTGGAGGCAACCAGCATGTCCTCCAGGAGGTGGCGCGACAAATAACAAAGTGTGCAGCGTCCGACAATGAAGTGTCGCGAGGGTCTCAGGGTAAGAAGGAAGCCAGCAAGCCACAGAAGGACATGTAAGAAGCTTACATGTGTGTTGCTGAGGGAAAGAAGCCAAAATGAAGAGGCGACATCTTGTATGATTCCAACTGGAAGATTCTGGAAATCTAGACTAGAAAGCCAGTAAAAGGACCACAATGCTGGGGGGAGGGGGAATGCCGAGTGCTGGATCACGGGATTTATGAGCGCAGGCAACTCTGCTCTGATGCTGCGATGGTGGAAGCATCAGATTATGTATTTGCACGCACGTGACTGCATATTTGTAAATATGGTACTATGTACTTATAGGCTGTGGAACACAAACACTGACTCCTGATGAAAATTATGGACTTCAGTTAAAAAATAAAGTGTTGACACTGGCTCATCCATCGTAACAAACACAAGTGCATCGCACTAACTTTAAAAATAGAAATCGTATGCAGGGGAAGGGGGGCACCTGGGAACTCTGTTGTTTTCATTTAACTTTTCTGTAAACCTGAAACTACTCTAGAAAATTAAATCTATTTTTTTTTTTAAAACAATGAACATGGACTTCGTGTCCTTTGGAGCAAAATGGGGCACTATACCATAGGCACGATGGAGAATCCAGGTTATGGGGAGGCAGAAGAAATATTTGCATCAATAATGCCCGACTATTTTTTTCAAATGTAATGGGAAATATCCACACAGAGGCCCAAGAAGTTGAACAGACAACAGCAAAAGCCCACCGAATCTGGAACTTGTATGTATCACACTATTCCATTTAGTTCAACATGACTTGCCTGCTAACAAATGCATTTTTTATCACTCCTAAGACAGTTCCCTGAACATGAGATGTCACTTCTTAATCTCTGATTGTGGCTGGCGTACCACAGCTATCTTTACCTACTCAGACCCTTGAAACCTGGCAGACAGGGCATGCCGAGAGCTGCTGGGGGAAGCAGAGGAGCGCACTACTGATCTAAGCAGCTGGGCCTCACACCGTGTGGCCACAGACCAACAGCTGGGGACTGAAAAGCAGTTCCAAAGAGTTGGACTCCGAATGTGAGGGTTTAGGAGAACCTTCCTGGTTTAACCAATGGCATTAGCTCATATTTTCCTTTTTATGTGTGCATAAGAATATCATAAACTTCAAAAATCTAATTCTAAATTACCTAAACATTTAAATAATAGGAAATTTGGGGATATCATTAAATTGGCATCAATTTTTTCTTTTTCTAAAAAGGTATTTGAAAGAGCTGGGGGTGGGAGAGATCTTCCATCTGCTGGTTCTCTCCCCAAAATGACTGTAGTGGCCAGGGTTGGGCTAGGCCAAAGCCAGGAGTCAGGAGCTTCATCTGGGTCTTCCACGTGGATAGCAGCGGTCCACGTACTAGGGACATCTTCTGCTGCTTTTCCAGAAGCATTAGCAGGGAGCTGGATCAGAAGTGGAGCAACTGGGGCTTGAACTGGTGCCTATAAGGAATGCTGGCATCACAGGAGGCAGCTTAACCTGCTGTGGCACAATGCTGGCCCCTGGCATTTTTTCCTTAATGGTACCAAAACATAACAGTATACATAACAATCGACGGCATCTTGGATTCATTAAGTAGGCACTGGGGTGGGAACTTGGCCTAGTAGTTAAACCATTGGTTAGGACCACAGCATCCTATGCTGAAGTGCTTGGGTTGCATACCGTGTGGTAAAAGGCGACATACTGCCTAGCTTCTTCTCCTGACTCCAGGTTACTACCAATTCTGACATTAGTAGGCAGCAGCGATGGCTGTAGTAGTTGGGTTACAGCCACATACAAGGGAGTCCTGGACTGAGCTCTAGGCTTTTAGCTGTTTCAAGTGCTTGTGGTGAGGGGCGGGGTGAACCAGTAGATGAGAGTTTGCGCTCTCTTGCTTGCTCTCATGTTCTCTCTATGTCCCTAATTTTAAGAATTTTAAAGATAAAAATAATAGGTACTTCAGGTCAGATGTGATGGGAAGGAGGGGGAGCACCCAGGTGCCTAGGAGGTTAGACAGGGAGTCAAAGAGGAAAACAGAAATCACAAGGTAGAAGATGCTAAAAACAAATCTCTCAATGTTGGTTATGTATATTCCAGAGTTAACACCAAGTTGAAGACTGTCTTACAGGGTTCTTGTGTGTTCCCTGAGTGCTATTTCTACCTTCCCAGGTGGATCCTAGGCTTTTCAAAGGACGACATGATGTATTCTTCCCCACAAGGAGCTGGAGGAGCCCCCAGGCTGAGCAGTTGGTGTTTAGTGATTATGCTGTATTCTAGCTAGAACCATTCCCATTGGAAGGACATGTCTGTTCTAGACTCTAAACAGAAAATAAAATTACCCTTTAGTATTTTTAATCTTGGGAGTTAATGTGAATCAGAGTCTTATTGGCAGGTAAAAGTTGTTTCTCAGGGTGGCTGGTGTGGCACAGCAGGTCAAATTTTTGCTAGGGACATCTGATCCCATATCCAAGTGCCTGGTTCAAGTCCCAGCTACCTGGTGCTTCCAGCTAATCTGCCTAGGAGGTAGCAGGTGACAGCCCAAGTATTTGGGTCCCTGTGGGAGATAGCAGTGGGGCTCCTGGCTTCTTCCTGGCCAAGCCTAGACTGTTGTAGCTATTTGGGGAGTGACCCAATGAATAAAGGCTCTCTTTCTTCCTACCTTTAACACAAATAAATAAATCTTTAACAAAAATGTTTCTCTGCGTTGAACCCCACTCCTCTAACTGGATACCCCATTGGCTGTACTCTTATGACTAATATTTAAATGTCTCAGAGAAGCCAACAAAAACTTTGCTAATGACAACATAGAGAGGGATGATAGCAACGAGTAATGAAAATGGTTATGTTTACCCTCAATTCTCTTATGGACATCACACACGTTTTTATTGAGATCATTCCTAACTGAAGTTGCTGCTCTAAGTGAAATATCTGAACCCAGTCAATGATGGCCAGGTGACTGTCACGCAACGACTCGTAGGGGAGGGTCCAAAGCCTCTCACTAGGATTGCCCCAGAGGTAGGGAGACAGGCAGACAGAAGATGTAGGACAGTAAGTTAGTTTGAGCCACTGTCTCTCTCTCCCCCTAAAAACATGTCTTGGGAAATATTAGTGTTACATGATTCTTCGGGAAAAAAAGAATCCTATGTTCAATTAAGTTTGTGAAACACTGCACACTCCCCATTCATCTTGGAGGCTTACGGTAACTTCAGATAGGAAAAGTGATGGGAAAGCTGCCAATGTCATCAACAAAGTTGGGATGAAGATGGTACTGTGGGATGACTAAGGCTTTCAAAGAGCAAACTTTGCAGGCTCAGGCTTGGGAAGCAGTAGAAAAACAGAAAGTGACTCCTGACATTCAAAAGCAAGGAATACTGGTATTAGTCAATGCCAGATAAACAAAGCTTTTTTCTATGACTATTTTTAAATCCTTTGAAGATTCTTGTGATAGCAAGAACTTACATCATTTCAGATCTCTACAACATGACAGCTCTATGATCCTAGATATAGGACTGTAAATTACTTACAGGTCATAAATTAGAGTTTTGAATCTTATGGTTTAAATCCTAAGGTTCTTGGGGAGGGTGTTGTGGCACAGTGGCTTAAGTCATTGCCTGGGAAGTTCATATCCCATATCGGGTACCTGGTTCAATTCCTGGACACTCTGCTTCTGATCTGATCCTGCTTCCTGCTGGCACACATTCTTGGAGACAGCAGATGATAGTTCAAGTACTCGGCTCCCTGACACCCAGGTGGAAGACCTAGATTACATTCCTGGCTCCTAACTTCAACCTAGCCCAGCCCTGGCTGTTGCAGGCACTAGAGAGTGAGAACCAGATGGAAGATCTTTCTATCTGTTACTCTGCCTTAAATACAGGCATACATGCATTCATATAGGCATATATACACAAATGCATGCATATATACATACACACACATATAAATACTAGGGATCCTGAAACATGCAGCTGGTCAAAATATTCTGTGTTTTCATACCTAAAACACAATTCTGAAATGAAAGAATGAGGTGATTTCTTTAAGTGTTTTAAGACTAATTTTACCTCTTTGGATATAATTTTATGATGAGTAATTTATACATGTAAATATATTTAACATGTTACAACTGATTTGTTTTACTAATATTTAGAAGGGTACATGGAAGAATTGCTTATTGTCTTCCTAACCCCCTTAAATAATCATGTTTAAGTAAAACCCAAACTCCTGGCCTTCTCTGCCTTCTTGCATGGATCTGTCAGCATCAGCTATTCTCTACCCTGTACACTGTTGGGTTAGCTTGGGGTGAAAGATTTACCTCTACCACAGCAACAGAGATGAAGATGGGACCCAGTCCCAGGAGCACCTGGGGGCTGGTAACAATTTTATGTACCTGTAGAGAGAAACTCACAAAGCTCTTCTCTTCTCTAGCGCCTCTCTTTATTTGGCACCCCAAGGTCCACTGAGCATCTATCTGGTTTGGTTAGATGTCAGGGCACTATTTCAGCTGAGCTTTCTAGTGGGGAGAGTGACAGGCTTTGAAGACCATGAGAACAGTGCCCTTGCTTTCAACTCCTCTTTCCTGTCTTTCGGAATCCTAAGCCAGGACCTGCTCCCACGTAGAAGGAAATCTATTTCTCTCCTCCTGGTGTCCGCTTCCACATGGTGGGGTCAGAGCTAGGCCCCAGCTGTGGCCCCTGTGAGCACCATACTCAGCACACACATTCAGGCCGTCCCTCCTTGTAGTGTCTTCCAACCAAGTGCTGACAGGTGCATTTCAGGTCAGTCTCCCTCTAAGATTCAAGGTTGCCCAAGCTTGCTCGGGGATGATGGCAGAGGAAATACAGAGTGGAAAAAAGAAATCTGAATTCAAGGTTTTCTTGGTCTGGAGCCCAACTGCCCAAGTGGTATTTGTTTGTTTTTGTTTTCTTTCAAATGAGAGCTCTACAAAGCAAGATTCATCTACCAGAGTTGGCCCAAATTAAGGACAAGAGACTAAGCCATAAAGAGTTAAAGCATGCCTTTCCCTTCCTCTCTGCTATTCCAGTACATAAATCTCCCTTAGACATCACAGGAAAGGAATGGCTATGATCCGAATGAGCATCTGAGTAAGCTTTGGATCCCAAGGTCACAGCGACCTCTAATAATGGCCATGGATTGCTCCTCTAATGTCCTTTGGTCTCTCTGGGGGCCAGGAACACTGCTGCCAAAGAATACAATCCACAATTCTATCGCTGGGACTTAAATGATATATGACACATCTGGTGCAGTGATTGAGACTGGAAGGGGTACAGAAGCCAAATCCTAGGGGCAAGGGGAAGGTACTTCTTGTAGAATTGAGAAGTAAAGAAAGTCCAACACAATGGCATCATGGTACCCAGGCATCAGAGGGTTTGAATTTGGACTTGAACACTTTCAGCTCACTCCCTGTTAGGGTGTCAGTGCATCCTGGGAAGGCAAAAGCCACTTGACAAAATGGGAGGCCCCAACCCGCCTTCTGCAGGATCCGTCCTCTTTAACAAACGGGTGAGACTGCAAACAACAGAAAGCAACTGATGGGTTTAAAAAGAAAAAATCATTTATCAAGGGATTTTTTAGTTTTGCTGAGGGACACAGAAACAGGATTGGATGTAACCTCATTGGGAGCCAGGTCTTAAGTCACATAGCAAAGTGTATCACGCAGGCTACCACTCTGGGTGTAGACACTGCAGTTGGTATCATTGAGATGAGTGACATTGGCCAAAGGGCCTGGGAACCCCCTTAGGTACCTGGAACATCAGCCATTGTGCCCCGAAGATCCTCTGTTCCCCTAGAGTGCAAGCTCTGGGATCCGATTGACTGATTGAGAGTTTCATTTATTTGCCCCACTGTCTATTGGAAGAGGTAGGGACTCACTCTGCCTGAATGTTGGCAGAATTTTCAAGGGCACTTGTGGCCAACAAAGACTGACTGACCTGAGCCCACTCCTCAGCTATATATGAGGGTGCTCAAAAGTTCACAGAAAATACATTTTATGAAAAAACTATGCATGGATTTCATTATTTTTTGCACCACAATAAATTTGTCTCTTAACTCCATTTTTCCAAGAATGGAAGTACTCTCACGCTAGAAGGGGCAAGTTTTACAACTGGCTCAAGAGCTTGTTCAGAGACAAAAGTTAAAACCAGGCAGTCTGGCTTTCAAAGCTGCACTCCAACATACCGGAGCATTCGGCCAAGATAAGCAATCTTTTCTAGGACTGACATGTTAAGTCACACATAACTTAATCTTGTATGCATCTTGGTATTTTATCAGAGGTTGCACAACAAAGATCAGAATCACAGTTTTTGGTTTTTGCTCTGGAAACAACTGTTTCACTGCTAAAGAAGAACTAGATTCCAAGATGTTCATTGTAGCACTGTTTATGGACAAAACAAAACCAAAAGAAACAAAAACAAAACATTTGATACGCAGGATGAGGGGAATGGATATACCTGCTGGGGTATGTTCTATGGTGGACTGCTACACAATAGTTACAAGGAAGACATTTGATCCATATATATCAACATAGTTAGAGCTAAAAAAATTCTGCTTGATGACAAGTTTTCCAATAATATGCTGGGTCTAACATATTCACATCTAATATTAGAACAATACATCACAGTGTTTATAGAGACAAAGAATCTTTGCTTGGCCCCAGTTTGAGTTAGGATCCTCAAACTTCTCCTGGAGCTATCTGTGCATTTACTTGTAAAATCTGGTTTTAGCAAAGATCCCCCCTCCCAAAGTCAGGTTAGCAAGAAGCCTCACCCTTGATGTCTGATTGAGTTCCTCAGCCCCCACCAATCCCTAGGTATGTCTTATCACTCTCGTCTATCTTTAGTAAGAATTCTGTTGGGTCAGTTTAGCCAGAATTCCCTTTACCATCCAAGTTTTATTTTAGTAATTTTCATATACCGACCCCACTCTGTTCCTTGATAAAAATTCCTACTTACCCATACTGTACTCAAAGTTGAGCTCAGTCTCTCTCCTACTGCAAAATCCATTGCCCTTGTCTCTATGTCTATTGCATTGGTTCTAAATAAAGTCCTCCTCACCACGGTCCCAGGACCATTTATAGCCGGTCCAGCTTCCCCTTCCTTGTGTATTCACCAGGTCTCCTTGTGTGCATGGGGCTGCTCCTGGAGCCTCGAATCTGCTCCACTGTTGCAGTTTCCTACCTCTGCGCTTACATCACACTGTTTACCTAACTTTATTACAGTTCTCTTCTCTGATATGGCAAGTCTTTACTGCTTTTTCTTCTTTAAAATCACTCCTGGTTCTTTCTGGCCCTTTGATTTTTTCATATAAACTTTAGAGTGGCCTTATTAAGTTCCATAAAAAAAACGGATGTTTTACTATACTAACGCTTATTTCTTTTTCTTTTTTTTTAATTTTTCTGAGTGACAGAGACAGACAGACAGAGCTCCCACCCACTGCCTCATTTCATAGTTGCCCACGGCAGCCACAGGGCCCACGGCCAGCAACAAGGAACTCAATTCAGGTGTCCCACAAGGGTGGCAGGAACCCAGTCCCTTGAGCCATCACCATGGCCTTGAATGTCTGCTTTAGGAGGACGCTTGGGTGCAAAGGACAAATCCAGGAGCTTTGGCGTGGATGTAGGCATCTTAACTCGCATCTTAATCCCTGGGCCAAATATCCACCCCTGTGTCAACATTTACCAACCCAGTGTTTATTGTATTAATGTTGTAGATTAATTCAGCAAAAATCAATGTTTATATCGAGTCTACCTAGCCACAAAAATGTTAATCTTTCTATTCATTTAGGTCTTCTTTAATGTTTTTTGATAACATTTTGAAAAATTTCAAAGATCTTATACATATTTTGTTAGTTTTTTTATTTGAACTTTTTATTTCTTACTGCTCTTATAAATATTGGGTTCTTCTTGGAATTACATTTATCTAACGTTTAGGCATGAAGGATATAACTGATTTTTGTATGATGGTTTTTTAGTTGAGTAACCTTGCTGAATTCTATGATAAATTCTAATTAATATATCTGTCAGCTCTCCCAAATTCTGTGGAAAATTAATAAAAGTTTTAATTCTATCTTTATAGTTAGTAAGAGTTTATGATTGACCAACTGATGAATTATTTTATTGCAATGGCCAAGACATCAATTATTTGGCAGAAAAATTAATGGTATAATAAATCATGTTTTGTTTCTTGATTTTTGAAAGGGATGCGTCTAACTTTTCTACATTTAGAAAAATGAGTATTGCCATTATTGTCAAGTTAAGGAAGCTCTCCTCTGCTCTTTTCACACAGTAATTTGTGTCCTTTTTAAAGTACTGAACTTTATCAACTGTTTTATCTGAATCTAGAGAAACAGTAATGTGATTTTTTTTCCTCTTTTAGTCTACCTAAGTGATGAGTCACACTGAGAGATTTTTCAGATGTTAGAACATTCTCGCATTCTTGGGAGAAATGACTTGATCATTGATATTATAATATACCACTGGTTTCCCTTAAGAGTTTACTAATGATTTTCCATTTATGTTAATAAGTGAAAATGGGCCTGTAACTTTCTTTGATTTTCCTATACGTATTAGCATTTGGAAACAATGTGAAACAAACTTCATTAAGGGAGTTGGGGCCCCTTTTTTCCCTCTACTTTTAGAAACCACTTGCACTAAAAATGAATTTTAAAGGCATTGTCTTTTTTTCTGGGACCTTAGTGGAATTCTCCTACAAAACCTCCAGAGCTTGGAGTTTTTAGGACAATAAGGGAAGATCTGCGATGAGTACATCTTAATTTTTTAATGATTATTGGCTGCAAAGTTAACTTTCTGTGACAGTACTAAGATTTTATATTTTCCCCCCCAAGATGGACTTTAATGGATTTCAAATTCATTAGCATATAAGTGTCAAAAATGTTCTTGGTCTTACAGACAAACTTGGCTACAAAAGAAGCTGGGAAATTTAGTTTTTATTCCGGGCCATTATGTATCCAGCTAAAAAGTGGGTATTTTTTTTTTCAACTTAAGAAAAAATTGAGAATGAATATTAAGTGGACAATTTGCAGGCATTTCCATAGCTGCTTTGAATAGCAGCATGCGGCAGGGGCTGGGCTGATGCCAAGGCCTTAGCTCATGCTCAAAGCCTCCCAATTTGGCCTTTAAAGGGGCCAAGGAATGTGTATGGCATCCATGTACATGGACCTGACAGCGGCCCCACAGAGAGCCGCGCGTGCAGGAGGCACGGGGGAGCTTCTGGAAGCATCCTCACCCCGGGGAAGAACAAACCGAGAGGCAGACTGAGAGAAACTGCAGATGGCAGAGGATTCATGACTGCAAGAGGAGTTGATGGCGGTGCACCTATCGCTGCATTCATGCTGGAGCCCAAGGGGTCAGCAAGGGAGCTGGGTGGACACAGGGCACAGCCAGCCCAGAGGCAGGAAGCCAGCCTGTGCGCAGACAACCCTCCCGCAGGGATCAGGACGCCTGAGCTCTCCCCCAGGGAGGAGGAGAGGAAGAAGAAACTGGAGAAGGCCGGAGGAATGCAGCAGTTAGACCAAGGTGATCGTGTTTTCCACCAGGCAGAACTGAGTTACACTGAATTGGCAAGATGAAGTGAGGCCGGCCAGTGGGGCTGGGAGTCTGTGGGCCCCTCAGACACAGGTAGAACGTCCTTCACAAGCAGGCTGTCGGCTGTGGCTGGAAAGCCTGTCTCCAGGCCAACTGGCATCTCCCCCACTAACAGCTTCTTGTGCTGCCGGTGTGACCTGGCAGCCTTAAACCACACCTTCAAGTTAATTGCGATCTTCTACCCAGAGCTAGCAAGGAGGGGACTGAGCCCTTAAGGAGACAGACAGTCTCCAAGAGACCCTCACCATCTCCATGAGTCCCAAGCCAATCGACATACCTATGTGAAACCCCCATGCAATAGGCAGCCCCACAGAACGACCCATTGAAAAAAAGAAAGTAATGCCTAAAATCCCAGGACACTTCCTCAAAGCCAGTGTCCCGCTCTGGCAGTCTGCCTGGTCTCCTCTCTGATCAGACGCTTTCTCTATCGCTTGCCAATCAAATAAAAGTTTCTGCTTCTTTGCAATTGTTTCCCAGCTTTTTACTTCCATACTAAGCTGAGGAAAAGAACTCACCAGAGGTACTCCGGCAACCACCCTCCCCTCCGTGACTGGTAACGTGAAGGTCTGCCCACGACAAAAGCCTAAATGGAGCCATTACAAAGCTAGAAAAAAACTGGCCTCCTGTGTGCATTTTGCAAACCCAACCAAAATAGTAAATTTCATACTGATGTCAACTTTCACTTTAATTTTTATCTTACCAGTTTAAACATTTTTTTGCCATTAAACTTTATTTTTTTCTATTTTGTTCACTTTATTATTTTCTTGGCCACCAAACTACATCTTTGTTAAGCTTTTCTGCTTAACATGATAGTCTCCTTCTATTTAATTATTGATTTTTTATCTTCCCTCATTAAATATTGATTAAAGTCCCATCTGCTTATTTATTTAGAGCAATATATGGTTCAGTGACTAGCAAACACCATATAGACCTACAAATGGACTGCTTTAACTCACCCATTCAATAGTTTTTAAAGAAAATATTTTAAAAGGCAGTCGAGCCAGGCAATTCAACACCACAAGCCAGAAAATAAAACAATTTGAACTGTTGCCTTTTTATAGCCAAATGTATATACCCAGTATAAAATTTAAGGGACAGAAATAGCACCTGCTGCCCCAAACAGGAATTTCTTGTGATTACATATCAAAGTCACTTTTTACTTTATTTGCCAAAGTATTAGATCAGTGAGGTCAGTCAGCCAATGATTTAATCACAATAAAGAAAGAGTGACTGAGCCAAACCTCCTATGGCAAACATAGTTTACAACCTGAAGCAAATAAACCCTATTTTCTACAGCACGCATTCCAACAGCTGTGTTAGTAAACATTCGCTTCTCAATAGTCCTTGAACCTATTAAGACAACATTTAGGTATTAAAGGAAATCTCTTTGCTTTCCTTAGTAAATGGACTCATATGAAGCGGCAAACATCCAATAAGAAGCAGAGAGATTACAGATTTGACTTACGGTGCATGGCAAATCACATTGCAAATATTTATTCGCCATCTTCCTTACCTGTCAAAAGAAAAGCTAATTGTTAATCCAATGCTTTCAGTGCTGCCAATTCACAAAAGCACTTATGTCAACAGATTCCTAAAGCTTTCCTACAAGTTCTTATTTAAAAACAATTTGCCTTCCAAGGTTAATTTTCATTTTACTCAAGGGTGAATCCAAGACCTTGGTCTATATATAATTTCTTTCCACATATACAGTCTTAAAAGTTTATCAGAGCTGGCACTGTGGTGCAGAGGGTTAATGCCCTGGCCTGAAGCACCAGCATCCCATATGGACACTGGTTCGAGACAGAGACAGAGAGAAGTGTCTTCCTTCCGTTGGTTCACCCCTCAAATGGCCACTACGGCTGGCGCACTGCGCCGATCCGAAGCCAGGAGCCAGGTGCTTCCTCTTGGTCTCCCATGCGGATGTAGGGGCCCAAGCACTTGAGCCATCCTCCACTGCCTTCCTGGGCCACAGCAGAGAGCTGGACTGGAATAGGAGCAGCCGGGACTAGAACCCGGCGCCCATATGGGATGCCAGCGCCACAGGTGGAGGATTAACCAAGTGTGGCTGCTCCAATTCTGATCCAGCTTTTGGCTATGGCCTGGAAAAGCAGTGGAAGATGGCTGGGGTCCTTGGGCCCCTGCACCTGTGTGGGAGACCTGGAAGAAGCTCCTGGCTCCTGGCTTCAGATCAGCACAGCTCCGGCATTGCGGCCAATTGGGGAGTGAACCAGTGGATGGAAGACCTCTCTCTCTCTCTCCTCTCTCTATGTAGTTCTTTCAAATAAATCTTTTTTAAAAAAGTTTATCGGGCCGGCTCCGCGGTTCACTAGGCTAATCCTCCGCCTTGCGGCACTGGCACACCGGGTTCTAGTCCCGGTTCGGGGCGCCGGATTCTGTCCCGGTTGCCCCTCTTCCAGGCCAGCTCTCTGCTGTGGCCAGGGAGTGCAGTGGAGGATGGCCCAAGTGCTTGGGCCCTGCACTCCATGGGAGACCAGGATACCAGGATAAGTACCTGGCTCCTGCCTTTGGATCAGCGCAGCGCGCTGGCCGTGGTGGCCATTGGAGGGTGAACCAACGGCAAAGGAAGACCTTTCTCTCTGTCTCTCTCTCTCTCACTGTCCACTCTGCCTGTGGAAAAAAAAAAAAAAGTTTATCAACACACTATTAATAGTTGTGTCTCTAAATCAAAGAGTGAATTATACCAGATTGAGTATATTTATGCTGTCATTATATGTTCATAATGTAATAGTTAAGAATAACCAAACATGGGCTTGTAATTCCATCATCACTTGTGTGCTGGAGAAAGAGAAATTTGAGTGTAGACAAAAGGAGACACGGTTGGCATCCACCAGGGCACCCTAGAGAGACAGAATTGGTGAGATACGCATTTAGCTACAGGACGGAGGATTCGTTAGGGAAATGGCTCACTTGATCACGGCAGCTGAGAAGTCCCACAGCAGATTGGCTTCAGGGTAGATGCCCGTAGCTTGGCTCAGTCCAAGTCCGAGGGCCTCAGAACCTGAGAAAAGCCAAGATGTGACTCTCAGGTAAAGGCCAAAGCCTGAGGGCCCACGAGGGGGCCGCCGGGGGACGCAAGTCCAGGCATCCAAAGCCCAGCAACTGATGTCCGAGATGGGAATTAAGTGCAGCCCAGCTCTCAGGGGAAGAGACTGGAATTCACCCTCTGCACTTGATCTCTCCAGAACCGCCGCCCACATGGAGGCTGGTCTCCCACCCAGCTCATCCAGGCTCAACCGCTAATCTCATTTGGAGATACCCCGCCCCCCACAAAATACCAGGCTTCTGGTAGCTCTTAATGCAGGCAAACTGGCTCTACAACTGACCGTCACACAGCTGTGAGCACATAAGAACATTAGAAACCTAGCTTCCCAAACCTAGCCCAAGGATCAACATGAACACATGAAGTATTTTATCTTTGTCGCATGGCCCAAAGTTTTCAGGGCAATATTAAACTTAAGATGCCAGAAGCATAAATGTTACACATCTATAAAACATCATTTCAAAGACTAAGTCTTTAAATGTATTTGATACCTAGTTCATTGATTAGTTCATTGGCCATCTCCCATGAGAGGGGTTTCTAATGAAAGGACAAAGTAGCACCTGTGGTCTTGTGACGTGTTTGAACCTGGGGGGATCAAACCTGGAGGTGACAGTTTAAGGGAGATACAGAGAACACGACTGGGTTCTCATCAGGAAAACTGAGAGAGCAACCTGTGGATTCCAAGACACAAGAAATAAACTCCAAAAGCTAGCAAATCGAAGTTGTAGGGGCCAGGGATGCATACTTAGGTGATGCTACACAAGGAAGCCCTTATGTAAAAAGGAGCACAGTGGTGAGTGATGTTGGTAAGGAGAATGCTGTTATTGGAGGGACAGTGAGGCCCCTGGGTGACCAGAATGTTCTGTCTTTATCCATAGCTGGCAACAAGGATACTCATCCAACCTCATTAAATCCTGCCTTTGTTCTATTTTACAATACAAATAAAATGAGCGATAAGAAAGGAAAAATGCCCATGTATAGCATACACCTTATATGTGGTATTCTAATTTGGGGAGGGGACAAAGAGGTAGTTTGATTACTTTATTTAAAGCTCAGTCAATACCATTGTCTTTATTTTATTTTTTAAAGAGTTTTTTTTTTTTTATTTGAAAGATAGAGTTACAGAGAGAGGTAGAGCCAGAGAGTGAGAAAGGTCTTCCATTTGCTAGTTCACTCCCCAAATGACCAACGGCCAGAGCTGAGTTGATTCAAAGCCAGGAGCTTCTTCCAGGTCTCCCACCTGGGTGCAGGGCCCAAGGACTTGGGCCATCTTCTACTGCTTTCTCAGGCCATAGCAGAGAGCTGGATTGGAAGAGGAGCAGACGGGACTCGTACCGGAACCCATATGGGATGCCAGCACTACAGATAGGACTTTAACCCATGATGCCACAGTGCTGGCCCCAAATTCTCATATATTTTTGGAACTTTCATTATTTTATTTGTTTGAGAGGCACAGAGAGACAGAAATCTCTCATTTGCCAGTTTACTCCCCAAATGCCCCAAAAGTTGGGGCTGGGCCAGGCTAAAGCCTGGAGCCTGGAACTCACTCTAAGACTTCCATGTGGGTGCTAAGGACCCAAGGACTTGACCCATCGCCTGCTGCCTACCAGGGTGTGCATTAGCAGGAAGCTGGACTCAGGAGTGGAACTGGAACTCGTTAGTAAAATGGCATGGTCTTATCTGTGGCACCATCTTAGGCTCTGGCCCCATTGCTATTTTGTACAGTAAGCGTCATTCTAAGCCCAGCCTGGCTTACTAGAAGTCAGGTGACCAAATGGCCCAACCACAAGTGTCAGCTCCACCCCACCCTAACGGGATTTGCTACTGCCACTCCCTTACCTCTGCAAAGCTACGCAAGACCTGTTCTCCCAGGACAGGCTGCTGTTCTCACCTGCACAGGGAGGCAGCCTGTTGGGTTTCCCCCACCCGACAATAAATCTCCCTTATTCAGCTGTTTGGTGTGTTTTGTGGTGACCTTTCAGAACTTGAACCCAGGCCCTCTGATATTGAATGCTGGTGTCTCAAGCAGCCTCTTTTTTTTAGATTTATTTGAAAGGCAGTTACAAAGAGAGAGAGAGAGAGAGAGAGAGAGAGAGAGAGAGAGAGAGAGGTCTTCTATCTGCTGGTTCATTCCCCAAATAGCTACCTCAGCTTGCTGCTTGGCCGGGCCAAAGCCAGGAGCCAAGAGCTTCCTCCAGGTCTCCCATATGAGCCATCCTTTATTGCTTTCCCAGGCCATTAGCAGGGAGCTGGATTGGAAGTTGAAGAGATGGGACTCAAACTGATGCCCACCTGGGATGCCAATACCACAAGCAGAGGCTTTACCCACTATGCCACAGCGCCGGCCCCATTTATCTTTCTTTCTGTTCTGACAATCCTGCCTGTTCCAGGATGTCATGTAAATGGAGTAATGCTACAGACATCCTTCGGAACCTGGCTTCCTGCATAAGGGAACGCATCTGATACTCATGCATGCTGTTGCACAAATCAGTCCTCCATGCCTCCTCATGACGGCATAGGAATTCTCCTGCTCTTACTATGACTCAGCCGTTTACCCACTCCCCAGTGGAAAGACTGGCTCATTTATGGTGTCTGGTGATTATTAATATAGCTATTGTAAATATTCACTTACAGCTTTTCCTGTGAACATGGTTTCATTGTTCTTGAGTAAATCCTTATTGTGTTATCCTTAAATTTCTGTCCATCTGCTTTTCAAGCGAAATTGAGCAAGCTCCAACAAAAAGAACATAGCTGTAGGGCTAGTTCGTGGTGATAGAAAATTGATCAATGTCAACTTTGACTTTGAACTGGGGCAGGCCATTAAGCTTCACATGGTTCACCTCCGATTTTCTTTAGGGCTAACTACCTATCTCTATCTCTCTTTTTAAAAGATTTATTTATTATTTGAAAGAGCTACAGAGATGCAGAGATAGAGAGAGAAGTTTTCCATCTGCCAGTCACTCCCCAGATGACAGCAATGGCCCGAGCTGCGCTGATCCGAAGCCAGGAATCAGGAGCTTCCTCCAGGTTTAGGGACCTAAGGACTTGGGCCATCTCCCACTGCCTTCCCAGGCCATAGCAGAGAGCTGGATTGGAAGTGGAGCAGCCGGGACATGAACCAGTGCCCATATGGGATGCTGGCACTGCAGGTGGCGGCTTTACCCACTATGCCACAGCACCGCCCCCCTATCTCTTTTAGAAGCAGAAAATTGTTACAACACTCATTTTAAAATTCACCCTGGCACAGAAATTATAGCTAAAGGCAGAGAATGGAAGTCTCAGCGGTTCATTGAAGAATTTCATGAAAGGTACTATGAACAGCTGCTTTGAAGAAGGAAGGCTGTCGTATTCAATAAGAATAAAAATAGGAAATAATTAGAAGACTTTTACTTTGAAGATATTATGAATATACACATTAAGTCACATGAAGGTGATGATCCTATCTTGTTAGATATATATAAGGGGACTTCAAAAGGTTCATGGACATGGAACTAAAAGATATTTATTTTTGTGCACCACATTGTTTGAAATCTGTGTATGGTCTTGTCACTACATGCCTTTTTCATGAAATTTTTCAATGCCCTTCATAAGTTTAGATTCCACAATTTTTAACACAAAGTATCTTCAAGTTCCATTTCCTGTGAACATTTCGAAGTTCCTTCACACATATTCTATAAGTTGTTTTCTTGTCTTTCTCTTCATCTAGTTGATTGCAAGAATTCCTTTTAAACCCTGACTTGAAGTCATGAGTGTTGTCTAACATGACTCTACATGATCCTCAACTATTTGTTATAGGCACATCGAGTTTACTCATTATGTTTTGTTAGAGGAAGTGCTATTCATTAGAATATTGTTTCTGGAGCATACGGGATTGAAGTAAGCAGCTGGAAGAAACTGACTCAAATACACAGCAACTCAGGAGGGAAGCTCATCTCTCTCTTAGGTTAGTGCAGAGGCAGGCAGTCGAGGCGAAAGCTCTCACTCCACAAGGTCATCCAGGACACCATGTTCCTTCTCGCTGGCTGCTCCATAATCACCTACAATGGTAGTCAGAATTTTTTTTTTTTCTATAAAGGGCTATACAATAAATACTTTAGGCTCTCTGGGCCAGACATTCCCTGTCCAAACTTTTCAAGTCTTCACCCTGTGGAAAAAAGCAGTCATACATAAGATATTAATGAATGAGTATGACTTTATTCCAATAAAACTTTATTTATAAAAATAGGTGGCAGAGCTCCTTGTTAACATGTCTGGTAAACAGTGGAAGATGGTCCAATCACCTGGACCTCTGCCATCCATGTGAGATACCCAGATAGAGTTCTGGGTTTCTGGCTTCAGCATGGTGCAACCCAGACTACTGTGGCCATTTGGGAAGTGAACCAACAGATGGGAGATCTCTCTCTCTCTCTCTCTCTCTCTGCCTTTCAAATAAATAAAATAGATGTTTTTACAAAAATTGGTGGCAGGCCAGCTATGACCCACGGGCTGCAGTTTGTCGACTCCTGTCCCAGACCATGATCTTCATGGCTGAAGCTTCGATAGCGCCCTTGGTGTTTGGGAAGGGACAAAACAAAGAGGCAACGGAGTGCAAGAGATTACTCAGAGGTGGGGTGCCGCATTTCTGCTGACCTTCCATTGACCAAAACTCAATCACATGGCCACAGCCAACAGAGCTCCAGGAGAGGCCCAGGTGTGTCCCTGGCTGGGCAGACCTGTGATTCTGTAAAATCTGGGAGTTGGTTATCAAAAGAGAGGTAGAGAGAATGGAAATTGAACAATTACTAGGTTCTGCTGATCACCTAAAGTTTTAACACACAAGCTAGCTCGTGATTTTCTTTTTTAAAGACTTATTTATTTTGGAAGGCAGAAAGAGAGGGAAAGAGAGAGAGGTCTTCCATCCACTGGTTCACTCCCTAAATGGTTACAATGGCCAAGGCTGGGCCAGGCTGAAGCCAGGAGCCAGGAACTTCTCCCAGATCTCCCACGTGGGTGCAGGGGCCCAAGCACTTGGGCTATCCTCTGCTGCCCTCCCAGGTGCAATAGCAGGGACTTGAACCAGCACCCATATGAGATTCTGGGACTGTAGGCAGGGATTTAACCTTCTGTGCCACAGCGCTGGCCCCAGGTCCTGTGATTTTTAGCATATAATTTATGGATTCTCTAAATCATTCTGGAACTTAACTCAGTGCTTCTCTTCACTTGCTACTAAGAGATTATCAAGAACCGCTCTTGGTTTTCTTGATTCTCCTCTCCATCAGCATCGGGAAAATCAGAATCCCAATCAAGCAAGTGTCTGAACAGAAACTGAAATCCTCAAGCAAGCGGTGTGTGTGTTGAGAGGAGAAAGGTGGAGAAGGTTGTCTGATGGCTCCTCACTTCCCATGGCCCTGGAAGCACTTCCTGTGCTGCCCTCTGTCCTATTCCTTAAACTCCTTTGTTAGGTAAGCATCCTCAGCTGTAGTCTGCATCCTGCAAGAATAGGTAACTAGGCTCCACGGTTTTTCATATCAAGTAGAAACTTTTTTTATTTCCAGTAGTATCACATGAAGGTAAAAGTCTCTATAAATGTCCCCCCATACAACAAATGTGAATTGGCTTACGTTTGGGTTATCTCCTTTAGGGACACTTTATGACAAGGTAAATCGTATTTGTTGTTCCGCCTCACACAGTAGGATTATGGCTCCATTTTCTTTCTTATACAACACTGTACTTTTCCTGGAGTTAATTCACAATGTGTTTTAAGTTCTTACCGTTTCTACATCTATCAATAAGTTTATCAGGAAGCCCTCCAACAGAACTCTTCAGTCCCCCCTTTTCCTTTCTCTCTTTCCCTCTCTATTTTTTAAGATTTATTTATTTATTTAAAAGGCAGAATTACAGAGAAACAGAATGAGAGAGAGAGGGAGAGGGAGAGAGAGAAAAAGGTTTTCCACCTGCGGGTTCATTCCCCAGATGGCTGCAATGGCCAGAGCAGTGCTGATCAGGAGCCAGGAGCCAGGAGCTTCCTCCAGGTCTCCCACGTAGGTGCAGGGGCCCAAGCACTTGGGCCATCTTCCACTGCTTTCTCAGGCCATAGCAGAGAGCTGGATCAGAAGTGGAGCAGCTGGGACTCAAGCAGGTGCCCATATGGGATGTCTAGTTTATTTAAGAGTGAGTCACCTAGGCCGGCGCCGCGGCTCACTAGGCTAATCCTCTGCCTTGCGGCACCAGCACACCAGGTTCTAGTCCCGGTCGGGGTGCCGGATTCTGTCCCGGTTGCTCCTCTTCCAGGCCAGCTCTCTGCTGTGGCCAGGGAAGGCAGTGGAGGATGGCCCAAATGCTTGGGCCCTGCACCCCATGGGAGACCAGGATAAGTACCTGGCTCCTGCCTTCAGATCAGTGCGGTGCACCGGCCACAGCGCGCCGGCCACAGTGCGCTTGGCCACAGCGCGCCGGCTGCGGCGGCCATTGAAGGGTGAACCAACGGCAAAGGAAGACCTTTCTCTCTGTCTCTCTCTCCCACTGTCCACTCTGTCAAAAAAAAAAAAAAAAAAAAAAAAAAAAAAAAAAAAAGTGAGTCACCTTCCACGAAGAGAGATTGGAATTTCTGTGAGCATGGTTAGCCATTATTCACTGGGGAGGAGCTGCTGTCCTGAGGAGTGCCCTGGGTGGGGGGGGGGGGCATTGCTTTTGTTTCTGTGTGTCACCATGGGTCCATGTTGATAGATCTCTCTTGAGTCTGTCCAAGGAGGAGATTTTGTGTTGTATTTTAGAAATGAATATTCTAACAACTCCTTATTATATGAGGGCATTGCAAAGAGTTATTGGGAAGTGGAATCGAAAGATAAGTTTACTTTGGGGCAAAAACATTATGAAAATATGTATTATGAAAGAAGTATGCATGGGTTTCAACATTTTTTCCACAAAAATAAGCTAGATTTTTAATTTCATTTTTCCCACAGACTTTTTGAAGTAGTTTCATATTTCATTGACACAACTACAAGGAGGAAATATGTAGGGATTTACACAGTAAATAACAAAACTTTAACTATAGCAAGAATGGTGATAATCAGTGGTTTAATTATAACAAAACACGACAGAAAATTCAATTTCCCATGACAAATAAAGTTTATAACTTAAGTGAACTAACAATTCTGTCCAGCAAATAGAATTTTCTATAGTATACACAGCCTCAAGACTACAAATTGCAACAACTGTTGTATTTAGAAGTCATATATCATGGAAACTCTCTGCCCTTCACAAGCAAATATTTAAGAGGAAGTATAATTATATTTTCAAGAGTCAGAGCATGTGTAAACTAAAAAATAAACTTAAAGAGAACTTTGCCCTTTGGCTCAGAATTTTTATCCATTGTATTCATATATAAAATTGTAAGAATATCTTAATTATCCATCTCTCATTAACAGGAACGTAACTCAACCTTGAACCTTAAACACTTATTTCAACCACTTCTTCTTCTTCTGTGTTTCTTATGACATACATTTACACCTTGTCACTTGTTCATTCTCTTTCATTTGAACCAGGCCTAACTTATGTTTCAGTTACTGTATTTTCATAGGTCATTTTTTCCCAAATACCTCCAGTTTCCTGACCAGGAGGAGTGGGGAAGTGGGGAATCAGGGGCTGGATGTGATAAATCTGGGGCTAATCTTTCCAGAGCCAAGAGGAAGCAATGCCGAGGAAGGGATCCAATTCAGCATACAGTCTTTCACTGAACCCCCTCATTTCTGTAAGATCCCCATTTGCTTTTTAAAGGTATTCTAGGTCACCCTGGCAGAGTTTGGAGTGAGAGAAGATACAAATCTGTGCTCCACATTCATTTAATTGGAGGTCCTGATATATTTCTTTGGAAGTCACAAGTATCTTTCATCAGGTTTTCCATGGAAATAGAAAACATATTTCTTGCTTATCTGTTTATGCTGCCAGGAAAACAGAAACCCCAGAAGCATAAGAAAGAAGCTCTCGTTTCCATCTCAATACACAGTCTCCCATTTTCCCTTATGAACTGTAATTTTAATTGAGTGTCTTTCCATCCAGCTAAACAATGGCCATCCCAGCCCCCTTTGCAGCTATGTTTAGCCATTGCAAAGTAAACAAGAGTGATGTGTAGAACATCCAAGATGTCTCTTTAAAACCAAAGAAAGCTCGCCCTTCTTCCTCCCTTCCTTCATTCTGCTTTCCCATAATCAGAGGAGATGCTGAACAATCGCAACCATCTTGACCAAGGAAGACAAGAGCCACATCCTGAGGTTGGTGGACCAGGCATCTTCTTATTTAAAAGGTTTATATCACTGAGTGGATTCTCTTACCTACTTGGGTTCTGGTGAAATAAAATATCTTCATTGATTATCTAAAACTCTTGTCTCACCTTGTCTAAATCTCTAGGATTCTCAAAGCACATTTTCTAGGCTGTGTCTAATGGGGGTTTATAACTTGTAGTTGTTGTTGTTGTGTTTTTTTTTTTTTTTTTTTTTTTTTTTTTTTTTTTTTTTTTGTCTAAAGACTCCCTCCTCTTTGCAAGCAACTTGACCTACAAATCTGAGATCCCAAGAACAATTCAGTCATGTTACATTCAGGGCAAACTAGACTCACTGGTGCTGTCTCTCAAACTTCAACTCCAGGCCCACAGGAGCAATAAACCCAGTACTGAAGGATCAACCCTGACTGATCTTAGCCAGTTATGGCGTACCTGATCGTTTCATTTCACAGGAATGGGTCTGTGAGATGGGCGTGTGAACTCTTCTATCCAGTGAGCTGCAGGAAGAAGCCTTGAATTTCTGAGCAGGATTTTCCTCCTGATAGAACAGGTGCATAAGAAGAAAGCCTTGCTTTCATAGCTACCTCCCTCCTTATCTTTGGGCTGCTATGCAAAGACATAATACTCAAAACCATTTCAACTACTTCATGATCTTGCAGAAGGTCAAGGTGTTTCCTTAACAACATTCTTGAATCACCTTCAGATTTCTTATTAAATGGATCAAATAGTGTCTGCTTAAGTAACTGTTAGTAGGATATCCTGCTACTTGTATCTGCAGGCATTCCAGCTAACACATCATCCTGAAAGCAAAGCTCTCAATTCCATATCACCTGGACTCTTCTCCTTGCTTCCACGAATCCCGGCTTTCAGAAAACAAATGCAATGCTCAGCCACAAAGGAAAAAGCTCAACATAAACAACGATGGGTATATTGGTGATTTTAATCTCATAGGATCATGTTTGAGCTTCCAGACACAGGTAATAAAAAGCTATCTTTTTATCTAGATCATATCCTTCCCGCCAAAGTGTACCCAGATGGTTTATATGTCTGGTCTCAATTACACAGTCTATTGATTGGTAAATTAAACAAGACTTGTAAAGTACCTAGACTAGAGCTATATATAGTAGGTGTTCAATAAATCATAGATGTCATATATTCTTTGTGACTGATGACTACCATTTTGACAAATTAGATGTCATAATTCATAATGTCTCCAAGGTCCCACTTGGAGACAAATTGGGCAGAGATGACGCCTTCTACAAACTCTGCTCCTCCCTTGGAAGATTGATAATTTCCCTCAATATTAAAGAAGGTAATCTTGGTGAAAACTCTGGGAAAACTCCAATATATTCCAGTTAGGGACCTATCTTATAAAGAAAGACATTTTTCTTAATCTTAACTTAAAGATGGCCTTTTTATGTACTTTTGAAACCAGGTATCGCCCTCTAATTCTGATCCCCAAACACATCTGGGTCAGCAACTTTTATACTAATAAAAAACTAAGAGGGGATTAAGGGGGCTCTCATTCAATAAAAAGCTGATAATCTAATAACCTTCTGAAAATACCTCTTGAGAGAAGCCTTCCCAGTCTTTCAAACCAACAGACCATTGAGTGGCTGCAATCAATCCTGTCTGACCCTCCTTAGGCAAACACGAGTCTTTTCCTTATAATTCTAGGCTAACCAGGTACTGTTAAAAAGAAGTCATCATCCTATAATAAAACTTGGCAAGGAGCCTGTAAAACATCACCCAGAGAAAATGTTGTTCCGGGACACACACAGAAGTCTAAGTGGGCTCTGGTTCTACGGAGCAGCTTATAACACTGGGTCATTGTTTCATGAGCAGTGACCAAGAAAAGATGTAACAGCACATTTCACAGAGCACATCCAGTCAGTTACACTGAAATGCTGAGTAGCTCTCCCGGGTGCATACTCACTCCTACAATAGTGCTTGGTGCGTATTTGTTGAATGAATTTTTTAAAACAGAGAAACCAGGATGCTATACTGTGGTGGAGTCCCAGAGAAGATAAATTCTGAGAACTGAAGCCATATTTTGAGGCCAATAGAAGTTTACTATCATATTTAAAACTAATTTGTGGGGGCCAGTATTGTGGTGTAGTGGGTAAAGCCCTACCACCTGAAGCACCAGCATCCAATATGGGTGCTGGTTCGAGTCCCGGCTGCTCCAAATCCAATCCAGCTCCCTGCTAATGGCCTGGGAAAGCTGCAGAGGATGGTCCAAGTACTTGGGCCCCTGTACCTATGTGGGAGACCTGGAAGAAACTCCTGGCTCCTGGCTTCAGATCAGCCCAGCCTCATCTGTTGTGACCATTTGGGGAGTGAACCAGTGGATGAAAGAGCTCTCTCTCTCCTTCTTTCTTTGTAATTCTGCATTTCAAATAAACTAAAATATTTTACTAAAAACTAATTTGTGTAAAATTTCTCTTGCTGGTGTTTAACATCCTTAGTATTTTCAACCCCTTAATGTATATTACCTTGCCTTAGTCATAAAAGACAAAGATTTTATCTTTTGATTTATCTTTTATCTTTTGATTAGAGATTTATCTTTCTTTGCATATTTTACCTATTGTCATGAGTTCATTGACTCATTCAACAGGAAAAAAATCTTTTGACTGAATTTTCCCTATAGACTTGGCCCCTTGAAGTACCATGTGGCCAACCCATCTGCTCAGCTCATCCAAATTCAATCAATACTGTATTTGGCATTTTAAATCTGAACCACTTACAAACCTCTGTACACCCTAGAAAGAGCAGGAGCCAAAAAGCTAAGCTGTCTGATGAGAGCCGTTTAGCTCAGGCCAGAGGAGGGAATTCTTCCCCTTTTGGCTCTAGGACACAGCGCATCGAGATTGAACATGATGACATTTCTGTTCTTGTAATGCCATTTTCACAACCGGACTTCTTCATTCTGAGTATTGTCATCCCACAGTGGCAGCTACAGAGGCTTGCTTAGCCAGGGCCCACTTCTGCAAGGAAAAAAACTCAGCGACAGCTGCAGGCACCATGGCCCTCCCATCCTCCTATAGGACCCCTGGGACTTGGTGCAGAGGCCCAGTTAGGGCAGGGAACTATGACGGGCTTGTTGCCAGGCGGAGGTCAATGCTGGGACATGTTGGTCACATCAACCCCAGTCCCTTGCAGTTGTGTCCTGGTATCTAACATGGCCCTTCATAGAGTTCCTATCACAGCCATATGAAGACACTCAACTTGCCTCCTTCTGCTTCATCAGAAATCTTTTGCTTGGTCCTTAGGAAAATATAAATCATGTTCCTTACTCCTTCAGCAAATTTAACGTTTGCAGGCTTCTAGGGATGGACCAGAACGTTTATGTGCTAAACACCAGGGCCCCTCAAGGCCATCTTTACTGAGCAGCATTAAGTGTTCCCTTTGCTTCCCTGCTGCGTGGCAGAGAGGCACGGTTGAGTGACTTGTGTCACCCACAGAAGGTGAGCAGAATGAATGTATCACTTCCGGGAGGAAGCGTTTAATTGCAGGTGCTTCAACTCCCACCTGCTCTGCTCTTCCTCAATCATCCAGGCAGCACCTGAGAGCCGCCTCCCTCAGTCTGTGTCCTCAAGTGACCACGCCAACAGATGCGAGACATGGCAGGTGTGTATGAAAGAAGCCTTTTTTATTTTAAGTCACTGAGTTTTGTTGTTTTTTTTACTTCATCACAATTTACTCCATGCAAGGAAATTTAAGGAACTAAGGAAAGCAATGGTGGGCCTGAGGGAGAGGCTGGGCGTGGGTTAAAGAGTGGGTCCAGGGGTCCTGGAGTGGGCATTTGGGATCTGTCCCTGCCAGAGACCTCATAGGCAGTCATTGGCCAGAGGGTTCTGGGTCCAAAAGCATGATTCTTCTAAGGGAATTACCCACGTACCTAAGAATGGAGTAGAACCACAGAACTGACCTAGTCCAAAGAAGTGTATGCTAAGGGAGCTTCCAGGGCTCAAGACAGGAAACATGACCAACAATTCTAGATGCTGGCGTGAAGTCGAACTCAGGGCTGCATTAGCCGAGTCTCTAAGAATCAGATCTATAAAAAGACTGAAACAGGCAAGAGGTTTGTGGGGACGATACCATTGGAGAGGGCAGAAGAGGAGGAAGGGGAACCAGCAGACTCGGTGAGTTCTGGCTCCTGGGAAGGACCACCGGCTGGACGCAGTCCCCGGAAAGCATGGCCTGGTGTTGAAGCTGCGATGGGTTTCAGATGAAGGCAGCTGGACTCAGCCAACAGCGTCCCTACTGTACCTATCAGAGATTCTATTTGTTTCCAAGTCTACAGTTTATCAGATGCTTTTCCAACACTCTTATTTGAAAGAGATTTGCCTCCTCCCCATCAGCAAGATGGAATCCTGAAGCTTCCGAAATCATCCATCCTTAGAGCAGGGAGGCAGCCCTGCATTCAACCCTCTTGCTCAATCTGGGGCTCAAATGAAAGCCTGCTGCGGAGTGAGGGCCCCTGGCTGATGTCCAGGGCTCTTGTCAAGCTCCCTTGATATATGCTTCTTTGGACTAGGACAGTTCTGTGGTTCTACTCCATTCTTAGGTACATGGATAATTCCCTTAGAAGAATCATGCTTTTGGTCCCAGAACACCTCTGCTGTCCTAATGTGAGAAATAGTCTCAGGCCACTTGCTTAACAGACTGTTCCAGAAAGAAAATGCACCTCTCTGAAATCACGCGGTTTGTCTTGTAGCATTCACAGGATGAGTGCAACCCATAGAGCTGGGTCTTGAGTTCCTATCTACCATCCGAGGGGGTGGAGTCGCAGCCTCGAATCTCTCGCTGCCAGGGCAGCCCAGTGTGGCTTCGGGGTGGAGAAGAGGGCCCCCGGGTGAGGACCCTCACTGTCCTCAGAGTCTGCAGGGAAGACTCCCCAGCCCCCAAGCCGTGGAAGCTCCGCGAGCTCACAGCAGGCTCATCTGGGTGGAGCTAGTCCAGCACATGCTTCTCCGAAACACTCACGGTGATCTGCTTTCCAAGGAGGAAGAAGCAAATGCAATGAACAGGAACGACCCGGACCATGTGACAAAGCCAAATTCACGTTCTACATTGTGGCTTAGCACAGAACAGGAAGAAGGAGGAAGGTGCAGATGTTGGGCAAAGCTCCAATGTTTCAGCCAAAGTCAAAGAGATCTGAGCAGGGGCGGCCCAGGATATGAGCTGGAATTAAACAAGACGGAAATAAACACGAGACCTTCGAGGGGCAGACGCTTGGCGCAGCAGATATGTTACTGCATGGATGTCTTGATCCCATATCAGAGTTCCTGGATTGCAATCCCAGCTCCACTTCTGATTCCAGCTTTCTAGAGGGTAGCCCAGGCTGAAAGTGTGTGTGCCCCTGCCACCCACTGGGAGATGTGAAGGAAGCTCCTTGCTCTTGGCTTTGGCCTGGCCATGCCCTGGCTCTTGTAGGCATTTGGGGAGTGAACCAGCAGATGGAAAAAGTCTCTGTGTGACTCTGTTTCTCTTTGCCTGCCAAGTAAAGTAAATACATAAATAAAATATTTTTCTTTAAGCCATGAAACCTTCAAGTACCAAGAAGAAGGGTATACACTATATCAGTTGTAGAATGGCAGACTGTATGGAAACCATCTGAAAGCAGCAATACAAGGTGAATTCAAAAAGCTTGAGGAAAATGGAATTAAAGATAAGTTTATTTGGGTAAAAAAAAAAATCGGAAATCCAAGGACATTTCTTTCATCATACACATTTTCCATGAGCTTTTTGAAGACCTTTTGCATTTTCATTGATTGTAAGAAAAATAACCAAAAACAAAGACCTTTTGAACTATGAGATTATCTCCAAGGGAATACAATATGAAGCATTTCCATGTCCATAGCTTGCTTCTCCATCCAATTGCCCTTCAGAGCAAGATAGAAACAAATGCAGGGTAGCTGTCTTAGAATCCCGCCCCCCTACCCCCATTAACCAAGACCACACTTGACTTTCACTGCATACTTAAGAAGCACATATTCAGGGATAGGAAATTGCTTGCCTTTCTTAGCAGAGGCAAATTCCCCCGGGGAAGCCAAAGAGGGAATAGCAGAGTTGTGGAAATGGAAAAATGTTTCCCAGTCTTGATGACAGCACTAACTAGGTCTTGTTGGGCAGGTCATGCTACCATTCAAAACCTGTTTCCTTATTTATAAAATGAGAAGATTGCTCATGCTTCCAAGTGTTTTTCGTTCCTGCAATGGACCTGGGGAGCTTTGACAGAACAAACATGCTTGAGACCCCCTAAAACTCAGTCAATCAGAAACTCTGGAGATTGAGTTTTAAAGAGCCCCTGGTGGCTCGAAGGTGGTCACTCTGCAGTGTTTTAGGAGTGCCTTGACAAGATTTTCAAGACCAAAACTCTATGCAGGGGAGGAGACAGGAAGAAGTCAGGGAGAGGACCCTGCTCTGTGCCATCAAGGAGCAGCATCTACATCACCTGGGAACTTGTTAGGGCCCTTGAACCCTACTCCAGAAATCTACTGCATTAAAATCTGTATTTTACCAAGATGCCCAAGTAGTTCACATGATCGTTGACACTGGTGAGGCTTTCTCTAGTGCACATAATCAGGAGTGAACTTGCCTACCCATGTGCCCGCTGGCCATCTTCCAACCCAGTCTCTGTGGCTTGGCCAACCCAGGAACATCACAAAGGAAACACCAGCTATAGGTGTATCTCCACTTGTTGCCTCTCTTCTCAAAGCACACACAGACATTGCTACCCGACTCACTACAAGTCCCTTCTAAAACCTGTCTGGAATGCCTTAGTGGGCAAAAAACAGCTGGGTGCAAGGGAGGCAGAGCTAAGCCATGTGTGTGCTTGTTATCCCACTGCTGAACCAGGCAAAGTCTCGCAGGTGAATTTCCAGAGGGGAGGCTGACTGTTTTGGGGGGAGAAGATTTTAAATTGTATTTGACTAGGGTAGAGGGAAATAAAATATATTGCAGCTTATACTTTGTCAAGTGCTTTCTATACTCTAAGGACAGGGGAAAAACACAACTAAAACAATTCACACAGAAAACACTTTTTTTTGTTTTTGTTTTGTTTTGTTTTGTTTGCTCTTGGGGAAGAGAGAGAGCGGCCTAATTTCTGAAATTCAGATAGAACATGTAAAAGGCAGAAACAGAAAACCAGGAAATATGATGGAAAAAAACCTTCTCTAAGAGGCATAGCACTTTTCACCACTACACTCAAAAATCAAACGTTGCAACTTTTTACAAATGGGTTTCCAAATTGCCCGACCCTAGGACTGAGGCAAAGGCTCTCCCCAGGTGTGTCCATGACCTCTTCCTCTCACCCATCACTCATCCCAGGTCCCCTCCACGTGCACACATGTTTCCCAAGGACAGGGAAGCCAACATCCCTGACAACACTCACGTACACAGCTCAGATGGCCACCCTCAGGGTCTCTGCAGACTGAAAAGCCTGGGAGGGAATCTGGAGGAGAGGGGGTTAGAGAGAGGGGGGAGGGCAACTTAGTGAGCCGAGGCAGGTGTCACTCTTCGTGGAGACCCTGAGTGCCAGGGGGCAGGGTCGGCAGGCACGGAGGCAGCACGACCATGTGCAGAGAGATGGGAATATGGGAGAAAGCTCCAGAAGGCTGGAGAGCATCCAGGGTCCACACTGCATTTTGCCTTCCTCTTTGAAGGCTGACCCAGGCATCAGCTTGGACGCACCTTGGGTTGCCACTTCCAACCCCATGCCTTCTCCTAAATGGCACTAAACAGTGGGTATGTGCATTGCGGCTATGAGGGAAAGCTGCCCATAATCAAGGGATACAAGCATCAACCTTGGCTACAATTCTCTTTCAAATTACAAGAATATTTTTAGGGGCTGGCGCTGTGGTATACAGGGTAAAGCCACCGCCTGCAGTACCGGCATCCCTTATGGGCATCAGTTGGAGTCCCAGCTGCTCCACTTCCGATCCAGCTCTCTGCTATGGCCTGGGAAAGCAGTAGAAGATGGCCTGGGTCCTTGGGCCCCTGTATCCATGTGGGAGACCTGGAAGAAACCCCTGGCTCCTGGCTTCGGATCAGCGCAGCTCCAGCCATTGAGGCCATCTGGGGAGTGAACCAGTGGATGGAAGACCTCTCTCTGTTTCTCTCTCTCTGTCTCTCCTTCTTTCTCTGTGTAATTCTGACTTTCAAGTAAATAAATAAATATTTTTAAAAAAGAGAGCATTTTTAATGAAGTATGAGGAAGCTTTAAAAAGTTTGTAGGACAATGTAACAAGAATATACATTTGTGTTGGTGCAAAAAATTGAAATTCACACATACTTTTTTCATAAGTTAAACGAACTTTTTGAAGACCCCCTAAGATGCATGGATTTCACAAACTTTTTCTACCCAAATAAACATCTTTTCATTTCCCATGAACTTTTTGAAGCACGTTCATATATGTTCTATTCTGTTTAAAAATAGTGTTAAACATGAGTATGCATTTATTTGGGTTAAGCTACCCTTGGGATGCCGTGTTTCATATCAGAGTGCTCGGGTTTCAGAGCCAGTTCCACTCCCAAACCCATTTCCTGCTAATGTGCAGATGATGGTTCAAGTGGCCTGATCCCTGCTACCCACATGGGAGACCCAGATTTTTTGTTTGTTTGTTAAAATTTTGTTTATTTATTTGACAAGTAGAGATAGCAAGGAGAGACAGAGAGAAAGGTTTTTCCATCTGCTGGTTCACTCCCCAAATGGCTGCAATGGCCGGAGCTGGACTGATCCAAAGCCAGGAGCTTCTTCTGGGTCTCCCACGCAGGTGCAGGGGCCCAAGGACTTGGGTCATCTTCCACTGCTTTCCCAGGCCATAGCAGAGAGCTGGATCAGAAGTGGAGCAACTGGGATTTGAACTGGCACCCACGTGGGATACCAGTGCCAAAGGCAGAGGATTAGCATACTGCGCCACAGCGCCAGTCCCACCAGACTGCAACTTTAGCTCCCCTCTTCAGTCCGGCACAGCCCTAGCTCTTGCAAACATTTGGGGTGTGAGTCAGATGATGGGAGATAACTATTTCTCTCCCTCCCTATCTCTATTTTGCCAATAATTTTTTAAAAATTTAATTAAAAATATATGTACTCACATCATTTTGACTTGAGACTATCACGAACTCTTCCCTCTTAGCATCCCTCTCAAATATACACATATCTGATGCGTATCTCTGATTTTACACTCCTGAGCATGGCCCTCACTACCTCCTGAGGCCGCCCACCACACTGTTGGGCAATGTGTAGAGGGGAAAGAAAGCAGAACTCCTTTCTTCCTTATGTTGACTGGAGATATGCTTCCATGGAACATTCCTCCACGATTCCCTCTCCTCACAGGGAGTGGCTCCATCTAAGAAATCCAGTCCCCATTACGGAACACAACCCTTCAGGCATCTGGAGAAGGTAATGAGCCCCTCCTAGAACTGGCTGTTGTGGTTCAGTAAATCCTGCCTGGGAGCTCTTTTTGATGACAGTACTAACCCTGTGATTCTAGGTTAAACTTGCAATTTTTGTCTTAAAAAAAAAGCAAATAAATGAACAGGATTCACAGTCTTTTCTTTCCTCTGGGGAAAAAGACAGCACATTGGTCATAGCTACTGCTTAGATTAATGGTTCCCAACCCTCTAAGTGCATTGGAATTACCTGGGCAGCTATGGAACATCACGATGCTTAGGCCAGACTCAAGAGCATTGAAATGAAATCTCTGGGGAGGGAATCCAGCAGCATTCACTCAGACTCCGTAGATAGTTCCAACATGCCTTCATGCTTGAAAACCACTCAGAGGAGGTGGAGAGCTCTACAAATGGATGCAGACATTTCAAAAGTCTTGCACCAAGATAAACTTTTTTTTATTCCATTTTTCCATGACCTTTCTGAGGTACCCTTGCATGTGCGGGCAGGTCAGGGGAAGAAAGTTGAGTTTGGGAGTGGGTAAAATGATTGGTGGTTGAGGGGAGGGACAGGAGGACTCTCGATGGGACTCAGAGCTGAGCCCAAAGTGGGAAGTGATATCAAAGGATCCCATTCAGAGCACATAAAAAGAGTAGCAAGGATCTCTCCCTCCCTCCCTCTCTCCCTCTCTCCCTCTCTCCCTCCCTTCCCTCTCTTCCTCCCCTCCCCTCCCTCTCTGCTTCTCCCCATCCCTCCCCCTCTCTTTCCCTCCCCCTACCTCTTCTCCCCTTCCGACTCTCTCCATTTCCCCCTCCACCTCTCCCCACCTCTCTCCCCTCTCCCCCTCCTGTTCTCCACCTCCCCCTCCCCATCTCCCTCTCTCTCTTTCTTCAGTGCTTAGTACAAAGCAGGAGTTGGACAAGAGCTGTGTGTTCAATAGATAAATGTGGCGTCTTGTTTTCTTTCACAGCACTCATTAGAATTACGTCTGCCTCCCCTGCCTGATAGAAAGCTTCACATCTCACTTTTTGTCCAGTTCAAAGGTACTTCAAAAAGTTCATGGAAAAATTCTAAAAGATAAATTAATTTTGGTGCAAAAACATTTTTGGAATCTATGCACAGTTTTTTCATGAAACATTTTCCATGAACTTTTTGAAGATACTTCTATGCAAGGATTTCAATATTCTTTGTGTGAAACTTATTTTTACCCTACTTTCCACTACTTTTTTGAAGTCCCCTCAGATGTCCCCAGCGTCCGTGGCTCACAGTTGAGGCATGATGAATGAATAAGTAAATACTTCTTTCTTGTATCTCATACAACGTCCACTCTCATACTAACTCTAGTAGACATTGAACTGACTGACATTAATCCAAAGCAATGAAAAATATCTTTAGAAATTGCAATGCTATGAGCTTCCATTATTGCTTATTTCACTCAGTGATATTTGGCAATTTCCTCAAATGTACAGCAGCATCAGTAATGTGCTCTACAGTGGGCAGAACAGTAATAAAATTAGTGTGAATATGAATTAAAAAAAAAAAAACCCTTGCAGCAGGAGAAACCACAGAGCACTAAATGATAGTGCCCAGAGAAGGATCGTTTCCTGCTGCTCCCTGCCCCATGATGGATGTCCAGAAAAAAACAAGGGGGAAAGCCACACTTGAAGGAAAGATGGGAAGGCACGATGACTCAGTAGGATTCCAGAAGTGAAAGACAAAGAAGTGCTTTAAGAGATGGGTTCTGCTGTCCAAAACCACGTGCTTAAGCCAGGTCCTCCGAGAAGGACGGCAGGACTTGGGCTCCTAACGCACAGGGAAAGTTCTGAAAATGGAGGTTGGCCTGAGTTAAAGGCTAACAGTCCACACACGCAGTCATGAAGTCAGCAAGTCCCTCACACAAACAGGCCTTGTCCCCTTCTACTATGGAGGACAAGAGTCAACCACAGGTCAGAAGGACGAGAGAGACTAGGTATTACACAAGAAAACTCCAGATGAGTATTTAGCAATTTTTTTTACCCTTTGGTAAGCATTGTTCACTCCCTCTTAAGGCTTACATTTAATAGAAAATGAAACAAAAATACTTTGCTTTTGTCCAGCTGAAGTTCATGGGGCAATTTAAACTTATTTCCACATTTGGTTCTCACAAAATAATGTGAATTTCTTCTTGAAATTACCCCACATCTTTCAACCTTTCCTTTCTGAATCTATCTTCTTGCAGGCATTTTACAATTTCTGAATAAAGATTACAATCTGAAAACTAAAATATAAACACTAAATCTTAAAATACCTATACATCTTTTATAGTAACTGGTAAATTGGGAAAGGATTTCGATGAAAACAATGACTTTACATGCAGTAAGAAGGACCTTACAATTATTTGTAAATTGTTATAGGGCAGTGCTGTCGTGTTGCGGGTAAAACCACTGTCTGCAGTGCCGGCATCCCATATGGCCGCCGGTTCAAGTCCCAGCTGTTCCACTTCTGATCCAGCTCTCTGCTGTGGCCTGAGAAAGCAGTTGAGGATGGCCTAAGCCTTTGGGCCCTTCCACTCGTGTGGGAGACCCAACGGAAGCTCCTGGTTCCTGACTTCAGATCAGTCCTGCTCCAGCCGTTATGGTCACTCAAGGAGTGAACCAGCAGATGGAGGATCTCTCTCTGTCTCTGCCTTTACCTTTCTGTAATTCTGCCTTCCAAATAAATAAATAAAATATTTTTTAAAAAATGGTATATGTTAAAATGAAGGGTTTTATCTACTAGATGTGAAAACCTTGTTTCAAACTGCGTGAAATTAAAGCAGTAAGCTCCTGGCCCCAGTACAGATACACTTACACCTATCAACAGAACAGAATGAGTCCAAGGACAGATGTGCTGACACTAACACTGTTGTTTAGGTGTAATGATCACCAACACAATGACACTAGGCGGTGCCCACCTCAGTTCCAGCATCACACATAGACGGTTCCCATGAATCCTCATGACGGGGGAGAGAAGCAGAGCTGGTGCAGCGAGCCCTCTGACCCCCAGGATCTGTGCTCTTTATGAAAATACACTAGACCCTTCATTTTGTGCCAGCTATATTTAAAATATTTCTAGAAAGGGTACCAGGACTTTGGGCATTGGGAACCAGGAGTGTTAACGATTCTGCCCTGACAATACCATAAGCAAGGATGAGCAGCTCTGGGGAGAATAGGGAATGACAGGTGCTTGCTGAGGCTGGAGAGATGGACAGCTAGGAACCCAGAGAGGAAAGAGGCTGTAAGAGGGCACTCCAAACCATTCATGGAAAATGCAATTAAAAGGTAAGTTTGACTAAAGCAGAAAAACAAAAGAAATCCATGCATTTTTTCATAATATGCATTTCCCTGAACTTCATGGAGTTCCCTTATATGCATAGATTTCAAAATTATATATGTATAAGTTTGTATTTTTATATGTATATCTTAAGAAACATGGATTTTATTCTTATAATAATCATAATCAAAATAATTTAAATCAGGAAGTTCCCTAATCTGATTTGCATTTCAGAAAAATTCTAAGTCTGAAAACATGAAAGAGTAAAAGTTAAAAAAATTTAGTTTCAAAGACCACAGTTGAAATTACAAAGAAAAGCAAAGTTCCTAGGTACGAAACTCAGAGGGAACTGAACACAGCAGTGGTAAATACCTCGGCTGATGCAACACTCTGAAGGGGGCGGGGAAGGGGTGGAATTTTGTCCCAGTTCAGAGCCTTGAATGTAATTGATCTCTGATGGAACGTGGGCCTGGGAGAAGCAGGCAGTTGAAGCTAAGAGCCTGTGAAGAGCTTTTCCCTCAGTAACCGTACCCCTTCTCTCCTGATGGAGGATATCACTCAAGCAAAGCTTCCTCTGACACTCACAGCATCATTGTGTTTTCTGGAACATTCCTTATAGCATATGAATATGTTATTTCTTCTCGTATCTGAAGAATCCTTTCTTGGGCCTCAATACCCCTGCCAGCTAACATTCCATTTCACAGTTTCTCTTTGCAACTAAAATGTCTCAAAAAAAAAAAAAAAAAAAGTTGCCTCTACTTAGCATCTCCATTTTGTCTCTTACCAAGTCCCAATAACCTTGTGAAACCCATGATAATCAGCTCACCTGAGATCTTTTAGCATCTCCAGAATAATTAATCATTCTTTTTCTTGGGTACATGTCTTTACTTGGCTTAAAAAAATACCACATCCTCTTGGTTTCCCTCCTAATTCACTGGTCATCTCTTCTTGGTATCCACTGTAAATTCTTTCTTTTCTCTTTCACTATGCTGGAGAGCTCTGTTTCTCTTCATTTCCATCCTTACTTTCAACTTAGATGAATTCTCCCAGAATAATGACTTTAAATACCAAGAATTAGTTATAGCCTCCCAAGAAGCAGAAGCCAAAATAAGAGATGTGTAAGAGGTATGTATGCTCAGTGCTATGGTTGTGATAGGATTTGGTCCTGAAACTCAAGCACATATCTAAATCCCAAAGTCATAAGTCAGTACCACCAAAAAGGTGAACACTTAACCAAATCATGGGGTTCAGGAGGTGAGTGTAGTGGGAGGTCCTGGGTCACTGTGGGGCATGTCCTTGGAAGCCAGCTCTCATGAAAGGGTGATTATAAACGCCTGACTTGGGCCCAGCCACTCTCCCCACTCCCTGACTCTCCAAGTAGTGCTTCCTCCCCAAGTGCTCTGTCATTGTCATCTGCCACCTTCACAGAAGCCAAACCAATGGAGCTGCCCAGTCTTGGACTTGAACCTCCTAAATCATGAGCCAAGGTACTTTGTTGGAGTACTGAAAACCTAATATACCAGGAAGCACGAGCTGGCAAAGAGAGCCTTCAGATTAAGATAACATCTAAAGGGGCCGGCGCTGTGGCACAGCGGGTTAAAGCCCTGGCCTGAAGCACCGGCATCCCATATGGGCGTCGGTTCTAGTCCTGGCTGCTCCACTTCTGATCCAGCTCTCTGCTATGGCCTGGGAAAGCAATACAAGATGGCCCAAGTCCTTGGGCCCTGCACCCACGTGGGAGTCCCAGAAGAAGCTCCTGGCTCCTGGCTTCAGATCAGTGCAGCTCTAGCTGTTGCAGCCAGTTGGGGAGTGAACCAGCAGATGGAAGACCCCCCCCCCCCGCCTCTCTCTGTAACTCTTTCAAGTAAATAAAATAAATCTTTTTTTTTTTTTTTAAGATAACAGCTAAGAAAAGGAGGAAGCAGGGGATTTGGATACAGAGCGTCTCAGGGTTTAATCTACAAGATATCAAAACCTAACAACTTGCATGAAATTAATGTAGTAAGCTTGGCACTAGTAGAGATATACATACACCTATCAACAGAACAGAATGAGTCCAAGAACACAGAACATGGGTTCTCATAGCGGGAGCTCAGTCCTCACTGTGGCAGTGTTGGAAAGTACTGGGACCTTCCTGAGATGGGGTCTCATGGGAGATCCTTAGGTCATTGGGGTGCTGCTGTTGGCAGGAACTAAGGTAGTTCTCATGGGACCCTGAGTTGGTTCTCATGAAAGCAAGTTCCATAAAAGAGAGCCTGACCCCCGAGTCACTCCCTGGCTTCCTGTCTTCTGGTGTGACGTCTCTGCTGAGAGCACGCTTCACTGCATGCATTGCTGCTGTTGTAATGCCATCCGCCAGGAGCCCTCCCCAGGCCTGAGCTGGTGCCAGGGACAAGCCCTTGATAAAGTCAACCAGCCTCAGGGATTTTGCTGCAGTAGCAGAAAACTGACTGATAAAGAACAGCAAAGATGAATGTAATAGAACACAAAGAAAAAAATGTAAAGGATTCTTTTTTTCCCAGAAAAGTTACTTCCTTGAAATGAATAACACAATCAATAACATTTTGGTAAGATTTGTCCATCTTAAAAAGAAGATGTGGGCCGGTGCTGTGGTGTAGAGGGTAAAGCCACTGCCTGCAGTGCCGGCATCCCATATGGGCACTGGTTTGAGTCTCGGGGGCTCTACTTCCAATCCAGCTCTCTGCTGTGGCATGGGAAAGCAGTAGAAGATGGCCCAAGTCCTTGGGCCCCTGCTCTCACGTGGGAGACCCCAGGAGGCTCCTGGCTCCTGGCATCAGATCAGTGTAGATCTGGCCATTGTGGCCAATTGGGGAGTGAACCGGTGGATGGAGGACCTCTCTCTCTCTCTCTGCCTCTCCTTCTCTCTCTGTGTAGCTCTGACTTTCAAATAAATAAATTTTTAAGAAAAGGAAGATGGTTCAAGTGAGAATTTTGGGAAGAAAATGAGGCAGAGATGGAACTACGGTAGTCTGCAGAGTAGATAAATGCCGTCATCCTCACTGCCGTCACTGCCTTCCTGAACTTGTACTTGTTCCCCCGGGGTCCAGTCTGCCGCGCACCTGCGATATTTTTCTACACAGCAACTGCAGTGATCTCATTTTTCACTTTGCATTTTAAGCCAATTTAAGACTTACAGAAAAGTGGCAATGAAGAGTTCACACATATTCTTCACCCAGCTTCTCCTAATGTTAACCTCTTGTGTGATCGTAACAGAATCACCACAGCTAGGACATGAACCCTGGTACAATACTATCAGCTCACCTGCAGAGCTGAAGCAGTCTCACCTGCTGTATCCCAGGGTTCTGCTCCAGGTTTGGATCCTAGCCCCACATTGCCTTTGGTCGTTCCCTTTTCTTAGTCTCCATGTCTGTGAAAGCTCCTAAATCTTTCCTTCCCTTTCATGACCTTGACACTTGCGAATAACACTGAGCAGCTGATGAAGGAAATTATATCACATAGAGAGAAAGAAAAAAAAATTAAGAATGATTTTATGTCCATAAATTTGAAAACTTGGATTCATGAATAATTCCTAGAAAAGCAAAACTAGTCCATGTAGACTCAAAAATAAACCTGGAATAGGCCTACGGCTACAAAGGCATTAAAATGTACTCTCCAAAAAGCAAAACAAACATTAGATACCGTCCATTTCGTAGCAAATTCTAGCAAACCTCTGAGAAACATATAAACTCAACATTTTACAAGCTGCTCCAATGGAGAACCAAAGAGCACAACTCTTCAGTCTTCCATTATGAAGAGAATAAATGCTGAGTGCTAACCCCAGACTAGGGCAGTATGAGAAAAGATGAATATAGGACAGTTCTCTTATGAATATAGGAGCCTGGTTCTTGCCAATGTACGTGGTTAAAAAAAATACACTCTCCAGCCATTTAGGAAACACATTCAATAAAAGGTGACACAGTTTTCTAAATAATCTTTTCCCAAGCTAGAAATGCACAACTTCCTTCACTTGATAAAGATCATCTACCAAAATCCACGATGAATCATTCGGAGCATTTCCTTGAGAAAAAAAAAGAAAAAGATGCTAAGCATTTAGGCACTGGACATTTCACTGGGAATCCAAGGGAAAAAAAGGACATGCTTCCTGGCAGAAAAGAAAGAAAACTGGTCTTACTCATAAATGCTATCATTCTCTTCCCGTGAATTCAAGAGAATCTATGGATAAGTTACTTGAATGAAGAAATTCACCAATTTTAAAAAAGATGAAACAAACCTGATCTGGTGACTGAATAAGAAAAGAAGGAACTAAGACTGACATCTCGTTCTCTGGCTAGGTAAGACGTGGAATGTGGTGCCATTTAGTCAGATTGCTAATTCTGGAGGAAAGTGGGCCCAGGGCTAGGGTAGAGCCAGAACCGGTGCATAGCTTCTCTAACGGGCCCTAAACACTCCTGGAGATATAAGGAAATGGAGAAAAACATTCTTGTCAGAATTTCCATTACAGAGATTACCATATTACAAGGAATAATCTTGTGAGACTCTTGAGACAGGGGTCAGACCCTATTTCCATCAAAGGAACATGCTAGAACAAGTCACAGTTTACCAGACTAATCCCTAGGGAGAGAGGCACTAGCCAGCCACATGTTTTTTGGTTTTTGTTTTTTGTTTTTGACAGGCGAAGTTAGACAGTGAAAGAGAGAGACAGAGAGAAAGGTCTTCCTTCATTGGTTCACTCCCCAAATGGCTGCTATGGCCGGTGCGCTGCGTCGATCCAAAGCCAGGAGCCAGGTGCTTCCTCCTGGTCTCCCATGCGGATGCAGGGCCCAAGCACTTGGGCCATCCTCCACCGCCTTCCCGGGCCACAGAGAGAGCTGGACTGGAAGAGGAGCTGCTGGGACAGAGACCAGTGCCCCAAATGGGACTAGAACCCAGAATGCCGGTGCTGCAGACGGAGGATTAGCCAAGTGAGCCGCGGCACTGGCCTAGCCACATGGTTTTGTTTCTCCAAATGGTGTATCCACGTTTGGGACCTGATATGGTCAGGAACATAGAGGAGAAGAAGCTTCCTCTCTAAATAAATTTTGATAGAGCAGGGTGGAGGCAAATCAATACCTCCCTGGGAGGCCTACATGTTTCAGTCTCCCACTGGTGGCAGAAGTCAATGAGGTCAGCTCAGTGAGTGTCAAGTGAGACTAGACGAGTTTTCAAAATGTTCATGGAAAATGCATATTATGAAAAAACTGTGCATGGGTTTCAAAATTGTTTTGCACCAAAATAAGTTTATCTTTAATTTTTTTCCATAAACTTTTTGAAGTACCCATGTATGTGTCTCGAACTTAGGAATGCATTTTTGACAGTGATCTACATGTGGAGGGAAGATGAGATCGTAGGCAAGGATGGCTCAGGTAGGAAAGGCATCAAAAGTGAATTGTGCAAAGATGAGCTCCAAGAATGCAATGCTAAGAAACTGAGAATGTGTGGCCAGAGAGGAGGAAGAAAGCTAAGGGAAGAAGAGAGAGAAAGTTAGATTCCACTCATCGGTTTACTGCCCAAATGACTGCAATGGTCAGGATTGGACCAGACCAAAGCCGGGAGCTGAGAACTTAACCCAGGTCTCTCGTGTGGGTGGCAGGGACCCAGTTAGTCGAGACATCATCTACTGCCTCCAGGGGTGTGCATTGGCAGGAAGCTGGAGTTAGGAGCCAGCACCAGGAATCAAACCCAGGTACTCTGATGTGGGACACAAGCATCTTAACCACTAAGCTAAATAGCTGCTCCCATATGTCAGGATTTTGAGTGAACCCAGGAAAAGAAAGAAGCCCGGGGAGAAAATGTGTAACAGTAACAAATAATAGCAGAATTGAAAGTGCTGTAAAACCACACAGGAAATTAATCCAGTTTATGCTTTTTTTAAAAAAAAAGATTTATTCATTTATTTGAAAGTCAGAGTTACACAGAGATAGAAGGAGAGGCAGAGAGAGATCTTCCATTTACTGGTTCACTCCCCAATTGGCCGCAGTGGCCAGAGCTGAGCTGATCCAAAGACAGGAGCCAGGAGCCTCTTCTAGGTCTCCATTGTGGGTATAGGGGCCCAAGGACTTGAGCCATCTTCCACTGCTTTCCCAGGCCATAGCAGAGACCTGGATCAGAAGTGGAGCAGCCAGCCACATCTCAAACTGGCACCCATATGGGATGCCAGCACCACAGGCAGCGAATTTACCTGCTACATCACAGTGCCGGCCCACAGTTTATCTGTTATTCTTATTGATCTTGGTGATATTAAGGCACCAAGAATTTCCCTGATACATTGTTTCCTGGACTCACTTATTCATTCCTATTTAGTGAAAGTAAACTGTGCAGGATCTGTTCCCATCTCTCTTCCCTTCTCTTCTCCTAGTTAGCCAAATTCAATTCTCTCTTGATTGTTTCCGGAGCTTCCAAGACTCTGCATGGTCTCACTAAATAAGCTTCTTTTTTTAGTTAATTCTTAGACCACTTGCATTCATCATTCTATTCCTGTTTACATAAAATAGTTTTTCTGAGATTATGGTCTTCCATTTCTCCTAGATTTCCCCCAGTGCTTTGTAGTCATTAGATACCTAGAAAGAATCTACGTGCTTGCTCATTTGCTTATCCTATATAATCCCATTTCAGACTTCTCAAAGTCAGCTCTATTCAACACCCTCTCAAATCACCTACATCCTTTGTAAAGACCTTTCTACTCAATTGAATGTTTTCTTCACTAAATTATGATATATGGTCCCAGTTCTTTTACTATATTCATCCATTCATGACTACCAACTTTTCAACACCTACTAAATGTTCTTTATTCCATCAAGGAACTTAAAACCTTACAAGAAAGATAAATCATAGAATTAAATAATTATAATATACAAGGCAGAAAATACCAGAAGAATGAGTAAAAGTCTGGAGGAAAAAAATCACCCTTGGCTTGATTGAGCTGGGAAGGCTTCATGGAAAAGGTGGTATTTAAGTGGAGCCCCAAAAGGTAGAAGGATTTCAATAAACAAAGATAGGTTTTCGATCTGGGGGGTTATGAACATGACCATGAGAATCGTGGCAGGAAAGCACAGATAAAATTCAGGAAATGATGCATAGGTTTGCTTAGTGGAAGAAAATCCACCAGGGATGGGAAGACAGAGATGAGAATACTGACAGCTAACTCTGAATACGTGTTACAAGCCAGGCAGCCTGCAGAGCACCTAATGGCCATCATGTCATTGAATCTTCACAAAAACTAAAGCACACATACCATTCTATTTCCCAAATAATACATAAGGAAACCCACACCCAGCAGGATCAAAGGATTGGCCCAACACTGCACAGGAAGAAGTGGCTGAGCTGGAATTTGGACCCAGCAAGCCTTACGTCCGAGCCATAAGCTGTGCTGTATTGCCAGGGAAGGCGGAGAGACTACATCAAAGAGAAGGGATCCAGGAAGGAACTTGGTCATGGATGTGAAACAAACAATGAGTTTCATGAAGCGAGTCTTATTTATTTATTTATTTATTTATTTATTTATTTATTTATTTATTTATTTTGACAGGCAGAGTGAACAGTGAGAGAGAAAGACAGAGAAAAAGGTCTTCCTTTGCCGTTGGTTCACCCTCCAATGGCCGCCACGGCCAGCGCGCTGCGGCCGGCGCACCGCGCTGATCCGATGGCAGGAGCCAGGTACTTATCCTGGTCTCCCATGGGGTGCAGGGCCCAAGCACTTGGGCCATCCTCCACTGCACTCCCTGGCCACAGCAGAGAGCTGGCCTGGAAGAGGGGCAACCGGGACAGAATCCGGCGCCCCGACTGGGACTAGAACCCGGTGTGCCGGCGCCGCAAGGTGGAGGATTAGCCTAGTGAGCCGCGGCGCCGGCCGCGAGTCTTTTGATAGTTATAAATCCTTCCAAGAAGTGGGATACACAGCAGACTCATAGAATGGCAGATGTCCTAAACAGCACTCTGGCCCCAGAATCAGCCCTTAAGGCATTCAGATCTGGCTGAAGAGCCCATGAGAGTATTTTAGGCATCGAAAGCCAAGACACTCTGGAAAAAAACAAACAAACAAACAAACAAAACACCTAAATGAAAGATCTCTGTGAGTGAGATCCCAGTAGAAAGAACGGGCCATCAAAGAAGGAGGTACCTTTCTCTGAAGGGAGGAGAGAACCCTCCATAGTCTTCGCAACTCATGCCAAGAGCCTAGGGAGATTACTGACGCCATAAACAAGAGTGTCAATTTGTTAAGTCAACAACAGGAGTCACTGTGCACTTACTCCTCATGTAGGATCTCTGTCCTAAATGTGCTGTACATTGTGATTTAATGCTATAACTAGTACTTAAACAGTATTTTACACTTTGTGTTTCTGTGTGGGTGCAAACTGTTGAAAGCTTTACTTAATACATGCTAAATTCTGTATATAAAGATAATTGAAAATGAATCTTGATGTGGATAGAATGGGAGAGGGAGCGGGAGAGGGGAGGGTTGCGGGTGGGAGGGAAGTTATGAGGGGGAAAAAGCCATTGTAATCCATAAGCTGTACTTTGGAAATTTATATTCATTAAATTATTCATTAAATAAATAAAAGTTAAAAAATAAATAAATTTTAAAAACTACTGAAAAAAAAAAATCCTTCCAAGAATCCAGGGTGGGTGCTTGGCCTTGTAGTTAAGACAGAGGACCCGAGTTTGACATGCAGCTCTGGCTCCTGACTCCAGCTACTTGTTAAAGCAGACCTTGGGAGGCAGCAGTGATGGGTCAAGTCAGTGGGTTCCTGCCACCATATGGGAAATATATATTGAGCTGCCAACTCGAGGCATTGGCCTGACCCAGTCTCAGTCATGTGGCCATTTGGGGAGTAGATCAATGGATGGATGATGTCTCTCTCTCACTCTGTAACTCTGTCTTCCAAGTAAATAAATACATCTTTTTTTTAAAAAACAACCCTATCTCTTCCATTGAGGAACAATTTTTTTTTTCATACTATTTGTTGTACTCTTTTACCTAGCGTAGGGTTAACTACAGGATCAGTAAGTAAACTGAAAATAGATCTTTGTGAAAATTAAGAGAAGGAACAGAAGAGAGAGGAGGAAGAAGGCTTGGGGCATGGAGCACTCTGGAATTCCTGTCTGGGAGCTGTCTGGTGCCACCTCTCAGTCCAGCCTGAGCCCCAGAAGCTTCCAGAGCACACGCTGGGGAGGCGAGCTCCATTACAGGCTGACGAGCAGAGGGGACACCGAGCAGCCAAGCACGTGTTAGACATCCTCTGTGCCAGGCAGTTCCAGCTTGCTCTCCAGATCCACTCTCTGCCTTTTCTCACCTGTTTGTGCCCTAGGAAGCTGACCTCTATGCACAGCATCAAACCTGTTTCCATGCGCAATGACTTCCAGTTGCGTTGGGCCAATGGGAAGGACTGGCAGGAATTCAGGGGTAGGTAGGAAAAAGAGGGCAGGATGCCATCTCCCCCAGCTCCCTCGTGTGTGCTGCAGGCTGGAAGCGTCTGCATGCTTCCTTCAAAGGCAAGAGCTTCTCTCTGGAAGCTTCTCCTACAGCTACAGCTTCAACCACAGACCCAGCTCCATCTCCGCAAACTCCAATGACCACTGCTTGCCCTCGTAGGACTAAGAAAGGTATTGCAAGTTCTTGGGAATATTTCAATATCCTGTTATTTTACTTTCACGTCTTTATCAACAATCCACAAACTCAAACTAATGGAATACAGTCTCCACCTTAACCAGGTCCAATTAGCATCACTACTGGACACAAGTAGCAGAACTGGGAACCGGGAATGAGTGTCAAGATGGAGATGATGGAAAGTGCTTCTCAGAAGGTGCCACTGGTGTCCTCAAACTCAACGTACCTAAAGCTGAATTCATTATCGTGGTCCCCTTATCCAAATTGCTTCCTCACATAGACTTCTCCACCTTTCACTGTTTATAGAATGCTTCCTACATGCTGGGAACTCTGCTAGACAGCAGGGATTTACAGATGTCAAGAGCAATGTTCCATCTCCCTATGGTTCACTTCCAGTGTGCAGAGACACATAGCTGATCATAAAATTATATAATGGGAGCCGGCACCGTGGCTCAATAGGCTAATCCTCCACCTTGCGGCGCCGGCACACCGGGTTCTAGTCCCGGGCGGGGCGCCGGATTCTGTCCCGGTTGCCCCTCTTCCAGGCCAGCTCTCTGCTATGGCCAGGGAGTGCAGTGGAGGATGGCCCAGGTGCTTGGGCCCTGCACCCCATGGGAGACCAGGAAAAGCACCTGGATCCTGGCTCCTGCCATCGGATCAGCGCGGTGCGCCGGCTGCAGCGGCGGCCATTGGAGGGTGAACCAACGGCAAAGGAAGACCTTTCTCTCTGTCTCTCTCTCTCTCACTGTCCACTCTGCCTGTAAAAAAAAAAAAAAAAAAAAAAAATTATATAATGCGTGCTTTATTTAATAGTAGGGACTGCAATGCTGGCAAAGTATAGGGAAAGAATCCAGGTTGGAATAGAAGCCGGAAGGCTTCTCTAAGCAGGTCGTATTTGAGCTATACCTTAAAGAATACATTAGCTTCCAGCAGCAGAGGAAGTAAGAGTGTAAGAACATTCTAGAGAGGTAGCATGTGCCAAGAATGGAGGCCTGGGTATACACAGTACGTTCAGGAAATGAAAAACTGTTCTGGATGGCTGGACAGCAGGATAAATGGTGACTGGGCAGGTACCCCAGGGAGAGGGCTGAAGAGGTTAGGCAAAGACAGGAGTAACCAAGAAAACTAATGAAAGATATGTGGGCTTGGCGACAGCATGAAAGGTGTTAGGTGTCATAAAAAGATGTTTGACAATTATGAAAACCCTGACTGTGAAACAGTATTCTTCTCACGTCTGGCGAACCACAGCAGAGCTTCCCACCTGTGTGGGGGGAAAGGCCCTGAACAGGAGGCAGAAAACAAGGAAGGAAGGAATGGCTGTGGAGTTTCTCACTGAGGTCTCTGGTAGAGCCTGCAGCCCTGAGAAAGGGGGCTTTTGCATTGCCACAATCTAGAGCTCTAACAGATAAAGAGTTCAGCGTGTACCCTGAACCCTAATGCAGACAGAACAATTGGAGAATCCGCATTGCCTGGCCTCCCAGCTAGAACTTTCCTAATTCAAAAGCCAGAGACACAAGACTCCATCTGGGGATGGATAGGAGTAGAAAAGGTCTAATAAGAGCAGCAGGTACTTTCCTGTGTTAGGACTTTAGCCACCAGGGGGACTTCAGCTGGCCAGGGAACAAGACCTCCGGACAGGATCTAGCCACGTACCTTAAGGAAGAACAAATGATATGAAACTGTTCTCACAGATTTCTTTCTTTCGTATTTACGTATGTCTAATTAGGCAATCACAAATTACTCTGAAAGGCTGTGAACCTCAATAGACATGGAATACCCGTGCTGAAGCTGCCCAATAGCACCTCCTAAAAATAAACAATGGAGAAACGTAATGTTGGCCCCGGCACCTTTCTCCATGTTTCATTTCATTTAACCAAAGGTACTAATTCATGGAAAATACTATCTAATTGCAAAGTTGTTTGGGGTCAAAGAAGTCGTACTTCTTTCAGCTAAACCTTACTGCCAGAGTTGCTTTTTTCAAGTGAAAATTATAAAGGTTATTACTTTGGGCTCAGCTCCTGTGCTGAGGCCCAGTGGAGTCACTCGTGCTAAAGTCTACACCACTGGGCTGAAAGCAAGCTGCTTATCTGAGCTGCCAAGAAATCAGGATTAGAGAGCTAACAGACGAATTTCCCAGCCAGCCTTTCAATGAACATGATAACAAAATTCCTTCTGCCTTAATCCTTATACGACACAGGTAAATGAAGTGATCTGTTGTTAACCAAGCAGTTGTTTTCCTATTGTTTTGTCTCCCTGTTCCGTGTGACAAGGAAAGTAACTTTGAAATGACCGACCTGCCTTTTTTGTTGTTGTTGTTATAAAACCAACGTCCTCTGCTTGACTCACTGGAATCCACATTGTATTCTATGGTATGAAGTGTTACCTGAATCGAAAATCAAAAATAAAATTTAAGACCTTTGCTGTGTTGTCAGTTTGTCCATTGACATGTTTAATTTTTTTATGGCTGTTAATTTGGGCTTCAGTGTCTATCAGTAAATGATTTAAAGAAGTATTTTAAGCAGATTTGTATCTACTGTAGGTCAGGCTTAAATGACCACATTAAATGAGCTAGCTGGATTCTTAGCTTTAGCCAAGGTTCTGACTATTTGCTAGGTCTTTTACTCTCTGTTTCTATCATCTTGAAATCTAGAAGGCTGACAAAGAGTCACTGAATTTTGCATGGAATTTCAGAGAAGACGTGCCTAGATCACGCTTCAGGCAGCATCTACTGCCTGTCCTGGCTCCTTGGCCTTGCCTCAGTTCTCTCCTCACCTGAGTGATATTTAAACATCTTAGCAAAAAATAATTTTTTTGCAAAATTATTAAATTTCGACTTAGAGGTGGGCATTGTTGTAGAGCAGGCTAAGTAGCCACTTGAGATTCCTGCATCCCATATCAGACTGCTGGTTTGAGTTTTGGCTACTCTGTTTCTGATCCAGCTCCCTGCTAATGTACATGGGAAGCAGTGGATAATGGCTTAAGCGTTTTTTGAGTCCCTGCCACCCACATGGGATATGTGGATGGAGTTTCTGGCTCCTGGCTTCAACCTGGCCCAGACCTAGCTGTTTAGGTCATTTGGGGAGTGAACCAACAGATGAAATATCTTTTCTCCTGTCCCCTGACCCCATTTCTCTGCCTTTCAGATAGTCTTTTTAAGAATGTACACTTGGGGCTGGCATTGTAGCACGGTGACCTACGCTGCTGCCTACAATGCTGGCATCCCATATCAGAGCACCAGTTCAAGGCCCAGCTGTTCCACTTCCAATCCATCTTCCTGCTAATGTGCCTGGGAAAGCATTCAAAGATGGCCCAAGCACTTGGGCCCCTTCCACTCATGTGGCGATATGGATGGAGCTTCAGGCTCTTGGCTTTGGTCTGGACCAGCCCTGGCCATTGCAGCATTTGGGGAGTGCATCAGCAGATGGAAGGAATATCGATCTCTCTCTCTCACTTTCCTTCTTTCAAATAAATAAATAAATCTTTAATAAAAATAAAAATGCAGCCTTAATGCAGCATGATCCCACATTCAGGTGTTTTTAATGGACTGATGCTACTCTAATTATTTTGCTTTACAAGCATCCTAGAATTTCAAAACTGAATTTTGAAAAGTCATGGCCATAACTGAGGTTGCCTTAAGAGACCTACCCATTTCTTTATTTTTTTTAATTTTTTTTTTTTTTGACAGGCAGAGTGGACAGTGAGAGAGAGAGACAGAGAGAAAGGTCTTCCTTTGCCGTTGGTTTACCCTCCAATGGCCGCCGCTGCAGCCGGCGCACCACGCTGATCCAATGGCAGGAGCCAGGTGCTTCTCCTGGTCTCCCATGGGGTGCAGGGCCCAAACACTTGGGCCATCCTCCACTGCACTCCCTGGCCATAGCAGAGAGCTGGCCTGGAAGAGGGGCAACCGGGACAGAATCCGGCGCCCTGACCGGGACTAGAACCCAGTGTGCTGGTGCTGCTAGGTGGAGGATTAGCCTGTTGAGCCGCGGTGCTGGCGACCTACCCATTTCTGTTTCTGTTTTCCAATTTTGAAAACAACAGTGATGGGAAGAGATGAAAACAGGACAACAGTTAGCCCAAATGCAAATGTTTCTGTGAAATGAAGAAAAAAAGTCATTATCTCTAGGAAGAGGCCACTCAACAGGGTTCATAGCTTAGAGAGTAGAATTATCGGCCTGCTTTCATCCCCTACTCACTCCTTCAGTCAAAAAAGTAGCTTCAGCAAGATTGCAAACCAGTGTTAAGTCAGCTCAGCCCATAAGAATCATCTGCCCTCCCTCTAGGTATCTACTATAAGACAAATGAACCCTTTTCAGAGAATTACTTCATCAAAGTCTCTACAATATGTTTACCTAACATCTAGCATTCAACAAAAACTTGTCAAACAAGACCAGTGAAAAAACAGGCAAGAGATGAATACTTATGGATTATTTACAGCATGATGTGCCATGGCCTTTAAAGTAGCCGTGAATGGGCTGGCAGTGTGGGCCAAAGGGTTAAGCCACCACTTGCAACACTGGACTCCCATATTGGATCTCTGGTTCACATCCTTGCTGCTCTGTTTCCAATCCAGCTTCCTGCTAATGTGCCTTGGAAGGCAATGGAAAATGGCCCAAGCCCTTGAGCTTGAGTCACTCATATATGAGACCAGGATCGAGTTCCTGGCTCTTGGCTTCAACCTAGCCTAGCCCTGGCTGTTGCAGTCATTCGGGGAGTGAAACAGAGGATGGATATTCTCTCTCAGTCTGTCTCTTTTCCTCTCAAATAAATGAATTAGGAGCCACAATGTTGATTCCAATAAATAAATTCTTAGAAAGTTCATGGAGAAGGGAACCAAAAGAAGGACCTATTTTTGTGCAAAAAATTTTGAACTACAAGGGAATTCCAAAAATTCATGGAAAGTACATATTATGAAAAAACCATGCACAGATTTCAAAATCTTTTGCATCAAAACAAATTGATCTTTCAATTCCATCTTCTCATGAACTTCTGGAATCAGCCTCATATATGACAGGGCACAGGGAGAGGCCTCCGGAAAGCAGCCGGCGGAAAGTAAAGGAAGCAAAGTCTTCCTGGGGCCTGTACCTGGGTTCCGGACACCACACAGAGTGGCACTGATGTCTGCTGGAAGGAAGATCACAGGCAAGTGCCAAGGTTTTTAAGTCTTTGGACCAGGGAGCCAGGTTTTCAGAAGGCACCCTGGTGCACAGGAGAATCGTTAAATAAAGATCCAAACCCAGATTCCTCGGACCATGGTGGGGTCTAGGAAGATGTGATGAACAATTCCAATCACAAAGCATGCTGGGACCTGATCCTTCAATAGACAATCAAAAAGGGGCAAAGAACGCACACCTGTCTCAAGAGTAATCAGACCTCGATTCATCAACCAAACTGAGTTGGTTGGAAACTTTTGTTTTTAATTCAAGAAAATCTTTACAGTTACCATGGTTACAGCATTACCATTATCGTTGTTACTGGTTCAAATGACCGCCAGTCCCCTTCTACACTTCTGGCATGCCAGAGCCTGCTTTAGTTGTTCCTCCTCTCCACTGATGCTTGGGTCTTTGGGTTTGTTGTTACTTCTCTCGGGGCTGCCCACAGGGACTCAGTTTACCTGCATGCCCTAAGCAGTCCACTGCTGTTTGCTGGCTTCCAGGAGGAAACATCTCTGCCCCCTTAAGTTTCTCTTGCTCTCTCAGGGTTAGCAACGTCTCACCTTTCTGCATTTCCTAAGGACCCTAAGAGTCTGGGCAGCTTCCCAACAGCTGATACTCATCTTCACTCTAGGCTCCAGAAGCCCAGGGAGCCAAAAGACCCCAGGCAAGAACACCTGTGACTCCTTGCTCAGGGTTCTCCTCCTGCTGGCTCTAGCTTTCATTTGAACCACAGAGAAGGCAGCCCAGCCAAACTCCAGCTCTCTACATCTCGGTTTTAAGGTGATTAAAAGGAAAACCTGAGTTTCTATACTTACAACAGTTGTGACCCACATGGGTGAGTATTTTCCCTACACCAACCAATTCTCCAAGTAGCAGACAGAGGTTGGGTGTCCTACATCTCAATTCTGATAGCTGGAGGCAGCACACACCTCTCAGGTTAAGGGCTCAGGCCCACAAGACTGCCGCCCACTTCAGATCCCAGGGACAGGTCCCAGGTTGTCACCTAGACTTCTCACCAACAGGCAGTCATTCAGAGGTTTCCACACTTCCTCCTCGGGTCCATGGTTTGCCTCAACAGCTCACCAGACTCACAGAAACACTGACTTATAAGCACCTGTTTACCAAAGAGCTCGTTGCAAAGGGATACAGAGGGAGAGGTACATCTGGCAAGGTCCGGAAGGGTTCCAGGTGCAGGAGCTTCTGTCCTCAGGGAGTTGAGGGCCCTGCTCTCCTGATAGCTGTATGTGGCCACCAACCCAGAAGCTCTCCCCACTCTAGTTCAGGCATTGGGGGAAGTTCCTGTACGTTGGCATGGCTGATTGGATCAATGACTATTGGTGATTGGCTCAATCTCCAGTTGTTTTTCCCTCCCTGGAAGTTTGGGGTTGGGCTGAAAGTTCCAGCCCTCTAATCATGCCTCCCTCTTTCTCCCATTAGGATACTAAAGCTACTCATCACTCAGTAGATTCAAAGGCCTTAGAGGCTCTGATGTCAAGAACCTAGGTGAAAGTAGTAGAACAAAAGATGTTCCTAATACTGCTATCACTCAGGAAATTACAAAAGTTTTAGGAACTGTGTGTCAGGAACCCAGGGAAGAGAAAACATACGCGTCACATCATGTCACTGTGAAGAACCATCATCATCGTAGTGGCTGTTATTTTTATCTGCATACAATGAATTTATTTTAAACCACAGAACTATTGTTTGGTTGGCTGACTCTTGAAATGCATACCCCAAAATACAATTTGACAAAGAACTCTTCATTGGGTTTTTAATACTGTACTTACTGCTGATGGGCTTTGTGAAGTTGCTTTGCACACATATAAGATCTGCAAAAAAATAAAACTACTCAAAACATGGACATGGGGATGGCATTGTAGCACAGTGGGTGAAGCCACCATATGCAATGCCAGCATCCCATATGGGCACAGGTTCGTGTCCTGGCTGCTTCACTTCCAATCCAACTCCTTGCTTATGACCTGGGAAAGCAGTGGAAGATGCCACCCATGTAGGAGATCCAGATGAAACTCCTGACTCTTGGCTTCTGGCTGGCCCAGTGTGGCCATTGCAGCCATCTGGGGAGTGAACCAGTGGATGAATGTTTCTCTCTCTCCTATCTGCAACTCTTTCAAAATAAGTACATAAGCCTTAAAAAATAAACCATGGATTTACAATTAGCTATTGTCTTAAAGGTTCTTCTGGATTCTCTGGGCATCAATTTGTGTCATGCATGTAGTCATTTTCCAGTTTGCCTTGTTTGCATCGAGGGTAAAACATGTCTTCCTGCACTATGGCATGACATCATAAGGTCTTGGAACCGATGGGATTGGGAACAGAAACTTATGAGAACAACACTAGGCCACACTGACTGCTAAGCTAGAAGAGATTCATGTAAATTTTCAAAATTATTTCAATTTCTTTTCTACTTACTAGTTGTTGAATTCTTTATTTAGCGGAGCATTAATTGCCACTATGTGATTGCAAAAATTAAAAGAAAAATAAGAAAGGAAAGAAGAGAGAGAATGAGAGGGGGGAGAGGAGGGTGGGAAATATTTTGGTCTCAAAACTGTATACGAAATACAGGAAATTCATTCCCTTTATATAAATAAAATAAATTATTAAAAAGGTTTAAGTAAAAGCATAAAATTAAAGCTTCTTATGGAGTTTGTTCCCCTTTGGGTATATGGCAGAGGGGTCCAAATTTGAGAGACTTAAAGGTCTCCCCACCCGGTCTCCGTGCACTGGGAATCGCAGCACCTGTACCCAGGAGCTCACTCGGGCTCCTGCAGGTAATTGGCTTTCTTTAGTAGGATGCTATTTATTTTAACTTTTGCATCCATGGGACATGTTACCAGATGCAATTCTTTTATATGCTTGGAATTGCGCTCATGGGAATTCCTTTTTGTGGGAATTTTTCCTGGAAAATGAATTAAATGGGCATCATAACTTCTAACTTCCTCTGTTTTTCAATATCCCGAGACAGGGCATTAGTCAGCTTCTCGTCAAAGTGTCAGTTCCAGCCTTTCACAAGTCAGTCCTTCCCAGAGCTGTGAGTCCTTTCTGGTTTTTCATTTCAATTCCTCCCGATCAGCCTGTCCTCCAGCTGTCATGAGACAGCCCTCAGCGGTCGGCCCCTTCCAGACCTGCCCTGCCTTGGGGAGTGCTGGCTCCCAAGCCCTGTGCCGTGCCCCCAGTGCCCGGCCCACCAAAGACATAAAAGCCTACTCACCTCACCTCGAACTCGGGACAACCTGGACAGGCCCTTTCAATGTCTGAGCTTTGCGCCTCTAATTGGAGCTACGGGAGCCCGGTTGCTGTAACCAGGCCTTCCCACTCACAGCTGGTCATCCCCAAGTACTCCCTCCTAAACAGCCTCCCAAACTCTCTTCATCTGCATCAGGACTCTGCTACCCAGGGAACCACACCAGGCCCACCTGCCACAATCCTCCCTTCGACCCACAGCCAGATTAGCGGGAAGGCCCAGTGGTCAGCACCCTTCACCGCCAATCATGGGGTTAGGGAGTGCTTACTCCACAGTGATTTGCTCTTGGGCACCACCCAAACACACCTTCAAAAATTCATGCTGACCCTCAGGGTTTACACCACAGCCAAGCAAAAGCTAAAAGTACATTTTCTCCAAACCCAGTACAGAGATGAGAGCCTGATCTACACAAGGCCACAGAGGCCCAGCTGAGGTCTGCTCAGACGCGCTCACCCCCAGAACCTCTGCAGGGCTGAGTCTCTTGTTGGGAAGCCAAAGACGGCACGATGGAAATTACTGCTCGACAAAAGGTGAGGGAACCTACAAATCAGGTCCAGATGAAATGCAGACTTCACCACACCAGCTGCAAATGTTAGCAAACAGATGTGGCAATGGCATCTATGCAGACTCCGCCACAAGCTGTGATGCAACCACGGAAATACAAGGAACGGGTGCACTTCTGACCCTGGGGGTTGCCCGGCCTCCTCCGAGCAGACCCTGGAAACCACAGGCTCCCTCCCTTCTCTCCTGCCCCTGGCCTTCTCTTTGTCCAAAGCAAATGTTGAGAAAATCCAAAAGACTGAACACCGTTCTAGACTCATCACACAGCAGTTGTGTGAACTCAGAAAGTTGTTGAGCTCTCTGAGTCTCATTTTCATGTTGAGAGAGAGAGAGAGAGAGAGGAGAGAGAGAGAGGGAGAGATAGAGAGAAACTTCTGCAGTACAGCTGGAAGGGATGAAGACATGAGTTATCAATGGATCCACACAGAGGCACATCATGGCACTATGCTAAACAGTCTAGTCCAGTGGTTCTCACCTGAGAAGTTTACTGGGACACTGCACAGAATACTGAGGGCTGGGGGCACAGCTGGGGAGCCCAGTATAAGGGGTTTGGGGTGCTGAAGCCTCAGAAACATCCAAAGCTCTCCAGGAGACTCTGAAGCACAGCCAAGGCTATGAACTCCAGTTCCGCACAGATGATCTGCTTCGTGCCACACAAGTCCGCTGTGAGTGCTGTACCATGATCCTCACTCTCAATTGTACAGACAAGGCAACTGGGGTTTGGGAAGGTTAGAAGATTGCTCAAGCGCCCGGAGCTGGCAAGGAGCGAGGCTGAGATGTGAATGCTCACAAAATCACCCCCAAGACCCTACACATCCCCACAACCAACTGAATGCGAGAAGGCAGCCGGCGTGGTCTCCAGCAGGGAGAAACCTCCAAGCTGGGGAAGGGATGTCCCTAGTTGCTCTCAGCTTCCCTCCTCCCCATTGACAAGCCCAGGCCAGTTCCTTGGCGTTCAGGAGAAATGAGGGGCAGACACGATTCAGAAGCGTGGTCAGAGGAACCCAGAACAAAGCTATTCTTTTTTTTTTTTCCTTCTTCCCCACTTCTTAAAACCTGGTCAGAAGCATTACATTTGTTCTATGCTTGAAACCTTTTAAAATAATTATTACACATACTGCATTGAAAACAGTAGAAATCCAAGGAGAATTTTTTTCTTTTTAAATTTTTATTTATTTCAAAGAGAGAAAGATGTCTTCCACCTACTAATTCACTCCTCAAATGCCAGCAACATCTGGCAGGCTTGAAGCCAGGAGCCTGAAATTCCATCCAGGCCTCCCATGTGGGTAGTAGGGACCCAGGTACTTGTGCCATCACCTGCTGCCTCCCAGAGATCACATTAACAGGATGCTAGAATTAGGAGTAGAGTTGGGACTTGAACCCAGAGACTCAAGGAGAATTTTTTTCCTAGCATCCCTTCTCAAGTTTAAGTCAATGTTTTCATTTGCTTATGTCATCTTCTAGAACATATCCATGCACATATCTGATTTCATGTTTACAGTATCACAATGTAATCATATATTGAAAATAGTCTGCTCACATATGATGCCCTATATATATATTTTTCTGGACGATTTATCTTATAGCACAAGTAAGCAGCCTGGTTCAGCTTTGTAGATAAAAGAGGTAAAGTGACCACTAACTAGGCCCAAGATATTGTCATTAACAGTTTCTCTCTTATGGAAAACAAAACAATTCAAAAGCAGCTTCACCCGGTTGCTCTGAAAGCTGATGGAGAAACTTACAAGCCTGTGGAAGTCACAGTAACATTTGCTTTGCCTCCCTTGCTGTGCGCTCCGCAGGGCCTGCTCCCTTGCCTGGCACAAAGGAACAACTCAGAAAACACTGGATGCAGGAACAGGCAATGCTTTTCTTAGCTGGGACAGAAAGGCTCTAGAGTTCAGGCTGCGGGCAAGGCAGGGTGGACAGCAGCAGAGCAGGCAGGAAAGGCAACCGGAACCCCCCTGGTACAGGCCAGCGACACTGGGCAGGAGGAAACACATGGTTTCCTGAATTGTACTGGTTCAAAGCCTTCAACCTGTGGAGGATGACATATGCGAACCGTGTCAGGGCCCCACAGCTGGCCCGTCACTCGCACTGCGGCGCTGGTTTGAACAAGCTGTTTACATTCTTGGGCCCTGGCTCCCTGTGCACTTGTTCCTGGAAGGGAGAGGGAGTTGGTGGCAGCCTTAGCAGAAAAAAATAATATTTAAGGCTGCAAGAAAGGGAGCAGATGTGCTTCGGATGCACACCCCCGTGCTACGTGCTTCAAGGAAGGGTTCAGAAGGTGGAATCTGCCCGGTGTGCTCTGGATACCATCATGGGACTGCAGGAAACTGTGCCCGTCCAGAAATGGGTATAAACTGTGTGTGTGTCGGGGGAGGAGACCCCAGCTTCCATCCGGGTCTTGTGTCTTTGGGTGCAAGGAGCTGTTCCTCCTGCCACTTCATTAACTCAAGTAGAGCTTTTACAAATCTATTTGGTGCTAGAGGCTGGAGGTGGGGATGAGAGAGGGAGAGAGAGGGAGAGAGAGAGGCAGACAACAAGGAAACCAACCCTAGGCAAGGCCATCCAGCGGGTGGATGCATGGGAAGGTTTGGCATGCACAGCAAGGAGATGGCCCTCCATGCCAGCTCTCATTACCACGGCCACTAGGAGCTCACCTGTTCTCAGCCCCACAGGGGGCTTTGAGGTGGGCATTATGCCCCAGATCCTATTTCTAAGGGAATGAAAACTCAGAGTCACTGAGCCAAGGTCACACAGCTAGCGGTGGCGTGCAGAACGACGTCCAACGCCGGGCTGCTTCCTCTGCACACCGTGGCCTGCAGCACTGGCCAGGTTCAGCTTGGAGGCCACCTCCCTGCCTGTCCATCAGGCTGCTGCATCTGAAGCCCCAGGACGCTGCCCTCTCTGTGACACCATCCATCGGAGTGGGCACAGGGCCCAGGAATGGGCTTCTTCAGGCCAAGGAATAATCTACTTGCTTACATAATACGGCCCCAGCTATGCGGCTCCAAGTCCACACTCAAAGCCAGTTTCTCGTCTAGGATACGGGGTGTTAATTAAAGAAACAAACCATGAATAATCTCCTAGCCTTTATGAAGCAAAAGAAATGTTTTCTAGTAGTAGCAAACCAGAAGAGGCAGAGAGCCCTAAATCAAGTCCATTTTTTTTTTCTGGTTTCAAAATTCATGCTCAAAACTGCAGTTGAATCTGTTATCAAAACACCCTTCCATCACTTGAGTGACAGCCTACTGCCTGTAGCAAGCAATTCCTAAGCCTCTGCACTCTGCATGGGTTATCTCCTTGTCCCTGCTGGGAGGGGGGGTTTGCCGGCAACGAAGAACCTGAACCAGGACTTGAACACAGGCCTATGTGATGAAGCACACGTGCTGCTAACCACAGCCCTGCACCCACAAGGTCTCAGGATGCCCACCAGGGCCAACACTGCCTCTGGCTTTTCCCTGGGCCCACCCCCTTGAAATCTGACCAGCCTCTTGGGAGGAGCAGCCAAGGGAGCCAAGCTGAGTGTGCAGCTCTATAAACAGACACCCGGCTTGCTTTCGAGGCCCAGCTCTGTCACCTGCTGTCTCGGTTGAGATCGTGGTTAAGACCCTGTGGACCGGGCTGGCTCGAGTGTCACTAATCGAAGACAAAAGGGCGTGCCCTTTCTCAACCCCTCTGCTCATTTCCAGAGTCGTCCGCCCCCAACCCCTCGTGGTCCTCCTCCCTGGCGCTGGCTGGTTTTTCCCCACCTCCATCCCAAAAGTTCTCCCACCTCGCCTGGGTTCTCGGACTTGGTCGCCTCCCTCTCTCCCTCTCTCCCTCCCTCCTGCCTCCCTTCCTTCCTTCCCCGAGCCCCGAGGCCCGCGATCCGCCCCGTGGAGAGGGTGTGACCCAGAGTCGGGCTGGGAGGCGCCGGCCCCCGGGGCACCGCCCGCTGCGCCTAGCCGAGCCTCCTCTGCGGCTTAGCCTCTCGGGCAGAGCCGCGTGCGCCCGCGCCCCGGGGGCTCCTCCGCAGCCGCGCGCCGGGAGCCCCGTGCTCCCGAAGCTTGGGCCCCGCAGCCCGCCCGCCGGCCATGAGGGCGCCCTCTTACCGCTGCCACAACACCACGTCGGTGGAGAAGGGCAACTCGGCGACGATGGGCAGCGTGCTCTTCAGCGCGGGCCTCCTGGGCAACCTGCTGGCGCTGGGGCTGCTGGCGCGCTCGGGGCTGGGCTCGTGCCCGCCGCGGCCGTCGCGCCCGCCGCCCTCGGTCTTCTACGTGCTGGTGTGCGGCCTGACCGTGACCGACTTGCTGGGCAAATGCCTCGTGAGCCCGGTGGTGCTGACCGCTTACGCGCAGAACCGGAGCCTGTGGGGGCTGATGCCCGTGCCCGGAGACTCGCTGTGCCAGGCCTTCGCCTTCTGCATGTCCTTCTTCGGGCTCGCCTCGACGCTGCAGCTCCTGGCCATGGCGCTCGAGTGCTGGCTGTCCCTGGGGCACCCCTTCTTCTACCGACGCCACATCACCGTGCGCCGGGGCGCGCTGGTGGCACCCGTCGTGGGCGTCTTCTGCCTGGCTTTCTGCGCGCTGCCCTTGGCGGGCTTCGGGCGCTTCGTGCAGTACTGCCCCGGCACCTGGTGCTTCATCCAAATGGTCCACGACGACAGCTCCTTGGCCGTGCTGGGCTACTCCGTGCTCTACTCCAGCCTCATGGCGTTGCTCGTGCTGGCCATCGTGCTGTGCAACCTGGGCGCCATGCGCAACCTCTACACCATGCACCAGCGCCTGCGCCGGCACGCGCGCTCCGGCCCCAGGGAGCGCGCCGGGCCGGGCGCCGGCGAGCGCGGGGCGTCTCCGCACCCCTTGGAGGAGCTGGATCACCTCCTGCTGCTGGCCCTCATGACGGTGCTCTTCTCCATGTGCTCGCTGCCGTTGATTGTGAGTCGCTGGGCGTCGCGGCTGTGGGGGACGCGGCGCGACGGGGCTCTGCGCCCTGGGCGGGGAGGCTTGCTGACTGCGCTCCCTATACCGGATGCCCGCCACAGCCCTCAGAGACCAGCCGGTTTGTGGGGGGGCGATAAGAGGGACAGTCAGAGGAGGGAAGACCACGAGCAAGGCGCACGGGGCCCCCTCAGCCGGGCAATGCCCTCTCCAAGCGGCAGAGTTCGCTTCCCCCTGAGTCACCTTTGCGCCCCGGACGGCTGAGGCGCAGACCCGGATTCCTGCTGGGCAGCACCGCGTCTCTCCTCCTTGCAGACGGCCGGGCAGGGTTTTAATCCCTAGCGCTCCCTGTAATATTAGTGGAGCCAGGAAGGGGCCCCTAGAGTCTCGAGGGAGCCCCCCGGGGTGTTGGCGGGCAGAGCAAGTAAGGCACGGTTTGCTCCTGCCCGAGGGGGCTGCGGAGGCCGGGGACTGAAGGCGTGGGTTGAGTGCAGGAAAGACTCGCGGGTCCGCTTGCAGGCGCGGTGCCGCGGTCTCCGGTGCTTGCCAGAAACCGGGAGGCAGCCGCACGCAGGTTTCGGCGGCGGTGGCGACCTGTCTTGACAGATTTAGGTTCCGTCTGGACAAGTGGGGCGACACGAAAGCCATGATTCCGGGTTTCGGGTGACTCCAGGGGGCGGAGAGCACCTAGTGGTTTTAGAGGGAGGCACCGCTGGGCTCCCAGACACCTGGCCGCTGTTGGTATCCCCTCCCCCCTTCCCCGGTGTACCTGCCCAATGGGAACAGCATTAAGCGAATGGCACACTGCCCCTGGGGTGGAGAAGCTAGTCTGCAGACTCCTCATGCAGGATTGGGGTCAAAAGCCCCAAAAACAAAGAAAGGAAGAAACCGCTATCCGCATAAAGCTGCGGAGCAGTGGTTTTCAAACTCCAGCGTGCAGGGACTTGTCCGCCAGGCTTTTCAAAAGAATGAATGCCTGGGCTTCATCCCCAGCGGTTTCCGACTCAGGCTCTCTGGACCAGTTGGCAGCCTTAATGCGTTCCCAGGTGACGTAGAAGCTACTGATTGGACACTTTAAACAGGACCAGCCAACCTCAGCCCGGAGCCACTTCTGTCCTGCCTGCTGTTTTTTGTGCAGCTCTGGAGTGCATAGTAGTTATTACCAATGAATATTAGCAACCATTTAATGATAAGGCTGAGAACTTTGAGCCTCAATTAAGCCAAGAGAAAAAAAATACATTCTTCTCCTTAGTAAATGTGTATTTCTCCTCCCAAAAGGTTCTCCATTTTTTAGTCTCATCAATAAAAATTGTACAAATGCATATTCTCTCATGTTATAAAGTACCTACCAAATAGTCATAATTTTGTCTCTTGGCTGTACATCCTAAAATATTTATTCTCTGGTCCTTTACGGAAAATGTTTGCAGACCCTTATTCTAAAGTTGGAACCTTGCTTACCTGTGCTATGATAAAAACGGAAAGTGGCCCCATACAAGACAGTTTTGTCCTGAGGCTGAATGTTTTAGTAGGAACAATGCAGAAAGCAGCATAATCCAGTGGAAAGAGCATTGCAGTGGGATCTGTGGCTAGGGAGATTCAACTAGCTCACAGGGTATTGTGATGACTGAAGGAAATAATGGATGAAAGTTATTTCTTAAAGAAATGTACAGTCAAAAATACGTGTAGTGCAGACTGCATTTTTCATGGCTAGTTTCTGGAAGGGATAAGGGCTTTAGCATCGGATATGGGGTTCAGTCTGGTTCCGTGGCTTCCTGCCTACAATCGAGGCCTAATGAGCTGGTTCTGAGCTCAGTTACCTCATCCGTAAAACAACGGTAGCCATCCTTGTCCTGTAAGATAGCCGAGAAGGGAGTGATGTCATCACATGTCATTTGGTCCTGATAAAGCTCACTGGACATTTGTGTGAGAATGAGAGTGAGTGTGCACACAGCAGCTTTCTTAAGAAAACAGTGTTGACCTTGCTGGGCACACTGAATGGCTAGTGGAGATCACCACACTTTCTAGGCCACTCTTGTCTTAGGAATAGGAAAGTGTGTGTGTGTGTGTGTGTGTGTGTGTGTGTGTGTCTGACCTCTATCATTACCATCAATATTACTTATTATATAACTTCCATGTATTATTATTGCCTGATGGTCTTATAAAATTAATCAAAAAATGCAGTCTATTCAGGATACAGTTATGTTCTAATGCAGTGGTTTTCATATCTTTGGGAGAGGGGTCTAAGGACTTCCTCTATACTCTTTAAAAAGTCTTTAGGACCCAAAAGAGCTTTTATTTACATGGATTATATGTATCAGTATTGAAAGTTAAATGTATCATATTAAAAGTTAAGCTGAAGAAGTTTTTTAAGTATTACTGCAAAAAGTATATAGCAAAATTTGCTTTTGTGGTTTGCATAGGTGCAGGGGAAACCATGGAATTTTGAAATGGTTTAATGAAATATAGTAAGTTTATGGAGATTACAGTGAGTGAATCAGGAAAACACATGTCAGAAGCACAGATATCCTAGAAATCTTTGAAAATTCACACAGACACACGTTCACCCTACTACCGTAGAAAAGCCAAGAAAACACAGGAACAGCTGTGGAAGTGATGCCATACAGCCTTGGTCAAACTCATGTGTCCATGAGAGAAGGAGAGTGAAAGCCCAGATAACAACTTCTTAATGAAAAATAGTTTTCCTGTCTTGGACACATTGAATGGGTATTGGAGACCCTACATTCTGAAAACCACTCTTCTATGAGAAATGGACATAGCAACTGGAAAAATACAGCTGTATATGGGGGGTGTTTTATATTAAAAAGTAATAATTTACTCATAGCATGAAGACTGTATTAGGCCAGTGACAAATTTGCTGGGGTGTGGTTGATTGCTTAGCATCACAATACTGCTGGGTTAGAATAAGCAACTCGACCAGAACAAGTGTTCAAATTTCTGATCTGATGCAACAGGAAGAAACAGTAGAGATCTCGGGGTGGGCTTGAGAGGCTGTTTGCTGTGCATTCTTAATGCATGTAACATCTTTCCATCAAAACGAGTCTTACCTTAGAAAGCCTCCGTGTACTGGAAGTTGGTGGGGGAGCAGGGGGGATCACGCGCCACTCAAGAAAATTAAAGGCTAGGGAAAGATACATAGGGACTTGGGTCATTGCATAGATAAGAACCCACGGAGGCAGAGAGTAGCAGAGGGTACCCCGCACCTGCACCCACTGAGACAGCTCTTGTGCGCATGTCATCACGGTGGGCAGAAAGGATGTTTCTTCCCAAAGAGGATGTTAGAAGCATTGGAAGGGCAAGAGATGAGCCCAAGGGAGAGGGTGCGAAGTGGACTTCAAGGGCCCGAGAAGAGAGCGAGCTCTGGGGTGAAGGAGGCACTGGAGAAAGGGTCAGTTTGAGTGGAGGGTGTGGTGGCACAGCAGGTTAAGCTGCCGCTTGGGATGTCCACATCCCATATTAGAGCACAGGTTCGAGTCCCGGCCATTCTGCTTCTGATCCAGCTCCCTGCCACCGTGCCTGAGAAAGCAGTGGAAGGTGGCCCAAGTGCCAGAGTCCCTGCCACCCACATGGGAAACCCCGGGTGGAGTTCTTGGCTTCAGCCTGGCCCACCCCTGCCTAGAGCAGGCATTTGGGGAGTGAACGAGAAAATGGAAGATCTTTCTCTCTATCTATATCTATCCCTCCCTCTCTGTTTCTCTGTCCTTCAAATAAATAAATCTTTTTGAAAAAATTCAATTTGATTCATCAGAATCTAAAGAGATCTCTCAAGCAGGGATGTTCAGTCAAGTCTCCTGCTTGGAAAAGGCGATGTGTTCTCAGTGACTCCCAAGTCCACCAGAGGGCGCTCTTCTCACACAGATCCTCTAAATTAAGCCACTTTATTAATAAACGCCAAATTTGGGAGGTGTTTAGCCTAATGCATGAGATGCCTATGTCCCATTTGGGAGTCACCAGGTTTGGGTTCCTGCCACTCATGTGAGAGACCTGGATTGAGTTTCTGGCTTTGGCCCAACTCTGCAAGCATTTAGGCTCTCTCTCTCCCTCTTTCCCTCTCCAATAAAAAAATTTTTAAGTTCATGGAAGAATGGAATTGAAATATAAGTTTTTTAAAAAACAAAACAACAAAAACAAGTGTCAAACAACACATTTCCAAAATCAACCAAGTGACTTGAAAGTACAAAGAACCCAGTGGAACTGACATGGATAAGTACTGTATGGAAATAAACAGATTTGTTAATGCAAGCATCAGTCCCAAAGCTCAAACCACAGCTTTCTTGTCATTCAGCCAACACTGCTGCCTGGACTCAGTCCCAGCTGATCAAGCTTTCTCAAAGAGGTGAAATTGGATTTTGCCCCTCTCCACTTCAAGGAGAAAGGCATGTAAAGTGTTTACTCTTAAAATCAACTTGAGCATACAGCCTGTTGTCACCCATGGATCCATTCAGCAGACAGCTGGTCCTACCGCATCCAAGATGCTCTCCTATCCATTGTGGAGAGAGGAAATCAGAAAAGGGCCACAGGCGCCCACACGAGCTATAATACCAGGGGAAGGCGAGTGATTAGGCAAATGGGGAAGTTGTGAGGAAGAAGGGAGTCACTTGTAACTGATAAAAAGAATACCAATCACTAACTCTGTGTCACGTGCTAGAATCTGTTCTACGCATCCCTCTAATTCAAACTTCATACCCAGCCTGGAGGGCAGGTCCAGTGACTCCCACTGTAAAGATGAGGACATGGATTTCCCCAAAGTTGCACATCCAAGGAAGGGACTGAGGCAGGCAGTGTGGTGCAGTGGGTTGAGCCATTCCATTGGGCGCCCACATCCCATATCGGAGTGCCAGCTGGAGTCCTGGCTCCTCCACTTCTTGTCCGGTTTCCCACTAACGTGTATCCTGGGAGGCAGCAGAAGATGCCTCAAGTACTTGAGTCCTTGCCACCTACATGGGAGGCCTGGATGGAGTTCTGGGCTCTTGGCTTCATCCTGGCCCAGCCCCAGCTGTTACGGGCATTTGGCAGGTGAATAAAAAAGCTCTCTCCCACCTGCCTTGTTGCTCTTTCAAATATAAATGAATAACTAAACATGAAAAAGAAAGGGGATCATCCAATGAGGAGACTCCAGCTCAGGCAGACAGGCCCCAATGCTGACTACTTAGCCACTGCCTCAAAGACCCCTCCTAAGAGGGGTAATCTTTGAGGTGGACCCTGAAGGGAGGGAAGATCTGGGCATGCAGTCAGTTTCCACGTCTGTAAAGCAGGGATATTATTCATACTGACTTCATAGGACTTTTGTAAGGATAAACTGAAATTTTTTTAAAAAAGTACTTAGAACAAGCCCCTGGAAATAGCTCTGTCTGCACGTCAGCCGTTGTAACTCCTATTCATGTTACGAGGCAGTAAGGACAAGGAGGGACCAGACAGAAGCCAGCCCAGTGTAGGACGTCTTCCTAAGTCACGTCTTCAGCCAGGCCACTGAAGTGCTGTACGTGAAGAGGCGAGGAAAGGATGAGGGGACAACGCGTCTTCTCCGGGAGATGTTGTCTGAGCGCCCGCGGTGGGTCAGGCCGCTGCACTTGCCCATGTCCCCGCCCGGTGGGTGTGCGTATTTCCTGTTCCACTAGGGTCCGTGTGTCCCACTGTGCACTGAAATCTCAGTAGGGAATGTAACGGCACAAAGGAAAGCTGGCCAGCCTCAGGGCGGCAGGAAGCAGAGGGAGCGCTGGCTGGACTGCAGAGTTGCCGGAATGCAGGAAAAGCCGTGGCCTGCGGCAGTTAGCAGGGCCCCAGGGAAGCTGCAGATGCCAGGAGTTGGTTGGACACAGGTGCGCGAGCTCATATTTTTGTGCACGTTTCCCCCTGTAGCCTGAAAAGAAGGTGCCAGCTCAGAAAGGGAGCCGTCTGTGCCATGCACAAGGCGCGCATTTTCAGGAGCTGGACAGTTCCTTGGCCAAGTGACGCTCGGTCATTTCGTTGTCGTGTTGCCTGTCTCTTCACGCTGGTTAAAAGCTTCTGCCCTGCTGCTGTCTCCGTATGTGTGACATCTCAGAAGTGCAGCTGAGGTCTGCGTTAGCCACTCAGAGAAGACAGGAAGTAGGCAGGAGGAAGAAACGCAAATAGAGCTAAGGGTTCTAGCGGGACAGGGAGCCTGCGTGCTTCTGGGGACCTGGCGACTCGGCTCACAGAGCTTCCTGGCAGGGCAGGGACCTGGAACCTTGAGCCCAGCCGGTGGGACGGGCTCAGGTCTGCACGTGAGCCCCACCTCCCACCAGCTTCCAGGGTTCTCCCCTTGCAGCGGCCTTAGCTGCTCACCAATTCACCGAAAGCGAGCGTTGCGAGGGGAGGGGACGCAGGGTGAGGGGAGCAGTGAACCCACCAGGTAGAGTAACACTGTCTCTCCTCGCCACAGTATCGTGCGTACTCCGGCGCTTTCAAGGCGGTGGACAGGCGCTCTCAAGAGGCCGACGACCTCCAGGCCCTGCGCTTCCTCTCTGTGATCTCCATCGTGGACCCTTGGATTTTCATCATTTTCAGAACTCCAGTATTTCGCATGTTTTTGCACAAGATCTTCATAAGACCTCTTCAGTACGGAAATTGGCCCAGCAGTTCATGCCGATCTCACACGGAATCCAGCCTGTGACTGGGTCGGGCACTCCCTGGTAAGCTGAAGCGGAGACCACATATTCCATCAAAGAACCATAGTGGTTTTTGTTTCTGTGTTTGAATCTTAAAATTTAAATCTGTAAAAGTTGCCTCCCATAACAGAAGCATCTAAAACTGTATTCCCAAAAGTATTGACTGTGTCTTAACAATATGCCATCATTCTCTATTCATGGACCAATTCGATGCATTTTTTTCCTTTCCTGTTATCAGCAGTGACTAGAATTTAGCATGTTGCAACAATGTTAAACGTCTTAAAGCAATGGTAGTAATCCTCCCAATATTTGAACTTGAAGTCTTAAGACCTAGGTCTCTGTTTAGACACAGTGGAAACACAATTGGTTACACTTGTCTGATCGAGGTTCTTAAGAAGAAATGGTTTCTTACCCGATTCATTTTCATGGTTTGGTTATTTCACATCATCCTGGTTCCTGCTTAGTTCTTTTCTTTGATGATTGTTCTACGTCACTCCTGGATCCTAGATGCTTCTCAGGAGAGTGAGGCAGGAAACACGGCCAGGTCAAGCATTCAGAGTCATGGGGAGGGGGCGGGGATTCTATAAGCAGATGTCAGGCAAGATGTGACGATGGCCCACAAACTCAGAGAAGAAAAAAAAAAGGGTCTTGGGGTTCCCAGTGCCCGACACGCTGCAACTCTGAAGTGGAGAGCCTGCCACGTGCACCGCCCAGGGGCCTGCAGCCTGCAATCTCTTCCGAAGACTGACTATTTACCTGTGCTGAGAGCAGCAACCTCGTTTTTTTTCCACCTCTGGTTTTGCCAATATCTCAGAGATGGTGTTTATCAGGACATATATATATATATGTATACATGTATTTATATATAATTTCTTGTGTAGCGCAACTGTGAAAAAGTCAAATTAGGAATACCGGACGTATACTGCAAGAATATGACATAATGAAAAATGCATATGTTCTCAAAGTTTGACGTTCGGTGGTATGTTTACTGTGTAAGTGCATGTGTGTCTTACTGTCAGAGAAGTCCATTTTTGTGCCCTCTGTCCGGAAGGTGTGTTAAGATACATGTCCAGATTATCTGAAAAGACCTCAAATGAATCAATAAACACAATTTCAAAATTGTAGAGGAAATTTCTTTTCTTCAAGTGAAAGAGATCTGTTGTTTACATTTCTCTTTTCTTTTTCCATTGGCTTGTTTTGTTTTGTTTTTTTGAGAGGCAGAAAGAAAACAGAGACAGAACGCTCCCCTCTGTCGGTTCGTTCCGCAAATGGCACAATGGCTGGGCCTGGCTAGGGCCAGAGCCAGGGGCTAGTAATGCGACCCAGGTCTCCCACAAGGGATTCAGGAACCAGCTGTGGTCTGCAGGGACAGAAGCCGGAGCCCAGAACGGGAGCTGAGCCCAGGCTCTCCACTGGAGGGCGCGGGCATTCTAAGCACCTGGCTAAATACCTGCTCCTTTGGTTTTCTTTTCATTTTAAGATTTATTTATTTGAAAAGCAGAGTGACACAGAGAAGGAGAGAGAGATCTTCCATCCAGGGGTCCCCTCCCCAAATGCCTGCAACAGCCAGGTGTGGGCCAGGCCAAAGCCAACGAGCCTGAAACTCCATCTCAGTGTTCCACAAGGGTGGCGGGAACCCAAGCACTTGGGTCTTCTGCTGCTTTCCCGGGTGCATTTGCAGGGAGTTGGCTACGAAGCAGAGCGCCAGGACTTGCAGCAGCGCCCCAGCACAGGACGGCAGCAGCCCTCTCTTGGTTTTCTTTTTAGAGCCAACAGTTGCCAGCAATATCTCATCCAGTCGCAGTTTAGTGGCATGAATTTGTATACAGTGCTCTGTGCATTTATAGTACTGTAAACAAATCGTTATTGGTTTATCCAGGGACCTAAAGTGCTATCTTCTTGTTCTAGAACTTCCATTCTAGAATCTTCTCGGAAAAAATCAGAGGGGTGGTCAAAATTTTCTCTGCAGCATTTTTTTTTAATTTATTTATTTTTATTTTTTGACAGGCAGAGTGGACAGTGAGAGAGAGAGACAGAGAGAAAGGTCTTCCTTTGCCGTTGGTTCACCCTCCAATGGCTGCCACGGCCATCGCGCTGCGGCCGGCGTACCGCGCTGATCCGATGGCAGGAGCCAGGTACTTATCCTGGTCTCCCATGGGGTGCAGGGCCCAAGGACCTGGGCCATCTTCCATGCAACATTATTTTTAATAGCAAAAAATGAAAACAACCAAAACAAGGGTTAAATGGGAAAATCCTTCATACAGATAGATAGATAAGGATAAACACACAAACATGTGAAAATTATATAACCATTAAATTTTTTTTCAAATAACTTATAACCATTAAGAAGAAAGCTTACAATGTAATACCAAGTGGAAAACATGCCACAAATGATTTTAAGGGACATTCCCATAAATACACATGCATTAAAAATCCCCTGGGGAAAATAAATCAAGGAATCCAAGTGTGAACTACACTTACATTTTTAATTTTTTTTTTCAATTTATTTGTTTTATTGTTTGAAAGGCAGAGGGACACACAGAAAGAAACAGAGATCTCATCTGCTGGTCATTCCCCAGATGCCCACAGCAGCTGAGGCTGGGCCAGGCTGAAGCCAGGAGCTAGGACTCAGTATACTGGGTCTCCCCCATGCGTGGTGGGGACCCAGAGACTTGAGCTGTCACCTGTGACCTCGCAGGGTGCACATTAGCAGGAAGCTGGAATAGGGAGCTGAACAGGCACTTGAGCCCAGGCACCACAACTTGGGAGGTGAGTGTGGCACCAGGCCAAAAGCCGGATTCCTCAGTCACCTGTTTTCAATGGACATTTGTCCATAATTCTTTGTATTTTCAAGTTTTAAAATAACCCCTACATATGGATTTTTTTTTACCAAGAATGAATACGAATGGACCAAACAAGCAAGGGGGACAGGCAGGAAGGAAGAGTGTTCTACTCCAAAGGCATCAGATGTGCACAGGTGCAGAGGAATACTGGGAGGCGGCATGCCCAGGCTTACTTAGGGCTCCATCTGCCAGAAGCTTGGCACTTGGAAGCAAGAGTGGCAGGAAGAGGCTGAGAGGCCAGCAGGCTTCACCTCACCCAGGTGTGGGGTGCAGGAGTGAGGCTGGGCTGCATCCGCACAGGGGCGAGGCCAGGGGCACTGCATTCAGAGAACAGCACCACCCTTTAGTAGGGAGAGCTGTCGGGATTCCAAGTCACGACTCGGCTGTACCCTTTGTTCTTGTATCTACGGCTTCTTTGTTTTAAAGATTTGTTTATTTATTTATTTATTTATTTACTTGAAAGCTGAATTACAGAGAGGCAGAGGCAGAGAGAGAAAAAGAGAGAGAGAGAGAGAGAGAGAGGTCTTCCATCCGCTGGTTCACTCCCCAACTGGCTGCAACAGCCGGAGCTACGCTGATCCAAAGCCAGGAGCCAGGAGCTTCTTCCAGGTTTCCCATGCCGGTGCAGGGGCCCAAGTTGGGCCATCCTCCACTGCTTTCCCAGGCCGTAGCAAAGAGCTGGATCGGATGTAGAGCAGCCTGGACCCCAGCTGGCGCCCATAGGGGATGCCAGCACTGCAGGCGGCAGCTTTTACCCACTGCATCACAGCATCAGCCCCTCTATGGCTTATTTTTAAGACTCATTTATTAAATTGAAAGGCAAAGTGACAGAGAGAGGGAGAGAGATCTTCCATTCACTGGTTCACTCCTCAAATGGCCACAGCGAAGTCAAGAGTCCAGAACTCCATCCGGACTGCAGGGCCGTCAGTACTTGGGCCATGCTGAGCAGCCAGGACTCGAACTGTTGCTCCGATACAGGATGCCAGTGCTGCAAGTGGTGGTTTAACCCGCTGCACCACAGCGCCAGCCGAGTGACGATGTATTCCTGACCATTTCTACCTCTCAGTTTCCAGAAACTCAGGAACCAGTCAGGAGAGGAAGGTAATTCTGAAACTACGATCTGCTTGTCCAGGGCACCTGGACAGAAATCGCAGCTGCTGACTCAAGCCGCGCATCTGGGCACTCTGTGTTGTTAAATGTACACTCCTCAGCCAGGTAGGGAAGGGACAGGGACGCTCCACAGCACATGTGGCCAGGGAGGCCTGAAGCTTCAGGAGACATAAGAACGCCCACAAGCACCCAGCACTCAGGCGACTGCACACAAACACCAGTCACGCAGGTGTATGCACCTGCTCATTGAACTGAGCTCATTGAACTGAGCTCACAGCCTGGCCCTGGGCAGCACCACCTGGGACGCAGCCCGCCTCTGGGCACGGGGCCACGCTCTGTGATTCTCGTGCGTGTTATACTTTGAGAACCACCGCTCCACGCCCTGAGAAATATACACAAAGAAACACAAGAAAGTGTGCTATCGATTCCATTCACATTTCTCTGACCTCTGATTGTTGGATCTCTCCAGCTGCAGGTGACCACTCTCACCAGAACTGCCGGAGCCCACTGTCTGCCATGTTCTGGGGACAGTTATGGGGTTTCATCCTCTTAAAGGGCCAGCAGCTGCCACAGATTCTTTCCCACATTCAAAGGCTGATGGCAGAGATGACACCTGCCTGGCCTGCGTGGCCGTGGAGGTGCAGGTGTACTCTGGGCTCCCGGGGGAGCTTGCTGGGCTCGAGCCTGACGGGTGTTAACGCCGTGGAAGGAGAGAAACTGAAGACATTGGCTCACGGGGACTTTCTCAGGGACCCCATCTCAGGCTGGCTTTCGTCAGGGCTTGAATAATCAGTGTAGCCAAGAAATAGGATTTTTTTTTAAACCTTTCCATGAGATGGCAATCTCCACTGAAATACAGGGAGCTCCTTTTAAACTCCCGCCGTTTGACCTGTCTGTAAATCTTCAGCAATACATTATTCATCTTGCATTCCAGGCATTAGAAATGTAGACAGTCACTTGCCTATTTTTTAAAGATTTACATACTTACTTATTTGAAAATCAGAATTATAGAGAGAGAAAGATATCTTCTGTCTGCTGATTCACTCCCCAAATGGCTGCAATGGCCAGGGCTGGGCCAAAATCAGGTGCCAGGAGCTTCTGAGTTCCCCATGTGGGTGCAAGGGCCCAAGCACTTAGGCCATCTTCTGCTGCTTTCCCAGGAGCAATAGCAGGGAGCTGGATTGGAAGTGGAGCAGCTGGGACTCCAACCAGCACCCATATGGGATGTGGGCACTGCAGACATCAGCTTAACCTACTGCAGTGGCCCCAGTCACTTGTACTTGTTGTCGTCTCCCCTAGTAATAACACACATGCCGCAGAATGGCTGAATAAAAGGTGCTCTGTCCTTGACATCCCAAAGACAACATACAGAGAGTATCTTCTACAATGGCTGCTATGACTTGACCAGAAATTCCCCTCTATCTGATGATCAGTCCTCTCGCTCCAGAATAAAAGCACTTTTCTCTTAGGCCATCCAAAGGTGAAAACAAATGTAGGAGAAAATATTTTGGCTCCATAATGTGTCCTCCCATCATAGACATTTTGTGAATATTCAGAGGTATTTCAGTTTTATTCAGGAAGAAGAAACTCATAATTCACGAAGTTAAGAATAGAAACGGTTTAGTAGGCCATCTGCACATGGTAAAAACAGCTCTGTGTTATGGAACAGTGTGGAGTAGCCTTCTCTTGTAATTCCTCTAATGAGTAAGGCCAGGGCTGCTGGTGTAGCTGTTCCCAGGACGGCCACGAGGTGGAGCAAAGCTGAGCTCACAGGAAGGAGTGAAACTGTATTAGGGCTTCCTTGCTCTGCCTTGGCAGGGTTGCAGGTCTTACCAACTATCACCAGGATGAACATTACATTCTCCCAGACAATCCAACCACAAGAACTCAGGAGCCAGTCCAGACTTACAAATATTTGCACTGAAGATGTTTAGAACTTTTCATGTTCTGATTAGGGAGTGTTAGGAAATCAAACACAGGAAGAAAAAAGAAAAAAAAAAATTTTTCTATTTAATTACTAAAGCCAAGGGGGATGTTAGAACACAGTCAAATCCAATCTTGTAAGAAAGGATATTTTAAAGCAAGCTCACAGCGTTGTGTATTGATCTTGAACTCCTAGAAAGGCTTTGGAATCTAATTCAGAAACACAGCATAAACTAGAAGTTAAAAGTTATACAATAAAGTGCAAATTTTACTGCACATTGCAATATGGGGCCATGCATATGAAAACAACAGAGCCACAAATCAAGATGACTGATGTTTAAGATTAATCTCGCAGTATGGCATAGCACCTGGACAAACAATGAATGAAGTTGGGAGCTTGGGAGCTTCAACTTCTCATCAGGAAGAAATAGGATAATTCATAATGAACTGGAAAAATGACCTTCATTTCCCCCAGTTTAAAAACCATCCAGCATTCTCGATTAGGTTGGAAAGACAAAATCCAGCAATTTATTGGTTATGACTGGCATATCAAAAATAAAATGATCCCCCCAAAAAGCTAAAAATAAAAGTGGAACCAAAAAAAATCTCTCTTTCAGATATAAGCTGAAAATAATGGTAGGCCAAGTAGAATTTCAGGCAGTAAGTCTTATTATTTTTAATTTCTAAACTTCTTTTTCATTGTATTTGAAAGACAGAGAGACGGAGACAGTGAGAAATCTCCCATCTACTGGTTCACTCTCCAAATACCCACAATAGCCAGGTCCAGGCCAGGCTGAAACCAGGGGCCAGGAGCTCAATCCAGGTCTCTCATGAGGGTGGCATGGACCCAGATGTTCAAGCCTTCATCTGCTGCTGGTGTGTGTAATGGGTATATTAATTTTCAACCCAGGTTCTTGTCTCCTGAAAAGATTAAAATACCAAGTGGACTAGTATCATGTGCAAATAGGACTAGAAATTATAAACAGTGGAGGAATAAACACTCACATATAATACATTGACAGGCAAGTGTGGGCCAGCTCACACAGAGAAATACCCATCATGAGTGGACCAAAGGGTTGCCACTGAACGAGAGAGAGAAAACGAATGTGGTACCTCTAAGTGAAAACAGGAGTGGTACATCCAAGAGCAGTCAGCAGTGGAAAAAGAGCTCTCTCCTGCTTTCCACCTATTTTAACGAGTTAGGGGGCGGTACCACAATTGGATATACCAATGGAAAGGGTTCTTAGCATGGGCTTTGGTCCTGGATGCAACAGGTGCATCCTGGGAAGGTGGGCATATCAAGCCAACAGTTAAAGAGACGGCATTATTTTGTAGGGGTCAAAGAATTCCTGAACTTTAACTACCCACTTGGCTACACCACATCACTGCATATTAGCAGGAAGCTGGATCAGAAGTGGAGCACCATGCTATAGAATAGGGCAGCAAGTTTTAAATGGTGAGAAATTAAAAATGTGACTGTAAGATACAATCGGGAGAGAATATTTTACTACACGGAGTTATTTTGACCAAATTGCAGGGCAATGAAAGTACAAAAGAAACAGATTTATAAACCTGTAAAATGAAAATACCATTATCGTCATGGCAGGCTTTCATGCACCACCCTCAGTCGAGGTAGATCAAACAAACAGATGTCTTTTCATTTCCATATAATATTTTTATGTTTTTATTGCCACATCATTCAAAAGTCAGATGGATTTGTATGAGGCAGGCAGGATATATTTAAGATATAAGCACAGGCCGGAGTCCAGTTCCCTTACAATTCTCTTTGGGGACCCTAAAGGCACCTGAACGAAGGCATCAACTGTCCACTGGAGCAGCTCCAACCCATGTTCAGCAAGAGGCTGTATGACTTTAGAAAACACCTGCCCCGTGCAAAATGCCTTTGAGAGCAGCGAAAAGGAACAGGATCTCACAAAGAGCCCCAGAATCTCTGCTGTCTTACACACACAAACCCCTGAATACTGCCAGCCAGGACAACTGGCCGCAGAACACGTGTATTTATTGAGTAATGCTTAGCACTGTTCCAAAGCAACATGGGAGAAGCCAGCTGGTGAGATCTGCCCTGCATTGAACAGGGCCGCTGCCGACCCATCTCGGTTTTCTGCTGCCTTGGTCCATCTCCTGGTGCTAGCACAGAAAGCCTGTGCCTGGGTAACTTCCAGAAACAGAGATCTCTTTCTTACGGTTCTGGAGGCTGGGAAGGCCACAATCAAGGTGCCGGTGTCTGGTGTGGGCCTTCCTGCTACAGGCCATATGGCAAGAGGCATCACACAGGGGCCAGCGCTGTGGCTTCTTAATTTAAGCCTCCACCTGGCATCCCATGTGGGTGCTGGTTCAAGTCCTGGCTGCTCCACTTCTGATCCAGCTCTTTGCTATGGCCTGGGAAAGCAGTAGAAGATGGCCCAAGTGCTTGCGCCTCTGCACTCACATGGGAGACCCAGAAGAAGCTCCTGGCTTCTGGCTCGGATTGGCAGTTTTGGCCACTGTGGCCGTGTGAAGAATGAACCAGGGGATGAAAGACCTCTCTCTCTCTGTCTCTCCTTCTCTCTCCCTGTAACTCTGCCTCTCAAATAAATAAATCTTTAAAAAAAATGTAGGATCTCTATCCTTAATGTGTTGTACAATGTGAATTAATGCTATAACTAGTACTCAAACAGTACTTTACTCTTTGTGTTTCTGTGTGGGTGCAAACTGTTAAAATCTTTACTTAGTATATACTAAATTGATCTTCTGTATATAAAGATAATTGAAAATGAATCTTGATGTGAATGTGATGGGAGAGGGAGAGGGAGATGGGAGGGTTGCGGGTGGGAGGGAAATTATGGGGGGGAAGCCACTGTAATCCAAAAGCTGTACTTTGGAAATTTATATTTATTAAATAAAAGTTAAAAAAAAAAAGGAAAAAAAGGCATCACATGGAGAGAGAGAGAGCAAGCAGGCTAGCTTGTGTCTCTTGTCTTAGAAAACCACTACCGCCGAGGTGGGGGCCGGTCGGTCATGACCTCATGTAACCCTAATTACCTCTCAAAGGCCCTGGCTCCACATACTGTCAGCATATGGATTTATGGATTCAGTTTCCAACGTGAGCACTCTGGGGGCCACATTGAAACCACAGCTGTCACACTACTGAGTAACCCTCTCCCCCTCCTACGCGAGCTGCACCTACAGATCTGCTTCCAATCAGCGGACACAGCAGCCAGCACCTGGGACGCCGCTCCCCAGAGGCGGTCCCTCGCTGTGATGGATGCCGGCGGCCACGCTGTGAGCTGGCCCAAGAAGAAGCTCACAGGGCAAGAAATGGACGCCTCTGGCCAACAGCCAGCAAGGAGCTGGAGCCCGCCATCCAGACCCAACAACCAAGGGAGCATTCTCAGAAGGGAATGTGTCCAAGTCCAGCTCTGAGCTGTCAGCGGCCCCAGCCAACTGTTGTTTTTCTTCTTACTTGACACATAATAATGATATGTATTTATGGAGCACAGTGTGGTCTTGCCACACTTGGACGGATACAATGTACAGACATCAAATCAGGGTGATTAGCGTCATTTACCCCAGACATTTACCATTTCTTTGTTCCACATCTCTCTTCTAGTTATCTTGAATTATACATAAATCATTAACCACAGTCCGCCTGTTCTGCTACAAAGTACTAAAACCTACTGCTCCTAACTAGCCTTCTATGCACTGACCACCCCTGCTTCGTCCCATCACCCGCTACCCTTCCCAGCCCCTGAGAGCCCCTGTTCTGCTCTCTACTTCCATGGCATCAACATTTCCCCTGAACTTCTTTCTCATGTGCTCTTTGTCTCTCTGTGCCTACCTGGCTTATTGCACTTAACAGAGCATCCTCCCGGTACATCCATGTTGCCACAAATCACAGGATTTCATTCTTTTTTATGCCTGGACAACATCTCACAGTCTGTGAGAAACCCTTAGCCAGAAGACCCAGCTAAGCTCCGCATGGACTTCTGACCCACAGAAAATGTAAGAAATGTGGCTTTAGGGGGCCATTGCTGTGGCACAGCTGGTTAAAGCCCCAGCCTGCAGCACCGGCATCCCATATGGGCACCTGTTTGAGTCCTAGCTGCTCCACTTCTGATCCAGCTCTCTGCTATGGCCTGGGAAAGCAGTGGAAGATGGCCCAGGTTCTTGGGCCCCTGCACCCATGTGGGAGATCCGGAGGAATCTCCTAGCTCCCAGCTTTGGATTGGCACAGCTCTGGCCGTTGCAGCCAACTGGGGAGTGAACCAGCGAATGGAAGACCTCTCTCTCTTTCTGGCTCTACCTCTGTCTGTAATTCTGTCTTTCGAATAAATAAAATAAATCTTTTTTTTAAAAAAAGAAAGAATTGGGGCTTTAAACTTAAATTTGGGGGCAATATTTTTTTAGCAGACATAGATGATTTAATTACTATTAAAATAATTGATATTAAAATATATACAAATCCCAGCAGGTTTTGACAAATAATACATGAGATATTTACAAGCCTTGATTGTATACCAAGCTCCAAGGGAAATCCTAACAAAAGCAAAACAGCAGAAATCCAACAGTTCAATTTCTATGATTAGGAAATAGAGGAAATACATTTTTATTTAAGTTGAAACCAAAAATCTCTCTAACTATATGGACATTTTTCTTCATTATATATCTAATACAAGCTAAATAGTGCATACAACATGCAATACTATCTAAATAATAATTATCATGTGAATTTCCAAGTAGACATTATGCTGTTCAAGAGACAGAACATTGCTGGGGTGAGGTTTGCAGCAGGTGTTAGGCAGAGTGGTTGAGACACCATGTGGGATGCCCATGTCCCATTTCTGAGTGCCTGAGTCTGAGTCCCAGCTCCACTTCCTATTCCAGTTTCCTGCTGGTGCACACCCTGGGAGGCAGCAGGTGACAGCTCAGATGCTCAGGTCTTTGTCACCACCCAGGTTGCAGACTTGGATTGAATTCCCAGGTCTTGGCTTTTGCCTGGGCTGGACCCCACTGTGTGGGCATTTAGGGAGTGAACCATCAAATGGAAGTGCTCTCTCTCTTTCTCTCTCAATAAAATAGGTAAGTAAACTTTTTTAACGTAACAGCACTGCCAGTGCCAGAAGCCCCTCTGTTCCTTCCCCAATCATACACCGCCTTCCCTACCCCACGGAGGTAAACGCTATCCAGGCTTTTGAGAAACCAGAAGCCAAAAAACACTCAAATCAAGGCATGAGAATGCATCTTTTTTGCCTATTGAATTATGGAAACATTTTAACACAGAGTACCCAGTGCTAGGAGGATGTGTGAAAACAGGTTTTATCAACACCGTTATCTTCATATCCACATCGGTTCTCTTAGGAAGTGACATGGAAATATGTACCGTTGTTTCAGAAAAGATCATCCTCTTTGATTCAGTAATTTCACAGATGAGATTTGGTCCTAGGAACAGAATTCCCACACACAGAAATGCTACATGCTTAAAAGTGTCACGTGCAACCAGTCCTGAATAACTGCAAACAAGGCAGCTAGCTGTTCACCAATTGGAGGAATTATTCCAATTGACGTGGTGGATATGATGATTACAATTTAAAGTGCAAAGATCATGGAGAATTTCTGCTTTTATAATTTAAAAATTATGCTTGATTAAAACTAGCTTGTCATGATTATTTCCAAATGGGCTGTTTCTAAGTGGCACCAAAATTTAAGTAGAAAACTGCAGAAAGCCGCGAGTTTTTAAATTATTGTTCCTCTAGAGGGAGCCCAAGTGCTTAAAATACTTAGTGGCTATACCTTGATGTTTCACAATAATCAAGACATTTTAGAGCTGCCAAGGAGATAGTCCAGTTTTCTTTACTCTTAGAAATATGCAGAAGACAGTCCCTGGCTATAATAATTTTTATTATCAGTACTGCTTTTAAGTAACACAGGCTTTCTTACAATGTGTGTGTGTGCACACACACATTCATTCGTAATCTTTGTGAGCTTAAGTTCCCAGTTGGAGAGGAAGATAGTAAAAAGGAAAATAAAATTGAGGATGCAAGTGACCCTCAAAGCCCTAATGTCAATGACAAGGAATTTCTACCTAATAACTTTCCCTGAAATACCAAAGAAAAGAGCCCATCGGTCCACACTTAATGCCTTTTGCTCATTTGTTTTTGGCATCATTTTAAGGCAGGGTTCCTCAGAGCCCTGGAGAACGGGAAAGGAAAGAATTGGGTAGTGCTGATGTGCTGGATGTTTGGCCAGGGGTGGATCTAGGCAGCTCCAGCTGATCAAGGATCTGCTTTGGGGGCCGAAACCTCTCTCCTGCTTTGCCGATTACAAAGGGAGGTAGCGCTAAGCCTGGGCCAGCGAGGTTACATTGGGCTCAGCTGCTTCCAAGCTCTTAGTCCACGGGTAATATCCTTTTCTGTCTGCTGGGTTTACATTTCACAAACCCTACTTAAGGTACATCACGTCTTTCTTAAAGCCCAGTTTTCCCCAAAGCCAGCTGGAATTAAGATCCACATGAAGAACCAGTTTCTTTGGACGCACGAGGGCTCTCCAAAAAGTTTGCGGAATCATGAAGATTGATTGCATGGGTTTCAAAATTTACCAACAGAATCTGTTCATTGAATTCCATCTTTCCACGAACTTTCTGGAGTACCTTGTGCTTATTCCTCCCTCCATTTTTGTAGACCCAGACAACCAGGAGGCAACAGACGATGGGGATGATAGGACCTGAAAACTCTTTTCTGGGAGGTGGCCTGAGCAGTGAAAGTCTCGGGTGATGCACATTTCCTAGTCGCTCTGGGGACCCACAAACCGAGAAGCAGGTAGACCCACTTCTCATGCAATCGAGAGATGGAAAAGACCCACGAAACTCCTCCATGTGGGGCTGGTTTGCTCAGGAATCTTACTTCCTCCTTCGGACGCAGTCTGATGGGTGAAATAAAAAAGTCCAAGGTCCTGGATGATCATCCTAGGTGAGGAAACCTTGCCCAAAATATGGGTGCTTTGCTTCACTTCCTGCCTGCAGGAGCCTCATCGTCCATCCGCTGTGAACATTCAGCCTCCCTCTACTACGGCTACTTACTATTTAAAATAAGGTGTGCAAAGTACAGAAGTACAGTTTTAAAAGCCAGAAAAGAAAAAATGAGTTCCCACACCATATCCCTACCACCAAGAAATCACCCCCATTCACACCTTGCTGCACATCCTCTCCCTCCCCGCCATGTATGTGTCCGTACTCTAGCAACACGGGACTTACTATGCTGCTTTCGTTATTGGCGGATTTTACATCCGATCCTCTAACTTTCCATAACAATGTGCTTCATTCTTGTCTAATACCTAGCCCATATTCAAATTTGCACAACCTGTTCTCGAAATGTCCAGTTCATTTGTTCACACCACAACCTAGCCCAGAACCACACCTTCTTTGTAAGACAGTCCCCGTGACCTGGCTGGTTGTCCCACTTGAATTCGTCACTTGCCATGTTACTATGCAATTTGATTTGCTCCTCAACTCCTGAAATGTAAGTGCAGAAGTTTTTTTTTGCTAGATGGCATTGTACTTCATGTTGCATTTTTGTCATTTCAGAGAAGATAAAGATTAACTGGCTGTTAGGATTTACTCCTGAGTTAAGGTAGTGGCAGTCTGAGTGTTTTACTGAATAATGAATATCTCTTAATCCTTTGCAAAAAAGACAATGATCTCTGTGGTGCTATTTTTGGTCTGATTTAATTGTTTAGCTCCCATTCGTGCTTTATATAAGTGCTTTCGTAGCAACGGGACATCATTGCCTAAATCAGTAACTTTAATGGGGATTATAGCAAGCAGGCTTTCTAATTCTTCATGTATTCTGCATTCCTGGTGAACATTCCTCTGTAAAGTAGAACTTCCCTTCTTTACCTGGGGCTACTAGGTTGCTCTAAGAAGGATTAATTAAATGCCTAATTCTCTCTCTGTGGTTACCCATTGTCAAAGGAAGACATTCATTTGCAAGTAATCTCAAATGATGATTTAACAGTTCTTTTTCTGGCTCTTTTTTTTTTTAGCATTTTTATGAATACAAGGATTTTCATCATTCAATGTAATTCAATCCACTAAATCATTTTTTTAATGCTCAACTTGTTGCAGATTTGGGCAGTGCCTGGGCTCCCTATTTGAACATGTGTTTTAAATTTTATGAAGAGTATTTCTTTCTCTGGTGTTGCAGCCTCCAATTTATGGTTAATATTTTTGGCAAGTATTCTCCATCACTGAGCTGGGCAACATGGCTGTCCTTGTCTTTACGGATTGGTGGTTAGGAACCAGGGCATGAAGTGTCTCGTATGCTATGTCCAAGAATTTAGGCTTTACAGTCCCAAAGGGGCAAATACCATATGTTCTCCCTGATTTGTGATAACTAATAGAGCACCTAAAATGAAACCTGTAGAAGTGAAATTGACACTTTGAGAAGCAATAACTTGATCAGCTTTTGTCTTGACTATTGAGGAACAGATTTTTTTTTTCTTAATGGAGAATGGGAGAGGGAGGAGGAGGTGAGGTGGGAGTGGGGGTGGGAGGGCAGGTATGGTGGGAAGAATCACTATATTCCTAAAATTTTACTTATGAAATTTGTACTCATTAAAGAAAAGGTTTCTTTGGAGAAGAAAAAGAAGAATTTAGGCTTTCACCTGATGTCAACCAGGGGCCGTTGACCAAGAACAAGCAGGAAGAGAATCGTGATCACATCAGCTTTTTGGAATGATCACTTGGGCCCTACCACAGAGAATTTAACAGAAGTGAACAGGAGTAGATGCCAGAAACCCAGCTGGAAACCTAACCTGTGGTAATTCAGATCTAAAAACATGGCAGAAGGAACAGAAAGAAGTGGACAATCGTAAACGATCACCAGCAGGATTTGATCATTACTTAGATGTAGAGGGAAGAATTCAAGACAACTGCAGGTTTCTGCCATGGGCAACTGCACAGGCAATGATGCCACTCACGGCGCTCCAGAACAGTGGCTGAGAACCCATGCCGTGCTGCCTCGATCAATGCCACGTTCCCCCCACCCCTTGTTCTAACAGAGGAGCAGCCACCCTGTCTCGGGGGATACTCTTCTCCACTGCAGGAGACGGGGACACCCTTTTCTCTGTGAAAGAGCCAGCATTCGCTCTGCTTTCTTCCACCGCAACATCCTCACCCTCTGCCACCTGTTCTCCCACCCTGTCTGTGCCTGCCTCTGTGCCCACCACACTGACTTCCACCCAGATTCAATGGAAGAAAGGCCCCTGCTTCTCCTTATGGCTCTGCTCGTGCCCTGGATCCTTTCCCCAGATTCTCAAGATGTTTGTGCTGCCGTGCACTGACCTCCCTCTTCTGTATCTTTTTCCCCTCCCTCTCTATGGCAAGAGTCCCATCTCCATGCTATTTCCCATTTTAGGGAGAAAACTTCCCTTGACCCCATAGCCCTGCCAGTTTGCTGCTTCAGACTCATCCATATCGCTGTTTTCATTCCATCTTTACCTTCTCCCATTTGGTTCTGTCCCCAGTCTCCCCCTTAGCTCTTCTGTCATCAGCCTCTTGTCCTTATAGCTCCAACAAGGGAGCTGTCAGCAAGGTCGCCCAGGAAGGTTTCCCCTGCAAAAGTCAGAGCTGGTATCTGCACCCTTCTTTTTTTTATTTTTATTTTTTGACAGGCAGAGTAGACAGTGAGAGAGACAGAGAGAAAGGTCTTCCTTTTCTGTTGGCTCACTCTCCAATGGCCACCGCGGCTGGCGCACTGCGCTGATCCAAAGCCAGGAGCCAGGTGCTTCTTCTGGTCTCCCAAGTGGGTGCAGGGCCCAAGCACTTGGGCCATCCTCCACTGCACTCCCGGGCCACAGCAGAGAGCTGGCCTGGAAGAGGGGCAACCGGGACAGAATCCGGTGCCCCGACTGGGACTAGAACCCAGGGTGCCGGCGCCGCAAGGTGGAGGATTAGCCTAGTGAGCCGCGGAGCCGGCCCTGCACCCTTCTTACTCAGTCTTCCAGCGGTACCTCTCCCTCCTCCATCTGGCCAACACATCCTTGCTGAGCACCTACTGTCTGCCCGGCACTGTTCTCATCCTCAAATGCATCCATGAATGACAAGACCCCTGCCCAATGGCCATCTATATTTCTCACAGGTGAAAGCAGTTAGCAATTACGGGGCATCTTAGAAAAGTGACAAAGGCTATGGAAAGGACAAGACACAGAACCCAATTACGACCTTGAGGAATTTCTATTTTAACACATAATTCTCGCTGTAGCAAAACACATCCAATTTGACAATGTTTAATATCAAATAGAATTATAGGATATGTCTATAGATGCCCACCTGGCAAAAATGAATCCCATTTTTATTTGATCTCTTTCTTTAGACAGCACTCATCTCCTTCCCACTTTTCCTGGGTATGATGTGAGGAGGAGACTGGGAACAAGACAGAAGGACTCACGGACACTCAGTAGAGGTGACACTGGGAACTTGCTATCTCCTCTCTTATGATGCTGTGCATTGGGTCCCAGGGACAGGCAACAGAAATGGATGAGGTCAGCCCTCCAGGGAATATGCTGACTTCCTTTTCACCCTTTTTCCAATTATGTCCAGTGAAAGCGCTCTTCTGACATTGAGGAATAAGTCAGGAACCCAAAGTATGATCAATGGTCCAGGACTGGCATTTTTCTATGGGTAATATTTTTTGTTTTAATTCTAAAGAAAGTGAAGCCATTGTGTAAATATAATAATGATGAGAAGTGTGGTTTACCAATGTGACTGCACCAATTCCTCCATCCCTGTGTACACACTGCTTCTGTCAACAGGTAGCATCCATTTCCCTACTCCTTCTGTCCAAGCTGGCCTTGGGACTTACTTGAATGTAAGTGGAAGTGACGATGTGAAACGTGCACATCTGGGCTTTATAGCTTCCACTTTTGCCCTGTTGGGACCTCGTGCCACCACCACGGGAGCCAGCTTAGGCTAACCTGCTGGATGATGAGCCAAGCAGGCCGAGGGAGGCCTCTCAAACCACGCCCCTCACCCCATCCATGGATGCCTTTTGTTCTTTCTCTTGTTTTTCCAAAATTTCTGTAATGAGTTGACATTTGAATAATGAACTATCATCAATAAGTTAAGTACCCATAGCTTTGGTTTTGATTTGTGTTTTCCTACCTTGCAAACTGGTTCTACCCTTGAAGGCAAATCTTTTTAAGAGAAGAGAACTGTTGATTAAGTTGTATTCTTGGCCCCTAATAATCCTCTAAAGGAAATTAGAATCCGGGGTGGTTAGAGGGTTGACTCCTTTGACCTAATGCCAGGTGCTCAGAATCAGTGCTGTAGATTGGCCTTTTCAGCAATTCCTGTCCAAAGACAAGAGAGCTGTTGTACTCCTCCATCTGTGTGCGAAGCACTTTCGACAGACTTGGCTCTGCAAAGACTTTATCAAACTGTTTCTCAAACAATTCTGCGAAGTACAAAGACTCGCTAAGCCATAAATACACACACACCCACATGCACACAAATGCAGCCGGATAATAAGGTGACATTTTAGCCTGGGTGTATAAATATATATATATATATGTTTTTTTTTTGCCCAGTTCTTCCTGATATTCTGGATCTTTCAGCAGCTTCAGCAGCAGCATGTTCTATGGAGGCAAGGCATCCTACGCTTCCTGCCCGACAAAGGACACTACAACAGAACTTAAGGACAGGTGGCATTCTTAGGTCTTTCCAAAGCCTGGGCTTGCAGGAGGCTCAGATGGGAGAAGATGAGGAACAACAAAGTTTCAAGACTTCCCTAAGGAGGAGGCTCGAGAGAACAAGGGCAGCTCAGATGTGAACACGGGTTTCTTGGGAAATGTCCTTATACTCCCAAATCCCCGAGAGATTTTGGAGGTCTGAGAGGACAGAAAACTCATGCCTCACTGACAGTGTACAAACAGGGCAAGCGGCAGGTTTGCATGACATGGAAAATATGATGCTGTTTCCCACGAACCCACAAGTAAGGAGGAGGTGGAGAGCAAGGTGACCAGAGAGAGCTAGTCTTCAAGTTTGCTCGGTCACCACCTCCAACCTGCTGTACATTCTAGTTCTAGAATTTCTATTTGGCATCTTTAAAAAATATATAGTTTCTGTTTCTCTACTGAGATTCCCTCAACTCCCAAGTGTACAGTCTGCGCTGCCTGGAAGGCAGTTCTATTGACTTTTTTATTTATTTATTTTATTATTTTTTTTGACAGGCAGAGTGGACAGTGAGAGAGAGAAACAGAAAGGTCTTCCTTTGCCGTTGGTTCACCCTCCAATGGCTGCCATGGCCCTGGCGCGCTGATCTGATGGCAGGAGCCAGGTACTTATCCTGGTCTCCCATGGGGTGCAGGGCCCAAGCACTTGGGCCATCCTCCACTGCACTCCCTGGCCACAGCAGAGAGCTGGCCTGGAAGAGGGGCAACCGGGACAGAATCCGGTGCCCCGACCGGGACTAGAACCTGGTGTGCCGGCGCCGCTAGGCAGAGGATTAGCTTAGTGAGCTGCCGCGCCGGCCTCTATTGACTATTGCTTTGACACTTTCACTGACATTTTGTCACCACCTTTAAGGGAGAGTGAGCCCAGTGATAGCAGTGTCAGGACTAGGTTCAGCCATGACACTAAGGGATGACAAGAATCTAGTCTCAAAGCTGTTACTTGATGCGAGGTAGGGCACCCTCTGCGTGATGACTGCTAACCTTCAAGTAAGAGGGACAGTTGCAAAACACTGGTGAACAATGTCAGGATAGCACCTCCATTCTTCTCAGTCGGCCTCAAACCACTGGCAAGTGCTTCCCTCTCAGTAAAGAGCAGAGCTGAAGAGAATTTAAGCCATCAGCATCTAACTCCCACAGCAGAAAAAGCTGTGTCCTCCAAATTATTTTTCTGAACAAAAACCAGCAGCTTCCTTGCACTTTCTACTCTAAAGGCAAAACACACTTGTATTAAACCCAATCAAAGCAGTCAAGCATAAAAAATAAAATCTTGCCCAGAAAAATTGCCGTTAATATCTTGTGGAACATCTTTCTAAATGTTGCTCTTTGCAAAGGCTTTTGCATATTATTTTATATAAATGGCATAATATCTGTGGAAAGTTCATAGAAAACATGCACTACAAAACGATCAAGCATGTGCTCCAAAGTTTCTTTGCACCATAGTAAACTCGTCTTTTCATTCCTTTTACCCAAGAACCTTCTGAAGTATCATCATAAGCTTTTAACTTACTGCGTGCTAAACATCATTTTCAGTAACTGTAGATACATGTAATCTTTAATAAGTGTTTAGTCCATTGTGTGCATTCATTTATTAAACTAGTCCCTTACGCAAGGACTCTTAGGTCTAGATTTGTGCAGTAACCTTCTGTGTGTGTGTATGTGTGTGTGTGCAGCTGAATACATACCAACACAAATACATCTTTGTGTACTTGTTCAATTACGTCTCCCGAGGGTAATACATCTCTATTATTATTATTATTATTATTATTTCTAGGCTGAAGCATCTTCAACATTTTTTAACAGTTACTAACAACTTCCTACCAGGAAGGTTGTACCTGTTGGGACCACCGCCAGCAGCAAGCCCATTTCTCCGGCTCGTCAGTCACACTGGGGATGGCAGTCTGTTCAACACGTAGCAGTCTGTCATGCAGAAAGCCACATTCAAGCTTTGTGGGGCGATTTGCTGAAGGTGGGGAGTCTTGCCACATGCTCCTTTCTGGATTTAAGGGACAGGGTGTGCCACACACAGGGGCCTGGGATGCAGATGGCATGATCCTGCTCCCATACTGCCGGATGCACTGCACTAACCCTGAATGTCCCCGGTGACCCACTCAACCTTTCAATGCTCAGTTTCTTCACATCAGTGAAGGACTTGGAACAGGCATTCCGGAGGGGAGTGGCAGGGGACGGACTCTGCAGATAGATCTCCAGCACACAGTGTTGGCTGAGGAACTCTGCAGCCGTCTCCAGCCCCTTCTCTCCTCTAGAAGACACAAACCAGCAAGCTGGGAGGGACAGGGCTGGCGGTCAGACAGAGCGTGTGTCCTGGGGACTCCAGCAGCCTGCAACCCCTGAGCCTCGTACATGAAGAAAACCAGAACCCCAGGGGTTTGTCCTCCAACAAATCCTCTCACTCTTTTTTAGTGGCTTCTGTTCCTTTCAGTGGAGTGATGAAATCCTTGTTTAGGATCCTACAGAACACCGATTGTGCTCCTAAATCTCCACTTGAAAAAAAAATGTATTTATACATGCAGGAAACAGAAAACAAAGGTTTCAATTAGTCTTTGAAAAGGCAATAACATAAATAGAATTATCAACAAGAATGAAAGTTGGCTTCCTCCCTGTCCTGTTCTCCTCCTTCCTGTTTATCTTTGCTTTCTTTTGAAGAATGACCTACACTGAGCAACTTGCCATCCACTGTCCTCTGAGGTTATGGATAGAAAAAATGAAAACTATGAAATCTGGACACAAAGAAGTGTGTTTCAGAGTTCTCCAGAGTAACAGAACTGATATGTGTCTGTGTTACATCGACTGTATCTTACATAACAATATGACATGGTCACGTATCGTTTAACAGAAGGGAGATGCTCGGAGAAGTGCATGGCTAGGTCATTTCGAGGTTGTGCAGACATCACAGAGTACATTTACAACAACAAGGATGGCTACAAAATTAATCTCATGAGACCACTATCATATCTGTGGTGTGCCATTGACTGAAATGTCAGTAAGGGGTCCATGTATATAAATGTGTGTGTATAAATAATTATCATTCATATTTATTATAAAGACATGTAATATAACCAAATATATATTATATTAAATATATTATAAATATGATAATTATAGTTACCTCCAGATATATGCCCTGTAACTATATGCAGGTTTATTATAATCCATATAAGTACATATAAAGATATATAATGTCATTGGAATATCATTCCAATTCTTTCCTGATATATACTATACAATTATGCATAGACATGTATAACATATATACATCATACAATATATAATTATATATACTACTACATACAAATACCATGCTTATTATAAAGTACTGGCTCCCATGATTCTGGAGGCCGAGAAGTGCTGCCACTCACCAAGTGCAAGTGGGAGGCTCAGCAAAGCTGCTGATGCAGTGGAAGATCCGAGAAACAGAGTCCTGGTGCAGATTCCAGTCCAGATCTGAAGGGCCAGGAGCCGGGAGCATGGAGGGCTGGAGATCTGTGTCCCAATTCAAGCAGCGAGACTGAGAGCAAACCCCACCTCCCTCCATCTCCTAAGTGCTAGTCAAGCCCCCAAGAGACGGCCCAAGGCCCCCACCTTGAGGACAGCCATCTGCTGCTCCATCCACCAACTCAAACACCCAACTCTTCCAGAAACACCCTGGCGGACATACCCAGGGATAACCTGCGGTCAGCTCTCTGGGCATCCTATGGCCCAGGCGAGCTGCCACGCATGGTGTTCCCAAATACAACAGTCCCACAAGCAGGAGCTGAAAAATTCATGAACAAAGCCCTCTTCCTCCATTCGAGAATGGAGGGTGTTTATCCATTTTCTAACTCTAGCGTCTGTGAGAACCGAAATTGTGTTAAGATGCTGAGACTAAAAATAGAAAGAGAAGGCAGTGACTTTTAAACTACAAAGCGAGGGCAACTGACAAACCAGATACAGCAGGACTTGGCCTCCCGGGAGGGAATCTGTGCCAGGACCAGGGATGGCAAATGAATCAAGCCTTCGGGTCGGGCATCTGGCAGCATGGAACCCTGCAGAACTGCTAAACCCAACATTCACAAGCGCCCTTCAAAAAGTTCATGAAACATTTTATTTCCAAGGTTTATTTTGTGTACTTTTTAATCCACACATAGTTACTTTTCATACTACACACTGCCCATGAACTTTTGAAGATCCTGCTGTGTGTGTGTGTGTGAGTGTGTGTGTATGTGTTGCTCTGTCCAAATGCTGGAAACACATCAAAGAAGTGATTGGAATCTCTGGCAGCAAACGAAGCTAAGCATCACAGTAGAGTAACTGTCAGGGCCCTGGTCCCCAGCATCCACAGGATCCCACTGTTCTTTTTTTTTTTTTTTAAGATTTATTTATTTATTTGAAAGTCAGAGTTACAGAGAGAGAGAGAGAGAGAAAGAGAGAGAGAGAGAGAGAGAGAGAGAGAGAGGTCTTCCATCTGCTGCTTCACTCCCCAATTTGCCACAATGGCCGGAGCTTCGCTGATCCAAAGTCAGGAGCCAAGAGCTTCTTCCGGGTCTCCCACGCAGGTGCAGGGGCCCAAGGACTTGGGCCATCTTCCAGGCCACAGCAGAGAGCTGGATTGGAAGAGGAGCAGCCAGGACTAGAACCAGCGCCCATATGGGATGCCGGTGCTTCAGGCCAGGGCGTTAACCCGCTGAGCTACAGCGCCACCCCCCACTCTGTTCTTTCTCTTCACATTGCATCCCCATGGGTGAGGCAGCCTCAGAGCCAGCAGGCACTTCGCACCCGGACCCCAGGCCGCAGGTGCTCGTGCCCCTCTCTTCCATTCAAGACCTGCTTCCAGGGACCTGAGATCATGGGAAACTCCCCGCTCGAATGTTGGCCCGGAGCTCAGGCCCAGGGCTCCATGCAGGTTCCCTCCCCAGCCTCACCAACTCAGGGTCAACTGTGTGATTGGGATGCCTATCCCGGGCCCAAGGGGAGGCTTTTTGGGAAGAGGGAGGTCATGAGAGGCTGGTATGTGCACTTACGTCTGGGCAAGTCTCCCTCGTGCAGGCCTGAGTTGGATGGAGGCTGGGAAGAGAAAGGGGAAGCCTCAAGGGTGAGGGTTTCTCATTGCATTCTCGCTCTGGTTCCCACCACCACCAAAAACCAGGGGCAGGCCTGCTACCAGGCACCCACCCAAAGGCAAGCCAGAGACCAACATACAGGAAAGGGTCAGGGGGAGTTTTTCTTGTTGTGAGAACCTTTATGAAAACAGAAAAGACAGAAAAACCTTTGGAAAAGAAGCATTCAGCAAATTCTGTGACTCAAAAATCCCTCATTCAGTAGTAAAACTGCAGCGAGGGGTTATGCTACATAAGCCGGTTCCATGGCACGCTCCTATTGAACAACACTTTGGGTTCACATGATTTCCCCGTTGCTTAGGGTGAGATGGGAACAGGTGGGGTGGAGGAATAACCAGCAATGAAGGGCTGCTGTTAAGATGAGGCTCTTTTGCAGGTTCCAGGAAAACTGTAGGGGTTCAGACACCTCCCTGAGGGGAGCAGGGACCGTGCTGGGCACAGCAGGTTAACCTGCAGCCTGAGATGCCTGCATCCCCTATTGGAGTGCTGGTTCAGTCCTGGCTGCTCCAGCTCCCAGCTAATGCACCTGGGAAAGCAGCAGATGATGGCCCAAGTACTTGGGCCCCTGCCACCCACGTGGGGGACTCAGATGGAGTTCTAGTCTCCCGGCTTCTGAGGCCATTTGGGGAGTGAAACAGAAAATGGAAGACCTTTCTCTCTCTCTCTCTCTGTCTTTCCCTCCCTCTGTGTCACTCTGCCTTTCAAATAACTAAAATACATTTTGAAAAGAAAAGAAAAAAAGACACTCTCCCTTCCGGAATCTATGCCATGCAAAGTTTAGGGCTTGAAAGAATGGCACAGGTAAGTGGAGATAGGCCTGTGGGCTTCTCAAGTGATAATGAACTTAGCTTGCCCTAAGGCCAGAACCAAGGAGAGCTAAAACCAGGCAGAGGCAGCAGGCGGCAGCAAGGTGAGCTCTTCAGCAGGTGTCTTCTCCAGGCTCCCCATGCAGATCCTTCCACTTCCCAGACCTCCCCGCGCTGTCTACCAAATCACATCTCTTACAGTCAGCCCATTCCCAAGATTCTACCATTTGGACAGTAAAGCAGTGGGCATCCATTTCTACCGGCTCTTGTCTGAATGGAGCCACCTCCCAAACCCTTCTCCAGGAACGGGTCTTTGGGATGGGCCTTGCATGGTTAGCCCAACGTGCAACAGATCAGTGGCCAGAAGGCCTATCAACCCTTTCGTCCAACACTGAATCCAGAACAATGATGTACAGTGGTTTTCAAGCGGTGGCCTCAAACAATTCTACATAATTACAAGGAACATTCCTCTTTGTGTTTTGTTTTGGCTCCCCCCCCCCCCCATGGTTGCTTAAACAAGTGGTTATCCGTTAGGGTGTTGACATAGGAAAAGGCGAAATGCCAGCCACCGGGCGCCAGCGGCCGCGAGTCCAACAAGCGGTGGCTCGGTGGCGCGCGGGCCGCTTCTGTGCTCGCGGGGGGCCAGCTCTCACTTCCTCCCAACTCCTGTCCCGCCCTCTTCGCGTATCTTCCTGAGTATGCAAAAAAAAAAAAAAAGTGTGAATAATCGTAGCGGTTTTACTTTGAGCCATCTCCGTGCTAGAGCTCATGGGACTGGCTCCTCCTAGCCTCTCCGTCGTTGGGAGAGACGCGTTGCGCTCCTGCTGCCCCCGCCCTCTGTGCACCCTGCGCAGACCCCGCAAGTGTCGCTCGGCTGAGGCTGGACCCGACCTAGCCCAGGTCAGTCCTCCGCGCGGCTGCCAGCACCCGACCCCGGCCGGGCCGAGGAGCGCGGCTCCCGCCAGCAGCCCTCAGCTCCCGGCGCCCCGCAGTTCGCACGCGCCTGCCCAGCGCTGTGCCCCGCGGGTGCTCGGAGCCCACCCTTCCCCATCCCCGCCCGCGCGCCCAGGGGACTCGCAGCGCTGGGGCGAGGGTGACGCGTCCCGCCTGGCCGGCAGCTCGCGGGAGCTGGCCTTCTGCACGCCCGGGACACCACTCCCAGGCCCGCCCCGGACGGCGCGGGGGTGAAAGCGGAGGTTCCTCTCGGCGCGGGTCGCTGCCGCAGCCAGGACTGCGTTCGGATGCTGGAGACGAGCAGCCCCTGGACACGCTGCGGGAGCCCCGGGACGAGGCGGCCCTGGGCGCGCGCTGGGGCCGGAAGGGGGCTCTGGATCTTGATCCCTTCTCTCTTCCCTTTGGGTCTCAGAGCGCCCGGCCTCTCAGACCCTCCCGCGCCCAGGTGTCGGCCGGGAGAGGAGGAAGCACCTCTCCGCCGCGCACCCCGCCATGGGCAATGCCTCCAATGACTCCCGGCCCGAGGACTGCGAGACGCGCCAGTGGCTCCCCTCGGGCGAGAGCCCCGCCATCAGCGCGGTGATGTTCTCGGCCGGGGTGCTGGGGAACCTCATCGCGCTGGCGCTGCTGGCGCGCCGCTGGCGGGCGGACGCGGGGCGCAGCGCGGGCCGCGGGACCTCGCTCTCGCTCTTTCACGTGCTGGTGACCGAGCTGGTGTTCACCGACCTGCTCGGGACCTGCTTCATCAGCCCGGTGGTGCTGGCTTCGTATGCGCGGAACCAGACCCTGGTGGCGCTGGAGCCCGACGGCCGCGCGTGCACCTACTTCGCCTTCGCCATGACCTTCTTCAGCCTGGCCACGATGCTCATGCTCTTCGCCATGGCCCTGGAGCGCTACCTGTCCATCGGGCACCCCTACTTCTACCAGCGCCGCATCACGCGTCGCGGGGGCCTGGCCGTGCTGCCCGCCATCTACACCGCCTCGCTGCTCTTCTGCTCGCTGCCGCTGCTGGACTACGGAGAGTACGTGCAGTACTGCCCGGGGACGTGGTGCTTCATCCGGCACGGGCGCACCGCCTACCTGCAGCTCTACGCCACCCTGCTGCTGCTGCTCATCGTGGCCGTGCTCGCCTGCAACCTCAGTGTCATCTGCAACCTCGTCCACATGTACCGCCGCGCCCGCAGGAGCCGCTGCGGACCCTCGTCGGGCAGCGGCCGGGGCGGCCCCGGGACCCGCAGGAGGGGCGAGAGGGTGTCGGTGGCGGAGGAGACGGACCACCTCATTCTCCTGGCCATCATGACCATCACCTTCGCCGTGTGCTCCTTGCCTTTCACGGTACGTCGCTCACTTCCCGCGCTCTTTACGCCGCCCGGCAAACTTCTGCCACGTTCCCACCTGGGAAAGATCCGAGCGCTTCCCGCCCCAGCTTCACCCTCCCTCCTTCCTCCTGCAATCCAGGCGCAGGGGAGCCGCTAAACTATTTCTTGCCACAGGCTAATAGGGACCCCTTGCAAGGAGCCCTTGGCCGTCCTCTAAACCAGCCCAGTTCCCATTCTGGAGTCAGCGCCCCTTTCCCACTGATGGTCAGCCTGGCCTGGGACCTTCCATGCTTACACGGAGATGACCTTGAGTTGCAGTTGGCGGTCTGGTGCCCCCCACCCTCCGGTGCTAGCTCTCCATGCTTTGCCTTGTGTTTCTGGCAGGACACCAGGTAGTATTCCAGGGTACTCTGGCTGCCCCTGAACTTGGCCGTGGATGAGGAGGGTCCCTGTGGCAGAAGCTCCCAGTGTCCCTTGTTTGTCCTAGAAGTTCACCAAACATCTTTACCCACTGGAGTTCACTTCTTCGTAGCCATGAATATTCCTAAGGCCTCCATACTGGCAACTAGAGGAATAGACACTTGCTTTCAGGAACTCCTTGCTAAACTTTGGTGATCCCTCCAAAACAGGCTTTCGAAATCTTAAAAAAAAAAAAAAATCCTCTCGCTGTCACTGCTGGGTACACAGCAGCTTACAGCTGTCCATTTGATAAAGCCACATTCAGGAACGGCTGCTCCAGCTCAGGGAAGGAAGAGAGCTGCCCAGGAAACCAACCACCAGGAGCCCAAGGTCGGGGCAGGGGGTGGTCTGGGACAAGCTCAGCAGTCAGTTCCGTGCTGCTCTGAGTCTGGGCCTCCGAACGTGCCCGTGGTAGCAGAGCCCGGGATGTGTCGAGCATGTGTTGGCCCCTTGCAGAGGCTGGGGACTGGGCGCCTGGGCAGCGCCTCTCTAATTTTCAGAAGCAGACTGGCCCTGCAGGGAGGAAGCAGGTCTTAACCCCTGCCTAGCGCAGTCTTGGGGAAAGGAATGGGATGGACAGAGCCTGGCGTATGAAGGAGTCCGCCTTGCAGAGGCTGGAGAAGCAACTGTACCCTACCTCAGCCTCTGCTTCTGATAATCCTGGTCTGTTCCTTTTCTGGGATGGAAAAGACAAGGGTCCTGAAAGCCTAAGACAGGCCCCTCACTCCCTCGAAATGTCTTTCTCAACTCCGCTCGCTTCTCCCTGCGCCCCACTGTCCTCACACGTCTGCCCCATCCTCCATTGGGACACAAGCTGGCCGACATCAGTGAGTTTCATTATGGGGAAATGGGAGGTCACACAGCTAAGTTGCCCCTGGAAACAAGGAAGCAGGTGTGTGGGAGGCTGCAGTGCACCCCTCGCCCCGAGCAGGGGAGCTTGCAACCACAATGCTGTGATGTAGAAACCAACCCCGCTTCAACACTTCTCTTTCCCCGATTTTAGTGCTGTGAGAGTCGAAATCAGTTCTGGGAGATCAGGACTAGGATGCAGAACAGGGATCCATGAAGGAATCTATCTTGGATGCCGCTAAGCAGCAGAACACAACTTGGGGAACATAAACCATTCCTGGCTAGGGGAGTGCATGTCTTATGCTGGTGGGAATTAGGCTGGTAGTTCTTGTGGTTTGATTGTCATTTGTGACACCTCCACTACTTAGGATCCGTCTGAAGGGTGACCCCACACTTGTGAAAAAGACCTATTCTCCTTTTCTAAGCCATTTAGAGGAAGTCAGCGGGGGGAAAAGGTCTCCCTTTGATCATGCCTGACCCACAGTGGAATCTTTGGTTTGGTTTTTAATAAGAGGCAGTGATTTTTCAACAGGCCTCTGTTTTCATGTAAATTTTTCCCTTCATCATAACTCTATCATTGCCCTACACTGATTTTTAATTCTGCATACATACATGCAGGTTTCCCCCTCACTCATTTAATCTTCCAGCCAGGGGCAGCTCCAGGGCTGCCACCGGAAGGGGCTTCAAGGCAGGAGTGGGCTTAGAAGGGATGTGATGGGGGAGATCTGCTCTGAAGTGTGTTTTGCTTAGATTGCCTGTTTGTGGCTGGAGGGAGGGAGGCTGGGGGAGGGGGGTGGCGGATTATGAGAGGGCCTTGTCTCTCCCAAGTCACTCCTTGGCAATGACCACATCAGCAAGTATTTTCTCAGTTCATGTCTGTGTATATTCATGGCAAAGATTCCCAAAGAGCAGGAGAAAACCCTGACTTGCGCGTAACCTGAAAGCTGTCTTGACACTATCATGCTGTCCTATTCAGGTGAGCCACAGATAACCCAAGGCATCTCTTAATAAGGAAATCTACCCATTGATGGGTTTGATTTTGCCAATAGATGATTGCTACTCATTGTTCGCACCTCTTGTTTCCGTAGCCTGTTATGAAGTGTGGCACAGTCCTGATTTACTCCCTGAGGGGTAAACTTGTGGCTACTGTTTGGTTCCTACATTCTACTAGTTCAGAATTTGAGGCATGTGCCTGGAGGAAATGCATCCCCTGACCCACCCAGCCTTCTGTTCTATGTGGAGAATGCTAAAATAGCCCTCCAAAGTGACCTACACTAAGCTCCCACCCCAGGGAGGAATCATATCCACTCATCCTGCCCAGGAGTACCACTAGACAAAGCAAAGGTTTATGGCTGCCCTCAGAAATGCTCCTGTGTCTCTGGCAGTATGCACGTGGTTCAGTAGAAATACAGTGTGTTCCACATACAGGATTTCAAATTGTCAAAAGTCATATAAAAAATAGAAAGAATATTTTTATTACATAGGCCATTTAACCCACTAGATCCAAAATGTAATCCATTCAAAATGTAAGCCTTTGTAAAGTCCTGAGTAAGATACTCCCAATTAGTTTTCTTACATCTTAGAAAATAGCAGCAACCTACCCCTGTCTCTACCCATCCCTTCCATAGGTCAACAGAGCTACTTCCTATGTTGCTCAAACATGGGCCAAACCACTTGTCTTCAGGGAAGGGACTCACAACCACACCCAGCAGGAGGCCAGCCTATCCCACAGCACTCCAGTAGTTGGGGAGAGGAGAAACAGGGGATTTAGCACACCTGGAACAATTAACATCAGACGTTGTACCACGCACTGGCAGTCTGGAATCCCTGCTTCCTCCAGGGAGGCCAGTCCAAGGCTTGCAAAAGATTGACAAGTAAAACTATCAAAATATAAAACAATGCCCACACCCTAAAATGAGGTCAAGTTCAACCTCACATATTATCATCAACACCAAAATGACTTACATGTTTGAGTGCTAATTTTTTACGTATACTATTAGTCTCATAACGACCTATAAAAAAGCCAGTACTATGATGCCTAGTGAACAGATAAGGCAAATAACATACCCTGGCTCCCACAGGTAGTGAGCTGTAGAGTACGATTCATGGGCAGGCAGCTTATGCATCGAGCCTGTGCACCCAGCCACAATAGTATTAAAAAGAAATTACTCACTTCCAGGGTGACGTACGAGAAGACTAATCCAAGGTTTCATAAGAGAATTGTGGAGATGCTGTACATACTTGGGCCACTCTGCCTCTTGATTCCAACTCGCTAGTTTTACAAAGAAAATGGCAAAGGTGTTTTTCTCCATGTCAGTTCAAGGCGGCTGAGCTAGGGCCAAGTCTACTCCAGGCCAATGAAACAAAAGGCTGTGACTGAGGTTTGAGGAGATGGCTAAGGTAAATGCTAGTCTACATTCAGAAATAAGCACAATACTCCTCACACAAAACGTTCCCTTTGTGCACATAAAGCATTTCTTAAGTGATAAAAAAAAAAAAAGCAGCATGTGGTGTTCAGGAAATGACATTATTTTGGCTGTCCAACATGAAATCCAGCATGGGACCAACAATGTTTTCCAAACTGTTTAGTCACCAAAGAGATATTGTATAAATTAGTAAATTCCTCCTTATGCTAATCAGCTGTTGTCATCATCTCACAGAGATAAATAGAAACTTTCTTCCCGAAATGGAACAGAACACAGGAACTATAGAAGACTTCCATTCTTGCTTCAAATACTGCTTGTGTCTTCATTTCCAACCCATTTCAAGGCTCTTTCTGTCCACTTTACTAATGGTGCCCAGCTTCCTGGTCATTTTAAACTGTTTTCCACATGCCATTAGGATAAAGTGCTTAGGCACTTTATTCAGTTCTAAAATTTCAAGAGTGAGCCACTGACTCATTCTCAAAATGTCTTCATCTTTAGAAATTCTTTAGGAATTTCTGATTAGGTAAATCTGCTTAGTGGAAATCTGATCTGTGTGATGCAGGACAAACTAAGTCAACAATGCTGGAGTTACCTGTTCATTCTTGGTACTCCTTACATAAAATGGAATATGAACAGGGGTAAAAACCTGAACCTCTGCCAATTACATGCATGCAAAATACTATAGTAACTTGGCAGGAATAAAAGAGAAATCCAGAAATTTTATTCCTAACCACAATGGATTTTGCCTGGTGATGTTTTCAGTAGTTGTCTGTGAACAGTTAAAACTGGCCTTTATCATCCGAGCATCGTTAGTGATGTGTGCGGGGATTGCTGCGACAGTTCCCACACACATTACCTTTTAAGAGAAAGTTCCTCTCTAGGAGTGTTTTCACGTGGAACCTTTTCCTTTGCCATTAGATAGTAGCAAATGGTGACTGTGAATGAAGTCACAGCCGCACTGGTTTTTAAACCGTAGACAGCAAGGACTGTCTTTTTCCCAGAAGAGAATCTGTGTGGGGTGTCAGTACCTTTGGCTCAAATGGGTTTACACGACTGTTTCAGGTACTTTTGGCCAGGCCCTCGGCTTAAAGAACAGCTTTGGGAGATGGCGTTTGTCTCCTCTGGCAGGTTGGGAGCCTGTCAGAGTGTTAAGTTAAAACAAAGAACAGAAAAGGTGAGACAAGGTGTTTGAGAAAGGCCATCCACACATCTGCTTCCAGCCGCTTCCAGTTAATCTGCAACCTGCTCTGCTCGGCTGGCTCCTCCCGCCCTGTTTTGCAGCCTGTGAGTGCCACTCCCCATCCCTACCTTCAGCTTGGGTGCATTGTGCCTCTGTTTATAGGGTCAACATGCACCAGGCTCTATTTTTTTTTTTTTTTTGAGACTATTTTGCTACCTGTAATGACTCTTAGCAAAAGCCCGGCCTTAAGAACTATGTAGTTGAGACATATGAGGGTAGTTTGAGAAGTTCGTGGAAACGCGACATGCAAGGTTAAGTATATTTGGGGGCAAAACATTTTGAAATCTATGCCTATTTTTTTCACTGGGTGCACTGCCTACAGACATTTGGGAGATGACTCATGTGTGTGATGGGAAAGTGCGTTTAGGGAAGGCAGAAGCTTCCTCTCGACCAGGTTCTGAACCTATGCACGTGGGTCTTTGTGAAGTCATTTGCAGGGCACTGTGCTTACATGCATACTGTGCAGATGGACCTCAGAGTCCATCGCTTAGTTTTTAAAGGGTTTGTGCCAGCATCCTGGAATGCAGAGGCCTGAGCTCCAACCTCAGCATTCGCTTCTTTCAGCTTTTTTTTTTAATGCTTGCTTTTTATTTTTATTTTTTAAAAAGATTTATTTATTTATTTATTTGAAAGTCAGAGTTATGCACACACACACACACGAGAGAGAGAGAGAGAGAGAGAGAGAGAGAGAGGGAGAGAAAGGTCTTTCATCCACTGGTTCACTCCCCAATTGGCCGCAGTGGCCGGAGCTGCGCCAAACCGAAAGCCAGGAGCTTCTTCCGGGTCTCCCACATGGATGCAGGGGCCCAAGGGCTTGGGCCATCTTCTACTGCTTTTCCAGGTCATAGCAGAGAGCTGGATTGGAAGTGGAGCAGCCAGGACTAGAACCGGCGCCCAAATGGAATGCCAGCACTGCAGATGGCAGCTTTACCCACTATGCCACAGTGCTAGTCCCAGCATTGGCTTTTTGTGTCTCCAGTTCTGAGGAGCAGGAAGCACAGGATTTTCTATCCATGCCCCAGGTTTTCAGGGAAATGGGCTGTGTTTCTCTCCACCTACGGCCCCTGTGATCCGGGGACAGGTGTTTGTGGAAACCATCATGGTGAATAGTCTGCCCCTAGAAGTCTGTTTATTAAAGAATGAATTACGCAGAGCCTACAGCCAGGACACCCTGATGTCTTTCAGGAGGCAAATAAGCATGTAACGATCTAGGCCTGCAATTTAATTGTGGAAACTCATGGAAAATCAAAGAAGCCCCAGAGAAAGCCAAGCACAAGAGTACTTCAGAAATCTCACAAAAAAATGGGCTCAAAAGACAAGTTTATTTTGATGCAAGAAGTTTTGAGATCTATGCATAGTTTTTTCACGACACACATTTACATGGACTTGCTGGAGAGCCCCTTGTATGCATGGACTTCACAATTTTTGGCACCCAAACTTTTCTCTTAATTCCATCTTCTGTGGGCTTTTCGGAGTACCCTAATAGGGTACTTAGAAATTGCTGTGGTTTTTCAGTCTGTAAATAGAAACGGTGGTGTCCCTAAGCCTTTGTGGCACATTTGAAGAGAAGTCTCCTCCAACTACATCATTTGGTCAGTCAGTTGTGAATTTCATGTCAAGCTTTACATGACAGAATTTTGTATACTGATGGCTAAAAAGGAAATGTGGTTCCCACTGCTTCTAAGTTTTGGTTTCCTCCTACATGAAGTGGGAAACATAATACTTCACAGACTTGTACAAGGATTAAGTAGAAAAAAAATTATACAAGGGTTCCTCGTAAAGTTCATAAAAATTGAATTAAAAGAAAAGTTTCTTTTGGCGCAAAACAGTTAAAACTTGCATGCAGTTTTCTCCTAATACCCATAAGTTTTCCATGGACTTTTTGAAGATTCCTATAAATGTCTCAGCACCATACCCAGCACACAACAAGGATTTAATAGATGCTAGCTGTTATGTCCAGAATATTCACTTTCTAAAAGAAACTCTGATTGGATATCAATGAATGAAACTCTATTCTGGAAGTATAAAGTCATACGTTTGATGGACCAGGTCTAAATGGAAATGAATGAATAACTTTAAACCATTTCTGGTTTTAGGTATAAGGCTCTAAGGCAGTGAGGTCTCACTCTTGGCTGCGGGTTAGAATTGGCTGGGGGTTAAAGCCCCTGGCAGCCACGTCTTAGTCTAGACTAATGAGGGTAGAGCGTCTGAGGGAGGGAACAAGCCATCAGAATGTTTTTAAAGCTCCCTAGATGAGTTCAATGATTAGCCAAATAAAGTCCTCATTTGCTCTAACATTCTGAACCCACTGAGTAGTTGCATTGAAGATCAGAAAGTGGTTCAAACAAACAGGACCCAGGCAGCTCCAAGATGAAGTTTTCCATGGGAAGCTGGTTCTATACAAGACAATGCTAAAATAGCACTCATTCTTTCTGGGCCACTTGTAAGTGTCACAATAAGCTCTATATTCTTCGCTAAACTGTGTACAGAAAACACACCCCCAAGGAAGTAAAGTTTGCTTGACTTGACTTAGATCACCACTTAGTATTTTTCTCACAGCAAATGTATTAATGGTATAGAGGAAAACTGTATAAATTCTACCAGCCTCTGAAATTGAATTCTAAAATATCACTGACAAATCATGAATTAATTACCTTACATTCCTGTGCAAGTCTGGGCATTGACTAGTGTGATTAAGATGCTGCTTAGGATACCCACATCCCATATCAGAATTCCTGGGTTTGAATCCTGGCTCCACTTCTGATCCTGCTTCCTGCAAATGCACATCCTCAGAGGTGGTAATGATGGTCCAAGTACTTGGGTCCCTGCCACCTACATGGGAGATCCAGAATGGGTTCTTGGCTCCCAGGTTTTTCCTGGCTCAGTTCTGACTGTTGTAGGCATCTGGGGAGTGAACTGATGGACAGAAGATATTTCTCTCTCTCTCCCTCTCCCTCTCCCTCTCCCTCTCCCTCTCCCTCTCCTCATCCCCTTCCCTCCCTCCCTCTCCCCTTAAAATAAAATGAAAGTAAATAAGCAAACAATTTAAAACACAAAAACAGGCTGAAGGGAGGGGGGGTGTTAAGGAACTGTTTTATGGATACAGTTTCACTTTGGTCTGAAAAGTTCTGCAGACAGAGGTTGGTAATGGTTCCTGTTGTTGGTTTTTTTATGTTATTATCAATCAAATTCATGCACAAGAAGAGACACAGGAGAGTCCAGGAATACAAAGGCAGGGCACATGGTGCACATGCAGGGTCACATGGAAGTAAATATTCCAGCATCAGTCAGGAGACAGAAGTGGTAGGAAGAAGGGGACAGTGTAGGTCACGACTTCTGCTGGAAATTCCCTGGGGAGGGTATGGCAAGGTAAGCCATCTAGGATTGGTTAGTTCCAATAATTTTGGCAGGCTCTAAGCTATAGGATTGGTCACTAGATGCCTGATACCTGTCCTGGGATCACTACCTCCTGGAACCACAGAGGTTAGTGCTGTCTGTGTATCAAAGACCTGCTCCCTGTGGCGCCCTGTTGCTGCCTCTAAGAAAGAGCTGGCCCCAGGAAGGGTAGTCTGTCCCCAGCCAGAAAGGTCCACACCCTGGAAATGGCTACAATGACTTAGTTGTCATAAACCAAGAACAAACCCAGGACCTACAAGATTAAAAAAAGAAAAAAAACACGCAAAATCTAGGCAAAAGACAAGAACCAAAGGAGGAAAATGGTAAGGTAGAAGACAAAGCTTATACCAAGAACTTCAAGGCTCACCAAAGTATGTCTCTTTTAAAATATTCATTTATTTATTTATTTGAGAGAGAGAGAGAGCTCCCTTCCATGGTTCATTCTCCAAATGCTGGACAAGCTCTGGGAGCCTGGAACTCAGTCCAAGTCTCCCACATGGGCAGCAGAAACTCAATCACTTGAGTCATCACGCCTGCCCCCCAGGGTCTGCATCAGCAGGAGGCTGCAGCTGAGAACTGTAGCTGAGTATGGGACCCAGGCACCCTGGGCTTCTTAACCCCTGGGTTAAATGCCTGCCCCTGAAGTTTGTCTTATCCAACATAAAGAAAGAGTTGTATCAGCCACTGCCTGAAATGCAAATTTTAAGGAATTCTAAAAATTGCCCAACAGGGTAGATGAAAGAAAACAGCTCAGAATTGCTCTGTTCTCTAACCCATTTTCACTTCTTATTACTCTGTCAAGGGTCTAAAGTGATCAGGAAGGACAGTGTGGGCTATTCTCCACTGGAAACCTGACTCATCTTCATGTGTGACAGCACAGTGGTGAGCCCTGTGTACGCTGCCCATCGTGGCTGGCCAATTCAGTGTTATGTTCTCTGGCCAAACTAGATCACAAACTCAACGACAGACTTTCTACAACTCAGTGCTCTGAGTTGTGCATCTGCATATACATATGAGAGTGATTCCAAGAGTTCATTGAAAATAGGTATCATGAAAAAACTACACATGAATTCAAACTGGTTTTGCACCAAAATAAGCATATCTTTTAATTGCATTTTCCCATGCACCTGTGTGTATATATACAGATAGTCACTGATGCAGTTTAATCTGTCGGACTCATGTACCCCAGTTTCCTGAATTTCTAACCTCTAAAATCTCTCCTTTAACACACCGTACTGTATACTTTGCATCCACGGTGGTCTTGCTGACAAGATAACTTGCCTCATTGCACATCCCTACCTGACTTTCCCTTCCTCTCTAATTCTCCTTTTTTCCTTTCTCATCTGCCAAATCTTTTCTTTATTCTCTATGCCAAGATTCTCTGGCATTAACACCTAAGGCTGCCAAACCTTCCTGTAACTGTCTGAACATAAACAACCCAACGATGACTGCACTTCCCTCTCTCCCTACAATTGCTGTGTATGTCCAATAGCAGTGTGCCCACAGAGTGAGTACCAGAGGCCAGGACAGCAACAGCTCCCTAAGTCTCAGCCCACCACCGAGAAGAAAGTCCCAGACATGAACAAGAGCTGGCTTGAAAGGATGAGCTGTGCACCTGGCTCCTGGCTTTGGATCAGCGCAGCACACTGGCCATAGCGGCCATTTGGGGGGTGAACCAACAGAAAAGTGGTGGGATTCTGTTGGAAAACCCTGCCCCACCAGGAAAGCTTTGCAGTGTGCAGCACGCTGTTCTGAAGTCCTTCGCTGTGCAACAGGCCTGGATTTTGCACACAGTGAGTGCTGCACTAGCATCCAGAGAGTTGGAATTTGTGTCCTGAGTAGGCTGCTAACCAGCCTTGGGTACCTGGGCAAGTCACCTAACTTTTCTTTTATCTGAGAGCAGAGTTACAGACAAATAGAGGGAGAGACAGAGAGGTCTTCCATCAGCTGGTTCACTCCTCAAATGGTCTCAACAGCCAGAGCTAGGCCAATCCAAAGCCAGAAGCCAGAAACTTCTGCCGGTTCTCCCATGGGGGTACAGGGACCCAAGCACTTGGGTCAACTTCCACTACTTTCCCAGGCCACTAGCAGGGAGCTGGATTGGAAGTGGAGCAGCAACAGACTCAAATCTGCACCCCTATATGATGTTGGTGCAGCAAGCAGAGGCTTAGCCTACTACGCCACAGTGCCAGCACCCATTGCCTAACTTTTCTACACCTTGCTGTCCCCACTGGAGATGGTGAGATGTGGAGAAGTGGAGATGGTGAGAACTGACACTGTGGAGCACTTACTCTCTGAGCATTGTTCCAAGCTGCTTACAAGCACTGTTGCTGTCATCCTCCCAGAAGCCCTGGGAAGCAGGCATTGCTGTGGTTATGGCTTATCTGAAAGATCCAGCGAGACCTAAAGGGTAGTTTTCTGCCTGTGGTCCCAAAGCTGTGTACGGAGCTAAGATTCCCAGCAGGCTGTGCACTGGTCAGAACCACATTCCCATGGACAGAGCTTTCTGGGTGGCATAGCCTCTTTCACTGAACTGAGCTAATGAAATCCCATCAAGGATTTGGAAATAAATGTAACGTGTTATGCTGAGCTGGCCTGAAGTTCACTTCCTCATCTGTTGAAAGGACATGATACTTATGCTCTAGAGTATTTGTAAAGACTAAGAATAAAGAGAGTTTAGTGCCCAGCACAGTTGGTGATACCTGCATTAGGTTGATTGATAAATGGAAGTGTCTAGTCTTAGCATCACTGGAATTATTGATGTTCTATTCTAGTTGCCAAGAAGAGTTTATTCATTTCCCTCCCTCCCCAGTAACAAGACTGGGACATGTGTACAATGTTAATGCTAATTATCATCCACAGAAAGCAGGCTTTCATTGAGTTTAAGGGAAAAGAAATCTTTATTATGTGAGGATCTACATATGGGAGAAAGGTGAGATTTTGCTGCCCCACCTTCACCACCACTGCCACACACAAACCACAGGTTGCTTTTAAATCTTAAGAAAGGGGAGTCAGCTCTGTAGCATAGTCAGTAAAGCCACTGCCAGCAGTGCCAGCATCCCATGTGGGCACCGGTTCGAGTCCCGGCTGCTCCACTTCCTATCCAGCTCTCTGCTATGACCTGGGAAAGCAGTAGAAGATGGCCCAAGGCATTGGGCCCCTGCACCTGTGTGGGAGACATGGAAGAAGCTCCTGGCTCCTGGCTTCGGATTGGCGCAGCTCCAGCTATTGCGGTCAATTGGGGAGTGAGCCTGCGGATGGAAGACCTCTCTCTCTCTCTTTCTCTCTGCCTCTCCTCTCTCTGTGTAACTCCGACTTTCAAATAAGTAAATAAATCTTAAAAATAAATAAATAAATAAATCTTAAGAGAGGGGGCGGCGCTGTGGTGTAGCGAGTAAAGCCACTGCCTGCAGTGCCTGCATCCCATATGAGCACCAGTTCGAGTTCCACCTGCTCCACTTCCTATCCAGCTCTCTGCTATGGTCTAGGAAAGCACTGGAAGATGGCCCAAGTTCTCAGGCCTCTGCACCTGCATGGGAGACCCGGAAGAAGCTCCTGGCTTTGGATCAGCCCAGCTCCAGCTGTTGCAGCCATTTGGGGGTGAACCAGCAGATGGAAGACCTCTCTATCTCTATCTCTCTCTGCCTCTGCCTCTGCCTCTCTGTAACTCTGCCTTTCAAATAAATAAATAAATCGTAAACAAAAAATCTTAAGAGGTTGCATAGGATCTAAACCTGCCCACTGCTGCCATGTAAAACTAATACCACTCTCCCCTTGCCTTCTTACAGATTTTTGCATATATGAATGAAACTTCCTCCCGAAAAGAAAAGTGGGACCTCCAAGCTCTTAGGTTCTTATCAATTAATTCAATAATCGACCCTTGGGTCTTTGCCATCCTCAGGCCTTCTGTTCTGAGACTCATGCGCTCGGTCCTCTGCTGTCGGGTGTCATTAAGAACACAAGATGCAACGCAAACTTCCTGTTCCACGCAGTCAAACGCCAGTAAACAGGCTGACCTTTGCGGACAATAGTTACGGCGTGCTTAGTTCTGCAGCATCTGGAAGATCATTTTGAAACGACTCCTTGGAGAAATGCAGCAAGTTAGTGTGTCAACAAAATGAAGCTGCCCTGATAAAACGGGGTAAACAAGATTTAAGCAGTGGATTGGGCTGCAAAGGTGCTCACAAGGCTCTTCAGGGAACGTGGCAGAAGAATTTATAAAATTTATCCTCAAGGAGCCCGTGATGCGGCCTCTGGAGGAACAAGCGGCTGCCTTTAAGATCCAGTGGCCTTTTGATTTCAGCTTTCCTGTTGAACGACCAAGCGTGTGGTTTTGTAATTTGTTTAGTTCTTTAAATAGTTTCTGCCTTTTCTATTTTAATCTCCTATGCCGCTACTGATATGAGCAAACATACAGCGTACAGTCAGACCCAACGAAGCTTCGTATGTGTTCTCTAGGAAGTCGCTATGTGGAAGCAGGGAAGCAGCCAGGGCTGGGCAGGCTGATGTCTTGGAGGAGTTTAATGGACTCTTTGTTTGGACAGTGAATTTGAAAAATCATTGGCGCCTTGGCTGTGCTGCTTGTCCGTGTGTGTGGGAGTCCTCCCTCGTCACTATGGGACTACTCATGCCAGAGTGGGTGCAGGTGCTTAACATCAGTTTTGTTCACTCGTCTTCCAGGAGCTATGCGCCAACTTGTCGGGTTATTTATTTCATAATCTCCATAGTACTCATATTAATCAAGAAGACTTCAGAAAGCTTCCTTGAGAAAGGAAATAACAAGAAGGTTGTTCAGAGAGTTAATTCTGATTAACACTCTTCATTCTCTATCAGTTAATTCTGGTTCAATTCTTCATATATATATATGTATATGCCTATGTCTGAAGCCAAATATTAGGTTTAAAAACCGAAAAGTTTGATCCATTCTTTAGATAAACTGGAACTGGTGTAATGTTGAAATTGGGGCCATGACTAATATATACTTGATAAGATGACTGCCGTCTTTAATTAATTAATGTCTCTGTTTTTATTTAGAGAACATGGTTTGACTCATATTATATAGGAAGTCATGTGACCATGAGTCATATCTTAATATATTTCTAAATGTTTCGCATGGTGTAAACTCAGCATCAAAATATTTCAAGTAAATTTGCAGTGGTTAGTCATAGTTACTGTGTAAGCTCATCTGAAATGTTACAGAAATAAACTGCAAAACAACATTTGAAAAAGGAACAGTATTTGAAAAACTTCAAATGATGTTTTATAGTTCATGCACATGTAGTATCTTTTGAATGGCAAAATATAGGGGAAAATTATTTTTTGGAAAAACTGTATATTTAATTTGACAAGTTTTAAAAGTTTGGCTGCTAGATTTTTAAAGCATGGTTGCAGGGGCCAGTGCGGTGGTGCAGTGGGTTAGGCTACTGCCTGCAGCACCAGCATCTCATACGGGCACTGGTTCGAGTCCTGGCCGCTCCACTTCTAATCCAGCTCCCTGCTAATATGCCTGAGAAAGCAGCAGAGGATGGCCCAAGTTCTTGGGCTCCTGCAGCCATGTGGGAGACCTGGAGGAAACTCCTGGCTCCTGCCTTCAGCCTGGTCCTCACTGTCCTGGCTATTGGGGAGTGAACCACTGGATGGAAGATCTCTCTCTCTCTCTCTCTCTAACTTTCAAATAAAATAAATATTTTAAAAAGTGTTAAATTAGTTTTAAATATCCAATACAGTACTTGGTACTATAAGATTTTGTTCATTCATCTTACCCTTCTAGAATGATCTTTAAAATAGCAAAACCAACTTATTTTTGCAGAGTAGTATTATAGGAGAGCTATCATTTAAAAAAAGGGGGGGTGGACAGCACCATGGCACAGTAGGTTAATCCTCCACCTGCGGCGCTGGCATCCCATATGGGCGCCAGTTCTAGTCCCAGTTGCTCCACTTCCAATCCAGCTCTCTGCTATGGCCTGGGAGAGCAGTAGAAGATGGCCCAAGTCCTTGGGCCTCTGCACCCGTGTGGGAGACCAGGAAGAAGCACCTGGCTCCTGGCTTCAGATCGCCACAGTTCCAGCCATGGCGGCCATTTGAGAGTGAACCAACGGAAGGAAGACCTTTCTCTCTGACTCTCCCTCTCACTCTCTGTAACTCTACCTCTCAAAAAAAAAAAAAAAAAAAAAAAAAAAAAAAAAAACAGAGAGAAGGGGGGTGTTAGTTTTTTCCAAAGTCTCATGGAGGTATTTACCCAAAACCATTTCCTGTAAGTAGCTACTAAGCTAGACAATCACTTAGAGTGATTCCAAACCAACCCAGGCATCATTTTATTTTGATACAATTTATGCCAAATTAGCCCTTACTCCAAAAAGAACAAATAGGAGCTGGCTCTGTGGTGCAGCGGGTAAAGCTGCCACCTGCAGCACCGGCATCCCATATGGGTGCAAGTTCCAGAAACATTGCTATCCCAAACCCACAGTGTAGTCCAGCCTGCAAGCCCAGGGCAAGGAACACAAGTCAATCCACATCGCAACGTTCTCCTAACTCAGTTATGCTTTGGGCATCCCATGCTGCTAGTGTCAGTGCACTTCGAAAGGAGGATTGTCTAATGCTAATGCCAAGTCAGCTCTGATTTTAGCAAAGAAAAACAACATATTCAGGCTCAGGATTTTGTAACTTTGAGAGGCAGAAGTAGAAAATTGGCTCTCACTGAGGCAGAGGTTTGCTTATTTCATTCACTAAGTGGTAGCGTTTTTTGAACTTGGGGAGATCCCCTCCTTGAGCCATTCAGATAACGACGCAGCCCTCTTCACAGAGAGTATTTTATACATGAGCACTTGCAGTGCCTGCTCGTCCAGGCAGAGGCACAACATGACTGTTTGAGGACTGTGATGCTTTGCATACAATTTGAGTTTGTCCCTCTGCGGTTCATGGGTTGAAGCCTGGGTTCTCAGAATGGCAATGTTAAGATGGGACCTTTGGGGTGGGGCCTAGTTGGGGAGGTCCTTGGGTCACTGGGGTCATGATCTGAGAAGGGATTAAAGTAGTTCTCATGAGACCCAGAGTTACTTTCTCCCCAGAACAAGCCCAACCTGGGATTCCTGACTTGCGGTATGACCTGCCTCTCTTCATGTGCTCCCACTGATAGACCCTCACTGGAGGCTGAACCAGCGAGGACCCCCAATCTTGGACTTCCAGTCTCCAAGGGTGCAAGCTAAATAAACCTATTTTCTTCATAAGTACCTGACCCCTGGGATTTTGTTATGGCAGCAAACATATAGACTAATAAAATGCCTGTCTTCTGCCTTTATCAACATTTAACTCTGTTCAATTTCTCCTCTGGTCATCTGTCAGCCCTATAAGTAATTGTTTAATTTACAAAAATATTTTGATTGCCTAAAATGCACACTATGGAAAGAAGCATTGTTTTAGCAATTCACAAAAGCTGCAGTCTGTACCTGAGCCGAGACCCTGTATTTGGCATTATTTTTTATTCCAGAATGTTACTCTTCTTTTTTCTGGTAGTGTTGGAATCTTATTTACCATAAGTAATTTTTCTTGAATTATAGTTTTCCTATTTCCCATAAAACATATGGAGTATTATAAGTCAATTTTAGTGTTTTTCATTTGGGATCTAGGAATTTCATTTTAAATTCTGCAGGGTCAAGGTGCCTGCACTGCGGCATAGCGGCTAAAGTTGCTGCCTACAGTGCCGGCATCCCATGTTGGCGCCAGTTGGAGTCTCGGCTGCTCCTCTTCTGATCCAGCTCTCTGCTGTGGCCTGGGAAAGCAGTGGAATATGGTCCAAATCCTTGGGCCCCTGCACCCGCATGGGAGACCCGGAAGAAGCTCCTGGCTCCTGGCTTCAGATTGGCGCCGCTCTGGCCATTGCAGCCAACTGGGGAGTGAACCAGTGGATGGAAGTCTCTCTCTCTCTCTCTCTCTCTCTCTCTCTCTCTCTCCCTCCCTCTCTCTCTCTCTCTCTGCCTCTCCTTCTCTGTGCAACTTTGACTTTCAAATAAATAAATAAATCTTTTCAAAATCTGCAAGGTCAAATATACCCATGAGGATTCCAGTACAAAGAGATGGCGCACTCCAAGGGTAGCTGAGGAATGGTCAACGGAAGGAACATTGACAGAGGACTGGTGGAGTAAAGGGCACCAGTGAGGATGCAGGACGTCCTGGAAGCTGTTTCCACTCCAGGCCTGGAGGGACGAGGGAGGAAGCAGTTACTGGTAGCCTGTGAGAGCCTCAGAGATGCCACCCAACAGGAGCTGCAGTAGGAAAACACAGAAGCACAAGGAGGGAACCATGGGAGAGACTCCTGGAGATCTCCCCTCCTGCCTCACCCTCCTGCTGTGCCTCCCATTAGCCAAAGCCCACCATAATACACAGCATAAAGCAAACCTGGGGGATGCAGCTGTGAGGCAGAACAGACAGCTGATTGATGGGGGGAAATGGAGAATATCCAGTATCAGCAGAATTAATATATTATTATTTATATAATATGCATACACACATAATTACATATATACATTATTCACACACACACATTAACTGTAACACAAAAACTGAAACAGCAAAGTGGGTAGCCATTCTTCTTGCCTTCTGCTCCAAATAGATTCCCCTAGCAAGCTTAGGGAATAGGAAGCACCCCTCTCTGTATGGAAAGGGGTCAAATGCTAGAGATCCCTTTACCAAAATACCTGTCTCAGACCCTGCTCCCTCAGGCTGAGCATTTACATGCATCTGCCCCGGGGGCAGACTGTATGGCTGGGGGCGAGAAAGAAGGTCAGACTGCAGGAAGCAGTTGGTCCTGCCCACAGTAGTTCAGCCTAACAGCTGTTCTTAAGCAGAGCAAAGAGAGACAGTGCATCGCGTATAGTGGTCTAGACGTGAACTGAAGCCTTATTTTTAAGGATGACTAGAATGAGAAAAACCTAGAAAAATGTCAACAACACTGACAGTTTACTGTAAGTTGGGACAGGTTTATACAAACTACTGTAAAAGAAGAATACACATAGCAATTCTGTAATTCTGTAAATTTTAACCAAACAGAAAAAGCCTGGACAGAGTGCAGCTCCCAAGGCCATCTGCCAATGCTGCTCTTGCTGGTACCTGTCTTTACTCACTTCCCTATGGCCTCTTCTAGAACATACTTTTTCTAGCACCTACTGTCTCCTCTCCACCCAGCTACAGGGCCCAGTCTCCTTTGATGCACAAACTCACACAAAACTCCAGGTTCTCTGAGGGATGTTTAAGATTTGTCGAACCACTGGGCTTTTCTGAGTCGAGTTATTTCACATCTCTGAGACCTCATCTCTAAAATGAAGATAATAGCGTTTTCACAGTTTCTCAATTGTTTGGGTGATTAAAGGAGTAAATGCAGTCAGGATTTTGCACAGTATCTGAACATGGCAAATGCGAATAAAACTAAGGATTAGTATCATTTTTAAAAAGATTTATTTATTTATTTATTTATTTGAAAGGCAGACTGACAGAGAGAGTGTGGGAGAGACAGAGATCTTCCATCACTGATTTCACTCCCCAAATGGCCCTGGCAGTAAAGGCTGGAGCCTGGAACTCCATCCAGGTCTCCCACACAGGTGGCAGGGACCCAAGTACTTGGACCATTATCTGCCGCTTTCCCAGGTGCAGCAGCAGGAAGCTGGATTGGAACTGGAGCAACTGGGACTTGAACCGATGCGCCAATATGGAATGCTGGTGTCACAAGTGGTGGCTTACCCTGCTGTGCCACAGTGCTGGGCCCCAGTTCTGTGGCCCCCTCTGACCTCTCCACGCACCTGGCTCAGGTTTCCGATTCTCGGAGGTGGTGGTGGTGGAGGTAGAGGTGCTAGTTCTTGGGGTGAGGCTGCCTCTTTCTTAACTCTCAGTAACTGTGGAGAATGATGATGCTATGCATAGGGGACAAGTCTATTTCAGGAATGCAATGCGGACCGGTAGCCAGGAGAGAACACAGGGGAACATGTCAGCAAACAAGAGAGAGGACCAAAAGACACAAAAAGACAGCAGAACACCTGACACCCCTCCATTCTGGTACCCTATTCCACATCTTATCCAAGTTATCAGTGCCCATTTAATGTGCTGGACCAGGGCCACAGATAGTTCTAACCCAGTCTTACCAGTACTGAGTGCTGATATGCTGGTTCCTGAACTGATCTGATATTATATTTCTATTAATGCGAGCTGGGCTTACACAATTTTCTTGGAAACCAGGCCATACCTTTAGACAATCAACAAATGTAAAAAGCAACAACATAGTGCTATAGAGGACAACTAGGTATGTATGAGTAAAGTGAGTTGATCACTAAGAACATCTCAATATATGCCCTTATGTTATGATGGTGCGGAGCTTGCCAGCATGGCACCACACATCATTTGGTTTCTCTCTTGCCTGTAAGTTCCTGGATTGGCTTTGTACATGAGGGAAGAGGAGCTTTGGACTTGCCAGTTGAACCTGGTCTTTTGTGAAGCCCTTGGGGTGATACAGAAATAGATGTCAGTGCCACGAACCAGAGAATGGAAGTTCCCTTGAAAACTGCACTCACTGCTCTTGGTGATCAGACGGTATTTTTACTAGAGCCAACTTTAATACTCATCTCTGTCCTAAGAGTGTACCTGGTATGTTATGATAAATAAAACGTTTAGAATTGGGACAGCTGCACCATCAAACCTTTGAAGTCATGGTTGAAACTATCTTTTATCTCGGAGACAGCTTCTCTGTTCACATTGTGAAGAGTTCAGGAGTACAAGCCAAAACCCCCAGATCTTCACAAGCCCAACATTCACTTTTAATGTTTTTAAAAATAAATGTCCACGTGTTCCTTGTAGAATGAAAGGCATGATAACCGGACACTGAGGACTGCATGCTGTGGTGTAATACTCTCTGACCTGCAAAAATAAATCTTTGTGGTGTGAGCAGGCGTTCCGATAAAAGAAGAGCAAGTCTAACTATAAACGCAAGACCTTCGTTCCTTTCGCTACCTATTATGGTGCTGGGAGAGCCGGACGCCCACTCTGAGAGGAAGCACTAGCCGGTGTTGACATCTTTCCATGACATGCTACTTTGGAAAACTAAGGAAGGTGGAGAGGCAGATTCCTGCCTTCCTCCTACGCATTTCTCCTGTGTCCTGGGTGAAGTTACAGTGAACTGTGGTGGTTGCAAAGAAATTCTAAGTGGGAAACCACAGTGTCCTTTGTGACCAGACAAAGCCTCCTTCAGATAACACGGCCTTGCCTTTGGTCTCTCCTACTTGAGCACATTAAAACACTAGTAACCGGAATCTTTTGTAACAGGAATTTGGGATTAAGAGACAAATTGCTTGGGGGAGAAAAATAAAACCTGGTAAGTTTATATTTAAACTGATACACTCTGGGTGGGCATTTGGAGCTGTGGTTAAATAGTCTCTTGGGACACAGCCAGCCCATGTTGCAGTACCTGGGTTCGATGCCAGCTTCCTGCTAATGGACATCCTGGGAGGCGGTGGGTGATGGCTCAAGTATCTGGGTCACTGCAACCCACATGGGGGACTCGAACAGAATTCCGGGCTCCTGGCTTCGGCCTAACCCAGCCCTGGCTGTTATGGGGAGTAAACCAGTAGATGGCAGATTTTTCTCTGTCTCATCTTTCTTTCTGCCTTTCAAATAAATAAATATATTTTTAAGAAATAAAAATAAACTAACACACTCAAAGTTTGGGTAGGAATGGCAAAACTGGGATTGGGATGCAGACATCTAATCAGTGGACTTTGTCTCCATTACCTGGGCTGCCTCTCACACCTTCTTCCCCACAGCTCCTCTGCTCCAGCCGTGGTCAACAAGCTCCCATCTCAGCTCATAGCCTGGCTGTTGTCTCTCCCTCCCCACTGGCAGGGCTCACTCTCTCCCTCTTCCTTACTTCCCTCAGCATTTTGTACCAGTACTGCCTCCCCTGCTCACCCTTTCTAACATGGGAATGCCTTGTGCTCTCCGTTCCCCTCACCCTCCTCTATCCTGAACCCTACCTCCTGCTCTGTCCCCCCAACCAGAATGGGAGGCCAAGAGGCAGACAGTATTGTTTTACAGGTACCAGAGGTCCCATACACCTTGAACTGTATCTCACACACTCTGGAGCCACTTCCTATTCCATATTCACCAATATATTCTTCTAAGAATATTTTGAAAATGACCCCATATCATGTTCTGAGTGTTGCCTGTATCTCATTGAATCCTCAAAACAACACTGCAAGGTAGGTACTACCCCTATTTTGCAGATGGCCAACAGATATTTAAAGTTCAGCAACTAGCTCAAGATTGTACAGCGTAGGGGACAGTAAAAAAAATGTAAATTATTTTCTGATTTCATGCTCATGGATCCGGGCTCCCCAACTTCACTCAGCAGGGATCTGTAACAGCTCCCTACTTCTAACTGGAATGAAAATTCCATGGGTGGAGACCATGCCTATCTTCAGAACCACCATATTCACAGTACGTAGGATAGAATATGAAGTAGGCACTCCTATGTATCTGTTGAATGAACAAGTAATGTGAACATTGTCATCTCCAGCAGAAAGACTTAGAAGAGTTCACCTTCCTCCTCCTCTTCCTCTTTCTTCCTCTCTGTACAAATGAGTAGGGCAGACTGAAAGGACTTCTGCAGTTGGGATGTGAGGTGCACGGGACAAGGCGGAGCCTGTGTGGTGTGCTGGAGCCCCCGCAGATTGAGAATGGATCAACAGGCAGGTGGTACAGTGAGGGCTGGGGAACCCTAGGGGTTGAGGAGGGTATTCATGCAGAAAGGCAGCCTGGAGAGGGCATCAGAGCCCACAGGATGTGAAGAGGTTATTATCCACAAAGGGCAAGTGAGCAAATGGGGTGGAGAGGGTGACCTGACATCAGGATGTAGGAACCTAAACAGAATGGGTTTCTATTTGGAGGGATGGCCTTGCATGAGTTATCGGAGCCCAAGGGGAAGGGGAGGCTGTCCACACCCTGGTATAGGGAGTTAGAGTCTGAGTGGGAAGGTAAGACATTTTTGCCGAGACAGCCTGCTGACAAGGTTTTGGAGCCCGAGTAGGATGAGAAGAGCAGGTACTTGTGGGACAGCCTGGAACAGACTATCAGGACCCAAGCTGAGTGAGGACAGCACCCAGGTCAGGACCCAAGCTGAGTGAGGACAGCACCCAGGTAGGGCAGTGAGGGGCTCAGATTCAGGAGCAAGAACTTGAGTAGGAATAGGGGCGTGTAGAAAAGGAGCCATAGCAGGGATGAGGGACTCATTACATACAGAGGGATTTATCAAACAAACAAATATGTTAAGGATAGTCAATAATGGATTTACCATTGTTAAGATAGCAATGAAAAGAGAGAAAATTAGAACAAATAGGAGGTGCTATTTTGGAATTGGAGATATAGGTATATTAGATATATATATATAGATATATTAGCTCAGATGTTTCAATATAGAGAGATAAATGCAGAAACAAAGACATATGTGTGTGAGTGTGTGTTCTCTAGCTGTCTGCAGAGAGCAACTGGGATTAGCAAATCCCTTCCCTGCCCAACTGCAGTGAGCACTCCTAACACACAGATCTTGACTTCTATGTACCATTCTCCCCTAAAGCATCCTTCATGAAATGGTTGACTCCAGGCCCACAGCAGGGGAAGTATAAAGTGAGTCTGGAACATTTCACTGTGCTAGAAAAAAATGAGGTGCTCATGGAATGAAGGGACCATTTTGACAGAATGTAGAAGCCACTTTGAAAGGGAATTCCCACAGACCAAACTGGGGACAATTTGAACACATATGATGATGACAGATTATGACTAAAAACAATAAACCATGGTTCTGCATAAAAATAAATTTAAAAGTTAAAGTTTAATTAGGAACAGGAAATGCATATGGTTTTGAAGTACTTGTCCACAGGACCATTTTTTTTTGACAGGCAGAGTGGATAGTGAGAGAGAGAGAGACAGAGAGAAAGGTCTTCCTTTTGCCGTTGGTTCACCCTCCATTGGCTGTCACGGCTGCACACCGCACTGATCCGAAGCCAGGAGCCAGGTGCTTCTCCTGGTCTCCCATGGGGTGCAGGGCCCAAGCACTTGGGCCATCCTCCACTGCCTTCCCAGGCCACAGCAGAGAGCTGCCCTGGAAGAGGAGCAACCGGGAAAGAATCTGGCACCCCGACCGGGACTAGAACCCGGTGTACCGGTGCCACTAGGTGGAGGATTAGCCTAGTGAGCCACAGTGCCAGCCAAGGATCACTCTTAATCACAAAGGGAAAGAGTAACTTCATAGTAAGGCATCCTGCCAGGCCCTAACTCAATCATGGGATTAAACGTCATCAATGGTGGAATCAATGGGAACCATGAGCTAGAAGATGGCATGCAATGAGAACACATTGATCACTTCTTTTCTCCAACACGTGAGCAAAGCATTATTGTGATGCTAAAGGTCTGGGTCAAAGAATTTACATACTTCTCATCCTATTCCCCATTAGAGAGGAAGGAACCAAAGACATTTACCAAGATGCACTGCTATTTAAACATACATAATACATTTTGGAAGAATAATCCTAATCAACATGGACTTAATGAAAATTTTAGGGGTTATAGAAGCAAATGATTCTGTCCAGAAGAAAATTGTGGTCTACATGAGAGGCTCAGCCCTTTTTCTGATTGAGCTTGCAGGCTTCTGCAGCTTCCTCGGAATCAGGAGCTCGTTCTTAACTATGGAATGCTTTACTTCAAACTTCTTGTTCGGTTTGACTGGCACAGATACAGCAAAGTGTTGAACCTCACAAATGGAGACTGATTACTCTTAAAGATGGATTCCCACTGGGGTCGGCGCTGTGGCACAGTGGGTAAAGCCACCACCTGCAGTGCCGGCTCCCATAGGGGCACCAGTTCTAGTCATGGTTGCTCCCCTCCAATCCAGCTCTCTGCTATGGCCTGGGAGAGCAGTAGAAGATGGTCCAAGTGCTTGGGCCCCTGCACTCACGTGGGAGACCAGGAAGAAGCTCCTGGCTCCTGGCTTCGGATCGGCACAGCTCCAGCCGTGGCGGCCAATTGGAGAGTGAACCAGCGGATGGAAGACTTTCTCTCCCTCTGCCTCTCCTTCTCTCTGTGTGTAACTCTGACTTTCAAATAAATAAAAAACCTTTAAAAAAAAAAGATGGATTCCCACAAGACCTTTTCCACAGTGAAATTTCCATTGACCTCTCCATGAATTTCTATACAACCAGGAAGGAAGTCAGCTGGCTCACTTCTCTTGTCAATCACAACTCCCTGTGGAAAGCAGTCTGGGAGGACGGTGCTGTGCTGGAGACTCTGCAGTGGGACCCAGGGGAGGGAGCAGGGTGTCCGGGAGTCAGTCAATCAGTCAGCAGTGCTGCCCCTTCCTGTGCAGCACGGGCATCCTCCCAAGTCCCGCCTGCCCTGCTGTCACGGGCACCACTCCTGCAGGTGGAAGAGCACCATGGCTGGTATAAAGCTGAGGATCTGAAATTGGACAGATTTACCATTGCTGCTTCCTGTGTAACCTGGAGCAAGTGATTTAGCTTTTCTAAGCCTCTTTGTCCACTTTATCATGAGGGTACCAGTTGCCTACCTCAAAGTCAAATGATACACGTCATCTAAAATGGCTAAAGCAATGCCTGGTACATAGCAACTGCTTGTAAGTATATCTGTTGCTATCAACATCATTGATATTATTTATTTATTTGATAGATAGAGTTAGACAGTGAGAGAGAGAGACAGAGAGAAAGGTCTTCCTTCCGTTGGGTCACTCCCCAAGTGGCCACCACGGGTGGAACTATGCCGATCTGAAGCCAGGAGCCAGGTTCTTCCTCCTGGTCTCCCATGTGGGTGCAGGGCCCAAGCACCTGAGCCATCCTCCACTGCCTTCCTGGGCCACAGCAGAGAGCTGGACTGGAAGAGGAGCAACCGGGACTAGAACCCGGCGCCCATATGGGATGCCGTTGCCGCAGGCAGAGGATTAACCAAGTGAGCCACGGTGCCGGCCCCAACATTATTGATATTTTAAAATGACATTCGGTCACATTTTTAGAATCCTCAACTTACAGAATATTGACTTCCAATGCCTCACCACCAACAATAATACTGACAACATCAGTATATGCTTGTGTCCATGTAATGACTGACAGATGTTAGTAACATTCAAAGTTGACTAGAGGGGCTGGTGCTGTGGCATAGTGGGCTAAACCTCCTTCTGTGGCACCAGCATCCCATATGGGCGCCCATTCTAGTCCTGGCAGCTCCACTTCCAATCTAGCTCTCTGCTCTGGCCTGGGAAAGCAGTAGAAGATGGCCCAAGTGCTTGGGCCCCTGCCCCAACGTGGGAGACCGGAAGAAGCTCCTGGCTGCTGGCTTTGGATCAGCATGGCTCTGGCCATTTTGGTCATCTAGGGAGTGAACCAGCAGATTGAAAACCTTTATCTCTCTTTCCCTCTCTCCATCTTCAGTTCTACCTCTCAAATAAATAAATAAAATCTAAAAAAAAAAAAGTTGACCAGGGCCCTAGGGAGCCTGGTGAAATCAGAGGTGATGCAGTCTTCTGCACCTGTGCTGACAGCAAGGACTCCCCAGAGTAGTGGTCAGCGCAACCGCCCCACTCGCCTCCACATCACTGGCAGGTGTGTCTCACTCCCCAGGGGGTCTCACTGTTCCCGCTCTCTTTCTGTTCGACTCCGCTCATTGTCACCTCCACAAAGAAGCCTTCTCTGCCTTATATTAAATAACGACAGCTCTACAACACGCTGACATTCCTCTCCTTCCCCTCTGCCTCAGGCTGCTTATTTATAAACCTCATCATCCTATTAGGAACTGCCCCCAGTGTGTGTCTGTGTGTGTCCATCCGTATGGGTATGCCCGTTGTCTCCCGCTCTGAGAAGAGAACAGCCCCCATGACGTCCTTTTGTCCTGGTTCACCTTTGCTCTATGATATCTCGTACATCAGGTGTTCAGTAAATATTTAGAGATTGAACAAACAAATGAATGACTCACTGAATCCTGTTGTCAGCCAGCAGTGTAGACACAAATAACACCAATTTTTAATTGAGAGCAGAGGTCTTTGGGAAAATGCAATATTCCCACATTTGCCACAGGAAGATTTATGAGGAAAAGAAGACAACTTCAGTACAGCTGGCACCAAAAAAAAAAAAAAAAAAAAAAAAAAAAAAAAAAACCTTAGAAAAATCTCCATAATAGCTTTCATTATAAAGCTCTTAATACACGTTTGTGAAAGTATGTATGTATGTATGTATTTTTATTGATTTTATTTGAATGGTAGAGAGAAAGAGAGATATCCATCTTCTACCCACTGGTTCATCCCCAAAGTGCCCACTAGAGCTGCAGCAGGACCAGGCAACAGCCAGGAGCCAAGAATTCAATCCAGGTCCTCCATGCAGGTGAGGGACCCAAGTATGTGAGCCATCACCTAGTGTCTCTCATGGTGCACATTAGCAGGAAGCTGCCATCAGAAGGAGGCCAGGACTCAAACCCAGGCACCTCTACAGGTATATGAGCACCCCAAGGGGTGTCTTAACCACTGCCCCAAATGCCTGCCAAAGCATTTATTTCTGTATTATTTCTTTCTTTTTATGTTCATGCTTGGGTAGGTTTTGTCTCTGAGGAAATAGGTTTCTTCTGACACATTATGACAACAGGACCCAGGAGGTTACCCTGTGACTGTTGTCCACAACGCCATGCATTCCCAAGTCATCAATTTGCTATCTCACTTGATCCCTACCATCCCCTGGGTAAGATCCCAGCTCCTTGGTAGACAGCAAGGGTGAGCTGGGTCTGTTCACGCTTCGTCTGAGCCTGAACTGAGATTGTTCCCGTTTCACTGCCCTCCCTCAGTCATTCCTGACCTCGCCTTCCTACTATAACTGTAACGGACACCAAAGTAACCCAACACTACGATCAATGATATATCTGTGACCCTTTGCTAAAACTGGCTAGAGAAACTAAAACTAGCTGAGTGCTTTTGCTCTAACATATGTTCCTCTGAAGGCATATCTGCTTTTCTTTCTTTTTTTTTTTTTTTGAAGGCATATCTTTAAAATGTTTTATTTTAATTTCCTGAAAAGAGTTCATCCCCTTCCACACCAACTGTAGATTCTGAGGTGCTGATTATAATACCACAATACACATTTCTCCAATACCTGTGTAACAGCACGGAGACCCAAAAGGATAAAAGAAATTATGGCTGGGTTCAACTCCCAGCTCTGCTTCGGATTCCAGCTTCCTGCTAATGTGCACCCTGGGAGGCAGCAGGTGATGGCTCAAGTACTTGGGTCCCTGCCACCCGTGTGGGAAACCTGAATTAAGTTTCTGGCTCCTGGCTTCAGTATGGCACAGCCCTGGCTGTTGCAGGCATTTGGGGAGTGGATCTGTGGGTGAAGATTTCTCTCTTTCTCTCTCTCTGCCATTCAAATAAATTAAAAAAAAAAAAACAATTAAACACAGAAAAACAAACCTAAGACTAGTTGTTTTCCTCCAGCTGATATTCTTACAAACAGTACTCAACTTTCAAGAAAAAGCAAAAACAAAACACTGACTCAGAGGTATCTCTGTGAACTCATTCTATCATCTTTAAAATCAGCAAGAACTTTAAATAAGGAAGCTCAATTTCGTTGGTCACAAAATTATATATTCCAGGAAGATTTTCAGAGTATAAATTATATCTCAGAAGTAATGGTGTTATACTTAAAGACATCATTTTACATGAAATTTTCTCAAGGCAAAATAAAACTGACATCTGATAAGCATTTGCAGTTCTTATGCCAAAGAACAATACCCTAGGGGTTTAAAACTAGAAGCTGCAGTTTGATTTCTTAAGAGTTCAAGATAAGAACTCAAAATACTGACGTAAATAATGAACCAGGCCAGATACCACATATAAAATCTTTTTAGTGGGCTTTCACCTAAAATCTCTAAAATTCTGTTTGATAATTCTTTTAAGTGATGAAGTCTTAAGCAAGAATCCGGACCAACATGGGCATCTAGCTTTGTGTGAAAATTGAAACACAAAAAGAAACTCAGCAAATAACACACCTAGAAGGGGACTGGGTACTGTGATGGACAAGAGACCATCAAGACCACAGACTTGGCACGCAAACATCAGGAAATGCCAGTGTTCACCGAGGGCACCCTTCCTCGGAACCTCGGATATGACTAAAGGACTCTCCACACCTTTCTCGGGAAAGTCCTAGGAAAACCTGGTATGCTCGTAGAAATCTTTTGGTTTCATTTTTTTATTCCATGAACTTCTAAAAAAGGATGTGAAGAAAATTAACAATGGTAAATCACCTAGCAGACACAACCATCATGCGCGCGCGCGCACTCACACACATACACACACACAGACACACACGAAAAGAAGCTGCTCTTTCCTTAACACACAATGCCAGTCTTCTGTGTTGATGATGTGGCAGACACGTGTTACCTAATGCAAATGCGGAAATAAAAGCTCAACTGTAAACCATGAGGAACTCTAGAAAATACAGCATCCGGTGTTGAAACAAAAGAAATGGTATCCAAAGGAAGGGTTAACAGACTGTGAGTAAAAAAAAAAATTTGATTGGGCCAATGACAGTTTTCGTATTCAGTCAAGATGATGTGATATACATAAGATACCATCATCTCCGAGACAACAAATGCACTAGTTTCTATGGTGTCAGCGTAGCTGAGCTCCAACTCTGTTCCCTGCGTGCCCTTCTCTGCGTGTTTCTGTGTTCAGACCGACCACAGGACAGATTCTTGGTGGATCTGAAAGCAGAAGTAGAGCAGCAGCCATGCTCAAGCTCAGGCAGCCGGGTTAGGCCGGGAACTGCTGCAGCATGACACTGTCGCGCTTGCTGGCTCACCTTGTTGGCACAGGAAGACAGCCGGCTGGGTCTCTGCTTCCCAGCTCCATCCAGGTCTCCTAGGAACAGCAGCCCAGGCCCCCAGGCCTCCCACAGGAACCAGACGTCCTCCTTTGGCTTGGCTGACTCGTGCTCCATGTCATGGGCTGCTCCAGGTCATGGCGCCAGTCCCCTGCCGGTCATTCACCTAGCAGAGGAGGGGACGCAAGCCCAGGGACCAAAATCATCGCCGTCTATCACAGGTACTGCAGGCTGGCTGACACCAGGGGTCCTTGAGGAGGGTAACCCCGTGATTGACATTTATTTGGCTCTCTGCTCCCTTTGGGGGTATTTTTAGTTTCAAGCCATAAACATGGTTTGCAAAGGAGACTCTACCAACTTTCCCATGAAGGCTGTTGTAGGCCAAGGAAAACAAACGGTACGAAGATGGGGGCTCACTTGAGAAAGATCTTTCTAGCACTGACAGGGGAAGAAGGAGTCAACCTCATGGTTTGGATGGGCTGTCCCCGAAAGAGTGTAGGTTGCTTCTTTATTCAAAATAGAAAAAAATAAGCTTTAAAACTACACTCATAGAACTACAAGACCAGAAGGAAATAGTACCACCAGTTGATGATCTTAACCTGGAAGTCTGACTATTGTAGTTGGACAGGGGCCTGAGCTGTGGCACAATGGGTTAAGCTGTCATATGCATACCAGCATCCCATATGGGCACTGGTTTGAGTCCTGGCTGCTCCACTTCCCATCCAGCTTCCTGCTAATGGCATGGGAAAGCAGCAGAAGATGGCCCAGGCACTTGGGCCCCTGCACCCATGTGGAAGACCTGGAAGAAGCTCCTGGCTCCTGGCTTTGGCCTGACCCAGCCGCATTTGGGGAGTGAACCAGAGAATGGGAGATATATTCTCCCTCTCTCCTTTCCTTCTGTAATTCTGACTTATAAATAAATAAATCTTTAAAATGCAATTGGACAAGAAACAGAAATTATTATAAGGATAGAAAAGAAGTCACATTACTTGTAAATAAGGATTGTCCACATGGAATACTAATGGTCACTTTAGACAAATTTTCAGAATAATTTAAGGTTCAGGTAGCTTTCTGGGAAGATCAACATCAAGAAGCCTATTGTGTCCCTATATGTAATGACAAATGAAAAATATAATTTTTATAAATTATAGCCCATGAACAACAAAACCTACAAAGTACTTCCAAACAACTCTTTAAATGATATGAAAGATCTTCATGGAGAAAATTATAATTCTTCATCTGAAGATATAGAAGTCTGGCTAAATGCACAGATATATTCTTATCTTTAATTTCACTTGCCCACAAACTTAGTGAAATGCCCTCATATGTTTCCTATTGTTGCTGAAACAAATGGGCACACACTTGGTGACGTCATACTGATTTCTTTTCTCAATGTGCTAAAGTTCAGAAGCTCACAGTGCGTCTGACAGGTCTGGGATCCAGGCAGGGCCAGGCTCTGGTGCTCTAGTGGCTCCCAGGGAGAATCCAGCCTGTGGACTGCTGCCTCCCTTAGCTCCTGGCCACACCAGCCTGACCTCTGCTCCCATCAACACCTCTGCTCTGACTCAGACCCTCCTGCCCCTGTCAGGGAGCCTCCCACACGCACTGAGTTCACCTGGATAGCCCAGGGATATCCCACCATCTCAAGATCCTTAACTGAACCATGCCTGCAAAGCTCCTTTTACCAGAGGAAGTTAAAGATGCTCGTGGGTTTGGATGTGGACTTCCATGGGAGGGCACATCATTCTGTCTGCCACATCAAAGAAATGTTGAAGAACCAGGGGAGAGGCCTGGCCATACTAGATGCTGAGACTTAGATTAATAAATCTGTAGTAGTTAAGACTGGTGGCACTGAAAGAGGCATAAACAAGTAGAACTCAGAACAGGGTTCTCACATAGGGGATGCTGACACACAGCAGAAGCTCTTACACAAATCGGGAGGGAAAGTTAATAAACACTGCTGAGCCAATGAGGAATACCTCACCAGACATTAACATGAAGTCCAGCTAAATCGTGTACCTACAGAAAAGGAAAATACAGAAAAACACTTTTATGATCCCAGAAAGATTTCTTAAATAGGCCCCCAAGGCACAAATGCTAAATTGCATACCTAAAAATGTGACAGTCCTCCACAGTGAACAACACCATGCAGCAAACAAACAGGCAGACCACAAGCTCTGAAAGATCTTTGATGTTCGTGGAGCCAACACAAGTAGAGGCTCACAATTATAAAAAGAATATCTATAGCTCTTTCAGGAAACATGGGTGGGCATTTGGCTTAGCAGTCAGGACGCTGCTAGGAACAATTGAGTCCGATGCTGAAGTGCCCAGGGTTCAGATTCTGGCCCCATTCCTGATTCCAGCTTCCTGCTGATGCACAGCCTAGGGGCAGGGAATGATGGCTTGGGTCCCTGCTACCCTCATAGGAGACACGTATTGGATTTGGGTTCTGGCTTCTACCTCGCCTGGCTTCAGCTTTTCCAGGCATTTGGAGCACAAACCAGTAGAGGGGAATTCTCTCTCCCTCCCTCCCTCCATCACTCCCTCCCTCACCTCTAACCTCCTTTTTCCTCCCCCTCCTTTCCTTCTGCCTTTCAAATAAAGAAAGTAAATGTTTTTGACAAAAAAGAAATACAAACAACCTAATAGAAGAAAATGAATCCAGGACACAATCAGGTAATTTATAGAGCACAAAACCTACACTGCCAAGAAAAAAAAAAAAAAGCATGAAAACATGCTTTATCTCATCAGTAATCAGCAAATATAAATTAAAACATATTTTGCACACTATCAGACCTGCAATCATATACCAGTTAAAATGAGTGGATAAGCGAAATCGAAATGCTTTGCTGTGGATAAATGTCAAAAACAATGTAAAGTGAAACTAAAAAAAGACAAGTTTCAGACTGACTCATAGAATAAACTGACAAATTGAACCAAATGCTTCTACAAGATGTTTTTGCATTTGTCATCTGTAGTAAAAGTCCAAAAGCTTAGGAACAGAGGACACTCAGCTGGTCCTGAGGCAGTTGTCTCTGCAGAGAGAGAAGGGGTTGGGATGGGAGTGGCACAAAAGTTCCTTGTTCCTAAATTTTCACATAAAAATAAACCTGAAGTCAATGAATACATTGTTGATATTGGCTCATTCTGAATAGTGAATACCTGTCTTTCTATGCTCTCTGATTCTGAAAATACTCAGAATTAAAGAGCCAATAATCCATGAATGTGGAGAAGTAAAATTAGAAGCAACTCTGGAAAGACAGAGCACATAAATGTGCCTATTTTTCTCTGGTGAGAAAACTGGCTGAGTGAGAGACAAAGAATGTTCCATGCGATGGAAGCAGCCAAGCTGGCCTTTTTTTTTTTTTTTTTTTTTTTAAGAACAGACATCCTAATGACAACTTTGGTGACACCTCCTCATCAGAGACCCCCAGACACGGCAGCGCCGGAGGACTTGTACATTTGCCCAGGACAATGTGTGCTGCAATCCACTATGGGCTCTTCCTGTTGATCCTCTGGGGGAGTCAAACAACAAAATCCAGAACAAGAACTGTTACCCACTCCCGGCTCATCCAGTATTTTTCCAAAACCCCACGTTCAATTTTTTGCTTATCGATTTAAATCTGATCTAGGCCATACTATTACAGGTGGGCTCAGACACTGTCTAGATGGCTTGGCTATTCTAACCAGAGCCGCAGGAAAGAGAAGTGATCTAAAACCCATCGCCTCTGAGCCTATTGCCTGCCATGGGCTCAAGTTTTCTGGAGGAGAGCAAATGGAAAATGTTATCACTACTCACCCATTTAACAAGCGATTTGCTCTTGATTTTCTGAGCTGCTTTTTGAGTTAGCATCCACATAGGCACACAGAAACAAACGCTTATTGACAAAGTTGGTCAAGAGCTGCGGCGGCCCCACAGTTCAGAGCCCTTTGTAAGGACGATGGATCCAGACCGCCTGCCCGCTCAGCGCACAGGAATGCTTACTTTCCAAGCTACTTTTTCTCCCTGATAAACACTCCTTCCTAATGCAGGGATAGCTGGCAGAAACCCTGATTTCGTGTTCTTGGGTTTGTTGGAACCTTCCCATGAGGGATAAAGCAAATAATTCTAAGAATCACTGCAAATTTCTGAATGCTCAGTGTCAGTAAACACATCATTAAGATAGAATTTCTGTTGGGTATGATTGGTGACCTATTTTCACAGCATGCCTTCTGAAACAAGAGAGCAATCCCTCCTGAATCAGAATACACAATACTTACCATCTTTTTCCAAATCTCAGGATTCAGAATTTTGTACAACTCAGGCTCCCTTGTTAGAATATAAACTTCTTGGGGCACTGGTTGAAGTCCTGGCTGCTCTGCTTCCAATCCAGCTCCCTGGTAATATGTGGAGAAAGGCAGTGGAAGATGGCCCAAGTCCTTGCGCCCCTGCCATCCATGAGGGAGACAAGGGTAGAGTTCCTGGCTCCTGGCTCTGTTTTGGCCCAGCCCTAGCTACTGAGGCCTTTTGGGAAATGATACAGAAGGTAAAAGAGCTCTCACTGGTGCATAATTTCTCTCTCTCTTTCTCTCTCTCCTGCTCTCTCTCCCCCACTTCAAATAATTTAATGAATCCTTACAAAAAAAAAAAAAAAAAAGAAAGAGACTGCCAACTCATTTTCCAAAAAAATAAAATAAAATAAAAAATAGAATAAGGCTTTGCCTTCCTTATTCAAAGAAGTATGTGGAACCTCACTGGCACTTCTCGTGAAGAGTTCAGATACCACATAGGGGACTACGTCATCAAACCAAGAAACAAGATGCACATCCTGTCTTCTGCCCTGATCCACAATGGAAGTAAAAATGTCAGGATTCTAATCAGTTTCCATCCCCAAAACTGTCCCTTTCACATATGAAGAAATCCCAGGTACGGTGATGATAATTTTTTAAAAAGTTATAATCTCACACTGACATCTATAATGATACATAACACAGAGGAAATTATCCATTAATCTCTAAAGCCTGATTCTTTGTACTGAAGGACAAGGACCAAGACATTAATACTGATGTGAAAACACACATGCACGCAGCAGGAAGCCCACTGTTGGGTGGCCCTGCACCCTGGTTTGGGCCGGCCAAAGGGGAAGCCCTGACCTCAGCTGAGCAGGTCGCATTCTCTTTCTGGAACTTAGAAATGGAACCACAAGGGTTGAGTCAGAGTCTTCGCGTGTAAGCATCTGCAACACGCAACCTTGTGCATGCTCGGGAGGCTGTGGGTTTTGCCCGTGAACTGAAAATAGAAAAAGCCAGGCGGTAGAAAAAGGCCAGCAGGGTGAATGCTGCACTAATTTCCGTTGCTGCTGAAAGAAGTTACCAGCAACTTGAGACGTGCAGATTGATCACTTGCACTGGGCGAGGTCAGGAGTCTAAGTGGACTGGTGAAGTGGCTTTGCTTCCGGATGCTCTCCGGGAAAGGCCATTGCCTTGGTTTTTCCATCTGCCGGAGGCTGCTTGAATTCCTTGGCTTACAGCCACATCACTCCAACCTCTAACTTCCATGCTCACATTGTCTCTGACCCTCGCCCTACTGCCTCCCTCTTGCAATTACACTGGGCCCGCCTGGATGGTCTGGGACTGTCTCTTGATCTCCAGGTCTTTAATCACAGCTACCAAGTCCCCTGTGTCGCTCCCCCTCTTTGTGGAGGAACGACACAGGACCCTGTGCTGTTCTTTCGTCTGCTCGGCCCTCCCCGGGTTTGCTGCTGGTTCTTCCTGGGTTGGCTACTATCCCTTCCACCTCCGTGGAAGGGCGGTTCCCCCTGCCACATTCCCCACTTCCGCAGGGGAGCGGCACACCACCGGCCGGCTTTCTCGGGGGCTGCACAGGTGTTCCCTCAGATGTTCCCCTTAGATGTTCCTGGTGAATGCCGTCTCTCTCCTCCTTTATAGTCCTCCTCCGCCAATCCTAACTCGGCTGCCCACACGCCGAGTACGCTGCTCTCCAATCAGGAGCAAGTCCTACAGTTTATTGGTTGAACTGGAGGCAGCTGTGCGGAAGCTGTTTACTTCTCTCCCAGCGCCATATTGTGGGAGAGCAGATGCATAGAATAAGTCTTAATTCCAGTAACTCAGTCCAGTCCGGGCTGCTCCCCACACCCTGTGCCGCGTAAAATCATCATTTTCACAGGTGCCAGGGATTGGGGTGGGGAGGGGAGGGGGAAGTTATCCTGCTGACCACAGATGTCCAAGGAAGAGCAGAGACAACAAATGAAGAAAGAAGTTCCAGCAGCCTTTTGTGCCTTGCCCTAGTCATGGCATTCCCGCCCTGGGTTCCAGGACACACTCTTAGCTCCCTGCTGAGCAACAGCTGCACGGCATGCCCAGTAGAGAAGAATTCTGAAGGTTTATTAGAATGCCAGGATGATTAACAATGCCTACCAAGGACACTAAACAGAAGACCTATATGGCTTCAGTCCTCAAACCACCCTTGCTCTAGACTCGAAGTTGTAGAATCAGTTTGGCTGGATTTAAAGAACTTTTTTCTTATCGAAATGGGGCTTCAACTATGAACATTTAAGTCCTCGCTAACTGTACCAGAATCTTTTTTTTTTTTTTTTTTGACAGTCAGAGTGGACAGTGAGAGAGAGAGACAGAGAGAGAGGTCTTCCTTTGCCGTTGGTTCACCCTCCAATGGCCGCCGCCGTCAGTGTGCTGTGGCCGGCGCACTGCGCCTATCCAAAGGCAGGAGCCAGGTGCTTCCTCCTGGTCTCCCATGGGGTGCAGGGCCCAAGTACTTGGGCCATCCTCCACTGCACTCCCTGGCCACAGCAGAGAGCTGGCCTGGAAGAGGGGCAACCGGGACAGAATCCGGCGCCCCAACCAGGACTAGAACCCGGTGTGCCGGCGCCGCAAGGCAGAGGATTAGCCTATTGAGCCACGGTGCTGGCCTGTACCAGAATCTTAATTCAGGGCTGTCCATATCCCTTAGGGTACTGCCCATCACGTGTCATCTTGGTGTCATCTCAGTGAGTGGATGATGTTTCAGCAGCTCCCAGACACTCAGCACTTAGAAGAAAAGCAAATCCACTTGTGACTTTTCTACCCCCTACCTCTCCCTTCAAACAAAACACCTGCAGCTCAGGTCCCCTGAATGCAAATCTGCATAAAGGGGCAACACACAGAACGGACAGTGGATGTCACGTCTGAGGATAACGGATATCACGTCTAAGGAGCATGGCCACAGCCAGGAGGCTCTCAGTGTCACAGCAGAAAACACTGTTCCAGGTCAGGGCACTTTCCCACGAGCAGAGCCATCACTTTCAGGAACTTGAACTTGGATTTCTGTCGGTTTTGTTCAGTGCCGTGTGCCAGCAGCTCCCTTACGCCTGGGTTCTGGGCCTCGCGCACCGGGAATTCTGCCCCGAGCGACATTTAATCACTTCACCAACAGCTCACCGGGGGCTCCTTAGTGACTTTGCCGTGCTGACACTACACCATCTCATTCACGCCAGACAGAAACACAGATACGATGAGCCCGTGCTGTCCCAGAATTTACGAGGAGTCGCAGAGAAGGCTGGAGTGCTTCTCGACATCTTTTTTAAGTGGCATCAAGAACTCCGTGGGTCTCTGCGGATCCGGGAGAACACATGGAGGGGGAGGAGCCAGACCGAACACCTTTATGGGAGGGACCTCTTTCTGTTGACTGCCCTGAAGGTCTCTTTTTACGAAGAATTCCTTCCTTTCTGAAGATTTAAGGAGGCGTATGTGACTTAATCCACCACCGTAGCTTTTAAACCCTGTAGAATGAGTGTTTACGAAACGGGATCTTGCACTAGATACTGTAAAAGGGATGTCTGCCTGCGTGTTTTGCCAAGAAATTAAAACTTGGTCTTTGCCAAGAAGCATAAATACACTTGGCAGAATCCAGAGGCTCAGTAGCAAAGATAAAAGAAATGGTTGCCTTCAGCCAATTGCTCACACTTCGTATAAAACATTCGTCTTCCCCAGGGGCAGGCTTTGCCGCAGTGCAGTCTGGCTCTGGGAGCTATCACCCTTGGGCTCTGGAGGGCCCCTGAGATACTCAGAGTCACCCCTCCCATGACATCTCTCTGTGGCCACCAGCACCCCACGGAGCCCTGGTTAGTGCCCGGAACATTTCATCTCACGGGAATCTGCTGTTTGCCGCTCCAATAAGGATCAATTTTTAAGAAAGGCATTTCTGTGTTTACCATGTCACTCTTTTCACTGCTTTAAAGTCTGATTGATTCTCTTCAGCTTTCTAGACTATGTATAAATGTCGGGGGGCGGAATGGGCCGTCAGCGCTGGGACTGCTGATCAGTTAACAGCTTTCTTAGTTTTCCACCCAGTGAAGCAACTTAGGGACTGCTCCAGGGGCCACTTCGGTACTGTGAAGACTTTTCCCTACTTAAGCCTGCTGCTGGATGTCCCCAAAGACAGAACCCGGGGAGAAAACCACAACGGCCTGATTCTGACCAAAAAGCCTCTCTATTCTTCCTTTTCCTGTGACACGCACCCGAAACCAGTCAACTATAAGAAAAGCAAAACTGCACAGACCCAAAGTTAAGGCTGGTTCTTTTAAGCTTATTTTAAAAGTCTAACGTGACTTAAAGGTCACAAACAGCCTAACATTCCAGCAAAACTTGCATCCTTATCAGTGACCAAAATCGGATAATATTTCTTGGTGGGTAACTCAATTGACTCCATATACTTGGCCATGCTCTAGCTGCGTTTCTTTTACAAGCAGCCTATAAAACTTTCTAAATTACTCAACGGCTCATCTGTGTAGAGGAGAGCTGTGTGTGTACTGACAGAACTTTGCTTTTGAAAACTGTGTTCCTGGAGGCAGCACGAAGGCTTGGGAGAGGAAAGTAAATGTGCAGAGAGCAGTCTTGCTCTTCAGGAGCCGGGTCTCAGGCAAGGCCGGGGATCTGCACCCAAGGAGCCACCCTCAGCCTCCAGTGGCCCTTGTCTCTTTCCCCTTCAACCCCTGCTATACTTGCAGAAACTTTTTTCCTTATGATTTATTCTTGGACTCTTATAAGAAGCTTCTACAAAAAAAAAAAAAAAAAAAAAAAAAAAAAAAAGCATTACTCCAGAAACCTCTAGAAAAAGAGTAGTTCACACTATCATCATCATAATTAATATGATAAGCCTGGGGTGAGCGTTTGGCACACTGGTGAAGACGCCACTTGGGAAGCCTACATTCCATAATGGAGTGCCTGAGTTCAAGTCCTGCCTCTGCTTCTGATCCAGCCTACTGCTAATGTGCCCTTGGGCCCCCATCATGCATGTAGGAGAACTGGATGAAGCTCCAGGCTCCTGACTTTGGCCTGGCCCAGCCCCGGCTGTTGCAGGTATTTAGGATGTGAAGCAGTGGATGGAAGATCTTTCTGTTTCTATTTCTCTGTCTCTATCTCTCTGACTTCCAAATAAAATGAAAAGAAATTTTAAAAATTTAAAAATAACATATAATAAAATAAGGCTACTACTTGGGATTCCCAGGGTTGGGAGGTAGAATGAAATGAAGAAAGAGGTATCCTCGAAGAGAATGACAAAAGTAGGCTGTTTGGCAATGTTGTAACATGTAGTTCAGATTTTTTGGATTACATTTTTTTTTATTTTAACAGACGCAAAACTGGCACATATTTTGGGGGTATTGTATAATATTTCAATCCATGACTACAGTGTGTAATGATCAGATCAGAGTAATCAGTGATGGAAACACTTAGCATTTCTTTGTGTTTGGAACATGCAAAAATCCCCTCTACTAGTTATTTTGAAATAGGTAATTAATTGTTGTCAATCATAGTTACCCTACCATGCTATAGAACATTAGAAGCTATTTTTCCTGTCACAGTTCAAATTTAAAATAAAAGTTGCACACTACAGAGTTTAAACACTTTAAAAACTCAAACATTCTGGGGCAATGTTTTAATATGTTAATATTATTAGCAAAATCTCTGCCCACAAAACCTCAAATTAAAGGGTATGAGATGCCATGGTTGGCTCATTTCATGGCTTGACAAATTACACAAACCAGAAATTCTTTCAATAAGCCAAACAAGCCACGGCACAGCGCCGGCCATGGCGGCCATTTGGGGGTGAACCAACGGAAGGAAGACCTTTCTCTCTGTCTGTCAAATAAAAAATAAAAAAAAAAAGTAAAATGGAAGCATGTTGAAATCTACCATTATGATCCTCATATGATAAAAACTTAAGAGTAACTATCTTCCACATGCTTAGCAAACTTAATAAACCAAATCTTAGATTTACACAATAATCCATGAAATACTTCACTGATAATATGAACTGAAGTTTCTTTAAGAATCCAACTTTTTAAGTTCTACTGGGAACTTTATAAATGTGGCTTTAAGGATTATGCAAAAGACCCTTTAGAGGTTCATGGAAATTGAATTAGAAGATATATTTATTTTGGTATAAAAATTTTTGAAATCCATGCAGTTTTTTTTCATAATAGGCATTTTCCATGAACTTTATGAAGGCCCATTGTAAATAAGTAAGACAAATCACATCATAACAGGAAACAGCTTCCCTTATGAGTGAAAGATAAATCTTCCAAGATTTTACAGAAAATAAAAGTCCCCAGGAAACTGTTCCAGTTTGGAAGTTCCCTTAGCTTTCCTTGTGATAATTCGTATGGCAGCTGTGCCTCAAGCATGGATGCTCTTCCTCCTGCCCCAGTCCTAGTTCCCCTTGACCTAGTTGAAATTGATTTAGTATTTTTTTTATATTTGGAAATAAATATATTTGTGTGGCTTTTGATTTCATTGCTGTGGTTTATCATTCACAAAAACTTAATGAAATAAGGAAGAACATAGGAAACAACTATGAATAATCCCAACTCTAAAAAATAGGCACAATTCCAAAGCACATTTTTCTCATCCTAAAATAATCTCCCTCAGTCCTAAAGGACCAGTAGACCTTTGCAGTCACCTTGCCCAGCTCCTGTCTCCTCCGGTTGCCTACATTTCTCAAGTTGGCTACGAAGTCTTGGAACCTCTACCCATGAGAACCTGTCTGAGACACCACATGATTCTTAGATGCCAAATCTGATCTGTCCCTTTTGTTTCCTTTCTTTAAAGTTCCCTTATCCTCAGACTCTCCACTTAAGCCTATTAAGCTCCTCACCTGAGGAATGCAAATGATTCATAGGGCCATGGTAACTGGAATAATGAATTATCCATCCCTTTCTGCCTCAGGTTACAGATTCTGTCTTTACAGGAGGCGATGACTCAGTGGGAGCTCCCTAAGCAGAGACTCGGCCATTTGAGCAATGAACCAGAGGATGGAAGACCTCGCTCTCCCCACCCCCCACCCCGTAACTCTGCTTTTCAAATAAATCTTCTTAAAAAATTACATTATAAACATTGATTCTATTCAGAATTGGCAAGTGTGTGACAAAACAGGCACTTTCCTTCAACCTTTATTGAAGTGGGAAGTGTGACAATTCTTTGGAAAAAATTTAGCAATACTTTTCAAAACTTTCTTTTTTTTTTTTTTTTTTAATGTTTCCTCTAGGCTTTCCTTTGGAATGAGTTGATTTTTTTTTTTTTTTTTGACAGGCAGAGTTAGACAGTGAGAGAGAGAGAGAGAGAAAAGTCTTCCTTCTGTTGGTTCACCCCCCAAATGGCCGCTACGGCCAGCACACTGCGCCAATTCGAAGTCAGGAGCCAGGTGCTTTCCCTGGTCTCCCTTGAAGGTGCAGGGCCCAAGGACCTGGGCCATCCTCCACTGCCTTCCTGGGCCACAGCAGAGAGCTGGACTGGAAGAGGAGCGACCGGGACAGAATCTGGTGCCTTGACCAGGACTAGAACCTGGTGTGCTGGCACCGCAAGCGGAGGATTAGCCTAGTGAGCCACGGCGCCAGCCCCTGTCAAACTTTCAAAGTGTATACAGTAGTCCCCCATATCTGACATTTTATATTCCACAGTTTGAGGTGCTCATAGTCAACTAGGGCCCCAAAACATTAAATGGTAAAGTTCTAGAAACAAACAATACATAAGCTGTGTACTGCACACCATCTTGAGTAGCATGATGAAACCTCTCATTGTCCTGTTCCCTCCTGCCCAGGATGTGAATCATAGCTTTGTCTAGCATAGAATATCCAGGCTGTACACACTACTTTCACCCATTGGTCACTTAGTAGTAGCCAATTCAGTTATCAGATAAAATGTCCTATAGTTTTTATATAAAATTTTAGGCACCCACTGGGATCTTGGAACATATCCCCTGAGGATAAGAGAAGAATACTATGTACTCTTTGACCTAGAAATTCCTCTTTTAGGAATTTATTCTGCAGGAATAGTTGAACATGCGTGTCTGAGAATTTTCATAATATACTTAAAATAGCAAAAACAACTCATCTAAATAAGATAATAAATTGTGATACACTCATATAATGGAAAATACTTCATAGCCTTTTTTTATATAAAAAAAGATTTGTTTATTTGAAAGGCCGAGCAATAGAGAGAGAGGGAGAGGCTTAGAGAGTGAGAGGGAGAGAGAGATTTTCTATCTGCTGGTTCACTTTTCAAATGGTCATAAAAGCCAGAGCTGGGCCAGGCTGAAGCCAGGAGCCAGGAAACAAGAACTCCATTCTGGTCTCTCACATGTGTAGCAGGTACTCAAGCACTTGGACCATCCTTTGCTGTCTTCCCAGGCACATTAGCAGGAAGCTGGATCAGAAGAAGAGCAGCCGAGACTTGAACCAGGCATGCCACTCAGATGTCATCATCCCAAACGACAGCTCAACCCATTGAGCCATAACAGCTGCCCCACTTCCTCGCCTTTCAAAATGAGATGAGTCTATGTGCATTGACAAAAAATCTCCAATATACATTAAAAAAAGCAAACAGTAAATTGCACAGCATGGTTTCTTTTGGTTTTCAAAAACAGACATAAGGTATGCCAGCCCAATGGAGAGATACAGAGAGGAAGACTCAGGTGATAAAGATGTCAGTCTTAAGCTGCTCCATAAATGCAATGCAATCCTAGTGAAGACTAACATGATATTTCTTTTCTGGAACTAGACCAATTAATTTCAAATTTCAGCCTAGTCAGTAAATAAGTAAACAAGACAGGCAGAAGAACCCTGGAAAGAATGAGCAATTGTTAGAGGTGGACGGTGGGGGTGAAGAGGAGAGACTGGCGTCTATCAGACGGTAACATACATTAGAAAGGTCTCTGTAACTCAACCATTTGGTTGAACATAAAGACAGGAAGCATTAATGAGATAAATCATTGGAAGAAGATAATGTATAAAAACAGACCTAAACTGATGTAAAATGTAAGAAATGATATAGCCCACGCTCTAAGTCATTGGGGAAAGCCTGGATTTTAACACATTGTTAATTAACAAAATGTTTAACTTAGAAATGTAAATACAAACAGTTGCTGAAACCAAGATAATACTGGATCCATATTTCATCCCATGTACCAGCATGTATTCAAGTGAATCAGAGATCTAGGTTTATAAAATGAGCTCTCATCAAGACAACATGAGTGAATTCATTTAAATTCTGAAGGCGAAGGAAACCTTCTTACCTTCAGACTCAACATCCAGACATAACAAAACAGACAGCTTTTGCAAGGCAAAGACAAACTGAGGGGGCTGTCCTTGTGAGGAATAGATGAAGCCTCTGCCTGCGGTGCCGGCATCCCATATGGGCACCAGTTCAAGTCCCAGCTGCTCCTCTTCTGATCCAGCTCTCTTCTCTGTTGATGGCCTGGGAAAGCAGTGGAGGATGACCCAGGTGCTTGGGCCCCTGAACCCACCTGGGAGACCCCAAAGAAGTTCCTGGCTCCTGGCTTCAGATCAACCCAGCTCAGGGTGTTGTGGCCATCTGGGTAGTCAAACAGCGGATGGAAGACCTCTCTCTCTCTACCTCTTCTCTGTAACTCTGCCTCTCAGATAAATAAATAAATCTTTAAAAAAGAAAGACAAATTGAGAAAATATTTGCCATGTTTATCATGGAGCTAATCTCTGTGGTATATGAAGAGTTTTTAACGATTAAGTAGAAAAAAGACTGACAATCTGACATAAAAATTGCAAGAGATTTAAATAGTTTATACGAAAACAAAGCAAATGGCCTTGAACATAAAAAAGTCATACTTAGAAAAAAGAAAATTAAGATATAGTAAAATATTATTTCTCTACCAAGAGATTGACAAAGATCTGAAATCCACAATTTTCTCTGTTCACCAGGTACTCGAGAAACAGGCATTCTTCCTCATTGTTGGTGGGGATGCATAATGGTGAAAGCTCTTTGGAGATGGGACCGGCACAGTGGAATAATGGGGTTAAGCCACCAGCTGCAATGTCAGCATCCCATATGGAAGCCAGTTCAAATCCTGGATGCTCCACTTCTGATCCAGTTCTCTGTTAAGGCACCTAGGAGGGCAGTGGAAGATTGCCTAAATACCTGGGTCTCTTGCACCCATGTGGGAAACCTGGATGAAGCTCTTGGTTCCTGCCTTCTGTAGCCATTTGGGGGAACCAGTAGATAGAAAAAGATCACTCTCTCTTGGGGCCAGCACCATGGCGCAGTGGGTTAATCCTCCACCTGCAGCACCGGCATCCCTTATGGGTGCTGGTTCTAGTCCCGGCTGCTCCTCTTCTGATCCAGCTCTCTGCTTTGGCCTAGGATAGCAGTGGAGGATGGCCCAAGTCGCTGGGCCCCTGCACCTGCACGGGAGACTGGGAAGAGGCTCCTGGCTCCTGATTACTGGCTTTGGGTCGGCACAGCTCCAGCTGTTGCAGCCATCTGGGGAGTAAACCAGTGGAAGGAGGACCTTTCTCTCTGTCTCTCCCTCTCACTGTCTGAAACTCTATCTCTCAAATAAATAAAATCTTTAAAAAAAAAGAAGAAGAAGAAGAAGATCACTCTCTCTCCCTGAATCTGTTTCTCTCTATAACTCTGCCTTTCAAATAAATAAAATCTTTAAAAATAAAAAAGTAGTTGAGTTATTGCCACCCACACAGGAGACATGGATTAAGTTTCAGATTCTCATATTCAGCTCTCTAGATATTGTGGGCATTTGGGGAGTGAACCAGTAGAGCTCTTTCTTTCTAATTAAAAAAAGTCTTTTTAATGCAAAATTACCATGAGTATTCTAAAGGCCCCTTGTATATACAAAATTATGGTAACATAATTTATAATTGCAAAAGATTGGAAGAAACTCAAATAAATATCCATTGACAGAAGCCTGGTTAAAAATTTTAAAAAGATAACTTATTCATACAGTAGGGCCTCTATACAATGCTAAAAAAATACTGGGCAGTTATATCTATTTATCTAGATAGATAGATAGATAGATAGATACAGAATGATCTTTAGCATATATTGATTTTTTAAAAAATTTTATTTACTTGAAAGGCAGAGTTACAGAGAAAGAGAGAGAGAACTTCCATCTGTTGTTTCAACCCCCCAAAACTGCAACAGCCAGAGCTGGGCAGATCCAAAGCCAGGATACAGGAGCTTCTTCCGGGTCTCCCACATGAGTTCAGGGGTCTAAGCACTTGGGCCATCTTCCACTACTTTCCCAGGTACATTAGGAGGGAGATAGATGGGAAGTGGAGCAGGTGGAACTCAAACGGGCACCCATATGGGATGCCAAGGTGGCAGGTGAAGGCTTAACTTGCTCTGCCACAGAGCCAGACCACTATTTTTTTTTTTAAAGTGCTGAATAATATTGTCTTTTTGGTAACAAAGGTAAATAGAAGATATATACTATATTGTATAATATAGTATAATGTAAAATGTGTTTATATTTTCAAAACATAAACATTTAAAGGTTAGATTAAAAGCTAATAAAAATGGTTACACATAGGAGCAGTAGAAGAAGAATGAAAGCATCAGAGATGGAGGCAATAATTCCCTAAAGAGGCTTGTTATATTTTGATCAGAATCCATGTAACATATACTTTTAAAAAATCCAAAAATAAAATTAAAACAAAATTAAAAGAGCAATCTCTATAAACTGAGATCAAACTAAAATAACTGAAGCTATACATCATATTGGTAATTTATTCTCAGAGAGAAAAATTTCAAGTCACTTTAAAACACAGTACTCTGATACATTTTTAGTGGGATAAAGTCAGTAACTGAGAATAAATTTCAACATCATTTAGTGGTTTTAGTAGTAGTGATGTTAGTATTGCTATTTCAGAGCTATTTTATATGTTGCAGAATAAACAAGCAATTATGTGAATATTATAGGGAACCAACATTTTCCAGATAAAAATAGGTACAAAAATAACATCAAGCAAGTGAAGAAAACTTCTATAATCATATTTTAATGGAAAATATCAATAGGAATTTATAATTAAAAAATATATTTTCCTACCTGGGACCACTGAAAAGTCTGATAACAATGAATACAATGCAGTCTGGTCTCTAAATATCACCCCCACTCCAGGGGAAAAAACACTATGGGGGATTCCCTGGAGGGATGATAATTTTAGGTTAGGTGAGGTTATGGAAGGGAAAGAAAGAAGGAAAGAAAATGGTCCTCAGGTTTTTTGTCAGAAATGTTTTAAAGGATAATAGGGCTATAGATAAAGGAATGGGGGGCAGCTTGAACAAGTTCCCTATAATCAGTTAGAGAACCAGAAAGAATCAAGACTATGATTGATAGAAATCATATTTTAAAATTTTTTAATTTATTCCCCCCAAAGAAACCTCTTATTTTAGGAATACAGAATTCATTTACTTCATAAGTACAACTTTAGGAATATAGTCTTCATCCATTTCATAAGTACGACTTTAGGAACACAGTGATGCTTCCCACCACTCCCACCCTCTCACCCACTCTCCCACACCTCCCCCTCTTCTCTCTCTCATTCCCAGAACCAATCTTCACTAAGATTGATCGAAATCAAACCAAATCCAGAAAGAAGGGAAAGCTCTCAAAAAAAATTTCTGTGTCCACTGGAAATAACTTGTGCATAAGCTCTATTTCATTGATGGCAACCGAAGGGGGAAATTAGTCATTTATTGTGCCTTTTCTACACAAATTATATTTTAAAGCATCATGATAGCCTAATGGATGTTGCAAAGTGCCTCATTACAGAATTATTTCAGCAGACAAGTATAGAGAAGAAATGATAAAATTCAAAAACATCTATTTTACAATCCCTGATGAAATAATTGATGGGGACTATGGCCATGAACAGATGCTAAAACCCTGGAACAAAGGGTCCTTGGGAACTAGACATTTTCAGGGTGACAAGCACTGATGACTTGGATATAAGAGGAAAAGAACTTTACTTCAGACAGACCAATCTGTCACTCCTGGCTGCACTGGTCAATCTTGAAACCATTGGTTGTAGGAAAATTAGGTGTTGTGTGCCTCAACAGTAAAAAGATAATCAGGGAAAGTGGAAAGTGGATTGGATATTAGATTGTAGGGATGGGGGTGCGGTTACCGTCAATTTTGTTAGATGCAATTAGGAAAATGAACTTCCCCTGCCCACTTGGAGTTGTATACTGAAGTATTTAGGTGAGAAATGTAATAATATCTAGGACTTGCTTTAAATGCTTCCATAAAGGAAAAAAAAGAGTGTAATATGGTAAATTAGGTCCTTGGTACTCTGATAGAAAGTTCAATATAATGTGTGTTAGAAAGCTTTCAAATTTAAAAAGGACAACTTGTAAAACCTAAAATTTTAATATTTTCTGTTTCTATTCTTAACACATTTTGTATATGCCTTTTTGTGTACAGCAATACTTTAACACTCACTCATCCACTGATCCTTAGATGTGATGAGTGGTGCTTCTTCTGATGACAGGAACAGACACAGTCCAGCCCTCGTGGGGCCTACATCAGAGCAGAAGCAGCAAACATTAAACCAGATAGGAAATGAATTGTTCAGTTGCAGCTGTGATGAGACCTGCAAGGAAACATTCAGACAGCGAGGACAGCGTCCGCCACCAGGAGACGCGACCTGGCCAGGGTGATATATTCACGTTGTTCCCCAAAGCAAGAGAACCCTAGAATTTCAGCAAGAGAGGACTTCAGGGTTAGGGGCTGGGAGCCAGCTTGCAGATGGGCTCAGGGACCAGTCAAGTGAGGACAGTCTCCCAGAGAACAGAATCTCCAAGGTCCCACATGGAGGACTTAACCACATGTTAATCTTGCAGCGAAACTGGCTCCCCACCCCTGCCGGTCAGAGAGAGGAGGCGGCGGGGTGGGGGTGGGGTGCAGGCTGGTTAGGGACTTCCTGCCTGGAATCGGCTGCACTCCATTTGCAGATGGAAAGGCTGAAGGCCAGCTGGGGAAAGGGGGGACAGGCAAGGCTGGGGAGATTAGGCAGGGCTCACCCAAGCCCTCATAAACTTGGACGAAAGGTCAGACTCCAGTTTATTTACAAACAATAGTGCATTACTTGCATTCCCCAGAGTAATACTTCTGGAAGAGTATTAACTATTGACGGGAAGTCCCTCCAGATTGCAAACTTCTTCAGAACAATAACAATGCATTTTGTCTCTGCCTCTCCAGAAATCCAAAATCCTGGATTGTCTCTGGGTTCAGCCAGGTATCCTGCTTGGAACAGCCACGGTGGAACATGGCTTTCCCTTTCCTTATCCTTCACAGATGGAAGAATGTGGGGAGTCTAAAAGAGACTGCATCTTTTGCTTAATCCCTTTTTAAAAATGAAATATTGTAAGTACATTGGGAAATGCGGAATTATATGCATATATACCTTACCTACCAACCAGAATTGAAAAACGTCAGTATATGATTGACTTCTTTGTTATTTAAGAAGAGAACATTATACATAATGCGGAAGTCCTTTGATACCCTTCCCAAACTGCTTGCCTTCCCCTGCAGAGCCAGCTGCCTCCCTGAATTGATGGTCTCGTCTCCTCATCCGTGTTTCTACATTTTCATACATACTTGGATGGTTTTGTTCCTCCTTAAACAACGTATACAATAAGTTACCCAAATTTTATTATACTACTATAAAGTACCAATTCACAAATTGTTTTTGTCATTTAACACTTCTTTCAAGATTCAGAAACATAGGTCTAATTTGCTGAACCTCATTGTTACTATATTCCACTGTAAGATCATCTATCCATTTCTCCCACTGGTGAGCATCCTTAGATAACAGGTGCCCTGCAGTGAACATCCTTAGGTGGGTATGTGCAAGAGCATCTCTAAGATTTATACCAAGAAGTGTAAATCTATGTTCCCGTCTTTGTGCCTAAACACAATGAGCATCCTGAGGTGCAGAATAAGTCTTTAAACTTCTCTGACTCTGGAGGCAACAGAGATTCAACAGGGCTGATGAATGACACCACTTTGGGGGGTAATTAATAAATATTTACTTAATAATGGTACACATACATGATGTATTTATTATGATTCTGTCAGTTAATGACTGTGTATACAGGTTTACATATTATAATTTGCTTAGAATAAATAACTTTGATTAGAACTGTCTAATTTGTTGCTATAAACTCCCTTTACCCTAGAATATTCAGCACAACAAATCTTAGCTCCCCTGGAGAAATCTGAATCCTATCCTCCTCCTATCTTTCACAACCCAAGACTCTTATCCAGTGAAACTGAGCTGATGTTACTCTTTTCTCTCATCCCACGGTGAAAAGTGTTCAATCCAAGTTTTGGGTCTTCAGAAGATAACCTGTATTCCTACAATGTCCACCCAATTTCAGCTGCATAATCAAAAAATCTTAATATTCTAGCTAGTCTATGATTCATTCAAAGACGCCTACCTAAATGACACCATTGCTGAGAACACCTGTAAAATCTAAATTTTGGGGGCTGGCACTGTGGCATGGTAGGTTAAGCCTCCACCTGTGGTGCCAGCATCCCATTTGGGTGCCAATTTGTGTCCCAACTGCTCCAGCTCTCTGCTAATGCCTTGGGAAAGCAGTAAAAGATTGCCCAAGTGCTTGGGCCCCTGAACCCACGTGGGAGACCCAGAAAAAGTTCCTGGCTCCAGGCTTTGGATTGGCTCAGCTCCAGACTTTGTGGCCACCTTGGGGAGTGATCCAGCAGATGGAAGACTTATCCCTGTCTCTCCTTCTATCTATAACTCTGCCTCTCAAATAAAATAAATAAATCTTTTTAAAAAATCTAAGTTTTTGAATATACATAAATCAGCTAACATATTCATATATTTCATTTCAGCTATTTATATGTACAAATTGTATATCACTTAGAAAGACATGAGAGAAAAAAATCAAATGTTAGGAACAAAGTATTTCAAAGTAGAGTGCTCATTAAGCATTGACGAAGTTCTCCAATGAGTATCCATGGATATATTTTTTTCTCATTTTATATGTATACTTCCAATCCACAAAGGAGGTAATGTAATGACTCCTTCACTCCATTTTTTTTTGGGGGGGGTGGGAGATGTGAAAGCTGGGATGCAGCTTTAGTCAATTCATTAAAGTGTCAGATTTATTGAATGACCTAATTCAGTTAAAACAAATCAAGCTATCTTTACTGAGACCATTAGATAATATCATCTGGCAAAAATATGAGCTAAACTTCAGCCAAACACAGCAGGACTAAGTAGAACCTGTTTTCCATCTCTGGCCTCATAGGTAGCCTAAAACTAATGATGACCCAGTATCCCTCTGGTCTGGGACAGAAACCCTGAATTCTCTCCCATTCTGAGTGGCACTGCTTAAGCTGCATCCAAAGAAGTAACCTACAGTTTGGAAATCATACGACTAACATTCAATTCAGTAAGCAAGTGCTGGGGGTCACAGTGGAATGTGACAAGGGAAACCTCTCCAGCCTTATAGCGAGTTGCAGTTCCTGTGCAAATGACATGCACATTTTGAACATTTCAAAACCACAAAAGGACCGCTCCATAAACAGTCCTATAAACCAAGGGTTCTCATCGTTAATCTCACCAGATGAAAACAAAAACTTACTTTTTCTGAGAAGGCAGTGTATGCTTTCTGGGCATTCCCTGTAGGTGATGCTTAAGTGTAGGGTTTTGACAGGCAAAACTGCAGGTGGGAGGAAGGTTTATTGCTGATTTGCACTTTCACTGAATCCCAGAGGTTGAGAGTCACTGATGGGAAAATTCCGAGGCCCCCTCCACCATCTGCACTGATGGGACAGCCTCAGAGACGTAAGAGCTGACCCACTTAGCACTTCCTGTGACCAGGCACTGCTCTATGTGTGTTCACTGGTATTATCTCATTCTCCACAGCCACATGAGGTAGATGCCAATATTATCCCCATTTTAAAAAGATGAGGACATTTAGACAAAGCCAGATTAAGCAACCGGCACAAGTTACACAGCTCGGGGGCTGTGGTCTCCCACCCTAGACCAGGGAGTATATTTCACTCAGCTCCAACAGGACCAGGCCTGGCTACACACAGGCTCTAGGCTAAAGCCCTCAGAGAAACTGGGTCTCCTCTGTCGCCATCTTCAGATTTGGTGCCCCACTGCCAGACTCAAAATCCAGAAGGAAAGACACAGAAAACCAAGAGCAGGATTGTTACACACTCTGAGGAGGCCAGTGCAAAGCCTGGCCTGTGGAGACTCTTCAAACCAAAGCTAGTCTGGAGCTGGACAGGACTCCCTGTGTGGTTTGGTTTTGTTTTACGGGCTATACTTTTATACAGCTCTATTAATAATTCTGCAAATGCTAATAGTTGAACCACTGAAAGATGGGAGAGATTTCTTGGTCAAATACATTTGAAAAAAGCAACATTCTACCAATCATTCACAATGAATATGAATATATATTAAAGGCTCATAGAAGTCCTAGAGCAGAGCCATGTTCAAATTTACTTAAACTAGCAGGAAGTAGATACAGAAGATATGAGGAGTCTACATCCTTAAGCATCCTCCTAAGATTAAGGATCAGAAATCTCTGAGAGGGCAAATGAAGTGGGAAACGTCAGGGAGATAGGTTAAGTTCATGAGGCCACACCTACCCCACCCATGTAAACCTATCATCAATCAGATGACCCCTTCCTAAGACGCACCTCCCCTTTCCTGGGACCTGGGGGCAGTACTGTAAGAGGCCTGAGGAAGGGGAGGGCTCTCCCTCTTTTTCTCTCTCCTCACCTCATGGGCCCAGGACAAGCAGAGTAGGGTATGAAATTCCCCTTTTTACCTTAGGCCCACTCTCCCTAAATGAAGCCCTTAGGTGCCTGCGTATTCTTCTCACTTTATAAATAAACCTCACCATGCCACAAAATAAACAAACAAACTTACTTAAACTAGGATTTTCCAAACTTGTACCTCTTACAGTTCCCAGGAATATCATCTGGGGCCAGAGTTTTAGAATTGGTTGACCCCTTAGGACAGATGTGGAAAGACACAGATGTTCTCTTCTCTGCATGTCTTGACAACTTACCCCAGAGCTGTTAAAACCCCTGTATCACTACTGCCCCAGCCTGGTCTCAAGAAGGGCTTCTCTCTGAAACCTATGCAGGACCAACCTTCTGAGGTTCCCATCCCATCCTCCCAGGCCTAGGCTTAGCTTCCCAAGTCCCTTTGGACTTTTCTATCAAACGGCATGGTGTGTGGCCCTGAGCAACTTCAAAACAAACCATCCAGCTGATCTCACAACCAGGGAGCAAGACATTTTGTTTGGAGTTTTGGAAGATCTCTGGCAACTTTCCACAGAAGTGGTTCCCCCATAAGCAATGGGTCACAAACATTTATTATGGACAGAAGCAACTGGGTAATAATAGAACAGACACATGCGGTCCTCAAGGTTTCTTCTCCAAAGAGCTAAATTGAATTAACTTTGTTCCCACAGTAGCCTACGTAGTGCTTGTGAGGGTCTGAGAAACCTGAAAATTACAAGGCAAGCCACAAGTGAATTGCTGTTCAGCCAAGTCAGAGCACTAACAGAAGTTAAATTCCTCTGTGGCCAAACACAGCATCAACTTCCCAGTCTAGCAAAGGACAGCAAACCAGCCAGTGACTATCTCACAGTCACACACTGTTCCATCAGCCAAAGATCTCAGAGCTTTGGAAGAGCACAAACTGATTCAGATAGTCATCTTACTGGAGCACAACCCTTCCTAGGCCAGGGCAGCTGTTACATGATGTCCCCCTCTCCTTTTCCAGGTGCTAGGGCAGGTGGGCATTAGGAATACCTTATAGTTGTTAAGGGACTCATGATAGTTGATGGCATTTTTTGTTTTAGTTGTAATTCTCATAAGAAATCTAATTCTCATTAGATTACATCAGTCATGGCCTAACACTGTTACTGACCTAAGTAAAAACTGTTCAATGGAAAAAGGAATACCTATGAGAGCTTGGCCAGGTTTCTTTGTTTCTATGGCTTTAGTTTCCAACATAGAAAGAGACTGTGGCAGGCATTTGCAGCTTGGTTAAGATGCTGCTTGAGATGCCCACATCCTGTATCAGAGTGCCTGGGTACAGGGCCCAGCCCCTCTCTGTTTCCTGCTTCTCCCATACCCTGGGAGACAGCAGCTGATGACTCAGGTAGATGAATTCCTGCCACTTATATAGGAGACTCAGATTTTATTCTGGCTCCTGGTTTCAGCATGGCCCAGACCAGCTGTCGTAGGCATTTGGGGAATGAACCAGTAGATGGGAGATCTCTCTCTCTCTCTGATTCTCTGGCTCTGGCTCTCTGCCTAAATAAAATACATTCAAAAATTGTACAATAAATAAAAGAGCACTGAAGAAGACAATCATTAAATTTCTTTCAAGCTTTAAAACTATGAATATACTATAACCTACTACAAAATTGGAAATGACATATTAAGTAGAATTGTATCATTTGCATTCAAAGTTCCATTTGAGTTTTCCTTAATTCCTCCGAGAAATAGTAGGTTCCTCCAGGACACAGGCTATACCTACCATTCCCTATATGTTTTTGTGAAGTGTCTTGTAGCAAGTCTACTTTGTTCCCTACTATGCCTCTGGGCCTAGCACTGGGGCTACTCACTGACCAGCTGACATGGAGGGAGTCACATCTCTGTCTTCACAATGCCACTGAAACTTGTCAGTCAGAGTTCACCAACCTCCTAATGTCTAAGTCAAATGGTCTTCTGGCCCACACTGCCCTCAAGCCCCCTGTAACTCAAGATCTATGAAATCCATCCTTGCTTTTTTTTTTTTTTTAAAGGGACTTATTTGAAAGAGTGATGGAAAGAGAGGAAGAGACACAGAGAGAGAATCTTTCATCTGCTGGTTCATTCCCTCAATGGCTGCAACAGCTAGAGCTGGGCCAGGCCAAAGGCAGGAACCAGGAATTCCATTCCTGTCATGTGGGTGATGGGGGCCCAAGCACTTGGGCAATCTTCTGCTGCCTTCTCAGGTGTATTAGCAAGGAGCTAGATCAGAAGTGGAGCAGCCAGGATTCAAGCAAAGACTCTGATATGGGATGCCAGTGTCACAAGCAGAAGCTTAACTAGGTGTGCCACAACACCTCCTTCTTCTCCATTCCTGTGATTTGAAGACAAGATAGAAACTGGAGAGAGAAATTATAATTCTCTCTTGTCCTTGTGGGTAGATGGGTTATAGTGAAGTGTCTGCTGATACTTTGTCTGTAGGTCCTTTAAATTTTAGACTCTCACGTGACCAAGGAAAGGGACAGAGTGACCTGCTGACTCATTTTACAATAATACTTCTTGAAAATTATTAAACATTAGGCATTCTACTGGAACTATCACATTTAATTCTCACAACAACTATATAAAATAAGCATTATTTTTCCAATTGCTTGGAAAACTGAGGCTTAGACATGTTTACTACTTGCTCATGCTAGCTGGAATCTAGATCCAAGACCCATCCCCCTCCATTTCCCTTAAAACACTCTCACAGTGTACTCAATGTTCAATAGATATGTGCTGAATATCTATATTGAAAAGTACCATTTTGGACCCCTTGAGGTTTAAAACATGAATAAGACATACCAAGGCTACTTTAAAAGGTCATGGAAAACAGAATTTTTTTAAAATATCAGAGAAAGGGCCGGCGCCGTGGCTCAATAGGCTAATCCTCCACCTTGCGGCGCCGGCACACCGGGTTCTAGTCCCGGTTGGGGCGCCGGATTCTGTCCCAGTTGCCCCTCTTCCAGGCCAGCTCTCTGCTATGGCCAGGGAGTGCAGTGGAGGATGGCCCAGGTGCTTGGGCCCTGCACCCCATGGGAGACCAGGAAAAAGCACCTGGATCCTGGCTCCTGCCATCGGATCAGCGCGGTGCGCCGGCTGCAGCGGCGGCCATTGGAGGGTGAACCAACGGCAAAGGAAGACCTTTCCCTCTCTGTCTCTCTCTCACTGTCCACTCTGCCTGTCAAAAATTTAAAAAAAAAAATATCAGAGAAAGAGCCATAGATAGATGGAACTCTTACCTCTGATTAACTCCCCTAAATGCCTGCAATGCCAAGGGCTGCGTCAGGCCAAAGCTGGGAGTCAGGATCTCAATTCATATCTCTCATATGGGTTGGAAGGATCCAAACAGTCTTTTTTAAAAAAAAAGATTTATTAATTTACTTGAGAGGGTAAAGTTAGAAACAGAGAGAGGGAAAGACAGAGAGAAACATCTTCCATCTGTTGGTTCACTCCCCAGATGGCCAGAATGGCTGAGCGAATGTGAAGCCAGGAGCCAGGAGCTTCCTCCGGGTCTCCCACATGGATGCAGGGTCCCAAGCACTAGGGCCATCTTCTACTGCTTTCTCAGGCTGTCAATAGGGAGCTGGATTGGAAGTGGAATGGCCAGGACTCGAACAAGCATCCATATGAGATGCCAGCACCGTAGGCAGATGCTTAACCTAGTGAGCCAGAGCACTGGCCCCTCAAATGTTTTTTTTTTTTTAAAAAAAGATTAATTTTCTTATTTATTTGAAAGGTAGTTACAGAGAGTGGAGGAGGAGGAGGAAGAGAGAGAGACAGAGAGACAGAAAGAGAGAAGAAAGAAAGAGGAGAGGAGAGGAGAGGAGAGGAGAGGAGAGGAGAGGAGAGGAGAGGAGAGGAGAGGAGAGGAGAGGAGAGGAGAGAAAAGAGAGAGAGATCTTCCAACTGCTAGTTCACTCCCCAAATGTTGTCAATAGCTGGGGCTGGGCCAGGCAAAAGCCAGGAGTCCAGAGCTGCTTCTGGGTCTCCCATGTGGGTGCAGGGGTCCAAGGACTTGGGCCATATTCTGCTGCTTTCCCAGGTGCATTAGCAGGGAACTGAATTGGCAGTGAAGCAGCCAGTTCTTGAACTGGTGCCCATAAGAAATGTTGGTGTCAAGGCTGGAAGCTTAATTTGCTACACAACACTGGCCCCGCATACAACTACCTGAACCATTACCTGCTGCCTTCCAGGGTATGCATTAGCAGGAAGCTGGAATCAGGACTCAGCTGGGACTCGAACCTAGGCACTTCAATATGAAGTGTGGCCATCTTAACCAGTCTCTTAACTGCAAAGGCAAACATCCACCCCAATAAATGAGACTTAAAGATAATTTTATTTTAGTGCAAAAAAATTTGAAATCCATGCATAGTTTTCTCATAGCATGTATTTTCCATTAACTCTAGTTCCTGAGTTCAAGGAATTTATTATTTAATAAGCTAAATCATAGGTATAAACAGGTACAAAACAAAGCAGGAATAAGTGTCATAAGAAATTACAGCCAGTTGGCCACTTTTAAGTGATTCCTGCTCAGAGTCAGGAAGACTGAATAATAAATCGGCTGCTTGACCAACATGCTCACCTATTTTCTCACTGGACAAGGATGTCTTAGATGCTTACTATGTGCTAGGAGATGTGGGGTACATGCAGGTTCTACAAAACAAATCTAATATGTGGGAGACAGCACACACCAACACAAACAGTAGTATAATGTGAATGGCTTAAATGCCATTTGAACAAGGTTCTCACTAAGAACCCAGCTGTGACAACTTGAGGAGGAGGTGGTCATTACATACAGAAAAAGAAAGATATGAGTGAGAGAAGAGGAACTTCAAGATGGGATTGCAGAATGGCTGACACATGAGCTGACCTGTAGTCAACGTGACTTAGTACTGGGACGTAAGTGCAGAGAGGCAGGTTGGGGCCACACGAGGCAAGCTTTGAAGGTGGAGCTTGAAGGGCTGGATTTAATGCACCTGTGTGGGATGACTGAGCAGAGGAAGGAGAGGCTCCCAGGGGTTCTGGAAGAAGATTGCCCTGGTGGGAAAGTGGGATAACAGAGGAAGTCATCTGACCTTCCCCCCTCCAGGCCTGAATGAAAGAACTGGGCTAGGGAGAAGATGGCGGAGCTGGAGAACGAATGATCGAAGGAAGAAAGAGTGTGAAGAAATGCTGGGCTGGGCTGCAGGGGGCGAGGTAGTGAGGAGTTTCAGACAAGACAGAGAAAGTAGTCCAAATGCTTGAGGTTCTTTGTCTAGTGAACAAGAGAAAGACAATTTTGCTGCAGAAACAGGAAGGTCTGGGGGTTTGGGGACGACGTGGTGAGTTACTTTCTGATATGGCTGACCCAAGTTAGGGCAGCAGGGGACAGCCTGGAGTACATTTTCAGCAGTGGATTGAGCACGTGGATTTGGAAGCAGGAAAGCCATGTGCACTAGGGAAGACCTTAGGGTGCACTGGCTGGCAGGTGAGCCTGGAAATTGTCAGAGTGAAAGAGATCCCTGGGCAGAAAGTGTGGAGGAAATAGCTGGGGTTAGAGCCGTGGGAGGTATTTTAGAATCAGAAATCAGAATAGTGACTGGAGTCAAAATAGAAGTCTGAGGCCAGAGAGTAAAAGAGAGAGAGCGTGGTTATGACCAAAGCCCAAAAATTATAAAATCTTCATAAACCTGATTTCAGAAAAAGCTACCTTGTGGGGAATTTAAAACACATCTGTTATCCTTTCTCGATTCATAGGGACAGATCTTTAAGCTGAACAGATATGCTGTGCTACCAGTTGAACAAGATTTTGGCACGTTTGTTTGGAAATGCTTGTACCAAATGAGCATAAACCCATTTCTGTTAGTAAACTCCATTCTCTCATTCAGAAACTTGCACATTACATTGTATGCAAACTGCCTCCTGTTAGAAAGAGCTGAAAGCCATTTGTCTAGCTAAAAAATTCATGCACGTTGAACTTGGAACATGTGATGGTTTGGATGTTAGTATGGGTGTCCCCCAGAGATCCAGGTATGAAAGGCTTGGTCCCCAGGCTGGTACAAATGAGAGGTAGTGGATCCTTGAGGACGTGTAAGATCCCTGGCATGCAGACGTGTCCTCTGAAGGCCGCTCTTGTGAGAGGGCATTATAAAAGCTTGAGTTTGGCCCCAGTCCTGGCTGCTCCACTTTTGATCCAGTTCCCTGGGAAAGCAGCAGCAGATGGCCCAAGTGCTTGGACCTCTGCCACCCATGCAGGAGACCCAGACGGAGTTCCTGGCTCCTGGCCTCTGCCTGGCCGCCCTGGCCATTGTGGCCATTTGGGGAGTGAACCAGCGATGGAAGACCCCTCTCTCTCTCTCCCCTTCACTCTGTCTAGAACTCTGCTTTTCAAATAAATAAAATTTTTTAAAAATTTCTCTCCAGTGAGTATACACAAGCAATGGAAGAGACTGCCACTTTCCTCACAATCTCAAGTTTTTTATATTAATTTCTGCTTCACTATGTACGTAGCTGGGTTGAATATTTTTCCAAATGTTATTCACCACTGTTATTTTCTCTTTGGAAAACTACTTGTTACGTCTTTACTCTTATTTTGGGATATTCATTTTTTCTTTATTTCAAGAAATCTTTATATAATAAGGATATCAATTCTTTACCTGCCACATACATTAAGAATGTTTTATCCACAATTTCCTACTTTTTGGTGTTTGATTTGGTACAGAAACATTAAAAATTTTTTAAAAGTATACACAGTGAAATATGCCAAATTTTTATGGCTCCTGTCAAGTATGTTATTAGAAAAGTCTTCCCCACCACAAAATTTAGAGATAATAATCTATATTTTTTTTTTTTTTTTTGACAGGCAGAGTGGACAGTGAGAGAGAGAGACAGAGAGAAAGGTCTTCCTTTGCCGTTGGTTCACCCTCCAATGGCCGCCGCTGCAGCCGGCACACCGCGCTGATCCTGGCAGGAGCCAGGAGCCAGGTGCTTTTCCTGGTCTCCCATGGGGTGCAGGGCCCAAGCACCTGGGCCATCCTCCACTGCACTCCCTGGCCATAGCAGAGAGCTGGCCTGGAAGAGGGGCAACCGGGACAGAATCCGGCGCCCCAACCGGGACTAGAACCCGGTGTGCCGGCGCCGCAAGGTGGAGGATTAGCCTATTGAGCCACGGCGCCGGCTATATAATAATCTATATTTTAAAATATTTTATTTTAAAGATATTTTTAAATATTCTATATTTTAAATAGAGCAGTCATATACAACTACATAGTTAAGTATGTATTTATATTTAATTTTTCAATTTATTTATTTTCACTTTATTTGGAAGGGAGTAAAGAGAGACAGAGACAGAGAGACAGAGAGAGAGATTGTTCATCTGCTGGTTCACTTCCTAAATTTCCACAATAGCCAGAGCTAGTTCGGGCCAAAGCCAGGAGCCCAGAATTCAATCCAGGTCGCCATCTGGGTGGCAGGGATCCAAGTGCTTGGGCTATGACCTGCTGCCTCCTAGCCTACGCGTTAGCAAGACACTGGTTCAGAAGTAAAGACGTCAAGACTCAAACTAGGTATTCTGACATGCCCACATGACACCTCCACCACTCCACCACGTGCCTGGCCCATGTATCTGTATTTTATGTGTAAGATTTCAATCCATTCAAATTTTGCTTTTCCATTTTGCATTTTTCTATGTAAATAATCAACTATTCAAATATAATACTTCATAAACTTTGTTTTAAGGACTTTTGTTCAGGGAGATGTATATTGGTGTTATGAAAAATAGGTCTTAAGATCCAGGAAGTTTGGAGGGAATTGCATTCTGAAATGTCTCTTCTAGGAACTAACAATAATCATTACTAATGGGCTAATAAATATAAGGAATTTCAATAAAGTTTAACTCACAGTTTTATAAATGTATTTAAGAATTAAACTCTCTTTGCAACTAGTAATTTCAAATATTAATTGCATGTCTGCTATTTTCAAACATATAGAATTAAAAATATTTAAAGGTAAGATGTTATTATTATCCTCCAAAGCTTACAACCGAAAGGGAATTAGAGTCTAATAGGAACCATTCGAGAAGCAGAATGTACTTCCCATTAGAAGCAGATAAAACTTTCAGAGTCTGCCAATTGAATATATTTGAGGGTTAGGAAAAGGGAAAAGTCAAACAAGAGTGACTGGCGAATGCTACCATGTACCATGACTCGATCAGCTTCGGCTAACATCACAAAACCCGGAAATCAACGGCAAAACATCTAGATCAAAGTTCAGGTGACAAGAGTAGAGGTACAGATTTGGGAGAAATCAGCACAGAGGAAATAAAGACCTTAGGGTAGATAAGTACTCTAAGAGATGACTTAGCCCAGGCTGCTGTAACAAAATACCCTTGATTGGGTGACTTAAACTGCAGACATCTCTAGGATGGGTGTTGTGGCTCAGCAGGCTAAGCCACTGCTTGGGATGCCTGCAACCCACATTGGAGTGCCATGGTAGTTCCAGCGAGGCAGCAGATGATGGCCCAGGTACTGAGTTCCTGAGGCCCAAATGGGAGATCCAGATGGAGTTCCTGGATCCTGGCACTGGCTTGGCCCGGCCCCAGCTGTGGTGGCATTTGAGGAGTGAACCAGCAGATGGAAGTATCCCCTGCTCCTCTCTCTTTCTCTTTCTCTTTCTCTTTCTCTTTCTCTTTCTCTTTCTCTTTCTCTTTCTCTTTCTCTTTCTCTTTCTCTTTCTCTCCTTCCCTCCACCCCAAGTAGATTAAAATAAACATTTAAAGAAAAATAGAATCTGTTTTTCACTGTTCTGGAGGTTGGGAAGTCTCGGCTTGCAGAGAGAGTGCTGTCATTTCACTGTGTGCTCATAGGACCACTTCTTTGTGCTGGAGGAAAGAGAGCGTATGGTTCTTTCTCTTCTAAGAGCACTGCTCCCATGATGGAGGCGTCACCCTCAGGGCCTCATCTAAACCTAAATTCCTCCCGCTGGCCATGCCCCCATCCACCATCACAATGGGCATTAGGACTGAACTATGTGAATGGAGGAGGAAGACAGGCGGTTCACAGCGAGACAGAGCAGCAGACAGCCGCAGCATAAGCTCTGGGATGTGGCTGCTTTGGGGAGGCACAAGAAGCAAAGTTCAAGAAAGCAAAGAGGCCGGCACCAGAGAGGAAGGAGGGTAGTCTTAAATAGATTTAGAAGTCCCTGGGATAGATTTGTTTCATAGGATTATTCTGAGATATTTTATTAAAAATTAATTGGCAATTTCCTGCATGAAAAGCTTGGGACAGAGGGTCAAGCGACTTGCTCAAGGGACCATCGTGAATCAGCAGCCACACATCAGTCCACCACACATGCAGTGCAACTGGAAACGCAGAGCTGAGAAAGGAAAGAAATTGAAATTCTACAAATGCAAGGATTTTTATCATGTTAAAGCTCAAAAAGCCTAAAATACTTGGCTGCAATTTCACAATCTTCGTGACTGTACTCATAGTCAAAATTGGCTTTTCTGTTTCAGAGAAGCAGAAGAAAACAGACTAGTGACAAAAGAGAAAAAATTTTATTTTTTTGGTGTCTTTTCACAAAAATTGAAAAGGTAAAAATCCATTAAAACCTTCAGTTAAATATCAATGTTATAATTCTATAATGTTTACTTTTAGATTTTTATATAGTATTTGAGTTTTGAGTGTATATAATATAGCATTAGCAATATGGTTCTGAGAGAGGAGTTGAAAATATATTATTAAAGGAACCTGTAGCAGTCAAAGATTTTAGTGATTTAATGAGAAATAAAGAAAATTAATTAAAATATTTTTGTTTTCTTGCTGTAATTCTATACTGAACTCACATGAAAATCATGATTCTAGAGTGTGGAATGTAAAATTAATTGTTTCACTCTCAAGTTGAGAATATTTTTTAGGATAAATACTATAACATAGCTATCAAATTATCACCTCTCCATTTTATGTTGAAAATTTTTTATTAAACTGATAAAACTTTGTTTCTGTTGCATTAATAATGTTCTGTTATACATAACGTAAAAAATGTTCATAAAAAAAAAAGAATGGGTAGTGTTAGGGACTTGGGTTCTCTGAGGCTAACGGACAGCTCTCTAATTTTGAAGGGTGATTGAGTTTGCAGGAGAGTTTATCAATAATGAGTAAGACCATAAGAACGTCCTGAAAGGGTTAGCACAGTCACACCTCTTAGGGTTTTAAGCTCTGTTCAGTAAACTATAGATAGGTAGGGAAGCCTGGGTTCTGACGTGGGAATTGAATATCCAGTTGAATTATAAATAAGAGTCCCTCTGCCTGAAGCTTTTCTTCTGGTGGCTTCCATATGGACACCTTTGGTTCATTTCTTCTCTCTTTGATCACTTGTTCTTTGATTCCTCATTCTTGCATTCTTTAAATTTGATGTTCATGGACACGGCTCCCTCACGCCGAGTCTCTCCCTTTCTATCTGTTTATAGACTCAGTGTTGAAAGAGGTTCATCAGATATTTTCCTCTGATCACATCTCCATTTGGTATTTTTTCTTTGCCCATACACAAAGGGTCTAGGGGTGCTGCTGGGACCAGCACATGTTGGTTAGAGTGCATCTCAGCTAAGGTGCCCCCATGTCCAGGGTCTCCTCCTCAGCCTCTCTTGTCCACCAGATGCTTGACTGTTACTGCTGCCAAAAATGTATCACTGTATGCCCATTTATTTCTGGCAATAGATCTTCAGCACGGAGCAAGGAGCAGCCAACACGCCAGTTACCGTTCACTGATGGCTCACTGCATGCTGACCACTTCATAGGGCAGCAACTGACTAATCATTACTAACTCTTCTTGCAAGACAAGAAAACTAAGGCACACAGCGGTTAAACAACTTGCCCAGCTGCTGAGTAGAGAAGCCAAGATTCAGCCCACGCTGTCTAACTCCTGACGCAGTGCTTTAGGAAAAAAAAAAAAAAAGGTGTCTGGAGTGGGCAGAGAGAAACAGGGTAATCAGAGGGGGAATATTGATCAGGAACATTGAGAAATGGGGCTGAGTGCAAGGGGGAAGAGAGAGTGCAGTGAAGTAGGTAGGAGGCAGGGAAACAAAGGCGACGTCCATCTGCGGCAATGTGACCCCGGTCCCCTCCTGCCTCCCTGACGTGCGCCCCTCCCTGTGTCCTGCTTGCTTCCTGGCACTCCTGTTCCCAGTGCCCTTTCAATCCACCCCCCCTCCACATCCTGTGTAGCCCTCCAGCCTGCATTACAGTCTCTCTCCATGTCCACCCACCCCACTTAGAGGTATTTCCCCACTCACAGGGGGACGGAACCTCATGCTATGTTAGATTGTTACGAAGAATTTTCTGTTCATTCTTCTGAACCACTGAGGGTACCTCCAATTCAGGGTCATGCCTTACACAGGGTGCTTCATTAGTTCCACTTCCCATGTGCCACCATCCCCTCATCATGCTGACCACGTAATAGACGTTCTTTAATACTTGTTTACTCAAATTCCATTATTATGGGAAAGCTCTGAAATGACCTTCGCTTGAGTGAGTTCTCAATCTTTAACTTTCTGTTTGTTTGTGGCACGCTATGGAGATCCATTGTTGGAGAGTGCTTCCAGAACTTCTGTTTCCTAGGTATGGTTTGAGTTATTTAATGGAGAGAAAAAAACAAAACAACTGTTGGCTTCCGGGAAACATTTTTTATAGCATTATTATTGGCAACTCATGCTGACATGGAACTACTTCTTTATTTTGGCTGAACTCTGAATACAGATTAACATTCTCCAAGTCTCTTCTGGAATCAACGTTACTCTCATGCAAAGTTCCTAAAACTGCTCGTCAAATCTCTCGATAGGGACCAGAAACAACCATGTGTATAGAAGAATGAGCTATCTAGAATGTCAAAGTCTATGTTCATTTTGCTGCTTGTAGTAATAGTATTTTTCAAACAGATACATTCCCAAATGTTCACCATCTGCACAACGCCAAGTAAATCAAACAATTTTCAATTGTAATTGGGCAACAATATGGTCTACCTTCTGTCTTACTATTTGAGCTTGCAATATAGGTTATTGCAGACAGACACTATTGCTTACAAGGCAGAACAAGGAGTCTCAGGTAAGTATGATTCTAGAATTCATGGCACACAGCACCCAGAATGCACTCACCAGTGACTACCCAATCTACCAAAATCTTGGAAATATCCTTCATGGAACTTTCTTTTCTTAACGAAGCTTTCTTTTCTTAAATTATCTCATTATAATCTTGTCAAGTTAGTCAACTTTCTTGTACTTCAATTCTGTCTCCCATTTAGATTTTAAACTACAAGTAAATAAACCATTAAAAAAATTCCTTTGTATTTCCTACCTAATCCCAATGCTTACAAACCAGTAGCTCAGCTAATGGATTCATGATCAAGTCAACAAATTTGAGTGGCTTTTTCCATCAAAGATCACAGAAGATTTTTTTGTATTCTCTATTCAGAGGATGTTACCATCCTTCACTCATAAGTAAACTTATAAATATTTATCATATATTTAGTCTGAGGTCTGCCTGAAAAGAGAATAAAGAGGAACCTAGAAATGCTACCTTCCTATAGTTTATTTTTTCAAATGTATTTTGAAAACTACAGAGCTATTCTTTAGTTTTGCTCCAGGCCTAGTCCAGTCTTGGATAGTTTTTCTCCTTGAATCAGCTGGGCATTTTATAAAGAGCACCTCCCTGGTAATTCTGGTAATTTACAGGGTTTACAACTATGGTAGTGCCTCTGCCCCAGGGCTGATAGCTGAGCTCCTAATGCTTAGAAAACACAAGCAATGGTCTTCAAAACCATTTATATAAAGAAGCAAGGCCATCTACTGATCAATAGTACCAGATCTTTTATTAGTTATTTATTTGGGAGGCAGAGAGACAGAAAAAGAGACAAAGAGGGAAATCTCCCATCCATTGGTTCACTCCCTCAAAGTGCCAACAACAGTCAAGACTAGGTCAGGTAAAGGCAGGATACTGGAACTCAGTTGGGTCTCCAATATGGGTGGCAGGGACCCAACAACTAGAGACATCACCACTGCCTCCCTAAGTCTGCATTAGCAGAATCTGGAGTCAACAGCTGGAGCTGGAAATCAAACCCACACTTTGTTATGTGGGATATGGGCACCTTCACCAAGGGCTTAACTGGTAAGATAACTACCCACGCCTACTGTCCAGATCTCTAACATACCCCAGGGTTACTCCATCCCCTCAGGGTACTGAGAGCCAGTGGGGCTCTGTTCCATGCCAGAGATATCAGCCAGCTGGTTTGGTACCTCGCCCCATCTCTTCTTTTTCCTTTCCTCCCCTTGTCTGCTCTTCCCTCAAGCCTTCCTGTAGGAACCACAGTCATGTGAGACTTCCATGAGACCCTCCAGAGGTCCTCCGGTGCTGACCTGAGCAGGCGGGGGCCTTTCCTCAAGGCTCTCACCATCTCTTCTTTCCCAGCAACAACACAGATGCTTCCTTGAGTCCCTGCCCCCTTCCCTGTTTGTCCAGCTCATGTCAAGAGGCCCCCTGGCTCCATGACCTCTACCACTGTCTCCAGGACACACACAAAAGGCAGGCCAAGTAAGTAAGAGGTTGACAGCAAGAGGCAAGGAGGCCACACTCTTATTTCTGGGCTTGTGAGAAAATGAGTGCCTGGAATCTCGGTTGGAATCCAGAACAAACAGAAACTAAGCAAAGAGGAACAATGTATTTCTCTAGTGCTGTGAGATCAGTACTACAGTCAGGCATACTGAATGATGTTGTGAGGTGAGGGAAATTAAGTCAACTCTTGAATTTTAAAAAAAGAAGTAGGGGCCAGCATTATGGCACGGCAGGTTAAGGTGCTGTTTGCCATCCCAGCATCCCAGCTGTTCTACCTCCAATCCAGCTCCCTGTTAAATGCACCTGGGAAGGCAGCAGAAGATGGCCCAAGTACTTAGCCCTGGCTACCCATGTGGTAGACCAGGATGGAGATCCTGGCTCCTGGCAATAGCCTGGCCTAGTCCTGGCTATTGTGACCATTTGGTGAATGAACCAACAAATGAAAGATTCTCTCTCTCTCTGCTTTTCAAATAAATAAGTCTTTAAAAAATGAATGATTTGGTGGAGGGATTGCATTTTGAGTTTCATTAACCTATAATCGAATCCAAGTTTCCCTTCACCGCTTTCATGCCCCCCACATTGACGTCCCTTTTCTTACCAAGCTCACTGAATCCTAGAGCATCAACTCACACACGCTGCCTAGACGAGCCAAAAGCCGCACCTCACCTGCAGCCTCTCTCCTGACACCCCCCCCCCCCCAGCAGCCTGGGGCACGGCTCAGCCCGTGCTGTCCAGCAGCTTTCCCAGCTCAGCACTGTGCGCCCTGAGCTCAGCATCTCCATTCCCCCGAGGGAAATGAAAAGTGGAAAGTGCACGCCCCTTCCTTCAGGGGAGCGGGGGAGCATCTTCCCTGCTCAGGGGCTCCTAGGTGCGGGTGGTCAGCTCAGCCCCCAGGACATAAGGCAACCCTGAGATGGCGTTCCTGTGGGCGGCTCTTCTCCCACCTTCCTTCTTCCTGTCCCTACTTCCCAGGCACCAACTGACCAAGAGGTCAGTCTCTCCTGCCCCTCAGCACCTCAGCCTGCCCGGCTCTCGCCCTTGCTGCACCGCGGTGTGATCCCGCTGCTTGTCGGCACGGCACACCAGACGCACAGAGGGCTGTGAACGACCAACAGACTTAGCTGCCTTTTGCGGCAATCACCTCGTTTCACTTTGTGTTTATGGTTTGGACAGCTGGGCAGGAAACACTGAATTTCCTCATTTTCCTCTAAGCATCTTGTTTTTGTTTTGAATCCCTACCACACCGTGCTGGAGGATCTTTTCATTCTGATCACCTGTAGCTCTCCCTGCAGGCCGAGACCCCAGGAGTTCCTCCTCCCGCACGGCCTGAGGGTTCAGCAGCCACTCCGACTGTGGGCCGTGCCCACATCTCAGCGAAGGCAAAGCCAGGTAATCCTTTCGTCACGGCACCGCCACTTCCCCAGGTACTTGCAGGGAGCAGGAGCTCCCCCGTGACCCCCAATCTCACCCACCCACCCACCGCCAAGGCTAAGGGAACCCAGCCCGTCGCTCCACCCCACCTTCCCTCCCGCCTCTCCCTTGGGGACACCCATAGCAACTTCCTACATGGCTTTTGGCTTTTTAAAAGTTACAGGAAGGAAGTGTCTCGCTAGCACTTTTGCCCCCTGAGGCAAGGCCAAAGCCTGACTCCTTACTTTACTGAAAGAATAGAAGAAAGGAAGAAAAATAGAAATGTGCATCTCAGAAAGTGTCCCCGCCATGTATCTCATCCCTGCCCTCTACCCTTGGCCCCAGGAGATGACACCAACAAAGGTGCAACAGGGGAATGTGTGGTTGTGTAAGAGCAATTCCTACCACAGAGAGAGGCCTTCCACAAACCGGAAGGCAAGAGAGATTCCTAGACAGTGAGACCGGAGTGCACCTGCAGTGGCTTTGTACCTCCCACCCCTGAGCCCCTGAGCCCTGCCCTGAAGGGGTGGAAGGGGAGAAGGGACAGGTGGAGCCCTGACAGAACCTTGGGAGATGCTGGAGAAGGGAGAGCTGAGAGGAAGCACAGGCAGGTGACAGGTGACAGGGCCCTGAGGGCAGCAGGTGAAGCTGCAGACAGCTACAACAGCTCCAAGTTAGCGCATCAGGACACAGAGAGCTGATGCCACCCAGTGAGTGCAGGGGCCCACTTGTGGTGCCTGGACCCTTGCCCAATGCCAGCCACTGCAGAAGCAGTCTCCCCTGCAAACCAGGAGACGAACCTGGATCTTGCTCTACCACAAGGGAATGTCCAGCCTGCAGGCTGTATCAGGCCCATGAAGTCACTCAGTCTGGCACTGCCAAGGCAACCAGCTGCAGGTGAGACTTTAAATTCAATAAATCTACAGCAGGCTAATTTTTAAGTTGATAATTTTGGATGGTCCATGACTGAGGTTATAAATATCCCAATGATCCTTGACAGAAAAAAAACTGCTCCCCACCCCTGAATCCAAATAGATTGTGTGGTCAAGTGCTCTTAATTCACTAAATATTAAGTTTTCCAACATCACTGGCAGAATTGAGTGCTGGAGAGTGGGATGATTTCCCTCATGGAGCGATGGAAACAATTACATCTCCTCACGTCAAAAACGAGTAGCCCGGGGCTGGTGCTGTGAGTGAGGCTTCTGCATGGGATGTTGGCACCCCGTGTCAGAGTGCTAGTTTGAGTGCTGGCTTCTCTGCTTCCAATCAGCTCCTAATGGTCCACATGCTTGGCCCTTGCCACCCCCGTGGGAGACAAGGATGTAGTTTCTGGCTCCTGGTTTTGGCCAGTGAATGACACTCAACCATTGTTAGATAAGATTTGCTTTTGTCTACTACAGTTCAAAGAAAATACCACCATCTCATGACTTCTTTTTTTTTTAAGATTATTTATTTGAAAGTCAGAGTTACTCAGAGAGAGAAGGAGAGGCAGAGAGAAAGAGAGAAAGAGAGAGAGAGAGAGAGAGATTGGTCTTCCTTCTGCTGGTTCACTCCCCAGTTGGCTGCAACAGCCAGAGCTGTAACGATCAGAAGCCAGGAGCTTCTTCCATGTCTCCCATGCGGGTGCAGGGGCCCAAGGACTTGGGCTATCCTCTACTGCTTTCCCAGGCCACAGCAGAGAGCTGGATTGGAAGTGGAGCAGCCAGGACTAGAACTGGCCCATATGGGATGTTGGCACTGCAGGTGGCAGCTTTACTCACTATGCCACAGTGCCGGCCCCCTCACAGCTTCTTATTTAAAATTCCTTTTCCTGTCTTTAAGAAATTTGGGGGAAGGAGTTTGGCAGTAGTTAAGTCTCCACCTGGGATGCCCACATGCCATCTCCAAGTACTTGGGTTGGAGTCTCAGTTCCTCCTGCTTCAGATCCAACTTCTGGCTAACGTGCACCCTGGGAGGCAGTAGGTGATGGCTCAAGTACTTGGGCCTCTGCCACTCACAGGGGTGACCCAGACTGAGTTCTGGGCTCTTGACTTTGGCCTGGCCTAGCCCAGACTGTTGCCAGTATCTGGGGAGTGAACCAGCAGGTAGGAAAAATCTCTGCTTCTCTTTCAAATAAAATAAAAAAAAAAATAAGAGGATAAATGTTCTCTGATACAAATTAACCGATTATTGTTTAAATAACTTCTTTACAGTGGTACCACAAAAGCTTTCTCTTTGAGCCCAAGGTAAAGCTAAATTTCATAGCTCAGGTCTACTTTTAATGTATGCATGTTAGTACAGCCATGCCTCTTCCTCTTTATCGAACACGAGCTGGTCACTGGAAGTCCTATCTTCTAGGAACCCTGAAAAAAATCCCTAAGTTAATTTACTCAGGGACAGACACTCACACTGATTTATTTTTAGGGCATATCAGCACAATGTAGTGGAAAGGCCACAGGCCCGCCTCAGCAAGTCTCTAGGTGAGAGTTCCCCCGCTTGCTGGTTCCCTGTGTCCTGTCCCCATGCTGGAAGAGGGAACTGAGTGGTATAACCTCCAGGGCAAGGCTTCTCTCACTTGAATGCACAGAACCTTAATAAAATACAAATTCTGTCTCAGCACAACACGGGGAAGGGCCTGACCTTCTGCTTTCTAGCCAGCTAGCTTCCAGGTGAGGTTGACGTGGCACTTCCACGGATCATGATCTAGGGGCAGCTCACATCTAAAATGTCTTGGGTTAGCTCCAGTACGTGTTCAGTGTTCAGCCAGCCTTCCACATCTGTATGGAAGGATCCTATGGACCTCAGGATGGAAATGTTTTTTAAAAAGAAATATTGCACTGGCTTTTTCTTTTATTCTAAAAATAATTGCTATTGGCATGACCTTTACATTGACGAGGTGTTAGGAGGAAGTGAGAAATGATTGAAAGTCTATGGGAGGATTGTGCAGGCCATATGCAAAAACTCTGCCACTTCACAGAAGGGACTGGAGCATCTTGGGATTTTGGTATTGGGGTCATTCTGGGACCGACCCCTGACCTACTACCATCGTTCACATTTTAAGATTGTGTTTTAGACAGTTAAAAGTGGCCCATGCCGTGCAAGTTTTAAGTTAATTAGGTTGTGGTGACAATTAAAGATTGCAGATCACTGTAAAGAATTGTATAAACAGGCCAGCACCACGGCTCAATAGGCTAATCCTCCACCTGTGGCACCGGCACCCAGGGTTCTAGTCCCGGTGGGGCACTGGTTCTGTCCCAGTTGCTCCTCTTCCAGTACAGCTCTCTGCTGTGGCCCGGGAGTGCAGTGGAGGATGGCCCAAGTGCTTGGGCCCTGCACCCCATGGGAGACCAGGAGAAGCACCTGGCTCCTGGCTTCGGATCAGCGCAGCACGCCAGCCATAGCAGCCATTTGGGGGGTGAACCAACGGAAAGGAAGACCTTTCTCTCTCTCTCTCTCTCTCTCTCTGTCCACTCTGTCAAAAAATAAAAATAAATAAATAAATAAAAAACAATTGTATAAACATGTATTTTCTCTAGCCCCAGTGGCTCCAACCCTAGGTGCTCATTGGTGTCACCAGGGTGTTTTCAAAAACTGTCAAGGACTGACCACCCAACCCCTACTAATACACACACCAAAATACCAAGATATTTCAAAAAGTTCATGGAAAATCTAATTAAAAGGCAAGTTTATTTTGGAACAAAAGAAAAATCAAAGTCTATAAGAAAGTTCATGGAAAATGCATACCATGGAAAAATGAAGCACAGATTTCAAAATTTTTGACCTCCAATACCTTTTGATTCCATTGTTCCATGAACTTTTTGAAGTACCTTTGTACCATTTCATGGGTCCAGGGAGGAACCTGGTTGCTGGATATTGCTGAAAACTCCAGTTGAGATGGTGACTAAAGGGCAGCCCGGAAGGAGAACCTCTGCAAGCCGGCTCTGCAGACCAGCAGGCACTCCAGGTACCACCAAGTTGTTTGTAATACTACCCCTAGGTGTTATTCATTAACTCAGTGCATTCCCCTGAAAAACTGAGTTAAACTGTACAACTACACAAACACTTCCCTTAGTCACTCGTAAGTCAACAAGGGTTCTCAGCAAGGGAGATGACCCAGAGACACCCCTAGCTTTCTTTGCTCCCTTTTAGAAAAATAGAGAAAGTTAACAAATTACGTGGCTGTAGGGGGCACAGTGGCTATACAGAGACTGTTCTTTTTTGCAGGGCTCAGTTTTAACCTCAAAGTCTTATTAAGCTGGGAGAAGCCAGCAGAGGCAGTAAAAGTTCCTGGATGTTCAAATGTCAGCAGAGCCATCCCTTTGCAGAACTCCCATCTTCACAGCATGATGCAGGGGTTAAAGAGCCAGACTGTCTGGGTTGGAATTCAGGCTGCACCATTTCCTAACTGTATGACCATGGGCAATTCTCCCTCTTTCTTTCTTGAAATTACTTATTTTTATTTATTTAAAGGTAGAGAGAGAGAGATGGAGAGGCAGATGGAGAGAGAGAGAGAGAGAGAGAGAGAGAGAGAGAGAAATTTCTTCTCCACTCTTTGGTTTACTTCTCAAATGCCTGTGATAGCCAGGGTGGCCCAGGCCAAATCCAGGAGCCCACAACACAATCTGTCTCCTACTTGGGTGCCAGGGAGCCAACTACTTGACATCAGCAGCTGCCTCCTACAGTGTCCATTAAAAGAAAGCTGGAATTGGAAGCAGAGTTGGGCCTGAGCCAGGCGCTCTGACATGAGACTCAAGTGTCCCAGTTGTGTCTTAACTGCTGCACCAAACATCCTCCCCAGGGTAATTTTCTCAACACCTGAGTTTCTTCCTGGGCAAAATCAACACAACCTTATGATTAGGTTATGAAAGTTAAAATCTGTTGATGTGTATAGTTTGTACATCACTTGGTTTATAATAACTGCTATTACTATCATCATCTACCTCATGAAATGAGAAGTAGAATATTATTACTGCCTCCTTTGCAATTACATCTTAGTATTGTGCCAGCAAGACTATAGTATATGTATATTTGTATAGAGAATGCTGAAAAAAAGGGTCTGTTGCTGCTTGCAGGGCTGAGACAGAGAGCCAGAAAAGTCGAAGCACTTAAGGTTTGTGGCAGAACCCATAGGCCAGGTTGAAAAGTCTGCATGAACTCTGCTGGCAAGGCAGAGCCACTGGAATCTTCTGAACCAGGGATGATAGGATCAGTTTTCTGTTTTGAAATGGACCAGAATTCAGATGGGGTTTGCAAGACTCTCACCTCTTCTTGAACCATGAGAACTCTTCTGCTCTACTTCCACAGGCAATACCACCACAGGATTTGCATCTGCAATTTGTGGTTTTCCTGAAGCAAAGGACAACTCTCAAACCACTGATGTTTCCGTTTCTGCCCCAAAAGGCTGACAGTTGAACGAGACCTTGAAGTCCGCATGTGTGTTCTGATGACTTTTAGCTGACTAGTCCTGGGGTAACTCTGTTGTTCCCTGAGATCTTACAACAGATATTTGCATCATCGGACACCCTTGAGATTTATACTCCAGTTCCCAAATCAAAACAAGAGAACGAAGCAACTGGGAATAAAGTTATGGGTCATCCTGCAATAACTGAGGGCCTCCAGGTACTATGGGAATTTTGAGAGAAGTTGCAAGCCTGCTCTCAAGTAGCCCGTGGGCTCAGGGTCAGGGATTCTACAACTGAGAGATGAAGCTTGGCCAGATGCAATGCAGATGTGAAAATGTACACAGGGCATGAATGCTGCTCAAGTAATCTCCCACCTGTCAAAACCAAAGTAAGCAAAATTAGGTAACCTGACTCTGGACTTTCACTTAACATAAAGATAAAACACTCAAACAAAATAAATATGCTCCTTCTGAACTCAAAAATGAGACGAGCTTCGGAGGTAGAGTTGAAGTGATGCGGCTTCTCAAGGGTTCTTAGATTTAACTCCCCAAAATCAATGGTAATAACAAATTGTCAATCATTGAGACATGCACAATTTCAACAAATTGGAAGCATCTGATATGATGTGATAGCTAGGGAGTTAGTAAGGTCTAGGCAGCCCTGCAATGTAAGGTTATCTCTTTACCTGTCAGTCTAAAATGCCCACCTTCCCAGAAGGCACCTGTCTCTCATTCGGGACCAGGAAGAAGGAGATGCCATGGTGACCACATGGATATTAAACTTCCCATGGAGACGCCATAAAAATCCCAGATGGCTCAATGCATGCTAAGACCCCACTCCATTTGTTTATTCAATTAAGGTACCACCCCTATTTCATAAAAGTGGCTGAGGATGAGGGAGAGCCCTCTTTTTGTTCCTGACCATGGTTAGGTTCTCTCTCTCTCTCTCCTCTCTCTCTAAGCAATCCTCTGGTTGCTCACACTCACGCAAGAATCTCTGTTCACTTTCTCACTTTTAAATAAATGTAGTTCTTACCTTGTACCTTACATAGGCCTCCACTTAGAATTCTTATCTCTGTGTGGGGCAAGAGCCCATATCCCATCTATGTCCCAGTTCTTGTGCATTATTCACTAAATCTTCATCCTAAACCTACTGACTAGGGAATATTATGAACATTATTTGGCAGGTAAAGATACTCAGATGTAGTGACTTGAAGCAGCCTGCCTAGAGCCACAGAGCTTGAAAAGTGGCAGAGCCACCATCAGGCACAGAAGCGAGAGTCTGGACCGACGCAGGAAAACACTGTCCCTGCCCCAAGCAAGTTTAGAGCCTAGTGGGGAGAACAGGGCTCGTACAAACATGTTTACAATGCAAGCAAATCAAAAGGACAATAATGCTAGGGGGAGGGATGGAGGCAGAGAGGAGACATTGCTGCCCAGTCTATCTTTAGCATGCTCAGAAGACTTACATCAGTCTACAGACGGATTGAAAACACCGAACACAAAGCCTACATTAGAACCAAGTATCAACTAGCTCGTAGAACTTATTCAAAGCTGTATTGAAAGTGAAAAACAGCACCATGGATGGTCAAGTCGAAAAATCTGAAGTAGCATCATTGTGAGACAAGGACTGACTGTATCTGGGATCCGTGGAGAGGAGCGCAGTCTGCTTCAGTAAAGGAGCATGGTAGAGTGGCAGAAACAGAATCTAGATGCCGGGAGAGGTAACGAGGGTCAGAACCAGCAGATGGGGGAGAGGATGGATGTAGGCAGGGAGCCCAGGAGACTCTGCGGAAAGATGCTGAGAACACGGCCTCTCGTACAGACTAAGTCAAAGGCAATGTGGCATGTGGGGGCTACACTTGCATATGTCACATAGTAGACTCAAAGTCATGTTTGCCAATTGAATGAAGGAGAAAAAAATGTCAAAAAAGGGGGTGTACTTGAAGAAGTCGACTGAAGATCAAATAATAATAACCACAAAAGAACACCATTTTTATTAAGATTTATTTATTTTATTTGAAAACAGAGTTAGAGAGAGGCAGAGGGAGAGACAGAGATCTCGCACGGCTGATCCGAAGTCAGGAGCCAGGAGCTTCTTCCAGGGTCTCCCACACAGGTGCAGGGACCCAGGGACTTGGGCCATCTTCTATGTTTTCCCAGCCCATAGCAGAGAGATGGATCAGAAGTGGAGCAGCCAGGACTTGAACTGGTGCCCATATAGGATTCTGGCACTGTAGGCAGTGGCTTTACCAGCTCCAACACAGCGCCAGCCTGAACTCTGAGGTTTTACAAGTGAGTAAACAGTGGTGCTATGAACTTACAGAAGTCAAGAAGAACACTGGTTTGGGTGTCTGCCAGTCTACCTCATAAGGTTCTCCAAGGATAAAACCAAATGAGGGTCTGGTGCTGTGGCACAGTGGGTTAATGCCCCGGCCTGCAGCACTAGCATCCCATAAAGGAGCCAGTTTAGGTCCCGGCTACTCCACTTCAGATCCAGCTCTCTACTATGGCCTGGGAAAACAGAAGAGGATGGCTCAAGTCCTTGGGCCCCTGCACTCACATAGGAGACATGGAAGAAGCTCCTGGTTCTTGGCTTTGGATAGGCTCAGCTCCAGCCATTGTGGTCATTTGGGGAGTGAACCAGCAGATGGAAGACCTCTCTCTCTCTGGCTCTACCTCTCTGTAACTCTGTCTTTCAAACAAATAAAATAAATCTTAAAATCTTTACTTAATGTATGCTAAACTGATCTTCTGTATATAAAGAGAATCGAAAATGAATCTAGATGTGAATGGAAGGGGAGAGGGAGTGGGAAAGGGGAGGGTTGGGGGTGGGAGGGACGTTATGGGGGGGAAGCCATTGTAATCCATAAGCTGTACTTTGGAAATTTATATTCATTAAATAAAAGTTAAAAAAAAAACAAATGAGATGAAGCCAATATTCTTGTGGCTCTGTTTGGGTATACTTGTTCAGGTTCATTTGTACAGTAAATATTATAAAGCATTCTCTAAGCCATGTATTCATTCAAGAAATATTCCATGAATATCTACCCTCTGTGCTGCAGGGATTAATAAAAGAGAACACTTATCTGAGAAACTCACTGTGTAGTAGTTAAGGTACAAATGAAATAGGATAATAAAATATATGTCAATGTTCACCAACTACTGTATGTCAGGTACTTTGTGTATTGACCCATTTTATCATCATCACAATCTTAAGAGGTACAGATTATTATTATCAGTGTTAGACTGAATAAAAGCTTCCCAAAGATGCACATGTGCTAACTCCCAAGACCCACGACTATGGATTAGTATAAAGCAATGGAGAATTAAGCAGCAGAAGGAATTAAGTTTGCTAACCAGTTGATTACAGGACCATATCCTAGATCTTCCCAGTGAGCTCAATGCAGTCACAAAGGCCTTTAAAAGTGGCAGGGAGAGAGAAGAGGAGACAGAGTCAGAAATGTGAACATCAGAAGCCAGATGTAAATATGGAGTAATCATATCTCAACCTATCATTGCTAGCTTTGGAGATAATCTGCTGACACATCAGTTTTAACCAGGCAAAAAGAACTGTTTCTGACTTCTGACACCCAGAAAGGTGAGATGACCTATCTAAGTCACTGAGTTTGTAGCGATCTGTGATGGCAGCAGTGGGAAGTGATTACAGTATTCTACTTATAGAGACGAGGAAATGGAGGCATAGAAAGATTAAACCACAGGGCTGGAGTCATGCTGTAGTGGGTTAAGCCACCACCTGCAACTCAAGCATCCCATATGGGTGCTGGTTCAAGTTCTGGCTGCTCCGCATACCATGTACCTCCCTGCTTATGTGCCTGGGAAATCAGTGGAATATGGCCCAAGTGTTTGGGCCCTTGGATCCCTGTGAGAGACCCAACGAAGCTCCAGACTCCTGGCTTCATCCTGGCCAGCCCTGACTGTTGTGGCCATTTGGGGAATAAGCCAGGGGATGGAAGACTCTCTATTGCTCCCTCTCTTTTAGTAACTCTGCCTTTCAAAGGTATAAATAAATCTTTAAAAAAAGAAGAATAAATAAATCTCTAAAAAAAAGAAAGATTAATTCACTTGTCCAAATTCTGATCAGCTGACACTTCTTTCTTGGGAGCTTCCTGGTTTTTATCTTCTGCCTCTCTTGCTACTAAATGTCTCCAGTCCCTACCCCTAAATGTTAAGTGTTTCTCAGGGATTTCTCCCAGAGATACTACTGTCTTTCTCTTTGAATTATTTTCCCATGTGATCTCATCCATTCCCTGTTTTAAATGCTGTTTAGAGAACTGTAGTATGCTGCTAGCTCTCCAGATGATAATTCTAATTGAGACATTCTCCTCTGAGCTCCACCCCAGTGAGCCTGGCAGCTGCAAACTTGACATTCTTATCTGGATATCTTACTTCAAACCTAACTCCCACAAAACCAGTTCTTCACTCCCACATTCAATCACCCTTAAGTCAAGAAATCAAGCTTCATTCCTGTTTCCCTCCATTTCCACGTTCAACCCACCAGCATTTATCCCAATTCATCCCAGTTCTGTTTGCTTTCCCTACTACCAGCGTGGTTCAAGCCATCATCACTTTTCACCTGGAAAATCCTAGTAGCTTGCCAATGGCCTCTCTACCTCTGTTCTTGTTCCTCCAGGGAACTATTTTACCCACCTTGATGAGTATGTTCCTCCTACACACTAAATCAGGACTTGCTATTTCCCTAGCTCACACCTTGATGGCTCTGCATTGTTCTTAGAGTAAGGGCCAAGTTCCTTCTCAGTGACTCATAATCCAGGCACAATCAGCTCCAGCCTCACCTGCAACCCCCACCTATCATTTATTCACCTATTTCTGCTCACTGGCTTTGTCTCACTGCTTCAGTCCCCGGAAGTCTTTCCCACTGTGGGGAGCAACTCGGACTATACTGTTACTGGAATTAAGACTTATTCTATGCATCTGCTCTCCCACAATATGGCGCTGGGAGAGAAGAAAACAGCTTCTACACAGCTGCCTCCAGTTCAGCCAATAAACTGTAGGACTTGCTCCTGATTGGAGAGCAGCGTACTCGGCGTGTGGGCAGCCGAGTTGGGATTGGCGGAGGAGGACTATAAAGGAGGAGAGAGACGGCATGCACCGGGAACATCTAAGAGGAACATCTAGGGGAAACATCTAAGGGGAACATCTAAGGCGAACACCTGAGCAGCCCCCGAGAGAGCCGGCCGGCGGTGTGCTGCTCCCCTGCGGAAGTGGGGAATGTGGCCAGGGGGAACTGCCCTTCCACGGAGGTGGAAGGGACGGTAGCCAACCCAGGAAGAACCAGCAGCAAACCCGGGGAGGGCCGAGCAGACGAAAGAACAGCGCAGGGTTCAGTGTTGCTCCTCCACGAAGAGGGGGAGCGACATCCCACCACAAAGTCTTTGTATCTGTGGCTTCCTTTTTGTGTCCTTTCTCCTTGTCCTCAGAAAGGCCAGCACCTCACAGCACTGCCTACGATATTTTCACTCTGTTGCCTCCTTAACCTTAGTCTTTATTCCAGCCTTGTTCTTTCCTTCTTGGCACTTACTGCAACTCAGTTATTTGTCACTTTGGTTATTTATTTTGCTCTTTCCTTTCTAGAATGCTAGTTTCATAAGGGCACAGATTGAATCCGTCTTCATGACCAGTGTGTTCCCAAAGCCTAGAACTCACCATGCCTCACATATTTACATTGAATAAATGCTAACATACAAACTTACTACCTTTACAATGGTACAGGAGAGTAACAGCAGCAAGATGGTGGAGTGGGAGATACCAGCTTTATTTCCCCATCCAAAAACCAACAAATAGGAAGCTATGCATGAATGAAACTACCCCGGGAGCCCTCGAGGTCCAATGAAGAATAAGTAGCAATACAGTGGGGTGAAAAAATGGAAAGGAGTCACCCAGAAAGGACCACTGGGAGACCAACATGACCCAGACTTCTGGAGACGGTTGGCATCAAAGAAGAAGGGTGGGGTAGGTCAGTATTAGCCACTTGTCTGAGTCACCATGGCCCTCAGTGGCTTGCTGTGCAGAGGACACCAGTAGCTTTCCCACTGGAGTGACCAACAGCCATCCTGCTGAAGACCCCCTGGAGAAGTAGCTGTAGGGACCCCTCCCCCTCCAAGAAGGAGCCACTGATGGATGGCTCCAGAGCTGGTTCTACCATGCTCCCAATCCGGCACGTACCTCAGAGTCACAGCTGCTGCACCTGACATGAGTGCCCTGTGCCTCTGACACCTGCTCTGCTGCCATGACCAGCCCATTCCCAGCTCTTGGAGTGCTGAACTCCAGACACAGCTCCACCCTGGCACCACGCTGCTGTGCCTCCAACACCAGAGCCACCCGCACTTTAGGCTCATCTGCACCCAGTGTTGACCAATACCCTCAAAAGATACTAATTTCTGAATCTGAGAAAAAGTCACAGAGGGGCATACCACCACCTCTGTACTTGGCCCTGCAGAAAAAATTGTACCCATAAATTACATTCATACAATTAACAACAGAGATTCAAATGACAAGGTAGAATATTGTACAGGAATTCAAAAACTCATAAGTTAAACAAATACAATTGTTATCTCACCTCACAATAGGAAATTCTGGGCATCAAAGTAATTCAAGTTTAACGGATCTGACTATATTGTTAAGGACTAGGACAAAATTACTTGGGAAAAAGTCAGGTTGCTTTTCAGCTTTCTCAGCCTCAGTATGAATAGGAATAGAATACTCAGAATTCAGGAAGTAATAAATCCCACATCATTCAGCAATGATGAGATAATATCTGGTGTTATATCTGGAGAGGACTGTAGAAAAAAACTAAACCATGCCTGCAAGAACTGACTAGATGGTGGGAGACTGGCAAACTTGGAAGCTGAGAGAGGTTCTGGGGATGTCTGCCCTGGAGAGGAAAAGACTGGGGGAGACGTGGTCTTCAGACCCTGCTGGGACTGGGAGGGAAAGGGAGCAGGTAGTGTGGGCTCTGACTCAAGGTGAGAAAGAACCAGCCCCACTGCTCCCCTGTCTCCAGGACAAAGCCCTGCTCCCCTGTCTCCAGGACAAAGCCCTGTTCGTCTTCAAGCAAAGATTGCATCAGGGATTTTGAAGAGGAGAGGGTTTGTTCATTTGGTAAGGCTGAGTTAGATGAACAGTGTGGTTTCTTCCCAACTTAAGTTTACATAATTTACTTACAAATTATTAAGACAAGAAGTTCAGTCATATAGACACCAGCCCTGGACAATGTTCTCATCTTTACAAATGTGAGGTAAGGCAGGAGGTGCCCACGAGTGTCTGCTTGGCTCACTCTGACCTTTTGTAGCCATTGTTTTTGCTTCAGTCACTATTGCGACCAGACTGGAATTTCTGTCTGGTTTTACTCCATTAGTGCAGCGGTTAGGAGTGTGAGCTTGGGAACAGAATGTGCTTTAATTTCTGGTTTCACCAGTGTGGGTTTAGTTACTCGGCCTTCAAGCCTCGTTAAATCAGGAGTAACAGACCTGCTCAACGAGTGGGTGCAGCGATCCAGTGCGAGCAGCATCACCTGGGAATCTGGACACCCAGACCCTCGGGCCCACCCTACTCTGAAGCAGAAACTCTGCAGGTTTTGCACCACAGCAAACTCTCAGTAAATGTTACCTGTGACTAAATCATTGGTAATAAACTGTACCTCATTTGGTAATGTATCACCTGGAATTCACACTGCAACCCTCACTCTCCCCCTTTAGGACCTGAGCAAATGAGGTTCTTTTGCTAGTTGTTCTACTTCAGGCTCTGTCACTGGGCAGACCATTTATACTTCGTGTCAGTAAAATGAGGGAGTTGGGAGGGTGGTCTTGAGCTCTTTCCTGGCTAAACTATTTTATCCTAAAAGGAGTGGTGCGTGGAAAATAATTAATTATGAGGACAGAAAGAATGGAAAAGCCAACTTATTTTAGCATGAGTCTATCTAAAATAGTTTATGAATCAAAGTATCTCCCTTGAAGACCTCATTGTGCCATTAATGGCCATTGTGAATTGTATGAAAAAGGGCATTAATAACTGTATCTTCCAATTACAAATTACTAAAACTGTCCCAATTTTTAACAATGGTGTACCTTATTCAACTAAGGAGAAGCTGATGGTGACACCTGCCAGACTCTGCCACAGTATATACACGCACCCCTGCATTATACGCCTACACGCTACGGGACCGATCACAGTCAATGAAACAGGAAGTTGACTGCTATATAACCCCACTGTGCTGCTTATTTAATTTTATTTAATTTACACACTAGAATTCGGAAGATGGATTACAAGATCCTTAATAGATGCAATTAAAGATTCCTTTACCTGCCAGATGGCCACCCAGAGCTTTCCTCTAACACAGAGCTACAGTTAGATGCTCTAGCAGTCAGGGGAATAAGTTCACTCACTCTGTCTCTCCCAATCCCTTCTAAAATCTTCCCCTAATTGTCAAGCACCTCCAGTGTGAAAGCACTGTGCAAACAAAAAATAAGATACAGTTCTTGATGTCAAGGAATTCACCAGATCATAGAAAAAACAGACACCCTAGTACAATGTGCAGTGCAGAAATGTGTTAGGAACAGTTTCAAAATATTGGAGGAGAGCTACACAACCCAAATGGGCAATGAAATGATAGAAAAGACTATTGGGCAATGGTGGGGACTGGTTCATAGAAGTTAAGGGAGAGGGAGGGAGGGAATCTAAGAATTATATCTATGAACTACATTGAATCTGTTATCTTGTATTAATATCACATTGAGGCTGGCGCCGCAGCTCACTAGGCTAATCCTCTGCCTGCTGGGGCGCTGGTTCTGTCCTGGTTGCTCCTCTTCCAGTCCAGCTCTCTGCTGTGGCCTGGGAGTGCAGTGGAGGATGGACCAAGTACTTGGGCCCTGCACCCGCATGGGAGACCAGGAGAAGCACCTGGCTCTTGGCTTCAGATTGGCGCAGCAAGCTGGCCTTAGTGGCCATTTGGGGGGTGAACCAATGGAAGGAAGACCTTTGTCTCTGTTTCTCTCACTGTCTAACTCTGCCTGTCAAAAAAAAAAAAAAAAGTGAATTCGCCTAATTCTTGATCCTGTGTCCACATCTTAGTATTTTTATTAATCCTTTAAAAACAAATAAGGAACAGGACACCCAATACACATTTCTATCTTTCATGATTTTAGAGATTATTGCTCTAATGAAAGGCCACTTGAGGAGACAGAGTTGCTTTTGAGAAGTAAAATAAATATTTTCCTGTATATTTATTAACTCATAGAAGTAAGTAACATCAAACTTCTAGGCAGGGGTATACCAAGTAAAAGTCCACTATATCACTAAATCTTTTCTTTTTTAAGATTTATTTATTTATTTGAGGCCGGCGCCGTGGCTCACTAGGCTAATCCTCCACCTTGCAGCACCGGCACACCAGGTTCTAGTCCCAGTCGGGGCGCCGGATTCTGTCCTGGTTGCCCCTCTTCCAGGCCAGCTCTCTGCTGTGGCCAGGGAGTGCAGTGGAGGATGGCCCAAGTGCTTGGGCCCTGCACCCCATGGGAGACCAGGATAAGTGCCTGGCTCCTGCCTTCCGATCAGTGCGGTGCGCAGGCTGCAGCGTGCCGGCCGCGGCAGCCATTGGAGGGTGAACCAACGGCAAAGGAGGACCTTTCTCTCTGTCTCTCTCTCTCACTGTCCACTCTGTCTGTCAAAAAAAAAAAATTAAATAAATTTAAAAAATTTAAAAAAGATTTATTTATTTGAAAGGTTGAATTATAGAAAGAAGGAGAGACAGAAAGATTATCCATCCATTGGTTTAGTCCCCAAAAAATGGCCTCCATGGCCAGGGCTGGGCCAGACCAAAGCCAGGAGTCAGGAGTTTCATCCAGGTCTCCCATGTGGATGCAGGGACCCAAACACTTGGACCATCTTCCACTGCTTTTCCCAGGCCACCAACAGGGAGCTAGATTGGAAACAGAGCAGCAGGGATATGAACCAGTGCCCAAATGAGATGCCAGTGTCATAGGCAGTAATTTAAACTACTGTGCCACAATGTCCGCCCCTAAATCTATAGACTATGAAAATATATTTGCTCCATTTGGGGACATTATCTCATCAATGAACATTTTGTAAAAAAAAAAAAAAAATCTCATGAGGATAACATACATATTTAAGAAGTTTGTCTATTTTAATCCAAATTTACAGTTTTTAAGTTTAATTTTAGCAGTGGAATATGTTCTAAGTACCATTTATATTAGCTTCCAATATGTAAAATAAATAAAACTCGAATCACTCTGCTGGAAGCTCAGGACAGGAAACCACCCCTCACCTGTCAGCACCTCACTGGTCCCTTCTGGCAGTGTCTGATCCACATCTCCAAAGGCCCGTTGTTTTAGAACATCATTCTAATTGATTTTTTTTAAAGATTTATTTATTTATTTGAAAGTCAGAGTTACACAGAGAGAGAAGGAGAGGCAGAGAGAGAGAGAGGTTTTCAATCCTCTGGTTCACTCCCCAATTGGCTACAAAGGCCGGAACTGCGCCGAACTGAAGCCAGGAACCAGGAGCTTCTTCTGGGTCTCCATGCGGGTGCAGGGGCCTAAAGTCTTGGACCATTTTCCATTGCTTTCCCAGGCCATAGCAGAGAGCTGGACAGGAAGTGGAGCAGCTGGGACTTGAAACAACACCAATATTGGATGCTGGCACTGCAAGCAGCGGCTCTACCCGCTAGGCCACAGCACCAGCCCCCTAATAGAGTCTTAGCAGGCATTAATAATCCCATTCAGCTAAAAAGGCTGACAGCGGTTCTACCAGTTAGATTTCCCAGGGAAGCAGAACCAATAGGATACATGGAAATGTTTGCTAAAGACAGTCTTTAAGTTTCTTTATATATATTTTATATGTATTTATATATCAATTATATATTTTGCATATAAAATCCTTACTGTATTTATGATGGTACTTAAAAGTTCTCATAAAATGGAATTAAGAGATGTTTATCTTGATGCAAAAATATGTTGAAACCCATGCATATAAGGGGTCTTCAGAAAATGTATGGAAAATGCATAATAGGGGCTGGCGCCGCGGCTCACTAGGCTAATCCTCCGCCTGCGGCGCCGGCACACCGCGTTCTAGTCCCAGTTGGGGCATGGTTCTGTCCCAGTTGCTCCTCTTCCAGTCCAGCTCTCTGCTGTGGCCCGGGAAGGCAGTGGAGGATGGTCCAAGTGCTTGGGCCCTGCACTCGCATGGGAGACCAGGAGGAAGCACCTGGCTCTTGGCAGCGTGCCTGCCATAGCAGCCATTTGGGGGGTGAACCAATGGAAGGAAGACCTTTCTCTCTGTCTCTCTCACTAACTCTGTCTGTCAAAAAAAAAAATGTAATCTACCATGTTCATGGCCTACTAATTTTTTTGGTTTGTTTGTTTTAGATTTATTTATTTGACAGTCATAGTGAGTGAGTGAGAGAGAGAGAGAGAGAGAGAGAGAGATCTTCTTTCCATTGGTTTACTTCCCACATGGCCTCAATGGCCAGGGCTGGGCCAGGCTGAAGCCAGGAGTTTCATCCAGATCTCCCACAGAGGGTGGTGGGGGCCCGAGTACTTGGGCCATCTTCTGCTGCTTTCCCAGGTGCATTAGCAGGGAGCTGGATCTGAAAGCAGAGAGGAGCCCAGTATGGGATGCTGGCACTGCACGTGGCAGCTTAACTCACTATGCCACAATGCTGGCCCAGGTCTACTGACTTAAATTTTAATCATATCTTATAAAAACACCATCACGCAACATTTAATCTGACAATGGGCAAGTTGACACAGAAAATGAACCATCAGAGTTGCTGGACATAGATTGGGCTGAGTTTCCTGCGTTCTGTGGTGAAAAAATGGTTCTGAAGAGCTGAGGACAAGAAGGAAAAAGTAAGTATCTTGAAGAGCCAATGTGATCAAAAGATGCTTCTTTGAAATGAATAATGTCCTAAATTAGAAGCCAAGCAAGGACCACAGGCAGAGTAAAGAAGGCGTAATTTTGCTGAACTGGCTTATCAAAAACTAATTCTAGAGTAGAAATTAATCATGAAAGTCTGCCAAAAGCTAAAAGCTCTTCACTACAGATCTATCAACATTTGAGGCTGACACGCCAGCAGACTGGAGTTTCATGCGTAAGTGTGTTCAATTTCCTGGCAGCTGGTTTCTGTTACCAGGGATGTTAAAGATGGAATGAAATGTTTGCCCGTTGAAAGCTTGGCTCATGCTCCCTTCCCAGGGGACTACTGGCTCTTCAACCTAGAAGAAAGTATTTCAGGAAGGAGCAGTTAAATGATAACCAATACAGAACACTTGTGCATTTAATCATTCAACAAGTTTTTGGAGGGTAAGCTGTGTTCTCTTGCATGGGACAGCCCAAGCCTCAGAAAGGGCCCTGTGTAAGCCTACTGCCAAGCTGGACATCCTAAATTACTATGCTGTTACCACCCTTATTTTGGCCTCTGCTGTTGGATTGAGTCAGCTGTTCTACAGATCAACAGCCTATGCAGTGATCTGACACAAAAACACTACACCACAGAGAAGGTGAATTTGAACACATCTACTTCTCCCTTTGAGAAAGTTTTGAGTCCTAAAAAGATAGTCAATTAAAAGCAGCCAGCAGTGGGAGGAAAGACAAAAACCACCCAGACAAGCCAGGGATAGAAACGGAGATGACTAAGTCACAGAACGTGGCTCATAGCCTAGTCAAGGAGCCTGATGAGAGTAAGGAAATTAGAGTAACAATGGGAGTAACAACAGAGGAGTAAAATGTACCAGAGACTATGGGAACACATAGAGGTCCTCCACTTAGCTAGGGTGACCCAAGATGGCTGCCTGGAGGAGACAGTATCCACTGCTGGATGATAATGATGAAAAGAACAACAACTGCGACCGAGCTCCATGAACTCAACTGATGCGGTGTAATACAGGGACATCACGGCTCCCTAACGCTAGAACTAGAACTTTAGAAAAAGATTCCAGTTTTCAAACTACAGTGTGTTAGCTGTCGTAATATGACTTCTGGTTCTGTTGCTGTCACTTGGTTCCCACAAGGCATGGGGTACCTTTCCTATCTTTTTCCAAGTAGTTTAGAGCTAAGACCCCATTAATTGAGATAATCAAGAGAATCCACGTTACTTATAATCGGAAAACCAAACATGCTACTTTTGGTTAACTTCTTGTTACAAGAAACTTTAGTTGAGGCAAAAATAATGTAAAAGCCAAGTTTTGGTTTAGGATAAATTATGCTCTCCTTAAAATTCAAATTCCTCAAATACCAAAAAAAATACTTCTTTCATTTTATTCCTAATATAACTTTGTGAGATTTACTTTTGCATGTGACTGATGTGTAGCAGAGAAACCAAGGGAATTTAGAGCTTCATCCCTTTCAGTTAAGGACTGGAAATCATGAGTCAAGAGCCAAAATGAATGGCCCAATTTGCTGTGCCCCAAACCATCTTCAGATGTTAAAGTTTTCCATAGACCACTGCATCAAAATGAAAATTGCACGCACACACTTGCGCACATGCACACACACAAAATAAAAACCAGAACTAGACCTATATTTTTTCTATAACCACTGTATCATTTGGCTCAACCTCTTCTCTCAGTCGGGTGTCCCTGGCTATCAGACTGCTGCAGGATATAAAAGCAACAAAACAGACAACTACTGAACAGCAAAGAAATTTCCCATTACAGATAAGTGAAAACATTAACATTACTGTGCCAACAGCAGTTCTGGACCAAAAGCTAATTCCAAAAATTATGTGGAAATGGTATCTTAAAAAAGATAAAACTGAATTAGAAATTTGCGCATTCTAAGAATTGGAAAGAATGAATTTTCAAGTTATTACACATATTATAACAACCTAGTGCAAATGTTTGCTAATTTGAATTGTGTTAACTTGAAAAGACTGAACTTAAAATATCAACAGAGCTTAATTTTCAGCACAAAATTTAAAATATCATAATTCTTTTTTAATCTTGAAGAACTATGAATTTAAGCTGACTTACCAACTGCATTTTTGCTATTGGCATATGTCTCAGCCACTTTTGCCAGTAAATATCCTTGTTAGTCTGGGAGCAATTAGATACTATGAAATATCCAAGTTTTTAAGTTTTCCAAGTCTTCAGAAACACATCATTCTCTGTTTCAGTCATATGCCCACACCATCTTATAAATAAAATTTCTTTAATCTGTTGACTGGCATTTGGACATTAAATGGAAGGGAAGAAAGTCATGATAAATTTATGTTTTAGGCTATTAAGTGGTAATATATGAAAATTAAATATTCAGCTTTTTGGACACAAGCCCCCATAAACTTCATTAGCTTTTTCTCCCCCAATTTTGAAACCCTTTAACAGCCTACAGAAAATTATCGATCTAACTCCTAGAAAGATAAATATGCATGTATGATGGTACTCCAAAAAGATTGTGATAAAATGAAATTAAAAGATGGATGTATTTTGGTACAAAAATTTTTGAAATCTATGCATTGTATTTTCATTAAAAAGTTCATGGAAATATCTATTATCAAAAAAGATGCAAATATTTTAAAATATAAAACAAGAATCTGTGGCTCAGTTTTCACTTAGAAATCACTTCCCATTTTTTTAAAAAAGGTACAACATTATTTCTTCCTCAAGAAGTTTCAGCTATTCAACCCCCTGTCCACACAAATGTTTGTGAGGGTCCAGGATTACTCACGTTATTATTCATTCAGAAAAACAAAGTGTGTCTGGCCCCAAGATGGCAGAATAGCAACAAGATGGCCTGAATTCAGTTAGGCGAAACTAACACTAAAAAAGGGGGAGAGCCAGCGCCGCGGCTCACTTGGCTAATCCTCTGCCTGCAGCACCGGCACCCTGGGTTCTAGTTCTGGTTGCTCCTCTTCCAGTCCAGCTCTCTGCTGTGGCCCGGAAAGGCAGTGGAGGATGGCCCAAGTGCTTGGGCCCTGCACCCACATGGGAGACCAGGAGGAAGCACCTGTCTCCTGGCTTTAGATCGACACAGTGCGCCGGCCATAGCGGCCATTTGGGGAGTGAACCAACAGAAGGAAGACCTTTCTCTCTGTCTCTATCTCTCTACCTCTGCCTGTCAAAAAAAAAAAAAAAAAAAAAAAGGTGGGAGGGGAGAAAGTACACTCTCAGGGCACAGCTGCAGAGGAACTGCAGTGGGAGAAACTGCAGTGGGAGATCCAGCAAAAGCAGCAGAAAGGGTCCTGGACAGTGCTGAAAGCATAGAGCCGCAACAAAAGACCCCCAAACTTGGATCCAGGGGGAAGGCGCCTGCCCCAGCAAACTAGATGGGGGCAGACTCCATGGCCCATGGTGCTGCTGAGATAGTGGAGGCAGACTTTACAGAATGGCACCTTTTAGAGTTCCATGTGGGTCCCCCAGAGGCTGGGGGGAGGGGGGACAGTGCATCTCTCTCCCTCCCTCCTCCCTGCTACAACAGAGACTGCAGCCAGCAGCGGGAGGGCTGGTGCCATTTTTGGACACAGACAGGTAAGCAGCCACCCTAGCTCCTGTGTGCACAGACAGCAATCACTGGGGTCACCCTCCACCCAGTCAGTGAGGAAACCACAGCAATTCAGAGGAAACCAAGGGAGAAGGCCTCCACCACGCAGGTTGCACCCACCCAGCAGTAGGAGGGAGGGAGAGCCACCCCTACGGAAGGGAAGTACAACCTGCAGAACTCTCCTACGTGCCCAGCACAATTGTGAAGGAAGCTGGGCTGCAGCAGGTGAGTACTTTACACACCTGCGAACTACAGCTCTAACCATAGACAAAAACTTGACATTCCCCACTGACACTGAATCTGGTCAGGAGGACCAGACTCAATCCAGTAGACAGACAGAAGCTCTGGGAACACCTTAGTTTCTTCACAGACAGGACTGACTATGGGGCGGAGTGGCCCCACTGGCACTCTACTCCACAACCCTGAGAGCCCCGGGGCCTGAGACATAAAACACTGTGACTACATAAGAGGAGGCAGGGTGTGGCTAGGTCCCAGGCAACCAGAGTGCTTCTCCACACTCTCAGAGCTCCTTGGTTGCCTAGAGCAGCTCATAGCAGAGGGAACTGTGTTCACAGGCATGACTCCACAGATCATATGTGCAGTTCATTGAGTGGGTGCAGATGAGAGCTGAGCACACTGGGGACCAACACCTAGGCATTCCTCAGCTGGGAGGAAAAGGGCTGGTCGCACCAAGAGAGGGGACCATTCCTCTCCATCCAGTTAAACAGAGGAGAGCTACCACACATAATTGGGGTCTTACCCTGGATACTAGCCCCATGCTGGAGCACTGAACAGAGCTCCCTGGCCACATTCAGCACACACCTCTTGGTATTCACTGAAAGTGTAGATGTCTCACTAAACCACAGAGGTAGAGAACAAAGATAAAAGCCATCAGACAAAAAATTTCTACAAATACCTAAAAATAAGGCAAAATTTCAAGAAACAAGAATAGGAAGATGCTATGAGCCCCACCAAAGGAACACCACAACATTTCAATATTAGAATGTCAAGATGAAGAGACTGAGGAAATGAAATTCAAAAAAATTAATCATTGGATTACTCAAAAGCAATCAGAAGCAAATTCATGAACTAAAGAAAACTATACATGATATGAATGAAAATTTTTCCCATGAAATTGAGATCTTAAAAAGGATGCAAAATTAAATACTAGAAATGTAGAATTCAATAGATCAAATAAAAAATGCAGTGGAAAGTTTTAACAACAGAGTTGATGAAGCAGAAGGAAGAATATCTGAGCTTGAAAGGGAAAGCTTTTGACAAAATTCAACACCTTTTATGATGAAAACCTTAAGCAAACTTGGTACAGAAGGAACATTCCCCAACATAATCAAAACAATTTATAACAAACCCACAGCCAGCATACTACCGAGTAGGGAAAAACTGGAGGCATTTCCATTGAGATATGGAAACAGACAAGCTGTCCACTCTCACAATTGCTATTTAATATAGTGGAAGTTTTAGCCAGAGCCATCATGTAAGAAAAATAATTCAAAGGGATACATATAGGGAAGGAAAAAGTAAAAATATTCCTATTTGCTGATGACATGCTTCTACATATAGGGAATCCAAAAGACTCCACAAAGAGACTATTAGAACTCGTAAAAATGTTTGGGGTACTGGTGCTATGGTGTAATGAGCTAAGCCTCCACTTGTAGTGTTGGCATCTCATACAGGTGCTGGTTTATGTCCCAGTTGCCCCTCTTTCAATCCAGCTCTCTGCTTTTGGCCTGGGAAAGCAGCAGAAGTTGGCCCAAATACATGGGCTCCTGAACCCATGTAGGAGACCCAGAAGAAGGTCCTGGTTTCAGATCAGCCCGGTTCCAGCCATTGCAACCATTAGGGAATGAACCAGCAGATAGAAGACCCCTCCCTCTGTCTTCCTCTCTCTGTAACTCTGCCTCTCAAATAAATAAATATCTTTTTTTTTAAAAAAAAAAAAAGAAGAGTTTGGTAAACTAGCAGGATATAAAATCCACACACAAAAATCAACAGCCTTTGTATACACAGACAATGCCATAGCTGAGAAAGAGCTTCTAAGATCAATCCCATTCAAAATAGCTATAAAAAATGTAAATGCCTTGGAATAAATTTAACCAAGGATGTCAAAGATCTCTACAATGAAAATTACAAAACACTAAAGAAAGAAATAGAAGACATAAAAAGTGGAAAAATCTTCCATGTTCATAGATTAGAAGAATCAACATTTTCAAAATGTCCATACTACCAAAAGCAACTTATAGATTCAATACAATCCCAATTAAAATACCAACAACATTCTCCTCAGGTACAGAAAAAATGATGCTAAAATGCATATGGAAAAACAAGAGACCCAGAATAGCTAAAGCAATCTTAAACAATAAAAACAAAGCTAGAGGCATCACAATACCACACCTCAAGACATACTACACAGCAGTGAAAATCAAAACAGCCTACTGCTGGCACAAAAACAGATATGTGGATCAATGGAACAGAGTAGAAACCCCAAAAATTAATCCACACAACTACAACCAACTTATCTTTGACAAAGGAGCAAAAATCAATCCCTGGAGCCAAGACAGTCTCTTCAACAAATGGTGCTGGGAAAACCAGATCTCCACAAGCAGATGCATGAAACAAGACCCTTGCCTTACTCCTTACACAAAAATCCACTGAAAATGGATTGAAGACCTAAATCTATAATGTGATACCATCAAATTAATAGAGAACATTGGGGAAACCCTAGAAGACATTGGCATAAGTAAAGACTTCTTAGAAAAGACCCTAGAAGCACAGGCAATCAAAGCCAAAATTAACAAGTGAGATCACATCAAACTGAGAAGCTTCTGCACTGCAAAAGAAATAATCATCAGAGTGAAAAGGCAACCAACAGAATTGGAGAAAATATTTGCAAACTATGAAATTGACAAAGGTTTAACTTCCAGAATCTACAAAAGAGCTCAAGAAACTAAACAACAACAAACAACCTAGTTAAGAAATGGGTAAAGGACATTTTTTTTAGAGAGGAAATTCAAATGGCCTACAGACATATGAAAGAAATGCTCAGGATCACTAGCTGTCAGGGAAATGCAAATCAAAACCACAATGAGGTTTCACCTCTCCCCTGTTAGAATGGCCCTCATATAGAAATCAACAAACAACAAATGCTGGCTAGGATGTGGGGAGAAGGACACCTTAACTCACTGTTGGTGGGAGTGTAAACTGGTACAACCACTGAGGAAGACAATATGGAGATATCTCAGAAAGCTGAATATAGACCTACTGTATGATCCAGCCATCCCATTCCTGGAAATTCATCAAAAGGAGATAAAATCAGCATATGAAAGAGTGATCTGTACCCCTGAATTCATCTCAGCTCAATTTATAATGGCTAAGATATGGAATCAATCCAGATGTCAACTGAGGACTGGATAAAGAAATTATGTTTTATATATATATATATATATATATATATACACATACACACACTATGGAATGCAATACAGTGGTAAAAAATGAAATCTATTCATTTGCAAGAAAATGGATGCAACTGAAAACAATTATACTTGGTGAAATAAGCCAGCCACAAAAAGATAAATACCATATGGTCTCTCTGATCTGTAGTAACTAATAGAGTACCTAAAATGTAATCTATAGGAGCAAAACTGATACTATGAGACAGGTTGAGTTTGAACAGCCTTTGCCTTGACTGTTGAGGAACAATATGTATATATATATATGTATATATATATATATTTTTTTCTTCTTCTAATGTGTCTGGTTTCGTTTCTTTTTTCTTCATCCTAATCAGTGAACTCTCTACTTAGTGTAGGGTTAATTTTATGGGTATAAAATCAACTGAAAAAATGATCTCTGTAAAAAATAAGAATGGGAAAGGAAGAGGGAGAAGGAAGAAGGGCAGGAGTGTGGGTGGGAGGGAAGGAGGGAGGAAAGAAGCATCATGTTCCTGGATCTGTATATATTGAATGCACAAAGTTGTATTCCTTAAACAAAAAAAAAAATTTTAAAAACTACAAAGTGTGAATTGAAATGTATCCTCAAAGGAAGAGAAACATCTGTTTTTAAAGGACACCCAGGAGCCATAAAAATGATTACTTTCTCTGGTAGACGAAAAATCAAAGACCATTTTCAAGGCAACCAGACCAACAGCAATGGATATAGCCCAAATTCTCACATTTCTAATAGAATCAGGGTGGGGAACAGAAAAATTTCATCTCGTGAAGTTAAAATTAGAGCAAGTGTTAGCAAAATAAAGTCTGCTATACGTTTGTTGAAAGTTCTCCTAACCTCCACTAAGGGAGCAAGGGAATTACTAGAAATAACTCTGAAATTCTTTCCCATCAATAGTAAATTTCAGTTCCCCCAATGCTTCTCTGTCACTTATGAGAAAAAAGGGTGAAACTAGAAAAACAAAAAAATTGCTGTATATTGGAATTGTTTTGTTCATGAATCCCATTATGAATATGTGTTTTTTAAATTTTATATTCTCAATGTTAGACATTCCGTTCTCAATGTTAGACACATAGTTTTCAATTTCTGCACTGACTTTGAGACTGGCCCATCATCTCGTGGGTTACCGTAAGAAAAAGGCCATCGTGAACTCCTCGGCTCATGCATAAAATACAAGATCAGACAGGTTCTGTATCAGAGGTGCAGAGCTCAGTCAGGAGCCCATCTGCAGGAGGAGCTTCTCCACAGCCAAGGGCCGAGCAAGGCAAAGCCCCTGCTGCTTCACTGTGGCTTCGAGGCAGAGCATGCAGACAGAGAGCGCTTTATAAAGAAGGGAACCAAAGCACACGGCACCTCCTGTTCAGCCTCCGGAGATCAACCCCGGACCAACAGAAACTTTGCTTGGAGAGGAAAAAGGTCAGCAGGAGGCCCCCAGCCATGCCCATGCACGTCACAGACACCTGGGGCATCTACATCAGGAAACGCTTCAGTCCTGTTGGGTCTTCGCCCATTTTGAGAATGTGCAGGGTTGCCTGACTGCTGCATTGCCCTGGAGAGAGAGCCCAGCCCACAGTGCCCCTTCCCCAGGCACAAAGCCATCTTGAGGCCCCAACCTACCCAAGTGGCCTGGCCTACCCGCTTACAGGACAACAAGCACTTGGGCAGTCCACCCAGAGCCGCTTGGCCTTTAGAGGCCCTAGACAATAGACTAATGGCCCCATCTTCCTGCTGCCCAGGAAGCAGAGAGGTGGACCTGTCACGCACCCTCAGCCCTGGCAAGCCAGGAAAGTCTCTCTAATAAATGGCACTGGGTACACAGAGCAAAGAAACTAGGCCCATGTCTTTCACCACGTACAAAAATCAATGCAAAATCAAACACGTAGCTGTAAGATCTGAAACTACAAGATCACTGGAAGAAAACAGGGGAAATACTTCAAGATACTGGTTTGGACAAAGACTTTTTTTGATATAACCCCAAAATTACAGCCAACAAAAGCAAAAATAGACCAAGGGGATTCTATCAAATTGAAAACTTCTATACAGCAAAGAAACCAATCAACAGAGTGAAGACATAACCTGCAAGAATGAGAGAAAATGTTTGCAAACTGTTTGAGAACAGATTAATTTCCTGGATATATAGAGGGGCCCCAAACAAATCAAGTACATAAATAAATAAATAATCTGATTTAAAAATGGATGAATGACCTGAATTGATATTTCTTAAAAGAAGATATACAAAGCCCAAAGAGACAGAGAGAGGGAAGAAGGGAGGGAGGGAGAGGGAAAGAGGGAAAGAGGGAAAGAGAGAGAGAGAGAGAGAGAGTGAGTCTTCCTTCCATTGGTTCATTCCCCAGATAGCCACAATAGCCAGAGCTGTGCCAATCCAAAGCCAGCAGCCAGGAGTTTCTTCTGGGTCTCCCATGTGGGTGCAGGGGCCCAAGGACTTGGGCTATTTTCTACTGCTTTCCCAGACCATAGCAGAGAGCTGGATTGGAAGTGGAGTAGCCAGGACTTGAACCAGTGCCCAGAGGGGATGCTGGCACTGCAGATGGCGGCTTTACCTGCCACACCACAGCAATGGCCCTGGCTGTTCCACTTCTAATCCAGATCCCTTCTAACCTGCCTGGGAAAACAGCAGAAGATGGCCCAAGTTCTTGGGCCCCTGCCATCAAGGTGGGAGACCCATATGGAGGTCCTGGCTCCTCAGTTCAGCCTGTCGCTCTAGCCCTGGCTTTTGTGGCCATTTGAAGAGTAAACCAGCAGATAAAAATTCTCTCTCTCTCTTTCTCTCTCTCTCTCTTCCTCCCTCCCTCTCCCTTTCCCCATCCCTACTCTTCTATCACTGTCTCTTTCAAATTAATATTTTTTTAAAAAATTTTAAAAACCACAAACATTCAATAAGGAGAATATGTTCAATATCACCAGTCACCAGGGAAATACAAATCTAGGCCACAATGAGGTATCTCATTCCAGTTAGAAAAATGACTATTACCAAAAAGATGAAAAATAACAAATGCTGATGAAGGTGCACAGAAGGGCAACTCTTCATTTACTGATGGTGGGAATGAAAATTAGTACAGCCATTATGGAAAACAGCATGGAGATTTCTCAAAAACATTGAACTAGCATCTGATCCATCCGTTCTGATAATGACTGTATATCCAAAGGCCATGAAATCACTATATCTAAGAGAGAGCTGCACTCACATGTTTATTTTAGCACTACTAATAATAGCCAAGATATTAAATCGACCTAGGTGTCCACTGATGGATGAATGGATGAAGAAGACATGGTGTACAATCACAATGGAATATTGTTCAGCCATAGAAAACAATGAATGTTGGTCGTTTGCAGCAAGGTGAATGGCACTGGAGGACATTATGTTAAGGGAAATACGTCAGGAAAAGAAAAATGCTGCATGTTCTCACTTACAATGTGGAAGCTAAAAAGCTGATTTTAAAAGAAGTAGAGAATAAAATATTGGTTACCAGAGCCTGGGGCTTGTGTGAAAGTGGAGGGACAGTTAATGGGTAAAAGGGTTAAAGTGGATAGCAGAAAAAAACTAATATACTATAGCACTGCAGGATAACAATGATTGAGGACAATTAACTGAGTATCTCAAAATGGCTAGTGGAGAGGATTTTCAACATCACCAACACACACACAAAAAATGGTATCTGAGGTGATAGATACACCAGTTACCTGATGTTATCATTACATATTGAATGCATGTATTAAAACATCACACTGTACCCCATAATACATACAATTACCATGTGTCAATTTAAACAAAGTAAAAAAGAAAACTACAAAAAAGAAAAAATTCTTTCCAGGGACTAGGGGAAGTGAACAGGGATGTATCAGCACTGAGACTGAAGAAGTTCCAGGTACTCCCTGTGCCTTCATGTCTTGCTGAAACTAAAGTCAGATTTACGGAGGATATGAGAGGTGCAAGAAGCCTGTCTTGAATCCTCGACCTTGGAAAGTCCAATAGAAAAGAAACGGAAAGAGATGTATGTTTTGAGAAAACCTGGACATCTATGGCCTAGACTGGGACATATTTGTTACAATGTAGCAAAAAAGGAATATTATTGCAAAAACAAAAGCTATTGGATAGCTAATGATGTAATATATCAAAATCAACTTTAAAAGTCCTTTGTAGTATTAAAATATGTTTCATAAAGAATACTGTGACATTTAATACAAATTCTGAAAGCTATGAAGACTTGACAAAACAATAAAAGATTTGGCAGCAGTATACTGATAATAGCCATCACCTAACCACAAAGTCTCCACTACAGGTCTAAGCGGCAGCACAACGAAATTATCTAAAATGTGTCCTACTCTAAATCTATGAAAAAAAAAAAAAAAAAAAAAAAACAAAACACTGTGCCTAAGGCTGAAATTTTTCACGGGCTCCTGAAAAATAAGTATTTGGGAAGTCTCAGTTTCTAATGTCCTAGAGGAAATCTCATAACCTCAACTCAGTGGTTTGGTGAAGAAAACAGAGTAAACCATTGCTATTGTCCACCAATATCACAAAAGAGATTTTAAGTTGTTCTACCTAGGATACTTGCACAGACTCCTGTTATTGTCCTCTCTTTAGTCTGTCATTTACCATAGTCATGGTTTCTCCCAAGTATTTCGCAGAACAACTTAGGCAAATCAAGTCCTTTCACTTCTTTAACCTATAGTTTCATCATTTGTACACAAAAATGCAATTGCCTACCACACAGAAACTCCTTCCTGGAAGATCTTGCATATAACTCGCCTTCTAAAACATGCAGTGTCTCCTCCTTGTTTATCTGGGATTTCACTACAGGTTGAAGGAGATTGTTCTTTCAATGATTTGTCATCTACTTTATGGTGTCTCCTGAATTTTTTCCGCCTTGGCTCCTTAAGAGATAAAAAATTAAAACCTGCCATCTCCTCCATTCTCCAGTTCCTAATTTACATGCATAGAAATAAAAAAATTGCACTCAACTTCCCAAATGTCCACACAAACATCATGACTCTTCCTCCTTACCCCATAACATGCTGTCAATCTGAAAATGTGTGATCATTGATTCTCTCTCCATCTTCACTTTTACAAATTATTTCTAAGGAAAATTGCTCTAAGATTTATCTTTTTGTCATCAATTCATATCCATCCACATCCATTCCCCTTCCCCCAACCCCACACCTCATTCACTCCTCCTCCCTAACCGTGATCTATGGGAAATCCACTTGACTTGCAGTCAGCTTCTTTGGTTTCAGTTCTGGTTGTATTTCTTAAAAGCTCAGAAAATTCTCTTAACCAGGGGTTCCCACCTGGATTCACTATCAACATCATCTGGGCAGCTTTTTACCTGTTAAAGCAGAATCTCATGGTATACGAAATCCATTTGCATCAAAACGGATAGAACTAGAGATCATTATGCTAAGTGAAATAAGCTAGGCCTAGAAAGACAGATACCATGTTTTCTCTTATTTGTGGAAGTTACTAATTACAGAGAGCATAAAAACTGCATGGATGTCATATCATTTGGTTTATAGTTATAAAGATTGCTTCACTGATCATACCATGTACATAACAATATACCTTCTTTCCCCCACAATATGATCATTGTCATGAAGCTCTCACTTTGTGATATGTTTTTTTAAAGATTCATTTATGTATCTAAGAGTCATAGTAACAGAAAGAGTGAGACACACAGAGATAGAGAGGAGAGAGAGGGAGGGAGGGAGAGAGACAATCTTTCATCTGCTGATTCATTCCCCAAATGGTTGCAATGACCATGGCTGGACCAGGCCAAAGCCAGAAGCCAGGAACTTCATCCATGTCTCCCATGTGAGTTGCAAGGGCCTAAGCACCTGGGTCACCTCCGCTGCTTTCCCAGCCACATTAGCAGTGAGCTGGATCAGAAGTGGAGCAACTGGGACTTGAACCAGCACCCAGGTGGGAGGCCAGTATCACAGGTGGCAGCTTTACCCAGTGTGCCTACTTTCAAGAAAAAATACTACAGATGTGCATGTATATAAATGCTTACATTTGAAGTGAATGTGGCAAAACATTTAAAAATTGTTAAATTTTTTAAAAAAAGTATTTTAAAAAAAGCAGAATGTCGGAGGTTGGGTGGAGAGTAAAACAGACAAATCTATTCAAAGAAAACCTCTCCTAGAAGATGCAAATGAAGTTTGGGACCCATAGCATAACCACTTGGTTACTGTCTTGTTTATAAAATGCCAAATCTATTTTATAGGAATATGGTGAAAATTAAGGCAATGGACAGGAAAGGGCTTTATAAATGGGAAAATTGAATGTAATACATAGTAGCATGAATCAATATTTTTATGAAGTTTAGAGTAAAGCAAGCTGTCAATAGTTTGTAGCAACTGCCACACAGGCGATTACAAACAAATATCAACACTGACGATCTTCTGAAATGCTCATGGTACATAATCTCAGAGTGCATCAGATTTTAAAAGCAACAGCCAATGGAAAACAAAACACATCTAAGAATAACTTTCACCTTTTCTGATTTCATGAATTACATTAAGACTTTACACTAGGAATTTGCTTCTGAAAGTCCTAGACCTCTAGGAAAGTAGAGTAACATTGGAACACTCAAGCCAAACTAAAGAGAGAAACTAAATGTGCAAATATGCCCTTCTCGAACCTCACTTGCTTCCTGGAACTATAATTGAGATGCTAACGGAGCTTTATTAACTCCGCTCCCATTTTGTGCAATTTATATTGCAGGGAAATAAACGGTATGCTAATAGCCTGGAAAAATTACTGCAGGAAATGACTTCAGCCCTACAGATTATCTGATTCATTATAATTTACAGGAGCAAACATTCACCCATGACTTTCTGGTCCCCAGAGAGGTTAATCTACTTAAACTAATGTAAGCAGAGGGGCTGACAGAAAGGGGCTATCACTCTTCAAGTGACTGTAATCCTCATTTGGGGGATACTTCTTTTAAATCCAAGCATGTGGTCTTTAATAACAGCTCACAATTTGCTAAAATAAATTTTCCCTATTCTGTTGTCCATGTCCACCGTCATATTTTTTTAGCCTCTCCCCTGGAAACTCTCATGGCCCCCAGTGACTTACTGCCTGGCTTCTGAGGTTCCCTGCCTTCCTAGGCAGCCCTGCGCCCTATCATTCCCAGCACAATATGCAAAAGTGACTTTCACATCTCTCACCACACTAAATGCCAAGGTCCTCCAGGTAATAAACTACACCTTATACGGCTATGTCCCTGGCCCTAAGCTCAGGCACTGGCACTCAGTAGACACCAGAGATGTTTATCGGCTGAAGCAATTAATATAAATGAATGAATGATCTAACGATGTGTTGCATGAAGTCTCAGAGACCCAGTTATGCAACTTCTAAGTACTCCGATAACTGCATGTTTTCTAATATCCTGTGTGGCCTGCTTTTTTTTTTTTTTTTTTTGAGAGTCATTCTTTGAAGAGTCATTCGAATCATTTTTATATGTTAAGCAAATGTAAATCAAGATCCACTGTGTATGGAAAAGGATATGTTTCTATTTTGATGAAGAGCAATTCTCTTGGTATCCAAAATTCTAAGAATTGACTTACAAAAGGGTCACTGGGCTTTAAGAGATCTCCCTGTAAGCCAGAACGTCCTTAGACAGTCCTGCCAGGCAGGGTCCCCAGGATAAACACTCAGGATAGAAGGGTACCGTAATTCTTGGATGGACCCAGCACTGAGCTGATGGAGAGGCGCAACAGCAGTTGTATGTCATGAGACAGCAGATGCTGTACCTGCTGCAACCCAGCTTCAGGGCACACCTGCACACGAGGAAAGTGGCTATATGAGAACCAGCATCGCTGATCAGTAAGAGCTGTGACACTGGGGGTTCAGGCCTCCTCTTGGGGTGAAGCTTCTCAACGGAGTGTTGAAGATCATCCATGTTGCTGAGTCTTCCTACGACCACCAAGAGCAAAGCAGACTAATCACAGCCGCTTGCTCTCCTGTGCCACCAGCTGGGGATTGGTCACACCATTCTCCACTGTTGTTTCCCAGCGTAGAGGTCAGCAAACAACCATAAGATTTGCTTTCCAGCTCTTTTGCAGGCAGAACTGGCCTAACTCTGATCCAAGCCTGACACACAAGCAAAGTCTCCGAGAGCTTTCGGATTTGTTCTCCTAATAAAATACAGACAGACATATGTGGTGTCATCCCCCCTCCTTCTTCTTGCCTGAACACATACTGGATGCTTGAATTTCAGCAAGCATTTGGCAGTTAAGAGGAAACAAACCATTATGAAAGTCAAGCAAAAAACTCGAACTTTAAGACGACACCTAGCAGCTGCTTACCCGGCACGTTCCTAACACTCAACATTATATGGTGAGCACTATTTTCCCCAACAAAGGAATTCAGATGTATGGTTCCAAGTCATAATACGTAATCACACAGCTAATGATTCGAAGGGTCATGATGCAAATTCTTGAGTCCAAATTCAAAGCCTATCCTCTAACCAGTGTGCGATACTGGTTACAACTCTCCAGTGTTTCTGGAAATGCAATTTTCCCATTTCTGGTTACCACACAGAATTTCTTTGAATGACACTTTTGTTTGACTATTTTTTAAGGAAACTAGCTTTCAATAACCATTATTCCTCCAGAATATAGATATCTTTAGGAACAAGAAAGATTCTACCTTCTCAGAATGTCCAAATAGGGATTAACTTGACGTTCGCACTTGTCAAGACCTTCTAAGGATGATGTGACCTTGCCATCTTCTCCTGGTAACTCTGAGGCACTGGTTTAAATCCATGAGTCTCTTTCAATAAAATAAACCAGACATTCAGGAGGAGTTCCATGGCACACAGAACTGGGTAGCTGGTGTGTTGTGTCTCTAACAAGGAAGTAAAAGTTTAAATGTGAGGAAAATTAATTCTTCAAATGTAGCCTTCATAACTATGTCAGATATCCACATGTGAAAAGCAAACTGACTGCATTTAATGCCTTAGGAAATGAGTGCTTTATCTAATTAAGAAAGCTGACGTGAGATTTTGCGTACTCTAAGTCAGAAGGGCTGTCTGGATTATTTCACAAGATTCCAGATCTGCATGTTTTTATTTTTTTTTAATAGCTCTTGAGGTTTCTATAAGGACTTGACCCTGGGTTATCCAAACTAAATCTTGGATAGTCTTCCATTAACATGTTTTAGTAAAAGGGGAAAAACTATTTTAAGAGAATGTGAAACTACAGCCTACAAGAAAAAAAATGTTAGAACATTATTTCACTCTAAGTGGAAGAGATGTATAAACTGATTATTCAATAACCCATTAATAGGATATTTTAGTACTATTTATTTATTTTCACTCCAGAAATGTTAGACAGGAAAGACTTTATGTGGTATCATTCTACTAAGGTGATAAGGAAGAGACTCAGGTTTAATTCCAAGTTTACCATTAAAAAGCTATAGAATATCCAGATTTTTACCTTGGGCTCAGCTTGCATATACTTATTCTTTAACTCTACATCTCCTGGAATTGTTTTGTTAATAACTGCATTGTGGTCAGAAAACACACTGCATATTATTTAATTCTTTTTTTTATTTTTATTTTTATTTTTATTTATTTATTTTTTTTGACAGGCAGAGTGGACAGTGAGAGAGACAGAGAGAAAGGTCTTCCTTTGCCGTTGGTTCACCCTCCAATGGCCGCCGCGGCCGGCGCGCTGCGGCCGGCGCACCGCGCTGATCCGATGGCAGGAGCCAGGAGCCAGGTGCTTTTCCTGGTCTCCCATGGGGTGCAGGGCCCAAGCACCTGGGCCATCCTCCACTGCACTCCCTGGCCACAGCAGAGGGCTGGCCTGGAAGAGGGGCAACCGGGACAGAATCCGGCGCCCCGACCGGGACTAGAACCCGGTGTGCCGGCGCCGCTAGGCGGAGGATTAGCCTAGTGAGCCGCGGCGCCGGCCTTATTATTTAATTCTTTACAATTACTGGGACTTGCATTATAGCCCAGTAAATATCAATTTTTGTAAATGTCTGTGTGTACTTGAAATGAATGTATATTGTGTGGTCACTGGTTGACATTAGGCCAAGTTTATTAACAATATTGCTTAAATCTCTAAAAGCTTTCCTTATTTCTCTAGTTCTATTAATTTAGGTATGTAAATATTTAATATGATCATGAGTTAGTCTAATTCTATTAATTCTTGCATCACATGAGATGACTGACAACTGCTATAGCATATAGGTGCATTGAACATTATCATTAACAATGTTTTTTGACTTAATGTCTATCTTGTATGAGATTAAAGCTATCTTACCGGCTAGTTTTCTCTTAGAACTTTTTTCTATGCTTTTAATCTTCACGTAAGTTTAAGATAAATCTCTTGTGAACTTCATACAATTTATTGCTTGGATACTGACAATGTTTTAATTGGAAGATTTGGTCCATTTGCATGTACCTCAAATGTTCACGGGGAAACAGAATGAGAAGATAAATGTACTTTGGGGAAAAATTTTTTTTTCTTTTGTTTTTAATTTCTTTTTTTTTAACTTTTATTTAATGAATATAAATTTCCAAAGTACGGCTTATGGATTACAATGGCTTCCCCCCATAACGTCCCTCCCACCCGCATCCCTCCCCTTTCCCACTCCCTCTCCCCTTCTATTCACATGAGGATTCATTTTCGATTCTCTTTACATACAAAAGATCAGTTTAGCATACATTAAGTAAAGATTTCAACAGTTTGCTCCCATACAAACATAAAGTGAAAAATAATGGATGATTTTTTAAATGATGATGAAATCAGATCAGACCTATTGTCATGTTTAATCCCAGTGAGAGTCAAGTTGGGAATTGATAATTTCTTCTTCTTCTTTTTTTTTTTTTTACAGAAGATCAGTTTAGTATACATTAAGTAAAGATTTCAACAGTTTGCACCCCCATAGAAACACAAAGTGAAATATATTGTTTGAGTACTCGTTATAGCATTAAGTCTCAATGTACAGCACATTAAGGACAGAGATCCTACATGAGGAGTAAGTGCACAGTGACTCCTGTTGTTGGCTTTACAAATTGACACTCCTGTTTATGGCATCAGTAATCTCCCTATGCACCAGTCATGAGTTTCCAAGGCTATGGAAGCCCCTTGAGTTCTCCAACTCTTATCTTGTTTAGACAAGGTCATAGTCAAAGTGGAGGTTCTTTCCTCCCTTCAGAGAAAGGTACCTCCTTCTTTGAAGACCTGTTCTTTCCACTGGGATCTCACTCACAGAGATCTTTCATTTAGGTTTTGGTGTGTGGTTTTTTTTTTTTTTTTTTTTTTTTTTTTTTTTTTTTTTGCCAGAGTGTCTTGGCTTTCCATGCCTGAAATACTCTCGTGGGCTTTTCAGCCAGATTGGAATGCCTTTAGGGCTGATTCTGAGGCCAGAGTGCTGTTTAGGACATCTGCCATTCTATGAGTCTGCTGAGTATCTCGCTTCCCATGTTGGATCACTCTCCCCTTTATTTATTCTATCGGTTAGTATTAGCAGGTACTAGACTTGTTTATGTGCTTCCTTTGACTCTTAGTCCTTTCATTATGATCAATTGTGAACAGAAATTGATCACTGGGACTAGTGAGATGGCATTGGTACATGCCACCTTGATGGGATTAAATTGGAGTCCCCTGGTATGTTTCTAACTCTACCATTTGGGGCAAGTCAGCTTGAGCATGTCCCAAATTGTACATCTCTTCCCTCTCTTATTCCTACTCTTATGTTTAACAGGGATCACATTTCAGTTAATTTTCAACACTTTAGGGTAACTGTGTATTAATTACAGAATTAAACCAGTCATATTAAGTAGAACAGACAAAAAAAAAACTACTAAGAGGGATAATGTATTAAGTTGTTCATTAACAGTCAGGGCTATGCTGATCAAGTCACCGTTCTCATTTTAAGTCCATGCATAGGAGGGGTCATCAAAAAGTTCATGGAAACGCATACTATGAAAAAGCTATGCTTGCATTTCAATTTTTTGTACCAAATAAATTTGTCTTCTCATTCCATTTCTCCATGAACCTCTGGAAACATCCTTGTACTGACATTTCCTATTACAGTGCTGTCTTATTTTAGCCTAGTATTTACCTGTTCTATGTTTCACTTACTTCCCTTTGTTCCCTTCCTTTGGTTGATTCATTTTGTAGCTACAATTTTTCTCTTTCATAAAGTTTTCAAGTATTTTAGTGGATACCCTAGCAACAACAAAATGTATACTGACTAAAACTGGAATTTGATTGATAACTCTATCCCTTTTCCAGGGACTTAAATATATTAACTGTATTCACTCCTTTTCTTACTTAGAGACTGTTATGGTGCATGTTAACTTCCCCATTTGCTTTTTGAAACTCCACATTCTGTACGGTGCTCCTCATGCACATTCTGACTTACTCACATATTTACCACTTTGTCCCTCCTTCCGTTTTGCTTTTCTCCCTCCCCATCTGGGAGCCCTTTCCTTCCACACAAAGTATATATCCTGAATTTCCTTATTCTGTGGATGGCATCTCTTTTTGCTATTCTGAAATGATGTCTTTACTCTTTCCCTTGAAAAATTTTTCACTGAAGATAAAATTCTAAGCTACAAATTGTTTTTGTCTTTCAGCCTATTAAAGGCAACATTCCACTGTCTTGTGCTTCAGCTATTGTCTGATTGCTACTAATCTGAATATTTCTCTCTTTGGTCTCTAACACCTTTTAAGAAGTTGCTTTCATTATTTTGTGGTTTCACTCTGTTTCTAGTGTAGATCTGTTTATACTTAATTGGATTAGTAATAAAAGTTTCCTGATTTTATGAGTCGGTGTGTTTCATCATTCTGGAAAATTCTCAGTGACTATCCTTTTATTCGGCTTCTTCACTCCCATTCTCTCTTCTTTATCCTTCCAGAACTTCCATTAGACATCTGTTCATCTTTATCAGTCCATTTCCTAGGCCTTGTAATCAGCTTTTTAAAATATTTCACTTTTTGGTATCTCTGTGAGACAGTATGAAAAATTTTTACAATCTGTCTTCCAGTTATCACTTTTTGGCAGTGCCTAATTTTTCATTTTAGCTTTTTGTTTATTTTTCAACTCAGCTCTGTGGCCTCTAAATTGCCTGTTTTCTAAAGATATGTTCAGGCTTGCCTTTTATTTCTCGAACTACATTAACTTTTATAATGTCTAGTAATTTTAATATCTGTTGTCTTCACTGAATCTGATTTTTGCTAGCTCCCATTCACAGTATGCTTGATCTTTCCTGTGTGCTTGCTTAGCTTGGACTGCACGTGGATCATGGTCCTTGAAAAAGTTACCTTAGGGAATACTTTGAGGCCTAAGACAAAGATGGCTTTCCCCAGAGAGGAGATGTCTTTGCTCCCACCAAGTTTCTTATTCTAAGACGTCTTTGGGATCATTTTAAACTAGATTCATAAGTTTCATAAGTGGAAGGCTGTTTTTTTTTTTCCAGGCCTCATAGGTTATGTCAACTTGGTTGCAAATCTCAAGGGCTGGATATAGTTCCAAGTTCTCAGAAGTGATTTCACTTTTTTTCCTTCTGCTTACTCAGCAACAAAATATCTTCCCTTGTAGTAGCTGAGTCGTAGAGATGGTGAAGATATTCTTCCTTTTCTTCTTGTCTTTTAAGTTCACGTTTTCCTATGGAGTCCCAACTTTCCATCTTGGGTAGATATGCACTTTGACTTTGGGCTCCATGGCAACGCTGAAGTCTGGGGCCAGGGATGTGCACTGGGAACACAAGAACACATCCTCCTCGCACCTTCTGGGCTAGGCTGGATGGGTTCTGGCCACGGAGTAGACATAAATAGAATTCTCACAGCAGGTGCTTCCCAGGCTGCATAAGCAGTTCTCTGGCTCCCAGAGGGATATAGAACTTTTTTTTTTATGATTTATGTATTTATTTGAAAGGCAGAGTTAGGAGAAGAGAGAGAGAGAGAGAGAAAGAGGTGTCTTCCATCTGCTGGTTCACTCCCCAGAGAGCCACAACAACCAGAGCTGCGCCCATCCAAAGCCAGGAGCCAGGAGCTTCCTCTGTGTCGCTCCCCGTCTTCGTGGAGGAGCGACACAGGACCCTGCGCTGTTCTTTCGTCTGCTCGGCCGTCCCCGGGTTTGCTGCTGGTTCTTCCCGGGTTGGCTACTGTCCCTTCCACCTCCGTGGAAGGGCGGTTCCCCCTGCCACTTTCCCCACTTCCGCAGGGGAGTGGCACACCGCCGGCCGGCTCTCTCGGGGGCTGCACAGGTGTTCCTTCAGATAGATGTTCCTGGTGCATGTTGTCTCTCTCCTCCTTTATAGTCCTCTTCCACCAATCCCAACTCGGCTGCCCACACGCCGAGTACGCTGCTCTCCTCCAATCAGGAGCAGGATCAGCTCCTGGAGGTCATCACTCAAGTTGGCAAGAGGCAGCTGCGTAGAAGCTGTTTCCTCCTCTCCCAGCGCCATATTGTGGGAGAGCAGATGCATAGAATAAGTCTTAATTCCAGTAATTCAGTCCAGTCCGGGTTGCTCCCCACACTCTGGGTCTCCCATGTGGGTGCAGGGGCCCAAGGAGTTGGGCCATCTTCTATTGCTTTTCCAGGCCATAGCAGAGAGCTGGATTAGAAGTGGCACAACCATGGGATTCCAAATCCCATTAAAGTGGCATGTACCAATACCATCTTACTAAAGTGACTCCCGTTTTAACAATTGACACTCTTATTAATGATGTCAGTAATCACCTGAGGCTCTTGTCATGAGCTGCCAAAGCTATGGAAGCCTCTTGAGTTCACCAACTCTGATCTTATTTAGACAAGGCCATAGTCAAAGTGGAAGTTCTTTCCTCCCTTCAGAGAAAGGAATCTCCTTCTTTGATGGCCCATTCTTTCTGCTGGGATCTCACTCAGAGATCTTTCATTTAGGTCTTTTTTTTTTTTTTTTTTTTCACAGTGTCTTGGCTTTCCATGCCTGAGAAATTCTCACTGCACTGATCCAAAGCCAGAAGCCAGGTACTTCTCCTGGTCTCCCATGCGGGTGCAGGGCCCAAGCACTTGGGCCATCCTCCACTGCACTCCCAGGCCACAGTAGAGAGCTGGACTGGAAGAGGAGCAACTGAGACAGAATCCAGTGCCCCGACCGGGACTAGAACCCAGGGTGCCAGCACCACAGGTGGAGGATTAGCCTATTGAGCTGCAGCGCTGGCCCTCAAGTAGTTTTTTCAACCTTAATTTGGACCAAATGGAACTTTAAATTTTCTGTCCACCCTCAGCACTGCCTCATCTTCCTTATTCCCCATTTCAGTGGATAGCAGCACATCCTTTCAGTTACTCATGTCAGAAATTTAGGAGTCGTCATGACTCCTGATTTCTCCATTCTCATCAAAACCTAATGTATGGGGGAGAGGGGTGCATGTTAAGTCCAGCAGTAAACACATCCATGCCTCACATGATAGTTGTCTGGATTTGATTCACTATCTCTGGCTCCTATTTCCTGTTAATGCACACTCTAGGAGGCAGTAATGATGGCTCATATAATTGGGATCATGCCACCCAAATGGGAGACTGAAATTGTGCTCCTGGCTCTGCCTCTAGCCAGCCCCAGCTGTAGTGGTGATCTGGAGAGTGAACCAGCAGACACAGGCTCCCAATCAATCAATCTCTCTTTCTCTGCACTTCTCAAATAAAAAACAAAACAAGAGTTGGGCATTTGCTGCAGCAGCAAAAACATCTCTTGGAAAGCCCATATCTACTATTAAAGTGTCTGGATTTCAGTACTGGCTCCACTTCTGACTCTAGCTCCTGCTAATGCAAACCCTGGGAGGTAGCAGATGTCTCAAGTATTTGGTGCCTGCCACACATGGGAGACCCAGATTGAGCTCCTGGGTTTTGGCTTCCACTGGCTCAGCCCTGGCTGTTGCAGGCATTTGGGGAGTGAAGCAGCAGATGGAAAATCTCCCTCTCCCTCTTCCTCTTTTAAATACATAAAAGTGACAATAAAAACAAAACACCTAGTTCCAATTTACCAGCAAGGTGTCAGGTTAAACCTCCAAAATACATCTGAAACCCATCCTCATGTCAACCAAAATATTATTTGAGAAGCAGTGAGAAAGAAGGTAACCCCCATCCATTGGGTCATTCCCTGAAAAGCTTGCAGTGGCTGGGGGTCAAAGCCAAGAGCTTAGAATTCAATTCCAGTCTTCACACAGGTAGGAGCAACTCAAACTTCCTGGGTCATCACTACTGTGTGAGGGTCCACCCTAGCTGGAAGCTCGAGTCAGGAACCACAGTTGGGCATCAAACTCAAGCACTCTGATGCAGGATAAAGGCAGGTTAACCAGCATCTTAGCCACTGGCCAAAAGCCTGCTCTCAGAATATTCTTAAATTTTACATCCTTGTTTATTTCTCCCTTACATTCAGGTGCACATAAAATAACCTTTAAATATCTTAGCATCCATCCATGGCTACAAAGTTCCGCATAATTCTGCCTCTTCCTAGCTCTTCAGCCTTATCTCTTTACTGTTCCCTTGCTCCATGCTGGCTCCATTTCATTCTTCAGATAAGCCAAAATCTTTCCTGAGTTTTCCAGATGTTATTCCCTCTTTCTAGAATGCTCATTCTCCTGATACAGGGTGGATGACTACCTCATCCTTCAGGTCTTAGTTTAAATATCACCTCATCAGAGAGGGCTCACTACTTCATTAAGTGGGTGTCCCCATCCCCTGCTTATCCATCATTGTACTATTACAGTTTGTAGAGATGAACTGAGTTCTGGAACAGGAGAGATCTTCCTGCACTTCTCTCACTGATGGTGGACCTCTGTTTAGTACTGGGGCCGATCTTAAGCTCATGAGATTTTCTTACATTTTCTAGGGCCAAAAGGTGTTTTGTTTTATGCCCTCTCCCTCCTCCAAAGCAGTGGCTCCTTGCCTGGGCCATTGGGGCAGAAAGGTTTGCCAGCTCCCATCCAGGGGTTGATGGCTTTTGCATCACACAAGAAGGGGACAGTGTGTCGTGCCTGTGACCCAGCATCACTCCATCAGTCACTGCTTGCCTGAGTCAGGAAGGGGTCTCTTCTCACCTGGCTCCTACTCTCAGCTTTCTCATTAGCAACCCCACGGAGGCTTGTGAAAGGAGCTCCCCATGGAGTGTGAACTACTATCACGGCAGGCACTCTCATCTATGCTAAACTAACATCCATTGCACATTAGGTCTTCAAACAATTCCTCAACATTTCACCAGTTTCTGCCAGGAGACAGCTCTTCATGAGTCTCACATGTTTGCAGGATTTGTGAGCAGCTCTGCTCATCTGGGTTCCGACGACCTTTCTGAGGATATCTACACAACTGCCTGAGAAGACAGAGACAGCGTCTCCCTCGAGAAGAAAGACAGGTTTTATTACCATCCACTGCAATAGAGCTATCTCCCTCCGGAGCCGCGAGTATACATGCAAGATACCCATGACAAGTTCTGAGTTCTCCAGGTGCACAGTTCCTGCCTTGCGAGGCAATGTCCGCAGGTGTCCCCTAGGCCTCTTCTCATACACGATGGGACTGGGGATCAGAGAACTGCACAAGAGCTGACTAATGAACACTAGTGGTGTACTAAGCCCTTTGTCTCTGATTCAGCGCATCTGTGGCAAGCCAACTTACTAACCTGGAAGGATAAAATGTCAGCTCCTCTAAGTACTTGAAAATTTCTTATTTGCATTAGTGTCAGCCTCCTATTATCTGTCACAAGTGAAATAGTGCAGGTGTCCTGTTACTCTTTGAAAGCGCTTGTCACTCTTTGGAATTCAGCTCCTTTGACTACTTTCTGAGTTTTGACTTGTTTTCTTGTTGTTGGGATGGAGGTAACATTCTCTTGCAGCTTTCTCCATCTTAGGCAGAGGCACAGCTGCCAAGGCATACATATTTGATTACTGTTAGTTACCAAAGACAGACACTTACTGATCCGAAACTTGTATTGTTCAGTTGACAAAGGTTTTTCATTTTTTTCAAAAGAAGCATAAGCATAAACTCTAGAAAGTTTTTAAAAACAGCACATGGAAAAATTTTATTACAAGGGCTGGAAGCAACAGGTGAAGGATGTTTCCCTTCTAGAACAAGTAAAGCAGGACAGGAAAAAGAATCATCACTCAAAGAGACGAGACATCATGCAAAATGTACACACACACCTGCCCCAGCTCCAGCAGAGGACTAGGAAAACTACAATCACTTAGATAGAGGGAGAATTTTAGGAGCTTTCAAAACCAGATGAGAAGATGTGGCAGAAAGACCCGAAAAGGACCCAAAAGAGAAGCCCAGCTGGTGGCTCTGAGGATTCCTGGGTTTTCCATTTCAGTGGCAGTGTTTTTCCTGCTCTACATTATTCCTCTTTTTGGTAAACAATTTAGATTTCTTTTGTCAGATGTCTCTCTTCTGCATTGTGAATGTCTTATTGGGCTGCCAATTAAAGTATCTAGTCTTCCCTCAACCAACTTTTCCAGGACCCCTAGCATCACAAAAAGTAAAATAAAACAAAACAAAAAACTCAGGTGGAACTGATTTATCACTGAGCTGTTACTTACAGCTATAAAGATCACAGAACAGCCTTGGTTCCTCCCTTTTCAAACCTTGGATAGTTTCTTCTAACTCTGTGAATTACCCGACATTTCCATTTTGCTGAGGTTAGCCAAAGTTGAATTTCCGTTGCTTGCAACCAAAGAAAACTCAGTAACTGATTCAGGGGAAGCAGTCCAATGGTGGGTATATTAGAGGTCATAGAAAGCTGTTAAAGGCAGTCTTAGATACTGTACTATACTTAAAATCATGTATCTTAAATAAAAGGACATATATCAATGGCTGTCAGAACTGTTGGCTATGGTACAATGACTAAAGACTCACTGTTTCTATGTGCTTGCTGTTAATTAGCAATTTTTAAGATTTATTTATTTAAAAGGCAGAGTTACAGTGGGGTGGGGGAGAGAGGGACAGGGAGAGAGAGGGAGAGAGGGAGGAAGAGGGAGAGGGAGAGGGAGAGGGAGAGGGAGGGGAAGGGGGAGGGGAAGGGGGAGGGGAGGGGGAGGGAGAGACTGAATATCTTCCATCTGCTGGTTCTCTCCCCAGAGAGACGAGACTGCCAGGGCTGGGCTAGGCAGAAGCCAGGAGCTTCTTCTCGGTCTCCCACGTGCGTACAGGGGCCCAAGCACCTGGGCCATTTTCTGCTGCTTTCCCAGGAGCACCAGCAGGGAGCTGGAGAGGAAGCGGAGCAGCTGGAACTTGAATCGGCTCCCATATAGAATGTTGGCGCCACAGGTGGCGGCTTTACCCATTTTGCCACAATGCCAGTCCCCTTAATTAGCATTTTCTAATGATTAGGCTGGTGATGTTTTATGACTACAAACTATATGAGGGCACTTCAAAAAGTTCATGGAAAATGGAATCTTAAAAAGTTTATTTTGGCAGAAAAAAAATTGGAATCCACACAGGTTTTCATAATGCATACTTCCCACAGACATCCTGAAATCCCTCATATTTAGAGTTCATTTTCCTATCACCCATGTTAGAAATAAAAATATGCAAGCATAAACTAAATTCAGTACCTGCTATAAGGAAAAACTGAGGAGGGGTTGTCTATGTTACATGCAGTTATTGAAATAAAGCTGTTCATGACTTTTACATTCCAGTTACAAAAGTCAACTGTACTAGGTAAACCATGCAAGGAAAACGTTTGCAGCACAAGATTCCCCCAAGAGATATCACACGGAGAAAGAGCGGGCTCAGCACCAGCCAGGACGTTCTCAATGACGCTTCCACAAACGCACAGAGCGACATGAGACAACGGCCGCAAACAGGTCAGTCAAGGCAGAAGGTGATTTGGAAGGAAAACTTAGGTTTCTGACTAATCTTGTACTCTCATTACGTAAATAAGGCCATACTGCCCAGAGACCAACTGATTTATTCAAAGCTTAGGAGGGTGGATTTCAGGCACGGCTCAGGTGAGGGCGCCTTCTTGACAAGAGGAGATGGCAGAAAGTTTAATTCCTGTCCAGTCTGAAATTCAGTAACTTAACTTACACAAAGAAGAGCAGGTTCCAGGATTCCCTTAAAATACACACATTGCTGTGTCCTCTATGGGGATCACGTCTTCGCCTTTTGAAAAATATCATAAGGACGAATTTGTAAGAAAAGGGAGGGAGGCAGAAGGAAGGGACTGCCATTATGTTCTTAGAATTGTATCTACAAATCACACGGACTTTGTTAAAAACTAATTAAAATTAAAATAATTTTTAAAAATATGTACAAATAAAAAGAAGCGAAACTTGTACCTGGATAATAATCAGTGTAAGACCAACTAATGTGTATCTCCAGCAAGATTTTTTTTTTTCCAAACGTGGTAAGTGAGCAGAACCGAAAAGTCTGGAAGCCCCACTGCCACAGGGTTGGCTGCTCAACCTTGGCATTACTGGTGATTCTTTGTTGTGTGAGGGGGAGGGGGGTGCCCACTGGGAGCACTCAGCAGCACCCCAGTCATGACAGTGAAAATGTCCCGATATTGTCCAACGTCCCTGCTGAGTACAACTGCTCTCTGGCTGGGAAACACTTGTTTTAACACGGCACTGGTTGAGGAACTCGCAATGATTTAGTAGTAGTATTTAACGGAGTAAGTGCTTCGGTCTATCAACTGTGACAAAGGCTGGGGGAAGCAGGGCCCTGCGAGACGAGCTTACTTGTGCGCATCATAACTCTTTGTCACGCCTCAGCGATTCCTCCGCGTATTTAAACCAGCTGCTTCTGTTCCAGCGCTTTATTCTCAACGTTTCGGTCGGTTCTCTCTCGACGGCCGATTTATCTTCGTGGTGTTCCTTAACACTCTCCGGCACGTCTGGGTCTTTCAGACACTCAGGAGCTTTCCTAGTGGGATGTTGCAATGTCGCAGCATCCATCATACTTAGGAAATCGTAAGCTGGGAGAGGGGGTTTCCAATCCTGAGCTGGCAAGACGGCTATCAGGAAAAAGACAATCAACAGTGAAAATCAACTCTAAAATCATACGTACACCACAAAAAGCTTTATTGTGAAAACTGTATTTGTAGGAATGAAAGCATTATTACTTTTGCCTACTTAAGCTAAGCTGGTTTCTTTTAGTCATTATCAATAAAAAACTTGACCTGTTTGTCATTTGTAGCCACTCCCATTTCTTGCTACAATTATTTTCTAAATTAAAGTATTAATAGGGAAAATAACAGCTGCAGAGTCTTGTGAATATAGTAAAAAAAAAAAAAACAATGAAATAAATGTTCTAAGAGGATGAATTTTTTATGGTATGTGGTTACATTTCAACACTCCCATTTAAATAGCATAAAAAATTCTGAGGAATAAATTAAGGAGGTAAGTGATCTGTACATTGAAAGACATAAATCACTGATGAAGGAAATTGGAAACAAATAAATGAAAACCTATCCAGGTTCATACACTAAAAAAAAATTGTTCAAATGTCTACTACCCAAGGCAATCTACGAATTCATTGCGATGCCTTTAATTTCAATGACATTTTTCACAGAAACAGAAAAAGTAATCTTAAAATTATTTCAAAGATACTGGTAATCTATACAAGAAACACAGACTCAATTAATTAATTGTCTTTTGACAGGCAGAATTAGAGAGACAGAGAGAGAGAAATGTCTTCTTTCCGTTGGTTCATCCCCCAAATGGCCGCCACCGTGGGCGCTGTGCCAATCCAAAGCCAGCAGCCCCGGGGATCGGGGTCTCCCATGCGGGTACAGGACACAAGCACTTGGGCCATCCTCCACTGCACTCCCGGGCCACAGCAGAGAGCTGGACTGGAAGAGGAGCAACCGGGACAGAACCAGCACCCGGACCGGGACTAGAACCCGGAGTGCCGGCGCTGCAGGCAGAGGATTAGCCTATTGAGCCAGGGTGCCAGCCCAACTAATCAAAATTTAAGAGAAGACGAATGCCTTCATAAGTGAGTCAAGTATCTCAGAATAAGACCTTATGCTTCTCCCAATCGAAAACTGTCCCACAGTCAACACCATCAGCATATTAATATTTAAAATATTTATAAACATTACAATTCAACTCATTCTATCATTTGTTAGAATGAGTTATAGGCCGCGCCGAGGCACACTAGGCTAACCCTCCGCCTGCGGTGCCGGCACACCGGGTTCTAGTCCCGGTCGGGGCGCTGCTTCTGTCCCGATTGCTCGTCTTCCAGTCCAGCTCTCTGCTGTGGCCAGGGAGTGCAGTGGAGGATGACCCAAGTGCTTGGGCCCTGCACCCGCATGGGAGACCAGGAGAAGCACCTGGCTCCTGGCTTCGGATCAGCACGGTGCGCCGGCCGCAGCGCGCCAGCCACAGTGGCCATTGGAGGGTGAACCAACGGCAAAGGAAGACCTTTCTCTTTGTCTCTCTCTCACTGTCCACTCTGCCTGTCAAGAAAAAAAAAAAAAAAGAATGAGTTATAATAATATTGTATTATATAATACTAAGTATATAATATATAAATCCTATATATTAATTACTTATAAAAATTATATATAGAATATGTTATATTCTATATAATTGATATTAACTATACAATTCATTAATTATAATATTACATATGATGTTAAACGTTTTTATAGATTTTTATGATACATATTTTGGTATATATTTTAAGACATATTATAATATATAATTATATATTATAAAGTATTATATTGTAATTAAATATATCATATATAATAATTATACAATATTATAATTAAATTTTGAAGTCTATGGGACAAAACACAGAACTGTGTGCATTAAAGCAAGCAGAACACTTACTGATAGGATTTTCTAATCCTGCTTCTAATTTCTTAAGCCACGATAAGAGGTTTTGTTCAGTGATTGCCTGGTCTGAAGGAAAAGCAAACACTCGACCACCCGAATGCAGATTCACCACAACAAGAAGAGGAAGAGGAGGCAGAGTGTCAAAATAAGCCTTCAAGATTCCTCTCCCAACAGGAGTATTTTTTCTACAAGAGGGAACAAGCAAACATGCTAACAATTCCTTTTGTAACAAAATAATGAAAACAACAGTTTGTAAAACACTGGTTTCATGCCTTTAAGTTTATTTTGTGAAAAGATGTCGTAAAATCCAAGAGATCTATGACTATGTTACTAGTAATCAGGTTTTTAAATCTTTTTTAACACAGGATACTCTCTTTTCTTAAGAGGAAAAAAAGGCGGCCAGTGACATTTTACTGAAAAGCAGACTTCAACCAAAGACTTCATACTGTCAAAAACTTCCTGCCCAAATTCAGCAAAGTATCTGACCACATGACAGTTCAAAAATTAAATGGTTACAGAACTATAAAACAACAAGGTACATGTTTTTATAAATACTTCTTTTCCAAATAAAAACTCTTTCTTAGGGAAAAAGAGAAGGGAAAACTAAAGAGAGGAGCAATAATTATGTTCCTATAAGAAGACCATATACTAGCAACATCTAGTTTTCCTAATATAACCCATTCCACATTTGTGTGAAATATTATTTTACTCTGAGATAGTCAATAATAATTACTTAGAAAAATTTTGCCTCAAGCAGTAGGATGTGCTTTTTTTTTTTTAAGATTTACTTATTAATTTGAAAGTCAGAGTTACACAGAGAAAGGAGGAGAGGCAGAGAGAGGGAGAAAGGTCTTCTATCCACTGGTTCACTCCCCAAATGGCCACAATGGCAGGAACTGTGGCAGTCTTAAGCCAGGAACCAGGAGCTTCCTCTAGGTCTCCCAAGTGGGTAAGGGGCCCAAGGTTTGGGCCATCTTCAACTGCTTTCCCAGGGCATACCAGAGAACTGGATTGGAGGTGGAGCAGCCAGGACTTGAACTGGCGCCCATATGGGATGCCTGCATTGCAGGCGGTGGCTTTACTTGCTATGCCACAGCACTGGTCCCAGGATGTGCTATTAATGAATACTCTTCACAGCAAAAATGTATATTACCCTATTTCTTGAAAATTTCTCAAATGACTTGAAAAATAACATGTCATTCACTTGTCTGATAAATCTGGACAAGGGGCAGCATGCAAACCGTGTTCACAGATGTAAAACACAACACTAAGTGTCCATCTGAACACATACCAGGAAACACTGCTGATTAATACTGCTTCCTGTTATATCTTAGGCTGGGTTTTAAAAACACAGAATAGAGAAAAAAAGAAATAAAGGAAAAAGCTAAATATCCCAATGATTACTTTTTTGTAGCTGTCAGATTTTCTCAATGGGTTTCAATTCATTTTATAGTCAGAAAAAAATGTTACTTTTGAAAATGTATTATAGGGGTTGGGGCCGTGGCTCACTAGGCTAATCCTCCGCCTATGGTGCCGGTACCCCGGGTTCTAGTCCCGGTTGGGGTGCTGGTTCTGTCCCAGCTGCTCCTCTTCCAGGGCAGCTCTCTGCTGTGGCCCGGGAGTGCAGTGGAGGATGGCCCAAGTGTTTGGGCCCTGCACCCGCATGGGAGACCAGGAGGAGGCACCTGGCTCCTGGCTTCGGAGCAGCGCAGCGCGCCAGCCTTAGCAGCCATTTGGGGGGTGAACCAACAGAAGGAAGACCTTTCTCTCTGTCTCTCTCTCTCTCACTGTCTAACTCTGCCTATAGAAAGACAGAAAGACAGAAAGAAAGAAAATGTATTATAGGATAAAATTTAATTTAAACAAGGTCATGTATGACCTTTTCTGAGGGAATAACTTATAAAACATCACGATGACATGTTTGGTCTCATAATATTAACTCCAAAGAGAGAGTTACAGAATTTAATTTTCCTAATGAAAATGTTCTGATAATTATCCTTTATTTACTCCCTTACAAACTAAAAAACCAAAAATATACTTACAGATTTAACCAGCAAGGAGTAAGTGAATCCAAGTGCTTCTGCTCTACCATTGTCAACACTGCTTTTTCATGCTGTGGATTTATGCTGCCATCGCTGAACAGCATGAGTAATGGTTTCTGAAGTCTTAAATAAGAGGGAAGATTTTCCACAGTGATTTCTGGCTGTTAAAGAGAAGGGTCGAAAAAAAACAAAAACCATGGTGGATAATGATACACAAAATAGAAAATAAAATTCAAATCACTCATGCAACTGTAGTTTGTAAGATATAATTCAAACACATTTTCATTTAAGTGGAGATGTTATGATACCAACTAACAACTATGAACCTCAGGAGTTTCTTATTCAATCCCATCTTAATAATGAGTTATTTTCAAAAAACCATTGCTAGTCAAATAAGGGAATAAATTAAAGAGGTTCTCAGTTTTACAAGGATGTAACATTTCTAATGATTTCTTATGCTAAAATATGGAACAATCTAGCCAATATGGATGACAATCTTTGAAAAAGTTCATGGAAAAATAGAATTAAAAACTAACTTTTGGTGCAAAAAAAATTTTTAAAACCTATGAAAAGGTTTGTCATAATGTATACTTTCCATGATCCTTTTTAAGTTTCCTTATACATGACAAGCAAACTTTTGCCAGATTTTGTAGAAAAGATATAAACTAAGTTTTAATCATATTGTCTTTTAACACATATCATTACTTAAAATAGAAATTAATAAAATTTTATTGGTTCTAATAGTATAGTATTTTTAGGATAACCAAAATGATCAAAGATGCACTACAACAAATCCAAAAACAATATCGTTTGAATTTAAAATAACTGAAAGAAGGAATTTAAAATGAAATTGGAATTCTAGTCCATTTATTCTTCTATTATGTACTAAAAGATAACTTTTTAAAGATAAATTTGTAGAAGAGAAGCTGTTTAGGCTGTTAGTAACAAGAATTGGAAATAGCAACAATGCTAATATATTCAGGATTAAAAACAGTAATGAGTAATAAGTAATAGTAATGAAGAAGTCTAACATTTTCCATTTTCAGTCCACATCTGTTATTTCTTCTGCAAATGTACCCTGGAGCCACATAAAGCATCCTCCAGCTTCCCATTTCATTAGATCACACCAGAGCTTGACATAAATCCCTGCCCTATAACCCATGCAGCTGACCACCTCGGATTACAGTTCTCTAGTTCATACTCAAAACACCAAACTCTGGCATGTCCCTTTCCCTATTTAGTTTTCAAAGTGGCATCCCTCTGTAAATTCTTTTTTTTCCCCCCAATTCTTTCTCTTTCACACTCAAAATCTTCTTGCTTCTTCCTCTTTCTTTCATGATTTAAATCTTAGATCCCTTTCCCTCAAGAGTCCCCTAATGTCATCTTCTTGTAGTACCATCCATCTTTTAATCTTCTATATGAGTTATAGCAAAAGAAGAAAAAATGAATTGAAGATGTGATTCTAGCAAATAAATGAAGCAAAGAGCAGGCAGGGAGCTAAAGGAGTATCTGGAGAGGCTTGTACTGCAAAAGCCAAAGAGAAAATTTTAAAGACAACAGCTTTGACTGCCACTGAGAGGCTAGGAACAGAGGGAAAGAAGGCACATCCAGATGTGGTACTTGGAGGATGACTCCTGGCTTTAAAACATTTGCGGAGGGGGGGCAGCGCCGTGGCTCACTTGGTTAATCCTCCGCCTGTGGCACTGGCATCCCACATGGGCACCGGGTTCTAGTCCTGATAAGGGAGATGTTTGTGAGGATAATGTGAATCCCTAGTGTAAAACACCTGGAATTGGCTAGTGCCGTGGCTCACTTGGCTAATCCTCCACCTGCAGTGCCAACACCCCTGGTTCTAGTCCTGGTTGGGGCGTTGGGTACTAGTCCCGGTTGCTCCTCTTCCAGTCCAGCTCTCTACTGTGGCCCGGGAGGGCAGTGGAGGATGGCCCAAGTGCTTGGGCCCCTGTACCCGCATGGAAGACCAGGAAGAGGCATCTGGCTCCTGGCTTCGGATCGGCGCAGCGCGCTGGCTGTAGCGGCCATTTGGGGTGTGAACCAACGGAAGGAAGACTTTCTCTGTCTCTCTCTCTCACTGTCTAACTCTACCTGTCAAATAAATTTTGGAAAAAAAAAAAATTTGTCGGGGGGGCCGGCCCTGTGGCACAGCAGGTTAAAGCCCTGGCGTGCAGGGCCAGCATCCCAAATGGGCAGCAGTTGGAGTCTTGGTTGCTCCACTTCCAATCCAGCTCTCTGCTATGGCCGGGGAAAGCAGATGGCCCAAGTGCTTGGGCCCCTGCACCCGTGTGGGAGACCTGGAAGAAGCTCCTGGCTTCAGATCATTGCAGTTCCAGCCGTTGCAACCTGTTGGGGAGTGAACCAGCAGATGGAAGACGCCTCTCCCTGCCTCCCTCCCTTCCACCCTCATTCCCTTTCTCTCTCTCTCCCTCTGACTTTCCTTCTCTATGTAACTCTGCCTTTCAAATAAATAAATAAATCTTTTAAAAAATTGTGGAAAATGGAATTAACAGCTTATTTTGGTGCAAAAAATAATAGAAATCCATGCATACAACAATCATGAAAAATTCATGGAAAATGTGTATTATGGAAAAACTATACATAGATTTAAAATTTTTTTGCACCAAAATCAACTCATCTTTTACTTTCATTTTTCATGACTTTTTGAAGTATCCTCACAGAAGAAGCCATAACTGTCAATCCGATATTCTTAACTTGTCTATCAATCCCATATTCTTGTCTATAGTGAAAACATAAGAGAGAGACAGTTCACACAAGCAAAGTCCTAACTCTATTTCCCAACAAATAGTTGTCTCTGTTAAAAGATTTTGTTACTTAACAGAGCAACAGAGAGAGATGGAGAGATGAATACTCCACCTACTGGTTCACTCCCCAAATGCGAGCATCAGTCGGGTTGGAGCCAGGAACTCCATCCTGGTCTTCCACACAGATGGCAGGGGTCCAAGTACTCAAGCCATCATCCACAGACTTCCAAGGCTTTGCAAGTGTCAACTTAACCCACTGTGCCACAATATGGGCCCACTAACAAGTGGTTTTATGACAGCCTGAGATATATTACAGCTTATGTAACTAATTATTGCGTATTTCAGATATAGGCATTATTTATTTCACCTAATTTGTCATCAGATTTATTAAAATAAAAATTTCATGCCATATAAAACCTATACAAAATCCTTACCAACTGGTCACCTGCTGTGATTTGGATATACTTAGGCCTAAGTGTTAAAAGTTTGTCCCCCAAATCTCATGTTAATGGTAATAAGAGGGTAGAAACTTAATCCAAATATAGAGTTTACAGGTGAGGTTTTGGGAGATGACTGGGTTTGACTGGGTCATTAGGGTGGAAGATTACTTCAGTAATTAATTTAGAGGGGCCAGTGTTGAGGTGCAGTGGGTTAAGCCACCACCTATGACACCAGCATCCCATCTGAGCACCAGTTAGAAACTCTAGCTTCTCCAGTTCCACTCTAGTTCCCTTCTAATGCTCTTGGGGAAACAGCAGAAGATGTGTTAAGTACTTAAGCCCACACCGCCCACATGGGAGAGCCAGGTGCAGTTCCAGGTTCCTGGCTTCTGTCTGAATGAAGCCCAGGCCCAGCCACTACAGTCATCTGGCACTCACACACGCTCGCTCTCCCTGTTCATCACTTTGCCTTTCAAATAAATAAATCTTTAAAAAAATTAATTTGGAAACTATACCCTGAATATGTTAACTCAATGATTTGATTCATTATAAGCTGTAATTTTAGTGGGAATGGGGCAAAGGAACAGAATCAAGATCAGGAGAATGAATAAAGATCACCATCATTTATTTGAGCCTAAAGAGTAACGTCATTCAGATCATCATGACAAGAAACATAGTAACAAGAGGTTGTCCATTCAGCATTCATAGCTAATAGTAGTACTTCAGAAAAGTAATAGGTGTGAATGTATAAAGTTCAGCTGTTTAACATAAAAGCAAACTGAAATCAAGTATTCCAGGTTTCATCTGTTGTGCTCTCAAATCCACTATTATTCAAGGTGGCAGTGCTACTGTGACCTTCATTTTACATGTGTGGAAACAGAGGGATAAGTGAGTTAACACACAATCAGCAAGGACTCAAGCAAGGATTTGAAGCCAGGCAGCTTGACTTTTCAAAATCCATTTGCTTTAGGACAAGTTTTACCTTATAACAAGCTTTACTTTGGTTGGACTTTAGCCCCTCTAATCTCAGCAAGAACTGTAAACTTTCAGCAGTTCACCAGACAACCTATATGCATAATAAACGAACAATTTAATAGAGCAACCCAAAGAACCTTCAGCACATAAAACATGATGCCCTGTGCCACCAAAAGCTGAAAACTCGGGTATTAAAATACTTGATCTTTAACTGACCTAGATTCTATTTCAAATAACAGCCTTATTATAAAGTATACTCACAAATGTTTCCAGCGATGCATCTGTTATTAGTTGAACTATATCGTGTGCATGGGTGTTAGCTAATGGGATGCTCTCTATTCTGCCTTCTTTGTGTCTGGCAAGCAGGAGGGCTGGAAGGGTCACAGCATATTTATTTGACCTATGGAGAAATGCAGTATTAAAACTTAAACCAAAATATATCAAGTCATCAAAAACACATACACACAAAAGTAGGCCAGGAAAATCACAGCAGGAGGCAGCAAACAGGCAGCTCTAAGGCTACGGACCAAAAAACAACTCAATTTCCAAATTTATCTTCTGTGTGAGGAAGTCCAGGAGCCTTGACAACCGACAACCTAGATTAAAGGACAGTAACAGAAAATCATCTGGCCAGATTTTTTTCTTGCACAATTTATTCTTCAAGAAAACATCTGCACAGGACTTGGAGCACACCAAATTGTCCAGCACCTGTGTGGACTGCCCAGCACATTGCCAAGGAAGGAGAAGGGCACTCACGGGAAACCTGCTATGGACCAGGCAAGATATTAGGTGTCTTAGTTCTGTTTCCATTTAGTCTTCAGAATAGCCCCACAAGCAGGCTTTATCACCACATTTCATGGATGAGGAGAGAGGTGTTGGACAACGACAGTGTTCAAAATGAGGGGCTCTGGACACACAATCTGTGCTCTCCCCACTGAAACAAGAGCCCGGATTCACTTCCAGACCACCACTTTGCTAATGACACCTAAAAGAAAATCATCTGCATCAATAATGCAAAATGCTCTGGGTGGATGAGCAATGATGTAGTTGCATTTGCATCATTTGTAGGGAATTCACACTAGAACCAAGCATGGACATTGTAATATCAAAGGCTCTAGGAGAGCCCAGCCTTTGATCACCTGAAGGAGTTTCTCAGTCAGTTATAAACCACACACACTCCGAAAACTCTTCAGCACAGTTAAATACACAATGATAACAGGGCAGATGACAAGGGGTAGATATCCACTATCCAGTGCACAGGCCTCATATTTCCTAATTCAGTATTTTCCAAAATCACTGATTTCCCAAATAAAGCAAAAGCTTATTCACTGATAGCATACATCGTCAATATTCAAGATGAAAGATTTTAGCTTAGACATCACAATTAGGAGTATTATAGTCAAAAGGCAGGAAAGACAAACTCCCGGGGCTCCTCCAGCGACCTGTACCTGAAAAGAAGCCCTTTATGCAGATTATGATGTGCACTAGTAATCATCTCCAAATCTGCAGCTCAGACCTTCATTCTTTAGCAATTAAAATATTTTGCTGATTTCCTATGGTCCCATTTTCTACAGCTAAAGCAACATAAGTGGCTAAAAATTTTTTAAAAATATAGAGTCTGGTGGCAAACATAAACAATCAAGAAGCAAACTCTCTAAAAACCATGACAAGGCCAAAGAAACAAAAATGAAAATATTCAACACAAAAAAAAAAATTTAAAGATTTGTTTATTTGAAAGACAGAAGAGATACAGACAGAGATTTTCCATCTACTGGTTCACTCCCCAAATGGCCACAACAGCCAGAGATGGGCTGGGCCAAAGGAAGGAGCCAAAGGCTTCTCTCCTGCATGGGTGCAGGGGCCCAAGCACTTGGGCCATCTTCTGTTGCATTCACAGGCACATCAGTAGGGAGCTGGATCAGAAGTGGAGCAGCATGGACTCAAACCAGCATCCATATGGGATGCCAACACTGCAGGCTGCAGCTTTACCCATTCTTCTATGACTGCCTCCATGGAGGCTTTGGCTTAAAGTGCAACAGTATCTAAATAAACTAGCAGCCACATTTCCCAAGAAGATAATTAAAATTTTAGGTCGCTGCCCTATCTTCTCCTTCATCAGCTATGTAAAGACAAGTAATATCTGATTGGAAGAGCAATAAACTTACAGAATCAAAACATCTTCTCCAGAATAAACTCCAGTGATAACATATCCTTTTAGGGCACGTCCTGCCTCAATGAAGTCTTCTTTTGCTATAGATAGAGACAAGGCAAAAATCGGGAAACTTTAAAATTGTGAGAGCTATGCAATTTTCGATCAGATTTACAGATGGTGGTACTTCATTATAAATTAATTACAAAGATAAATATTTCAGCACAGACACCTTATAAAACGTAGTGGTTCTGAAACAAATTGTGTTTTGTGTGACATTACCAAATAAATTAATGCAATGGATCCATAGTTTCCAAAACAACTGTATTCTAAATGTGATTTATAAGCTTTGTGGTACTCCTATCACACAGTATAACTGAATAACTATCTGTTACCTTTTAATTTACTCCTAAGGCAGGGTAAATGGAGACAGCTGTCCTATCTGTCTGTCTACATTGGAAACAGAAGCAGGTATGTGAAATGACATTCTTATTATAATCATAAGACAAAACTGACTCTATGCATAAAGAAATAGAAGACCAGGGGCTGGCGCCATGGGTCACTTGGTTAATCCTCCACCTGCGGCGCTGGCGTCCTATATGGGTGCCGGTTCTAGTCCCATTTGCTCCTCTTCCATTCCAGTTCTCTGCTGTGGCCCAGGAAGGCAGTGGAGGATGGCCCAAGTGCTTGGGCCCCTGCACCCGCATGGGAGACCAGGGAGGAAGCACCTGGCTCCTGGCTTCGGATCGGCGTAGCTCTAGCCATAGCGGCCATTTGGGGAGTGAACCAATGGAGGGAAGACCTTTCTCTCTCTCTAACTCTATTTGTCAAATTAATTAATTAATTAATTAAAAACAAATAGAAAACCAGAAATTCTACTCTTCTAACAATGACTGCATTTGGGTGTGCAGTTATAAGGTATTTATTTATTAATGTCTATTTATTTTTACTTGAAAGGCAGAGTTACAAAGTGGGGGTGGGGATACAGAATTAAATATCTTCTGTCTGCTGGTTCATGCTCCAAAACCAGATCTCCCACTGGATGGCAGGAGCCGTTTCTGCTGCCTAGGCATATCATTAGAGGGAGCTGCATCGGAAGTGGAGCAGCTAGGACTCCGATCAGCACTCAGATGGGATGCCGGTGTCACAGGTGGAGGCTTAACCACCTGCACCAAAATGCCAGCCCATTAATTTTTTAATTCCTGAGTTTTTCAAGAATGTCTTTTTGTTACTTGTGAACTCTATTAGTTGTTTCTCATGTGCTAGGATATACATACTCAAAATAACTGTTTTTATTTCTGAATATTTCTAAATACATTTTCATAAATAATAGCATATTCTAGATCATGTTAATAATTATCTGCTAACCAAGATGCAAGTTTGAACTAAATTTTTGTAAACAAGAAAGACAAGAGGTGGACTCAGGCAAATTATGTATTCTTGCCAGCTGAGGCCCAGTGACAGCTCAGCTCCAGATGAAAGATTCACAGAAGTTCAAACAGAAAGACAGCAATGGAAGAACTGAGTCACGAAGCACCTCGCAAGATAGGCAAGCTGGGCCCTATGATCTATACCTTCACAGTCAGCACTATACTCACGATGGAAACATCAATACTGCCGGCAACACAAACCACAGGATTGTGTTTTCTATAAAAAGGGCACATAGTTTCCACAAGACTGAGAAACACTGTAAGGAGAGCAAACCAGGGCAGCTCAGCCAGTATGCAGCATTGAGAACTCATTCATAATCATGAGTTTAATGAGAAACTAGTAACTCATAAAACTATTCTCTTTAGCCTATGCTATACCACGGCAGAAACCTCTCTATGGAGCAGCAGCTGCTAGACAGGGCTGAATGCCTGCACAGTCTTTCATTGCTAAAAGGAAACAGCTACGTTCTGATCAACAGACAAGTTTCATCCAAAGCAATTACATAACAGAATCTGTTTCAGCTGCTGCTTTTCTTTTTCGACTGGAACAATGGAAGGAAAATACACTGATATTCCCACTTAATTTCCTCGTACAGAAGCTGCTTTGCTTTGACTATGTTTTGACTATGTTTCTTCAAAGTCTTCATGATACACTTGATAACAAAACCTAAACGACTTGGGGGATGGGAGAGTACAGTACACCTCAGATGAGCACTCATTTCCACTAAACCCGAGTGTCCGTTTTCCTGTCAATGACCAAAATCAGGCATAATCTTCTTGTTGAAAACTGCATAGAAAAGGGCACTCCAAGAAGAATGTGGAAAAGTGGGATTGAAAAATAAATTTACTTTGATGCAAAAATAATTTTGAGATAGTTTTTTCATAATAAGCATTTTCCACAAACTTGCTGAAGACCCCTTATAAGTCAGAATATATGGCAGCCTCAAATAACCAATTCTCTCAATAAAAAGAAACACAAAATTTTGGGGGCTACTACAAATGTACTTGGAATGTAGACAAAAATGATGACTTAAATATTTAGTGTTTCAACTGTATAGATATATTTTAACTGCATAAAACAGATACGTTCCTTGAGCAATATTGTATTTTTGCACTATCACCTCTTGGTGAGTTGTATTTGTACCCACACATATATACATACATCTGCTCTACTGAGACAGTTGAGAATCAAGAACACTCTAGTAACCACAGCACTCCTAGCCTCCAGGTCTTGGTTTCTAAATTTAGTTTCCCACTAAAAGGAACCTGCATTCCTTGAAGAAACGACCGATTCCAGGAATGAGGCTGGGAACAACTTGTGCCAAAGCACATAAGCAAAGAACGACGGAGACGTGTAAAAGGACATGGAGTCAGACTGAAGGGGCTCCCACCGACCACATCTGGAACCATCTGAGCCAACTAATAATAGTTACAGACTATAAACCCTGGAGTAAAAGAATTCAGGAGTCCTTACTGATAGACAAAACAAGTGTGAGGAGAAAGCTCTGTCTTACATAGTAGTATGCCAAGTAATAAATGTAGAAGAAACGCTGAAGTTAGAAAATTTCTATTTTGACAACTACAGCGGTAATGGCTCTTACAGGCAGAGGACTATAAAACTATGACACCAAAGTACGATGAGAAACAGGATATTTACAGAGTTTTTAATTATTGTCTCGTAAGATACTTATTATTTACAAATGAAAAATTACTAATTTTCCCACAGAAGGGCCTGGTAGATACACCAGAGGACAAGAGACATTTCTGCCCTCTCGGGACTCACATTGTATGTGTTCAGCCCGCTGTAATATTTGTGAACAATGAATCAACACCCGATGTAAAGTAAATGATCAGTGAATTTTAGTAGTTAGCTTTTATTGTCAAAATACAAATTTACATTAAAACGTTAATGGATTCATAATAGCATTTTATTACTATAAAATCTTTAATTCAACACATGTTCGAAGTCCAGCTACAAAAAATAAAAACAAATCTAAAAGAAAAAAAGAGGAATTAAAATCTAACTGAACAAGTTGACAGCAATCAATCCAGTAAAACAAAAAGGTATCATATCCAGACTCATCACTTTGGCACACCAGAACTCCTTATATAATTTAACTTTACGCTTTTGACTTTTAGTGAGAGATGTAACTACATGTAAATTTTATCACCAGTTATATGGAAATATGAACAAGTACACTGTTTCTTACGTCTATCCTCTATATAAAAAAATACAAAAAATTCTTGTCAGTATTTACAATCAGGAGAAAGTTTTCTCTGTGGATGAATCAGCATCCTAACTTGTATGTCGCAACTCATCATAGAATGATAACATAGCAAATATTTCAACATCTATTTTTCATTGCTACCAAATTGCTTTAGGGCTAAGCTTTATAATCAACTACAGTGTTTTCTAGACTTTATACATAATTATTCTCTTTTATTGCTTAACTTCATCTTAGATGTAATGACTTTATTGTATTTGTGCTTTTTATTATCTGAAGACTTCTTCTTGGAAGAAGGCCTACTATAATTAATAAATGAGAACCTCAGAGCACTAAGTATCTAAAGTACATGAGATAAAAGTAACAATAGGAACAAAAATATCAGCAGGGGAGGGTGGAGGAGTAAAACATACCCAGTCATGTCAATTTTTCATAAGGAGAATACACATTTTGTCTTCTACTATGGTAAGCCCCAGGAAAAAGCATTAACACACCATCTTTTTTTTTTTAAGTTTATTTCTATATTTATTTATTTAACTTATATTTGAGAGGTAGAATTACAGACAGTGAGAGGGAGAGACAGAGAGAAAGGTCTTCCATCCACTGGTTCACCCCCTAAATGGCCGCAATGGCCGGAGCTGCGCTGATCTGAAGCCAGGAGCCAGGAGATTCTTCGGGTCTCCCACGCAGGAGACTGATTTCCCAGACCATACCAGAGAGCCAGGTGGGAAGAGGAGCAGCCGGGACTAGAACCGGCACCCATATGGCATGCCAGTGCCATAGGTGGAGGATTAACCTACTGTGCCACAGTGCCAGCCCCCCATCTTTTCTTTTTAGTAAGTTCTTTTTGATTTTTATTTTTAATGATTTTGAAAATAGAGGAAAAAACTACTAGGCATAAATTTGTGGAAAGCAAAATTTAGCAAATATTAAAAGCACCTACTAGGTATAAATATAATGCTAGATAATGAGTCATCTTTCCATAGAAACATTTTTTTAAATTTAATAAATATAAATTTCCAAAGTACAACTTTTGAATTATAGAGGCTTTTCCCCCCATAACCTCCCTTCCACTCACAACAATCCCATCTCCCACTCCCATCCCATTCTTCATCAGGATTCATTTTCAATTATCTTTATATACAGATGATCAACTTAGTAAATACTAAGTAAAGATTTCAACAGACTGCACCCACACAAACACACGAAGTATACAGTACTGTTTGAGTACTAGTTTTAATTCACATAGTACAACACATTAAGGACAGAGATTCTACATGGGGAGTAAGTGCACAGTAACTCCCATTGTTAACAATTGACACTCTTATTTATGATGTCAGTAATCACCCGAGGCTCTTGTCATGAGCTTCCAAGGCTATGGAAGCCTCTTGAGTTCAACTCCAGTCTTATTCAGACAAGGCCACCTTGAAAGTGGAAGTTCTCTCTTCAGAGAAAGGTACTGCCTTTTTTGATGGCCCATTCTTTCCACTGGGATCTCACTCACAGATCTTTCACTTAGGTCATTTTTTTTCCACAGTGTCTTGGCTTTCCATGCCTGCGAAACTCTCATAGGCTTTTTAGCCAGATCTGAATGCTTTAAGGGCTGATTCTGAGGCCAGAGTGCTGTTTAGGGCATTTGCCATTCTATGAGTCCACTATGTATCCTACTTCCCATGTAGGATCATTATCTCCTATTTAATTATATCAATTATTATTTGCAGACACTGGTCTTATTTATGTAATCCCTTTGACAATTAATCATATCTTTTTGATCAATTAGGAACTTAAACTTATCACTTTAACAAGTAAGATGGCATTGGTACATGCCACCTTCATGAGATTGAATTGGAATTCCCTGGCAGGTTTCTAGCTCTAACATTAGGGGTAAGTCTGAGTGAACATGTACTGAACTGTACATCTCCTCCCTCCTTATTCCCACTCTTATATTTAACAGAGATCAGTTTTCAGTTAACTTCAAATGACTAAGAATAATTGTGTGTTAATTAAAGAGTTCAACCAATGGCATTAAGTAGAACAAAAAAAAAATACTAAAAGGGATAAAGTAGTAAGTGGTTCCTCCACAGTCAGGACAAGGGCTGATCAAACATTGTTTCTCATAGTGTCCATTTCACTTCAACAGGTTTCATTTTTTATGGTTGGTTAGTTGTCACCCATCAGGGAGAACATATGATATTTGTCCCTTTGGGACTGGCTTATTTCATGCAGCATGTTTTCCAGATCCCTCCATTTTGTTGCAAATGACTGGATTTCACTGTTTTTGACTGCTGTATAGTATTCTATAGAGTACATATCCCATAGTTTCTTTATCCAGTCTATTGTTGATGGGCATTTAGGTTGGTTCCAGGTCTTAGCTATTGTGAATTGAGCTGCAATAAACATTGAAGTGCAGACAATTCTTTTATTTGCCATTTTAATATCCTTAGGGTAAATTCCAAGGAGTGGGATAGCTGGGTTATATGGTAGGGCTATAATCAGGTTTCTGAGGAATCTGCAAACTGACTTCCATAGTGGCTCTACCAGTTTGCTTTCCCACCAACAGTGGATCAGTGTCCCTTTTTCCCCACATCCTCGCCAGCATCTGTTGTTAGTTGAATTCTGAATGTGAGCCATTCTAACTGGGGTGGGGTGAAACCTCATTGTGATTTTGATTTGCATTTCCCTGATTGCTAGTGATCCTGAACATTTTTTCATGTGTCTGTTGGCTATTTGGATTTCCTCTTTTGAAAAATGTCTATTTAGGTCCTTGGCCCATCTCTTAAGTGGGTTGTTGTTTTGATATTGTGGAGTTTCTTGATCTCTTTGTAGATTCTGGTTATTAACCCTTTATCTGTTGTGTAGTTTGCAAATATTTTTTCCCATTCTGTCTGTTGCCTCTTCACTTTCCTGTTTCTTTTGCAGTACAGAAGCTTCTCAATTTGATGTAATCCCAATTGTTAATTTTGGCTTTGACTGCCTGTGCTTCTGGGGTCTTTTCCAAGAAGGCTTTGCCTGTGCCTAGATCTTTAGGGTTTCTCTGATGTTCTCTAATAATTTGATCGTGTTGGGTCATAGATTTAGGTCTTTAATCTATGTTGAGTGGATTTTTGTATAAGGTGTAAGGTAGGGGTCTTGCTTCGTGGTTCTGCATGTGGAAATCCAGTTTTCCCAGCACCATTTATTGAATAGACTGTCCTTGCTCCAGGAATTGGTTTTGGATCCTTGATCAAATATAAGTTGGCTGTAGATGTTTGGATTGATTTCTGGTGTTTCTATTCTGTTCCATTGGTCTATCCATCTGTTTCTGTACCTGTACCATTCTGTTTTGTTTACAACTGCCCTGTAGTATGACCTGAAATCTGGTATTGTGATCCCTCCGGCTTTTTTTGTTGTACAAGATTGCTTTAGCTATTCGAGGTCTCCTGTGTCTCCATATGAATTTCAGCATCATTTTTTCCAGATCTGAGAAGAATGCCTTTGGTATTTTGATTGGTATTGCACTGAATCTATAAATTGCTTTTGGGATAATGGACATTGTGATGATATTGATTCTTCCAATCCATGAGCATGGAAGATTTTTCCATTTTTTTGGTATCCTCTTTATTTCTTTCTTTAAGGTTTTGTAATTCTCATCGTAGAGATCTTTGACATCCTTGGTTAAGTTGATTCCAAGGTATTTGAATGTTTTTGTAGCTATTGTGAATGGGACTGATTTTAGCAGTTCTTTCGCAGCCGTTGTCATTGCTTGTGTATACAAAGGCTGTTGATTTTTGTACATTGATTTTATAGCCTGCTACTTTGCCAAATTCTTCTATGAGTTCCAATAGTCTCTCTCTCTCTCTTTTTTTTTTTTTTGACAGGCAGAGTGGACAGTGAGAGAGAGAGAGAGAGAGAGAGAGAAAAGTCTTCCTTTGCCGTTGGTTCACCGTCCAATGGCCGCTGCAGCCGGCGCACTGCACTGATCCGAAGCCAGGAGCCAGGTGCTTCTCCTGGTCTCCCATGCAGATGCAGGGCCCAAGGACTTGGGCCATCCTCCACTGCACTCCCGGCCACAGCAGAGAGCTGGCCTGGAAGAGGAGCAACCAGGACAGAATCCGGCGCCCCGACTGGGACTAGAACCCGGGGTGCCAGCGCCACAGGCGGAGGATTGGCCTAATGAGCTGCGGCGCCAGCCCCTAGAGTCTCTTAGTAGAGTTCTTTGGATCCCCTAAAGAAAGAATAATATCATCTGCAAAGAGGGATAGTTTGACTTCTTCCTTCCCAATTTGTATCCCTTTGATTTCTTTTTCTCGCCTAATGGCTCTGGTTAATCTTCCAGTACTATATTGAATAGAAGTGGTGGGAGTGGGCATCCCTGTCTGGTACCAGATCTCAGTGGAAATGCTTCCAACTTTTCCCCATTTAATAGGATGCTGGCCATGGGTTTTTCATAAATTGCTTTGAATGTATTGAGGAATGTTCCTTCTATACCCAGTTTGCTTAGAGTTTTCATCATGAAAGGGTGTTGTATTTATCAGATATTTTCTCTGCATCTATTGAGATAATCATGTGGGTTTTTTTCCTACAGAAACATTTTCAGAAGGATTCATTTAAAATGTGAAATTCATCTCAAAGGAAAGAAAAATCGTAAGAGTGAAGTTTGCTAGATACATGGTAAGATTTAGCATAGCAGAGAAAGCTTGAGGCTTTGTTATCTACCCAATAGGCCACCCATAGATGAAAGTAACAAATAACATTCTTAGAAATACCATTGGTCAAACACCCCTTTAAAACTTACCAGAAGACACATTTTCATGAAGCATGAGATGAAAGATAGAGAAGCTGTGGTATTAAAAGAACACAGTAGGGGAAGGTATTTGGTCTAGCAGATGACACATCACGTGGGACACCCATGCTCTGCTTCCATTATCATCCTTCTTGCTAATGCACACCCTGCAAGGAAGTGGTAACAGCTCAAGCAGTTGGGGCCCTGACACTACATGAAAAATATGAATTGAATTCACAGCTCCTACATTCAGCCAGGCCCAGCCCCATCTGTTGGGAGTATTTTGGTAAAGAATCAATGATTTGGGAGCTAGCTCTATCTGCCTGTCTCTCAAATAAATACACATTTAAAAACAAAAAAAAATTGAAAACTGTGGGGAGCAACTGAGACTAGGCTAAGTTACTGGAATTAAGACTTATTCTATGCATCTGCTCTCCCACAATATGGCGCTGGGGAGGAGTAAACTTCTACGCAGCTGCCTCTCACCAACTTGACTGATAAACTGCAGGAGCTGATCCTGCTCCTGATTGGAGGAGAGCAGCGTGCTCGGCGTGTGGGTAGCAGAGCACAGATTGGTGGAGAGGATTATAAAGGAGGAGAGAGACAGCACGGTGGTGTGTGGGTTGGTTGGAGAGTGCGTTGGAGAATTCGCGGGGAAGTTTGTTGCTTCGTTCTTTCTCATTTCTCTCTACTCATTCTTGCTTTGGGAGTTCGCTGTTTGCTTATTCTTACTTTACTATAGAAAAGACTTGTAAAAAAAAAGGGGGGGGAACAACAAGCGTCCGGTCCGGTGTGGCTCCTCCGCGTGCGGAGGAGCAGCAGAAAACAAACAGAGTAGTTTATGATGCCAACATAAAACCATCAAAATAATTGATACAAGCACAGTATCAAAGATGAATGAAAAACATTAACTTGGCATGACTATTTGGCTTAGCTGGGGTTTTTTTCTTTAAGCTTTTATGCAATAAATACAAATTTCATAGGTATAGCTTCTGGAATATAGTGGTTCTTCCCTCTATACTTGCCCTCCCACCCCCATTCCTGTCCCACCTCTCCCATCCCATTTTTCATTAGGATTCATTTTTAGTGGCCAGCGCTATGGCACAGCGGGTTAAAGCTCTGGCCTGAGGCGCCAGCATCCATATGGTAGCCAGTTCTACTTCCGGCTTCTCCTCTTCCAATCCAGCTCTCTGCTATGGCCTGGGAAAGCAAGGGAAGATGACCCAGGTCCTTGGGCCCCTGCACCGACATGGGAGACCTGTAAGAAGCTCCTTGCTCCTGACTATGGATCGGCTCAGCTCCAGGCATTGTGGCCATTTGGGAAGTTAACCAGTGGATGGAAGACCTGTCTCTGCCTCTACCTCTCTCTGTAATTCTTTCAAATACATAAATCTTTTTTTAAAAATTCATTTTTAATTATCTTTATATACAGATAAACTCTATACTAAGTAAAGATTTCAACAGTTTGCACCCACACAGACACACAAAGAATAAAGAACTGTTTGAAGACTAGTTTTACCGTTAATTCTCATAGTACAACACATTAAGGACAGAGGTCCTACATGGGGAGCAGGTGTACAATGACTCTCATTGTTGATTTAACAATTGACACTCTTATTTATGTCAGTGATCACCCGAGGCTCTTATCATGAACTGCCAAGGCTATGGAAACCTTTTGAGTCCACAAATTCCGACATTTAGACTGGGTCATAAGCAATGTGGAAGTTCTCCCTTCAGAAAAAGGTACCTCCTTCTTTGACGGCCCCTTCTTTCTCACTCACAGATCTTTCATGTAGGCCATTTTTTGCCACATTTCATGCCTGAAATGCTTTCATAGGCTTTTTAGCCAGATCTGAATGCCTTAAGGGCTAACTCTGAGGCCAGAGTGCTGTCTAGGGTGTTTGTAATTCTATGAGTTGGCCAGCACTGTGGATTATTAGGCTAATCCTCCACCTGCGGCGCTGGCACTCTGGGTTCTAGTCCCAGTTGGGGCTCTGGATTCTGTCCTGGTTGCTCCTCTTCCAGTCCAGCTCTCTGCTGTGGCCCGGGAGTGCAGTGGAGAATGGCCCAGGTCCTTGGGCCCTGCACCCGCATGGGAGACCAAGAAGCAGCACCTGGCTCCTGGCTTCAGTGCAGCATGCCGGCCGCAACACGCCGGCTGCAACACGCCGGCCATAGCGGCCACTTGGGGAGTGAACCAACAGAAAAGGAAGACCTTTCTCTCTGTTTCTCTCTCTCACTGTCTAACTCTGCCTGTCAAAAAAAATTTTTTTTTGAGTTCCAGTCTTTCCATTTCTTCTATCTTATCATCTTCATAATCTAGTATTGAAGTATCGTGTTTTATGCGGCGGGGGGAGGGGCATCATGTTGTCTTCCTTATTCTTGTTTCTTGGATTGGTGCGTTTGTTGTTTGGCATCTGTGGAGATACCCATTGGCGGCTTCTTCTTTTTTTTTCTTTCTGTGGCAGCTTTTATCATTGTACTATGACTTGTAGATAAGTGGAATGTCTGCTTTCAGTGAATCTCTAGAGGCTTGTAGTGGGTGTGGCCAGAGAGCTCTGTTCAATTCTCCAGGGTTAAGGGTGTGCCTAAGGTGATACACCCAAGTTTGATGTCGTAAATCTTAAAAAAAAAAAAAAAAAAAAATCAGAAGAGAGGTATATGCTGAGCTCCTCTCCTCAATGGAGACCAGTGCTTAAGAGCTAGCCCCACTGGGTATAATATTCATCTGCTCTGTCTTAAGGACCACACAAAGGATCTGCGCAGTCCTCAGTTTAAGTTCAGGTTCCTCAGCAATGTCTCTCACCAGGTAACGAGGAACCCCCGAGCTTGTGAGTCTACCAGTGAGACTGCTCAAAGTCCCAGCCACACTGTGATTCCTCCCACGTACCCTCAGTTTTTTTCACAGTCCCAGTTCAGAAGCTTCACAAAGTCACAAGCTCCTAGCCCCCTGTTAGTTCTCCCCATCAGAGTCAGGAGTCTCCGCTTGGCTGGTTGCCGGGTGCAGACACGAGCTAGCAAAGCTGTTACCTATGTCCAAAATGGTGCCGGTTCTATTGGTTTGTTACCATACGCTGTTGTAAAGTGATTGAGGAGAGAGAAATGTGTCCGTCCATTTTTTTTTCCTCTAGTTTGGCTGATACACTTTCCCCCATAGGGCTCCAAGCCTGGTTCCCTCTAGGCTCTTCCTGCCACTTTTTGCCAGTGGCTTGGGCTGCTGCGGTTTGGTCTCACCTCACTTTCCAGCACTGGTGGGTAGGCTCTCAGATATTGGAGTCCTGAGCTGTGGGTGCACACACCCTCCACGTAGGTCCACTGTGCCCTCTAATTTTGGTAGTTTCCTCTGCCGTTTTTTCCCTCATCTTCCCTGAGACTACACTACCTCCACTTTTTATACTATCTTCTCCTGGGCTAGAGCAGTAAGCTCCCTCTCTACTCTGCCATCTTGAAACCTCTCTGGCTTAACTGTTGAAATGCTGCTCGGGATGTCTGCATTGACAGAATGAAATGGAAACCTACAGAATGGGATAAAATGCTTGAAAATCAAGTATCTGATTAAGGGTTACTACCCAAGATATATAAAGAACTCCTAAAATTAACAACAAAAAATACAATCACTCAATTTAAAAACAGCAAAGGACTTAGACATTTCTCCAAAGGAGACATAGACGTGCTAAATAAACACAAAGAAAAATAAACATCACTGATCATTAAGGAAATGCAAATAAAAACCATAAATAAGTGTGTGGGGGGAGCAGGGTCCGTCTCCCGCAACATGGCGGGGCGCCCAGGAGACAAATAAGTACTGAGACTGTGGACTGAAAACTCTATGCGTCTGATCTCCCACCAAATGGCACTGAGAGAGAGTAAACAAATCTGACACAGCTGCTTCGTCAATTAGCTGATTCCTGATTGGAAGAAAGTGGCGTGCTCAGCACACAGGCAGCAGAGCACGGATTGGTGGGAGAGGACTATAAAAGGGGGAGAGAGACAACATGCGGGGCCCCCCTGAGAGAGTCGGTCGGTCGGGGAGCTCATTGGTGCCGCTCCTCCGCGAAAGCAGGGGAGAGGCGGGGGTGCCACTCCTCCGCGGAGGCTGGGGAGCGGCAGCAAATCCGGGAAGGACCAGGGAAAGAAAACAGCGTCCGGTGTCGTTCCTCCGCGAGTGGGGGAGCGACAGTGTGGGCAAAAAAATCAGAGAAATTGGAACCTCTGAACACTACTGATAGAAAAACCAAGTGGTGCAGCTGATATATAAGGTCAGAGAAGTTGTGATATTAAAATATTACTGCATTGGGGCAGGTGCAGTGGCATAGCAGGTAAAGCCGCCACCTCTAGTGCTGGCATCCCATATGGGTGCGAGTTCGAGCCCCGGCTGCTCCTCTTCGCATCCAGCTCTCTGCTGTGGCCTGGGAAAGCAGTGGAGTATCGTCCAAGTCCTTGGGTCCCTGCACCCGAGTGGGAGATCTGGAGGAAGCTCCTGGCTCCTGGCTTCAGATGAGGGCAGCTCCAGCCATTGCGGCCATTTGGGGAGTGAAGCAGCAGATGGAGATTTTTCCCTCTGCCTCTCTCTAACTCTGCCTTCAAATAAATAAATAAATAAATCTTTAAAAAAATAAAAATAATAAACAATAAAAATATTACTGCAATTCCTCAAAAAACTAAAACCAGAGTTGCCACATGATCCAGTAATTCCTTTCTGGGTATGCATCCAAAATATTTCAAAGCCGAATTCCAAAGAAATATTTGCATAACCATGTTCATAGCAGCATTATGCATAACAGCCAAGAGGCAGTCACAACTGTCCACAAGTGGATGAACAGATCAACAGAAATGTGGTAAATTCACGCAGTGGAATATTATTCACCCTCAAAATGGAAAGAAATTCTGACAGATCCCACAAACGGATAATCCTTCAGAACATTATGCTAGATGAAATTAGCTAGTCAGAAAAGCACAAATACTGTATGGTTCTACTTGTAGTCAGAGTCACACAAACACAAAGTAGAACGGTGGTTACCAGGGCCTGCGGGCAGGAAATGGAGTTGTTCCAGGGGTCCAGACTTTCAGTTTTGCAAGATGAAAAGGTTGTGGAGGTCAGCTATGCAACTAATGACATGCACTAAACAATTGTTAAGATGATAAATTTTGTGTTATGTATATCTTGCCACAATTTTTTTAAAATAGTCAAAGCAAAATACTGTAACTCAGAGCAAGAAAAAACACGGGTGAATATTAACTGGGAAAGATGACAGGGATTTTTTTTTACAGCTAAAAGTAATGGAAAAACATTTCAAATCAGTAGACCTGAAAAGAAATTTAAACTCACTACATGTAACATTATTATTAAAAGTTAAAGAGCAAACAACAGCGCAGACACTTGGCTTAATGCTTAAAACACCTGTGGGGACAGGCATCCCACATCAGAGTGCCTGGGTTCAAGTCCCAGCTCAGCACCTGATATCAGCTTCTTGCTAATGCAGACACTGAGACACAGCAGTGACGGCTTGAATAACTGGGCTCCCATTGCCCACTTGGGAGACCTAGATTGAGTTACTGCCTCGCAGCTTTGTAAGCTTTTGGGAGATAATCAGCAATGGTAGCTCTGTCTTTCAAATAAAATTAAATAAATAAAAATCTTTGGAAATGAACATAACATACAATTTACAGAAGACATAAAGTTACTCTACTGGAAATCTACACCCACTAAAAATTGTCTAAAAGTGACACAAAGATTCTTAAATAAAAATGCTCTTTACATACAGTGAAATAAAATTGAAATAAAAATTGGTTGTACAAAAAAAAAAAAAAAAAAAAAAAAACCAGAGGCATCACAATACCAGATTTCAGGACATACTACAGGGCAGTTGTAAACAAAACAGCATAGTACTGGTACAGAAACAGATGGATAGACCAATGGAACAGAATAGAAACACCAGAAATCAATCCAAACATCTACAGCCAACTTATATTTGATCAAGGATCCAAAACCAATCTCTGAAGCAAGGACAGTCTATTCAATAAATGGTGCTGGGAAAACTGGATTTCCACATGCAGAATCACGAAGCAAGACCCCTACCTTTCACCTTATACAAAAATCCACTCAACATAGATTAAAGACCTAAATCTATGACCCGACACCATCAAATTATTAGAGAACATCAGAGAAACCCTAAAGATCTAGGCACAGGCAAAGCCTTCTTGGAAAAGACCCCAGAAGCACAGGCAGTCAAAGCCAAAATTAACAATTGGGATTACATCAAATTGAGAAGTTTCTGTACTGCAAAAGAAACAGGAAAGTGAAGAGGCAACTGACCGAATGGGAAAAATATTTGCAAACTACACAACAGATAAAGGGTTAATAACCAGAATCTACAAAGAGATCAAGAAACTCCACAATATCAAAACAACAACCCACTTAAGAGATGGGCCAAGGACCTCAATAAACATTTTCTGAAAGAGGAAATCCAAATGGCCAACAGACACATGAAAAAATGTTCAGGATCACTAGCCATCAGGGAAATGCAAATCAAAACCACAATGAGGTTTCACCTCACCCCGGTTAGAATGGCTCACATTCAAAAATCTACCAACAACAGATGCTGGTGAGATGTGGGGAAAAAGGGACACTGATCCACTGTTGGTGGGAATGCAAACTAGTTAAGCCACTATGGAAGTCAGTTTGCAGATTCCTCAGAAACCTGAATATAGCCCTACCATACAACCTAGCCATCCCACTCTTTGGAATTTACCCAAAGGAATTTAAATTGGCAAACAAAAAAGTGGTCTGCACCTTAATGTTTACTGCAGCTCAATTCACAATAGCTAAGACCTGGAACCAACCTAAATGCTCATCAGCAACAGACTGGATAAAGAAACTATGGGATATGTACTCCACAGAATACTATACAGCAGTCAAAAACAATGAAATCCGGTCATTTGCAACAAAATGGAGGGATCTGGAAAACATCATGCTGCATGAAATAAGCCAGTCCCAAAGGGACAAATATCATATGTTCTCCCTGATCGGTGACAACTAACCAACCACAAAAAAGGAACCTGTTGAAGTGAAATGGACACTATGAGAAACAATGTCTTGATCAGCCCTTATCCTGACTGTTGATGTACAATTTAATACTTTATCCCTTTTAGTATTTTTTTGTTCTACTTAATACCATTGGTTGAACTCTTTAATTAACACACAATTATTCTTAGTCATTTAAAGTTAACTGAAAACTGATCTCTGTTAAATATAAGAGTGGGAATAAGAAGGGAGGAGATGTACAGTTCAGCACATGTTCGCTCAGACTTACCCCTAATGGTAGAGCTAGAAACCTGCCAGGGAATTCCAATTCAATCTCATGAAGGTGGCATGTACCAATGCCATCTCACTAGTCAAAGTAATCAGTTTAAGTTCATAATTGATCATAATGATAGGACTAAGAGTCAAAGGGATCACATAAACAAGACTAGTGTCTGTTAATACTAACTGATAGAATCAAAAAGGGAGAGGACGATCCAACATGGGAAGCAAGATGCACAGCAGACTCATAGAATGGCAGATGTCCTAAACAGCACTCTGGCCTCAGAATCAGCCCTTAAGGCATTCGGATCTGGCTGAAGAGCCCATGAGAGTATTTTAGGCATGGAAAGCCAAGACACTCTGGGGAAAAAAAAAAAAAAACTAAATGAAAGATCTCTGTAAGTGAGATCCCAGAAGAAAGAATGGGCCATCAAAGAAGGAGGTACCTTTCTCTGAAGGGAGGAGAGAACTTCCACTTTGAACATGGCCTTGTCTAAATAAGATCGGAGTTGGTGAACTCAAAAGGCTTCCATAGCCTTGGCAACTCATGACAAGAGCCTAGGGAGATTACCAACGCCATGAACAAGAGTATCAATTTGTTAAGTCAACAACAGAAGTCACTGTGCATTTACTCCTCATGTGGGATCTCTGTCCTTAATGTGTTGTTCAATGTGAAGTAATGCTATAACTAATACTCAAACAGTATTTTACACTTTATGTTCTGTGTGGGTGCAAACTGATGAAATCTTTACTTAATATATACTAAATTGATCTTCTGTATATAAAGATAATTGAAAATGAACCTTGATGCAAATGGAAGGGGAGAGGGAGCAGGAAAAGGGAGGGTTGCAGGTAGGAGGGAAGTTATGGGGGGGTAAAAGCCATTGTAATCCATAAACTGTACTTTGGAAATTTATATTTACTAAATAAAAGTTAAAAATGGTTGTGAACATATTATAGTATATATATACATATATATTGTTTTCAAACATCAGGCAGACATTTTTACAAAGAATCACAAGAGAAAAATACACCAATGTGATGCTACATAAAATAAAAAAGAGACCAAGTAAGATACACAGTTTTAGCACAATTACATTATAACATTTACAAATATGCAATACACAGGTGCACAGAAAAAAATATGGAAGGAATCATAATTTAACAGCATTTATCTCTGAATAATTCTTACCATTTTTTCTTCAAAAGTGTCTATATTTTCAAAATTCTCTATAATTTAAAAATATATTCATTTCAAAAAAAACTAATAAACAAAAGCATTTAACCATACATTGTATAATTTGAAACCTCAACACCACTAACCTGTTATCATGGTTGGACTAAATAGTCCCAGCACTGACACACTAGAATAGGAGAGCAGGTCTTTATATAGTTCCCCATGTAAGTATTGTTCTGCTTCTTGTATTGATGTTATGTTCACTGGATATGAAATTCTGTTGCTGGATAAACACAAAACCATATTCAAAATTAATTTTTAAAGATATTTTCCAATTCAAAAAAATTAAAACATACTGAACTTAGTAAGCAATATATTACACAGGATAAATAACTAACAAATTAACATAATTAAATATTTTTATTTTGAAACATCAGCTTCAAATAAAATTATTTACTCCAAAGTAACAGAGTATGCATAGGCCCTCATTAATACCGTATCTTTGATCTCAATTCCATTATCCTCCTCAACCTATTCAAAGTATATCAACAATGTATGGCTACTAGGACTTCTACAAACCCCCAAATTTAGAAATTTTGTAGTGAAGCTGGGTACTTACAGCTGGATAAATTTTAGGAGATCTTCAGTTCCTAACATACCAGCATAAGATACTGGATTCTCACCCTCCTTGTACATCTTTACAACAGGAAATTCAGTAACATTTTGCTTAGTACATACATCAGTCCAGTCTGCACAGTTTATTCTGGTAAGAAGCATAGTGGATGTGCCTAAGTAAAAGGAAAAGGCACACTTTAGAAATATCAATGTCAAAAACTCATCTGTGTAGACTGTTCACGATTTTTCTATCCCATTCTTTTTTTAGTGTTTAATTATTTTCATCTACTTAAAAGGCAGAGCTAGAGAGTGAGAGGTTTCCATCTACTGGTTCTCTCCTAAAATGCCCACAAAAGCCAGGAATGGATCAGCCTGAAGCTGCAAAAATCCTCAACAAACTATTGGTGAATCAAATCCAACAACACATCACAATGATCATTCACCCAGACTAAGAGGGATTTATCTCTGGTGTGCAGGCATGGCTGAACATTCACAAATCAATAAACATGATGCATTAACAAACTGAAGAACAAAAACCACATGGTTATCTCAATAGATACAGAGAAAAGCATTTGACAAAATATAATATCTTTTCATGATAAAAACTTTAAGCAAACTGGGTATAGAACATTCCTCAACACAGTCAAGGCAATTTATGACAAGCCCACGGCCAGCATCTTAGAAAAAGTAAAACTTTTAAAAAATTGAAAACAAAATGTAAAAAGCAGTATTTTAATATCACTAAAAGTTTTTAAGTATGTTCCCAATTAAAAATGTGTAGAATGTATACTAATATTTTTTCACTCTACAGTATATTAGTATCTGAATATTATAAGCAAAGGTAACTCATTCCTTCCCATCTGAGAATTATCTTTTCATCAATTTATCAATAAATATTAACAGATGCATATTTATTTGGAGTACTACATTAAAAACTGCCATCCAGGTATGCAATACAGTGCTATGACACATGCAGTTCCCTCCTGTGAGTAGGCACCCTCACCTACCATTGTTTAAAACCTTATTCTCTTGTCCTTGCAATGATGCAAACTGTGATATTATTTTTAACACTGTAAAAAGAATACTGATACATGTCATTAAAATACATAAAGCTACTTATACTGAAGTCATCAATTTTAAATTTTTATTCTTTTTTCTACAAAATGGTTTCAGTATGTAGTTCTGCTTCAATCTGAATTATCTCAAATTCTAGGATTCCCACAATATTAGGTCCCAGATATTCTATCTATGTAACAATTTCAGATAGGAAAAAAATAGATTCTCTTTGATACAGATACTACAGGAGTATAAAAATTTGTCATTTGCTGCCACCTTGTGACTGAGTTAAAAAATGTTCTTCATTGTTTTGAACTAGATGGAAATATGACTTTTTCCCTAAGAAGTCAATATGAAAGACAGATCATAGGACTAAATTCCCAAAGTATTACAATGTTTTCCTAATCTATAAAAGTACAGTTTCAGCTTCAAAATGCTCACAAAATTCAATAGTTACCCATATTATGCATTTCTACATTAAGCCCCTGAACCTGCAAAATATCCTATTTATCTAATTACTAAAAGGATTTTTGTTAATAATGAACACATCAAATGAAATCAAGTCTTGGGGTGCTTATCTGCTTTTTATTCAATAAATATATACTCATACAACTCAAAAACTGAGTGATGCATACAGTCCTGGGTAGCTGAGAACAAGCCTATTTAACCATAAAATTCTATTTACAAATCAACAGAGCAGGAGAAAATCATACTACAGATTCAATGCATGATACACTGTATGTTATTCAAATAAACATTATGCACACACATTCCATCAGTACCTTTCTTACTAGCAGATCCCCCTAATTCTCACTGTGTCCTTGCTGGGATATTTTGAATTAAAGGCCAATGCTTGAGTTCTCATTTGCCCACTCTTAAAACCAGGTTTCACAGAACAGTTAAAGTAAGGAATACTGTACACCACAGGGTAAGCTGCCCCTTGAGACGCCTGCATCCCATATTGGTGTGCCTGTAATCAGGCCCTTTCTCCACTCTGAGCCAGCTTCCTACTACCCTGCCAGGGAGACAGCAGATACTGGCACACGTGCTTAGGTTTCTGCCACCCAGGAGGGACTTCTGGATCAAATTCCTGGCTTCTGGCTTTGGCCCAGAGTAAACCAGTAGTTGAAAGATCTTTTTCTCTGCCTCTCCCTCTTCCTCACTCTGGCTTTCAAATAAATAAAATGAATCTTGCTTTGTTAAAAAAAAATAGTTAAAAAGTTCTTGGCTATTAAATATCCTGTGGGGCCAACACTGTAGTGTAGTGGATAAGCTGTTGCCTCCAATGCCAGTGTCCCGTATCAGAGCACCAGTTCAATGAGATCCTGCTGCGCTGCTTCCAATCCAGCTCCCTGCTAATGCTCCTGGGAAAGCAGCAGCAGATGGTCCACATGCTTGAGCCCCTGCCCATACGGGAGACCCAGATGGAGCTGAGGCTCCTGGCTTCAGTCTGGCCCAGACTTGGCCATTGCAGCTGTTCGGGGAGTGAACCAGCAGATGAAAAATCATTTTGTGTCTATGTCACTTTGCTTTTCAAAAAAAAAAAAAAATCATGAAAAGAAAAAAGAAATATCCTGATCCATAAGGATCTAATCTAATTATGTAACTTCAAGAACACAGGAAAGGGGCTGGTGCCTTGGCATAGTAGGTTGGGCCTCCACCTGCAGTGCCAGCATCCTATTTGGGCACCAGTTCGTGTCCTGGCTGCTCCACTTCCGATCTAGTTCTCTGCTGATGGCCTGGGAAGGCAGTGAGGATGGCCCAAGTGCTTGGGCCCCTGCATCCATGTGGTAGACCGGAAGGAAGCTCCCAGCTACTCCCTTCGGATCTGCCAGCTCTGGCAATTGCGGCCATTTGGGGAGTGAACCAGCAGATATAAGGGGGTGAGTGTTGGGGGGGAGTGGCAGGGGGAGTGGGGAGGATGTGGGTGTGTGTGTCTTGCCCTCTGTAGCTCTGTCTCTCAAATAAATTAATTTTAGGCCGGTGCCACGGCTCACTAGGCTAATCCTCCGCCTAGCGGCGCCGGCACACCGGGTTCTAGTCCCGGTTGGGGCGCCGGATTCTGTCCCGGTTGCCCCTCTTCCAGGCCAGCTCTCTGCTATGGCCCGGGAGTGCAGTAGAGGATGGCCCAGGTGCTTGGGCCCTGCACCCCATGGGAGACCAGGAAAAAAAGCACCTGGCTCCTGGCTCCTGCCATCGGATCAGCGCGGTGCACCGGCCGCAGCGCGCCGGCCGCGGCGGCCATTGGAGGGTGAACCAACGGCAAAGGAAGACCTTTCTCTCTGTCTCTCTCACTGTCCACTCTGCCTGTCAAAAAAAAATTAATTTTAAAAAAGGAACACAAGAAGGTGTGATCTTCCATTAGACTGTGAAACTAGGTATTACATGTCAAATTTTTATCGCCAGTATTTACTGGTAATTGGCTCAGAGTAGGCACTCAGTAAATGCTTGTTGAATGATTTAATTCAGCCAAGGAGGTTATTGGCTTAACTGTGTAACCACAAGTACTTAATACATAGGTTCTCTAAAGATAGTCCCCTGACTATAACAAAAGTGAACACTTCTAAGCATTTTTATATTCTTGACTTACTCACTTAACCTCAGAGACCTAACAACCACATTTATGTGCATAATAACCTGAAATTTTATGTGGCTTTCTGCATCTTTAGCACACAACAGTTTTACAAATAGCTACATTTCAGAATCAGGAAAATGAGCATGCATGCCAGAGTACAGTACCTTTCAATTTAGCTGCCACATCAATATAGGACTGCAGGAATGCCATGGATACTGCCTGCCCTGCATTAAAATAAAAAACACAACAAATACCACAGCTGTGTGCCTCCAAAGCACCAACACTATATATAGCAAACATAGAGACCTATGGGTTTCTCAAAGGTATTATTTCTGAATAAGAAATATCATAGTATAAGTATTCAATGTTATCCAACTATTTATGACGGTTCCAAATGCAACTAATTTTCTACATTCTTACTGCAGGGGATATAAATACATGGCTAATTAAAGTCTCATGAAAGCAACATCTATCAATCTGTATTTCTATCAATCTGTAAGTACTGGTAATATGTTAAAATCTTTAGCTTCAATCACAATAGCTCTTCAAAATTAATGACCTGGAGATATACTTTAATCACTAACCTTCAATTTTTAAATCAGATAAGATACAAGCGCACACACACACCAGTTTTACAACCATAGAATCACTTAGAAGTAAATGCCTCAAGATATGTGGTCCACTGGATATCTAAAACTTACTGCCATTTCACAATGTGCAAAATAGAGAATGCAATAATAAAATCGGTCTACCTGAAACATACTAATATGTAATAGTGTCATCTCCAAAGACTCATACTCACAGCCAGCATAGAAGAGCACTAGGCTGTCAGAAGCCATTACTGTTGCATTAAACGTCTCTTCTGTTAGTTCTACTGTCAGCTCCAAGGGTAACTGTCTTTTCCTATCTCTGTACACAGTTTCTGCTACTTCATCATCCTGAATATCTAGAATGTTTAAAAAAATTAATTCAAAAGTAGATTTATAATTAAATATACTTAAGCTCATTTCATAAGCAAATGTATTAAAGTAGCTACCATATGAAAACTATGCATATTTGAAAACCTTCCCAGTTGCCAGGCTTCCAATCTGAAATGACTCTGAGATGCTTTCTGACCCAGAAATTACAGTTTGCTCAACTCGGGAACAAATTATTTAAATTTCTTCTGCAAATAATACAAATATTGCCATTTGGTTTCTAACCAACATACTAATGTATAATCCTAAAAGATCTTAGCATATGTGCCTGACAGTGCTTGTTTAACCTCTACTGTGGGAGACACCAGGGAAAGTGATAAAGGAGACAGACACAGTCCCTAAGTGCATGGAACTTCTGTATGTGGAAAAATCAGACAATTAACTGACCAAACATAATTGCAGATCCTCATTGCTTTATGAAGAAGGGTAAAGGATATGGTAAAAGATTTTAACAGGAAGATTTAGACTGGAAGATCCAAAGTCTGCCAGGTAGAAAATCAAGAAAAGAATACTTTTGACAAAAATAATTGACATGCAAAGGCTCTGAGACAGAAGAATTTAGTGTATACGACGCAGTGAGAGAAGGAAAACTTGACTGAAACGAGGTGGGGCTGAAGCAACGAATGAGAACTCCAGAGCAGGTGGACCCTGAGAGGCCAAATAAGCCAAGGATTTGGGGTTTTACTCCAAGTGCATGAAGTATGGATAGATTCTGACTACATGAAAACCTGGGTGGGTGGTTTTTTTTTTTTTCTTGATTTTTATTTACACAAGAGGCAGAAAAAAGTGAGAGAGAAAGAGCAAGAGAGCACTCCCATCTAATGGTTCACTTCCCAGAAGGCCCCCAACAGTGACTGCTGGGCCAGGGCTGAGAGGTGGCAGCCAGGAACTTAATCCAGGTCTCCTGCATGGGTGGTAGGGATCCAACTACACGGCCATCACCCACTGCCTCCCAGGGTTCACATCAGCAGGAAGCTGGAATCAGGAGCAGAGACAGGGATTGAACTCGGCTTCTCAAGTCAGATGTGGGTGTCTCAAGCTGCCTCTTAAACATTGCACCAAACACCCAACCCTTTCAGGGAATTTAAACTTCTATACTCCCCGACACTAAAAAGTTATACCTTCAGTACCAAAACTAGTAAAAGTCTGGGTTTTTTTATTTTATCGGTTTTTCTTATATATTTTAGCTTTACCTCTAACTCATCTTTTTTCTCTTATTTTGTTCCAACATGTCCTTTCCCACCTCCCTACCTCTTAACCAATTCTCTTCAACTGTGTATCTGCTCATTTCTCAGCTCCACCTCCCTCCTATTCATCAATTACATACACACGACTTTTAGTCACGCATGTTCCTGTTCATTGTGATTCATGCTTTGCCTGTTTCCTTTGGGAACACTAGTCTCTGAGTTTTACTATCAGAATAACAAAAATAAACCCTTTCCTCACCCTCTTCCAGTTTTCCTATATAAGTGACAATGACACGTGGGGCTACGGGAGTTACATGGATAAACATCAAACAGTATTAGAGACCAGTGTGATTACAGACAAAACCAAGTTAAGATAAAAGAAATCAAGGGGAAATCTGCAAAACAAACACTAGAAACAGGCTGGAGGAAGAGAGCAAGGAGACGGTTAGAAGACAGCAAAAGGGCTGGGATTGTGGCGTAGCGGGTAAAGTTGTCACCTGCGATGCTGGCATCCCATATGGGTGCCAGTTTGTGTCCTGGTTGCCCCACTTCCAATCCAGGTCCCCATTAATGTGCCTGGAAAAGCACATTAGTGCTTGAGACTCGAGACGTGGGAGACCGGGGAGAAGCTCCTGGCTCCTGGCTCCAGCCTGGCCCAGTCCTGCCCTGGTCATTGCAGCCATTTGGGGAGTGAACCAATGAATGATCTCTCTCTCTCTCTTTCTCTTCCCCTCCCTCCCTCCCTCCCTGCATCCTTCCCTCCCTGCCCTAACCCTGCCTTTCAAATAAATAAATAAATCTTTAAAAAGAAAAGGAAGAACAACCACAACAGAGACAGCAGCACCAAAAGGCCAACTAGGGCCACAGAGTCAGGAAGCCATGTAAGGGGTGTGGCCACAGGAAACCTTGAAACAGGCAATTCTCACTGAAGAGAGGAATCTTAGTAAACAGAGACTGGGACGAGTCCCCTGACTCCGAAGGCTGGGGCATACATGCCATAATAAGAATGAAGCAGGGAGCAGGAAGGCAGAACACAGGCCTACCCACGTATGACAGTGCTACAGACAGGAGCTCTGGAGAGGAACAGAAGCAGTTCCAGCCTCTGCATAGCAGAAAAGAACTCCGTTTAGTTCAAACCAAGAAACTGGTCACTAGTAACAGTTAAAGCCCTTATTAAGCTTATAAAACAGATTTCAACCACAGTAATGCATAGCCATCTGAAAGCATATATAAATTACTTCCTTCTTGGAGCTCATGACAATGATTCTACAGAAAATATTCAAGTATTTACTGAATGGCCTATAAAAATGAACAAGACATAATCCCCAATATTACTGGAAAAGACAGAAAAGTAAACGAGCAATGACAGGAAGGATTAAAGTTATCAAAGAACTATTGGGAAGGATAATAAATGAGATTTCACACTACAATGTTTAAGTTCCGGTCAAGGCTCTACCGCATGCCATTGGTGTGACCTTGAGTGGACCTCTTAACTCCCTGCAAACGCAGACTTTTCATCTATGAAATAAAGGTAGCATCACCTAACAAACAGGGTAACAACTGATGTAAATAATGTTTGGGGGTGGGGCTGGTGCTGTGGCAGAGCAGGAAAAGCCACCGCCTGCAGTGCCAGCATCCCATATCCATGATTGTTCGAGTCCCGGCTGCTCCACTTCTGATCCAGCTCTCTGTTATGGGAAAGCAGGAGAAGATGGCCCAACTACTTGGGTCCCTGCACATGTGGGAGACCTGGAAGAAGCTCCAGGCTCCTGGATTTGGATCAGCCCAGCTCCAACCGCTGCAACCATTTAAGGAGTGAATCAGCAGATGGAAGACCTCTCTCTCCACCCCTACCTCTATAACTCTGCCTTTTAAATAAATAAATAAATCTTCAAAAAAATAATGTTGGGGGAGAAAGCCTTGAAAACCACAGAATACTCCATAAATGTAAGCAGTAAGAGCAACAAAATAAACAGCAATAACTGGTGAGAAGTACTTATTCCCTATACCATTAATAATCAGACTTATTTATAGTGACAAAGGTAACTATATTAAATTATGAATTATAGTGTTGTGGCCTCTGCATAGGGTCTGTAAGCATGGCACAGGCCATGAGGGCTGAACAAGCTGATTTGGAGGATGAAGGCACAGGTGTAGAAGGCTAGAAGCCGAGGGTCACATCACATAAGAGCAGACGTTTGGTGGAGCTGTAAAGATACCAACTGGGACTCCCACATCCCATAGAGGAGTGCCCGGGTTAAAGTCCCAACTAAAGCCCCTGTCTCCAGCTTTCTGTTAATGTTCACGCTGGGAGGAAGCAGGTGATGATGGCTGAAGCAGCTGGGACCCTCATGGGAGATCCAGACTGAGCTCCCAACTTGTGGTGCGGCCTGGTCCACTCCATAGCTGTTGTGGGTATTTGGGGAGTGAACCAATGGATGGAAGTGTGTGTTCTCTCAAATAAATTGTCTTTAAAAAAAAAATCAAACTAAAAGATAGCATCCTTACATCTTTTTACCTAATCAATCTGACAAAGTGTGATTCAAAATAAATGTTTCTATATATCAGCTACCATAAATCACAGAAAATATACGGTATTTGTCTTTTTGGGTCTGGATTATTTCACTAAGCATAAGGGTCTCCAGTTGCAACCATTTTGTTGCAAAAGACAGAATTTTCTTTTTTTTTCTAATATGGCTGAGTAGTATAGAGTACAAAAAAACCTGAATGTATAAGGTTGAAATTGGCATCCTATGATTTGATTATTATTTATAGCCCTTGTCTACATTCTTGTGCAACACTGGTCTATTTTTTACTTGTTGAACATTATAATATAATATCACTAATATATTATATCCATTAAGCCTATGTGGTTTGTTTTTTGTTTTTTGTTTTTTTTTTTTTTTTTTTTTTTTTTTGACAGGCAGAGTAGACAGTGAGAGAGAGAGACAGAGAGAAAGGTCTTCCTTTGCCGTTGGTTCACCCTCCAATGCCCACTGCAGGCAGCACACCACGCTGATCCAAAGCCAGGAGCCAGGTGCTTCTCCTGGTCTCCCATGTGGGTGCAGGGCCCAAGGACTTGGGCCATCCTCCACTGCACTCCCGGGCCACAGCAGAGAGCTGGACTGGAAGAGGGGCAACCGGGACAGAATCCTGTGCCCCAACTGGGACTAGAACCTGATGTGCTGGCGCCGCAGGCGGAGGATTAGCCTATTGAGCCACAGTGCCAGCAAGCCTATGTTTTTTTAAAGATTTATTTATTTGAAAGTCAGAGTTACAGAGAGAGAGAGAGAGGTCTTCCATCTGCTGGTTCGCTCCCAAGTTGTAAGCCTGTGATTTTAAAGTAAATTCTAAGTACATTATCACAAAAATTAGAAAAAAAAAAAAAACAAACAGAAAGGAAGGAAGAAGGAGGGAGGGATGGGGCAAGGGAGTACTGTTATGTTTGTATAGCTGTACTATGAAACACATGAAATTTTCCTTCTTTGTATTAAAAAGAAAAAGTTCTGCAGGGTTCTTCAGGGTCATGAATGTGAATACATGCTATGAGAGTTAATGACTGGAAATCTGACTCATCTCATGGGCACTGGATAGGAAAAGGGTTGGCAAGCACTGCAACATATTACCTATATCTGGGCCTTCCACATCATCCTCTCCATCTTCTTGTTTTTCCTCTATGTGCACATTGTTTTCCACGTGTGATATTATTGAGTCAACATCATGTAACACTAAAAATTCCACGGGTACTCCCTAGAAATATGTTACATTTTTAATGACTAAAATAGAGCATTTTAATAGAAAAATATTTGAATTGACACTAAAATGAAAACAAACCTATGAACTTCAATTTCAAAATTAAACTGAAAAGGAAATTTATTCACAATTGCTATTTAAACAAAAGCATCCAAAGCATCCTTTATATAACGATAGTTCAAACTACTGAAAAAGATGGCTTAAAAAAGTCTCATGTGGTTCTTGTCACAATTGCAATATACTATGATCTATGAAACGTTTTACAGCAAGACTTATCTCAAAATAATGGCATTTTATAATGGAGAAAATTAGTTTTCTGTGCCCTAAGTCAACAATCAAATGTGGTATCATTAAGTAAAGAAAACAGACATCATGGGGCTGGTGTGGTGGCATAATGAGTTAAGCCACCACCTGTGACACCAACATCAAATATAGTCACCAGTTCTCCAAGTTGCTCCACTGCAAATCCAGCTCCCTGCTAATGGCCCAAGTGCTTGGGTTCCTGCACCCATATGGGAGACTTGGATGAAGCTCCTGTGTCCTGGCTTCAGCCTAGCCCAGGTCCAGCTGTTGGGGGACATTTGGGGAGTGAACCAGTGGATGGAAGATTCTGTCTCTTTCCCTAATTCTCCCTCTCTCTCTAACTCTGCCTTTCAAATAAATCTTAAAAAAAAAAAAAGACACCATGCACACTTTCAGACAATATATCATGTTTAAAATCCAGCTCTATCAACTATTCTTACCTAAAACATTTAATGGAACTAATGATGCCATATCTAGCTTCTTGTTTATAGAAAATACAAGGGGACAGAAACAAGATAGACCAAAACAAAAGGAGACGAAGGCAGAATATGGAAAACCAACCTAATTTATACAAAAAGTCATTGTCAGAGGACAGAAAGGGGGGCTTTAAGATACTAGATCTTAAATTCCACTGGTATTTCCTAGACAAATGTTAATTTTTAATGACTAAAATAGAGCAAAGCATTTTTTTTTTTTTTGACAGGCAGAGTTAGACAGTGAGAGAGAGAGACAGAGAGAAAGGTCTTCCCTTTTCTGTTGGTTCACCCCCCCAAATGGCCACTGCGGCCGGCATGCTGTGCCGATCCAAAGCCAGGAGCCAGGTACTTCTCCTGGTCTCCCATGTGGGTGCAGGGCCCAAGCACTTGGGCCACCCTCCACTGCCTTCCCAGGCCACAGCAGAGAGCTGGACTGGAAGAGGGGCAATCGGGACAGAATCCTGTGCCCCAACTGGGACTAGAACCTGGGGTGCCGGCGCCACAGGCAGAGGATTAGCCAAGTGAGCCGCGGCGCCGGCTGAGCAAAACATTTTAATATAAAGATATTTTAGTTGACACAAAAATAAAGCTAAACTTTGGGACTTCAATTTTAAAGTTAAACAAAACAAGGAAATTAACAATTATTCTGTGAATGGATTTAAGACACCTATCACATGCAATTCATAATCCCAAACACCATCCAAAGAAAATAATTTTAGGATGAGAAAATCTGAATATAGACTGGCTTGGAGATTAGGCTATGACATTAAAAAATATTTGTTAAGTATTTTATGATATAGATATGTTTATCTAGATTGGATATTACATATATATTAAAACATCATAAGGTATCTCACAAATATGTGCTATTTTTATGTTAAACTTTTTTTTAAATTTATGTTTAAGTATGGGAATGAGGTTATGATTATATTCAGGAAAAGTAACAAAGTTTTCAGACATTCACATTAAATACTGATGGTGAGAATGTCTTGTCATGACATCTGTAACATTCCTTGAAACATTAAAAAAAAAATTGTAGGGTCCGCACTGTGCCATAGGAGGTTAAGCCTCCACCTATGGCGCCTGCTTCCCACATGGGCACCAGTTCGAGTCCCGGCTGCTTCACTTCTGATCCAGCTCCCTGCTAACGCACCTGGGAAAGTAGCAGAGGGTGGCCTAAGTGCTTGGGCCCCTGTACCCACGTGGGAGACCTAGAAGAAGCTCCTGGCTCTGGCTTCAGATCAGCCCAGCTCAGGCCATTGGGGCCATATACGGAGTGAACCAGCAGATGGAAGACCTCTCTCTGTCCCTCTATCTGTAACTCTGCTTCTCAAATAAATAAATCTTTTTTGAAAAATATAGTAAATGAAGCAAATATTACAAAATGTTAATTAATGGCTACATATCTATTCATTCCATTTTTCATTCTACTTTTTGGTATTTTTCTTTTCATAATGAAAGGTTTAAGAAAGGAATAAAAAGGACTTAAAAAAAAAAAACCCACTCCCCTTGACAGGCCTCTGAACTACATTCTCTCCTTCTAGAACCCCCTACACCAGGCTTACTGACACTTTTCAGTGACTTCAATTCAGTTTTCTCCATGGCCCTGTATGACATGTCACTGTATGACAGTCTAACTACACTTTTTCTCTCTCTTGACACTGAAATATCAGTTCCCTGAAGGCAACCACTTGTTTGGTCCATGGCTGTCTTCTCAGAGTCTAGCACTGTACTTGAAACAAAGTAGGAACATAATGAGTATTTACTGAATGAACTTGGCTCACATTTATTAATACTTAATGCTACTTGGCCCGTTTGCCAGATAGGCATTTAACATTAATTCATTTAATTTGCTCATTCAACACTTTTAAGTAGTTATTATCTCAACTTCATAATGGAAAAAAATGGAGACAGAAGTAATGTATTTAGTTATAAAATTAGATTAGAACCAGACAGTATGATTCTAATGCATAAAGTTTTCACACTATATTGCTGATCATGGACACGAAGGAAAAAAATATCTGAGGTACCCATAAAATGCTGAGAAATGTTTTACACCTCTTTCAACACATTATAAAGCTTGTAAAGTAGTAACAGGTGTGTATGAGAGGTCTGTACAAAGTTCATGGAAAATTATGAAAAAACTATGAATGGATTTTAAAAGTCTCTGTAGCAAAGTAATCCTTCAATTCCATTTCCCAGGATCACTGTGAAGTACCTTCATAAAATCCTATCTGTGTAAAAAGTACCGCTATGTAAGGACCCTCCACCCCATCGTCAGGAGAGGAAGCAGAAACGAACATGGAAGGGACAACCACATAACCTCGGGATTGACATTACTGCCCCATGAGCAGGTTAAAAAAAAAAGTACACTGTATTAAAGGAATTTATAGAAGAGTTCATTCTACACAGAACACCTCTTCACAGGGGTAACAACCTAACAGGTAAGCTATCTTACCGCATATTATGCAAAATTTACTTATTTATTTGAAAGGCAGAGTGATAGAGATTTCCATCTGCTGGTTCACTTCGCAAATGGACACAACAGACAGGGCTGGGCCAGGCAGAAGCCAGGAGGCAGCAGCTCCATCTGGGTCTCAACATAGATGGCAAGGGCTCAAGCAGTTGGGTCATCATCTGCTGCCATCCAGGCACACTAGCAGGAAACTGGATTGGAAGCCGAGTAGCCAAGACTTGACCCAGCACTCTGACACTGGATACCGGCATCATAACATGGCCCTCAAAATTGTTTTCAATATATTTTAACAGTTTAAGACATCAAAATGGACAACCAGCATGAACTTTATTTCTTCAATTAAACCTATTTCACACTAACAAGTACTGTTATTTCTTACTTAAGATTCTTTATCTGCTATCAAAAAATGGCTTTGTAAGAATCTACACTGACTCTTCCTAATATGTGACCATGCTTGCCCCATACTATCAATTATTTCAATCACAATATGGCTTACAAAGTATCTGATCATTTGGTCTCATAAAATTTCTTCTAAATCAAAAGGGGAGGTTTTATAACTATTTCACAAATGAGAAAATTGAGCCTTGGAGAAGGTATTTCATTCATCTGCTCTAAGAACGAGAAACAAACAGAATCCAAGTTTTCTAACCATTAACCCAATATTCCTATTGTAGATTTAGACTTAGGCAAGAGTGTTTAGTCTGACAGTTACTAAACATATCAACCAACTTTTTAGTACATTTATATAGTATTTATAAGACTTTAAAAAAGAAAAAAAAAGTTTTGAGAAGAAAAGGACATTAACAAATATACAAAGGAAATAAAAACAGCCAACAAACATTTTTAAAAAGTTCAACTTTACTAGCAATCAGACATGCAAATTGAAGCAGGAGCTTTTTTGTCCATAGAAAAAAATATTTATAAGACAGTCGTGTGGGGCCGCTGTGCCACAGTGGATAAAGCTGTCAACTGCAGTGACGCCATCCCATCCACTTCTGATCCAGCTCCCTGCTAACATGCCAGGGAAAGCAGCAGAAGATGGTCCAAGAATTTGGGCCCCTGCACCCACGTGGGAAACCCAGAAGAAGCTCCTGGCTCCTGGCTTCAGTATGGCCCAGTCTCAGTCATTTGTGGAGTGAACCAGCAGATAGAAGATTCTCATTTTCATTCTCATTCTCTCTCTCTCTCTCTCCCCTTGCCCAACTCTGCCCTTCATATAAATAAATAAATCTTTTTAAATGACAGCAATGCTCAGTATTGGCAAAGAAATATAAGAAACAAGGAAATTCCAAATACTGATGGTAAAAATAAACCTTTTTGGAGGGCAATTTGACAATCTATTTTAAATACCATAAAAGTTTCCTCTTCCTTTGACAAAGTTCACTTCCAGAAATTTTGACAAAGGGAAAAATCAGTGATGTTCAAAATAATTTACAAAAGTAAGCATTATATAACAAAAGCAAATGATTAAATACGATTTCTGGGAAAAACTAGGATATATGATCGGATCTTAATTTTCTTTAAAAATGTGTGTGTGGGGGGGGTGCACCAGTATATATACTTCTGTACATACATGAAAAGAGCTTCAAAGGGTTTCTGGAAAACTGAATTCAAAGGTAACCCAAATTTCTATGAACTTTTTAAAGATCTTTGAAATCTCTTATAGGAACAGGGGAAAAGACAAGGATTATTTAGTCTTCTTTTCCCTCTCTCTCTTTTTTTTTTTTTTTTTTTTTTTTTTTTTTTTGTACCTCTCAAGGACAAGTATTTGAGAGTCCCTAAATAGTAATATCAGAGGGCTGGCACTGCTGCATAGCAGGTTAAGCCACCATATACGATGCCAAAAAGCCTTATGAGTACAAGTTCAGGTTCTGACTGCTCTGCTTTCAATCCAGCTGCCTGCTAATACATCTGGGAAAGCAGCAGCAGATGGCCCAGGTACGTGGACCCCTGCAATCCACACGGGAGAAAGATAGAGTTCCTGCCTTTTGCTTTCAGCCTGGCCCAGTTCTGTCCATTGAAGCCATTTGGGGTGTGAACCAGTGAATGGAAGAGCTTCTCTCTCTCTCTCTCTCTCTCTGTGTGTGTGTGTGTGTGTGTCACTCTTTCAAATAAATTTTAAAAAATCTTAAAACAAGAAGTAATACTAGTTGCACACACAGCGCTAAATACTTCTATTACTGTATTACAAAGCTTTTAATGTATACAAAGAGTTGTAAAACATTTCCACTAGCATGAAAAAAAGTTAAATGCTAACAGCAACTATATTTTTTTAAAGATTTTTTTTTATTTATTTGACAGGTAGAGTTACAGACAGTGAGAGGGAGAGACAGAGAGAAAGGTCTTCTTTCCATTGGTTCACTCCCCAAATGGCCGCCACGGCCAGAGTTATGCCGATCCGAAGCGAGGAGCCAGGAGCCTCCTCCTGGTCTACCATGCGGGTGCAGGGGCCCAAGCACTTGGGCCATCCTCCACTGCTTTCCCGGGCTGGAAAGAGGAGCAACCGGGACTAGAACTGGTGCCCATATGGGATGCCAGCGCTGCAGGTGGAGGATTAACCTAGTGCGCCACAGCACTGCCCCAACAGCAACTATATTTTTAAAAAATATTTACTTGAAAGAGTGACAGAGAGCAATGGAGAGGCAAAAGGCAGGAGGAAAAGGAGAGGGGAGGGAGACAGAAACAGGTATCAATCTTCTATCCACTTGCTCATTCCCCGAGGTATACAATAACCAGGCCTGGGCCAGGCTGAAGCCAACTTGGTCCAACCTGGTCCCCAACATGGGTGGCAGGGGCCCAATGCTTAGGCCATCTTCCACTGCCTTCCCAGGTGTTTTAGTAGGAAGCTGGACCAACAGTGAATAGCAGGCACTTGAGTAAGCACTCTGATACGGGATGCTGGTGTCCCAAGTGTTAGCTTTACCTACTGCACCAAACACTGGCCCCAGCAATGATCTCTGAATACCACCAATTTATAGATTTTTTTCTATAATAAACATATATTACTTCAGAACCATGTGCATTAATTTTGTTTAAACAGGCAGACTTTGTAGATCAACACAAAAACAACTAACCTTTTCTGCTCTTTTGAAGACCACATTAGCATGTTGAGGAATGTTCGCTTCCAGAGAGTCTCTTTTTCAAAACAGAAATAAACAGTTTATGTTGCTAATATGAAGAATAATAATTATGCAGGATGTCCATGTAAAGTAGTAAGCTTTCATACTAAAAGGTGCTTATGGAAAAGAGCAACATTTAGTGAGTTTGAGGAATTTTACATATAAATACAAACTAGATTTTCTAGTCTCCCTCTTAATCTATATCTTCATATAGCAAAGAAGGTTTAAATTTTGATTTTCATCAACTTCACATCAATATGCAGACTTCAGCTCAGCAGTCGGTTCCAACTCTGTTGGAATCTATTAGAGATTTTGTTTATAAGGGATTAGATTATCAAATTTAAAAATGAGAAGACTAGTAGTGTTTTGCTAGAGATAGTGAATATTTAAGATACCTTAACAAGAGTAGAACTCCTGCTTTTCCCAGAAGACGCCAAGCCACCCATTCTGCAGTTCTTTTATCAGCTTCATATGTAGCTTGTTGGCTAACAATGAAAACCAGTGGCAGGCCTAGTTGGAAATGAACTGTTGAAACATGTTGAGGATCTTCAGCCACTTCTGTCTTCATTAAATAGAAAGAACATAAAGTTTTCAATGTGTGACAATAATGCTGCAACATTTGGATTTAACCCCCTTAATTCTTACAAAGTTACAAATAAAAAGCAAGTCTGTGAAATAAGTCCAGCTTTAACAAAAATCATCTCATAATTTCCTAAATTTAGTGCTTCCAATACACCTGTGAATGAGTAGTTTAAACACTGGAAACACAAAACAGTAAAACATAAAACTACAATCATAAGAAATACACATATTATAAGGGCAAATCAATAAAGCAGTGTGGTACAAATAGAAATAAAATATTACAAAGAGAATAGATAACTAAAGACTAAATCCTTTCATTTGAGAATTTAACATATAGGTAAGTGGCACATTACAAAACAACAAGGATTATCTGAGTTAAAACAGCAGATTAAACTTTAAAAAAATCTAATTTATTTCACTCCATTCAGAAATCTGAGGAAAACTACAGGATTGGGATTTAAAAAAAAGACATAAACACACATATATGAAGAAAATAAAAGAGGAAAGGCAGTCCATTTTTAGAAGCTGGAAAAAAAAAGAGTAATATCTGATTTAAAAGATTCTACAAAGCAAAACCAAGGGAAAGCTAAGAAACACACTAATCTTAACTTCTGAATTCTAAAATTGCTTACTAACAGTCAACATCTGATATATCTGGAACTGGAAAATGACAGGAAGATCTAAAATAAGAAAGATTAAGTCAAAGCTCTTAAGAACTTTGTGGACCCCTAGACATTCCCTCCTGAATTCCACGAGTTCAGGCAACTGCGCCCCCAACACCAGCAGGAGTGTGGAAGACCTCGGGAACAGCTGAGAATGGGGACGCCACACCAACAGCAGGGGAAGAGAGCGGTAACTGAACGTTGACACACACTCTCCGGGCCCTTCCTCCTCAGTGCCAGGGAGCAGCCAAGCCTCTGTCCTCATGCAGGAAGCTGGAAGATGCTTTTTGAGGATCCTGAATGTCCCCCAAAGCCGAAAGATATTGACAATGGGGTACACCAGAAAGCAACCCAGACCTATGGAGCTGAGTCAACAAGTCCCACCAACAATCTCAGAATCTCCAATGAACTTTTTGATTTCAAATTCCAAACCACAGGGCCGGCGCTGTGGCGTAGTAGACTAAATATCCACCTGTGCCACCAGCATCTCATATGGGTTACAGTTCATGCTGGCTGTTCTTCCTATCCAGCTCTCTACTAAAGGCCTGAGAAAGCAGCAGAAGATGGTCTGAGTGCTTGGGCCCCTGCACCTGCATGGGAGACCTGGAAGAAGCTCCTGGCTCCTGGCTTCAGATCAATGCGGCCATTTGCGTGCGTGCGTGTGCGTGCGTGTGTGTGTGTGTGTGTGTGTGTGTATCTCCCTCTCCCTCTCCCTCTCTCTCTCTAACTCTGCCTTTCAAATTTTAAAAAATCAAAATTCTAAATCATGAACAGGAAAGCAAGGACTAACAAACGTCCCAGAAAGCCCTTGAACACAAAATACAAAGATACAAACAAGTGGAAAAACAGGTAACTTGGAAGAAACAGATATTGCAAGAACAAAGTTTCAGGAACCCCCGCTGACAGCCTCAAGGAGACAGGAAATCACTGCATTCACAAACAATGGAAAAGCAAAGCTGAACAAATCTCCCAGAAAGCAGAACACAGACAGACAGAAGGCAGGAGAGAAAACGTAGTAACACTGAAGTTTAGTTCAAGAAATCCAAGAGATTCAAGCAACAGGAATCACAGAAAGCAGCAAGGGAATAAATAGAAGAGAGGGAGAAACCATCATTGAAGTAAACTTTAAAAGGGGGTGGGGGTACAGCACTGTGGCATAGCTGGTAAAGCCACCGCCTGCAGTGCCAGCATCCCATATGGGCACTGATTCGAGTCCTGACTGCTCCACTTCCGATCCAGTTCTCTGCTAATGATCTGAGAAAGCAGTGGAAGATGGCCCAAGTCCTTGGGCCCTTGCACCCATGTGGGAGACCTGAAAGAAGCTCCTGGCTCCTGGTTCCTGGCTTCAGATTGAGCAGCTCCGGCCGTTGCACCTAATTGGGAGTGAACCAGTGGATGGAAGACCTCCCTCTCCCTCTCTCCCTCCCTCCCTCCCTCTCTCTTTCTCTCTCTCTCTCTCTCTGCCTCCACTCCTTCTCTAACTCTGACTTTCAAATAAGTAAATAAATCTTCAAAAATAAAAAAAAGTAAGCACAAATTTTCCCACGACTGATGTGCATGAGTTGCCAGACTAAAAGAACACACTGAGCAAACCAGCCCAGTGGATAAAAGCCTACACACAGGAAAAAGCATTCTTGAAAAGTTCCCTATTACAGATTTAAAAAAAAAATCCCAACAGTTTCCAGAGAGAATCCTATACTTACCTATGGTAGGCAGAATTCTAAGAGGGCTCCTAAGATTCCTGCACCCTAGAGAACAAGTCTAGAACAATCGCCTACCTCTGTGTGTGCATTGAACCGAATGGATGGCCATTCCCTTACTTAGATAATGCTACTTATGAGTCTGCTGCAGTAGCAGGCATGTGGCATGGAAGTTAAGTCACCTCTTTGATGCCCACATGCTGTATCAGAGTGCCTGCTACAAGTCCTGAGTGCTCCTGCTAAAGTGCACCCTGAGAGGCAGCAGGTGGTGGCTCGAGACCTTTGGGCCCTGCCATGCACATGGGAGACCCAGAGGGAGTTCCTGGCTCCTGGCTTTGGCCTGGCAAAGCCCTGACAGTTGCAGGCATTTGGGCGGTGAATCAGCAGATGGAAGATCACCTTCTATTTGCCTCTTTGTCTGTGTCTTCGTTTCAAATGAAATAAAAATGAAAACATCAATAATTTTTTTTTAAAAAAAGAGGCTGTCTGTGGGGAGCAACCCGGACTAGACTGTTACTGGAATTAAGACTTATTCTATGCATCTGCTCTCCCACAATATGGCGCTGGGAGAGAAGAAAACAGCTTCTACACAGCTGCCTCCAGTTCAGCCAATAAACTGTAGGACTTGCTCCTGATTGGAGGAGAGCAGCGTACTCGGCGTGTGGGCAGCCGAGTTGGGATTGGCGGAGGAGGACTATAAAGGAGGAGAGAGACGGCATGCACCAGGAACATCTAGGGGGAACATCTAAGGGGAACACCTGTGCAGCCCCCGAGAGAGCCGGCCGGCAGTGTGCCGCTCCCCTGCGGAAGTGGGGAATGTGGCCGGGGGGAACTGCCCTTCCACGGAGGTGGAAGGGATAGTAGCCAACCCGGGAAGAACCAGCAGCAAACCCGGGGAGGGCCGAGCAGACGAAAGAACAGCGCAGGGTCCTGTGTCGTTCCTCCACGAAGAGGGGGAGCGACAGCTGTCATAGCACATTGAGGTAAGACTGTCCTGCTGGCCTTAAAGGAGGACACTGCTATATTATAAAAGGGCCATGCAGTCAAGGGCCTTGAGAACAGCCTATGGGAACTGAGCACAAACCCTCACCAATAGCTGGCAAGAAAAAGGGGACCTGAGTCCTGCAACCTACGCTTCTGAATTCCGCCACAACCAAAACACAGATGAAGCAGTGGGAAAGTCCAGTCTCCCCTTTGTGTATGTGGAGAGCTCTAAGTCATTTAGTAGTATTAAGGACAGAGGAGGAGCAAAGCAATAAGACTGGAGCTCTAACAAGGAGCCAGATCACTAAAAACTATGTGTATAGTGCTACAAAAATAGGGCTTCCATTGCGTCAAGTGAAGCCATTTATACAAACTCACATGTAAAATACACTCCTCTCTCCCAGACTCCCCAAGCCTATCCCATCAGACCTTAAGATCAGTGCAAAGTCTAAGAGGTCATCTATGTGCAGTCGCACATGCAGTGTGGTCCCGTGGGTATAGCTCCTTGAGCACTATTGCTCCCAATCTGAGGACCTGAGAACTAAAGAGACGAATTGCTAGGCCCCAGTCACAGATAATGCAGGACGGGGCAGAGGACAACCACCCCACGCTCTGCTGTGTGGAGTAGCGGAGTGGGAATGAAGACACACACCGGTCTGGTGCACAGCAGTTCTGAGGCCTATCCAGGCACACGCTGCTAGCTCCATGGTGAGCACTGAAACCGACTTCCTCAGGGTTATTCTCTGAAGGGTCTTGGCTATAAACCCTGGGAGCTCTGGTCTGCCCTTCAACTCACCCTTCCTTTTTTATTAAGAGAAAAAGAGACAGCATTTGTAGTTCATCAAATTTTTCAGCCTTTTCCTGAACACAGAAATCTAGGGGTCTGAAGTCTTCCTATTGTGCTATTCTTGTACTTTTATAGATAAGCTGGTATAATTCTTTTAGGACCTTGTAGATTTTTTTTCATTAAAAATTTATAATTCATCCCATTAGATAAAAACCAAAATTACAAATGTCTTTGGTAAATACAGAAAGTGATAGCACAGTATCATAAAAAATTACAACAAAATAAAATACATAAAGTAAACTGAAATTTGAATAACAAAATATACAAAAGTGACAGGAACATTTTTACACTGGGGGTGGGATTACTGATAGTTTCTAAAATCATGCATTACTATCAAATTACTGAAATTACTTTAAAAATTAACTTTCTTTTTAAATTTTTATTAACATAAAGAGAACAGATTTCATGTATTTCATAAGTAAAATTCTAGGAAGATAATATTTCCCTAAAAATAAAAAAGATTACAAGGGACTATTATGAACAAATATATGCAATTGGAAATCCTAGAAGAAACAGAACATACATACAACCCACCTAGATTGAATCATGAAGAAACAGAAAATCTAAACAGATCTGTAACTAGCAAGGAGATTAAACCAGTCATCAAAAACCTCCATCCAAGAACCCAGGACAAGGACAAGAGTTCAGCACAGCGAGTAAGATGCCTCTCGGAACATCTGCATCCCATTTCAGAGAGCCTGGGTTCAAGTTCCAGACGCCAGTGTGCACCCTGGAGGCAACCAGTAATGGTTCAAGTAGTTGGGTAGCTGCCTCCTATGTAGAAGACCTGCTTTGCATTTTTAGCTCCTGGCTTCAGCCTGACCAAGCCCTACCTGTTGTGGGCATTTGGGGAGTGAACCAGTGATGGGAGATCTCTGTCTCTGTGTCTGCCCTTCAAATTTGTAAAAAAAAAAAAAAAAAAAAGTTCCATAATCCCACTGGCTTCATATCAATCTCAGTTTTTCCTATTAAATTCAAATAGATTAAATAGAATACTTCATATTCTAAAGTTTGTAACATATACAATATGGTATGTCCATGAATCCATTCAGCCCTCTGTCTCTATGTAATTATTATGGATGTGGAATGACTGGTATGTTGACCATTTAACAGTTAATTTCTGAATGATGAGATTAGGTGACTTTAAAAAAAAATTATAGAGTTTACTGCAGTATTTGTGCTACTGGTGACAAACAAGTACCATTTTTATTTTTAGATGCACCCCACGGGAGACCAGGATAAGTACCTGGCTCCTGCCATCGGATCAGCGCGGTACGCCGGCCGCAGAGCGCTGGCCACGGCGGCCATTGGAGGGTGAACCAATGGCAAAGGAAGACCTTTCTCTCTGTCTCTCTCTCTCTCACTGTCCACTCTGCCTGTCAAAAAATAAAAAATAAATAAATAAAAAAAGAAAAAGATACACTGACTGAGAACATCTACTGAAGGTTTACATATGCTTAAGATCCTTCAACCTCCCAAAGAGAAAAGTCAGCTATCACCATCACCTAGTAGGTCTCTATAAAATTCTTATAGGTTAATGCTAAGGAAAGTGAGGCACCAAAAATCCCATGGTTCCAATACTTTACCAACTCTTGAAATGACAATCAAAACAATGAAATAACTATGAAATAGTCTTTGTGATGTGTGAGCAATCACCAAGAACCAGAGTTCATTTATCTACAATGCTATGTATAAACGGGTTTCAGTGCAATAATAAAAAAAGGCATTAGAATGCTGTTTCACAAATAGTTTATCTTCTGTTCTACTTTCAACAAGGACATACTCCTAAATCATACAAAATGAAAGAAATACACCCAGGGAAAAGGGAAGAGATATACTCATCTAAATAAAATGCATATCTGTGAATTAAAACAACACATTTTATGCAAAAATTTTCTATATATTAAATTAAAACACATACCAACAAAGGTGCATTCATGGTCTTAATAAACAGGTCAATGTTCAGTGTAGTCAACGGCTGTTCCATTAGTATTCTTCTACATTCCTGAGTCAAATCCAAGACTGGCTTACAATGAAAAAAATAGAGATGTGCATATTCTATTTCCTCAGAGCTGCAAATTAAAAATTAGGGACATATTCATTTAATGAAGCTCAATGTGCAACCCTTTTACCATTCAAAAAGGTTGAGTTAATGTTTTAGTGAAAGCCTAAAATAATATAATGTAAAAATAAGATAATAAAAATAGACTTGGGCAAAAAAAATGACCAAGGGCATTAAAGAAAATATTTCAACAAATCATGTGAGTTGTATAAGGCATTTTTGTCCTGAATTCTTTCATATGGCAGCTTCTAAATTGGGCTATAGGCAGGCCTACACAACTTTGTTTCAATAAAAGGCTGTCACCTTGTGGACAGTGAGATTATCTTCTAGTTGCTTTTCTAGAGCTATGTTAAATGAAGCTTTGTAACACAAATCTTTTAGATTTAATTTAAATGCAAAGCTGTTTTGAATAAACTTTAGCAAAAAATATGACTTAAGATAGAAACCATGTGACAGTTTGTGGGAGTTTGGGAGTTTGTATCTGAAATATTACAAAACTCAGCAAGTATCTATTTCAAGTTTTGGATTCTCTTCAACATGAGATTTCAAAGATAAACTTATAGTGGGGGTAAGGTTTGCCAAAATTAAAATAGCAATTTGAAAATGTCCAGATGGCATTAGTACGGTTTGGCCAAATAGCATAAAAACTTATTTTTAAAATGTTATTTTAATTCTTGAGACATGATTAAACTGTGTGTTCAGGATTCACTGATTTCAAATTTAATTAAAGTAATTATAATAGATTTGATGATTGAAAAAATTATTTAATTCCTACTACACTTTAGGCCCTGCACGCAAAATAACAGATGAAGATGAACGAGATAATTCAAATTCTTAAAGGACTTATTTATTAAATGTAGTTTGCATATGTTATAATACACAAAACCCTATGGGAAACAAAAAATATTTCACTCTGCCCCAAGTGAGAAGGATTGGGAAGGGAAAGCAAAAGGAGGCTGTCACAGAGCTTACACCAACAGGGTGAACAGGAAGCCAGGACAGAAGTCAAACTAAAGGAACAATACAGCTAAGCACAAAGGGCACGTCCAACTCTTTGAGGGGACCCTGAACACTCACGAAGCACTGCAAGGACAGTGTGGAGCACAGGAAGTCCTGGTTACAGCTGGACTTCACATCAAAACCTTTACACTAAGAAAACAATGTTGGAAAGTAATTTATTCAGGGGCCATACCCTTGCAGGGAGCAGAAACCCAAAAAAAGATGGGAGAAACTTATCAGAAGTTTAGAAGGGTATACAAGGGCCATTCAAATAACTGGATCAACAGTATCATCCCATTCTCCACATCCAATTCCAAGTTCCTAAGAGACAGGGTGATCTCTTTGCTCAGGTAAGTCACCGTCCAGTACTCCCTCTGACTTAACTGACTGTGATATGTGTGAGGCACGGGCATAAACACATGGTTTAAGAAGGGAAGACAGGGAGGCAGGAGAAAGCACTGGTGTCTCCATGGAATGCTACCTTCAGAGTCACAGCCCCTCCCTATCATATCTGCTCCAGTATGATTCCTGCCCATCTTATTATCCAGGAATCAACAATAATTAATAAAATCTCCAGGGGCTACTGCTGTGGTGTACAGGTAAAGCCACTGTTTTGCGGTGCTGGCATCCCTTATGGGCACAGGTTCAAGTCCTGGCTGCTCCACTTCTGATCCAGCTCTCTGCTATGGCCTGAGAAAGCAGAAGAAGGTAACCCAAGTCCTTGAGCCCCTGTACCCATGTGGGAGCCCTGGAAGAAGCTCTAGGCTCCTGGCTTTAGATCAGCCCAGATCAAGCCCTCTAGCCATTTGGGGGAGTGAACCAGCAGATAGAAGACCTCTCTCACTCTCTCTCTACCTCTGATTCTGTCTCTCCATAACTCTGCCTTTCAAATAAATAAATAAATCTTAAAAAAACTCCAATAAATACTCAAAAGCAAGTTTAAAAATGTGGTAAGTGCATATTTTTAATTTACATTTTAAGGGAAAAGCAAAAAAAAATTTCCAAAATAATACTGTAGTTTAGTCTGTATCAGAACATATATATTTACATATGTTAGAATATATAAATACCAGAATATGTGTATATATAGGTATATACATTATATCTTACTGAATAGGATTTGTAAGGCAAGTAATAGAAACTATACCTTGCCAGTATTTAATCACTTCCTTGCATTTTAAGCATGTCACCATTATTTACAATTACTCATCACCTGAAAAATACAGAAGCTGGTAACACAAAACACAAACAACTGATTTTCAGAGAAGCTGTGGAGCTAGCACGGAGTCACCACTGGATGGGAACAATGAGGTTTCCCCATGTCCAGGATGGGAAATTGGTAGTCTACAATGGGAGTAGCAAAGGAGCCAGCTAAACAACTGCTTCTTTTATCTTCTGACGCAATGACTATTCAGGGTGAGCTTTACCATACGACCAGCATAATTCTCTTACAAATAGTAAGCATGCATTAGTTTTATTTAACTCATTAATCAGACAACCAGCAGAATGAAAATTCAGGAAGGAGAGACTAATGGAAAAAGAACAGCTGGTTAATGTCATGCAGAGCAATAAAAACGTACCTTCCTGCGTACGAACTTTCTTCTCTGCCTAGTCCCCTCCCTTCAAAACTCACTTCACCTCATTAGTTTTCTAAGTACTAGTCGCTAAATTTGCAGAGCTTTAACACGTCAGACCTTTAAACCATCACATAGTATCTGTAATAGTTACACTTTTCTGAGAAGTCAGCAGGACGGCTCACTGAAAGCTCTTGTCTGGCATTTAAAAGTCATAAAATCACCATTTTGCCTTGGATTAATTTTCCAGAAGACCATTTAAAGTCAAACTCTAGTCTTTTAAAATGCACCGATTATTCCTTGTGTTGTTAAGTACTAAAGAAAGGAAAATTTGAATCCTAAATTGCCCAATCAGTGAAAAGTAGGCCTCTACTTAGAATGGTAATTTAGAAACCAGACAAAAATAAAAACTGAAATATTGTGTTCAATACTCATACCTCAGTACCTTTTGGATTACTATGGCCAAGTAACTTGGTAACTCTCAGAGAATCTGGGGAGCTGTGATTTCACCCACATCTGATCACGTGGGATACCTGTCCCCAGAACATCTCACTTGGCATTGTGGAACACGTCCTGCAGTCAGCCGCACTGTCTCCTTTCATCTTAGTCTAGCATCGCTTCTCTATGTTTTCAGACTATGGTAGGGCAGAGGATGATAACGAAGGGCCTGCCAGGTTTCTTTCACAGGTTCACATCCACCCGTAACTCCTTCAGATAAGCCTATGCTGTCAGAATATAATGGAAATGTAGACGAAGGAATACAAAATAAGTGAACAAAAAGCTTAAAACTGGTGGCAAATGCTTCTTATACATACCCAATACTTTCCAAAAGGGCAATTTCTGTGGTTAAGACAAACTGGCATGTGGTCCCATACACAAAAGCAGCTTCCATCACTGCTCTGTGCTCTGGAGAAGAGATGAGGGAGTGGGGAGAGAGGAGGAGTTAGTTTGTATGACTACGTAAACTTCTCTTCTGAATAGACATTGTTTATGTTCTGCTATATTTAAACAAAAATCCTTTGCAGGGATCCCAGCTGGGAAAGTGCAAGCAGCTAAAGAAGTTGTATTTTAAAAAGTCTATTCAAGGTAAAGGAATTGAGAAAATAAGTTACACATGAGAATGTAGCATACAACAAATCTGTGGCAGTTTCTTCCTAGTAGTAGGAAAGAGACTATGACTCTGCCATACACTGACATATGTACATGTCTGTGTATACTGTTTCTGGATTATTTTTGATCAAACTTACTAAACAAATAGTTCTATTAAGTACATTAAGAAAACAGCCATTCCCCTAACCCCTGTTCCATTTCCAATTCCCAAGGGAAAACTACTTTCAACTGTTTCACTCTTTCTTTCGGATACCTCCAAGTACACAAAGACATTCTTGTTTCCTGGGGTTGGGCCAGGCTGAATCCAGGATCCAGAAATTCATCTGGGTCCCCTACATGGGCACAGAGGCCCAAGTAGTTGGGCCATCTTCCATTGTTTCCCCAGGTGCATTAGCAAGAAGCTAGATTAGAAGTGGAGCAGCTGAGACTTGAACTGGCGCTCATATGGGATGCTGGCATTGCAGGTGGTAGCTTGACAAGTTACGCACAGTGCCAGCCCCATTTTTTTAAGAATTCTTTTTTTTTTTTTTTTGAAAGATTGAGACAGACACAGAGAGAGGGAAAAAGCTCCTATCCACGTGTTCATTCCCCAAATGCCTACAACATCTAGAGCTGGGCACCTTCAGAGCCAGGAGCCAGAAACTCTACCACGGTATTCCATATGGTTGGCAGGAACCCAATTACTTGAGCCATCACCTTAGCTGGAATCAGGAAATAATGTCGGAGATAGAATCCAGTTGCTCTGATGTGAGACACGGGCATCCTAATCAGAGTCACCCTCTAGGCCAATACCTGCCTGCTGTTCTGATTATGGATCCTTCCATTGCAAACTTTTTTTTCTGTGTGGAAGATTTTAAAATAGTATTTTTTTTTCAGATACTCTGTAATTTCAAAACAGAAATGCCTTGTTATAGAATCCACTACACTGTCGTCACCCACTACACTGGGGCTCAACGGGCCTTTTCTGCTGGGGGAGTTTACAAACTTTAGTTTCACGAAATCTTCTTGAAGTATTTCTTCAATGAGTCCCTCCTTTTTGTAGCTGATTTTCCCTTTCCCCCCTCATCACACTTCCAGAACTTATCTTCCCTTCCCCTCCTGCATCTCCCAGGATGGAAATCACATATCAGATCCACTCATATATGCCCCAACCAGGAGCACTCCAGCTCATTCCACAAAGAACTCACCTCCAATCATGCTGTCACTCTCGCCAACAGTACCTCCTAACATAATCCTTGGTGATTTCATTATTTACACAGATGATTCCTTCAAAACCCTAGCCTCTTAATCCTTGGCCTTCTCTGCTCCGGGGATCTCTCTTCAAACCACCTAAGTCTCATGAACATGGTCTCATCCCAGGCCTTCTAACTACCAATTCCTGGAAACCTCTCCATCATTGTCGTATGTGGCATCCACTCACTCACACTCATCTCCACATCACTGTGTCTAGTACATACCTCTAAAGCACCAGGACCAAAAACCCAGAGATCCTTCCACTTTTCACTGTGCTTTCTCCCACTCTGGTCCTCTCTTCCCTCCTAATCAAGCTTCAATTCCAAGCTCGAGTTTTATAATTTTTGCCCTGTTCACTGGGCTAAAACATAACTCAAGTCAACTACTCTGCCATTTTGTACCCACACCCACCAAAGTAAATGTGGCTAGAGTGAAAAAAAGAAAAAGAAAAAGAAAAAGCATCACCTTTGGAAATGTTCACTGTTATGAACTATTCTGCTTAGCAACCATTCTTTATTTCCACATCTACCAAACAACTATCTCCTATCTCATTTTTTCTTCTCAAACTAGCTGGTGACTTCATCCTTCAATGAGAACTAAATTTTTTCCCCAAAGAAACCATTTATTTAATGAGTACAAATTTCCTAAGTACAAGTTTAGGAATATAGCGCTTCTTCCCAACACACCCGCCCTCACACTTTCACTCCCACCCCACCTCCTCCTCCCTCTCCCATTCCCAGTCCCATTCTACATTAAGATTCATTTTTTTTTTTTGACAGATAGAGATAGACCATGAGAGACAGACAGAAAGGTCTATTCCATAATTTCTTTACCCAGTCTTTAGTTGACGGGCATTTAGGTTGATTCCATGTCTTAGCTATTGTGAACTGAGCTGCAATAAACATGGGGGATAACGTTAATTTGCTGATTTTACTGATTTTACTGCTCTTGGGTAAGGAGTTAGATGGCTGGGTCATATGGCAGGTCTTTATTCAGATTTCTGAGGTATCTCCAAACTGTCTTCCATAGTGGTTTTACCAATTTACATCCTCACCAACAGATTAGGGTACCTTTTCCCCCACATCCTCACCAGCATTTGTTTATTGATTTCTGGATGAAAGCCATTCTGACTGGGGTGAGGTGAAACCTCATGGTGGTTTTGATTTACATTTCTCTGATGCCTAGTGATCCTGAACATTTTTTCATGTTCTGTGGGCCATTTGGATTTCCTCTTTTGAAAAGCATCTGTTTACGTCCTTTGTCCATTTCTTAACTGGTTGGTATGTTTAGTTGCTGTGGAGTTTGATCTCTTTATATATTCTGGTTATTAATCCTTTATCAGTTGCATATTCTGTAGGTAATTTCTCCCATTCTATCAGTTACCTCTTCACTTTACTGTTCCTTTTGCAGCATAGAAGCTTCTCAATTTGATGCAATCCCAGTTGTTAATTTTGGCTTTGATTGCCTGTGCCTCTGGGTCTTTTCTAAGAAATAGTTGCCTGTGCCAATATCTTTTTTTTTTTTTTTTGACAGGCAGAGTGGACAGTGAGAGAGACAGAGAGAAAGGTCTTCCTTTGCCGTTGGTTCACCCTCCAATGGCCACCATGGCCAGCACGCTGCAGCCGGCGCACCGTGCTGATCCGATGGCAGGAGCCAGGTACTTATCCCGGTCTCCCATGTGGTGTAGGGCCCAAGGACTTGGGCCATCCTCCACTGCACTCCCTGGCCACAGCAGAGAGCTGGCCTGGAAGAAGGGCAACCAGGACAGAATCCGGCGCCCCGACTGGGACTAGAACCCGGTGTGCCAGCGCCGCAAGGCAGAGGATTAGCCTAGTGAGCCGCGGCACTGGCCCTGTGCCAATATCTTGCAGGATTTCCCCAATGTTCCCTAATAATGTGATGGTATCAGGTCATGGAATTAGATCTTTAATCCATTTCGAATGGATTTGTGTGTAAGGTATAAGGCAGGAGTCCTGCATCATACTTCTGCATGTGGAAATCCAGTTTTCCCAGCACCACTTGTTGAAGAGACTGCCCTTGCTCCAGGGATTGGTTTTAGCTCCTTGGTCAAATATAAGTTGCTTGTAGATGCTTGGATTGATTTATGGCATTTCTATTCTGTTGCCTTAGTCTATCCATCTCTTTTTGTATGAATACCAGGCTTTTTTTTATTATAATTGCCTTGTAGTATGTCTTGAAATCTGCTATTGTGATGCCTCCAGCCTTGTTTTTGTTGTATAAGATTGCTTTAGCTATTCGAGGTCTCCTGTGCCTCCATATGAATTTCAGCATCATTTTTTTCTAGATCTGGGAAAAATGTCTTTGGTATTTTTGGTATTTTGATTGGTATTGCATTGAATCTGTAAAATGATTTTAGGGGAATGGATATCTTGATAATATTGATTCTTCCAATCCATGAAAATGGAAGATTTTCCATTTTTTGTATCTTTTCCTATTTCTTTAATATTTTATAATTCCTATTGTAGAGATCTTTGACATCATTGCTTAAATTTATTCTAAGGTAGTTGATTTTTTTGCAGCTATTATGAATTGGAATGATCTTAAAAGTTCTCAGCCATGGGGCCGGTGCCATGGTGCACTAGGTTAATCCTCTGCCTGTGGACCAGCACCCCATATGGGTGCTCGTTCTAGTCCCAGTTGCTCCTCTTCCAGTCCAGCTCTCTGCCCGGGAGGGCAGTGGAGGACAGCCCAGGTGCTTGGGCCCCTGCACCTGCACGGGAGACCAGGAGGAAGCACCTAGCTCCTGGCTTCAGATCGGCACAGCTCCGGCCATTGCAGCCACTTGGGGAGTGAACCAATGGAAGGAAGACCTTTCTTTCTCTCTCTCTCTCTAACTCTACCTGTCAAATAAAAAAATAAAATCTTAAAAAGTTCTCAGTCGTGGCACTGTGTATACAAAGGCTGTTTATTTTTCTGTGTTGGTTTTAAATCTTGATACTTTACCAAACTCTTCTGTGGGTTCCAATAAGTCTCTTGGAACAGTCTTTTGGATCCCCTGTATATAGAATCATATAATCTGCAAATAGGGATAGTTTGACTTCCTCTTTCCCAATTTGTATCTCTTTGATTTCTTTTTCTTGCCTAATAGGCTCTGGCTAAAACTTCCAGTACTATATTGAATAGCAATGGTGTGAATAGGCATCCTTGCTGGTTCTGGATCTCAGTGGGAATGCTTCCAACTTTTCTCCATTCAATAGGATGCTGCCGTGGGTTTGTCATAAATTGCCATGATTGTGTTGAGGGATATTCCTTTTATACCCAATTTGCTAGAATTTTCATCATGAAAATAACCATATGGCTTTTGTTTAGTAGGTTGTTAATGTGATGTATCAGATTGATTTGTGAATGTAACCATCCCTGCATACCAGGGATAAATCCCAGTTGGTCCACGTGAATCATCTTTCTGATGTGTTACTGGATCTGATGGTTAGAATTTTGGGGGGGATTTTTGCATCTATGTTCATCAGGGAAATTACTCTTTAGTTCTCTTTCTCTGTGTGTCTTTTTTGGGTTTAGAAATTGGGCCAGCGCCACGGCTCACTAGGCTAATCCTCCGCCTAGCGGTGCCGGCACACCAGGTTCTAGTCCCGGTTGGGGCGCCGGATTCTGTCCCGGTTGCCCCTCTTCCAGGCCAGCTCTCTGCTGTGGCCAGGGAGTGCAGTGGAGGATGGCCCAAGTTCTTGGGCCCTGCACCCCATGGGAGACCAGGAAAAGCTCCTGGCTCCTGGCTCCTGCCATCGGATCAGCGCGGTGCGCCGGCCGCAGCGCGCTGGCCACAGTGGCCATTGGAGGGTGAACCAACGGCAAAGGAAGACCTTTCTCTCTGTCTCTCTCTCTCACTGTCCACTCTGCCTGTCAAAAAAAAAAAAAAAAGAAATTAAGTTGATGCTGGCTTCATAGAAAAAAATTGGGAGGATTCCCTCCCTTTCAATTGTTTTGACTAACTTGCGAAGAACTGTAGTTAGTTCTACTTTAAATGTTCGGTAGAATTCAGCAGTGAAGCCATCCAGTCCTGGGCTTTTCCTTGTTAGGAAGGTCTCTATTCCTGTTTCCTTTTCCGTCTTGGTAATGAGTCTGCTTAGGTTTTCTGTGTCTTCATGGTTCAGTTTAGGTAGGTTGTTTGTGTCCAGGAATCTATCCATTTCTTCTAGGTTTTTGTTTTTTGGCATCCAGCTCTTTGTAGTAATTTCTGATTATTTATATTTCTGTGGTGTCTGTTGTTACATTTCTTTTTCATCTTTCATTTTATTTTATTGTGTCTTTTTTTTTTGGTTGCTTGGGCCAATGGTATGTCGATTTTGTTTGTTTTTTCAAAAAACCAGCTCTTGATTTTACAGATCTTTGTATTGTTTTTTCATTCAATTTTGATTTGTTCTCCAATTTTAATTATTTCTTTTCTCCTAGTTTTGGATTTGGTTTGCTGTTGTTTTTCTAGATTCTTGAGATGCATTGATAGCTCCTTTATTTGGTGTCTTTCCAATTTCTTGATCTAAGCACCAATTGCTATAAACTCTCCTTGTAACACTGCTTTTGCTGTATCCCATAAGCTTTGATAGGCTGTATTGTTGTCTTTGTTTCCAGAAATTTTCGATTTCTCTTTATTTCTTCTATGACCCACTGTTCATTCCAGAGCATGTTGTTCAGTCTCCATGTGTTTGCATATATTCTAGAGATTCCCAAGTTGATTTCCAGCTTCATTCCATCATGATCCAAGAAGATGCATGGTATGATTTTGACGTTTTTGAATTTGCTGAGACTTGCTTTATGGCTTAGCATGTGGTCAATCCAAGACAAAGTTCCATGCACTGTTGAGAAGATATATATTTTGCAACTGTAGGATGAAAAGTGCTGTAGATATCTGTTATGTCCATTTGGTCTATAGTGTCAATTAACTCTGCTGTTTCCTTGCTGATTTTCTGTCTGGTTGATCTGTCCTTTGTTGAAAGTGGGGCACTGAATACTCCCAATACTATTGTATATAAGTCTGTATCTCCCTTTAGATCCCTTAACATTTCTTTTAAATAGCCTGGTGCCCTGTAATTAGATGCATATATGTTTATAATAGTCACATCTTCCTGATGAATTGATCCTCTAATCATTACATAGTGTCCTTCTTTGTCTATTAACAGTTTGTGTTAAAGTCTATTTTGTCTGATATTAGGATACCTACAGCAGTTATTTGGTTTCTGTTGGCATGGAACATCTTTTTTCATCCTTTCACTTTCAGTCTGATTGCATCATTGTTGGGAGATGTATTTGTTGTAGGCAGCAAATAGATGGGTTTTGTTTTTCAATTCATTCAGCCAGTCTGTATCTTTTAACTGGAGAGTTGAGGCCATTTACATTCAAGGTGACTACTGATACTGATAAATAATGATTTTGCCCTGCCTTTTTCCATAAATATTCCCATTTATTACTTTGGATTTCTGTTGTACTTTTACTAAGATTTCCTTCCTATACCTTCTTTCATATTGATGACCATGTTTCTGTTTCTGTGTGCAACACATCCTTAAGCATCTTCTGCATGGCTGGATGTGTAGTGACAAATTTCAGCTTCTGTTTGTCATGGAAGGTATTTATTTCACCTTCATTCATTCACAAGAGCTTTGTAGGGTACAGTATTCTGGGTTGAAAGTTCTTTTCTCTTAAGGCTTGGAATATATCTCATCATTCTCTTCTAGCCTGTAGGGTTTCTGATGAGAAGTCCACTGTGAGTTAATTGGAGATCCTCTGAAAATAATCTGCCATTTCTCTCATGCACATTTTGGAATCTTTTGTTTTTCTGTGGAGAATTTGACTACAATGTGTTGTGGTGAAGATCTTTTCTGGTCACATCTATTAGGAGTTCTATGTGCTTCCTGTACTTGGATGTCCCTTTCTCCAAATTAGGGAAATTTTCTGTTGTTATTTCTAATTCCTTCTTTTTTTTTTTTTTTTATTTTTTTGACAGGCAGAGTGGACAGTGAGAGAGAGAGACAGAGAGAAAGGTCTTCCTTTGCCGTTGGTTCACCCTCCAATGGCCGCCGCGGCCAGCGCGCTGCGGCCGGCGCACCGCGCTGATCCGATGGCAGGAGCCAGGAGCCAGGTGCTTTTCCTGGTCTCCCATGGGGTGCAGGGCCCAAGCACCTGGGCCATCCTCCACTGCACTCCCTGGCCACAGCAGAGGGCTGGCCTGGAAGAGGGGCAACCGGGACAGAATCCGGCGCCCCGACCGGGACTAGAACCCGGTGTGCCGGCGCCGCTAGGCGGAGGATTAGCCTAGTGAGCCGCGGCGCCGGCCGTCTAATTCCTTCTAATCTTTTCCCTGTTTCTACACCTTCAGAAACTCCTAGAGCCCGTATGTTGGGTCATTTGATAATATCCTGTAAATTCTCAACAGTGTTTTTTAGTTTTCCGATTTCTTCTTCTTGTGTTTTGTCTGACTATATAATTTCCTGTACTTTGTCTTCTAAGTCTGATATTCTTTTGTTTCATCGATGTTGTTAAGGCTTTCCCCTGTATTTTTTATTTGTTCTATTGAATTCTTCATTTCTGAGATTTCATTTTGATTTCTCTTTAAGATCTCAATTTCCTGAAAGAAATTTTCTTTCATGTCATGTATGGATTTCATTAGTCCATGCATTTACTTCAGATTACATCTAAGCAATCCTATGACCAATTTTTTTAATCCATTTCTGGCATTTTTTCAATCTCACCATCTTCACAATCTAGTACTGAAGTGTTGTATTCTTTTGGGGGCATCATTTTGTCTTCCTTATTCTTGTTTCTTGAATTGGTGTTTGCTGTTTGGCATTTGTGGAGATATTCATTAGTTTCTTGGTTTTTTCGCTGTGGCAGCTTTCATCTTTTGACTAAGTCTGTTTGGATTAGCGGAATGTCTGCTTTCAGTGACTACCTAGAGGCATGTGCTGCATGTGGCCAAGGAGCTATGCCCAGTGCTCCAGGGTGAAGGGTGTGTCTGAAGTGACACACCCAGGTTTGGTGTGGTAAATCTTTTTTTTTTCTTTAATCAGAATGCAGGTTTGTTCTTGTCTTTTGTTGTAGACTCAGCTGAGCTCCTCTCCTTACAGGAGACCAGTGCTTGGGCATTAGCCTAGTGGGTATATTATTTGTCTGTTCTGTCACAAGGACCGCACAAAGGATCTGTGCAGTCCTCAGTGTAAGCTCAGATTCCACAGCAATGTTCTTCACCAGGTAACCAGGAAGCCCTGATCATGTGGAGCCTCCCACAGTGACTGAGTCCTCCCACACAGCCTCAGCATGTTCACAGTCCTGGCCCACAAGCCTCTCACAGTCATGAGCACCCAGTCCCCTATCTATTCTCCCCACCAGACTCAGCAGTCTTCACTTGGCTGGATGCTGGGCACAGACATGAGCTGGCACAGGTCTCACATATGTCCAAAATGAAGTCTGCTCTCTATCAGCTTGTTACATGATGCAGTTACAGGGTGATCGGGAAGAGAGTAAACATACCGCCCCCCGCCCCCGTTTTTTCTCCTCTAGTTTGGCAGATATACTATCTCCCTTGGGGCTCCAAGCTGGATTCCCTCTAGGCTTTTCCTGCAGCTTCTTCGCCAGTGGCTTGGGCTGCTGCAGTCTTGTCTCACCTCACTCTCCAATGCTATCACAGAGGTTCTCAGCTACTGGAGTCCAGAGTTGTGTGCATCTATGCCCTCCATGTAGACCACTGTGTCCCTACAACTTGCCTAGAGCTTCCTCTGCTATTTTCTCCCTAACTCTTCCCTGAGACAGCACTCTCCACTTTTTCTAAATTATCTTCTTAGACTGCAGCAGCAAGCTCCCTCCCTACACCACCAACTTATTCCCCTCCCTCTGATATTAAGAACTAATTTTAAAAACCAAAAATGCAGGGCTGGCACTGTGGCGCAGTGGGTTAATGCCATGGCCTGAAGCGCCAGCACCCCATATAGGCACTGGTTCGAGACCCAGCTGCTCCATTTCCAATCCAGCTCTCTGCTATAGCCTGGAAAAGCAGTAGGAGATGGCCCAATTTCTTGGGCCCATGCATGTGCGTATGGGAGACCTGGAAGAAGCTCTTGGCTCCTGGTTTTGGTTCAGCACAGCTCCAGCTGGCCGTTGTGGCCAATTGGAGAGTGAACCAATGGAGGGACGATCTCTCTCTCTCTCTCTCTCTCTCTCTCTCTCTCTCTGCCTCGCCTCTCTCTGTGTAACTCTGACTTTCAAATAAATAAATCAATCTTTAAAAAAAAAACCCTCTGCTGCTCCCAGCACTGTATCTACCCACTTACCAAAAATAGTGTGCACATTCTCTTCTACCTCTCCTATTAGCAACCTGCCCTGCCCATTTAAAGAAAGACAATATATTTGTAAAGATGCTTTAAATTTAAATATTGGGGCCAGCACTGTAGTGAAGTGGGTTAATCCTCCACCTGTGCTGCCAGCATCCCAAATGGGTGCCGGTTCTAGCCCTGGCTTCTCCTCTTCTGATCCAGCTCTCTGTTATGGCCTGGAAAAGCAACAGAAGATGGCCCAAGTACTTGGGCCCCTGCACCCACGAGGGAGACCTGGAAGAAGCTACTGGCTCCAAGCTTTGAATCAGCACTGCTCTGGCCATTGCAGCCACCTAGGGAGTAAACCAGTGGATGGAAGACCTTTCTCTCTGTCTTTCCCTCTCATTGTCTGTAGCTCTACCTGTCAAATAAATAAAATCTTTTAAAAAATTTAAATGTTCATATTGTGGTTAGAAAACTTACTATGTTCAGTATTTTAATATTCTCCTACAAGTACAGGGACCCACAAAGATGAAAGCAAAAGTTAATCAATACCCGGTGTTCCAATGGCTCTGACATATGAGAAGACAATGTTTGCTTTCCCTTTTAGAGCATTTTCTGCACTCTGAAGGTCTTCCGGGGTGGTAATATATTTAACTTCATTAAAAAGAAGAGCACTGGAATAAATACAGATATGATTAGTAGAATAATCTCATACATACTTAGTTATGCAATACTATATATTTTTGTTCAAATAAAAAAGCTAACCAAAAAAGAAACTAACTGCCTTTGAACAAGTAATCAGTAAGAACTGAGGCATTTTAATAACACCAAATTGAAATCACTCTCTAGATTACTAATCATTACCTGAGAACATTTCCCATTTGATTCCTTCATAGTGGTAATTACAATTATTTATATATTTATTTGTTTATCCCTGCCTTGCTCATTAAACTGTTATCCCCTTGAGGTCAAGACCTTGTGATTTTATCACTGTATTTGTGATGATTTAGAATAGAGCCTAATAAACCATAGGTAATTATTGAGTCAGCATAAGGAAAATAGGGCAGGAATTATTTATTTCCACTCTTCATTTGAAAAAATGCAAGTTCAACACAGTGACCCTCAAAGACACATTTACTGCATCAAGGAATCAGGGCCAGAACACAAAACAAGAGTTCTCAGTCCTGCTCCATTGATCTTTCCACTGACCACGTCTTCTAAGTCATCTTGTAACATATGAATCAGACTAACAGACTATAATCTTTTATCTACAATTATCCCGTTTCTTAGTTGCATACTTGCAGGTAGCTTCTGCATCACTAACAACTCAGTTATTTTGGTTATGCTAAACTTGAAGGATTTTTAAAAGTTGTTATGGGTCCACATAGTTAAATAAGCAGAAGTTTATTCAAAGAATTCCAATAAATTAATCAAATAGTTTTCTTTTAAAGAAAACATAGTGCTTTTTCCCTGACATAGCAGATGTCAGACATTGAACTTTTTGATCTCAAGATTCCTTTGCAGCCTAAAAAATTAACAAGGCCAGCGCTGTGGCACAGCAGGTTAAGCCACTGCCTCGGTTTGAGTCTCCACTTCTGATCCAAATCCCTGCTAATGGGCCTGGGAAAGCAGCAGCGGATGGTCCAAGTGCTTGGGCCCCTGCACCCACCTTGGAGACCTGGAAGAAGCTCCTTGCTCCTGGCTTCAGCCTGGTCCAGCCCCAGTTATTGAGGCCATTTGGGGGATTAACCAGCAGATGGAGGATCTCTCTCCCTCTCGCCCTCTCCCTCTCTCCCTCTCACCCTCTCCCTCTTGCCCTATCTGTAACTCTGCCTTTCAAATAAATAAATAAATCTTTTTTAAAAAATTACTGAGGTCCTCAAAGAGCTTTTGTTCAGGCAGAAGTGAACTTCAAAAAGTTTGGGGAAAGTGTAACTAAAAGATAAGTTTATTTCAGTGCCAAAAGATGTTGAAATTCATGCATAAAGTAATCTTCAAAAAGTTCATGGAAAATCCACACTGCTTAAAAACTATGCTTATAATTCAAAACAATGTGCACCAAAGCAAACTTACCTCTTAATTCCATTTTTCATGAACTCTTTGAAGTATTTCATTGTTTTGATCCATCGGTAATTGCCAAATTAGAAAATAAAAATTACACACACACACGCACACAAATTAGAGTGCCAATTCGAGTCCCAGTTATTCTGCTTCCAACCCAGCTCTCTACTAATCTGCCTGAAAGGCAGTGGAAGATGGCCCAAGTGTTTGGATTCCTGCCTCCCATGTGGGAGATATGGATTGAGTTCTAGGCTGCTGACTTCAACCTGATCCTGCCCCAGCAACTGCAGGCATTTGGCGAGTGAACCAGCAGAGGGAAGATCTTTCTCTCTTTTCTTTCTCTTTCAAATAAAAAAATGAAAATTTATTTTTTTAACATTTATTTCTTCGAAAGGCAGAATTAGAGAGAGAAAGAAAGAGAATCTTCCATCCACTGATTCATACCCCAAATGGGTACAACAGTCAGGGCTGGGCCAGGCCAAAACCAGGAGCCAAGAGCTTCATCCAGGTCACCCACATGTGTAGCAAGGGCCTAAGAACTTAGATCATCCTTTTCACTGTTTTCCCAGGCACTTTAACAAGGCGTTGGATCGGAAATGGAATGCCTCAATGGCGGCCTCAAAAATTCATTTTTAAAAGCCTAAAATGCTGAAAACAAATATTTTTAAAAATAGGACTGTCAAATATAAGTTATCAAAGCCAAGATTTATTAGGCACCTGTCATATGTCAGGCATAACAGGAAACAATTTATAAGTAGGGGTAATTTACCACCTTTTGGGTTGCCCACCTCTGAAGTCCTCTCTTTTGCTCTGGGAATTCACAGATTTCTGTCTCCATGGTGGGCAGAGCCTGAATCCTGTCATAAAAGCTGCTAATACCATAAACTTACTATCACAAGTCCCTGTGCAAGACATGGCTCAATGACCCAGAATCACTTGCCTGAGATTCTGAACCAGGAACAAGTGATACAAAGCACACAGGCAGCAGGGAACTACTTCAAGAAGCAGACAGTAACAGTCAACATCCATGTACCAGTGCCAACAGTGCTAGTGACAGCCCCTGTGCAGGCGATGCCAGCTGTGGTGTCCTATGTTCAGCAATGACACAGCAGCCCTCCCTGGACAAGCTCTCCAGCATGGTTTTGAGCTTCATTCAGAGCCGCACAACCTCTGTGCCCAGTTCTTCAGCCCTTCCTGGGAGGCTGGAACTTCATTGAGCCATTTCAAATCCTTTGCTGCACAGGCCACTCAGACCTATGTTCTGGGGCTTCTAGGGAAGAAACCTCAGCAATGCACTCTGCCTTGCTGCATTTTCATGGCAATCACCTGAGATCAGTATGATCATGAACATCATTTTAAAGATAAAGTCATGGGGCTGTATTGTGGCACAGTGGGGTAAGCCACCGCCTGCAATGCCAGCATCCCATGTGAGTGCTGCTTTGAGCTGGAGTCCCAGCTGCTCCGCTTCCGATCCAGCTCACTGCTAGTGGCCTGGGAGAAGCAGCAGAAGATGGCCCACGTCCTTCGGCCCCTGTCACCCACGTGGCAGATCTGGATGGAGTCCCTGCCTCCTGGCTTCAACTTCCAGTAGATAGAAGATCGATCTCCAGTTCTGGCCCCCAACCTCACCACAGCACCCACCCCACCAAAAATAAATCTTAAAACAAATACAGGGCTGGTGCCGCTGCTCACTAGGCTAATCCTCCGCCTTGCGGCACCGGCACACCGGGTTCTAGTCCCAGTCGGGGCGCCGGATTCTGTCCCGGTTGCCCCTCTTCCAGGCCAGCTCTCTGCTATGGCCAGGGAGTGCAGTGGAGGATGGCCCAAGTGCTTGGGCCCTGCACCCCATGGGAGACCAGGATAAGTACCTGGCTCCTGCCATCGGATCAGCGCGGTGCGCCAGCCGCAGCAGCCATTGGAGGGTGAACCAACGGCAAAGGAAGACCTTTCTCTCTGTCTCTCTCTCTCTCACTGTCCACTCTGCCTGTCAAAAAAAAAAAAATGCAGATAAGGTCATAGAGGTTACAGAGGTCACTCTGCCTCATGTGCCAGAGCTTGGTAAGCCATCCTGACACACCAAACTACCGCATTCATGATCTAAGGGTGCTGAGCTTTTCCCCAGTGGCTTTGTCACTTTAACAGACCCCTTCACATGCAGTCTCCAGAACATGGGGCTATCTGGGCATGGCTAGCAGTTCCACCAGTCTGCGCTCCTGCACTCCAATCCGAGGAGGAGAAATCCTGACAGAAACGGGTTACGGGCCAAGTCTCTCGGGGATTTCTTGCTCTCGTGAGCGGGGAGGGTCAGAGAGCCTGGGGCCACTCTGAAAAGGCGCTCTCCTGCCCTGGAAGGCCTTCCTTTTCTTTGGTAGGCATTTCCTGGGCCTCTCCTAGCATAACCATCTGGGAGACAAGACGGATGGCCCAGAAGCCAACGGACGTCAGCAAGAGATGGAACAGGGCTGCTCGACTCCACTCTGCCAGCGGTGGGCTGTTTAGTTTTCTTTCACAAAGAAGCCATTTAAAATTTTCTGTCATCATTCAAATTCTTAAAAATCCAATAAAAAGGAAATGTTATTTTCTAATTAACCAAACCACAGCCCCCAGGATGAAGAGAGAGTGAGAGAGAATTACTTTCATCTAAATCAATTATATTGTGACTGGGAAGTTTACATATAAAATGAAACACCCCAAAGTGTCTTATTAAGCATTTTCTAAATATGGTTAAGGGAAACACCCAAGTTGAAGCTACCTCTGAAATGCAAATTCAATGTTCCACAAACACCAGTCTTAGACTATCTGTCATATATTCTATATTCTCCCAGGAATAATCATGGCTTATAACTTCAGACAATTTCTGCTCTTCCCATTTTTAACTACCAACATGTGAAGCTTCCAAATCCACTGACCATCAATCTACTATTTACCAAGCACCTAACAGATGCTATGCACCATGCCATGCACTGGTAGAAGTATTCTATATAAAGAAGTCACAGTTCAGTTAACAGAGCTGTGAGGAATTCAAATCCAAGACAAGTAATTTTTTACTACAAGTTCTCAGGAAAATGAACATCACTATCAAACAAAAACCCACCTGACAACACCATGTAGGAATAAATCTGATTCAGATTAAAAAAAAAAAAAACAGCAGTATTTCAACACCTATTAAAAAAGAGACCAGCATGGGCATAGTTGAAGAGTTTCAGGGTAAAACACCTCTAAAAATAGCTGTCGCAGAGGCTCTACAGTCCCGTCACCTAACCACTTGATCCCCAGGCTCTGCAATAATGTGTTCAAAGAAAAAAATACTCACAGAAACTATGATGGTTGAAAGTTATTCCCAAAACATGTCGAAGTCCATGTTATGATGAGTAGCCTGTTAACTTGGAAGGCAATTTTCTATTTTCTGACAAAATATAGTCAAAAACATCAAGGACCATGTCTCACGGAAAAGTTAATAAGACTGTATCATTTCTCACTGGATAATCTTTTTGGTACATTTGGTGACTTGGGGAGTCAATAATGGGTAGAAACAGAAGAAAAGCCCTTCTTTCCACCTGCTGCCTTTCAGCAAATATCCCCACCAGACGTACACCATGAACTCTGTTTTTCTTAATTGCAAAATGAAATTTCCTGCATAAATTGTTTATACAAATAGATACATTATACAAATGGATACATCACTAGAGTACTAAGTTAAATCCACAATATATTTTTACAGGCATTACCTTATTTGATGCTCCCAATAATCTTAGGAGGCTGCAATTATAACATATGAAGATGAGGAAAATTAGCTATCAGAAAAGACTAACTGATCAGATCACATAATCAAAGACCAGGAATGGGGACTCAGTAAATCCTGACTTCTTTATATATCGTACAACCTTCTCATCTACATGTTGAGACCACAGTGCTTCAAGCTCTGACTTGCTTCAGGCTGATTGGCTAGCTGGGATTCTCCATCAACACACAGAGATTCACTGTCACTTGCCTTTGTTTTTCTAATTTTTATTTAAGATTTATTTATCTATTTATTTGAAAGTCAGAGTTTCACAGAGATAGGCCAAGAGGCAGAGAGAGAGAGAGAGAGGTCCTCCATCTGCTGGTTCACTCCCCAGTTGGCCACATCGGCCAGAGCTGCACTGATCCGAAGCCAGGAGCTTCCTCCGGGTCTCCCACATGGGTGCAGGGGTCCAAGCAATTGGGCCATCTTCTGCTGCTTTCCCAGGCCATAGCAGACAGCTGGATCGAAGCGGAGCAGCTGGGACTCAAATCAGCGTCCGTATGTGGTGCTGACACTGCAGGCAGTGGCTTTACCCGCTATGCCACAGCGCCGGCTCTGTCACTTGTCTTTTCTAAATATCACACTTCATATTCCTACCTGGCAACTGGAAACTAAAATTTTCCTTATTGGTTCAACTCTACCAGTTTTGACTGTGTATGTTTAGAAAACCAATAATCTTCAGCCTGTGAATCCAAATTCTCATAGTTTAATTTAAATTTTGTTTAGTTTGGAAACTGTTAATACTTCTATATAGTTCAAAACACAAGAGGTTGGAGCTGGTGTTGTGGCACAGCGGGCTAAGCTGCCATTTGCAACACGGGCATCCATATTGCAGTACCACTTCAAGCTCTGGCCACTCTGCTTCCAACCCAGCTCCCTGCTATCTCTCCCTCCCTCCCTCTGCCTCTCCCTCCCCCTCCTCCTCTCTCTCTCCCTCTCTGTGTGTGTGAGACTCTGCCTTTCAAATAAATAAAATAAACTCTAAAAAGGGACATATAAAAGGTACCCACAAGGCTGAAAAGTAGAGAGTCTATCAACAACTCCTTCCTCCTCTCAGATTCCGCACACCCTTCCTGGTAACCAATCTTTCCACTTCTGTGAAATCTGGAAATATTTACGACATCTACATGTTTGCCTCTGTTAGCAGGCAATCCTCCCTGGACAGTTCCCACAGTTCGACACAAGGTGCACAATGTCTCCTCTTTACATTCTAAGCTTGTCTCCTTTTCTCCAGGAGCCATCTGCTCCCATTCAAAGGGTGATAAACCCTTTGTTAAGTTCCTCAGAGCCAAATGCTGACATTTAGGGATACAGCCCTTCCTCTTCTGCTCTTACATTTCAGAGAAAAGCGTAAACACGTTCTCTTCAGAGGGACAGAATAAATATTCCAGCTCCCAGTGAAGCTCAGAGATTTGTAATTTTCAAGCTTTTCTTCTAAACTTGATGTACGTATAGGTATAAGCATTTGACTCTCAGCCTGTCACACTGGAGAACTGGGGGTGAGGAATACCCACTACCATGTTACTCAGGCTGCTGTGAGGTCTGACTCTAAGAAAACTAACTCTCTCTCTCTCTCTCTCTCTCTCTCTCTCTCTCTCACACACACACACACACACACACACACACACACAGTTGTTCTCATTGCATTTTTCTGTATCCTGAAAGTAGGAAATTATCTAAAACCTTGGTCTTATCTGTTGACAAAGCAGCAAAGTTCAAGTCTAATTGTGGATCACTGGTCTCAGTCAAAACACTATATAAAGAACAAATTCAAACACTTTTTAGGAGAAAAGAATAACAGCATGGTGTATACATTTTTAAAAAGCAAGCTCAATAAACTAACACAAATATTCTCTATTCCAAGCCTTCAGTTCAGGAACAGTGTTTTCAGAGCAATCTAAACATGATCTACAAACACTTATCGATTTTAAGAGCTGTACACAGGTATTTAAAGCAGTTTTACTCAAAACTGCCAAAACTTGGAAGCAGCAATATATTCTTCAATAGGTTAAATGGACAAATAAGCTGTGGTACATCCATACAAGTGAGTTTTACTCAGCAATTTAATAAAATGAGCTATCAAGCCATAAAAACACAGAGGAACCTTAAATATGTATTACTAAGTGAAAGAAGCCTTGAAAAGCCTACACACTGTATGATTCCAAATATAAACATTCTGGGAAAAGGCACAGCGACAGAGAAAGTGAAAAGATGAGTGGTTGCTAGGGGCTGGGGAATTGGGGGAAAGGTAGAAGAGGTGGAGCACGGAGGATTTCTAGGCATGTGAAAATACTCTGCAGGACACTGTAATTATACATGTATTCAAACCCAGAGAACACAGGAATGAACCCTTATGTACTGGGTGATGAAAGCATGTCAATGCAGAGTCATCAATTGTAACCAATGCACCACCCTAGTGTTGGGGCACTAACAGTGGGAAAGTTTATGTATATGTAAGGGCTTGGGATAAACGGGAAGTTTCTGTAACTTCCTATTAATTTTGTTGTGAACTTCATATTTCTCTTTAAAACTGTCTTGAGTAACACTGCTAGAAGAGTCGGACATATAGAAAGACATCATGTTCTGGGATGAGAAGATTCATTTTTAAGATGTCAACTGTCCTTAAGATAATTCATAAATTTCATGCTAGGATTTAAGCAGAGAGGAAAAGAAACTGGGCGAGCTCCTTTGAAATGTCATATGCAAATAGAAAAACAAACAAGCAATTCTGAAGAGAAATAGGAAAGGATATAGAAATTGAGATATTACTTTATAAAACCATGAGACTGAAAGTCCACAAACAGATCCAAATGCATATGAGCCCTAAGTGTACACAGTGGCACCTCAAACAGTGACCACCTGCACTAACCTCAGGCACCATCTGGATGATAAATACACTGCTAAGTCCCTTCCTCATACCATTCACTGATTAAATTATAAGGAGATGAAATTTTACACGTCAAATAAAAACAGTATGACAGTAAGAATACCCACACATATAGAGATCTTTGCCAAAGGAGGAAAGGCAATTCAGTGAAAAACAGGATACTTCTTCAACAAAGGGTGTGAAAACTGATCATCCACATACACAATAAACCAGCACAATGACTTTAAACCTTATAAAAAAATTAAGTCAAAACGGATCACAGACCTAAATACAGACTACCAAATTTTAAAAATCCTAGAAGAGGGGCCAGCGTTGTGGCATGGTAGGTTAAGGCTCTGCCTGCAGTGCCAGCATCCCATAAGGGCACCAGTTATAGTCCTGGCTGCTCTTCTTCCAATCCAGCTCTCTGTTATGGCCTGGGAAAGCAGCGAAGATGGCCCAAGTGCTTGGGACCCTGCACCCACTTGGGAGATCCAGAAGCATCTCCTGGCTCCTGGCTTTGGATCAGCTCAGCTCTAACTGTTGCAGCCATCTGGGGAGTGAACCAGCAGATTGAAGAACTTTCTCTTTGTCTCTCCTTCTGTCTGTTAACTCTCTCTCTTCAATATATAAATAAAATATTTAAAAATCCTATAAGATAGGAGAAAATCTTGGTAGCCTTATATTGGGAATGAGCTGATTTTTAAGTGAATTTTCTTATTCTTTTTTTAAAGATTTATTTATTTATTTGAAAGGCAGAGCTATAGAGAGAGATAGAGAGACATCGTCTATCTGCTGGTTCACTCTCCAAATGGCCTCAATGGCCAGGGCCAGGCCAGATCAAAGCCAGGAGCCAAGAGCTTCTTCTGGGTCTCCCATGTGGTTGCAGGGGCCCAAGGACTTGGGCCATCTTCTGCTGTTTTCCCAGGTGCATCAGCACAGAGCTGGATCAGAAGTAGAGCACCCAGCACTGGAACTGGTGCCCATATGGGATACCAACATTATAGATGGTGGCTTAACTCGCTGCACCACAGCTTTAGTCCCAGAACGAATTTTAAGATACAACATCAAAAGTGCAATCTATAGGGGCTGGCACGGTGGCATAGCAGGTTAAGCCCCCACCTGTGGTGCTGGCATCCCACATGGATGCCAGTTCCTGAACCAGCTGCTCCTCTGCCAATTTCAGCTCTCTGCTATGGCCTGGGAAAGCAGCGGAAGATGGCCTGAGTCCTTGGGCCCCTGCACCCATGTGGGAGACCTGGAAAAAGCTCCTGGCTCCTGGCTTCGGATCAGCCCAGCTCCGGCCCATTGTGGCCATTTGGGGAGTGAGCCAGCAGATGGAAGACCTTTCTCTCTGTCTCTCCCTCTCTCTGTCTGTAACTCTACCTCTCCAATAAATGTCTTTAAAGAAATATTTTTTAAAATGTTTACAATCTATAGGAAAAGAAACTGTTCTTAGACTTCATTATCCTTATAAACTTATGCTATGTAAAATAAACAGAATGAAAAAAAAAAAGCCACAAACTATTACGAGAATGAAAAACAAAAAAGATTCTGAGACAATATTGGCAAGCCTATAGCTGATAAAAGACAAAATATACAAACTTTTTTTTTATTTGACAAGTAGAGTTATAGACAGTGAGAGAAAGACAGAGAGTAAGGTCTTCCTTCCGTTGGTTCACTCCCCTAATGGCCGCTACGGCCGGCGCTGCACCGATCCAAAGCCAGGAGCTGGGTGCTTCCTCCTTGTCTCCCATGCGGGTGCAGGGACCCAAGCATTTGGACCATCCTCCACTGCCCTCCAAGGCCACAGCAGAGAGCTGGACTGGAAGAGGAGCAACAGGGACCAGAACCCGGGGTGCTGGTGCCACAGGCAGAGGATTAGCCAAGTGAGCCATAGCACTGGCCAAAATGTACAAACTTAAAACTCAGCAAGAAAACAACCCAATTTTAAAAATAGGCAAAAAGTTCTGAACAGACAACCCATCAAAGAAGATATACAGACAGCAAATAAGCAAATGAAATAATGCTTTCCTTCTTTATATATATATATATATATTTTTTTTTAAACACTTGTGCCATCCTGCACTGCTTTCCTAGGCACATTAGCAGAGAGCTGGATCAGAAGAGGAGCAGCCAGGACTCAAGCCAACACCCATATGGGATGCTGGCACCACAGTGCCGGCCCCTGAAATGATGTTTTATACTATGAGATACCACTACAAACCTATTAGAACAGCTAAAATTTTGTCACAAATTCATACTGCCAAATGCTGGCAAGGACACGGCACAACATGAACTCACATTCATTGCTGATGGCCAAGCATGATGGTACAGCCACACTGAAAGACAGCTTGGGGCCGGCGCCGCGGCTCAATAGGCTAATCCTCAGCCTGTGGCGCCAGCACCCCGGGTTCTAGTCCCAGTCGGGGCAGCGGATTCTGTCCCAGTTGCCCTTCTTCCAGTCCAGCTCTCTGCTGTGGCCCGGAAGGCAGTGGAGGATGGCCCAAGTGCTTGGGCCCTGCACCTACATGGGAGACCAGGAGAAGCACCTGGCTCCTGGCTTCGGATCAGCGCGGTGCGCCGGCCATTGGATGGTGAACCAACAGAAAAGGAAGACCTTTCTCTCTCTCTCTCACTGTCCACTCTGCCTGTCCAAAAAAAAAAAAAAAAAAAAAAAGACAGCTTGGCTGTCTCTTACAAAGCTAAAAACAGTCTTACCTAACGATCCTATTATCTCACCCCAGGCACCTACACAAATTAGTTAAAAACTTAAACCCACACAAAAAGCCTGCACATGAATGTTTACAGCACCTTGCTCACAATTGCCAAAACTTGGAAACAACCAGGATGTCCTTCATGGTGAACAGAAAATCAACCAGCTGTACATTCATACAACAAAATATTATTTAATGATTAAAAATAAACTATCACTCCACAAAAAAACATAGAAGAATCTTAAATATATTAGCTGAAAGAAATCAATCTGAAAGAGCTACAAACCCTATGATTTCGAATGTATGACCCGCCGGGAAAGGCAACACTATTTAGACAGTGAAGATCAATAGTTTGGGAGGAAGGAAAGTGATGAACAGGTGAAGTAGGGGGGATTTTTAGGGCAGTGAAAATACTCTGTATGATACTGTAATGGTGAAAATATGTCGTTACATAAAACAGAAAGAATGAACTCTAGTGCAAACTATACACTTTAGTAAGAACTGCACCACAATAATGTAAAATGTTAAAAACAAGGAAAACTATATACAGAGGAGAAAGGAGATACTTGGTAATTGCATTATGCTCAATTTTCCATAAATGTTACAATTTGCTGTAAATCTGCAACTTCTCTAAAAAACAAAGTTTATCAATTGAAAACCAAAAAAAATTCAATGAATTCTTTTATAAAACGACATAAGGAAGAGCACAGCACAATTTAAAATTCAAAAGTCTAAAGAGAAAAAGATAAATTTGACTACATGACTCTTAAAAGAACAACAATGTAATTCAAAAGATAAATAATCAACTTGGGGAAAAAATTCTACAGTTTTTCCTTTGTGTAAGGAGAGCAACCAAAAATTAATGAGAATTAAAACACAATAGAAAAGTGAGCAAAGAAATGAAGCAACAGTTCAATTCCCTGTCTACAAGCACTGTGCAACTCCAACAGAGGACACATAGAGAAAGAAATTGCTTGTCAGCAAGGTGCATCTCAAAAGGATGCCTTAGCACACGAAATTAGGCTGATAGAGTGAAAGACATTTTTATTCCTCATGGCAGTCCTCAAGGTTCTGCTGTGATAGGGAATACCATTTGGCATAGTTTTTAACAATCTAAATCTCATTACTGGAAAATTTCGTGAATTACTGTGTTCCACAAGTCATTTTCTTACATTTTAAACAAAAATGAGGACACTGCCTCTTCAGAATTCTATTTCTGGGGCCAGTGCTATGGCATAGTAGGCTAAGCCGCTGCTCGTGGTGTCAGCATCCCATATGGATGCCAGTTCTAGTCCCTGCTGCTCCACTTCCAATCCTGCTCCCTGCTAATGTGCCTGGGACAGCAGCAGAGGACGGCCCAAGTACTTGGGCCCCTGCACCCACGTGGGAGACCTGGAAGAAGATCCTGGCTCCTAGCTTCAGATCTGTTCAGTCCCAGCTATTGTGGCCATTTGGGGAGTGAACCAGTAGCTGCAAGACTTTTCTGTCTCTCCCCTTCTCTGTCTGTAACTCTGCCTCTCAAGTAAATAAATAATAAAAGTGATTCTACTTCCTTGATACTTCCCATTTTTCTCAGTTCTTCTTCCCTTAAGTGTTGGTGTTGTCCTAGAACACTCTCCAGATAACATTTATATGTTGACAACACCTAGATGTGTATTTCACAGGGTTCTAATGCCTAACTATATCTGAAAATGGACATGACATTCACCTTTCTAAAGTAGACGCATGTTCTATAAACTTGCTCTCCTTTGCCTACTTCAGAAGGAGACCACAGTGGTCTTCGGGTAGTGTGGGTGGGAAAGGAAATAAATCAAGGATTAACTCAAGCTCGTAGTTTTGTTGACTGTTAACAAATTAACTACTACAAAATCCAAGTAATTTTACCTCCTAAGCATTAAAAATCAAGTCCCCTCTGCTGTCTCTACCTCCGTAGAATACAACAGCCACACAATGGTTTCTATGAGAAGAGTAATACCCATGTATTGGAACTTACAAGTCTGTCTCACATCCATCAGAAAGCTCTCTCAGAGACTCATCTGATCACTTGCCTGCCTACACTGTTTGCTAATCAAGTGTTGAAATGGTCAACTAGAACTGAATAGCAAATTAAACGTAACAATCAAGACTTTATTTATGGGGCCGGCACTGTGGCATAGCAGGTAAGGCTGCCGCCTACAGCATCCCATATGGGCTCAAGTCCCGACTCTCCACTTCAGATCCCGCTCTCTGCTGTGGCCTAGGAAAGCAGTAGAAGATGGCCCATGTCCTTGGACCCCTGCACTCTTATGTGGGAGACCCAGAAGAAGCTCCTGGCTCCTGGCTTTGGATTGACACAGCTCTGGCTGTTGCAGCCATTTGGGAAGTGAATCAGTGGATGGAAGACTCTCTCTCTCTCTCTCTCTCTGTCTCTGTCTCTGTCTCTCTGCCTCTCCTCTCTGTAAATCTGCCTTTCAAATAAATAAATAAATCTTTAAATAAATAAAAAGACTTTATTTACAGGGTCAGCACTGTGGGGTACTAGGTTATGCCTCTGCTTCCGGCATTCGCACTGCTAACTGGTGCTGGTTCAAGTCCCAGCTGCTCCACCTCCAATCCAGCTCCCTCAAATGGCCTAGGAAACAGTGGAAGATGGCCAAGTTCTTGGGTCCCTGTACCCACATGGGAGACCTGGATGAAACTCCTGGCTCCTGGTTTCGGATCGGCCCAGCTCCACTAATGAGGGCACTTGGGGAGTGAACCTTTCTCTTTCTCTCTCTCTCTGTAACTCTGCCTCTCAAATAAATAAAAATCTTTAAAAAGAAAAAAAAATACTTTTGTTAGCTACTGTGACAGTGCAGGCAAGACATAAAAGAGGCACTGGCTCCACAAGGTTCTATTTTTCATCTAACAGGATGGCCAACTGGCAAGGGTCAGATGGAAGATGGATACAGCGCAGACAGAAAGAGTCACCTCATTCCAAGGAACTCCCCAAAAGGTTCCCTTCCTCTTTATGGGTCACTTGGCAGAAGAAAAGATGCAAAAGCTAGGAGTGGAAAGGAACTGACTAAAAGCTGAGAAAAACACTTGTGCCAGCGACCTTCGTTAAGGAAGGCTTAGTGAACTACCAAGGTTCATCCCCATCTCTGATAAAGAGGCATCTGGGCTGGGAGCACAGGTGTGCAGGGGAGCATGGTTGGCCTAAAGGATCATAATGGGGGAGGCCCAAGTCTTTGGCCCCAGTTTTCATACGGCACTGGCTGTTCACCAAGTCTGGTGTGATGAGAGCACTTTTGCCCTAGGAGGATACCAGGCAAAGTTTGGAGTTGCCTCTGGCCAGGCCTGAAAGCTCACACAGGATTCTGGCCTGGTCTCCTCCTGCTCTGGTGATTGGCAAAGCCTCAGTATTAGGAGGTGGCGGGGTCTTGGGTAGTTAGGTCATGAAGGCAGAGGCCTCACGGATGACATTATAAAAGTTATTTCAGGGAGTTCCTTCAACCTCCCCCACCATGCGAGAACAGAGGAAAGATGGCCATCTACAAACCAGAGGCCCTCCCCAGACACCAAACCTGTCGGCATCTTGATCTATACTTCCTGGCCTCCAGAACCATGGAAACAGAGTTTCTGTTGTTTATAGTACCAGTCTAAACCAAGCAGACCAAGATACCTGGAAACATCTTCACTTTACTGGTAGAATCAAAAATCCTATGACCATGTGACCATGTGATCACTTCCTGCTTTCACAGTGTGTTTATTTGTTGCTTTATCCTTTGCCATTAAAGAAATTTTAGGGGCCAGCATTGTGGTGTAGAGGGTAAAGCTGCCATCTGCTATGCCACCATCACACAGGGCACCAGTTCGTGTCCTGGCTGCTCCATCTCCAATATAACTTCCTGAAAATGTTCCTGGGAGAGCAGAAGATGCCCCAGGTGATTGGGCCCTTGCCACCCACTTGGGAGACCTGGATGAAGCTCCCGGCTTCAGCCTGGCCTAACTCTGGCTGTTGCAGCCACCTGGGGAGTGAACTAAAAGATGGAAAATGGATCTCTCTTCCTCTCTAACTCTGACTTTTAAAATAAATAAATAAATCAGAGAGAGAGAGAGATTTTAGATCTTCAATGCAGAGAGGCAGAAAAGGAAATTGTGTGAAACTGATGGCTGTCATTATAACGTCAAACTCCTAACATACTTTAATGGATATGGTTATTTAATGAAAACAGTAGGTAAGTAACAATAAATAAGTGAACAAGTGCCCCCTGTACTTACAAGAGAACATGGGCAACGATGGCATTCTCATCAAACAAGGTGTCCGTAGGGAATTCTCTGAGCAGTATATTTCCCCTAGGAAAGAAGTTTAAAACACAATATAGTTATATTGCCTTAGAATTCAATGTGTCAGGGCTACGTTGTGGGGCCGTGGGCTAAGTCGCTGCCTGTAATGCCAGCATCCAAAGTGAGCATGGTTCAAGTCCTGGCTGCTCTACTTCCAATCGAGCATGGTTCAAGTCCTGGCTGCTCTACTTCCAATCTAGCTCCCTGCTTATGTTGCTGGGAAAGCAGCAGACGATGATCAAAGTGCCTGAGTTCTGCTACTCATGTGGGAGACCCAGATGGAGTTCCATGATCCTGGCTTTGGCATGGCCCAGTCCTGGCCATTGCAGTCATCAGGGAGGGAATTAGCACATGGAGGATCTCCCACTCTCTCCTCTGTAATTCTGCCTTTCACATAAATAAATCAATCTTGAAAAAAAAATTTGATTTGTCTACATTCGTTTCTTAGTTTTTTGATGTTAAAGCCTCTGTCTTATCTATATGCTTATGCACCTTACCAGAGTGCTAGGTAAATAATATACTTTCAAATTTTTATTGTATACTCAGCAATTATGCTGACTTTGAAAAGCTAGGCCACAGATCTGGTCAAAAACTCTAGTCCAAGAAAGGCTTTCTATTGACCTTACCATTATACAGATTCCCCAAAATGGACAAGGAAGGAGACCAGTAGGAAAGAAAAGAAAAAAAGGTCTCTTCCACTTCCTAAGCCAAATTCCCAATTGAGTCAAGGATCTGAGAAATCTCAGGAAGAGTAGCAGACCCAAAGGCAGAGGAATCCATAACCTAGACATTGAAACATCCCTCAAAAATAGAGGACACTGGCCGGCGCCGCAGTTCAATAGGCTAATCCTCCACCTGTGGCACCAGCATACCGGGTTCTAGTCCCGGTTGCTCCTCTTCCAGTCTAGCTCTCTGCTGTGGCCTGGGAGTGCAGTGGAGGATGGCCCAAGTCCTTGGGCCCTGTACCCACATGGGAGACCAGGAGAAGTACCTGGCTCCTGGCTTCAGATCAGCGCCACATGCCGGCTGCCAGCCACAGCGGCCATTGTGGGGTGAACCAACGGAAAAGGAAGATCTTTCTCTCTGTCTCTCTCACTGTTCACTCTGCCTGTCAAAAAAAAAAAAAAAAAAAGAAGAAGAAGAAAAAATAGAGGACGTTTTATACCTAAATGTGGACCCAACATATCTACTCAGAACCCTAAATTTGTTAAGTGCCTACTTACCACACATGTGTGGTAGAAAATGACATAAAAGTGTCACATAACATCCAAAACAACCCCATGACATAGGTATTACTCTTCTCATTTTGTAAACAAGGAGGCTAAAATGTAGAGATATTAAGGACTACATCTATTGTACTTTTTCCTAAACTTCATATGACTTTACTACAACCCTAGTCTGACTTAGTGACATTTTATATCCTTGAATATTATATTATAAAGGCAGAACTTCATATTTGTCTAAAACTTTTTTAAAATTTACCTGAATAAATATGCTTTCATCAAATCTTTGTCTTTTCCACAGTATCTTGAAGTTTCTTCTTTGATACAATTAACCTTTAAAAGATTATATTTAAGGTTTAGAGTACATATCACAAGGCCAACTTCCCTGGTTAGAAAAACACACACAAGAATTAAACACTACAGTTGTTCACAGGTTAAATTCTTTATTTTTCTGTTTTTTTTATTTCTACACTACAATGGCCCACTTGTTCAAGTGAATGATGTAACCTACAAAAAGAAGCGGTTTCCACCCTTAAGAGTTTACATTGACTTCAGTCTTATGGAACATGGAGGAGGTAACCAGGCCAAAAAAGAAAAAAAAAAAAAAAAAGGACAGAGAGAGAGAGAGACAGACAGTTAAGGAAAGACCAAAAAGGATGCAAAAAAGGCAAGAGGTGCATCTTAGCAGCTAGACCACCGGTTTCCTACCCAAAATGTTTCCTTTTTTTTTTTTTTTTTTTTTTTTGACAGGCAGAGTGGACAGTAAGAGAGAGAGAGACAGAGAGAAAGGTCTTCCTTTGCCGTTGGTTCACCCTACAATGGCCGCTGCGGCCAGCGCGCTGCAGCCGGTGCACCGCACTGATCCGATAGCAGGAGCCAGGTACTTATCCTGGTCTCCCATGGGGTGCAGGGCCCAAGCACTTGGGCCATCCTCCACTGTACTCCCGGGCCACAGCAGAGAGCTGGCCTGGAAGAGGGGCAACCGGGACAGAATCCGGCGCCCTGACCAGGACTAGAACCCGGTGTGCCGGCGCTGCAAGGTGGAGGATTAGCCTAGTGAGCCACGGCGCCGGCTCCCTTATGTTTACTAAAGGAACTTTGCTTTAAGAAAAAAAAAAAACAGTGCCCCATTACAAGGCTGTCCAATAATCCCAACAATCTGAGATGGTAAACAGTGTGAGAAGTCACCACACCGGAATTCCTAGAAGGCTCTTAAAAGGGGGAGGCTGACTGATCCTCTTGCTTTTCACATTTCTTGACACAAAAAGCAGACAAGACAGTGAGAGCACCAGTAGAACTCGTGTCCATGAGACATCTTTACAGAAGGCACTGCTTGCTAAGGAAGACGCAACAGAAGGAACGAACTGTGTCCCCAGTGACATAAGGGCAGCCAAACCAGCCCTAGGTAGCCGGGAGTCTGAATTCCACATGAATATATATATATATAAATATATATTAAAATATATATATTAGGCCGGCACCATGGCTCAATAGGCTAATCTTCCACCTGCGGCGCCAGCACACCAGGTTCTAGTCCCGGACAGGGCACCGGATTCTGTCCCAGTTGCTCCTCTTCCAGTCCAGCCCTCTGCTGTGGCCCGGGAGTGCAGTGGAGGATGGCCCAAGTGCTTGGGCCCTGCACCTACATGGGAGACCAGGAGAAGCACCTGGCTCCTGGCTTCGGATCAGCGCAGTACGACGGCCACAGCGCGCTGGGCCAGCGTACCGCCAGAGCGCCCATTGCGGGGTGAACCAATGGAAAAGGAAGACCTTTCTCTCTGTCTCTCTCTCTCACTGTCCTCTCTGCCTGTCAAAAAAAAAAAAATATATATATATATATATTAATATTAAAGGCAATCCTGGCAGTAACATGAAGACACAATACAGAAGAACACTAAGAGCCAGGTACAGGAGCACAGGTCAACGATGATGGGCAGAGTGGGCGTTGTGGTGCGGCAGGTTAAGTCGCAACTTGGGACACGCTCACTTCCTTATCAGAGTGCCTAGGATCCAGTCCTGCCTCAGCCTCTGCTTCCAATCAAGCTTCCTGCTCATGTGCCTGGGAAACAGCCAATGACAGTTCAAGTACTGAGTCCTTGCCACCCACGTGGGAGACAGATGAAGTTCCCGGCTCCTGCTTTCAGCTTGACAGCCCTGATTGTTACAAGTATTTGGGCAGTGAACCAGCAGATAGATCTCTCTCTGTTTCACCTCTTTCAGATAAATAAAAATGAATAAATAAACACTTATTTATTTGTGGCACAGCAGGTTAATGTCCTGTCCTGAAGCACCGGCATCCCATATGGGCACCAGTTCAAGACCCGGCTGCTCCGCTTCTGATCCAGCTTTCTGCTATAGCCTGGGAAAGCAGTAGAAGACGGCCCAAGTCCTTGAGCCCCTGCACCCACATGGGAGACCCAGAGGAAGCTCCTGGCTCCTGGCTCCGGATTGGCGCAGCTCCAGCTGTTGCGGTCAGCTGGGGAGTGAACCAGCAGATGGAAGACATCTCTCTCTCTCTCTCTCTCTCTCTCTCTCTCTGCCTCTCCTTCTTTGTGTAATTTTTCATGAAAAAAAAAAAAAAAAGAAAGAAAGAAATCTTAAAAAAAAAAAAAAGATAACTGGGACCAGAAGAAGAGCCAAAAAGAACAGAAGAGATTCAAGAGACTTTTCACAAATGTTAGAAGACTTAGAATCTATATGCCCCCTTAGGGGCCAGCGCCGTAGCACAGTAGGTTAATCCTCTGCCTGTGGTGCCGGCATCCCATACGGGTGCGGGTTCTAGTCCTGGCTGCTCCTCTTCCAATCCAGCTCTCTTCTGTGGCCTGGGAAAGCAACAGAAGATGGCCTAAGTGCTTGGGCCCCTGCACCCGCGCGGGAGACCAGGAAGAAGCACCTGGCTCCTGGCTTCAGATCAGCACAGTTTCAGCCATTGCAGCCATTTGGGGAGTGAACCAACGGAAATAAGACCTTTCTCTCTGTCTCTTCCTCTCACTGTCTGTAACTCTACGTCTCAAATAAATAAATGAAATCTTAAAAAAAAAAAAAAAAGAAAGAAAGAATATATATGCCTCCTGAGTGTGGGAGCAAAGAGTGACAGAATGAAGAGGGTCCTACATGAGGCAAATGGGTGGCCACCAACACAAATGACCAAAACAAAAGCTAGAAAAATTTATAAAAGTTATTTTTCTGAGGATTTGGTAAAGATTTTGTTGGTTTTAAGATGGGGATTTGTTGTGCTCGCTTCGGCAGCACATACACTAAAAGATGGGGATTTGTTTCCATTTTGCAAATTAATTTTAATAGATTTTGAGGAAGCAGAAAGACAATTGGGGAAGTGGCCTTTATTCAAAAAGCTACAAAAGGAGAACTAACACTAAGAAAGGATATCAGAAATAGAGAATTAAAAGTCAGAGTACAGCCATACCAAAAATCGTCTCATTCCACATTTTGTTTTAAATTGGAGCATGTGGATAGTTGACATCATGAGAAAAGATCTTTCTGTTCATCCATGAACAGACATTTGAACATCCACTATGTGACAGTCACTGCTCAAGTCACTTGAGTAGAGTTAAGTTCCAAATAAAAAACTTAACCTTTAACCTTACATTCTAAAAGTGGAGACAACTGAAAAACCAACTAATGTGCAACTTAAGTGCTATAAATAAAAAACAGTGAAGGGACGGCAGGTTAGCATGTGTTCTAGATAGGTCATCAGGGAAGGCTCCTCTGAGGTGCTATTTACGCAAAGAACTGAGAAGATGAGATGACACACAAATGTGGGAGAGAGGAGTTCTGTGCAGGGAAAATCGCCCATGACAGCCCTGTGGCAACAGCAGGGTCAAGTCACAGAAAGATAATGAGGGACAAAGTGAGCAAGATGGAGAGACAAAGAATGAGATCAAAGCTGAAGATAGTGTCCATCTTACTCAGGAGTTTTAATTTTACCATAACCATAAAAAGACCTTCTGAGCAGGACTGTGCAGTGCTCTGACACAGGTGACTACACACGAAGAAGAATTTGTAGTGGAACAAGAATACAAGAAGAAAGGCAATTTTTATGTTCTTGTGGTTTCCCAAGTGAGAAGTGACGTCAAGGAGGGTACAGGGGCCAACATGGTTGCATAACAGGTTAAGCCTGTTATGGGTTAACCATATGGGTGCCAGTTTGCGTCCCTGTTGCTCCACTTCTGATCCAGCTCCCTGTTAATAGCCTGGGAAAGCAGCAGAAGATGACCCAAATGCTTGGGCCCCTGTCACCCACGTGAAGATATGGATGAGGCTGCTGGCTTTGGGCCTGGTCATTGGGGCCATCTGAGGAGTGAACCAACAGGTAGAAAATCTGTCTCTCTCTCTCTCTCCCTCCCTCCCTCCCTCCCTCCCTCCCTCCCTCCATCTCTAACTCTTTCAAATAAATAAATCTTAAAAAAAAAAAAAAAAAAAAAAAAAAAAACAGGCCAGCGCCATGGCTCACTAGGCTAATCCTCCGCCTTGCGGCGCCGGCACACCGGGTTCTAGTCCTGGTCAAGGCACCGGATTCTGTCCCGGTTGCCCCTCTTCCAGGCCAGCTCTCTGCTGTGGCCAGGGAGTGCAGTGGAGGATGGCCCAGGTGCTTGGGCCCTGCACCCCATGGGAGACCAGGAAAAGCACCTGACTCCTGCCTTCGTATCAGCACGGTGCGGCAGCCACTGGAGGGTGAACCAATGGCAAAGGAAGACCTTTCTCTCTGTCTCTCTCACTGTCCACTCTGCCTGTCAAAAAATAAAAAAAAAAATTTAAAAAATCTACTTGTATATAATCATATAGCTACTTGCATAGTATATCTTTGCCCTATATATACTCTGAAAATTTCTGAAGTCTCTTAGACACCCATCTAAATATCATACAGTAGGGTTAGGTTACTGTATTTAGCTTAACAATCATTGTATTAACTGGAACTTTTGTTATATTTTAGCATTTTCTTCATCCACCTCTATCTACTGCAATCCTAACTTCTGAAGATAATCTCAAGCATCATTTGCTGTGGCGCCATCCCCAGGGTCATCTGACTTTTCACCTCAATAATTAGATACAGACTTTCTTTCCTTTAATCCTCTTGGGCACTTTCTTTGTACCTCTCTTATTACAACGTCCTGCTGGTTTTCCAAAGGATTTGTAGATGTGTTTTATTCCCTGCTACTGAGGACATAAACCCTCTAAGGAAAGGGAATCTTAATTGTCTTTCTACTCAAAATAAAACTAAATACGATGGGCTGATTTCAACATCACATACACGTACTAAACGTTGGCTACATGCCAGGAAAGGTCAGAGTTACAGAGAGAGAGGAGGAGAGGCAGAGGGAGAGAGAAAGATAGAGAGAGGCAGAGAGAGAGAGAGAGAGCGCGCTAGAGAAAGAGAGAGGTCTTTCACCCAACGGTTCACTCCCTAATTGGCCTCAATGGCTGGAGCTGCATTGATCTCCGAAGCCAGGTGCTTCTTCTGGGTCTCCCATGCAGGTGCAGGGTCCCAAGGACTTGGGCCATCTTCTATTGCTTTCCCAGGCCATAGCAGAGAGCTGGATCAGAAGTGTAGCAGCTGGGGCTCGAACCGGCGCCCATATGGGATGCTGGCACTGCAGGCGGCAGCTTTACAAGCTACGCCACAACGCCAGCCCCCTCATTCCCTTTTCTAGCCAACAAACCCTAACCTCACTGTCTAATCGAGATACATACTGATGTTCTCCATAATACCCTGCGGCAAGTTTAATTTTTTTCCTCAAAAAGTATTCAAATATATACTTGAAGCTGAGTTGCTGTAAATTTGTTCTAAAAATAAATGTGAGCGGGATGGGCGTTTAGCCTAGCAGTTAGGACACCAGTGTCCTAAACTAGAGTATGTGGCCCTGGCTTTTGACTCCAGCTTCCTGTTACTGTGGACCCTGGGAGGTAGTGGTGATGGCCCAAGCATTTTGGTTCCTGCCATGCATGTGGAAAACCTAGATTTAGTTTCCAGCCCTTGACTTCAGCCTCAGCCCACCCCAGGCCCTTGCAGGCATTTGGGAAGTGAACCAACAACAGGAGTTTCTCTCTGCCTGTCTCTGTCTCCATCCATTTCTCTGTCTTTAAGTCTGACTCTCACATAAATTTTAAAAAGTAAAAATAAAATGTGAGGGGACAGCACTGTGGCACAGAGGCTAAGCCATTGCCTGTGACCCCAGCATCCCATATGAGCACCAGTTCGAGCTCTAGCTGTTCCATTTCTGATCCGGCTCCACACTAAAGCACACCTGAGAGAGCAGAAGATGGTACCCGTGTTTGAATACCTGCTACCCATGTGGGAGACCTGGATGAAACCCCTGGGTCCTGGCTTCAGCCTGGCCCAGCCTTGGCCATTTGAGACCATCTGGGGAGCAAGCCAACAGATGGACAAACTTCCTGTGTCTCCTTTTCTGTAACTCAGCCTTTCAATAAATAAATTTATTTTATTTTATTTTATTTTTATTTTTTGACAGGCAGAGTGGACAGTGAGAGAGAGAGACAGAGAGAAAGGTCTTTCTTTGCCGTTGGTTCACCCTCCAATGGCCGCCGCGGCTGGCGCACCGCGCTGATCCGATGGCAGGAGCCAGGAGCCAGGAGCCAGGTGCTTTTCCTGGTCTCCCATGGGGTGCAGGGCCCAAGCACCTGGGCCATCCTCCACTGCACTCCCTGGCCACAGCAGAGAGCTGGCCTGGAAGAGGAGCAACCGGGACAGAATCCGGCGCCCCGACCGGGACTAGAACCCGGTGTGCCGGCACCGCTAGGCGGAGGATTAGCCTAGTGAGCCGCGGTGCCGGCCTCAATAAATAAATTTTTTAAAAAATAAATAAAATGTGAGAAAATGCAACAGAAATAACAAAGACTTAGAAAAAAGAGTAGGGAAAAAAAAAAGTTCTTCAATTACCTCAATTTTAGCCGGCGCCGCGGCTCACTAGGCTAATACTCCGCCTTGCGGCGCCGGCACACCAGGTTCTAGTCCCGGTCGGGGCGCCAGATTCTGTCCCGGTTGCCCCTCTTCCAGGCCAGCTCTCTGCTGTGGCCAGGGAGTGCACTGGAGGATGGCCCAGGTGCTTGGGTCCTGCACCCGCATGGGAGACCAGGAGAAGTACCTGGCTCAATTTTGTTACTTTAGCTCGTACTAATAGAAATGTAATAAATAGTTGAATTGTGCCTATCTTATTTGTCAGAAAAAAAAATTAAAAAAAATAAAAAGCCTAGCAATAGATTTGAAAATGATACCATATTCAAATAGAATGGTTTGTGAAATAAAGTTAAATTCTAAGTTAAGGAATTTTAAATAGCTTTTTCCCAACTACTGTATTGTGATATACATAATCCAAAACTATCTTTCTGGGTTTGAGAAAAAGGGAGAAAATATATATTTCCAGTTTAGAAAAGGATATGAAACAGAAGTATTTTTAGATACTCTGTCTTAAGCCATACAGTTGAAAATGTTTGTCAGTATTATTTTACTACTATTCAATCTTTCTACCTTTGCAACTGAAATTCCATAGTCCTGGAGTGGTCTAACAGCTTCATGTAGCCCTTCAAGAAATACAGATGTACTTGGAGAATCTAAAACAAAAACCATTTTATGAATATTTATTACTTTCTCCTTAAAAGATCAATTTTTAAAAATTAAAATCAAAATATGCCAACACAGAATATATTCATTTGTCCAACCAGCATGCAATAACAAGTAACTAAACATATCTAGTTACATATTTTCCCACCTTGTTCTCCTACTGTCTTTTTATTATTCCTAGGTTTTTAGTTAGGAATAATAATGGCATATTTTAGCTTTGTAAATAGGCTTTAAAACTACCTAAACAAGAATATAATAAATAAATGTTTTATTTAAACTTGACATTGGGGGCTGGTGCTGTGGCTTAGCCGGTAAAGCCACCGCCTGCAGCACTGGCATCCCATATGGACGCCGGTTCGAGTCCACTTCTGATCCAGCAGATGGTCCAAGGGCTTGGTCCCCTGCACTGCATGAGAGAGCTGGAGGAAGCTCCTGGCTTCCGATCAGCCCAGCTCTGGCTGTTGTGGCCATTTGGGGAGTGAACAAGCGGGTGGAAGATCTCTGACTCTGTTTCTCTGTAACTCTGCTTTTCAAATAAATAAATCTTTAAAAAAATAAATAAACCTGACACCTGGCATTATTCTTCCAACTTTAGAACACACGTGTTCACATGACACAAAACTTTAAAGATTTTAAATACCATTTTAAAAATCACATTTATACTAAAGGAGTCAAAAGTAATGTGGATTCTCTTACTAAACCCAAGAATAGTACTTTTAAGGCATAAAGATTTAATCAAGATTATTCCAATGACTAGTTAAGGTCACTAGTTTTTATTTGTCAATTCAGTGTAATTAATGACACAGCTAAAACCGAGCATTAAACTAATGCACTGTTAACACTACATTTCAAGTCATAAAAAACTAAAAATATTTATCTGCTACAGAATGAGAAAATATACTTCCAGAATTGACCAGATGAAATCCAGATATTATAAAAACAGTAAATTCTCGTCTAGCAATTACTACGAACTAAGTGCATGAATAAATGCAATTAGTCCTCACAACAAACTTATAAAAAGCAAGTAGTATTTCTTCATAAGAGATGACAAAAAACAGGGAAACTAAGTGGACTGACCAAGGCCATGCCACAGGCCAAATGGCAGAGTCCAGATTCACACCAAGGGAGTCCTATTACGGCAATAGCTTGAAAGCACATATCATTAAACCTGACGGCAAGTTCCCACTGGGCACAGCTGATTAGAGGTAATAAAAAACATCATGAGAATTGTATGCGAATTTTAAAAATACTCACCAGCTTGACAAAAATAAGCTAAAGAGGCTTTTCCTGGCTGCAACGTACTGAAATACTCATGAGGACTCAGTTCTGGTAGAGAATTTGCTGCTGACTTGTAAAAAATGCACATCGTGACAAAAGAGATCCCAACTCTAAACACACGGAAGCTGGAACACATCATCGGCTGTGTTGTACTTGAGCAGGTTTTGTCCCTGTCGGTCACTGCTGTCTTCTGTTGCCTGGGACAACACCTGGCAAGAAGGTATTCCTCACACTCTTGTTGAATGAATTTGCTAGCTGAATGAATGAAGTAAAATCCAAAGAGAAAAAGTGAAGTCATTACTCATTATCTAATGTTGCTAGTATTTTACTAATAATATATAATGACATTGATTTGCTAATACTATTGATTTTTGATGCTTGCAAAAGGTATCAAAGTTATCTGGAAAATACTTAAGTAACTTCACTCTCAAATACTTACTGGAGCATGTTAAACTGTTACTTTCAGAGATTCCAAAGTTCAGTCTCAAATATTATCCAATCCACCTTTAAAATTGAATATTACATCCGTATGCACAGTTGACATACAATAAATACTCAAATACTTACCTAATATCATTAACACGGGACTGAGACATACAAAATACAGGACTACTACGCTTACTACCTCTTAGATTTAAGCCCACTGGAATTTATTAAAACTATGTAAGAATGGGGCCAGCGTAGTGGTGCAGCAGGTTAAAGCCTCGGCTTTCGGCGCTGGCATCCTATATGGGCGCCAGTTCGAGTCCTGGTTGCTCCACTTCCAATTAAGCTCCCTGCTGATGCACCTGCAAAAGCAGCAGAAATGGTTTAAGTCTTTGGGCCCCTGTACCCACATGGGAGACCCAGAGTAGACTCCTGGGTCCTGGCTTAGGATCAGCTTAGCTCCGGGCATTGTGGCCATTTGGGGAGTGAACCAGTGAATGGAAGACCTTTCTCTCTCTGTCTCTACCTCTAACTTTGTCTTTCAAATAACTAAATAAAATAAATCTTTTTTAAAACTATGAGAATAACCCTTCAAAATACACATTTTTAATACCAAAGACTTAGATTTCTGTAAGTTGCTTAGAAATTCAAGTAACGGGGCTGGTGCTGTGGCGCAGTGAGTTAATGCCATGGCCTGAAGCACCAGCATCCCATATGGGTGCCAGTTCAAGACCCGGCTGCTCCACTGCCAATCCAGCACTCTGCTATGGCCTGGGAGAGCATTAGAAGATGGTCCAAGTCCTTGGGCCCCTGCACCCACGTGAGAGACCTGGAAGAAGCTCCTGGCTCCTGGCTTCGAATCGGCACAGCTCTGGCCGTGGTGGCCAACTGGGGAGTGAACCATCAGATGGAAGACCTCTCTTTCTGTGTCTCCTCTCTGTGTATCTCTGACTTTCAAATAAATAAATAAATCTTAAAAAAAAAAAAAGAAATTCAAGTATCTTTCATTTGAGAGGCAGAAAACAGCCATAAACAGAGAGCTGTCCCATCTCCTAGTCCACTCCCCAAATGCCCAAAATGGCCAGGACTGGGCCAAACTAAAGTTAAGAGGCAGGAACTCAATTTAGATCTTCCACATAGGTAGCAGGGACCCACCCCTTGATAAATCGTCGCTGTATTCTAAGGTCAGTATTAGCAGGACGCTGCAATCAGGAGCAACAGAGTGGACTCAAACCCAGGCATGGTGATATGGGTCCATGGGCCTCTTACCAAACACCTGCCCCGTATCTTCTGCTGTTCTAAATATCCTCATCTTCTCCCCTGGTGTACTTACTTCCATGCTATCCTCTGCATCTGCTGTCAATCCTCATTGTCTTCTATTGTTCTATTTCCAAGTTTTCCTTGAACAACTTTAGAAAGTTTATCCACTGATGAGCTGTATTACCTAAGTTTAAAAGAGAATGGTGGCCAGCGCCGTGGCTCACTAGGCTAATCCTCCACCTTGCGGCGCCGGCACACCGGGTTCTAGTCCCAGTCGGGGCGCTGGATTCTGTCCCGGTTGCCCCTCTTCCAGGCCAGCTCTCTGCTGTGGCCAGGGAGTGCAGTGGAGGATGGCCCAAGTCCTTGGGCCCTGCACCCCATGGGAGACCAGGAGAAGCACCTGGCTCCTGCCATTGATCAGCGCGGTGCGCTGGCCGCAGCACACCAGCCGCAGCGGCCATTGGAGGGTGAACCAACGGCAAAAGGAAGACCTTTCTCTCTGTCTCTCTCTCTCACTGTCCACTCTGCCTGTCAAAAAATAAAAAATAAAAAAGACTGGTTGGGGGGGGGCACTGTGGCGCAGTGGGTTAATGCCCTGGGCTGAAGTGCCGGCAACCCACATGGGTGCCAGTTCAGGTCCCCGCTGCTCCACTTCCTATCCAGCTCTTGCTGTAGCCTGGGAAAGCAGTAGAAGATGGTCCAAGTCCTTGGGCCCCCTGCACCTGCATGGGAGACCCGGAGGAGGCTCTTGACTTCCGGATTCAGATCAACACAGCTCCGGCTGTTGCGGCCATCTAGAGAGTAAACCAACAGAGACCTCTCTCTCCTCTTTTTCTCTCTCCTTCCTTCCCTCCCTCCCTTTCACTCTCTCTGCCTCTGCTCTATCTCTGCCTTTCAAATAAATAAATAAATCTTAAAAAAAGAATGCTTTAGAAATATTAGTATAATACTTATATTAAAATGTCATATACTTCTAGCAGGCAAAGATATACCCATGTACAGACAGGAATTTTTTTAATTTAATTTCAAATGCAAGATCACCACTTCAAAATAGGTGGCAGAAAAAAAAATAACAAAAAGGTATTTGTAAATAATCATAAGACAGAATTCTTCAGTAAAGTATGAAATAAAAAAAGCTTTATTGAAAAACCACTGCATCCACAATCATACATAAGCACATACTCTCTCTCCTAAATGAGCAACTGTTTTTTTAAAGATTTATTTATTTTTTATTTGAAAGACAGAGTTACAGAAAGGCAGAGGCAGAGAGAACTTCCATCCACTGGTTCGTTCCCCCAATGGCCGCAACAGCCGGAGCTGAGCCAATCCAAAGCCAGGAGCCAGGAGTTGCTTCAGTTCTCCCACATGGGTGTCGGGGTTCAAGCACTTGGGCCTTCTGCTGCTGCTTTCTCAGGCCATAGCATAGAGCTGGATCAGAAGTGAAGCAGCCGGGACTCGAACCCGCACCCATATAGGATGCCGGCACTGCAGGAAGAGGCTTTACCCACAACGCCACAGCGCTGGCCCCAACTATTTCTTTAAAAGGAGCTGTTTGTTGATTACTTACTAATAATTCTGTTCATTAGAGCTCATTTATATCGTGAACAAATTCACCATCAATTTTCAACAGTGAGTCAAGAATTCAAAACCACAGGTAAAATGAAGAGGGAGAACTAGGAGAGAGATATATAAATGTAATTTAATGATATAATTAATGGGCATCCATGCCATGAAAATTGATTATACATTATAGCCATTTTTAAACCAGCCTACTTCAAAGCCGCTTTTTATTAATGAGGATGTTTTAAAATAGGTCATCCACTGTTTTCCTGACATTCTGGAGGGAAATGCATGCATTCTATAGGATAAAAGAATAATTATACAACATACATTAGTACACGAAATAGCTATAACCCAATTAAACCATAAAACATTAAGCAAAAGCAAAAATGGAAGATTCAAGTATAAAATATCATTTTTCCTGGCCTTGAGGTTACAATGCTATTTTTTTTAACCCTAAGTCAGACATTAAGTTTAGCTCATTCTTCTTTTCCCCCAGAACATATTTTGAAGCACCTAAAGGTCTAACCATACATCCAGTTTTTGGATACCTATGTGAAAGTACTGTGCACCTGGGCCATTGGAGACATTGGGAATTACTGCTACTTATTTTTAGGGACAAGAACTCTATTAATCTCTGCAGCTTTGTTCCATCTCTGATAGTATTTGATCATTTAAAAAAATACTTAAAGAATACAATATAGGTCATCTAGAAACAGAGTTTACAGCATCACAATAACTTAAACATTGAGAGGATGAGGAGAAAGGGTTAGGGAGCTTGCAGTTGAGGTGGGAAAAGGGATGAAAGATAACTAAATACTCAACTTTCACAGACCAAATCCCAAGATTTTTTTGGAAATAAGAAGGTCAATGCCAAAACAATTAACAAGTGGAAGTAAATTTTCCTGTTACGGAAAAAGCCACTGTGGGGTTGGAGGGAAGAGACTTTTGAAATCTTCAGAACCATTTGCCTAAATAGGGTATATTTTCCCTTCGATTCGGGAAGTTATTATACCCTCCACCTCCTCTCCGTGGCCATCAAGCAGCTTACTGTGACCAATAAAATGTGGGCAAAGCAGCTTATTCTTGTTCAGTCAAAGGCTTTAACAGCTACTATGTGATAACACCAGACTTTATTTTCTTGTTACAGTCACCAGAAATGCCTAACCGGTGGCTAGTGTGCCAACGTGGGCACAACAGAGAGAACCCCCAGCTGATGTGCAATAAGCATGTGATGTAAGAAAGAAGTCGTGTTTCCAGCCACTGAGATTTGAGGGGCACTGGCACACAAACTAGAGGGGAGACTGCTGCCTTCCTAAAAACTCCAAATCCTGGCTCAGAGGCCAAGTGGCAAGGACAGTGTTCTCGGCTTACTCAAGCCGACATTTATCAGAGACTGGAGCTCAGCCAGTGATCCACAGGAAGGAGCGACAAAACGTTTGATAAAACTGTCACTTTAATAACTTGGGGATGACAGGTAACTGATGAATTTATAATGAACCTGTACTGAGTGCATGTGGCTGATGAACTTACTTGTAGGCTTCTTAAGAGAAAAAGCTAGAGGACAGAAGATTAGCACTGGTTGCTGTTGGTTGTGCTTAACAAGGTATTAAGTGAAAGATACTCAAGGGGTCAAGGGGCTAGCATTGTGGCGCAGCAGGTTAAGCCACTGCTTGCAACGCTGGCATCCCAGCCTTGGCCGTTATGGCTATTTGGGGAATGAACCAGCAAATGGAAGACCTCTTTCTCCCTCTCCCTCCTCCTCCCCCTCCCCTTCTCTCTCATGCTCTCTCAACTAAATAAGCACATCTTAAAAAAAAGAAAGAAAGAAAGAAAGAAAAGAAAAGAAAAGAAAAGAAAAGAAAAGAAAAGAAAAGAAAAGAAAAGAAAGAGAACTACAGAACTCAGAGAAGAGTCGTCTTCCAAGAGACCAACTGTACAAAAGGTCAAACAATCCTAAACCCTGCCCCAACCTTCTTTGGTCATGAAGCTGACTTAACTTCTAACTTCCCAGCCTCTGAAAGAAGTCATCTTCCCCAAAGCCAATGTCAGATGTGGTCTGGGATAATAAAAAGGAAGGAGCCGTCACTAGTCAAGGACCACAGAGAATGATGCCCCTGGGCAAGTGCAGATGAGAACGAGTTGTTTCTGATCTGCAACAATGAGCTAAATACAGAAATTGAGTAGAAATGCTTAGAAGTGTTTACAGCAATCTCATGCTGTAATTCTTTGTCCGTTAAATCTATTTTAAAATTGGACTTGTAATTCAATATTTTTTATTTCACTTTTTGTATGATTTCTTTTTATTTTGTGTTATGGTTCCGTAAGATTTGGCTCCCCAAACTCACAGATGTTTAAACCCTAAGGTTTTATGTTAACAGTTAATGGATTGTTAGCTTGAAGGTTTAGGGTAAAGCCTGGATCCAATTATAGCGCCTGAAGGTGGGGTCTCGGGGAAGGGATTGGATGGGGTTAGGCTGCTAGGGTAGGGCCCCGTGATCAAATCATGATGGCCTCATAATGGAAGGCGAATGAAGAGTGTGTTCCCTGTCACTCTCTGCTTCCTGGCTTGCTTGGGGTCATCCCCCCACTACCTCTAGCTTCACCAGATGCCTGAGACAATGGGGAACCCATTCCTGAGCCTCCCTCCTTCCTAAGAACCTAAGGAGCATCTGAGAACCTGAAAACCTAAGCAGCACCTCTTGGGTATTTTAAAGTAATATTACCAAATGTTCAAATTAGATTTTTTTTTTTAGAAATTGGCCTGAGAAAATCCAAGGTAACCTGTGCACCTGGATGGTGGAGGGATGAAAGGACGATCACATGACAAGCCAGAAAGTAGAAATGGAGAACACCTCCTCATCCACCCTCTAAGTGATCGCTCCTTAAGAAGTCATCATGATTCAATGGATCATGGAGCTCTGCCCTGGAAACCTAATCCAACCCAATCACCCCCATGGCCCCATCTCCAACCTTTCCCAGGCAGATTTCATGTGCAGACTGCTATAGCGTGAAGTCTGGTATCTGTAAAGATCCTGGACATTGAACTCACCACAGTGAGTAGCTGGGATGTTAGATCATCTCCACTGGGTAGTCATGGAAGGGCAGCATTGTGGACAGGAAGGGTAGACTGCTTATGGTAAGACTGGATTTCCCATCTTCCTTGAGTTAGGAATGGCCAACACTCACTTTGGCCAATAAAATGTGCAAAGTGACAAGTAACTTCTGGATGCGTTTGTGAGTCACCATACATGCACTCTAAATCATGACACAAGTTCCTCTGCTATGATGACCGATAACATTCAAAATGAGGACTTCTCTGATCATCTAAGTCCCAGAAAGAGAGTAACAGGGCGCAAAACTTCCAGATGACTCAGTGTGAACATAAAATAAACTTTTGTTCTAAGTTCATAAAGTTGGAGGTAATCCCAGTGTAACTCAGCCTAGCCGTACAGATACGTCTGCTCTTAGTAACAGGTAGGAGGAGAATGACATGAACATACAATACATATCCCAGATGTTAAAGCAGGATATTTCCAAGAATTCACAGAAAATTGACCCAATTCCTTTCATTGTAGGAAGACCGTAAAATGGAAGATGACTCTTTAAGATGCAACTGACTGTATATCACAGTATACATCAATACCGAAAGGAGGCAGAAGCCATAGGCAAGTGTTTTTGTTTGGCTTTTTTTTTTTTTTTTTTTTTTTTTTTTTTTTTTTTTTGACAGTGAGAGAGAGACGGAGAGAAAGGTCTTTCTTCTGTTGGTTCACCCCCCAAATGGCTGCTACGGCCGGCGCTTTGCGCCAATTGGAAGCCAGGAGCCAGGTGCTTCCTCCTGGTCTCCCATGCGGGTGCAGGGCCCAAGCACTTGGGCCATCCTCCACTGCCCTCTCGGGCCACAGCAGAGAGCTGGACTGGAAGAGGAGCAACCGGGACAGAACCAGCGCCCCAACCGGGACTAGAACCCGGGGTGAGCCAAGTGAGCCACGACACCGGCCTGCAAGTGTTTGCATAGCATGTTTGCCGATACAACACACACATGCCTCCCAACTAGGTACAGACTTACTGCTTCCTCCTGGAAGAGTCCTCAAGTCCTCACTATGATGTACTGACAACACCAAACATAGTTAGCATGTAAGCTGTAACTTTGTCTCATCACTAAACAAGTACACGCACACAGGCCATTTAAATGATGGAGCCAACACATGTAACTAAGGACAAACGCCAGCATAAGGTACAAGCACAGTAAGATCAAGTCAGTGAGGCTACAGTACAGAAAGGGCTAAGGCTTGCAAATAAAATGCTAAAGGCAACAAAAGTGGTTTTTGTTCAGCACTAGAATATTAAAGCCTCCAGGGGCCGGTGTTGTGGCATAGCAGGTTAAGCCTCCGCCTGCAATGCCAGCACCCCATATGGGCGCCCGGGTTCAAAACCCAGCTGCTCCACTTCCAACCCAGCTCCTTGCTAACACACCTGGGAAAGCAGCGGAAGAACCCAAGTGGGAGACCCAGAAGAAGCTGCAGGCTCCTGGCCATCTGGGGAGGGAACCAGTGGGTAGAAGATCTCTGAGTCTCTCCTCTTTGTAACTCTTTCAGATAAGGATTCATTCATTTATTTTTTAAATTTATTAAAGCAAAAACAGAAGGAAAGCCCCCAGACAGCATCAAGGAGGCAGTATTTCCAGAGAAAAATGCTAACGGGTCTTCCTGCGATTTAGAAGACAGGTGCTTTGTCTTTATGTGCTCCTAGGGTAGGGGAAACAGCTGGTGGTCCTCTCTAGCTAAACTAATCCCACCTGGGGACTGGGTCTGAACACAGAAATACGCAGTTCTACTTTCAAATGTCTGCCCCCTCTGACCAACAAGATCAACTCTTGTGCCCTGGGACACATTTAAATCTTAGAGGACTTGCCAGCAAGTGTTTTTAGATCGCTTTCTCCTTTATAGGCCTAAATTTCCCCTGTGATTAAACATAAAATTAATGGCTTGTCCTCTCTGGAAAAAAGAAATTGACAACTTCAACTATTAAATAAATTTTATCAACATCTGTGAGCACAGTTCTCTGGGGGGAAAAACGCATTTCACATTTTCCAACAAATGGGGCATAGAATGTTTACAACGTTCCTGCAAGAACATTCTGCCAAAAATTAGCTTACGTACAGTTTCATGTTGCTACTGCTGACAGACGGCTCACCGAGCCAGCCTCAGATAAAACGTTGAGGGGATCCCCATGGCTTATCAGATGAGCCCCAAAGGATGCAATCAAAGGAGCCAAACACCTCTCTACTTCAGAGCCCCCCTCCAAGTGGCTGAGAAGAAAATACTCTCTGCACCCCCATACTCAGCTCCAAAATGGAAGCAAGGAGGCCATCGAGCTTTGCAAAGGGCAAAGCTGAACAACCAAAGTCCTGAAATCAGTATGAACCCTACCCGGCCGCTGCTTACCCTCACCATGAGCAGGGAAGGTGCGAGAAAACGAAAAACCCTTCAGGAGAAAACCACCCTCCCAACCTGACACTTGCACCTCACTGATTGCGGAACTCATACAAACAGGCTGTGCCCGACAACAGGTGGTGGCCCTGACTTTGACAAGTGTCTAAAATCACTTAATTCTGATTTTATAATTAAATGTTTAAGCACATAACTGCAATTACCTCACTGCAGTCATGAGTGCGCTGTCCCCCTGCTGGAAGAGAACTGTGTACTGCTCCAACAGCACTCTTTAAGAATCCGTAAGGTGGATAAGGATTCCAATCAACAGCTCTTTCTCCAGAGGAAGACTGTGGCACGGGGTCTGTAGTATCCTAATGTGCAATGCACTGCTCAGCTTGCGCAGCCAAACATGTCAGTTGAGGGATCTCCAAGTTTGAAAGCCAGACCTCAGATGGCATACCTGTGTGCCTAGGTGCACACGTAAAGAGAGACTCAGCTGCTCAGGGGAGAGGGAAATACTTTTCTGGGGCAAAGAACTGCTCAGGACTGTGTCTTCGTTGCGCAAGTGGACAGCAGTGTCTTTCATCCTAAGGAGAACACTTCCTCTTAATCTTGCACTACGGCGCTCATTTTATTTCCAAATGCAGAAAAGGCCAACGATGCTCTTTGCTGGGTCAATCCACGTTGGAAGACCCACGTAGTCCTCGCTCATTTACAGCGGTGCCTTACTGTAGCATCTACTTTGTGTCACTCCCAGCCCCAGGAACCGCGCCACCACGTACCATGAACGGGACCAGACTTCGATACCTGCGGAGTGGGAGCTCAGACCATCAGCTCGCCCTGCCAGCATCCGAGATTTTCCCAGGATTTACTCCCAGAGCATCTTCCCAAACTCTCCAAGAACCACCTTTCGCCTGCTCGTGTGCCTTCAAATCCAAGTGATCCTGACACCACTCTTTCTCTTAAGGGGCCCTTTTCGTGGGAAGGGTCCTTTGCTTAGAGTGTGGGTCCCTTCCCCCTGCCCCCTCGGTGGCTTCTTGCCACTTCCCCCCAGAAAGGTCTTAGCGTTGCCTCGCGTTCTTGCAGCGAAAAGGCCATGCCCCCCTAAAGAAGGGCCCAGGCGAGGCCCGGTCCGTCGGCACCCACAGCTCGGCGGCGCGGCGCTGGCCCGAGGAAAGCCGCATCCCTGAGGGCTGACACCACAGCCCTAAGCCTGGAGGACCCACGCTGTCACGCACCTGCCGAGACCTGCGTGCAAGGCACGCGGGCGGGGACGCGCGGGCCACAGTTCCCACCAGCACGCCACGGAGAAGCAGGAGGCGGGGCGAGGCCGGCCGTCCAGGCCACCGGCAACCGAGTCTCCTACCTGGGACCGCGCAGCGCCGCCGCCTTCCCCGCCCGTGGCCACCACCCGCTCGGACTCGTCGGCCTCCAGGGGGCGGGGCGGCGGGGACAGAAGCTCCTCCTTCTCCTCGTGCTCCCTACGAGAAGGGTTCCCCAGCCAATAGGAAGCGCGAGGGGCGGGGAGCGCGCCTCCCCAGGTGACAGCCGACCACCGAGTCCTCCCGCCCGCGCCAGTGGGCCTTGCGCTTGCTGAGCCAATCAATAGCGCGGCTGGGCAGTGAAGGGGAGGGAGAAAACGGGGAGCGAGAACGCCCAATCAGATCTCCCGACCCTCGAGCGACGGTTCCCGCAGCCCGTGGCCTTCCGAGCGCGGCGCCCAGGGGGCGTGCCCGCCTGGGCCAATCGGCGTGAGCCCACGGTGCGGAGCGAGCGCCTCAAATGCTCGGGTTTCTCAGCTGATTGTCTCCAGCCGAGAGTTGTTTTTTGCAGCTACGGAGCCGAGCCGCAGCAGGAGGAGCCGAGACCCCCGGGGAGGGGGTGGGGGGTGCGGAGGCGAGGAGGCGGTGTCAGGGGGCAGCCGCGGCTGCTCTGCGCGGGGCTCCGGGTCCTGTCACGGCGCTTCCTGGGGTCGCAGGCTGGGGTGGGTGGGGGGTAACGGGGCAATCCTTGGCTCCCTCGACGACGGCGGCTCCGAGTCCGGCCCCTTCCTTCCCGCGCTCCCTCGCCCGCCTCGCGGCCCCCTCATGAGGGTGTCCGTGCCGGGCCCGGCGGCCCCCGCCGCCCCCGCGAGCGCCCGCGAGCCCTCGACGCCCGGCGCGGGCGGCGGCGGCGGCGGCGGCGCCGTCGAGGCCGCCTCAGGCGCCGCGGTGCCGGGCTCGGTGCAGTTGGCGCTGAGCGTTCTGCACGCCCTGCTCTACGCCGCGCTCTTCGCCTTTGCCTACCTGCAGCTGTGGCGCCTGCTCCTGTACCGCGAGCGGCGGCTGAGTTACCAGAGCCTCTGCCTCTTCCTCTGCCTGCTCTGGGCAGCGCTCAGGACCACCCTGTTCTCCGCCGCCTTCTCGCTCAGCGGCTCCCTGCCCCTGCTCCGGCCGCCCGCTCACCTGCACTTCTTCCCCCACTGGCTGCTCTACTGCTTCCCCTCCTGTCTCCAGTTCTCCACGCTCTGTCTGCTCAACCTCTACCTGGCGGAGGTAAGGCGGGAGGACGGCGCGCCGGGGGCCCCCCGAGTCCCGCCGAGGACCCCCGTCGGCTGCGGGGTGGGGGGGTGGGGGGGCGAGGCGGGGCGAAGCGGACTCGCAGCCGGCCTGGGGAAACTGAGGCCCGCCGAGAGGGAGCGCCGGTGTTTTTTGTTTGTTTGTTTGTTTTTTTAGCCCCCCGAACTTGACCGTGGTAGACTCGGTTTCGCAGGGGGCTGGGGGACGGCGGGCGTGTGCGTGTGTGTGTGTGTGTGCGTGTGTGTCTGTGTCAACTCACAAAAAGCAAGCCTCAGCCCTTCGTTTGGGGGCCCGGCCCCCCGAAGGGGAGGCGTTGATGGCCCCGGGAAAGTGGCATCGCAAGAAGTGGCAGCCCCGGGAGCTCGGCGGACGCCGGAGCGGGCTGAGGGAGGCTGGATGCTGAGGCAGCCGCGGCTCTGCCGGAGCTGGCCGGCCGCCAGCCATTACGTCACCAGGCAGAGCTGTGCCTCTGCTATTGTTGCTGCGTTTCTTTTATTAGAAGCTTCTATTCCCTCCTGCGGCTCCTTTCCTGTGGCTCCCGAAGCCTCGCACCGAGGCCGTTCGATAGTTGCCGGGCGGGGTTCATCATCAGGATCCACAGCCGGGGCTCGGTGCAGGGACCTCGGGAAAGCCCCTCATGTTGGCCCCGGTTGCTTCGTGCTGTGGTGACGGGTCCCAGCTCCCGGAGCCTAGGCTTCTCTTTCTTTCTTTCTTTCTTGGAGCTAATTAAGAGAGAAAGTACTTGCTTATCCTGTGCCTATTGCAGAAACAAACGTCCAAACTGTGCCGTAACTTGCTTAATAGCTGGCATCTAATCACACCCCCTTTCTCTTCGATGGGTAATCGCTGGTTGGATTGCATTGTTCTGCAGCGCTTAGGTATTTGACCCATTTCAAACAGGTTTGGGATTGCAAGGTTGTCAATCATGTGTATCAGGCTAGTGGTATTTGGAGAAATGCCCTCCAAAAAGTCCCTCTTTCCCTGAAAAGAAAAGCTTGAGAAGCGGAGGAAACAAGGTGACATCATATGCTTAATACTGACTAATATAGAACAATATTGGTCCATGCAGCTAATCCTCTCAAAGGCTTTTGGAGGTGATGAGAATTAACACAGTTCCAAGCAAAAGTAGAAAAATACTTGAGGTATAGTGTTTCTGTTTCTTATGCAAACCACTTATTTGCTCCCTTCATAAACAGGAAATAGAATGAGGGATTTTCTATTCAAACAGCTACATCCTCAAGAAAACTAATATAAGTTTAATCCTTTTCCTTCTCCATCCTTTAGAAACTCAAGCAATATAGTGACAAAAAACCTTGAGAGTAAATAAAAAGCATGGGTACTCTGAAATCAAATAATCATGCCATAGTTACGTCATTTACTGAGGTAGTTGTCTTTTAGTTGTGTAAGGGCTTATAATACTTCTTTGTACTGAAACTATAAAAAAAAAAAAGTATTATTCCTACCACCATTCCTCGTGTTAGTGACTTTTCATCTTGAAGCTTTGCTGTAGCTTTAGATATAGTTAATTTACTTAAAAGTGACTACTAGCATCGCTTATTCCATGAACGTCACGTGGCTTGGTTTTCCCCTATTCGTTAATGACTTTAAAACAAATTATCTTAATCATTAAGTGTTAAATATTTGATGGACAGCCCATAAAGTAGGTAAACACTCTTTACTTATGGTGTAACATACCATCAAAGGACTAGGTAGATGAAATTTTACATACATACACACCCATGTTACCACCACCCAGATTACGATACAAAGCATTTCTAGTGTTCCAGGAGGTTCTTCTGAATCCTCTCCAAGTCAGTACCTCATAACTGAAGGTGAATGCAGAGTGCTTAAATACTATCACAGTAGGGGGGAAAAGCTATATTTAAACTCAAAATTCTAAAAAATAGGCTTCTACAGCATAAAGCATACAGTGTCTAGATTAGGTTTCCAGACTTTGATTGCTAATATTCCAGATTAGTAAGGAAATTTTTTAACCTATAATTCCTACTATTGAATGACTCTGTTGAGTGTGTGATGTGCTTTTTAAAAAAGTAATGAAACTGTTCTAGAAAATACAATTTGGAAAGAAGATGGGCTGAAACTTTTATCTTTTATTGTCTGCTAACAATGATGTGGGTTGTTCTTTATAATCTTCCAATTTTAGAACATAATTGTCATTAAATGAAAATTTTTGAACTGTTTGGGAAATTTGTTTACAAAACAGGTGTATTAACCAGAAATCACTTCCCTGTTCATTAGAGAACATCCACAAGAATCCATTTAAGAGTACTTGACTTCAAATTTTATCAGTTCTGGATAACTGGAAGTATACTTCTCAACGATTACTGTTTTTCTAAGTGAGTTTTTCACATTATAGCAGAAAAGAAGGGAAAGTCTGACTAACAAAATTATTTTTTTAGCCAAAAGCCCTTGTATTTGTTTTTATATTTGGGCTTCTTGATTACCAAATCATTCTCCCTTCACTATTGTCGCAAATACCAATTCAGTTTTACTTTTGGCTTTTATAAAATATTTGTTGCATCTATTTATTTCTCACTAATTAAAAACATTCTGATGTTAAGGATTCATTATAAAGAACAATGAATCAATATATAAAGCTGGTAAAATAAGTATTAATACTTTGCACACATTTTGGTCAGTCTTCTAAAACTTCTTGCAAAGTTAAGAATTTCCTAAAGCACTTTTTCTTTTTGATGGCTACAGTTGCATAGAATTAAGAGGAAGTAGCCCTTTCTGAAACAGATTGGCTTTTTTTTTTAAAAGATTTATTTATTTAAATGTCAAAGTTACACAGAAAGAAGGGGAGACAGAAGAGAAATCTTCTAACCCCTGGTTCATTCACTCCCCAGATAGTTGCAACACCCAGGGCTGGGTCAGGCTGAAACCAGGAGCTTCTTCTGGGTCTAGACCCATATGGGTGGCAGGGACCAAAGTACTTGGGCCATCTTCTGCTTTTCCCAGGCCATTAGCAGGAAGCTGGATGGGAAGTGGAACAGCCGGGACACGAACCAAGGCCCATAGAGGATGCTGGCATCCCAGGCAGTGACTTTAACGTGCTGTTCCACAATGCTGGCCCCACAGTTGGGCTTTTCAACCTGTCATATTTAATCTCCTGGAAGCAGATAACTGGGGAGAAAAACATACACTAATATAAAACCCCCGCTGAGCTTATACTGGATCAGGACCAGCAGAAGCATGAACTGTACCTGAGAGAGGTTCACATTTCTATACTTAAACAGAAGACTCATCTTTAAAACAGATTTAATGATAAAAATGATGCTATCTACCATTAGAGCATACAAAAGGATTCACAGTTGATAGTTGACACTGTACTTATCTTAGGAGTATTATGATATATGCCAAAATCAAAGTTCATCTTTGAGGTCCATATTTGTATCTTTCTTGTATTTTTGTAGTATCAATCTCAGTTGCTTAATCACAATAAAGTATAGTAAGTTGATCACAATGCTAAAACCAGGAAATTAAATTTAAAATCTGAGCTCTTAAATTCATGGATGCTATTATTATATTTGCTGATGGATATATTCTTCCAAATAGTGATGGTGTTACAAATAATGTACAACTGAGTATACAGGTACATTGGTTTTGTTACATTCTGATTTCCCACAAAGGTATTTCCAATAGAAAGCTTTGGATTAAAAACTTAGTTGATCATAGTTTTATCTCATAGCAGCTGGAGTAATGTTCAGTATGTTACTGAATCAAAATCTGAAAAGGCCCAAATCTTGAAAATATTTAGTCATGTAATACGAGGTTAACTGTTTTGATGAACACTTGAGGTAAATTACTTGCATACTGTCTGGAATCTTTATTTTCTGTCTAAAGGATTTCACATTATAAATGCTAACATTGTCTTAGATTTTATTAGTCTAGTCACAAAGTTAATTTTGGTTACAGCTGGTCTTTGGCTTAACAAGTATTTTATTCAGTTGAGAGACAAAGCTCCCATCCACTGGCCCACTTCCTAAATGCCTAAAGTGGCACCTTACTGGAGTAGGAGCTGAGGAACGGAGTCCGATTCAGCCATTTGGGTGACAGGAACCCAATTACTTGGACCATCACCACTGCTTTCCAGTGTCTGTTAGGAGGAAGCTGAGTCAGGAGCAGAGCTGGCTTTTAAACCCTGGTGCCCCACTGTGGGAGACAAGCATGATAACCAGTGTCTAACTACTAAACCAAATGCCCAACCTGACAAACATTTTCATACCATACCAAATGGCCCATCACCATCAGTGTTCTACTAATTTGTTTTCAACAAATTGTACTAAATAGAAAAGTCTGCAAAACATGAGTCAGTTACTATTTACTAGAAATAGTGGTATAGTTCCATGTTTGACTTTTAACTGTGATTATAAGCTGTTTTGTGTGCATCTGTGAGGCCAGAGTTTGACACATATCTGTGGCAGAGGAAATGATTGTACTGCCTTAAATTTTATGGATAATATTTTCAAAGCACTTTGTAGTGTGGATCTTCACAACCTCAATGAAATTGGTAAAAAAAAGTTATTAAGTGCCATATATAGCTACTACATCTCATGTACAAGACTAGTATAGCCCAGTTGCCATAAGGTCTCATCAAGTAACGTCTTTTTAAAAAGATTTTATTGATTTTAAAGACAGAGTTACGGAGAGAGGAAGAGCCAGAGAGAGAGAGAGAGAGAGAGAGAGAGAGGTTTTCCATGTGCTGGTTCACTCACCAATTGGCCACAAGGGCCAGAGCTGCGCCAATCCGAAGCCAGGAGCTTCTTCCGGGTCTGCCACGTGGGTCAGGGTCCCAAGGACTTGGGCCATCTTCTACTGCTTTCCCAGGCCATAGCAGAGAGCTGGATTGGAAGTGTAGCAGCCAGGATTTGAACTGGTGCCCATATGGGATGCCGGCGCTGCCGGCCAGGGCTTTAACCCACTGTGCCACAGCACCAGCCCCCAAGTGATGTCTTTCTACAACACAAACTTCCTTGGATTATCACTAATTATTCAGTGCTTGTCTGACTTGCTTTGCTATTTCACACAGTTTCAAATCTTTGCTGCTTTTCCCCCCTCATCCTCAGCAGATGACCCTCACTTCTAGGTTAAAGATGCATGAACCAGAACCATCTTACCAAAAATTCAGAAAAATCCTTAACCTTGCTGCAGAGAGTAGTTAATCTTTTCTATGTATGACAGACTAATAAGTAAGGAAGTTCCTCAAGGCGCAAAACCACACACACACACACGAATGCAGAGTGATGAAATTCCACATCAGTGTTGGTCTTGAGGGTGAGGGTAGTTATCAGCAACTTCCTGCTAGCCCACATCCCAGGTTTTAATTTTATATGCTGGAAGTGTAGGATACTTAGGGCTAATTAGAGACTTCATCCTGCCAGAACAAGGCCAAAATCAAAGAGTAACATCTTTAATGGATGAACCAAGGAAAAAAGCAGGTCATCAGAAGTTGATACTGGAATTTGTGCGTGTCTCTCTTGACTCTGGATGGAAAAAGTGCAAAATGGGGGAAGAAAAGTCTTCCTTGAGAATTCATAACAAGTTGTCTTATAAAAAACTTAAAAGTTTAGGGTTAAGTGAGGAGACCCATCTTGAAAATGAAAAATTATTCTTGTGCAATAGTAACCTCAAATACTTCTAAGTACCAAGTGTGAGTCAGCTGTAGAGAAATATACTTCAAACTCAGAATCTTGACAGGAATCCATGGAACATGAATTCAAAAGCCACACTAGAGAATCTCACCTACAAATATTGCAGATGTTAGAAATATGTGATGTATACAAGTTGAACATCCCTAATTCAAAAATCTGAAATGATCCAAAATTTGAAACCTTGAGGGTGAGATAAGATTGCACAAGTGGAAAATTCCATACCTGACCTTTGTGATACATGACAGTCAAGACACAGCAAAAAACTACCAGAAACAATAAGTGAGTTTAACAGGTTTGTGGAATATAACTTTATATACTAGCAGAAAACAATTGGAAAGTAAAATATAAAAATTCTATTCACAGTGGTGTCCCCAAATAAAACACTTTGCAAATGTAATAAAAAATGTACTATATCTCGCAATGAAAACTACAAAAGAAAATGAGACATTAAAGGAGTCCTAAGTAGAAAAATACACCCTGGAAGACATTTTTAAGATGTCATTTCTTCTCCACTTTGACCTATATAGTCAATGCAGTGCCTCTTAAAATCTCTGTAGGACTTTATGGTAGCAGTTATCAAGACTATTATATAAGTGTGGGGCTACAAAGAACTTAGAATATCCAAAATAATTTGTAAATTAAAGCTGGAGGACCACACTCCCTTTTTTAAAAAAATTTACTTATTTATTTAAAGAGTTAGGAAGAGGCAGATCTTTGCCCACTGCTTCATTCCCCAAATGGCTGCAACAGATGGAGCTGGGCCCATCTGAAGCCAAGAGCTTCTGGGTCTCCCATGTAGGTAGGAGCGGTCTGAGCATTCAGGCCATGTTCTGCTGCTTTTCCCAGGCACGCTAGCAAGGCACACTGCATCAGAAATGGGGCAGCCAGGGCTCAAACCACTCTCCATATGGGATGCCAAGGTTGCTGCCAGTGGCCTTACCTGCTGTACCACAGTGCTGGCCCCACACTCTGATTTCAAGAGAGCGTAAAGCTACAGTAATCAAGACATGTAATACCAGTGGAAAGTTAGACATATAAATCAATACAGCAGAATGGAGAATCCAGAATTAGAACCACATATATACAGTCAACTAACATTTTACAAAGCTACCAAGGTGATTTAGCAGTTAAAAATTTTGTCAACAAAGGTAATGTAATGGTCGTGGGTGCATTTATGGGGAAGAAGAATGAAGCTGATTCTTATCTCACACCATAGTTTAAAATCTGCTCGATACAGATCATAGATGTAAATGTAAAAGCTAACACTTGTAGAAGGAAATGAGGAAATAGGCCACTTCGCAACTCCCAGAGAAGACAGATTTTGTAGGGGAAAAATATATGAACCATAACTGACAAATGAGACTTTATCAAAACACTTTGGCAAGATATAATGAAAAGGGAAGCCACAGACTGGGAAGAAATAAATGAAATATATATATGGCAGAATGTACATATCCAGAATATATTAACTTTTTCAATTATATAAAATCTAAAAGTGGGCAAAAGATTTGAACAGACGCTTCAGAGAAGATACATATATGGTCAAGAACTACAAGAAATAATGCTCAACAACATTAGTTATTAGGAAAGTGAAGTTTATACCCACAATAAATTATTACTATCAACTATCAAGAATATAATTAAAAAGGCTGAGCATACTAAGAGATGGAACTCATACTTTGATGATTGGATTGTAAGATTTTTACAACCCTTCAGAAAACAGTTTGGCAGTTTTTTAGAAAACAAAGAATAAACCGGTCATAAAACCTATGCCATCGTAGTTTTAGATGTCCACACAGCATCTTGAATGTGAATGTTCATAGTAGCTTTAAATTAAACTCAAATGTCTGTCAAAAGTGAATAGAAGGCTGGCGCCGCGGCTCACTAGGCTAATCCTCCACCTGCGGCGCTGGCACTCCAGGTTCTAGTCCTGGTTTGGGTGCTGGTTCTGTCCCGGTTGCTCCTCTTCCAGTCCAGCTCTCTGCTGTGGCCCGGGAAGGCAGTGGAGGATGGTCCAAGTACTTGGGCCCTGCACCCGCATGGGAGACCAGAAGAAAGCACCTGGCTCCTGGCTTCGGATCGGCGCAGTGTGGCGGCCATTTGTGGGGTGAACCAATGGAAAGAAGACCCTTCTCTCTGTCTTTCTCACTGTCTAACTCTGCCTGTCAAAAAAAAAAAATAGAGAGGCTGTCACTGTGATGTAGAAAGTAAAGCCACCTCCTGCAATGCCAGCACCATGTCCTAGCTGCTCCACTTCTGACCCAATGCCTTGTTAATGTATTGGGAAAAGCAGTGGAAGATGGCCCCTGCCACTTATGTAGGAGACCCAGATGATGCTCCTGTCTTCATCCTGGTCCAGTGCTAGCTGCTGTGGACATCTGGAGAGTGAACCAGCAGATGGAAGACCTCTCTGTCTCTCCCTCCTTCTTTCTGTAACTCTGACTTTGGAAATAAAATGTTTTTTAAAAAGTGGATAAGCAAAAAAATTAGCAAGAATATTACTCTGGCAAAAAAAAAAAAAAAAAAAACCTGAACAACGTAAATCTCTGTGCTGAATGAAAGAAGCTACACAAAAATAAGCTCCCACTAATGTAATTCCATTTATATTGCATTTTAGACAATGCAACCATAGTCAAAAAGTGGATCACTAGTTGCCTAGGGTCTGGGACAGGAGAGATGCACAACAAATTGACAGTATGAAATTTAGTGAGTGGGAAAAAATTCTTTGAATTTTGTGATGATTTCATAGGTTGTAAGTCTTGTAACTTAGAATTGTATGCTTTCAGTACATGCAGTATGTTGTATGAGTTATACCTCAATGAAACTGATTTTAGGAAAAGTACAGGGCTCTATTTGCAATTCACTCAGTGAAAACTAAAGTAGGGGTGAAATGTAAAATGTGCAGCTTTGTGTAATGTAAAGTTTCTTTGGTAGCCTATTTTCCCATTTTTCAAATGATGATGATAGTACCTGCTTTATAAAATTGCTGTGAAGGTTAAGTTACATAATTCATTTCAATGTTTGAAGTGGTACATGGCTTGTGGTGTTGATTGTTAGCTATTAAGTCTCAAGGAATTGTTATTTTGTAGGCTACATTTTCTCACCCATGAAGCTTTAAGTTAAAATTTAGTAACAGAAATAATTTGTTAAAGTTCACTTAGAAATTTTAAAACTGTAATGAAGAAATGTGTAAAGGATGGAAGTGAGATTGAATTTAGAAAATAGAGTGTGCTAATTAAAATATTGCATATCATGACTTGAGTGATGCAGCTACATTGACATGCAGAAGTTTAGAACCTTAAGTGCAAACAGTTTTTTAAAACCTGAAACAACAAGCTAAGTGTCCAATTTATGTTATAAAAGCAATGAGATGAATCCAAAGGAAACAAATGAAAGGAGATGAATGTAAAACATAATAAAATAGAAAACATACAGTAGAATCTTGACAAAGCCAAAAGCTACCCTATGCCATTCATTGGAATCAACAAGTCGTAGGCATTTTTTAGCCCCCACCTATGCTGATCTCTCAGCGGTGACTCCCCATATTCTCCTTAACACTTTTCTGTTGGCTACCACATTGAATAGCACCCCATGTTAGTTTTTTACTGCCTTTCTAGATTCTATCCCAGCTGATCTGCCTCTACCTTGCCTTAACAGGTTAATGTTTCTAAAGATGTAAGCCTAGATGGTCTCTTCTTTCCAAGTGATGACATCCATATTGATGGAATCATGCCACCTAAAAGCAGATGAGTCACACATGTATCCCTGATCCTAACCCTCACGGCTCCATAGAGCTTTGGTTTTCTAGATTCTACACTAGACTGGCATCCCCATAATATCTGAAGCACTCAGATTCTGTGTTTCCCCAACTGAGCTCATCATCTTTCCTTCTCCCTCCCCATCCCATACCTGTTTCCTACAAAACCTGGTTCCCTGCTTTTGTTGCCAACTTAAGTGCCCAATACTGCCATCCATTTATGTTATTTAGGAGTCTGTGAATCATTCTTGATGCTCCTGCTTCCTCATATCTCGCATTCACTCCACCATCAAATCCTGTGACCTTGTAGCATCTCTTAAGTCCATTGCCCATCACAGCACCTTGTTCAGGCTATTGTCATCCCTTGTCCAGTCCATTAGCCTTATGTGTGTACCCTCTGAACCCACAGGTCCCTTCTTCACACTGTTGCCAGAGTTTTCCTTTTTAAACAAAAATCTAATTATAACGGTGCCACCTCCAGATTCCTCTGTTGGGTCTAGTTACTCTCTAGGATAAAGTCTTCTATGTATCGGGAGTTCCATCCTCATCTTGTGCTGTGCTCTTTGTTTCTTGCCCTGCAGAACTAAATGTTCTTTCAGCTCTTGGCTCTTGCCATTTCCTGCCTGTCACAAAGCCTTTCCATATTCTGTTCCTACTGCTTGGAATGTTCCTTCCTCCTGCTTTGATTAATTAACTCTTAATTCCAGAGTGACACATCTTCGGCTACCCTCCATCCCACTATCCAAGTAGATCAGATTCCCAAATTATAGACTAGCAGAGCATTATGCTTCTTGCCTTCATGTCCTTGTGAAATTACCATTTTATATTTGTAGGATTTCTTTATGAGAGCTTACTAGACTGTAAACACTGTAGGAGTAGGAACCAAGTGTCTTCTGGCTGTATCACTGGTATCCAATGTATTAGATATTCAATAAATATTTACTGAATGAATGAAGTTTTTTGACTATATCCCAAATATCAAGGGAGGAAAGAGACCCTGAATAATTAATTTTATAACAGAACATTATCTACCCTACTTTCTTTTCCTATTTATCTGCCTGTTCCTCTCAAGAAAAACCTGCTTGCTTTAAACAAATGTCCTGAACTCAAATGCCTACAGGGGCCTAACATTGTTACCTGAGAGGTAATAGGGAGAAGTGGTGACTGTAGTGAAGCAGTACATATCTAAAGAGGACAGCTACATTAATTCAATTCAGCTGTAAGATGACTTTGCCAAATCATGAGAATTTTCAGTACAAAATGAGAAATCTTTTTAAACAATGACAAGTGCAAGTATTATTAAAAATAAAACTGGAGAAGTGATGCAAAACATTGTTGTGTATAAATGCAACCCATGATCTGATTTATACTGCTGTCTTCTTAAGCATTACTTTCCTTTAAGTAATAAAACATGCAAATAAAATCTTGTCTTCATAATTTCCATAAGACAAAACAATTACATTTAATGCCTGTCAACAGTAGTTAAGATAACCTCTGAGTGATGTATCCTTATGGAAAAATTAAGGTGCTGTAGGTCTGACCAAATGTGAAAAAAGTACCATGCATCATAGGATATATCACCAATGTCTGCCTTCCTTTGTTTTACTATATACTACTGTAGGTCAGTCACTGTTTTACATTTCTTTTGAAGGAAATTTTGCATGCACTTCAGCACCTAACATTGTTGTGTATGTGATCAATGCTTAATGACTTAAATGATTAAGCTAATTAGTGGTAAAGTAAGGAGATGTAAAAGAAATATTTCTTTTTTCTTCCCAAAGTCACAATCTTTAACTTAACATGGAACTTTTCATCTAATTTGTTTAAAATAAAGACAAACTTTTTAAAGGTTTGTTTATTATTTAATTGAAAGGCAGAGTTATGAGAATAAGCGAGTGCACTCACAAAAGTGAGCTTCCTCGAGTGTTTTACTCCCCAAATGGCCCAGAGCTGGGCCGATCCAAAGTCAGGAGCCAGGAGCTCCTTCTGGGTCTCCCATGTGGGTGCAAGCACTTTGGCCATCTTCCTCAGAAGTAGAGCAGCCAGGACTCGAACCGGTGCCCATATGGGATGCTGGCACCACAGACAGCAGCTGTACCCGCTATGCCACAGCATAAGTCAAACTTAAAAATTAAGTATCCTTGCAGTCTTATTAAGTATATTAAGGAATATGTTTAAGGTGATAGAATCCAGCAATAACCCTGCACTAAAAGCCCGGGGACCTAAATTCTAGTCCAAGTTCTGCTCTATAGGATTAATTGAAATTGCTGTGTCACTACTTTTTGAAGACAGTGGTTCAATTTGCAAAATGGCCTCCATGATATCCAAGACCCCTTTAATTCTTTATAACGGTTTGACACTAATAAAGCCATCTGGAATTTGGTAATTAAAAAAAAAAAAACTTTGTTTTACATAGTTCTGAAATCTAATGCGCTGAATTTTATCTTTGAGATATGGGAGTTATTAAAGATATACATGTTAAAACTAATCAAAGTTCAGTGTGTTTAGAGCATGAAGATCATCTGCTTTCTAAAATAAGATGCAATTGAATATTTCAAATCCCTGTGAACCCACTTTTTATAATAATTCAATTACAGCTGCCGTCTTTCATTGCTTATTAATCATACTCTGTTTTTCCAGCCTTCAGTCTCTCAGTGAAAGTGCTTAATCAATGTTTTCTTAAAGTTCTGTGCTCTTTCTTTAGCTAATTTCTTTTAAAGATTAATTTTATTTCTTTGAAAGGCGGAAGTTTCAAAGAGAGGGAGAGCTCTTTCATCCTCTGGTTCACTCCCCAGATGACCACAATATTTTTGCCAGTAAATTTGCTATTTTAAATTTAAAAAGTAGAAAAATTAACTGGACAATAATAAATTCTATATAAAATCCTCTGTTCTTTAGGTATTTCAGTACCTACCATCTTCCATGCAACATGGTATACATGCTATAGGGAAGATAAATGATACACTGCTCCGGAATAAACCTTATGTCTCCGTCCTTTCAGGGAACCTTACAAAGTACCATAAACTAGAGAGCTCTTCAGCTACAAAAACTGTTTCTCACCATCCTGGAGGCTGCAAAGTCCAAGATGAAGGTGTAGCTCATTTGGTGCCAGGGCCTACTTTCTGGTTCACAGACAGTGCCTTTTCCCCATGTCCTCACATGGCGGTAGTGAGGCATCTCCGTGGAGTCTCTCTTATAAGGGTACTAACCAATTCATGAAGGTTCCATCTTAGAAGCTAAGCACCTCCCAAAGGCCCCATCTCTTAACAGGATCACACCAGTATTTCAACATACAAATTTGTGAAGGACAAAAAATACTCATACAGGGACACTATCCTCAAATCCTGGGATACTTGTATTAAATTTACATGAAATAATGTTCACAAAATATATTTGCAGCACTCTCATCTTCCCTTTGAAGAACTAAACAAGACAAAATATAAAAGTCTGCATTTTATTTTAAAATGGAAAGATCACGTAAGAGAAGTTATTTGTGGGTCAAATATTACAAAACAAAATTGAATATGCTAGTAATAATATTCATTGATTCAAAAATCAATATTTTCTAAATTAGGGACTGCGAGTTTGTATATGAGATAAGTGGGTTATATGATGAGAAATATTTGCTATCCATCAACCCTGACAGTTCTTAAGACTTTTTTAAAAAATTTCATTAACATAAAGATAACAGGTATCCTGTATTTTATAGATACAATTCTAAGATAACCATACTTCCAGTTCTCCCTCATTCCTCTCTTTTTTTGCATTTAATTTTTTTCAGTAACTTTTTTTCATTTCATATATACAGTTTTTTTTTTTAAAAAAAGATGTATTTATTTGAAAGGCAGAGGTAGAGAGGTAGAGACAGAGAGAGAGAGGTCTTCCACCCGCTGATTCACTTCCAAATGGCTGCATTGGCCGGAGCTGAGCCGATCCAAAACCAGGAGCTTCTTCTGGGTCTCCCACACCGATGCAGGGGCCCAAGGACTTGGGCCATCCTCTACTGCTTTCCCAGGCCATAGCAGAGAACTGGATGGGAAGTGGAGCAACCAGGACTCCAACCGGCACCCATATGGGATGCTAGCACTTCGGGTTAGAGCTTTAACCCACGGTGCCACAGTGCTGGCCCATATATACAATTTTAAAAGCATAATGATACTTCCCACAATATGCAATCTCCCTCACTCCTAGCCTCCCTACTACTACTACTCTTATTTTTCTTTTAGTTTTTACAATGACATGCTTTCAGTTTTTTTTTTTTTATAATCACAAACTTAACCCTCCACCAAATAATTCAACAAGTAGTAAACAGAAAAACCATTGTTTCTCAAGAGTATAGATGAGGGCTATAAACAATAATCAAATCTCACAATGTCAATTTCACTCATGTACATACAATTTTGTACTCTGTTAATTGTCACAAATCAGGGAAAGCATGATATTTGTGTTTTGGGGACTGGCTTCACTAAGCATAATATCCCTCTTTCAGTGGCCCCTTTATTCAGTTTGTCTAGTATTAAGAAAGATCTAGAAAGATGTGGCCCCTCTGATATAAATTAACGTCAGCAAGTCATTTATATGTATGTTATTTGCTTTCTGAGCATTGAAAATTATGCATAAAGCATGTGCTTATTTTTCATTATCTTCACTATCATAACAAATAATTTTGTTTACTATTTTTGTTATTCAGGATCTTGTCCTATTAGTTATATTCTGTAAAATACTTGGAGTCCATTAGTACCAGATCATTGTTACTAATTTTACTATCATTTATTGATTGAAGCATCTGGGTATAATACGTTCTAACATATTCTGGGAAGCAGAGATGAAATTGACCTTTCGTTCTCTCCTTATCCAGCCCAGCTCCCTCTCAGACACTCATTATCACGTGACTTGTAATTTCAGAGATTACCCCTACACTGTATCTCCTTTCTCTTCTTTATCTGATCCTTTTAAATGCTTTCACTGAAATCTGGGTTTATCCAGATGATACTTGGTGCTTTTTGTGGAAAGAGCAATCAGCCTGTTTTTTTGCTTCTCACTACTACTTAGTGATGTTTGTACCATCATCATCTCTCTGAAATGTGTGCCATCTGATTAGGTCATCATTGGCTGTGATACCTCCACCTTCCTGGATGAATCAGCACTTGAACCCTTCTTGCCTTGTCTCCTGTGATGTATGATCTTTTTCAAAGCCCGTATTGATAACCCATCCAATGTCTCAGTTCAGTTGTTTCTCAGACTTCTGAAACCCTCATTTCTGTTTGAGCCACGCAGTAGCATGCACACATCACGGAACACCCCTTGAGACCTATTTATTCTTCGTGACTACTACCTTGCATTTCCCTTAAATATCTGGAATCCCTCCTTTTTCTGTTTTCCACCTTTCCCCTAAACTTTCATCACTGTTCCTCTCCCGCTTTCCCCACTGCATTCTCCTATTCTAGAAGTCAGAGTGCCAGCCCTTGACTTTGTGCTGTGCTGAACTAGTTCACCCTGCAGAGTAAGTTCTTTCTCTACAATAGTTCTCACATTTTATAGCTCTGAAGTATTACATGAAAAACTCAACCCAGTTATTTGAACTTTTTATAGTTCCATCCATTTTTCTGTTAGATTGTTTCAATTTTAAAATCAAGAAATTTTGCCAGTGGTACATGTCTACTATCAACTGCCCAACTCTGATTGGATCTCCCTGCATATCAATTTCTTTTATAAACCTTCTATTTATGTGTTCAGATGTTTCTCATATTCCAAGTGGTTACACCTAACATTCCTTCCCAGGAGATGACCTTGCCTTTTGCTGTTCTAAGAAAAACAACAACAACAAAAAGACTCCTTCTACTGAATTTTCTCAGCTTTCTCTGTATCATGCACCATGTCCGAATTTCTTTTTTTTTCTTTTTTTTCTTTTTTTTTTTTTTTTTTAGCAAGAAGATTGTGAGGTATACTTTCTGTGAAGAGTCCCACAAGTTTTTCCTAACTGTCTTTTCTTTCTTGTTGACTGAAAAATATGTGTCGTCTTTTTCGGAGCTAACTTATCTCTTCTAGAGACCTCCAGCTTCACCTTCTGCTGTATTTCACACACTCCCACACACTGCAGCACCTCATCAAAGTGCTTATCTTGACATGAATTCACTAACACTTTCTGAAAGCCTACTATGAACCAGGCTTCATGCTAGGCACTGTGGCTAACTCTAAGTTATAGTCTCTCTCCAGAGAGAAAGAAGTTTATAAACAAATGCCACTGAGTATGATTAGTAACGCAAAGATGCAGAGACATTTTTATTTCCCTAAGTGCCTAAGGCGCTTAATCTGACAGTATAAACTATGACACTCCAGTAAAGTCTTGAAGGATGAATTTGAGTTTGTTACATGACCGTGAAAGCACATTCTAGGGGCTGGCGCTGTGGCATAGTGGGTTAAGCTGCCACCTGCAGTGCTGGCATCCCATATGGGCATCAGTTCAACACCCAGCTGCTCCACTTCTGATCCAGCTCTCTGCTATAGCCTGGGAAAGCAGTAGAAGATGGCCCAAGTCCTTGGGCCCTGTACCTGCATGGGAGACCCAGAGGAAGCTCCTGGCTCCTGGCTTCAGATTGGCGTAGCTCCAGCCATTGCAGCCAATTGAGGAGTGAAGCAGCGGATAGAAGATTCTCTCTCTCTCTCTCCACCTCTCCTCTCTCTGTGTAACTCTGACTTTCAAATAAATAAATAAATCTTTTTTTTAAAAAAGCATATTCTATTTAAAGTACAAATACATACAAAGGATTGAAAATGACATTGAACCCTTTATTTAGAGAGTTATAAATATTTCAGAATGACCAGACCAAGAGATTGAAAGTGAGAATAAAAGAATACAAGTATGAGAGGTTGGGGCTAAATAATAAAATGTTTTCCTAGAATAGTAGATATAGGTTTGTTTTCCAAAAAGAAGGGGCTCCATCATAAAAATAATTTATTCCCATAAGAATCATTGATGTTAAAACTAATAAGTAATAACTTGAACAATAAAAGATGTTTACATCAGCTGTAAATATTCATTGCTGTGGAGAAAACAGTTAACAATGGAGAAGTGGGTATTGTGCAGCAGGTTAAACCACAACTTGGGATGCTCACATCGCATGTGGGAGTGCCTGGACTGAGTTCCAGCTTCTTTGCTTCTGATCCAGCCTTCTGCTAATGGGCATGCTGGATAGCCACAAGTGATGGTTCATATATTTCAATCTGTGCCACATCAGAGACCCTGATGGAATTCCTGGATTTTGAGTTCAACCTGGCCAAATCTGGCTGTTTTGGGCATTTAGGAAGTAAACCAGCAGATGGAAGACATTCCCATTCTCTCTCAGTTACTCTGTCTTTCAAATAAATAAACTTAAAAAAAAAAAAAACTGAGAAACTCCTATGCTATTAGATACCACCTTGCCAGCTGATTAAGTTATCACAGTAATGCGACAAATGACTGAACATGTTGAGCTTTTTAATATATTACAATATAATTAATGCACGAAGAAGAAACCAGCAGCATCACTTCTGTGGTACTCCTACCAAAAGGCATGATGTGAGTCTGATCATAGAAAATATCAGATAAACTCAGACTGAGAAGCATTCTATAAGATCTCTGGTCTGTGCTTCTGAAAATTGTGAATATCATGAAAGGCAAAGGAAAGAGAAAGTTTAAAGGAGGTGAAATACACAAATCTATATGTAATGTGTGATCTTGAATTTTTTTCCATAAAGAACATTGTTGGTACAACTGGTAAAATATGAATAAGGTCTGAAATTTACATAATAGTGTCAGTATTCAGTTGTGTCATTTTTGTTTTTTGTACATACGAGAATTTCCTTTTTTTAAGGGTATGTGTATTGAAGTACTTAAGGGTGGAGGAGCACCATGATTTCTTAAATTCAGGTGTAAAACACTAACGTTTATAGCAGCATTATTTACAATGGCCCCAAAGTAGAACCTGCCCAAGTGTCCAATAGCAGGTGCATGGATAAATGAAACATAGTATATGCATGCAATGGAATCTCATTCACCCTTAAAAAGGAAGAACATTCCGACACGTTACAATATGAATGAACCTTGATGACTTTCTGCTAAGGGAGGTCAGTCACAAAAGGACAAACGTGTGAATCTACCTATTTGAGATATCTAGAGTACAGTAGTCAAATTCAAGGAGACTGAAAATAGAATGGTAATTGCCAGAGGCTAAGAGAGGGGCGTGGAAAGTCATCTTTTAATGGTATAGAGTCAGTTGGGAAGGATGAAAATGTTCTGGAGAGTGATGGTTGCACAGCAATGGGAATGTGCTCAGTGCCAAAGAATCATACACTTAACATGGTAAATTTTACATTATGTATGTTGTACCACAATTCTTAAGTAAGTCACATAGATATGGAAATAAAGGAAAAATATAAAATGAACATCTAAAAATTTAGATGGAATTCAGAATAGAAGCAGAGAAACCAATTAAAAGGCTGTTGTAATATCCACTGTGGTCATGAATGGAGCTGAGACTGATAAAAGTGGTATAATTTAGAGGTTGACAGGATAATATTTTGGGGCTAGTGCTGTGGCATGGCAGGTTAAGCTGCCATCTTCAGCGCCAGCATCCCATATGGGTACCAGTTTGGATCCCAGCTGCTCCACTTCCAATCCAGCTCCTTGCTAATGCACCTGGGAAGGCAGCTGAAGATGGCCCAAGTGCTTGGGCCCATGTGGGAGATCTGCAAGAAATTCCTGGTTCCTGGCTTCAGATCGGCCCAGCTTCAGCAATTGCAGCCATGTGATCAGTACAATGGGTAGAAGTCTCTCTCCCCTCCCCCTTTCCCCTCCCCCTCCCCTCTCCCTCCCCCTCTCCCTCTCTTCCTTCCCTTTCTCTCCCCCCTCTCTCTCCTCCCTCCTTTTCTTTCCTTCTCCCTTCCTCCCTCCCCTTCTCCCTTCCTCCTTCCCTCTCCCTCTTCTCCCTCTCTCTCCCTCTCTCCTTCTCCCTCACTCTCTCCCTCACTTTCACTCTCCCTCCCCTTCCCTCTTTCCCCTTCTTTCTCATTCTCTCCCTCCCTCTCCCCCACTCTCCCTTTCTCCCTGTCTCCCTCCCTCCTTCTCACTCTCCCTTTCTCCCCCTTTCTCCCTCTCTCCTTCTCTCCCTCTCTCTCCCTCCCTCTCTCTCTCCCTCTCTTCCTCTCTTTCTCCCTCTTTTTCTCTCCTTCTCTCCCTCTTTATCTCTCCCTCTCTCTAACTTTGCCTTTCAAATAAATAAAGTAAGTAAAAAAGAATAATATTTTAACTCTTCCATTACATCAGGCCTCTGGCAGGTGGTGGTAGTGTTAACCCCAGAACATTACAGCCAAATGCCTGAGCATTCACCTGCCTCATAAGCTGGCTCAAATGTGACATCCTTTGAGAAGTCCTCACTAACTCTGCATGGTTTTTCCCCCCACTTACCCTTCATATCTGACCCCTTTGTGACCCTTAGTGTTTCTGCCTTCCTGGATTTGGTGATAGTATCTTTTGCATTTATATCACATTGTGTCAAATAGATGGTTTGTCTCTTTCTTCCCTACACTGAACTCCTTGAGGGTGGATAGTGTTGTTTATGAATCGATGACAGCTTTTACAGAGTGTGGCATTAATAGATGATCAGTAAATGAATGAAATCAGTAAGTTATCAAGTAACTACACTGTTTTTTTCAAATATTTCTTTTATACTTTCCTCTTTCCAGGTCTCCAAAGTTGATACTCTGTTTCAGTGTTTTAACTAGTCTTTTTATCCTGTAATTTCTCTGCTGTAACCTATTAATGTCAGATGAGTGAAACTGCTTTTTTTGGAGAGCTTTGTGAAAATGTTCAATATCTTCCTTTCTATGGAATAAAGTCCAAGTTCACTAGTAAGGACTTGAGATCTTTCTCACTATGTTTTCAGAATGTACCGTGCTTATTTCGTATTGAACTTACCTACCTGCCTAACTTTATTCAACAAATATTTGAGCACCTGCCATTTGCAAGGACGTTTTTGAAGGAAGTTTGCTAAATTTGATACATGCTTATTTGTGTTCACTTTTAGGCCCTTGGGTCCTTTTACTACATTTCATCATAGGGGAAAATAATCCTTGGAGGTACTCAGCCATTTTCATGCTTAAATGAGAAGTTCTGTTTTAGATCAAAACCTGAATAACAGTGAGGTTTAGGATAGGTGGCTAGCCATCCAGCACAATGTCTGGCTCATAGTAAAAGCTGGATGAATCTTTCAATTGAATTAATTCTGCTTAAATTTTTAAAGGTATAAAGTTAAGTTTAAGAGTAAAACGGGCTGTTGTGGCATACCAAGTTAAGCTGCCACCTGTGACACCAGCATATTCCCTAAGAGCGCCCATCCAAGTCCTGACTGTTGCATCTCATATCCAGCTCCCCGCTAATGTGCCTGACAAAGCAACAGAAGATGACCCAAATACATGGGCCCCTGCCATCCATGTGAGAGTCCCAGATGATGTTCCTGGCTGTCGGCTTCAGCCTGGCCCAGCCCTGGCCATTGTGGCCATTTGAGGAATGAACCAGTAGATAGAAGATCAAAATTCATTCTCTTTCTCTCTCTCCTCTGGTGTGTGTATGTGTGTGTTGATGACAACTTTTCAAATCTTTAAAACAAAAGGCTAAAGTTACTAATTTACTGTTTTAAGTCTTTGGAAAGCTGTACAGTTTTGTGACAGGATAGCTCAGCAGTTAACACTTGAACTTAATTTGCTATCATTATTTATAATTGTATCACTTTAAAGCACAAAGTCAAAGCATATTGAAGACACTGTGTTACATGTGTTTAAAGCTTTCTTTTTATGCCCTCTATAGGTCATATGTAAAGTCAGATGTGCCACTGAACTTGACAGACACAAGTAAGTTCCATGAGTGTCTAATTTTTTATAAAAGTATTTATTAGTTCATTAACATTAGAGCTGAGTATCTAAAAACCATCTAGTTTTTTAAAGAGTAGACTTCTTAAAATAGAAGGAAGTGGTTGTTGAAGGGGCCTTAGCAGTAATACAGGAAATCAAGTGTTAGAGTGCCTCAAATGAAGTAGTTAAGCAGCTGATAGTTCTCTCCATTCAACTGTACTGAACAATACCTTTTTTTAATATATGAAGCTCTGTCACCATTTTTTAAAACTTGCAGTAGCAATGTTGTTTAAAAAACTTGCAGTGGCAATGTCTGTTTTTTAAAAAGACAGTAGCAGGGGGCCAGCATTGTGGCATAGTGGGTTAGGCCACCACCTGCAATGCTAGCATCCCATATGAATGCTGGTTCATGTTCCAGCTGTTCCACTTTGATCCAGCTCCCTGGTAATGTGCTGGGAAAGCAGTGGAAGATGGCCCAGGTATTTGGGCCCGTGCTACCCATGTGTAGAACCCAGAAGAAGGTACTGGCTCCTGGCTTCAGCCCTGGCCTTTATGGCCATCTGGGGAGTGAACCAGTGGATGGAAGACTTCTCTCTCTCTCTCTCTCTCTCTCTCTCTCTCTAACTCTAACTTTCAAATCTTTTAAAAAGTAGCAAATATTGAAGTATAAACTTTTCACAAAATGTCTTTTGTACTAAAAATTTTCAGATTCCTCTGAAATTGTGGTCTTCTTCCTTTTTACTGAAGAGTTTTTATGAGATCTATTTTTTCTTATGGAGATAGGCATTTTATGTCAGAGTTGCTCTGGATGTGTGGTGAATGTGTAGCTTCATAGAGGCTGGGGTATTAAGGAGTGCTTAAAACATCCTATATTATCCTGCTGTTGTTCAGTTAACTTTGAAATCAGCATTTGCTATGGATAATCAGAGTTCATAAGATTGAACAATGTTTAAAAATGTTTCTCTTGCATCTTAATATTGATAATTTTAGTACAATATATGAATTTTCTAAGAAAATTATAAAAGCCTGATAATTCTCAGATTAAAGGGTCAATGAAAATATGCTTGATGGTTATATAAATGAAACATTAAGGGATTATTTGAAATGGTGTTAGAAATAGTCCTGTATTACTCTTCCTGGTAGAGGCAACTGAGTTCAAGTTCTCATGAGGTTATTTCTGAGTTGATGCTTAAAAATCTATGTGATTTTAAAACAGTACAGATAATTCTGAGAGTGTTATATTTGTGTTTAGTGAAATTAAAAACATTTTAAAGTGAAGGAATTTTTTACCTGAAACAGCATACTAATTCAGAGCTAAATTTCTCATTAGTTTTAATTTTATTTGTTTTATAAGTATCTAATACTTTTTTTTTCTTTCAGAATTCTACTGCATCTGGGCTTTATACTGGCAAGCCTTCTCTTTTTAGTAGTGAACTTGACTTGTGCCATGCTAGTCCATGGAGATGTTCCAGAAAATCAGTTGAAATGGACTGTGTTTGTTCGAGCATTAATTAATGATAGCCTGTTTATTATTTGTGCCATCTCTTTAGTTAGTTACATATGCAAAATTACAAAAATGTCATCTGCAAATGTCTACCTCGAATCAAAGGTAAGAATATTTCTTAAATTTGCATTTGAAAATTTGATTTCATATCCTTATCCTGTGAACAATGTTTTAATGGCAAGTTTATATTGCTTTTATGTTGAATTTTTAGAAATAATCTAAATAACAGATACATATTTAAAAATATTTATTTTATTTGAAAGGCAGAGTTACAGAGAGGCTGAGGCAGAAAGAGAGAGAATGAGCAAGCGAGCAGGGTCTTCCATCTGCTAGTTCATTCCTCAGGTGGCCACAATGGCTGGAGCTGTGCCAATCCAAAGCCAGGAGCCTCTTCCAGGTCTCCCACGCATGTGCAGGGGCTCAAGGACTTGGGCCATCTTCTACTGCTTTTCCAGGCTATAGCAGAGAGCTGGATCGGAAGTGGAGCAGCCAGGCCTCAAGCCAGCGCCCATATGGGATGCCAGCACTGCAGGCAGTGGCTTTACCTGCTATGCCTCAACACCAGCCCCCAGATACATTCTTAAGCATGGATGAATAGTCACTAAAAATTAAAAAGCATTCAAAATTTGGCCCTTACTAAACAATGCTTTAAGAAAAAGGGGTAGTCATTTGGCCTTCACCTACAGTCCTCTCAGAATGCTTGATTTCAAGTCCCCGCTCTACCCCTGATTCCAGCTTCCTGTTAATGCAGACCCTGGAAGGTAGTGGATGATGGCCCAAGTAGCTGGGTCCCTGCCACCCATTTGGGCAATGCACATTGACTTCCCAGCTCCTGGTTTCAACCTAACCTAGCTCTAGCCATTGCAGTGGATGGGAGACTGTAAATGCTTTCTCTCCTCTCTTCTCTTTAGATCATATAGGTCTTTGAACTTTTACTTAAAAAAAGGAATGTAAAGAGAAAAAGAAGTGTGTGCTGAGAATATTCTATTTTCTGATACTGTGCTAGAGGCTGATTAGATGAAATAAGCCATAATTTGTATAAATGGGTTAATATGGTCTATAAAGCAATACTAAGATTTTATTCAGTAAGGGTTGTGGTATTGCCATCAACAAATTTACCAGGTGATATATACACATGGGCTGTCAGTGTTAAGATGTCATATAGGTAGAGTTATGTTTATTTGTGTAAAGGTTTAGAAAATGTTATTTCACCTATTTATAATATGAAGTCCATATGATGTTTGAAATAGCTAGTCACATAGCTAAGTTTATAAATATCTTGCCTCTCCCTTTTCTTACCCTTTTGATCAATAAAAGCCAAGTGCTAACCCATTAACAAAGGGACGTTTATCCCCCATTAAACCAGGAACGTTTTTATTGTTGATTGACAATGTGGTTGAGCGGTGACTCGGTCATAAAAGTGTATATGTGGCATTAGGAGTGGGGATGTAGATATGTGGATATTGAAAGTGTGTACATACATTTTTACAGTCACTTGTCTAGGAGAGCTTGTCTTAATTTGGTGTCATTGCCTATACACTGGCGATAAGGAAGACAGTATCTTAAACAGTATCAGTTCTCTTCTCACTTGCAACCCCTACTTCTGCGTTTCTTTCAAATTTGCCATTGTTAACATTCCCTCATTGAGTGAGATTTAAATTTGGAGTACTCTCATGTTTCTGCATTCCTTGTTATCTGAAACTAACTTCTGTTGATTTTTTTCATTTAAGAATTTTCTTCTATCCATTATCCTCCATTTGAGCAATTTATCAGGAAAGGGAACCTAAGGAGCCTATCAGTACCCACTGTGCACCAGGAATTGTTGGTTACCTTTCACGTTGTCTCACAGAAATTCTCTACAGTGGTCTGTGATACTATGATAATAATAACACATGTATGTTTGTTCTTTGCCTTGGTTCCTAGGACCTAGTTCCTAAAACTCTTGGAAACTCCATAGTGATGTCTTTTGGATGTTCATAAAATAATAGGTAGCTAGGGGCTCCTGGATAGCTTCTGGATGAGGGCTGGTCACCAGAAAGACCCAGGCATGATTACAGAGAGTGGGACATTCAGCCCCATCCCATCTCCAGATTCTGGGGAGGAGAGGGAGCTGAAGGTCGAGTTGCCCACCGATGGCAATCATGCCTCGGTAACAAAGCCTCCATGAAGACCCTAAAGGATGGATTTGAGGGTGTTTCCAGATTGCTGAACATGTGGGGGTGGCAGAGAGGGTGTGGAAGCTCCTCGGCCTCCTCTCCTGTACCTGGCCCTATGTATATCTCACCCATCTGGTGTTCATTAGCATCCTTTGTAGTAAACTAGAGGTTCGCCCTGGGTTCTGTGAGATGTCCAAACAGATTAATTTAGGGAGGGGTAGTTGGAACTCCAGATGTTAGCCACTCAGAAGTATAAGTGACAACCTAGGATCTGCAGTTGGCATCTAAAGTGGGCAGAAGTGTTGAGGGCCATCTAACAGCATATCCAAGTAGAGTTAAATTACAGGACATTCCAGTGGTGTGTGCTGGAGAAATCCTAACACATTTTGGTGACCAGCAATGAAGTAGTGAATTAGGTGGTGAGTGGTATATGAGAACAGAGAGTAGGAAAAGACTTTTTCTCCTTGAGGTGGTCTTATTCCTATCTTATAAAGAAAACAGAGGTGGGGTGTGGAGCTTAAGAGGCAGAGGCAGTGTGACTCCTAAGGCCTTACATGACCTGGCCTGTACCTATCTTTCTGACTTCCTACCTCCAACAGTCTCCTCTTCCTATTCCAGCCACTTGGGTTTTTGCTGTCCAGTTCCTCACCAAAAACACTTACTAAGTTTGTTTCAGCCATACAGACTTTGTATATGTTGCTCCCTCTGCCTATATTGTACTTCCTACAGATACGTGTCTGTGATGGCGTCTCTGCATTCAGGCAGAAGTCACTTTTGTTCAAAACTGGCATTCTTAATCACTCAGCTAAGATTATCTTCCTTTCAGATTATTGTTGTCTGTCCCCTCTTTTATTTCTTCATATCATTTATCAGGAGCCAACATTATTTGTTCCTTTGCACACTTATTTTATTCTCCTTTCTAAAACATAAATGGAAAATAGTTACCTTGTTTACTTTGTTCATTTTTCTATCCCTTTTATTTAAAACAGGGGTGAGGAAACATTTTATATCAGGGGCCCTTTGAATATTTATAACATCATTAACAGGCCATACAAAATTATCAACTTAAAAGTTAGTCTGTTGTAGACTGACTGGATTTTGAGTCCCACCTGTGTTTGCCATTGGCAGGGCCAGACCGAATAGCTTTGTGGGCCTTATATGGCCTGCAGACCAGATGTTCCCCACCCCTGGTTTGAAATAATGGCTGGCACCCAGTGGCTGTTCAGTAACTCTTTCTTGAATAAATACGTTCCAAGTTTGCACAGTTTTCTCCAGAGCAGCTTTTCCTTAGCAGCTGTAGGGAAGTTCAGACTTTTTCTCTGAGGGTTCAGTCATCTAGTCAGCTGAAAGACAATGAAAGGAAAAAGACAGACTTACCTCTTGTTTGACCAGACTCCAAAGGCAGAGAGACCCAGGGCAAAGACCTGTAAGGAATTCCTTACCTGTTTGCTGGCTCAGCTTGTCAGGTTCTCGGCTCTCCCAACTACAGCCTCTAGAGGAGCAGAGGTTTTGGAATACCTGCTGACCATGCCAGAACTGCAGGACTGAAGGAATTTCTCCCCACCCCATGGGAGGTTTGAGTCTTTAAATCCACTCAGTAAACTGGCAATAGATCAAAAGGAGAAAAAGCATACAAATTTATCAACATGTATATGTCATAGGGCCATATAAAATATAAAAATATTTGAGGCTTAAGTAAGTTCTTCAGAGAGAAGAAGGAAGTAAAGGGTGTAGGCACTTTTAGAGTAGTGGTAAAATATTTTTAGGGGAAACAAAATGGACCCAAAGAGTAAACAAAGCTCTTCTGGGTTCTGGTGTTTGATATCCAGTCTTCTCAGGTGGTTAACCTTCCTGGTGAATGAGATGTTGTAGTACCTGCAATCCTTCTGGGAAGGGAAAAAGCCTTTCCCTGCACTTTAGGAGGGAAGGATGATGGATGAAGCAGGGTGGGAGACAGACAGACCTTACTTCTAAAACTGTCAGCAAGTCAGCATGTCAAAGGGTCACACTTGGGAGCATGGTTTGATTACTAACTAAATGAGCTTTCTCAACTAGATTGTTTTAAGAGCTGATTGAACCAACCAATCAACATTCCCAAGGTCACATAGTTGAAGCAGATTCGGTCTCAAATGGGCCCACAGATCTCTGCTAGTAACCATTTACATAACCCTGTGTCTACTCATCATCTTTTAGGTGTAGAGCTAGAAATAGTAATTAATGCCATTCCACATGAATTCTTACTAGATGTTGGCTTGTTATTCTCCCTAAAAAAATTATCTGATACAAGTATAAATCATTTCCTCTGTTCCATCAGTATTTGGGTTCACTTTTTATTTACTTTGGACATTTTCACTGGATACATATTAAATGCTCTAATTTAGATTTATTTGATATGCAAATACATATCCATGTAGAAATTTACCATCCACATTTCTGGATGTGTAAACTATTTCCAAAAGACTTGCAGAGAGGAAGGAATAGGTACATATTCTTCATATGTTTGGCAGATATGTTTCCATTTCTGTTAAAATGCTAATAATATATAATTTTGTTAAGAATTCTTATGTATGTTTAATTAAGAATAGATGTTTAGTCTTATTCAATCCTTCTCAGAAACTATTCATATTTGTGTAATTTTGTTTTTCTATGTATACTACAAGTACAATAAACTATTCATAGTGGTGTAATTTTGTTTTTCTATGTATACTACAAGTACAATAAGTTATTTGACTAGATTTCCTTATGTTCCTGGAATTTTCAGGATAAAGTGAATTTTATCTTTTCCTTTAAATTTTTTAATTCAGTTGTAATGATATTGAAAATTTTATTAAACCCAGACTTGAAGTAAAATTTTTTTAATTTTATTTAAGTTACACAGGTTTCATTTATTTATATACAGATTTAGGAACACAGTGATACTTCCTATCCTACCATCCCTTTTTCCTACACTCCAACCCTTCTTCTTCCTGCCTCTCCTATTCCCACTTAGATTTATTTTCAGTTTAGTTAAACGCATAAAGTTAACCCTACACTAAGTAAAGAATTCTCAACAAATAGTATGAAGAAGAAAAAACACTGTTCCTCAACAAAAGAGACAAGAACTTTAAACAATTATCAAATCTCAAAATGTCCATTTCACCTTAGTAAGTTACATTTTAGGTACTCTCTTAGTTACCACAGATCAGGAAAAACATGTTATCTGTCTTTTTGGGACTGGTTTATTTCACTAAGTGTAATGGCTTCCAGTTGCATCCATTTTGTTGCAAAAGACAGAATTTCATTTTTCTTTTTTTTTTTTTTTTTACAGCTGAGTAATATACCACTGTGTATATATACCATAATTTCTTTATCCAGGCAGTAGTTAATGGACATCTGGGTTGATTCCGTAGCTTAGCTTTTGTAACTTGAGCTGCTGTGAATGTAGAGGTACAGATAACTATTTGTTTCATATGCTGATTTCATTTGGTTTGGGTCAATTGCGAGGAGTGGGATGGCTGGGTCATATGGTAGGTCTGTACTCAGATTTCTGAGGTATCTCCATACTATTGTCCACAATGGCTGCACCACTGTATATTTCTTTAATGTTTTGTAATTCCCTTTGTAGAGATCTTTGACATCCTTGGTTAAATTTATTCCAAGGTATTTGACTTTTTTGTAGCTATTGTGAATGGGATTATCTTAGAAGTTTTTTCTCAGCCATGGCATTCTGTGTACACAAAGGCTATTTTTTTTTTATTTTTTATTTTTGACAGGCAGAGTGGACAGTGAGAGAGACAGACAGAGAAAAAGGTATTCCTTTTCCGTTGGTTCACCCCACAATGGCCACTGTGGCCAGTGCGCTGCGGCTGGTGTGCTGCAGCTGGCACACCATGCTGATCCAAAGCCAGGAGCCAGGTGCTTCCCCTGGTCTCCCATGCAGGTGCAGGGCCCAAGGACTTGGGCCATCTTCCACTGCACTTGCTTTTATATCCTGCCACTTTACCAAACTCTTTTATGAGTTCCAATAGTCTCTCAGTGAAATCTTTTGGATCCCCTATGTATAAAATCATGTCAATGCAAATAGGGATAGTTTGACTTCTTCCTTTCCAATTTATATCCCTTTGATTTCTTTTTCTTGCATAATGGCTCTGGCTAAAACACCCAGGACTATATTGAATAGCAGTGGTAAGAGTGGGCATCCTTGTCTGGTTCTGGATCTTAGTGGGAATACTTCCAACTTTTTCCCAATCAATAAGATGCTGGCTGTGGGTTTTTCATAAATTGCCTTGATTGTGTTGAGGAATGTTCTTGCTATACCCAGTTTGCTTAAGGTTTTTTATCATGAAAGGATATTATATTTTATCAAATGATTTCTCTATCTCTTAAGATAATCATATGGTTTTTGTTCAGTGGTTTGTTAATGTGAGGTATCACATTGATGGATTTGTGAATGTTGAACCATCCCTGTATACCAAGGATAAATCGCACTTAGTCCAAGTGAATGATCTTTCTGATGTGTTGTTGGAATCCATTAGCTAGTATTTTGTTAGGATTTTTGCATCTTTGTTATCAGGGACATTGGTCTGTAGTTCTCTTTCTCTGTTGTGCCTTTTTCTGGTTTAGGAATTAAGGTGAGGCTGGTTTCATAGAAGGAGTTTGGTAGAATTCCCTCCCTTTCTGTTGTTTTGAATACCTTGAGAAGATTTGGAATTACTTCTTATTTAAATGTCTGGCAGAATTCAGCAGTGAACCATCTGGTCCTGGGCTTTTCTTTATTAGAAGAGTCTTTATTTCTGATTGAATCTCCATCTTGGTTATGGGTCTGTTTAGGTTTTCTGTGTCTTCATGACTGAACTTTAGTCGATTATATGTGTCCAGGAATCTATCCATTTCTTCTAGGTTTCCCAATTTGTTGGTATACAGCTCTTTGTAGTATTTCCTGATGATTCTTTTTATTTCTGTGGTGTCTGTTGTTACATTTTCTTTTTCATCTCTAATTTTGTTGATTTTGGTCTTTTTTTTTTTTTGGTTAGTTGGGTCAGTGGTATGTCAGTTTTGTTTAGCTTTTCAAAAAGCAGCTCTTCATATGGTCAGAGAAGATGTGTGGTATGATTTCGTTTTTGTTTTTTTTTTTTTTAATTTGCTGAAATTTGCTTTATGGCCTAGCATATGGTCTATCCTAGAGAAAGTTCCATACACCATTGAAAAGAGTGTGTATTCTTCAACTGTGGGAAAAAATGTTCTATAGATACCAGTTAGGTTCATTTGGTCTATAGTATAGATTATCTCTGTTGTTTCTTTGTTGATTTTCTATCTAGTTGATCGGTCCATAGATGAAAGTCAGGTGTTGAAGTCCCCCGTTACTATTGTGTTGGAGCCTATTTCTCTCTTTAGATCTTTTAACATTTCTTTTGAATAGCCAGGCACCCTGTAATTGGATGCATACACCTTTATTACATTCACATCTTCCTGTTGAATTGATCCCTTAATCATTGCATGGTGCCCTTCTTCATCTGTTTTAGCAGCTTTTGTGTTAAAGTCTATTTTGTCTGATATTAAGATGGCTACACCTGCCCCTTTTTGCTTTTCATTAGCATGGAATATTTTTACCATTTTTTTACTTTCAACTGCGGGTATCTTTGATGGTGAGATGTGTTTCTTGTAGGCAGCAAATAGATGGGTTTTGTTTTTAAATTATTTAACCACTCTGTATCTTTTAACTGGAGATACATTTACATTCAAGGTGATATTGGTAAGTAACGACTTGGCCCTGCCATTTTTCCATAAATATTCCTATTGTTTACTTTGGATTTCCTTTGTATTTTACTAGGAGATTTTCTGCCTTCACATTATTTCTTTTTTTTTTTTTTTTTTTTTTTTTTTTTTTTTTGACAGGCAGAGTGGACAGTGAGAGAGAGAGACAGAGAGAGAAAGGTCTTCCTTTGCCGCTGGTTCACCCTCCAATGGCCGCCGCTGCAGCCGGCGCACCGCGCTGATCCTGGCAGGAGCCAGGAGCCAGGTGCTTTTCCTGGTCTCCCATGGGGTGCAGGGCCCAAGCACCTGGGCCATCCTCCACTGCACTCCCTGGCCATAGCAGAGAGCTGGCCTGGAAGAGGGGCAACCGGGACAGAATCCGGCGCCCCAACCGGGACTAGAACCCGGTGTGCCGGCGCCGCAAGGTGGAGGATTAGCCTATTGAGCCACGGCGCCGGCTACATTATTTCATAATTATGACTATCTTTCTGTGTTTCTGTGTAAAGCACATCTTTAAGTGTCTTTTGTAAGGCTGAACAAGTGGTGACAAATTCTTTCAATATCTATTATGGGAGGTCTTTATTTCACCTTCATTCATAAAAGAGAGCTTTTCAGGGTACAGTATTCTGGGTTGGCAGTTTTTTCCTCTAAAGAATTTGAGTAGCTCTCTCCATTCTCTCCTAGCCTGTAGGGTTTCTGATGAGAAGTTCACTCTGAGTCTCATTGAAGATACTCTGAAAATAATCTGGTGTTTCTCTTATGCACATTTCAGAATTTTGTCTTTATGTTTTATTGTTTAAAGTTGACTGTAGTATGTCATGGTGAAGATCTTTTCTAGTCATGTCTCTTAGGAGTTCTATGTGCTTCCTGTACTTGGACATCCCTTTCTTTCTCTATTTTGGGGGAGTTTTCTGTAATCATTTCACTAAAAAAGGCCATCTAATCCATTCTCTCTTTCCACACCTTTAGGAACTCCCAAGACCCATATTTTGGGTCATATGATAGTATCCCATCAATATCCATCACTGTTTTTAGTTTTTCTAATTTCTTTTTCTTTTTTGGGTCTGACTGAAAATTTTCCAAAGGTTCTTCTTCTAGCTCAGATATTCTTCATTCTGCCTCACAAAGTCTGTTAAAGCTTTCTACTACATTTTTATTTGATATTTTGAATTATTCATTGCTAATACTTCATTTTGATTTCTCTTTAAAATCTCAATGTCATGGGAAAAATTTCATTCATGTCATGTATGGATTTCTTTAATTCATGGATTTGCTTCTGATTGCTTTTGAGTAACCCTGTGATTGATCTTTTGAATTCCATTTCAGTCATTTCATCAATCTCTTCATCTTCACATTCTAATATTAAAATGTTGTTATGTTGCTTTGAGGGGGTCATGTTGTCTTCCTTATTCTTGTTTCATGGATTTCTGCATTAATTTTTAGGCATTTTTGAAGATAGTTGTTGGTTTTTTCCTCTGATGACTTTAACTTTGAACTATGCCTCCTCTTTTACTTGGTGGAATGTTTTGCACTTTTAGTGAATACCAAAAAGTGTGTGCTGGGTGTGGCCTGGGAGCTCTGCTCAGTGCTCCAGGGCGGGGCGAGTATCCAGGGTAACACTCAAGTTGGGCATGGTAGATCTCTTATTAACAGAAGAAGGGGAATGGTCACCTTTGTTGGTGTGATCACACCCTCACCTCTCTCCTCCAAGGTGATCAATGCCCGAGTGTTAGCCCCAGTGGGTACAGCACTCATCTGCGCTGCCATGTGAACTGTAGTCTGCAGCGTCCTCACTCCAGCATGGATCCTGCTGCAATGTCCTGCTCCAGGCAGCCAGAGAGCTCTGCACATATGGAGCCACACATAGTCATTGCTGAGACCCAGCTACACCCCGTATCTTCTCGTGCAGCCACATAGTCCCCGCGGTCTCAGCACATAAGGCCCCCACAGTCACTGGGTGCAGAGGGTCCGCTCCACCCCACCAGCCTATCCAGTCCACAGGGAGACATATTTTCCCTGAGCCAGCCACCTGTGATATGTTGGGAGGTTGGGGACACTTCATAGTCTATGTGGTTGCCCAGGCTCCTGTCAGTCCTCCCAGCCAGGTTCAAAGTCAGTGAACACAGACTTTTCCCTCTGCTGGAATCTCTGGATCATACACATGCACAAGAGCCACTGGCCACTTGTTGCCCTCTCCCCGCTGCTGCTGAGCAGGTGGCTCCCTGTCTCAGCCAGTTGCTGTGCGTGCACATAAGGGCTTTCGTAGCTGCCACTTATGCCCAAAATGGAGCCTGCCCTCTCTCCCGGTGCCATTGTAGGGGGCATGGGGTGAGGGAAAAGTGCCCATTTTACTTCCACTGGGTCTGTGGGTACCCCCTAGCCCCTCTGGCTTCAGGCCAGACTCACACCATGCTCCCCCCACCAGCTCTAGCACCACAAGTTGCTGCAGTCTGATCTCACCTCCAACTCGGGGCTGGCACCCTCTCCAGCTCACGGCTGCTGGAGTCGTGGGCTGTGTCTGTGTTCACACTACACGTCCGCACCTTCTGCACTTGTCCTCAGCATTCTTCTTCCTTCTGTAGAGTTCCCACTGTGATTTTCTCTCTAATTCTCTCCCAAAATACACTTCCTACACTTTTATTTTAACTCTTTATCCCTAGCTTAGAGCAGTACGTTGTTCCTTATTCTACCATCTTGGAATCTGAGCTGAAGTAAAATTTAATTTTTTTTAAATTTGATGTCTTTGTTGGATTTTAGAATATAAACATCATATTATAAATTGAGATGAGAAATACACAATACATAGAATACAAAGTAGTAATAACTCAAGCTCTAGAATCAAATTGCCTACATTAAAACCAGCTCTGCATTTATTAACTGTGACTTTAACCTTTCTGTCCACCTGTGGACTGGAGATAAGTGTGGTAACTGCCTCCACAGTAGTGTTGCAAGGATGAAATGATGATTGGTGGAAAGTCAGAGTATATTGCCTGGCACTAGAAATGTGATATTAGCTGCTATGATCTTCATCCTCATTTTTTGACAGAATGTATAGAAAAGGCTTATTCTTGGAAAATTTGCACAAATCCTGCCATTACTATGTGGCAGAAGACTGTTCTTTGGTAGATTTGGTTTGGTTTGGTTTTGGTTTTTTGTTTCTCCCTGTTAATTTGCCTATTTGTAACTAGTTTTCTTTCCACCATACTTGCTGTTTTATAGTTTTTAGGCAGTTAGCCATATTAACCATATTGCAAGACTATATTTTTTAAAAGATTTATTTATTTTATTTGAAATTCAGATTTACGGAGAGAAGGAAAGGCAGAGAAAGAGAGAGGTGTCTTCCATCTGCTGGTTCACTCCCCAATTGGCTGCAACAGCCAGTGCTGTGCCAATCTGAAGCCAGGAGCCAGGAGCTTCTTCCAGGTCTTTCATGTGGGAGCAGGGGCCCAAGGACTTGGGCCATCTTCTACTGCTTTCCCAGGCCATAGCAGAGAGCTGGATCGGAAGTAGAGCAGCCGGAACTCGAATTGGCGCCCATATGGGATGCCAGCATTGCAGGCAGCAGCTTTACCTAATACACCACAGCGCTGGCCCTTAGACAATATATTTTGTCTGAGGGATAATACTTGGCAATGTTTAAAACTGTGATTTTTTAATTTGAAGGAAAAAAAACACAATAATGTTACCAATGACATTTAATTCTATTGGAATTCAGTATAAATATAACTTTATATCATGCTTTTGCCCTTGCACTCAAAAATTTTTCTCATGGTATTTAAAACTCTTGAGGCTGGCGCTGTGGTGTAACGAGTAAAGCTGCCACCTGCAGTGCTATCATCCCACATGGGTTCCGGTTTGTGTCCCAGCTGTTCGACTTCTGATCAAGTTCTCTGCCATGGCCTGGGAAAGAGGCAGAAGATGGCCTAAGTACTTGGGCTCCTGCACCCATGTGGAAGACCCGGAAGAGGCTCCTGGTTCCTGGCTTCAGACTGGCCCAGCTGCGGCCATTGCAGCCATCTGGGGAGTGAACCAGTGAATGGAAGACACCTTTCTCGCTCTCTGCCTCTGCCTCTCTGTAGCTCTGCCTTTCAAATAAATGAATAAATCTTTAAAAAAAAAAAAAAAGACTTATGGCTGCATAGCATATCATCATATGCTACAATTTTAACTCTTGTCTTACTGATACGCCTTTAAGTGGTTTTAAAAGCAGAATGTCAGCCTCCATATTATTTTCTTAAAAATCAGTTTTGTTTGCTTTTACTCATTTTTTTTAAAGATTTTTAAAAATTTATTTGAAAGGCAGAGTTACAGTGAGAGGTGGAGAGAGAGAGAGCTCCCAGGGACTGGTTCACTCTCCAACTTGCCACTGTAGCCACAGGTCAAAGGCAGGAGTCTAGAATTCCTCCTGGTCTCCCACATGTGTAGAAGAGGCCCAAGCACGTGGACCATCTGCTGCTGCTTTCCTATGTGCGTTAGCATGGTGCTGGATCAGGAGTGGAGCAGATAGGACTTGAGCTGATGCTCATATGGGATACTGGCATCACAGGCACTTAACCTGCTGCACCACAACATCAGCCTGTTTTGTTTTGCTTTTAAAAAACATGAATGAGTTAAGGGTTTTAGTAATTATGTCTAGGTCTATCTCTCTCAGTCTTAGTTTACAGGTGACTGAAGTATCTTTTTCATTTTTCAAATTTTTTTTTTTTTTTTTTTGACAGGCAGAGTGGACAGTGAGAGAGAGACAGAGAGAGAAAGGTCTTCCTTTGCCGCTGGTTCACCCTCCAATGGCTGCCGCTGCAGCCGGCGCACTGCGCTGATCTGATGGCAGGAGCCAGGATTCAGGTGCTTTTCCTGGTCTCCCATGGGGTGCAGGGCCCAAGCACCTGGGCCATCCTCCACTGCACTCCCTGGCCATAGCAGAGAGCTGGCCTGGAAGAGGGGCAACCGGGACAGAATCCGGCGCCCCGACCGGGACTAGAACCCGGTGTGCCGGCGCCACAAGGTGGAGGATTAGCCTATTGAGCCGCGGCGCCGGCCTATTTTTTATTCTTTAAGCAACAAACAATGCTATGAATTTTTCCCTTTTTCAAAGTGGCACTCTTACTTGATCTTTAAATATTAGTTATTGTCAATTTTAGTAGTTTATTGTGCTATTTCATTGTTTTTTCTTTCTTACATTTTTAAAGTTGTTAACCTTGACCTTGTCTGTGTCCTTGGATAGTTACCTAGGTTATTCTTTTGTAAACTAATATAAGTATTTAGAGCAATCTATTTTCTCAAGTGCTACTTTGTCAGTTTTCCATATCTTGTAATGTTACAGCAATATCCCTTGTTTTACAAAAGTAAAGAAAATTTCTGTTTGGATTTCAGCCATGTCTGAGCGTTGTATATTTATACATATATACATGCATACATACATATATATATATTTATACATCAGAGTGAAGAAAGTTGAAAATTCAGACGTCTGTCCTGTTGAGGCCCTCTGACTTTCCCTATGAAGTTCCTGTGTCACTCTGCATGACTGTCCATGTACTTGAGTCTAGCCTACTAAATAATGTAGAATTTCTATAATCTAGGTTCTTCTGAGAGAAAATAAACTCTCAGCTGTTAAATTCACAAGCTTATTTGCCAGAAAGATTATCTGAAGGATCTTTAGTGTGTCCATTTGCCCATCTATTCTTCATTTTACGCTTAGCCTGGTCCAGATCACTACAGTTTTTAAAGACTACACTGTATCCTGGATAGAGTTGTCTTTTTCCATCTACAGGTTGACATCATGCTTTGGCCTCCATCAAGATTTTTTTTTAAGAAATGTCTTATTAAAAATGAATTCTCTTCACATCACACGTGGTTATGAACACAAAATGAACATTTTACCAGATTTTTGAAGCAACATGTGCTATAAAAGTGGTTTTTCAAGAACACTTTCTTGTGTCTGTGATGATGCTGAGGGTACTTGTGTTGGCCTTCAGGTAACCCATCAAACACCCTTGCTTATGGAGCAAGACACATGAGAAGACCAGTTAAAGGAATAGACAGATACGTTAGGGCATGGAGCCCCATCTGTGGGGGCTTGTGGGGAAAGTTTCCATAGGTAGAATTTACCCAGGTCAACCGCAGACAAATTAGTATCTGCTAGATCCCCAAATGACCACAATGGCCAGGCCAAAGTTGGGAGCCAGGAACGTTATCCTGGTCTCCCACATGAGCAGCAGCGGTTCAAATACTTGGGCCATCCTCTAGATGCCTTCCCAGGTGTGTTAGCAAGACGCTGCACTGGAAGTGGAACAGCTGGGGCTTGAACCGACACTCCTGTTCAACATGCCAGCATCACAGGTGGCTGCTTACATTGCTGGACCACAGTGCCAGCCTGTTGTTTTTATTTTTCAACAGAGACAATTCACAGAACATAGAGTGAGCCATTTTAACATGTACACCTCAGTGACCTTTAGTGTATTCATAATGTTGTACAGCTCTCTCTGTTCGGTTCCAAAATATCCTCATCTCCTCCCGCAGAGGAAGCCTCCAGCCCATTAAGGTGTCACTTCTCATTTCTTTAACCTGCCTCTACTCCTCATTACTGGCAACCACTAATCTGCTTCTTGTCTCTGAGGCTTTCCCAGTTCTGGAAATTTCGAGTAAATGGGTCACTGTTGTGTGACAATAATGTTGTTGGGAAGATTGACATCAGAATATCCCCAGAAAAGGCCTTTTCTCAGATATAATACCAGGAGAAGCAGTGCTGATTAAATCCTCCTTTCCTCTGGCTACCTTGCTGTTCACAAACAGTGGCTGCCCTCTGCAATTGTAGATAACCTTATGATAATACTTAGTTCTGATTCTACATCTAGCGTAACCTCATTTTCTTAAACCTCCCCCCTGTATATACATACACATTCCTATATTTTTTATTTTGTGTGTATCTCTGTAGCTGCTTCATATTCTCTATTGCAATGAGACTGGCATAAATAAAAATTAGATCAAATATACTTTTGAATATGTTTATTTTTCTTTTCTCAGGCATATTGGTTTGTTAAATTAGCACAGAAAGCCCTGAGTGAGAGACAGTTTATCATAACTAAAATATGGATGTCTGGGATCAGAGAGAGAAAGATATAAACCCCAGCTCCTGCTGCTCATTAGCATCTCTCAGATTCACTTTCCTGATCTGTGAACTGGAGACAGTGTTACTGTTGATCTCGTAGATTTCTGCAAAAATGAGTTGTACCTAGCTACCTTATAAGACTTGTGTAAGGATTAAATGAAAATGCATATAGAAAGCTCAGTATAATGCCTACCATTCAGGGAGTGCTTATAATGTCAGCTCTTACAATTTTAATGTGTACAGGTGTTGGTGATGGTAACCTGGCTTCAAAGAGTTATTAAAACCTGAAAGTAATGGCAGAATATTTCTGAAGAGGGGTCCTGCATATTTAATCAGATTCTTCAAAGGAACAATGAACTAACACAGCCCCCCCAAAAAATAAGAATCACTAAAAACATAATTTCATTTTGCATATTTAAAATAACTATCTAATTACTGTTTAACTTTAATATTTATGTTCCAGTTTGCCCTGATTTTGATAAGGGTGTAAGTTTTTAATAAGTTAAATTTCATCTAGGATTTAACTAGTTTTTCTTAGAAATTTCTGAAACAAATATTGCTGATATTACAAATGACTTTTTAAATTGAGGGTATTTTTATTCTAAAATGTCCTCATAGCAATCTTATTTTTCTTTCTTTACATTGGCATGATAGACTTAATATACCATCTTTTAACTTTCTGTCTGTTGGTAACATTTAAAGCTTGACTCATTAGCCTAGGTATAAAATATTATGAAATTTGTTTTTTGTCCCCTTTTTATAAGGTAACTCAACAGATACATTTATTGACATGATTGTTATTACTGATCTTTTTCTTTCATTAAGTTTTTTTTTTAACTTTTATTTAATGAATATAAATTTCCAAAGTACAGCTTATGGATTACAATGGCTTCCCCCCAATAACGTCCCTCCCACATGCAACCCTCCCCTTTCCCACTCCCTCTCCCCTTCCATTCACATCAAGATTCATTTTCGAGTCTCTTTATATACAGAAGATCAGTTTAGCATACATTAAGTAAAGATTTCAACACTTTGCTCCCACACAGAAACATAAAGTGAAAAATACTGTTTGAGTACTAGTTATAGCATTAAATCTCAATGTACAGCGCACTAAGGACAGAGATCCTACATGAGGAGTAAGTGCACAGTGACTCCTGTTGTTGACTTAACAAATTGACATGGCATCAGTAATCACCCTAGGCTCTTGTCATGAGCTGCCAAGGCTATGGAAGCCCCCTGTAATAAAAATAACAACGCTTAGAGTGTTCTTTTTAATGTAGGTGTTTAAAGCTATGAATTGCTTTGTAAACACTTCTTTAAATCACATGCTACAAATGTTTTCTAATTTATCTTCTGATTTCGTATTTGCTTTATGGACCAATTAGAAGTATGCACTTTCATTTTCAAATATATATGGATTTCTTAATTATCTGTTTTAAATTAATCTTATTGTTTTATGGTCAGAAAAAATTCTTTGCTATTTTAAGATTTTAAAAATTTATTTAGACTTATTTTGTGGCCCTGCACCTGGTCAGTTTTTGAACACATTATAGGTATTTGAATACTGCATATTAATATCCTGCCAATCAAAGAAAATTAATTGCCAAACAAGGAAAAATGGCTGATAATCTTTGATCATCTATGTACTTACAATTTGTCTAGTTGTTCTATTAACTGACTGAAGAGTAGTGGTCACATTTTAAATGATCATTGTGGAACTTTTTTATTTCTCCTTTTACTTCTGTAAATGATTGCTCAGAGTATTTTTTTTTTATTTTTTTTTTATCTTTTATTTAATGAATATAAATTTCCAAAGTATGACTCATGGGTTACAATGGCTTCCCCCCCCATACCGTCCCTCCCACCCACAACCCTCCCCTTTCCCACTCCCTCTCCCCTTCCATTCACATCAAGATTCATTTTCGATTATCTTAATATACAGAAGATCAGCTTAGTATACCTTAAGTAAGGATTTCAACAGTTTGCTCCCACACAGAAACATAAAGTGAAAGATAATAGATGATTTTTTTTAAATGATGATGAAATCAGATCAGACCTATTGTCATGTTTAATCCCAGTGAGAGTCAAGTTGGGAATTGATAATTTCTTTTTTTTTTTTTTTTTTTACAGAAGATCAGTTTAGTGTACATTAAGTAAAGATTTCAATCGTTTGCACCCCCATAGAAACACAAAGTGAAATATACTGTTTGAGTACTCGTTATAGCATTAAGCCTCAGTGTACAGCACATTAAGGACAGAGATCCTACATGAGGAATAAGTGCACAGTGACTCCTGTTGTTGACTTTACCAATTGACACTCCTGTTTATGGCATCAGTAATCTCCCTATGCTCCAGTCATGAGTTTCCAAGGCTATGGAAGCCCCTTGAGTTCTCCGACTCTTATCTTGTTTAGACACAGTCATAGTCAAAGTGGAGGTTCTCTCCTCCCTTCAGAGAAAGGCACCTCCCTCTTTGAAGACCTGTTCTTTCCACTGGGATCTCACTCACAGAGATCTTTTTGCCAGAGTGTCTTGGCTTTCCATGCCTGAAATACTCTCATGGGCTTTTCAGCCAGATCCGAGTGCCTTTAGGGCTGATTCTGAGGCCAGAGTGCTATTTAGGACATCCGCCATTCTATGAGTCTGCTGAGTATCTCACTTCCCATGTTGGATCACTCTCCCCTTTATTTATTCTATCGGTTAGTGTTAGCAGATACTAGACTTGTTTATGTGCTCCCTTTGACTCTTAGTCCTTTCATTATGATCAATTGTGAACTGAAATTGATCACTTGGAATAGTGAGATGGCATTGGCACATGCCACCTTGATGGGATTGAATTGGAATCCCCTGGTATGTTTCCAACTCCACCACTTGGGGCAAGTCAGCCCGAGCATGCCCCAAATTATACATCTCTTCCCTCTCTTATTCCCACTCTTATGTTTAACAGGGATTACATTTCAGTTAATTTTCAACACTTAAGAATAACTGTGTGATAATTACAGAATTAAACCAGTCATATTAAGTAGAACAGACAAAAAAAAATACTATGAGGGATAATGTATTAAGTTGTCCATTAGCAGTCAGGGCTATGCTGATCAAGTCACCATTTCTCATAGTGTCCATTTCACTTCAGGAGGTTTCCTTTTTGGTGTTCAGTCAGTTGTCACCGATCAGGGAGAACATATGGTATTTGTCCCTTTGGGACTGGCTTACTTCATTCAGCATGATGTGTTCCAGATTCCTCCATTTTGTTGCAAATGACTGGATTTCGTTGTTTCTTACTGCGGTATAGTATTCTAAAGAATACATATCCCATAATTTCTTTATCCAGTCTACCATTGATGGGCATTTAGGTTGGTTCCAGGTCTTGGCTATTGTGAATTGTGCTGCAATAAACATTAGGGTGCAGACCGCTTTCTTGTTTATCAATTTAAACTCCTTTGGGTAAATTCCAAGGAGTGGGATGGCTGGGTCGAACGGTAGGGTTATATTCAGGTTTCTGAGGAATCTCCAGACTGATTTCCATAGTGGCTTGACCAGTTTGCATTCCCACCAACAGTGGGTTAGTGTCCCTTTTTCCCCACATCCTCGCCAGCATCTGTTGTTGGTAGATTTCTGTATGTGAGCCATTCTAACCGGGGTGAGGTGAAACCTCATTGTGCTTTTGATTTGCATTTCCCTGATTGCTAGTGACCTTGAACATTTTTTCATGTGCCTGTTGGCCATTTGGATTTCCTCTTTTGAAAAATGTCTATTGAGGTCCTTGGCCCATCTCTTAAGTGGGTTGTTGGTTTTGTTTTTGTGGAGTTTCTTGATCTCTTTGTAGATTCTGGTTATTAACCCTTTATCTGTTGCATAGTTTGCAAATATTTTCTCCCATTCTGTCGGTTGTCTCTTCACTCTCCTGACTGTTTCTTTTGCAGTACAGAAACTTCTCAATTTGATGCAATCCCAATAGTTGATTTTGGCTTTGACTGTCTGTGCCTCCCGGGTCTTTTCCAGAAATTCTTTGCCTGTGCCAATATCTTGAAGGGTTTCTCCAATGTTCTCTAATAACTTAATGGTGTCAGGACGTAGATTTAGGTCTTTAATCCACATTGAGTGGATTTTTGTGTAAGGTGTAAGGTAGGGGTCTTGCTTCATGCTTCTGCACGTGGAAATCCAGTTTTCCCAGCACCATTTATTGAATAGACTGTCCTTGCTCCTGGAATTAGTTTTAGATCCTTGATCAAATATAAGTTGGCTGTAGATGTTTGGATTGATTTCTGGTGTTTCAATTCTGTTCCATTGGTCTATCCATCTGTTTCTGTACCAGTACCATGCTGTTTTGATTACAACTGCCCTGTAGTATGTCCTGAAGTCTGGTATTGTGATGCTTCCGGCTTTGTTTTTGTTGTACAAGATTGCTTTAGCTATTCGAGGTCTCTTGTGCCTCCATATGAATTTCAGCATCATTTTTTCTAGATCTGCGAAGAATGTCTTTGGTATCTTGATTGGGATTGCATTGAATCTATAAATTGCTTTTGGGAGAATGGACATTTTGATGATGTTGATTCTTCCAATCCATGAGCATGGAAGATTTTTCCAATTTTTGGAATCCTCTTCTATTTCTTTCTTTAAGGTTTTGTAATTTTCATCGTAGAGATCTTTAACGTCCTTGGTTAAGTTTATTCCAAGGTATTTGATTGTTTTTGTAGCTATTGTGAATGGGATTGATCTTAGAAGTTCTTCCTCAGCCATGGCATTGCCTGTGTATACAAAGTTCAAAATAAATAAGACATGCTTAGTTCATGTGATGGTAAATTGCAGTTCTTAAAGACTACTCAAAAGCTGAGTGGAAATGAAAATTGAGTCTTTGGGCTTGTATGTCTGGTCAGAGACATGTACATGTTCATATCTGGATATGAGTGTAAAATGTATCATTGTTCACTACCCAAGATCTTATCTCCCAACTCAGTCAGCCATTTGCAAATAATGCATTTTCTCTTTCCCAAAAGTTTTCGTTAAAGGCAGCCCTTAGTGTTCACAGGTTTTGCATTAGCCAATTAAACCAACTGCAGATCAGAAATATTCAGAAAAAAGTTATCCATACTGAACAGTGCAGAGACATTTTTCCACATCGTTATTCCTCAAACAATGTAACAGCTATTTTCATAGCATTTTCATTATATTAAGTATTATAAGTAATCAAGAGATGATGTAAGGCCTGCTGGAAGATGTGCATAGTCGTATTTAAATATTCTGCCATTTGATATAAAAAACTAGAGCATCTGCAAATTTTGGTATCCACAAGGGGCTTTGTAACTGATCCCCTATGGATGCTGAAGGGTGACTGTACTGTGTGAACCTTTCTGTTCGGTGTTCTCTCAGTCCTTGATCTTTACTGTTTTATTAGAGTATTGGCATGGGAAGTAACAATAGCATCTTGGAAAGACACAAGAACATCCCATCAAGCTACATTTCTGCTCATTCTTACTAATCCTATAAGACTAAAACAGGGGTTTATAGTAACTTGGGTCATAATTAAATGAAAAAATATTATTTATGTCTCTTTGCCACCTTAAAATATTGGACATAACCAGAATTTGTGGAAAATGATGGGGGGGGGGGAAGCATATGCTGCATCTGCATCGCCCCCTGCATCCTTTGCAATTTCCTGTTATAATTTCTCTGTTTTGTTGTTGTTGTTGTTGTTTGCTGAGATTTATTTTATCCATCTTAAGCTGTGGAGCTTCTTTAGTTGGCACCTTAATTGTTTTACCACAATCTGTTTCCTATTCTGTTGCTAAGCTGACCCATACACACACGTCTCATATGAAATTTCCCAACTTAGACTTGGATATATATTTTTTATCTACTCTGAAGCTCAAGTCATTATTTCCTTATACTTCTACACTCTTTTGCTATACTAGTCTGCAGTTTCAGAATTTTAAAAATTTTCCATGACCTGAAGTTTCACCCAATAAAAAACCACCAACTCCTTAAGCTCAGAATTGTAGGAACCAGAGACCTATTTTGCTCTATCTGAGCACCATGAATGTGGTTTTTAAAGGGTTTGGGCCATATAATTATCAAAGCCTGTTTTTTTATTTATTGAGAATATTTTATTTTCTGATTTTAATTTTAATGCTTAGTTTGACATTTGAATTTTGAAATAGAAATAGCATTTATGAGATGATTTGAAAAACTGTATACAGGATTCTGCTTCTGATGATGGCTGAAACTGGACCAACCTTCAAAATATTGCAGTGATAAATTCTGGACAAAATATAAAAATTACTGAAGGCACTGGAGAACAACCACTTAGAAGGAAGAAATAGCACTGAGTGAGTTTCCTGTTTTTTACAGCTTCTAGCCTGCAGGAAGATCCCATCCATGGGACAGCCAAAACTTGAACAGAAATGTGTTTTGGTGGCTTGAAAAATCAGGATATAAAATTCTGGCAACTACCACAATGGAAACTGAGTGGGAAATCTCAAGAAGAAGATGGCCGGATAGAAGAAACCACACATCTTGATTATAAACACTCCCAGATTTCTATCTCATGCTTGCAGTATACATGCACATGACTGACCCTAAGCAGAAATTAAGGACAAGGAAGTTGACTGAGGTTTCAGCTTCTATCTATGCATGGAAAACAGAGTTTGATATTTAAGTGCAGCCAAGTTGGTTATTGGCTAAAACAAACAGAAAGCAGTACTTATCGGTAGAAAATAGCACAAAAAATAGACTCTAAAATATGTCACTCACAATGTCCAGGACATAACCCAAAGTTGTAAGCTATGTGAAGAAACAGGAAAAAGATAACTTACATGAGCAAAGAGTAAAACACAACCCCAAAAAAATATATATATATACAGTGGAGAAACCCTCAGCCCAAGATGACAAGATTAACAAAGATTTTATCATATCCTCAACAATATAAAGGAAAATGCACGTAGGTAAATAAATAACTAGGAAATCCTCAAGTGAAATAGAAATTTTTTTTGAAAAGATAAAGGAGAATTCTAAAATTTAAAAATACAGTATTTAAAATAAGGGGCAGTGTCGCTCCCCCTCTTCGTGGAGGAACGACACAGGACCCTGCGCTGTTCTTTCGTCTGCTCGGCCCTCCCTGGGTTTGCTGCTGGTTCTTCCCGGGTTGGCTACTATCCCTTCCACCTCCGTGGAAGGGCAGTTCCCCCTGGCCACATTCCCCACTTCCGCAGGGGAGCGGCACACCGCCGGCCGGCTTTCTCGGGGGCTGCACAGGTGTTCCTTCAGCTAGATGTTCCCCTTAGATGTTCCCGGTGCATGCCGTCTCTCTCCTCCTTTATAGTCCTCCTCCGCCAATCCTAACTCGGCTGCCCACACGCCGAGTACGCTGCTCTCCTCCAATCAGTAGCAAGTCCTACAGTTTATTGGTTGAACTGGAGGCAGCTGTGCGGAAGCTGTTTACTTCTCTCCCAGCGCCATATTGTGGGAGAGCAGATGCATAGAATAAGTCTTAATTCCAGTAACTCAGTCTAGTCCGGTTTGCTCCCCACAGGGCAGCAGTTGTGGCAGAGTGGATTAAGCCATCACTTGGGATGCCTGCATCCTTATCAGAGTGCTAGTTCAGGTTCCAGCTCCTCTGCTTCCCATCTAGCTTCCTGTTGGTGCACCCAGAAAGGCAATGGAAATGGCCCACATACTTGGGTCCCTGCCACACATGTGGGAGACCCATATGGAATTGCAAGCTATTGTCTTGGGCCCCAACCCTAGCTGTTGTAAGCATTTGGGAAGTGAATCAGTAGATGCAAGACCTCATTCTCTCTGTGTCCTTGCTTCTTTGTCACAGCCTTTCAAATAAATAAGTAAGTCTTAAAAAATTAAATAAGCCGCTGTTAGGCTTAACATCAGATTGGTGATGAATAGTCAACCAGAAGATTGATCAGTATAAATTACCCACTCTGAAGAACAGAGGATGATGGAAAAAGAGTATAACAAAAAGAACAGAGGTTTATGGTCTAATCATTTGTAATTAATGTTCCAGAAGTAAAAGAAAAAAACATAAAGTTGGAAAAATATTTTAAGAAATAATGACCTAAACTTTTTAATTTGGGTAGAAGATGTCAATCTGTGGATTCAAGAAGCTCACCAGTCCCAATTTGATAAATATAAAGAAAATTGCACCTACGCTCATCACAGTCAAAGTACTTCCAATTAAAAATAAAGAGAAAATCTTGAGATAGAAGAAAATGAATTACAGAATTACAAAGAAGAACAACAATTCAAATGATACATTACTTCTCAACAGAATTAATGGAGGCCAGCAGTTATGGAAACATCTTTAAAATGCTGAAAAAAAAAAAAAGTATGTCAACTCTGCATTCTGTAACCTGTGAAAATGTTTTTTAAAAATAATAGGTTCAGGGCCGGCGCCACGGCTCACTAGGCTAATCCTCCGCCTAGCGGCGCTGGCACACCGGGTTCTAGTCCCGGTTGGGGCGCCGGATTCTGTCCCGGTTGCTCCTCTTCCAGGCCAGCTCTCTGCTGTGGCCAGGGAGTGCAGTGGAGGATGGCCCAGGTGCTTGGGCCCTGCACCCCATGGGAGACCAGGAAAAGCACCTGGCTCCTGGCTCCTGCCATCGGATCAGCGCAGTGCGCCGGCCGCGGCGGCCATTGGAGGGTGAACCAACGGCAAAGGAAGACCTTTCTCTCTGTCTCTCTCTCTCACTGTCCACTCTGCCTGTCAAAAAAAAAAAAAAAAAAAAAATAATAGGTTCAGAAAAAGGAAAACTAAGGTAGTTACCAGTATACCTGTACTACAAGAAATGCCAAGAAAATTCTACTGAAGAGAAATAAAATTAGCTTGAATTTCAGCCCTTTAATAAGGAATGAAGAACACAAGAAATAGTAAATACATGGGTAAATATGACATTAATTTATTTAAATTATATATGGTCATTTAAAGCAAAACTTAAAATACTAAAAGGTTTGCAGATTTAGATTGATACATAATTCAATATATATAGCAATTATAGAAAAAAGAACAGGAGGTAAATAGGTCAGTATGGTTGCAAAGTTCTCACATTTTATATAAAGTGGTATGATATTAACTATTACTTAATTATGAGAAGTTTAAAATATGTATATATAAATACATATAAATTCCTAGAGCTATAATTCTGAAACTTTTTTTCACAAGTCCCATTATACTCAAAATTTATTAAGAACCCCAATGAGCTTTTGTTTATATTATATCCTTCATTATATACTGTATTAGAAACAAAAATTTGGAAATTATAAAATATGTACTTTTAAAATTCATTTAAATAATAAACCCATTACTTGTTAACATAAATTACATGCTTTTATGAAAATACTTGTTTTCCAAAACAAAAAAATAGTGAACTTTTGCAAATCTCCTTAATATCTGACTTAATAGAAGAGAGCTAGATTTTCCGTCTGCTTCTGCATTCAGTCTGTTATGCTATATTGTTTAGGTTGAAGTATATGAAGAAAGTCCATCCTCACACATGAGTCTATGTAGTTGGAGAATGGAGGATTTTAATAGACTTTTCAGGTGATTGTGGATATCTTCTTTAATGCTGTACCAAAACTCAGGAGCTGGAAGTTTCTTGAAGGTTAGTTGCCATGTAGAATCTAAAATCATACTAGAGAACTTTCTGAACTCTCCATTCGTCAATGATTTTGAGACATGTACTGATCATTTATCAAAGAGTGGTCACAGATCTTGTAAACATTGATGCATTTTATGAGATAACATGCAAAATCACGTGTGTTAATATCACAGCACCTCATCAGAATAATTTTTCAGTTTTGGGAAGCTGTTGGTCATGGATATAAGTACATACTAGTTTCCCAGGAATCCTAATTTTCACTCAGAAGTTCAAATTTCATCGTTGACAGTAAACAGATATTTTCTTTGAAAGGATAGGTTCATTTTATTTTTGAAAAAATGCATGTCTAGTAGTTGTCTGAGTATTTTTTTCTACCATAATTGCCTGTTAATTTAAAAAGTGATGATCTGTGAAAAAACTGACTACTTCCACTACATGTCATCACATAAATTCTGTCCCTGTACATAACCACTGACTCAGTGAGAAGCAGAATTGCTTTACGTGCACATCTCATCTCATCACATAGAATATTAAATAGAGATGTACTCGAGTCAGTATTTCATAAATATTTGCACTGATCCATCAATGATATCCCTAAATGAAACTGACTTACCTTTTTAGCTGAGAGTACACGGAGGTGAAGAATACATAGTTACCTTCAGTACAGTTCAGTGCCAATGCCTGGGTTTGTGCTAAGACTCAGCAATTCTACACACCATTGTTTTTGTACCTTTAGTGAAAATAGCAACACGGTTAATCCAGGATAAACAGAAAATTTACTCAGTACTGAGTATTTCAGTACCACTGTGTTTCCTGTCAGGTACTGACGTAGAAGACTGTCTTCCTGCATGATTGAGTCACGCTGACACCATATAAATACAAATATAAATACCTTCTACAACTGTGGATTCATCCTTTTTTAAGGCAAAAGCACAAAATTATAGACAAGCTATTAAGTCAGTCTTCATGTATTCAGTAAAATCTGTCAGTTAATTTCTGTGTTGCTGAAAAGTGGCAGGGCCCCCGTGTCTTTTATGAACTTTTCCATATAACGGCATTCAGTTGTGTGAGGCTTTACCAGTCTCTCGGGTGTTGTGTACTTTAATGGCCAGTGCAGTGTAATGTCTCAGCCTGTAAAATGCTTCAGTGGCTTTTTTTTTTTTCCATTTCATTCTGGAAAGTTAGAATAACACTATTTGGTGTTTACGCATTCACCACACCTGCATTTAAATTGTTGATTCCTTTACTTTAAGCTCTGAATGATTGGTTGGTCTCAAAAGGATACTGCAGCTTAACATGGGCCAAAAACTATTCAAAAATGTTCTGTTGCAGAAGACACAACAAGGTAAACTGTTAACATTTATAAAACCTGTTGAAAATGATTTTCATTAGATTCTGATTCCTTATTTACAGTTTTACCCAGTTCCTTTGAGGTAGATTCCTCCCTTCATTGAGTGGGAGAACTCTGACACTTTTATCTTCTCAGGATCTTAGAGGTAAAAAAGAAGGTTTTTTTTTACTGTGCCAAAGTACATATAAAATTTACCATTTTAACCATTTTAATTAGTTCAGTAGTATTAAGTGCATTCACATTATTCTGCAACCATCACCACCATCCATTTCTAGAACATTTTTCTCATCCCATAATCAATCTCTGTACCCATTAAACAATACTCCCCATTCCTAAACCAGTGGTTCATTCTTTTAAAGATTTATTTGAAAGAGTAACAGATATTGCAAAACATGCATGGTATACATGCTTGTATCCTTGTGTTTCCAGTTACAGAGAGAGAGCAAGCTTCCATCTATTGGTTCACTCCCCAAATTTCTGCAACCTCTGGGACTAGACCAGGCTGAAGCCAGGAACCAGGAACTCCATTTGGGTCTCCCGCAGGTGTGGCAGAACCCAAGTACTTGGGGCATCAGCTGCCACCTCCCAGGATCAGGGTCGGAAGCAGAGGCAGGGCTTGATCACAGACATTCTGATATTCCCAAACAGCGGCTTAACCTTCTCAATAAGCTGTTCCTACATATTAAAAAAATTGTAATTTGTGAATTTGAGAGTAAAATAATTCTAAAATGAGTTTTAATTTTTGTAAAGAAATTCTTTTTTAATATTTTTTAAAAGATTTATTTTTGGGGGCCAATGCTGTGGCATAGTGGATTAAACATGCGCCTGTGGCACCAGCATCCCATGTGGGTACCTGTTCGAGTCCTAACTGTTTCACTTCTAATCCAGCTCCCTGCTGATGGCCTATGAAAGCAGTAGAAGATGGCCCGAATGCATGGGCCCCTGCTCCTGGCTCCTGGCTTCGGATAGGCTCAGCTCCAGCTGTTGCAGCTATTTGGGGAATGAACCAGCAGTTGAAAGACCTCTCTCTCTGTCTCTTCCTCTCTGTCTGTAGCTGTGCCTCTCAAGTAAAAGATTTGTTTGTTTGTGTGTTTATTTATTTGAAAGTCACAAGTATAGCAAGAGAGGGAGAGACAGAGAGAGGAGGGAGATCTTCCGTCTACTGGTTCACTTCCCAAATGGCTGCAATGACCGAGGATGGGCTAAGCCAAAGCCAGGAGTCAAGAGTTTCATCCGGGTCTCCCATGTGGGTGCAAAGGCCCGAGCAGTTGGGCCATCCTCCACTGCTTTTCCAGGCACATTAGGAGGGAACTGGTTCAGAAGTGGAAAAGCTGGACCTTGAACTGGTACCCATACGGGGTGCCAGCTCTGCAGACCGTGGCTTAACTGGCTACGCCACAGCTCCAGCCCCAATATTATTTTTTTAATGTATTAATCTATTCAATAGAGCTTCATCTGCTGTTACACTCCCCAGATACATACAATGACCAGGCTGGGCTAGGGCTGTGAACTAGGAATGCAATCCAGGTTTCCCATGTAGGTGACAGAAACCCATTTATTTTAGCCATCACACTTGCCTCGCAGGGTCTGCATCAGCTAGAGTAAAGCCAGGGGCAGATGTCAAACCCAGGCATTCTGAAATGGGACACAGGCATCCTAACCAGTGTCTTGACCACTAGGTCTACAGAAACACCCCAGAAAGGAAGAAAATTCTTAAATATTATAAAACACTTCTGCCTAATATATATACTTGTATTCTTGTGTTTCCATGTAGATGCAAAGAAAATTTTAGGATTTCAAAAAAATTATTAAATGATAATGAGGTTTCCATGTGTACAGTAGTTATAACTGAAAGAAACTAGCACAAACTGTAAAAATACAGAAAACAGTTAATCTCTGAAAATATATATATATTTATAAACTATCATATCAAATATTCTAGAAAACAAAAGAATACATATTAACAGAGTGGTGGTATCATCACCTATTATGTAGCCTCTGGAGAGCTCTATACTGGAGAAAGAATTTTGCATAACAGGCAAACTAAGTTCTAGTATTTTTTTAAATAGTTTTGATGTTGGTGTTTAGTATCCGTGGACCACACTTGAAGAACTGCTGCCCAGTGGCCAGTGTTGTGAAGCAGCAGGCTGAGCTGCTGCCTACAACACCAGCATCCCATGTGAGAACCAGTTCGAGTCTGTGCTGCTCCATTTCCAGTTCAGCTCCCTGCTAATGTTGCCTGGGAAAACAGTAGAAGATGGCTCAAGTACTGGGCTCCTTCTACCCATATGGCAGACCCAGATGGAGTTCCAGGCTCCTGGATTTGGCCTGGTCTATCCCTGACCGATGCAGATATTTGGGCAATAAACCAGCAAATGGAAGATCTCTCTCTGTGTGTCTCTCTCTTTCTCTCTCTGTCTCTCCCTCTGTCTTTGTAACTCTTTCAAATAAAATCTTTAAAAAAAAAAAAAAAACTGCCCTCAAGCAAGACCAATAACAAACCACAAAAAGAACAAACATAAAACAGTAAAATATAAAGTCTAAATCCATATGTATCACTAATTATATTAAATGTTAATGGACTAAACACTCTGTTGAAAAGTGAATACTGTCAAAATGGTTTTTTAAGACTGACCTGTGTCATAGTTTCAGAATGTATGTTACCATAAAGACATATTTGGGGGCCGGCGCCGCAGCTCAATAGGCTAATCCTCCACCTAGCGGCGCCGGCACACCAGGTTCTAGTCCCAGTCGGGGCGCCAGATTCTTTCCTGGTTACCCCTCTTCCAGGCCAGCCCTCTGCTGTGGCCCGGGAAGGCAGTGGAGGATGGCCCAAGTGCTTGGGCCCTGCACCCCATGGGAGACCAGGAAAAGTACCTGGCTCCTGGCTCCTGCCTTCAGATCAGCACGGTGCGCCGGCCGTGGCGGCCATTGGGGGGTGAACCAACGGCAAAAGGAAGACCTTTCTCTCTGTTTCTTTCTCTCACTGTCCACTCTGCCTGTCAAAAAAAAAAAAAAGACATATTTGGGGATGGAGGAGTGTTTATTCTAGCCCATGTCCCCATATCGGATTTCTGGGTTCAATACCCAACCCTGGCTCCTGATTTCAGCTTCTTGCTAACGCATACCCTGGCAGATAGGGTGATGACTCAAGTTTGAGCTCCTGTTACCCAAGTGGGGAATCTGGATTGAGTTCCAGCTCCCAGCTTCAGCACTGTCTAGTCACAGCCTTTGTGGGCATTTGCGGAGTGAACCAGCAGTTAGGAGCTCACTCACTCTTTCATCTTTCTCTCTCTGCCTATCAAAAAACAGAAAGAAAAGACAGATATAGATTGAAAACAAATAGATGGAAATTAGTATGTTAGATACTAGTTTCAATAAGCATACCAGGCTATGATTAAATAGACTTCAAGACAAAGAGTGTTACCCAATATAAAAAGGTGCATTTGATCAGGAAGACATAATAATGATAAATAAGTGCATGGAGCCCAAATAATAAGAAACAGACAAAAATAAGCCTATAGAGCTTTTAATACCTAATCCTCAACAATTGATTTAAAAAATCAGTAAACAGAAAACCTGAACAGTTTTCATTGCCTGTGAGCTTTTTGATGCCCAATAACCTGAGTATCTACATATCTTTCAACTTAACATGGAAATGATTATCAAAATAAGCCATACAAGGGACCATAAGACAAATATCAATACATTGAAAAAGATTGGAATCAGGGAATGTTCTCTGGCCACAAGGCAATTAAATATTGATACTATGGTTACATGTATATGGAAATTATACAATATAAAATAACTCATAGGTAAAACGAGAACTCACAAGGGAAATTACAAAGTATTTCAAACTGAAAGTTAATGAAATACAATAAAATTTATGGAATGCAGCCAAAATAGGAAAAAGAGAAAAGTATAGTTTTAAATCCTGTATTGGAAAAGAATATAAAATCAGTGATTTAGGTTTCCTGTTTTGAATCACAGGGTTGAAATAAAGTAGAGAAACAGAAAAAAAGGGTGGGGGGGGGGGCTCCCAAAATTCAGTAGAAGGACTGAAGTGGCAAAGAATGGAAGTCAATGAAACAGAAAGTAAGTAATAAATTAAAGTCAAAAGTTGACTCTTTGAATACATAAGCAAATTTGATCTACAGGAAAAAAAGTATAAATGCCATGAACGAAAGCATGGTGTGTCATTATATTACTGTAGACCTTAAAAGATATCTAAGGGAGTATTATGACCTCCTTGCTGATAAATTTAACAAATGGACAAATGGTTTTTAATATATTGTTTAAAATATTTATTATTTCAAAGGCAGAGAGAGAAGTCTTCCATCTGCTGGTTCACTCCCTAGATGGCCACAACAGCCGGAGCTGCACCTTTCTGAAGCCAGGAGCTTCTTCTGGGTCTCCCACAAGGGTGCAGGGGCCCAAGGACTTGGGCCATCTTCCACTGCTTTCCCAAGCCGTAGCAGAGAGCTGGATCACAAGTGGAGCAGCCGGGACTTGAACTGGCACCCATATGGGATGTCAGTGCTGCAGGTGGTAGCTCTACCCACTATGCCACAGCGCTGGCCCCATGGACAAATTATTTTCAACATACAACTTGAGTCTGGTGCTGTTGCACAGCAGTTTAAACTGCCACTTGGGACACGTGCAAGCTGTATCAGAACATCATGACAGTTCCAGCAACTGAGGTCCTTAACCAGCTCTCCTCTAATGTGCCTGGGAAGCAAAAAAAAATGATGGCTGAAATACTCAGTTCCTTGCCATGTATGTGGGAGACCAGATGGAGTTCCTGGCTCTTGGCTTCAGCCTGCTCCAGCCCCACCTGTTGTGGCCCCTTTGAGAATGAACCAGTGGATTGAAGATTGCTTTCTCTCTGTGTCACTCAGCCATTCAAGTAAATAAAGTTGAAGAAGAAAAAACACCAATATTAAACTCTTAGAAAATAGAGGAGAACCAAAGCCAGGAGCCTTGAATTCTGTCCGGGTCTCTTGGATAGAGGGCAAAGACCCAAGTATTTGAGCCATAATCTGCTGCCTCCCTGAGGTGTGCTTTAGTAGGGAGCTGGATTGGAAGTGGAGTAGCTGGAACTTCAACCAGGGCTCTGAAGTGGGATGCCGATGTTGGAGACAGCAACTTAGCTCACTGTGTCACAACATTGGCCCCAAATAAGCCTTAAAACAAAATGACATTCTGGAAGTATAAAAGACACTCTAGGTTTCAAAGACTTAGTATTCAAGAAAGAATATAGGGGCCAGCACGTGGCATAGCGGGTTAAAGCCCTGGCCTGAAGCGCCGGCATCCCTTATGGGTGCTGGTTCTAGTCCCGGCTGCTCCTCTTCCGATCCAGCTCTCTGCTGTGGCCTGGGAAAGCACTTGAAGATGGCCGAAGTCCTTGGGCCCCTGCACCCATGTGGGAGACCTGGAAGAAGCTCCTGGCTTCGGATTGGTGCGGCTCCAGCTGTTGCGGCCATCTGGGGAGTGAACCAGCAGATGGAAGATCTCTCTCTCTGTCTCTACCTATCTCTGTAGCTCTGACTTTCAAATAAATAAATATTTAAAAAAAAAAATGTGGGGCCGGCACTGTGATGCAGCAGGTTAACACCCTGGCCTGAAGCACCGGCATCCCATATGGGCACTGGTTCGAGTCCCGGTGCTCCACTTCTGATCCAGCTCTGTGCTATGGTGTGGGAAAGCAGTAGATGGCTGAAGTCCTTGGGCCCCTGTACCCATGTGGGAGACCTGGAAGAAGCTCCTGGCTCCTGGCTTTGGATCGGCGCAGTTCCAGACCTTGCGGCCATCTGGGGAGTGAACCAGCAGATGGAAGACCTCTCTCTCTCTGCTTCACCTCTCTCTCTGTAATTCTGACTTTCAAATAAATAATCTTAAAAAAATGTAAAAAAGTTTTAATGAAACTTTATGTAAGTGTACTTCAAAAAGTTCATGGGGAAATGGAATTAAAAGCTAAGTTTATTTTGGAGCAAATTTTTTAAAATAATTTTTTAAAAATTTATTGTTTATTTATTTGAAAGGCAGAGACAGAGGGAAAGACAAATCTTATTGGTTTATTCCCCAAATGCCTACAACCACTGAAGCTGGGCCAGGTCAAAACCAGGAGCACAGAAGTCAATCTGGGTTTCCCACAGGTGGCAGGGACCCAAGTAACTGAGCAGTCAACTGCTGCTCCCAGGTGCACGTTAGCAGGTAGCTGGAATTGGGAGCAGACCCAGCTTGCACCGAGGCTCTGATGTGGGATATGGGCATGCCAAGCAGTAGCATACCTACTGCTGCAAACCCCTATCCAGGAACACTTCTCAGTAGGTTTATGAGGCCAGCATTACTCTAATAACTAAAGTTAATAGAATAGGGGTCAGCAGTGTGGCATGGCTGGTAAAGCTGCCGCCTGTAGTGCTGGCATCCAATATGGGCAGCAGTTGGAGTCCTGACTGCTCCACTTCCAATCCAGCTCTCTGCTAATGGCCTGGTAAAGCAATAGAAGGTGGCCCCAGTCCTTGGGCACCTGCACCCAGGTGGGAGACCCGGAGGAAGCTCTGGCTCTTTTGGCTATTTGGGGGAATGAACCAGCAGATGGAAGACCTCTCTCACTCTCTCTGACTCTCTAACTCTGCCTTTCAAATTAATAAATTTTTTTTTTGCATTTCTTTTTTTTATTTTTTTTAACTTTTATTTAATGAATATAAATTTCCAAAGTACGACTTATGGATTACAATGGCTTCCCCCCCATACCGTCCTTCCCACCCACAACCCTCCCCTTTCCCACTCCCTCTCCCCTTCCATTCACATCAAGATTCATTTTCGATTATCTTAATATACAGAAGATCAGCTTAGTATACATTAAGTAAGGATTTCAACAGTTTGCTCCCACACAGAAACATAAAGTGAAAAATAATAGATGATTTTTTTTAAATGATGATGAAATCAGATCAGACCTATTGTCATGTTTAATCCCAGTGAGAGTCAAGTTGGGAATTGATAATTTTTCTTTTTTTTTTTTTTACAGAGGATCAGTTTAGTATGCATTAAGTAAGGATTTCAACAGTTTGCACCCCCATAGAAACACAAAGTGAAATATATTGTTTGAGTACTCGTTATAGCATTAAATCTCAATGTATAGCACATTAAGGATAGAGATCCTACATGAGGAGTAAGTGCACAGTGACTCCTGTTGTTGACTTTACCAATTGACACTCCTGTCTATGGCATCAGTAATCTCCCTATGCTCCAGTCATGAGTTTCCAAGGCTATGGAAGCCCTCTGAGTTCTCCGACTCTTATCTTGTTTAGACAAGGTCATAGTCAAAGTGGAGGTTCTCTCCTCCCTTCAGAGAAAGGTACCTCCTTCTTTGAAGACCTGTTCTTTCCACTGGGATCTCACTCGCAGAGATCTTTTGCCAGAGTGTCTTGGCTTTCCATGCCTGAAATACTCTCATGGGCTTTTCAGCCAGATCCGAATGCCTTTAGGGCTGATTCTGAGGCCAGAGTGCTATTTAGGACATCTGCCATTCTATGAGTCTGCTGAGTATCTCACTTCCCATGTTGGATCACTCTCCCCTTTATTTACTCCATCGGTTAGTGTTAGCAGGTACTAGACTTGTCTATGTGCTCCCTTTGACTCCCAGTCCCTCCACCATGACCAACTGTGAACTGAAATTGATCACCTGGAACAGTGAGATGGCATTGGTACATGCCACCTCGATGGGATTGAATTGGAATCCCCTGGTATGCTTCCAACTCCACCACTTGGGGCAAGTCAGCCTGGGCATGTCCCAAATTATACATCTCTTCCCTCTCCCATTCCCACTCCCATGTTCAACAGGGATCACATTTCAGTTAATTTTCAACACTTAGGAATAACTGTGCATCAATTACAGAACTAAACCAGTCATATTAAGTAGAACAGATAAAAAAACTACTAAGAGGGATAATGTATTTATCAAATTAATAAATTTTTTTTAAACTGAATACAATAGGAAGATCTTTCTCTCTGTCTGTAACTCTGTCAAAAAAAACTGAATACAATAAATAAAACTTATAAAACAGTGACCTTTATACTGAGACAAAATATCTGATCAACATACTAAAAAAATACAAAATAACAAAGAAAAATTTATCACAGAAATGCCAGCTTGGTTTGTTTAGTATTTATTTCATTTTATTTGAAATGCACAAGACAGAAAATGATCCTCCATCAGCTGGTTTATTCCCCCTAATGCCTACAACATCTGGAGCTGGGCCAGGCCAGAACCAGGAGCCAGGAACTCAACCCAGGTCTCCCACACAGGTAGCCATACCTACTGTCTCCCAGGGCGCACACCAACAGCAAACTGGAATTGGAAATGGAGCTGGTACTCAAACCCAGGCACTCTGGGAAAGGATATTGGCGTTACAGGCACTGGGCATAACTACTGAACAAAGTGCCTACCCCACACATTGGTTTAAACTTCCAAATCAATATTGGCCGGCGCCGCGGCTCACTAGGCTAATCCTCCAACTTGCGGCGCCGGCACACCAGGTTCTAGTCCCGGTTGGGGCGCCGGATTCTGTCCCAGTTGCCCCTCTTCCAGGCCAGCCCTCTGCTGTGGCCAGGGAGTGCAGTGGAGGATGGCCCAGGTGCTTGGGCCCTGCACCCCATGGGAGACCAGGAAAAGCACCTGGCTCCTGGCTCCTGCCATCGGATCAGTGCGGTGCGCCGGCCGCAGCGCGCTGGCCGTGGCGGCCATTGGAGGGTGAACCAACGGCAAAAGAAGACCTTTCTCTCTGTCTCTCTCTCTCACTGTCCACTCTGCCTGTCAAAAAATAAAAAAAAAATAAAAAATAAAAAAATAAACTTCCAAATCAATATAAATCACTTTATATTATATAAATCAATATAAATCACATTAAGGGAACAAAGAATAAAAATCACACAATCATTTCTATATATATAGAAAAAGCATTTGACAAAATTTAGCACCCTTCATGATTAAAAAACCGAAAAAATCAACCAGTC